>NC_138760.1:106527199-108927199 GCF_965113315.1 Podarcis vaucheri | reverse complement strand
TAGAGCGGCTTGGTTTGCATGTAACACTAAGCCATAGTTTGTTTAACAAACCATGGGCTGTCCCACAGACAACTGAGCAAACTATGGCTTGTTCTTCCACAGTTTTACCCCTTGCAAATGGTTCAGAATGTACTTTGTATGTGTTGTGGTATTTTATGCATTGTGATTTGCTGTTATTTTTTATTGCTTATAGATTAGTAATTATTTATTGTAAATGATAAGTATAAACTGTTTAATTATTTTCTGATGTTTAATTTTACTGTTTACTATTAGATTCTAATAGGACGCGGGTGGCGCTGTGGGTAAAAGCCTCAGCGCCTAGGGCTTGCCGATCGAAAGGTTGGCGGTTCGAATCCCCGCAGCGGGGTGCGCTCCCGTTGTTCGGTCCCAGCGCCTGCCAACCTAGCAGTTCGAAAGCACTCCTGGGTGCAAGTAGATAAATAGGGACCGCTTACTAGCAGGAAGGTAAACGGCGTTTCTATGTGCGGCTCTGGCTCGCCAGAGCAGCGATGTCACGCTGTCCACGTGACCCGGAAGTGTCTCCGGGCAGCACTGGCCCCCGGCCTCTTGAGTGAGATGGGCGCACAACCCTAGAGTCTGTCAAGACTGGCCCGTACGGGCAGGGGTACCTTTACCTTACCTATTAGATTCTAATGGATTACTGGATATTGCTTTATTTGATATAAATTGTTTATTTCAAAGTTATTGCGACTTTTTATATTGGATCAAATTATTACTATTAATGTTTGATGTTTTATTATGTGTTGGAAGCCACCCAGAGTGACTAGGGCAACCCAGCCAGATGGGCAGGGTATAAATAAAATTTTATTATTTATTATTAGTTCAGATTGATTTCCAGTTGCTCATAGTTTGGTGGGCATCTCAAGTGGGGTGTTCAGAGAAACCATTGTTAAGAAAGGATGTTGGGTTCATATGCAATGCCAAACCATATATTATTTTAAAAAACCAATGGTTGTAAGAAAACAACAGGCCATGGTTTCGGCTCATGGCTTGTTGGCAATAAACAAACCACAGTTAAGCCACTAATCTGGGTTCACACAAAATGCTACAGCATAGTTTAATGAACCATGGGTTTAGTGTCATGTGCAAACCAGGGCAGTTATAGAAGACCAGTGCATCATTTTAAACCTCATTTCACCTCTCATCTGACTTTATAAATGGCCCATGTTGCCAAATATGAAAAGCAACTCTGGGTCACTCCCTTCCCCGCTCATCAAAATTGAAAGTTACAGTAACACAAAAGAATGCTCAATAAAATTTTGCTTTTAAAAGAAGGAAAGACTTCGTCGCCTATACAGAATAATTCTGTACCAAGACTAATAACACCACCAAGACTAATAACACTTCGACCTTCCAGCAAGGAGTATTCCCTTAGCAACATGGCGTCCACACTTTGAACTCACAGATTAATTGCTGGTCTTTCACATGGGCATTTGAAGGGGAATACAAATCAATATTTCATATCTGGGTTATGATGTAACAGGGAGCAAAGTGGAAAGTGCCATTAATCATACATTAAGTACGGAACATTCCTAGATAATATGCAGTAAATAAACAGCAGTAGAGTGCCTTCGTTTGCACTTGCCCTAATGGATATTTTTATTAAAAAGAAAGCCAAGTCATCGCTTAAAATGGGGGAGGAGGAGAATCACACTTTCCACAGCTTAATATTGCACACTTACGCTCATTTTCCAGTATGGTAGCAGCTTTCTATAGTGCCTTGTAAGTTTGTAGATTTAACTGCGTGGTAACAAAGTTAGGCTGCAGCCTGGACCACTTACCTATGAGTAAGAGCCATTGAATTCAGTAGGACTTACTTCTGAGCAGACATGACTGCTTCTAACGGATGTTACCATCCTAAAATTGACTGCCTTTCTGTCAAATGAGTTCATGTTCCCATCGCCCCTGGTAAACTGAGGATTATTTATTTAACTAGTGTTAGTTTACCCCATGTGAAGGCCAAGGCAGGAGAATGTTTACCTTTGCTGCCTCTGAAACTGGAAGGACAGACAACGTCGAGTTGAGTTCCTTCTATACTGCACCAGTATCATGCGTGGAACTCACTGCGGTGATGGTCACCTTCACAAAAGACCCCAATGGATATTAAACTGGATCAAATCAGACCTAAAGAGGGATTGAGATAATGGTTTGTACCAGCAGAAGTACAATATCCACATTGGAAATCTAAGCCGACAGTTTACCATGGCATCCCTAATGGAAACTAGAAACCTTATATATCAAGGGAGACATTGTAGTGTCATCTGTCTTGAACTTCTATAACCTTGAATGTTTTGGCCACTCGTCCAGTGATTCGACCTGGCTGTGTGTTTGTTTGTTGGTTCTGCAATGGGCTTGAATCGCTTGTTTGTGCAGGCTCCCTCTGAACGCAAGATTGCTTGTTAAATTGAATTTATTAACTTTCTGTTTTGCCACAAAATACAAAATGGAAAACATAAGACCAGGGATGTGGTTTGCAAATTATTATCTTGGAAGTAGGGGACTGTATTCATGCGGTGGTACATTGTGTTTACAAAAGGAGGCTCTTTCAGAGTCCTGATCATGTCTGGAATTACAATTGCTAATAAAGCTTTTCAAAGCAAGCAAAGGACAGGGGGTGGAATATCCCAATACTTTTGAAGCTAAAAACACCTCTCGTATTCCAAGTACATCTGTGCCAATTCCAAAATCAACAAAACACAAACAAGCAGGACGGAGCCACAAGTGACCTATCAAGCTCACCTATGAGAGAAAAGTTAATTACCCCTTGACACAATTATCATTTTAACACACAGCACATGGTTCATAATGAGGTCTTTAATATGCAGGCACGTTTCAAATAACTGTCATACTAAGTAAGCACATTTTAATTAGGGCAACTTTCCCCCATTATGTATCCTCAAGCCCACAATACCTGTCAGAGGACAACGTCTCAAGCTCAGCAGACTGTCAGTTCCCACCATTTCCCCTGACACCCTAACAAGCAGCCATGAAGAATGATCCAGAGAGTTCAGAGTTTAACAGAAGGTCGAGAACCCATGTGGTATAGTGGTCAGAGTGTCGGTTTTAGATTGGGAAGACCTCAGATCAAAATTCCTACTCAGGCACCAAGCTTACTAGACAACCTGAACAAAACAGGTTTAAAGACTCCCTCAAGTCAAATCTTTAAAAATGTAGTATAAACACCGCCAACTGGGAAACACTGGCCTGCGAGTGCTCCAATTGGAGAACAGCCTTTACCAAAGGTGTCATGGGCTTTGAAGACGCTCGAACTCAGGACACAGGGGAGAAACGTGCTAAGAGGAAGGCACGCTTGGCAAACCCTCGCCGTGATCAACTCCTGCCTGGAAACAAATGTCCCCACTGTGGAAGGATGTGTGGATCCAGAACTGGCCTCTGCAGTCACTTACGGACTCACTGTTAAGACCATGTTCATGGAAGACAATCTTACTCGGCTATGAGTGATTGCTAAAGAAGAAGACTAGACGACATTTTTCCTGTCACTGTATCTAAACCTAAGTTGTGGTGAAGATAAAAAGCACCCAGATCAAAAGCATTCATTCATTCATTCATTCATTCATTCATTCATTCATTTATTTATTGTGTTTGACTAAAAGCCATCACAAATTCAACCGAAAGCATCCTATCCCCACAGTGGCCAACCAGATGTTGAAGAAAATGCTCCTGAAATTCATTTTCTGCATTCCTTATTGTCTGCTTGCACTACTTTTGCAAAACTTTTGAGTTTCTTTTTCCCCCCAATTAGAAGCCATGGCTCGTGAAACCCACCCTGAACTTGGGATACCCATCCTGAAAGTTGGGGTAGAAAAATAATGATGAAAGATGTAATAAATGTTTTGCACCCACTCCTTATTTGCAGTTTTCGCAGAGTGATACGGGTTGTAAAGAACCCTGTCCTATCCCATCAGACCTCTGGAGCTATTCTAAGAGCGACAATGAAGCTGTCCACCCAAACAGATTTGTGACATTTTTAATCTCCTCTGCCAAGAGAACTTTCACATAGTATTAAAACTGTTTAGCTGCCGCCTGCAATTAGGGCACTGGTGAGATGAGCTGTTGATAAAGTGACATCCACTACAAGCTCTGTCATACTGAAGAATATCCAAGGAGCAAAATGGAAATCAATGTAATTGCAAGTTATCAGCCTTAAATTTTTGTTCAATTACATGATACAGAAGAGCAAATTGAGAATAATTTCAGTTTACCTAGCACGGTGAGTAATAAATGTGCATTCTAATTAAAGCACAGCCCTCTCTAATTTCAGATGCACTTCCATAACAACCTGAAGACATGGGAAGAAGTACTTTGCATTATGTTTTATTTATATTTCTGAAGCACATTCCAGACGTCTCTGTGAAACTTTGACATACAGAGATGCAATATATTATAAACCGTCGGCCCAGTATCAAAATAGCTTGATGTGATGCCGCTTGGCAAATAAATGTAGGCATATATTTAAAAAGTACCTCCTTTCTTCACGTTCATATGTTAAAACACTGAGGTGCATCGTTTTTAAACTAAAGTGGCTGTTTCTATATTCTGTACCCCCTCTTTCGCTTGTAAAAATGCATCCAGGAGAACTCTCTGTTCTGAGAATCTGAATCCTACTGACACTTTCCCACATACAGTGGTGCCTCGCAAGACGAAATTAATTCGTTCCGCGAGTTTTTTCATCTAGCGAATTTTTCGTCTTATGAAGCACGGTGTCAGAAAAGTTTTGGGAAAGCTTCAAAAATCACCAAAAACCTCAAAAAAGGCTACCACACCGCGTTCTATGAGTTGCTCCTTGAAGTCAAGTCGCAACTGTATTAACGGTGTTAAGAAAAAGGAAACAAACTTGCAAGACGTTTCCGTCTTGCGAAGCAAGCCCATAGGGAAATTCGTCTTGCGAAGCAGCTCAAAAACCGCAAAACCCTTTCGTCTAGCGAGTTTTTCATCTTGCGAGTTTTTCGTCTTGCGGGGCACCACTGTAATCCATAACAGCTGAGCTCTACTAAAATGAAGGTTTTTAATCCAAAACCTTAAATTGCATTCAGCAGAGCCAGCCCTAACAGTAGGCAGACTGAGGTGGCTGTATCAAGCAGCAGGTTCTGGGAGGCAGGGAGTGGTGGTGACACGCTGTAGGACACGCTACATGGGGCTGCCCTAAACTAGCCTGCCACCTTCAGTTGTGGTGTGGAGGGTACCATCAGTGTTCAAGTAATATTCAGCTGCCAGTCTGTTCAGCTTCTGCACATGGAACTGGAAGGGTGTGTGTGTGTGTGTGTGTGTGTGTGTGTGTGTGTGTGCGCGCTATCTTGTTCTTTGCCTCAGGCAGCAAAGTGTATTGGGCCAGCCCTGAGGATTAGAAATTCAAAACCGTAGATACTCCAGCTGTGAAAGTGAGTCACGGAACAGGAAGTGCAACTAAATCCAACAAAGGCAACTTTAGCACACACACACCAAGTAGAGCTATACAAACACTCCCTGCACCACCAACTTTGACATCTTTCTAAGGTTGGGCAGAGATGCCAAAGATCCCCTCTGAGAGCGAAGGAGAAGTGCAGAGAAAAGGAGCGCGAGTCCATTACGCTTCCCTTTCCAAGCGCTGATCATCACATCAAACAGATCCCAGACACATCAAGGCAATGCGACTTGGGTATATTACTCAGTGCAAACAACATGTTTGCCTGTAGAGAATAAAGTTCGGTTGGACTTTTGAAAGTTGACAAATAAGACACCTAAGGAAAACTATGGGCTTGGGGTATTGTTTCCTTTTGCGATGTCTCTGGATGCCCATTTTTTCATCTTCTCGATATCAAGAAACTCTGGCTGGGAATGCATAGTTAGAGGGCTCTCAGCTTTCCTCCTGAGCTTTTCCATCTTTTAATCATTTCTCCTCGAGCAATTTTCTTTACCTTGTACTTTTTGGAAGGGCGGTTGTTTGTCATGTGCTCTCTTGAATGCCTTGATCATTGCACTGACAGGACACCCCCTTCGTGGGTAATCAGGATTCTGTGTATGACAGTCAAAAAACAAACCCTGCCTGGTTCGCAAAGGGGAAAAGTGTGCTACAGCCTTCTGCTTCGGGAAAGAACTCCTTGCTAACAAAAAGCTCTACTGTTTCGTTGCTGTTTTTCAAAGGTTACAACCACGCCTTCTTATGCGGGTTCATATGCCTTTCATGGGTTCATATGCGGTTTACAGCAGAGAAGAGAACCAACAACAACAACAACCTATTGTTATTTATACCTTGCCCATCTGGCTGGGTTTCCCCAGCCACTCTGGGCGGCTTCCAAAAAAATATTAAAATACAATAGTCTGTCAAACATTAAAAGCTTCCCTAAACAGGGCTGTCTTCAGCTGTCTTCTGAATGTCAGGTAGTTGTTTTTCTCTTTGACATCTGGTGGGAGGGCGTTCCACAGGGCGGGTGCCACTACCAAGAAGGCCCTCTGCCTGGTTCCCTGTAACTTTGCTTCTCGCAATGAGGGAACCGCCAGAAGGCCCTCAGCGCTGGACCTCAGCGTCCGGGCAGAACGATGGGGGTGGAGACGCTCCTTCGGGTATACTGGGCCGAGGCCATTTAGAGCTTTAAAGGTCAGCACCAACACTTGTGCTCAGAAACATACTTGGAAACAAGTTGTGCTCAGAAACATACTTGGAAACAAGTTGTCAAGGGCTAAAAACATCAGCATTTTCATACACAGCTCCCTGCAACACTATTGAAACATGTAGAAAGAGGTCTGCCTCTCTCCATATGAACCTACCTGGACCCATCAGATCATCATCTGAGGCCTTTCTTCATGTACTGCCTCCACGAGGGTAACAGCACGAGAATGGGCCTTTTCTGAAATGGCTCCCCGTTTGTGGAATGCTCTGCCCAGGAATGTTCAGCTGGCACCTTCATTATATATATTTTATGTACTAGGTATTTTAGGTACTATTTCTCTTCAACCAGACCTGTGGCTGGTTGATATCCTGTATCTTTTTAATGTGTTTGTGGGAGAGGGCAGTAAAACCACCCAGAGATCTACGGATGAAGGGCAGTACAGCCGTACCTTGGTTTTCGAACAGCTTAGTTCATGAACAACTCAGAACTCGAACGTCGCAAACCCGGAAGTAGGTATTCCGGTTTGCGAACTTTGCCTTGGAAGCCAAAAGTCTACCGCGGCTTCCAATTGGCTGCAGGACGCTCCTGCAACCAATTAGAAGCCATGCCTTGGTTTCTGAACATTTCGGAAGTGGAACGGACTTCTGGAATGCATTCTGTTCGAAAACCAAGGTACGACTGTATATAAATTTAGTAAGTAAGCAAGTAAATATTTTATGCCCCTTTTCCTAAACAGATTCAGTTGAGAACAAAGAGAAATTTGCAAGGCCCTTTTGGGTATGCTGAGGCGAGAATTAACCATCATATGTATTTATGTTACATATTTTCATGTTTTTATACTGTAAACCGCACTGTGATCCTTGGATGAAGGGTAGTATCGAAACAACAACAACAACAACAACAACAACATTGCTATTCAGCTCGTGGCGGAGCAGTTCACTGACTACATAAGAAAAGGAGAAACACAGGAAACTCTCCTTGGTTCATCTAGCTCAGTTTGCTACACTGAGGGCTCATCCACACTTGTCTTTCACCCAATGCATTCTAGGCACAGGTCCATGCTTTAAAGCACTTTTGACTGCATGAAAACCTGAAAAAATTCTTTACCACTGATTCAGAACAAACAATACTCTATTTATTCAATAGAGTAAATCACACAACCATATAAAAATAAGATATCTATCCAGTAATAGAACACACTTCTAAAATTATGTAAAAATAGCATGACTATATATATGTTCAAAACAAGGCTAATTACACAGCCATATACCTAGCTCATTAAAAAAAAAACTGGTTTCAAGAAATGCACCTTACTCAGTAAATGGTATTTAGCAGAAAGTAGCAACCACCACTTGGACTGAAATGAATTTTGGCCACGGGTTCCACTTGGAAAGAGACAAAGAGGACTTTAAAGAAATGGGGAACTGACCTCATTGTGTCTGCAGTTATAGGCTGCACAGTTTAAAGGCACTCTATCCTAAATTATCAGAACACAAAGATGTAAGCGATGCTCTAAAAGAAAGGAAGAAAAAACATGAAATGATTAGGGGACTTGATTCCCAGACTCTACAGTCTGGGAAACCGTCTTATTGTAATGCAGATTTAATGTATGTGTTTGTTCACAAATTGTTAAGTTGCTTTGAGTTACCTTGGCAAAAAAGCAAGCAATAAATTTAATAGGTAATAGCAGCAATACTTTTGTGCACAATAGAAAACACACACACACAAACCTCTGATTTAAAACATTAGCTCTTACTGAGCAACGCTTAATTATTTAGAAGCTGTTATAACATACAGGAATCATAGAATCATAGAATCATAGAGTTGGAAGAGACCACAAGGGCCATCGAGTCCAACCCCCTGCCAAGCAGGAAACACCATCAGAGCACTCCTGACATATGGTTGTCAAGCCTCTGCTTAAAGACCTCCAAAGTAGGAGACTCCACCACACTCCTTGGCAGCAAATTCCACTGCCGAATAGCTCTTACTGTCAGGAAGTTCTTCCTAATGTTTAGGTGGAATCTTCTTTCTTGTGGTTTGGATCCATTGCTCCGTGTACGCTTGTCTGGAGCAGCAGAAAACAACCTTTCTCCCTCCTCTATGTGACATCCTTTTATATATTAACCAGGGTATGGTTTTATATATTAACCAGGGTATGGTTGCTTTATGTAGCTTCTTCTAAGAAATATATTCAGGTAAGGCCAACATCATATAAGCATTTCTCACACTGAACTCTGCCTCATTTGTGATCTGATAAATGTGTGCTGGAGTGCTTTCTGACTTTCCACTCCAAGGTACAGAGCTTCTCTTTGCCTTTTCACCAGTTACTTGAACATAGAGAGTGTATAAAATGGGGCCTCTAGCAGTATGAGTTTTTTTATGTTCTTGAAGCACGGAATAAAGTGCTACTTTCTGCTAAATATCAGTTATGGAATGAGATGCATTTCTTGAGCCCAGTTTTTATTAGCCAAATAAATGGCAGTATTGCTCTTGCTCTGAATGTATACATATTGATATTTCGTATAATGTGCTTTCAGAAGGATGTTCTGTGTTGTACAGCTGTCTCATTTCTATATGGTTGGAAGATTTACTCCACCGAATGATTTATGTGTAAGTTGGGGGGGGAGGGGGTTGTTCATCATGTTGGGACGCGGGTGGCGCTGTAGTCTAAACCACTCAGCCTCTTGGGCTTGTCAATCGAAGGGTCGGCGGTTCGAATCCCCACGACGGGGTGAGTTCCTGTTGCTCTGTCCCAGCTCCTGCAAACCTAGCAGTTTGAAAGCATACCAGTGCAAGTAGATAAATAAGTACCACTGTGGCAGAAAGGTAAACAGTGTTTCCGTGCACTCTGGCTTCCGTCATGGTGTTCCATTCTGCCAGAAGCGGTTTAGTCATGCTGGCCAGATGACCTGGAAAGCTGTCTGTGGCCAAATGCCGGCTCCCCTGGCCTGAAAGCGAGATGAGCGCCACAACCCCATAGTCACCTTTGACTGGACTCAACCATTCAGGGGTCCTTTACCTTTTTTACCTTTACTTTTTCATCATGTAACATATCCAATAATTTTTGTATTATTGTTGTTGTCACAGTGGCAGAGGAAAATATTTTTGAGAGTTGGAACATACTGAAGAGCAGTGGGGATTGTGCTTTTCTGAGCTTATTCTCTCTCTGGTTTCCCCACCTTTTCGTTTCATCTTGTTTTGTTTTGGATTAAACAGCTCAAGAGAAGCTATTTATTTTGTATGGAAAATTTCACTGCCATCTCCCAATACATATGGCATGTGAGAATAAGACAAAGAGCAACACACCCTAACTGAGCGGTCAGCTCCAGTTTTTGTTGACCTTGATGTAATAGATCCACACCTCAGTTGGGAAGGAATTCCACGAGAAAGGACCCAAAACTTACACCCACACACATTTCTACCACAGCTCAGTTTTATTCCAGGTGCTGCTTGCATCTGCAAAAGAACCTCACTACTGGATCTCAACTCAGGGGGGCTATGCATGAATGATGAAGATGTACTCTCAAGCACAGGATACCTCCAATATGTGCTGGTGGTGATGCTGTGTTATAAGACAATCATACTGGAATACTATAGCTAATGTCTGAAGGATATCCGGGAACATGCCTCGCTCGATAGACTCATCCTATTTAACAGTTGTTTTATTGATACTTAGCCAACTCATTCGGAATTAGTAATGAGTTTTATCACTCACAGAAGGGAAAAGTTGCTGCTACTGGGAACTAGGTGTCTATGATCAGCACCTTGTGTACTGTAGATGCTGGAACTGGAGTGAGGGACGTAGGTGGAGCTGGGGGGATAAATGAACTCTGATGGGATATGTTAGCCCAGCCAAGAGGCATCTGAGGGATTTATATAATCATTGCCTCTCCCTGGGCTTTTGCTGTGTCATTGACCAAGAAGGCTTACTGCTGGATCTTCTCCTCATGAGTAAGATTGTCTTCCATAAAGACGGTTTTAACAATGAGTCCGTAAGTGACTGTGGAGGCCAATCAGAGACACCATTGATGGAATCCAGGAGCTGGAGATAGCGTTTGTGAGTGGTCCATGTTTCACAAGCATATAGTAAGGCTGGTAGTACAATAGCTTTGTAAACTTTGTAAACAAGCATTTTGGTTTCTCTGCGAATGTCCCGGTCCTCAAACTTCAATCGGGAGAAAGCCGCACTCGCAGACCCTTCCCCTCATAAAGAACCCTACTGATACAGCTGCCTGGAGGCCAAACAAGTGCTACTGTGACTTTGGCCTTCTTGCTTGGTCTGCCATTAACTTTGCCCAGGCAGTGATGGGCCAGGATAAAGACAGAACTCATGATGAGGTCACTGGAGATCCAAGACAAAGCATCTCTGAGACTACTGTCGGCTACTGTGAGTTCCTCTACGTCCCCCTTGCATTTGAATGGGGTTCTCCATGGGTTCTCCAGAGTCTGTGTCAGTCAGGATTCAGACACCGGGTTTATTATTATTATTATTATTATTATTATTATTATTATTATGGAGATGAGCAAGACTAGATAAAATAGACTCCTCTCAATTCAATTCAAGTACAATTTCTGGATATATAGAACCCCAATATACCTTATTGTAATAACACACATTTATGGATCATACAGGAATGCTCTGGAGCACCTGATCCTGGAGGACCCTGAATACCGTTTGCACTGGCTGGGAAGGAGGAGAGAGAGGTGACAAGGGCCGGCAAATCCTCCTGCATGACCCTTGCTAGCAGCTTTATCAACCTTGTAGCCTGTAAGTTTCCTCAGGACAGGAAAGGGGAGGGAAACACCTAGATGTGGCTTTTTCCTGTATGTATGTGTTTTGCTTTGTTACTTCTATGGAGTAGGGCAGGAGGATGATTGTGGATGATTGCTGTGGATGATTGTGGGCAGCAATTCATACCATTCAGGCTGAGAGCCTGGATTAGGCTAGCGACTGGGGGGTTGAAAGGTGTTAAATTGCTTGAAAGTCACAGAGTGAGAGTCTGTTGGCACAGCGTGGGGACCTCTCTCATTGCAAGAGACACAAGGGTTGTGAATGGGAAATAGAGCGGGAACTGCAGCTGACACCACTAGTTTAATTGGTCTGAACATCGTGTGTGTGTGTGTGTGTGTGTGTGTGTCCCACTGCATTTGGTTAAATTTGAAATTTTAATTGTCGTCATTGTAGCTTAGGACATTACTGAGAATTGATGACCGAAAAGGCAGCACATCTTAGGCAAGTCAATTGAAAAAAGCTCAATAACTTTTGGGGTGTCCTGGTTTTTACTTTTTGAAACATGGCAAACCTATATGTAGTTTTGCTTGTTTACCTTATGGCAGAATTGTTAATCTGTTGTTTATTGGACCTCTTTATTTTTATTACTTTGTTCCCTGCTTTGGGGTTGAAAAATATTCAAGGAAGAGATGAAGTATAAATACTGTAAATTAATAAATAATACTAAATTAATAAAAGACAAAGAGTAGTGGTGTTGAAACTTTTTAATCTACTGCTGCAAATATTTAGTGGGGATGTTAAAATACAAATTAGGAAGACTACAATACCTAGCACTGGACTATTAAACCCTGCAGGTAATGTTGGGCCTAGCACCCACTAGTGATTAAACTATTAACTACAGATACACCTAGAAAAATTAAAGTGAAGGATTAAGTTAAACACTATAATCATGCTATTTAAAAACCTGTTGGTTTTTTTCTTGTGGCACTCTTCTTTTTCAATATGCTGCCACCTTAACATAAATGCCTCTTTGAAAGCCAGGCTTTTAAATTAGCAAGTGCCTATTTTCTATTTTTTTGTCAATCAAGTATAATCAGATCAAGCTCAGGCTGTAAAGAAAACTTTTTACTGCTTCCCTGACAGACACCTGGAGCCAAGGCTGTCACTGATCCTTTTCTGTAAGCAAGAAGGGAGTGGACAAGACAGTGTGTGTCTCGGATGACCATTTAATCGAAGGAATAACCCATTTCACAAGGGCATTTCCTCCTGTATATGCTGTTCCTCCAACCTGGTTTGTTTTGGTTTTATTTTCAAAACTCTCTGGAACTGTCATGTTTAGCTTTAGAGATCATTATACAGGTGCCTTCAGGTAATGTTGCAAACATGCATCCAGCAACTGAGGACTGCATCATCTGCTGGCTTGCTGCATGCATTCATGAACTGGATATTACAGATCACACGCACTGAGGACCGAGGACACATGGCTCAGCTTGCTGCTCTGTTCAACAGCCTCACAGTCACATTTTGCACCAGCTGTGGTTTTGTTTACAGGCAACTGTGGCATCGCAGGAAGCTGCCTTTGAATTCACACAACCGTAGAGCTGGAGGAACCCCAAGGGTCATCTAGCCCAAGTCCCTGCAATGCAGGAATCTCAGCTAAAGCATCCAAGACAGATGACCAGCCAACCTCTGCTTAAAATCCTCCAAGGAAGGAGAGTCCGCCACCTTTCGAGGGAGTCCGTTCCACTGCAGAGCAGCTCTCACTGTCAGAAACTTCTTCCTGATCTTTGGTCGGCATCTCCTTTCTACCTGAAGGCTGAAGCCATTGGTTTGGGTCCTACCCCGTGGATCAGGAGAAAACAAGCTTGCTTCATCTTCCATGTGAAAACCCTTCAGATATTTGAAGATGGCTATCAGCCCTGAATAGGACAGATCGTGAAGCTGAGGCTCCAATACTTTGGCCACCTCATGAGAAGAGAAGACTCCCTGGAAAAGACCCTGATGTTGGGAAAGATGGAGGGCACAAGGAGAAGGGGACGACAGAGGACCAGATGGTTGGACAGTGTTCTCAAAGCTACCAACATGAGTTTGACCAAACTGCGGGAGGCAGTGGAAGACAGGAGTGCCTAGCGTGCTCTGGTCCATGGGGTCATGAGTTGGACATGACTAAATGACTAAACAACAACAATCATATCTCCTCTTTCAGTCTCCTCTTTACCAGGCCAAACATGCCCAATTCCCTCAAGCGTTCCTCATAAGGCTTGATTTCCAGACCCTTGATCATGGTTGCCCTCTTCTGCACACATTCCAAGGCAGACCATTGATCCTCATAGATAAATGTTGTTGATACTGACAGTGGCTCTCTGTGGTTTTAAGACAGGAGTCTTTCCAGCACTCTGTTTCTGTTGTCATTCTTTGTGGCTCCAGAACCCGAAGCCAAGCTGCCACCTCACACCACATAATGGTAGAGCTGGCCTGGGAAGAGAGTGTGGCGCTCCATGAGTAAGGCCTGAAAAATTGAGTCAGGCCTGAAAACTTGGGACTGCGAGCCAGTGTCAAGACATATGAGGAGGATGGCAATGTCATAGCAACAGAAAAGACAGATGGGTTAATCAGAGTCACTCTCTGTCAAGCAAAGGAGGGGAATATGGCAAAAGATAAAGCTAGCAAAGGTTACAGAAAACAAGCTGAGAGATGACCAGAGCCCAGAGAAGGTTTTAGCCCAAGATTCAGAAAAGAAACATTCCCTTACACAGAAAAAGATTGAAATTTGCCTTATTCAGTTCGTTTTCCCCACCTCTTTATCATTTTCAGGCTATATAAACCAACATATGGAGTCTTCCTATTAATCCATGTAAATATTTTATATTAAATTTTCTTCGTGGGCTATTTCCAGTTTTTCTGTGACATCACCACTTGAGGGGTTGTTTTTTCTTTTCCTTTTTTTAAAAAAGCAGATGAAATCTGGTACGTATCTCCCCCCACTGTTTCTTCTTCCTTTCCCGATACTATGAAGAGAAACAGTTTATGCTTCCAGTCTACCACTCTGTCGATGTTCACACCATTGAAGTGATCATATAACAAATTTCACATTGTGGTGTGTGTGTCCCCCTCCACACACAAACACTGCCGCCCTCCCCGCCGACAGTGTTTTTGAAGGCTTTTTTCACATATCACATCTCTCCTCTGACAGTGCCATTATTCACAGCGGGAATGGGCATTTGTTCTAAAGTTTTCCTCACGCAAACATATCTCATTAGCCATTTTTGGCTTTGCTTCTTGGCATCTGCCAGAGCAACAGCCTGAGTCACAGTCTAGTTTAAGTCGGCGGATGCCTTTGCAAAAACTCCTGCTGCCGTTTCAGCATTAATCATATCACTCCTTGACGACCCGCATGCCGTGTGTATCTGCTCCACCCCATCCCACCCCAAGAGGACTGCCTAATCCTAATTCCTCTATCTTGCCCTCAGCACAGACAAAACAGGTGCAGACAGAAAGTCAGGGCTTACTGTGCGTTCCTTCCTTACAGGTAAGTAAATACCGACAAGCAGAGCAACAAGGAATGAGAAGGGTCTTGTCATCCACTGTGGTCCACCAGCTAGATATGAGAGGCTAAAGTTCAGATTCTACTCAACTGTGGGCCTTCCTGGCCTTAATTTCCCAACTGCATGGTAGAATTAACTACCTCACTTTGTTATTATACTGTAACCCGCTGTGGCTGTAATGCCCATCCAGCAAAGAATGCTATGTAAGTTGCCTTGCCATCAAGGTGGCGGCCGCTGATTCCACCTGCTGTGCCTTAGCCTGTTGCCCTGGAAGCTTTCCTAAGGAAGATGCTGGCATTTTGAGTCTAGGTGTGGCTGTAGGGAGGAATCGAGAAGCACCCAAGGGCTGAGAACTGGAGTGATCAGGGACGGGAAGAGTGATCTCCAGTGCTTTATTTTCTTTCTTTCAGGGGTAATACATGAGTTGCTGCTACTCATATCTTCGTAAAATTGCTGTGGGTGCCAGCACAAAATGGCTGCCTTGGGCAGCATAATTAGAGGTGGTGGCATTCTGTCAGTGGTGATCTCTACTCTGACCTTAGTAGGGGTAAACCTCCACCCTCCTTGCAACCTGCTGTTTTAGGATCGTTTTCAAATCAGTTTAAAATAACAAATGGCCAAGCCCCCATCTTGTAACATGAATGACTAAGGCTTGTGCGCTCAATGCCTCACCCTGAAAATTTAATCAAAATTCTCTCATCTTTTCACACTTTTCCAGTGTTGCCTTATTTCTGCCCTCCACTGCAAATTGTGTGTGTGTGTGTGTGTGTGTGTGTAATCTAGCTTTAGTAGATAGAACTTGTCATGGTACAGATGACAAAATAGATCTACTGAAATCATTTTTTTCTGCACAACTCCTATCCGTTTTGCCTGCCCACCTCTCTCAAATGAGCTACTGCAGCCTTTGCTAGGGCTGATGGGAATCACAGTCCAAAATGTCTGGACATCACTAGGTTGGCAAAGGCCATGCTAATGACATTGCTGGTGATGCCTTGTCATCTTAGTTTTATTTAGTATTGTGTACTGAGGTTTGGGTGCCAGGCACTTGTAGTTTAATCCCGAAGATGATTTCAGCTCACATTACTGCAACCAAACACTCTACTTGTGTTCTTGAAAGCAACGGGGACGGGTAGTTATTCTTCATGGGAACTACTGGGAAATGGGAAATGCCTGAATGGTTGCTCAGTTGTTTCAGCAGAGGTGGTGTACAGCAGAGCCATAAGCATGAACTTTAGATTATCACTGCAAATTTGCTGTTGAGCTGCAAACTACAAGTACCATCATATTAAGCTGCTTTAAGGGGCATTGTTTTAGCAAAAATGAAAATATAAGGTACTTATCACACAATGTGCAATTATCCTAGTTGTAATGATGACTTAGTTGTATTTCAGTTTTCTGTTAACTATGTTTATTGTTAGGACAAAAATTATTTTTTTAAAAAGAAAACACCCCACAATAATAATGTTTACCCATGTGCCTCATTTTGGTACAGTAATTATGTTTCCGTCTCCTCTTGCTTGTAATTACGATCTTCTATTTCTTGTAACTATGATCTGCAAATTATTTGTTATAGGATTAAAGCATAAAATGAAGGAGTGTGCCGTTTAAGGAGTGTAGCATTAAGCAAACTGCGTAACAGACAAAAATTGACAAGAAAAACTGACGTCAAAGAATGCAAACTCTCTTTCTCCCTCTCAAAAAAAGGTCATGGACTATGGCCTGAGCCTGTAACCAATTTAAGAATGAAGAGTCATAGCAAAATGGAAAAATACAAATCCTTGTCGTCACATGTTTGCTTGTAACTAGAGATGTAGGAGAGTGCTTTGCAAATACAATTTTCTGCTCAGAGCATTTCTGGGTAGATGAGCCTTTCCTGCTTCAATTTAATTTATTTGGTATGGAAAGCCCTTTTAAAGTCAAGGTTCTCCTGTCTATTTTGCCTGCCCACCTTCCCAATATTTTAAATTAAAATCAGTTGCCAACAGAAAGCCAATTAACCACATACTGGAGCCAACCAATCACAACGCGCCATTCTGATATCCAGAGTGGAATGAAAATGGAAAGACCTGTTCATCTTGTGTCTGAAATATCCTCTCCTGTCTCTGAGAATGCTCTCAGGAGCTAACCATCATTGTAGCAAGATTAATCTTATTCCATTTCCCCCCCCTCCCCACCCCAGACAAATGCAATCAAACAGGGCATGGTTTGAAACCTTTTATACCTTGTCTCAGACATCTGGAGCCAGGTCTGCCAGAACCTCTTTACTATCAGAAAGAAAGTGAAAAAGACAGACAGCACTTCAAATAAATCAATTCCACCTATTAGCTCTTTTCATTTGTCTATATTTTCAGAAGCAATGGGAGCGCTGGAGGCAAACCGGGGGTGATTTGTTTGGTAATTATACTGCTTTCTTAACTACTTCAAACTCAGCTTAGATCTACACTGATCAATGGACTTGTGCAACATCCACTACATAGTTCAAAAATCAAGTACATAAATGCTTCCAAATGCACTCTTCTCCCCCTCCCCTCCCCTTTCGCAAGTGCCAGATAAAACAATTTATTTCTCCTAATAAAATAGACCTGTCATTTAAGGGGCATGGCTCTGGCTGCTAAAGTTCTGAATCAGGGTTGTGCTGAATATTCTCACCCAGAACAATTTTAAGAGAAAATGGTGGAAGGTTTCCACCCCCCCCCCCAAGTTCTCCTCTATACATCCCTATACATGGCGGCAGGTGGGGGGGGAGGTTCCCACCATTCATGCCAGATGTTTACCTGGGCTGCTGTTGTGTCAGCAACACCCCACCCTGCCGCAATTCTTTACCTGCATGAGCACAGCCAACGATGGAGCAAATATTGGACATTATGATGCTATGTTGTTGTTTAGTCGTTTAGTCGTGTCCGACTCTTCGTGACCCCATGGACCAGAGCACGCCAGGCACTTCTGTCCTCCACTGCCTCCCGCAGTTTGATCAAACTCATGCTAGTAGCTTCAAGAACACCATCCAACCATCTCATTCTCTGTCGTCCCCTTCTCCTTGTGCCCTCCATCTTTCCCAACATCAGGGTCTTTTCCAGGGAGTCCTCTCTTCTCATGAGGTGGCCAAAGTATTGGAGCCTCAGCTTCAGGATCTGTCCTTCCAGTGAGCACTCAGGGCTGATTTCCTTCAGAATGGATGGAGAGGTTTGATCTTCTTGCAGTCTTATGATGCTATAATGCCATGTAATAATAATAATAATAATAATAATAATAATAATAATAATAATAATAATAATAATAGTTTTTTATTTGTACCCCGCCCTCCCCAGCCAAGGCCAGGCTCAGGGCAGCTAATAAGCAATAATAAAAACAAGTTGAATGAATACAACTTAAAAACAAGATTAAAATTACAACAATTAAAATATTGAAACATTAAAATATTAAAATGCAGCCTCATCACAGGAGGAGAAAGGAAAAAGAAAAAAGAAAGGGGGGGAGAGAATCAAATTGGCTCCAAGCCAAAGGCCAGGCAGAACAACTCTGTGGAAAGAAATCAGATCCTGCAGGGCCCTGGTCTCATGAGACAGAGCGTTCCAACAGGCTGGAGATAGTGTTGAAAAGGCCCTGGCTCTGGTTGAGGCTAATCTGACTTCCTTAGGGCCCGGGACCACTAGGGTGTTGCTATTTAGTGAATAGTCACACTGCTCTTCCTCTGAACTGGTGCCGAGAAGGGAGCCATGCTGCAAACCAATCTGCCCCCTCTCATTTTTATTTGTTTATTCATTGGATTTCTCTTTTTTTATATAAATTTTTATTCAGGATTTATAAAGGAAAAACAAATACAGAAAAAAACACACATTTACATAGACTATTGTTCCCATTCCCCATTCTATACAGACAAAAATAGACTTAAAAGATCATAAAAAAGAAAAACATAATGTTTTAGGCTCTACCGAGCCTTTGACTTCCCTTCACCCTTTTGGTAAGTATCAAATAAGTTCCATGATTGCGTATTTAATTTTTAAACTTAGAGTTGTTCGCTGAAAGAGTTGTTCTAGCCCCGCCAGTTCATCTTATAAATCCATTCCAATATATTTCCAAAATTTACTCCAATTTTTCTGGAATTTCTGATCATCTTGGTCTCGTATTCTGCCTGTTAGTCTATCAAGCTCAGCGTAATTTACCATTTTGACCTGCCAGTCACTTATACTTGGCATAGTTTCTATTTTCCAATTTTGTGCCAGCATAATTCTTGTGGTTGTGGTGGCATAGAGAAATATTGTTTTATCTTCATTTTTTATTTCTTTACCCACTTCTTCCACAAGGTCCCAGGCCAGAGTTATAAAAACAGCAGTAGTCAGGTGGGTAAAAATGTAGGCTAAAAATACTCTCAATTTGACATAACCCACCCCTGAAACTGAGTCCAATATTTACAAGAATGCCCCTTTGCGAACACCAAAACCGATCAAGTTTTTGTCTTAGGTAAAACACAGGCACATTCTACATTTGCACCAGGGAACGAATCTGTATTTTCTGCAGATCCTCTTTACAGTAAGAATCCGCCTGTTGCTCCCTGTGTAAATCTCTAGAGATCACTTTTTAAAAAAGTTTATAAGTTGCTAATGATTTGCTCCAAATATAGTTTGCCCTCTAAATGTTGTAACCACTAGAATAATGAAAGCACAGCACCCATACAATTGAAGCATACACAAGAAGCATCAACCAACAGGGACCACGAAACATCCTTGCATCAGAAGTCATTGCCAGCAGATTCCCAATGGGGGATATGGTACCCAAAAGGCACATCAGATCAAAACAGACACCGGTCCATCAAACCCAAGTACAGCACCTTAAGGCGGTGTTGAAAATGTACCTCCACCACACAGTCACATACAGTTGTTGTTGTTGTTGTTGTTGTTGTTGTTGTTGTTGTTGTTGTTGTTGTTATTTTGTTTATACCTTGCCTTGAAGTATGGCCATTCACAACATAGTGGTCCTGTCCCATTATAGGGATTTACCAACACTGAGGTCCCTCACTGCGAGAAGCCAAGTTACAGGGAGCCAGGCAGAGGGCCTTCTCAGTAGTGGCACCTGCCCTGTGGAACGCCCTCCCACCAGATGTCAAAGAGAACAACAACTACCAGACTTTTAGAAGACATCTGAAGGCAGCCCTGTTTAGGGAAGCTTTTAATGTTTGACGGACTACAGTGGTACCTCGGGTTAAGTACTTAATTCGTTCCGGAGGTCTGTTCTTAACCTGAAACTGTTCTTAACCTGAAGCACCACTTTAGCTAATGGGGCCTCCTGCTGCCGCAGCAAAGTTCTTAACCTGAAGCAGTATTTCTGGGTTAGCGGAGTCTGTAACCTGAAGCGTATGTAACCCAAGGTACCACTGTATTGTATTTTAATATTTTTTGGGAAGCCGCCCAGGGTGGCTGGGGAAACCCAGCCAGATGGGTGGGGTATAAATAATAAATTATATTATTGTTATTGTTATTATTTTATATAGCCATTCCAGCCAAATGCTGTCTGTGGGGCTTATCAGTTGGTGGCCATCAATCAGAGGTTCTCAATCTGCTCCAGCGACAAGGCTATCCCTGCTCTGTCTATATACAGCGACGGCTAAAGGTGTCTGTCATTAAATCCTCTTTGCTCATATAAGACTGAGGGAAATGAAAGAGCCGAGGTTCCTGAGCTCATGCCCAAGCTTTCGTTAGCTGGGACGGGAGGGGCGGAGGCAAATGGCTGCTCTTGGGCTTCTTGCCAGTTGCAGGTGGAGTTTGAACTGATCGGGATAATAAGAATAAATGAACAGTTATCCAGATGGTGCAAGATGGCAGGTAATTTGTACATAATTGTAACTCTCTCTGGGGTTAAACAAAGTAGCACAGGAGGGGGAAGAGACAAAGGCAGGGAAGAGGGAGATAAAAAATATGGTGAGCAAGCCCCCGGAAATTGTTATTTACAGCAGTCACAGGTTAATTTTCGTCCCCATCATGAGATTACATGCAGTTTCCCAAAAGGTCTTCAAGTGGGTCACAGCTCGGCAAGCCGTGATTAAAAAAATATATGAAATACTGCAATGGGTGTGTTTATAATAAGCTCTAATCACTTTCTATACTTCAGAATGGGGGGGAGGGATATCAACAAAACACCCAGATATTAATCTTTGAATTATAGGTACTTGGTATGCATAGTAAAAGATTTCCTAAGGAGGTTTACTAGGTGTTTTAATGTGCATAAATTGATGGGAACAGCTCCCTCTAGGAAAAATAATATGTCCTTAATAAAAACACACAGATAGACTCGTGAAACTGCTAACCTTTCTGAAATTAACACAGGAGTAAATGCATACTCAGCTGTTATGCCTCAAATGTTACACTGGGAAAGGCAACAAAATAAGCTACCTAAGGCTGATTGCTTACTTGGGAGTATAAGCAACATTTTCATATATATGATCGTCTTTGATTATTGATTTGATTTGATTATTTAATTTCTATACCACTTTTAAAAATGCATCTAAGTGGTGCACAAAAAACTGAAAGAACAACAGACAACATAAACAAAATGTTACAAAAATACAGTTACATATAAAAATGTTATATGAATACAAAGATACACACACGTGTTTGTTGTGGTTGTGTTGTGTTTTGTGTATTTGTGGTGTGTGTGTGTGTGTGTGTTTGTCTATATAACACCAATTAATTTTCCTTCTGACATACCTTCTGTCTCAGCTTCCAGGTTTTTACCCCGGGTCCAAACAAACTCTCAGCCCATCCACAAAATCTCATACCTTGCAATGAGAAGAGATCTGGAAGCAGCAGACATCACCCCTAGTCTCTGACTCTAGACTTGCTTTTCAGGGACAGGCCCAAGGTGGGAATGGTATTTCCTCAGGCTGCCCACAGTTGTGTCCCATTCAGCTGCACTCTCCACACTCAGTTCCAGGTGCAGCAGATTTCTTAAGTTTTCCAAGGGGTCCAAAGGATGACAAAGGTGTCCCTCTCCACTCACAAACTCTTTTGTCACCCTCTGGCTTGCAAAATAGGTTAAAAATAACTTTTTAATGTTTCTTCACCTGTCTTCGATTCAAGTGGAAGAACAAGGAAGTACAGTGGAACCTCTACTCATGTACGGAATCCGTTCCGGAGGTCCGTTCATGAGTCGAACGGGAGAAGCGCCATTGTGCGCATGCGCATTTGGTGGCAGCGCCGTTCTGCGCATGTGCAGACAGTGACAGCTGCTTCTGTGCATGCACAAATTGCGGCGAGCCCAGTATTTACTTGCGGGTTTGCCGCGGTCACGAGTCGATTGTTCGCGAGTAGGGGCAGTGGTAAGTCTAGGTTCTACTGTAGTAGATCCTCTGCATGGAGAAATGCAGAACTGCTGAACCCCTACTTTGCCCCTGTCTTCTCCCAAAAGGAAAGCAGCGCTCAGAACTAGACACACTATTCCAGGTGTGGTCTGACCAAGGCAGAATAGTGTGGGACTATTACTTCCCTTGATTGGGACACTAGACTTCTGTTAATGCAGCCTAGAATAGCAGTAGCTTTTTGGCTGCTGCATCACATGTGGACTCATGTTAAGCTTGTGGTCTACTAAGACCCCTAGATCCTTTTCTGTACTACTGGCAAACCAGATGTCCCCCCATCTTACATTGCTGCAACTGGTTCTTCCTGCCTAAATGTAGAACCTTAAATTTGTCCCTATTGAAGTTCATTCTGTTAGTTTGGGCCCAGTTCTCCAATCTGTTAAAGTCACCTTGAATCCCAATTCTGTCTTCTGTGGCATTAGCTACCCCTCCCAGCTTGGTGCAATCTGCAGAGTTGATGAGTCTTAACAATATCCGGAGATGCCCAGGTTGGCTACCCCTGCTCTAGAGAAGTACAATTTGCCTCTGGATAACCCCATGCCAATTTCATTCTTGTCTATGTGCAAACTGTGATCCACATCTAGATATTAAAAATAAATTTCAGTGTAGCAAGGATGTGGATTTGTACTCTTTATTTTTTTATCTGTATAATCAAAAGTTTCTCTCTTTTCCTGTTCCCTCTCCTGTTCAGCTTCACATTGGCCCAACAGTAATAACGGTCCATCACAGATTGTGTTGCTAAAATGCACTCAGTGCATGACACCAATGCTTCCTAGCAGGAGATATTTGTTTCTATCAGAAGATAATGGTTCCCTGCATAGGCAAGACAACACACATTGCTTAAACTGTTTACCTTATACTTTGCTAACTGAGCATCCACTGAGTTTACGAGAGAAAACTACCAGACTATTTATCTCTGTGCTAATAAAATGTGAAACATGCAAACATCCAGCAGAAACATACCCAAGGAAATTCTGAAGGCTCATTTACATTGTTATGGAATACAGACAATTTGGGTTTCACAGGCTGCCAATTCAAAGCTAGTCTTGAATCAACAGTCCTTGATTACTTGGCCAGAGAATTCTGGAGGCGGTGTGCACTTAGACATTGCCTTAGCTCAGTCAGAATCACAAGTTACTGCTCACTTGCACTGGATTTTAGCTCTGCACACTTCTGCAGCCCTGAGGTCTTAGTACAGACAAATCAGAAAACAACAGCTAGAGATGGCATTCATAAATTCAAGGAATAATTTCAATCCTTAAAACTCTTAAGTCCTACAGATTTTTCATATGGCTTAATTGTACGTAACTTTGGGTAGATAATGCCCAGCATTTAATTTTTTTCTCTTTTCTTCTGCTTCTAAAAAAACCCAACCTCACTTATCTGGAGGGTATCAGCCTTTACTGAAATTTACGGAGGTGTGTTGATAAAACTGTATGCGTATACCTTCTTTCCAATGAACAGATCCCCATATGTACATGTATATCTGCCCTTATTATTCTGCTAGTGGTTATAATGGTCTAGACTAGTTTGTAAGTACACCTAGATAGGTCATGGTCACACAGCATTGAGAAAGTTAGGGATAAAGTGTAGAAAATGCATTAAATGTTTAAGCTGACTTTCTGTTGTACCCTGAGACCTTAGTGGTCTTCCTGAATTCCTTCCTCTCCCTTCCTAAATGAGCAACCAAGGTTGACCTTTGTGACCCTCGTTTCACCACTGCCCAACATCCTGATGCAGTGATGGCCAGTGTCAGTTTCACAGGCAAAGACCTACAAAGGTTAGGTCAAGTCCTGCACTCTGAGTCTACAGCTGGAGTAAGATGCAGAAGCTACCTGAAATCTATGTTGGTCATCTTCCAGGAAGAAAGAAGAAAAGACTGTTGCAGATTTTAGGCTCATCTAGATCTGTAGCATGTAAGAGAAGGTACTGGCCTATATTAGTAAGTGGAGTGGGGGGGGCGGTTTAGGAAATAGAAGCAACATTTTACTGTTTATTTTCCTGCAATTCTGTGCATTTTGTTAACAGTACGAAATGTTTTGTTTAAAGTACAGCTTGCGCTGTTTGATCCAAGGCAGGGGTCAGCAAACTTTTTCAGCAGGGGGCTGGTCCACTGTCCCTCAGACTTTGTGGGGGGCCGGGCTATATTTTGGAAAAAAATAATGAACGATTTCCTATGCCCCACAAATCACCCAGAGATGCATTTTAAATAAAAGTACACATTCTACTCATGTAAAAACACCAGGCAGACCCTACAAATAACCCAGAGATGCATTTTAAATAAAAGGACAACATTCTACTCATGTAAAAACATGCTGATTCCCGGACCGTCTGCGGGCCAGATTTAGAAGGTGATGGGGCCGGATCTGGCCCCTGGGCCTTAGTTTGCCTACCCACGATCCAGGAGTATTCTGTACAACCTGTATTATCTCACACCACTTCCTTGCCTTGGGCCTCCTAGCCAACCTCCAGTCGAGTCCTACTGCTCTCTATTCAGTAATGGTGGCAGCTAACTATCCATTTGGCTATTCAATTGCAATTTTAATACCACTATGAGGCATTCATAGAATCATAGAATCATAGAGTTGGAAGAGACCACAAGGGCCATCGAGTCCAACCCCCTGCCAAGCAGGAAACGATGCCCAGGTCTACTCAGTGACTGCCAGTGGGTGCCAGGGCACAGAGAGGGCTAAGAAAAGGACACCTGAGTATGTCACAATTTATTTGCATTTTTTTTTGGCACAGCAGTATCTACCAGTAAAAACCCCAAATAAGAAGCAAAGGGGGAGGGGAGAGACTGCAAATATGAAAAATCAAAATCACATTTCTGTCAACAAACTTTCCAAAGCCTGAATTCTTCCTGTCGCTGCGGCACACACCTTAGTTAGATCCCATTTGGATGATTGTAATGGACTCTACATGGGGGCTGCCTTTGAAATGTGCTCAGATACATCAACTAGCTCAAAGAGCTGCAGCCATATTATTGAGGGGGTCTGGGTATAGGGAGCATACGACTCCCTTTTTACAACAGCTCCGCTGGCTACTGGTCTGTTTCCGGGCACAAATCAAAGTGCCGGTTATGACCTATAAAACCCCGCATGGTTTTAGGTCCACGCTCAAACCTGGTGTTGTGCTGTCTTTATTGAAATTATTGGTATGGTTTTAATAGATTTTATATCTGCATGCAGTTTTATTTTTTAAAATAATATTTATTAAGCTTTTCCAGACAGTAAAAATTACAAAATTATAAATAAGAAAATAAAAATACATAGCAATATTAAAAGAGAAAGAAAAAAATACAAAAATAGACAATAAAGAAGAGAATTAATAAAAAAGAGAAAAACAATCCATATTTTCATGTCATATCTTTCATTTACTTATTTCCTGACCTCCTCACACCCCCCTTTTCTGTATTCCAGTTCACATAGTTAGTTCAGCAAATCCTTACCCTCTATCATTTATCTTTACTTATTATCTTAACCTTTTATAACTGTATATTTCCAACCATTGTCAATCCACATTTACATATTCTTATTCGTCTTTTTACCAATACTGCTTATTTTCAGTCCAACATCACTTCAACATTCATTAATTTTACAGTATTTCTGCAGATAATCTTTAAATTTCTTCCAGTCTTCTTCCACCACCTCCTCTCCCTGATCTCGGATTCTGCCAGTCATTTCTGCCAATTCCATGTATTCCATCACCTTATATCTGCGTGTAGTTTTAATTCTATCCATGTTTGATTGTTTTTAATGGTGGAGTGGTTGTTGTTTTTTCTACAGCACGTTTTAGTGCTTCTTATTTTTATCTGTAAGCTGCCTTGATTTCTGTCAGGGGGGAAAGGCAGGGTATAAATAAATACGTATGCTCTCAGAAAGTGTTATAAGAATGTTCTCCATCAGTGCTGGCGTCAGCACCTGCCTTGCTTAGGCAGTAGCAGCTGCGGTCCCAATGCTGCAGAAGGGTCCTTAAAAAAATCTGTCCCTGTGCCTTGAAAACCATCAGGTGGCTGGATGTGGCCCCCACCTTAATTTCCTACAATGCACCCAATGTAGCATCACTCTGGGAAATTGGGAGGGGTTGAAATGAAGTTGCACAGGAAAGCTTAGAGCACAGCTACTACCTGGTAGGGCTCCTTCGAACTTGGAGCTGGCCCTGTTTTCCACCTCCGGCATATGGCTACCTTTGAGGTCGGATACACTGTTCCCAGCATCAGAGACATTTACATCCACACTGTGCCACATAATCCCATAAATACCCCTTGTCAGGAACTTAAAAACCACCAGCGGTATGCCGTGGTGCTATGCTTACTGTCAAAAAACGGTTATGTATATGAGGCTCAAGACTTGCAAAATATGTATTCATTAGCACTTTGGGCAGGTTCCTTATGTACTCCTGTTGTGAATGTCACCATCCTTCAATGATCACAAGAGTGATGGATGCATCAGGAAAATACAATGTTGGCTCAGATTTCAAAGCAGTTTGAGCTCCAATTGGCTTTCAGTTTCCCTAACCAGATTAGAGGAAGAAAGAGAGGCCGGTCACAGCAGATGCCCTGTCTCGGTTCATTACTCAACACCTGTTAAACTTGATTAACGGCCCCAGCTAATTATCTGTTAAGAGTATCTCATGCTGTGAAGGATCCCAGAGGTCTGAAAAGTTGACTTCATTTACATGTTTGTCTCCTTTCACAAGGTCTCTGTTAAACATCACCCAGGAAAACAAAGCAGAAATCTACGGAGCATTTTTCACAATTCCCATGGGGTTTATTCACAACTTCAGAACTATGTAACCACACATACACACATGTACGCCCCTCTAACATATGTATTTGTTGTTGTTGTTGTTCCTGTTGTTACTGAGGGAAGCTATTTTCTTCATTTCCTTTGTGCCCTAAGATTCCTGACAAGTTTACAGATGGAACAAGTTTTCATTTGTTTCTTCTTCTTCTTCTTCTTCTTCTTCTTCTTCTTCTTCTTCTTCTGTTGAGAAAGTTGAGCCTCATGTATAGCTATTCTGGGGCTCTTGAATCTGTTTGCCTACGTCTGCATGGGATTATCGTTTGAGATCTGGCAGTGAATGAAAGTAGTGGTTCAACAGCAGCTCATACCATCAC
The DNA here is from genome assembly GCF_965113315.1 of Podarcis vaucheri. Taxonomy (NCBI): domain Eukaryota; kingdom Metazoa; phylum Chordata; class Lepidosauria; order Squamata; family Lacertidae; genus Podarcis; species Podarcis vaucheri. The sequence continues at coordinate 108,899,823 of NC_138760.1, read as the reverse complement.
AATATTTGTGGACGCTGAAGACATCTGAAGGTAGCCCTGTTTAGGGAAGCTTTTAATATTTGATGAATTATTGTATTTCAATAATTTGCTGGAAGCCGCCCAGAGTGGCTGGGGAAGCCCAGCAAGATGGTCAGGGTATAAATAAGTTGTTGTTGTTGCTATACAGCAACAGACTGGCTGCACAAAATCACATGACAATATTTTCAGGAGTTATTGCCCCCCATAGATTCCTCAGAGTCACGGCCCCAGAAGCTCCTTCACGTCAAACATTGCTGTGCAAGTTTGCAGCGTGAAAAGGGAACAAAAATACCTCTATGCGTCTTCAAACAGAATGCACTCTGACAGAGGACTCTCCAGAGAACACGAGCTACCACAATGCTGATGAAAAACCTGGAGCACAGTCCAATTGTAAGTGCTAAAAAAAGGAACATCAGTAGTTTAAACCAAAAGAAAACCAAAGGTGTCTGCTTTAAAGGGAGCAACAGATGTTCACTTAAATCAGGTGTGGGGAACCTGTGGCCCTCCAGATATTGCTGAACTACAACACTCCCGTCAGCCTCAGCAAGCATGACCGATGGCTAAGGATCATGGGAGTCGCAGTTCAGCAACTTCTGGAGGGACAAAAGTTTCCCATTCCTGCCGTAAATATTTTGACTTTTGGAAGAGGGGCGCATATATATATATATATATATATATATATATATATATATATATATTTGGCATTGTGTAAGCCTGGCACATCCTTAGTCAAAGACCCATCCTCTGGACTCTAGATCCAGGTCTAGAATAAGCAGTTGTCTCCAAATGCTCCTCTTAGTTTCATAAGGCTTGCCAAACTGTTCATCAGTTTTGCAAATAAGATTTTCTAAAGGCAGGGAAAAGAATCATAGAATCATAGAATCATAGAGTTGGAAGAGACCACAAGGGCCATCGAGTCCAACCCCCTGCCAAGCAGGAAACACCATCAGAGCACTCCTGACATATGGTTGTCAAGCCTCTGCTTAAAGACCTCCAAAGTAGGAGACTCCACCACACTCCTTGGCAGCAAATCCCACTGTCAAACAGCTCTTACTGTCAGGAAGTTCTTCCTAATGTTTAGGTGGAATCTTCTTTCTTGTAGTTTGGATCCATTGCTCCGTGTCCGCTTCTCCGGAGCAGCAGAAAACAACCTTTCTCCCTCCTCTATGTGACATCCTTTTATATATTTGAACATGGCTATCATATCACCCCTTAACCTCCTCTTCTCCAGGCTAAACATGCCCAGCTCCCTTAGCCGTTCCTCATAAGGCATCGTTTCCAGGCCTTTGACCATTTTGGTTGCCCTCCTCTGGACACGTTCCAGTTTGTCAGTGTCCTTCTTGAATTGTGGTGCCCAGAACTGGACACAGTACTCCAGGTGTGGTCTGACCAGAGCAGAATACAGTGGCACTATTACTTCCCTTGATCTAGATGCTATACTCCTATTGATGCAGCCCAGAATTGCATTGGCTTTTTTAGCTGCCGATGCAATTCTGGGCTGCATCAATAGGAGTATAGCATCTAGATCAAGGGAAGATCAAGAAGAAGAAGAAGAGTTTGGATTTGATATCCCACTTTATCACTCCCCTTCAGGAGTCTCAAAGCAGCTCACATTCTCCTTTCCCTTCCTCCCCCACAACAAACACTCTGTGAGGTGAGTGGGGCTGAGAGACTTCAAAGAAGTGTGACTGGCCCAAGGTCACCCAGCAGCTGCATGTGGAGGAGCAGAGACACGAACCTGGTTCACCAGATTACGAGACTACCCCTCTTAACCACTACACCACACTGGCTCTCAGTGTGGTGTACTGGCTATCAGAACGCAAGAGTACTTCTAATGGAACAGAACAATTATCTGCAATGGGCTGTTAACAACTGGGGTGTCGTCTCAGAAGAAACCTCCTGGAGGAGGAAGTACTGTGAAACATAGTCAAAGTACATTCCTCTCCCCGTTATCTGGTTTATTTTCAAACCGAAGAAGTAACAAAGACACAGTTCTGTTCTCAATGCAGAACAGACTGTTAAATTGAAGACCAGAGCTACCCACCTCCCCATATCTAGCTGGATGGCTTTGAAATTGAAGAAATCCATGGAGGATAAAGCTATATCAATGGTGTGGTGTTTGCCCGTTCGTTGGAAAATGTCTGTACAGGGGGAGAGAAAGAGTTAATAGGTAGACCAATAGAAAAGCCAGAGGCGGAGCCTACTTGTTTATAGAAGGCCTTAACTCGAGATTTAGTTAGTTAGTTGGTTGGTTGGGAAAAGGCAGTTGGGAAAGCAGTTGGCAGACGATGGGAATAGAGAGACAGTACAGCAGGTTCTTGTGTGAGGGGAGGTAGAAGAGTTAGAGACAGAATAAAATAAGACTAAGAGGGTAAAAAGGGTAACAGCGTTTCGAATGCATTTAAAGTTTATTTGTGTTTGCAATAAACTACAATCTTCATTGTTAACTTAAGAACCTGACTGAGACTAAGTGATTTACCGGAGAGGACCTGGTTGGTGGCAGCGGATTAGTGGTGTACAGGTCAATAGTCCATGCGACAACCAGGGGCTCCTTACAAATGCCACAAATGGCTACTAGCCATAATGGCTATGCTCTGCCTCCACTGTCAGAGGCAGTCATGTTTCTGACTGCACAGGAGAAGAGAGTGCTCTCATGCTCGGGTCCTGCTTGTGAGTTTTCCACAGGGTGGCCCCTGTGACAACAAGATGCTGGACTCCAATCCAGCAGGCTCCTCTTATGCACTTAGTTTGCCTTCATCTCTGCCTTTTCTCTTCCAGCTGAGAGATCAAATTCAGTACACTTGAGGGGAGGGAGGGAGGAAAGAAACCCCGCTCAGTGTACTTGATACTGAGGCTATTACATAAATTAGAGGGCAAGAATGTTCCCTGGAGGACTCAGTTCTCAGACCTTCAGGGAAAGCGGTAGGGAAGTGGGAGGGGATGAGGGAAGGAGTAGGTCTCACCTCTGCAATCTACTCAGACCTCTGCCTTCTTGTTGAAACAAGTTTGCATTTGAACTTGGGTCTCTTTCGCGGCAGGCTATTGCTTTTTAATGCACAGTTTTTCAGCGTTGTTTGATGTCTCTTAGTATCCACTACCTTATTTACTCCTGAGCCTGAAGCTAAACTCCTCAAGTAAGACACATCTAAGGAATTTTGAGATACGGGGGCAGGGGGAATTCAATATTCAGCAACATTACTTGGAGGCAAGAGAGGGAGGACTCATGTACACTACTTGGTTTGCTCCTGGATTTTGCTTATACCAAAATGTCTGGGAAATTTTGAGGGGGGAGAAGCACTCCAAGAGTTTCAATAGGACCAGTGAATTTTTTGGGGGAGGTACCACACATTCCCATAAATTTCTCCACCATGTAGGGTCAAACCAGACATAATACTAATCACACCATTAGCCCTTGCTCATTAAATAATAACATATTTTTTAAAATAAATGGCAGTGGGAGAGGGAAGAGAGCGTGGGGAGTCAATCACAATTATGGTGGAGAATCTTATGACAGTCACATTCCTTTGGCCACAATCTGTCTAGAGGAGTAGATCTGTGATGGGCAGGACTCCACTCTTTCTTTCCCAATATTGTTATCATTCCACACTCTCCCACTCACTCATACTCCATCCACACACACTCGCACACAAATTTGCATACACTCAGGCACCCCAATCATTCATCACCCATCCATCCATTCGTTTTTCAAACACACACACCAGTCACCCACTCATACATACAAGCTTGCACCCTATTCATCTATTCGTTCTCTGTTTCACACATGCATCCTCTCACACACACCATCCATCCATCCACACACAAAAGCCCCTTTTGCCTCTTGGCTTTTGGAGACCAAAAGACGGGCTCTGAGTGGTCTACTGCCGCTACCACTGCAAAGTAAAGAGACCAGTGGATCCCCATCCCACAGTCACGAAGCATTTAGCCTCCTTCCTTTGTTTGGAAACCTTTCTCCCTCCATCAGTTAGAAACCAGGTGGCTCCCAAAAGTCCTAACTGTAGCCTTCTCGACCATATTTGCAGTGGAAGTGGGTTAAGAGAGCAAGCATACATACAAAAACTAGGCCCCCTTTTCTGCCACCTTGTTTTTCTTTTGATAATGCAGAAGCACCTTCTAAGGACTGGATTAGAGGGTTTTTTGCTTGTGGTACCACATTTGATTATCACACGGGGGGGGGGGGATTCTTCTAGAATGACTATCCAGAACTGGTACTCCAAACTTTGAGACATGGCAATAATGGAGAGACAAATGTGTAACCTTAAGGCACTGAAAAGACAAAGAAACCCAAAGGCAAGAGATTTGGTTTTCAACCTCTTGGAGTGATTCCCCCACCCATTTTGTTAATTGGGGAGATGGTGAGAAACAAGTCCCAGTCAGGTATGTACATAGAGATGGGACTCATAAGCGGTTCATTCAGATTTGTAACAGCTTTGCAACAGATTTGGAAGATACAGTTAGAGAAACTACAGGATAAAAGCTGAAGTGCATGAGAGGAGGGCTGAGCAAGTGAAGGTTGGAATTATTATTATTATTATTATTATTATTATTATTATTATTATTATTTATTTTTTTAATAAAAATTTTATTGGCTTTACAAAGTTTTTTTTAAAACAAACAAACACATAAAAAGACATACAAACACGTATAGTTTCATAACAATTTTTTCATAAACCTCTCTTCTCGGACTCCCCCATACCTCCCCTTTCTGCATCCCAATGTCCATAGTTTTTTAACAACTTCTAAATATTTCTTTCCAACCTCTGTCATCTTAATCTTTTCTTTAATCTAATCTTATATCACTGTAACCCTTTCTTTCTGAAAACCTCAACATTCTAGCATTCATCAAGTTTATAGTGGTCCTTAAGATAAATTTTAAATTTCTTCCATTCCTCTTCCCTGCCCTCCCCAGCCAAGGCCGAGCTCAGGGCGGCTAAAAAGCAATAATAAAAACAAGTTGAATGAATACAACTTAAAAACAAGATTAAAATACAACAATTAAAATAATGAAACATTAAAAAATTAAAATGCAGCCTCATCACAGGAGGAGAAAGGGAAAAGGAAAAAGAAAGAGGGGGAGGGAATCAAATTGGCTCCAAGCCAAAGGGCAGGCGGAACAACTCTGTCTTACAGGCACTGCGGAAAGAAATCAGATCCCGAAGGGCCCTGGTCTCATGAGACAGAGCGTTCCACCAGGCCGGAGCCAGTGTTGAAAAGGCCCTGGCTCTGGTTGAAGCTAATCTAACTTCCTTAGGGCCTGGAACCACTAGGGTGTTGCTATTTATGGACCTTGAGGCTCTCCGTGGGGCATACCGGGAGAGGCGGTCCCGTAGGTACGAGGGTCCTAGGCCGCGAAGGGCTTTAAAGGTCAAAACCAGCACCTTAAATCTGACCCTGTACTCCACCGGGAGCCAGTGCAGCTGGAAAAGCACTGGGTGAATATGCTCCCATGGCAGAGACCCCATGAGGAGCCTCACTGCAGCATTCTGCACCCGCTGGAGCTTCTGGGACAGCTTCAAGGGCAGCCCCACGTAGAGCGAATTACTGTAGTCAAGCCTGGAGGTGACCGTTGCATGGATCACTGTGGCCAGGTCGGGAATGTGAAGGTTGTGTTTGTAAGAGAACCTTGAGAAAAGCTGGAGCTATTGCTATAACTATGGGGGAAGCAGTAGGGAAGGAAAGGTAAGGAAAAGTCTGTGCCTTGTGATTAAACTAGTAACAGCTGGTAAAAGGAGGCATTGCCATATGTGGATATAACTACCCTTTTGCTTCCTCTTTGCTTGAAAAGTGTCAAAATACTGCTGTTTGAAAGACTTGGGTGTGGGTCACTCCCTCACTTGGGGTCTTGGGTCTCACCGCACTGCAATGCTTTTGAAAAATATGTCCTGTCTGGCTGACAATTCTTGTTTGGGTTCTGTTGGCCATTCCAGGCCCTGATATTTCTCTGACAATTTGGTGTCAGAAGTGGTGAGAAGCTACTTTTTAAGGATAGTCCTGAAGATGGCCTAAATGTCAGAGAAACTAGAACTACTCTTCCGCACTCAGGATTTGATGTTATCAACCATTGTGATACATGGATATTCCATTTAGATGTGTGTATGCTGGATATGTTATTTTGGGAGTATTGCTTGTTTCTTACGATAAAAGTTCTTCTTTAAAAAAAACAAAACTAATTCAAAAGGTTTCCAAAAAAACAACCCGCAATACACAGAGTCAAAGAGGAAGCCACAATGAGACAAAAGAGGGGGTGAGTTGAGCAGCACAAGCACTAGAAAGGGACCCGTGGCTGAGGAAAAGTGGGCAGCACTGACCCCAGGGAAGCCAGATGCAGCCTGGCTGGTGTGCCTCCACTTGTTGGATGACAACTTTCATCAAGCCTGAGCATTAGCCATGCTGGTTGGGCTGATCTCCAACAATATTTGAAAGGTTGTGGGTTCCCCACCCCTGGCTGAAACCATGGTCCCTATCTGGATGCCTCCTCCATCACTGTTGCTTCCTGTTTTATTTTTTCCATTGTGTGCTTTAAAAAAAAATGCATTGGAATTTGTACATTGCCTAGGGAGGATTTGTATCAAGAAAGGCAGGATAGAAATATAGTTGTTGTTGTTGTTGCCATTGTTGTCATTACCACCACCACACCTCTAGTCTCTAAACTCCAATGTAATTAAAAAAAAAACATGGCTACCAAACTGCAAATAAACCAACTACAGTGGTACCTCAGGATGCGAACGGGATCCATTCTGGAGCCCCGTTCGCATCCCGAACAGAACGTAAGACGCGACAGCGCGTCTGCGCGTGAGCGGGTCGCGTTTTGCCGCTTCCACGCATGCGCGTGACGTCATATTGACCGTCTGCGCATGCGCGAGCGGCGAAACCTGGAAGTAACGCACTCTGTTACTTCCAGGTCGCCACAAAGCACAACCCGAAAACACTCAACCTAAAGCGTATTTATCCCAAGGTATGACTGTATGCTGCTTTAATGGTTATTTGCTTATCAACCCTAAATCAATGCTTTGAACGGAAGGATCTACCATGGAATTTCCATTATTCAAACTCCAACCGGCAGACTTTCATCCATTGGCCATTTTCGCCCCATATGTTTCATCTCTGTCACTGTACGGAATCCTCTCTTTTGTTTATCCAAACTTCCAATTACCTGAATATTTTAGAGCTTTCCTGTTTGGAATTGCAAGGTCACATCCAATTTTATCTTCTCAAATAAGTCTTCCTTGTTCCCTCTTAACCTGAACTAATGGTACCCTATGGACATTGCGCTGTGGAATAAATGCAGCTCTTGGTTCAGAGTGGCAACTTGAGGGGGAGAAAAACAACTTATTGCTGTAATTGAGCTTCAAGTAATTCCAATACAAACAAATTTTCAGTGTGGTTTTGGGTTTTGTCTGCTGGAAGATTAGCTGCTTATCTATCCCAGCACGATAGATAACAGCTCCTCTCCCTATTGTAGGCTAAGCATCCAGTACCATAGGGCAGGAAACCACCAAGAGACACCATTTACAAAACAAAGATAAACCATCACGGTTGCATTTATTTGTTTTTTTGCCCACAGTCAATCCTGATCTACCTATCTGTGCTGAAAGTGAACACGTGTTTCTCTACTCCAGCAGAGGAAGATTTCAGGGTGTGGACAAGGCATCAGGGTAGGGGATTTCTGAGGTATGTGTGACAAAGGTGGGAAAGGTTAACCCCTTCCCACCCACAATGTGGCCATAGGAAGACAGGGGAATTCCCTGCCGGGTCTTTTTAAGAGGTACAACTAGTACTAGCATGCTGTTTAATACCCTATACTTATGTAGTATATCCCTGAAACTCTGGACTCACGTCTAAAATACGTTTAATTTATCTTAACTAAGGATGGGGGAGAAATTTGATTCTGTTTGCATTTAAAAGCAAACTTACCCAATTTGCACTGTTCAAAACAGTACATGAACTGGAACACAGCTGTACTTTGACATCTGCAATTTTCTGAATTTTTCAGTGCCTTTCCCCAGTCAAGTAATGCATACAAAATTGCATGCACCAGGGTAAAAGGCATTAAAATGCATATATTCATGAAAATAACACACAAAAATGAACTGAGGAAATTGCTTAGCAAAAAAGTGTACATTAAGCAAAATTGCACAAAGAATGTGCGTATTAGGAGAAATTTGCACAAAATGCTGGTGATTTTTCATAGAAGAGATCCAAGGTGACACTGGGCAAATGTGATGTCACAAACGAACTCTTAACTCTTAAAGCTGGAATTTTGCTAATAGTTTGAAAGAGAATGGCATGACACTAATATGAGGACAAGCTACTGGGGTGGGTAGAGGAAGCATTATCCTTCATATGAAATATTTTTTTCCAAACTAAAAACTCTTCTTCACCACAGTGCCATAAATTATACAAAGTTCGTCCTATTTTCCATCATGTTAATGTCTGTTACTGGAGAACTATCAGAGGTAGAAAACGCTGAAAGAATTAAAGTCTCTAGAAGCTGCCAGACCTAACAGAGAGCAGTAAAAGAACTGCATTACTTTAAAAGTTGGGATCGGAATTTGTTTCCCCATTAGGTCAGCAAGTCTCCGCATACTGCACATATGCTGTAAATTTTATGAAGTGTATTAACTAAGTTTATTAATATTTGAAAATTACTCACAAAATCAATTGCAGAAATAGAGCTGAAATATTCACTACCATGTTCCAGCCCTAGCAGAACTTCAAACTGTCTTCTGCTGCATAAATAAAAGAGGCAAAACATACAGAGTTTTCATTTCAAAGCATTGCCAGCCTTTACAGAATCCCATAATAGTATTTCCTCCCCCCTCTCCCTGTCTCTTGGAATTACCATATGGTTTAATGTGCTTTAAGATTTTTTGACTGATGGTCCTTTAGCAAATTTCTGTGCTTTTGCTGAGGGGCAATTAATTGTGATTTGCATGATTTCATCAGCAATCTAAAAGCTACAAAGGCAGAGTCAAGCAATGATACAAATACGAGCGTAATTCCTTCCCGGTTGGCTAAAACTATTCTGTTTTCAGGTGGACAAGACACAAATGCGGACATGGAGTGGGAATCTCCCAGAAACTGCAAGATAAAATGAAGGAACAAAAAGAGGAGCGAGCAACCTAACAACCAAGTGAGGCAAAAGCTGTATTTTGTCCAGCCTCCTCTTTCCAAGCCTCTGGGAACATCACAAACTGTTGCATGAAAGAAAAGGCAAGCAGGAAAAAGGACTGCACAAGAAGGAATTGTTTTAAAATACTGGGAAATGCAGTAAAGTTCAGTACAGTGGTACCTCGGGTTAAGTACTTAATTCGTTCTGGAGGCCATACTTAACCTGAAACTGTTCTTAACCTGAAGCACCACTTTAGCTAATGGGGCCTCCTGCTGCCGCTGTGCCACCGGAGCACGATTTCTGTTCTCATCCTGAAGCAAAGTTCTTAAGCTGAAGCACTATTTCTGGGCTAGCGGAGTCTGTAACCTGAAGCATATGTAACCTGAAGCGTATGTAACCCGAGGTACCACTGTATCTGGAGGAACCTCATGGCAGCAATTTCAGACAAGCAACATGATAAGCTGTAATGTGGAAGCGTTAAGGATTGCCCTCACTTTGAAATGACCCTAACTTGAATGGGCTGTGTGGCATTGTGATGTCATCATGTTCACTGAAGAATCCTTGATTGGCTCAGAGTGATGGCAATATAGTTCAGGAAGCAGTTTGCTTTGCTTGTTCTCACTGATGTCATTATGTAACCAAACCCAAACAGCTATGTGGACAGGTCCGTTTCCAAGATGAAGAAGACCAAAGATGAAGGGCCATAAAGCTGTAGTGGACTGGGGAATGGATGGTCAGCAAGCAGACAGCAAACACACTTTACATACATGTTGTAGTTCCAGTGGGTATTCCACTCCCCACGAAGCTAAAATTTCCACTAGGTAAGAGAGGGAAAGGAATGAGATTACTCTATATCTTAGATTAAAATCTGAGCCAGAGTTTCATTCATTGGCTCAGAGATAAAGTAAATGTCTCTGAAACCTCTCTAATCCAGAGATCAACTTTGTTTTCCACTAGAAATAAATTTTTCAACAGCAATCTTGTGACTGAAAGGTCAGAGTCCACTTTCAGATTTTAGATTTAATATTGTGAGAGTGTAGAATTCTTCTTTAGATATTAAACTCATGGACTCTAGTCTGTTGAAACACATGCCATAATAAAATGTGCTGGTCTTTACAGTGCTATAAGACTCTTGTTGAAAAAGCAGGCATGATCTCTGGCCAAGTATCGGGATCCGCCAGGGAGGCTGGTGAGGCTGGTGAATATAAATGTAGATCTAGTGCTGCTAGGTTGCCTGCCTCAGTAAGATGCTTACTTTAATTTCCTGATTTTTTCCCCCAAACCAAGCCAATCTGCTTTATTGCATCTTCAGTCAGTTCAATTAACAAATAAACAAAACATTATGCTTCTGACACTGCATCAAGTGTGTATTGTGGCTGCACACTTCATTAATTGGAAACCGACATATGGCAATTTTTAGGTCACTGTTGCACCACTGAAAACAGACACATCCATCAATGCCAACATCTCTCATGTGCTGAGCAGCACCCACTGCTTTTAGCAAAAGGGTTAACATTATTATAAAAGGAAGATAAAATGGAATACTGTACTGACACGTTTCTAATGAAAAGGGCTACATTTTAGGAGCGCATCGCTGACAATCCTCAGTGTTAACTGAATGAGCAGAGGGAAGCTCTTGTCTTGTTTTGTTCTGTTTTTAAATCATCCTTATTCCACTTTTTGAACCTCAGGTGGAACCCCTCAAGGAGGCTTGCAATCGCAAGTTAAAAGTATAATACAATCATAATAAATGAAATAAATAAAACAAAGCCGTGTAAATTATAGGTAGAAACTTGAGAAATCAATTCAAGAATGTGTGTGTGTGTGTGTGTGTGTGTGTGTGTGTGTGTGTCAGCCACCCTGCATTGATTACTCCCCCGCCTTATGTGATCATAACAGAGCATAAAATGTTGTTGTTGTTACTGATACTGTTATTTCATTTATGAATTGCTTCTGAGGAAGCATCTTACAGCAATTTCACAATACAAAAAACTACGGTATCCCTCTGGCCTTATTTTGCGCTAACAAGGGTGAACTTTGATTATGGGAAACAAAGAGGAACGGTGCTTTGCACACAAAATGAGCCCTGTGCACAAAATTGTCTGGCCTAACAACACAGGTAGAAACTTGCACGTGTCACTAAATCTTCTCTCTGTGGGATTCAAGAAGGTGCTTTCCTTCACAAGTCTGTACACCCGAACACCTCTCCTCTTCAACAACTGGGGGTGTCAGGGCAGGTCACGACACACAGCCAAGCAAGGGAAGAGGAAGCTTCAGTCTGTGATGGAGAGCTGGCGCAACTGTCTTCCCAAGCCCCACCCTCTCTCTTCCCCAATCAGCTGACCACCCAGCCCTCCTTACTTGTAAGCAGACTTTCTTGTGCAAAGTTACTGCCTGCAAAGTTACTGAACCAGATGAACCAATAGCCTAACTCAATACAAGGCAGATCTTATGTTTCTATGTTTGGAGGTGGCAGCAGTAGAACTCAGCAGCTGTCATTCTTTACCTCAAAAGCCCTCTTGAAAGACCCTGTGTCTTAGGACGGGCATTGATGGGAGGGCTTTGCCCCAGAGTTTATGACTCATGGTTTGTCTGGGAGAAGAAAACCATGAACCGGGGTTCAAAAGATACTCTTATGTCAAATGATGGCTTAGCTCAGCGATGTGCCAGAACAACCAGGGAGGAGCAAAGTGGCCATGATCCCAGAGCCCGTGTGCTACTGTGTTCACACCAAACTATGGTTTGGCTTAGCATGATGTGCAGACCAGGCCCTTGTCTGTTGTTTTAAGTTTTAGTCTATAATATAACTACGACTTTCAAACCCAGTGGTTAGAATCATAGCTGCCACCTCTGGGGGGGGGGCTGGGTGCCTCAGGACCCACAAAATTTCCACTGTGGGTGCCTAAGCATGTCTACGGCCGTAGCAGGCCCCAATAGAAGCCCTGAAGTGGAGGCAGAGGCCCTAGCCCAGTTGCTGCTGCCTCAGCGCCAGAAAGCCAACGGAGGCAAGGCAGCGGGTGCTGGTGGCAGGCAGAGACCAAGCAGTGTGTGTGTGCGCATGCACATGCGCATGATATAGCATCATGACGTCACTTTGTGTGTGCGCCGCTGGGCTCCCGCATTTGGGGGCCCAAGTTGGCGCCACTGGTTAGACTGAAAACCTCCTTTCTCGGGATAGCACAAAGCTAAGGGCTTTGCGACAGACCACCTTTTTACGCGGACTTTGATTTGTGTAGAAAATTCTCTCTTTCCCTGCTCCCCTTTATCTTTTTGCAAGTGAGCCGGGTAGCTGGAAAGAGTTGGAAGGGCTGCCTTCCTGTTTGTTCCCTGCTCTGGCACCTTTCCGTTCTGTGCTCCCCGAGTAGCACCATTCTAAAGGCTAATAGCCCTGGAGGAGGCCAGGGAAGCCTAGAAGAAAAGGCCAACCATGGCGCAGTTAAAAAGGTCAAAAGTTGCTCCCTGAAGGGAGAGAAGGGGACGTGAGTGAGGGGTGAGAGAAAGACAGCTGCAAAGGCTAAGAGCTGTACACCAAAGGGCGAGATGCTTGTCTTTTGTTGCTCAAACTGTTCGCCTCAGGGAGGGGTTCGGCCTTTTTGTTGTGGTTCTCCTCCTTGCTGCAATTACCCTGCAAATCCCTGGCTCTGGCAAGAAAATAGGAAGCGAATCTTGAAATTAATCATAATAATAGCAATGGCAATAACTCTTTGGAACTATTTATTTACTTTTAAGGAAGGCCAAGGCACAACAGTAGCACAGCCGTACCTTTGTGGATGTAAAAGTAGAAGTGGGTGTGTTCATGAATGTGCATGGTAACTGCTTCTCGGTTTCTTTTGTACCAACAGCAGATGCACACAAAATAACAAGGCCTGCAATTTTAAGCAGACCCTTGAAATGTCCCTATTTTCCAGGGACATTCCCGGATTTGGAGAAGCCGGTCTGGTTTCTGATTTTATCCCAGAATGTCCCGCTTTCCCCTATTTCCATTGGAGAAATTTCAGAGGGAATGGAATAAGACATCTCTATTTTCATCGGAGAAATGTTGGGGGGTATGTTTTAAGCTAGGCACTGAATTTCTGTGTGCCATCCAGCACCCTCTGGTTCACAACTACTTATCTTTGTTGCCTCCAGCAGTAAAGAGCCAAGTGCTTCCTTTTGTTTAATCTAAAGTGAGCTACTTCTTTAGCATCAAAGGTGGCCTCTGTGTTGACCTTACCTGGGCACCAGGATAAGATATTTCTGCTTTTGTAAAAGCTCCGTCCAGGCCGGCTGCTCACGCTGCTCTGAATCAACACCTTAGAAGTAACCCCAGGAGCCAGCTGATTTAACACAGTGGGTGAAAGGCAGTTTTCCACAAGCCAGTGGGAGCAGGCAGATGGACTAAGAGCGCCACACAGAATATGAAATGTTATTTGAAAAGTGATTGGCAATGGAGAAAGGTAGTCGGCTGCTATTTACTCAGTAGCTACCTGCCAAAAAGAAAAGAAAAAAGGGGGGTTTCTGAACTTAATATGCCAGTATCCTCCTTTGAGAAACCAATGTCGTTTTCAATGTACAAAATTTATAAATGACACTGCAGTCCTGAGTATCCCATTGGTAGAGATGCCCTTGACTCGGGAGCACATCAAACAAAAGGAAATTCCCTGCACAGAAGTAATATAAATAGGAAATCTGAATGATGTGTAGTTTGTGATATTCAAGCAAAGTATGTGCATCTGTTTAACAAGTGAGAGCTGGACCATAAAGAAGGCTGATCACCGAAGAATTGATGCTTTTGAATTATGGTGCTGGAGGAGACCATGGACTGCAAGAAGATCAAACCTCTCCATTCTTAAGGAAATCAGCCATGAGTGTTCACTGGAAGGACAGATTGTGAAGCTGAGGCTCCAATACTTTGGCCACCTCATTAGAAGAGAAGATTCCCTAGAAAAGACCCTGATGTTGGGAAAGATTGAGGGCACAAAGGGGACAACAGAGGACGAGATGGTTGGACCGTGTTTTTGAAGCTACCAACATGAGTTTGACCAAGCTGCGGAAGGCAATGGAAGACAGGAGTGCCTGGCATGCTCTGGTCCATGGGGTCACAAAGAGTCGGACACGACTAATTGACTAAACAATAACAAGGAATGGGGACAGAGGAGAAAATTGCTTCAGTTTGCATTTAAAGATGGACCTATCTAATTTACACTTCCTGGGGGGGGGGGGGACAGCTGGAATAGATGGAACACTACCATCCTTTGAAATTTGCACGTCTCTGAATTTTGCAATGCAGTTCTCCAGGGGAAGGTGTGTGTATTTCAAAATAAATAAATAAATATAAATGGCTGTTTCTGAATCTCTAAGGTCTATTGAAGACTTTTTAAAACTTCAATGAACATTTTATTCTGATTATATAATTTTTACAAATTTCTACTTTCTTCGTACAGACATCTCTCTACTTATGCAGGGGTTACATTCCCAGGTACCACACATATATGTAAAATTGCATATAGTGGCCATTGAATTAGGCCTTGTTAGCTGGTTGAGTCAGAAGCCTGCACATAGGCTGTAACTGCTGAGATGGAAACACAGAATATGTTAGGGCTGCCATGTTTCAAAAGTAAAAAACCAGGACACACTGAAAATTGTTTGACTTGCCTAAGATCCAGGACAAAGCACTGCCTTTCAGAAATTTCCCCGGGGTGTGAATTCTGCCTTTGAAATCCCGGTAATGTCCAGGAAAATCCAGGCATATGGGACCCCTAGAATATGTATACTGCCCTCACTGTAGTAGACAATCGGTAGGCCAATTTGGATTAGGCGTCTTCGGCAAAGATTGAGATGTGAACTTGTACACACACACACACACTTGAAAATTGGAACTGGATAATTCTCAGCACAATTCTACATCACTGCAGGCCGTGCAAGAAAGATGGTCCTGCTCCTGCTGAAGAAGCTGGGAAACAATTGTAATCATGAGAAGAAAGCTGAAATTCGGTGAAATTGAAAAGGCGGCGCTGCAGAAGATGACATAAACCTGGAACGAAAAAGGACAGGCAAGCAGGATGGAGAACTACAAATGGAAATGGGGAAATCGTGGTCATAAGCCACAATAAAAATGAGCTGTTAGCCATCAACAATGCTCAGCTGCAGTGTAGATCCCTAGTTCAGATGGCATTTTCTTATTCGTAGATGGCCTATGCTGTTTGTTTGCTTTAATTTGTATCACTTTTTTAAAAAATGTCCCTGTTCATTTTTACAACATAGCAGGTTTCCGACGGCAGTTTATCTGACACAGACTGCAGAAAGGTAATCAAGTTGAGAAATACAAAATGCTCCTTTTCTTTTGCCCGCAGGCTTCCAGAGGGACATGAAAAAAGCAATTTCTGTGTGCATATCCTAAATGTAATGTCTAGTCTTAATCAATGTTACTTCTGCAGGAGAGAGGGGGAAAGGGATAATGAGAAGCATCACTACTTATCACTCTGACCACAGCGCAAAGCAAGTTCTTGTGCAGGCAAGCAGAATTGCAGATCCAACTTAATTTCATCTGAACAAAGTTTTAAAGGTTCCAGGAGATGCGGCGGAAGAATATGCAAGAGCTGGGGGGGGGGGGAGAGAGCGCGTCCCTTTTAAGTGCCTCTCCTCCTCTCTCTATCAATCAAGCTGACCCCTCCTCCTCAAACCCCATTTACCAGCATTTCCTGGGAGGCAGTACGCAGCCTTCCCTTTTGTTGTTGTCAGTTAAACCTGCCCCTCTATTATCCCTTGCCTTTTCCCTCACCAGTTTGCAGGCTCTGTAGTGGCAGATCTGCATAAATGAAAATATTTGCTGCTGCTTAATCATTTATAATAATAATAATAATAATTTATTATTTATAAATTTATTATTTATAAACGGCCTCGGTCCAGTATACCTGAAGGAGCGTCTCCACCTCCATCGTTCTGCCCGGATGCTGAGGTCCAGCTCCGAGGGCCATCTGCCGGTTCCCTCACTACGAGAAGCCAAGTTACAGGGAACCAGGCAGAGGGCCTTCTCGGTAGTGGCACCCACCCTGTGGAATGCACTCCCATCAGATGTCAAAGAGAAAAATAACTACCAAACTTTTAGAAGACATCTGAAGGTAGCCCTATTTAGGGAAGCTTTTAATGTTTAATAGGTTATTGTATTTCGGTGTTTTGTTGGGGGCCGCCCAGAGTGGCTGGGGAGGCCCAGCCAGATGGGCGGGGTATAAATAATAAATTATTATTATTATTATTAATTGCTAAACTCTGTATTTGGGGGACAATAAATATTAAAAAGGTCGAATAGAAATACAGTGCCATTCTAATCATATTAGTCTAAAGCATGAGGGAGGGAGAAAAGTCACCGAAAAGGACCATATCACCTTCAAATATTTGGAGAAACAGAATGTGGACTTCTAATGATATACCGCTGTATCTCTTTGTTAGGAAATGCACCTGCTTGAAATAAATTTGAAGCCCAGCAAACTCTCCATACTAGACTACTCTCACCAGGTGTGTGGACGTTTTCTTGGTTACGCTTTTACATGGTCTCTGAATGGAATGAGCATAACTTCAAAGCAGACTGTACTTCATACAGTTTCTAATCTCTGTCTAGACTTCCCCTAAAATTAACTTCCTGGCATGTCTGGTGAGACTTTGAGATGATAATGAATTTGTCACAACTGCACGCTGTAGGGGAGTCACGTGATCCCTTGAGGGATCAGAATCTCTTGGAGGAGATAAGTACCTACATCATCACAGGGCCAGGCCTTTTCAGTGAGGCGATTTCCACAAGGCATCTGACTGAGGGGCTAGTCAGAAAGGCAAGCTGAGATCCAGCGACTGAAAGGCAATTTGGGTGGACAAGGCATAATGCAGGAATGGTGGAAATTGAAGGGTGGGGGCTTAAAGCAGGGGTCTGAAGCCTGTGGAACTCCAGATGTTACTAAACTAAAAGGTAAAGGTAAAGGACCCCTGACAGTCCAGTCGTGAACAACTCAAGTTGTGGCGCTCATCTCGCTTTACTGGCCGAGGGAACCAACATTTGTCCGCAGACAGTTACTAGACTACAACACCCATAATTCCTGGTCATGCTGGTTGGGGATGATGAAAACTCTAGAGGGTCACAGGTTAGTAAGGTAAAGGGACCCCTGACCATTAGGTCCAGTCGTGACCGACTCTGGGGTTGCGGCGCTCATCTCGCTTTATTAGCCGAGGGAGCCAGCATACAGCTTCCGGGTCATGTGGCCAGCATGACTAAGCCGCTTCTGGTGAACCAGAGCAGCGCACGGAAACGCCGTTTACCTTCCCACCAGAGCGGTACCTATTAAGAGCCAGTGTGGTATAGTGGTTAAGAGCAGTAGTCTCGTAATCTGGGGAACCGGGTTCGCGTCTCCGCCCCTCCACATGCAGCTGTTGGGTGACCTTGGGCCAGTCACACTTCTTTGAAGTCTCTCAGCCCCACTCACCTCACAGAGCGTTTGTTGTGGGGGAGGAAGGGAAAGGAGAATGTTAGCCACTTTGAGACTCCTGAAGGGGAGTGAAAGGCGGGATATCAAATCCAAACTCTTCTTCTTCTTCTTCTAATCTACTTGCACTTTGATGTGCTTTCGAACTGCTAGGTTGGCAAGAGCAGGGACTGAGCAACGGGAGCTCACCCCTTCGTGGGGATTCGAACCGCCGACCTAGGCTCTGTGGTTTAACCCACAGGTTAGTGACCCCTTACTTAAAGTCATGAAATAAGGGGGACATCTCCACTCTAGTTCCTGGAAGAGCCATAATGCGGTCCTGCCCATGGCAAGGGTTCTTGACACTCACCAAGCTCCACCACAAACTTCCCTTGCCTTGCCTTTCCGCTCTTTTTCTTGTCATCTTTTAAAAGCTAATTCTTCTTCCTTTACTTCATTTATTTATGCATTTCCTCCAATGAGCTGACTAGTACAAAGTGCATCATAGGCACAACTCTGCCTCTCCTATTTTATATATCCGCAGTGTCGCCTTTGTATTGAAAATTTCCACCAATTAGTCCTGACAACAGTTACTTTAGATTCGTCTTTTAAATATGCCCACGTTTTTGTCAATTAAGCTTATATGAAGAAAAATGCTCTTGCACACTCAAAATATCAAAGTGAGCCAACATTTTAATTTCCATGAGTGAGGAAGCATGAAGGCAAATACCTCGACTGAACTTGATAAAGGTAGATACATTATTTTGGTAGCACTGCCTATAAACGATGATAAATGAAGATGTAGAATGCTCTTATTGAAGTATATCAAGCTACTCTGCACAGCCCTCACATATCAATGGAATTATATTTCCTTCGCTTTTGCAGAGCAACATATTCATTTCTGAACAGCACTTAAAATTCTCCTCATTGCCCCCCACCACACCACACCACCCCCTTCCCCCCTCCTCCTTTGAAAGTGCAGGTCAATGAGTACACTAGATAGAAAGTTCTCAAGCTAATGATTTATAGAAGAGCTTTTGTTGAATTTATGAGCTCAAATGTTGAGGCAATTGGATCCCTCAATGTACTGTGAACCCAGCCCCCGAAAGACCGGCAGTGAGAACATGTGAACTATGCATTATAAAGGAGACCGAGATCAATTATTTCTCTTACCACTTAGGAGACATAAGGGGGTGGGAAGAGGTTCAGTTGAAGAAAGGTAGGCTAACGTCAAATACTGGGAATTCTTTTTTTAAGCTATATACAACAGTGAGCAGTAAGGCTGCATTGCTGAGAAAGGTTGTTTTCTGTACCTGCTTAGGAAATGAGGATGGAAGGTGGCAACTTGAACCTATGGCTATCAGAACAAACACTTTAACCATGATCTGCCCGGTAGACAACCAAACACAGTCACCAGCGACTTTTGATGGAACCAGGAGATGCCAGTTTTCTCCCTTGGCTTGTATGATGACTGTGCTATGGCCATGCCAGCAATTAGCATGAGCACTCTGTCATCTTACCTGTGGTCACAGTTAAAAATCAGTTTCAGAACCACTAGACAAATTGACTTGTCAGTATGCATTTCAGAACTATAAAACCACAGTCCCACTTTTTTTACAAGTACATGTGTGCTTATCTTTAAGTACATAAAAATCCAATTGACTTTGATAGGATTAACCTCCTATTTAAAGCTAAACACACACCTATTTTGTGTGTGTGTGTGTGTGTGTGTGTGTGTGTGTGCAAGATCAATGTCTAAACCTCACCAGCTTCACCTTCATATGGCATTGAGAGAAACTAATGAAAAATTTAGTTGCTTTCTACACACATACTTCCCCTTACCCCACAACCTAAGTCGCTGCTCTTTGAGAGGGCAGAGAAGAAGGCTAAACCAACTATGCATTTTAAATATCCAATCAAATATCTTGCTCAACAGCTGCTCTGGCAGGGCTCCACCATGAGAAAAAGTGGGTAAGTTGCTTAGATCAGATCACTGGTATGAATACTGATGCAATTTAAATGAATATGAGATGGGAGCCACCTAGAAATAAGCTGAAACTTTAGTTAATAAGGGAAATAGTTGCAGGATGAGGGTGTGGCTGCATGCCGAAAGCTTAGGACCGGTTTTCTTAACTACTAGTACTACTCATGGTGTAACTCCACAGAAAGCTGTACTCTTATTGTATTTGAGACACTTTCAATTGCATATCCTTGCTCATGAGTCTCTCATTGTGCTTCACTTTGTGTGTTGTTCAATTGTAATAATTCATCTAAATCAGATACACAGCATGCCCGGAGGTCAGATCTATCAATGACTATTGTGTCCAGCTGAACATCCATGCTCAGAGGCAGGAGGCAACTGAATACAAGCCCTCAAATCAACTACGTCTTACTCTTCAAGTCTCCTACAAAACACAGTTTATTCTCTGCTGACGGTAAACCTGCATCCTCCCTCTGGCTGTGGGAGGGAATCAGGATGGGTCATTTCCTCTGACCTCATCATTCAGGCTTCTCAGAATATCTGTAAATGTCACTGTGGAAGGACCTGTGGATCCAGAATTGGCTACCACAGTCACTTACAGACCCACTGTTAAAACCATGTTTATGGAAGACAATCTTACTTGCCTACAAGCGATTGCCAAATAAGAAAGAAATGTCACTGTGATCCTTGGATGAAGGGCGGTATATAAATTTGATAAATCAATAATAATAATAATAATAATAATAATAATAATAATTGGTATGAGCTTTCGTGTGCATGCACACTTTTTCAGATGCACACGAAAGCTCATACCAATAAGAAACTTAGTTGGTCTCTAAGGCGCTACTGGAAGGAATTTTTTTATTTTGTTCCGACTACGGCAGACCAACATGGCTACCTACCTGTAATTATAATTATATTATAAATTATTCTTATTCTTCTTCTTCTTCTTCTTCTTCTTATTATTATTATTATTATTTTGAAGTGGAATGACACCACCAAAAATGTGTCGGGAGAGGAATGCTGAGCACTCTATAGATCACCCAGAACTCAGATTATAACAACAATGAAGCAATTTAGCACTTCTGCGCATGTGCGAGTGGCAAAACCCGGACGTCACCCATTCTGGTACTTCCGGGTTTCCCATGGTCCGTAACCCGAAAACACGTAACCTGAAGCGTCCATAACATGAGGTATGATTGTAATTTAGTATGCAGAAGCATTTGGAAAGTATGCTACCCATTAAGAAGAAACACACTTAATGCTACCACAGAGAACTGGTTCCAGCCAGCCCTGGCATGCAGAACTCAGAGAAGGCTAATCTGGTTTACAGCAAGATGTGTTTAAAACCAAACCAGTTTCATTTGAGGGCCGCTGCCTCCAGTTTCATCCATCCAAGTTAAGCGGAACATAACAAGTAGAATACGACGAAACGCACACAATTCCCTCCCCAAAAGGCCCTCCCATGAGGCCGGCTGAAATCTTGTTTAAGCAGGCCTAAGCTTGTCCTTGCAACATGTTTTCCATTTCACATCAAGTACTTAAGAGACAATTTAAACAACAACAACAGAGCGACATGCTGTTCACAGAATCAAAAGGGAAAAAAAGGAAGGAAAGAAAGAAAGAATATGACAATCCTATCAAAGAGTCGGGGGGGGGGGAGAAAGAGAATTGCCTAGACTTCATCTCCCTCCCACCCTCCTTTGCTATGTTGACTTTGAAAGCTTTAATTATAATCTCCACAGTAATACTTAACCTTGGCTTATGCAGACACAGTCAATAAAACTGCAAGGCTACAGCCCTGTAATCAGCTCAATATGGTAGATTTGCTCCTGAAATAAATTATTATTTATCAGGGAGAGAAATAATATGCTTTCTGGCTGTAACAATGCTATAGCGTGAAACTCAGCCTGAGCTCACTCTCCCCCCGCCTCTTTCACATCTGTTTTAGAGAGTAGTCCAAAATGACAACTGAAGTTTTTAATACCCATTGCAAAGCAACACCATCCTTGTACATTATTCATATCAGTGTCTGGAGGGCTCACAAGACATTGTAAGCCCATTATGCTAAGCAGTGAGCAGCTATATTTTTACAAGCAGGCCCAGCGAGGGGTCCATGGATAGATGGATGCATCTAATTATTTCAAACTACAGTGTGTGCATTAAAGAAAGCGATCCTATGCCGAGTTTTGCGGGTGTAATTCTCAGCGCCGCGGCATAAAGGTTCAAAAGTACATTCCATTAATAAAAAAAGCCTAACTGTATTACGTTACAAATCACATCCATTGATAATGATCAGAGGCACAGATCTGCGAGACAGTATCTCTCACTGAACCAACCAGCAGACAACAACAAATATATATATACCTGAAGTATACCTGAAGCAGCGTCTCCACCCCCATTGTTCAGCCCAGACACTGAGGTCCAGCGCTGAGGGCCTTCTGGCGGTTCCCTCACTGCGAGATGTGAGGTTACAGGAAACCAGGCAGAGGGCCTTCTAAGTAGTGGCGCCCGCCCTGTGGAAGCCCTCCCACCAGATGTCAAGGAAATAAACAACTACCGTATTTTTTGCACCATAACACTCACTTTTTTCCTCCTAGAAAGTAAGGGGAAATGTCTGTGCGTGTTATGGAGGAAATGCCTACGGGTGGCTTGCCTATGGATTTTCCTCCTCTAAAAACTACGTGCGTGTTATGGTCAGGTGCGTGTTATAGAGCGAAAAATACGGTACCTGACTTTTAGAAGACATCTGAAGGCAGCCCTGTTTAGGGAAGCTTTTAATGTTTGATGTTTTATTGTGTTTTTAATATTCTGTTGGGAGCCGCCCAGAGTGGCTGGGGAAACCCAGCCAGATGGATAGGGTATAAATAAATTATTATTATTATTATTATTATTATTATTATTATTATTATTATTTTCCTTGAATGTCTAGGGCAGGCTTTAAAGGCATTACTTCTTTACACAATGCTTAATTAAGCTGCACACAGGAAGTGGTGAAGACCTCTAGTTCAGATGGCTTTTTAAAAGGGAGTTCAAGAAAGGACAACCAAAATGCCCATCAAAGGGAAACAGCCATTTGATAAAAGATTGCAGTGTTTGGGGCTTTTCTTAGTTTAGTTTAGTTTAGTTTAGTTTAGTTTAGTTTAGTTTAGTTTAGTTTAGTTTAGTTTAGTTTAGTAAGAGGTGACATGCCATGTTTATAGAATGATTCATAGCATGAAGGAAATGGATAGAACTCATGGACATGCAACAAACCTAAATGCTAGGAGATTCAGGGCAGATAAAAGTACTTCTTCACACAGCCCATAGTTGAACTCAACTCTCCCAGGAGGCAGTGCTGGCCATCAACCTGGGTGGTTTCAAAAGAGGGTTAGACAAATTCATGGAGGAGAGGCCTATCGCTGGCTTCTAGCCATCATGACCAGGCTCCACCTCCACAGTTGGATGCACCAATGCTTCTGAATACCAGTTGCTAGAAAACACAGGAAAGGGAAATGGGCACTTGCGCTGGGGTCCTGCTTGCAGGTTTCTCACGGGCATCTGGTTGGCCACTGTAATAACAGGATGTTGAATAAGAAGATCCCAGCAGGCTCTTCTTAAAAAGGGAGTAGGCAGATGTACAGAAGATATGTCCTGTATCAGCCATAAGCTGTGATGGGACCTAAACAGAATAGTCTTGTTCAGAGAAAACGCCACTGAACACCAGTTGCTGGAATGCAAGTGCAAAACAGCTATTGCTTTGATGCCTTGCTTGAGAGCTTCTCCAAGGCATCTCAAGGCTGGACAGCATGGACCTTGGGTGAGTTCCACTGTGGCTGTTCTTATGTTCTCTAGAAATATGTTCTCTATTTGCATACTAGTTCCCATCAGGGTTGCATGTGCATAAGCCAAGGCCCAAATTGGCTCTCCTGGCTCCTTAAGACAAGAAAATGCATACATTCAGTAACTCTATTCTTATGCATCACTAGCTGTATCTTAATGGGGAATATGTTGTAATAAATGTATTCTCCTCTCCTCTTGATCGAAAAAAGGACCTCTGACAGTTAAGTCCAGTTGCAAATGACTCTGGGGTTGAGGCGCTCATCTCACTTTACTGGCCGAGGGAGCCAATGTTTGTCCGCAGACAGTTTTTCTGGGTCATGTGGCCAGCATGACTAAGCCGCTTCTGGCGAAACCAGAGCAGTGCATGGAAACGCCATTTACCTTCCCGCCACAGCGGCACCTATTTATCTACTTGCACCTTTTTTTGGCATGCTAGGCTGGCAGGAGCAGGGACCGAGCAACGGGAACTCACCCTGTCGCAGGGATTCGAACCGCCAACCTTCCAATCGGCAAGCCCAAAAGGTTCAGTGGTTTAGACCACAGCGCCACCCGCATCCCTCTCTTGATCAAAACATGCCAGTAATTATTCCACTTGCTGTGTCTAACACATATTGCACTGACCTGGGCATGCAGAGGGGAAAGGTGAAGCATCCGAGGTGTTTTAAGACAAAACTGTGCCTGCGTGTTCATACACTACAGCATCCTTTCCCAACCTGGTAGCTTCCAGATGATGTTGGACTACAACTCCCATCAGCCCTAGCCAGTATAGCCAACGGCCTAGGATGGTGGAAATTGTAGTACAAAACAACTGGATGCCTCCAAGTTAAGGATGGCTATATTATGGCAAGGTATAATATATGCATATCAAGGTGCATGCAAATGAAATATTCCTTGAAGATTATGCTGTTGAATTGCAATTCTAGACCTGAACTAGAGTATATAGATCTTCTGTAGGAATTCTAATTACAGCCAGCGTGATTTCTCTGTCTCTCTTTTTTGTTCTGCTTAGAGTATCACACACTGCCACAAAACAAGCTGCTCCTTAAGATAAGCTAACTGAAATTTTAGTATACAGCTGTGCATTGCCTGCCCCCACCAACAACCCGACTTTATGGAAGCTGGATGCATGCCAGTTTCTAATTGCTTGTCTTTAAACTGCTGGCTCTCTTGTAATTATTCCCATCCTGGGATCCCTGGCTGTTCTCTAACTCATTTTGCATACCATATTCCTTATAAAGACCTTAGAAAGCTTGCCAGTTTTCATATATAACTGGTACATTCACCATAAAAAAGGTCTCTGATTATTCTAATCCCAATAGTCAAAACAGTTCCAAGTTTTATAAGCCTGTGCTATCTGTCTTTCCTGTCAGCCAGCAGGTATTTCACTGACCCAATGGCACTGGAAACCTGTAACTGTCTTCTCTTCCTCTATCCTAAGGAGTTTTTAGCATGTTTTCTGGGAACACTTCTGGGAAGAAATGTTGCTCTCCTTCTCTCTCCATCTGCGTTGTCTGGTTTGTTTCCCATTTTGAAACGGCTCTGTAAGAAAGAGGAATTTCCAACTTGGCTGATGCCTGATTCAATTAGATTGAAAACTATCAAACCAACATTGCATCCTGGGGCATTTGAGGTGGTGGTGGGGAATAATATCATGCTGTATCAGAGACAAGACAATAGACTCTCCCCCCATACAACTCAAGATATCCAGCCCAACAAGGGATGCATTTTAATGACCTCCCCAAGTGACATGGGAGCACATATGCAGTTCAGAACATCTGGTTAGGTAAATACTGTCTACCTAACCTTTTTGGAATTCTTTGAGAATGTCAGTATGCATGTGGCTAGGGGTGATGTGGGAGCTTTTGGTGAAGTTACACATCAAAGGCAATTGTGTAAATACAATGTAAGCAGTGGGTTAATAATTGGATCTATGCTTTCTAACTTATTCATAAATGACCTAGAGTTGGGAAGAAGCAGTGAAGTAGCCAAATGTCCTGATGACACCAAACTGTTCAGGGCGGTAGAAACAAAAAATGGATTGCAAGACGTTCAAAAATGATCTCTCCAAACTTGGTGAATAGACAATAAAATGGTAAAGTAAAGGTAAAGGTACTCCTGACCGTTAGGTCCAGTCGTGGACGACTCTGGGGTTGCAGCGCTCATCTCACTTTATTGGCCGAGGGAGCCGGCGTACAGCTTCCGGGTCATGTGGCCAGCATGACTAAGCCACTTCTGGCGAACCAGAGCAGCACACAGAAACGCCGTTGACCTTCCCGCCGGAGCAGTACCTATTTATTGCACTTTGACGTGCTTTCAAACTGCTAGGTGGGCAGGAGCTGAGACCAAGCAACGGGAACTCACACCATCGCAGGTATAAAATGGTAAGCAGGTGCAAAGTTATGCACACTGGAGAAAAATAAAATAAATTCTAACTTCACACACACATTATGAAGTCTGAAATGGCACTGACTGGCTAAGAAAGAGGTATTGGGATTATGGTAGAGAGATCAATAAAAACATTGGCCCAAGGTATATCAGCCAGGAAAAAGGCGAATACAATTTTAAGGATCATTGGAAAGGGATTGAAAATAGGCCTCCAATATCATACAGTCATACCTCATGTTACGGATGCTTCAGGTTACGTCTTTTCAGGTTGCGTCTCGTGGTGGCCCGGAAGTACTGGAAAGGGTTACTTCCAGGTTTCGCTGCTCGCGCATGCGCAGAAGCGTCAAATCACACCATGCACCTGCGCAGATACAGTGCTTCAGGTTGCACACTTTTCAGGTTGCAAACGGGCCTCCGGAACGGATGCTGTTCACAACCAGAAGTACCACTGTAATGCCTTTCTACAACTCTATGGTGCAAACACACTTGGAATACTGTGTACACCTCTTGTCACCTGAACTCTAAGAAGAATACTGTAGAGCTGGAAAAAGTACAGGAAGGGGCATCCAGAAGGATTAAGGGAATGGGTCAACGGCCTTTATGAGAAAAGCCTAAGTTCTAGGCTTTTTTGTCTAGAATGTGAGCAAGGTGGAGTGGGGACATGATCATGCATAGAGTGGAGAAAGTGTTTGGGGAAAGTTATTCTCCTTCTCTCATAACGCTAAGAGCCCAATGAAGCCCAATGCTTGAAGATTCAGAGCAGACAACATTAACCACCTCTTCACAGAGCAGTTAGTTAAACTGTAGAAGACATATTGTGACCAGCATATTGGCTCCCCCTCCTGCTTTGAATTTGAATGAAGGGAGCCCTGCCAAGCATTCTAATTCTGTTACACAAAAATCTTAAGTTATCTGAATTTGGTATGAACAGGTTATATTTCAAACGGTCCTAGAATAAGAGTGTCAGTCTAGAACAAAAGCATCTGTTTGTTGCTTAAATTTGAAGGGATTAGTTTTATAGATTGCTGTGCAGCAGAACCCCAGCGAGAAATTTTGCTAATCTTATCAAAACTCTCTTTTTGGTACCCTTGAAATTCCTTTGATGTTTCACCTATGCAAAAAATAATAATACAACTCTTTCTTTCTTTTCCCCCTTTTAAGTAAAATTTACTGGCAGCTACAGTTAGATTCCACAGTTTTAGAAGCAGCAGTTTATATATGGTACTAATTTACTAAAATTGAGTAAATTTTACTTTTTCCTGTTGCTTTTGTAAAATAACCAGAAGTTTGAAAATATTGCAAATTACCCAGAGATTTACCAATAGATCCCAATGTACCTTCTGCCAACCTCTGCCTGTATACATGGGTGGCGCTGTGGTCTAAACCACTGAACCTCTTGGGCTTGCTGATCAGAAGGTTGGTGGTTCAAATTTGTGCATTGGGGCGAGCTCCCATTGCTCTGTCCCAGCTTCTAGCAGTTCAAAAGTACATCAGTACAAGTAGATAAATCGGTACCGCCATGGCGGGAAAGTAAATGGTGTTTCTGTGCGCCAGAAGCGGTTTAGTCATGCTGGCCACGGGACCCAGAAATCTGCCTGCGGACAAACGCCGGCTCCCTCGGACTGAAGCGGCGCACCCCATAATTGCCTTTGACTGGACTTAACTGTCCAGGGGTCCTTTACCTTTACTAAAGCCACTGTATTCAAGTAGCCATTAGTATTCATGAACTAACAGAACAATCCTATATAGGCCTACTCAGAAGTTGGTAAGTGGGGATATGACTGTAGCCTAGGTCAATTTAAACCCAAGTACCATGACTTAGCTACTCTGTGGATGGTACTGTGTTGCAGGATTGGGTTGAGATCATAACAACTGTCCAATCAGTCTGGCTTCCCACTGAGAAAGGAAGATGAGAGGAATAACATTAGGTATACAGTGGTACATTGGCTTGCAACTGTTTTGGAAGTGCCTTTTTTGGATTACAGTGGTACCTCGGGTTAAGAACTTAATAGGTTCAGGAGGTCTGTTCTTAACCTGAAACTGTTCTTAACCTGAGGTACCACTTTAGCTAATGGGGCCTCCTGCTGCTGCCACCGCGCGATTTCTGTTCTCATCCTGAAGCAAAGTTCTTAACCCGAGGTACTATTTCTGGGTTAGCGGAGTCTGTAACCTGAAGCGTCTGTAACCTGAAGCATCTGTAACCTGAGGCACCACTGTACAACCCTTTAAAAAAAATATATTACAACCCTTTTTTTCTTTTTTCTTTTTTGAGGCCCCATTGATGAAAGCACGCCTTGAGTTACAACCTGTTTTGGTTTACAACCGGACCTCCGGAATGGATTATGGTTGTAAACCAAGGTACCACTGTACTTAAATGCTTTGAAGTTTAATAACTGGGGAGCTGTAATTAATCACAATCATTTGGATTCCATGCCATTTTTTTTCTAGTGAGATGCTAGACTAGATGGATCTTTGGTGTGATCCAGCAAAGCTCTGCATACCTGAAGGAGCGTCTCCACCCCCATCGTTCTGCCCGGATGCTGAGGTCCAGCGCCGAGGGCCTTCTGGCGGTTCCCTCATTGCGAGAAGCAAAGCTACAGGGAACCAGGCAGAGGGCCTTCTTGGTAGTGGCACCCGCCCTGTGGAACGCCCTCCCACCAGATGTCAAAGCGATAAACAACTACCTGACATTCAGAAGACATCTTAAGGCAGCCCTGTTCAGGGAAGTTTTTAATGAGTGATATTTTAGTGTATTTTTGGTTTCTATGGCAGCCGCCCAGGGTGGCTGGGGAAACCCAGCCAGATGGGCGGGGTACAAATAATAAATTATTATTATTATTATTATTATTATTATTATTATTATTATTATTATATCTTACTTCAGTTTTGGGCCTTTCTGACTGAACACAGAACATTAATGGCATTGTAAAGATTGCTTTCCTGGTGAATTCTAGAATGGGAAGCTGCAAAGAAGGCAATCATACGTACGCTTTGCATTTGTTTTTTGCTACATATTTACTAAAGGAACACCACAAGGTTGGCTTTGCGATGGGTCGAATGGAGTTGTTTAAAACAGGCTTGGGGAGCCCTCCACTGTCCAGGTGCTGCTAGACTCCAACTCCCATCATCCCTGATCACCGGCCATGCAGAGTGGGGCCAACACAAGTTGGTCCAATAACATCCAGAAGCCACTGGCTCCCCACCCCTTCTTTCAAGGTATCCTCTGTGTCTTACGTAACTCATTTGGGCATAATTATGTGGCTCTTAGAGAACTTGGGAAACTGTTTCCCCCACCCCCACCCCACATCTTAAAACTCACCCACAGTTTGAAAAGAATTACAAAGCAATCCCTTTAGGAAATGTTAAAATGGAATTAAATATCATTATAGAGACTTTGACACTTTGCCCTCCAATGATCCAAATTACAGAAAGACGGCTCTGTACATAATGATGTAATTACATGCTGTCGTGAACAGTTTAATTACTGTATGCCTGAACAAGCTAGTTTTTAGAAAGAATTCCGAGGGCACTGCCTGGATTTTCTTATTTCTACACCTGACTGCTCTTTAAGCATATTGAGACCGGGCTCCTCGCTTTTGTTGCCAAGATAGAGAGGTTAGCTCCACTGCGGAAGAATCTCACCCTGCCCGTTAACAAATGTACACAAAGCCAGAACTGATCGAACAAGGTGTTTTTTTTGCTGTGTTTTTGTGTGTGTAATAATCTTTACCAACATTGGTGTCACAGCACAAACATCGGGTTTCACTGCCATAAATCACCACCTGAGTCAAACTAATTGACATCCTTAGCCATGGGGAAGTGGGGCAGAGGCAGATATAAAAATTCCCATATGGGTCAGAATCACAGGACAGGCCCCAGAGACCTTTTTCGGGCTACAGATGTTGCCAGGTGTTGCACTTCCTAGTTTTGAAATGAAAACCTGATTCATTATAGCACTGAATATTGCTCTCTGGCATGGCATAAATACTGAGTTCCTGCACGTATACAGAGAGTGCTTTTTAACTTAAATCTATAGTGAGCTCCCAAGAGTTAAACCAGGCATAGGCAAACTCGGCCCTCCAGATGTTTTGGGACTACAACTCCCATGACCCCTAGCTAACAGAACCAGTGGACAGGGGTGATGGGATTTGTAGTCCCAAAACATCTGGAGGGCCGTGGCTGCCTATGCCTGAGTTAAACTATCACCCACAAAAAGAACTAAAGGGTTAACCAATGCAGCCATGTAATCCTAAACCTGTTTATTCAGAATTAAGTCCCACAGAGTTCAATGAGATCTACCCCCTGGTAGCAGCACTTAGGATACAGCCCAATACTCCCACTGTTACTTTCTAATGCGATTTTTGCCTCCTGCCGCAAAGAAGTTGATCGCGTCTATTTAGAAGCAGCTGTCTGTGGCTATTACGGCTGCTATATGAAGTGTGTTCAAGTGAGCGCATGCAAAGGATTGTGGGAATTACTGCAGAGAAGATCCCAGTGAACTTCTGCAGATAAAAATATTGTACAAGGAGCACCTATTTATGAATTGCATACCCCAAGTACCGGTAAGGAGGCCCTTGCGTAGGTTTGCAATTCTGAAAGTTTCTTTTGGAATTTGGCACTGCAGATTTTCTCATAAGAAAGAAATAACAGTTGAACCACTTATAAGATTAATGAAAATACACAGAACTCTTCTGGCTTTATTAAAACACCTAAGTGTCTTTGTTCATCAATTTGTAAAATGCTTCCAAGGGAGGAACAATACTGTCGCTCTACTGCATCAAAATACAGAATTATCTTTGCTTTGTCACATGCAAGACTGATTCCCTTAATATTTTGGTGACAGTGCCTGTCTGTCTTGTTTCTTGTTTCTTCTTCTCGTGTCACCTTGCCATTGTTTGTTTTCACAGCAAACCACCTAGGACACCTTTGTAATTACAGTGGTACCTTGGGTTACATACGCTTCAGGTTACAGACTCCGCTAACCCAGAAATAGTACCTCAGGTTAATAACTTTGCTTCAGGATGAGAACAGAAATCATGCTCTGGCGGTGTGGCAGCAGGAGGAGGCCCCATTAGCTAAAGTGGTACCTCAGGTTAAGAACAGTTTCAGGTTAAAAACAGACCTCCGGAACGAATTAAGTACTTAACCTGAGGTACCACTGTAGCAGGGGAGAGATCTAAGTACGGTATTCCCATTTTCAGTGTCCAAAGAAGGCTACCCCAATTTGATCAAGCAGCTGTACCCCCCCCCCAAAAAAAATATGGATTCCTGTTACATCTACCTGAACATCCAGTGAGTTGTGAGGGGGGAAACCCGAATCTCATTTAGGTGAAACGCAACAGAATTCATAAACTAATTAAAACAAATAACACCCTCAGTGGTATGCAATGGCATTTCTGGTACACGGCAATAATCATGGGAGTCAGAATCAAAAGATGGAAGTTGTTCAAATGGATTTGAGAGTGACAACTCAAGCTGTAACAAAATATGAAGGAGTGATTAACAGCAGGGCATAAGCAAGCCTTTGTGCATGAGAATGACCCAGAAGAGAAATGAAAGATAAATTTTCATCATAAGAACTAGTGTTCCATTAGCATGGGGAATGGCTATGAATATTGTCTTAGCATAACCCTGCCCTAGAACCTGTTCAAATGTGACACTAAGGTCCGGTTCATAGAAGTTAACTGGCTATATGGCCTAGGACCCTTGTACCTACAGGACCGCTTCTCCTGGTATGCCCCACGGAGGACCTTACGGTCCACAAATAACAACATCTTGGAGGTCCCGAGTCTCAAGGAAATTAGACAGGCTTTTTGGGCTGTGGCCCCGGCCTGGTGGAATGTTCTGTCACAAGAGACCAGGGCCCTGCGGGATTTGACATCTTTCCGCAGGGCCTGCAAGATGGAACTATTCTGCCAGGCCTTTGGTCGGGGTCCAGTCTGACTCCCCCTCTCTCCTTATAAGGACTTGCATGAAAGTGGACCCCCAACCTTTCTCACAGGCTCATATAAGAGCAGTATAAACAGTTAGGCCTGGTGAGCATTTAAGGTCCTCATTCCTACTTTGCGGGTTGCCATCTGATTGGATTTCACTTTGATTCTGACTTGATTTTAAGATGTATTTTAAGTGATTGCTTGATTTAATGGTAATGTGTCGGATAGTTGATGTTAGCTGCTCTGAGCCCTGTTTTGGCCGGGGAGGGTGCGGTATAAATATTATTATTATTATTATTATTATTATTATTATTATTATTATTATTTCAAGATTGTGAGTTGAGATGATCATTCAAAGCACCCATGCCACCTTGCTTCATCACCCCATAAGCTGATTGCAGTTTAACCCATATTTTTGCCTGGACCCTGTGCCTTCAACCTCCTGCAGCTCTCAACATTTGGCACCCTTCCTGATCTTTCATTATACTTTACCAATTTAATTAATGGCAATGGCAATTTTTTAAAAAAATCCTTTTAAACCCCTCTGGGCTTGTTCCTTTGATTAGGCTAGATCAGTGAAGCTACAGCTATTTGCAGTCAGATTAGATAGGTGAGGGTTTTTTTTATTGCCATTTGCACTAGAGATTGAAAGGTCAGGTTTGTTGACATCAGCCCAAAGCCCATCTGTGAAAGTTTGCTTTAAAAAAGTTATTCTCCATGAATTTTTCAAAAACGATATAACCTCGACGGCAACCACACAATTGCAGATGGGAAGCACAGAGCAGTCTTTTCATGGTACCAGAAAAAGGGAGAGAAACAATTTCGACACAGAAGCTAAAATCTGAAGTCATTGCAAAACAGGCCCGCATTTATTCCTTCAGGGCAGCCTTCGCAAAAGCTGGTGCCCTCTATATATTTAGGGCTACAACTCCCATCACGCCCAGCCAGCAGTGCCATTTTGGAAGGGGACCAAGTTTCCAAAGGCTAACAGTGAGCTATATTCTGCAGAATGGTGAGCTATGATAACTCTCAAGTGGACAGGTTGCAACATGATGTTTTTCAATTCCTTCAGTGAGAATGTGCTTTAGCCAATGTACAAATGGAGGAGGCAGCCAAGATACATATGGACAGCCAGCCTAACACCTATCCCAAAACACATGCCATCCCATATGTGCTGAAACTTAAATTTCCCTCATTATTCATGTTTAAGTTCTTAAATCTGTTCTTCTATGCCGATTCAAATCCTGCAATCACCACAGTGTGTTTATTTAATGGATACAATTTTTTTTTGGGGGGGCGTGCCTGGCATTTCAACACCAGATGGTTTAATATCACCTAGATGTTTTGCTGCTTTTCTTATTTCAAAGAGGTGCAGTGGTTCATAATCATGATAATTAGCCAGTTTAAACTTATTTTTTGCAAGTTATACAAAATCTGAAACAGAGAAGAAGAGAGTCAGCAGTGCCATTTGAGAAAGGGGGAGTCTAATTTATATTAAAGGTAAAGTTTGCCTTCAGAGAATCAAAGAAAACAGCAGGCATGACCTTTGAAAAAGTGAAAAGACTATAACACATTGGCTTCCTACCAGGTTTCTTTTTTTGTGGTGGGGACAAGAATTCTTGGGATTCTGGATCTAAGGAATGACACATTTCTCAAATATGTAACATAGCCCACAGGACTAGTTCAAGACATTTTTCTTTCTGATGTGAAGGACAAGAAGGGCCGCCGTCTCCCTGGTTCCACATAGAAGCCAACTGGACTTTGAGTCTTTGTCAATGGGATGGTGCCCTTCACCACACCTGATGGCAACAAGATAGTTTTCTGAGGGTACAGGGTAAGGATGAGGGAGGAATTAGATTCAGTGCCCATTTAAATGTGAACCTACCTAATCTACACTCTCCAAAGCAATATGTGAACCAAAACACAGCTCTCCTTCAAAATTTACACTTCTCCAAATTTTGCAATGCAGTTTTCCAGCCCAGTATTGTGTACCAAAATGCGCATACTAGGCAATGTGTACATAAAAATGCATGTATTAATGAAAGCAACAAACAGAAATGCATTATATTAAAGAAAATTGTTTTGCAAAAATGTGTATGTTAAGCATATTTGCACCAGCGCAATATGTATATTAGGATAAATTTGCACTAAAATGCTGCTGAATTTTCATGAGATTTCTTAAGAGTGGATAAAATGAGAAACTGACTGAAACAAAAATGAGCGTATTCGGCCATGCCTAGCACAGGGCACACAGCTTGACACCCACAGCTCTGTACTATAACACTTTATTGCTTCCCTCATCCCCACCCAACAAGATTTTCAGCCTGAGGGAACTGCTTCAATCTGCCCAATGACAAGATCCATCTTCAATTTAAGCTGGTGCATATCTATATATCATTATAGATCACGAAGCAAAGACACACACACACACACACCCAAAGCTAGTCGCTGGAGATAGAGAAGCAAGACAAGAGCTTACTGGACCTCATGTGAAGAGGAGGAAGCAGACTCAACCAAGGACCCAGTTCCCATGATCTGATCTAGTGTTGGTTCTCTACACAGGAAGATCAGGCAGGAGGAGGCAGAGAGCAAATGTTCTGCATGTGTGCAGCCATTCTGCCTGGGAACAGATCCCCCATTATTCCTCTTCCCTGGGAGTGTTTCATAACAGCACAAATTGGACCAAAAACCCATCAAAAGACCATAGCCACTTGCAAACCAAAGTTGCCTAAAATTGAGACAGACCATTTACCTTTATACCCCTGCAGTATTCACCCAAAGCAGTAGCTACTCTCCAGGTCTCAGTTACAGTTCTCTCACCTCCTACCAGATCTCTTTTTAAATGGATAAATAATAGCTGAAGTGCCAGAGAATAGATTCAGGTAGGTAGCCGTGTTTTCTGACGTAGTCGAAATAAATAAATAAATATATTTTTAAAGTAGCAACTAAGTTCGTTCTGGGTATAAGCTGTTCTGGGTATAAGTGTGCATGCACACTTAGGTATCTGAAGAAGTGTGCATGCACATGAAAGCTTATACCCAGAACAAACTTAGTTGGTCTCTAAGGAGCCAGAGAATGAACGAGACACCTTCTGCATGCAAACATATCTTTCCAACCTTGCTATGCAAGCTTCTTTATTTAGAGATGCTGAGAATAAAATTTGCAACTGTATACATATTTTTAAGCTACTTTGAGGGAGGGTTTACAATCACAAAAGTACAAATTTTATGAAATAAATAAAGACCTATATCCATATGTTCTTTTATAACTCATAACTAAAACATGCCTTTCCAGTATAATTCAGAAACTTTTTGGGGAAAAGATTCAATGATCTCCCTAGGCACACTGTTTCATCGCTCAGTTGCACACACCCCACCACCCAATTTTTAGTGAAATCACCTTCCTTCAGGAGTTTCAGTTGCAAACTGCACCCAAAATGAACCACACCATCACTTTCCACAATCCAGATGGAGTGACCGCACATTCGCTCCATGCCAGTCTAGTGAATTGGCCTTCAAGAACAGGAATAAAATGGTTTGCTTGGTGATTATGAGTTATCCAAAATTCCTCTGCAAACTGCTGATTACTCAGAATCAATGGGGCATGGATTATATCTGCGCTCATGAGAGGAGAACATAAGGAAACAGGAAATAAATCCTATTGGTATATGAAAACAAACCTTGCATTAAGATCCATGTGGAACTGTAAGGCAAAATAGAATTGAAGGAGTAGAGTGCAAAGATACCAAGAAAGCAGGTAAGCAAAACAAAATCACCCCAACCCACTAGGAAAGCAATATACATGTTCAGGAGAGCAACCAAGGTTCATCTAGAGCTAGAGCTTTTCTAGATTACTTGTTTATTGAGCATTCATCTTTATTTGTTTCCACAAAGATTACACAGAGGGTGTATGATGACTGGTATCTGTTGAGCATCCATCCTGATTTACGTTATGAAAATGGACATAATTCTTCTCCAGTGCCTTTTCTCTCTAGGAGTCTTTGCTACTACTAATTCTACTACACACACAAAATTCACATAAAATTGCATATGCTTATGGGGGGGGCTTGAATGCACAAGATTAATGGGTTGTCAAAAAATCCCTTAAAGACGTTCATGTTCAAATGAACAGTGATGGGTTTTTAATCTTAAATAGCACCAATTAACAACCCTTAGAAGTAGGGAAAAAAATAGAGCCTTTGAACACATATTATTCACTTCAATTTAAAAAAGAAATCATCTAGTATCTGCATCTTTTAACATAGTCGTACAGCAGACAACAGGGTGGTTTTTTTAGAAGACGGAAAAAAGAAAGTCATTCCTTTATGTAGATCAACAACCATTATTATTAATAATGAAATGTATAAATTCCTAAGAGCAGACAAGCCTACTGACTGAAGCTTAAAGCAGAATTATTTGACTGATTAAGGTTATTTTTTCATTTCCTCAAAAGGATCTGGGAGAGGGAAACAGTGGCCCAAAGTTTAAATGGGTTTTTAGGAGGAATTAATTCCAATAAGATATTTCCACAGGAGGCAAGCTCACACTTTGCCTGAAAGAGCAATATCACTGGTTGAGAAATGGCAAGCAAGTGGGGTGCTGTTTCAACAGTTATGTGGGAAGCATCAGTCATGCGTTGGTCACCTCCAGGATCAACAAATGTAATGTTCTGGGGATGTCCACCTCCTTTGCTGGGGATCTCCAAGACCATAAATCTCTTGGTGGCACTGGCTACTTGGTGGCTTCCGGGCACAAAGTGCTGTTGATTTTAGTCAAACCCCTATGCAACCAGAATCAACACTTCATCACCCCACTCCTTGACATCTATGTGGAAAGCACTGCCTTAGATACTATAAACTCACATGACAAGATGGCCTGTCCTAGTCTGTTCAGAAGACATGGCTAAACTTGCCTGTTTAAGCAGGCATTTTCCCATTATGTAACCTATAAATTATTATTTTTTGTTGATTTTACTAGAGACCTATTGATGTGGGTTTTTAAAGATTGTGTATCTTACTGATTCAGCTGTCAGGTGTAAGCATCTTTGGGGAAAACACCTTGCAGACTCAGAGCTCCAGTAGGTAATATCTACACCAAAACAGTTATAGGAAGCCATCACGGACAGAAGAGGGGTGAAAATCAACGAAAAGCCAAGGCCAGGAATCAGGGAAACAGTTCAGTTAATGGGACGAGTGCAGAATAAAACCAGATTAGCAAACATGAGTTGTCAACATCACACATAGAGCAGGAAGGGAGGGAAATCTTGGAAGAACAGGTCAAAATCTTGGCCTCCAAGCCAAGAAGACTGTTGCTCAAAGTTTAACCCAGAAGTTTTTATTATCAGAACACTTGCTAGTTTCCAACCAGAGAAGCAAGCAGAAAAGATGTTTCCATTTCAGCCACAAAAGTAAGATATAGTGTGTATTCAGCAGGTCAACAGATAACCTTAGAAGCAGCACTACGGGTATATTTGGATGAGGGTTCACACTTCCTTCACCGCCCGTCCTGTTGGCTTTTCCTAATCAGATGTTCACTGTGGTTCTAAACAACTAGTGATCAAAGGGCAGCTCAGCATCCTGCTGGCTCCCTGCATGTTTCTCGCAGCCTTCAGCACACCCCCCGCCTGTTAGGAACTTGCTGGCACTCAGCAACCCAAATGTCCGCAGGCCTATGGCTATCAGCAACATGGGCCAACAGAATTTACAGGAGGAAAGACCATTACCACATTGCGTAATCTAAAGGCACTTTTGCAAGTGGACTTACAGCACTTCGTAGCGTGAGTGTTTTGTATAACTGAGACACAAATTGCTCTCGCTGAGCTGTAACATAGCTCACTGGAACTCCTACGTATCCAGAAATGAATGTGATTGTGACTAAATCTCTATCGTGACAAAATGAAACACTGAATAATTTTTCAACCGTTTGGTTGAGGCCTCTGCATCTAGATTCGGATAAGAGACCTTTGCCAGCCTCATCTGGTACCTCCCCCCCCCACCCAATTTCCAAGATGACTCATTCTAAGGATGTAGGAAATTAGGAACATGTGAAACTGACTAATACCATGTCAGACCATGAGACAACTGTTCAATTTAGCTCAGTATTGTCTACTTTGACTGGCAATGGCTCTCCAGGATCTCACACCCATGTTCCCTGTCCTTCATTTGCTCCCTGATTCTTTTAATTGGGGGTGATTGAACTTTGGATGTTCTGCATGCAAAAATTCCTTCTATCAGCCCTGAATATCCCATAACTGCTAATGGCAATGAATCAAGGTTCATGGATTTAGGTGCAGGGACACTGGAATTTTATTTCTCATCCTCTCAGAGCGGTATTTTGTTCCGAATAAGTACTTCCTGGATTTTACCTTGTGCTTTTATTTTATTTGTTTCCCACCCACTTTAAGATAGTATAATCACAGGGGTGTGAAATTCCCTAACAGAGCTGAAGAACAATGTAGCACGATCAAAGAGCTAGGGAAATGGCTTGTTTTTCTTGAAAACGGTAACAACTAGCTCATTTCGTTATATGAGTTATTTACAAAATCTAGGGGTTAATTAATGCAACGAGAAGTGCCTCCAGGCAATGAGATGTTCTTGACTCGCTTCCTCTTCATCTTGAGAGAAGTCACGAGAACAAAAAAAGCAAACATCTAGTAAAACTGAAAACAAGGACCTTTATCTTAGCTTCTTAAAATAGGTTAGAGAGTATAAATTGGCAAATGCAAGCAGCAATCTTTGAATTCCCAAGATCCTAAAATGATAAGAAGTGGATACATTTCTCATAAACATGGAAATATGTGTCCATGTAAACAAGGCAGTCAGTGTGGTGTCATGTTTAAAGCATTGCAGCAGGATCAGGAAGACCAAGGATGAAATTCCAGGGTTCAAACCCAACCAAAAAACTCATTGGGTGACTTGGGTCAGTCTCTCAGCCTAAGATACCTCACTGAACTGCTGTGAGGATAAAATGGAGAGGGAAAGAACCATGTATACTTTCTTGAATTTCTTGGAGGAAAGGTGGGCTATAAATACGCAAAGAAGGAAAATACTGAATGAGGAAAACAACCTTGAATCAACAACCTTTGCATATGAGCATATGTATACATACCAATGCAAAGAAACCCTTACAAGTATCATATTTTTCTATATTTTAGTCTTTACAAAACAAATGCATGAAATTTACAAGAATAAAATTTCAAAAATGAAAGACAGCAGAGCTGTGTTATATGGAATTATAAGCGGTTGTTGATGCTCTGAAAGAAGGGAGATCTATTACCTTCCACACGGGCTATAAACTTCTGGAATGTAGCACATCCCTTAAAAAGACAGGGACATCTTTTAAATTACAGGACATCTGGCAACCTTCCACAGGAGGTATTTGCAACTGCAGCACCACAATTAATTACTTGATCAATGAACATATGGTAATCCTAAGGAGGACAGGTTTAATCAGACTCACGTTGCTGTTGGCATTCCTTTGTTTGATTCCAGTTTTCTCCCCAATCTACTCATGGTCTTGAAGAGGATCGAGAGAAAAGAGAACATGCTCTCTGAAGCACTAAAAATCACTGCGTAAGTTCAAAATGGGACGCGGATGGCGCCGTGGTCTAAACCACTGAGCCTAGGGCTTGCCGATCAGAAGGTCGGCAGTTCGAATCCCCGTGACGGGGTGAGCTCCTGTCGCTCGGTCCCTGCTCCTGCCAACCTAGCAGTTCGAAAGCATGTCAAAGTGTAAGTAGATAAATAGCTACCGCTCCAGCGGGAAAGTAAACGCCGTTTCCGTGCGCTGCTCTGGTCCACCAGAAGCAGCTTAGTCCTGCTGGCCACATGACCTGGAAGCTGTCTGTGGACAAATGCCGGCTCCCTCGGCCAGTAAAGCGAGATGAGCGCCGCAACCCCAGAGTCATCCGCGACTGGACTTAATGGTCAGGGATCCCTTTACCTTTACCTTTAAGTATCTGTCAGGGAGAGGCAGGAGCCAGAGGGGTGGGCAGAGGAGGCAGGGGGACAGGAAGATGTTCCTGGGGAAGGGGGCAGCAATTTGTGAGGTTCTGTACCATCCATGAGGCAGGGTGAACGGGAAGAGTCCAGGCAGTCAGAGATGGGAGGAGATGAGGTGGGGGAAGAGTTGCAGGAAGGCACAGTAAGAGACAGGCCCAGAAAGAGTCAGGCCATTACAATCTCCTCCGTCTCCTCCCCCACTGTCTCCAAGGACAAGGAGACACTTAAAGCGACAGGAGCAGTTGGAGCTGCCACACAGGAGAAGTCGCCAGTTGCTTGTGTACACTATGTCAGATGAGGGGAGTTAAGTGTGCTGAAGGGGGAGCGGTTGGGCTATTGCGTCAACTCTCCAGGTCAGAGCACAAGTCTGAAGAAGCAGATGCCTAGCTAGATGATTTGCAGGAGTGGTGCCTATATCCTTTGCACCTTAGGAGCTGGTGCAATCGAGTGCTTTGCCAACAAAGAATTAAACTTCCGAATGCTTGTCTTCACCGGGGCTGAGTGTACTCAGGACAATACTGGAAAACCAAATTGCATAGGATCTGGGTGC
This sequence comes from Podarcis vaucheri, assembly GCF_965113315.1. Classification (NCBI taxonomy): domain Eukaryota; kingdom Metazoa; phylum Chordata; class Lepidosauria; order Squamata; family Lacertidae; genus Podarcis; species Podarcis vaucheri. The sequence continues at coordinate 108,859,576 of NC_138760.1, read as the reverse complement.
CGTTCTTTGGTAGCACAGAGGAGAGAATGACTACTCCATTTGACGCCCCCCCCCCAAAAAGAGGACACCATTATATTTTGCTTTATTGTCTCACCTGCTTTAAGAGTTTACAAGATAAATTAATGTCCCGCAAACCCAATAAAAGATTAGCAAGGGAAGAAAGAATTGAAAAGGATTCCTTATTAGCAATGCACAGAAATGTCACCCCGCCTCCCCCAAAGCCAAAACCTAATTCTCAATGCTAAGACTACATAGCTTTCTTTTCCCAATCAAATGTAATTTGTGTTGTATAAGATAGCCATGTTGTTCTTTGATATGATATGTAAAAGAGGTAATTTAAATTAAAATTCTGTATTACCGCATGCAAAGTTCAAGATAAATGAAAGGATTACTTATAAGACTTTTCTTAATATCAGTTGAACACATCAAAGGTAACGCATGTCAAGCAGAAAGAAGTCTAGCCCACAGAAGTGGAATGAAAAATTAACAATCCCCTCTCCATGAGGTTCATTAACCTTTCGGAGGAAAGTTATTACTATTGGAATTTGTCCTTTTCAGTAAAATTGTAGGAAACATAATTTACTTTTATATATTCATTTATAAGATTTTACTTTTGTAGTGTGTTAGGACAGCTGAAAAGCTAATATAGAGCTTATCTTAAAAACTTAACTACAAGAAGCTCATTCTTATTTATTTTTGTTCTGAACACTTCAGTATTATTTTTTAAGCAATGCATAAAGCCTGCAGTTCAACAACAAAATACCCTCCACCTATCATCTGTTTAAAGGCAACTGAGAACGATTTAAAATTTCATCAGTTCTTCACATATATATCCCATTATTCCTCCAAGAAGGGTGGCCTGCATAGATAGTGGTGGTGGTGGTTGTTTTTTTTACTTTCACAAAAATCCTTTGAGGCAACTGGTGACACAGTGGGAACCATGCACCAAGCAGGGATTGGAATTCAAGTCTCCCAGTCCACATCCAACACTGATCACTATACCACAAGGTATTTTCACACAAAAGGTATTTTCAAGGTATTTTCACACAAAAACTCATACCAACAACAAACTTAGTTGGTCTCTAAGGTGCTACTGGAAGGATTTTTTGATATATATTTTTTGTCTCGACCACTGCAGACCAACACGGCTACCTACCTATAATTAAGATTTTCAGGAGCGGCCTTATTCTGAGCAAGATCAAGTACTAGTCCTCTCTAACCTACTACTATGGAAGCAGCTAGACAGGGTTATAAAGCAGAAATCTCTCTCAATTCAATTCTCCATGAATAAAGGAATGCTAGGGATGGGATTTGGGATTGTATAAAAGAAAAGCCTTGCTGGATCAACCCAAAGACCCATCTAATGCAACATGCTGTTCTCACAGTGGCCAAACAGATGCTCATGGGAAGCCCACAAGCAGCTCAGGAACTGGTCATAGTGCATATTCAACATGCTTCATGGAGAAGACACACATAAATGCAGCCACGAAGAGGAAATTCTGCACATGCCCTGATCAATATATATATATTTTCAAACTCACCATTCAAAACATGCACACTCCTCAAGGCCTGCATAATGACCAGACAATTTACCTGGGAAATGAGTACAGAATACTGTCAGATTACATGCACATTATCCATGAGGCAGAGTGAATGTGCATAAGGCTCAGTTGCAATGCACATTATTCAACCAAATCACATTACCCTGAACACAGGGGTACTGAAGTCAGCCCTAGCCAGAGTCGACCAGCGTGTCTCCGAAGGGACTCTCATTGTGAGCGATCATCCCTAGCGTTATTATCCATGCCAGGCATTTAGGCGTATAAATTCATTGGCATTGCAATGTTCTGTCAGCTCAGCTCACGGAGGCAAAGCAAGACGCTGATCAGATGGCTGAGGGTTAGGACCATGGAGAGCTCCCTCTGGAGCAAGATTAGCCTGGATATATGACTCACTAGGAGTCTTGCTCCAGCTAGTCTGGATTTGACTGAAGCTTTTCGGATAATTCTGTGAAGAGAGACGTGGGGGAAGAAGAGGAGTTTGGATTTGATATCCCGCTTTATCACTACCCTAAGGAGTCTCAAAGCGGCTCAAAATCTCCTTTCCCTTCCTCCCCCACAACAAACACTCTGTGAGGTGAGTGGGGCTGAGAGACTTCAGAGAAGTGTGACTAGGCCCAAGGTCACCCAGCAGCTGCATGTGGAGGAGTGGAGATGTGAACCCGGTTCCCCAGATTACGAGTCCACCGCTCTTAACCACCACACCACACTGGCTCTCAACAAACACTCTGTGAGGTGAGTGAGGCTGAGAGACTTCAGAGAAGTGTGACTAGCCCAAGGTGAACCTGGTTCACCAGATTACAAGTCCATTGCTCCTAACCACTACACCACACTTGGAAGGATTTTGTAGTTTAAATCTGCATTCAAATAGAGATATGCTCTGGTGGGATTGAAACGCCTCCTGTGGTCCCTGAGCATGGTGGGGTGCAGAAGGGACTCCCTATGAGACTGCAGGGAGTTAAGGGAGTTCAAGTGGGGCATCATCTAGGAAGGAGGGCAGTGCTACCTCTTCTGGAGTAAAGAAAACCTGAGGCCTCATTGTCTGCTGCTTCTCCTTGGAAGCTGAGCCCGGCTTCGGCTGGGGAGGGCGGGATATAAATAAAAATTATTATTATTATTATTATTATGATGATGATGATGATGATTCCAGCAGGGACACTTTGGCAACTGCCTCTTACAGAGTTTCAGAGATCAACTTGTCTCTACCCTCAGAATCTTTAAAGTTTCTCCTCTAAAGAAGATGGGTCAAAGTCCTGGACCATAACACCTATCTGTACCACATTCATTGATATATCCCCTCATTTTACTGTCTGCAGGCTGACATCTGGCTCTCTCAGAGAAAAATAACCTCACACACATATTGATACCAGTTGAGACACAATACAGATTTACAGATGTGGGGAACCTGAGGCTCAAGCGCTGATTCTGGCCCTCCAAGTCTATCTGTTTGGCCCTCAGATCTCTCTCCATCCCATACCCCTCACGGGCCTTGCTGCATCTCCCAAGTGATTTGCCTGGTGTGAATGTGTCCATGAACTCTAATAACGGTTCTTGCAGAGATGGGTGGAAGACAGAGAGGGGTGCGTCTAGGAACTAGCCTACTGTACAATGGTAAAATGTATTATTTGTTCCACAGCCTACATTTGCTTCTGGACCTGACCAGCACTGGCATATGACTTTCAGAATGTTACACAGGAAAGTTGCACCCCAAAAAAAAAGTTGCAAAGAGGGGAATGTAGCCCAAAGAGCTCCCAACCTCTGGACATAAGGCTATTTGACCAAAATAGTATTGAGCAGAGTATGAGCTGTTAACAAAAGTACCAAATAATTACAGTTGTACCTCATTTTGCATCCACTTCAGGTTACGTGCTTTTGTGTTGCATTCTGCAGCAACCCAGAAGTACCAGAAAGGGTTACTTCTGGGTTTTGCCGCTCGAGTATGCGCATAAGCGCTAAATCGTGCCACGCATGTGCGCAGACACAGCCCTTCAGCTTGCGTCAGTACTGTGTTACAGATGGACGTCTGGAACGGATCCCATCCGTAACACAAAGTTCCACTGTATTTCAGCACACTATTCGTATACAGTGGTGCCTCGCAAGACGAAATTAATTCGTTCCGCAAGTCTCTTCGTCTTGCGGTTTTTTCGTCTTGCGATGCGCGGTTTCCCATAGGAATGCATTGAAAATCAATTAATGCGTTCCTAGGGAAACCGCCTTCAGACCAGGTCCGGGGACAGTCTGTCCCCGGACCTCTTCTGAAGGCTGGGGGGGGGACAAGGGCTTTTCTTCCCACACCCAGCATTTTAAAAAACCCTGGGACAGCGGAGGACTTCTCCGCTGTCCAGGGCGATCTTAAAATGCTGGCGGGCGGCATTTTAAAATCGCCCCGGACAGCGGAGGACTTCTCCGCTGTCCGGGGTGATTTAAAAGCCCCTGGGAAGGCAGGCAGGGGGGGACAAAGACTTTCGCCCCCTGCCCGCCTTCAGAAGGTGTCCCCGCCCCCCCTCCCCACTTCGGAACAGCTTTCCGAAGTGGGGCGGCTGGGGCAGGCGTCCCCGCCCCCCCTTCGGAACAGCGTTTTAAAATGCTGGGGGTCGGGAGCGAAGCGCTGCCGACCCCCAGCATTTTAAAATCTCCCCGGGACAGGGGGAGATTTTAAAATGCTGGCGGGCGGGAGCGAAGCGTTCGCTGCCGACCCCCAGCATTTTAAAATCTCCCCGGGACAGAGACTTCTCTGCTGTCCCTTGGAGATTTTAAAATGCTGGGGGTCGGCAGCGAATGCTTCGCTCCCGCCCGCCAGCATTTTAAGATCGCCCGGGGCAGGCGGGGGGGAAGGCAGGCGGGGGGAGCAAAGACATTTGCCCCCCGCCGGCCTTCAGAAGAGGTCCTCTTCTGAAGGCCGGCTGTGGGCGAAAGTCTTTGCTCCCGACCGCGAGCATTTCCCTATGGGCTTTCGTCTTGCGATGCAAGCCCATAGGGAAATTCGTCTTGCGAAGCGCCTCCAAAACAGAAAACCCTTTCGTCTTGCGGGTTTTCCGTCTTGCGAGGCATTCGTCTTGCAGGGTACCACTGTATATTTTATTTCATCTATTTGCTGTGACACGCTTTGGCCGCTCACAGTTACAGAGGTAGGAAGAAAAAAATGTATGTCATTTATAAATAAAATTAAAATGCACTAGGGGCCACTTTTGTAGGACTATCTTCCGTGGAATGTTTGGAAGAGCAGTAACCTGAACATATTTTGGAAAAGCTCACTCTGAGGGGATATTTTGTGGTACAGGTTGAATTGTGGCAGCAAATGGTGGGGGTGTTATTAAAACCAGAATTTTGTTTATTAATCTATTTGCATTTTTAATTAACATTCTGCAGTTCTCCAAGCCTCCAGGCCATCAAAAGAAACAAACTAATTATACAGTATAAACAACAGAATGCAATATCACTAACCTAATATCTTGCACTCGAAGGCTTCGTGAGAGACGAATACAACAGCAAACTTACATTAACTTTGCTGAGGTTTTGGCTATGTGACTCCAGTGCAAGACTGGAGAACCTGTCCTAACTCACATGATTCTGTACCTGCTAGGATGTGAATGTTATTTCCTTGAGCAGACACAGTCTGTTTGCAATGAATTGTACTGTGAGGTAAGGTAAAGATGGTTGCCTCAGCTTGCATGACTTTCCTCTTGCATGGGTGGCCAGGCCTGCTTTTGGCCTGTAAACCATCAAGGCTAATTTCAAACTAGGTTCTTTTCTTTGCCACAATATGCATTCTCACAGCCTGAGCTAATTCTGTGTGCACAGGTTCATCGCATTACTGTAATTTAAAGCACATTTGGCTTCAAAATGGAAAGCAAGGGCTGAACGCTGAGGCCTGCAGAGTTTTGCTGGAGCGCCACACGAAACACAAATTACCTGTCAAACATATGGTCAGAGAGCAATTGTCCTAACTTCCCACTTTATTATAGGGACCGCTGTGAGGAAGCCGGACAGGAAAGCACCACAAAATGATTCTGCAGGTGATATTCTCATTGCCATGGCAACTCGCAGGGCAGCATGGGCCTGGGTACATTCAGCTGAGGGGACTGTGCCAGCATCCAAAAAGGGGAGCAAGCAGAGGGGAAAATGGTAGCAAGCAGAATGTGATTTTATACACTGGGAGGAGATTCCTGACTCTGTGTCAAACGGGCAGTGTTTAGGAAATGACCACATAGATACAATCATAAGCAATTCTGACTACTTGACACCATTGTGTCAAGGATAAGGAAACTGCAGAAAAGCTGGGTGAATTCTTTGCATCTAGCTTCACAGCAGAAGAGAAAGGGCAGATCCTAGTGCCTGAACTAACTTTTGCAGGAAGGGAATCTGAGGAACTGAGGTAAATAGTAAAAAAATTCCTTCCAGTAGCACCTTAGAGACCAACTAAGTTTGTTATTGGTATGAGCTTTCGAGTGCATGCACACTTCTTCAGATACCAAGTGTGCATGCACACGAAAGTTCATACCAATAACAAACTTAGTTGGTCTCTAAGGTGCTACTGGAAGGAATATTTTTATTTTGTTTCGATTACGGCAGACCAACATGGCTACCTACCTGTAACTTGAGGTAAATAGTAGTGATTCTAGTAAAAAATACTGGTCAAAATAAAATGACATCCTGCCAAGAGTTCTCAAAGAACTCAAATGTGACCTTGCTGACCTTCTAACAACAAAATATTAATTTCACATATAGTCTTATGGGAGTAGGACCTTGGGCAGTAAAGGATAGTTTGATGAAGATGTGATCCCATTGTATAGCAGCTGTGAAAAATGTAAATTCCATGGCAGGGATTATGAGGAAATGAACTGAAAATAAAACTGTCAATAGCATATTGTCATTATGTAAATGTATGATGTGACCCTTTTGGATACAGCGTAAATTTATGATCCCCCATCCCACCTCAAAGAAAGATATTGTAGAGTTGAGAAAGGTTCTGAAAAGCACAACCAAAATGCAGATGGAGATGGGGATGGAGAAACTCTGCTGCTAGCAAAGGCTTCATCTTTGGGGCCTTTTTAGTTCAGAGAAAAGGTATTATCATTGGATATCCAGTGAAGTTGCATGATTCAGAACAGATAAAAGGAAGTACTTATTCACGCAATGCATAGTTAAACCAAAGAATTTATTCCCACAAGAGAAAGCGATGGCCACCAAGTTGGATGGCTTTAAAAGAGAATTAGACAAATTCATGGAAGATCTGGCTAGCAATGGGTTCTTGCCATAATGGCTATACTCTGCCTTCATGGTCAAAGGAACAGTAGCCAAACTAGACCAGTATTCTGTTCTCACAGTGGCCAACTAGATACCCAGGGGAGGCCTTCAAGAAGGACTCCTCATGCAGTTTCCAGCAACTGCTGCTCAGAAGCATAGTGCCTCCTGGACATCCCTTCTAACTCTTTGATCCCAACAGCTTTCAAGTTGCCAGGCATTGCAGAACTCTCCCTATTCATTTTTGTTCCCTTGAGAGTTATTTTATGAATAATTCCTATGCCCTCCTGGTGCCCTCCAGATGATGTTGGTACTGTTTCTAGTTCTGGGCACCACATTTTAAGAAGGATATTGACAAGTTGGAAAGTGTGCTGAGGAGGGCAACCAAGATGATCAAGGCTCTGAAAACCAAGCCTTATGAGGAGCGGTTGAAGGAGCTGGGTATATTTAGCCTGGAAAAGAGAAGACTGGGAGGAGATATCATAGCCATCTTCTAATATCTCAAGGGCTGTCACATGGAAGATGGAGCAAGATGGAGCTGAAGGGCAGCAACTCAAGGAGTATCAACCCCTGAAAGGTTTTTGAGCCTGTGAACATGAACATTCACACATTTTTCTTCTTTACAACAATAAAATGATACTTGTAATACTGGGGATGACACTGCCATAATGATAACAAGGATGTTTGAAGCCCCATGAGAATGTGGTTAATTTTAACAAAACTGTTTCAGCTTCCCTTGAAATTCTCATATTTCAACTGAGGCAGAAGCTCCACTTTTACTTTGCATTTTCCTTCCAGATAAATCCAGGGGGAACTGAGGGGTGTGAAGAGAGGCTCTGAAAAAGTTGGCTAGCCTCATGGAAACTCTTCAAGTCCCTGGCATGCTTAGTCTGAGGAGGAACCTCCACAGCTACTTCAGGCAAACTCTCAGTAGCTACTCTACATTATTCTAGCTACGTCCTAATTATCCGTATAGTTACTTGATCTGAAAACAAGAGCACTCCTGCCAAGTTACTCCCATGCCTAGGACAGTACTGAGTCTTTCCTAATATGCTTCCAGGTACAGGAGCGAATTGGGACTTCTCTTGTTTCATTAAAAGCCTAACATAGAAAACAAATTGTTATAAGTGCAATTTCTACCCCATTTAAAGGTTTGGCTGCTTGTTTGTAATAGCAGCTTATATCCCCAGAGTCACAGCAGCGATGTATTATTTATTTTCATATATTAAGGTCTGGTTCAGATGTAAAGTTGCCACTCCAAAGGAGTGAGCAATGAACTTGTGTGATCCCAGGTCCCCTTCCTTGCATGCTTGTTTTCAGAGAAAGCTTCAGCTCTGTAAAGGTGTTTATTGCTCACCCAATGCAAGAGAGCACCTATGGGAGGAAGGACAGGATATAAAGAAGAGGAAGAGGAAGAAGAAGAGGAGGAGGAATCTGTCTGTTGGAGGGCTAACCCAATCAACCATTCAGTCAAAACACTAAACTAATCACTCATAAAATTCAAAAATGGTGTGTGGGATGAACATTAAATCTCTCTGTGTAATAAGTCAATCTAATGGGGCTTACTCCAAGGTAAGCAGTTATAGGACTGGAGCCTAGGCTTTGGGGGAAAGCAGGGTTCTGCCTTCCACAGTGTAGCAGGCAGAAATTCAACAGATTAAGCCATTTCTTGTATGGAAATGCAATTATCACCTGCTCACATTCCGTCTGTTGGATCTTTTATTACATGTGTGGCCACTGTTTCACTTTGGTTTCACTCCACATGCGAACGAGGGCACAAAATTGAACCTGTAAATTTCATGCGGATCACAGTCCTCTTTCGCAAGTCACTTGCAGAGCCGAAACCACATATAATGTATTGGCCCCAGAAAATCGTGCTGGCAACTTTGGTCTAATCGCCTAAAGGTCTCCAAGTCTGTGGCCAACACCACATCTTGTGATAGTGCACTCCATAATAATAATAATAATAATAATAATAATAATAATAATTTATTTATACCCCGCCCATCTGGCTGAGTTTCCCCAGCCACTCTGGGCAGCTTCCAATCAAGTGTTAAAAACAATATTAAATATAATTAAATATTAAAAACTTCCCTAAACAGGGCTGCCTTCAGATATCTCTTAAAGATAAGATAGCTGCTTATTTCCTTCACATCTGGTGGGAGGGTGTTCCACAAGGCGGGCGCCACTACCGAGAAGACCCTCTGTCTGGTTCCCTGTAACCTCACTTCTCGCAATGAGGGAACCGCTAGAAGGCCCTCGGCCCTGGATCTCAGTGTATCGTCCTGAGAAGAAATATTTCCTCTTGTCTGTCCTGAATCTTCCAGCATTCACCTTCATTAGACAACCCTGAGTTCTAGCATTAGGGAGAAAAACTTATCTTTTCCCACTTTCTGTAAACCCTCCATAACTTTATATCATGTCCCCCTGTTTAATCCGATGACGCACCTTAGAAATTCCCTTGAGATTTGTTTTGCTTCATTGTGATCACCAACTGTTGCCTAGTACTTGAATACAAACTCAATTAAAAATTGCCCTCCCTTACCCCAATAACTCCAATAGTTGATTATTGCTACGGAACTAAGATTCTAAGAGGAAATGCTCTGAATACGTTCTCAGTGCACAACAAGCATAAATGAACGAATACATGACATTGAGAGCTCATTTGCTTCTCCTGGGTTCCCTGGTTTCTTTAGCATTCTTTACTGAATGGAATGAATCATTCCATTTGTTTTCATTTTCAAATTCATTATGGAATGAATAGGTACCCCCTAGGATCTAATCTCCTCTTTGTGGCTCTTTCCTTGAGCTTAATTTGAGGGGGGGGGGTGTAATAATGCACATGATACGTAGAGAGGACTCCACATGGAAGCAGAAGACTCTACACTTCCCTGCTCCTATTTATCGGATTTTCTGCAAAAAATGCATGAATTGTGCTCTCTGACAATATCTTTGCATCTATCCTTTTTTATTTATTTTTTATTAATTTTCCCAAAAAAAACCAAAACCAAAACAAAGCAAAACAGACTGACTTCCCTCTAGTCCCTTCCTTGGTTCCATTACTTATCAATATGCCACATGTCCATTGCTAAGTTTGAAACCCACAAGTAATTTTAAAACTCTGCTAATGTATTAACTTGTGTACAATGCTTCTGTATATGGATATGCTTGCCGCTGCGGGATCTAGGGAAAACTACAGGGGACGCTGGGAAAATTACAGAGGACGCTCACGGCAAAATCCTTCAGAAGCGCACAGTACACCGCGTTAAGGACTGAAAAGCAGCAACGCAAATACTTCCCTGGCTTCCGACGGCAGCGGTCTCCCACTCTGCTGACTCGCGAGGGGCGAAGGAAGGAAGAATGAGGCCGGGGGAAGGCTGGCGCTGCAGCAAAATGCTGCTGAACACGCCCCCACCGTGGCCCCCGGTTGGATGGCCACCGCGGGGGTGTGAGCGCCAGCCAGGTGAGCGGGCAGCAGGGGGCCACGCCCCCTGCTAGCCGGGGCTCGGGCCCCGACCACAACCCCTCCCCTCCCTTTCAGGGAGGAGAGTCTTTCCGCTCTTCCTTAAATTCATTGTCATCTCTTCCTCTTAGTTTCCTTGTCAATTTTGCCATTTCAGCATATTCCATTACTTTGACTTGCCAATCTTCTTTAGCTGGGACACCTTCTTCTTTCCAATATCGTGCTAATAATGTCCATGCAGCCCTAGTTGCATACATAAATAAATTCTTTTATGATTTTGGTAAATCCACTCCTATAATACCTAAAAGAAAAGCTTCTGGGTTTTTTGGGTTGTTGTTTTTTTTACAAAGGTTATTTTAAACATCTTCTTCATTTCATTATAAATCATTTCCCAATATTTCTTTATAATTTTACAATCCCACCACATATGAAAAAATGTGCCTTTGGTTATTTTACATTTCCAACACTTGCTTTCCTTAGTTTTATGCTTTTTTGCTAATTTAACTTGAGTTAGATACCATCTATACATCATTTTCATACTTTGCATCTATCCTAAACAGAAGAAAAATCATTTTAAAAGTAAGAGCATAAGGCCAAAAGCCCATCTAGGCCAACATCCTGTTTCCATGGTGACCCTCAAACATGATCTGAGGGTTCATCCACACTGCTGCTTGTCTCTTGCCTAGGAAGCATTTGTCCGAACAGTTTTCTGTTAGCCCCACTGCTTTCCCCAGGAAAACCCACGCTTCTGAAACAGAGTAAATATCAACTAGTGGAAAACCGGCTGGCGCTTGCTCCGAATTCAGTGGGAAAGAGCAAGTTTTCCCAGAGCAAAGCAGCTGGACTAGCGGAAGTGTGGGCAAGCCCTGAGGGAAATGTCGCTTTCCACACTTGCAATTGCCAGCAACTGGTATTCAGAGACAAGTTACATTTAAATAAGATCAATATTTTCACTTTTCAGGTGTTTAAGAACTGCCAGGCAGACGCCATCCGCATACCCTCCAACATTTCTCCAATGAAAATAGGGACGTCCTCTTCCATAATAATAAAAGTCTTAATTGTGTTATTTATAATCTTCCCATCTGACTTGGTTGCCACAGCCACTCTGGGCAGCTAACAACATATATAAAAACATAATAAAACATTAAACATTAAGAAACATCCCCATACAGGGCTGCCTTTGGATGTCTTCTAAAGGTTGTATAGTTAGGTTGTATAGTTACTTATCTCCTTGGCTTGGTGAGTGGAAGAACCCTATGCCCTCTAACATTTCTCCAATGAAAATAGGGATGTCTGGGGGGGGGGGGACCGGGACATTTCAGGTTCAAATCAGAAATCAGGACGGCTTCTGCAAATCTGGGACTGTCCCTGGAAAATAGAGACACTTGAAGAGTCTGCAACGAGACCCAGCAATTAGTCAGTTTTAAATTTGTCAAGAAGGCCTAGGATCAGACCTAACAGCTAGAGGCAGCACCAGCGATACCCTTTTATTTGTTAAATTCTTTACTTTTTAAAATTGGTGCACAACAAGAGACATTGCACACATCAGCTTGTTAAAAATCATCCATAAAAGACTTTATTATCTAGTAAGTCTGTATCAGTAGCAAGGTTTCCAGCCTTTCGCTGGCTCCACAAACACACAGCATTTCATTCATTTCCTTCTTTTGACAAATGCCTGCATGATCCACTAAGTGGTGGAACATGTCCTTTTCATATGTATGCATTCTGGAACATTATGTTTCCAGTCTAATTACAAAATTCACAGGAAATTCTGATATTACCATGGGCGGTAAAGTCCTGGCTAATAGAAATGGCTTCTCTATTTATTTTTCAGAGCATGTGAGTCAATAATTAAAGCCTGGAGCTTACCTACTTCTCTTTGCAGATGTAATAAGTAAAGAAAAGCTCATTTTGCAGGAAAGCTGCCTGGTGAGACGGAGGTTTTAACAATAGGGTGGGAAAGAACTGGGCATAGCAGTCCTGTTTTTCAGCCTTTAATTCTTACTTCTCTTGAATAAAGGTCAACCCTGGGCAACAGCATGCCAGTTATTTAATGAAGCCAACTTTTTATTTTCTTCCATGCACAAAAAGTTACTCTTGAAAGGGGGTGAAGGGGGGGGATTCAAACCAACAGATCTACATTCTTAGATTGTTATTCCTCTGAGAACCAGTACAAATGTTATATTCTGAACGATTTCCTGTACATTTTCCCATGTGTCAATTAACGTCTGATGTGCAGACTCACGGAAGAACACACTGTAGCTGCTTCCATGATTAGAAGAACTGCATATTGCATTTTTTCTCATCACAGAAAGACCTGCTACTATCTTTCATGAGTACCTAGCTTCAGGCATCAGTGTGATCAGACAAGGACCCTACTCACACGTGCAGGATGAGCTAGCTGTAGTAACGTCTGCACAAGCTCCAAAAGCCAATTCAGCTATTCATAGAAAACATATGGCCAGCTTACAACAATCACACATGAAAACTGGCACTACTTGCAGGTGCCACATAATACTCGTTCCGCATTTATGAGAACTTGATCATTTTGTGTGGCAGCACACCTGCACTTTGGAACTCCTTGCCACTTGAGATCAAGCAGACGTCCTTACTGTACTCTTTTCGGTGCCTGCTGAAAGCATCCTTGTTTAGACAAGCCTACTCAGATGGGACGCGGGTGGCGCTGTGGGTTAAACCACAGAGCCTAGGACTTGCTGATCAGAAGGTTGGCGGTTCGAATCCCTGTGACGGGGTGAGCTCCCGTTGCTCGGTCCCTGCTCCTGCCAACCTAGCAGCTCGAAAGCACGTCAAAGTGCAAGTAGATAAATAGGTACTGCTCCGGTGGGAAGGTAAACGGAGTTTCTGTGCGTTGCTCTGTTTCACCAGAAGCGGCTTAGTCATGCTAGCCACATGACTTGGAAGCTGTACGCCGGCTCCCTCGGCCATAAAGCGAGATGAGCGCCGCAACCCCAGAGTATTCCACGACTGGACCTAATGGTCAGGGGTCCCTTTACCTTTACTCAGATGCTTAGAAAGTTGAGCTAATATTTTAATCTGTTTTGGTCTTTTAACTGTATGTCTTAAAGTATGGTTGTGAAATAAAACAAATAAAACCATACAGTAAAAACCTTACAAAATTAAAATCAGAGATCCACTAACCATTTTAGGAGAAGAATTTCTTAAATGCCAGCATAAGTTTGGTGGCATAGAAAGGTTTCCACAGGTACTTAGAGGTTAAAACAGAAGGTGCCTATTGAATTTCTATTGCCAGAACACTTCACAGGCCTGGGTGGTAACATGGAAGACTTGGTTTCTTGCTGCTGTTATATGAGCCATACCAACATAGGAGATGACCAATGATAGTTCTGCAGACCTCAGTGATTGAGCTAGGATATATAGGATCAGGTGGTCCCTAAGGTACCCTGGACTTAAGTTATCCAGGCCTTTGTAAATTAACACAAGGACCCTGAACCTGGCTTAGTAGTAGCTGGGCAGCCAGTGCAGATGTTTTAACAATGGGAGGAGCACAGAAAGAAGAAACGCCATGGTGCATCTGCATCAGCACAATTGGACGCCTTCATCTGCCCCAACTGCAACAAAACATGTCTCTCCCGTATCCATCTCTACAGCCACAGCAGGCGCTGTAACTCTCCAATGGTTTGACTTCACTCCCAAAGGCACACTCCTCCATTGTCTCCCGAGACAGACAGATGCCAGCAGCAGCAGCAGCAACGCATGTTGTTGGCCAAGTGTCCCATCAGCAGTCTGGACACTGCATTCTGCACTCGTTGGCACTTCTGAACTAGGCCAAAGGGCAGCCCCATGTGGAGAGCATTGCAGCAATCCAGCCTCGAGGTTACCGACACAGAGACTACAGTGGTCAGGCTACTCCGCTGCAGGAACTGCCATAGCTGGCAAACCAGCTCCAAACCACAGAAGACACTTGGACCTCTGGTGACCAAGGTGTATCCAGGGCTACCCCCAAGCTATGCACCTGCTCCTTGAATATCTCCTTGGAGCACATCTTCTTGCAGAGAAAGGTGCTGCAATTGCACCCTTCCCACAACAAAGCCTATGTCCCTCAATTCAGTGGTAGTGCATGTTGAAGGGCCCAGGTTCACTCCCTGGCTTCTCCAGGGACGGCTGAGGAAATCTTCTGCCAATGCCAATCAGCGTAGACAACACTGGTTCAGATGGACCAATGGTCGGACTCAGCAAATGCAGCTTCCTATGTTCCCTACTGAGCAGCTGATGGCGGGCCGTGGGGAGTCAACCCAGAGGGCCGGGTAATATATGGCTGACATTGCATTCTGCTCCTGAGTCAGGACTCTGCAGTTCTGTTGTATTGTATCCCTGGATGTTACATAACCAAGGCCTGATTCCTTCGAGTTACCAATACTACACAGCATTCTTGTTGCTTTTTTTTTTTAATACATTTTTATTAGATTTTCATTTTAAACAAAAACCAACAATTTCCCACATCCATTTCCACACCTCTTTTCCCCTGCTCTGCCAAGCAGTGACTTCCCTCCCTCCCTGCGTTTTAAAGAGAGTCTATAGACTCTGTAGTATACAGATTTACAAATTTGATTGTAGGTGCAGAAAGCCTTATACTGAATCAGACCACTGGTCTTCCTAGCTCAGTAGGGTCTGCAATGTCCTGCAGTGGTTCTCCAGACTTTCCTTACCATACCTGGAGATGGCAGGGAGTGAACCTGGGACTTTTTGCATGCAAAGAAAACAACAACAACAACAACTTATTACCTATCTGGCCGGGCCTCCCCAGCCACTCTGGGAAGCTTCCAACAGGATATTAAAAACACAATAAAACATCAAACATTAAAATTTTCCCTAAACAGGGCTGCCTTCTGATGTCTTCTAAAAGTCAGATGGTTGTTTATTTCCTTGACATCTGATGGGAGGGCGTTCAACAGGGAGGGTGCCACTACCGAGAAGGCCCTCTGCCTGGTTCCCTGTAACCTCACTTCTCACAGTGAGGGAACTGTCAGAAGGCCCTTGGAGCTGGACCTCAGTGTCCGAGCAGAAGCATTGAGTTACAGCCCTTCCCCAAAGCATACATTCAGTCGACAAAGCCATGGTTCAGAAGCACATACAGTGCCTTGATTCACTGCCTACCATGACAGCCCTCCCTGCAGGAAATATAGAAAGGGGAAATGCTTCATTATCAGGTTAAGAAGCATTCAAAAGCTAGACCAAGGCTGGGCACTTTTTTAAAAAAAGAAACCCGATTTATAAACCTTAGAAAACAGAACTTGTAACAGAAATGCTGACACAACAGTACAGCATCACAAATACAAGTCCATAATTATATTTCCTGATTGCAGAGTGGTCAAAAAAAATGGGGGGGGGGAGAGAGAAAGAATTCTTAGATTATACAAAGACTCATACAAGAGACCATTTTATCTATACAGCCACAACCCAAAGATGTCATGGAATCAATTCATATAATGTGCCAGCTTAATAAAATCTGCATACAAAATTTATGAACACAGTTCTGTTCCTCTTTATCGCAAGTTATTAATGGTCAATTTAATGGATAACTACAGTTGGAGTGCTTTGGTTCTGTGTGATATTTTAATCATCTTTAGTCACGTCTTTAAACGCATTTCATTTTATAACCATCAGCTCATTTGCGATAAGAAAGCATTTTACATTGGCACAGAGATATTTGAGAGAATGATTAATTTCGCCTATATTTCCCCGCCCCCTTTTATTGATTTCCTGAGCCTCTACTAGAGCAACAGCAGAACGCCAGATTCTGTCATTTGCCCAAATGTTCGGGATTGGTTTGTTGCTGTTGTGTGTGTGTTTTTAAGAGTGTGCACATGTGTGTGTGCGTATTCTTTTTGCAGAAGTATTGACTGCGCTGCGGTTGTCCCAAGACTTCTTGATGACTGTTTCTTCTCTGTGAAGCCCTTTTGTTTCAAGCCCAAAGATAAAGCTATTATCCTTCAAAGAACGCATTGCAGGAAATATGGCATATACTTATGTTCTGAGAGAGATTGAACTTTTTTATGCATGTTGCAGGGTACGTGGAAAGAAATGTTCCCTCCCCAATTATCTCAAAATGGATATTGTGCTGTGCTGCATCTAGAAAATTTTGAAGGCATATCTTTTGAAAGGACAAGCTAGCGTTAGTTCGCAGCTGCTGGCAAGTTCAAGGCCAGGCCAGGATTGCATGGAAACGCTGAGAGCATGAACCCAGTGCTTCGATATTGAAATAGTGCATGCAGACCTTCAGCCACGTCTGACTTCACACATTGTCTGCACATCTTCAGACAATCAGCTACTGTACACCATCCAGTCCCAGCCATGCTGCAAGCAAACCTTGTACTCTCACATGCTTTCAGAGGCCATAAAGGCATAAGGGATACTGGCTGCACAGCCACACTATTAGACACTGTATTCGCCCCAAGGCTTTGTGCTTTGTATGGCTCCTTCACACATTGCAAGTGGGAGAAGCAAGCTTCCAGGTTTCCACATTGTGTCAGTCACAACCATCCATGACAGGCTAAGTACCGTACTTTTCCATCTATAAGATGGGTTTTTTTACCTTAAAACAATGCTTAAAAATTGGGGTAGTCTTATACATGGGTAGTGCAGAGGGGGGACTGTGGAAATGATTTCTGTCTTGAGTAGTAGGTTGTCACTGGTGTTATTGCAGGTGACAGGCTGCTGCGACAATGTCCGCTTGTGATTGGGCGCTGCTGCGACAACGTTCGCTTGTGATTGGGTGTTGCTGTGGCAATGTCTGCTTGAGATTGGGCGCTGCTGCAACAATGTCTGCTTGTGATTGGGCATTGCTGCGCCAATGTCTGCTTGCGATTGGTCACTCCTGCAATAATGTTCGCTAGTGATTGGTCGCTGCTGCGACAATGGCTGATGGTAATTGGGCTGTGCTCCGGCAATTGGGTTATTTTCTTAATATCGAGTCCCAAAAATTAGGGGGCATCTTATCCATGGGGGCGTCTTATAGACGGAAAAGTAGGGTATGTTTGCAGGCATGCTTCACCCCTCCAAGCATTTCTGGAAAGATGGGGCAGCTGTAGGATTATTTCTTTTTTTTTTGCACACTTCTGGGATGAATTGCACAATCCCACCATGCTGAAATGCCACGTTCTGTTGAGCTTGAGCTAGGATCATATACCTCTTATTCTATGTAATTACAACTTTAAGACCAAAAGATGTTTTCCCTTACTAGCAAGAGGGCAACCCAGTCAGGTGGGTGGGGTAACAACAACAACAACAACAAGAACAACAACAAGAACATATTTGACAAGGCTGTGGGTGTATTAGAGGAATTCTATAGACATTAAACCTCAGTGCTTATGGTGTAAGGCTCTCTGATCCAAGTTCCACCCATTTCCTCAAGGTTTTATTGGAAAACACTTTCAACTAGCACACAGATTACTTTAAATCCAGTGGTGGAAGATCTATACACAGCTTCCTTTGCAATAAAGCCACAGCACAGGCTGCACTCTATGCAACCGAGGCTGCTCCCCCATTTTTACAACAATGGGGCAAGCAAACGTCATATGGGCCAAGCAAGAGTCTATACAGAGATCTCCAGGCATCCACAAACAATATCACAGGCTCATTCTGACACCGGAATGTCAGCCCAGAAATAGCCAGCAAAGGGGAAAGAAGCTGCAAGGAATAGTCACGAGGGGGACCTGCCTGAGCAGAGGGGTTCTACTGCCCCATAAATACGCCCACTTTCTGTGAGAGTGAATTCCAGGTTTGACCGAATTCATTAACACACCTATATGATAAAAACCTAGAACATCGCTCCTACCAGCAGACTAACCTTTGGGGTAGAACATCTGCACTGAATGCAGAAGGGTCCCAGATTCAATCCCCAGCAGCTCCAAGTAGGGCTGGGACAGACCCCTGCCTGAAACCTTGCAGAGGGCTGCCAGGCAGTGCAGACAGGGCCGTCTTTAGCACATGCACCGCCGGGGTCCAAAGATCCGCCTTGCGCCCCCAATTTTAGTTTAGCCGCCCCCTCAGGTGTCAAAGGTGCTGCTCAATACAATACGTAACATAATATTTTGATGTAAGAGTTAATTTTGCGTGCGTTGAGAATGACCACAACAATAATAATATATTTATATCCCACCCATCTGGCTGACAAGCGCCATCGTTGTGAATGACAAGTGCCGCCGCTGACGGCGCGTCTTTGGTAAATGAGTGCACAAAGTCGAAAGTCCTTTAGTGAAACAGTAGGTATACATTTCGGTAATACCTAAGTACATATGTATTTTGTTTTTCAGCTTGATCAAAATTATTTAGTATTTAATAACAGGTAGATAGTTAAGGAAATCAGCCCTGAGTGCTCACTGGAAGGACAGATCGTGAAGCTGAGGCTCCAATACTCTGGCCACCTCATGAGAAGAGAAGACTCCCTGGAAAAGACCCTGATGTTGGGAAAGATGGAGGGCACACGGAGAAGGGGATGACAGAGGGCGAGATGGTTGGACAGTGTTCTTGAAGATACCAGCATGAGTTTGACCAAGCTGCGGGAGGCAGTGGAAGACAGGAGTTCCAAATAACGTTCGCAAACCACTTCCACTGCGGGAGGCAACGGAAGACAGGAGTGCCTGGCATACTCTGGTCCATGGGGTCACGAAGAGTCGGACACGACTAAACGACTAAACAACAACAAGATAGTTAAGAGCTTAGGCGGCTTTTTCAGCAGGTGCCTGGCGCCCCTCAGAATTCAGCACCCTTGCACCCCCAGGTAAAGACGACCCTGAGTGCGGATGAAACTGAGCTATTTAGATGAACCAACATTCTGACTCAGTATAAGGCAGATTCCTTTCTGCATCAAGCAGCCCATGTATTTGTTAGAAGCTAAACATATTACTGACAAGAACCAAATGAGGGCTGGGAAGTTAAGGAAAGGAAGTTAGGGGAAATGAATTGGGGAAGGCATCTGGGGACAATGTGCAGGCTGCTTGGGCATGTCAGTTTCCACTTGAGCTGTGTCCACAGGAAAATGTATAGACAAGCCCCACATGGAATAATTAAGTTATCTCGTGTATCACAAAGGATGAAAGCATAGAGCTAAATAGCGTACATGCATTTCTGTATTACCACTCAGTTTGAACTGAAAATAAATCTCTGGACCCCCAGAGTCTTCAGAACTGCTCTTGCAGCCATAATGTCTCAAAAACCTATTTCTGCTCCAAAGATATGTTATGAATAAGAGCAATCATCATTCATTAAAATTCATTTTAAGCTGGTTCAATCCACCTCGATTTTCTCCATCTCATCAGGCAAGATAACATATGCACAAGCTACTCAGAGAAGGCAACGAAGAAACCTGAAAATGGAATCAGCAAAATCAAATTACCAGAGGAGGGCATTTGTATTAATGCTGCTGATTTCTCAAAAACTCTAGTTTCTCCTGACAAACAATATTCCTGTTACTCTGAACTGGGTGTGACTGCATTTTAAATATATGTGGCCTTTAAAACTGTCGTGATACTTAGAGACAAATATATTAAAGATACTTCTCAGGGTGTTTTGATAGCTGACTTTAAAAAAAACAAAAGGTTGCTAGGAAGATATTTGGTTGTAAGTCACTTTGAGTTGGCTTGGGCTAGAAAAAGTGATTCACAATTTTTTTAAAAATAATAGTAGTATGAGATGATATGTGGTCACCTGAAGAAAAAAAAATAGCACCAGCAAACACAATGACCATCCCTGTAGTTTGTAGAATGACACCTGTGCATTAAAAACACCTCACCTCACTTTCTATTTTTAAGAGGGTTGGCATGTGAGTTTCATCTAAAGTGAAATGTTCAAACTGAAAGTTTGGGCAACGCATCTAAGAAATTTCAGTGGGAATCCCGAGGAGCTAAAATGAAACTTACTCATTTTACTTACTTAAAATGGACCTCTGGGCATCTGTAGGTCATGGGACCTAAAGTGAAATCTGAAGCAAATTATGAGGTTCCTCTTCAACCAAAATACTGAAGAACTTGTGAATCGCCCTGAGATCTTATGATGAAATAAAATCAAACAAACTAACTTTCAAATGTAGCCCTAGTGTAACTACTAGTGAATGTGTGAGGATCGTTTTTTACATTTCCTACAACATGCTTCATTCCAAGAATGAATAGTATACCAGTTTTGAACCTGTGGAGCACCATCTAGAACTGGAAATTGTGTTGCCATGTGCCCACAAAATGGCATCAAAGTCTTTTCTATACAGTCTACGTCCTGTACAGGTCATACAAGCATCTGAAGGCTATCATTATTACAATAACAGTTTAACCTCAGAGACTGTGGCAAGAGTTCATGATGGTGCAGTTCTGATCATTGCGATGGACCATCGCTATGGCCCTCAAACAGACAATCTATCCGAATTAGGGTATTCCGCAGAAGGTGCATAATGTTATCCTTTGCATTTCTCCAAATGCAGATGTGTCAAACCCACTGAGGAGATGAGAGAAGTTCATTGAAAAGGGAGGTCCATTAAAAGGGTTCTATGAATGAAGATGAGCAACCTAGATGGAAAGAGGCAGGCAACATCCATCTAATTGGAGAAAGAATATCTGTTAGTGCTCAGTGTTCATAGATGAGGTATGCTGCTCACTTTTCCTGGCACTGCAAGGACCACCTTACTACCATCCTTGAAAGTTTATCTTTAAAGGTCAGATACGAAACAAAAGCCACTCCAACTTTGTACTACAGCTCTACCTTTCTTTTCATCTTTTTCAAAACAGACCAGGGATCATGGGAGGGGGAGGGACTCAGGAGGGCTGTGTTGCTGTAGTTGTTAAACTTATAACCTGCCCTTCGCCAGTAGCTGTCAGTGAGGGTTCAAACAGTTTAAGATTTTAACTGAAGAAGTTAAAACATATTACATTCACAAGAACAGGGGGAGTCCTGAAAACACACATCTTGGGTGTCAAAGGTCAGGGTAAAGAGGGGTACTTTCAGCATTTGTTGAAAGTGAAGAATCCAGGATACACCTCCATGTAGAAGTTCCACAAATTAGAGGCTGCCACTGAGAACTGTCTCTCCCAGGCCCAGAAAAATATATATGACTGAATGTCAAAACCCCTTTTATGGATATACTCAAATGTTTTTACATTCCTCCCATGACTGAAAAATCAGAGACACATGCCCTTGAGGAAGGCCTTCAGTACATCAACTTCTAAAATATTTTTCTTTTGGGGGAATTGAGGGAAGGAAATATTATTCAGGCTATGAAAATCTACAGGCAGTGACCATTTTGTGGGGGGTTTCTGTTCCTGGTCCCCGCAAGCATTGGCAGAGCACGCATAAGCCTGCCCCACCCCATTAGGTCCCCTGTGTGATGGTGGTTGCACATCAATTGGAAGCTCACAAAATGGCCACTGCCTGTATATATGACTGCTACATTCTTTTCCAAAGAAGCTCTATATTAAAAATCAACATAAACGAAAGCATGCTTAGGTTGATTCTGGAGTCTTGGACAATTTATTAAACAAAATATTTTTTTAAAAAAAAGATTTTCCTGCAGGAAACTTGTGTGATTCCAAGTTAGAGACCTGCCGCAATGCTTTTGTTTTATTGTCGCCGTTTGTTTAGCATGCAGTGGTAATTGTTCTTTGCAGCACAATAAATATGTACGCCTCATGGTCTGCATCATCTAGGGACTGGCATTGACAGAGAAAGTCAAACTGCAGCCCACACACAAATAATAGCTTTCCATTAGGTTTGCCATTTCACCTGAATAATTCCTGATAATCATGAATAATGATGTTATTTGACATTCTAATGATACCATGCTACACAGCTTCAATCCATCAGTCACTGTCAGGAAGGTCAAATATTTGTATTCCCTTGCATTATCCAGAGTTCATTAAACAGTTAAATGACATTATACACCTTAATTATAATTCCAAATGAAAGTAGTACATATCGTTTAGATTTCAAGGCCTATGTTAGCACGTCTTTATCTTAAGTAAAGATAATCACTTTTTGCCAGGGCTAAAGAGCCCTACGAAGATTGTTGGCATTCCAATCGTTCAGGGCTACTTCGCATGTAATGTTCCGATGACACTTGAATGTCTGTTCCACCTCTGCAAATGTGATGCAATAATATATAAAGGCATGCTAGATAGTCCTCCCATGACTGTCACTTCACTAGATTGGTGAAGTCAGGAGACATTTAATCTATGCGGTAGAAATCAGGAGATTGCTGTGTATTAATGCTATTACATTTGTATGCTGCCTTTATGACGAGGGCAAGATTGTGTACATAGCTCTCATATATATGTGTGTGTGTGTGTGTGTGTGTGTGTGTGTGTGTGTGTATATATATATATATATATATATATATATATATATGCTTTCGTAGATTTTCACGGGTACAGGAATGCAGGTTTTGGTGTCTTCGGGTGTCTTCCCGTGTAAGAGTCGGGGTGTCTGTGCGACGTTTCGACGAGGTCTCACTCGTCATCTTCAGGCTGGTGCTTTCGGCTTCTTGTTACTGGAACAGAGCAGAATCTGGTGTTTGAGTTCCTATAAATACTGTTGAGGGGTGTGGTGTATAGCCTCCAACGTTCTGGGCAGAGAGGAAGTTCCTAGATTAGTGTGCCTTTTCTTCTTTTGTTCCTTAATTACTTGAGGGATATCTTGAGTGATTTCATGAGTGATATTCTGAATACCACTGGGTGGGTCATTAAGTGTAGATTAGTTCCTAGATTAAGTGGAGTTCCTAGATTAGTTCCTAGATTAGTTCCTAGATTAGGTGGGTCATTAAGTGTAGAGGAAGTTCCTAGATTAGTGTGCCTTTTCTTCTTTTGTTCCTTAATTACTTGAGGGATATCTTGAGTGATTTCATGAGTGATATTCTGAATACCACTGGGTGGGTCATTAAGTGTAGATTAGTTGCTAAAGCTTTCGTGTCTTGACCTCTTGAGCTTGTGAAGAGTTTTTCTGAGAAGATGGCTGTGCTGCATTTAGTTGTGCTCTGGCTTGGCTTCGTGTATAGGGGCGAGCTGTGGTTTTGTGCCTTGTGCCAGCCAGATCTGTGTAGGGATTGCAGGGGGGTGCAGCATCCGGAGGTGCCACTATAGTTTGGCTACTGGATGGAGTCTGTAATATGTCTGTGGAGAGGGTCTGGGTTTGGGTCTGGTGTGGTTGATTGGTGACGGCGTTCTGTGTGCCTCTGGTTCTGGTGTCGGTTTTTGTGGGGAGGGCTAATTTCCAGATGTCTGGCAGGCGGGACGTGTCGTCACGCTTGTTCATGTTGTGAGGGTGTTTCTCTATCTCGATGGCTTCCATGATTATTCTCTTGTGGTGATGTTCCATGTTAAAGAGCAATTTGGAATCTGCAAAATTAATTTCGTGTCCTGTTTCTTTCATGTGTTGGAAAAGAGAGGAAGTTTTTTCTTCTTTTTTGACGGCATTCTTGTGTTCTGCGATACGTGCATTTATTCGTCTGTTTGTTTGTCCAATGTACGTGGCTGGGCAGACTTTGCAGGGTATTTCATAGACCCCTTGGTTTTCCAGCTGGATTTTGTCTTTTGGGTTTCTGAGGATATTGGCTATTTTTTGGTTGGTGCAGAAGGCTGTTTTGATATTGTGTTTATGGAGGATTTTGCTGATTTTGTCTGTAGTGCCCTTGATATAAGGAAGGAGGGCCATGCCATTGTTTTCTTCTGTGTCTTGGTTTTTGGGGGGTGTTTCTTTTTGGATTAGCTTCGTAACCCTGTTTTTCTGGTATCCATTGGCGATTAACACATTTGAGAGATTCTGTAACTCAGTTGTCAAGTGGTCTTTGTCAGCCAGGCGTTTGGTTCTGGAGATGAGAGTCTTGGCTACGGAGTTTATTTGTGCAGGGTGGTGGTGTGATTGTGCATGTAAGTAGCGGTTGGTGTGTGTTTTTTTCCGGTAGATAGTGTGTCCTAGGGAGCCATCAGGTTTTTTGTAGATTAGGACGTCAAGAAAGGGGAGTTGGTTGTTGTCTTCTATTTCCATAGTGAATTGTATTTTGGGGTGTAGGCTGTTGAGATGTGTGAGGAAGCTATCTAGTTTTTCTTTCCCGTGTGGCCAAATTACAAAGGTGTCGTCAACATATCTGAGCCAAAGTTTGGGTTTGTGTTCTGACTTGTCTAAAGCATTGGTTTCAAAGTGTTCCATGTACAAATTTGCGATGACCGGTGAGAGGGGTGATCCCATAGGTGCTCCTTCTATCTGTTTGTATCTTTGTCCATTGTGGATGAAGTACGTGTTGGTTAGGCAGTGGTTGGTCAGGTCCAGGATGTATTTGGGGGGGTTGTATTTGTTTTGAATGGCTGTCAAGGCTTCATTAATGGGCACTTGAGTGAAGAGAGATACAACATCGAAGCTCACAAGTAGGTCATCGGGATGTAGGTATTGTTTCTTTATTGTTTCTATGAACTGGAAGGAGTTAGTAACGTGTGAAGCGATGGATTCTGCATAGGGCTGAAGTTGCTTAGCGAGAAATTTAGCGAGATTTTGTAGAGGTGAGCCTATGGAGCTGACTATTGGTCTGAGTGGTGTTCCTTCTTTGTGTATCTTGGGGAGACCGTAGAGTTTGGGGCATCTGGATGATTTTTCTCTGGGGATGATTTTTAAAAGCCTCTCCTATCAGTGAAGAAATCCAGCTAAGAATCATCCCCAGAGAAAAATCATCCAGATGCCCCAAACTCTACGGTCTCCCCAAGATACACAAAGAAGGAACACCACTCAGACCAATAGTCAGCTCCATAGGCTCACCTCTACAAAATCTCGCTAAATTTCTCGCTAAGCAACTTCAGCCCTATGCAGAATCCATCGCTTCACACGTTACTAACTCCTTCCAGTTCATAGAAACAATAAAGAAACAATACCTACATCCCGATGACCTACTTGTGAGCTTCGATGTTGTATCTCTCTTCACTCAAGTGCCCATTAATGAAGCCTTGACAGCCATTCAAAACAAATACAACCCCCCCAAATACATCCTGGACCTGACCAACCACTGCCTAACCAACACGTACTTCATCCACAATGGACAAAGATACAAACAGATAGAAGGAGCACCTATGGGATCACCCCTCTCACCGGTCATCGCAAATTTGTACATGGAACACTTTGAAACCAATGCTTTAGACAAGTCAGAACACAAACCCAAACTTTGGCTCAGATATGTTGACGACACCTTTGTAATTTGGCCACACGGGAAAGAAAAACTAGATAGCTTCCTCACACATCTCAACAGCCTACACCCCAAAATACAATTCACTATGGAAATAGAAGACAACAACCAACTCCCCTTTCTTGACGTCCTAATCTACAAAAAACCTGATGGCTCCCTAGGACACACTATCTACCGGAAAAAAACACACACCAACCGCTACTTACATGCACAATCACACCACCACCCTGCACAAATAAACTCCGTAGCCAAGACTCTCATCTCCAGAACCAAACGCCTGGCTGACAAAGACCACTTGACAACTGAGTTACAGAATCTCTCAAATGTGTTAATCGCCAATGGATACCAGAAAAACAGGGTTACGAAGCTAATCCAAAAAGAAACACCCCCCAAAAACCAAGACACAGAAGAAAACAATGGCATGGCCCTCCTTCCTTATATCAAGGGCACTACAGACAAAATCAGCAAAATCCTCCATAAACACAATATCAAAACAGCCTTCTGCACCAACCAAAAAATAGCCAATATCCTCAGAAACCCAAAAGACAAAATCCAGCTGGAAAACCAAGGGGTCTATGAAATACCCTGCAAAGTCTGCCCAGCCACGTACATTGGACAAACAAACAGACGAATAAATGCACGTATCGCAGAACACAAGAATGCCGTCAAAAAAGAAGAAAAAACTTCCTCTCTTTTCCAACACATGAAAGAAACAGGACACGAAATTAATTTTGCAGATTCCAAATTGCTCTTTAACATGGAACATCACCACAAGAGAATAATCATGGAAGCCATCGAGATAGAGAAACACCCTCACAACATGAACAAGCGTGACGACACGTCCCGCCTGCCAGACATCTGGAAATTAGCCCTCCCCACAAAAACCGACACCAGAACCAGAGGCACACAGAACGCCGTCACCAATCAACCACACCAGACCCAAACCCAGACCCTCTCCACAGACATATTACAGACTCCATCCAGTAGCCAAACTATAGTGGCACCTCCGGATGCTGCACCCCCCTGCAATCCCTACACAGATCTGGCTGGCACAAGGCACAAAACCACAGCTCGCCCCTATACACGAAGCCAAGCCAGAGCACAACTAAATGCAGCACAGCCATCTTCTCAGAAAAACTCTTCACAAGCTCAAGAGGTCAAGACACGAAAGCTTTAGCAACTAATCTACACTTAATGACCCACCCAGTGGTATTCAGAATATCACTCATGAAATCACTCAAGATATCCCTCAAGTAATTAAGGAACAAAAGAAGAAAAGGCACACTAATCTAGGAACTTCCTCTACACTTAATGACCCACCTAATCTAGGAACTAATCTAGGAACTAATCTAGGAACTCCACTTAATCTAGGAACTAATCTACACTTAATGACCCACCCAGTGGTATTCAGAATATCACTCATGAAATCACTCAAGATATCCCTCAAGTAATTAAGGAACAAAAGAAGAAAAGGCACACTAATCTAGGAACTTCCTCTCTGCCCAGAACGTTGGAGGCTATACACCACACCCCTCAACAGTATTTATAGGAACTCAAACACCAGATTCTGCTCTGTTCCAGTAACAAGAAGCCGAAAGCACCAGCCTGAAGATGACGAGTGAGACCTCGTCGAAACGTCGCACAGACACCCCGACTCTTACACGGGAAGACACCCGAAGACACCAAAACCTGCATATATATATATATATATATATATATATATATATATATATATATATATATGATAGCTAGATGATAGATAGATAGATAGATGATAGATAGATAGATTAGATAGATAGATACTGCAGATGATAGATAGATGATAGATAACAATAGAAATGAGACAGTCCCTGCTATAAAGCTTAAGTTCCAGAAGATTTTAGGGAAAAGGAGAAAATCAGCACCCAATTATCATTTCTCAGTTGCAGCAAAAATGGGAAACCCCAGGAAAAATTGGCGGGGGTGGGGAAACCAGGAAGCAAAAGAGGTAGGAGAAAAAGTGTAATATTCAACACATTCCAGACCTCTGTTTCAAATACAAATGTTTATGCTGTTTCCTCTTTCTTTCTGTTGTCACTAATTTCCTGATGAAGGACCTGAGAGGTCTGAAATTGCTGGATATTAAACTGTTCCTCTAACCCCATTGTTTACTGTCCCCCCGCCATCGTTTCTAAGTTACGAGTTCTAGTGACCAGCTGGAGTGGGAAAGTACAAGGAGGGGGAAAATGAAAAGTTGTTGGATGTGATAGCCAAGGCAGTGCTCTCCAAATGTTGCTGGACCACAATTCCCATCATCCTTGGCCACCGTGGCTGGTAGGAGTTGGCAGTCGAGCTACATCCAGGGGGAATCACACTGAGCAAGGAAGTTCTTATGGTTCCTGGTCCAGTAGCAAGAGATACTGAGAAGTCCATATGTGGTACCCATTTTCATGTGTGGTTCGCTGGACCCCTAGATACTTTGGCAGTTATGTTTTTGAGCATGACTTGAACTCAAGCATGCAAAGCAAGCATAGCCAAAGCATTGCTGAACATGGCACTGCAAGCACTTTCTTGTAAAAAATAAAAATAAAAATGATTTACTGTATTACAGGCTCTCTAAAGAGAAGGGGAGCATTTGCATGAGAAGCAACAGAAAGGGTGGGAATCCATGTTGCCACTTGCTAGTAATATTCTGACCTGCATTAAATCTGAATCCAAGCAATTTAAAAAACATTTCCATACAAACCATTCATCTAGCTTCCTGCTGTGCTAACGGGAAGTATCGGAAAACAGAGGCACAAAGCATCCTCCCTGAAGATGCAAAGAGCACAACTTCATTGACTATGGATATTCAAATACATTAGGCAGATGCCAACTCATCTGAGTAAATATTTAGGAGCAGGCAGCAGTGGCAAGTAATCTGACCATTTTGCTTTGCATTAGGCTGAGAATCTCACAAAGCATCAAAGCTCATTCCCTTGGGGAGAACGGAGAGGGAGGGGGAAAGAAAGAAGAAGCTATCATGCAGTCGTTAAGCGGCCATCAAAAGCAACATATTGACTAAAAGAGCAGGCCAAAGAAATCACACCCTCCACGATTGCACTGAACGCCTGCACTCAAACCACCTTCCTCACACCGAGACATTACCAGCATTAGGGCAAGAAATGAAGGGCACTAAATGCCAAGGAGAGCATGTCAAAAAGGAGAGACAGAAATAGCAGACAGAACACATGAATAAAACCAGAAAGTTACTCTTGTTGACATGCATTTTTTTAGAAGAGCTAGAAATATTTATACAAATCCCCTTGAAATCAATGATGCAATTAAAATGCCAACAATTTCACAGTAAAATCTGAAGAAAGGATTTGTCTAGTGTAAATCCCTGTAAAATGGTGAGTGAGTTCTAGAACAAAGCGAGACGTTTCCTACCAGCAACTTATCCAAAAGACGCAGATTTGTGTGCCATATTGGTCATGTGCGCAGCCAGTGAGACTGAGAGCTCTGCATCTGTGAAGGGGAGCCTGGACACATTGTTAAGGCAATGAATTCAGTTAGTTCTAAGGGAAAGGATATCGCAACTCCTTGGAAACCACCAACTTGGGAATTATAATTTCATAATTCCATAATTCAACATTCTGAGGCAATGAATTGATAATTTCACTGCATGCATAAATAATCTCTTTTGTCAAAAGTTAACATAATACCAATCACCTTTTTTGGATTATCCCAAGATCTTGTAGTGTGTGATGGAGAATGAGAGAAAATATTCATTTCTCTGTTCACCTCAACACTGTTCTATTGTAGAAATAGGGGAGAACTTAGCTTCAGTTTACGTTTAAAGCTGAACTTACTGAACTTGCACTGCCTGAAACAACGTACAACCAGAATACAGCTATCGTCCATGATTCACAGTTCTCTGAACTTTGCAGCTCACTGCATCTTCTGCATAGATCTGAGTAATCAGCTTCTTCCAAGTTGGACTGCCACTATCTTCTCAAGCACCTTGGCCAGAAAGTGGATATTTGCTGTTGTTGTTTAGTCGTTTAGTCATGTCCGACTCTTTGTGACCCCATGGACCAGAGCACGCCAGGCACTCCTGTCTTCCACTGCCTCCTGCAGTTTGGTCAGGCTCATGTTTGTAGCTTCGAGAACACTGCCCAACCATCTCATCCTCTGTTGTCGCCTTCTCCTTGTGCCCTCAATCTTTCCCAGCATTAGGGTCTTTTCCAGGAAGTCTTCTCTTCTCATGAGGTGTCCAAAGTATTGGAGCCTCAGCTTCAGGATCTGTCCTTCCAGTGAGCACTCAGGGCTGATTTCCTTAAGAATGGATGCGTTTGATCTTCTTGCAGTCCATGGGACTCTCAAGAGTCTCCTCCAGCACCATAATTCAAAAGCATCAATTCTTCGGCGATCAGCCTTCTTTATGGTCCAGCTTTCACTTCCATACATCACTAGGATATTTGCTATCGGGCAATAATTGTTTAACACTTCTGGGTTCAGATAGGTCTTCTTAGAGAGGAGGCACAGATCGTACCTTCTCCCTCTCCAGTGAAGCATTAATTACTCCTGGGACCCATCTAGTCAACCTCCTATAGCTCAGAAGCCAAGATGGACAAGGGACAAGGAGGCAGGTGGTCATTCTTCAGGCACTTTGTCCACAACCTCAACTTCAGTCAGAAATGATCCAATATCACTTAGCCACTACACCACAGAAGTTCAAATACTTTTAACTGGAAAAGGTCAAAAGGTTCCCATTATGCAGTCGCCTATGTTGCTTCACTATTCTGAGTGCTCCTAACTTTTACTCCTCAGTATCTAATATAAAATATAAGGATTACTGCAAGTGGCAATGTGGCATTATGCAGTTTTTCAAAATGTATTCAAGCACTGTTTCAAAAGGGTTACCACTGTGTTTTGTGAATTTTCATTGTATTCCTCAATTAAAATTAATTCCTAAAAGCCTCTCTTTTTTGAAAAGGGAGGAAGCAGGCTGTCATAAAGGGTAATTAGCAAGTCACGAAGGGCGCTATTATCTAAAAATTCAGAGATCTGCGGCTTTGACAACAGAAGTATTCGTGGAGTTCAATAGTTCACCTCTCTGGGTAAAAATATGTCAAGCAAAAGCCACAATTGTGACTCTGCCTGTTCTTTCACAGGTATACAGGGAATTGGTGTCCTCCTATAAAACAGTATTACTTGTTGGCTGTAATGGTGTTACTGCTGACAGGTCAGATGAACACCTCCTTGAAAAAAGTTAAAGAGCAACTTAAGCCCTGAGAGAAAACAAGCCCGCCCTTTTCACAGTATACAATTCTTAGCCATCATAATAACGGCTACAATGTTTGCTATTGTTTTGAGACCAGGTGGATATGGCATTTTGCCACTAAACCTGACAAGGATAGTCTCATTCATTAGGCGCCTACCTTGAAATATGTGCCACAGAATTTAAAAACTTGTTGTAAACATGTTAAAATGCAAGTAGCTTTAGAGTAAGAACAGCAGTCAAATTTACATCTGAAAACAGGGTCGGAAAGATAAAAGTAATATCTATAATATGCAGAACAGTTTGGAAAATTAGGGAGACCATGGAGGGATGGGGGGAAGACCAAAGAGAAATGACTGAACATTGGAAAATGCCTTTGTGGCTTTATATTTTTTTTAATATATAAATTAAAACGTCTATTTTAAAAGAGAGAGAGAGCAATGAAATATGTGCCATAGTGATAAATAATCACATGTTCATGGGAACACATACGTAGTGCTTTTTGCTCACTGTGAGAAGAAACATCATATTCAAATATCTTAAGGGCTGTCACATGGAAGAGGGAGCATGCTTGTTTTCTCCTGCTCTGGCGGGTAGGACTCGAACCAATGGCTTCAAGTTACAAGAAAGGAGATTCCGACTAAACATACAGGAAAAAACTTTCTGACAGTAAGAGCTGTTCAGCAGTGGAACAGACTCCCATGAGAGTGTCGGCATCTG
The DNA here is from genome assembly GCF_965113315.1 of Podarcis vaucheri. Lineage (NCBI taxonomy): Eukaryota > Metazoa > Chordata > Lepidosauria > Squamata > Lacertidae > Podarcis > Podarcis vaucheri. The sequence goes on along the minus strand of NC_138760.1, from coordinate 108,828,164 downwards.
GGGGTCGATAGGCCAGCTGGCTTGGCCCCAGCTGGATCGTCTCCCTCTCAGCCTTGCTGCTGCAGAGATACATCAACCTCTGGCTCCGACGTAAATCAGCGACTCAAGCCTGCTGACTTGAGCACACTTTATTTAGCAGACTAAACTGCACAACAGAAGAGGCTTGAGGCTGTAGATACATACTAAAACTACGGATTTATTTTACATAAATCAGAACAAAGAAACATGTCGTGTCTCCTTGCCGTCTTCTCGGAGACTCAAAACAAAATCAATAAACAAAGCAGAAGTTCCGCTCACGGGACCCAGCAATCTGTGCTGGAAAGTAAACAGACATGTGACACGCAACAATCCCATGTCGCAACAAAAGGTGGAATGGAATCTCCCAACAGATAGGTGGTGGCCTCTCCTTCCTTGGAGGCTTTTGAGCAGAGGTTGGATGGTCATCTGTCATGGATGCTTTAGCTGAGATTCCTGTATTGCAGGGGGCTGGCTAGATGACCCTTGGCATCCCTTCCAACTCTAAGATTCCATGATTCTATCCTGTAGTTTTGTCACTGGAGTTTGCAGTCCAAGCTGCAGATTCCAGGCGCTTTCTGTTTCTTCAAGGCAATAAAGCAAACAAATGGGTATCAATCGTGACTTGAGCACTTTAGTCCTCCCAAGTGGTTACCCACAACTGAGTAACCACATATTGCAATTATATGCTCCCGGGACTGAAGGGCAAACCACTTGTCTTTCATTTAAAATGCATACGCTACATTTGCTGATGTCAGAGCAGCACCAAAAATCAGTATAAAATCCATAATTGTAAAAATGTAACAAGAAAAACTAAAACACAACATAACTAATATTAAACCAACCGATAAAAAAGAAGAACCAGCAGAAACGAGAGCCAGTTTTATGACTAAACTAACCAGTGCCAGAAGCTTTTATAAAGAAGGCAGACCAGCAACATCAAACAGACCTCAGCCATTCCTCAGTTGGGTGTCATAACGGAATCGAAGGGCATGATTTTCAGTCACACTTGAGCCCAAGGCCACTGAGAGGCAGGTAAAGCAGTACTGATGCCAGGGGCCCTAGATTCTGTGGGAAAGCAAGTTTTTTGTACCTTTAACAGCTGTGTGGCAGGCAGAAATCCAACATGGTCAACCCCTTTCTAGTATGGAAATACACTGAGGAAAAAGTCTGAGTACCGTATCAGAGTGGGAGCCAGGACACGTTTTGAGGCAATGACTGCTATAATTCACTGGAACCTAAGTTCCAAGCGAGAGTGTTTTCACGCTCTCTCGCTCTCTTTCTCACACATATTCACACACTCTCACACACAAACACACATTGCAGTTTTAAGGGAATGTTTCCACAAATCACTCCCAAGTCTGAAAATACCTCGTTGGGAATTTAAGTACATAAATAACTAGTTACAGAATCTTTGGAGCCATTTGAGAAAGCCCAATTGGCATGATGAAAATGGGGAGCACTTGTAAAAGGAAAAATACAGTGAAAACTCATTTTCCCACAGAGCACGAAGGAAAACAACTTATAAGTATACAGATTGAATGGAAGAAAGTTCCTTTTATAAGTTCACCTGAATCCTGAGGCATCTTAGAATTCTAATCCGCTTCGATTTCTACTACACAACAACAGGGCTTCTGTTTTCTGGTTAATATACATGGAGTTACCTGGACAGAGAAAAGCTTGCTGTCAGTTGGCATTAATTTGGTGCCTCGCTACTGAGTCACAACTCATGTTTCCTGATGGAGTTGTGCTCATGAACTGATATGATTTGGCACCAGGAGTACAGCACATTTTAATTCAAACAGGATATAGAAAATGGTTTGACTCTGAGCCAATGAATCAGGAGACAGGGAACTTGTGACTGTCCAGATATTGTACTGCTACAATTCCCTTCACCCCAAACCATTGGCAGCGCTGGTTGGAGCTGATGGGATCTGGAGTCCAAGAACACATCTGGGAGACCACCAGTTTCTCATCCCTGTAACTAATCTGATGAATGATGAAATATTTTATTGTCACTTGTACAACTTGTATACAGTGAGATTACACAAGCACCCCCTAATCAGCTCTCTTAGTCTTAATTCCCCCCATTTACTGACGCACACCCACCAAACCCAAAAGTCAGTTGCCTCTTTTCATTCAGCAACCTAACAGCCCATGGATAGAAGCTGTTCTTTACCCTGTTGGTGTGACTAATCATGCTTCTATATCTTCTGTCCGAGGGCAGGAGATCAAGAAAGTGCCAGCCAGGGTGTGAATCATCCCTTAGAATTTTCCTCACTCTCCTGAGGCAATGTTCTTCTGGAATGTCATCTGGTGTATTCATGGGACAGCCCATAATATCTTGTGCTGTATTCACCACCCTCTGTAGGCACTTCCTATCAGTTGATGTCAAACAAGCGTACTATAAGAACCAACTATAAGAACTGATAATAGCTGCCTTCAGATGCGGGGTATCCAAAAGCAGCTTTTATGTCATATGAAATATCACATAAAATACAAAAATTTCCAGGTAACGAAACAGCAGGAAAACGGAGTAAAGAGGAGCCAGTATTTCAACAACTGTCTGGAAAGCCAGAACAGAATACTAAAAATGGAAGAATGTGTACTCGTATTTCGCTTCAGTTGCAAGCCACAGAACAAATGTGCAGGTGGCAGGTCCCCCCCCCCCAAAAAAAAAAATTAAGAAATGCTCTCTCCAAAGAGACTCACCTGGTGCCCACATTAACACAGTTTCAGCACCAGGTACAGACTCTTCTCTTTTTCTCATCCATTTGTTTGCTAACGGTCCATCACTGTTGCCAGTGGGAGGGGGTATTCTTTTGCTGGTTAATTTTAATAGTGATCATGCTTAGGCTGTTGGCAGGGGCATGATTATTATGTGATCTAGCCAACGTGTGTGTGTTCTATTGAATTGCACTGTCTGCTTTTACTGTTACATCACCTTGAGACTTGGATATAACATGATGAATAAGTAAAAATACCAATAATATTTATAACTAACTAGGTGACTATAGGCAAGCTTTTCTCACCCAGCCCACCCCTGTAGAAAATTATGAGAATAAGAAGAAGAAGAAGAGTTTGGATTTGATATCCCGCCTTTCACTCCCCTTCAGGAGTCTCAAAGCGGCTAACAATCTCCTTTCCCTTCCTCCCCCACAACAAACACTCTGTGAGGTGAGTGGGGCTGAGAGACTTCACAGAAGTGTGACTGGCCCAAGGTCACCCAGCAGCTGCATGTGGAGGAGCGGAGACGCGAACCCGGTTACCCAGATTACGTGACTACCGCTCTTAACCACTACACCACACTGGCAAAGTTGTTGTAAGGATTACTATAATAACGTATATGAAATGCCTTGAACATTCAAGGAGTCCAACATAAATGGTGATGCCGTTTTTTTAACAGCTTGTAATTGCATCACTTCTTTGTAAAGTACCTTAGAGAACTAAAGATGAGCAAACTGAGGGAGGAGCTGAATTTGCCGCAATCTTCCCTTAGTACAGGGAAGTCTGTTCCAAAACCAAAGTGTTCCAAAACCAAGGCGCGCTTTCCCATAGAAAGTAATGCAAAATGGATTAATCCATTCCAGACTTTTAAAAACAACCTCTAAAACAGTAATTTAACATGAATTTTACTCTCTAACGAGACCATTGATCCATAAAATGAAAGCAATAAAAAATGTACTGCGGTCACACAATCAATCAATCAATCAGTAGCTGAACTGGGTTCTTCCACACAGTCACAAAAACAAAACAAAAAGTGCAACAAAAACAAAAATGCAAAATAAATTGCAAAAACAGACAGACCTCAGCATAACACTCAAATCAGAAGCGTAACACTCAAAATGAAAGTGTGGCACTCAAAACAGTGCGTAACACTCAAAATGGAGCACGTTCGGCTTCCAAAAAAAGATCGCAAACTGGAACACTTACTTCCAGTTTTGAAGTGTTTGGGTTCCAAGTTGTTTGTGTACCAAGGCATTTGAGAACCAAGGTACCGCTGTAAACTCTCCAACCAGAAATCTGGTACATGCCTGATCTGCTATTCTGGAATGCAAACTGTATTTGGAAAATCAAACTACATGGACCACTGACTACCTCTGTCACTTTCTTCCATGTGTCGTATGACTTATTATTATTATTATTATTATTATTATTATTATTATTAATGCCTTCCAGCTTATATTCCTCAGACAAGGAAGCTCAAGGCAGCTATGACTTGGCTGTAGAGATGACACACCAGTGTGGTCTGTAACAGCAGGAAACTCAGTAATAACTCTATTGATTTCATTGCAAATCCCTTCCCTTGTGAGTCATAATTCTACGTCCCAATATGAATAATACCATAGTGATATTTGAACAAATCATTAAGGACCAAGTGCTGAGAATTATTATTTTTTTATGCCTAAAGTTTTTCGTCATGTAGATCTTTTTTTCTGAAATAACTTTGACAAAAACCTTGGCTTTTTTAAAAAAAACAGGATAGTCTCAAGAAACAATGAGAAACGTGAGGAGTTAACAAAACCAAGGTTTGGCAAGTTAATTATCAGAGGATTGCCATCATGAGATGAAAGCAACACACAGACATGGATTTTCTCATTGTTCCAGCAGACTGCTTTGCTGACTACCTAATGTAATGCAAAGACCACTGTGTTTCAGAATGGATCTGTAGATTCCAGTCACCCAAGACTCCTATTGTTTACAAAAATCACTTATCTTGGGATGGAACAGGCAAGTCAAGAGCCCCATATCTCGCCAGAGGTCAATGACTCTGTTTCACTTCATTTCAACATCTAGCTCATGCCTTGAATGGGTAAAGAAATCAGTCTGAAGTGAGCTTACAGGTTGTTATGGGTGGTTAACCCTGAAAACTGATTGTGTAAATAGTGGTTTTGTTCTTTGTGTGCACTGTAATACACACATAGCATGCCTTACCCTGCTGCCTCTTGACAAGAACAAATATGAAGGCGTTGTTACGTGCTCACTGCTAAAACCACGGGATACAGACTCAGTGAGATGTTTCTCCTCAAACCTCCACTGAGACCAAGCACTTTGTCTCTCAGTGATAAATGCTAAAAGGTTTAGTCTTCAAACATACATGGTAGGGTGTCAAGGATTAAATGCCTTATTGCTTCCATATTAAGAATAAATTATTATTATTCTGTGAACCACCCTGAGACCCCGGGTATAAGGCGGCATATAAATTCAATCAATCAATCATCAATCAATAGTAGTAGTAGTAGTTAAAACCTAAAGAAGGCCAGATTCTATTGATTCTAATGCAATGTTCAAGCATGCTCCTAAACATGCAAAAGATTGGCAGGGCAGAGGAATGCAGGCCAGTCCCAAGAGTATTTTCATATCTTCATGTGATTAATAGGAGGTTTTTGTTTTGTTTTGTTTTGTTTTGTTTTGTTTTGTTTTAAAAAGCACATTCAACTGAGACTGTCCCCACAGTCTGAATCCCTTACAAGCCCGTTCAGCAGCCATTGAAACCATTTCACAAAAAAACAGGGGTTTTACATTCCAGATTTGAATAAACTGCTCAACATTATTTGCAGCTTTCTGTTATCTCAGTGGAGGGTTTTTCCTGACCTTAAAAGCAAAAAGTTGATTAAAGAATTTGCACAAATAAAGGAAAAAACAAGTTGCGTTATGAGGTCATTTTTCAGAGCTGCAAAGGCGGCATACAGACAACTGCAATAACTCTCATTATTATTAATGGCTGCCAAGCAATCTAACCCACTTAATGGCACTCCAAGTGTACCCTTAAGCGTTTCATTTGAAACTACAAAACCAGGAAAGTTCCCTAGCAACAAAATGAATATGGCTGGCCTAGGTATTAAACACTAAGACGTATGTTGCAATAACAAAATGCTTTAAGGGAAGAAATTCTGTTGGTTAAGAATCCATTGCATTACAGAGATTAGCTTCAACTCACATAATTCATTTAATACAGACTGCTTCCAGCCACCATATTTTAAGAGATTTTCCTTTTTCAGGGTGGGAGGTGGGAAGAGAAGAAGTAAATCATCATCTGATGTTTGAACAATATCATCGTTATTCCAAGCAGCTGTTCCAAATGCACCTTACAGACAAGCAATAAAGTCACATAATTTTGCTGCCGTTCGTAGAATCAACAATTTTCCTGCAAAACATGTGAACTGCTGTCAGCAGGAATCATGCGAAAGAGAAATAATGGGGGAAGCTGGCAACAATTCGCTAGAAATCCTGTAGCCAGGCAGATTTGCCAAGGACCCCTTGCGCCCACTTCGGATGAAATAACACTGTGTTGCTGTCTTACCTGCAGCGACGGAGGAAGCCGCTCGGGCGCCTGGGACAGCGTGGCCAGGGGGTGGGGAGAGCCGCCCATAGGGGCAGGGCACACCACGGGGCCTCCAGTCTGCCTGCCTCCTCCCACTCAGCCACCCTACAGCTGAGGGGGAGGCAGCGGGTGGATCATTTGGGCAGCGCGGAGACTGTGTGCACCCAAGCCACTGCGTCTCTCCCAGGTGAGACATGTGGCTCAGGCATGCTGCAGGCCTCGTGGTGAGTGCCACCCAGCATTTTGTCACTCCCCTCAACGGTGACACCCAGAGCGGCCCACACCCACCACACACCCCTTCCTCTGCCCCTGCTTAGCTGGGAGGCTTGTTTCAGTGGTCTTAGCCTCCGATAGCCTCAGAATGGGACATTCCATTGCTCCCTGCCCTACAAGTAGTCTCTGCAGCATTTTGGGCCTTCAAACCAGCAGTGGTGTTTGACGAGGGGTACAGCAGCAGTAGCAGTGGCTTCCTGGCCTGGCTGCATTTGCTAGGTGGGGATTGACTTGAGCAGTGTGAGGATGCGGGTGGGGGAAAGTCATAGCAGGCCTCTATGCCACCTGTGCAATTTCAGCAGAGCATCTGTGGGGTCTCCTGTGTGTAATGTGCACACACAGGTAGGTGCAGAGAGTACCATCCATTCACTGTGCATGGATGAATGCCAGAAAAGGGCTTCTGTGGGTATTTCCAGTTTTGCTCAATACAGCTATTTTCAACATAGCATCTCTGGATTGTATCCAACTAAACCCTGTGCAGAGCAGACCCACTGAAATCCACGGATTTAAGTTAGTTGGGCCCATTAATTTCGGTGGGTCTACTCTGAGTAGGACTAGCATTCCATGCAACCCTCTGGTTCAAGGCAGAAGGGCTGGGGGGGGCAGGTTGCTGTGGATTTCTCCCATTCCAACTTAGGTTAACGCAACATCAGTTGGCAAGAACATGCAGACAGAACAAACAGCATGGGAATCCTCTTCATGCAAGCACCGACTAAAATTCATTTCTCGCCATGGAAAGGAGGACACTTATTATCCCAAAACAATTTTATCCTCTGAGTAAAAGTGTCAGTTATTGCACTATAGTTGAGTAATCGCCATCAATAGCTCCTGGCCAAGATGGCTGTGTTCTGCCTCTGAATATCAATTGCTGGAAACCAGAGAGAGGAGAGTACTCTTGCACTCCAGTCCTGCTTGCAAGTTTCCCACAGGCATCTTGGTCAGCCACTGTGAGAACAGGATGCTGAACTAGACGGGCCATTGAAGCTGCAGCAACTGAAGCAACAATTCTTCAACATCAGCTTCATTGGACTGGTCATGATGATCATCTTCCAAAGTAACTACTCTATTCCGAACTTTAAAATGGAAAGCGTAATGCTGGTGGACAACAAAAGAGGCGGTCAACAAAAGACTCTCTCAAGGCAAATCTAAAAAATGTGGAATAAGCACCGACAACTGGGAAACACTGGCCTGTGAGTGCTCCACTTGGAGAACAGCCTTTACCAAGGTGTCATGGACTTTGAAGATGCTCAAACTCAGGACGAAAGGGAGAAACGTGCTAAGAGGAAAGTACACTTGGCAAACCCTCACCGTGATCAACTCCTGCCCAGAAACCTATGCCCCCACTGTGGAAGGACATGTGGATCCAGAATTGGCCTCCACAGTCACTTACGGACTCACTGTTAAGACCTTGTTCATGGAAGACAATCTTACTTGGCTTGATCGCCAAAGAAGGAGAAGGAGAAGGAGAAGGAGGAGGAGGAGGAGGAGGAGGAGGAGGAGGAGAAGAACTAGATGGGTCATTGGCCTTTCTTCTTATGATCGATCTATGAGCTCCTTGCTCTTCCTTAAGGGCTACATGGTAGTAACAACACAGGCACTCAAGGCAAAACTAAAGCGAGTCCTTCCTAGACATTTATTGTACAAAATAACTTGATTTAAGAAAGTGCTGTGAAGTAATGTCTTTTTTTCCCTGGGTTTTCAATATTAACGCAGACTAACAAAGTAAAATATTATGCCATGTCAGCACAGTTACAATAACATTTCTGCCTTGAAAGTGAAAAGTACAGCACAGTACAAGATTTTCCAGCCTAACTTTTCCCCACGCAGGATTCAAGATCCCCCCACGAGACAGTCATGTATAAATTATTTCATTAATATTAATGGATTAATACCAGGGAAATATTAATTGAGGAGAGATCTGCCATTGCACTTCTTCCACATGACTAATTACTAATTAAAGGATTGGGTTGTAGTTTCTTACATTTAACTCTTTTTTTGATACCTGAGTGGAGTTGGCAATTCCCTTTTTCATAAACATACTTGGAAGATTTATAGCAAGTTTCCCATTTCACAACATGATGGATGCAGTCCCTTCCCATGGTCTGCGGGACTGATCATGTGGACAGGAGCCTTGCAAAGATGCGACTAGCTTCTTGCTCTCTCTATGCCTGTCTGTCATGGTTGGTGAAAAGTAGTTCAGAGGGTTTGGCCAGGTGGGTTCAGAGTGTGGTGAACGCATCGCTATGCAATGGAGTTATACGTGCTGCCCCATAGCAGTCAGCAGTGCGCCTACTTCTAAAGAAACCCTCCTTGAACCCTATGGCTCATACAGTTGGTTGCAAACACCTCCTTCTTGGGTAAGGTGATAGAGAAAGTGGTGGTGCAGCAGTTGCCCAGTGCAGCCATCTGAACAATGGAGTCACATGCTTCAGAAGTAAGGCGCTGTTGCATTGTGGAACAGTAGATGTTTCTGGGCACAGTTCATGAATAGTTCCTTGAGTGCAACAGCTGCTTCTGTTCAGCAGGATGACCTATATTAGCCATATTCATTCATTGTATGCATTCAACTTGTTTTTATTATTGCTTGTTAGCCGCCCTGAGCCCGGCCTTGGCTGGGGAGGGCGGGGTATAAATAAAAATTATTATTATTGTTGTTGTTGTTGAGCCCGGCCTTGGCTGGGGAGGGCGGGGTATAAATAAAAATTGTTGTTGTTGTTGTTGTTGTTGTTGTTGTTGTTGTTGTTGTTGTTGTTGTTGTTATGGCATGCCCTGCATTCATTCCACCCTCAACCAGCACTACTTGAGTGCACATCAGGGGTCAGCAAACTTTTTCAGCAGGGAGCCAGTCCACTGCCCCTCAGACCATGTGGGGGGCCGGACAATATTTTTTGGGGGGAATGAACGAATTCCTATGCCCAACAAATAACCCAGAGATGCATTTTAAATAAAAGGACATGTTCCACTCATGTAAAAACACACTGATTCCCAGACTGTCCGTGGGGCAGATTTAGAAGGCCATTGGGCCAGATCTGGGCCCCAGGCCTTAGTTTGCCTATCCATGGTGCAGATCATTAAACTAAAGGCAACAAAGAACACCGGGTTTCCAAGTTCTCCTACAACCAGGGATAGTTGCCGCCATGTTGGAAAATGTGTAGGTTGGATCCCATCCCTTAGGACCATATCCCACAGAACAGAGAGGCAAATCCATGCGTACATTCGCTAGGCCAATCACAGCCTCCTGATGAGTATTCCTCATCATGAGTATACCTCCTGGTTAGTGTGTGGCTCACAAACACAGGGTATTGCTTTCACATTTTACATTTTTTCTTGGGTGTACGTCTGAAGGGAGGGGGGGAGAGGTATGAAACGTCCCTTAAGGACATTTGATAAAACACTGGCCTGACCAAAAGCACTTAAAAAGTTTGTGGTGCTGAAGTAATTTTCTGGCGCTGTGAAAGGGCTTTGCAAAGTGAACTATATTAAAAACTTTGACTTCATTTTGCTTTTATTTACTCTACCTGAGGCTAAATAAATTTTCGGGGAGGAACTGGGTAATTTCATTTCGCAGGTATCGTAGGAGGCCTTTGTGCCTAAAGAATTTCAATAAAATACTGAGGCACAGAATAACCAGCTTTAATGGCGCGAGCGGCAGCATCGGAGCAATATCTGAGAAGAAAAAGCAGATGACTTTTCTGGACAAATCCCATGAAAATATGTTCAAAGCCATACCTCTGATACTGATGTTTCTGCTTGCTTAATTGAGAAGGTAATTCAGTTTTCTCCACATTTTCAGGGGGGCCAGCACAATTCCTATAAGCACAGAGGCTTAAAAGTAAATATGATCAATACTACCTGAAGCAAGAGGTATTCTAACCAATTTGAATTAGCTGTTGATAGACAGCAGTGGGGTGACAAGAGGTCGTTTCTACCACTCAAAGCAAGAATATAAAATGGCCAGTCAATAAAATAGCTTCAGTTGTACTTCACTGTTATTGTTTTCTACTTTGAGTTAAGCCGCTGGATAACAACACAAATGCCTTCCACGTGAAGATGTTTGCCCTCCTAACTTAACTCTTGTCTGCATTTTACTGGTCTCTCTCCTCACCATCTAAGCCTCCCCCATCCCACCCGCCAACTTGCTGTGGTCCAGTTACACCTTGAGGACAATTCCCCTCATTGCTGGCTAAGGCTGATGGGAGTTGTAGTCTGCAACATCCGGAAGACTGAAGTTTAGCCAGCCCTGGAGTATAGGATTGCACCCTTAAGTTATTTATTCCCAAAATCCAAGAAGGAACTTTGTGCACTTCGTTGCTATCCTAGAATGATGGGAACAGCAAGACTGAAGTTGTATTTTTCCTTGTTGGCGTTATGGCTCAGGTCATGCATAGCAAGGAGAAGATTTATAGCCATTTATGGTAACGTCACCCCCATGAACCTCAAGTGTTTCCCATGACCTTTAAAGCCCTAAACGGCCTCGGCCCAGTATACCTGAAGAAGTGTCTCCACCCCCATAGTTCTGCCCGGACACTGAGGTCCAGCACCGAGGGCCTTCTGGCGGTTCCCTCACTGCGAAAAGCCAAGTTACAGGGAACCAGGCAGAGGGCCTTCTTGGTAGTGGCACCTGCCCTGTGGAACACCCTCCCACCAGATGTCAAAGAGAACAACAACTACCAGACTTTTAGAAGACATCTGAGGGCAGGCCTGTTTTAATGTTTAATTTTTTAATGTTTAATAGGTTATTGTATTTTAGTGTTCCGTTGCAAGCCGCCCAGAGTGGCTGGGGAAACCCAGCCAGATGGGTGGGGTATAAATAATAAAATTATTATTATTATCATCATCATCATCATCGTCATCATTATTATTATTATTATTGCACATCACCTTTATCCTAAGCTATTTCTAAGGTGTGGAGCAATAACCCAGGCCTGAGATTCCAATTTTCCACTGTTTTTCACAGATCATTTACAGAAACGTTATGTCAGCCTGTGATCCTGGGGTTTTTTTAATAGCGCCAGAAAAAAATTAGGACCAAGGGATGTCCCAGTTGTTGAACTAAGTCCAAGTTCACGGAGATCAGAATAATTTAATTATTACCTGTAATAGAAGAAATTTAATCTAAAAATCTCTGAGCAGAACACAGCAATACTTGTTTTTTGTTTAAAGAAAACGACTTACACCGTGGCAGAGCAGTGAAAGGGATTTTACATTAAAACCGAACTCCCCTTTATTTCCTCTCCTCTTTTTCTTAAAAAGCGATAACAATTTAATGTAATATTTCCTGCTTTATTTGAGCTGGATGTAACTTATATAACACCCATTACACCCAAATTGCCATTTTCATCAAAAAGCCCAGAGGTTATTGTGATCCACTACCAAATTATTAGCAGAGGGAGAAATAATTTTCAGTCTGAAAAGATATCCCATACTAGAAATAAATCTGTAAGATGAAAAGATCTCTTGATAACTATATCTATCTCTAGACGTATTAGGGAAGGAGAAAAATTATCCATTCTCAGGTACAGTTATCCTTGTAGCTCATACACAGCTAAGCCCGATGGAGCAAGGCCACAGTGTTGTGAGATGGAGCAATTTTGTCGTGTGAGAACTTTTTACGGTGCAATGCAGTGCGTGTTTACTCAGAAGAAAGTCTCACTTGGTCCAATGTGGCATACTCCATAATAGTGGTCAGATACAAAGTGGGGAAAATGCATGGCTTCTGCAATAATAACATAAGGACAAGAATTGGACATAGTATTCCAGGTATAGAATAAGAACATATCAATGTGTACACAAAAATGAAAGCAAGAAGAATTACCGACGAAAGAAGAATGGCAAATGAAATGAATGGACTATGCAGAGTTAGACAAATTAACAGGAAGGATTCGATACCTGCACGATCAGAGATTCTTAGAAGACTGGAGTAAATATTTGAACTATTTGAAAAGCAATTGTAATAAACAGATTACACTAGTAGGATTGCAAGAAATTCTGTACGGAGGATTATTTGAAACATTGCAAGAAAGATTATGATGAGAATTATTAGTGAAGGACAATTAAAAGTAATAGAGAAATTAAGAAATGCAGAACAAGTGATAAAGAACGGTAAATCTTCAGAAGTTGTTGACGGAAGTCTAAATATTGTATAAGATAAGAAGTTATGTTAAATGATTGTTGGAAATGATATGTTAAAAAAACCAATAAAAATGTATATCTATCTATCTATCATCTATCTATCTATCTATCTATCTATCATCTATCTATCTATCATCTATCTATCTATCTATCTATCTATCTATCTATCTATCTATCTATCTATATAACATATCAATCTGTTATCAGGCTAAAGTCAAGCCTTTCACAACCTGTTGCCCTCTAGATGTTTTGGAATACAATATCCATTAGCCCTGGCAAATGCTGGGTGGGGATGATGGGAGTTGTAATCCGAAACCTCTGAAGGGCAACAGGTTGGGACAGACTGACCTAGCCCAGTGACCTGGTTTCAGCGGTGGTCAACCAGATGAGCCTGGGAAGCCCACAAACAACGTGGAAAATTGCATACTTCTGTTCAGTCCATTTGTGAAACACTTGGACCTGGCTTGTCTCATTGGGGACCAAACTACATGTTACACATTGAATTCAACGCAATCTAAAAAAAATGCCTCAGCCACAGTTTCTCCCACACTGGTGCCAATGGATTAAAGAAAATGGTGCTGTAAGAAGAGGTTAAAAAGGTTGTGCAGACAGGCACCTATCGTTTGTATGAATCAGCCCCGAATAATCCCCCAAGGCCTATTTTCATCTGTCAGCTTTATCTACCCATCACTAGTTCTTGTGACAGCTTCTCCTTTTTCAGTTAGGAAAGTGCCATGCATAAATCTTAGGAATTGATTTACCCTTCAGACCAAGCCTCCTTAGGGCAATTAGAGCTACATTTCCAGCTGCCGTTTCTAAGGGCAACATGTCTGGAGAAGATGCCCCTCGCTGGCGTAAGCCGAGTGATCTTCCCTCAAGGCATGTGCCTCTCTACAGCCTGCCATTCTGAAACAGGAAGAGCTTGCTTAAAACGTTATTATCTGCGAAATCGTCAGACGTTCTCTTTAGAAGCAATTACAGCGAATCAAGTCCTAACTCTCATTTGCGATTCTCATGACAGACAAACACCACCCATTAAGTTCAGCGGAGCAAAATAAAGCCAGTGCATGTTCAGGGGGGGGGACAAGTGATGAGCAAACATGGTGTCATTATGTCCACGTTTAAAGGGTTGAAAGGAGAAACTTCAAATCCCTCTCTAAATGTGGTTTTGGAGGGGAAGTAATGTGTCACACAGTTCAGAGATCCCACGACCTCCACAAACTCACATCGTGCTACATTGGAAATATTATGGAATTTAATCAATGACTTTCCTGCAGATCCAGTTCCATTAGAAATATTACATTCCAAAATGTGTTGCATCATTTATTATAACCCTTTCTTAGTTATGAATAAGCATTCCAATCACCCCTTTTAATTATGTGCTGGTTCTGTCATAAGTTCAAGCCTTCCATCTCTTGTCCAGGTTTTGTTTAGCTATGCTGAAAATAACAAATTTCGATTACATGGCTATTAAGGGAAGGTGTAGGGAAGTATTCTTAAATGTGCACAAAACATAATAGACAAAAGTTCAGGAATTGTTCCTATGTTCAACTCCCGTTTTACAGTTTCAACTGCAAGGCATTATATTAGGGGAAAGCCCCACACACTACAAATCTATTACAATACAACGCAGAATAAAGAGGACAAAATCTTCCCATAGCTGCAGGTAATGTTCAAGAACAATAACGCCGATCCTGGTGAGCTATTCTGGTAGCACAGTTACGATAAAGCTGTAACACACTTGCCAATTCCCTGTCTGCTCTCATGAATAATATTCACAGTTACCAAGTTTGTTTCTTCAAGAGGTTACATATAAAAAAATGAAAGGTCGTCTTTTCAGTTACCAGCTCCATTATGAACTAACTGTATACCGAGCCCATAAAGAACTGCTGGGTTTAAACTATTCTATATTTATGCGCCACAGTTTCACACTTCTTTTAAAAAGAAAAAGGGCTATGAAGAGCAGTTATTTGTCACAGGGAAAAAATGTTCATTTTCCTTTTTTAAGTTTTCTTCAGCTGCTCTTGCAAAAGTTTTCATAGCTTTCTGAACAGCGAATTCAAAGGACTTGCCAGTCTGTTCAGTAGTTGTTCCTGGAGATGTGGGTCCTGGGATGTGGGTGATGCTGTGGTCTAAACCACTGAGCCTCTTGGACTTGCCAGTCAGAAGGTTGGCGGTTTGAATCCCCACAACGGGGTGAGCTCCTGTTGCTCAGTCCCAGCTCCTGCCAACCTAGCAGTTTGAAAGCACGCTAGTGCAAGTAGATAAATAGGTACTGCTGTGGCGGGAAGGTAAACGGCATTTCTGTGCGCTCTGGTTTCCGTCCCGGTGTCCCATTGTGCCACAAGCGGTTTAGTCATGCTATCCACATGACCTGGAAAGCTGTATGTGGACAAACCATCCAGGGGTCCTTTACCTGGAGAGTTTGCACATTTGTTAAACCCCAGTTGATGGATTATTCCCGCTCCACTCCTTCCCTAGCATGAGCTGGAGCAAAAAACCATAAGCCATGGCTTTGCATAGGACAATTGAATTTTTGAAAAGTGGCAGCCGATATATATATATAGGAAGTGTTGACTTTTGGGTGACTTTCTGGAAGAAATACTTCTTTTTAGATATTGCAAACAAACAAACAAAAAAACCTCAATAACTTTGCCCAATAAAGCTCAACAACCTTTGTGACTGGATTTTCTCGTCTTGAAATATGGTAACCCAACATTACAACTAAATGGCAGATCATAGATTGCTTCACTCCACACAAACCATGTCACAAAGTCAAGGTTCGGTCATGACTTGTCTTTTTTTAAAAAATAATATTTTTTATTAATTTTCCATCAAGAAAAATACATATTACACCACATTACAACTTTGACAGATTTTCTCATTTTTGGACTTCCTTCAGCCTCTCTGACAATCATCCAAATTAAACTTTTTAGTTACACATTTCCTAAATTTGCTATTGCCTTTTGACATACCCTTCCACATCTGTTTTTCTTTTTTGCAATATTTCTTAAGTTTTTACAGAGCTTCTTTAAATGCCACTAACGTTATTTCATTATCACTTATACATTCCCAATACTCCACTAACTTTCCCCAGTCCTCGATGAACTTTTGGTCTTGTAGATATCCGATCTTCCCTGTCAGTTTATAAAGTTCTGCATAGTCCAGCAGCTTCATTCTCCACTCCGTGGTCATGACTTGTCAATTGTGGGTGGGGTTGTGGGCTGGGTGTGAAAGAAACCATTCATGCCAGGGGAGCAACAAAGGAGAAGCAATCTCCATGCTCACAGTAAACCATCACCTCTGGTTTACTAAGACATGCACACTGGGCCATCATATTCTTGGCCATTTGAAAACCCTTAAATGTTGTTTTTTTTTTGTTTTTGTTTTTTTGTTTGTTTGTTTGTTTGTTTGTTTGTTTTTTCCTCTGGATCAGGACCTTAATTTACCAGGCAACATTCATTTTCATGCAGCACCTTTCTTGCCAGTCCACACAAAACTCTCAAGTAATCCAAACACAAGCCCAATAAGCAGGGCTGGATAAAAGGAAAGGGAGAGGGGGCACTTGTTCGAGATGAAACAACAGATGAAACGAACAGTAGAAACAGTTCATCTGGAGGAGCCAGCTTTGCATTAATGTACTTTTTTCCCATTCAACAGTGTGGATGTGAGGGACTGTGCTCTGATCCACAACTGCACATTTGCAATTTTACGTGATACGGTAAAATACAAATGGTGTATTAATGTCAAACTACTGGCTGCAAATGCTTTTTTTTTAAAAAAAGAAGACGACGAAGTTTAAAGAAGTCGTACAAATGATGAAATCACCAAAGATGTTCCACACCAAGGGATGCCATTTGGTTCATAAGCAGCTCAGCCAATAAGGTAATTAAAAATGGAGCAATTTTCTCATATGGCAAAGTGGTTAGCTAACAACTTATTACAGCAATTGAATCAGCTGTATTTTCTCTGGGAAACTACCAAATGTATGCAGTGGGTGCCTTGAAATTCAGTACCAGGAGACTTGTTTGGAGCTAGAATTCATTGCCCAGATGTATTTTTAACTCTAATTCAGTCCTGAAAGAGTACGTATCCCTAAGGTAGCCCCTGGGCATGTGCAGAGTACATTTCTACTCACTGCTAAGTAGCCACAGGCAGCCCCGATCACTGTAGGGTTTATTGAGTTTTATTTCTCCCAGAAAGCAGTGCCTATAAGATCATGGGGCTTTTAGATGTGGCGACTTTACTTCCAGAAATTAATGATGAAGATTGTGAAGCACTGTTTCCATGTTTGCTGTCAGAAAACTTGATAAAGGCAGCTTCAAACCCTCTGGATGAAAATAATTTGACAGACAAAACCAGAATCTCGAATCTGGTGCCTTCCAGAAGTTGTGGAGGTCACATGCATGGTACCTAAGTCTTCCCTCTCCATCCTAGTGAGCAATTTTGTTGCAATACTAAGTCAACCACTTTGTGGTTTATGTCCCTGTGCAAGTACACATGGACAATGGACAGTATAAGTGGACAGATGATTGGAGGCAGCACACATCATTCACCAAAATGAAATTTTAGCAAATGCCTCAGGATCCTCCTACTCATGTGTAGGACCTTGGCAGAGACACATGCCCGACTGGCATGTTCTCTCCCTCCTGGTCAGCCGTTTGGGAGCTTCAGAGGCTTTCTTTAGCCCGAACATCACAGCAACTGATACCAAGAGGCATGAGCACACTTATGGAACCTGCAGAGTATTGGCTGTTTGTGTAAAAGACTCAGCAGCACAGCAGTTTGGCTAAACTACTTTATTTACATATTGTTGGAACAGTCTGACTCAGCTCCTTCCTCTTTCTCATCAGACAGCAAAGAGAAAGAACAAAAGGGCAATAGTCCCACATCACGGAACACAGTAATCCAATCATCCTGTCTCCATCACTTCCCACTATGTGGAATGAAAACATACACCGTCACGTGATAGAAAACAATCCCATGACTGCAAGCACGGAGGAAGAATCCTAACAGTAGTGAGCTCCACCAGCATCATAGTGTGAGTATGTTCTAATGTGCATATTTGCAAAGCAATTTCCCCTCATATAGTCCACTTTGTGTGCTATCTTCAGTAATATATACATATTTATGCTCACTAGATGGATTTTTGTACCTATGACTTGGCTGGAGAACTGCATTGCAAAATTCAGGGACGTGCAAATTTTGAAGGATGGATGTGTTCCGAATCTCATAGTGTTTCAGGAATTGCGAATTAGGCTAAGTTCACCTTTAAATGCAAACAGGATCAAATTTCTCCCCCATCCCTAAGCCCGCAGCCTATAAATGTACCATCTAATTGAATGTAATTGAGTTCAAATGGCTTCAGCACCCAAGATAATTATGCTTCCTATAAACACTTGAATTCAAATGGCATCCTACTGAGCCATTGTCTTCTGGGTATCACTCAGCTTGTGGTCTTTCCTCTTAGGCCAGCCTTGCTAGTCTTGTAGGAAATCAGAAATATAAACCTTTCTGTGAATATATTCATCTCTTGCTTAGTGTTTATATAAATTCGTTTTCTCTAAAATGTTTGCACTGCATCTCATTCCATGATTGCGGCAGCTTACATTCAGGGTTAAAAATTACAACACTCACTACAAATAAGAACAGTAAAAATAAGATAGCCACCGTCCTTCTTTTTGGATTACTTGTTGATTGAGCCATAACCCTACTGTTACCCTCCATATATCGATGGACTCCCATCAGCCCCAGCCAGCATGGCCAGCAGTTGGGAACGATGCAAGTTGTAGTTCAACAACATATTGTCAGGATGTTGTCAGTGGTTCCCTGCCAGTTGCCCAGGAAAGTATAAAGACAAGGAAAAGTTTCTTATAGCCCTTTTTTATTTCAAACTTTACAGAGAGAGGCTATAGAACCCAGCCTCTTGGATAATGGTGTTGTCCCAAGTGAATTCCCACCCCCTTGTCTCTCCCACTTCCTCATTATTCATCATCATCATCATCACCTCCTCTACGGGTGCCACCAAGTACCTTCTGTCTTGGAGCTCTTTGCTCTCCTACTTTTAAGGTTTGCTGGGTTCTGGGAGATGGAGGATCTGGAATGCTTTCTAATGACAACGTGTCAGGCAGCTGTTGCTTTGGCTCTCCCATGATTTCCCAACTTTCCCCCTCATCTGCCTGAGCTGCAACCTCCCTCAAACCATTGTTGTAAATCTATACTGCCTTCCTCTTCCTGCTCCCTGGAAGGGTCAGGATTTAAGGGAGGCAGTTTCCACCCTTCCTCCTCTGCCCAGTCCCTGACACATATGGACAATGACATGTTAGCAGCCCCTAGGCTAGACCATACTGGGACAGATGGCTCAGTCATCTGACCTGGTATATGGTAGCTTCACGTGTTCATGTGGTATCATTTAATGGCAACATTAAGATACCAGACTCCTCAACAATTTGTAAGCAAAGTTATTCATTTATGACCACTAAAAAAATGAGAAATTATATATACAGGCTACAATTGTTCTTTAAACTTTCAAAATCAATGGTTTGTTGTTGTTTTGGGGGTGCAGAGAAATAGTTGCACATGTTTCTTTCCCCCAATCCTCAAAGAGCTCAATGCAAGTATATACATTTTCAGAGTAAGGAAGGATTACCAGGAAATGCAGGATAGTAGCATTTTTCTTTAATCCCTCCTCCCACTATTTTTTGTTTTCTTTATTTTTTACTCATAGAAATTTTTTTGCTCTCTTGAAGGAGTGTACAGCTGACGGTGCTACCATGTGTTCTTAGAATGTGGCATCAGTCTAGATTAATTATGGGTCTCAAAGATGGTGACCTCCACAGATATCATTCTTCCGTAGGGATGGATAGATCAACCTACGTTCGTCCCATGTCAGTTTCATTGGTGCTGTCGTAGATCCATTCAATCCACTTTTTTGCAGACTTTCCACCTGCTTCTAAAATGTGCAAATTTTGTAAGCACACTTCTTGTGAAATACATTTTCCAACAATTTCCTCCATGGATATACATTTAGTACAGAAAATACATATATTTGTCCACTCTGTTTTGGAACCAAAACTGTACATTAAAATCTGCAGACCTGGTTAATGGGACAGACCACCATGTTCTGACCTGCAAGCAAGTTCAGACTGAACTTTTTTTTTTTTTTTTACTGATCTCTATTCCTATAAAGGTATCCACACACAAAAAAACCAATTGCAACAAATTACCTTAAAAATCTGCTGCTTTGTTGTTGCTGTTGTTTGTAAATTTTACTTTGATGGTATCCAAGAGCAAGCTTTTGTATTTTTCTGAATTTTCTCTACCTTCAATGAAAATTTCATACCATCTTAGCAAACTCTGAGACACTGACACTGAACCTTTACCTAATAACTCTGTAACTGAGAACCCATGGTACAATATGGGGGGATGTGGTGGGGAATCACACACAGAAGATGGTAGCCAAGAGCCAGCCAGCCAGGACTGATGAAAAGCAAGTAGCAGGCAGTGCTATTTTTCTAGAAAAAGAGGTGCCGGAACTCACCATGAACGCCTTCTGTGTTCTCCTATAATGGCGATGGTGCCCACCTGAGAGGTGCCAGAATTGAGTTCCAGTGAGTTCCGGCTGGGGGGGAAAGGCCTGGTAGGAGGTATGGTTGGTCTGAAGCAACATGACTGCAGAAAGTTTTCAGTTAAGAACTTGACCATAAAGGTCTTGTACCTGTAAACTTTGTGGATGGGAGCAGGGGGATTCCAACTGGTGAAATGCCACCTCTGCCTTGGGGGCTCTGGATCAGGAAGGTCTAGGTGACTAAGTCCACAATTGGTGTCAAGGTTTGCACCTGGTGTCTCCACAGCCGATGTGAACAGACTCAGGTCCCTCTTGGACATCTGCGCCTGGTCACTCCTCAAAGCAAGAGCCATGGCAACACATTGATCTTATTAGGCCATAGGTACCATCTAGACAAGTACTACTGTACCTACTTCTCCTCTAACAATTCTCATTTTCCTCTTTGGGGGAGGAGTGGATTTTGATTGTCAAGTAAGTATGTATTTCATGATACTGCATTAAACAGTAAAAGGAAAGTGTACACAGATGCTGGTCACTGGTCTCCAATCTTCTACCCTAGCTCACATAAATGAAAGATAGTTATACTCCCCCCCCCTTTCTTCTCTCTCTCTCTATGTTTCTCTCTCTCTCTCTTTATTACCTGTGGAGCTTTCTGAGCATGTATTGTAATTCAAGCCAAACACCTACAGCTTAAAGATATATTTATGCCAATAATTTTAAAATAATAATAATTATTACATGTTACATAGAGAGCTCTTACGAAACTGATAGCAATTTCTCTTGATGACAAAAGATTTTTCTTTCTCTAGGCAACAACAATTACAAGGCAATGAAGGCTTCCACTGTATTTTAGAAATGTTCGTAAATGTTTTCAGAAAATGAATCTACTTTTTATTCTTCTTTTTAAAAATACAACACACTACCTCTGTACTTGCTAAAATTACCAGGTGGGATACGTATTCATCCAGCCAATCAAACACTCAAATGTGTCAGATCATATATGCACAATGTGGAGTGGGTTGGCACTGCCCCAATGGCCCTGTTTCCAACACAATAGGCATATGTACATATGCAAAAGTTATGTACACACAAAAATGGCAAAGCACAGGTTCTGTGTTGGCTGTGTTCAAACACGGTGATAAAACACATGGAGTTTGGAGGGAGCTGATACCTGCATTGCACTTTCCATGTATTGATTAAAAACTGTATGGAATGTTGTCCAGGTGCCATTGTAGAATGGATAAGGGCTAGTAAAATGAGCTTGAGCCCTAGGAAGATGGAGGGACAGTTGGTGAGTGGCTCCCATATCTGGGAGATTGAGCATCCACCAATCCTGGAGGCTGGATGGGGCTGCATAGTATGGGGTTTCTCGTAGATCTTGGGGGGGGGCCCTGTTGAGAGCCCCAAATGACTCAGATGCATGACTTTCAGTGTAGTGGACCCAAGCCTGTGCAATGCCCTCTCAGCTGAGATTAGACAGGCACCCACCATCCTTTGCTGAACTTCAGTCACACAACTAAGACTTTCTTGTTCCTGCAGGCATTTTAAGGTAATGATTCATACTATGATTGCTTATTATTTCATTTTCTGTGGATCATTGCTTAGAAATGTGAATAATTAAGCAATATAAAGGTAAAGGGACCCCTGACCATTAGGTCCAGTCGTGACTCACCTCGCTTTATTGGCCAAGGGAGCTGGCGCACAGCTTCCAGGTCATGTGGCCAGCATGACTAAGCCACTATGGCAAACCAGAGCAGCGCACAGAAATGCCATTTACCTTCCCACCGGAGCAGTACCTATTATCTACTTGCACTTTGACGTGCTTTCAAACTGCTAGGTTGGCAGGAGCAGGGACCGAGCAACGGGAGCTCACCCCATCGCAGGGATTTGAACCTCCGACCTTCTGGTCGGCAAGTCCTAGGCTCTGTGGTTTAACCCACAGTGCCACCTGCGTCCCAATTAAGCAATATAGAACTGTCTTAAATAAATAGTTTGAACAGAACAGAAGATTCTGCTCTTACAACCTGTTTTTCTTCCCTGGCAAATTTGTTCAGCAATCACTTTTCCTGAGGTCCAGCTTTTAACATACCCATTGGAGTGCACAGCTTTCACTCTAGGCAACCAATCCACTTTGCTAAAAATGAACAGGTGACCACCAGTATTTACTGAGAACAACAGAGAGGATATGATACATCCAGCACTGCCATTGTTCAAGCAGAGCAGTCTTCCCCTTCCTCTCCTCTCCCTTTCAACCCCCATTCACCCTCAAAAATCTGCTCTACACTTAGATCACCTGCCTGTGCTTTTGGAATTCACGATGCAGATGGAGATCTGCTCTAGAATTAGTGCATATGTAGATAAAAGGTTTGTTCTTTCCCACGTGCTCACAACTTTTCTTTACAGCCAAAGTAGGCCAAAAAGTTCTTTTAGAAAATCCATTCTAATTTTTAATGCATATATTGCAAGGGTCACAGTGTCCTCAATGAATCACAATAAAATTGTTTGGTCCCAATAACATCCTGCTCATTGTTCCACTTTGGATAGGCTGTTCTTTTCAATAACCAGCTCAATAAGCTGTTGAAAAATGCTGTGTGTGATATAGCATTGCTTTAGAAATGATGTTTGTCTCTGTCATTATGCTTTACATTCAATCAATTTACAAATGTTGCACTGCCCCCTCTTTATGCTAGTGCTCCTTATGGCATCCCCAAGCAGAAACCCAAAGATCAATACTATGTCGGCTGAAAACAATAGGACATAACAAATGAATAATTTTATTTACAATAAAAGCCCTGGTCCGCAAATGGATTCTATTAATGTTCAAATTCATTTTTCATGCTTTAACACAAGTTGAAAGCGAGAACCTTATACTACAATAAGAATAGAACAAGGAGCATTTAAAAAAAAAACTATCCTCAAGAAGAAGAACAAAAAGAAAGCTCAATAATGGTTATATTTATTGTGAGACACAAGCGGAACACATGCAAAGCTGTGTAATAATGGAAGTAAATGCTTGAATAAAAACAGCAGTGCAGCCTCAAATTACTCATATCGGTGCAAAAACAAAAAAACCAAACCCACAAACAGTAGTACTTTAGAGAGCAGAACTTTATTACAAAATTATCCTGGGCTTCACCCAGAAGGGCCCATCGCTTGTTGCTCGGCAACTTGGGTTCCTGCACAGACACCCCACTCCAACTAACAAAGGGGTCTGAGAAAGCCTTAAGTTGAACCTAGACATGAAACCTTGCAATAAAAAAGGTAAAGGGACCCCTGACCATTAGGTCTAGTCATGGCTGACTCTGGGGTTGCGGCGCTCATCTCACTTTATTGGCCGAGGGAGCCGGCGTACAGCTTCCGGGTCATGTGGCCAGCATGACTAAGCCGCTTCTGGCGAACCAGAGCAGCACACGGAAACGCGGTTTACCTTCCCGCCGGAGCGGTACCTATTTATCTACTTGCACTTAATATGCTTTTGAACTGCTAGGTGGGCAGGGACTGAGCAACGGGAGCTTACCCCGTCGCGGGGATTCGAACCATCAACCTTCTGATCAGCAAGTCCTAGGCTCTGTGGTTTAACCCACAGTGCCACCCACGTCCCTAGCCTTGCTATAGCTGGCTTCAAAAAATCCGAAAGCTCAAAGGCTAGGATAGGGTACAAATTCATGTGTATGTATGTGTAGAAGGTGCTTTCCTTAGCTCTCACGATAATAACTTTCTCTTTGCTTGTGGGTCCCAAGAATGGAACATTTTCTTACACTTCTGCACCCAGAAAGGTTCTCCTCCCAGGTCAGACAGGTTCATTCTGATGAGGAACAACAAGGACAGACACAGCTCCCTTAACACAATTCATGTGCCCTTCCACTCGCTTCAACATGGATGGAAACAAGGCAGGCCCAAGACATTTTGACACCTGAAGCAACCTGCAAAACCACAAACCCACCAGAGAAGAAGGGGCGAGTGATGATCTACATTGTGAACAAGGGGTGGGGAGAATAAAGATCTACACTGGGATCTGCTGCCTCTGGAGATCCTGCTGCCTGAGGTGGTTGCTACTCCCTGCCTCATGGGTGGGCCGGCCCTGAGTGGAGAGATGGAACAAACAGGAGCCATGCTCAGAAAAACCAAACCACACCAGGCAAGCATCAGATGGGAAACTACTCCACTGCATATAGGCAGGAGAAGAGTCTCCCCCAAGCCATGTCCACTTGCCCCATTCCTGACATCATGCATGTCTGTTCAGGTGCTAAGGGGTGATGGACAGCGTCAAAGGACCTTTTCCTCTCTCCTGAGCAAGGTTTCCTCTCTCTAAACAGTACCTGTATTAAATAATCCTGAACATAGTGGACTGTCCTCTGTAAAGTAGGACACGTGGCCATTCTAGGCAGAACCAACCACAGGGGAAAACAGCCCACGTCCTTTGTTGCAAAGGAAATTTTAAAATCAGCCCACACCTTAATTTATTCCAAAAGTTGCATTAATAACTGAAGAGAGTGTGACTCACACCTTTATTTGTATCAAGCAATGGTGTCTGTCCTGCCAGTATCATCATATTCCCACTCAGGCAGACATGGGAAGGAGGGAGGGCATCTTGCCAGCGGCACTTACACAGGAACAATGCCACGCAGGACAAACCTCCTCCTGGTATGGCTCCCAGCTAATCCTGCAGCCCCAAACCTAATCCCGACTTTGACTGCAACACAGATGAAGGTGAGGCACAGATGCAGTTTCCTACGCCACTCCAGAGAGCAATACACACTTGAGATGGGCTTCCCATCCGGGAGAAACAAATAGGGTGTGCTTTGTGGGAGCTTAAACAGACTTTGTATTGCTTTAGAGAGGATCAAGATCAGGGCTGGCCCAAGACATTTTGTGGCGCCTGAGGCGAGACCCAAAATGATGCCCCCCCCTACCAGGGAAGAAGGGGTGGGAAAGATCTACAGCACAAACAATGGGGGGGGGAATAAAGAGCTACATTGGGATCTGCTGCCCTTATGGATCCTGCCACCTGAGGTGATCACCTCACCTTGCCTCATTGATGGGCTGGCCCTGCTCAGGATACATTTAGATAGCACCTGCGCTCCAAATTTGGAGACATAGTGCAGAGCCAGCCTCCCAGTTGGATTACAGCAATGTGGTTATTATGCTTCGGACTGCCTTGAAGGCAGCTCAGAAGCTTCAATTGGTGTAGAACAGGCTTAGGCAAACTCCGGCCCTCCAGATGTTTGGGACTATAATTCCCATCATCCATGACCACTGGTTCTGTTAGCTAGGGATGTTGGACATTGCAGTCCCAAACATCTGGAGGGCCGGAGTTTGCCTATGCCTGGTGTAGAATATGGGTACTATAATTTTGACTGGCAAAAGCCAAATGCATGCATATTACTCCAACTTTACAATAACTTAATTGGCTGCCTCTTTGCTCCCAGTCCCAATGTGAGGTGTCAGCATTTGCCTTTGGACCAAAATTAAGCAATCCACTTCACACGGACAAGGCGATCGTAATAAAATGTTAGCAAAAATTAAAACTATACCACCCCTTAAATGACAGCAAATTAAACGATAACAGCCAACACATCTTCAAAAATACACAAAAGGGCAAGAGACTGTAAAACAAAATATTGTTTGAGCTTAATATTACCCAAGGCTGCTGATAGTATTGCATGGAAACATATGAAAGAACATGTGAAGCTAATCACAAAGTAGGATATTCAGCAGTGGCTGGAAGAATCAAGGGACTACCCTACAAGGTACACAAAAAGTACTAGGTGCCTCAGCCATTTTTCACTGGAAGTCCCACGATTTTGATATTAATTTTGTACTACTTTTTGATTCTTTGCTGTCTCTATAGGCTTAGGGGGCCTTGGTGGCCTTGGAGGGCTGCAAAACAATACACCCCAAGAGTGTCCTTCGTCACTCCTCTCATAGCTTCAGCAAGCATGCATTCAAAGCAGCAGCCACTTATTGACCCCCCCCCCATCTCTTGGTGCAGCCTCCTCCAGCCAGCAGCTTTTTCAGAAATAAATAAATAAATAAATAAATTATACCCTGCCCATCTGGCTGGGCTTCCACAGCCACTCTGGGCGGCTTCCAAGAAAATATTAAAATACATTAAAAACTTCCCTAAACAGGGCTGCCTTCAGATGTCTTCTAAAAGTCTGGTAGTTGTTTTTTTCTTTGACATCTGGTGGGAGGGTGGGTGCCACTACCGAGAAGGCCCTCTGCCTGGTTCCCTGTAACTTGGCTTCTTGCAGTGAGGGAACCGATAGAAGGCCCTCGGCACTGGACCTCAGTGTCCAGGCAGAACGATGGGGGTGGAGATGCTCCTTCAGGTATACTGGACCAAGGCCGTTTAGGGCTTTAAAGATCAGTACCAACACTTTGAATTGTGCTCAGAAAATCAGCTCCTCCCCTTCCGCTTCCAGCATCCTCCCAGTCACCAGGCAACCTCAATTTCAAAAATCTCCTGCAAAAAGCACTTTTTCTCCCTGTGGTGACATCACACCCTCTGTAATCCTGGCAGTCTCCCCCTTTCTTGTCTGATGCTGAATGTCTCGCCTTTTGTCAGGGTAATGACTGTGTCATCACCTGCCTTTGTTCTTTGATGGCACCTCTCTAAGCCAAACTCCTGAGGAGACTGTCTTGACTTCAAACCCTACATTTACTCATTTCAGAAATTATGGGGAGAACCTGGCACCCAGGAATTTTAGGGGATCCTTGCCCCCCACAAACCTTTCTCTTTCGCAGCAAAGCCCCCACTAGAGACAGAATTTGCTGTTGTGAGACTTGTGTCTTTATTGTATTATTCACTTCATGTCATGTTTGTAAAAAAAGACACCTACACAATCACTGCATAACAATAGCATGAAGGTTAATTATTTCCTGACTTGTCTTTCAGCATAATTTATCTCCAAATTATTCCCATCCACCTTGCTCTTTCCACACCTTTTTGATCCTTGTTGGATCACATAAATTCATTGTGCATCAGTTGTTCTGCTTACTCCTTTCCACATCTTCTCAGTTCCATTTATTTCATTTCTCTCGCTTATTCTTCATTCAACAAACATTCAACAGCATCAACTTCCCAGCAAAAGGCCTTTTAAGCCCATTGCGCCTGACCACCAAATCTCTTGGGCATACAAATGAGAACCTTAGAGTTTCTCTCGAGTTCTCTCTAAAACATATCTCAAACAACTAAACTCTTGGTTTGACCCTGCAGGATTAAGGGATTATTATCAGAGGATAATGGGTTGTGTAAACATGTGCAATCTGACCACTAAGGTGTCTGAAGCTCAGCTATTTTCCCAAGAGATCCTGCCCTTTTTCATGTTTATAAAAGTGCCTTGCTTCCAGGACTTCTGGCAAATATTAAATTGAAGCAGGAAAAAGGTATGAATTTGCACGAAGACAAAGTACTAGTGTGAAGAAGACACTTTGCTTTGTGGTAAGGGGCTCTGTTTAAAACTTTTGGAAAATTCAAGGATGCATCAAATAATCTATATAGAGCTCAAAGCTGAGAGAGACCTCTGAATGATGGTTTCAATGAGCCATCTTTAGAAAGCAAGGGGTTTCTATAATAGAAGATCATTGGTTGCTTTCTCTTCTTCAAAGGGACAGGGAGCTAAGGCCAAGGAACTTTTGGAAGCATGGTTAAGAAAGCCTTCTCCGTTTAGATTGTTTTTCAAGAATCAGGAAATCTGGGTTCTAGCCTTTCAAAACTATATAACCTGATTTTCATTTCATTGTTTTTCTAGAGCTCAACCAAGCTTCTTGCAACCCCTGGTAACAACAATAACCAACTTCTAGCAATTTTGAGCAAGTGTCTGCAAAGGGAGAGAATAAAGAATAAATCTCATATTCAGGCTGTGGCCACAACTTGCTCTGCAACCCCATCTTACCCCCATTGCGAGGGAAGAGAAGGAGGAGGAGTTTAGATTTGATATCCTGCTTTATCACTACCCGAAGGAGTCTCCAAGCGGCTAACATTCTCCTTTCCCTTCCTCCCCCACAACAAACACTCTGTGAGGTAAGTGGGGCTGAGAGACTTCAGAGAAGTGTGACTAGCCCAAGGTCACCCAGCAGCTGCATGTGGAGGAGCAGAGACGCAAACCCCGTTCACCAGATTACGAGTCTACCACTCTTAACCACCACACCACACTGGCTCTCACAATGCCAAACAAAGATCTTTGCTGTTACTTCCCATTGGCTTAATCTACCTTTCCTCGTACTAGCAGGCACAAGTGTCCCCCACTTACATTCTGGGGGGGGGGCTGCACATGTGAAATCACATAAAGTAGGGAGTACCCTCTAAAAAGCCCCTAAGTGCCTATTTTCCCCTGCTCTCCAGCTCTATCTCGGGGCTGTATCTCCAATCCAGAGCAAAATATATAGAGTTGAAGCTGGGGCTAGCTGGGGGAAGCACAGGAAAGAGGAGGTTGCCTCTGTGCTACCTTGCATGTCAGCTGTTAGGCAGGGAGGCTAAGCAGCCGAAACAAAGCCCCGTTGCACCTCCAATCTTTTCAGGGCTTCCTCCGTTCTCACTGACATCCTCTTCAGGATCTGGGAAGGGTCTCCTCACACACAATAAAGACTTTCCAGCACTCTCCTGCCATTTCCTGTTATGATTCTATTTATCTATTTATTTCCCAATGTGTATGCGTATGTCCAGTCACGCGCAAGTAGAACGTGCATAAGTGGGAGGAGGGATGCTTTATTCCAATCTCATTGGCATTGTGCTATCCTTACACACTCCTTACATATGTGACTGGCATCACACGACGAGAGAGATCAAGGCACAGATTTGTGCTAGAGGAGCAGCACAAAGGGGAAACACAATGACTGTAGGCAGCCACAAGCAACATCTCAAAAGTATTGCCTGTGAGCATTTAGGGGGTCATTTTGCAACCACTAACCCCCACAAAGCCAGGTAAACTTTTACAGGTGGAAACTTGGTACAACCTTGGTTCCCCCCCCCACTGTATTGTTGTCTCCTCCAAGCTTTTCAGAAGATATAGTCTATGAATAATATGGATAATTCATAACCATGGAGACATAAACTAGTTTACCTAATATAGGATATCCGATAGCCCAGCTGAAGTATGAATTATGAACAACCCTCACAGGGTTGTTGTGGAGATAAAACGAGGAGAGGCAGCCCCATGTATGCCCCCTTGAATTCCCCAGGTGATATTTGTTTATTTGAATGTAATAAATAAATTCTGCTCCCGTTTCAAAAAGCCAGCAAAAATGAATCAGAAGAGCATCAATACGGCTTCTTCATTATTCTGAAAAGCCAAACCAACCAACCACTAAGATTATGCAAGGGAAAGAATATCACAAATCAAGTTTAGGAAAGGGGAAATGATTCAGGGAGAAGCTACTATGACTCCAACACTGGGCTGCATGTTTTCTTTAAACAAGAGCCTCCCTATAAACATCTAATGGAATTTGAATATTTCAAGTAAAAAGGTAAGGTAAAGGACCCCTGGAATGTTATGTCCAGTCAAAGGCGACTATGGGGTCCAGCGCTCATCTCACTTTTCAGGCCAAGGGAGCCGGCATTTGTCCACAGACAGCTTTCCAGGTCATGTGGCCAGTATGACTAAACCGCTTCTGGCACAACGGGACACCGTGACAAGAGCCAGAGCGCATGGGAACGCCATTTACCTTCCTGCCCCAGTGGTACCTATTGATCTACTTGCACTGGCATGCTTTTGAACTGCTAGGTTGGCAGGAGCTGGGAATGAGCAACAGGAGCTCACCCCATCGCATAGATTCAAACCGCTGACCTTCTAATTGTTAAGCCCAAGAGGCTCTGTGGTTTAGACCACAGCGCCACCTGCGTCCCTATGTCTTAAGTACCAGTGCAGAAACATGTGGTTATGTGCAAACCCAACCCCTGAACAAAGCTTAATACAATGAAAATTGCACAAACACCCCAAAGCACAGTGTTGCAATGAACCGACGTCTTCAACAACGTCCTGCATTTCTATGTTTGCAGTGGTTTGCACTACAGAGCCTTTCCAGAATATAAGCCGTGCTGTAGGAATAATTTCACAATCTAAGTCTCACTTCCCTCCTCCCAGCTCCCTTTTTAAACCTGGATTTTTCAAAACATACAAGTTAATTAACTTGACATCCAAAGTGAATTGGCTTTTAAACTCATTCTTTTTGTCTCTATCTTGCCGAAATTCAAACACATTAATATTTCATTGTCTGCTAGGAAATATATGTATGTATAAGTGAGTCAGAAACCAAGCAGATGAAATTATTGCTATAAAGCCCGGGGAATACACTTGTTGTTGCCAGGTCAGATGAATGCAGCTTTACACAGCTCTTCTGCAGTCTCTCAGTAGCATCACACTTCATTTTACATAACCATGTTTCGCTTTCAGCATTGTAATGACAAACAGGCAAGAAGGGCAGAGTCAGGGTCACGGTAAGTGTGTGTAGGGTTGCCAGTTGGTCTCAGGCCAACCACAGACCACTTTGGGGGGGAACTATGTATGCCCTCTGGCACCCAGTATCCTCCAGCTATTGCTCCAAGCAGCTGTGGGCCACCATTTTGGGGTCACCATTTCCATTTCCCCATATTGTTCCAGAGCAATACATCTGCTTTGCATGCAGAAGGTTCCAGGTACATTTCCCAGACTCTGGGAGACACCACTGTCTGAAAACCTGCAAGCCATTGCCCGTGAAAGTAGACAGTACTGAGGCATATGAGCCATTGGTCTGAGGCAACTTCCTATGTGTGCTCTGGAGGGTTGTAGCAAATGTCAACTGGCGAATTTTAGTTGCCTGCTGTCAGCTAAACCTATGGACTGTGGCTGCCCTTGTTCTGTGGAACAGCATTCCTACTACTGCACTTTCTGGAAACAACTGAATACATTTTTTGTTTTGCCAGGCATTTTTTGTTTTGCCAGGGTAAATGGGAGACACTTTGTCTGGGGTTTAGTCTTGTTTTAAATGTACATGATATATTTGAGGGTTGTTTTCCAATTATATTTTATTAAGTTTCAACATTTTTAACATATACAGTCAAAACTCAATTTTGTCTTTTCTCTTACTTCTGATCTGTTTTGAGTTTTTAACTGTTTTGAATCCTCTTGTGTGTAAATCTCCTTGAGACGGCTTGTTTAGAAGGCGATTAATAAATCAGTGATGATGATCAGCCATTGCACCTAAGAAAGGTATGGCTTGATCAGAACAAAGGCCAATCCAATATTTGTGTTTCCTGTATTGATCATCCATATGCCTCTGGAAAGCCTATAGGCAAAACATGAAGGCAATCTCCTGCTGCCGTTCCCCAGGTACTGGTATTCAAAAACATGGAGCCTCTGGTCCTGGAAGAAGCATTTAGCCATCATGACTAGTAGCCACTGATAGCCTGAATATGGACTTGATAGATCTCACTCCAACCTTGCCTGGAAGCAGGTCTCTATGGTCTCATGTCTTTCCCATTAACTGCTACCCGAGTCCTTTTAACTCTTCT
This sequence comes from Podarcis vaucheri, assembly GCF_965113315.1. Classification (NCBI taxonomy): domain Eukaryota; kingdom Metazoa; phylum Chordata; class Lepidosauria; order Squamata; family Lacertidae; genus Podarcis; species Podarcis vaucheri. Next base: position 108,796,361 of record NC_138760.1, on the reverse strand, counting down.
GAATGCAAATCAGATACTCTAGCACCAAACTATGATCTCATCACTAAAAAGCTGTAGATCAGGGTTTCCCAAACTTGGGTCTCCAGCTGTTTTTGGACTGCAGTGCCCATCATCCCTGACCACTGGTCCTGCTGGATAGGGACGATGGGAGTTGTAGTCCAAAAACAGCTGGAGACCCAGTTTTGAGAAAGATTGCTATAGGTGGATCTTTCCTGTCATGAGCAATCAGCAGTTCTATCTGTTGTTGTTTTTTACTTCCCAAACACACACATAGTAACGTCCAGAAAGGTCTCCAACCAGATTATTTACCTCGTTGGCTACCAGAGAAGGAAGGAGTTTAAACTTTGGCACTGCTGTGCTTGGCACTTGGACGCCTTAAGAGACTTGTTACATTTTAATTCCCAGTGCCAGACTTGGGTCGCATTTGCTTGGACCAAAATATTTGTGGGGGGGGGGAGCAAAATAGGCAGCACAACAGGGCCGATAACGTGACAGTTAAAAACAGGAGCATCTCTGAGACACCATCCAGATCATTTTTTAAAACAAGGAAAAGGGAAAGAGAAGCAAAGAAGCACCACCTGTTTATTTATACATCTTCTGTGGTGAAAAGGTCAGAAGAAAATTCACCTCTAAGGTCACTGTTGCTAAGCAACCGCTTTCAGAAGTTCTGCAACACCGATCAAGCATATTATGCTCCACTGACTGGCTTCAGAATAAATATGAGTAACATCTTACCTGCTCTTTAGTGGGGAAAGAGGGGCTCCTTCTACTCCGGCGGAGACAGCCGAGGTTCCAGAAATGGACTGTTATGCGAGATGCATGCAAACCAAAGGGAAAAAAGGATACGACCCGGAACCACAGGCTTCCGGTTCACAAGTGCAAAGGAGAGTTCCGTCTTCAGAAACACAACAGAAGGTTTGATGAGGTGCTGCCCAAAACGGAACGACATCTTAATGCCCTTTTATGCACCTGGACCTGTGGAGGAGAATTAATTGAAATCATCAGAACAGTCGATGGTCTTAAAACATAAGGCAAATGAGATCATTGGCAACATTTCAGAGAACAGAAAATGCACAGAGTTGATTTTGGTCACTGCAGCTGAATGAACACTCTTTTTCCCCTTGCTTTTTTATTACTAAGACTGCATACACACAATACAGTAAAGCACATGTCTTCCCTCCAAAGCCATGGTTCCCAACATGGGGCACACGCCCCACAGATGGGCAATTTGATTTCTAAGGGGGGGAATGTGAAAGCTGGTTTAGACCACGTTAATGGCCTTTTAGGCTTCCTTCGCATGAATAGGAGTTCACTTTTTGAATAATAAGAATTATATGTCACAGGGGAGGGGGCATCAAGATTTTAGAGATGCTTAGGTGGGGCATGGCCAAAAAAAGTTTGGGAACCACTGCTCTAAAGAAATATGAGAACTGTAGTTTAGCCCTCACAGAGTTACAATTCCCAGCACCCTTAACAAACTACAGTTTCCAGGATTCTTTGGTTACAGCTGTGTGCTTTAACTATACAGTGGTACCTCAGGTTACATACGCTTCAGGTTACAGACGCCGCTAATCCAGAAATAGCACTTCAGGTTAAGAACTTTGCTTCAGGATGAGAACAGAAATCATACTCCGGTGGCGTGGCGGCAGCAGGAGGCCCCATTAGCTAAAGTGGTGCTTCAGGTTAAGAACAGTTTCAGGTTAAGAACGGATCTCCGGAATGAATTAAGTACTTAACCCGAGGTACCACTGTACAATATGCAGTACACAGCCTAAAATAAGCCCGTGTCTTGCATGGTTAGGCCTATCAACATCCACCTGCAAGCCTTTTCATTGATGCCCCACCTACCGTAGCTGCAACACCCCCTGGAGGCCACATGCCATGGGGCAGGTGGGGCAAAAGTGGATGGGATAACAGATGTGACTGACTTTTGCACAATAGAAGTCAGGGGTCTCTCCCCACACACAACCTTCTGCTCTCCAACCAAGAAAGCAATATATACACAATTCAAGCATGCACTGCAGCTATGTAAAAGCACTGAAGGATGGCTCAGAGCAGGGCTGCTGAGGGGCGTGGCTTGGAGATAAGGGGTGTGGCCTGTGAAGAATTCCAAGGGCCCTTTGGAGAGGTCTAGAGGGCTGCATTTGGCCCCCCAAGGCTGAGGTTTCCCAGGAGAAGATGTGTGAGCAAAATTCACATGGCTGCCCCATCACGGCTGCATGATGATACTCAGGTATATGAAGTAAGCAGCAGCTGCTGCATGTTGTCTGGAATATGGGGGACGATGTGGTGATGATGTGTATTTTGGTTTCTTTTAAGTATGGCTTTTGTTTCAAAAAAGAAAAGAAACATTATAGGAAACCCCATACCACAGTAGCAGAGCTCAGCTCTTCCCTCCTCCTTTCCTTATTTACACTGTGAAAGCTGAATCAGATTGGCAATATTTTTAAAATGGGAATGTCAAAAAAGCTTCAATAGCCAGAAAGAAACCACTTACCGACATTGAAGAACGGGGGAGTCGTTTCAGGGAAGGGGAAGGGGAGAGACAAAGAGCTAACACCTCTAAAACAGATTTACGGAAGGAGAGAGCGTCAGGCTCAGAAAACGCATTGGCAGAGCTGAAGGTGATGCTTCCTCCCGTACTCCAAAAATAATAAACACTTCTAGCAGAAAGTTGGTGACCTTGGAAATAAAGGCAAGATCTGATGCTTCAATAACCAAAGCTCCAGGGGGAGAGAAAAGTGATGACCCGGTGCTTTTTATTCCAACTATCTGGCTGAATTACTAGGGACTAGAGTGCCAGTGGGACCCCAGCCTGTTTTAACAGTGGCTCTGAGATTCACTCAGGGTGGTGATGGGGGGAGAGAATAATAATAATCAAATCCCACTCCAGAAGGTAAGGAAATAGTATGCTGTGAAATGCTTGAGATTTTAGAAGGCGACAAATATTGAGAGGAGCAACCGGAAAGGTTAACCTTGTGTCTCAGGCCTTGCAATTCATGCAGCGTGTATGGGTGGGCAGCTTTAGAAAAAGGAAAGTTTTGCTCAAGTTCAAAAATACAATTCATTTTGTTTCTGATTATCATTATTATTATTAATTGAATTTATATACCGCCTTATACCCAGAGGTTTTAGGGCAGTTCACATAAAATATCAGCATAAAAACCATAATATATAGAATCAAAATAAAAACAGCAAGACAATAACACACACACCCCTCAAAAAAGAGCAGCATTTTAAAAGGGTATCAATCAGCAAAAAGCCTGGTTAAAAAGGAACATTTTTGCCTTGTGCCTAAAGGTGTATAATGAAGGCACCAGGCAAACTTCCCTGGGGAGAGCATTCCACAGACGGGGAGCCACTGCAGAAAAGGCCCGTTCTCGTGTTGCCACCTTCTGGACCTCTCAAGGAGGCGGCACGTGAAGGAGGGCCTCAGATCAGGGTACGGGTAGATTTATATGGAAAGAGGCGGTCCTTGAGGTATTGCGGTCCTGAGCCTATTCAAACATAGGGCCATCCTGACATCCAAGCAAATGCCAGTGTTTATACATCATTTCCCACATCTTACTGGTGTGATTGTCATATCTGAATGGACCTACCATCCTTTCAGATGTTCCCTATGAGAACCCAGAGTGCATGTGGCCCCTTTCTTGGCCTATTAGACCAGGAGGCTTGGGCTCTTTCCCCCTTATTACTGTTTTCACGATTCAGGTGTAATTCAAATGTAAAACTGAAGAAGGCCCATCTAGGGTTGAAAGGCATTTGGTTTTTGCCACAGATTGTTAGTAGTTGCTGATTGTTCTCTTCCCGTGTAATACGATACTTCTTGCGTATTTATGTGTATGTCAGATATATTGTTATAATATATGAAAAGCTGATTTTTTGGAAAAAAATCCCCACCCTACCTTGTGTACCTAGCCATGATGGTTTGCCTCTGCCTTCACAGACAGAATCATAGAATAGAATCATAGAGTTGGAATAGACCACAAGGGCCATCGAGTCCAACCCCCTGCCAAGCAGGAAACACCATCAGAGCACTCCTGACATATGGTTGTCAAGCCTCTGCTCAAAGACCTCCAAAGTAGGAGACTCCACCACACTCCTTGGCAGCAAATTCCACTGTCGAACAGCTCTTACTGTCAGGAAGTTCTTCCTAATGTTTAGGTGGAATCTTCTTTCTTGTAGTTTGGATCCATTGCTCCGTGTCCGCTTCTCTGGAGCAGCAGAAAACAACCTTTCTCCCTCCTCCATGTGACATCCTTTTATATATTTGAACATGGCTATCATATCACCCCTTAACCTCCTCTTCTCCAGGCTAAACATGCCCAGCTCCCTTAGCCGTTCCTCATAAGGCATCATTTCCAGGCCTTTGACCATTTTGGTTGCCCTCCTCTGGACACGTTCCAGTTTGTCAGTGTCCTTCTTGAACTGTGGTGCCCAGAACTGGACACAGTACTCCAGGTGAGGTCTGACCAGAGCAGAATACAGTGGCACTATTACTTCCCTTGATCTAGATGCTATACTCCTATTGATGCAGCCCAGAATTGCATTGGCTTTTTTAGCTGCCGTGTCACACTGTTGGCTCATGTCAAGCAGCAATGCTTATGAATACCAGTTACTGGAAACCACAGGAAGGGGAAATGTTCTTGTGCTCAAATCGTGCATGTGGCTTTCCCTAAAATATTTGGTCAGCCACTGTGAGAACAGGATGTTGGACTAGCTGAGTCATTGGTCTGATCCAGCATCCTCGTTTATGTTGTATCTGTAATTCTTAAGAGTCCCCATGGAACTGTCAGAAAAGCCTGACAATTATAACTAAATGTCAAACGAGTCTGAACACTTTCATGAAAATCCAGATGTTATCTTCATTTCTATCATTTTCCAGCAAAGTACATTTACCATGGACACGGGAACAGATGTTTGATATAAGCTCCATGACGCAACAAACTGGGGCCTGTTAGTTCAGAGATATGATTCTCTGATCAGGTGCAAGAACACACCTTTTCACATCTCAGGCAAGCCCTTGCACAGGAGGAAAAAAGAGTTGTACCATTAGGGGTACAATCTGTCAATCAAAGCGATGCAAAATGGCAGAACTGCAAAATACCCACCAATCTCATTGCATTTGTGCTCTCATGACAGCCAGAGCTCCCCAACAACCTGATGCAGAGCAAGAATTATATGAGTCTGGGTTGGCCTGCAGTTGTCTTTTGATCCCCATCTACTCAGCATAGCGGTGACAACCAGATGTGAGACAACAAGGGACTGGACCCCCGTCCAGATGTGGGGAGTTTATTCAGTGCACAGATGCACCTCTCTAAAACAGTCTGCATTGGTGATTTCATTACTGTCAGTAAATCTTTGATATCTGGACTTCTTCACTTTAAAGAAACAGTTTCCCTCTGCTACCTTGGCAAGAAACACTAATTAGTCATTATGCACCGCTTAAATTATCTTTTTCTCCCCCTAACCTATAACGAAGGGTCATGTTTTTGATACATTTGTGCCATCCTTTGCATACTGTTTTGACAACGCCAACTGTCTTTTTATGTACTGCAGAGCTAATTTATATCTAGAGAATATAAATTCTCTGTTTATCCTACACCCACCCTGTCCGAAAATAGTTGGCCTTTCAAGCAGGACCACATCCAGACCAGAACAATTTAGTAGAATCTTCTAAAGCAAACAATCAGCAGAAGATCACATAGCGTAGCTCAGGGGTCTGCAACCCGCGGCTCCGGAGCTGCATGTGGCTCTTTTACACCTTTGCCGCAGCTCCGGGGCGGATACTAGCAAGGGGAGGAGGCGCATTGTGCGCCCCGACACTCCCCACTGTGGCGGGCACTGTACTGGCTGTGATGTCGCATGGGGGTGGTGTGTGCGTTAGTCACGCACCGTCCCGACGTCACCTTCCCACCCACCCGCTACATTGTAAGGGGCATGTACCCTGGTCACTGTTTTGAAGGGGAGTGAAGAACACACACACACACACAAAAAGGTAACTTGTTAATTTAACGTTTATTTCTATGAGGAGGAGTAATTCTGAGGGCTCAAACAAAGAAATAATAAAAAGTGACAAAAAGTTATTTTTATAATGACGAGTTTTGCGGCTCCCAGTTTTTTTCCCCTTTGGAAACGGGTCCAAGTGGCTCTTTTTGTCTTAAAGGTTGCAGACCGCTGGCGTAGCTCTTCCTGGGCTGTACCACTCCAGAATACAGGTGGTAGTGGTGAAATCTATGATGCATGCAGCAATTTGAATGCTTTACCATACAAAAAAGACTCCCTTCCTACAACACTATTTTAGCTCTGTGCTTCCTTCAAGGAGCTCTGGAGATAGTCGGTGATAGAAACGTATAAAGAGCCTGCTAGATCTGGCCAGTGGCCCATCGGGTCAAGTATTCTGTTTTCATAGTGCCTGCCCAGATGCCTATGTGCCACCAGCCTAAGGTCACCCATTGAGATTGGTGGCTGTGAGGTGATCTGACTAGCATGCTTGGAACAAAGGGCAGCCAAATAATATTGGTTGGCCAACTCTACATTCAGATTTGTGACCCCGTGAGGCACGTTTTGGCAAAAAATAGCATCGCCACAGAAAATTGGGTTAAGGAGATGAAGGAAGGAACTTGAGGCAGATAACAGGTCGACTAAAGTCCCCACAGAAGATGGACTAGCATAAAAAACAGCAAATTCTGGGATTACAAAACTCTCGGTCAAAGAACTCCAGGATGATCTTCTCAGGATCTGGCCCCAAGTGATGGCATTCTCTTTCCTAAGAGGCCTGCCTCTTTTCCTCTCCTTTGGCCTTCCAGCAGATGGCTAAAAACCTCACTAATTTCAAAAGGCATTGGAGAGTACAGTTATGGGCCCAATTGTGGCTACCATCAGCAATAAGGGACGCGGGTGGCGCTGTGATCTGAACCACTGAGCCTCTTGGGCTTGCTGATCGGAAGATCAGCGGTTCGAATCCCCACAATGGAGTTAGCTCCCGTTGCTCTGTCCCAGCTCCTGCCAACCTAGCAGTTCAAAAGTATGCCACTGCAAGTAGATAAATAGGTACCACTATGGTGGGAAGCTAAACGGCGTTTCCATGCACTCTGGTTTCCATCACGGTGTTCCGTTGTGCCAGAAGCAGTTTAGTCATGCTGGCCACATGACCCGGAAAGCTGTCTGTGGACAAATGCTGGCTCCCTTGGCCTGAAAGCGAGATGAGCACCACAACCCCATAGTTGCCTTTGACTGGACCTAAAAGTCCAGGGGTCCTTTACCGTTATCTTTACCATCAGCAAACCTAAATTGGGAAGGGTTGCAGCTCAGACAGCCCCCAAGCCTGTGAATGCCTTCCCACCTGAAACCCTGGGAAGTCACTGCTAATCCATGTGGGCAATATAGACCTGTTTATTGGCTGTCTTATGTGCTTTTAGTATTATCTTGCATTATTGTCAATTCCCACCCCAATTTGATTACAGTGGAACCTCGGGTTAAGTACTTATTCGTTCCGGAGGTCCGTACTTAACCTGAAACTGTTCTTAACCTGAAGCACCACGTTAGCTAATGGGGCCTCCTGCTGCCGCTGCACCGCCGGAGCACGATTTCTGTTCTCATCCTGAAGCAAAGTTCTTAACCTGAAGCACTATTTCTGGGTTAGCGGAGTCTGTAACCTGAAGTGTATGTAACCTGAAGCGTATGTAACCCGAGGTACCACTGTATTCCTTATTGTTACATTCCATAGTTTCAATCCATAAACCACCTTGAATCTCATGATAAGAAGTGGGAGGGGGGCAGATTTAAACAGATAACTGGCAGCACCATCTGATTTTGCAAGTGTTTCCCGCATTCTGATCCACTTTTCCCCCCTTTCGCTCACAGATGTTACGCGCCATGCTGCTCTTCCTTTTCGAAGGGGACGAGCAAAGTGGGTTGTTTTATGTCAGAGCGTAACTGAACAAAACAAGAGCAGATGTTTCATCGGCACCTTTGAATGCTGTTGCAAGCTTGCTTATACTCAGGCTTAAACACTCTCAGAGTGCTACCTCCTGAGGAGAAACAAAACAAAAAGACAAAACATGTTCAAGCTTTACTTCACAGTTCTAAACATTCAAAATCCTCCAAGGAGGCCAACATTTATAGCCAAGATATTGGATGAGACACTATAAAGTAGGCCAGCGACTACCTATGTGCAAGAATATCGAAGGCTGCTATTAGTTTCCTCTGTGTTTCACATATGTATGCCAGGGGGAAGGGAGGAGAGGAGGCAGTGATTTCACAAGACAATGTTATAAAATATCTGGGATTTGTCATTTCAAACTGGTAAATGTCAGCCTCTTGGCTAATTACTTAGTTCCATACACTCCCACTGGTTTTATTTTTTTAAAAAAAAGAACCCAAAGTTTTAATTGGGGGTGGAATTAAACACATAATATAAGTGCATTCATTTGTTTAATAGGCTTTATTATGTTGTTTTTCAAAAGATCACCTTTAAAATGGCAAATCGAATGTTCCGGATTTTGGCAGGTAAACATATACAGAAATGCAGATGATCTGACACAGGCTGCACCTACAGGAGTAAAATGTGTCTTCAGCAAAACGCTGTTTATTGCTAAATTCGTTTTGCTCTTGACATTTTCTAAGATGCACTATTTTGCCCTTTGGTCTAACAAAATTGTTGCTTAAAAACGTACCGCTAGCCATTTTTACCTCTCCTAAAAGGGTTTGATTATGTCAAAAAGTGACATTTCCAATCAGTACCTCTATGCTCACAGGCACTTTTGGTGTAATAATGTGTAATGAAGGAGAAGCACTCAGGAGCAAGCTCTTATTCTTTCCTCTGTGATGTTTTTAATGCCTTTTTCTTTGCTGCTGCTGTTGCGGCTGAGGTACATAATAAAGGCAAAATCCATGCAATTCAATAGACAGCTGTTTAACTTTCATCACATCATAATGGTCCAATCAGCAGGAGCCTCAGCCCAATCAGTAGATAATATTGTGTGACATTCCCTTTTATCACTAAAGGGTGGTGCGGCAGGCCAAGGATGGCATGAAACTTTTAATTATTACTAAACCCCAATTCTTTGTATCAGTTTTGTTCAACCATGTCCTCAAATGAGACATGTCCTCAAAATGGCATTATCTGGGCTTGACCTATGCAAGGGAGCACCCGTGCAGTCAATAAATCCTGGAGTTTTGGAAACCCAGTGTGTGTGTGTGTGTGTGTGTGTGTGTGTGTAAGATAAAGGAGGGCGAGGCAAACACTCATCAGATCCGCTCTCGGTTCCACAATCACAACACGCTCCAAGCCGCTCAGGGCTTATCCCCAATGCTCAAAACAAAGAGCAAAATTATTATACATTTATGTGTTTGGGCATCCATAAAACAACAACGGTCACTTTGTTTCTCTGTTTATTTGCACAATGCTCAATTAATAATGTCCTCTGGGTGGCTCGCAATAAAAGTTAAGAACCATAAAAACCCTGAAAACCAGACTATTGGCAACTGCAGTACAAATCTAAATACATAACAGCACTGACAGCAAGACATACATCAAACAGCAGAACTAAAAAAAATGCCAGAGTTATTTACAGAAGAGAATATATTTATGTATCTCGTCAACCATTTGGCTAAAGACAGGTTTACTCACACACAAACACACCAGTGAATGGAAACTGCAGGTTAGGACGACCACTTTAATGTACCCACCATGTAAATAATGAACATGTTCTGCAGTTGTGCATACTGCGCTCAGTTACAACATAGGCTCCAATCCTAAACCCACTTACCCCATTCAATTCACTGGGTCTTACCTCTGAGTAGACATGGGTAGGATTGCACAGTGATTAAGAAAGAAGTTCATTGTTGTTAAGCTTAGAGGGAGAGGCAACCCTAACATGTGTCCCACCCCTGATATCATAGAAGAAGTTATAGAACAGAGAGGTGTGAACTTTACCAAAGACTCCGGGTCAAATGAAGTCTTGGCTGTTCCTTGCCCAATCTCTCTCACACAAAACCACGAAGAAGTGCACAAACATACACAGATACAACCCCTCCAGTTCCCTCCAACAAATACACACTGCCTGCAGCTGCTCCCTCTAAGGACAATCTTTCTGTTGTGTATCTCCTAAACGGACGTGAGTTGCACTCCATGCTATTAGTTAGGGGTAGTCCAGATATTGTTGGACTCCAACAGTTATCAGCCCCGGCCAGCATGGTGAATAGACAGGGATAAAGGGAACTGAAGTCCATCCGCAATCCATGAACTTTTGGCAAGCCCTGTCCAGGAGTAGTTAAAGGGGAGTGCTTTTATGTAACTTAGCTAGTGTGATGTAGGTGTTTAACTTTCCATTGTAAATGACTGGTTTCAAATGGGAAGTTCAAAGCTCCGTAAGTCTATGGATACAGAACACCAGCTAAACCACCTAAAGGCGCTCCCTGGAAATATTCATCAATTTGATATAATCTCAGGATTTAGCTCCCAGGAAACTTTACCTTAAAAAATGTAGCTTTCTGACTCTCCCACAATGCCCCAAGTGCCCTAATGCTAAGGGTATGTATAGAGTGCAACACAAAAAAGCATGTTAGAGATGCCTTCTTGATCTATTACCCTCACGCCAGATAAGGGCAATTTTACCAAAGGTCAAGTGTGGAATGTATGGAAAGCATGATCATTTGAATTGGTTTTAATTTATTTGGTCTTTTTAATTTTACTTATTCGTTTTTTAAAAATGTATATTCTGCTGCAACACAGAAATATGTTGCAACACTCTACAACAATATGCTGTGAGCCACCTTGGGTCCTGCACTAAGAGAAGTCAAATAAATAAATCAAGTAGCTTTCTGTCTCCCTATGAATGGCTGCACAACTTGCCTTCCACACCCTCCAACATCATGCTGATGAAAATCGGGATGCAGGTCTTTTGGTGCCACACTCTCTGCAAGTGCCAACTGTGGGATGTGATCCATGAGAGGCAATCAAGTACAACATTCCTTGTAATGCTAGAGAAGACATGCGAGGGAATGTTTGGTCCAGCCAGTCGAAACTTCCTGTTCCTCCTGGCTGGAGCATCCTTCCTTTTGCATGTGATAGAAGGTGGGTGTGATTTAACCTGTCCAGGTAACAAAAGGACAAGTCACACAGCACCCTTCTCTCTTTTTGACTTCCTTCTTCGTTTGACCAGCTTTTAGCTAGGACTGCTCTTCTAGCTCTCAGCCAGCAGAAGCACTGGGGTTATTCCCCCATATGGGGTAGATCCACATGTACATATTTGTAACTAAGTCTGTCTTCAGGAATCCAACTGTGAACTGATGTAAGTAAACTTTTTTATTGACTTTAAATAAGATTGTGGCGTCATTATTCTTTTAAGAGGGATTCAAGGGAACTTACCAGGAACATACAATTCAATCTGAGACAGACTGAATTGTATGATAATGAAAGACTCACACGAGCCTGCAACCAGCTATCTGCTGTGCAAGTAAAAGGGGGAATGTAACTCTGCTAAGTAAAGAAACTTGCTAGCGCAAGTTAGGAATGATAATAAACAATATATCCTCTCCTGGCACCCTGAACATTCCCACACCGACGCCAGATAATCCCTGGGATATCCTGGGATCTGTAATTCCAGAAATGTCCTGGGCAAATAGGGACGGTTGGAGGGTATGGCCTTCATGAGGTTGTTATAAATTTGCTAATTGCCCTGGATGGCTTGGATAGTCTTGAAAATGATGGAATAGCTAACCAGGCTTCCATTTATGCATATTTCAATAGGCTTGTCTTTAGACAAGGCACCTGACATGCTATTGTTTGCTTTACGCTGTCACAGAGTGGCATGCTTGCTTCAAGCACCTTACATTCGTGCCAAAATGGCAGCTGCTTCCCACATAACCCAGAACGACAGCCCTGATGCATGGGGGGAATCAGACAAGCATTACACTCTGCCTGTGGAAGTCAAATGCTGATGAATTGGGCCTTTAGCGTTGTAATAACTGTAGTGACTAATGGAACAACCCAAAGCTGTTATTAAAGAAAGGCTGAATAATATATTACCAGTATGGAATTCAGGGGGAAATAATTTTTTATAAAAGATTAATATCAATCATGCTTTTCACCCCCCAAAAAAGAGGGAGGCAGGGAGAGAGGCAGAACCTGAGAAATAGCTGGAGTCTGCAGCGGTTGGCTGAAATGAAATGGCATCCCACCCCACCTACAGGGAAAAAAGTCATCTCTGCTTATTCTGGGATTACCAGTGAGGTCTATCTTATAGGGATAAATAAAATGTTGTGGCATTTCTCTGGCATCACGGGGAGGCTAAAGGAAGAAAATAATTTTGCAAGAAGAAATGTCTATGGAAAACAACACTCTATGGGCTGAAATAACCAAGTCTGAATGTATTTCCTCCAAAATACAGTGGTACCTCAGGTTACATACGTTTCAGGTTACAGACGTTTCAGACTCCGCTAACTCCGCTAGTGCTTCAGGTTACGAACTTTACCTCAGGATGAGAACAGAAATCGCGCGGTGGCAGCAGGAGGCCCCATTAGCTAAAGTGGTGCTTCAGGTTAAGAACAGTTTTAGGTTAAGAACGGACCTCTGGAACGAATTGAATTCTTAATCCGAGGCACCACTGTATACAAAAACAATAACAACAACAACAACAAATCCTCCACTCTGCTTTTCAGTTAAAAAACAAACCAAAAAAAGGAAACTAAAAATGATATGAGAATCGTTTCTTCCTCTTTGCATGCCACACAATCTGGGTTGGGAAATTCAGAGGCAGGCCTAACAGTCAAGCATATGCTACCAGCATCCTTGGCCAAGTGCTATTGTGTCCAAAGTCAGTGCACCATTAAACAACGCCTGTCTTCAATGGCCAGCATCGCTTTTATTCATTCTGTTTAATAATAATATTAATCCAGTGGCCCTACCTGTGCCTAGTCCTCAGTAGGCACATGAACTACAAGACATAAAAAATGTGGAAACAAGAGGGTGCAGCAGGTAGATTTAGCGGAATAAACATCCAATGGTCTGGCTCATTATAAGGCAGCCTCCTATGGTAAGCCACACACCAAAAGTGCATACAGTTCACACTGTGTGTGTGTGGGACAGATTCAGGCCAGATCTAGGATGGCAATGAGTTAAGGACCTTCTCAGAAATAGTGCTCTCCCTAGACAGGTTCGTCTTTTGCCTATTCGGATGTATTTCTGGCACCAGCAGATGACTTTCTGGGCATTTTTACTGTGCTCATTTTCTCTGCTGCCCTGTTCTCCTGAAGCACAATTCCACTGTTTCGCTTGGAAGCCACCCTGGAGATTCTTATATTGAAAGGCAGTACTGTGGACTCTCGAGTTACGTACTACTCTGGATATGTAACTTTCAGGTTGCGAATGGGGCAACCCCAGAAGTTCATACTTCCAGGTTTCGCCGTACGCATGCACAGAAGCGCTCTGCGCACCGTACACGTGTGCAGAAGTGCTCTGTGGTGCCGCGCACATGTGCAGAAGTGGCACCTCCAGTTACGGACTTTTCAGGTTAAGTACGGACCTCTGGAATGAATTTAATTCATATCCGGAAGGTCCACTGTATATTAATTATTTATGCAAATAAATAAATAAATAAATAAATCAAGCACCAGTGTACCAATGCCCTTTAAAGTTCAAGGTCACTTAGAAAAAGGAAAAAGGAAACCTTCACGAATACAAATTGTATAACAGGGAGAAATCTTTGGGTGGGGATGAAATAGAAAACCTTGCAATGTATACTAGTCATGCAACAAAAAAAGTACCAGTCAGATGCATTGGAAACAAAAATGTTATCTGCTAAAGAGGATCTATCAGGACAAAGACTTTAAAATTATTGGTAAAAGGCAACAGTGACCAAGGTTGTGGGAAGTGATATAAGGACAGCAATCTAAAGATGGTAGAAAAACAACAGATGTGTGCCGCAACAAAATGCTACAGCATGGAGTGTCGCTGTTCAGAATTTCAGATCCTCCATTCCATTCCTCCTCCTTGCTTCCCGTTTTCAGTCTAAGCAGTCAGCATTTCATGGATACATGCTTGCTCCTCATTCTTTGGGGGAGGGGGTGTTCCTGCAAAGTCTTTTTCCTAACCTTCATTTGCACTTCTGCAAACCTTGGAGCTCCTTGAGTCTGCTAACATACAGTTGTACCTTGGTTCTCAAACAGAAACCGTTCCGGAAGTCCATTCAATTTCCGAAAACGTTCGAAAACCAAGGTGTGGCTTCCGATTGGCTGCAGGAATCACTTTGGTTTTTGGACATCTTCGGAAGTTGAATGGACTTCCGGAATGGATTCCTGCAGCCAATCGGAAGTCATGGAAGCCGCGTCAGACGTTTGGGTTACAAAGAACGTTCACAAACTGGAACACTCACTTCCGGGTTTGCGGCGTTCGGGAGCCAAAACGTTAGACTCGCAAGGCATTAGGGATCAAGGTATGACTGTACCGCTTCCTGTGTGCGTGGCCGGTGGCATTCTGACTACTTGTGGATTGGGACTCACATAACTAAGACCGCCTTTAGTGCAGAGGGAATACTGTCATACAAAGACTGCTGGAAGGGAAGAAACTCCGGCACAAATAGAAAGAGGAGCAACAGCACCGCTGGAATACAGCATAAGAACGGGAATTGAGATGAAAAGTCTAAAGGTAAAGATTTATCATACCTAATTTCATTTGCAATACAATATATTTAAACTTTCTGACATTAGTGTGGCCCTTGTGTGCTCAGCGCAGAGAACCTGTCACATTCTTAGCATTTCCGACAATGCCCAACTGTCCTCAAGAGCATTTTTATCTCGCTCCATTAATAAAAATGCAAAACGTGAATATTTGGGAAATGCGTCAGCTACTAGTCTCCAAAGGACAATACAGAAGCTTGCATAGATTAAAGTGGTCGGCAAGTGGTATTTTTATTTCATTTTTAAAACGCCACTTACATGCCTAACAGCACAATCCTATGTGAGCTCAATGGGGCTTGCTCCAAGATAAGTGTGTAGACTGTAGGGTAACATTTGTAGCAGCCTCCTCCACACTGGTGCCCTCTGGGTGGTTTGGGCCACTGATCCCATCAGCCTCATAGCCTGCTGGGAACTGTTTCCTAACACACCCGGGAAGGTTGCTATGTAGGGCCCAATTCTGGCAGAAACATAGAATCACAGAATTGTAGAGTTGGCCCTGGGGTTCATCTAGTCCAACTGACTGCAATGCATCGATGACAGATGGCCACCCAACCTCTGCTGAAAGACCTCCAATGAAGAAGAGTCCACAGCCTCCCAGGGAAGTCCACTCCACCATCAAACAGCTCTGACCAGGAGAAAGCTCTTCCTGGTGCTTAGGCAGAATCTCCTTTCTTGTACCTTGAATCCATTGGTTTGAGTTCTACCCTCCAGAGCAGGAGAGAATAAGCCTGCTCCATTTTCCCATGTGACAGCCCATTTGAAGATAGCTAGAATATCTCCTCTCAGCCTCCTCCTCTTTTTCCAGGCTAAACACACCCAGCTCTTTCACCCGTTCCTCACAAGGCTTGGTTTCCAGACCCTTGATCATCTTGGTAACTAAAAAACACGTTGAAAAGTCCTCTTTTCCTTGACCATTTCCACATCTCTCTTTTTAACAAAGTTGCCCATTAACATGTTGTTCACCAAATAAGCAACTCTTGATTCTGATGAGATTCATTAAGTATTAATTGCATTAAATCTGTTTTCCAATTACGTATTACATTACCAACTATCAACATACATATAAACAAATGCATTATTTATGGCATGATTAACATGGGATGTAGTGTTATTTTAATCTAATTTTACCAAGTGGGTGTATATATAAAGAGCTGCAATGAGCATTTCTGTGTACGAAGCTCAACTGTGAGGCCTTGCTCGCTTTGAGCTGCAGATGTAGGAACATGAAGTTTGCAGAAGGAAAGCTGAGGGAAGAAAGGGGGAACCTGCAGAAGTCACTTCAGTGCTGCTAATTTGACTTAACTCCCAGAGCCACACTCCCATTGCCTCTCAAGACAGACAGATGCCAAGAACAATTTCTGCCATATATCTTGCATCTTATGACCAGAGAAGGAGAGATGAGAATATCTATTGCTTTGAAATGAAAAACACCTGCTTCCTGTGCAAAATGATTGCCTTTCTTTCCTTTTATTGTCTAGTGCACAGGTTGGGAAGATTAGTAACAGCAAGTGTATCCAGCTCTGTCTTAAGACTCAGCTATACAGTTGCAAAAAAAACGTTTAAAATGTGTTGTAAAGCGCAATACACAAATGTGACACTAGATGGCAAAAGTGAGCTAAGCCAAATTCAATGTATTTTTCAAATAATAATAATAATAATAATAATAATAATTATTATTATTATTATTATTATTATTTTAAAAAGTGTTTTCACAGCATTTTTTACATGTGTGTAGATTCCACCCCTGTCTATTTTCACTGATAAGGCTTTAAAGCCCCACATTTCGCCAGTTTCAATGGTCAGGAATGATGGAAGTCCTGGTCCAAGAAAATCATGTCACCAGGTTCAAGAAGGCTAGCACACCTCTGCCTTGGGATATGGAACTCTCTCCACCAAGATACATGATCAGTCCCCTCCTTGGTAGTGTTCAGGGGAAACTCTAAAAGCCTCTTTTGTTCAGTTTCGCTTTTAGCAACAGGATTCAGTAGGAACTAGCCTCAGATTTGGGTGTTATACTGACATGAGTGGAAGTGTCAGATTGACAAGAATCAAATATACAAAAGGATTTGCTTGTTGCTGCTGCTTTATTGCCATCATTATGTGATTAAGTAGCCTGTATATTATATGGATTTAAACGTTGTTAGCTGTCATGGGAAGCTGCTGTGTTTTCAATGGGAGCCCATGGATTTATTAAATATTAACTTAAATTAGCACATTTCTCAACCACATCTCCACCAGGAGATTCCAGGGTAACGTGCAAAAGTGAGATAATTCACACAACATAGAAGCACAACGTATTTAAACAAACGCAGCAAACAAAACGTACAGCAAGGTAAAAACCAAAGCGCAAAATCCATTAGGGCTGAAATTCTTTCTGAAATGCCTGAGAAAACGAGAGTGTCTTCTTAACCTGATGCTGAAGAGAAGATTGCAATGCCAGGGTCTGCTTGCGGTAGGCATTCCAAAGTTGTGGTGCCAAAACAGAAAAGTTTTATCTGCTTTCTAACCACCTAAATGCACCTATGTTAAAATAGATTAGGAAAGGGAATGAACTGGGACTGGAAAAAAATACTCTGGAAAGGGTTCGGTGACACTTTCAACCTTTGTCGCTTCAATCAATTTATGCTGTGAATATAAAATCAATAATCATCCACATAAGCACGAGGGGACCTCCAAGGCAATTTGAGCTACTCATATGAAAATGCAATAAGCCTTATAAAAAGCCACTGCTGCACAGTCCGAAGTAATATATTTCGTGGTGTGTTTAAAAGCTAAGAACTTTAAATCAAATCACTTACTTAGTTATTTAAATATTTATAAACTGAGGCACTGTACACAGCACCAGAACACAGTATTGCAATTATAACTTCAATAAAAATATCAACAGCATGTTAATAAACTGGTGTGTGTATTTATGTTCCAAAGTCCTGTCTGAGCACTACAGTTTTTTTAAAGGCATATAAAAGAAAGCAGGGATCAAGTAACCAGAGCAGGGGAGTCATAGTCAGAATAGACTCACTGAAATCAATGGCAAATCAACCCTGACAAATTAAATCCACTGACTTCAATTGGTCTGTTCTGAGCATGACATAGCTGGATTCCCCCAAATAAAGCACAGATGTGTAGAATAATTAAACTTCAGTTTGGAAGTCATATTGCCTGTGGTATAAATGGCAAGAGTGTTAGGGTAAGAGAGCATTCCTGTTTTATTCCAGATTTCTGATATAAGATCTCTTTGCAATCAGAAGCGCGTCTTTCGGCAGGGGCAATAATATTTAGTTCATTCTCAGCTGCATTTCTTTCCTGACTTTTCTGTACAGCTCAAGGGTATTTTTTAAAGGCACAAGGTATTGAAAGGTATCCTTTTAAAGGCATCAGGTATAGCCAACAGGCAGACTGGAATCTGGATGCCCAGTCCATATTTCATAGACGGTCCAAACAAGTTAAAATGTTAATGACAGTGCTTCCAGTGCATGGCTGGGAAGCCAGGCTGGAGTCACAATTTGCTGGATCTTCTGAAAATGGCTCACCCATCACACACAAAACCATATCTCAGGCGATGTGCAAAGTTCCAGCTGCACTGAGCTTCTCACTAACTCTACACACCCAACTGTTGTGCTCCTTCTAGCCCCATTTTCTTTCTCTCTCTCTTTTTTACATTTTAGATCACATTTGATCAATAGGGATTTCATTTTGAGGGAGATGTAAACAATAAGCACCACTCTATTGCAACTGAACTACTAACTAAGTTTACATTTTAAGTTGCAAGACCAATCCATAAATTCATTACCTCGTTGGCTAAATTGCTCTATTTCCGACCACTTTCTCCACTTTCAGGCACACCATGTCAGATAAATTTGGGCATTTGCGTCTGGAAATCACTAAACACTAATCACCTGACTGAAGTATTGATCAGCTGCTTTCACACACCCAACATTTATAATTACAGACAAGACCACTGTAGCTGCAAAGACCGCACAAGGCAAGCTTCTCAGCTAGAAACCATATTGCCAAACACTCGTAATAACCTCCATTCACCGTCTTCCAGACTTGGAAAGGCTAAAGGTACAGGACACATGCAGCATATCCGTTCTAAAGCAGTCATATTAAAAAGAGTGCAATCTTTTCTGCAAGGCAATAGATTGTGCCCAGAGTCTCAACTTCTTCCCACAAATTATCAACTGCACTCCATATGTCCCGTCCCACTTTGGAAATCCACTAGAATCGATTTCACCAATAATTTCTGCTCTCCCAAGGCATTCTGAATACCTGCTCTCTCTTTTCCCACTCAGGACCTGTGCACTTTTTGGTGCAATCCTATCCTGATCACCTGGATGGACTTATCACCTGCCTATCATGCTGGATGTGAACCCGTTCACTCCAATGGTGATTCTGCATATGGTCATGAGGTTCCACTGTCTTTGTAACCAGGCATGATATTGTAGACAACTCAGTAGAGAGGATTGACTGAAACTGTGAGGGGCAAGTATTAGAATAACAGAACAATGCTTTTCTGAAAAACAACAACTAAAAATATCAAAACAAAAACCATACACTGAAAAATTAGTTGGTTTTCTTCCTGAGATGCTGCATATCTGATTTTTTTTATAGGGTATTTCCTGTTAGATTAAAGAGTATCATGTAGTGACTACATGGGACGCCATAGCTGAGTGGCAAAACACATGACTTGTCTGCAAAAGCTTCCATGTTCAATTCCCAGTTAAAACAAGCAGCTGATGCAGAGGAGATCAGCATTTGCCAAGCCAGTGCCCTCCATATTTCTTTAGACTACAACTCCCATCAAACCCAGGCAGGACACTGCTGGCTGAAACTGATGGGTGTTATGGTCCAAAACATCCCGAGGGCACCAGGCTAGCAAAGACAGGAGTTGGCAGTTGTGATCTAGAAGGACAGACTGTCAACATAGATATAAAGGAGGTTCCTATGGCTAGAATCCTAATCCCACTAACCTGGGAGTAAGCACCATTGAACTGAACAGGACTTACTTCTCTGAGTTGACATGATATGGGGCTGGAGCTGTATGTTTGTATATCCATGTAAAGCAGGGGTCAGCAAACTTTTTCAGCAGGGGGCCGGTCCACTGTCCCTCAGACCTTGTGGGGGGCCAGACTATATTTTGGGTAAAAATAATGAACGAATTCCTATGCCCCACAAATAACCCAGAGATGCATTTTAAATAAAAGCACACATTCTACTCATGCGAAAACATGCTGATTCCCAGACAATCCACTGGCCAGATTTAGAAGGTGATTGGGCCGGATCCGGCCCCCAGGCCTTAGTTTGCTTACCCATGATTTAAAGGAATGCAGCACGTCTGCGGAAGCACTGCACTCGCAATTTCCATCATGCATTAGCAGTGTACTAAATGCAGCCTGCAGCCTCCGTTAACGCTTCTCTCATTTCCCATGCACCGGACTGACTTCGGTACAATTAACCCCACGTTAAGAAAGATGTGCCATATAATCTAAGCTCTTTAAGATTCCACTGTTGGAGAAAGCTCAAAATGACTGGTGGAAATATAAACGGAAAGGAGAGCTCCAGTCAGTTTCGCTTCGAAACGACAGCGTCAAAAATCTGTTGGACTGTCTTATCTAGGGCAGCGATCGGGAAACACACTCAAAAGCTTCTGTTCCGACAAACTGTGCCAGCTACACAGAACTTCGTCAGAAATTATGTGACCTGTGCCCCTGTGGGGATATACAAAGGCATGCAGATTAGCTACGATGCTTCCTTCCTCCTCCTCCTCCTCCTCCTCCTCCTCCTCCCAGCCCATGCAAAGAATTCCCTAAGACACGACTAGGCTATTTCTAAATGCCCTGAAGGCATGAGAAAAAAATTGGGGCGGAGGAGGGGGTGGAACTGTTCTCACCAGAGGCAAGAATTCTGCACATCAAAACACCAAAGGATTTTTCTTTACAGAAAATCAGTTCACTGCTTATGAAAACATATGCATCCTCAACAACTCTTCATTAGGTAAGCAACGCTGTCTCTAACACGCTGAGCATCAGTTCAGTTAACAAATTCCCAGGCTGATAGCATAGGTGTGGAGGAAGTACACAGTTTCCCAACCTTTGTGGTTAACTCTCCCCAGCTCAGGGAATAAGTTCCCTTGATTTTAGTGTGAGTCAGTTGCAAGATCTCGCCTGCCTCAATCTCCCCTATCCCCTGCCCAAGACACAGTAACTTGGGGAGGAGGCAGGTGCTTCCAGGTTGAGGCAGGTGCTCCCATGACCCCTGGAGAGCAGCTTTTTCCCATGGTTTGTAGCACTTTGTCACTGAGGATTCTTGAACTGGTAGTCGCACCCCTAGAGGGAAACAAAGATCTACTTGGACACTGCTGCTGCTGCCTTCCCATCTCTATCCACCACCACCACCCCACCCTGCAAAGGAAAGCTTTTAGGCCAGGCAGAGGCAAACTTGGCCCTTCAGATGTTTTGGGACTACAGCTCCCATCATCCCTGACCACCGGTCCTGTTAGCTAGGGATGGTGGCTTTAGGGTCAGGGAAGAGAGGGGGGCAGAGGAAAGGCACTTTCTGAGTACCTCCAAGCCTTTGGTAACCACTTGAATCAGAGAGTGCATATTCCTGGAACACTTAGCAACAGGACTTGATGCGGTGCTCAAGCCAAGACTGCTGACACTGCCATGACAAACTATGCTACAGCGGACCTACGCTGTTTCCTCATTCACATCAGTGGCAGCTAATGATATTGTCGATGTGAGGCCACAGATAGGAGTCTGAGTTGAGACAGGTGCCACGGGAGCAGCCAGAAGTCAGGATGAAAGAGCTGGATTAGAGATGGAGGAATGAGTCAGCAGGGTCAAGAAAGAAAAGCAGGACCAAAGAGTAATTAAGGATGCAAAGCTCAAGAAGATCTTGTTGCTTGGGAGACCCTCAGCCAAAAGAGGGAAGCTGTTTCATCTCAAGACAGACCATTTGTCCATCTAGCTCAGTACTCACAGCACTGATTGGCAGTGGCACTCCAGGGTTTCAGAGAAGGATCTCTGCTAGCGCTATCTGGAGATGTTAGACACTGAAGCCGGAACCTTCTGCATGCCTTGCAGATCATTCTTCCACTGAGCTCTGGCTCCTCTCTGCCCAGAAGGATCCAATCGCCAGCCTGGATGAGGGGAGTCAGATCAAGGCTGGAAGGTTATTCACTGAGGAGGCTGCCATCTGGAGTTCAGTGGCTCACCACACAAATGCAGATCAAGCAGGTTCTAACAGTTGTGCAGCAAGAGCAAGGTAACACATAACATGTTAGGGGGTGAACATAAAAGGGAAGTTATTAATATGTAACGCTGTACTGTTTTTAACACTTGACTGGGAGCCGCCCAGAGTGGCTGGGGAAACTCAGCCAGATGGGCGAGGTATAAATAATAAATTATTATTATTATTATTATTATTATTATTATTATTATTATTATTAACTCAGTGTTGAAGCAGTGATTCTTCAACATCAACTTCGTTGCACTGGTCATGTTGTATGGATGCCTGATGATCGTCTTCCAAAGCAACTACTCTATTCCAAACTTAAAAATGGAAAGCGTAATGCTGGTGGTCAACAAAAGAGGTTCAAACACTCTCTCAAGGCAAATCTAAAAAATGTAGAATAAGCACCGATAACTGGGAAACATTGGCCTGTGAGTGCTCCAATTGGAGAACAGCCTTTACCAAAGGTGTCATGGGCTTTGAAGACACTTGAACTCAGGACGCAAGGGAGAAACATGCTAAGAGGAAGGCATGCTTGGCAAATCCATATTGTGATCAACTCCTGCCCGGAAACCAATGTCCCCACTGTGGAAGGACATGTGGATCCAGAATTGGCCTCCACAGTCATTTACGGACTCATTGTTAAAAACGTGTTTATGGAAGACAAACTTACTTGGCTACAAGTGATCACCAAGGAAGAAGAAGAAGAAGAAGAAGAAGAAGAAGAAGAAGAAGAAGAAGAAGAAGAAGAAGAAGAAGAAGAGGAGGAGTAGTTCTATCCTTTAGGTATATATCCAAAACAATATTCAAAGAGCTCCTTAGAAAGAGAACTATACCCAACCCTAAAAAAATGTTTTCGGGTGAAAGGAATTACCCTCAAACGCACAGATTTTCAAACCAGATCAAACAAGGGCAATTCAGTATAAACAAAGTAAACTGCAAGTGAAATGCGTAATGTGACTTTAAGGTGAAACAAGGGAATAAAATCCCAAGGGCCCTGAACTTTGCATTTCACACCTTGCAGCTGCCAAATATTAAGACAATGGTTTTGAACACAATAATATCTGTAACTAACCCAGTGTCTCCAGCCTGCAGGCTCAAGTCTTACCGATTACCCTTGCTCCTTCTCCTCGCTGCACAGAATTGCTCCGTTGAACTTGATGTTGCTAACTTCGGCCTAACTCGCAAAGAACATTAGCTTTAACAAAATATATTCAGCCAGCAGAAATTCCAAGCTTAAGCCTTTATCCGGAAATGCAAACGATCTTGTGAAAAAGTGTTACTATTTAAACTACTAGCATGAAGTAGGAACTCCATCAAAGAAAAGGAAAGAAGCATCCAGCCACTACTTGTTTTTCCTCTTTCTCCAACGTCCTCTATGCTAATCTATCGCAAACAAACTTGGAAGTCTCATCACCACCTCATCAGCTTGTCAGAACAAGGAAGGTCCATCAGTTACCCAAACACTGTGGCAGTGACATTATTGCTCCTACTCTGAAAAAAAAAATGTATCGTAGCTGCATTCCCCTGTGTACCTCCTCCTCCAAACTATGGGTTTCAGGAGCTTAAAACAATGAGATTTTCAGATCATAGAACAGATGAGTGGGTTCCCAAATGAATGCACCTACAGAAGCTCTGTCTGTCTGTCTGTCTGTCTGTCTGTCTGTCTGTCTGTCTGTCTGTCTCTTTGACACACCCTTGTTGGAGGACTGTAAAACAGATATGGCAGGAATTGAATTATTGAAGGTTCTGTAAAAGCACAGTTATAAAGCCTTGAATAGTGAGGACCTAAAGATAAGAACAGAAATTGTACACCTGTGTCTTTATTTTCTGCCAGTTTAGTCTTTTATATTTGCATCTCCAATTTTAAAGCAGCATTGTCTATGGTTTTGAAGTGACTTCCTGAAGTAGCGATCATAAACCCAAAGTTAATTTTACAGTATCTGTCTCAAAAGGTACTTGGCATTGTGTTTTCTCTTCTTGTGATGATTTCAGAGTTTGAGAGCGCTAAGAGATTGAACTAGAATAGGATGGAATATCCAGGAAAAGCTGTTTTTAGAAGAATAATCTGCTCGTGAGACTCGCTTTTCACATCTGATAATGGCCCTGCCAATACAATTGATTCATTTCAGCAGGCTATGGAAAATGGTAAGCCCCTTATGGCAGCCATTAATTGCCCTGAAAAAGAGCAAGATCCTAGACCCGGAATGCAAAAATTCTTGAAGATTTGGACTAAAAAGGCAGGATGAGGAACCTGCGAAAACCAAGGACTGTTGACTGCTTAAGAGTATATGGAACAACATGGAATACGTAGCCGCTCTTCTGGAAGTTACGTATTGAAGTCTATCTGTTGGCTCTAAATGTTTCCAAAAGCTGTTTTGACAAGGCCTTTAGTGCTGTTTTTGAAAGCCAGGTTATTGGTGATGGTCTCAGTTTTGTTGTTCCTTAACCACCTAAGAAGCTAGGGAAGTCTGTCCCTTTCCAGTGAAAGGTTTCAAAAGCTTGTGTAATAATCAGCATGGGCGCCACCACACAAGAGGCAGGAAGGTGAAACAATGCCTGCTAAAAAGTTCTATGACAAGCAAGTGCCACAATCTGTTTGTTGTTGTTATTGTGATTATTATCATCATCATCCTACTTTTTCTCCAAAGCGCTCAAGATGGTGTGCATGGTTATTCTCCACCTCCTCATTCAAACGACAACAGCCCTGGAGGTAGGCTAGGCTGAGAGGCAGTGACTGGCTCAAGGTCACCCAGTGAGTTTAATGGACAAGTTGGGATTTGAACCTTGGGCTCCCAGCTCCTAGCCCGACGCTCGAACTCCTCCACCACTCCGGTGAGATTTCTTAGGAAGAACAAAAAGGCAATTTATTGTTGTTTAGTCATTTAGTCCGACTCTTCGTGACACCATGGACCAGAGCACGCCAGGCACTCCTGTCTTCCACTGCCTCCTGCAGTTTGGTCAAACTCATGCTGGTAGCTTCGAGAACACTGTCCAACCATCTCGTCCTCTGTTGTCCCCTTCTCCTTGTGCCCTCCATCTTTCCCAACATCAGGGTCTTTTCCAGGAAGTCTTCTCTTCTCATGAGGTGGCCAAAGTATTGGAGCCTCAGCTTCACAATCTGTCCTTCCAGTGAGCACTCAGGGCTGATTTCCTTCAGAATGGATAGGTTTGATCTTCTTGCAGTCCATGGGACTCTCAAGAGTCTTCTCCAGCACCATAATTCAGAAGCATCAATTCTTCAGCGATCAGCCTTCTTTATGGTCCAGCTCTCACTTCCATACATCACTACTGGGAAAACCATAGCTTTAACTATACGGACCTTAAAGGCAATACAGGAGTTTTAATGCTGATAGCCCACTTTATGGGCAAATTGACAAACTCTCCCCCCCCTTTCACACACACATCCTCAAATAATTGCAAAAACTACTAACACATTTCAGTCATACTACATTTCAAAAAAGGGGTGCCCCATAATGCAGCAGGGCCATGTGTGTGTGTTTAAACATAGCTTTTCCCTTCTCCCTGCCATTTATCACAAAAGAAGTTGATGCAGAAGCTATGAACAATTTGGAGCAACTCTCCCCAACCCCAGGAGGCTTTCTGGGGGCGCAGGTGGCTGGGGGAAAAAAACTTTCCTTTTGTCAACTTGAGTTTAATTTAACTAGGATCCAAGCCAACGTGTTTAGAATCAGGGTACTGAAACTAAATATGAATGATAACATAAAAATAAATGGCTCGCCCGGAGTCATCAGTTAAAAAAGAGACAATAATAGAGATCAGAAGTTCTGGGCCTCTGTGTCCTGTAAGGCCAAATCAGAAAGCAATAACTTCAACAGGCTTTGGCTCTGGCCCAAACTGCCAATATTAAAGGGAAATGAAGATGAACTAGGATATATTTCTTAATATACTACCGCTGCTATTATTCTGACAGCCAACAAGCCTAAAAACAAGACCTGGCATACGAGTAAAACTCCCAGCAGAGCATCTAGAAGCAAAACCAAGCACTGAACCATGTAAATCTACTTGCAACAAAATGTCTTCACATATAACATGCCCATCAAAATAAACTCTTAGAGGGGAAATATTCCACCTTTGGGAAACCAGGGTTTGGTGTAAATATGGTTATTGCAAAGCTGGCTCCATGTATCACAAAGGGCTGCTCTCATTAAAGTGCGAGAACATCCCAGGCCGGCATAGAATCTCTCAGATCCAAAGAGCTGGAAGAAAGTTTGTCTGAAATCACAGGGGTTAGGGCTACCCTTCTGGCAGGAGTCTGTTCCCTTTAAGTGACATGCAAATGCAGGTAGTGAATCACTTTCCCACCTGGTGAAAATTATCATCAGAAACCTATAACAATATGCATTTCTGTACTCATAAAAGGTAAAGGTAAAGGACCCCTGGCAGTTAAGTCCAGTCGCAGACAACCCTGGGGTTGCCGAACTCATTTTGCTTTACAGGCCGAGGGAGCCGGCATTTGTCCACAGACAGCTTTCCGGGTGGCCAGTATGACTAATTTGCTTCTGGCACAATGGAACACCGTGATGTAAACCAGAGCACATGGAAATGCCATTTAGCTTCCCACCATAGTGGTACCTATTTATCTACTAGCACTTTTTGGCGTGCTTTTGAACTGCTAGGTTGGCAGGAGCCGGGACCGAGCAATGGGAGCTCACCCATAGCAGAGATTCGAACCGCTGACCTTCTGATTGGCAAGCCCAAGAGGCTCAGTGGTTTAGACCACAGCGCCACCCTTTTGTACCCATTACTACACTGGAAAACTAGTGCAATGGGGCCTTTACCTCTTCCTTGCACTTACTCAAAACCCACTGTGGGGTTCAGCAGAACCCCAGAACAGCACTGGGGAAGAAGGAGGGATAGTTTGGCCTGAGAAGCAGAAATATTTGCATTGATGGAACAGTTGTAACAGGAGGATGCAGAATTCCTTCCCTAGTAGCATTGTTATTGCAGCCTCCTGGTTATTTTGCTTGCTCTTTTCTGTATTTCCACCCCCACCACCAGTTCTACACTATCTTTTTTTGTGACGAGGAGTCTAGAAACATTCCGAGTTTGGACCACTCTGCAAAGGAATTATACCCCCAGTGTGAATACCATCTGATTATTTCTGAAACTGATAATGAGCACAACTAAGTGAAAGAATTCATTAGGAAGGAATATATCAAACTTGTCTGAACTTGACGGATTCAGCAAGACTATTACTTCTGCTTCAATTTCTGTGGCACCCGGAAGGGCTTGAATGCTGGCTTCATTAACACATTGACTTGAGGAAAGCGGCGATGTTTCACTGCTGGGGGACCCGAGTTCAGGTGCCGCACGGAAATAAAGATCAAATACAAAATACAGATATTCTAATGATAGAGAGCAGACAGAAGGTTGCTCTCACGCTCAAGTTTCTTAAGAACGTAAGAAGAACCTGCTTCATCAGGCCAGTGGCTCATCGAATCCAGCATACTCTTCTGCAGCCAACAGGGAAGGGAGAACATAGCCATTGCGCCTAGTAGCCATCAATAGCCTTGCCCTCCATGGATTTGCCTAACGCCCTTTTAAAACCATCCAAGTTGGCACCATCACTACTTCTTGAAGGAATATTTTAACTACGGGCTGCTTGAAGAAGCACAGTGGTATCTCGGGTTACATATGCTTCAGGTTACATACGCTTCAGGTTACAGACTCCACTAACCCAGAAATATTACCTCGGGTTAAGAACTTTGCTTCAGGATGGGAACAGAAATCGCGTGGCGGCAGCGGAAAGCCCCATTAGCTAAAGTGGTGCTTCAGGTTAAGAACAGTTTCAGGTTAAGAATGGACCTCCGGAATGAATTAAGTACGTAACCAGAGGTACCACTGTACTTTCTTTTGTCTGTCCTGAATAGTCCAACTGCTCTATGTGACAGTTCCTTGTCATTTTAATCAGTCCTTTACAAACCATGTGTTGTTTGTGAAGTTGTTTATTCTATCATAGGCACCATCTATGTGGAGCCGTGGGGGCCTGGGCACCCACAAATTTCCAGTGAAGGGGCCGTCCCCCTCCAAAAAAAATTCTACTCTGCAGCACACACATGTTGTGGGGTGTGCACACATCAGCATGCTTCCGAGACATGCGCAAGTGATGTCAGCACGCCAGGGATGTGCCAACATCACATGCATGCACGCCACGGTGACGTCGGCACACCCCGGGCACCCACTGTCACAGGGGCAAGGTGGTGTGCATGATCTATATCATACCTTTTCTCCAAAGATTCTCTCCCCTCCCTGTTTGGTCCTCACATCAAACCTTTGTTGGTGTGTGTGTGACGGGTGCAAGGGTACCCCGTGAGCATCTTGGCTACATGGGGGTCTGAACCTGCCTTTCCTAGAGTCCCAGTCCAACACTTTGTTGCGCCACACTGACTGCCATGTGTTAGCATGCAGAATGAGGACAAATGCTATGTTTAAGGATAGACGTTTTCCTCTGACAAACACACAAGTCTTTGTACGATCATCTAGAGTTGTGCCAAGGCCATATGGCACTTTATCAATAGATGTTTCCTTTCGATAATTATTTTTGCACATGCATCACTCTGTGAGACACTGCGTACACACAAATGTTTCATCTTCCGAAAGGACAAGCCTAACTACTTTTTGAAAGTTTAATTAGGAGTAAAAGCAAATTTATGTAGTAATAATAAGACATTGTCAGCAAGTAATAAAGACATAAACCTACCATGCATTATCAGCACTTAGGAAAGATAATCTTTCCAATATCACTTACAAAATGCCTAAAGAAACTCTCACACTGTAATGTACGTCATCTCGGAAGATTCTATTTGCTACACCAAGATTGTATTTAACTACTCATTTGGTGGGTAATTCAGAAAATGTCACTTTCATGTTCTTTTTCTTCCTTTCTGGCACATAAGCAAAGTTTGCAGTATATCCTAAAATAATTGTATTTGCCCTTAGCAAACATGCTATTTGAGCTTTCAAAGAAAACATAGATATAGGCTGATAAAAAATTACTCCCGCTCAAAATGCATTGACAGATTTCTACAGAAGCTTCTTCAAGTTAAGAAAAGGTTTATTTAAATCTATTTAAATGTTCTAATGTGCAGTGCAGTGCTGTATTATGAAACTTCTACAATAGTAAGATGATATAAAATTATGAAAATGGCAGTCAACTCACAGGAGAACTGCATCTCCCATAGTTTTTTGGGAGCCTTTTGCCCTAACACAGAACAACCAGGAGACAAAGAGGGAGGAATATGACAGGCCTCTCTCATTCTTCTCCCTCTGTGCATGCAGTTTCTGTTCTGCCTCCACCATGTGCAAGGCAAGGGAAAGGGGCAGTGAGGGCTTGGCTTGGTGAGAACAGGCAAGTTCTTCTCTGGCTCAGATTTTAACCTGAGGGGGAGAATAATTTGGGGGGCTTGTAAACCCTACCTCTTTATGAGTCCCTGAAACTTGTATCTAAGCCTAAACTCTGAGTACTTTGCCAGCCATCTCAGTTCCCTGCCTCAGTGTAACTGCTTTGTCTAAACTGATCCCTACGCCTTCCAGTAATCTGTTTAGCAGCTTTAGATTTTTAATGCTAATTACACTCTGATGTGTTATGATGGGATCTCTTGACTGCCTATAAGGACAGCATGAAGTCTGTTTAAAATATTGTTATTAGGGCTTATTAGTCACTTTTGTTTATGAAATATAAAGTCTCAAAGTGACTTGCAATATAAAATTATTCAGGTGACTCACCTTCGCGTTGCCTTCCTACAAAATTTCTCTCTCCCTCCTTCTCCCAAGTTTCACTTTACTTTGCAAGGAAAACCTCTTCATTGCTGTGTCTCTCAGCCTGGCTTGCCTGCTGGCTTTCAAAAACATCAACAGCTTCCAGTCCTGTAAGACTCTGGACTGCAGCCACTTTCTGTTCATCTCTGAATCAAAGACTATTGTGAAGAAGTTAGCAAGCCGCAGAGATGAAGCACTTAAAGATTCCACAGAAATCTAAAGCTCTCGTGTACTGTGATGCTTCAGAATCTTGAGAGGACAAATAAAGCTGAGAAATATAAGAAGTTAGCAGATTGATGACGAGAAGGGAGATAAGCAGACGGTTTGATTTGAAGCCGTACTTGGTACTTTAATCCTGGCACCATGTCATGTTCTGCTTAATTCATATTCCTTAAACCGAGGGGCAATCTTCAAATAAAACTAGGTTTATTCTAAGAAGACGCATCTGTTGTGAACCACCTTAACCTCTCCCTGTCTCTACCTGCTAGGACCAACTAGAACGAGCTCTGAGTGTCAGCAGAAAGTGTGCTTCATAAATGGGATGCTTACATTCTCAACAACAACAAAGCGTATCCCTTTTTGTGAAGAATGCAAGAAAGCGAAGGCATGCCCCGTTTCACCTCTTGAAGCAAAATGGGAAGTGTAGCCCTGCCCTGCTGCCATCATATCTGTCGCCACACACTCTGCCGCTGCTGCATGCCCTGCCACATCTGCAGCTGGCAAAGAAGCGTCACTGCCATCAGAACCAATTTCGAGTCAGAACACGCCATTTGGGGGCAAAATCCAGGGCTTTGTTTTTCAGCTGGAACTCACAGGAACTCAGTTCCGGCACCCCTCCAGTGGGATAAGAGAACAAGGGAAGCATTCATGGTGAGTTCCGGCACCCCTTTTTCTAGAAAAATAGCACTGGAGAAATCCCACCCCAAATGGACATGATCTCACCCCAAAATGGTGGGAAAGGAAGTGTTGCTTCTTCACTGCTGGCGGCAGAGGCGGGACACCCACGGGAGTGCTAACCTGGGGGCTTCTGCCACCTGAGGCAGTGCTCTCACCTTGCGTAATGGCTGGGCCGGCCCTGCTACAAGGAATTCTAAAAACAGCCACAGAAAAGGTCACGTCAGCCCCTGGTGTTAAAGGCAGAAGCTCTCTGTCATTCAGTTGACATGTTGAATGACATGTGAGGAGAGCCAAGCTAGCTAGCCTCAGTGTCATGTGTACATCACTAACGCCCTTCCCTACACTAATCAAGTCAAGGGGAAGCCTTCAGACATGGAACTATGAACATGCAGTTGGTGGGGATGAGGGTGGACAGGTGTTGTGAGATGGAGGGGGTAGTTAGTGTGGCCTCACTTTCCTCTTACGTGTTACGAACATAGGAAGCCGCCTTATACTGAGTGACACCATTGGTGCATCTTGCTCAGTATCATCTGCACTGATTGGCTATGGCTCTCCAGGACTTCAGAAAAGGCTTCTCTCCCAACACTACCTGGAGATGCCTGGATTCAAAACTGCAACCTTCTGCATGCAAATTAGCTGCTCTGCCACAAAGCTATGACCCTCCAATCAACACAACCCAAAACAGATGACGTCCTTTCCCAAAAGTACACTTGAGGGTGCAGGAGAAGAGTTTAGAAGGCTTTGCAATGACTTCAAACAATGGCCTTAGAATTTATCTTTTTCCCCACCACCCTATAATATTATCACAAATCTAAATATCACCTTCAGCCTAAGGGTTCAAGGAGCCAATGAAAACCAACGATATTTTTACATCGGGGTGACACATGAAACTTATCCACAGAGGCCAAATAATTTTTTATGTTCTCCATGGGGTGCCTTAGCAACAAAACTACGGAAGGAGTCAATAACTTCCACTTCACTTGAATAAAACATAGTTCAGGATGGAAAGCAAGAGAAAGAAGATCAAGGCACATCAAAGGCAATCACGAAGCTCCACACCAGAGTTAACATGACACTCACAAGGTAGACAGAAAGACTCTTTAATGTTACAAGCCGTTACTTCAGAGGCATACGTAAACGAAACGTATGTTCGCTCTCCATGCAGCGAGCCCAGAAATCTTGGGGGGAATGGAGAAAAGTGGCCAGACACCACTGAATCTTTCCCCCTCCCCTGCACCCCCCCCCATTCATTAAAAGGAATGGAAACGAAAGACGAGGTTATCGTCTTGGAGTGCATTCACATGACCGCCATAGAGCTCAGTGAAGTTGTTCCCAAAACCCAACATGTTTCCCAGTTCTACCCCTCCCCAGCTGTTCACATCAGTGCAGCTTTATTCATGTCAGATTCATTTCTGATTGTGTATACACTAGTGGGGCATTGATAGGGGTGGCAATGCCTTTACCCTACGCAAAGGTGTTTGCAGCTTGGCTAGAGATTAGGAATGGCCCAAGGACTCCAATTGCCACGAAGCTAGTTTGAATGACCCTTTAATTCCAAAAACCAAGTTACTTTCTCTGTACAACTTTATTGTACATTGCCGTTTTCTATCTATATTTGGGGCGCAGGGGGGCAGGTCCCTTATTATTCCTTCTGTTTTGTCTGCTTTTCTGGAAAAAAAAACCCTATCTATTTTAGCTTATTAAGCCAGGAACAATAAACCCAAAAAGGCCCATAATGTCATTCACAAGGCCTTACATTTATTCATAAAGAGAAGATGAGCTGTGGTGCTTTAATTCCTTGCATTTTCACCATTCTTTTCCTCCGGAGTTCTTCCGGTGCCTTGTATACAGCCACAAATGCAATAATGCTTGCATGCGAAACTCCACGTAATGCATGCTTGCATGTACACATTTTGTCAACATCGCTGTAAATGATGCCGTTCCCCCATCTTACATAATAGGTAACCATTTTGCTCTTAATTTCACTGATGAGCGCTCCTTCTCGTGCTCTCTGTTTCAGTTGCATTAACAAACGAGTTTAAATTAGTCCACGTTGCCTAGTATCAATCTTGATTAATTGGTTCTTATCTTAACAGATGTTAAGGCTAACTCCAGACTGCCTTGCACGAAGTGCATCCGTAGTCCTCTGGCTATCCGGCAAGTTCCCTGCATAAAGGCTTGTCTAAAATGATCAGACATCAGAAAAGGCCAATGGCCCTTCAATGGAGGAAATGACAGGGGAGTTTGCTTCTAGGGTTCTTCTGCTGCGTGTTCAAAGCACAGAACTCTCATTCATGAGACTGAGCGCTTCCCGAATTAAACAAAGGAAAGGGAAATGCCTCTCTCTCAAGATGCCTTGAGATTTTGTGTTTCTGTGGTTCTAAAAGTGCATCTATCCAGCATTGCTCTGGTAACCACTTTGCTAAGGAGCAGAAGAATCAAGAGCTCGCCTCTTAACACAGGTATTTCAGAAATGGCTCTTTGTGGACATTATTATGTCTAAAAAAAGAAAAAGGGGGGGAATGACAGGTATTCTTTATGGGAGATGAGAGGCCTGATGGCTTTGGCAAGGTTTTATTAACATGCTAAATTAAACTCCCCTGTTAACATGGGCTGTTTGAAACTGAACAGACGCGAGATTATTGAGGCTTTACAATGAGGGAGCAGCACTTTTAATTCTGTGCATTATCCACAGACAACACCAACATCACCATGGCAACTGCACAGCCATACCATGCGAAGCGTGAATGCGCCGATCGCCAAACGTGAACTTTGCGGAAAGCACTGAGCCTGTCAAAAAGGCACCGCACGCTCCTGTGGCTGCAGACTTTCCCCCAAACTTGGTGCAAAAGGAGGCCAGTGCTTTTGCAGGCTGCTTGAGATCTGGTAGGAAGGCATCTGCCAGTGAGAAACAGCGGGTGAAGCTGACCAAGCCCCCTAAGTGGGTAGAAGGCTGTGGCAGCGCAGGAGAGAGGACTGAGGCTGTAGCTGGGGGTTCCTGTGGTTCTGGAGCCACAAACTGGCAAGAGGCTGGGACACCTCAAGAGATAAACATATCTGAGAGCCAAATTAGACATTATATCAAAGGTCTCGTCCATTTACTTACACATTTAAAAAAAAAAATGCAGCTGGTATCAGATGGGATGTGTGTGTGTGTGCTGATTATCTGGATCAAAACAGATTTGGAAGGAATTTTATTTATTTATTTATTTATTTTTGCCCCGCCCATCTGGCTGCGTTTCCCCAGCCACTCTGGGCGGCTTACAACATATCTGAAAACGTAATAAAAAAAAAATCAATCCTTAAAGACTTCCCTAAACAGGGCTGCCTTCAGATGTCAGATAGTTGTCTATTTCCTTGACATCTGACAGGAGGGCGTTCCACAGGGAGGGCGCCACTACCAAGAAAGCCCTCTGCCTGGTTCCCTGTAACTTTGCTTCTCACAGGGAGGGAACCAGCAGAAGACCCTCGGAGCTGGATCTCAGTGTCCGGGCTGAGCAATGGCGGTGGAGACGCTCCTTCAGGTATACTGGGCCAAGGCCATATTGGGCTTTAAAGGTCATATTTTCTTCCCCTGCTTTGATCAAGAGGAAAATTCCTCTTATGGAGCTAGTATTTGCCTTATGGCCATTGACTGTGCTGGCTCGGGCTGAGGTGACTTGTTGGAGTGCAACACCACCACAATTTAGCTGCCCCTGCTTTAGAGGGAATATATTTGGACTGAACAGGCAGATGATCTATTTGTTTTCTCAGCAAATCCCTTTCCCTCTCACACAGCTCCTTGGCTCTCATAATAATTTGTCTTGGAGGTACTAATTATGCACATGCACATAACCACGGCACATAATTTATTCTGACCACAGATTGTGAATTTCTCTTAGCACAATATCAAAGACGCTGCTTTCAGCAAGAAGTGTGCTTCCTTGATAATCTCTGCCAAACCACCAGGCTGTCAATGGCAACAGGTCCGCCTATCACCTGAAAACAGCACCATTCATTGTAGGCAAGTCACATCAAAGCCACCTTTGGGAAGTATACCCTTAGCTGATTTTGTGCCCCGGTTCTCAGTGAAGTCTGAATGTTTACAAGGGCAATTTGAGTCTTCTCGGAATACAGCAAACTGCCTCATGCCAGGTCAAGCATTTTGTTAATCCAGTCCAGTATTGCTTACTCCGACTGGCAGAAATTATCACGGTCTTAGGCAGAGGCTTTTCTTGGCACCTGCTACCCCATCCTTCCTCCAGAAACCTCAAGGCAGTTAACTGCAAAGATAAAGCTCTAAATGAACCATTTAAAATACCCCTTGCAGCCTTACTCTAAAACAGCAGCAGGAAATGTCAGGGTGTAACAAAAACTGCTATGATGATGACGCACTATTGAAAGCACCGCACCTATTTTCACTAAGAAATACTTTTCTTAATAAGGTAAACTCAAAGCAACTCCCCGCCCCAAAAGTTCAAAAGACACAGTAAAACAGCCTAAATCACCTATTTATGGCCCACCAAGCTGAACACTGGGGGATGCGGGTGGCGCTGTGGGTTAAACCACAGAGCCTAGGACTTGCTGATCAGAAGGTCGGAGGTTCGAATCCCCGCGACGGGGTGAGTTCCCGTTGCTCGGTCCCTGCTCCTGCCCACCTAGCAGTTCGAAAGCACGTCAAAGTGCAAGTAGATAAATAGGTACTGCTTTGGCGGGAAGGTAAACGGTGTTTCCATGTGCTGCTCTGGTTCGTCAGAAGCGGCTTAGTCATGCTGGCCACATGACCTGGAAGCTGTCTGCAGACAAACGCCGGCTCCCTCGGCCAATAAAGCGAGATGAGCACCGCAACCCCAGAGTCGGTCACGACTGGACCTTATGGTCAGGGGTCCCTTTACCTTTTAAGCTGAACACAGGATATATATATATAGTGCCCTCTGTGAGCCTGAAACATCCTGTTTTTACTGCAGTGCCCGCAAAAAAAGAGGAACCCCAATAAACCATGGCTGATGGGACTGTGTTTGGCTTGGGGGCAAGAAGTTGTGCTTAGGTTTGGCTTAGGCCCTGCTCCGACTCCTCTTCAGCCTATGCTCCTGAAGAGGAGAGCTGATCTGTACCATGCTTGTGGAACAAGACTCAGCCCACAAGCAAATTTGCTGCTGGGAATCTGTGCCTGGCAAGCAGCTTAAGACACTGTTGGTGCCAGTCTCTCGAGCTGCCAAAGCCATTGACAAGAAGCCCTCAGGATAGCACACCTATTTTAGCACAATAAGCATTGCATCCTCCTGGGCTGCGTTCCAGCTCTTTAGCTAAGATAAATTTCTGCTGCTTCCTCTGTGAGCCATTCTAAAGCCAGCTTCTCCCCCTCCCTTGCAGATAAGCGGCAAATTTGCTTCTAAGCCCCCCGCCAAAGGAAAACCCCATCCTAACTCCTTCCCCTTGCAAGATTTATATGAAATATGCTGAGCCACAATTCCACGGGCCGTTTAATGCTTCTACCTTCAAACAAAAATTACACTCTGTCACAGGAATGTTCGTTACTTCTGAAGTGGGAGAACAGCTTCGGTAAAAGCTACTTCAGCTTAGAGTCCCCAGCAGTCCTGAGCGTTTCCTGCACTTTGTCATTTGGTGTTATTCCAAGTGAACATACAAGGTCACTTCCTGGCTATGTAAAAAAAGGGGGGGCTGAGAAACCAAGAGTTTTGACTGTCCTCAGGGATGCCCCTGTTTATCCAGTCCAGTTATCGGATACCTAGAGAACAGGTAGAAAAGACCTGGAGGAGGAGACTATCCATTTTTCCACAGATGGGATGACTGGATTTGCCCCAAAGACAAGACTGCTGTCCATTAGCAGATGAAGGTGAGAACGAGAG
Organism: Podarcis vaucheri; assembly: GCF_965113315.1. Lineage (NCBI taxonomy): Eukaryota > Metazoa > Chordata > Lepidosauria > Squamata > Lacertidae > Podarcis > Podarcis vaucheri. Next base: position 108,759,918 of record NC_138760.1, on the reverse strand, counting down.
GAATTCTTCACCAATCACAAAAAAGAAAATTGCTGCACTCTTAATATATATATAGTGTTCATATAAGGGACGCGGGTGGCGCTGTGGGTAAAAGCCTCAGCGCCTAGGGCTTGCCGATCGAAAGGTCGGCGGTTCGAATCCCCGCGGCGGGGTGCGCTCCCGCTGCTCGGTCCCAGCGCCTGCCAACCTAGCAGTTCGAAAGCACCCGCGGGTGCAAGTAGATAAATAGGTACCGCTTACTAGCGGGAAGGTAAACGGCGTTTCCGTGTGCGGCTCTGGCTCGCCAGAGCAGCGATGTCACGCTGGCCACGTGACCCGGAAGTGTCTCCGGACAGCGCTGGCCCCCGGCCTCTTGAGTGAGATGGGCGCACAACCCTAGAGTCTGTCAAGACTGGCCCGTTTGGGCAGGGGTACCTTTAGTGTTCATATATTCAGGCTTTTAGCTTCCTGGTGTATAACATTCTTCCCCACTTATTCCTGATGCAGCTCTTCATTCACTCCTTTTCCCATAGTGAAGAGGGAGGCACCTTTTGTGGGTTCACCTCAGGTGCAAAAATGACTTGGGTTGGTCCTGGGGTAACAGGAAGCAGTGGCTTCAGATAGGAGAGTCCCAAAGAGGGCATCATTTTATCACCAACAACCTCTGTGTGTGATGGAGGAGGAGGAGGAGCAGCTCTGGTGCTGAACAGAGTCACAATGGTAAGTTTTTCCTTAATATCTAAAGCCAGCATGGTTAGCTGCTATCCACACCAGGATTTGCAGAATTCACTTGGAATTTGTGGGTGTCAAGGAAACCTCCCATCTGAAAAGACCCTAACTTGTCGCATGTCTAGAACTTATCCATTTGATTGTTAAATCTTGCTTCCCTGGTAGGAAATTTGAGGAACTAGATTCTTTTGAGGGAGCAGCAAAAACCTGCAGAGGAACCAAGCTGTTTGCTTGGCTTTGATCTAGCAACTGAGCTCTTGGATGCTTAATTACTAGTAGCAATGTGCAAAACAAAAAAACAAAACTGCTGAGGTTAAACTAACCAGAAACAAATGACAAACTAGATTTATCAGCTAGATGAGGTGCAATTTAAAACCTGTACACAAGGCAGGTCTGAATCATGCATAAGTTCTCTGTGTGCTCGCATGTATTTGTTTTTTTAATAACAGGATTAGTGTGTTGTGTTCCAGTCTTCCATTTTATTTAAGTTCTCCCTGACTTCAGTACTTTCTTCTCCTTTTCAGTCATCAGCAAGTACCAATCACTTCTCTGGGCATCTATACAAAGAAGCTGTCCTGAAATGACTAAGGTTTGAGAATTTGCCCTAACCGACAACAAAGTGGTCTGCCCTTGAGTAGATCACTCTTCAATCATAGAGCCTATCTAAAAATCCAGAGTAGTTTCTATTTTCTTTTACTTTTTTGCTCTCAGAAGCACAAGAAGTACAATAAAAGCTATATAAACACACCGAAGCAGGCCTGTTTCACTCCCGTTCCTGGGTAAGCATCTCTATCATGTTCCACTTGTGACATAAAACTACATCCACTACTAATCCCCTTGTAATTTGCTCAAATTAATTCATTGTCTATTTCCTGCCTAATCAACTCCTACTTAGTGCCAAGTGTTAAGTACTGCAGTAAAACATCACCGTCATTCCGTCGCTGTACATTTACGACAGATATCATGTGACTTCCCAACACACTGTCACAACTCTTCCAGTTGCAGAGACTGAAAAGCCCCACTGCAAGCAGCCACAACGACGTCTTGGCCCTGTCAGCGGCAAAGGTCAAGCTTTCGAGATTTGGAGCTCCTTATGCAGAGTGCGTACCTTGGCAGCAATCGCCTTCTGTAGCTGTTCACGTAATAATAGAGAGAACCAAGCAAAAATACTAAGGAATGAGAAAGTACTGTTCTGTGGATGGTAGAATATCACACACCCCTTGCCCTATGCAGTGAAAGCTAATATGTCACAGTAATATTATTATTATTAATAGAATTCTCCTGAGTTTTCCAAAGCTTACATTTCAGAGGGCTGGGGTGGCGTGGAATGCTTCCCCAAATCCCACAGTGTGTGTTTCTTCCCTCTTTTTGCTGCTATTGCTGCATGTGCAGTCACTCTCCCCACTGCTTAGTATTATTAGTAGTGCTTCCTGTTTCTGTTTTCACTCTGAGTTGGCTTCCGGAGAGGCACCAGAGTGAGTTTCCTGCCTGGAAAGAGCAGCAGGGGGATGGGGCTGCCAAGCAGCAGTGGGGAAAGGATGCTAGCACTGTAGGTAGGCTGTAATCCATCCTTGTTTGCAGTAGGGTTGGGGGGGGGAGAAATTTGGTTCAGTTCATTTTAATGAGAACCAAGCTAATAGGCACTTCCCAGAACAGTGCAGAATTCCAAAATGCAGCCATTCTTTGAAATTCACCCTTCTCTGAATTTTGCAAGTGTGTGTGTGTGTGTGTGTGTGTGTGTGTAGTGAATTTTGCAACTGTGTGTGTGTGTGTGTGTGTGTGTGTGTGTGTGTAGTGCATGTGTTGGCAAAAATAACATTAAAAATGTTTTCTTGCAAAAGGTGTATACTAACAAAGATGTCTATATTAGGAGCAATGTGCACTAAAAAGCTGTCAAAAATGTATGTTTAATTTTAACGAGGGCTCTTTTTAAAAAAATAAAAATAAAATAATCACCAGCTGATGCAGAAATGTGGATTGGAAAAAGGGGAAATTGAGGGAAACCGAAACTGATGCATTTGCTGATTCCTAGTTTGCACCACCCCAATTACTGAACCTGTCCCCAATTTGTCTGTGAATTGGATGGGGAAAAATTGGGGGTGGGGGTGGATGAGCCAACCCTAACATTCATTAATTCCTTGGTCATCAAGGTGAGCCGTGTTTTTCAAACAGAATGTAATGAGGCTTAAATCCCCAAACAACTATTTGCTTCTCAGCAGGATCTAACATGAATAGGGATTTCCTTTGCTGGCAAAATCTGGCTTTGGTACAAGGGTGGAGAGAGCAGACCATTCATCTTAAAGCGTGTGCAGGGCACCCACCTGCAGGTTCGTCTCTAGGACTCCTCGTGTAACCTCTTGTTGCTAAACTAGGATAGAGGAGAGAAGCCTTCAGCAATCACAGCGGGTCCATTGAGCAGACATTGTTTTAGTGATGACGGAGCGGCTCCTTTTCCTATCCATCAATAGAAACTTCCTTCAGCTACCGAATCTCGCTCAAACAGGTAGTTCTCTCTTGGAAGCTTCTCTGTACGCTTTCATTCTCAGAGGGTGCAAGGGGAGATAACAAAAGCAGTACCCTGAAGCAAAACTGCCTGGCTATAGTCAGAAAAATGGCCTCAGGTTACTCTGCAGCTCTTCTTCCTTCTCCCAGGAACAGCACATCTTGCTTTCATTGTTGCGGGGGGGGGGGGGGAGCTGAACTTCTGTTGAATAAACGGGGCTGTTTGTTCACCACGGTAATTAGACATCTCTTACAACTAGGACAACTGCAACTTCCCCCCATAATCCATACACAGCATGCCGGAAAGAATATTTTCTCTCCAGTTAGGTGGCTATTTTGAGTGCGATATTTATCAGCACCGGGAAGCGAAAGGAACATGTAACAAAACACTCTTAAAACATGCATCGAACAAAACTGTGGGTGTTCCTAATCGCCCTGGTGTGAAATATTCTAAACTTTAAGGTCAGCCATAGATGAATGTTGCACAATGGAGGCCTCTTTATGCAGGGCTGCCATGAGCTTATGCATCGCTTGGGAATGAATCCTCAGGACCACAGAATGCACATCGCATGCAGTTTTAAATGTATCAGTGTCAGAACAGCACTTTCAGGTAAACACCCTCACTTACATGAACTCATACATGGACTTTCTAACAGCAACCCCTTCATAATATCTGAATATTGATGAAAAGTGAGATAATGGCTTGCATAATGCCACCTAAGTAATTCTGTGGCTGAAGTGATATCTTTCCACTATGCTACAGGTGTTGCCAACTTATTTAAGGCCCATGGATGTATTTTAAGTGAGGGTCACAGGCTCTGTCATCAACCAGGCCAGCCCCACCCCTACAGAGAGGCAGAACAAGAAAAAGTATGTTGTTTTTGTTGTTTTCCACATTTGGTAGTCGCTTTATTTTTAAGAGGCCTCTAACAGACATAACCAGGTAGAATATAAACAGGTTAGGTGAATTTTCCATTCCAAAGAAACAATAACCCACGTACAATTTGTTGTTGTTTAGTCGTTTAGTCGTGTCCAACTCTTCATGACCCCATGGACCAGAGCACGCCACGTACAATACAAAATGCCTAAATTGCTTGCCCAATGTTACAATAAAAGGACAAGTCTTACCCCACCCCGCTAAGAGATGAGCACCACAGTATTTGCCAATTTAACCATCACAAATGGAATAAAAATATGTTATCCTTGTACCTAAAAACTGACAATGATGGTGTTTGATGTGGTTCCCAGGGGAGCAAATTCCACAAATGGGGGAACATGTCACTGAAAAAGCCCGTTTTAATGAAACCATACAAACACACACACACAATCACAGAGAGAGGGAGAGAGACCCCACTTTTACAAGGGATCTGAGTAAACACTGCATCCAGTAGAATTAATGATAAGCCTTGAAAAACACAGAGTTGAAAGAAAAGGAGCATATTCCAACTTCCTCCCTTCAGGTCTAGGTAATTATTAGGGTAGGAAAAAAGGACGCCATGCTCAGTTCAGTGCCTTGTGACCAAATGGGTGGGTGGGAATCAGAGGCTTAATGTGTGCCAGAAGAAAACCACGTGGTTGCCACACTGGAGACGGAAGCTGCATGTAGTATCACAGCCCCCAAACAAGTGTCAGGCTCCACTACTGGAGATCTACAGGGATCTCAAGGGATCTTTCCCTATCTGTCTATAGAGTGGTACCTCGGTTTTCAAATGTAATCCGTTCTGGAAGACCATTTCGAGTTCCGAAATGTTCAAAAACTGAGGCGCAAAGGGCAGCCAGCAAATTTAATAGAGAAAACTGGGGGAAATAACATATACACTCAGCGGAAGCCGTTCAACTTCCGAGGCATGTTCAAAAACAGAAGCATTTACTCCCAGGTTTACGGCGTTCAAGTTCCGAAACATTTGTCAACAGAGACATTCGAAAACCGAGGTACCACTGTAACACTATACTAAGAAATTCACCAGCTCACATGGAAGATAACCCATCTGAGTGTTACCATATCAAGAGAGCAGGCAATGCTGTTTTGTTAATCTAGCAGCTCGTATTTTTCACCTGTCACTGTTTGCTATCCGTGTTTCTCACCCACTTACTTACTATTTTTATGCTCCATGCCATGAGGATACAATATTTTTTTTTAATAATTTTTTTAGAAGAGAGAGAAATACCTGTTTCAAAAGTAACGGCCGCTGACAAATATAATGGGCCTGAGAAATCACTCTCACACCAATTCAAGACAAACCGGTTGCTCCATGCAGGATGGGGGGGACACAAACAACAGTGTAGCGGATGTTTGCAGAAAGGCATTCATGTGAGAAGGCATGATGTAACGTAACATAGCGGGCAGGGATGCACAAATCTACCAATTTCAGTTTCTCTCAGCTTCTCATTCTTGCAATCTTCAGTTCAGCTGTCAACACTTTCACCTCAGTTTGCAATATTTTTTTTAAAGAAAAAGTCTGCATGAAAATTCATATTCCCCTTTAATGCAAATTTATCCTAATATACAGACCCTTGCATGCAAATTTACCTCATATGCACATTTGTGCAAAGTGAATTTGCCTCATAAAATGCACTTTTGTTTGCTATTTTCATGAATATGTGACTTTATATGCACACTTTACTCTAGCATATGCATTTTTGTATGCATTTCTTGGCTGGGGAACTGCATTGAAAAATTCAGACACATGCAGATTTTGAAGAATGGCTGTGTTCCAGTTTGTGCATTGCTTCAGAAAGTGTGAATTAGGTAGGTTCGCCTTCTGAAGAGGAACAGTAAGACTAAAGGGGAACCTGCAGTTCCATGGAGAAAAACCCTGTGCAGCAGACCTATGAAAGCTTAACTGGACCCATTTAAATTTCATATAACAGCATTTTTTCTCACTTGTTCCTCGCACCCTACCTTCAGAATTATTGTCTTTCTTAACTAAATACATCCAGCATTTCTGCTGATACTGCTCTAGGAGATGCTGTGAAAAAAGGACTTTGGTCTCTGCACCTGGTTGGTTCTTACAGTCACCCAGACCCTGAAATATATGCAAATTGTTTGGTTTAATTCTGGGGGAGTCAGATCAACGTGGACTTGGCTGGCTGGCTGGGCTGGCTACAACACGCCTGAAAAGCCAATATCATTCTGTCAGATCCCAGACTCCTCTTCTCCCTGGATTTAGTCTGAACATAGTGACACAAAAACATCTGTCTCTCACACAACTTTGTGTGGGAATCTTCAAAGGCTCACAAAAGTTGTGCGAGAGACAGGGATATCTCTGTGTCACTCTCTATGTTCAGACTGAATCCAGGGAGGAGGGGAGTGGGATTTGACAGAAAGATATAGTGGAACCTAAGTTTTCAAGTGTCTCAGAAGCCAAACATTTCAGAAGCCGAACGCTGAAAACCCGGAAGTAAACGCTCTCGTTTTCAAACGCACCTCGGAAGTTGAATGGCTTCCGCTGTGTGTTTTTCTTTTTTCTCAGTGGATTTTGCTGACTGCCCATTGTTCCTTGGTTTTTGAATGTTTTGGAAGTCGAAGGGTCTTCCGGAATGGATAACATTCGAAAACCGAGGTTCCACTGTTCCGACTTTTCCAGCTTGTAGTTAGCCAGCCATGGTAGTTGTAGTCGGCCAACTTGTTGTAAACTGACAGCTAAGAAAGTACTGTACACAAAGGGTGCTTGGAATTGAAACCCAGGAGGATGCAAATAGGCGGTGGACTGCAACCGATCCCACTGGCCTTAAAATGTGCAGGCCTTAAAATGTCAGGAGTCCTTTAGAAAGACATTGTGGAGATTGTTGGACGCTGAGGAGAAATGTGGGGGTGATTGGGGAGCTGGATGACCCAGGAAAGAGTGCTAGTGGGCTGGAGGATGAGAAGCAGGGTCCCCAAGAGGAGTTTGACCCACAGGAGGGGCCCTGTGGGCTGGGAGGCATATATCTAGATCCTTGGGGAGGAGCTTAATGGGCTATCAAAAAGCACTCAGATCCACTGGATGTCTGAAGTCCAATATACTGCCATATCAGGTACCTTCCGATTTGACGCACCACACCTATACAGGCTAATACCATGGATGGAATTCAAAGTAGTGCTAAGGAGACTGCAAGCATTTTTCTCCCACAAGCTGCTCTGGGGTTATCTCGAACCCCTAGAACTAATTTCGGGGTGCATGGGAGGAGCAAAGGCAGGAAAAGCATTGTTGCTGTAGCAGGACTCATTGTGCTGGCTCCCACTAGTGCAACTTTTCAGTTGAATCAGGTCCTGTTTTGGATACTATATGCTGGCTGAGTTACTACATGGGCCACCTGTGTCCTGAAAGTGTCACTGCCTTCAACATTAATGAGCAGTGACCAAACAGGCAAGGTGGAGGACTGGGTTTCTGTAGGGTAATTTGCATTTCAATATTAGTTTAAATTTCCACACTATACATGAATCTGTGATTAATGCTAATCCATTACTTACATAGCAATCTGCATTCATCATCATTATCACTGGTTATAATACCGCCTTCTTTTAAAGCAACTGTGCTCGCTCTCTCTCTCTCCCACCCCTTTTTTCCAAATATAAGAACAGGCATAGGCAAACTTGGCCCTCCAGATGTTTTGGGACTACAACTCCCATCATCCCTAGCTAACAGGACCAGTGGCCAGGGATGGTGGGAGTTGTAGTCCCAAAACATCTAGAGGGCCGAGTTTGCCCATGCCTGGATAAGAATAAGCACCACTGAACTCAAGCCAGAAGTTAGTTAGTTGGACAAAATTTCCCACTAAAAATCAATAAAAAGACTAACTTGCCCAGTTGATCATAATGGGGCCTAATTCTGATGAGTCCGAAAACAACTCGCTGGATCTGTGTGTTGTATCCAGAGGTTGCACAAGTGGAAACAGCTTGTGCAACTGACCCCATCTTCCTTTAACCCCCTTCACCCTGACCATGCTTTTCAGAAGTCACCATTCAAATGGTGTGGGAAAGGGTGCTGTGTCACACAGAGCTGCAGTAAGAGGTGAGAAGTTACCTGAAACTGGGCAGAGGCAGGACCACTTCACACAGCCCAGTGTGCAACATAGCACATAATGTCCATGGGAATGGTGATCTGGGGAGGGTTTTGGTACAGAAGAAAGCAGTGAGGAGGATGAGAAGAAAAAGATCTTCAAGTTGCTAGAACTCATTGTGTAGGGCTCTCCTGTCACGCCCTGTCCTATCTCCCTCCCCAAATATAAAAGCCTGACGTGATCAGATACAGGATAGTGGAGGAACTGCCGGATAATCTCCTTGTATCACATATTCTGTCTGCTATGCACTGTGTTACTCTTCTGAGACAGCTTCCCAACTGGAAAGTGTGGTAGCTCAGTGGTAGAGCATCTACTTTGGATGTAGAAGGTTCAATCACCAGTATCTCCAGGTAGGGATGAAATCCTGTCTGAAATCCCAGAGACTGGCTGCCAATCAGATCGAGATAAACCAATGGTCTGGCTCAGTATAAGGAAGCTTCCTCCATTCCTATGACAAGGGGAGGCCCTCATGGCTATCACAGCTAACAAAACTGAAGAGTTTTCTCCCACTTCCCTTTATTTTCTCAGTAAAACCTCGGTTGACGAACGAAATCCATTCCGGAAGACCGTTCGACTTCTGAAACATTCAACAACCGAGGCACAGCTTCCAATTGGTTGCAAGAGCTTCTTGCACCCAAGCGGAAGCCGTGTTGGATGTCCGGGTTCTGAAAAAAATTCAAAAACCGGAGATTTACTTCTGGTTTTTTGGCGTTTGGGAGCTGAAAGGTTCAAAAATGGAGCCGTTCGAGAACAGAGGTTTGACTGTAATATGGCAATTCAAGCAAAACTGGGCAGATAAAAACCACGAATAAAGCAACACAGGTTTGGTTGTTCTGTAATAAGAATAAAAGTTTACGGAGCACGTGTGCCTTTAAAACAATTAAGCAAAGGAATAGCATTTTACAAGCTCATGAGCAAAGGCGGAAAAGAAAATCGGGAGGGAACAACCCACTGTTTGATGAAGCGGTCTGAAACACTCAAACATGTGAGCTCACTGACATAAATTGATTCGCTTTAACCTTCAGTATGTCTCTAGAAACCAAACGGTATTTCATAATTTATTATATAATCTATTAAAACAGTGAAAGGGGAAAAATCTCTGTCTCTCACTCGCTCCCTGGCCCAGAGGCTATTTCTAACTTTCAGTTCATTCTCAAGTGGACAAAATTGAGAATTGAAAATAAACAAGACTGAAGGCAATGTGTCTACATTTCCTGGCCATCTATCAGTTTCCTATCATCCACCCAAATTACTTTTAGGCATGACGGCTCTTCCACAGAAATAGAAAAAACCTAATTAATCCCCAGAGAGAAGTACTAATAAGCACTTGGCCTTTCATCTCCAGTGGCCTTGATCGCAGCGTGTCCCTTGGTGAAATCCATCCAATCAGTGGGCATCATGCCACCCATCACCACATCTCCAAGTCTTAGTTCTCAGTGGAGTGAAGGTGCAAGTTAATTGGCATTCACTCAAACGTCAGACCCCTTTGCTGGAATTGTGGACCATAAGTTAATGAAATTATGCACCAATTCAAAACCTGGCAGGTTTTCAAAATTAAATCTTGGAGATGCAAACTTTCACACGCTGTCAGACACAACTCGGCACGCTCTCTATTTTCTCCATTTCGGAAAAAAGCAGAGAATGGTTGGGCTCTATGCAAAACTAACTGACCCAACTCTTGATGGTAAAAAAAAAAAATTAAGAAGGTTGAGCCATCCTGCTCTAAAGTCCGCCGAACCTTTTGACATACAAGAGTAGTCACGGATGATCAATCTATTTTTCATCATTCATGTAATGCCAAAGATGTAAAATACTGTGTCATCGAGCATCTCTTTCATTTAAGAGAGAGAGAAGTCTTTACAAAGCTAAAATAAGGTAAACAACCCTCCATGAAAGAAGGAATTCACCATGACAGAAACTGACTAAAGGGCAAAGTGGCAAACTGAGCTAGAGGGGCTATTTGCTTCCCACAATTTATTCTTTAATAACTTCTACTGTAATATTTCTGGGGCACATCAAAGGACAATAACAGGCTGATGCTGGTAATCCCTCTCACTTATAAAAATTTTCATTACCGAGTGTTAAAGGCATCATTCTGTCTGAGAAATGGGAATTGATAGGGGGCTGCTTTTCTCCCCCCTATCCCGGGGAAACATCTAAGCCTTTTTCTCATGGTGACACTGAGTGCTCTCGCCAGAATTTGTTCTGAAAGCTGCAGATGTGCAATATGATGAAAAATCTCTTTGATAAATGGGGGGGAGATAGGGGGAAGGGGGGAGGTTCAGTAGATCACTTTTCTGTATCAGGCACAGGAACTGCTTTCCATTCTAATTAACTTTAAATGCTTTTTTTGGTAAACACTTTTCTTTTCTTTTTACGAAGTTGTCAGGAACAATTTTGGCAAATAAGCCTTTTAAGACTTGATGCACTTTCCCTGTGTGTAACTAGAACATTGGGGGGGGGAGAAGAGGAAAGGATGATTTCAAGAAACATAACTAATAGTAAGAGTGACAACAACAACAACAACAACAACAACAACAAGTAGGTAAAAGACATTTAGAAACTGGCTAAGCAAGTACAGTGGTACCTCTGATTACGAACTTAATTCGTTCCGGAGTTCCGTTCTTAACCTGAAACCATTCTTAACCTGAGATACCACTTTAGCTAACGATTTCTGTTCTCATCCTCAGGTAAAGTTCTTAACCTACTTCCGCGTTAGAGGAGTCTGTAACCCAAAGTGTTTGTAACCCGAGGTCCCACTGTATAAGTTTTAATTTGAAATACTTCCCTGTTCTACTTCCACCCTTAGTCTAACAAATACCTAAAACTTATGCTAGAAAATTGTGTATTTCAGATTCTATGCTGGGTTGACTGTATACGGTAAGCTTAAGAATGGCATTGGTTTTGTCACACAAAAGGCAGATATACTATTAACAACATTCTATATTGAACATTCATTTGCCATACAGAATACATCTTATTGCTAGCCTATGCCCTTATAGACTAGGTGTGAGGAACCTCTGGCCCTCCAGATGTTTCTGAACCACAGCTCCCACCAAGCCATAAAACATGGCCAATGGCCTGGCAAGATGGGAGTTGTAGTTCTGCAAAATCTATCCTGAAATTACACTCCAGTTCCATGTCAAGCAAGAAACCAGCTCCTGAAAGCTGATAATGTCTGCCCCAACCCCACTTACAAAAAACCTATTAGATTGTACCCAGTCTTTAACACTTGCGAAGACAGGGAATAAATCCAAGGGCTTTATTTATTTTGGAGTAGTACGCAAACTCTGGCTCCAGAGACAAGCAGATCATATCATCACGCATACCACGAGTGACTGGCATCTCCTGTGCAGAAATACAGATAACCCATTTGAATCTTCCCAATGATACAGAGCGCCATTTAAATTCCAAATCCTTCTTAGTCGCAATTTGTGAAGCAACCACCATCACTGGGGGCTCGTCCTGTCAACATATAGCATAGGCCGAGCCCCACTGTGCAAAACAACTAGCGTCCATGAGAGCAGAATACAACATCTCCCTATGTTTTATGAAGCAGATTAAAAACTGAGGCAAGACGTAATGTGACCTGGCAGTTTGAGAAACATACACAAATTTCCTCTTTCACTTTATGTCTAATTTCCATTTTAAAATGTCATTTGTAACATCACCAGCCAGGTTCCCTCCTCACTCCCTGAACCTTTTCAAAGCACAGGCATCATGTCCATTTACAAAAAATAATAATATTTTCAATGGTTCTTCTCTTCCTCCCTCTTTCCTGATAATAATGTCACAGTCATCATTCACTTATAATTGCTGCAACGGAAGTATAATGACAGGGGACACATTTGTCTCTCTTCAGCCCCAGTTTAGACAACTGACATTCCCAATGATCTCAGCTGAATCTGTCCTGAGTGATGAAACACTTTGGGCACGATGCAGGCAAGCAAATGCAAGCACTTTTGAACCCCTTTGGCTTAACGGAAAGAGTAATGCACATGTTTTAGGCTGCAAACCCCACTGAACTCCATGGGACTTACTTCCAAGTAGACAGATATATGATTACAAGGCAGCACTGCGTCATCAGTACTGGTGTACTTTGACTGGGTTGTGCCCTAGGTATTCCAGAAATTCGTTCCTAATAAAACTGTGTATGGGAAGAAACAGAGGGGTTGGGGGTTGGTATGCATCTTTAACATGTCAGAATATGATTTTCTGCACGCAAGATCTTAGATGTGACATTTGGCTCTGCCTCACTCCAAAAAGGCAGGGCAGGGTGAAAGGGGTAGCTGCTGCTCTATATCATTCACAAGTAAGCTGCTCTCTCAGCCCCTCCAAAATAAAAAAGGAACATAATAAACTCTTTAAGAATAAAACACACATCTTCCCTCCCAAGCTGCTAGATAAATAAACAAATGCCTTTCCTTCCAGCCCGTCTTTGTAAGGTCACGGCCTCAAGATCTGTTCTTCTGTCTACCTCTGATGTAATCATCAATAATATCTCACTATTTCCTGTCTGTCAACCACCGTGCTGTCTGTCAAAACTATTGTTAGCTTCCTGTGCGGTTCGGTGTCAAAGGCCTCGAAGCTACTCAGACATATTATGTGCACGATATTATGTCTGCCTTCTCCGCCCACTCAGTGACTATATTGGAAAAGGCTTTCAGGTTTCTTTGACGTGATCTGTATTTTGTAAATCCGTGTTGACTGTAACTCAATAAAGCCCCTCTACTACATATATCTACGGATCAATTCTCTCATTATAGTTCCTAGCATTTCAGCTCCTGTTTCAAGCAGGATCTGAGACTGGCAAGGAATATCCCTAAAACAGTTGCGCAGAACCTCTGGACCTCCAGATGTTGCCGAACTACAACTCCCATCATCCCTAACCATTGCCGGTGGTTTCCTGAGCTGATGTAGTTCAGCGGCACCTAGAACACCAAAATGTTCCCCCACCCCTGCCTTCACACCATCCTTCCTGCCCTACGGAAAAGGCAGGATGATCACCACTGCTGTCTTGATGCCAAGCCAAAATTAAATCTCAGGCAAGGAGATCAGATGGCAATGGAAGGCTCCTGTATTTTTGACAGTGGTGTAGAACAGGGAATTTTGGTGGCCTCAGGTTGTCATGCATTGGTGAGGAAAGCTGCATCCATTGAAATTCTCTCTTCAACGCAGCTATTAAAGGTATAGGAAAGAATCCCATCTGCCTTTGCATCTCCAGCTCCAAGAAGGACTCTGGCCTTGCTGTAGCATATTTATCTTACAGTTCCCAGAGCAGAACATGTCCCACCAAGTATCCTTTAATGTAGGAAACAGAAGCATGGGGAGAAGCATAGCACAGCCTTGACCATTGTGCCCTCGGCCTCATTCAATTCTCTGCCAAGGAACACCTGTCCGAGACAGAGACCTGCTGGTTTCTGAGGGAACCTCAATCGATTTCATGATTAATATCACCATTATTAATGATATTAACATATCAAAGTGATTTCGCAATACAATAACTATATATACAAAACAATTGCATCTGAAAAAACAAGTGAAAGCAAATGCATATGTACAAATAAATTCAGATACTGAGAGAGACAGAAATCCCCATTTGGATGGTTTGTTGAAAGAGGGGCATCTTAAAAGACAATGGAGATGCCACCTGTCTGGGATGTAATGAGAGGTGCCACCGCACAAAAGGCAATGTGGCATTTGCAGAGCACAGTGAATGTTTAGGTATGTATAGATATCCTGGTCCAAACCTATACAGGTCTTTGTATAAGCTACTACAACCTCGAACTTGGCTCAGACACTAAGTGGCAACCAGTGCAATTCTTTCAGCAGTGGTGTAATATGAGGGTGATATTCTGCCCCAGTGAGCACTTGAACTGCCACATTCTGCCCTAGCTGCAGCTTGTGGGTCAGCCTCAAGGGCAGCCCCACACAGAGCGCATTGCAGTAAGCCAGCCAGGAGCTTACCAGCACATGCACAGCAATGTGCTTTCACCAGTGGCGTAGCGTGGGTTGTCAGCACCCGGGGCAAGGCAAGTAATTTTTGCCCCCTAACCCGTGGATTTGCGCCCCCTAACCCCCAGATGTTGCACCCAGTGCGGCCGGGCCCCCCCTGCACCCCCCACGCTACGCCACTGGCTTTCACTGTGCTTTTAGCGATATTTTAGCAGCATAAAGAATGACTTTAACTGCTTTACTCCATTAATTAATTGTGGTGATTTTATTGTCTCTATTTTTGCTTTAGCAACTGCTATAAAATTTATATTGTGATATATTTCTATTTCGTGAGCTGCCTGGAGCTTTTATAAATAGACACAGTGGATTGTTTTTCCCCTACAACAATGTAACCTTAACTGCAAGGGGCCAGCTGGCAGGTGAAACACTCTTTTATTTTTATTTTAGGGGGAGGGGACTATATATAATCACCAGATATAAGATCATAGCCTCGTCTGTTATCATTTCCAAGAGCTAGCAATATAAATAAGCCTCTTATATATCTGTCTTCTTAAAGGGGTAATGAAGATGCTGCAAAACAAGGCACACCTATTCCTGGATCCTACCTATTAAAAACCTAACAAAGTTAAAAGACTGGTAGGAGATCACAGAAGTTCTTCTAGTGACTTCCTGGATTTGTTTCCTTATTCTCATTCAAAGCCCATAAGGAGTACATTAAATTCATCTCCTCCCTTTTCCCAACAATACGGGGGAGTTCAGCTGAACTTGACTTCTGGCTTTGCTGCCCGGGGAATTAATGGAAGCAAATGTTATTAAGCCCTCTGTCCTGCGACAAGTTGGAGCCAGCTTCCTATTTTCATTTTTCAATGGGTAGAGATTATTGGACAAAACCCAACGCTAATCATGAATGGCAGAATGTCTACGTTCTCTTTCTAAAAAGCAGTGCCTCAGATGTCACTGATGACGGTGGTTGCTTTCTTAAGGTTTTTTTAAAAGCCCTTCCCAGCACAAGATACAGTTGGGCAATGAGAAGGTAACAGATCTGATCTATCGTGACCAGTCTGTGGGAGGTAGATCCTTTCTGGAGGCTGACCCAATGTCCACTGCACTGCACAGGTTTTTCCCTTGCTCTGCCTTGACTCCTACTGCTCTTTCATGTTGTTATACCAGCTTTTCTTTCCATCTCTGTACAATGTACATTTACGATATATGACCAACAGACCTGCTTTTGTCCTTACTGTTCCTGCTTGTCCCCATTCCCCTTCTTAATCCCACGAACCATCTCCGCAGACTTCATTTTTATTGACGTAAATCAAACAAATCAACCCAACGAAACAATAGAAGTACAAGCACACACACAAAAGCAGTGTATCTGCAAGAGATTTAAATCAGATATACAGAGTACTTAAAACCATTAGGAAAGCCGAATTTCACATTGTACCACGGAGAGAGAGCCCTGTGTGTCTATATTGATTGTATACAAGATAAAATCCCAACCAACAGCATAGGCTTTTTCAGGATCCTCTGTGCCTTTATGAGTTGTTTTCTTTTTCAGCTAAGGGTAAGCTCCACATATTTTTATACCAAAGCCAAAGTCGCAAGTCCTGTGAGCCTTTCCATGCAGATTTATTAGTCTTATCAGCCCTGCTGCTGAATTCCCTTCACACCCAGGCACTCCATCCTGCCGGCCTTCCCTGCCTCTCACCCTGCAGTCCTCTTGTGAATAACGTGTTGGCCTACTTCCCTTAGCTGACAGACATATTGTGAGATCGTCCTGGGGGAGCAGCACATTGAATGCCCTGTATTCCATGGGAGAATGTGCTCAAACATGAGCCCCAGTTGAAGAAAAGACAGGAAAAATACAGTGACTTCAGATTTACTGTGGCCCTTAGCACAGGCAACACAGTTCCATGAGTTATCAGAGTGGCCGCACCTTGTTTTTCTCCATGCCTCAGTACTTTCCAGTGGCATCTGTCATAAGCACCAGACATTTGGTTGAGTCCCAAGAGCAGAGCAACACCCACCAACCCCATAACAGCCATAAGGAAGTTTTAGCAGCATACCAATAACAAACAATAACATCTTAGCCTATCAAAAGTCTGGAGGAAAGCTAAGTCCTTACCTGGCACCGAGAAAGCTGTCAACAAAGGCACCAGGCAAACTTTGTTGAGGAGACCATTCCACAGACAGAAAACCACAACAGAAAAGGCCGTCTTGCTTCTGACCACCCTCTAGGCCTCAAGTGGGAACCCAGAGAAGGGCCTCAGACAAAGATCTAAGAGGCTAGGTAGATTCGTATTGGGAGAGGCATTCTGGAAGATATGGAAGCTCCAAGCCACTAAGAGCTTTAAGGGCCAAAACCAGCATGTTGATTTGGGCTTGGAAGCATTCAGGCAGCCAGTGTAGTTGGGACAGAGTTAACATTATATGGTCTGTTTGCCTCAGACCTGTCAACAGTCAAGGCAGCCACATTCTGCACTAATTGAAGCTTCCAAACCAGTCGCTCATGTAAAGCGTATTGCAATAATCCAACCCTGAGGCTACCAGAGCATAGATTACTGTAGCCAATTTACCCCTGTGGTCTTAGTTGGTCCACTAACTAAGGGAGGGAGATGGCTACCCCAAGCCTAGGCTCCCCTCTTTCCTTCTCAAGCAGGCCAGTCTCCCTTCTCCCTCTGGGCTATTTCAGCTCCAGGTGTCTTTCATTATGCATTAGGGGTAGCAGCTGCTCCCTTCCCCATCAGCATTTGCACTGGTGGATTGGGGCCCCTCTTTAAAGAGCCAGTCCTGGTAGAAGCTATTTGGCCTGAGGTGATTCCCTGCTGATCCAACACAGAGACAATGTGACGGTATGTTTGAAATCCATTCAGCCCTATGATAAGTAGATAGACAATGTTATCCTCTGGATCCTAAACTTGACACTGCATACTTACATATTTCAGTCAGGTAAAACAGTTTTCCTATATTCAACGTTGGAACAGGCATTATCGATCTGAACAAAGGGACCATACATCTTCCTCTTTCTGCAGCAGACAATGGAAACTCGTGCAGTTCAGGATCGTGACCACAACAAGTTCCGTTTTAATTTCATTTGAAGAGAGGGGTGCCACACTCCCAATTTTAGTCTCTTTGGGTTTGCATTCCTCTGTTTTCTTTTCCTCTTGATTACTACTAAAGGGCGTGTTCGGTATACTCATTAAAAATATGCTGTCTTCTTTTCAAGACAGGATAACCTCATTTGGGGGTCACTTGCACATCCCATGATGAATTTACTTACTGGCAATGGCTAAAACAGGATGCTGGCTGAAGCGAGAGGCTGAACCCCACAGGAATTATCTATCATGACCGCACCAAGAGTTGCTGGCATTTCAGCTCTTCCAGTGTGCAGAATGTTCTCATGCCATTCATTCACTTTTCACTATTTCAGCTGAGAGCAATTCCACCACCAACCAGACGTTCCCTTCAGCACTTAACTCAAAGCTACTGCACTTGTTCCTTTTCCCAGAAACAGTGATTGATTTCTGAGTAATTTAAAAACCAACATTTTAAATGGGCCTGTCTTTTCTTCCCCATATTTTGAGCCATTCTGCCTTGTCAGACGGTGTACCAGCAGCCAAATTTTGAAACCAAGTGCACAGTACAAAATGCTTTCCACCCCACCCCAGTAAATACTAATATAGGTTTCCCTAACTGGTGCACTCTACACACGGTTATGTTCCAGAGCCCACCAGCAAGGCCAGATTAAGGTGGTTGTGAGTCCTGGTGCAGTTTCCAAAACAGCATCCCCTTTTCCTAGAAAAGGCCACAGGAAGCAAGGTACCCCCAAAATAAGTTTTGTGCTGTCTTAAATGCTAACAAATGTATTATGGATAGAGAGAAGTTCTTTTCCGTCTATTGTAATACTGGAATTTAGGCACAGCCAATGAAGGTGGATGTTGGAAGATTCAGGAAAGACAAAAGGAAGTACTTCTTCATAGCTAAACTGTGAGATTTGCCTCAAGTAGGTAGCCGTGTTGGTCTGACGCAGTCAAAATATATTTAAAAAATAAAAAAGTCCAGTAGCACCTTAGAGACCAACTAAGTTTGTTCTTGGTATACTTGTGAGTATGCACAAGGTTTGCCCTGGTCTAGCATAACTCTTTTAACGTCCTTATGATGCTGAAATGGATCTCTGACGTACAGAACCATCTTCAGTCCCTCTGAAACTTAACTGTGGCAGTCAATACCAGCTACCAGCTTGGCGCAAGTGAGTACAGAAAAGTGTGTTTTGCAGGGGAGAGGAAATGCTGCGCAAATGCATCATTTAACTGCATGAATGAGAAAATGTTCAGCTGAACAAACAAGGGGTTAAAGTATGAAGAGGCAGGATGTGGTTGCAAACCATGCCCCCAAATGGGCTCTTCTCAGGTATTTGTGGACCAAGGGCTTATTAACACTTCTGCTTTGTCCCATGGCTAGAAAACATGGGTCCAAGCAGTTCTAAATCGGAACAAATGGCAACACCAGGAAAACCCAACTGACGTTTGCTCCGATTGAGCGCTGAAGAACAGTTTCCCCCAGAAGAAGCCAGTGCATGAGGCCTGGGTAGCTCAGTTTGCTACAGTGTGGTGCTGATGACACCAAGGTTGCAGGTTCAATCCCCATATGGGACAGCTGCATATTCCTCCACTGAAAGGCGTTGGACTAAGATGATCCTCAGGGTCTCTTCCAACTCTATGATTCTATGAAGATCTGACAAGACGTTCCAGCAGGATTGGGAGGAGGCATTGGAATGGGTCTTATGCCACCAACCCCTGTCCCTCTACACACTTTCACCTCTCATGTGTTCTGGCAAACATAAAAGGGGCTAAAGTTCAGCATTCATTGTGTGTGTGTTTTTCTGAATGAACATCTAGCTAAGGACAGCTTCCAGCATTTCTCCCATAAACATACATGCGTACACATACACCCACTCCTCCAGGAACTCTCTCAAGTTATTGGATAAATCAGCAAAGGATCAGAGTGTCTCTTTGACTCAACTGCGTGTGCTCCGTCTTAACTATCTCTGCATGAATTTGCATCAGAACAGGGTCAGGCTACACATTATTTCTTTCCTTTTTTTATCCCCTCTCCACTAAATTGCAGCATTTAATTTCACCTGTCAACATGCCGAGACCTCACAGACAAGGAAAATTGGAAGCATAATTTAAATTAGGCAGAGTGGCAAAGCATCCAGCTCCTCCTTGAGCAAGCCAACTGTGCTAGCTGAAAAGACTTACTGGCAGCACCGGAAAGGGCAGCCAGCAGCACAACCCCTCCTGCCAAAGGGAGAAAAGGGGGGGGGAGAGAGAGAGAGAGAGCGAAATGAAGGCAGGAGTGAGCGATCAGCTTGAAGGGAGAACGAAGAGCAAGTGACCCGTCTCATCTTAAAACAAATCCATTTCTTCACCTTGGTGATTTTAAATATACATACACACACTCCAATATATTGATCTTCTGAGTGTATGCCAAGCATGGAGATAAAAGCACCAGTTCTTTGAATATTCTGCTGGTAGAAGTCCAGCTCCTTACAATGAGGCTTGCAGAGATAGAAAGTCTTTGAAGGAAGCAGGTTGCAGGTGACTGGGGGGTGGGGAGCAGTGGGGGGGGGAGAGAGAGAAGGGACTGGGAGTCACAGTCGGGTCAGGCTTAAGCTACGAAGCACCAGGATTCTCTATGCCGAAGCAGTGATCAAGGTATTCTGGTGTCCTGGGCGAAATATTACTTTAGATTTATATAGGTCATGCTATGCAAAAAGGGCTCCGGGGTGGCGCAACAGCTACACGTTAAGAGATGAGGCACACAGTCTAGAAGAGAGCACCGTAATGCATTGGAACAGGCAGGCATCCTAGAGCTCAGGGATATAATCTTAAGGCAGATGAAGCAGCCAGTTTGCTGAACCTAAGCAGGTCTAGGTCTGGTCAGTACCTGGGTGGGTGACAACCCAGAACACTGCCTTGGGTTTTGTTTTATCTGTTGACTTATCTAATTTATATACTACCCTCATCCGAGTAAGGGATGAGGGTGGTGCTGTGGGCTAAACCACTGAGCCACTTGGGCTTGCCGATCGGAAGGTTGGCGGTTCGAATCCCCGAGCTCCCGTTGCTCGGTCCCAGCTCCTGCCCACCTAGCAGTTCAAAAGCACATCAAGTGCAAGTTGATGGTATTTCCTGCTTGGCAGGGGGTTGGACTCGATGGCCCTTGTGGTCTATTCCAACTCTATGATTCTATGATAAATAGGTACCGCTTCAGCGGGAAGGTAAACGGCATTTCTGTGCGCTGCTCTGGTTCTCCAGAGCTTACCCAGAAGCTGTACGCCGGCTCCCTCGGCCAGTAAAGCAAGATGAGCGCCGCAACCCCAGAGTCGTCCGCGACTGGACTTAACAGTCAGGGGTATCTTTACCTTTTTACCCTTATCCAAAGTGCACAATAATGTAAGACAATGAATAAAATCATAGAATCACAGAGTTGGAAGGGACCCTGAGGGTCATCTAGTCCAACCCCCTGCAACGCAGGAATCTCAGCTAAAGCATCCATGACAGATGGCCATCTAACCTCTGTTTAAAAACTTCCAAGGAAGGAGAGTCTCCTTCCTCCATGTGCTCCCTAAATCTGTTCTGGGGCTCACCTCTGGGGAAGATCACAGGATGCATATGGGGGAAGACAGGGCAGGAGACCGCACTGCACAAACATAAATCCTCGTACTACTGGAACCAGAGCATAGGATACCACCCAGTGTTTACATGAAGGGATGTGTTTTTACAGGTACAGCATTCATATACAGCATCTCCAGCCTGCATCCTGGTAGAAGGGCAGTCTCAGGTGGGTTGCCGTACCTCTGGGTTGCAGTTGTTGCTTTTTCCTGAATGTAAAAATACACTGTTCGTCATGCCTTTCCCTTGGGGTATTCAGAGTGATGTAAGCTGGAGAGGTTCAATTAGGATTTGGGATGGACTTTTCCTAGTTGCATGGCCCTGAGTGGCACAGATAAGAAATAACTTTTTTGCTGGGGGCAGATAGAAAATCCTGCAGTAGAATTTGTCAAGAGCCGGAAGGATTGAGGGAAGCAGAAACGGGCATATTAGGAGAGGGGAGGGGAAGAAATCAAACGCTCAGAGAATATTGTTTTCTTCAATGTAAACACCAGGTATAAAAAGAGTGCATAAACCCCAACGAAGAGGCTAATTCTCTTTGAGGTAAAGAGGCAAGTTCAAAGGCAAGGCTGTCGGTGCTGTTTGAATTTCAGATGAGATAAAAAGCAGCAGCCTCTTTGGCATCACAGTGCAAAAGCTTACATGGCTTCTTGTGAAAAGCAATTTATTTTAGATTATGGCACAGCAACTATCATTTAAACTGCTAGGGATTGTAATTGAACTCTGAAGATCCACCCTTTCTCCAAACACCAGCTGAAGTAATAGGTTTCCTCGGGCTTGTTCAAAGCAACAACCACAGAGAGCCCACTTTACGGAGGTGAAGGGAGCTGAGGAATGGCTGGCTGGTGGCATATAGTATTTCCAGGTCCAGCTTGCAGGTTACGCTTAGCATGTTCTCAATTTGGAACCTGGTGAATGTGCGATAAGTTGCCACGCATGCCATCAGTGGTGTTGCAAGGTTAAGAAACAGGGAGAGCATAGGTGCTGGCTCCTAGGGGCCAAAGCACTTTCGGGGGGGCATTGGTTTTTTTGAGAGGGCTGGGGCCCCTCAATGTTCAGAGGACATTCAGCTCCACCCCTTGGATCCTCACAACATCACACCCGTGATTTCAGGACGTCACGTCGGACCCCCGCAATCTTCTTTAGAAGTTGGCGTCTAATACACCACATACAATATACCAAATAATTTTTGAACTGCTCTCTCTTCGACACTCTTTAGAGAGACCTAGTGGTGACTCCTTTGAAGCTTAAAGCATCTATTTGTAAAAAAATATATATCTGTAATCCAATATCTGCTGAGGGGTGATATTCTCGAAACTACCGAGATTGTTTCAGGATATTTAGTTGAGATTTTAAAAGTCAAATTTAAAACCACTTAATTTTACTTAATGGTGGCTACTGAGTCTTTTCTATGTTTTAAGTGTTTAATATGTCTGGATTATCAACGTTTTATGGATGGGTCTTTTTCTCTCTTTTATGATTTTTATTCTCTAAATTATGCCAATAAAGCCCAAATGAAGGATACAACAGGTGACCAGTATCAGCACTTTCTGGAAACGATTGAGAATATTATTGTTCTGAGAGGCTTGCCCAGCCTGATAAATGGGTCTATACCAAGAGTGTCTTGCTTGTCAACGTTTCGGTCTGCTTTTAAATGTATTTGCTGTTTTTTTGCGCTTTTAACTACTTGAAACTATTTTATATTTAAATTGCCTTGAGGTGGTGGTTTAGAAGGTGATTAATATATCAAAGTTAGTGGTAGTACCGTAATAATAATAAATGGGGTTCATAGAATTTGAGGGCTGTAGCCCAGTGGTACAACACTCATTTCAATGGATCCAGGGATCCATCCCTAGAAATCACAGGATATCACAGACCCAGATGAAATCGCTGGACAAAGGGAAGTGTGGCTGATCCCTAAATTAGATGGATAGTCTAATCTTTGTTTTTTAAAAATATATATTTATATCTTGCTTGCTTGCTGGATTTATTTATTTCATGAAATTTATACACCGCTTTGATTATAAATAACAACAACCCTCCAAGTGGTTAGCAAAAGATAAAAACAGTAGCATCAAGAAAAATATTACAAATCTATAACATTCGAATGTTTGCATGCTAAAACAGATTAAGATTACCTCAACATTGTAAGCATCTGGGAAGGCGTGTATGAAGGAAATCTCCTAGGTAAACTGGTCCCAAGTTGTTAAGGGCTTTATATACCGTATTTTTCCGTGTATAAGACAAGTTTTTTTCACCCTAGAATAATGCTCAAAAACGTGCCTTGTCTTATACATGGATAGTGAATGGGGTGGACCGTTCACTGTGGCAAGTGGGTGTTCGATTGTCAGCTGCTGACGACTGCCATCGTCAGTGCTGCAGGTGAGAAATTTTTGGCAATTCTCGCCCCCCCCCCCAAAAAAAGCTGTAAAACTCAAGTCAATCCCCCGCAAAACTCTGGGCAATCCTCCGCAAAAAAGCTCAACAACTCTGAGCCATTTCCTGAAATGTGAGTCCCCAGAAATAGGGGTCAACTTATACATGGGGGCATCTTATAGACAGAAAAGCACGGTACTCATAGTAACACCTTGGACAGTTGGAAATCAGCAACGGGTGCAGAACTCTGCGCACAGGTATTATATGTTGACAAGGCTTCACTCCTGTTGGCGCTAACCGCAGCTTTCGGATCAATCGTGAAGGAAGCCCTTGATCGTGACAGAACTTCAAAGCGTTTTACCATTCAGATGGGTGGCATATAGTTAATAAAATATTATAATTATGATTATTACCAAAATAATAAAATTATCAGCTACAAACAAATATTTAAAACGTTCAAAAAAATGAACTAAAATCAATGATAAACTAAAAACCCAGATAAAACAGATTAGCCCTGGCATAAAGCAGCTTCCTGTTTTCCTAAGGGAAATATGGCAGTTTTGTAGACTCAGCTGATGCTGCCCATCCCAAACTCCTGCAGAAGTGTCTGTTTCGTAAACTTTTATGGGTGGGTGTGTTTTAATATCAATACCAGGGAAGATTCTGGAGCAGATCATTAAGCAAACAGTCTGTGAGCACCTAGAAAGGAATGCTGTGATCACCAATAGTCAGCATGGATTTCTGAAAAATAAGTCATGTCAGACTAACCTGATCTCGTTTTTTGACAGAATTACAAGCCTGGTAGATGAAGGGAACGCAGTGGATATAGCCTACCTTGATTTCAGCAAGGCATTTGACAAGGTGCCCCATGATATTCTTGTAAAGAAGCTGGTAAAATGCGGTCTTGACTATGCTACCACTCAGTGGATTTGTAACTGGCTGACTGACCGAACCCAAAGGGTGCTCATCAATGGTTCCTCTTCATCCTGGAGAAGAGTGACTAGTGGGGTGCCACAGGGTTCTGTCTTGGGCCCGGTCTTATTCAACATATTTATCAACAACTTGGATGATGGACTCAAGGGCATCCTGATCAAATTTGCAGATGACACCAAACTGGGAGGGGTGGCTAACACCCCAGAGGACAGGATCACACTTCAAAACGACCTTGACAGATTAGAGAACTGGGCAAAAACAAACAAGATGAACTTTAACAGGGAGAAATGTAAAGTATTGCACTTGGGCAAAAAAAATGAGAGGCACAAATACAAGATGGGGGACACCTGGCTTGAGAGCAGTACATGTGAAAAGGATCTAGGAGTCTTGGTTGACCACAAACTTGACATGAGCCAACAGTGTGACGCGGCAGCTAAAAAAGCCAATGCAATTCTGGGCTGCATCAATAGGAGTATAGCATCTAGATCAAGGGAAGTAATAGTGCCACTGTATTCTGCTCTGGTCAGACCTCACCTGGAGTACTGTGTCCAGTTCTGGGCACCACAGTTCAAGAAGGACACTGACAAACTGGAACGTGTCCAGAGGAGGGCAACCAAAATGGTCAAAGGCCTGGAAACGATGCCTTATGAGGAACGGCTAAGGGAGCTGGGCATGTTTAGCCTGGAGAAGAGGAGGTTAAGGGGTGATATGATAGCCATGTTCTAATATATAAAAGGATGTCACATAGAGGAGGGAGAAAGGTTGTTTTCTGCTGCTCCAGAGAAGCGGACACGGAGCAATGGATCAAAACTACAAGAAAGAAGATTCCACCTAAACATTAGGAAGAACTTCCTGACAGTAAGAGCTGTTCGACAGTGGAATTTGCTGCCAAGGAGTGTGGTGGAGTCTCCTACTTTGGAGGTCTTTAAGCAAAGGCTTGACAACCATATGTCAGGAGTGCTCTGATGGTGTTTCCTGCTTGGCAGGGGGTTGGACTCGATAGCCCTTGTGGTCTATTCCAACTCTATGATTCTATGATTCTAATATGAGAATTTGTATAAACCCAGTCATTTAAGTGTGAATTCGTATGGTCCTTTCTCTTCATTCTCTGTGAGATGACCTTCACAAACAAGTCTCTGCACTGACTAATTCTGACTTGCACAAACTGATGTATCACTTAAAAAAATAAAGAAAGAAAAAAGTACAGGGAGGGCGAAACAACATCCCCTTAATTCCTTCCTTTTCATGCCAAATCCCATTTGTCGCTTTTAATTTGCATTCTGCTGAATTTGATTTCTGTCTTTTCTTATTATTCAAAAGACACACACACAAAAAGGCCACCCAACAAACAACAAAAACTTCACCAGATGCTTTCAGAATGAATATGCAAACAAAGTAAGAATATAAATTAGCAGAGAGAAATAGCAGGTTACAAGAATGGGGCATTCACATCTCTTCCCATTACGTTCAAGAGTTAATTGCTGGAATCAGACTCTGCATCTATATGCCATGACGGAGCCAGGAAAAGGGGGGGGGCACTCTTTGAAACCTGAACTGGCATCCATTAGATATGAAGGGGCACATCTTTTTCCATGTCACCTTACAAGATAATTTTAGAAGAAAGGCTCTGGAAAAGAACGATGTGTCAAAGCGGGGAAAGCTCGTGACAAAAGATGTTCCTTTGGCATTTCAAAGAGTACGCGTGAGAGTGAATTATATAAAGTGCACTAGAATCTCTTGTCCTAAACACCTCTGGGATAAACGCACACCCCTGTGTGCCAGAGGGATTGGCCTTTGTTCTCCCCAGGTAACCATTCTGTCCTTTCTGGAGTGGGTGATTGGCTCCAAGTCGCGGCGCGGAGGGAGAATAGCCTTTCTGCCATTAGACAAAGAGCCCTAGCTGGGCTGAGTACTGTCATCTGATAAGTAACTGGCTCAAATCTCTCTCACTCCCTTTATAAGGAAATACCTCCACAGGGAACACTTTGTTACGAGTGAGAACTAAACTAATGTCACTATAGCTAGAAGTCTGGATCTGAGAGTAGGGGTGGAAGGAGCTGTCCGTTTTGATTACCTGCTTCTCGTTTTCTCAATCTTAAATTTGGTTCTGCATTTCTGCAGCAATTGGAGTAAATATATATATACAGTGGTACCTCGGGTTAAGAACTTAATTCGTTCTGGAGGTCCGTTCTTAACTTGAAACTGTTCTTAACCTGAAGCACCACTTTAGCTAATGGGGCCTCCCGCTGCCGCTGTGCCGCTGGTGCACAATTTCTGTTCTTATCCTGGAGCAAAGTACTTAACCAAAGGTACTATTTCTGGGTTAGCAGAGTCAGTAACCTGAAGCTTCTGTAACCCAAGGTAACACTGTATATATTTATGAAAATGTTAGCATTTAAGTGCAAATTTCTCCTCAGAAACACATTCTTGTATGCTGTCTTGATTGAGGTGTGAATTTTGGCAAGCAATATTCTCATATCTAAAGCATGTCTGTATGGTATTTCACCAATATATTCATTTCAGGGAAGTTTTTAATGTGTGACATTATAATGTATTTTTAATCTTTGTTGGAAGCTGCCCAGAGTGGCTGGGGAAAGTACAAATAATAAATTGTTGTTATTGTTGTTATTATTAATGTTGTTGTTGTTGTTGCTGTTGTTGTTGTTGTTGTTGTTGTTGTTATTATTATTATTTTATTTTCATGTTAGTCCAATGCCTGCCAGATTCCTTCTCCCTCGTTTCAGTGCCACCTGATTCTCAGTGTTGCTGAGCAGGGATGAGGATGGAGAGGAAACCAGAATTACTTAACTGCCTGTCCTTGGGTTTGGCTCCACCTGCCATTAACACGGGCTGTGGCTACTGCAGGGCTCCCTGCCTTCTGCCATGTCAGACCATGTGTTCAACTAGCCCGATACTGTGTCCTCTGAGTGGGTAGTTGCTCTGCAGTTCCTTGAGATCCCCTTAACTGGAGATGGCAATCGCAGAACCAGGGGCCTTCTGTGTGCACAGATGGCTTCTCCCTCGAGCATGATGAAGCTGTATAGACTCTACATCCATAGATAGCCATTTTCTCTGGTGAACAAACGCAACACCCACAGCCTGGCTGCAGGTAATGCATTTGCAGTTCCCTTGTTTCGTTTCCAAAATGATCATTGAAATATATTGTGATGAAAACAAAATCTGCTCCTTTTCCCTTATGGGGTATCCAAGAGCCCTATCGGTAGGAGAAAATAACAGAGGCCAACTAGAGAATATTGAGAAGCAAACCAGCTAGTAAGCCTGATCTTTATTAAACTGTTGCATCAGGGTCCTCACTCACCATAGAATCATAGAATCATAGAATCATAGAGTTGGAAGAGACCACAAGGGCCATCGAGTCCAACCCCCTGCCAAGCAGGAAACACCATCAGAGCACTCCTGACATATGGTTGTCAAGCCTTGACCACATGCAGGAGGGAGGAGGAACCCAGAACAATGGTGTGCAAGCCCTTATATAGACTTTTGAAATTGCCACCCTGTAGCTCAAGACCACTTCCCAATACATCATACATACATCACAGAAGAAGAAGAAGAAGAAGAGTTTGGATTTGATATCCCGCCTTTCACTCCCCTTCAGGAGTCTCAAAGCGGCTAACATTCTCCTTTCCCTTCCTCCCCCACAACAAACACTCTGTGAGGTGAGTGGGGCTGAGAGACTTCACAGAAGTGTGACTGGCCCAAGATCACCCAGCAGCTGCATGTGGAGGAGCGGAGACACGAACCCGGTTTCCCAGATTACGTGACTACCGCTCTTAACCACTACACCACACTGGCTCTCAAGTCACTGGCTCTCAGAAGGAGGCAGGCTACAGCAGAAATCCTGTCTGCCAGGATACCTGACAATGGCCAGTGACTGCTTACTTGGGCAGCCTGGCCATTCTTTTGTGATGGTAAATATAGTGGTACCTCGGGTTACAGATGCTTCAGGTTACAGACACTTCAGGTTACAGACTCCGCTAACCTGGTAGTACCTCAGGTTAAGAACTTTATCTCAGGATGAGAACAGAAATCATGAGGTGGCAGGGCGGCAGCAGCAGGAGGCCCCATTAGCTAAAGTGGTACCTCAGGTTGAGAACAGTTTCAGGACCTCCAGAACGAATTACGTTCTTAACCCGAGGTTCCACTGTACTTTAACTCCTGAATCCAGGCACAGGTTCACCCTATTCATACACAAAGATGCCCTAAAGACAGGTAAGCAAAAGACAATGGAGAGGCTTTCCCATTTCCTTCCTCCTTGCAGAGAAACATTTGAGGTCAATTTGGGAGAGTCAAAATGGTTTCAGGATTGCTCTCCTGTACTATTTCAGACATGTGGTTTATATACTTATGTATGTGTTTGCCTTGTAAATTTATGAACATTTAATTTATATACTTGAGACCTTAAATTATTATAACAATTACATGGCAAGGATTGGCCTACACTGGCTGGGGCGGATGTAGTCCTGAACACCAGGTTGGAGAAGATGGGTTTAGACTGCAACAGGCTGGGACAGACAGGGCACCTGGAAGATAACGTGGGAGAAGATAATGTGATTTGGAAGGCACACAAGCCCAGTGCCCTGTGTACTGAACATTTGGATACTTTATCCATTTGATTTGCCTCAGTCTGGCCCCCAAGATACAAGACTTCCATTGCAAACAGGACAGCATCTCCTGTCACAACAAATCAGGTTGCTGCATGGCTTGCTATTTCAATTAACACCAAGGAAGAAAATGCCCTTATGAAATGATCATATTCATTTGAAAGTAAGTCCCATCAAAACCCTACTTGCCCCCCAGTAAATGTGCTTAGGGTTGGATCACTAGCATGCCTTTTCTGGCTCCACTTTTAAAACAGAAGACCCATATGCACACCCCCTCACATATTTATATTTATATCTATATTTATCATGAAGAGTCAGACACGACTAAGCATCTAAACCACAACATTTATATTTATATTTATATTTAATGTATAATGACAAGGCACAGAAACGATGCACCAATTCTTACATCAACCAAGAGCAGCTTTTACTGTGAATGAAGCAAATGAAAAAAGGAAGCACATGTTTAGACTTTAAAAAAAATACAAAAAACCCTGCAAGCAAAACAATTAATTCATCTATTCGTGAATCTATACTCTGTTGTCCTACTTCATCTTCCTATCGCTATTTATTAAAGTGCTCACATAGTCAGGGATCCGCAAAACTGATCATTAACAAAAGAGACAGATGCTTCAGTTCTGTTCACTGTTTTAAGAAGGCTTTGAAGCCTAAGGTGAAGACAAGTTATCAAGTTTCTTTAATTTAAAAGACAGGAGGAGACAGAACAAAATGGGTGAAAAATACCTCACCATCAGGAAGGCTATCCTTAAATGTCTGTCACCCTTCACCTTCCTCCCTCATTGCATAAACTTAACACAGGAAGTTGTCTTAAAATGAATCAGAGCCAGTGACAGATTTACGTATAGGGCCCCACTCTCTTGAGAGCCCCCCAAAAAATTAAAGGGGAAAAAACTGGATGTACATTTCCAAAATATAAGATAAAAAACAAATAAAATAAAACCTACATACAGCAACAGTGTTTGTGTTGTGTAGGCTCCTATGTTATAAGTAATGGGCCCTGCCTGCTAGCCTGCTCCCTAAAATATAATAATAATAATAATAATAATAATAATAATAATAATAATAATAATAATAATAATAATAATATATTATTATTATTTATACCCCGCCCATCTGGCTGGGTTTCCCCAGCCACTCTGGGCGGCTTCCAAAAAAAATATTAAAATACTGCAATACATCAAATATCATGGTTTGCTCATTTCTATATCAATTACTTTGATAAAATACATATTTTGTTATGTGCAAATGGCTCTAGATACCTATTAGGTCCATAAATTACCATACAGCATATATTCAACACACAAAAACAGCGACAATTTGTTGTTGACAAAGGACAGCTGGACATGTAAAGGGCCAATTACCTTCAGTAGCTTAGGGCCTCATCAAACCTAAATCCGGCCCTGATCAGAGGAAAAGTAGCTTTTCAGAGTTTCAGTCAAGTGACATTCCTATCTTTACCTGGAGATGCCAGGGATTGAACCTGGAGCGTTCTGCATGCAAGGCAGATGTTCTACCAGGGAACCTCAACCCTGCTTTACA
Source organism: Podarcis vaucheri (assembly GCF_965113315.1). NCBI lineage: Eukaryota > Metazoa > Chordata > Lepidosauria > Squamata > Lacertidae > Podarcis > Podarcis vaucheri. Next base: position 108,729,548 of record NC_138760.1, on the reverse strand, counting down.
CAATATGGAAAGAGAGGAGGGACCATGAGCACAAATAAGGTACTCACCTCTTCACAAACGTATGTGATGGCACGAGAACCGCTTCAACAAGATTGCAGTCCCATACCGCTGAGGTGTATGTGCAAATACAGTCGTACCTTGGAAGTCAAACAGAATCCATCCCGGAAGTCCGTTTGACTTCCAAAGCATTCAAAAACCAATTTGTGGCTTCTGATTGGCTGCAGGAAGCTCCTGCAGTGAACCGGAAGCCGCAGAAGCCCTGTCGGACGTCCAGCTTCTAAAAGAACGCTCAGAAACTGGAACAGTCACTTCCGGGTTTTGATTTGTCGGGAGCCAAAATGTCTGAGAACTAGGCTGTTCGGAAACCAAGGCACGACTGTACCACAAACCTCATGGGCAGAATAATCATGTGAGACTACATGTGTCAATGTCACACTTTCCACAGTTGTAAGATGGCACCAAACAGTGGTGCAACTTTAGACTCTCTGGACTCTTTAGAAGCTGACGTGCATTGCTTTGCTGTCTTCAAAATACGACAAGCTATCTCTGCTGCATTGGGAAACCCTGCTGCTCATTCCACTGAGTGAGACCCTGGACATCTGTCCCCCAAACCCAGCATTGGTGGCGCAACTTGACAAACATCTCCAATGCCATCCTTCCCTCACACACTGCTCTTTATATTGCAGCCAGGCAAGCAAGTATGGTGTGTGTGTGTGTGTGTGTGTGTGTGTGTGTAAACGGGGGCCACAACAGAGGGCTGGAGTGAAACAATTTCAAGCCACTTACTTATGTTGTTACTGGGCTAAGGACTGGAACAAAGGCGTCCCAGCGAGAGCCTATTACTAGCACAGTAGCGAGCAGAATTATAAACAGGAAAGGACTGCCATTTAAAAGCTGGCACAAGGAGAAATAAATCACACTGTTGCGAAATATGATGCCTTGTTCTTAAGCCTTTCGCCCCCGCCTGACAATGGAGCTCATTTAACTTCCTTTGAAATCAAGGAAATATTGCAGCCGTACAAAAGCCATACAAGAATGTGCCAGCATTTGGGGTGCTTTGCAGGGAGCAGCCAGGCTTCTGACGTGTAGAACCTCAAGAAACTTTCGTCAAGGCACAGTGAATCTGTAATCACAAGCGCACAATGGCTATGACATTGTGTTTTCCCCACCGAAGAAAAACAATATGGAATAACGAGCTGTAATCTGATCTGTATTTTCTGTGCCTGTCGCAGGGCAGATGGGAAAGTCAGGCCACACGATCCTTTCCTTCCCGCCCCCCAGCCAACCATCCCATTGTGACTGAAGGATGGAAATTGGTCCGGAAGTGCTGAGTCTATAGAACTACCAAAAGCCTTCAGCACAATCCTTTAACTTCTGCAGAGAACAAACAAAGCCTTCATCAAACTTTCCCCCCAAAATGCTTTCAATGAAAGCATGAAAACCTAAAATTTTGTTAACTCACTACAGTGGTGCCCCGCAAGACGAATGCCTCGCAAGACGGAAAACCCGCTAGACGAAAGGGTTTTCTGTTTTGGAGGTGCTTCGCAAAACGAATTTCCTATGGGCTTGCTTCACAAGATGAAAATGTCTTGCGAGTTCCTGCTGGTTTTTTTCCTCCCCCCCCCCTTTTTCCCAAGCCGCTAAGACGCTTATCAGCTGATCCTAAGCCGCTAAGCCGCTTAACAGCTGATCCGCTAAGCTGCTTATCAGCTGATCCCCTAAGCCGCTTAACAGCTGATCCGCTAAGCCGCTAAACCGCTTAACAGCTGATCCGCTAAGCCGCTAAGCCGCTTATCAGCTGATCCGCTAAGCCGCTAAACCGCTTATCAGCTGATCCGCTAAGCCTGCTAAGCCGCTAATAGTGCTAATCCGCTAATGGGCTTGCTTCGCAAGATGAAAAAACCGCAAGACGAAGAGACTCGCGGAACAGATTATTTTCGTCTTGTGAGGCACCACTGTACTACATTTTCACGTATCATTATTATACTGTTGTGAGTTGGGGGGGCAGTAGGCTGAGCACCCCCTTCTGACTGTTAGATACAGCAGGGATTCGATTGTTGGGATAGCCAGACCAGCCTGTTAATGGCCCTCTACAAGCATGGATCCTTAAGGGAACAAAAGGAGTGGCGAGTGGGTAGACCTCTCTCCCTCAGCAGTCTGTTAGTCAGAAAGACAAAAGGCCAGGGCAGAGAGTTGAGTTATGTGAACTAGAAGCTGGAGGCAAAAAAAGCTGCGGACTTGAAAGTCAGACCAGATGTCTGTTTAAATAACAAAGAGGAATGCAGAGAGAAGCAACAGTGCAGCAGCAGCAGCAGCAGCAGAACCAGACGCCTTCACCTGCCCCAGGTGCAGCAAAACACGTCTCTCCCACATCGGTTCTTTATAGCCACAACAAGCGCATGCAACCTTCCAACAATTGGGACTTCACCCTCAAAAGGACACTCCTCCATTGTCTCTCGAGACAGACGGATGCCAACTGGTTAACGACTATATTTATATACTGCCACATCGTAACGAGAGATCGAAGCCATTTGCAATGTAGAAAAATTAAAACCAGCTCAATTGAGCTTGGCTGACAGGCCAGCCCTGTCAGATTTCATCTCCCTCAACTGTCACCCCAGAGCAGGCATTCCACCAGACTGCCGCAGTGGGAGAGTTGGGAAGCAGGGCTCCATCCATCAGTCCGGCCCAGAGTATCTGCTTTGTTAATCTCCCATTATGTTCTGTTTGTTCTCTGTGATAGCTCTTCTCCTGTTAATGGAAAAATCCGAGGGCTCCCTTGGACAAAAACAAAGACACCAACCAGGATAACTTGGAGCAATACAGCAGCCTGTAGGCTTGGCCTTTATTGATCTGTTGCAACAGGGTGCTCCCCTCACTTGCAGGAGAGAGGAAGGACCCAAAAAAATGGTGTGCCAGGTCTTATAAAGACTTTTGAAATTGCCACCCTGTAGATCAAGACCACCCCCTGAAACATCATACATACATCACAGAAGGGGTGTAACCTAAGACCACCCCTCAGATACATCACACCTTCATCACAGAAAGGAGGGGTTGAGGGAGGAGTTGTAGTGGTACCCTGAGTGTCCTGTCACCTGGCTGGTTCCCCCTTTCCCCCTCCCCATGAGTACTTTTCAGGTGACAGAGGGGAGTTTGCAGTTTCCTGCCCCCAGAGGGAAGAGCTGATTATTGTCCTTTGTTCCAGTCCATGCTGAATCCACTCCCATATGCAAGTTCTTTGTGACCTTGATGGTCTTCTGTCTAGGACCATCAGGGTTGGCATAGCAACTGGGCAGGGCTCCTGTGTATGTGCTGGTATGCTCAAGGGATTATGGCTGCCCTGTATCAAACCTTCCCCATTTTGTAGTCCTTTCTTCATGGAGTACAATAAAAGTGGAACAGTGCAAATCCGATGTATGGTTGATTTTCTATGAATTTATAACAGAAGTGTAGCGTATGTAGTGTGTGAGTGCGAGTGTGTGTGAAGTTTGTACAAACTGAATGATGGGGGGGGGGTTTCCTGCGACACTCCCAAGTGATTATCTGAGCATGCAAAAACTGGTTTGGCCTGTTTTTTTACATGCAGGCTAACTTCAGCGTGTGGTAGGCCATCCTAATATTCCAAGCGTTGATTCTAACACTTACTAAATCCAGGAATTAGGGGTGTTTTGCCTTCACAAACTCTGGCACCCACAAACTCATAATGTAATAACAGGCTGGCACTATGCCACAATGGGTCTCAATATGATTTGTTCTAGACTCGAGGGTCACTTCAGCCTAGAGCAAGACACTTGACATTGCCAGTTTTGTGGCATGTGTTTGGGGCGGGCGGGCAAGGTCTCTTCAACATGAGGCTGCTTGATGAGTCGACTCTCATACACAAGTTTCTTAGCATCCCTGCCATAACTCTCTCTTCACAAGCAAGTCTTCAGCATAGATAATACCATTCATTAGGAGAGTAAGGCAGACACAGTGGAGCCCCATCCTTAATCAATTTTCGTTGTTGATGCTTGAGGTTCTTGTTGCAAGGCTTCAAAAAAAAAAAAGGCATCTGGATGAGCTCATCAGTGGCTCATTATTAGCATTACTTTGTAGGTTGCTATTTGAGAAGCTATTAAAGTGGGTGGTTGAGGCAATGATTACTTGTGCTGCTATGTCTCCATCCTTCTGTTTGTTCAAGCGTCAAATCAAAGACACACAACCCAATGCACATTTGCTCTCCCTTATGTTCAACAGGCCTTACTCTCAGGAAAGCATGCACAGGACTACAGCCTGTTGCTGCTTGGCCTAGCTGCGCATTCCCAAATGTTGTTCATTCATCCAATCAATGTTTGTCCTGGCACATATTTTTAAAAGCCTCAGAGTGGCCTAATGCCTCAGGGCAGCTTGTCCTTATGACAATGAATAAAAACAACATATAGGAAGGTTCTGTTACAACATCAGCCCCAGGGAGTCTTTGACCTGTAAAAGGCACTGTAAACACCTTCAAGGATGGAGTTCAATGGGCCTTGCCCCCAGGCAAGTGGGTACAGGATCACAACCTCACAACCTTTTGGAAAGCAATTCCATCCTACTAGACACAGGGCATTGCTCCAAGAAAATAAGTATACTTGTTCATATGAGAGCAGTGAAGCCACCCCTTTTTACTTATTAACCCTGATAGCAAAGACTGATCAAAGCTTAGAGTCCCTGGGCTTAAAGCATATTTACCAAATTCAATAAATCATTACCATAATAACAATGACAACCAGGAACACCCATTCTAATGGGGCTCAGGCCTCTACAGCCCCCCATGTCTTCTGGGATGAGGTTCAGCCCCCCCCCCCAATCTTGAGGGGCAGAAGAGGCCTGGAAGGAAGTCGTCCCAGACTGCACAGCATTGGGAAGATGCCACAAAAAACCAAAGCAAATGTGGTGTCCCGGTGCAACAGTCATGCACGCAGCACATGACAACAGCAACAACAATGCCTTTAACAATGTGAAAGTATTGAACCTAGTGAATTGTAAAAGGATGTTATCCTGTTCTGTGTTTTACTGCTATGCCTGTAGATTGAGCTCATGTCTCTTTTGTCTGGATTTGCTCTTCCAGGCTCAAAAGAGAACACCATAGCCTGTTCTTTTCTTGAAATAGTTGAATAGAAAGGACTTATCTATTCTTAGTTATATGGGGAAATATATCCATCATTCTCCTTTCCTTCCAGCAGAAGTATTGTCCAAGTTACTTTTATTATCTGGAATCTGAAATTGTTGATTCTTGCACCGATAGATGAATAAAGGCGGTTCCAGAGTGACAGAAAATAGAGAAGAATGATTCTGTCTGCAGGGCAATTTCAAGTTTTATGCTGACTAGTGATTATGTGAAAAGGCTGTCATCAAAAGCAGCAAAAGACCTACTACCCAAAGCAATAATCTAAAATGGAATATATTGTTTCCTTTCATTACTCCGGGGTTTGGGCTCTCTCTCTCTTTTAATTTAAAAGGCCTAAGCGGTATAAATGTACAATCCCTTTGTTCACTCTGGACTCTGGCTTGTTACATGTTGAAGAGATCAATCAGAAGCTGGAGATAAGAAATTCAACAATCTGCCTCAAAATCAATGGTGCCCATCGTACACACGAAGAGAGCTGTGAAATGTCACAAATGGAGCTTTTAATTTTAATTAAGAATACCTCTCAATCATCATTTTCTCCTCCCCAACGCCACATAATAGCCACTTGCCCATTACAAACTTGTCTTGTAAACATCAGGCTGCCTTGAGACTTACGACAAACATAAATAAGCAAAGACACGTTGCTTACTTTTTTTGCCAGCCTTCCAGAACCTTCCAGCTCTCTTAATTATGAACTTCTACACCACAAGTGTGGGAACCTGGTCACTCAGTAGGCATTTTAATGACGTGCATATGAAATATAAACTGTTAGCTCCAATTCTAAACACATTTACCTGGAAATGCAAAAAACAACAACAACAAAACAAAACAAAGAACAAAGCCACATAAAACCTGAGGCAAGAATTAGGAGTGGGGAATCCTTGCTAGTCACAGATTGCTTCAGACTCACAAACAGGGCATCCTTTGTTAGGGCAAAGTTGAATAAAGAGGCAGGATGGGGTTGTTTCCATGCAGTCTGCCACATTGCTGGATCATTTCTTAGAATTGTAGATTTGGAAGGGACCACAAGGGCCATCTAGTCCAACTCCTGAAATGCAGGATTTTTTTTGCCCCAATGTGGGGCTCAAACCCATGACCCAAGAGTCTCATGCTCTACTGTCTAAGTTATCCCTTGTCACATTGCCACATAACAGACGACAACACACATCAAGGCTGGAGTTTGGTACAGTGCTGTGCTATGTCAAAAAACATGTAGCATCGTCTCCTGGTTGATATTCTACTGGCTCGCCTTATTTTTCAGTGGGTCAACAGCTGATGCTGACCCTAGATTTGGACCACGTGCAGAAGTTCTCAAGTTAAATTCCTGGCAGCTGCAACAGAAGCATCTCAGGCATCGATCACTGTATGAGGCCTTGGGGAATCATTGCTCCTCAGAATAAACAATGCTAGAGGGACCAAAGGTCGACCTCATTGTGGTGCCGTGTTATATTACAGCAGTAACAGGTGCCATAGCATCAAGGTTACAAGAAGGAAGGCACCTGAACCAAGTCCCTCCCAGTGCTATCATCCTCCCTGACAGATTGACAAAAGCTCATATATTGCAGCTCCTATGGACAGCACTGTTCTGTTAAGGTTGTGAGGAAAGATGCCTCGACTAAGTCCATCTCTTTGTTCTCCACAACACCAACTCAGCATTGCAGTGCTGGTCTCTTCAAAGGTCAAGGGGGTGAACCTATACGGAGTGAGCCTATGTCAGGGGTAGGCAACCTAAGGCCCGGGGGCCAGATGCGGCCTAAATGCCTTCTAAATCTGGCCCCCGGATGGTCCAGGAATCAGCATGTTTTTACATGAGTAGAATGTGTCCTTTTATTTAAAATGCATCTCTGGGTTATTTGTGGGGCCTGCCTGGTGTTTTTACATGAGTAGAATGTGTGCTTTTATTTAAAATGCACCTCTGGGTTATTTGTGGGGAATAGGAATTGGTTCATTCCACCCCCCCAAAAAAAAAAAAATATATAGTCCAGCCCACCACATGGCCTGAGGGACGGTGGACCTGCCCACAGCTGAAAAAGGTTGCTGACCCCTGGCCAATGTGGTCCATCCAGTGGATCCACATCTTCCTAAGAATTCCAGCACCACAACAGTGATCCGTTTTAGGGGAAGAGAAAGAGATGGGAATAGAGAATTAAAAAGGAAAATGATGGTAACTACAAACCATACTATATAACGCATTAAGCTTGCAGGGATAAAAAAAACTCCCAACTAATGCACACAAGTACACACACTTCATCTCAATGGTCATATATGCCACTCATAAAAGAAAGGGACTTCAATCTTTTGAAGGCTGGCTTAAGGTATCTTTATTCTCTTTTCAAAACAAAGTTGGCATTAGGGAGTAGAAAAACGCTTTGAGGTCCTAGCCATGTGGCTATATTAAAATAATCCACCTAGCTTCTCTTTAATAAATGTGCCAACTGGATAATCAAGTCTCTCACTTTGTTTGCCAGATGCTCAGAATTAATACTTTTTCTTCCCCATTTTTTCACAAGAAGGATGCAGGAGGGTGGGGGAAGAAAGCCATGCGACCAAACTGCTGAGCTGTGAGATATGCTGAGCTTTCAGAACAAGGACATCTGTCTGAAGAAAATGCAGAAAGAACCATCGTTTATGAACCACAAGAGTTTGGGTCCAAGCATTTATGGTAGCAGGCCAAATATAGGAAATTAGTTCTGACATGTGGCATCCTCAAACAAAGCAAATGTAAAGGCCAAAGCATTAAGCAGCCTCACCCATGGATGTCTAATAGTTTCTGACGGAAGGAAGAATAAGGATATTATTTCTACCTCCAGATACTCAGCAGTGGAAAAACAATGGGAAGCCCTTTTTTAAAAACAGGAAAGAGTTTTGTGGCACCTTAGAGACTAACAAATTCACAATGGCATAAGCTTTTGGGGACTACAGTCCACTTCTCCAGATGCATGAAGCATTACATATATGACATACATGTATATGAACATGGTTTGGAGGGGGGATTATAAAGGAGAGATGGAAATGAAATGCAGAATAATACAGTCAAGTACAGTGGAAGCTGAACAGCTTAGTTCCCAAACGTTATGGCTCCCAAACATCGCAAACCCGGAAGTGACTATTCCAGTTTTCGAACGTTCCTTTGGAAGCCGAACGTCCAACAGGGCTTCCGCAGCTTCCAATTGGCTCCAGGAGTTTCCTGCAGCCAATCAGAAACCACGCTTTGAATTTCAAACATTTTGGAAGTGGAATGGACTTCTAGAACGGATTCCATTCGACTTCCAAGGTACGACTGCACAGATAGTAAGTACCTTACTAACATTTGAGGGGATGCAAAGAAATGATCCTGTGGAAAACATCAAGCAAGCACTGACTGTGGGGTGTTTCTGACCGCAACTGAAGATATATTTGTTCACTCAGAAGTTCGCTGATCATTAATGCCAATTTTTGGGTATTCTTGTGGGACAAAGTTTCCCCGTGTGAAGATGTTTCGCTCCATAAGACGCACTTTTTTCCTCCTAAAAAGTAAGAGGAAATGTGAGTGCGTCTTATGGAGCAAATGACGCTGCGCAGAGAGGGAGAGCTGCGCAGCGCCCCTTCAGCGAAGCACCTCTCCTGTGAAGCGGCGCTGCGCAGCTCTCCCTCTCTGCGCAGTGCCTCTCCTGTGAAGGAGGCATCCAGAGGCATGCTGCCTCTAATCCTGAACATACCATATAGTGATAATGACTGGTAGCCATTGATAGCCTTATCCTCCAGGAATCCTCCCCTTTTGAAGTCACCCAAGCTAGTAGCTGTCGCTCAGTCTTGTAGCAAGTTCTGTCTTTTAACCATACATTGTGCAAAGTTCTTCCTCTTGTCTGGCCTGATCTCCTACCTAGCAGCTACCTTGGATGTGTGTGGGGTGGGGTGGGGGTGTGATATAAGTATCTTCAAGGTTCAGGGTATCCTGATGAAACCCTTCAGTTGTTTATTAAATAGTTTAGTGCAACATTTGATTCAGAATTTTTTTTTCTTGTTTTCCTCTAAAAACTAGGTGCGTCTTGTGGTCGGGTGCGCCTTATAGAGCGAAAAATACGGTGATTTCTTTCGTCTGTCCAGAGACTTTCAACATCCAGTTTCCTTGGGTGCCCATGAGCTCTCGTGTTAAAAGAGAGGGACAAAACCTTTTCTCTATCCACTTTCATAATTTTATGTCGCCTGTTATATCACCTCTTAACACTTCTTATATCGCCACACAAGGCTTGTGAGTGGGAAGAGTCATTCTGTCATCGATGAAACATTTAATTTTAGCTGGGAACTATAAGCAGCAACAAATTGTGTTCCATCATGGTTTTCTCTTCTAGATTGCTCCTGTATTTGGCTGATCCTGGGTGCCAGTTCGGATTTGTACATCTTTTTCACTTCCTTGCATGAGTCTTGTAGTTTGACAAATAATGTAAATTCTTAAGCTGTGGATCTTTGTCCAATGAATCTCAACATTCATAGGGCTTGGCTGTAGAGGATGGATTTTGTGGTGGAAGCTGGAAGCATGTAAGTGTATAAAGCGGTCAGTTGTATTCCATCACACAATTGCTCAGTAGTTGTCCAGAAAGTGAATCTCTTGCACGGACAAGTCTAAGCTTTTGGTGGTGGTATGGAAATTATTCAAGTCCTTGTGTAGCTGCTCAAGTATTTCTCCTCCATGAATCCAGACAATAAAAGATTTGTGTGGAATTTATCCACAGGTACTCAGAATAGACAGGAAACTGACATAGCTTAATTGAAGAGACATTTCCTTCCTGTTTAATTAAATACATCAGATTAAGATTTCAGAATACTTTCATGGCAAGTATTGTTACCACTATCTTGTTTCATGAATTCATTAATATCACATTAAAAACAAAGAGATTATCCTTGTTAACAAGATGTACTTCAGCCTGCAAGCAGCTCAAAAGCACCAACACACACACACACACACACACACACACACACACATAAGCGTTAGGGTGTCCCAGAAAAGTAGTGAATGGAATTAGTATTCCACTTTGCATGGATGATTGCTGACATTCTCCAATAAAAGCCTTAATTGATAAACAAGAGCTGGGAACGTGACCATTTGCCCCCCTCTCAGTTATTATGGTCGGTAATGAAAAGGCATTGCTCGATTCAGTTTCCAAAATCTAAACAGAGGATAATGAATGTGATGACAATCTGAAAAGAAGACCACGGGATGCCATGCTGGTAATGGCTTTTATTTGAATGCCAAGAAGAACAAGCCATTAATGTCTGGGACACAAAAGATGCTCACGGCATGATTATGAGAATATTGTGATTTAGCTGAATTATGCCAAGCCGCTGTTCAGGTACTGTTTGCATTTAATGGACGGAGAACCAGCAGGGCTCAATTCTTTTGTATAAAACAGGTATTTGGGAAAAATATCCCTAAGCTGCACTAAGACAATAAACTCCAGCCGTCTTAAGTCGCTGAAGAAAAAGCTTCCGTTGCACTGAAAATGAGAAAGCCCCTTCTGTGCTGAATTAAAAAACAGCAACCCAACAAATTTGGATTTTATTTTTATTAGGGCAGGTATGACCAACCCCTTAATTCCCCCCCCCCTCTCTCTCTCTCTGTGTGTGTGTGTAGCGTACATTTTAGCACTGAATAAAGTTGAGAAGAAGGAATTTATTAAAAGTGGCAATGGACCGCTCCATTGAATGCCACCACCCCTTTGTCTTGAACTCCACAAGGGATGATTGCTTGACATCCTCTACACACCCTTGTTCTCCCTTCCTTACTGGTCTGGGAAGCCTAGGATATCATGCTCAGGCATCATCAACCAATGATCCATGTGGCTCAGTATATGCTACCCTGGCTGGCAATCGCTCCCCAGGGTTTCAGACAGGGATTGCAGATGGTCCTGAGGTTCCATCCCCACCAGGTAGGGCTGGGAAAGATTCCCTGCCTGATACCCTGCAGAGCTGCTGCCAATAGACAGTACGGAACTAGATGGGCCATGGTTTTGACTCAGCTTCTTATGCATACGTTCTCTCAGCCCAACCTGAGATATGGGAATAAAACAATGGACAGTGCTATGAGGTTGTTGTGGCTGCTGCTGCTGCTGCTGCTGCTGCTGCTGCTGTATTTCAGCCCCAAAGAGGAAGCTGCCTTGCACTGGGTCAGACCACAGGTCCATATTGCACAGTATTGTCTGCACTGACAGGCAGAAGCTCTCCAGGGTTTGAAGCAGGAGTCTCTCCCAGCCCTATCTTGGAGATACCAAATGGTGGGCAGTCCCACAACACCTATTTGGAAGCCCTTGATTCCCTCCTGGACAACATTACCGAAAAATATTTATATATATCTTCCTTTTTCTCATTCAGGATGTGCCCTCTGAATACCCATTGATTAGAATTACAGTGGCAAATATATTTTATCTCATTTGTTGTTACTATATAGGGGGGAAGAAAGACGAAAGAATCCTCGATGCGACTCGCTGATAATGACAACTGATTTAGATTTCTTTTTTATCAAAACAAGCCTTTCGGCAGCACTGCATTGCTACTAAGTACAAGGTGGTGTCTGATTAAAACGGGCTACCTACGCTTGGAGAAGTTCTTTCAACACGTTCCATTCTGACAGCAAAAGGAAAACAAGAGAGGAGCACAAGGTAGAAAGGACAGCTGTGGAGGTGGCTTTGGTCCCACACACCTGGTCCAATTAGATCATCTGGCTCAAATACAGTTTATAATTACAACGCTGGTGCCAGCAGCAACATGCAATCTTAAAAAAAAAAAGGGATGGAAAAATGAATTTTGAAATCTAACAAAAATGCCCAAGCCGGAATATAAATATTTTTCGGTGATGTTGTCCAGGAGGGAATCAAGGGCTTCCAAATAGGTGTTGTGGGACTGCCCACCATTTGGTAAACATTTGGTTCTACATCAACACCACGCTGTTGCCTTCCTCCTGAATCACACAACCCAACATAGGTAGTCTACCTAGAACATGTCTCAATGCCTCGTGTATCTCCAAAGCTGCCAAACAAAGCTGGCCTAATACGAATTATCCCCAAAGCCATCCTGCAATATAATCTTCTGTACAATAATTCTATTTTATTTTTATTGCAGTGATTGGTGTGTCAACATATCATCGTTGAGTGCCAACTCTGCAGAAACATTATAGGATTGAAGCACGTTGGATAATGTGTCAATAATGGCATTAGTCTCGTCGCATCTTTGGGTTACTCCACTGTTTCCTTAGCTGTGGGATGAGTTTGCCTTGTGTGGTGTCCAACCCCTGAAGAGGACGGTGCAAAAGAAGAAGGGTTAAGATTCAGACAGATAGAGGTTCCCTTACATACAAGAATGCCCCCTAGTAGAGAGTTGTCATTCATTCATACTGGATTTAGGGAATATTACTAGAATATGGATAATCATAACCAAGCTATCTCTGTTAGGACATCATGAGCCTAAAGCTGTACCTGAAAAGACAAGGACTGATGTGGCATCATCTACAAACTATGAAGTTAATCCTTTAGGGAGAGTGTAAACCTATTCAGAAGGGCTGAACACCACTTGCCTAACCAGATGAGCTACTTGCCAACAGTGTCTCCATCTTAGAGTGCCATGCCAAAGCACACCTGCTCCATATCTTGGAAGTATTCATTGCTAAACTGCGCCAACTATACTAGGGAGACAATTATTCATAAGAGGGTCAGTTTGTGTGGCCAAAGACATTTCTGGTATCTTGACTGCTGCCTGGAGAATAGGGATAGTGGGCGATTTTACGATAATCAAATGTGAATATGAGTTCTGCAGCTGTTCACTCATTCACCACCCTGCAAGCCATTGCTTTTCCTTGCCAACACTAGCTGTCTTTAAAGATACCAACATTACTCTGTTTGTTGTCATTGTTTTGGACTTACCCAACTTAAATGTATATCCCATTGAACTCTCTTTTATTGAGGTGATGGTGGTAGCCATTAACATTCATTGCTACATTTCTTATCTTGTCTCCCTAGTAGTTTTATAAATGCTTTTAACTGCTTGATTTAAGTTAACTCTACTAATGCACTTAGTTGCATACCACGATTTTTAAATATTCCACAAATGTTCCCTACTCCTTAATAAAAGAAATTTTCTCTTGGTTTCTTACCACACCCATTAATTTTGCTATTTTTCATAATCCATCAACTTAATCAGCCATTCTTCCTTAGTTGGAACAAAATCCTCTTTCCACCTCTGGGCAAATACCATTCATTCTGTGGTTGTAGCATGCATAAACAAATTTCTTAGGTCCCTCAGAATTCTTCTCTATTCACTATCCCTAAAAGAAAAGCTTCTGGTTTTTTACTAAAAGTTATTTAAAACATTTTCTTCAATTCATTATAAATCATTTCCCAGAAAGCTTTTGTTCCCTTACAGAACCACCACATATGGTAGAAGGTACCTGACTATTCTTTACATTTCCAACACAGATTTGATTTTGATTGATAAGTTTTTGCAAGTCTGCTGGGAGATAAATACTATGCATATATCATTTTCATATCATTTTTTTTCCAATGTATAACATGCTGTCAAATTTAAATCTACATTCCATAGCTTCTCCCACGCAGCCATTTCAATATTGTGAGCAATATCTCTTGCGCAACAATACAAGCACTCTTTTCTGTGGAGTAGAACAGAGACCATTACAATCCAACCCCATCCACCCACCCACCCACCCAATCAATCAATCAATCAATCAGTGATGTTCTGTAATGCAGAGATGCTTTGCATTAGCTTGAATGTTTAAAATGTGTATCTTACTAAAATAATAATTATAAAGTTGCATATTTATATTAATAAGTAAGCTTACGCTAAATACAATTTTTTAAAAAAATATTAAATGATTTTTACAGTTTGCAAAAAGTGGAAGGGAGGTGAGGAGGTGAGGGAGTGATTGGATCTATTGTTTTGTTAAAGGATTTTATGCCACAGGGGGTGTCTTGCTGATGATATGTGTCATTAACACAAAACAATGATTTAAATTTTTCATTTTTTTTGTTTCCTACCCCCTAGAGGGCAGCTGGCTACTTAATGATGGTCAATCAATAGCAAAATAAGAATAAGAATGTAAGAATATAATGGTATCTTCTATGTAAGAAGCAATCACACCATTGTCAGGAGAATAAAAAACAATAACCTGCTTTTTGCAAATCACCATACTAGGCTCAGAAAAAGCAAACCTCCAAGGACAAAGTTTGAGGCAGCACAATGCAATAAAAAGATGAAGAGGTATAGAAGAGAGAACCCCCATCCCTACTGGAGAATAAAGTTGGCCATTCCTGTACTAGTTACTAAGACCAGCATCTTCTAGAGATTGATTAAATGCCTTCGTTGACATAGTAGGGTTACCAAAGTATCCTGCTACTGCTCTGTCCCAAACCAGCCCAGCTTCCCTGATTGCCTCCTCTGAAGATGTCACTGAGGTACCAATCAATGACAAATGCAATGCAAAGTCAGTTCTGTGTTTTTCCCATTCGCTGTCCTCGCTGCTTCCAATTCAGCTCACTTCAGACTGAAGGCCTGCTGTAGTGTGCCAAAGCGAGTGACTAAGCAGATGTCTATCATCACTTTTCCCTCTCTGCTTTTATTACATTCGGTTCCTGCTTAAACCAAGACAAAACTCTCCTTATCGTTCTGTATATACAAATTTTGAACAGTAGAAAGGGAGGCATTCCAGGGAGCAAAGCAATAGATTCCACCCCCTCCCCTTCCCTCCAGTTTCACATTAACATTTATCTCCTTCCATTTCCTCTCCCTGATTAGACAGACTTCCCTGCTGCTGAAACCATTACAAAGCTACTTATGAGTCCATCAGATGAAGGAGGAGGGGTGCAGTGTGACAAAGCACTTTAAAAGAACTGTGCTTTGTTCTTTCAAAGAACAACAGAGGTATTATACACCGCAAGCAAAATGCTTTCAGGATCAATAAACACTGGACTATGCATGAACTATGTTAGACAATCAAATCATTATGCATGTGGGATTGAGTTGTTTCACCCAGTTTAAGAGAGACTTCAAACAATTCTGTTATCTCACTGACATTCTACAGACCAGGATGAGTTTCGCATGTCACAAGTGGCGTGTCCAGTAAAACAGCCATCAAACCACACCATCTGTTCCATTGACAATTTGGGGAGCCCAGTGACCAATGGTGGTTGTTTTCAAATCAACCGTCATTGACTGCTTAAATGTCTCTATTATTTGGAAGCTGAAGAGCTTGGGATGGATTGGCTATTCCAAAAGGTATCACTTCCTAGTAAACATGATCAAACCCTAGGCTGAGTCGCAGCCACCTTGCCTGGGACATAAAGAGAGACAGTCTCAGAACTTGAACAATCTGCTGCTGCTGACCCAAAGAAAGGGGCAGTTATCCTCTCTGTGGTCAACAATGACACAACACCACAGTGCCATCTTCTCACCTGTGTTACTCATGTAGTTGTGAAATGTGGTGACTGGGCAAAAGCTCCTCAAGGAGCATATGGTGTAACTATTTGCTATTGTTACTGGTCATTCACAGCTCTTCATTATCCCACTATTATACTCGCACTTACCGTATTTTGGTGGTCAGGGATGATGGGAATTGTAGTCCCAAAACATCTGGAGGGCCAAGTTTGCCTATGCCTGGAATAATCCTATGGTGAGAGTAACTGAACTGTGGGGAGTGTGTGTGTCAGCAGGCCCTGGTTCCCTGATAGAATTTCCTGTCCGTCCTCTACTTGGGGTTAAGGCAAGCACAGCTTTGGACTGGCCTCTGCAAAACCCAACTGGTTCAGCATGAGGGTACAAGTCAAGCCAAAACTAGGATCCTTCCGCCTCTGACTCATTGATCCATATTGCATGCCTCCCCCCCCCCGGGGGGTGGGACATGAGATCCTTTGTGCATTTACTAGGAAGTTAGTTCTGTTGAAACTAATGGGATTTGTTTCCCAATAAATATGTACAGAATTGAGCTGTGAGGCGGCAAGAAGAGCCAGGTGGATTCCATGGCCCTTTTGTGGCTGAACAACTGCATCTGCCTTATATGGTGCCAGTTAAATTGGTACGATTTGCAAGTGCAGTTTGTTCTAGTCATTTAAATTACTTGACAAATGGAAGGCTCAGAATGACCTATTTTACATTCAGTCTTGAACAAATCTTGTATAGCAGGTGAGTCTTGAATATGCATCAGTCCCCATTGTGGAAGCTCACAGTATCTTCCCTTTAAGCAGAGAAAGGAGAATGCCTCACCAGATAATTTCCCGGTGAAAGGGAATATAGGATTTCGGGGGAAGGGGGGAAGAGTGAGGGCTTTGCTTTTAAAGGCAATATAGGATGACTAATCCTTGGTTATAACGTTCTGGTCTATTTAGAAGAGATTTGGCCCACCAGGTATGTCAAGAGTGACAACCATTATAACGTTTTGTTAATTAAAAATTCAGACCTATCCACCTATTTGAAGCAAACTACTTAGAAATGGAAGTCCCCGTGGCTGTTAATTTTTACATGCCTACAGCCAGCTCCCTCTCAGTACACAAGAGAGTAAACTATAAAAGATAAATGCTTTTCTTTATGCAAGGGGAGCTAACAATGAGTAATAAAGGGATATCAATTATTCACAGGGCTTCCCAACAGCTTAGAATTTCAAGTGAAAAGCCCTTGATAAATAGGTTGTTAGATGAGCTTCAAGTAAAGAATGAGAATTTTCTGGCGTAGGCCGTGCAATGCAAAGAGGTTGCATTGCATATAACAGCATGAAGGAGGAACCAGAGGCAGGTTTGCACACCCCGCTCACACCTTGCCCCTTCCTACTTGACATCTGCCAGTGCTGCATAAAACCTGAAAATAGGAAACTGCTTTGAAATGAGCCAGACTGATGGTGAGAATTTTCAACTGTAAGTGGCAGAAGGGTCTTATGCAGAGGTCTTTCCTGATCTTTTCTGAACCAGAGGTACCTTAGAGCACATATGGTTTCCCATGGATGCCCAGCCCCAGCGGCGTGAAATTGCACGGTTTCTTTCCAACAGCAAACATGGTGCAGCAGGAAACTGGAGAAAACCATGCAACTCCACTCCACTTGCCTTCCTGCCAAAGGGCAGCACCAACCAATAAGCCCAGGGGCCATTCTGACAGGGGTTGAGAAGTGAAACATCTGCTTATGGTTGCCACTGTCACCGCCCTCTCTCTTGGACTCCACCAATGCCACGCAAGCGTGTGGTAGGTATTAGAGGTGTGAAGGACCGGCCGCCCTGGCAAGTTACTGTTATGCTGGCAATAGTTCCTGGGTTCAACAAAATAGTCGCATTCAGTTTTAGCTAGAGTTGGAACCCAATCCTGGGAGCTGCTGCGCTCACACTGTGGTTCATAGGACCAGGTTGTAAGACTTCAGCTTATTTTATTTGGTTCTTGAAATTGTGTGAAAATTTAAATAAGGAAAAGGTGTGCTGCTTTGAAACGCATCAAAAGTGTACATAGTACATTGTTGTCACTACAGAATTATGCTTCTGGGGACTTTTCACTGAAACCCCCATCTTCTGATCCTTGCTTAGGCCCCGTCTCCTGGCTTTTGATGCTGCCGCTGTCCAAATCCCATCACTAGCTCTGACCTTCCTGGATTAGAGAATTGTTTCCCACTCTGACACCCTAACTTTTTGCAAATTTTGGTTTTCTATTTACTGGCTGGACAGTCCTTGGCTGTTGAACATTGCTCCGTTTTGTGTTGTTGGAATTTGCTAAGCAGGCTGGGTATTGCTCATTTATTATTTTGAATCTATACTGCATTTTGTTTGTAGGGGCTATATCTGATCCCCCACCCCCAGTCTTGTTAGCAGTCTTGAGTCTCCTTGGAGAAACAGGCAGGGTAGACATTTTATTATTATTATTTTTTACAAAAAGGTATAAATAAACCTTGCATGTAATGCGAAGGCAAGTCTCACCAGACCTCTCTCATTGTGATGAGACTACTAGAAATTCCTCACGTATGCGAGGAAGCGTGCCTACATAAGTCCTTGCCATCTGCCAGAATGGTACCTCAATGCCATCAACTGAAAAGTTCCATTACATTCAATGGGAAAACTTCCTAGTTGAGTCCCAGGGCCAATGCAAGCTTTCGGAGAGTCCCACAGTCCTGAGTGGGATCCCTTTCTGAGTAGGCTTAGCTCCACACCACTGCTATCATGGCTGCTCATTCACTTGCTGTCTTCCTCCAAATCTGGGACCAATGGACAGCCTCCCAGAGGCAGAGCAGAAGGTATTCAGCTCCATACTCCATACTCAGAAGGTATACTGCTCCATCTCCTCACTTTTCTCACTCTTTGAGCCAGTGTGGTTAAGAGCGGCAGACTCGTAATCTGGTGAACCAGGTTCGCGTCCCTGCTCCTCCACATATAGCTGCTGGGTGACCTTAGGCTAGTCATGCTTCTCTGCGGCCTCTCAGCCTCACTCACCTCAGAGTGTTTGTTGTGGGGGAGGAAGGGAAAAGGAGATTGTTAGCCGCTTTGAGACTCCTTCGGGTAGTGATAAAGCGGGATATCAAATCCAAACTCCTCCTCCTCCTCCTCTTCTTCTTCTTATGTTCAGATAAGACAGGTAGCAGCACTGGCAGCCCCTCCTCCCTGCTACCACCCCTTCCTCCTTCCTCTTAATATTGAAATGTTTTGCTGCAGCAATAGTGCTACCAACCTGTCCCCACTGCTCTGGCCGAGGCAGCCCAGGAGCTGGTCTGCAAAGCTCCCACTTAATCTCAGAGACACATCGCAAGAAAAGTATCTTCAGGACTGCAGCTTTAACTTCTTTCTCCCTGATGAATGAGGTGGAAAACATAGCACGCTTAGTTACTTTTGATCACATTAAACTGAAAACATATTTCCCTTCCTTACTTGCCTTCCTAGCTTAGGAAGTGAAAATATAAAGAAATATGACAAAGAGAAACCAAGGCAAACATATTTCAAAATATTTAATACATCTCCTGAGACAGTAAATATATTCTGACAAATGAAGTAAACCTTTTACAGGAATGCAAGTTAACACATTTTATCCAAAAAGATAAATTTCATCCTTGACACACACAGAAAGCGATCGCACACACACACCTTTTTCTTTCACAAAATTAACCCATTCTGGTTGCAGATGGTGGTTAGGCAAACACTTTACTAACACGATCTGCTCACATAAGTATCTTATGGTACCCTCCCTCCCAGAACTAACAGTCCCCAGATATTATGCCTCTGACAGACAGAGATCAAGCAGTAAACAATTCCCCGTTTAATGAAACTGGACAGAGAAGGAAACTTTCAATGCCTTAGTCCATGTTTTAATCCACAGAAAAACTGAGGGGAAAACTGGAAATCTGGAGGAAGAAAAACACATTTGAATACTGTTCTATGAAAAACTGTTCTACACAATGAAGACCACACTTGCTTCTATTCCAATGTGATGACTGTCCCTTTTAACTGTCTGATAAATATGAGAAAAATCTGTTTTCAGGGGTGTATGAAGTGGGGGCGGAGGGGGTGGGGCAACCCAGGTGCCACTCGGGGGTGTGTGACAAGACAGCCCCTGCCTCCCCTCAGCTGTAGAGTGGCTGAGGTCACGCGCAGTCAGTATGGGCGCCGCTCGTGAGATGTCCATATGGGCTGCAGCTCTCACGCGTCATCCGTATGGGTGTCCGTACAGGCTGCCTGTCACACGGCAACCATACGGGCTGCCACGTATGCACACTCTGTACAGGATGCCACACATGCACAGTCCATACAGGATGCCGCTCACATGGCAGCCTGTACGGTAGCCGTGCAAGCAGCGGCCCATACAGGTACCCCTATGGACGTCACATGCGAGTGGCAGCCCATACAGTGTGCACGTGCGACATCCCGTATAGAGTGTGAATGCACAGCAGCCCATGTGGTTGCCAGGCGAGTGGCAGGGTGCTGTGCATGCGCACTCCGTATGGGATGCCGCACATGCACAGTCCGTGTGGGATGCCACTCGTGTGCAGTCCATACAGACGTCACACGTGAACCACCGAGCGGTTCGCCTCGCCCCTCGGTGTCCTGCCCCGGGTGCCGGAGAGTGTTCCCCTGCCACTGTCTGTTCTACATTATTCTGAGCTCAAAGTTTGTCAACACCCCCTTCCTGCATCCCCACCAGCAGCCCCCATCTCCCTGCTTTGCTACTGCTACCCCAGAAAGGCGAGGGGAAGATGCCACACTATCCCCGAATGACCCTGGACCCACCCACTGCTGATTTGCAGAAGCTAGCCTGATGCCAGACTTCTGGGTGGGGAGGTTAAGGGTGAGGAATTCTTGGGTCGATGTGAATGATTTTTGGACAGGCAGTTGAGTTTTTATTTACCTGCTGATTCGTGGGTGGGAGCATTGCTTTGCTTATTGTTTGAGTATTGCCAACAATTTTTTATCACTGTTTAGGGGCCTGGTGTCTTTTTGTTTATCCATATGTTGTTTGGAAGATTATCATAGCTTATGACCCTCCTTTGTGTATTTGTGTATACTTTTCTTTAATAGAAGCTACTTGGAGACCTTTGTGTGGCAAGTGACCATGAAGAAATAAAACAAAAAACAATGACATATACTGAGAGCCAACATGGCGGCAGTCAATTCTTCATTCAAACATCTCTGGATGATATTGGGTAAGTAATTGCCTTTCAGCCTAATGTACCTCACAGGGTTGTTTTGAGGATAAAACTGGGAGAGGGACACTACCACCCAGAACTATTTTGAATAAGGGTAGGATATAACTGTAATGAGAGGGACGCAGGTGGCGCTGTGGGTTAAACCACAGAGCCTAGGACTTGCTGCTCAGAAGGTTGACGGTTCAAATCCCCGCGAAGGGGTGAGCTCCCATTGCTCGGTCCCTGCTCCCGCCAACCTAGCAGTTCGAAAGCATGTCAAAGTGCAAGTAGATAAATAGGTACTGCTCCGGCGGGAAGGTAAACGGCATTTCCGTGCGCTGCTCTGGTTCGCCAGAAGCGGCTTAGTCATGCTGGCCACATGACCCGGAAGCTGTACGCCGGCTCCCTCGGCCAGTAAAGCGAGATGAGCGCCGCAACCCCAGAGTCGGTCACGACTAGACCTAATGGTCAGGGGTCCCTTTACCTTTTATAACTGTAATGGATAAATACACTTGTAATAGGTATAGCTAGGCAAATGACTATGAATATATTTATATTCAAGAATATTTTGAAAATATTATGCAGCCTGTTTCACATGTAACGCTAAGCCAAACCATGGCTTAACGTGAATGAGCAAACCAGAACTGTAGCCACAGTGCCCCTCCTCCTGTTCTACTGATGTCATGCTAAGCGACGGCTTGATTCTAAATCTGAATAGAACTAGCTTGTCAGGGAACTGACATCGGAGCGAGAGGCGAAGGGGAGGCTCCCAGATGATGCTGGCGAAGGACCCAGCAGCAGGGGGAAAAACAGCTCAGTAGAGGGGGAAGCCAATCAGCGCAACACCGGGGATAAAGGGAGGCAGACGGGGGAAGTGGAGAGAGGGCTCCAGGACTCTTCAGTGGACATCAGTGAGGAGAGCCCAGGTCCTCCGCTACCCACGCCTTCCCTGCGCAGAAGACTCCCGTGCAGTGAGAGGAGGAGGAGACTGGGTGTCAAACAACTTTTATGTTGGAAGAGGTTCAAGAAACGCCCACTGACGGATTCTGCCAGTGACTGAGGCAGCCACCATGAGAAGGGGCTGTGCAGTCAGAAAGTTTTAACAAGGCAAATTAGCCGAGAAAGGCACCAGTTTACGCACGAGTAACTCATACCCATTACATAGCTGATTTATTAGTACCTTAAGGGTATTGGTATGAGACATAACAGGCTAGACATCCAAGAGACAAAAACAGCAGTGTAGCAATAAAAAGAGGTTTATGGTTTGGTGGTTTGAGAATAAAAGTAAAAAGGTTATGGATACATGGGCATAATGGTTATCCTTGCCCTAGTTTAAGTCAGCAACGACCACTTTTTTTCCTGCGTGTTGCTCACTGTCAAAAGTGTATGAAACTTGAGTTACCAAAGCCCATTTCTGAAGAGTCCCTTATGTCAGGAATATTTGAATTCCAAAGACTAAAGAACACAATGACCTTCCATTTGGGTTCCAGTGGTCCTTATCTCATTTCAAACATTTTGATTTGGCATCCTGATGTAACACGCAATAGCCACCACGGAAGAATTAATGCTTCATAAAGGCATATGAAGATAGAGAGATGTAGATAATACTTCAAGCTACAGAGGTCTTCTCAAAGAGGTTTGCTGTGTGCTTTGACTTCAGGATGATAACTTGCATGTGTCAGAGCTAATTTACATCAGAATCTGCAATTTAATCATCTCACCTATCACATATGAAGAATATTAGAAATAAAGGCCTATGCTTTATAACTAAATTAACTCTGAAATTCTGCTATACAAAGTAATATTATTATCTCTAGTCTAATACTTATGTGGCTTGGAAGGAAATTAATTGCTTATTCCCCCCTTCATTGACATTACTGTTATACTTTCACATATCTCTGCATATGCTGAATTAAGCAATATGCAATAAATCCTGTTAGTGATGGGAAAGCCTCATACACCTTAGCTGCTCAGTTCAGAGAGTGACCACCCCAAAAAGAAATTACTTCGGACCCAATTCAAGTCAGGTTCAAACAATGTGTTTAAAGCTCAATCTCATTCCGAGCCAAAGCCCTGTCCCAGTCCCAGTGATATCACCAAGGTACAGGGTGGAGCCTACATCTCTCCACCCCAGACACAATCCTTCTATCCCCTTCTCTTACCTGCTGGCCACAGTGGAGAAGACTTGCCATTAGGTAGCCCCTAACAGAGGGCTCTGCTTTGAGCCTGTTCTACCCCTTCCAGATGAAGGAAAAGAAGGCAAATAGGGGGGTCAAGTCCATTGCAAATTGAGCCCAAATCTCAAAAGGGTCTAGGATCAAATCATAATGGGCTTTTTTTTAAAAAAAATAAAAATTATTAACCAACCAATCAAATCAAATCACATCACATAAATTCCGAATTACAAAGCCGAATTTTAAATTTTTGTTGAGGGGACCCATATTTCAAGTTCTGAAGGGGGATTCCAATCATCTTCTTTCTGCTGCGTTAATAACCAAATCAGTCCAAATAAAGTTCATAATTCTGTCCAGTCTTATCTTACTGTTTCCATATCACATCTTGTTCGTATATATTTTTATTTTTTTCTTTATGATCTCTTCTGATAATCTCCTTAAGCCGATAAACCCCAATTGTAATCCTGTGTGAATTGTAATCCTGTGGTTTCCATATATCATTGCTTTCATAAATAACATCGCTCTTTCCATCATTTCTCTCACAAACTGTCATTCTTAAGTCCCTCTGAGGAGTCTCACACACAATACAAAAGCAGCTCTATTTCTCCTCCCAGACTCAAGTCCTCCGACAAAGCTTGCCAAGATGGCGACGGTGTTTTTAACTGCATCATTCCAAAGCTCTTATACATTCCACAGTCTTCTTAAAACATGCTTTGATTAGAAAATTTATCTCCACACAGTCATAAATCCACAGCTTAAGTCATTAAAACGACATTTCTGACTTGTGGGGGGGGGGATTCTTGTTTAATCACATAGAGAAAAGAAAGGAAAGTTTTTTCCCCCTCCCCCATCAGTCCCTTTGCCATACCGAGTCTTGGCGTATCTTCTCATGATTTATTCTTGTTCCTCCGACTCGTCTTGTTTTATCAGAGATCTCTTCTGTTAGCAGACTTTACTCCGCCTCCTTCCTTGAAATATGTGCATTCGCTTCATCCGAATTGTTTCTTTTGAAGTTCTTGCAGCTAGCGGCGCGGATCAGAGACGACGTCCAGGAGTGCCGAAATCCCACAGAAGGGCATTGTGCCTAGTGCCCCCATTCCCACAAATTCGGGGGTGGTATAGGGCACAGCAGGCAAGGGCAGCCCCCCCACAACCCTGGGGGTAGGGAGGCTATTTTACTTGCATCACAGCCTCCTAATTACCTCGTGTGGGTCGGAGAGATGTTATTGTCAGCCATCTTCCGATGCGCCCCTAGTGGCCCCCCAAATCATAATGGGCTTGGAGGCACAAACCCCTATGTTCACCTTCCTGACCAATGCCAAGATTTCAGAGCCACCATTAACTCCCATTGTTAGACTAATCCACAAAATTCACTACTAGCACATTCAGGAACTGTAGAAAGAACTCTGATGTCCCTTAAAATAAACTTACTCCACTCTCCCCATTTACCTGTGCATATAGGATTTCCACATGGTGATAATGTATACATACCATTGTTGAAGGAACATGAATGGTAGAGGGGGGGGGGCGACAAACCACAGTTTCCACTTGCTTCTCTGTGGACATTTCCATTTGTAACCAAAGCAACTGATACATTTCACTAAATTATGTGTTCTGAAGAACAATCAAAGCAAGAATGTGCAAGCATAGCTAAGTTCAATGAATGCCTTACACATTGTTATTCTGCTTGCGCCATTTGCATAAGAGCTATTCAAATCATTTCCATCTATAAAGATGGGAATAATGTGCAATTTCCCCCTCTCTTTCAAAGAACTTTAAAAACAAATTCAAAAACCTTCATTTTAGTTTGTGGGGGGAGGTGTTGCATTGCTCAGAAGATGGCAATTAAGCCCATACAATGTGATCCCGTGATGTTGTGACGCTCATCAGATGAACCAGATCATCACAAGTGATCCAGAAAATAAACGAAAAGCATGGCCTATGTTGTTGTGATGTTAACAAGAAGAAGGTGGCTTTCATGATCAACATGGATATTAAAGATTAAAAGCTAAACAGGCTAGTAGACAAAGGCAGTCTAGGAGGGGCCTTCCTATGGGTTGAATGCAAATGCTGAATGACAAAATTTGAGGTCATGCCCTCAGACCCTCCAAGTGTCCCTATTTTCCAGGGACAGTCCAGGATTTACAGAAGCCTTCCCAGTTTCTGATTTGATCCCAGAATGTCCCACTTTTCCTTAGGACGTCCCTATTTTCAATGGTGACATGTAGAGGGGTATGGTAGGATGTCCATATTTTTATCCAAGAAATGTTGGAGGGTATTAAGTTATGCGACCCTCAAGGCAAGGAAATATCTAACTATACAATCTTTAGAAGACATCCAAAGACAGCCCTGTATAGGGAAGTGGCCCATAAAAATGCCTTCTGGGTTCAGCATTCTGAAACAGCCACATGAGACAGTCTCACAGCCCCTTGGTAATGTAGCATTCAATGTGGGCAAACTTACACTTTATCGAGGAGAATCAGCCGCAGATCATGTGCTGGAGAAAAACGTTCAGGTCAGTCTGAGAATTTTGAAGAACATGGCAGGTATAGATGAGGACTGAGTTGAATTATGTGTTAATGTCTTGGACCCTAATAGTGACATGGATTCTTCATGGTGATTCTAGGCCGTTTCCTCCTTGGACTGACCTTGGCAGTTTACATTTGGATAAACTGTCAAATGCCAAATTAGATACTTATAATACTTCATAGGCTCCAGCTCCTAGGTGCCACCCCAATGTTAAATTTATTAAATGTGTTTCACCGTTACAAAGCTGCTGTGAGGGACTCTATAACATAAAGCCTCAGGTCACACAGTGCGCGCAAACAGTGAGCGTGCGCAACGCCACAAAATAGCATTATCTCCGGAAACCTCCTGAGAAAGAAATCTTGTCACCCAGATGTTCATGCGTAGAAATGCTTGAAAACGCCAACACAACTCACATCACACATTGTGCTATCAACAGGGGTGCCAACAAGTTAGTTTTTTTTATGTTCCCAGTTTAATGAATATAGATTGGGTCCTCTGCTGCACTCACTAAAGAAGTTGAAAATTTGCATAAAATCAGCATATACGTTGTCACATGCAAATATGTGCCTTTTTTGCAAGTGGGTGGTATGCTGAAAATGAAGCTGAGGCCACACACAAATAATAAGATATGGAACAGATGTAAGTCCAACAGGTAAAACTTCCCTCATAACTATACAGTCGTACCTTGGATCCCGAACGCCTTGGTACTAGGTTTTGGCTCCCGAACGCCGCAAACCTAGAAGTGGTTTGCGAACGTTATTTGGAACCCGAACATCCAACATGGCTTCCGTGGCTTCCGATTGGCTGCAGGAGCTTTCTGCAGCCAATCAGAAGCCGCACTTTGGATTCCAAACATTTTGGAAGTCGAACAGATAGTACACTATAGTTAAAGGCATGAGAGCCACACTCAGCCCTAGTGCCATGCAAAAAACTCAAGTTTTGTGAGTTGTTAAATGAGTTGCATTACTGTAGGCCTTTCGCCAGCTGGTCTTAGGCTGACAGTTGCCTTGCAGGATATCTGAAGAAAAGATTAAGGAGTAAAGTCTACACAAAAGCAGAGTAGCGTCCCTAAGATGGTTGGATGGTGCTTTGTACGCCTCCTTCCAGAAACTCCTGCAGCCAAGCTGATGCCAAATGTTTTGCTCTGCTTTCCTTTGGACCACATCAGTGAGGACGAGAGGAGGGTCTTGCTTTCTGGTCAGCCCAGGATGCCCACACACACTGCCCAGGCTTGTGCCCCAAACAGGTCACTTTGGTGCAGCTAACACAGTTATTTGACTTCACCCTTGGAGGCACACACACTCCATTTCTCTCTGTTCCTTTTCTTCTTCTCTTTCCCTTTTATCTGTTCTTGCTCTCCCCCCCCCCCGCCTTTTATTGTCTTTTTGATTCTATTTGTTCTAGATACTATTGTATTGTGGAAACTTCAATAAAAATCTTTGGAAGGGGAGAGTGAGAGGAAGATGCCAACAACAAAAAATACTGCATTCAGTCCGAGATAAAATTCAGATGGAGAGGTTCAAAGGTGATTTAAGATTTACAGTAGTGCCTCAGGTTACATACGTTTCAGGTTACAGACACTTCAAGTTACAGACTCCGCTAACCCAGAAATAGTACCTCGGGTTAAGAACTTTGCTTCAGGATGAGAACAGAAATCGTGCTCCAGCAGCACGGCAGCAGCAGGAGGCCCCATTAGCTAAAGTGGTGCTTCAGGTTAAGAACAGTTTCAGGTTAAGAACGGACGTCTGGAACGAATTAAGTACTTAACCCGAGATACCACTGTACAGCAATTACGTTCAGATGCTCGTACTCTGTTTAGTATTTAAGGAGTTAAAAAACAGAATCTGCAGAAAATAACTTATAAGGAGTACCTGATCACACAAAAAAGCACAGGGGAGTGAGAAACAGCGGCTTTTTAAAACCCCAGGAATGCCCAGTGTCTGAACAATTGACTCATCCATCACAGCTCTGACTTCACTCATTGGCTAAAAACGTCAAAAGGTCACAGCAGCCAGGCTGGTTCATCTCACAGATATTGCAGCAGAGGTGAGGGATGGGGCGCTCCTATTTTACTCCGTAACTTCCTTTCTAGGAGGCCTGGAGACTTGCCTTTTTAGAAAAATGAAAGCTGACAATTTTGTAGCCCTTGTGGGCTATGAGGCCCAACACATCTGTACCCCATAGCTGTCTCTCAGCGGCCCTGACTGTATGCGCCAGCCGCTGAAAGCCAAGCCAAATGTTAGACTGCAGCTGTGTATACTGTCAGCCCAACTGCTGCTTCCACTAGAGGATTTCATTGGTTAAGAGAGGTTGCTAAAGTCAGCTCCTACTCCTTAGTAAGAGAGGAGCTGCAGCTCAGGGACAGAGCATCTGCTTTGCATGCAGAAGAATCCCAGGTTAAATCCCCAGCATCTCTAGGTAGAGCTGTGAATATCTCTTGCCTGAAAACCCTGCCAGTTAGTGTGGCTATAAAGGGGCTTTCAAACCAACATGACTTGAACTGGATTGCAATAGTCCACAAATCAGTGTCCGCCAGCCTCAAAAGCTGCTGTTTTGAAGCCAACCAGAAGTTGGCCATGACACATCCAAGGAGATAATTCCTAAAATGTGTCCTGCACCAATTGTTGAGAAATCCATTCGAAAATGAGGGGGAGGAAAGATATTATCGCTAATAAAAATACAATGAATAATACTTTGAATTAACGTTGCTCTTTCATCCGTTAATTAATTAACATATAATTTAGCTGGAAAACAAACACATATCTATCTGGAAAAGGATGGGGAAATAGCTATCTAATGCAAAACAAGCTTGTGCAAATTTGTTTTAGATATTCAGACGCTTTAAAGCAATTCCCCTGGAGACTTATGTGTTAATAAAAACACAGAGTTTTTTATTTTAAAAAAAACACCCTTGTTTGTAGAAACCTCAAGTTTAAAAACGAAAGGGAAGCAAATTTAAAAAGTGTTAATTTCAACATCAACACTTGGAGACAGATACTATGGATAACAGCTGCCAAAATTATAATATATGTAAATTATTTTGACTTGGGATTCTTTTTAATTTTCTGGGTTTATTTTTTTTGCAACTTGAAGAAAGTGAAAAATGAATCTCAAACAGCATTTTCAAAATGTATTCCTCTCCCATATTCTCCCCTCTGTGTAGGAATTGTACTTCTTAGGTATAACAACAAAAAAATGATTAATGACCCCTGACATTAGAATTTAAAATGTCCTTCGTGCAAATATCCTAGTCCTTCAATTCTTTTGTAATACAATAGGCAGGCAGGAATTAGAATTGCAAAAAAAGAGCTACATGGAAATTACACAGTGAAGTAGTTCCATTGTGATACTGGGGAGCAAAATGAAATGGATATAATGCAGATAACACAGATACAAGAGTGTTGCAGGCCTTTTCCCGAAAACTACCCACTCATTTACAATTGGGCTCTTTGCAAAAGGGAGAGAGAGAGAGAGAGATCAGTTAAAAAGAAAGAGATCAGACGACAGATTTGATCTTCCCACAAGGGCTTCAAAATAGTCAGAAAATGTGATTAATTTTTAATCAAGGGGAAAAAGTGCATCCTTAAAGAGGCAATACCAATTCGATGTGTGGGACCTAATTTACAAGGTATAGAAATACAGCGTTTCCCAGCCAAGAAAGGGGTCTTCTAGGCATTTACTAGGAACATAGGAAACTGCCTTCTACTGAGTGAAACCATTGGTCCACCTAGCTGAGTACTCAGGTTTCAGGCAGGAGTATTTTCCTAGCCAGAGGTGCCAACTTGTGAGGGAGATGGGGGGGTAAACCTTGTGTCAGGATCATAGCTGTCAGCATCCTCACCTGTACCGGAGACAGTCTACGGGATATCTAACAATCCGGGATAACAGCGGGAAGCAGTGGGAAACGGTGCTGAAATAAGGGAATTCCCCGCAAAAAAAGGGAAGGTTGACAGCTCTGGTCAGGATGCTGGAGTTGCTAGAAATGGCTTCATTGCACTGCTTCAGTGGCTGGCGGCGTTTCCTTCACCTCCTCCTGCCACCACCACCAGCAGGGGGCAGCTTTCCCCCTCCTCCCCCTCTGTGGCAGGAAGAGGATGAGCCAGCCACTGAAGCCATGCTGCACTCAGCTCTGTGCTTGGCCCTGAATTATTTTGGGGGGGGAAGACTGGGGAGCCCCCAAAAGGGTTGGGCCCCCAGGAAATAGCACCCCTGCACCCAGCTACACTTGTGGATTGAACTTGAGAGCTTCTGTATGCAAGGCAGATTCTCTGCCACCGAGCTGAAATTAACTACCGTATTTTTCCATCGATAAGACTCCCCCCATATATAAGCTGCCTCCTATTTTTGTGGCAACAACCAATCGCCGGTCTTCCCTCGGCACTATCCATGTATAAGACGCCCCCTAATTTTTGACATTATTTTTTTGGGGGGGAAACCTCGTCTTATACACGGAAAAACACGGTAAATCCACTGTTTATCCAAATCAGTGCCTTATCCCAACATTTGACATTCATTTGCACTCATTTGCTAGAGTTACAGCCAACCCTACTTAGAAGGGGTCGCAGCAACGCCCTTCACGGAATCAGAGATTTTCTCCATACCAGCACAGAAAAAGAAGATCTACATTGTTATGGGGAATCCATCAGATCCACGTAAGAAAGACCCATTGCATGGAGAAACCAGCCTCTACAAGACAACTGTAATTTTTGTCTTGGCCCCTGGTAGGCAGGTTTTCACAATAAGACCATAGCCAATTTTTCTCTTTCTAAAGCCTCAAGAGAACTGCCATTACAATTTATCTCCAGATGAAAGTCTTTTTCCTTCGCCAAAGCAGTAAAATAAAAAAGGGGGGGAGAGACTCTGTATAAAAGTAAACCCAGTCTGTCTAATTAATTGCTAGGCTTCAGAGAGTGACAAAATATTTATTTTCTTGTATCTGAAGAATAATGAAAAGGATGAATCGTTTTGAAGAAAGTAAGAGCTGGAAAAGGCACCTCCAGGCTGAGATCACATGCATGCCATGTTTTAGCCCAAAGCTAAGTTAACTGCTGAGATATAAAATCCTCATAAAAGAGACGTGCGCTTTCACCTCTAATCATTTCGGTGTTGCACAAAAAGAAACCGTGTCTCGCAACTTGACACCCAAAACCCTTGGTAGGCAACCCCCAGGGGTGGCCAATGTGGTAGTCCAACAACGTTTGGAAGTGTGTCTTTCATCATCCCTGAAGACAAGCCATGCTAGCTGTGGATGGTGGGAGTTTTATTTTACTGAACCAACTTCATATACTGTTTGTAAACAGAACCTCTAAGTGGTTTACACACAAAAAAAAACAACAACAACAAAGCATTAAAATTGTCAATATCAAAATAAGTTCAAGAAAAACACTAGGTATATAAAAAATTCAAAATCAACAGGTAAGTTAAAAACTAGACGCGTCAACTTGTGTGTGTCTGAATAGGCTTACCTAAACAAAACTGTTCTTAGCAGGCGCTGAAAAGTCACCTGCCTGATGCCAGGGAACTTTAAAGCATAGGTGCTGCTCATTGTTCTATGCTAAAAATGTCTATGCTACAGACAGATGTCAAAGAGAACAACAACTACCAGACTTTTAGAAGACATCTGAAGGCAGCCCTGTTTAGGGAAGCTTTTAATGCTTGATGGACTACTGTATTTTAATATTTTGTTGGAAGCCGCCCAGAGTGGTTGGGGAAACCCAGCCAGATGGGTGCGGTATAAATAATATTTTTTTATTATTATTATTACTACTACAACAACATGCCCATTCTCCCTTGGGTAATCTCCTTCCTACCCACCTTGAACACCAAGGTGTTAGCAGAAGAACCACGACATCTCCCACCCCCATGGTAGCAATGGGTGAAGACTTAATCAAGGAATGGACACCCAGGCAGGGTGACGGAGGCACGTCTCCCAGTGCTGCCCCAGTGAAAAACTGTAGGGGAGGCAGGGCAGGAAGTGAGAGGATGCAAAGCTTGTTTGCTGATATTTAAACATAGGCAGGCCAAGGCCAAGGTGGACTCTTCTGTGGCTCCTGACACATTAAGAATGTTAGAACACAGAAAAGGAGGAGGTAGTGAAAACGGGTGAATCCATCACCTTCCCGGTAAGATTCGAAGATCCGAGTGAAAGGCCAGATTCTGTACCAAGGCCGCAATACCCACGTTTTAAAGCTTCTGAAATAGAAGCCTGTCCTAGAATCCAAGAAAGAGATTCTACCGGGGGGGCAGGGCACCAAAAATAATGCATTTGGAATTATGATGTGCAAATGCTTTTTAAAAAAAATGTTTTGAAAAATACATCGAAATCGTCTTAGCTCACTCTCGCCATCTAGTGCCACATTTGTATATTGGAGTTCACAACACAAAATGTTTTATTTGCAGCTGTATAGCTGAGTCCCAGGAGAGTTTCCACGGTATTTAAAATTATTTGGCTATCTTCTTCTTTATACCCATTGCTTATACCATTTACCCTCCAAGGGACAAGGTAAATCACCTGAAGTTGTGTCTTGTGCAGCTGGTCCCTTTTGCTCCATGCATGGCCTCAATGTATGCGAAGTAAAACAACTGGTCTTTCTGTTCCATATCATTAGTACCCAGTTAGAAATGTCACACCCACACCGCCACCCATTCTCCTTCTCTTGATGCATGTTTTCTATCAAGACACTTTTTTCTGATGTAATGTAATACTAAAGGCAGTCTGTATGTTCATTAGGCTTCCCATCAATTACTTTTAAACACACAGAATTTCCAGAACTGACAGTTTTCCACTGGACGATATGCACTGATGTTCTTGGCTTTGGTACAAACAACATTATCTTGTCAGTTAAATTATTTGGCTGACTTTTCCCACATCTATTCCTTTAATTAGCTTATTATCTCTAATTTACTGGGCAAATTACTATCATCATAGCAAAATTATAACATACGGCAATGGACAGTCTTGTCTGGATCTCCTACACACACACACACACACACACACACACAGAGAGAGAGAGAGAGAGAGAGAGAGAGAGAGAGAGAGTGTCTACAAAAAGTCCATCACAAACCCTTCTAGCACTTGCTAACCACTCTACAAGGTCTTATATTACAAACCCTACTACCACTTGCTAACCACTCTACAAGGTCTCACATACTTCCCAGTCTTTCTAACACAACTCCACATTTTGGACCTCTTAAACGACAGCACACCCATTCAACTCAGTCAAACTCCTTTGTGTTGTTTGAAGGTATGGAGGACAAATCCACAGCTTACATTTAAAGCCCATCCAATTGACATTAAAGCATGTGACATCCTTCCAAAGTACCCTGGGAACTGTAGTTTGTTAAAGATGCTGGGAATTGTAGCACTGTGAGGGGGAAACCGCAGTCCCCAGGATTTTATGAAGCAAGTCATGTGCTTTAAGTGTCCATTGGGTGCACTGTAAATGTATGGTGTGGCTCTGTCTGCAATTCCCCCTAAGAAAGCCTATCCTTCGTCTGGCACTAGGCTCCCTGCCATAGCAGAACCAAGCACAGACAGAGGGATGCCTCCCTTCCTTCCTCCTGTCCACCAATAGAACATCAGAAGTAAGGTAAATGCCCCAAATAAATTCATACAACCACATAAAGTGATACAACCACCTTATCCTTTAATAATTCTTTTCTGATAATGGGACAAGCCCTCTTTGCTTGTGATTATCAATAGCAAGGTTAAATACTTTTTCTGAATAACTGGTTGCAATTCCTATCTTTTAATGTTTTTGTTCTGGAGAATTTTTTTAGCTGGTACAATCTTGCCATTTTGCAATGCGTTCTCCCCTCCACGTTTCCACAGAGAAATAAATAAAAATCCATTACTTTCTGGAGAATGAATGATATCACATTTTAAATCCTGTCAATACATTTCACCGTTCATGACAAAATGAAGTCTTGTTATAGGCCCTATCTCTGCTAGCCAGCATCTTGACACGTTTCTCCTCCTTATTGTGGCAAGCTTTTAACATGCTGTTTTGTTTTCTGCGTGTGACTGCACATAACTCTGCAAACTGTCATTTCTCTCGGTGCAAACTGTTTTATGACATTTCATAGGAATGAAGCTACACACAAATAAATTGTATTTATTGTATAATCACCGGGAAATACATGGCCAACATACTTCATTGCCTAAATAGAAGTTTATGTTTGCATTTTAAAGGCAGAGCTTACTCCTGTTTTCTTCTGGATTAATATTCCTTTATTCCTGCAGTGAATTTGCATAGGTACTAAAGTGCTTGTTTTAGAAATATAGTTTGGTCTCTTGCCAAATAGTTTTGCAAGTTTTGCAAAACTCTTGCATGGAGTTTCTTGCATAGAGTATTAAAAATATGTTAACAGATTCCTCTGAGGAAGGAGAAAACAAATAATTATTATTTTGAGGTTTTAAATTTTAACTAACAGTCACAACAGTTCAATCGAATTATCATCCCAAATGCTGTTAAAAGCTGCCAGAGAGATCCAATAATACATAAGGCTGCTTGCCAATTGGTCAGGTGATTCTTCATTCCTGGCAGTGACAAATACATGCTAGGAGTTGTTGCTGTAGAAATCTGTGCATTATAGTAGACACGACTTTGCAAAAGGAAAGCAGTTCTCGTTAATTCTTCAGAACCATAATCTGATTATATTTAAATCTTTCTGGGCGATCCATGTTCTGATAGCAACATGATTTTCTAAGGCAGCTGTTAAGCTAGTGACAGTCACCTAGACTGAGGAGACAGGGGGCTAGAGCATGAAAACTAGGCTCTGTGTGAATCTCCCCCGTGTGATGAGCCAAAGTGTGGGATATAAAGCTGTCAGTCAAGTCCAACATTCCAAGAGGACTAACTGCCTCTATGTGGCAGGCAGTTTTGTCATTTGGTCGGTTGCTGCAAGGAGTGTTAATTGGTAACTGCTCGGATGCAGTCTTCTCATGACTCACTACTATCTAGTGCATGGGTAGGGCAGCCTAAGGCCCGGGGGCCGGATCCAGCCCAATCGCCTTCTCAATCCGGCCCGTGGATGATCCAGGAATCAGAATGTTTTTACATGAGTAGAATGTGTCCTTTTTTAAAAAAAAATGCATCTCTGGGTTATTTGTGGGGCCTGCCTTGTGTTTTTACATGAATAGAATGTGTATTTTTATTTAAAATGCATCTCTGGGTTATTTGTGGGGCATAGGAATTCATTCATTATTATTCTTTTTCAAAATATAGTCCAGCTCCCCACAAGGTCTGAGGGACAGTGGATTGGCCCCCTGCTGAAAAAGTTTGCTGACCCCTGATCTAGAATATAGTTTATCTGTTATGTAACCTAAGCCTGCTTTCAGGAACAACTCTGTAAACCTGAATGAATCTAATAGTAAAGTAGTTTATGTTAATATGATTCAGATTCATGTGTGTTTTCTTAAAGAGGACAGAAAGGGATTATCAACCAGGAAGGTATAATTATTGAAAGGACTCAAACGAGTTAGCAACCCACTTGTCACTGCATAAACTCAAACAGGGGATCATTGAAACTCTGCTAAATTATATAAACGTTCCCACACAAAGAACTCAAGTTTGGAGCATCTCTCCAGACCGTGAACTATGACCAGGCTTTAGATTGTTGAGTTGCGTACATTTAATATTTGCATTACACTTTTCCAACAATGGATGTTGAGCTCAAAGTGGCTCTCAATAGCGCTAAAAGACAGCAAACATTGAAATCGCCGAAATATCAAGCACAACAGCATAAAAAGGAAATAACACAATTCTGTGATTCTGTAAACAGAGAACATCTTCATCAAAATGGTTAATACAATTCAGTAAAGTCATAGTAACTCATAGTATAGCTAGGATACTTCCTAATCACACGGAAGCTTACAAAAAAAAATATGGATTAGCAGTTGGTTGGCGTTCCCCACCCGAGGCAGCTATTGTGTTTGTGTTTGGGGTGCACCTTTGCCAGAGCAACAACAATAATGCACCCGGCTCTGGCATAGTTTAGAGTGTTCTTCAGGGGCAGGAACAGGGGTGCATGGCTCCCACTCAATGAAGAACTCAGATTGAGGTGAGCATCTCTACTGAAAGTTTTAATGCTCAGATCAGTGTGATATATAAGCAAAATTGTGATAATGACTATATCCTAAGATTCAAATAATTAATCCCTTGAATCGCATATTTACCTACAAATCCCCGTTTGTTTCAACGTCAACTGAAAAGCCTGCTCAGGGTTTCACGATGCGCATCATGTAAAAAATGAAAGCTGTTCTAAACTCCAGCAGCAACTCAAGGCTGCAGTGCAATAATTCAGTGTTATGGGAAGAATCCTGCTATTATGACCGATTTATGCAGACTCGAGGAGGCATGTTATGCTACACATGGACGTGAGGTCACATGCAACCACTTTACATTTTCCTCAGTAGTACAGAGTCAAAGAGGTCACCAGTGGTAAAGGATCTTTTGGATTAGTCTGTTAAATCAATGCATGAATTAAAGGCAATTTACATATAAATGGCCTAATACACCAGCTTTTAAATTAAATGAATTTTTAAAAGATTAAAGTAACAGCAGAAAAGGTCAGGTAGGCATTAAGTACACATAATATGATTTTTTAAGAATTGCTGGATGGCTGTCTTGAAAGCTGTAGTCATATTGCTGGCTTGTTAATATTTTTGTATTTTTAATTCAGAAACAGCCAGACGTAAGGAGGAGGAGAAAGGGGAAATGATCCGATAACAAGAGGATATCAAAGCAACATGATGTGTCAAAGCAAGGATGGGAGCGCCTACTCTTAATAGGAACTTTATCTGCATGAACCCCTGCATCTTAATTAATTTTGCCAACATCTGGCCATAATCAAAAGTTGAAACATATATGCCTGTGCATCCTGCTACAGGAAATGTAAGAGCAAAACAAGTAAACAACAGACAGTGTCCCACAAAGATACAATCCATAACATACACGAAAACAAACTGTTCTCAAAAACAATATTGTTGTTGTTTAGTCGTGTCCGGCTCTTCGTGTCCCATGGACCAGAGCACGCCAGGCACTCCTGTCTTCCACTGCCTCCCACAGTTTGGTCAAACTTATGTTGGTAGCTTCGAGAACACTGTCCAACCATCTCGTCCTCTGTCATCCCCTTCTCCTTGTGCCCTCAGTCTTTCTCAACATCAGGGTCTTTTCCAGGGAGTCTTCTCTTCTTATGAGGTGGCCAAAGTATTAGAGCCTCAGCTTCAGGATCTGTCCTTCCACTGAGCATTCAGGGCTGATTTCCTTCAGAATTGATAAGTTTGATCTTCTTGCAGTCCATGGGACTCTCAAGAGTCTCCTCCAGCACCAGAATTCAAAAGCATCAATTCTTCAGCAATCAGCTTTCTTTATGGTCCAGCTCTCACTTCCATACATCACTACTGGGAAAACCATAGCTTTAACTATACGGACCTTTGTTGGCAAGGTGATGTCTCTGATTTTAAGATGCTGTCTAAGTTTGTCATCGCTCTTCTCCCAAGAAGCAGGCGTCTTTTAATTTTGTGACTGCTGTCACCATCTGCAGTGATCATGGAGCCCAAGAAAGTAAAATCTTTTACTGCCTCCATTTCTTCTTCTGTTTGCCAGGAGGTGATGGGCCCAGTGGCCATGATCTTAGGTATTTTTATATACATCACCCTAAAAGTGCTACACCTGGAAGCTCCCCTAGTAATGGTGGAACGTGTGTTACAGATGGTGTGGATACACATATTTCTGATTAGTCAGTCAAATTATGCATGAGCCCCATGCCCACCCTCTCGGTCCCTTTACAAAGGCTCTTCATTCCTCAGCGCCCGACAACTCAATACATCCTGCATTGCAGTGGGTTGGAACTAAAGCATAGTTAGAAGCGGGGTTCAGATCCTGGTCTGTTCCAATCATGGCAATTCCAAAACCACAAACAAATAACCTGGCTTGTTATACAGTATGGTGTACAATTTCAAGTCCTTCTGCGTTGCTCTAGTCCTCCTTTCACTGCCCCCTCTTCATCATAACTTATGCAGGAGGAAAGATTGTAAAATACTTGGCACACTAAATGTGAGGAGAGGAAAGAGAAAGCATACTCTGTGATTCTTGACCAGATAATGGGCAACAGCAATGGCCCAGACCTATAGGTACCAGGGCAGATAACAAGAGCTTTGAATAAGGCATGTGATAAAATGGGAACACAGAAATGTGGAAAATGAGGAACTGTTATTTTTAAAAAAGAGCCCATATGTATTAAACAAGTCCCAAACATAACCCAGAACATTTAAGGCTAAATTTAAGTGCATAAAACAGCCTTTGCAGAAATACTTGGAAGTGTTTCTTTATTTTTATAATGGTGACAGCAGAAAAGTCATTTTAGCAAGCTCTTTCTACCAGGCAGAAATACTTAAATCCTTTTTGTCTTATTACCTTGCTGAATTAGTATTAATACATCCTTTAAAAATTAATCAGTTAAAAAGCTCCCAAGGCACTATAACCCACTTTCCTGAAATCTGATGGTAGAAGTTACGTTTTTCCATTTGACTTCTTCACAACTCAGCCACCCTCATCTATAAGAAATATCAAGAAAATAATTATTTTATTAAAAGATACTCAAGGTTATCACAATGGAAAATTCTCAAGTAATAATCTGATAGTAATCTAGCGTCGAGCATATTAGAGGGGCAGAGAGAGCTGCACTCAAACACTTGGACCTTTATAATAAAGATCTGCTGACTATTGCTATTAAGACTTATCTAAACTTTTACCACTTGTAAGCCTGATCTCCTTGCTGCATTTATCCTGGCTCCTTTCTACTAAACTCTTTTAAAATGTTTCACTGAGGTTTCCCATTCAGTGTTCTGAGCACCTTACTAAAACACTATACGAAGGTTATCCTTGATGTTTACATACTTGAACTTGCAAGGTCAAGGAAAATCAACTTTGGGCACCTCTGCAACATCATTCTAATAATGAACCTGAGTTGCAAGTGCAAAGTTGTGCCCACACAACCACATTGCCCTTGCAGCTGAATTCAAGAAAGCTACATTGCTAAATTCAAAATAAATAAATAAATATCACGGCCTCAAAACCTAAAGCAAAGATCCAGAGCACAGCATGGCCACTTACACATTGCCATGAGAGTAGAAATTCATTGCCAAGTGGACAAAATATGGCACTGGTCTGAACAAAAGTTGCATATGCTAATTTATATGAATAGATGCAAATCTAGAAATAATTGGCATAGTTTTAAAAAGCAACACTCTCACAGTGGGGAGTACTGTGACCAAGTGATCCTGCTCAGTCTGCTAATCTAGGCATTAACTGTTCATGGGCAACTTCAAAACCACCGCTCTCCGTCACCCTAACAGTGGTCTATCTATAGACGGGACTTGGATCAGACTGTGCTTCAAACTAAGGATTATCCTCTGTAATGCAGCCCTGGATGGCTTCAATATCCAAAATTTGGTCTCACTATGGAATGGCAAGATGAAACAGGTGGTTGATGCAAAAAGCCTCATTTTGCAGCTTGCTGACAGATTGTGGATGGTGCAGAGGTTACTGACTCCCACTGCTCATTCCAATGGACCCTAAACTGGGATTACGCCCTGTGACAATTCCAAGCCTTGAATATGCCATGGGCTTATTGCAGCTAGGTCTCCCTTCTAAAAGACTAGAAATTAACTGGTTGCTATTCCAAAGCACTGGTTACTATTCCAAGCGAAACAAAACAAACAAACGAAAAAAGCAATATAAAGTTATAGGCAATCGCGTCAGAGAAAAGAAAAAAGAGGGCATGAACTTAAACGAAGAAAAGGTCATCCATTAAAAGGATTTAGGAGGAAATGCTTTACACAGAGAAGAGTTGTAACAGAAAATAAACCGCCTCAGGCAGCCTTTCCAACTACTGATATAAACTTTAAAAAGGAAACAAGTACTTGAAGGACAGAACTATTGTGCAGAGAGAGGTGACTGGCCTTTGGAAAATAGGATTTTCTAGTCGCACTCCATCTTGAGAAGAGAGAGAGAGAAATCTTGCACATTTTACTCCTGTGTACAGCCCAGAGTGCCAGACAATATGCAGCTAGTGTAATGCCAATAAAAAGGACCTCTGACACGAAACTGAAATGAAGAGAAGTAATGGGGGGAAACCAGTCAGAGAGCTTGCATATATGCCAGTGGTTGCCGACACTTGCTGCTCTCCAAAGGGTTGACAACACCACGCCTACCAGTGCTGTTCGTGTTACTTCGGGATATGTACTGTTTTGCTGGATTTATACAGCCTTGAGGCTTCAGAACACTCCCTTGACAGACAGAATGAGCAGAGGAATCTGTTTTGGGAATGGGATCTGGAGGTGCACACTGGATACACTTCCACTTGAGCCAGACCCACATGAGAACAAGCCTTTGAAATAGTTTCAAAGCAACTACAGCACAAACCTAGACAGCATCTTAAAAAGCAGAGACATCACCTTGCCAACAAAGGTCCGTATAGTTAAAGCTATGGTTTTCCCAGTAGTGATGTATGGAAGTGAGAGCTGGACCATAAAGAAGGCTGATTGCCTAAGAATTGATGCTTTTGAATTATGGTGCCGGAGGAGACTCTTGAGAGTCCCATGGACTGCAAGAAGATCAAACCTATCCATTTTTAAGGAAATCAGCCCCGAGTGCTCACTGGAAGGACAGATCCTGAAGCTGAGGCTCCAATACTTTGGCCACCTCATGAGAAGAGAAGACTCCCTGGAAAAGACCCTGATGTTGGGAAAGATGGAGGGCACAAGGAGAAGGGGACGACAGAGGACGAGATGGTTGGATAGTGTTTTCGAAGCTACCAGCATGAGTTTGACCAAACTGCGGGAGGCAGTGTAAGACAGGAGTGCCTGGCGTGCTCTGGTCCATGGGGTCACGAAGAGTCAGACACGACTAAACGACTAAACAACAACACAGCACCTTTTTTTTTTTTTTTTTTTTGCTAGCCTAGATACCACCCAGTTGCCAGAGACCTGCCACATTCTAACTCACTCATCCCAGAAGATCTATGGTTGGGACTGCACCCATCATCAATTCAAATGCAAACAATTGGGTAAAACAGGAGGAGGGGCCTGTGGTCTTTTAGATGTTGCTGAACTACAGCTCCCATCAGGCTCAGCAAGCATAGCCAATGGCTAGGGGTGATGGGAGTTGTGGTTCAGCAACATCTGGAGAGCCAAAGGTTCCCCACTTCTGGGCTAAAATTAATCTAATCCGGTGTGAGCCCTGTTTAAAATGCCAAACATTTTATCAGGGAAAGGGATAAAAAGGAATATCCCACTTACTGATCCCTGAGTTAAATGCTCTACCATTTTAAATAATGTGTCCACCATTAGCTGGCAAAAAGAATAAGGCTGTTACTCTTTCCAAGACACACAGCCTTTTATTTTATCATTCTAAAGTGAATAGACAATGCTGTAGCATGATGCCACTCATTACTAAGCTCACTCACTGCCTGGTGCAGCTCAGTCGTTGATTTATAGCCTTCTGGCTGACTTCCCTGCTTTCAGGAATGTAAAGACCCAGGATCTGTGAATAATCAGCTCCCAGGTCTCCCTCTCACAGACTCCTCCATTTGGTAAAAGGAACTGTGGAGTAGATTATGCTTGTGTTTACAGTCTCAGCTGCAGACCTAGAGCTTGAGATAGCTTTTCGCTCTGGA
The DNA here is from genome assembly GCF_965113315.1 of Podarcis vaucheri. Taxonomy (NCBI): domain Eukaryota; kingdom Metazoa; phylum Chordata; class Lepidosauria; order Squamata; family Lacertidae; genus Podarcis; species Podarcis vaucheri. Next base: position 108,688,399 of record NC_138760.1, on the reverse strand, counting down.
CTGCAAAAGCATTTTATGGATCTGGTGCCAGCCTGAGTTATATGAGGGTCCATTACCAGGCATCAATTGCAATCAAAATCTACCTCACAGTCCTATTTTAAAATGAGTGGTTCTGCGTAGCTACTTCACATTGCAAACCAGTGAGAGGTATTCCTTATTCCGTTCCAGTGCCACCCTCCACGACACCTTTTTGCAATCTCATCAATTAACAGCTGCAAAGTAAACACTTCCCACGTTATGGTCATTTAGCTGCAACTTCCAGAAGGGGTCGCAGGGCATAGCTTGTTGCTGAAGGTCCACAGTTCAATCCCTGGCATACACCAATTGAGAATCGATCAGGAAAGACCTCCATTTGGGCCCTAGACAGCTGTTCATCCAAGTGAATTATAAGACAGTTCCATATATTCATGGCTCCCAGTTAGCAAGGCTGCTGAAAGTTCATTACTACATGGTGGAAAACACAGATTTATCCAGCTCGTAATTGTCAACTGTATAGCAAGGCTGCTGAAAGTTCATTACTACATGGTGGAAAACACAGATTTATCCAGCTCGTAATTGTCAACTGTATGGTGGAAACCAAACACCATTTTCCTGAGCCAGTTGAGAATGTCAAACAAACCACTGAACATACACAACTCAGTAAGCAGTGGGGTAGAATGCTGGAGGGGGGGGACTCACATCTGGCAACCAATGCACCACTTGGGTTTCAGAAAAGGCTGGGACACAAATTTACATGACTCTCTAGCATTTACCAGAAGTAATGTATTTAGCATTAACTCTGGAAGTGTGTACTCAATTTTGACCAAAGAAGCCTCCTAAACTATACACCCCTGTCGGAGCCAGCCGTTGCAAAATGGTGCTGTTTAGCATAAAATAAAGACACAGAGAGCCAGCAATATTTTCAGGATGGTATGAGCAGCTCCTTTCGAACTTCTCTCCCCCTCCGGTAACTTTTTTATTATCCTTTGTTCTCCCTCCAGCCACATGGCCGTTTGCCAGTGTCTCACATTACCTACACCCGGTCATGGCTTTAACCCACCCACAAACCATATAAGGTTACACTGCCCAGAGGGGGAACATAACTCCATATAAGGTCAATGCATTCCAATACATTGTAAAGCTCAGAGTGCTGGTCAGCCGAGGTCAGGGGGCACCCTGCAATATTACAAGCCTTTACCGTGGCTTTATGACTCCCACACAGCCCTATACCCACAGGTCTCAGGGTGGTTCACAACATAAAAATCACAATATAAAAATACATAATAAAAGCAACCCAATAACCCACCCTCCCCAACACATTTTAAAAGGACATTGGATGTCAATCAACAAAAGGCCTGGTTAAAGAGGAATGCTTTTGCCTGGCCCCTAAAGGTGTATAATGAAGGTGCCTGCCAAACCGCCCACTGGGGAGAGCATTCCACAAGCAGGGAATCACTGCAGAAAAGGCCCGTTCTTGTGTTGCCACCCTCCTGACCTCCTCCACAAGAGGAGGAAGCACACAAAGAAGAGCCTCAGAAGATGATCTCAGGGTCTGGGAAGGTTCATATGGAAAGGGATGGTCTTTGAGGTATTTTGGTCCTGAGCCATTTAAGGCTTTATAGGTGAAAACCATCACTTTGAAGTGGTCCAAAAACTAATTGGTAGCCAGGGCAGTCAGACCAGGATTGGTGTAATATGCTCCACCCATCTTGCCCAGGTGAGCAACCTGGCTGCTGAATGCTGCACTTCAGCTGAAGTTTCCAAACTGTCTTCAGAGGCAGCCCTACATATAACACATTGCAGTAATCTAACCTCGCGGTTACCAGACTAAGCATCTGAAATAACTTTCTGATGGTAAGAGCTATTTGACAGTGGAACAGACTCCCTCAGGAGATTGTGAACTGGAGGTTTTTAAGGAGAGGTTGGATGGATATCTGTCTTGGATGCTTTAGTTGAGATTCCTGCATTGTGGGGAGTTAGACTAGATGATCCTCGGGGTCTCTTCCAACTCCACGATTCTATTATTCTGTTTTATGATCACCAGCCCATCCTGTTGCCTTCCTGTCTCTTGCAAAAGCCAGCCATGGATACCATCAGTGGAAGCATCCAAGAAATAGTTTTGTGCTTGTTACCTTGGGTGCTGATGCAAAGTACCAATATAAATAATCAACTCTAACCATCCTTCCTGATTAAAAGGGAATAACAAGTGCTGGAGTGAGCAGTTCATTACTGTCTCTACAACAAGAGTTTGTGCTAACAAGTTACTCTCCGGTTGCTATCATTCAATCATGCTGCTAATAGGAACACTTTTACAGTAATTGGTGTGTTTCAGACAACATAAGAAGTTGAATGGTTGCTGCATTCATTAATGATTTGTGGCGACTTTCATGGTAAAGATGACAACGTATTAGTTTACCAGATGCCAGATCATGCTATGGGCCATTAACGAGAGGGTGTTCTCTGTATGCTCACAGAACAAATAGCAGCTGGTTTATTCTTCAGCATGCCGACATAATCACATGCATCTCATACCCAATTCACTACAATGCTGTCAGATGCATCATAAATTAACGGCTCCAAATGCTCATTAGCATTGCTTCATGTTAAAGCTGCATACTGGCCTGCAGAGATCAAGAGCACAAAGGCTCTGCTTTTAAAAAAGCAAACAAGGGATAATACACTATTTCTTTTCAAATCTATGATATATATATTTTTTCCTCCACAGCCATCTCTATTTACGTAACTTTTCTAACAAGTATACTCAGTCCAGAATTGAGTGCATTCCACGGTTTAGAACAGAATCTCCCCCCACCCACCTGAGAGTCAAGTGCGGTTTGAAAGCAAAGTTTTCTGCAGTGGGCTTAACAGTTTGCATCAAAACTCAACACATTCTTTATTTAAAAAAAAGTTTTCAACATTACTAGTAAATGACGGAACATCAGAAGTAGTTGCAAAATGCACTACTTCAATGTATCAATCAGTTTCGTTTCCTAGTTTCTGAATTTCTGCTTCAGATTCTGTCTTTGGTTGATTCGTTTTTCAAAACTGTATCCTAATTAAATGAAAAGTTGCATTATGTACTCTGAACTCCATGTATAATTCTTCACCTCTCCTTGCGTGTGACTCCCAGAAAGTGGTATTCAAGAGCTCACTGCCTCTGAAAGTAAAACACAGCCATATTTGCAAAATTCACTTTTGTGAATTTTAGGGTGACATTTGCAGACTAAACCCCTTTCAAGCTAGTTGTTTGCATTTTGAAGTGCAACTCCAACGATTCCTGAAAATATCTCCTTCAAGGCGATAGGAGAGGGGGAGAGCTTTTTTCAAGTCCTAAATGCAGGCATCCCAATTTCCAAGTAGCTGTTATTAGCTTCTCTCCTCACTAAGTTTAGTGACTTTTTTGCTCCCAGCAGCAAAGGGTGGGGGGACCCAGCAACACCTCTCCAGGACAGAAGGATTTCCTTGCTGATTTTGTCAAGGTATTTGACAAAGAGCCACTTAAAATGGTTCCCGAAGAGCAAGCACCCCAAATGTATCATCTTATTGGCAGTTTTGCTCAAGGGTATTTATAACTGATCTCATACCTTAGCTGCTCATACTAAATCTTTATTATATGCATGCTCTGCCTTCTTCCATCATACAACTTGAGGCAGTGTGCCTAGGGTTCTCAGACTGGTCTCCCTCCCGGCCAATCAGATCCTTCTTTGGTTACCCCAATAAATGGCTTGCGTAATACCAAATGCTCTCAATCTCAAAGGCTGTTAACAAAGACACATTCATCCCACATTCCCCTTCTTGGGTTTCATGTATGCAATATACACCAATTTGATAGTTTATACCAATTTGATGAGGGACGCGGGTGGCGCTGTGGGTTAAACCACAGAGCCTAGGATTTGCCGATCAGAAGGTTGGCGGTTCGACTCCCCGCTACGGGGTGAGCTTCCATTGCTCGGTCCGAGCTCCTGCCAACCTAGCAGTTCGAAAGCACATCAAAGTGCAAGTAAATAAATAGGTACCACTCCGGTGGGAAGCTAAACAGCGTTTCTGTACGCTGCTCTGGTTCACCAGAAGCGGCTTAGTCATGCTGGCCACATGACCCAGAAACTCTCTGCGGACAAACACCGGCTCCCTCGGCCTATAGAGCGAGATGAGTGCGCGAACCCAGAGTCGGTCACGACTGGACCTAATGGTCAGGGGTCCCTTTACCTTTACCAATTTGATAGTGGAAGAAAGAGGGGATGGGGAATATCCAGGTCTGAAATTCTGAAGAGCTGTTCAAATGAGAAGTGTCGGTGACTACCATGACCTTAGGGGAGCAGCCCTCTTCAAAACAGTTTTTTTTTAAAAAAAGTGCTCCCAGGATACAGGCATCCCTATGCTGAGACGATTTTTTGCCTTAGCAGTGCAAAAGCTCTTTGTCTCCACTTCGGAAGTGGAACACACACTGAAGCTGCCAGGAGTATTGGCTTTATTATGTCATCTATTTTAGGTGATACCATGAAGCAGCTAGTTTGCTGGCCCGGCCACTTCAGGATCCATTATCGCTGAATGCATGTGAATGGGAAAGGACTGTTAGGGTGCAGGTGCCTGAGGATAATCTGACTTTGTCTCCATATCAACTTTAGAATCCATATAGTCATCTCAGCTGCATAATTCAGCTCGCCAGAGGATAATATTAAGCTGACGGAGGGTGAGACTTTGCAGGGAGTGGGCCAGAGGCAGAAAAGCATAAGAAGAGACACAACTCTTTGAGGTATGAGGATTCCTATCACCTACCCAAGCATGTGAAATACAATCACAAACAACACATTAATACAGAGGCCATAAACCTAAACATTCCACTTAGCAACTGAATGAATTGAACAAGAGAAAACTCACAGTTTAGTTTAGTTGTACAAAGTTTACACATGTCATTTCTGGCTCAGATCAATTTCATTCTTATTTGTTTGCACAGGGAGATAATATGTTCAGGGAATGGTGTAAAAGGTAAAGGACCCCTGACAGTTAAGTCCAGTCACGAACGACTCTGGGGTTGTGGCGGTCATCTCGCTTTACTGGCTGAGAGGAGCGACGTTTGTCCACAGACAGTTTTTCCGGGTCATGTGGCCAGCATGACTAAGCTGCTTCTGGAGAAACCAGAGCAGCACACAGAAACGCCGTTTACCTTCCTGCCAGAGTGGTACCTATTTATCTACTTACACTTTGACGTGCTTTCAAACTGCTAGGTTGGCAGGAGCTGGGACCAAGCAACGGGAGCTCACCCCATTGCAGGGATTTGAACCGCCAACCTTCTGATTGGCAAGCCCAAGAGGCTCAGTGGTTTAGACCACAGCGCCACCCACGTTCCCTCAGGGAAAGGTGTAAGGGGAGTTATATGATGGGACTTATTACATGCTTATATTGGGCCCATCCTACCCCTGTACAGACCTGTAAGATGACTCAGATCATCTGGGGAAAATTTCCTCAAGGAACCAGGGTGGTGACCCAAAAATGGGCATTTCCTGTCATTGCCCCTGCACTCCGAAATGCCCTTCCTTCTGCCAAACATGAGGCGCCATCCATCAGTTCCTTCGGACAACTTGTAAAGGCTCTCTACTCACCCCCACTTTTCCAAGGCTTTCCCTGATTGGACACTGTTATGACTAAATTCCTGCTTTTATCCATTTTTATAATATGGTTTTGCTAAGTTTTTTTCTGATTTTTTATCTCTGTTTTTATGATGCTGCTTTAATGTGTTCATGTTGTATTTTCATACGCAACTGAGAGGGATGTATGTATGTATGTACATTTAGAACCGTTTTAAAACAAATAATAATATACGTCCTGAAGAAAATGAGGCAACTGTCATCTCCCTCCTATTGCAATTAAACAGATGGTGATGGTGGTGATGATGATGATGATTTATTATTTATACCCCGCCCATCTGGCTGGGTTACCCCAGCTACTCTGGGTGGCTTCCAACAATAGTCCATCAAACATTAAAAGCTTCCCTAAACAGGGCTACCTTCAGATGTCTTCTAAAATTCTAGTAGTTTTTCTCTTTGACATCTGGTGGGAGGGGATTCCACAGGGCGGGTGCCACTACCGAGAAGGCCCTCTGCCTGGTTCCCTTTAACTTGACTTCTCGCAGCAAAGGAACTGCCAGGAGGCCCTTGGCGCTGGACCTCAGTGTCCGGGCAGAACGATGGGGGTGGAGACGCTCCTTCAGGTACACTGGGCCAAGGCTGTTTAGGGCTTTAAAGGTCAGCACCAACACTTTGAATTGTGCTCTGTCTCTGTTTCCCCTTTTGGGAAGAGAGGAAACTACGAAAGGAGACACCTGTGCACATTGCCTGTCTTGTAGGTGTTTAAGGAGCGATGTGGATCTCAGGTCTTGATTAAGGCAGGAATTTTGGCAAAAGTTCCAGCTAAAAGGCCTCCCACCCCCCCCCACCCCACTTTGGCAGGAGCCTGATGTGGAAAATGTGGCCTGTGCAAAACAGCACTCCCATACATCTATATTTCTGATTACACGGTTGTCATGCCTGCTATTCAGGGCACATGGATGCGCGCTGGACGGATTAGTTTTTCATTGCATCAAATCGTTTCGGCTCTAGAGAGGTTAGGGAGCTGAGCAGATAGGTAGACGAGGCCTCTAAAAGACACCTCACATGTTGTGCCAAGAATTAAGCAGCAGGGGAGCAAGCCCACGTCTTACATGTGGCATTTAGGATTCACCAGTACAAAGAAAGAAAGGGGAGGATGCCGTCTGCTGAGCCTCTCATGCTTGATAGAGAGAGGGCATCTAATAAGTCACTCAAACAAAAGGGAACCGATAGGAAGGGATGGCAGTTCTCAGAAGGGATTACTTGCTGCACAGCTTTGCTCTCTGAAGTGACGGTAAGCCTACACTTATTATAAAAGGTAAAAGCTGTTGCAGGGGTAATGCAGGAGATGGAACAGAATGCCACAAACATTCAAGCCAACCTGTCTGGCCTACACAAAATATCTGACGGCGCCACATTTAAGCAATGTCTGAGCAGGGAATACAATCGGGACACTTTGCTCTCCTGGTGGAAATTCAGGGGAGCAGAAAGGGAACATGCTTTTAAACAATGTCCTCCTCAACCGTCTAAAAGGAATTGGACCAAAAAACGACAACAACCAGAAAATCCTACCATTTGCCCTACAATAAACATCGCCACCTTGAACTTTTCTTTAAGCTTTATAATTTAAAAACGTGGGTTAAGAAACAGACTGAAGGTCTACTACATATGATTGTCTTTGCTTTCCTCCGTTTTAAAAAAAGCCTGTTGTTTTACTCTTTTGCTGTTGCTTTTTAAAAGGGGATTTATTCTCAACTTTAAAAAAAATATCTCCTTGCAAATTCTTCATTAAAAAGTACTGAAGTCTCCCTGCCCAAGTTGTGGAGGGCATTGGGTAAAAAGCATTTTATCCCTTCTGCCACCCACACCCAGGAAGTAAAGGTAAAGGTAAAGGTACCCCTGCCCGAACGGGCCAGTCTTGACAGACTCTGGGGTTTGTGCGCCCATCTCACATCTATAGGCCGGGGGCCAGCGCTGTCCGGAGACACTTCCGGGTCACGTGGCCAGTGTGACGAAGCTGCTCTGGCGAGCCAGCGCAGCACACGGAAACGCCGTTTACCTTCCCGCTGGTAAGCGGTACCTATTTATCTACTTGCACCCGGGGGTGCTTTCAAACTGCTAGGTTGGCAGGCGCTGGGACCGAGCAGCGGGAGCGCACCCCGCCGCGGGGATTCGAACCGCCGACCTTTCGATCGGCAAGCCCTAGGCGCTGAGGCTTTAGCCCACAGCGCCACCCGCGTCCCTACGGTTTTCTCAGATTCAGTTCCTACTGTAAATGGGGCTCCATGTTTCTGGTTGTTGTTTTTTTTTAAACTACTATATATTCCAGCTAAGCAGGAGTCAAGAGCTACCAGACTGTATATACAAGTCATTATATATCATGGGATAAATTTGTGGTGACCATATCCCCACCCTACAGGTGAAGTTGCACAAGACTGGCCTGAAGCCTTTCCCTGGCAGAGTACACCTGCATTGGCTGCTGCGTCCTACAGTTGGTTCCTCTGAGGAAGCAAACTATTAAGTCACTTAAATAATGCAAATGGGAGTCCTAACCTAGTGACACTTAACTGAGCAAAACTGAAGAAAACACAGCGTATAATTTGAGGGGAAAGGAACAGAGATGTTTTATCTTTTTTTTTTACCTCAAGAAACTTCAGGTGTTTCTTCAGGAGTTTCTTGAAGTATCTTGAAGTAAATAACATCAGACGGTAGGGAGACATTCAGCCAAACATACAGAGGAGAAAACTCCCTCAGAATTGCACAGCCAACCAGGGCATCTGTTACCTCAGCAAACATCATGCTTCTCTGCCTGGATGCTAAGCAACATCTCCACCCACCCCCCTCTTGGCTAGTTGATTTTAACACTATCACTAGCTGAGTTGCAAACTGAATGATGCCTGCTGTGTACAAGGCCTGAAGGAAGAAAGACAAACTCTCACCATTTCTTTGTCTCAGATTATATACTGTGGCTTGTTCAGTTTCCTCAGTTAAGTGTTATACATGGTGTAACAGTGTATATACATATATACATACATATATACATATATATATACATACATACATATTTGCTTTCGTAGATTTTCACGGGTACAGGAATGCAGGTTTTGGTGTCTTCGGGTGTCTTCCCATGTAAGAGTCGGGGTGTCTGGGCGACGTTTCGACGAGGTCTCACTCGTCATCTTCAGGCTGGTGCTTTCGGCTTCTTGTTACTCCCGGTCCGGGCGGAGTTGAAGAAGCTCCACAATCGGGCGGCCCCCCCCGAGAAGATGGCGGCGCCCGCAATGCTCGGGGGGGCCGCCCGATTGTGGAGCTTCTTCAACTCCGCCCGGACCGGGAGTAACAAGAAGCCGAAAGCACCAGCCTGAAGATGACGAGTGAGACCTCGTCGAAACGTCGCCCAGACACCCCGACTCTTACACGGGAAGACACCCGAAGACACCAAAACATACATACATATATATACATATATATATACATACAGTATATATATATACTGTATAACAAGTGTTATACAGGTAATGGCCCTTCTTCTACATATAGGACTTGGGGAAAAGATTTGTCTCCACACACAAAAAGGGGAACTGCAACAAATTTCAAAGCTTTAAGGCATATAATCTGAGAAGAGATACTTAAACAATAGTAACCTACCAATGCCTGACATCCACACCCACCCCACCGCCATAACTTAATGAGATACACACACACACAAACACACACACACACATATATATACAAAATAAAAATAAAAATCCTTCCAGTAGCACCTTAAAGACCAACTAAGTTAGTTCTTGGTATGAGCTTTCGTGTGCATGCAAAACTACTAACTTAGTTGGTCTTTAAGGTGCTACTGGAAGGATTTTTTTAAAAATTTTGACTATGGCAGACCAACACGGCTACCTATCTGTATATATATATATATATATATACATATACACATATACACTGCAACTCATTTCAGATGGGTGGCTGGATTTATTCCAAATTATATTTTGTTTAAGGCTCATTTTGGCTACAAATTACTGTTAATTATTCCGTCTATGTGGGAAGCAGCTTCTTATCTTATTTCAAATACAATATGCTTTGTTCCAGATTCAAACACAAAGGCTCAGAATCAGAAAATGTTGGTCTGTGTGTTCTCTCTTTCTTCCCTTCTCCCCCCCCCTTTTTTTTTTTTTACTAAGTGACTTAATCATTACACATTTGTATTGTAAACCAATGCCTGCAGCTGCCAATCACATATTTGGTCTCCACTGTGTTAATAGCACATTCAAATCCATAACCAAAATGGGGGAGAGAAAAAGACCTTTGTCTGCCTGAGAGGACTTTTAGGATTTGGACAAAGAACAGCAACAAAGGAACTGGAAAGATGAAATAGGGGGTGAGCTTCATGCATGCCTGTAGCCAGATTATTTTGTGATAAAGGGGCCTAAGAGGATGGGCAATAATTGCAGCATAGCTGGAACGTTAAGTACAGCAGCCTAATATGTTGTTTTATTGAATTAAATATTAATAAAAATAAAATTTAATGGGAAATCATTCTCAAACGCGGTGGTGATTTTGTTCCCTGGACTATTTTGTTGGACTCTGGGTCTTCTGGCATTTTAACGGTGGGCCTCTTGGCATTTTAATGATAAACAGAACAATAAATATCATTATTACTTTGTTAGCGGACTAGAAAACCCACTCTGTAGAATGCTGCAAAAAGCCGCATGCAAATCTCTGCGAAAGAAATAACATCTCATAAAGATTTGCAGACATCTGTCAGGGATGCCAGCTGTTACACATGCGCAAGATACATATAGCAAGGCAACACCTGACACTGCACATGGCCAGAAGGACCAGCCTTGCTCAGAAGAACGACTCACGCAATCTATCCACATGTGTCAGACTCTGGGGAATCAGCTTCCTCCCCGCCCCCCACGCAGTAGATAAGAAGATCGAAGAAAGGAACGTCTTACCAGTTAGAAACTTTAATAATCACAGCAAGAGAACAAAGAATATATTTCCTAGAAATGGCGGTGCTCCCAATTAAGGATCACACCCCCTTCTGTCCCTATTAATCTACGTCACTCCTGCACCTTGTTAATCTGAGCTTGTACCCTCTGTGGTTTCTGTTTCAACACTTTATGAGCTCTTCTTGACCTTGGGTTGAGCAGAGGGATGCTGTCCAGAGACTGTGAATCTGTTAACCCTCTCTCTTCCGGTGTTTCTTCTCCTAGCTGTTCCCCATCCAGTATTTCCCAGCTTCTGCCTTCTGAACTATGTCCCTCTGCAAACCACTGTTCCAAATCTATACTGTCCTCCTGCTCCTGGGAAGATTCAGGAGTAGGAGCAGGGGGAGGGGGAGGCTCCCACCATTCCTCATCTGTGCAGCCCTCCTCAGCACGGTCTCTGACAACATGTGACTAGTGAGCAGGGCTGCATGGACTAGTCCTGCTCCCAACATCACATGGTCCAACTGGCTCCACCCACTGCCCTCTGTGCATGTTGCATCATCAACTGCAGGGAAGAAGCAGCTCCCTCTCTGCAGACCTTCATGCTGTACATGTGGGTGCCAGGAGATGGAATAGTCCGCCCGGCTTTTCTTACACGTTGATACAATAGGTGAGTCAGTCTTCATAATCAGTGATGGATTACCAAACGAGCAGAGGAGGCACCAGCCTATGGGCTGCACCGGCCTTTTAGGGGCCCCCGCAACAATGAATCAAAATAGTACTGTGTGATAAAATTGGTCTATTAAAATTTGGTTGGTAAAATCAAAAACTTATTAGGAGATTATTTCCCATCTCCCTGAGATGTCAACTGCCTATGGGCCTCCATACGGTTTAATCTGGCACTGTTCCTAATGAGCTCCTGCAATGCTTTCTACCATGAGGCAAGGTAAGGCGGTTGCCTCAGGGCGGCAGGCTCTGGAAAGCTGGGAAGGGTGGCAGATCTAGCCTCCATGAGGCATTCCCTGTGCTTGTCGGCTGCCTCCGCCACCTCCTCCTCCATGTGTCTGCCTGCCCACCACCACACATGCACCTCACAGAAAGGGGAGGCACAGCGGAGCAGGAGGAGGGATCATAGAGGATGCACAGAGGTGGGGCTTTTCTTTGTTGCCTCTAGCAGCAAGACGTCCAAGTTGCATTCCCTCACAGGCAAACCTCTGAGTTGGGGCAAATAGTGGGTGAGGCCAGAAGCAACACCAGGTGCCGCAACAGATGTGACACTTACCTTTTCATACAAAACACTGCTGAACCTTTTGTTACGAAAATACAGTACTGGTAATGGCACACACGACGTAACAGGCAGTATGTAACAGTATAACTTCTATTTCAAAAAACAATTCAACATATCATATCACAATATGTAATTCCATTGACCAATTTAGAATATGAGCGGAACATATTCTGAGAGATTAAAGTCCAACAGATTGATTGGAATATATTCTGAGAGACTTACCTTTCATAGCAGACTGCATTTAGGCCTTGCAGCAGTCAGGTTTCCACACAGACACAAACCACACAGGCAACAAAGAGGCATTATCGCCATTCAAGGATACATGCCAGTGAGGCAAAAGCATTTGAGGTAGGTGTGGAGTGAGGTGAGGCTCATGGCCCAGGGGCCAAGGGCCAGACAGAGAGCCCCCCCCCCCAGACCTGAGGTTCCCCACTCCTGGCTTAACATGGTGTATTATATATTACAGTGCCCACTTAACCTTCCCTACGGCTCCCAAGCACGTTTACGCAATAGTGCTGAAATCGAATGGGACTCTAACCCTCCACCATTTTACAGATGAAAACAAGGACTTGCAACACTGCTGTTCTCACACCAAGAATCGCTGCCCACCCCACACCTCTCTCGCACGCACATTGGTGAATGCCTTCCATACACTAAATTTTAATGTATGAATATGCAGTCATTGAGGGGAGGGGTGTAAGGATCCGGGTGCACCCTCCCTGAAGGAACAGGTGTGTAGTCTGGGAGCACTCTTTGATTCCAACTTGCCACCGGAGTCTCAAGTTGCTTCCATGGCCAAATAGTGCTTATGCCTGGCTTTAGGCTGCTTCATCTAAAAGAGCCAGTGTGGTGTAGTGCTTAAGAGCGATAGACTCGTAATCTGGGGAACCGGGTTCATGTCTCCGCTCCTCCACATGCAGCTGCTGGGTGACCTTGGGCCAGTAACACTTCTCTGAAGTCTCTCAGCCCCACTCACCTCACAGAGTGTTTGTTGTGGAGGAGGAAGGGAAAGGAGAATGTTAGCCGCTTTGAGACTCCTTCGGGTAGTGATAAAGCGGGATATCAAAACCAAACTCTTCTTCTTCACCTGCTACAACTTCTTTCTGGACCACGTCTCCATTTAACAGCTGCAATCCAGAGGTGGCAGGCAGGCAGATGTTTTCATTTTCACTGCCACTTCACCACACTCTTCTCTCAAACCGCAAGCTGCACTTTCATACACAGGAGACTGAAATATTCCTGGAGTGGAATGGTTGGGAGTCCCTGCAGAAGCACCAGCATAAGTAAAGGCACCCAGCTGCACAGGGCTCAGTTTAATTGCAGTTTTAATATTACAAACAGGAAAGTCAAGGGAAGCCAGTGTATGATAAAAGGACTAACTGATGGCAGATTAAAGGCTAATGACTAATACCGGAGCATAAATGTCATTATAAGGACAGGCGCTAACTTCATAAAAGTACCACAGCCATCCAGTTAACGGCAGGATTCACAGTGCTTATCCTTATCTTTGCCAAGCATTGTCAACCTAGTCAGTTTTAGAATATTAAAGATCAGGGTTAGGTGTACAGATCAAATAATGTGGGCTTGTTAAAAGGAATTAGCTAAGATGCACCAGGCAATTTTTAACCTTCCTTAGTTCCTCTCCCCCAAACTGAAGTTCTGTTTTAACAGCAGAGAAATCATTTTTAGTTCCTTTGAGGCAGCCCCCCTCAATCTCTCTCCCTTTGGTTTTGCATTTTTTAATGTCAAGAAATGAAAGCAAAACTGGGTTTGTCTTTTAGATCACTAAAAAAAAATAATGCCAACCAAAACCTACCAGTTAATATATTTGCAGTTCATCCACCTGTGATAGGACAGCATCACAATAAGCAATGTTTGTCATATGGGTCTCTTTTTACTTCTCTTCTTCTTTGGTATCTGGAAGATGAGGGCTGTAGGGAAATCAACTCAGCTGTGTTGAGAGGGCCATTGCATGTTCTTCAGATGCAGCCTGGGGGACAGGCAGCTTATAGCACTGCACTAAAAACGAGTACGGAAACTACACTCCATGAACTCTAGCACATGTCAATATACTGTTGACATAGCCATCATCTTGTCATGATTATCAGTCTTGCCATAATCCTGTTTTCGTTTGGAAGGAGCTGGTCCATAGCTTCGTGGTGTTTCTGGATCCAACGCAGTCACTGGAAGCTAAAGGCTAGAAAATGCCCATTTCCGGCTACTGCTAGTTCACTAGGTAAGACCGCTTTTGGACAGAAGTGACTTGGTGGTGGTACTCCATGCTCTGGTAATTTCCAGATTGGGTTATTGCAATCCACTCTGCACTGGGCTGTCCTTGAAATCTGATCGGAAACTGCAAATGGTCCAAAATGCAACAGCCAGGTTACTGACCAGGGTTCCTTTCAGAAATCATATCACTCTTGTTTTAAAACAGCAGCACTGGTTGCCAGTTCATTTCTAGGCCCCATTCAAGTTGCTGGTGTTAGTTGTGTTCCTAAAGGACTTCTTAGGCTTATTATCAGACCTTCCAAGTGTCCCTATTTTCCAGGGACGTCCCTGATTTAGAGAAGCTGTCCTGGTTTCTGATTTGATCCCAGAATGTCCCGCTTTTCCTTAGGACGTCCCTATTTTCATTGGAGAAATGTTGGAGGGTATGGTAGGCTGTCCCTATTTTTATTGGAGAAATGTTGGAGGGCATGGTAGGCTGTCCCTATTTTTATTGGAGAAATGTTGGAGGGTATGGTAGGCTGTCCCTATTTTTATTGGAGAAATGTTGGAGGGTATGGTAGGCTGTCCCTATTTTCATTGGAGAAATGTTGGAGGGTATGGTAGGCTGTCCCTATTTTTATTGGAGAAATGTTGGAGGGTATGGAGTTATCTGACCCCCAAGCTTTCTGAAGGCAATCCTGTATTGGGAAGGTTTTTTTTAATGTTTAATGTTTTCTTATGCTTTTCTATATGTTGGAAGCTGCCCAGAGTGGTTCGGGCAACCCAGTAAGACGTGTGGGGTACAAATAGTAAAAATATCATTATGGAATGGGACGTCCCTATTTTCATTGGAGAAACATTGGAGGGCAGGAAATATCTGAAAGGCTGCCTCCTTCCCTACACACTCTCTCTGGTGTGAAGTTCGACATAGGGGTACTCTTGGTAGTTCCACCACCCTCAGATGTTCAGTGGGTGGCAGTCCAGGGAAGGGCATTCTCTGTGGCTGCCCCAAAGTTGTAGCACTGCCTGATCACAGAGGTTCATCTGGCACCTTCACTATACCATTTTTGACAGATGCTAAATACATACCTCTTTAACCTTGGTAAAGAGTTGCTTGTTTTGCAGTCCCAGGCAATTCGCAAACACATGGAACTTATGAAGTGTTCAGCGTTGCTCTAGGATGTACTTTAACAAACACAAACCCTTGAACTGCCATTGGCAGAAAGGTGGGAGGTTTATTTGTTTCCTCAAATGACTGCTGAGTCTTCATCGGTGGTAGCAACAATATGGGATTCTTGCCCCTAAGCCACCCACTTTTCTTACAAATTGTAATGCCTTGCTTACTGAAAGACTGAATCCATATCCTTAGGCTTGCTCTGAACCTGAGATGGAGGTGAGCAAGAAAGTAGCTGAGAATAATAGCAAGCTGACATTAGTAGAAATTGGCCCAAATGAATTTTACAGTGAAGCTTCCCCGACACCAATGTAGTGATTTTCTTCTTCCCCCCAAAGCAAATGGGAGACGTAAAACTTGCTCTGAAGATTTGGATGGCTGATGGTAATTCACAAATAACTATCTGAGTAATGTAGCATCTGCCTGGAATTTGTAAATGAAGAAGGTGGTCGAAATAGCCATAGATTTCCTCTCCAAGTGCATTTGTAAGACTTTACGCCCTTGCTGATTTCAAAAGTATGGTAGGTCTACTCACTTGGAGAAAACATAATATAATTAATGCAGTCTTTCTTAGATCAATCTGCCAATTATATGAATGCATTCAAACAAGCCCCTAAACAAACCATGATTTTGGACAATCAGGAACAAGTGCTGTGCGCCGAAATGTTTCCTCTCCCTATGACTTTTCTTTGTGTGTAAGGCTTTCGTTCTTAGTTGATGTTTGCATTAAACCACAGTTTGCCATGATACCTGAAACCAGCAAACTGTGGTTTGGAGCAATCCCTCCAGCCCATGGAGAAATTGCTCAAACGAGATTACTGATCTAGACACAGCAGCTAACGTGGCTTAATTCAAACAAGACACAAACAGTAACAAAACTCAGAACCTAAGAAAGGTAACTGCATTGTACTCATTGCATATAGAATAAACTACATCAGCGAAGATACAATGAAACGAAATGAAACAGTGTTTTGAACTAAGCCCCAGGCATTAAAGGAAGGAAGGGGAGTGAGGAGAAGGAATGGTTGTGAGCATAGCAGCCCCCCGTGGTTCTCCAGTGCCACGTCTTGAGCATTCAATCGATCGGATGCTCAAAC
This sequence comes from Podarcis vaucheri, assembly GCF_965113315.1. Taxonomy (NCBI): domain Eukaryota; kingdom Metazoa; phylum Chordata; class Lepidosauria; order Squamata; family Lacertidae; genus Podarcis; species Podarcis vaucheri. The sequence continues at coordinate 108,672,134 of NC_138760.1, read as the reverse complement.
ACAAGTCTTTTGTGCTGTCTGCTACGGTACCAAGGCCATCTCTGCCTCTTCTTTCTCCTGCCAGAAGGCGAGGAAACTTACCTCCAGGCAAGCAAACAGAAAGGCAGGCAAAGTGGCAGCTGTGGATTTACCAGCGATGGAAGCCCCTTTGAGGTCTTTATTCATATTCACTTGGAATGAGAACAAAGCCTTGCCCCAATTCAGGCATCCCTAGATCTTCCACCATGAGTCTTCCAACCCTTGCCGCACACCGCTGGCTTCCATTAGCTGAGCAGGAAAATAAACAGTGCAAATGACAGAACATGGAGAAAATTGTACTAGATGGGGAATTCTGCATATTTTTTGGGAATATGAGAAGTCCCAGGTTACTTAACATTTTGTTGATGCCCTAAGTGTCAGGGGTGTGGGAGCCATATAGATGGTGCATCATCAGTCTCCTGCGCCTATCAGTTTGCCTCCAGATCTTTTCATCAACTGCTTGCAGGCATTTTTACATGCAATTGCACTACAGACACATAGATAACTTTAACACTGTCAGCAGCATTGCTAATATAAAATTAGTTATTCACGAGATCATGTGCTTGCAGAATTCGACACTCCATAGCAATCGCAAATAGCTGTGCTCACAATTTAGCATGGCCATGATCATGTTCATAATGCATTTTTTAAAGAAGCTTAATGTTTTATTTAATACCAAGGAAAATAATTGTCCCCCACCCCATCCCCAAACAGTTATAAGGCTCAAAAAACATAGCAGGGTTTAAAGGAAAAACTCAATTACATTCACTGAATACCCAAAGGAGCCTTTCCAGATTACTAGGTCCATCATATGTATTTTTTAGAATGTCCTAATTGCATATTTGCATGAAAAGACTATAATGATTCCAACAGAGCTGTTATAAGAGGAATGCACTAAAATATCTTGGAAATCTAAAAATTCAGATTGTGTCGGCTCCAAAGAACTCTGCAGCAATCCACATTAAAAGAAGTTAAAGACAGATAATGTAGTTTAATACTGTGGTATTGAAACCTTAATGTTATTTAAACATTTGTGTATGCGAGGCATTATTAGCTTACAGATGGGCTCCGGATAGGCTGCTGACATTTAAACCAACAGGGTGGAACATAAATGTTATGAATAACAATGTAAATTTACTTTTTTTCGGCTCTCTGCGCATAATTATGAAAATTATTCAATGCATAGGAATTAGACTTTTCAAAGCTACTGCATGGAATCATTTAATTTGTCTAAGTAACTACTTCTAATGCTCTTGCACATTGCAATAAACATTTCTGATTTAGACTGAACAAATGAAGTGTGAGATATTTTCCCATAAATACCACTGGAGGATCACACACACTGCAAAATTGTTCACTGTACAAAGGCTGAAAGTGCTCTGGGGCAGTTCAATTGATCTATAAGAGACAGCAGTATATCTATTATCATTGCCATTATAATTTAAATTGTTATTTCCCATCTTTAGTTTACAGCAGGGGGCTCAACCCCCACCCTCAACTTAAGATAAAAGCTAGATAAGTGCCTCCGATCTTCCTTCAGTATTGCTAACACTGGCCAATGTTGGAGGCACTTTTATACTTTCATACACAAGCTATGCATGGAAGGAAGGGTAGCGCAAACAAGACTCTGGAGTCAGAACGGAAAGGTTTACATACCATAAATGTTCTTATGGCCAGCAAGGAATGGAGCAGACAACAAAAGGTTAACTCCTCTTCAGGAAAAAGGCAGAGAAAAACTTTATGTCCTTCCTGAAGAGGAGGAATTTTCAGGACTTGACCTCAGTTTCAGGACTTGACCTCAGCAAATAAATTGCTTATAAACAAAAAGCCATTAGCAGATTACATTGATCACCAACAGAACAGTAGTAAAGAAGAGAGAGAAAGAGAGAGGAAGGAGGAGTCCAACAGTATCCCTATCAGAAATGCTGCTAAATAATACAAAAGAGATGCATAAACCACCCTACGTAATCTGGTTGTTAATATTGCACATGCAGGCCTGTCTGCTCCACTTCCTGCTGACCAGAAGAACGCTTCATGGCATGCCCAAATTTCTGTTCTTGGACAGCAGGGGGAGTGGAGCAGGCAGCAAAGGGATGTCCAAGAACACTAGGGTCAGAACAAGGTGGGAGGGCATCTCTTTGTCATACTTGCAGCTGGAAAAATAACTTTGCAAAGCAAACCTGGTAATCTTTGGGTACCACATGAAGAGGCTGACCCACTAACCACCTTATGGAAAGCTTTCAGTGGTCCGCTGAGCCTATGGATGAAAGAGGGCTGTCATACCCTTTATGGGGAGATGGTGAGCCTGGGCATAATATGCTTGGCAACATGTTCCCTAGCTCCTCTAATGATTACTGACTACAACTTTCCCCCCCCTATCAATGTGCCTCCACCCCTGCTTCACTCAAACTTTTGCCATTGTTTTAAATCTCCACTGTCCCCCCTCTCTGCCTTCTGTTCCCATTCTTGCTCCCACACCATGGATATTGCTGCAGCGCAACCTGCCTTCTCTTCCTCCCCCCACCCCACCCTGACTTCATACAAACACAGGATAGTGATGCAGCACTACTAATCCTCCAATGGGGGTGTGATGGCCTGGGAATCAGATTCAGAGGCTGAACCTGAGGAATCCCAGCCTGCACAGGAGTCCCTGCCTCCAGGACTGGCTGAGCCGGGGCTGGGGCTTGAACTTGAAGGGCCCTCACCTGTGTTGGATCCTCAGGTGCAGGCACCAGCTGAGTCTGCTCTGGCTCCTGAGGGGATGGAGGACCCATTGCCTGCAGGTGCTCCTCTCCCAGCCCCGTCAGGGGAAGCTGAGGTTGCCTCTGGGTCCAGTAACCCTCCAGCCTCTCCTGAGCTGCAGAGGCTCAGGGCAGAGAGGCAGAGGGAACTAAGTTTTCGCAGGAGGAGTGCTCGCCTCCAGGCCAGGAGAGGCAAGTCACCTGTGGACCGGGACCGCCCTATGCCTCAGAGGAGATAAAAGCCAGCCAGCCCAGTCCCAAGTTGCAGGAGCAACATTGTTAGTAACCTGTTCCTGCCGGCACCCTGTACTGCTCTTCTGCCAGAGTTTCTGACCACACCCAACTCCTTGCCTTGGACCCTGCTTCAGCCTTGACGGACAGCCTCCGTACCACACCCTTGACCTCGGACTGGATTCGGACCACACCACACGGTAATCCCCCAGGACCAGCACAGGGGGCTGCGTGATGACATTCCTACAATTTTGTTATACGGAAGACACATATATATTCAGGCACTAAGGATATTACCAGAATGTCTTTGCCGCAGGTCATAATCAGTCCTGTTCCTATCCAGCTTCACTCAAAGACAGGGAAGTGAAAGACCAGGTATGCAAAGTGAGCTTTGCATGCCTTCCTAATGTAACTGCAGATGGTACTGTTCTCAACTCATAATCCATAATGTGCTTAATGGTGTTAATCTGCTGCCATGCTAATTTAATTGCTTTTGCCAGCAGTGGTTTTGTAACTTACTGTTTTCCTCATCGGTATTTCAGGAAAAGTGGTCATCCTTTGTAAAAAGAAGTATTAGCACAGCTCTATAGTTTCCTGAAAACTGGCTCTTTTTTTTTTTTTTTTAAATGCCAGCTCCAAATAATCAATGGATTATATCCAACTTCTTTGCAAGAGGAAGGAGAGTTGTACTCACAGAAGGGGCCTTTGAATAAGTGGAAGGAGTCCTTCTGTGAGCAAAACTCTCCTTCTGTCAAAGGAAGCGCCTTCTGTTCAAAGATGCTCAGTATCACCCCTTGTGTCTTCACATGCTATGGGTAAGAAATAAAGCGTGCTATTGGGGGGAAGCTCACCAAGGAAATCATTAAAGAGGGAGACACAAAAAAACACCCTGGGCTGGTAGAATTCAAAACGAGCACAATTCCTGAAATCACATATACTTATTACAGCAGCATTAAATCACTTGGTATCACGGAGACAGTGTTAGGAACCAAGAAAGAGATTAGCGTAAACTTACGATCATAGAATAAAATGTTTCCCACTTTGAAAATAAATGTTTCCGCAATGCCTTGGCATTTGCTTAGTGGCAAGAGACCTGTGACAAGATTCCATTCCGGTGGCGACATGAAAAATGGATTAAGATAGATGTCCCAGTGGGGATGTTGAAACCCATTACATCCATCAAGTTACAAAGACACTTAATACTATTCCTACATTTACATGATCAAATCCTAATGATTGTGAGGGATTTCCCCCCTCTTGAGAACCATTAAGTTTAAACTTATGAAAGCTTGCAGCGCTATATGAATAATATGTGCCTCCTTCTGACAACAATGTCATTATCTGCTAATCGGGCAAATGGATCCTACTGTTTCTCTCTGAAAACATACACGCAAAAATATTCAGTAACGGTTCTGGATATCATTAATGGGGTGCTGTATTTTTTATTTTTTAAAAAGATTCTGCCCCAGAATCTTTAACCCCCTGCAAGAAACGGTATTTGTGTCACATTATCCGCAAAGCTTTGATGGAAGCATCCCATAGGAAGTGTGCGTGCTAGCAAAGCAAGGCAAACTATGAAGATGAAAGAATAACCATAATATTCATTTCCACACTTCCTCTTCCTAATGCTCTTGGTTGTTACTGTTGAAGACACCCACACCCACACACAGACACCCACAATCACACACATCCAATACTCAGCTCATTGGGCTTGTAGTCCAACAACATTTAGAGAATATCATGTTGGCTACCCCAACATAACAGCTGCCTGGAGGCTGAACCCACTCTAGGTATGTACGTTTGGCCTCTCTCTCTCTCTGACACACACACACACACACACACACACGAACAAACATAAAGATTCCTGGGTTCTTGCACACATTTTTTCTTATTAAAACCCACCTAAGTACCTTTTCCTAAATGGAAACCTCGACGTTCCAGATTCACATCACCATTTTGTGGTGCCATGAGCAACTGCATGATGTCAGAATCTAGGTATAAAATGCTACACCAAGTGTAAAGGTAAAAGGTAAAGGACCCCTGGATGGTTAAGTCCAGTCAAAGGCTACTATGGGGTTGCGGTGCTCATCTCGCTTTCAGGCCGAGGGAGCCGGCGTTTGTCCACAGACAGCTTTCCAGGTCATGTGGCCAGCATTTTTGTGGTTAAGTCGTTTAGTCATGTCCGACTCTCTGTGACCCCATGGACCAGAGCACGCCAGGCACTCCCGTCTTCCACTGCCTCCTGCAGTTTGGTCAGACTCATGTTTGTAGCTTCGAGAACACTGTCCAACCATCTCGTCCTCTGTCTTCCCCTTCTCCTTGTGCCCTCCATCTTTCCCAACATCAGGGTCTTTTCCAGTGGCCAGCATTACTGAACTGCTTCTGACACAACGGGACACCATGACGGAAACCAGAGCGCACAGAAATGCTGTTTACCTTCCCGCCGGAGCGGTACCTATTTCTCTACTTGCACTTTGACATGCCGATTGGCAAGCCCAAGAGGCTCAGTGGTTTAGACCACAGCGCCACCCACGTCTCCTTACACCAAATATATATAAACCTGCTATACATGTATTGCAAGTGAACACATTCACATGTCCAGGAGAACAGTAGCTGCAATGTTTCTTTTTCTCTGAGTTCAGCTTTCCTCCTAGGAGCTCAAGATGGCTTTTCCTAAATAAAATGCATTTTTGGAGATTATTTTCACTAATATATGCAAACTTTGCCCCAGTATATGCAATTTTGCACACATTACTTCTCTGGAGAGCTGCATTGCAAAATTCAGAGAAGTGCAAATTGCAAAGGGTGTTTTGGCTCATGCATTGTTACAGAAAGTGTGAATTAGGTAAGTTTGCTTTAAAAATGCATTGCAGGGGGGTGGACGAGATGACCCTCGGGTCCCTTCCAACTCTATGATTTTATGATTCTATGAAATGTGAACTGAATCAAATCTCTCCCCCATCCATACTTAGGATAAATCAAAAGGGCAGCGAACAATGAATAAGACTACATTATATAAATTGTTATCAGTTTGGGGGGTTTAGGGGCCAACAATTTAAAGTAAAAAAAAGAGAAGCCTTTTTCATTTCCAATTTTGCCATACTTGAACCTGCCCGCTCTGGGAGGAATAATGAAAGCATGTACAAAAAGTGGGCTGCCTCAAGTACTAGAATCCATTTCCAGTGACTCTGTGAAACACATTATTTCTCTGGGTTTTCTAAGCAGTCCAGTTTTATCAGAAGAAGCAGTGTGTCTCAGTATAAAGTGACTAGATTCTTCCATTATGGAGATAGGAAGGGAAAGAATAATAATTTCATGCCACTGTGTGAACTTGTCTCCCACTTGCCTTAAGTTTGGTCTGCAGGAGGTAGCAGAAAAAACACCAAACCACTTCCGTCTGCAAGTGGTGTTCCCCTATGCAATATGCGCATTTTGAGTGTTCCTCTACACAAAACCTACTCCCTGCAAGTAGAAAACCATGCTGGGCTGGAATTTATCTACCTGTAATACCAGGGTTTTTAATGGCTTTTTAAAAAAACTCTCTCTCTCTCTCTCTATATATATATATATAATTTTTAATTAGGTTTTTTTACATCATTTTCAACAGTAATTAAACATACTTTTACATCTTATTCAAATTTTTGACTTCCATCAATCCTGTCTGGAAATTTTCCAATCTAATCTCTCAATATGCATTTCTTATCTTCCCTATTACATTTCAAACTCATAACCAATATCTCTATCTTTTTCTGCTTTGTAACACTTTGTATATTTCTCCTTACAAAACTTCTTGTAGCCCTACTAGCGTAATTTGTTGATTACAGTTGCTCTTCAAATAATTCATATACTTCTTCCAATCTTCTGTAAATCTCTGGTCCCGCAGGTTTCGAATCCTTCCTGTCATTTTGTCCAATTCTGCATAGTCCATTAATTTCGTCTGCAATTCTTCTTTCATCGGAATTTCTTCTTGTTTCCATTTCTGGGCTAACAATATTCTTGCCGTAGTTGTTGCATATAAAAACAATTTAACATTTGCCTATTAATGTCCTGACCTATAATACCAAGTAAAAATGCTTCTGGTTGGTTTTTTTGAATCTCTTGACAGGAACGGGACGTCCCCCTCCCCTGAGTCAAAAGGGCCAGGTTAAAACATATTTACAAGGAAGTGCTCTAAAGGTGTGGTCACACCAAAAATAATTGCATGCAATTCTAGGCACCCCTTTCTCAACATGAAGTTATAAAAAGAGGTTAAAAAAAAGTAACCAAGGCATTTATATTTATTTAACAAAATGATATACTTCTTGTCTACAATAAAACCTCTACAGCTCTTTAGGAGGGGAGGTGAAACAGCATGCATGAACACAATGGCTAGAAACATGGTTCAGAAGGGCCAGGAATAATTCAACCACAGCCTGGTCCTCGTCCTTTTTTATTCAGAAGCCAGCCATTTCCATTAGGATTGCCTCCAAAGGAAGGGCGCTTGGGTATTGCAGCTTTTAACCATTTAAGAAGTTTTGATAATTCACAAGGTGTGAATGGTGCGGAGAGAAAGATGGAGAGACATTCACTTGTTCCGTCTTGATTATTACCAGTATGTTCAAATGCAGAGGAGAGGATTTCAGTAACAGAAACAATCGTTGATATCAGCTGGGTAAGTTCAACCTTTACGGCAACAAACAGAGGGGTGAAGAGGGAGCCTGCAAGCGGAAGGTCATGGTCCAAAATCACGAGTGCTTCGTTAGAAGACTGGCATTCCCAGTAATTAGGGAAATGTAAAATACTGTTCCAAACTGATTGTATTTATACCCTGGCAGATGGCGTTTACTCAATTAGCATTACAGCTTTGTTCTTTGAAAGAGATATAGGCCAGAAAGAGACATGGCCTTAAGCAGTGCTTTTTTTCCTGGGGGGACGCAGGGGGACGCATACCCCTAAACATTTTGTGAATCTAACAGGAGAAGAAACTAAAAAATGTAAAATAATATAAATAGTTTCTTCTCAAGCTCAGTGAATCGTCAGTTCCATTGCTACCTCTGATGGTGGCTTCATTTCCTGTCATGCTGTTTCCTGAGTCTCAGACGGAAGCGAGCATTTAATGTGTGAAGTAGGAGTTGGGCTCTAGCAGGGTGATTGGTCAGTTTCATTGTTACCACCTCCGATGGCAGCTTCATTTCCTTTCCCATTGTTTCCTGAATCTCAGATGAAAGCATGTTCTTTGTACTTTTGGCCATTCACTGTATTTATTTCTCCCAATTTGAACTATAAAATGGTGATTTTCTTGAGTCAAAATGAGAGTACCCATAAACATATTTTTTTTTGGGGGGGGACGACACTGGTCTTAAGGATTCCTTTCTTTCATCCAAGATGATCTAGCTTTTCTCCAAAAGTCCTGTGCCACAGTGAAGCATGTGCTCACACCATTGCTCAGTGGCTGCATTCAGACTATGGTTTACCATTATGAGACTAAACCTCGGTGAGCCTCATATAAAGAGCCCCGAGGGAGCAGAACCCTTCCCTGTTCTAAAACTCCTTGCCAAACATCAGATCTGAAGCAGCAGCTTACCATTGGGGGTAGATGAACTATTCACAAAAAGTGTAAAAAGCCTTAATAAGGTGCATCAAGTTAATGACCGACTTTTGCCTTTGTTATATTTTGAGAACATGAGTGCCCCAAAATCTTCTACAAAGAAAACAAAACCCTGCATTACTTTAGCTTTGCTGCTATTTTCAAATGCAGAAGACACAACCTTTCCCTCTGTCCAGCACCAGTCCCAATTGCCATATACTGATTTCTGCAGAGCAAAAATACTGCATTTTTTCGTGTATAATACACACCCATGTATAAGACACCCCCTATTTTGGGGGACTCCAAATTAAGAAAATGTGGGGAGATTGCCAAGAGTTGTTGGGCTTTTTTTGCAGGGGATTGCCCAGTTTTTGAGTTTTTTTTTTGGGGGGGGGTTGCCTAAAATCGCTCACCCACCAGACCAATGCTGACAATAGCGCATGCACCCATGTTCAGCCCACGTCTTCAATGCCTTCATGGGCTGGGCGATAGGAGCACCTTCACCAACCTTCCAAACGCAGGAATGCAGGAACGGCAAAACAGCATTCCCGATGAATAGGTCCTGGTGCTGTGGACTCACATCTGCTCATGTGAGCACCCAAACACAGCAGAGTAAATGGAAACAAAGCTGTGGAGGTTTTGTAGCATACCTAATTTATTTCTCCTAATTAAACAAATAAAAGAACATAACAAACATGTATGAGAGAAACAGCTCCCATACAGCCATCCTGTCTCTAGACAGATCAAAGGAAAAGTCCTGCAGTACTAGAGACGGAAGTCTCGAAGTGTAGCTTCCACCCCCTCCTTTCTCACAGACTGAAAGTAAAACAACATGATCAGGTGATCCTTGCAATGGGAGGGATGAAAATACTGACAAAAGTCACCAATCGACTGCCCACTCACTGCCAGCAGCCACCAATCGCCCGCCCAATTGCCGCACCGCCAGCCTACCAACAGCAGCCCTTGATGCGACCACCAATCACCCGCCCTATCACCGCTGACAATCTCCTTCACGCAGCAGCAACCAATCGCCAGTCCGCTCTCTGCACTCTCCGTATATAAGATGACTCCCAATTTTTTACATAATTTTTAAATTAAAAAACCTTGTCTGATACACAGAAAAATTCAGTAGATCCAACAGGGGTGGGGGGAGCCTCATAGGCTGCTTTAAAAAATTAATCTTTCTGCATTAATGCAATCACAGCAGCATCACAAACTGGCACCCAAGAGCAACAATAAAATTTTAAGAGAGTCATAGAATCAAAGACAAAATAAACACAGAGCATTCTTCCAACTAGATTTATTCCATAAGATACTTACATTTCCGGTGTGTTTCCTTGGTCTGAGGGAATTGACAGTGTTTTGCTAGCAATAGAGAGACAAGATATCACGCTGCTAACTGATCTCTTACTAAAACCTAACAGCATAAAGCTTTAGCATAATTTATTAGAACAATTAGAATGCATCCTTGTCTTCTAATTAGATTATACTTTGTAGTGGTAATTACACTAGACAAGAGAGAAGAATAGTTTCAGATTTCCAAAATCATCTGTAGACTACTTGAGGAGTAAATGATCAATAACACTAATCTAGTGGAACACACATTCCCAGAAAGAGATATTTTATCATGATGGATCCACTAAATAATCACCATTGTTTCTCTAAGTCCGTGTAAGTCTCATCCTCTGTAAGAGATGCACAAACACAGAGGATTACCTCTGAAGCAACTGTCATACATCAAGAACGGCAACATCTGCACTCAGTTTCAACTTAACTGCATTAGTATTATTGTTTCAGCTCAGCTGAAAAGTGTGAGGTCAGTCTGTGTCTATTTCACCACTGAGAATCAACAGCAGAGCTGTAATTCCACTAAAAGTCCTGCATGCTATCACTACCTAAACAAGACTGGGGTCCCTAAACACAGATTCCTAAGACAGTTCCTGTATCTGTTCCAAGAGTTGCAGAAGTGGGGCTTATGCTTGATAAACTATTGTTAGCAGCTCTGGACCAAGCAAATATCTTCAGCCCCAGTTTGAAGTTGCCCTTCAAACTACAGTGGTACCTTGGTTTAAGAACAGCTTGGTTTATGAACAACTTGGATTAAGAACGCTGCAAACCTGGAAGCAGGTGTTTTGCTTTGTGAACTTTGCCTTGGAATAAGAACATGCTTCGCTTCCTGTTGAGTGTGTTCCATTTGTAAATTGAGTCCCCCGCTGCTATGGGGAAGCAGGCCTTGGTTTAAGAATGCTTTGGTTTAAGAACGGACTTCAGATTAAGTTGGTAAACCAAGGTATACCACTGTACCCAGTTTAAGATCACTGTTTGTTCTGAAGCCAATAACCATAGTTTCCCAGTTCAGAAAGAATGGGAAACTATGATTAACAGGAGACTTCTGAATTTCATTCAGGCAACTATTATCATCTTAATGCAGACCTTGAGTGGCAAACAAATGTTGGCCAACTCAGGATGCGGTGCAATCCTCTACAGCACTTTACTCAATCCACTAAGCTTTTATGGACCCCAGTGGAAAGTCAGTTGGAGAGAATCAAATGGAAAGTGGACTCAGGGTATCCAAACCAGAATAGCTACAATGTCCATGTCAGATATTGGAGCTGCTGGTTTTCTGTAGCATCCTTACCATGGAGACATTGTGTCATTTAAGTTAGTATTTAAGATAGTAGGAAAATAACAAAGGATGTTATAGTGAATCATCACCAGCCAAGCCCGTCCATTTAGGAAAATAATGGATTCATCAGAACAAAATGGGATGAGCACATGTAGGGGAATTAGGAATACACCAAGAGCTCTCTTAAACATTTATGACCTCATCTATTACAGCGGCACGCAGATTTGTGAGAGTCATACTTGGTGCTGGTTCAGTCACTTAGCATTCTGATAATCCTGCGCACATCATACAACACTGAATATTAACAGTTAGCATGCAAAGCAGCATTAAGCCACCCAGTACAGATATCTAAAAGCCAAGTTTTTAACCCAGGTTTTCCAAATCCTTGTCCAATGAGTTGAGCAATTAATTCTCTTTCATTTTGCAATTATTACCATGACCCGTTGAATGATCAGGGCACAAATGAATGTACACTAATATTAATGCCTCTGAAATGAATGAGTGCTAGGTGCACACAGCCAAAGATGAGGCTAGTGAATTCAAATCAGTATGTGAAACTGATCCTCCCAACTGCATTTTATTTTATTTTATTTTTCTTGGTGGCCTCACTCTACCCCTTGGCATTCTTCCCACATCCTCCAATGTTCTCTTCTCGCCCATTGCCTAAGAGCTCAATGGTCCACTACCTCATTCTTGGTCTCTGAACCTTCAGCCCCCTTAACTCTGCCTCTGATCTATAGCTCCCTTTTGTCGACAGGATATGTTCACTTTTTATATGGGGAGCCAGGTTAACAACCCACCCGAGGGCCTACCTTTCTTATGGCTTTTGGTTGCTGGAACAGAAAAGGCATTAAAACCTGGAAATTCAATGTGACGTGATGACCAGGTATCTTGTAAACAGACTATATCATGCGCCCTTATTAACTTTGTGAAATCAGGGAGACATAGCTTAGAAAACCACCCTGCCACATTCCATGATAACAACTGCAGAGAGGAATTCTGCACCAGTTTCCCAGCGGTGGCATAAAGTCAAGCTAGGTGCATATCAGAAGGTAGGCTATCACTTGAAGCCCCGGACAGATCCTGCTGTATTTCCTCCGCTACCTCCAGGGCGTCAATTATTAATCCATGGACCCTGGTGACATTTGCTAAGGCACTTGGGGGGTCTTCGTCTCTGTTTGTCTGTGTGTTGCATTTCCCTTGGGAGGAGCGTCACTTGGCGATGGCTGATCGGGTTTCAGCCGGGGTAATGGATGGTGAATTTCAAGATCAACCAAGGGGCTACTGGAGTGTCCTGTCTTTGACTTATCTAGGTTGGGCTGGCGTTCTTTATGTAACTTGGCCTTTTTGCTCTAAAGTTTTCCTCTTGAGAGCCAGTGTGGTGCAGTGGTTAAGAGCGGTAGTCTCGTAATCTGGGGAACTGGGTTCGCGCCTCTGCTCCTCCACATGCAGCTGCTGGGTGACCTTGAGCTAGTCACACTTCTCTGAAGTCTCTCAGCCCCACTCACCTCACAGAGTGTTTGTTGTGGGGGAGGAAGGGAAAGGAGAATGTTAGCCGCTTTGAGACTCCTTAAAGGGAGTGAAAGGCGGGATATCAAATCCAAACTCCTCCTCCTCCTCCTCCTCCTCTTCTTCTTCTTCTTCTTCTTCTTCTTCTTCTCCGAGGGAGTGTTACAGCTGGGTGCATCACACGTATCTCCCTTTTGTCCTTGCTTCTCCTCCCACTCAGCTTCCCAGCCTTCACTGGCCTGGTCAGCCCGTGATGCTAAGCCCAAACATGTGTGTGTGTGTGTGTGTGCGCGCGCGCGCTTGGAGGAAAAATCACTGCCACTTTGCTGCTTTCCACTCCTGCTGCCTCAGTGCTACCCAGAACTAACCCATGGTTTGGATTAGTGTTTATGACAAATCTTGAGCTCTTGGTTTGTCTCATTCCAAACAATGAGCTGCAACCAAGATTTGTTCTTCACTTAGCACTGCATTGCAGAGACTCCTGCACTGCAGAGAGTTGGACTAGATGACTCTTGGGGTCCCTTCCAACTTTACAATTCTATTATTCTATTATCCCTTTCTTCAGTGTGCTTTTTGGCAACATCCCACTACTGACAGCTCCCCCCTGTGCGACTAGAACGCTCACAAGATCAAAGATGCTCAGCCAAGGGGATGGGGGACTCAGCAGATTTTAAGATTCCTTTTTTAAAAAATTACATCAAATGCCAGTCTAAAAGGAATGCCTCTACAACAGTCTAATCTCTGCATCTATTCAATTTTTAAACGTATGAACATTTGCCTCTACAGGATAAAACATGACACCCAATTTGTGTTTTGTTTTGCATACAAGGTTGAATGAAAAGGGTGGAAATTTTAATCCTTTCTAATAAAATCAATTGAAGTCTTTCTGCCATACCCAAAGGGATATGGCTTGCAGAAGTATAGAGGATTGTAAGCAGGGGGAGTGGGGGAGGTTCAGAAAGAATACTAGGATAGACATATTAGGGGGGGAAATCCTGAAATGGTCTCTGACATTGCCAGTTGAAACAAAAAGAAAACACTCTCTCGCATCATGGTTTTTATAATTCATTGCCAGGAGGATGAACTCTTATTCTGGAAGAATTTTTCCTCCGACTTCAAATCTTTCAGTCCTGATTTGCAATTGATGTGCTGGGAAATGCAAGCAAGTGGCTTTCAAGTCTCTCCATTGAACTGCACTATACCCACACCTTGATGCTGTGGGATGTGAGCGTTCATAAATGCCAAAACTTCACCTAGGCATTTAGTCTCCTTAGATCTGAAACGTAAAAGACCCACCGATTCTTTTAGTGCAGAGGAAACATCGCAAACAGATGCCTCAAGCATCTCTAACTACTGTCTGTTCTGGTTCTTTCATTAGAACGATCATTCTTGTTAGAAAACTCTTGAAGATACACACACACAATGCTTTGAATGCAAATGGCATCTTTTGGTGCGGCAGAGGACTCCGTGGAATGTAGGGCCATGGAATAAAGCTCCTCTGTTGGAATTTTAGCATATCAGGGCATATTGGAGAAAGGGGAGAATAAAGCCAAGCTGTTGTTCAACTAAACTGGTCTATGGGCTGCTCAACAGTATTCAAGACCTGAAATCTAACATCACACTATAGTTTTGTCCTCCAAATCAACACAACCCTAAAATTACTTTTTTAAAAAATCCAGATACCTGAATGGCAGTACGATTAAGAAGCACATTGCAAGTCTTCATTCTGCAACTATGGCAGCTGTTTAATTCAAGTTGAAAAGAGATGCTCGCAGCCCCCAAGGATTAAAATCAAGGACACCTAGAGTGAGGGGAAGAGTGAAAACCTGCCTGAGCTATTGATAGCACAACCCGTTTCCCCAGATGGGCTGCATACAGTTCTTTGAAAGCTTAGTGAAATTCTACATTTGTTTTCAATGGAGCGAAAAGAAAGGCATTCCTGAATTTCCCACGAGGCTAATGCAAAATCTAAAGTCTTCTGCGATAAGCAAATAGAACATGTCACAGACAGTGCAGAGTCAGAGGCAATCATTTAGCCAAAGAAGGTACAGAGAAGAACGGTGTCAATTTATTTATTTATTAAATGAGGTTGTAGAAGCCATGGCGTATTGTACATCGGTGTGATATGCCCGTAGACCTGTAAAACAAACACCCACATAAATTGTACTAATTGCACAGATATTAATAATAAATTCCTATATCTTTTCTCCGCTCTTTAAGGTCTGCTGTTCAACCTATGCAGCAAGAAATAGTGTACGTAGCAAAAAAATAGATCGGCTGGTGAAATTGGAAGCATTATGGTCCATGAGCGAGTGAAGTCATATTGTACGAAATGCAGAGGACAGAGGAGTGATAATGCCAGAGGCAGGCTGCAGGGCAGAGATTCAATCTCACTTCAAGGCTTGATTTGGAGCTTAGCAAAAATGGACTGACACTATGAGGCATCAGTTGGCTAAGCAAAGGACAACTTGCATTGTAACCTGTTGTGTATAGTCTTGAACAAGTTAGCAATTATGGTATATTGAGCAATTGGCATCGTGACCTTACTAGTGACTGACAATTATTAGATGCTAAATTTGCACTGGGTGCACTTCGAGCTACTGTATTGCTTTGCAGCAGTAGACCAATATAGAACCAGCGAGTTTTATGTCCCACTGTGCTCGATGAATGCGGCTTGAGAGCATAGGAAATGGAACATGTACAGCAACATTTTAAGTCACAGACGTATAAGACAACAATGATGAATTGCTATTCTTGTAGAACTATAAACTGGAAGAGTCTGACAAGACACCAGGATGTAAAAATAGGATGTGGCATCATTAGAACATAACAGCCCTGCTGGATCAGACCAGTGACTCACCTGATCCAACAACCTGTTCTTACAGTGGCTAACCCACAAGCAGCCCACAGCGTGGTATAGTGGTTAAGAGCGGTGGACTCGTAATCTGGTGAACCGGGTTCGCTTCCCTGCTGCTCCACATGCAGCTGCTGGGTGACCTTGGGCCAGTCACACTTCTCTGAAGTCTCTCAGCCCCGCTCACCTCACAGAGTGTTTGTTGTGGGGGAGGAAGGGAAAGGAGATTGTTAGCCGCTTTGAGACCCATGAAGGGGAGAGATAAAGCGGGATATCAAATCCAAACTCAAATCCAAGCAGGACCTGCATTCAACAGCCACTCTCGCTAAGTAGAACGAGCAATTCTGAAAATTTAAAGGCAATCCTTATGGTTTGTTGGTGCAGTACACCTGAGAGCAGAGAAGTTTCATTTCATTTCATGTGTTTATTTTTGGTAATGCCCGATAAAAACAAAATGAAAACGAAAACCCCTAATGGCTAGGTGTTGTCACACGGACTAGGTTTATGACACTGGGAGTGGGACACAGGATCACACATTTCCTCCCCCTCTTGTCCTTTTCTTCTTGGGAGCAATTCTAGGCTTCACTGTGAACCGCAATTAAGCATTGTGCTGAAGTCAGTGGGCTGGATCCAGAGAAATGCTAGTGGAGTTCCACTCACGTAGAAGGCTTTCACCCCCACCTATTTCCACAATCTGTGCTTCAGTCTGCATCACCCACCCCACCCCCCCAAAAAAGACCACTCATGAGTGTCTGGGGATCCTCAAGATCAAAACAAGATGTGGACTGGAGGCAGAACTGGTGAGATCCTGGCTCCTATCAGGAGTTAGCTTTAAACATGGTACTCACCCAGTGAGTACCTCTTTTTTGGGGGGGGGGGAGAAAAAGAGGTGTCAGAACTCACCATGAACGCTTCCCTCATTCTCTTAGAATGGCAATGGCGCCCACCCTTGAGGGGCCGGAACTGATTTCTGGCAAGTTCCCACTGGGGCAAAAAAATCCCTGTACTCACCTAACATTTGATGGTTGTTAAAACTGGAAATCAGCCCTGAGTGCTCACTGGAAGGACAGATTGTGAAGCTGAGGCTCCAATACTTTGGCCACCACAGGAGAAGAGAAGACTCCCTGGAAAAGACCCTGATGTTGGGAAAGATTGAGGGCACAAGGAGAAGGGGACGACAGAGGACGAGGTGGTTGGACAGTGTTCTTGAAGCTACCAGCATGAGTTTGACCAAACTGCGGGAGGCAGTGGAAGACAGGAGTGCCTGGTGTGCTCTGGTCCAGGGGGTCAAGACAAGTCGGGCATGACTAAACGACCAAACAACAACAACCCTTCATCCTGCAACCGACCTTGCTGAGGAGTGTGTCCACACCAGGCCAAAGAGGTAGAGTTGCTTGCTTTGCCCCTGCTTTCTTCTTTATTCCTTGCTTTGCTCTTTTCTTTTTCAAGTATTAAAAAAACCAAAACACCCCTCATTGGAACCGTGGCATATTGATTCTCAATAATAACCATCTTAAAAGTGCAAGCAAAAGCCTCTGTCTCCATTGAAATTACACTTATACATTCCCGATGATCTACACAACAAAGCAATAAAGCCATAAAACGCCTGTCAGTTTCTTTATGACCTTATGTATAATCCACATAATGTAAACAGCAGGCTTATGTGCTCTCTTCTTCTGTACATCTTTATTTCAGATTACTTCACTGAAGCATTAAAAATGGGTTAGCTCTTATGTATTTTAATGTATCAATTGCCTCCTTTATGGCTGCTAAATTATTTAAGTGTTTGTATGTACGGCGAAGTTTTTTCTGCTCATTCATCTTTGGGGGAATATAATGGCTAACAATACATGATACATGATCTTATCTAAATGTAACAATCCAAATTCTCATTCTATTTCTTCATGGTTTTCATAATATTTTTTTCCAAGTACACAGAACAAGGCGTAACGGGCACTATGAGAACATGGAACAACATTGTTTCATTCGCCTCGACAAAAACACATCAAAATACATTCTCCTGTCATATAAGGTCAACTATTCAAGTCTGGTTGCTTCTCATCTTCAAGGAAGGGGCCAAGCAGCTCTCATTTCCCTTCCATCCATGGCTATAGCTAGGAAGGGGGAGCCATCAAAATATTGCTTCCAGTCACAGCAACTGAAGCGGACCCACAGAACTAGGCCTCATCCTTCTGAAACACATTAAGTTCCAAGTAACCATGACTGGGGTATGATTGTTTCATGCTGGGAACGAAACTGCTTCAGTCCTCATGACGCAAACACAATTTTATTTTATTTTTTAATGCACCCTGCCTACAGTGGCTTCTGCATCACACAATAAATAGAAGCCCAACTCTTTCGAGCATCCGACACCAGACCTTTTCCATCCCTGAAAACATTTTTCTCAGAGCCTTTTTAGCAAATGCACCCAGTGAAAACTTTTATATATCAACTGTGAGATGCAGTCAGACCTCAGGGGCTTCTACAAAAGCCTTTCAATCTTTTTTACAGATGTTTTCCTTCACTGCTTTAACATTTATTTAGATTTACAGTCCATGCTATCTCAAAGGACTACGGATGGGTAGCAGAATTTTTACTTGGGGGGGAAAAAAGAGACAGGCTTCTTGTTCAGTCTCCTGTCATAGACATGTTTTAGCTCGATTTTTAAAAGGCTGCAGAACCTGATCTAGTTAGAAGAACAAGCCATCTCAAGACTGTTGTCCTTGTGAGAGACTTTTAGAAGTCTGATTGATCAGGAAGTGAAACTGATCATCTTGAAAGACTTTGGGTACAATCCAGCCAAAGCATCTTCAAGTCCCATTGATTTCTGCAGGAGAGTTAAGCACACAATTAAATTCTCCTATTTCAATCAATGGGACTTCAAAGTGCTAAACCATGGCTGGATTGCTGCTATTATGTTCCTGAGCACAGTATGACATGCAACAAGCTTGGAACACTCGTACAGTTCTTCCCATTTAGGCAACCAATCATTCCTATTGCCCAAGCAATATTATTATCTATTATTCTGTTTATTTTGCTCTCTTCCTCTCTGAATACTAGACCCACATATGGCATACCAAAATCAACCTGTTTGTGTCTGTTGTACAAATGCATTTCTGGAAGCTGTAACTGACTTGGTAGCCCTAATCTCAGTGGTGATCTTCCTGGGACATTGCACATTTTGTGCATTAAATATTATGTTCCCTTGCCCCATATGCTATTGATTTTCTTTTATTGTTGTTCTGCCGTTTACCCGGCTTTCAGTAACACATCGAATCCCTGATGCAACTGTGTACAATGCTGCCATATCCCTCACATTGAAGATATAAATGACTGCATACAATTGATGCCATTCATTCCAATTACAAGCCTTTAAGGTTACTAAAGTCTGAAGTATTCACAGGAGAAAATTTACTAAGGTATCCAAATGAAGGGTGTCTGTTGCTGTTTTCTTATAATGAAAGTAGTTTCTTACCGAACAGAAATAAATCATCTGTTTCTCATTACATGCCACGACTTAGTTTGTTGCAGCTGTTCTTGTTGCTCCAATTTTCCTTCCTGCGGATTCCACTTCATAATTGGAATGCTATTTAAGTTTAAAGAAGGGGATTGCAGGCCCACGAGTAATAGATATAAACAATCCATGCATTTGCCAGACCGGAAAGACTTAACCAGCTACACTGTACAGGGGTCAGTGCAACATCTAGAATGTTCCACATTTTCCATTAATGACGCGGGTGAAGGAGCAGACGATACACTTTTCAATGCTGACGATATCATAAAACCAAAAGGGTCTGCAGACTCTAAGGGATGAGGCTTTTTGTTTCGTTGTTCAGGTACTAACATGGATAGCAGCGTGGACAGCAGCAAAATGAAATTCATCGAGAAAACGTAAAGCTTTTCACTGGTGTAAAACCGACACAAAAAGAACTGATATAAAACTTAGAATAACTAAGTGGTACAATGAGTCCGTAAGTGACTGTGGAGGCCAGTTCTGGATCCACACGTCCTTCCACAGTGGGGACATTGGTTTCCAGGTGGGAGTTGAACACGGTGTGGATTTGCAAAGCGTGCCTTCCTCTTAGCATGTTTCTCCCTTGCATCCTGAGTTTGAGTGTTTTCAAAGCCCATGACACCTTTGGTAAAGGCTGTTCTCCAATTGGAGCGCTCGCAGGCCAGTGTTTCCCAGTTGTCAGTGTTTATACTACATTTTTTTAGATGGGCGGAATTGAACTTACACAACAACTTCACAAGCTCATCGAAAAAATCTGGGAAAGAGAAGAGATCTCAGCAGACTTTAGGAATGCCAAAATTATCAATCTCTTTAAAAAAAACGTGACAGAACTGATTGCGGAAATTATCGAGGCATCTCTCTATTAGCTGCGGCTGGCCAAATTCATGCAAGAATCACAACAACAGTAAGTGTTGGTCTCCACTGTCTATCCTCCTGTTTATGCCACAGGAGTCCGTGATGGCATTGTTAAAAACAGCCAATCCATATCTACTTGTAGAGATGCAACTCTGAGTTTTGCCACATCCCTCAGAAAATACACAATCACATTGACACCATGCTTGAAACTACAAAGAACAAGGCTTAGGCATAAGGGCCATCTTGTTTCACCTGTGTTCCCCCACTACTGGATGCAGTCTCTGTCCCCATCATCTAGTGGCAGACCTACATTTGGGGGAGGGGCTGAAGCTTGAATGGTCAAGGGAGCCCCATTGCAACCAGCAATGATGTATGCGTGACCACAGTTATCTTCTTCAACGAGATTGCTCCACAGCAGATCACCATACCTTTACAACATCTGTGCTACTGCCTGTCAAACTTTGGAATTGTTGAAATCTATACGAAAAATTACCGGTAATCGGTTTGAGTCTTGCCACTCAGATTGGGTCTACTAGATACAAACATTTTAAGCAATGTGAAATCAATTTGCCTCTGGGGCCCCTCCGGGATTAGGGGCCCTGTGTTGAATGGTTTCTTTAAATGTAAAGGTTCATCATTGTTCCACTCCATGTGTATGTCTTTAAGGGGCCGGAGCAAGGGCCAGAGCAAGATAACGAGACCCAGCTTTACAGCTGTGAAACATAGCAGGTGCTGCTGAGTTGTATTTGATTAAGGTGTGTCAGCATTTGGGTAGAGTATATAAGGAGCAGCACCTAGCTCTCCCATTACCCTGGGGGATGGGTTGGTGGTTGGGTCATGTTGGTTTGTTGATGTATTTAGTGTAAATGGAGTTTTTGTTTTTCTTATTAAAACCTTTAAGTACTTTTTGAGTCCTTTCTTTTTAATGCATGATCTCCCCAGCAAGCTCTCTGCAGCGTCACTATACTGCAAAAAGCCAACATCTTTGGTTATGGGCCCAGCTGCTGAGTGGATGACTGCATATTTTTGGACTCTGAGAAAGGTTTGGAAACTCCTTCTCCTGTTAGCGTAGTTTTTGTGGGTCTGGAAGAGTTCCAGAATGGTTGACCGGGTTCCTGAAGCTGAGAAGGCTCTGGTCTTCCCACAGCTGACAGATGAGAACTATAGTTTATGGTCTTTTCGGGTGGAGGCACTTTTGACCTCTAGAGAAGTATGGACCTATGTAACTGATGACCCTCCTGACCCTGTAACTAATGCTTGGTCGAAAGGAGATGCAAAAGCCAGGGCGATAATTAATTTGGCAGTCAGCGACCAGCAAGTAGTCTATATAAGAAATAAGAAAACTGCCAAAGAGATGTGGGACAGTCTTGCAGCAGTGCATGTTAGAAAAGAGTCAGGGTCTGCATTGACGTTTTTCAAGCAGTTGTACCAGACGAAGTTGCAGCCTGGTGGTGATTTGGCAGCACACTTGAGACGTCTGGAGGCAATACGCGGCGAGTTAATTCGAAGGGACATGGAGGTACCTGATATTCAGTATGTTTTTATCATCCTTTGTTCCCTTAATGAGGACTTTGATGGTATAGCTAGCCAGATATCTGCCGTTCCACCAGCACAATTAACTGTGGAAGGGGTAACGGCAAGATTAATGGGCGAGTTGGATAGAAGGGAGGCTTGTGCCATAAGCACTCCTGTTTCCAGAAAGAATGAGGAACGCCATATGCCAACCTGTGGTGATACAACTGCATTTAAAGCTGCAAAGCGTTGTTGGTTCTGCAATAAGCAAGGACATTTTGCAAGGGACTGCAGATCCAAAAGAAAGCAAAGTACTCCCAAGCCTGTTTCTGTTCATCAGTCACGGTCGTCAGCCCAGCAGCCGACATCGTATAGTAAAGACAGAAACGAGCCGCGAGCTTTTCACGCTCGGACTAAAGATCGTAAAAGAATTAAAGATGCCAAGTGGAAGTCTTTTGTTATTGACTCAGGAGCATCGCAGCACGTTTGCAACGATCGAAGCTTGTTTATTTCTTTCGAAGAGGAAATTGGTAATGTACATTTAGCCAATTCACAAGTCCTGCAGTCGCTTGGCAGGGGTACTGTTAAACTTGACTCTTTAAACATTACAATAGCAAACTGCATTTACTGCCCGTCAGTGGACAATTTATTATCAGTAAGGTGTTTTGCTCGTCAAGGCATAACTGTGCGTTTCTTAAATTCAATGTGTGAGTTTTTCGAGGGGAACAAACGTCTATTGTATGCCCGGGAATCTGATGGTTTATATAGACTGTATTTTCGCACCTACTCCCAATCGCCTATAAATTGCAGAGCAGCACAGTCAAGCCAGGGGTTGAGGAATGTAAGGCCACATTCTGGGTGTGTCCACGAGGCACACAGAATTCTGGGACACCTGAATTTTGCTGATGTAATTAAGACAAAGAATATTGTCAATGGCCTCAACTTAAAACCATGCAAATTCTTTATGCAATGTCTATCCTGTTGCAAGAATAAGATTAAGGTTGCACGCAAGGGTAGGTGCTCAGATAGGAAAGTAACTGAGCCATTTGAGCGTGTACATTGTGATTTAGTTGGGCCACTCCCACCATTAGGAGGTTCGAAGTACTGGCTTACCCTGATAGACCAGTATAGTAGATATTGTTGGACTTATGCAATAGCTGAGAAGTCCCAAGCATTTGAGAAGTACAAGGTTTTTTGCAACTGGGTAAAAACACACTTTAACAAACCAATTAAGAATCTGTTTTCTGATCAGGGCGGGGAATTTGTTTCTGAGGATTTTGAGAAATTCCTGGAAGCGCAGGGGACTACTCATGAGTTATCTTGCCCCCGAAGTCCCTGGCAAAATGGGCTTGTTGAAGTTGTGCAGCGTGACCTGCAGGCAGGGGTTAAAACTTATCTGCACGATGCTAATCTGCCCAAAGCATTTTGGGCTGAAGCACTCAATGCCTTTTGTTATGTTAGAAATCGCAGTTATCATTCTGGTTTAGATGTCACCCCCTATGAGAAGTTGTTTAAAAAACGCCCTAATCTGAAATACCTACGTATTTGGGGTTCAGATGTAATTATGCATTATCCCGCTAAGCAGAAATTGGGTGAACGTAGTGTACAGGGGAAATTTATGGGCTACCAGCAGGGGGCGTACAGAATTTACATACCAGCAACTGGCAAATTTCATATTACCAGAAGCTTGATACAAACTGTAAATTGGAATGGAGTTGCTGTTTTCCAAGATACTGATGGTATAAATGATACTGAGGAAGAAGAGGTAGAAGAAGCAGCAGCAGGAGGAAATGGTGATTCTGAATTAATAGAAAAAGACAAAAAGCCTGTTGAATCTGATAATTTGTTTGATTTAAAGTCACAGGCACCTGAGGGGAGGTTAGATTCTCTTGAGTTTTCTGACCGTGAGCTTAGCCTACAGGCACCTCTTCAGTCTGACAATGATGATTTACAACCTGAAACTAGTAGTTCACTTAGTCCCATTAAGTCTGAGGAGTCTGACTCTCCTTCCGGACTGAGACGTTCAGATAGAAAGAGGCAGAAGCCACAACGTTTCACAGATGAACATTTTAATACTGTGTATGCCAATAAGGCGGTTTTTGAGCCAAAAAGCTACACTGATGTTCAGAATTTACCTAAGCACCAAGCTGTAAATTGGTATAAAGCTATGAACTCTGAGATAGCTTCTTTAAAAGAGCATAACACTTGGTCTCTTGTACCACAAACCCCAGATATGAGACTTATTGATTCAAAATGGGTTTATAGAGTTAAAATGAATGACAAAAATGAAGTTGTAAGGTACAAGGCAAGACTAGTTGCTAGGGGCTTTCAACAAATTCCAGGCGAAGATTATGTTTTGTGTTATTCACTAAGTGTAAAATATGAAACAGTTAAGCTTTTGTTAAAAGATGCAACACAATGTGGAAAAGCCCACTATGCAATGTTTCTCTGCTCTTAAGAGAGAGTGGTAATGTACCTTAAACATACCAAACATTATAGGTTGCAGTTTACATTACACATGAAAAACATGTACAAAGTATGCTTTATGTTTTTGTTCCACAATGATGAACCGCAGGGGATATGTTGAATGGTTTCTTTAAATGTAAAGGTTCATCATTGTTCCACTCCATGTGTATGTCTTTAAGGGGCCGGAGCAAGGGCCAGAGCAAGATAACGAGACCCAGCTTTACAGCTGTGAAACATAGCAGGTGCTGCTGAGTTGTATTTGATTAAGGCGTGTCAGCATTTGGGTAGAGTATATAAGGAGCAGCACCTAGCTCTCCCATTACCCTGGGGGATGGGTTGGTGGTTGGGTCATGTTGGTTTGTTGATGTATTTAGTGTAAATGGAGTTTTTGTTTTTCTTATTAAAACCTTTAAGTACTTTTTGAGTCCTTTCTTTTTAATGCATGATCTCCCCAGCAAGCTCTCTGCAGCGTCACTATACTGCAAAAAGCCAACACCCTGAAGCTTAAACTTCATTAGTTTCACAGTAGATCAGCCCCTGTCCCCACCCATGAATATCGGCTTATAATGCATGCCCCTGCCACAGGTGAGCCGTGCATGGATTCTTGTGACTCAGTGAGGCTAACCAAACAGAAGAGAAGGGATAGTACATAAGATGGCGGTGGCGTTTTTTCTGTAGAATACCACGTATGATTAATCTATGGCCATTGTTTAACATGGCAAGCTCACCTGTCGAGAAAGTCTGAAATGGGGTAAGTGGGAACAAACAGCAAAGTAATTAAGCACTGAAAACAAAAATATATTCTGGCACCTGCTAAGATTTGAAAATGGCTCTGCTAATTCAGAGGGAAATTCCCAGGTTTAAAAAATACTATTTATGTACGCCACTACCGCGGCCCATGTCTTGTTAGCTCAAAAACGGAAAACGAGCGAGGTCCCAACCAAAGAAGAATGGGAACTTAAACTAATATGGAATATGCACAGCTTGCAGACTTAACATATAGAATAAGAGAAGAGGAAGAATGCACGTTTAAAGAAGACTGGAAAATGTTTACTGAATATATGGGTAAAAATTATGTTCCTTTAAAAATGCTGGTAGCATTAGGATAAATTAGGTTTTGATGGATGTAACAATGGATTATTGAATGGTTTAGTTCATGTAAAATATGCAGGGATAGATGGTATGCAAAATCAACCACCAAAAGAGAAGAAGGGAAGTCATTGATTTAAGGTTGTTTAAATGAAATGTAATTTAGAAAATTTAATAAAAATTATATATGTCCACTGCATCTACCTCTTCCAGTCCAAATAACTTTATTGCACTAGCCATTGGCCACAACAAATCTGAATCAAAAATAAACATCTACCACTTAGTTTTCATTTTGGCTCCAAAAGTTAGAAAGCAATTGGTTTTATTCTCAAATCCAATAAAATAAGGATTATTCAATGCATTTCCACACAAACTCATTTTCCTATGGGGATAATGATTCTCAGTGCTTTACTTTTATGGTGAATCTGTTATCAAAAGCTGTATTGTCACATAATAGAAAGGGTCGGGGTAATATTGTTTGCTACTAGAAAAGGCTATTTGAGAGACATTGGGTTAAAAAAAATATCCATGTTTTAGTATCGGGGGGAACGGGAATCATACCTTTAAAAGGAGGGCATTGAAAATGATGCATGTAGATGGGACATTCAGTTTGCAATGTGATTCACAGTGATGTCACAGGCACTGTCCAAAAGGTACCTGCAATTGTAGTGCACATGCCATTTCCATAGCAATACACTACAGGTGGACATTTGGCAAGCATCACAGTTTTTCCAACACCTGCCCGTAGCTGTTAAAAGGCTGTCCAACAGCAATCTTCTGACAACAGAAGTGCTTCCTAGGAAGTCATCTGGGTCAATTACTTTTCCCTCTGGGAAAGTTCCGGTGCCTACAAAGGTGATAACTGTGTACCCTCTCTGACATAAGGCACATTTCTTATTTCCCCAGTCCCTTCTGTTCGGAGTACCCTGAGGTACATTTCATTCGCATTTAGTCTGGAAGGCCTCAGTATGCACTGCCAGAGCTCTAAACACTGTTATTAATTTTAATTCCCACAATTATGCAAAAAAGTCAGCATAGAAGTCAGCATTCTGAATTAACAAAATATTATAAAATTCTGAAAACACCCATTCTCAATGTATTCTTTAGAACACCTGCCCAGAATATCAAACATATGTGGCATCTTGAGATTGCATTATTAGAATTATTAACACCAGACACTCAATTCTACATATTACCTTCCTTAATTTGTTTTCATAGTTGTGTCTTGCTGTAAACTGGAGACTACCAAAACAAAATAGCTTCTCACCTTATTGCTTAGAACTGCTGAAAGTCTAACGTTAGAGTAATTTACATTTAACACCTACATTGATCAGCTAAATAAGACATATTGGTTGGGCGGCGGAAGGTGGGGGAGGGGGAATTCAATACACCTCTGCAGTACTTTTAGAGAAGGCTGCATACAGAAGTTTAATATGTACATTGCTACCTCTGGTTACGAACTTAATTCGTTCCGGAGGTCCATTATTAACCTGAAGCACCACTTTAGCTAATGGGGCCTCCCGCTGCCACCGCGCCGCCATCACACAATTTCTGTTCTCCCCCTGAGGTAAAGTTCTTAACCCGAGGTACTACTTCTGGGTTAGCAGAGTCTGTAACCCAAAGTGTCTGTACCCGAGGTGTTTGCAAGCTGAGGTACCACTGTATAACATAATTTAGGGTGGCTAGTTATGTCACTATACTGTGCAAAGCCAGTGAAGTTATTCTATATTTATACTATGTCTGATACCATTGATTGAGAAATAGTCAGATAGATACAGAAATTCAGCTGTATCAAAACCATACTCTGAGTAATGGCATTTTGTACTGATACCAGTATAAAATCGTGTTTTGTAAACATTAGTATATTGTGATTCATTTACAAATGTCTGTAATCCTCACAAACGACCAATGTCATACTGCAAAAGGGATATAAAGTAGATTTTAACAAGGTGATATGTGGCTTGAAATGTGAATCTGTAGCTGATTGTTAGAATGCAAAATTCACCCTTTTCATATCTATTCTGTCATTGGATACCTGTGCACATGAACAAAATACAAATACCAGATTTATGCACAGATTATCCAACTCAGGGACAGTAGCCATAGGTCTTTCCAATGTCCATAGGCATTTTTTGGGGGGAGGGGGGGTCGGAAAATGAATGCTCAATGTTTGGTTTTATACCAAACAATAATTAGGAAATGGTAGAAAACTAATAAACTCGAGGGCCAGTTTCAGTAGTAATTCCTGTAATTCAAATAATACCAAGTTCAAGCAATGTATATGCTCCCTGACATATTAATTTTTTAAAAAAAAATTCTTAAAGACCTTGAAAAAAGTTGTCATGTGTGTCAGTTTGTCCTGGGCCCATTGTGGTTCAACGTCTTTATAAATGACTTGGATTAAGGAATCGAGGGGATGCTCACCAAATTTGCAGATGGCATCAAACTGGGAGGGATAGCTCTCCAGGATGCAAGCCTGGGCAGTGTGTGTGGAGGTCCTGGGCTGCCCAGACAACAAGACCCTCCCCCCCTCCCCGTTCAGCCTCACTGATGTGGTTCAAAGGAAAGCAGAACAATATGTTTGGTGCTAGAAGGAGGTAAACAAGGCGCCATCCAACCATTTTAGGGACTAAAATGTGGGGTTTACTCCTTAGCCCTTTCTTCTCCCGAAGGTAACCCCCAAGGCAATGGAGGTCTAGGATCAGTTTTTCCTTCTCCTAGGTGGGCTACCTTTCCAGGTTTAGGAGTCCCATCTACCCCTCACTTCCCTCTACAGCAGTGGTTCTCAACCTGTGGGTCCCCAGATGTTGTTGGACTCCAACTCCCATCATCCCTGACCACTGGTCATGCTGGCTAGGAACGATGGGAGCTGTAGTCCAACATCATCTGGGGACCCACAGGTTGAGAACCACTGCTCTGCAGCAAAACCACCTTCCTGACCACTGGACCCACTGTTGGTCTCGTCCGCTCCATCTGCCAGAACCTGCAGGGGAAATCCCTAACTCACCGAAGGTTTGAGACCCAGTGGCTACCCTCACCTGGTTTAGCCAGCCAGTTGAAGCTGTTCCCAGAGTGTGGCCACTGTTGCATGCTGACAGCTTCTAGAAGCCAACAGGTGAGGGCTAAGTGAAAGGTGGAGGCCCAAAGTGGACAAACGACTGCAGAAGAAGAACAATGTGTCCCCCGCCAGAGATACTACCCCTCCCCTAAGACCCTACACACCCTGAACTATTACTACCCATACATTTAATATGGTGATCAGATAGGTTCTGATTCGGAATATTATTTTCCCTAACACATTGTGACGTTTGACTTCATATCTGATAGCATCCTTGCAGAATGGATATATCAGGGTGGTCATTAGCCCCAGCCAGAATGGCTAATGGTCAAGCAGGAGTAGTCCAGCAACATCTGAAGGGCACCCCTGGATGAAGGTGGTCAATCATGCAGTTGACTCCAGCATCACCACACTCCTGGCTTGATGAAACATATGGCAGCCCTGGAACAAATTAAAAGTATTGGCCCCAATCACGTTCTGCTGCAAACCCAGTTGGCTGTGATTACAGTAGCTGGCAAGAAAAGCAGATGAATCAAACCTCAGCTTTCATATTTTCAGCTGTATGACTTTATTGGCTAACACAATAGAGATTCAAGATAATTTTGTCCTCAGGTGAAAAGCTTTTTACACCATCACAAAATAGCACCTTAAAAAACAAAAACAAAAAAACTGAACACTTCAGAGGAGCTTCCTTGCAACACTGACTATTTCCCCCCACAGGGAAATCTCAATCTTGACAACAGAGTATTTTATTGCAGAACAGAACTGGCTCTTAATCTTTCATTCTTATAGGCAACAGGCTTTGTGGCTTGTTTGCGAGTGGGAGTGTTTCCCTTAAACATTCACAAGGTGAACAGCATCACACAGCAATTAATGTTTACTTTGCAGAAGACAAATGAAGAAGTTTGGGAATAAATCATAGATATGTGCGATTTAATATTTAGTTGTTTTCATAAGAGAAGGTAGTAGGTTCAGAAAAGAATAATAGTTTCCCCCCCCCAATCCTGTCTAGCAGTGTACTTCAGCCAGATCCTTCATATGAAATCTAACACACACACACACACACACACTTCTTCACCCAAAGCAAATTGCTCAGGAATCAATTTGGCAAATAGGATTCTAAAGCATCTGTGCCCAAAGGCACAATCAAAAAAAGTTATTTCTGCCTCTTATAAAGGAAAGGAAAGCTCCCAGGCAATAATTTCATGATATGCATAAACCCATTGCATCAAAAGTGCTCCTTTCTATCAGAAAAAAAACCTTTCAATATTTCTGCTTTCTTGACTTAGGAATATTGCGCCACTGTGTACTTCAAACAATTTCAATATAGACTATCACGTACAGGTGTTATATAAATAACGACAGCTACTTTCAATATATTATCCTAATTCTGAAACTTCAGTGCTGACCCCACCTTATTTGTTGAAGCCCCTTACCTTAGTTTCACCTTTCAGGAAAGGTCAGTGATTAGCACCCTGAGACTTCAATCCCATGCACACTTATTTCAAAGCTCTGCTGAGATCAGTGAAACTTAATACATGCACTGCACATTTGTTCTCTTTACATTGGTCAAACCCTCCATTAATAAGTACTGGAAACCTTATAGCAAGAATGGGGAACATGTGGTCCTCCAAAAGTCAGTTCCCATCATCCCTAGCCAATATGCTCAGTGGTCAAGGATGAATGGAACTTCAGCCTGACAACAAATGCTCCATTTATGTTGTGGCCAATGGAGGTTGGAGACAATGCTGCACACTAGCTAAAGGCTTGAGGTTCTTTACACAGCGGGAAAAAATGCTCAGAGGATAACCATGGTGAAATATCACCACAAAGGGATGGCCATTGGATTAGATCCAGTCCCAGTTAGGTCCTATTGAAATCAACTTTGTTGAGAAGTTTGTTATGACTAACCAAGCCCTATTAATTTCAGGGAGAATTAAGAGTGACCAGGTTGGTCTCGATCTAGCCCAATTTCTTTAGTGCTGTGCCAAAAATGCAAAAAAAAAAAAAAAAAGGAATTCCATCATAAATCAGCTTCATGTTTCATATATATCAACATGGCATCTCCTCAGCTTAGGTTGCTGGACATATTGCCTGAAATTGCTCCCTTAATTGCAAAATACTAGTCAGCTTCTGGGTGACTGGAATGTTTAAACAAAAACTTCTGCTTTCTCCTCCTAGTTTTATCTCATTTTTATGACATGTTGAGTATGAATGTGTCATCCTCCTCCTAAGATATTTTTGTGGCAGCTAATTTCTTCTTGTAGGATGATTGGTATTCTATAGCATACTGATTAGGGTGTATATATATGTGTGTGTGTGTGTGTGTGTGTGTGTGTGTATATATATATGGAGTGTCTTCGGGTGTCTGCATTCCTGCATTCCTGTACCCGTGAAAATCTACGAAAGCAAATATATATATATATATATAAGAGTCATGTATATGTCATTCTCCTTTATTACTAACTTTCATTTAATTTCCATTTTATGTAAGATTGTTAAGCAAAATCAATAAAAACCTAAGATCACTCAGCTTTGGGGGGAAATATTGATGTACAAACCTAAACATCGTGAGAGTGAAAAGTTATAATGAGTTCGGATTGGGGTTTTTGCTTATTACCCTATTTCCCTGCAACAGTTCCTCCATGATGTTTTAAAACACATCTTTGCAGCTACGAGGATGAGACACTTAATGGGGGTGGGGCGGGGATGCAAGGTTGAATCTTAGTATGGAGCTTTATCAGGCAGTTAGTTCAGTGTAGTAACAAGCAAAGCCAATCACCAGAGCAGAAATCTACTGCACAAACCCTCAAATCCAGACCTAAGAATGGTTCTGTCCAAAGATCTGCTGAGTCACAGTCAGGTGACTCACAACCAACTGTCCAACTTGACTCTTCCTGCATAAAAACTTGAGTCCTTTTCGAATCTGAGCCTGGCAAGCCAAGAGCTATGTACAGCAAGATACTGTTGCCCAATATTTGACAGATCCAGAATCATTCTGCTCTGCTCTTAGAGATTGTCACATTCCTCTGCCAGCTGCTGGAGTGCCCAGCATGACATGAGACAACAGAGCTGTCAGATGCAATAGCTAACACTACAGAGTCAAATTAGACAATGCTTTCTGTTACTGCTCCCTGTTGAGGAGCAAACATATGTCTTACTCTCTCTCACCACCAGCCTGCCCAACTTCCAACGCCATTGGCAGTTCAGGCATAAGAGGGACTTAAGATGGGGCGTGCATGACCCAACTTTAGTAGGCTTAATATAAAATGTATTATTGGAGAAATCAACCATGTTAAATGGGCCTACAGTGCATTGGACTGCCTGTGTGTGGGCACCATTAAAATGTTACATTCCTGCATGGTGGGATCAGAAATGGGGCAGGTGTGCTGGCTTGTGAGGAAGCGTAAGGTGTGCTCTTGCTTTCATTCCTGACTACATTATTTGTCCAAGCTGGCCCATAGTACAGACCCAACGCACAGACAAATCTGTATTCAGGCTGTGTTCAAAAACATAGCATCACACTCTCAGAAGACAGTCCTCTTGTAAGGACTACAGCAACATGGCTTCCTGGCACCAAGTTGCTCTCAGTATTATTATATAATTATTATATAATTGTTCTATATGATTTGTGCTGTATTTGTGATGTTCTGTTATGTCATTGTTATTTACTGTTTATAAGCGGCTTTGAGATTCTTCAGAATGAAAAGTGGCACAGAAATATAATAAATCAAATCAAATTACTACTGCTCAGTCACCGGTTAGGTCAAGTACCTAAATGTGCCCATTAGAAAGCCTATTAAATCCTGTGTTTGCAAGGGTTAAATGAAGAGGGCACAGTCCATTTGAGACCTAAAATGTGTCCTTGCCTTTGTCCTTCAGGTGCATGTGAAAACTGTGCCACAAAGCATTTGCCTGCTTAGGAATGTGCAGCCTTGGTGCAGTTTGTTGGTACAAAACATTAAGTCTATTACAAGGGTTTTTATAATGTCTTCAGTCCTCTTGAAGTATCACCCAGCCGTTCTTCCGTCAGGCCTCAAATGATGCAATTCATCAGCCAGTTACTGATGGGGCTTCGAGGAAAGTCCAATTCTGAAATATATATGGGACTGTGAATCTTTCGTTAGGTAATATAAATAAATCTAGTCTCAGAAGTGCTGCCTTCTTAATCATCTTTAAAACACAATAGGGCTGTCACTGCAGCCCATGACTCTGATTTTCTCTGCTGGAAATATGGCAAGGAGAAGCAGCCATTTCCTTGAAAAGAATGTGAGATGTGGAGGAGAAGGAAGAGCAGACTTATTTTGGGAGCAGAAGCAATGTTTACATGCACACTGGCAGATACCTCTTCCATTTACTAGTCTGGAGCAAATCGCCCACCCAAACAAAACACAAAAAAGTCTAATCAGTGGGGAACAAAATGAGGTAGTTATTTAACCTATATTCATTTAAAAAAAATATTTTCAGGTTGATTTACAAAAACTAAATACACACAGACACAATCTATAAATTAATCAATGCCCAAGCGAATAAAAAGTCAGAAACTCTGTGCATCCATTCAGTTGGATGCACATACAGCTGGGGACAAGCCGCC
Source organism: Podarcis vaucheri (assembly GCF_965113315.1). Classification (NCBI taxonomy): domain Eukaryota; kingdom Metazoa; phylum Chordata; class Lepidosauria; order Squamata; family Lacertidae; genus Podarcis; species Podarcis vaucheri. The sequence continues at coordinate 108,639,501 of NC_138760.1, read as the reverse complement.
ATGATCCTGCTCTTACACATTCACTTCACATGGTTTTACTATGTGAGTACAGTTCAAGTTTACAGAATCAAGTATCAAACACAGAAGCCCTGATGTAGAAGTATCTCAGAATGCAACCAGCTCTCTTTTCACCTTAGCACCTCTCACATATTAACACAACATGGATTTGATGCAACGTCAAAGGCTTCATCTGGCACACCATAGTACATGGTTCCAGTTACAGATAGGTAGCCGTGTTGGTCTGCCATAGTCAAAAAAAATAAAAAAAAATCCTTCCAGTAGCACCTTAAAGACCAACTAAGTTAGTTCTTGGTATGAGCTTTCGTGTGCATGCACACTTCTTCAGATACACCTTTCGTGCATGCACATGAAAGCTCATACCAAGAACTAACTTAGTTGGTCTTTAAGGTGCTACTGGAAGGAATTTTTTAAAATTTTTTTTACTATGGCAGACCAACACGGCTACCTATCTGTAACTGGAACCATGGAAGGCACCACATTGAGCCGCATGAAATGGAAGTCCATCAACCTCACCAAGAGGTGTATCTGAAAAAGTGTGCATGCACACGAAAGCTCATACCAAGAACTAACTTAGTTGGTCTTTAAGGTGCTACTGGAAGGAATTTTTTTATTTTTTTTTTACCATGGTACATGGACAGACATAGGCAAGATCAGGGGTCAGCAACCTTTTCAGCTGTGGGCCAGTCCACTGTCCTTCAGATCATGTGATAGGCTGAACTATATTGGGGTGGGGGGGTGGGGAATGAACAAATTCCTATACCCCACAAATAACCCAGAGATGCATTTTAAATAAAAGCACACATTCTACTCATGTAAAAACACCAGGCAGGCCCCACAAATAACCCAGAGATGCATTTTAAAATGATAATTTATTATAAATGATAATAAAAGGACACATTCTACTCATGTAAAAACATGCTGATTCCCGGACTGTCTGTGGACCAGATTGAGAAGGCGATTGGGCCGCATCTGGCCCACGGGTCTTAGGTTGCCTACTCCTGGGCTAGATTATCTGGCTGGACAAATCTTTAATGAGGAATAGGAATGCAAGTTCACCCAACATACATATACAGACTCCTAATAAAAAAATAGGGCATGAGTCCTCCAGCCATTCACCTCATTCCCTCGAAAGAGAGGGTCAAAGAATGCAATGTCTTGGCCAGCTGCCGCATGCATGAACTTTTACATCGATAATCCACTGCACTGTGTGTTTGAGGCAAGGGAAGCAAACACGTTCCTCCACCATTTAAATTGTAATAGTGACCCAATAAATGTGTGAATGGTGCCCAAGAGATGACACATGAATTAGAAGAAAAGATGTGATTCCAAGTTATTTGCGTTTTACTTTTTGCCTTTGTTGGCAAAGCCAAAGATCTTTTGAAGCTTCACTTTGGCCTGGTAAATATCTGTTGTGAACTATTTGCGTCTCCCATGAGGTATCACACATTTTTTACGCAAAGGTCTGTATTCCCTACCGTTTTTTGCTTGTCCTGCCTCAGGGCCTCTTCTAGCACTAGAAAGTCTTGAGAGAGAAAATTTTCTGCTCCTGTTGAGAGAGAAAAAAGAGAGGTAGTGTTGACCCTCAGCTTGTAGTTTTACAAAGAAAACTTTAAAAGAGAGTTGGGGGAGGAGGAAAAGCAGAAGAGAAAAGCCAGTGAAATGGGGGGGGGGGTTGGAACATCATTTTTTGCAGAAGAGAGAGTTTGTAGTTTTAAAGGGGGGAAACGTCAATACACTTGGAAGACTTTCATATGATAATACACTGTGAGCCAGAGATAACTTTTTAATTTGTGAATAGTGTTGCCTAGTGCTGTTTTTCTAGAAAAAGAGGTTCTGGAACTCAACAGGAATGCTTCCCTGTTCTCTTAGAATGGCAATGGCCCCCACCTGAGAGGTGCCGGAACTGAGTTCCGCCCAGTTCCGGCTGACCTGGTATTGCCATGGGACACAAGTGGCTCAAAATGACATCTCCCCCCCCCCACCCCCTACTCAAAGAAACATGCCACCTTTTCATTCCCCTTCACACCTTAAGTAACTTGAGAAGGGGAGCTGTCAATTATCTCTGCTGCTACCAAACCCTTCCTTGACTGTTCCACCTGCCAACATCACCAGCAAAAGCACTATTAATTTTGTGAATGAGACGGCAGTCTGGCATATGTTGCTGAACTACAACTCCCACCATCCATGACCACTGATCATGCTGCCTGGGATCTGGAGTACAGCAACATCTGGAGATCTGCAGCCTCCCCACTACCCCAAATAAATGAATGCATATTCTCCCCCTGTTGCTCTTATCTCCATTTTCCTCTGCGCTCCTCTGTTGTCTCCCATATTTTGCACCTCAGACAGTTACTCTGTAAAGGTCCACATACATCTATGGAACTACATTAACAACATGAGCAATTCATGAAGTCTGAAGGGACCCAGATGCAAACTACCTTTAACCTACAACAAAGTCCGTGTTTCTTCCTACTGTTCCTTCCTATTAAATTGACCAGGGAGGGGGTGGTAAGAATGGCAAAGGTTAGAAAGAGAGGAGGACAAAACTACAGTCAGCCTTCCTGTATCCTTCTTAGTGATCTTGGGGAGCCTGTCAAAAAATTTCCCTCTCTCATAGACTGACCTAGATACTGAAGTCAGGAAATGTAATGAAAATGAAAATAAAAAAATAATATCCCCAATGCAGAATGCAAGACATAAGCTTTTTCTTTGTAAACATCCAGTGAGCACCATCACAAAGCGCGAGAGCCCTCATTATATTTAATAACTCCACGAACTCCAACTTAGCTGCTAGCAATTTCAGGGTGGTGGGATGTTAATGTTCACACACTGGATCAAATGAAATATTCTGCTTTTTACCTGCCTAATTAGCATTAACACAAAGACCTTGGGCGCAGCCAATTTTGTATGCAAAAATCCCCCCTAAACCCAATGCCAGTTCTCAGCAATATACCTTCTGGCTCTAACCGAGGAGAAAACTCATAACCTAGATCCAAACAAATAAGGGTGAAAATCCTCTTGGCCACACAACAAGGCATCCGTATTTGCCTGCAGTGCTGCCTAAAAGGGTTGGTGGCAGTAATGTTCAGTGGTTATGCAACTTTCATAGGTTGACAGTCAACCAAACTTTTACTTAAAGAGTAGGCCCACTGTAATTAATGGACATAACTTAGTCGTGTTCATGAATTTCCACGGGTCTCCTGAGTTGAATGCCACCCACAGCAGAATAAGCATTTTATTTTCCATACACTTTTTTGAATCTTAAAATACTATGGATGAAGACTACATTTGGTAAGAAAACCAGCGTATATAATTCCACAATTTAGCTAGGGCTGTCATCAGAGCTCTGTTCAAATCAAGGCTGGGTCAGCTCAAAAGCATATGTCATAATATACATTTTGATTTCAAAATCATTACCCATACTTGCACCCAAAGACAACTTGGAACTATTCTAGAAAATTCCAAACCCCAAAATGTACCATTCCAGTTCATAAAACTGCACGTCTCTTTATTCCTACTGAGGCTGAAGCAAAACAACCACCGTGTGTTTGAAATCATTTTCATGTTCAACAACGAATATCATAAAATCAGCATAATAATTACACTGGAAGCTGCAAAATAAACAGAAGTCTGATGGAAACACTTCAGTTAATCACCAAATATATTATCTGGACAAATATTAGAAACAGCAGCAATTGTTATTTTAGGGAAGCTACACTAGATCCAACTATGGTTTTCCAAGTGGTAGTCTACACAAAGTGGGCTCAGATAACGGCTAGCGAAATCAAAAGCTCCCCTCTTGACTTCCTTGCAAGCCCATCTGGGGATAACCTCTGTTTACATGAAACAAACAATATTTTGAGGACTGTGTAGGGAGAGAATCAGAAGAGAAAGCAGAATGAAAGCCAACAAACGGCTATGGCAAGATTCAGTAGCAGAAATTGGGCTCTGTGTTGAGGGAAGTTCCATTTTTTAAAAAATGCTGTTAACTGAAATAAAGACTTTCTTTGGGGTCCTATGTCTGGGGCCTTTATTAGGGTCCAGAAATTACATACTTGTGGGGGAGGGGATATAGGGTTGATGGAGGACCCTGGGTAGGAGACAGAGAAATGTTGGTCTCCCAGGGTGAGAGGCTGTGAGTGGCAAGGTCCAAGAATTACTTTTAAGAGAGGACTCCGTATTTTAAGTACACTTCAGGTTACATACGCTTCAGGTTAGAGACTCCGCTAACCCATAAATATTACCTCAGGTTAAGAACTTTGCTTCAGGATAAGAACAGAAATCACGCAGCAGCGGCGCGGTGGCAGCAGGAGTCCCCATTAGCTAAAGTGGTGCTTCAGGTTAAGAACAGTTTCAGGTTAAGAACAGACCTCCAGAACGAATTAAGTTCTTAACCCGAGGTACCACTGTATTCGATTTGTATCTTCTGTAGCTGCAATTTTACTGTATTATGGGGAAATCTTAATAATAAAGCTTAAAAACAAAAGGTGCTATTAACCAAAACAACCAGCAAAGACTAGTGGCTGAGATGCCCTCAGCTTCCCTTGCCCAGATAAAGAAGACTTGTTGTCTCAGCCCTGTTTCATCTCTCAAGATAGCAACAGTCCCAAGGGCCTCCACCCCAAACCACAGACCTAGCAATATGGCCTGATGTCTGTCAACACAGGGACCCGTGGGCAGCTGCAGCCCACAAACACTAGCATGTGCCCTGCCTACCCCTCCATGAAAGGTAGCTGAGTGTGGGAAGCCACCATTTTAAAAAATCCCCACGTTACCCTGGAGTTCCAGACATGTAGCCTCTTTCATAGGGGAAGAAAAGCTTTGAAAAACGTGGAGGACAAATTTCAGCGCAGCACTACTTTGTCAACATGAAGGAACATTCAAAAGCAGCATTCACCCACTTGTAATTTGAAGTGGTACAACCCACTCCACCAACCTCTGCATTCTACAACCTCGTTCTGTGTAGACCCACTCTCTGACCAGTGGAGGGTGGTCCATTTGGGCTGCCTTCTTACTTACAACCAATCATGGGGTGTCTCTGATTCCACCTACTGTTGGTCTCCCTTCCTTCTGTCCAGAGACAGCGCATCCCGTTTTGCCACCTGAGGCAAAACAGGAACATGCCGCCATGCCACCCCACACCACTGAAGCCTTCTTTACTTCCCTTATGTGCAGAAGTGGCAGCAGTTTCCGGCGAGATCTCACCAACAACTGACAGTGCGGCTTCTCCAAGGTGGTTGCTTCACCTCATGAGCAGGCCGGTCCTGCGTCTTTCCTACGAGTCCCATGGGCAACAGGCACCAGTGCCTAGGGACCTACCTTCTCACTACTCTATGGTGAAGGAATTAAACCATTAGTTTTTCCATTGACTTCAGACAGCTTGATGCTTGTCTTGATGCAGTGGTACCTCTGGTTGCGAACGGGATCCATTCCGGAGGCCCGTTTGCAACCTGAGCAGAACGCAACCCGCGTCTGCGCGGGTCACGATTCACCGCTTCTGCGCATGCGTGTGATGTCATTTTGAGCGTCTGCGCATGCGCGAGCGGCGAAACCCAGAAGTAACCCTTTCCGGCACTTCTGGGTTGCCGTGGGATGCAACCTGAAAACGCGCAACCTGAAGCAAACGTAACATGAGGTATGACTGTATTCCTACACATCTGAAATCTTTTTGTTACACTGCCTCATGGAGCCTTTGATTTTAATTCAGCCCTTATTTTCCTTGGAGCTTTCATCAAGGTTTCCTTAACACACAATTTTATCCCTTTCAAGACCTTTACTGTATAGCGCAGAATGTACATGGAGGATTATTTCTGTTTGTAAAGAAAGTTTAATTATTCTATCAAGAAGCTTAGCGGGGCCACCCCACAGAATGAATCTCACAGATTATCAGCTTCCACGATTAAAGCTAAATGTGCTGCTCTCTCTGAGTTCTTTTCCCTCTCTTGTTTGGTGTGATAAGCATCCCCTTAGAGAATTTTACTGGAATTTGGAGCAACACAATGTGACTAAAGGTACAAGTCAGAATGAGCCACACAACAAGCTGTCTATATATGGTGTGCAAAGTCATTCTGAATATTATTAAAGAATCTTAAAACTTAAGCGTCCTTCAGTTCCACTGCAAATCTGTAACTTGATTTGAATGCCTTCCATAGGGTTTGAATCAAATCACATGGCCACAACCACACAGCACAAAGCACTGCTTGCCTTCCAGTGTGGTATCTGGTGTATCAGTGTCATATTGTGAAGCTACAGAAAACCAGGAACAGGGCTTTCTTGGCAGTGGCACCCTCCCTGTGGAACACCCTTCCTTCAGATGTCAAGGAGATAAAGAACTATACTTTTAGAAGACATCTGAAGGCAAACCTGCATTGGGAAGTTTATAATGTTTAATGTTTTATTATGTTTCTATATATGCTGTAAGCTGCCCAGAGTGGCTGGGGAAACCCAGCCAGATGGGTGGGTTATAAGAAATAAAAATTATTATTACTATTATTATTATTATTACATTGTCATTACATTATTTCACACCAGTCAGCTCAGTGCAAAGAAAACACAATGCAAATGGTTGTGGAGGAATATAATCCATTACTTACTGCTTGCACACTGAAAGCAGCAGCAGCAGCAGCAGTAGTAAATTCTGTTCCAGAATTGGGATGAATAAGCAAACATCAGCAATTTCCTCACCTGCTTCTGTTTTCATTGGGATTCTCTGACATCCCTACCCCCAATGCTACTTTGCAAGTCTATTCCACACTTTCCCATCCACTGTCTACGAAGACCCCCTAATCCCTGCTTCCTTCTCTTCCCAACCTTTGCTACATGTCACAACAGAAGCAATGTACAGTGGTGCCTCGCAAGACGAAAAGAATCGTTCTGTGATTCTCTTCGTCTAGCGGTTTTTTGTCTTGCGAAGCAAGCCCATTGAAGGATTAGCGGATTAGCGCTATTAGCAGCTTTTAGCGGCTTTTAGCAGCTTATCTGCTGATCGGATCAGCTGATAAGCGGCTTAGCGGCTTAGAAAAAGGGGGGAGGGGAAAAACCAGCAGGAACTCGCAAGACATTGTCGTCTTGCGAAGCAAGCCCATAGGAAATTCGTTTTGCGAAGCACCTCCAAAACGGAAAACTCTTTCGTCTAGTACCCAAAACTACCAGAAGTGGCCAAAATCACAACCACCTCTGCCAATGCCCAGTGGGGACTGTACCTCATAAATCAACTTTGATTGAGTTACTAGATTCAGCAGTCAATTGCTATTTGTCTAAATCAGCGTAATTCCCATGATTTCTTTTGGTCCTGTGACAATGTTGCAGAATTGGGATTTTTGATTTCCATGAAACCAAGAAGCTTGCTTATAAATGCCTTTATGTAGTCCTCTATTTATATACTAGCCAGAAACATTATTGGTTTCTCTTACAGGAGACCTTGAGTCTAAAGATTTAAGTGCCACCGCGTAAGTTTCCCAAGTGTGCAGTCCCTCCCAAAAGTAAATTACCTTCTCCTTCCTTGGCTGTGGCTAAGAGAAGCACCGGCACCAATATTAATCAACCAGGGTTCTTAACTATATTTTGAAGACATGCTGCCAGCATGCCTCATAGTTAAATCAAAAGCTGGAAATTCATTTCATGCAGGAAAAGTAGAGAGCTATCCCCCACTCCCAACCTATTCTCCCTATGGCTTGTCCATTGGTCCTTAAGATGTTTCTACTTGAAGTAAAGACAACAGTCCTATTCACACAATATAGGTGTAGACATGAATGCAAGGAGCAAGGAGGCCGTTCCCATTCATGCATGTGCTACATCAATGGATTTCGATAGGAGTGAAGGAAACTGAATCTGGTCATTGGTCCATCTGGCTTAGAGTTGTTGACAACGGCAGAAGCTCTCTAAGGACTCACCCATACTTCTGCTTGTTCCGTGTCCAGGTCCAAATGGTTTCCCCCTTGTCCTGGGCTTTCTCCGCATGGGTCTGAGCAGTTTTACCTTTGCCCTGCTGTTTCCCCCAGGAAAATCTGCTCCTTAGCGCTAAATCAAAACAAACAGCAATTCACAGAAAACCCGACTGCCTTCTGTTCTGATTCAGGACTATTCCCAGGGGGGAAGCAGTGGGTCAAACCAAGGTGTGGAATGGATAAGCCCTAAGTTTTCAGTCAGGAGTTCTTTCCCAGCCCTACCTGGAGATTCCAGGGAGAGAATCTAGGATTCAAAGGACTGCATGCAAAGAATGTTCTCTGCCACAGACCCCAAAGCCCCTTCCTCTAAAATGTCAAGGTTGGCAATCCGTCCCTCACCCCCATCTGCCACGCACATTGAGAGTCACATCAAACATGATGAGAACAAGGTAGTAATGACCGCTCCCCGCTTAAAACGGGGGGCGGCCTTTGCGTGGACGCGTGCAGCCCCTAGATCTGGAGCGGCCCCATCAGCATAGGCTTGGCTTTGCCTTCCCTCAGGTGGGATACCTGGAGGTCTCCGCCTACCTCAGTCAATTGTCCAATCCCACCTGGGGGAAGCGTTGCCAAGGAGACCAGGCCAGGTAGGGGAGGGATTACCTGCCCACACAATAGAGGGAGGATCTTACCTAGGAATCCTCACTTGGCTCCAGAGCTTCTCCCACCCTACCCACCCTCAGTTAATGTCTTATTTTGCAGGTTAACTTTTCTTCACAGGTTTTGCAGGTTAACTTTTCTTCACAGGTATGCGGGCGCTGCTACGTTAAGGTCGCTGTTAAAGGGCCAGAAAGGAATTTCCCTGCATTGGCAGGTTTCGCCTTTCCCGTAGCAAAACGTCACAACTTTGGCGGTATCAGGCCTTGGGCGGAATCCTATTGTCCATCTTCCTCTTGCGGCGGTGATACCAGGGTTCCCCGTTAAAGGGGTTTTCTGAAGGGAGGCTTTGGCCGTACACCAAAAGGTCGTCATTGCTCTCTCCTGCGGCGGCGGCATTACGGGGGCGGGCTCTCTCTGCTTCAACATATGTTCTCCAGAGCCGGCCCATCCCCCCCACACACACACACTGGATAACCCTGATGCTCCCTAGGTCCCCGGCTGGGGACCGGGGAGGGAGAACGCCCAATGCCTGAGCCAAGGTCTACCCACATTTGAAATTTAATAAAGTTGTGGCCAATTTAATCCCATAGCACGTTGTCTTGAGTCGTTATTCCACATGACGGAGGGACCGTGCAGAATCTGGGGACTCTGCCTGTCCACGCAATAAGATTCAGGAACATGGATATTTACATATATCTGTGCTCTTGTGTATTTTCCCCCACTGGTTTAATCCCACCTTTCTATAAAACTTGGCTTTCTAGAACACCTAGGGCAAAAGCAAGAAAGCTGCAGTTAGAGTGCAACATACACAAATCTGCTCAAGCCTACGTTCCACTGAATTCAATTAAGTGGGTATAGGATTGCAGCCGCAGATTTTATTCATTATGAAAGCAAGGTGTGTATTTCATCTAAAAATCATACCCCTCTGCCTTTCTGCCTAAACTGAGTAACAAGCAGGTAGTGAAGGGTTGGAACTCAGTTCTAGGTTCAAATCCCAACTTAGCCTAGCCTACCTCACAGCGTTGATGTGAGAATAAAGCGAGGACGAAGATGTAGACTACCTTGAGCTCTTGGGTGGAAGGGTAAAATTCAAGCTGAGCAAGACAGCCCTCCCCCCCAAAGCACTGTGCATGATAAAGAAGAAAAAACTGCCTTTCAGTCACCCATTATCTGAATTTAGGCAGGAAATGCTTTTTTAAAAAGATTTTAAAATCCAGAACCACTCAAAATATGACTTGATATCATAACGACTTCTTTGCCATTGAAATGTGTGACTTGTTTTAAGACTGCGTTAATTGTCAAAAGCAAATGACAGATGTCAGTCCCTAGAGAACTGGTACTTCATGCATTTTAAAATTTAGCATGAGTTAGGCAAAGCAATAGTATTTTCCATGTATTATTTTTTTATTTAAAAAATTTATCAGAATAATCATCAGTTTGTTTTCCACCGACGTGCTATATCACCCGCAGTTCTTTCCTGAGATTGTTACTGGTTTTAGCTCTGAAAATCCACAGATTCCACATTTTGATGGTGATTTGTGATGGGCAGCTGAGGATGTCATAGCACATACACTCTCCAAGAAGTCGTACTGAAAAGTACAGGGGAAAGATTGACAGAGAGTAATAGGGAGCCAGTGTGGTGTAGTCGTTAAGAGTCTCGTAATCTGGTGAACCGGGTTCGATTCCCCACTCCTCCACATGCAGCTGCTGGGAGACCTTGGGCTAGTCACACTTCTCTGAAGTTTCTCAGCCTCACTCACCTCACAGAGTGTTTGTTGTGGGGTGGAAGGGAAATGAGAATGTTAGCCGTTTTGAGACTCCTTAAGGGGAGTGAAAGGCGGGATATCAAATCCAAATTTTTCTAGATATTGTACTGTGAATTAGGAAGAGCAGGAAACTGCCTATAGGAGCAGTGGGGGAATCTCAAGCCCATGGATCTAATTAGGCCCACCCAGCCATTTCAGCCATGTAATGTCCACCATCATATATCCATCAATAAACTGAAGTGGTCGCCCCATGCCCTTTCAAAATAGCCCTCAGTGTTGGCCAGGTGCGACATATAGGTTTGCCTGCATCTGACTTAGATATTTGTATTCCCTTGAAGGATACATGGTAAAGAATAGGGTAATCAGGCTTGCCTCCAGAAAGGTCCACTCTGCCCAATGTTCAATGGACATGCCCCTCTTCCTTGACCGGGGTTCCTTCCTGCCAGCCTATGTTGTTGATGGTGGCAGCTCCCAGCAGAGCTCCAAAACAGATGCCGGGGGTGGGGTTTGCATCTTTAACATGGCAGTGCTGGTAAATTTGAGGATACGACCTGAAGCTCTTCTCAGTGCCACTGCCGGGCCACCCCACCAGTCCCTGTGTGACCAAGGGCCTGGCAGCAACACTGCACACTCCAGGCACACACAAAACTCGTCAGCAACTCTGTCTTAATAGTCATTCCAGCCTTGATGTGCCCATGTGGCTGGCTGGCTGTTGTAGCAGCAGCCGCGGCAGTTGCGGCAGGAATGGTGGTGGACCTAACCATAGTGACGCTTACTGAGCCCCAGCACCTGCCCCCAATATCTCATGTGATGGCGTCAGATTATATTTAGATCATGACTGGAAGTGCATGCAGAAAATCACAGCATGGCTGTTACTTGGTCTCAGCAAATGAATACTAATTCTAAAATAGTAGTACTATGGTACCAACAAACTTAGTTGGTCTCTAAGATGGTACTGGACAATTTTTTAAATTTTTTTTGTATATGGTAGTTGTGTTACACAGACAGAACCTTCAACTCCTTTACTACCTATCACATAAATTGAAGGTTGCTAGGGGGGGTAGGCTACTTCCATACTGATTGCTGGGATAACCTCTTCTATTATATCAGAGATCTGGCAAAGGCAATAAAATCCAGCAATTGTCATTCTCAGTAATTCCAGTAAGTGAGGGACCATTGTTGTTGTCGCCCTTAACATTGAAAGCTAAACATTAATATACAGCTCAGTCTGAGAAGATGTACTAAGAGTCCTTTTGCATTGCAAAAAGTCACAGACGGTTGCATATCTTGGTTCTACAGTAAACCCACCTGGAGAGAAAGAGGTCAGCTTGCTGCAATGTGTGATGTGATGAGACAGGGGAAAACTCATGAATTAATATTGTTGCTTACAAATAACTGCTCTGCAAGGTCACAGCTCCCTCTTCTAGGCTCACTCCAGCAAGAGGAGGAAACCTGCAGTTACAGGATGAGAGCAAAGTTCCCAGAAGCCGGGGGGGGGGGATTGGAATATGATTATATGGGCAAGCATAAACAGTCCAGCATTAGAAACAAAGGTGAAAACTGTGACACCGAGCAAGACAACCTGGTGTTTTCAAAGTAACCTTGAACAGAACAATAGATTAAAGTCAAAAGGGACAAAAAGGCCAAAACCTTCGATACTGAAGGGGACAAGTATTGCTTCTCTCATGCAGCGAGTGTGGAAGCCTCATACAAACAGAAAGGATGAATTGAGAGAAGTGAAGGATAAAGATCACATTTTAATTAATAACTTCTTCATTAACACCCCCAGAAAGGTCATTAGATCATTCCAGCAAGCAGCAGAAGAGATAGGGAATTAAAGGCACATGTTTTGAATATATCTGTTATTGATCACTGTAGTCACTCTATTAATTCCAAACTAAACACTAGCAACTACAATTTAGATGTCTGGAATTAAATCTTCTCGCTTATCGGTACAGAAGATACTATTAACCTTGATATTTCAAGGGCCATTCTACTATGAACGGCTGGATTGGAAGAAACCTAACCTCTTGCTCAAGATCCCAGATCTATATATATATTTGCAGTCTTATCAGTTTGCTTCCAAGAGATAGCCTCTGCTTCCTTTTTCATGACTGCTAAAATTGCAAGAGCAAACACACAGAAGCAAACAGCATATTCAGTGTTGCAGCCCAAACCTAATTATCCATTAAAATCCTCTCTAGCAGCCATCAGTAAACCCGCCTACAAGGATTACCTAGTGAGTAAGGACGGAGGGAAAATTTGATTCACCCATAAACCTAATTTGGATCAAATCTTGTGGCTCTTATCAATTGGTTATACTCTTCAATAGTATAGTATCAGCCTTAAAGAAATCTGCAATGCTTTTGTTGTTGTTGTTGTTGCTGCTGCTGCTGCTGCTATTCCAGGGAGCTTTTAAGGGCAACAACAGCCATAAAAATTATTTCATTTACATTGTACCTTGGTGTTTTATTTAATTGCTGTAAACTATTCTGGGATCCAATCTGAGCTCAAACATGGAGTATAATTATAGTAATAAGCAATAAATATAGTTACACACACACACACACACACACACACACACAAAATCAATACTTTCAAATACCAAACTATTTAATATTATAAATTACATTTCCGTCCTACGCTTCCACCTAACATCTCAGGGTAACATACATGGTCCCATCATTTTATCCTCATAACATCCCTATGAGGTACAGCAGATTAAGTTGAGAGGTAGTGAGCAACATGTCTCAGTGAAGCTATGAGCCAGTATCTCTCCAGGAGCAATCCACCATTTTAATCACTATCAGGCATTGGTTCCCTAACACCCATTGTGTTAATTATTGATAACTTTGGACATATACACCCCAATTCATTTCTGTTCTATTTCAAGGTGTGTGTTTTTAGGTGTTACTGTTTATGCAAGAGGACTACACAACCATGATCATCTCCACCCCATCTAACCAACCCAGGATATTTTGGCACCTGAGAGGGACTCCAAAATGGCACCTTCCTCCCTGCCAGGGAAGAAGGGATAAGAGATGAGGGCAGAAGGAATGAGAAGATCTACGTCAGGAACAATGGGGGAAGAAAGGTTGACATCGAGATCTGCTGCCCCTATGGATCCTGCCGCCCGAGGCAGTCACCTCACCTTGTCTCATGGGTGTGCTGGAGCATCGTGGGGAGGGGAGGTTGTGTTCTGTCAGAAAGCGCCCTCCCCTTTCTTGGGCAAACCCAGTGCCTGGACATCTAAACACTCTTCGCGCAAGATGTTAGAAGTAGTTAACAGTCTTGACCAAAAAACGAGTAAGAAACTTAGCAGAATGCATGTGCTGCTTTTCATGACAAGTGCTTATTAAATTGTATTATTCCAATGGATACAATATTGTGTTGCTGTTTTCCCTGAAGTTATTCCCATTTGCATAACTTATGCATGCCGCGAAATGAATACAGCCTTTTGTGCCTTGAACTCAGCTAATACGGCTTGCCATTTTTACCTTTCTAAGATATGAGTAATGCGGTCTGAATGCCCAGAGGCTTCCCATAATGCATACATATGATTTATTATTTCTGTGTTTGTTTCCCACCCACCCCCTCTCTCATACACATGGACGCATTAAATAAAGATTAATAAGACCTTCCCGGGCACCATCATCAGTACTGCAAATGACAGACGTCATGCTGATGGGGCTCGCATCCCATCAAATGACCCGGCTTGTGCAACAAAACCCCCCGCGTGCACGCACACACACACACAAAATGGACTGAGTGCATTTCAAATCAAACAATGCCTTGGAGCACATCACATTTAAGAAGGAAAGTTTTAAGAATCTTTTAAGAATGATGGCTGGAAAATAGATCTTCCGCCCCAGCTCCTTATTATAGTGCCAGCACAAGTCATTTTACACGATATGCAACATGGAGGACTTCCAAAGGTTTTGCACCATCCAGGGACTCTTTAAATTCAGAACGACTGGAGAGTATAGAATACAATGCCTTATGAACCGTTCAGCTCTCCCCTTGGCTCACGGCTCCATTCTAATGCTCCATTCAGGCCCTCTGCTACCAGGTGGAGTCCTCTGCATCAGGAGATGGGGAACCTGCGATCCTCCAGATGTTACCAGATGTCAACATCCATCTGTCCCAAGCAGTGTAGCCAATGGTGAGGGATGGTGTCTATTGGGGTCCACCAACATCTGGAGTACCAAAATATCCCCATCCCTGTTCTACCTAACGGGGAAAGGCCCCAGTCCACAGAAATGTGTTCCTTGGGGAGAGAAGGCATTCAAAGGAGAAGAAGAAGAAGAGTTTGGATTTGATATCCCGCTTTATCACTACCCTAAGGAGTCTCAAAGCGGCAATCTCCTTTCCCTTCCTCCCCCACAACAAACACTCTGTGAGGTGAGTGGGGCTGAGAGACTTCAAAGAAGTATGACTAGCCCAAGGTCACCCAGCAGCTGCATGTGGAAGAGCGGGGAAGCAAACCCGGTTCACCAGATTATGAGTCCACCGCTCTTAACCACTCCGCCACTGCTAGAGGATACATTTGTTTATATAGGTCTCTTTTGATATCAACACCTATCCCTAGAACCTACCATCCAATTCCCCACAATATTTCGCAAGACCATTAATCGCCATTACATTTACAAAGGGGGCAACTGAGGTTGAAATACACAAACTTGGTGAGTTCATGGATGATCTTTTTATTATTATTATGTATTACATTTATACCTCTCCTTTTTTAGCAGCTCAGAAGAGTGCACATCACTGTCTCCACCAGCTATGTTATCTTAACAACAGTTCTGAAAGGTAGACTAGGCTGAGAGCAGGTGTCTGGTACAAAATCACCCGGTAAGCTTCATGGCATAAGTGGGAATTTGAACCTGGGTTATATCTCCCCCTGCCCACCGCAAGCCTGTTCAAAATTTTTAAGTGAGTAATGGCCATACATATAATGCTCTTTTTAGAAACGACAAGCAGCCTCCACCCATCTTGGATGGTGGCAAAGGCCTTTTAGGTGAGCTCCTCTCATATCAAAGCGTAAGTCATTTTAGGATTATCTTTAGGTACAAGAGATGCCAGCATGAAAAAGAAGCACGGGAAATATGAATATATAACAATAAGGGAATGTTTGCTTGCATCAATTTTATGGCTGTGAAAGCCATTAAAATTTGAAAGGGAGAAGTCAATGTATGATGATAGCAGGCAGCTTACAAACAAATGGGTTTTCTGAATGCACCGCTGAATAATTATGTTTATTAAGTTAATCTGGTTTTTTGCTATTGTTTAAATTATTCTAATTAACAATAACAATGAAAATGAGGACGCTCTTTTAATATAATTCAGGGCATGCTTTAGAATTGTGATTTCCACCCACCCACCCTGTTAGATTTTCAAGGAAAAAGTATGAAGTGGCAACATGCTTGAAAGCAGACTCAGTAGGGCAACATATTTCTGAAACCATGTACGGGGGTGGGGTTAGGCCTGTCTTTTGCACTGTGGCTGAAAAAAGTGCACACATATGAACACATATGGCGCATATGAACTCCCAGATACCATGATTACTAGAAAGTTCTGAATACTTTTGGTCTTCTTCTTCTTCTTTGGCGATCACTCGTAGCCGAGTAAGATTGTCTTCCATGACACGGTCTTAACAGTAAGTCGGTAAGTGACTGTGGAGGCCAATTCTGGATCCACACGTCCTTCTTCAGTGGGGACATAGGTTTCCGGGCAGGAATTGATCACGGTGAGGGTTTGCCAAGCGTGCCTCCTCTTAACATGTTTCTCCCTTTCGTCCTGAGTTTGAGGGTCTTCAAAGACCATGACACCTTTGGTAAAGGCTATTCTCCAACTGAAGCGCTCGCAGGCCAGTGTTTCCTAGTTGTCGGTGCTACAAAAAAATGCTACATTTTTTAAGATTTGCCTTGAGAGAGTCTTTGAAACTCTTTTTTTTTAAATAAATGATATTTATTAGAAGTTTAAGAATTACAGAAAAAAGAAAAAAGAAAACAACAAAATTTTTGACAAAACATACATTACAATACATAAAAGGAAAAGCATAAAAAACAATAACATTAAAACACACATCTAATGTTCCATATCTTTATCTTTCATTTACTTGTTTCATCGACCTCCTCACACCTCCCTTTTTGTATTCTAATTTAATTAATTGTTTCAGCAAATTCTTTCCATCTTTCTCAATTTTTGTTATATAATTTATCTTAACGTTCTAACCTATTAATTACCGTATTTTTCGCACCATAGGACGCACTTTTTCCCTCCTAAAAAGCAAGGGAAAATGTGTGTGCGTCCTATGGAACGAATGCAGGGGGGAGGCAGGCGGGAAAAGCCCCCAAGAGCCGCACACAAGCTCCGTGCGCTCTTGCGGGCTTTTCAACAGGAGGGAGAAGGGACTGACTGGCGGCATAAGTCCCTTCTCCCACCTCCCAGGAAAGCCAGGAGAAGCCGTGCAGCCCTTTTAAAAGGCGCGCGGCTTCTGCCGGTTTTGCGGGAGGTGGGGGAATCCCCCCGCCTCCCAGGAGAAGCCGTGCAGCCCTTTTAAAAGGCGCGCGGCTTCTGCCAGTTTTGCGGGAGGTGGGGGAATCCCCCCGCCTCCCAGGAGAAGCCGTGCAGCCCTTTTAAAAGGCGCGCGGCTGCTGCCAGTTTTGCGGGAGGTGGGGGAATCCCCCCGCCTCCCAGGAGAAGCCGTGCAGCCCTTTTAAAAGGCGCGCGGCTGCTGCCAGTTTTGCGGGAGGTGGGGGAATCCCCCCGCCTCCCAGGAGAAGCCGTGCAGCCCTTTTAAAAGGCGCGCGGCTTCTGCCAGTTTTGCGGGAGGTGGGGGAATCCCCCCGCCTCCCAGGAGAAGCCGTGCAGCCCTTTTAAAAGGCGCGCGGCTGCTGCCAGTTTTGCGGGAGGTGGGGGAATCCCCCCGCCTCCCAGGAGAAGCCGTGCAGCCCTTTTAAAAGGCGCGCGGCTGCTGCCAGTTTTGCGGGAGGTGGGGGAATCCCCCCGCCTCCCAGGAGAAGCCATGCAGCCCTTTTAAAAGGCGCGCGGCTGCTGCCAGTTTTGCGGGAGGTGGGGGAATCCCCCCGCCTCCCAGGAGAAGCCGTGCAGCCCTTTTAAAAGGCGCGCGGCTGCTGCCAGTTTTGCGGGAGGTGGGGGAATCCCCCCGCCTCCCAGGAGAAGCCGTGCAGCCCTTTTAAAAGGGGCGCGGCTTCTGCCGGTTTTGCGGGGGGTGGGGGAATCCCCCCGCCTCCCAGGAGAAGCCGTGCAGCCCTTTTAAAAGGCGCGCGGCTTCTGCCGGTTTTGCAGGAGGTGGGGGAATCCCCCCGCCTCCCAGGAGAAGCCGTGCAGCCCTTTTAAAAGGCGCGCGGCTTCTGCCGGTTTTGCGGGAGGTGGGGGAATTTCCTCACCTCTCACAAAAGCCAGGAGAAGCCGCGATACCTTTAAAGGGTTTGCACGGCTTCTGCGGGCTTTTGGGAGAGGTGAGGGAATCCCCCCACCTCCCAGTAAAGCCAGGAAAGCCCTGTGCAGCCCCTCCGCCAAGGAGAGGCTGCACGGGGCTAAAGGGGAAGCCAAAACAGCGAGCGGGATCCATCCCGTTCGCTGCCTTGGCTTCCTCCATAGCTGCGCGCAGCCCCTCTGCCAAGGAGAGGCTGCACGGGGCTATGGATTCTTTAGCCCCACGCAGCCTCTCCCGGGAGGGAGAGACTGCACGGGGCTAGGGGAAGCCAAAACAGCGAGCGGGATCCATCCTGCTCACTGCCTTAGCTTCCTCCATAGCTGCGCGCAACCCTTCCGGCAGGGAGAGGTTGTGTGCAGCCTGTACGCTGCTCTTTGGGGCTGCGGGGGGGGGGATATTTTTTTTCTTGAATTCCCCCCCTAAAAACTGGGTGCGCCCTATGGTCCGGTGCGCCCTATGGTGCGAAAAATACGGTAACTCAACAAATCCTTTCCATCTTTCACTATATTCTGTCATTCAATTTACCTTAATTTATTTAACCTTATCTTACCATAAAAAACCTTAAAACTTAATACTTATTTGTACATAACTCCTTATATCATTTCTACTAAAGCCAAATAGTTTCATTCCAACATTTTTCCTAATACTCGTTAATTTTACACTAATTCTCAAAATAATTTTTTTAAAACTTTCTTCCAATCTTCATCCAACGTCTCTTCTTCCTGGTCTCGGGTTTTGTCAGTCCTTCTTGTCCATTCCATCTAGTCCATCAACCTGGTGATCTTATGTCCGAGGCTCTTAAGTCTTTTCCATGTCCCTTCTGCAGATCTTCTTCTTGTTTATACCTGCACTTTACTTTGTCTTTTGTTGATCTTTTTCTTAATTTCTTTCCTTTCTCCTGAGGGGTAGGTCTCGGGAGGTCTCCAATCCAAAAATATCTCCATCTCCCCTCAGCAGATCAGCCCATTCCCCACAGTCCCATTCCCCACAGTCAACATTGTAATCCAGAAAGTATTTAAAAGCATGTTTCAAAGTCCTTCCAAAATTAAGAGCCCTCACAACTCCAGACCCCCCCTGGTCCACTCCAGATTCAAACTTCAAGAACAGCGGTTTATGCTCCTGCAAGGCCTCGGGTCTCTCCATTTGTGTTACTTGAGGTTCAACAGCGACCTCCTCCATTATCTTCTGCACTTGCCCTGTCAAAACAGGTTCCTGGGTTGGTTCCTGAATGGTTTCTATATGGGTATTCGCTGTTTGTCCAAAGTTTTTAACTGCAACAGTCATCAAATCCATCTTCTCATGCATCTGCTCCAGCAAAGCGCTTGTCTTGCAAAAAGCAAGCACCAAAACTTCTTCTAAACACATTTTTATTCAAGGTCAGAGTCTGGTCTCACGATCCTAATCTTCACAGCTGTGAAATCCCCAGATCGACTCCAGCAACAATTTAACAAGCTCCCTCTAGAGGAGACAATTTCTATTTGTATCCATCTTTTGAAAGCAGGACCAACAAAAGAAAATTACTTTCATTTTTCAAATATTTTGTTTCTTTTGAATGCAAGAGGCAACATTGGAATCAATTTGTTTCTCTTTTTTAACTATCTGTCAAAAGATGTTCCATTCAAACTTATATATGCTTAATTCCTTATAATATTTCCACTAAAGCCATATAATTTCATTCCAACAATTTTTCTAACACTCATTAATTTAACAATATTTCTCTAAATAAATTTTGAAACTTTTTTCCAATCTTCTTCCACCGTCTCTTATCCCTGGATTTGGATTCTGTCAGTCCTTTCTATCAATTCCATATTGTCCATCAACCTGGTGATCTTCTATCCGAGGCTCTTAACTCTTTTCCATGTCCCTTCTGCACGTCTTCTTCATATCTATACATGTGCTTCACTTTGTCTTCTGCTGATCTTGTTCTTAGTTTCCTTCCTTTGGCTCTGAGGAGTAGGTCTCGGGGAAACTCCAACCTAACAATGTCATTATTCCTTCTCGACAGGTCAGCCCATTTTCCATATTCAGAACTACAGTCCAAACGATATTTTGGAGCGGTTTCAAAGTCCCTCCAAAGCTAAAAGCCCCCACAACTCCAATCTCCCCCTGACCCAAATCCAGATCCCAAACCTGTATAAGGGGATCTATCCAACTTTCCTTCTCCAGTCCAAGCGGGAGTCCATCCCTCCAGATCTGGCTTTCTCTGGATTCGATCGTAAAAGGCAACAGCTTATGTTCATCAAATTGCCTCTGTAAGGCCGGGGCTCTATCCACTTGAATTACTTGAGGTTCAACCACAACTTTCTCCTTTTTCTTCTCCACAGCTTGTAATGTCAAAACAGATTCCTGAATCAAATCCTAAGTTATTTCTGTATAAGTATTCACCTCTAGGCCCAACTCAGTCATTTTTTGTCCCATATTGTCAATTTTAATAATCATCACATCCGTCTTCTTATGAAGCTGTTCCAATAAAGCACTTGTCTTGCAAAATGCAATCACTAGGGCTTCCTCTGTCAACATTCTTGTCCAAAGTCAATCTCTGTTTCTCACGGTCTTTAATCTCTACAGCTGGAAAATTCCCCAGCTCCACTCCTGCAACAGTTTCAAAAACTCCCTCTAGAGGAAACAATTTCTATTTGTATCCGTCCTTTTAAACAAATATTCAGCAACAAAGTTAGTTCAATTTCAGTTACATTTGTTCCTTTTCAAGTGCAAAAGGAAACAATGGAAACAATATATTTCTCTTATTTAGCTATCTGTCAGCATACGTTATTCACAGTCAATGAACTTTCCCAAAAAGTCGATCTTACTGACAGCCCTTTCCCAGGTTCAAGACGGTGGTAATTTATCTTCCTTCACTCTCTCTCCTGCAGGCTTAGGCAGTCTAAAATTTCCCCCCTCTTCTCCTGCTTCCAAGGGGAGTTTAGTAGTTTTAATCGATGGAGATTTAATCCTTTACAAAAGGCTTACCAGACTTTAGTTTGCAACGTCTTTGCTTCAATCTATTTACAAAAGGGGAAGGCGGACTTCCTGTTTGGAACCTTCCCGTTTCGATGCCAAATTACGATGTTTAAAGATCCAATTTTTTGTTCTACTCACGGGTAGTTGTTTAAAATCCAATTGTCCACAGGAAAAAGTCAGCGCTCTCTGGCAACAGTAATGCAGCTTCACTCCGTGAAAAAAGCAGTCGATTCAAAGAACCGTGCCACTCACCCCACGTCGCTCCGGAACCCCGAAACCGGGTTTCCCCGCGAGTAGGGGAGGCGCAAAAGGTGCCAGCCGAATCCCACGTCCACAGGCTTCTCCCGCCTGTGGTTTTTAATGGGTCTCCGCCTCGCCGTGGCGGTCCAGACCCTGATTCCCATGGAGCGGATTCCTCCCGATCAGAGGAAATCTGCCATTGCCGGAGGCGCTAACCCGAAAGTCCTGTTATCTGCAATTGTTGCTGTCATATTATCATGGAGGAGCCGAAGGATGTTCACAAATTTATCTGGGCAGCCAATTTTCAGAAGGACAGTCCATAGGGCATTATGATTTACAGTGTCGAAGGCCTTAGTAGGTCAATAACGCCATATACAGTGGTACCTCGGGTTAAGAACTTAATTCGTTCTGGAGGTCCGTTCTTAACCTGAAACTGTTCTTAACCTGAAGCACCACTTTAGCTAATGGGGCCTCCCGCTGCTGCCGCACCGCCAGAGCATGATTTCTGTTCTCATCCTGAAGCAAAGTTCTTAACCCGAGGTAAAATTTCTGAGTTAGCAGAGTCTGTAACCTGAAGCGTATGTGTCAGAGCTGCTCTCAGGTCCCAGCTCACAGAGGACCATGCTAGCCGGCAATGCTGTATAAAAGTCTTTATTGAGTTACAGTTTCCATTTTCAAGCCGCAGCGTGCATCTCTACGTCTTAGAAGCTAGACCGGCGAAGCTCCGTCTGATTCTCCGCCCCCTGTACACCAACTTAATACCCTAGCCTTACTCCACCTCTTCCGCCTTTCCCTTCTTCGCTGGGTCCCTCTGCCCCCCGGGTCTCTTCCTTTCTGGACTCTTCTGACGCAGACCCCCCGGACCCTTCTCCCTCCTTGCGGCGGGCTTTGGGACCCGGCTCCCTTTCCGGGCTGCTTACTGTGCCGCCTTCCTGTGTATTTGAACTTGGCGCGCGCGCCCAACCTTCCACCTTCCTCTTGACCGTTTCCTCGCTTCCCGACGGAGGTGTGGCCAATCCTGACTCATGCTCTCCCTCCTGCGGTGGGCTGCCGGATCCCGATACCTGGCACCCTTCCTCCCTACTGCTCTCTATTGGGGAAGCTGGTCCCGATTTCCAACTGCTACTCTCTGAGTCTCCTCGGGTCCCTCCTCCCTGGGGTGTCCCCCTGGGTCCCCCCCTTGCTCTGGCCACTGGCGCCCCTTTCTGCGAGTCTTCCGATTCACTGGAAAGACTCGGAGATCTCGGGCTGCCGTCCTCGCTCATATTTCCTTTTGATTCCTCCCCTTCGCTCTCTATTTATTCTCTTTCCTGTGCCTCTGCTCCTGAACCCCTGACAGTATGTAACCCAAGGTACCACTGTACAGGGATTGGTTTTGCTCTGAATACTTTAGCATCTGTCAGCATTAGTGTATGAAATTTCATTCATAAAAGAGGCAGCATGGGTCAAGCATAGATCTAGCTAAGCTAGAATTATCCTGCAGGGCTTCCCTCAACTCCTTCTATTTGACTTTCAGGGAGCACACACTTATAGTGGTAGAAACATCTGTCCATGCTTGCTGCTGAATGCAAGCTCCGTTTCCTATTATATATTATGTATTCCTGCCACTGATTCAATGCTTTAATTTTTAAAAGTTCTCCTCTCCATACCTTCTCTACGGAGATAAATTTACCTTCATAATGTAAGGTGTAACCCCCAGTGTCGCAATGGCTCAGTGTGTCTGGGTGTGGTGGTTCAAGACCTCTCTAGAACTTCTGGACATCTAATGCAGCTGAATGTTGGAGAATCCAGGAAAACAGAAAGTACCTCTTCACGCACTATACTACCCAAATCACTCCCACAGGGGGCAGTGATGGCCAGCAGTTTGGATGGCTTCAAAAGAGGGTTGGACAAACGCATGGAGGACAAGGCGATCAGTGGCTACTAGCTATGTTCTGTCTGCAGATCAGAGGCTTCTGGATGCAAGTTCCTTGAAATATACTCGGACTCGAGTGTGGATTTCATGCTCTTTATTCAGCTCATAGTGGTGAGGAGGAATGGAAGTTCCCCCCAGAATGTTTGCTTTATATACATTATTTACACAATGGGCCCCACGTGATTGGCTAATTCTGGGATTCTCCTGTAGGCCAATCAGGTTGCGGATTCACTTCCACCTGGAGCTGGATTGGGTGGGTCCTGTGGACCAATCAGACTGCTGCATTCTGGATCCTATTGTTCTAGGACCAATCAGGCTGCTGCATTCTGAATTCTATTGTTCTAGGACCAATCAGCCTGCTGCATTCTGAATTCTATTGTTCTAGGACCAATCAGCCTGCTGCATTCTGGATCCTATTCAACTCAGTACATAACATTCTTGGAAGCCACAGGAGGGGAGTGTGCTTGAACCCTGCTTGCAAGTTTCCATAGGCATGTGGCTGGGCCACTATGACAACAGGATGCTGGACATAGATGCCAACTCCCTGGGGCCCTGGGTGCCCAAGAGCACACAAAATTCCCCATGAAGGGACCAGGCACCCACAAATTTCGGTGCCAGGGCCATGCACGCCAAATGGCACCCACAGCCCTGGGCACCCACAGTCGCGGGGCCAAGTTGGCACTCCTGATGATGGAATGGATACAGAACTAGCCCAAGATATTTTGCTGCCATCCTCCTATGGTTCAGAAGGTGACTGCACTGAGAGCTGACTCTAACGTCGACGCTGGCAACAGGTTCACCACACCCTCCATCACACCTGAGGGTTGCTGGTTAGTTTAGGGGGTGTCGTGCAGGTCCCCCAGCATACCCACTTCTGCTCCCCAATGAAGGAGAGCAGCCTCTGACACCTGAGGGGGCTTCCTCCCTCTGCTGAATGTAACCAGATGAGCCATGGGCCTGATCCTGCAGGCTCGTCTTATCTTCTTCTGGTGTTATATTATTAAATGGCTTCCAGATGTGAGCGACTATGACAAAGCCAAGCTCCTCCAGCTGCTTCTGTCACTTCCACTGGCAAAGCATGAGATTCCAGCCTTCTGTGTGGAGCAGCATTTTGAATTAATGTAGCAAAAAGGAGGATTCAAATAAGTGGGGAAGGAAATCATATGAATTGGTATTGCGGATGTCATCGAAAAACACCCTTCTGTACAGCTCCTACCCAGCAACCTTCCGGATATTAACAGGGAGAAATGTAAAGTAATTTTAACAGGGAGAAATGTAAAGTATTGCACTTGGGCAAAAAAAATGAGAGGCACAAATACAAGATGGGTGACACCTGGCTTGAGAGCAGTACATGTGAAAAGGATCTAGGAGTCTTGGTTGACCACAAACTTGACATGAGCCAACAGTGTGACGCGGCAGCTAAAAAAGCCAATGCAATTCTGGGCTGCATCAATAGGAGTATAGCATCTAGATCAAGGGAAGCAATAGTGCCACTGTATTCTGCTCTGGTCAGACCTCACCTGGAGTACTGTGTCCAGTTCTGGGCACCACAGTTCAAGAAGGACACTGACAAACTGGAACGTGTCCAGAGGAGGGCAACCAAAATGGTCAAAGGCCTGGAAACGATGCCTTATGAGGAACGGCTAAGGGAGCTGGGCATGTTTAGCCTGAAGAAGAGGAGGTTAAGGGGTGATATGATAGCCATGTTCAAATATATAAAAGGATGTCACATAGAGGAGGGAGAAAGGTTGTTTTCTGCTGCTCCAGAGAAGCGGACACGGAGCAATGGATCCAAACTACAAGAAAGAAGATTCCACCTAAACATCAGGAAGAACTTCCTGACAGTAAGAGCTGTTCGACAGTGGAATTTGATGCCAAGGAGTGTGGTGGAGTCTCCTACTTTGGAGGTCTTTAAGCAGAGGCTTGACAACCATATGTCAGGAGTGCTCTGATGGTGTTTCCTGCTTGGCAGGGGGTTGGACTCGATGGCCCTTGTGGTCTCTTCCAACTCTATGATTCTATGATATAAAATAGGAAAATAGCAGAAGCAAAAGACCTTTGGAATTAGACCCAAACCCTTAAGATTTTTTAAAGCAGAGTAAAAGAAATTCTCCACTTCACATTACATCTATCCTTGTTTAACCACTTTTTTATGCTGCACTATGTTAACCATAATAGGGAGCACTTAGAATATAAAGCTAAAAACCAAAGCGTTGCAGGACTGCTAAACATTACAACAGTGGCCTAATGGCTAAACTAGGCAGAGATTTCCAACAGAGGACAGGAATAAAGATTGGGATTCATTGTACATTTTGACAATGGCTGGCCCACACTTTTTTCCTTTCTTTTTTTTACTTCTTCTTATCATCTCCAGATAAAGCAATGGTCAGATCTATTTTAAAATGACATCAGGAAGCAGGGGAAGGAAACATATAGCTTGTATGGGCTCTTTCCAACAACAAAAGCCCAGCACTGTGATGTTCCCATACAGGAAGCAAGGACTGGCAAAGACCAGCTTTCTCCATCATCAGAGACCCAAGTCATGTGTCCTTTCACCTCCACCACAATGGCCTTTGTGGCGCTTCACTGGGGCCTCCTGCTCGGCACAGATGCAACCTTGAACTCAAGCCAAAAACCTGAATATCTGAAATGAGCCTCAGCGTTAAAAGACCTGATGCCTTCTGCTCTCTGGTTTTGGGAGAGCAGGATGGGAGCCAACAACCCACATTTCATAGCGAGGTTCACTTCATGCATGCAAAAGAGAGTTTTCTCAGATTAAGACTTGGCAGGAAACTCTGAGATTTTATCCTTAGGCAGGAAATTCATCCTTACTCAAGAAACATTCAAAGGCCTGTAACACACATTACATCTGGGTGGTGTTCGTACTCATGTGAATGTGTGGTAAACCTGCAGTAGTTGCAATATAT
Organism: Podarcis vaucheri; assembly: GCF_965113315.1. NCBI lineage: Eukaryota > Metazoa > Chordata > Lepidosauria > Squamata > Lacertidae > Podarcis > Podarcis vaucheri. The sequence continues at coordinate 108,613,666 of NC_138760.1, read as the reverse complement.
CCCACATCTCCTAGCTTTATATTACTTACACTGAGTGGCAGTGGACCTCCGGGGTTTCAGACAAAGAATACTCACAGTCTAAGGTTACCAGACTTACCAGACGTCCCCGTTTCCTGGGGACAGTCCCTGGATTTACAAATCAGTCCCCTGACAAAATCCATCTATTTAGTAGGAAATTGAAACGTGTCCTCGGATTTATTGAAAAAAAATCTGGTAACCTTATCCTAGTCCTATCCAGAGACACCACAGACTGAACCTTTCGTTACATTTCTCCTAATAATAATTATTAATTTTCCTTACAGACCACCGGTTGCTTTTTACAGGCAACTCCCCATTTATGCTTGTTCAAGGCATGTGAGACCATGCACATGTGTATCACCACAAATCCAGAAGTGGCACAAAAGGGGTAAAAATGGCCCTTAAAAGCATGTGAAAATGGCAAAAAAATGGCACAAAAGCAGTGTCTATCAGTCACGTGAGCCTTTGCAAGTGCAATCCTAAGAGCCCTTGCATCGACCTTTGAGGCCTGTGGAGAGTTGGTGTTTGAGAAAGGATGTTTGGAGGGAGCAATGGTGGTGTCTGCAGGCTTCTTCAATTGTGATCCCAATATAGGCGATCTCATTTAAACATCTGATGCCTCTAAATGTAACCCCTGTGTAAATGGGGAATTGCCTGTACATATCGTTCCAAGGCAATTGTTCCTCATCAATTTCACACATACACAAAAATTATATAGTCCTGTGAGTTTTCATGTATGTGGTAAATATCAGCTGCCATCATATGGGAGCCCAAGCACAACGCATACCTCCACATGAAACTACAGTGGTACCTTGGGTTAAGTACTTAATTCGTTCCGGAGGTCTGTTCTTAACCTGAAACTGTTCTTAACCCGAAGCACCACTTCAGCTAATTTGGCCTCCTGCTGCGACTGCGCCGCCGGAGCACAATTTCTGTTCTCATCCTGAAGCAAAGTTCTTAACCCGAGGTACTATTTCTGGGTTAGCGGAGTCTGTAACCTGAAGCGTATGTAACCTGAAGCGTATGTAACGCAAGGTACCCCTGTAATATGGTCGCATCTTACCTTGACGTGGCAAATCAAATTCAAATATCCTCCCCACATAAGGCAATGAGATTTAGCCTAGGAACTACCCCCTGCTATCTAGCTGAAATAAATAGAGCAGAAGCACCATGGATTATAAACTACAAGTTCAAGCAACTGAGCAGGCTACAGACAAGGGAGGTTTAAGGCTGAGGTAGTCAGGAGCTTGGACAAAGAAGGCAGGTCACAAGAGGCAAAAAGCTAAACACTGCACCAGAAGCACCAACTGGTTTTCTAAATAACAGTGAATCGGGAAGAACCTGTTTTGATCTCCAGTCTTCTCTGATCTCTTCTAAAGGTCTGAGCAGCTCTTTTGGAATCTGTGCAAGACTGTGCTCTAGACTTCCTTGGTAAATGTACGTTTGGTGGTTCTGCTGAAGGGGAAGTGCACTTTTTCTCTGGGTGGCATGCACCTGGGATGTTGAATGGGTTTGATAAGGCGCCCTTTCTCCATAGACTCATTGAGTTGGAAAGGGCTGCAAAGGTCATCTACCCCCAACCCCCTGCAATGCAGGAATCTTTCACCCAATGTGGGGCTCGAACCCACAAACCTGGGATGAAGAGCCTCATGGTCTACATGAAACATTTTCCTCCTCTATCGATGGGAACTGTGGGTTTCTTTGAATCACTACATACCTAGGTTGAAGATGTTGTTGCAAACTTCTAGGGCACCACTGCAATTTCCTTCTAGACAGTCCCCCTGGATCTGCCATGCCTGACAAGGAACCTCTGGTATATGCAATCTGGGGAGAAATGGCTTGTAACAGTTGTCGCCCAAGCAGACTTTTGCTTACCAAGTCAAGCACACTAATAAAAAAGCAATATTACCATTTTACTTAGATGGAAAGGTTTGCCAAAGTGGTTTCCTACTTGAAGTTAGTCAACTGGCCATTAACCAAAACAGCGAAGGACCTGGAAGCCCCAAAGTAAATATTATTTGGGTGTCTTGAAAACTGTGACTCCAATCCACAGTGCTTTCCCTGACACTAAGTACATACAGATATGGGTGTCTAAACAACCCCTGAAACTAGGAGTTCTTCCTAGAAGGCACAGGTCCAAGAGGTCTTGTCTTTGCCCTGCTGCTTTCTCCCGGAAAACCCACTCTTTAGTGATAAATCAGAACAAATGCCAATCCATGGAAAACCCAATCGCTCCTAATAAATATATTGTTGAAATTCAGCACTAAACTGCAGATTTTCCCTGGGGAGAGTAATGGGGCAAACAGAGATGTAGATGAGCCCTAGCAGTGAAGGAAGTATTCCATCCTGACTGGATTTTCAAAGGAGGGGGTGTTATTCTTGGTAGGTAGTCAACACAAGATCAGTATTCCGAACCTTAGCATTGTATCTCAGTTCAGCATCCCATAAGTAAGATGTGGGCCTAGCTACCTGTATCAGAGGAAAGGATTATGAGAATTTTGTTGCGCCTATTCTCTTTTGTGATAATAAACTTGCCTAAACTGTCAAGGGAGTTGGGGAACAAATGAGTTAAATCAATAAAGAAAAGTGTGTGCTTGCAATTATTTCATTTCACTGGTCAATGTACAGTGGAAACAAGAAAACGGAGACCTTTTTAAGGAAAACATAATCTGTGTTTGATCTAATTGAGAAGTCGTGGTGTCAGCAGTTTAAATATCACAACAAAATGCTGATAGTCATTATGTTAATGTGGAGGTGAGGGATGGGAGAACAAGAAGTCACACTAAAGAGGCCTAATTTGTTTTGTGTTTTCATGGTGGCAAAGACTTGGCAACAGAACCTTCAAACAGGGAAAATAATATCATGTTACTGGGTCATACAATCACTGCAATAAGAACCAGATAAGGAACTGATCTTCAGAAGTATTTGCAAAACAAAAAATACCTGTAATACATCGGTGGGGAGCATATAAAGGAACTAAATCCTGGGACTGTGTCTTATGGAGAGATTTTAGGACCAGGAATATAATGAGCAAAATATAATCAAATTAAAATAAATTGCTTAAGGTATCAGTCTGTCTTTCCTGGTTTACCTGGCCAGGAAAAGTCTTTAGGGCTGTCTGCACTTAACATGAGACAAATGCTGAGAAAGTGAATAATTAGAGGTGACTTGTACCACCAATGATAGAAACTTTTGCAAATGATTTCTAGGGCTGAGCCTAAAAAGATTCCTCCCCCCACTTTTGCAGCCTTGTTCACAGCTGACAGACAGAGGCCTCCGGTTTTGTAGGTTTTAGATCTTAACCGTAATAACTCACAAGTCATGCTCATTTCAGTGAGGTTAGTGGGCAGTGTTATGGGTCTGGGAAAGCAGGACCCACCCCCAATTTTCTCTACATTCAGTGAAGGGTTAGAATTTGAGCAAACTCATAAATTCATGAATGAAGCAAGGGCTGGAAATAATTCTTGGCTAGCTTCCTCATGAGGTCAGGCTGGCAACGGCTTGTGTGGGGGCAGGTCATTGAAGAAATAAAAGGATGACAATGGCCTGGCTTGTTTGAAAATGGCAAGCCATTGGCAAAACTAAGACCCTGTGCTCAGTAGCTTTTGGGGTAGGGTAGCAGTGGCTTGATGTAAGCAACCGGGGGAGGGGGCAGGGGCAGGGGCGGAGCAAGGTGGGGGTGGACCCCCGGGTGTCATTACCGAGGGGGATGACATTTGGCATGCCACCCACCCGCAACTCCCGCCTACCCCAAGCCGTCGGGGGAAAGGGGGACAGTTGCGCCACTTTTCGCCGCTTCGTTTTGACAGCTCCGCACTCCCGGGCTGCTGGAGGAGGCAGGCAAGGAGAGGACAGGAAGTAGGCAGGTGAGCAAACAAGCGGAGGGTGGAGGGAAGGAGAGAAGCAGAAGCTCTCTCAACTCAGGACCCAAACCCAAACCCTGCAACCCTAAAAAAAGCTCAACAACTGGTAATGACAATGGGTAAATCACAGCCAGTCTTTTTATACTGTGAGTAGATCTCTTGGGTCCCTGCAACGGGGTGAGCTCCCATTCCTCGGTCCCTGCCCCTGCCAACCTAGCAGTTCGAAAGCACATCAAAGTACAAGTAGATAAATAGACACCACTCCGGCGGGAATGTAAACGGCGTTTTCGTGCGCTGCTCTGGTTCGCCAGAAGTGGCTTTGTCATGCTGGCCACATGACCCAGAAGCTGTATGCCGGCTCCCTCAGCCAGTAAAGCGAGATGAGCACCGCAACCCCAAAGTCGGCCACGACTGGACCTAACGGTCAGGGGTCCCTTTACCTTTACTAGATCTCTTGGGAGTCCAACAAGATTTCAATGGGGGGGATGACAATAACTTTTCTGCACCGGGTACCACCTGACCTTGCTACGCCACTGGGACGGGGATGTGTTTTGCAATGAGCTTGAGAAACAGAGGTTACTGGCGGAGGGAGTGTAGGATGCAGAAGGGAAGGAGTTGCTTCCTGCAAGTTCTGCTAGGAATGAGAATGAGGAAATGGGCAGAACACCATGGAGGGACTGAAGAGAAGAAGCCTGGCTGGCTGGCTGGAGCAGGCTGTTAAAGAGAGACGAGATGGTGCTTAGGGTGTCTTAGAATCCAATGCTGTGCTGCTGGGAAGGACAAGCCCCTCTTGAAATGTGAACACTGCAAACTCTCTCTCCATAAAACTCAGGTGCCAACATGCGTGAATAAATCGTATTTCTTAAAGACTCTGCCGTGCCTCATTCCAAAGGAACAAAAGCCCTGGTTAAGTGCCAAGACCTCTGGAATCTCACACCGCTCGGCAGAGATTGGGGTGGCCGGTAAAAGGCAAGTCAGCATGCTTAGGATTTCAGACTGCATCTCTCATGTTCTCCATTCCTCTGCAGCTACACAGACCACACTGACCGAGAGAGGGGCGAAAAGCCACTGCTTTATAAATGGGATATATCTGGGCAGCTGTTAGAAAGGAGGAATTCAGACACAAAGTCTGCAGTGAGCGTTGCAGGGTGGGCTCTCGGCTGCCCTGGCACTTGACAGCATCAGGAAATCAGTGATGGGGATGAGGGGGAAGAGTCCTAACCTCAGTTGCGTGTCAGCACATTTATGCACAAAAAAAGATTATATCTGATACACTTCTGTCATCAGGCACATAAAAATATATTATCTGGCTTACAGTTGGCAGGACTATATATTCACAACAAAAAGGTTTGCGCTAACAAACTTTACTCTGCGTGTGTGCGTGCGTGTGTGTGTGTGTGTGAGAGAGAGAGAGAGAGAGAGAGAGAACTCTGTAAGCCACTACGAAAAGGTAAGTGAATCTATTTCCCCCCTTCTATTCATTATGAGGAAACTTGCAAGTATTCTTAAGCTAAAGCCTGTAAATTCCACCTCCCTTAGAAAGCTTCTTTTAAAAAAAAAAGTCACAGAGAGGCACTGCTAGCAGGCAACTTGTAAATTTTACTCAGCTCTGCAGGAAATTGGCTCCTATTATGTTGGCGTCCCTGAATGTGTCAAACACTTGTTTATTACAGCAGTGCTGTATTCATTGAGTTTTCCTCCAAAAGGCTGAAATCGGTAAGCTGTGGCTTACCGGTGCTTCTTAGTGCTGACTTCCCCACTTTTTCCTATTAAAAAGTATGCAATGAATATTTCTCAATAACCCCTACTGCTTTCATCTATAATAAGAGACAGAAATAATTCAAAAATGCTGCCTGGAGGCCTTAAAGTATCGTCGGAGCTACCCCTCGGTTTATTTTTCCCACTGTAAAGAATTATACAAGAAGTCCAGAATATGTCAGACTCTGTTCCCATGCAAATCAATGGTAGTGTGAGTCTTCAGAGACCAACAGCAGAACACTCCATTGCTCATACTGATAAAAGCTCAACCTTGAAGATCTTACAGCAGGTGATGGGGAAGCTGTGGTGTACCAGATGTTGTTGGACACCAGTTCCCTTTAGCCCTCAGCCAGCACTGCCCATTATCAGGAATGATGGGAGTTAAGGTGCTATAAAAGTGCAAGTAGATAAATAGGTACCGCTCTGGTGGGAAGGTAAACAGCGTTTCCGTGTGCTGCTCTGGTTCGCCAGAAGTGGCTTAGTCATGCTGGCCACATGACCCGGAAGCTGTACGCCGGCTCCCTTGGCCAATAAAGCAAGATGAGCGCCACAACCCCAGAGTCGTCCACGACTGGACCTAAAGGTCAGGGGTCCCTTTACCTTTACCTAACATATGGAGGTCCTTAGGATCACCTTCTCTGCAGCAGCAGCATTATTATTATTATTATTATTATTATTATTATTATTATTATTATGTCAGCAAATCTCAAGGCAGATTCAAAACAGATCACAGTATCTGGAATAGGGTGGGTCCTAAAACACACATCTCAAGTTTCAGATGCCAGGGTAAATGGTTTGTTTATCTTCAGCATTCACCGAAAGTTATATAGTGAAGAAGCCAGACACACTTCTGCGGGGAGGGAATTACACAATTTGTCCCACAGTATGCCCTCTCCCAGGCCACCTACCCCCAAGCTTCTGAGGATAGTGGAACTACACTCTTAACACCTGGGAGATTTTGTAGGGCAGAAGGCAGTCTTTCAGATATTTGGGGCTTTAAACACCAGTGTGAGTACCTTAAATTACTCCCAGAAACCAACCGGCAGCTGTTTCTGAACAAGGGTTATATGAGTTAGTAATCTGTGAGTAATCTTCCAGGGCAACCCCACAGGACTAGTTACAACCATCTAAAAGACAGCAGCAGCAGCAGTAGCAACAACAACAAACCAGTTTTAAAACTTACGTTTAAAAATTATGGGAAGTTTAATGCTTGTGAATGCATTAGAAGGGTGGAGCAGAAATTCTCAAATAAATAAAATAATAAACATGGTACTTGTATGTTTTGCCTCATGGGGCAAAGCTCAAAACCTGCAGGACTGCTTCAAGAAATCTTTCATTTCTCTGTGTCCAGCTTGGATGCTGCCAGCCCAGAATACTAGTTCCTACTCTCTTTCTTCAATTATTCCTGCAAAGGTTCCCTGATCCAGGTCCTAGCACTCTTTGTGCAAATTATCAAGCATTTTCTTTCTTTCTTTCTTTCTTTCTTTCTTTCTTTCTTTCTTTCTTTCTACCTGGCTGATAACTTATGGCTTGGGCATTCTAGTGAGTAATTTGAAGCCTTGGTATTTTCCACCAGCTCCCCTTTATCAAATCTTCAGGCTGAAGGGGATGTTGAATATCCAGCAATATTTAGGTAGGTAATGCAAGTTATACACTTTCGAAATATGAAGGCCGGCTAACTGCAGTGAGGCAAAATTTCAAACCGTGGAATAGATAAGGAGGTGCAAACATAACCTTAAAAAATGCAATAATGTTTCTGAACTGCAAAAAAAGGTGCTATTTGAAGGATAAAAATCAACAGTAAGAAAAGTTCTGCAGCGTAGCAGATTAAGGTTTCACACACAGCAGAAAAGACAAATGGTGTGAGAAGGCACAATGCAGCTGCGAAGCATCTTTCATCTTAATATATAGAGCAAAGAGCCAAAACAAGGGAGAAGGCTCCACGTTGGTTTCCTTTGTTAAAGCTCATGAGAAGCAGTGGCGTAGCGTGGGTTGTCAGCACCCGGGGCAAGGCAAGTAATTTGCGCCCCCTAACCCGTGGATTTGTGCCCCCTAACCTGTGGATTTGCGCCCCCTAACCCTAACCCCCAGATGTTGCGCCCGGTGCGGCCGGCTCCCCCTGCACCCCCCACGCTACGCCACTGATGAGAAGCACTTCACGAGAACATAAGACTCACCTTTCTCGTTTCCATCAGATGGAGGAGGAAGAGAGGGACAGGGCCTGGGGTGCGTGCTGTTCTCCACTATTCTGTGAGCCCCAACTAAATCCGTTATTTCTGTAAGCAACCCCAGTGAGTCGTCCTCTTCTATGCAGAGAACACAGACAGGCCAATGCCCTCTGCAGAAGCTTGCAACTTATGGACAAAACTAAGCATGAAATGCGGGGGCGGGGGGCGGGGAACAGATGAGAGGAAGCAATCCCAGCCACCTGGCAAAATCACAGTATATTTCTAAGAGTAAGCAAGATTGGGGGTGGGGAGCAAGTAAGGGAAACAATTACCTTTGAAAGAAACAATGAATGGATGCACTGCAGAACTTTACTCATCTTCATCTCAGGCGCCAGTGTTTATTAAATTATAAGCTACTAAAAAGCCCCCTTTGAAAATGTCATTTCCCCCCCCCTCCTTGACAGAGAAATAAGAAAAGTAATAAAGACGCATTGGCGATGCACAGCTGTGTAAAAACACAGAATAAATTAAAAGATCCTGTTTACAAGAACTGATGGATGGCCCAGAAGTAAAGGCAATGCCTGAAAATGTCAGAAACCTGATTAAAACACAGCAGCATATTCTTCAGGCTGAACACAGAACTCATATCTTTCATACTCTCCTTTACTGCACAGGAGTGAAATCCTGCTAATCCAATTGTTTTGCAGATGAAACAGCATTGGTGCAGTTACCCGGTGTTGCCTTTGGTTCCTAACAAAGCGTGATTATGCAACGATGGCTATATGTCTATAATTCTGTTCCATTCAGCATTGTGGTAACAGAGCTGCCCCTAATCCAAGCTACTTTCCCATGGCCAAATCCAGCCATTCAGAAGACAGGGCCTCCAAGCTCATTTGGGGCAGATGGCCCTTAAAGTATTCTGGATCCAGGTTGTTTCAGGGTTTGAAGACCACACACCATAACAAAAGGGTGTGCGGCCATGTTCCTATAGGCTGTAGGAAAAATTAACGTAGCAGCAAAATCCTAGTACAGTTATGTGCCCAGAACACTGTTTACCTTTGTTTTGGGGTTATAAAAAGGAACAAGCATCATTTATAGATTTAAAAAAATACGGAGAGCTCTCAGCATATGGCTCAGCGTGTATGCCCCTTTTTTCTGGTCCTTAACTCTGATTCCAATAGATGCTACACAACAAAATATATACCAAGTTGAGGCAGGTTGCTGAATGAAAAAGGTCTTTAATTCCTTGGTACATGTTGCCTAAAAGTATGAGGAGAGAGGGCTCAATAACAGCGCACCCATTGTTTGGTCACTAAAAAAGAGCTACCAGTCCATGGCAGCCTCAGCATAGAAAATACATTTCATATTCAGTATCTCTACTCGCCGAGCACTTTAATCATGCCAAAACACAGTGCAATAATTGTAATTTAATAATACAAACTGCAGAACCCAGTAACAGTTGAAAACTAGAGAAAACAAATGAGCTTTCCACTCCAAGCCAGATGTCAAGTTCCTCTGAATCAGGCTGTCTCTAGGCACGCACTGATAATAAATAGAAATGAATGGATATTTTTATTAAGGTATAGTGGGTCAGCCTCAAATGCTGAGGCCCTGAAAATGAGAAACTAGAGAGCATTCAAAAAGTGGACATGGCACATTAATTCACAACAGAGACTGCAGACAACAGAGAAACATCTGCATTTTCAACATATGCAGAATAAGGCAAGCTCCACAGTTTTCAGTGAATCAGCTTGCAAGCTTTCACAGGCGCTGGAAAGGGGTGACCTGACTGCAAAAAGGACTGACTACCTTGTCAACAATGGCTGAGGTCTACAAAATTACTAACTGCGTAGCATTAGCAGCAGGGGACTGTAAACTTAAGATGGAGTGCATTATGCCTGCTCAGATGCTTGGATAGCCTTACTTATTGATGTATTGAAAAGAATTATATCCTGTCTTTCAGCTTTAGAGATTTCAAATTCAGTTTGCATTCAACTATACAGCGCCTTCACATTTAAGGAAGCTGTTTATTTTTACAAGTTTTCTACTTGTATGATTTTTAAACCACCCATCATCAAGGACAGGGGTCAGCAAACTTTTTCTGCAGGGGGGCGGTTCACTGTCCCTCAGAACTTGTGGCGGGCTGGACACACACACCTTCCCTCCCTCCTTCCCTCAGAGATACCTCCACTCACCACGTTCAGATGGAGCAGACTGGGCTGGGCTGGGCTGGGGAGGGGCACCCTGCCGGCATTGGGTCTCGGCTTGCACTGAGGGGCCGCAGCCACCCCGCCGGGAAGGGCCCCTACCCCGGGGTGTCCATGATCATGCTGCTAATGTGCCACCGCTGAGCAGCACAGAGGACTCCTCTGCCTCTTTCTCCTCCTCCTTCTTCCTCACAGGCTCTCTGCTCCTGCTTCTTCCCACCCCTTTGTTTCTCCTCCCTTCTTGGAGCTAGACGTCAACAAGGCGCCCTGCCCTGTGCCTCGCCCCAGTTGGAGCAGCGAGTCTCAGGAAGGGTCCCCATTGACTGCCAGCTCGCATCAAGCCGGCCAATGGAAGGGAGGCCTGGGGTTGCTAAGGCTTCGGATTGGCCAGCGTCGTGGAAGTCTGAGCAACCTCGGAGCATGTCCAGGGGGGAAATCGCAAAAAAATGGCCCCTGAAGAAAAAAAAGGTGATCGAGCCGATCCAAGCGGTGATTGCAGAACCATTCATGGGCCAGATCCAGAGGGCAATTGGGCTGGATCCGGCCTGAGGGCCGTAGTTTGCCGACCCCTGATCAAGGAGATCCCACAGAAGTTTGTACTTGTATACAATTAAAACATCAAAATGCAGAATTAAAACATTGGAATATAAAATGTAAAACCAAACAGAAGTTCAGACTACCAATTTTGGGATGAAGACTCTAACTAGGGAACTCTGCTAGTCCCCAACTCTGCATAGTCTCCAACCTTGATTGCTGCCCACCTAAGAACCTGCTCCCAAGGCCCATGGATACATTCAGATCTGGAAACAACTTGCCCTGTCCTACAGAACAGGGGTGGGAAACTGTGGTCCTTCTGATGTTCTTGGATGATAATTCCCATTGGCCATGCTAGCTGGCTCTGATGGGAGCAGGAGGACCCATTCACACAGATATTTTTGGCAGAGTGAGATTTCTCTAATAATGGTGCATGAGAATGATGCTTTCATGGGAACCTTAGGCAAACATTCTCAGGAATGGGGTGAAAAAAACAGTAATCTGAAATTAAGTTTGCTTTCCAATGAATATTAGCACCTGTTTGTTATGCCTGATCAATTTTCCCAGGACAGTTCTGAGGTCATCCCATAACAGGGATAACGTCTGAATGGTCAGTAGGTGGGATCCTGTAGCATTTCCCAAGGCTAGGCAGAGATGCATAGGAGTTCTGGATGAGAAGGCTGAACACCTCCCAATCCATGCTTTTCAAATGTTAAAGTATTATTTGTCTCCAAGAAAGGGGGGGGGGGGAGAATCCCACCTAGAATTAAAAGTAACCCTGTGAATTCAATCACTCTTCCCTTTCGAGAAAAACGCCAAGGAGGCCATTTTCCCTGACCTTTGTATGTTTATGCATCGTCATCCATTATGTAAAAATAGAACCTCATAAATTAAAAATGCAGCGTGTCAGAGAAATATTAGTTTTTGAATATTATGCTGTAGACTTGCTATGTGTCTAATTACACTGTAGACACGCTCTGTTTTTCTGAGAAATCATTTCTTCTTTTGTCAAGTTAAGCTATTATCCATTCCAAATCTGATGCCTGACTGCCAAAGAGTTGGTAGCTTGTATTAAACAATTTCCATTTACTTCACATTAAGTCAGTCACATAAAAAGCTTTGGCTTCCCTCTTTCTGAATACCTTCGTGAAAAGCTAAACGTGTCTTCCCCTCTTCCCTCTCTCCCTCCCCCTGTTGAAAACCGATTTAAGGAGAATCTTGACAGATAACACAATGCCAAGTTTTATCACTTTTGAAACTAGTAATGAAATGTCATTGGAAACGCCTCATTAAAAATGTGAAATATACTTTGCATCTTCCCAGTTGGGAGTCAATAACCACGCTGTGAAAGGCACTTTTGAAGATGTATAATATATCCAGTTTAAGTCACATTTCTGAATAAAACACAGGTGCTGAACAAGCTTGTGGATGGCAACCGTATTTTATCTTTACACCATAGTCAAGAACTGATTTAACTACTCAAGAATTCAGCTAATGGCATTAATTTGCTAACTGGATACATTATTTGTGTGAGTAGGGAAAATATTTTTCCTGCACACCCCACTCTTCCAAACACACTTTAAGGTGCATTATTAAAACAGTTCCAAGTCTAGCTTAGAGGCCATTATCGTTCCAGCTACATATTTAAACAAATAAATAGAAGAGTACACAGAAATACAACAGACAACCACAAACTGCTCCCATCTGTTTTTCTAAGAGTTGCTATGTTAGTCCCTTCTGACCTGGGTTACCCTGAAAATATCTTGATGAGTTTTAATACAATGTAATCCCAATAACATGGGCATAGTCAGGGTTTATGTTAGTGGGAGGCAGAACCGAGCCATCTACGATGGGACTGGTCAGTTAGTTGTTGTTTTTTAATTATTTAGGGGGCAGCTGCCCCCCTGTCCACACCTAATCATATTGCTACAAGGCCGACCATGGTATTGTATGGATCCTGCACAGAATTAAGAGGTTTGCTCTCAGCTCCTGAGCAGCAAAGTATGGTAGACATCGGAAGCAGCAGAATGGACTGATCCACTTCAGTTTGCAGGGGGAGTGTTATATATGGGTTAAATAAATAAATAAATAAATAAATAAATAAAGGCCTACATGAAAGCTCCCTGCAAACAGTAAGGTAGCACAACAAGAAATGAGCTGTACTAAAAACAGTTCTCCTTAGCGTGCAATTTTCACTTGCTGATAGTTTGGGGGGGGGGAGTTAACATGGGAAAGCATTCTAAAAGCTGGTGTCCCTACCGGCAGTTTGAAATGGTACTGTCCACTTTAACCCCTTCAGGATTCTTGCCAACTCATTTTGCTGCACCTTTAGACCACATTACCATTGTGGGATGGAAACTGGTTCTTCCAGGGTGAGATAGCAGGATGTGGTGGAAAGTATCTGTTTACTGGGACTACGTGGGTAAATGCAAACGCCTGGGGCTTTTGTACTCCACCGCTGCCCAGGCAAGGAAAAGAATGACAGACTTTTTCCAATCTGCAATTCAACTTATTTGAAGCTTGACAACCATATGTCAGGAGTGCTCTGATGGTGTTTCCTGCTTGGCAGGGGGTTGGACTCGATGGCCCTTGTGGTCTATTCCAACTCTATGATTCTATGATTTATTTCTGTATCAGTTTGCATTCAGAGAGAGAGAGCTAGAGAGAACACACAAAAATCTGTATTCATTCTCATGCGCATTTCAGCTAATATACACATTTTTGAAAACAGTTGTGCCTAAGGTACTTTTTCTTTTTTTACAGCCCCCCCCCATATAATGCATTTTGTGTGTTATTTTCATTGGCATCCACTGTTTGTATGCACGCTTCCTCCTAATGTCTGAACACATTTTTTGGTTGGCATTGAAAAATTCAGAGGTGCGTGAATTTTGAAAAGCAGTTGTGTTTCAGCCTCATCCCTGTTGGCTGACTGCTGTTATGGGTTGCTTCGCCAAGAACTGCAGGATAACATTTTAAGAAAAACAACATCACATTATTCACAATACCTCCAAGGGCACAGAGATTTTGGTACATTTCCTCCATGCTAGGGATTTGACCTCTCACCTCCCTAGCATTTGCAAGGATGAGTTCAACGGTCACCCACATCAGCTGGAGAGAAAGCTTTTCATCAGCAGTTGCATTAACTAATTAATTTGACATTAACTAATTAATCTGCAGACCAGAGAGGGGGAAATGGTACCAGGAAATTATTCGTTTGGAGGTTGAATTAATTAAAACTACTACAATAGTGACAGGGTTTAAGCTCACATTTCTCACAAGAGCATGGAACAGCTCACAGCTGTAGCAAGGCAAGAGAGACTGTTTCTTCACAGGGAGCAGAATTAATCTGTGTCACTCCTATAAGGACATGAACTTATTCAACGGCGCTGACATTAAAACATGGTCGCAGCTGCAGCAAATCTATACAAGCAAGCAAAATCTGCCATTTGATTTAGTGCGTTTGTACGTGTCCTCCATTTACAGGACACTGACTTAACTTACAAATTTGTATTGGAAATACAGAATAGGTTGGTAAATATTCCTGAGGTGGGTAAGTATCATTTCCAACCATATATAGCCATACCTTGGGTTACAGACGCTACAGGTTGCGTTTTTTCGGGTTACGGACCCGCCGAAACCTGGAAGTACTGGAATGGGTTACTTCTGGGTTTTGGCAGTCACGCATGCGCAGAAACGCTAAATTGCACTTTGCACATGTGCAGAAACGCAGAAACGCAACCCGCGTATGCACAGACGCGCTGCTGCGGGTTGCGAACGTGCATCCCGCACAGATCACATTCACAACCTGAACGTCCACTGTAGTCATAAAAACCTTTACATGTTGGAATATAGTCCAGCGGCGCCATGTTTATGGGGTGAAGGGGGTTTCAGCTCCCCCAATGTTTTTGGCAGGGGGCACTTCCCTCCCCCCAATATTGATACAGCTGCCACCCCCTTCCGCCACCGGGCACCCTCCACGTGTCCCATACTTTGCCCAGCAGCCCAGGAGCCAGGCAGCGGCTGAGACAAACACAGGCAATCATTGCTTCACTTGTCCCAGTTGCAGCCTGGCTCCTGGGCTAAGGCTGGGATGAACAAATGCAGATGTCAGGGACTGGGCAGAAGAGGAATGGTGGAGATCGCCTCCCCATCCTGACACTTCCAGGGAGGAGGAAGAGGAAGACAATAAAAATTTGCAACAGGGGTTTGAGGGAGGTCACAGCTCAGAGGCAGGTGAGGTCAAAAGTTGGGAAATCGTGGGAGAGCCAGAACAGCTGGCTGACATGTTGTCATCAGAAAGTATTCCAGACCCACCATCTGCCAGAACCCGGCAAGCCTTAAAAGTAGGAGAGCAAAGAGCTCCAAGACAGAGGGCATGTGGCAGCACCCGTAGAGGACATGATAATGACGAACGAGGAAGTAGGAAAGACGGGGGGGTGGAGATTCACTCGGGACAACGCCATTATCCAAGAGGCTGGTTTCTATAGCCTCTCTCTGTAAAGATTGAAATAAAAAAGGACAGTAAGAAACTTTTCCTTGTCTTTATGCGTCTTTGTTTAGGGAAATTTTTAATGATTGATGTTTTATTGTGTTTTTAATATTCTGTTGGGAGCCGCCCAGAGTAGCTGGGGAAACCCAGCCAGATGGGCGGGGTATAAATAATAAATTTCTTCTTCTTCTTCTTCTTCTTCTTCCTCCTCCTCCTCCTCCTCCTCCTGCTGGGCAACCAGCCAGGAGCTGCTGACAGCAGAGATCGTCCTCCATGTGGCATCACATGACGCGTCACATGACTGTGCCCCCTCAACATAGGGGGCAAGTCTGTGTCCCTAATATAGTCAGAGTGCTGTTTAAAGACATAAAAGCACCACCTAGGCATGCACACACCAAGATGGCAATGAGGGGGGGATGTTGTGGGTATCTGGAAACAATAAGCATGATGGTCCTCTCACTGTGTTCCCTTCAGGATTTTTAAAACCTTTCCCCCCTTCAAATCTCTGGATCCCCCTGAGAATGTTGATACTGCTGTCATATTGCTCAGTGGCTATATGGTCATGGGCACTGACCTCCTGTCTTCGCTATTACACAAGGAATGATGATGTTGTCACGAATTCAGCCTACACTTGAGTAGGACCCTGGCAGAGGCACATGCCCGACTGGCATGTTCCCTCCTCCTAGTCGATCGCTCGGGAGCTTCATAAGATTTCTTCAGCCCGAACATCACAGCGACTGATGCTAACCGGCACCGGCACACTTAGGGATCCACAGAGTTTGCGCACCTTGTGTGACAGACCTCAGCAACTCAGCCTTTTGGCTAATCTACTTTATTTACACACACACGGAGCACTACAACATGGTTCCCTCTCTCAGACAGCAAAGAGAAAGAACAAAGGACAATAGTCCCACTTCACGGAACACAGTAACACAAACATCCTGTCTTTGTCACTTCCCACTCTGTGGAGTCAAAACATATACCGTCATGAGATAGACAACAATCCCATGACTGCAATCATGGAGCAGGAATTCTAACAGATGTATCCACATGTACTGTTGTACAGTAGCTGGTCTCCTGGAACCACAAAAACCAAACCAGCTACACATCACAGAGGCCTATAGCTGAATTAGAATGGGAAATGCCATGGGGATTCAGGTCAAAGCTATGCCTTACCATCATACTATGAGCACTCAGGTCAAAGCTATGTCTTACCGTCATACTATGAGCAAAAGGGAAGGAGACCCCCAAGGTGAGGAATGGATGTTTTAGTTCCATCTGTGTGCACTGAGAACAAATTAGAATGGATCCCAAACGTAACCTAGCTATAAAGTAACAACTCAATACAGGGAAACCTCTGGGGAGAAGGGAATAAACTACTAGAATGCTGAGGAACAGAACTCTAATCATTAGAAAATTATGAACTGGCATATAACTATATTCAGGGTCACAGCTAAATTAAAGTATTGATTTAGATCAAGATTTCCCCTCCCCCTCTCCTTGCTAATGCTTCTAGATTTTTTTTAAAAAAAACATCTGTATGTTATAATTTACGGTGAAGATCAATTCTGTTATCAATTGACCCTGCTTAGAAATCTGCACAATCTTAAATTAACTAACTTGAGATGTTTGAAATGGAGAGAAAGTATTCATCCCTCCCCCCTAATATAATCTCATTTTAAATCACACACACACACACACACACACACACATATATATATATATATATATATATATATATATATATATATATATATATATGCAGGTTTTGGTGTCTTCGAGTGTCTTCCCGTGTAAGAGTAGGGGTGTCTGGGCGACGTTTCGACGAGGTCTCACTCGTCATCTTCAGGCTGGTGCTTTCGGCTTCTTGTTACTGGAACAGAGCAGAATCTGGTGTTTGAGTTCCTATAAATACTGTTGAGGGGTGTGGTGTATAGCCTCCAACGTTCTGGGCAGAGAGGAAGTTCCTAGATTAGTGTGCCTTTTCTTCTTTTGTTCCTTAATTACTTGAGGGATATCTTGAGTGATTTCATGAGTGATATTCTGAATACCCCTGGGTGGGTCATTAAGTGTAGATTAGTTGCTAAAGCCAAGCCAGAGCACAACTAAATGCAGCACAGCCATCTTCTCAGAAAAACTCTTCACAAGCTCAAGAGGTCAAGACACGAAAGCTTTAGCAACTAATCTACACTTAATGACCCACCCAGGGGTATTCAGAATATCACTCATGAAATCACTCAAGATATCCCTCAAGTAATTAAGGAACAAAAGAAGAAAAGGCACACTAATCTAGGAACTTCCTCTCTGCCCAGAACGTTGGAGGCTATACACCACACCCCTCAACAGTATTTATAGGAACTCAAACACCAGATTCTGCTCTGTTCCAGTAACAAGAAGCCGAAAGCACCAGCCTGAAGATGACGAGTGAGACCTCGTCGAAACGTCGCCCAGACACCCCTACTCTTACACGGGAAGACACCCGAAGACACCAAAACCTGCATTCCTGTACCCGTGAAAATCTACGAAAGCATATATATATATATATATATATATATATATATATATATATATATATATACATATATATATATATATATATATATATATATATATATATATATATATAATGGGTACTACGTATGCCCCCCTTAAAAATAACACAGCAAGGAAAGTCCCATGTTATGCCAAATGAGTAATGTCAGAGCCGGGTCTGCTTACCTACTAAAATTTATTGAGATCTCTAAAGAAATCAATGACTTAACCAAAAACCAGTAAATAAAGTGTAGTATAATCAAAGCCTGGGGGATTAAGGTAATGAATCTTCAATTATTAAATCTATACCCTTTAATTACAGGTAGCATCTCTCCCTTTTCTCAAGCCATCTCTAAATCTGTCTTAGCACCCTATTTTTAACATTCCTGGAAGCCTTAGGAACGTAAGATCAAAGGAACATCTCAGATTCTAAGATTTTCTGTTTGCAGTTGCAGCGAGATTGATGCCTTTGTAATTTTACAAGCAGGGCACAAAAGAATCAGCACCAGACCTATATAGATACTGGGGAAGCCTATTAGTAACCTTTATTGCACAGGGTATCTATTCATTTCTACCCTCTTCCCCTCCCCTGCTTGGTTAAACCACTGACTTTTTTTCTGCAAATCATCTTTACAGTATTGGTTTCTTTTAATTTACATTCATAGAATCACATTATAACATCTCAATGGCTAAACATGCCTTTCAAAATAATAATAAAGAAAACAAAAACAATTTTTTTGCTTAATTGCTTGATTCATTCGTACTCCTTTTATACTTGACTTCCCTCCCCTTCTTACTTGGGTCCTCAGTTTTACTTATTTGAATGCCTCTCTTAACACGTTAAAACTTTTCCTGTTTTTCCACTATATTTCAGTATTTTTTTCTTACAGAAGCTATTCCAAACCAGTCAAAATTTCAATTTCCCCATAACAGTCTTTCAAATATTGTTTGAATATGTTCCAATCTTTTTAAAATTTTTGTTTTGTTTGATCGCCCAGTCAACTTGTCCATCTCCGCGTACTCCATTAATTTGGTCAACCAATCTTTTTTGGTTGGTAAACATTCCCTTTTCTAGTTCTGTGCAATCACAACTCTTGCTGCGGTGGTGGCGTACATGAATACTTTCTTTAAATCTTTTGGAATCTCATTTCCCACAATCCCCAATAGGAATGCTTCTGGTTTGGGGGGGGGAATTAAACCACTGACTAATCCTAAAGGGGACGCGGGTGGCGCTGTGGGCTAAAGCCTCAGCGCCTAGGGCTTGCCGATCGAAAGGTCGGCGGTTCGAATCCCCGCGGCGGGGTGCGCTCCCGCTGCTCGGTCCCAGCGCCTGCCAACCTAGCAGTTTGAAAGCACCCCCGGGGGCAAGTAGATAAATAGGTACCGCTTACCAGCGGGAAGGTAAACGGCGTTCCGTGTGCGGCTCTGGCTCGCCAGAGCAGCGTTGTCACGCTGGCCACGTGACCCGGAAGTGTCTCCGGACAGCGCTGGCCCCCGGCCAATAGATGTGAGATGGGCGCACAAACCCCAGAGTCTGTCAAGACTGGCCCGTTCGGGCAGGGGTACCTTTACCTTTACCTTTAATCCTAAAGAGGACCTGTTCTCTTATCATATGGCTGCTAAATTTATTCCAGAGACTTAGGTGATTTAATTTGCATGCAGCATTCTGAAAATCCAAAATCTTAACCATTGTTTGCTTTTTAATTTTGATGCACACCGCTGAGAAACTTCAGTCATTAAGCAGCATATAAATAGATTAAATAAATAAATATGCAATAGCTGTGTTCCTATTAAACAAGTAGCCTTGATTTATTCAGCTCAAATGCTCCCTCCTATCTCCTCTCACATTGCTAGGTCAATGTTGGAAGTTATCTCTTTCAGTTTCCTGCTTTGTCTGAACCTCGCATTGTGGTTTAACACTAACTAAGGCCAATTTCAAAGCCAGCCAACTTCAAACAATAGCCATAGTTAGCATAGTTAAACCACATTACCTAATTCAGACAAAATAAGAAGCCACAGTTTGCTAAAAACTGAAAGCAAACCTTCTGAATTCTTTTTGAGATGAAGAGAAGGAAAGGGGAGCCCACAATCTTGTGGCTCACTGTGGTTCTTGTAGACCATAGTTTGTTGTTGCATGCACATATAACCATTGTCTACTGAATCATCTTTGTTTGTTTGTTCAAACTCTCAAAGAATTCTTAAAAGTTAGTGAAGCAGGACTTCCATTACTTTTATTATTTAATTTGTTATTTATATAATTCCCATTAAAAAAAATGAAACATGTAAAACAGTTCTGGAGGCAGCACAGACCCTGCAAACAAATTCTCCTAACAGACTAAGTCTGCTAAAATTGTACGCACATTTGAATAAATGCAATTAACCTTTTATTTTGTTGCCATAAACAGGATGGATGGCTTTCCACCAAGCAGCCAGCCCTCAAGGAACACAATGATTTTGAATAATTGTTTTTTAAAATCCGTACAGCTTCATTCTGCTATATAGAGAATCCCTGGGAGATCATCTCATCACCTCCATGTTCTAAGATGACCTTTAAGATAGACACAGGATAAATACGCCACCTTCACACCAAATCAAGTGCGAGGGTGCGCAGACACTAGGACTGTGCAAACGTGCCTCAATCCATTTTGAGATAAATTCACACTTTCATCCAGTATTTTCTGTTCAGCTGCAGTTGGTTTATTTTGCTGCTGCAGATATAAACTTCTTTTTTTACGTATATCATAGCAAACTGACTTCCAATGTTGACGGATACGGTAGATTAATTAGTTTACCATTACCCATCTTCAGGAGGTAGAGGTTGTAAGTCCAATATAGAAATAAATAAAACCCAGGGCATAGTCATGTCGTCAGGCACTATGACAACAGGATGCCGGACTAAATTAAGTTTTGGCTTTATCCAGCAAAGCTCTCCTTATGTTCCTATGGTGATCATTTGCACTTGGTACATAGTTCCCACAACTATTTTCCAGTTATTGTTTCAAAGGTTGTTGTTTTTTGCTTTGATTTTTTAAGTCCGACTAGCGTGGTTAACATATAATTTCACTCTGTCCTATTGAGCCCAAATACTGTATTTTCCCATTAGACCACAATCAATCCAGGCTGCAATTATCTCCATACACAACAGTTGAAGCGTATGGGGTTTCTTTTCCAAGAATTCATTGTTTTGTTATGTTGACACATAGTTGCAATTTCCAGTAAGGCCTGCACTATATCAAAATGGCTTCACTAGCCTGTCCAGCTGTGGTTGATGAAAATTACTGCAGGGCAACAGTGGTATCTGAGAAAAAGCAACAGGAACATCATTATAGTGGCCCATTTAGCAGGGTCAGGGATGCAATATCAGTATAAGTCTCTGAATGTGAAGACTGTCAGTGAATTGGATATCCTAAGGGGAAGTCTGGAAGACCTATGATATGAGCCATTTTGGCAAAGCTCTGCAGATCAGAAAATATCAGAGATCAATATTTGATGCTAAATCATCTCTTAGGTGAAGTGATCTACATGCTCACTGACATTTTCTACATACTAATATACCCTCATATCAACTAGATTATTAGTTGAGCATCTAAGCCCTTTCCAACAAGGAGTACAGTGGTACCTTGGGTTACATACGCTTCAACTTACATACGCTTCAGGTTACAGACTCCGCTAACCCAGAAATAGTGATTCAGGTTAAGAACTTTGCTTCAGGATGAGAACAGAAATCGTGCTCCAGCGGCGCGGCAGCAGCAGGAGGCCCCATTAGCTAAAGTGGTGCTTCAGGTTAAGAACAGTTTCAGGTTAAGTATGGACCTCAGGAATGAATTAAGTACTTAACCCGAGGTACCACTGTATAGCATACTAGGCATTTTGCCCCCCTCATATCTCTGCCTGCAGCCATTACATTCACTCTTTTAACATATTTATTTCTTATTTATAAAATGTGTTTGTAAGCCTTCTGCAGAGCCATGCCCTCACAAAACAACATGCATAGAAAGGAAGCTATAAGTTACATTAGGTAGATTGGAAAGTGTACAATTGTCAAGAGAAAACTGCTGTGAATCACATAAGGCATTAACACTCTTTAGGAAAGGCAAGAGTAAAGGCTTTCAAGGTGCTCTTAAAAGCCAATATATAAGGCATTTGGAAAGGAGTTCCATAGCCATGGGGCCACTAGCAAGAAGGCCCTGTATCTCATGCACACCAACCTTATCAATGAACATGCAAATTAGCTGTCCAGAGCAGGCACCTCACCTTGGACTTCTAATCTGTTGTGAGGCAGTAGGTCTGCAATCTGGTAAGAGTGTACCTATTTATCAATAAGCCAAATATTTAAAAATGCCCTAAGTCTCCAGCGATTTCTCTTTCAAAGGAAAGCAAAACCCAGTCGGTGCAGTCCCTGAAATTTTCCCAACATGGAACAATATTAATACACAGACCCACCCCACCACCCCACGCTCACCAATGACATCCCCTCTAGGCAGGAGGTGGTGGGGGGAGACCTGCCTACTTAAGCCCATCTTCTGGAAACATCTCCAGTTAGTATCTTCTGTGATAACCAGTCACCTGTACTTGTTACTCAATCAAAGAAATACAGTGGTACCTCAGGTTAAGTACTTAATTCGTTCCGGAGGTCCGTTCTTAACCTGAAACTGTTCTTAACCTGAAGCACCACTTTAGCTTATGGGGCCTCCTGCTGCCGCTGCGCCACTGCTGCACGATTTCTGTTCTCATCCTGAAGCTAAGTTCTTAACCTGAGGTAATATTTCTGGGTAAGCAGAGTCTGTAACCTGAAGTGTATGTAACCCGAGGTACCATTGTACTTTGATTGAATCATTGGTTGGCATGGCTTGACATAAGAAGTCTCTACAGAATCCCATCTTACAAACGCAAACTAATAATAATTATTATTATTATTTGTTATTTATACCCTGCCCCAGCCACTCTGGGTGATTCCCAATAGAATATAAAAACACAATAAAACATCAAACATTAAAAACTTCCCTAAACAGGGCTGCATTCAAATGTCTTCTAAAAGTCAGATAGTTGTTTATTTCCTTGACATCTGATGGGAGGGCATTCCACAGGGCAGGCGCCACTACCGAGAAGGCCCTCTGCCTGGTTCCCTGCAACCTCACTTCTTGCAGTGAGGGAACCTGCCAGAAGGTCCTCGGCGCTTGGACCTCAGTGTCCAGGCTGAACAATTGGGGTGGAGACACTCCTTCAGGTATACTGGGCCAAGGCAGTTTAGGGCTTTGACTTGTGCTCAGAAACGTACTGGGAGCCAATGATAAGCTTAGAGAGGCCCCAAAGATATCCTCTAGGCTACCCACTCCAACCTACCTAATCCTGTAACAATATTTTTATGTTGGCATCCAAATGTGACCACACTATAGCTGGGATCCAAAGGACCACTTTTCAGCCACCTTCTTCCTCTTTCCCCATAAAGCTGCTCCTGCGGCTTGCAGACCTTTGGGTACAGCATCCCAGTAAGGGCTTAGAAAAGGGGATCGGAAAACTCCCATGCCCAAAAGCACTCGGTGTGCACAAACAAAAGGGTCTTGGCTAGCGTGTCCTAAGAATCAGTTCCGAATGTCTGCTGCTACAATCCAAGTAAAATGATTGCTCACCTTATTCATTCCAAGGAGTTAACAGTCCAGGACACTGAAAAGAGAAGAGGGAATCACTAACTCACTCATTCTGCTCAAGAATTAATGCAAGTTAAAATGCTTTTGTAAGCTTAAAACGAAACCAATTTTATTTTCTTTAAGATCATGCATTTGCCAAACGAAAACATAAATCTGATGTAATAACCTACCACAGAAACTTGACACATTTCCCTGTTACCAGATGCAAAACTGAGGAGATCTAAGAATAAAATGCATGTCTTCAAAGTCTTATAATTTTAAACACTGTTATTTGTCTAGTTCCCATTGAACATACGCCTGCTTAACAGAAGAGGTTTAACTGAAAGCTAAGTTAAACTGTATTGGATACAATAGTGGCAATCATATGTAAAACTCATTCCTTGTTAATCAAACAATTAAGTAATTCGGAATCCAAACATCAAGAACACACACCTTAGGTTTCTACAGGATTGTGTATTGTAAGTAGCCTACACATTTTTTACACTCACCACTTCTACCAATTATAATGTTCAAACACAGCATCACATTTTGAGATGGTATCTATTTTAAAATAAGTGCAATGAAGCCAGGGGAGTTTAAGAAGCTTACTGAACACCCTGGACAAGACAACTCCATTCCATATTAGTTATATTCTCACAAGGAAGGGACATGAGTGGCGCTGTGGTCTAAACCACTGAGCTTCTTGGCCTTGCCAATCGGAAGGTTGGTGGCTCGAATCCGCACAACGGAGTGAGCTCCCGTTGCTCAGTCCCAGCTTCTGCCAACTTAGCAGTTCGAAAGCACATAAAAGTGCAAGTAGATAAATAGGGACCGCTGTGGTGGGAAGGTAAACGGCATTTCCGTGCACTATGGCACGATGTCCCATTGCGCCAGAAGTGGTTTAGTCCTGCTGGCCACATGACCTGGAAAGCTGTCTGTGGACAAATGCCAGCTCCCTCGGCCTGAAAAGTGAGATGAGCGCCTCACCCCATAGTCGCCTTTGACTGGACTTAACTGTCCAGGGATCCTTTACCTTTACCTTACTTTCACAAGTGTCAAAGAATTGAAAAGTCAACTGCTCTTTGTCTCCACTACGTTACCCATACTAAGGCAGGGTATTCACCTAATAAGTCCTACTGTGAAATAACAGTCAACTGGGAGAGGAAAGAGGAGACCATTCTGTATAGCAAGCTGGAATGTTTTTGCAGGCACAAGAGCATGACATTGAGTCCTTCCCCATCCATTTAAAGCACATTCCCCAAGCACTAATGAATCTTGGGATCTGGGAGCTAGGAATTGTAGCTCTGTGAGGGATGAACTACAGTTCCCAGGATTCTTGCAGAGGGAATGGGTTTTAAAGCTATGTTGCGTACACAACGTAAGAAGAATTAAAACAAAAGAACTAGACTTTAAGGCTCTACAGCAGACAGGATTTACAAGCAGTACAAAATAACAGTTTTAACTTAGGTTAGTTTAATGGCAAAGAATCTAATCAACTGTTAAGAAACTTAGCTGACCCTCCTATGGAGAAAAAAATATTAATTCAGGAGCAGGTAGCTAAAATGGTGGAATCAGTATATTGTTGCTCTATGCAAGGTTTCCCAGACTTGGCTCACCAGCTGTTTTTGAACTACCACAACTCCCATCATTCCAGTTGTCAGGGATGATAGGAACTGTAGTCCAAAAACAGCAGTCAACCTAAATTTGGGAAACTTTCCTCTATTGTATTGCCCTATTAGTCTAGCTCTGAATAAGCCAACCCTAAAAGAGAGGCAAAAGACAGAAAAACATGACTTGAAACTGGATGCAGAATTCTGCTCAAGTTATTACTGGCTGCAAACTAGAAAAGCAGTCAATTTGAATTATTAGCAATGGGAAAGATGGTACAGTAAGTTCTATTCATGTCAAACTTTTTTTTTATAAAAATGACAATTTAATATGGTGACATTTACCCGAGACACAGCTGTTCACTTAGCTTTGGCTACTTAATACATAGGTGTCAATGCTAGAGGCAAGCTCAAAGCTTCCACGGAAATGGGGGAGGACCCTTTTGATATAGATTCATTTCTTTCCTGCAATGCAGTGCTTAATTTTGCCAATTAGAAAGCCTGGGGTTAAAGCATGGTTTAAATCACACATGCTCCCAATTGTTGGCTACATGAAGACAGGTTGTACTACTCGGCAGTGGGGGGGAAATGCAACCTGCAAAAGAAGACTCAAAAAAGTTGGCACAGGTGAGTTAGGAGCAAGCGAATCCCCACTTAAAATCTAACTTCAGTCTGGAACTCACCAGATCAGGGGTCATCAAACCAGCACCCATAAAAGCTTTGTGACTTTGACCCAGTATACCTGAAGGAGCGTCTCCACCCCCATCTTTCAGACACTGAGGTCCAGCTCCGAGGGCCTTCTGGCAGTTCCCTCAATGCAAGAAGAGGGCCTTCTCAGTAGTGGCGCCCGCCCTGTGGAACGCCCTCCCATCAGATGTCAAGGAAATAAACAACTATCTGACTTTTAGAAAGACATCTGAAAGCAGCAATGTTAGGGAAGTTTTTAATGTTTGATGTTTTATCGTATTTTTAATACTGTGGTACCTCGGGTTACAGGTGCTTCAGGTTACAGACGCTTCAGGTTACAGACTCCACTAACCCGGAAGTAGTACTTCGGGTTAAGAACTTTGCTTCAGGAGGAGAACAGAAATTGTGTGGCGGCGGCGCAGCGGCAGCAGGAGGTCCCATTAGCTAAAGTGGTACCTCAGGTTAAGAACAGTTTCAGGTTAAGAACAAATTAAGTTCTTAATCCAAGGTACCACTGTATTCTGTTGGGAACAGCCCAGAGTGGCTGGGGAAACCCAGCCAGATGGTGGGGTATAAATATTATTATTATTATTATTATTATTATTATTATTATTATTAGCTTATCAGCTACAGGTGGAGCCACTTGGCCTTCTCCCCCTTCAGGCTGCTGTTCAGCAGGTGAAGCTGACCCTAGGCCCATGACAATTATACCTTGGATGCCATATATCACAATATGACTATCCTCGATTAATAAAGTTGGGTACACATCATATATCTGAAGCACCCCCCGCAAAAGAATCCTCGGAATGCTAGCTTCTTAAGGGTGCCAAGATCTACATCTGTGGGGGGTAAACTAAAACCTCCAGATTATTTGGGTGCAATAGTGCACTTTCAGTGTATAGTGGCAACACAGAGACTGAATTAATCTCCATGCCAGCCAACACTCCCAGGGTAGGGAGGGGGCCGGGGAGAGCTCCCTTCTTTCTAGCCGATTCCAAATATAGTTAGATGACATTCATATGGCAGTATACCAATAACCTATGTTTGTACTATAGAAGGTAATTATTTCCTTCTAACGATACAATTACCGTAGAATAAAAATACTAGTGACCTTGATTTAAGCAACACAGCCCTTGAATATTTCAAGATAAGCTTCCCACATCGGTAAAAGCTGAAAGGAGGGTCACAAGGGAGAAGCATTTAGCCTAAGTCCCAGCATGATTTTACAGCCCCCTTCTAAGATCCACAAGCCTTTTTAAAGAGCTTTTGTTATTTGGAATATTTCCAGTAAGCACCAAGCATTAAAACAGCACCTGTGCAGCTGCTAAGTTGAATCACCTGTTCATTGCCCTAGAGAATTAAAGAAACATTTAATACAATATTATAGAAAGTTGACACAGAGAGAGAGAGACCAGAAGGAAAAAGAGAGGAAGCGAGGTGGGGAAGAACCTGTTTCGCACTTCTAAAAAGAATGTGTTTAATTTGCCACTGGAGGTAAAGCCCACTAACGTGGCAACTGAAAGCTGTATTCTGAACGTGAGGGAAGAGACTTTCCACACGCACCCGGGTTCAGCACCTTTCTGGCTTGTATCACCTTTCTGGCTTCCATCAGTTATGTCCTGCCTTTCTAAATGTGACTAAGGCTACGATCCAAGCTTACTGACTAGGAATAAGACCACTACATATATTAAACTCCTCTGATTAAATATTAACTCTGTTTCTCCCTTCCCTCCCTGCCTCCCACCACTTCTCTCTCTCTCTCTCTCTCTCTCTCTCTCTCTCTCACACACACACACACACACACACCCTTGACATGGCTTGTTAAGTGCCAAAAGTGGAAGGAACACAATTTGTTGCCTCCAGTTCCCCGTGTTATTTATTGCAATCCAGAGGATGCAGAGTAATTGGAAAGCTGATAAGCTCCTCCACACATACGTTAAAATGAGATTTAAGTTAGCGCTTCGAAAGAGTCCTGGGGGATTCTAAATGAAAGTTTTATAAGCCCTGATATATGCACATATTATTAACTCCAGTCGTAATACCTTATTTAAACAATTAGCCTCCACTTCAAAGAATCGGCCCCACTGAAATTTTGCAGGACGGCTCCTCGGCGCCATGTCTCATTCTCACAGCCAACCACAGCAAAACCGGAGCCGGTTATTATTATTATTATTAGAATTTATATGCCGCTCTATACCCGGAGGTCTCAGTTACGAGAAGAAAGCCACTTACATTCTGCTTGGTAATCCACTTCCCCAGTATTCAAGGCTGCCCCTTCCTCACTTTTTTTTTTGGGGGGGGGAGGGGGCAGGGAAAGGAAACAGCACTCCGCAGCCATAATCAAGGAGTCTTGTCTGGTGGGAATATAATTAGAATTCCCTGCCAGAGCTTCCCCTTCTGATAAAGGTGTACTCAGCATGTGTGTATACTAAAAAATTCCACATTGCTGTTCTTGGCATTTAATTAGGGGGTAAAGTAAAACGTGCAGGACTGGAATTTTAAGTGTTGGTTTAATAACCTTTATCCAGCTCATTTCTCAATGATTTTCTTCCTCTCTGGAGAGGCTTCTAATGTCAAACTGTGGTATTAAGGTGAGTCATGGTTACTGAAGAGGCACAAGGAAAGTACATGACAGAATTTCTTAATTTTAAGATTGCTGGCGGGGTGGGGAGGGGCGTTGTGTGGAAGAAGCTGAAGTCTTCCCTTCGTTTCAGAAATAACACAGAGAAAGCTTATACCTCATGAGCAGTAGGGGAAATGGGAGGTGGCACTCAAGACTTGAAAACATAAGAATAGCCTACCTAGTCCAGCAGTGGCCTAACAAATGCCCTTGGAAAGCTTGCAAACAGCACAACTCTCCCCTTTTGCGGCTTCAACAACTTGTCTTCAGAAGCGTATTGTCTCCCATTGTGGAGGCAGAGTATAGCCATCATGGCCAGTTAGTTATTGTTAACAGAATTATAATCTTGCCCGCCTCAAGGACAAAATGTCGTCCACACCTGCTTTATCCTTTTATTTGTTGAAATTTATAGCTCATCCGAACGCAGAATGTTTGCTGCAGTATCAGAAGATTTGTACAACAGAATGATTATTGATATTGCTTTTTAAAGCTTTCGTTTGAAGATAATGTAAAGCAGTCGGCCGAGAAGGCAGCTAAAGTATCCTGTGCTTCTTATTCTCAGCCTCTGAGGGCTGTATCCACGGTTGGTGAAACTAAGAGAAAACTCGATTGGTAGCTCCATTAATTGAGTGGAACTTAGTTGAAATTAACAGAAAATGTTTGCTTAAACAAAAAGCCACTTTCACAATGTACTCTGGTCCAGAATTTGATGGCACGCTGGAGGAACAGAAGGAGTCCCCAAACTGAGGGACAGTCAAATGTAGTACTTCTTTATACATTTTTCAGTGCTCTTGATAAGCAGAGAGTATGCCCAGGATCAGAGTTAGTTACATAGAGCAGATTTCCATGCCAACCAACAGAAAGACCACATTATCCACACATCAACTGACATCCCACACTGGAATGCCAAATAATCCCAAGTGCAGGGATATAGCGATATCCACTCTTTCCTGGGATTTTGTGGAGGGGGGTGGGCTTTCCCCGCATGAGTGTTTGCAGCAGTTCGATGGTGCAGGAGCATGGGATAGACAGAGAGGGAGGGAAGAAGAGCAGCAACACTTTCCCGGTCTTTCTCTTCCCTGGAAGCTGCAGCCATTAGGACAGCAAGCAAGTCAGCCCCGCAAGCGTCCCCTGCAACGTCTGGCGGTTCCATGCGGTGGTAGTTGTTAGGAACCTTAATTACGAATAATTTGTCATGTGTAGGCTCCAAACACAAGAGCAGAGGAGGCAGTTCTCCTGATGCCATGGAGAAGGTGGAGGGTAGAATTAAATCCCAGAACTTCTTTGTGAAACATGTCCACAGTCCAACACTCTCTCACTTTCTGTTTCCCAATCACCTTCTCCATGAAGGCCTTTGTTCTCACTTCTGAGGAAACAAAGCATAAGCAACCACATTCATTCATTCCCCTCCCCCATTACTGTTACCTTTGTTTTCTTTCTACCCATTGTCTCCCTTTCTTATGTAATCTAATTTTGTGTTCATCTGGGTCGGGAGCTTTAAAAAAAAAGCTTATGCAACTCTGCAAAGTGCCAAGTACACCAATGGCCCTGTTTAAGCAAACAAGTGAGAGCTGGACCATAAAGAAGGCTGGTCACCGAAGAATTGATGCTTTTGAATTATGGTGCTGGAGGAGACTCTTGAGAGTCCCATGGACTGCAAGAAGATCAAACCTATCCATTCTGAAGTAAATCAGCCCTGAGTGCTCACTGGAAGGACAGATCGTGAAGCTGAGGCTCCAATACTTTGGCCACTTGATGAGAAGAGAAGACTCCCTGGAAAAGACCCTGATGTTGGGAAAGATGGAGGGCACAAGGAGAAGGGGATGACAGAGGACGAGATGGTTGGACAGTGTTCTCGAAGCTACCAGCATGAGTCTGACCAAACTGCCGGAGGCAGTGGAAGACAGGAGTGCCTGGCGTGCTCTGGTCCATGGGGTCACGAAGAGTCGGACACGACTAAATGACTAAACAACAACAAACAAACAAATCTGAGCATAATAGTTTTGCACAAAATCCAACAATGAGATAGGGGAACCAGCTTTCTACCTTCCATACTTGATCTCATATGTGAAAAAAGACCAGGAAGAGAAACTTCAATGGCAGGCCATGACTTTCATTTCTTTCCTGGCTGCTGCCCCACAGTCGTTGCTTTTCAAATCAAGGTCATCGCGGATACCTGCTTGCCAGCCGCATTTCCATCTGCAAACGTCCCATCGGTTAGTCCCATCTTGTTATTCGGAATCCAAGCTCTGCACATCAGGGTAACAAACTGGTAATCACAATGGAGCGATTGTTTTGAGCAACAAACAACAAAAGCTGCTGTTCTTTCTTTGTCACAGTGACAGCTTGAAGAAGGCTCACTCAGCCTTACTCTTCCCTGAGATTTTAACTAAGTCGGGGGATGTCACGGAAGTTCGTCTTACAAAGTTTTCTTTGTATTCTATCTGCTGCCGACATCATCTACAAGCAGCGCACAAAAGAATCGCAGCCCTACAAATCCATTATTGAAGTTGATGAAAGCACAAAGCCAACAGCCTAATCTTTGTAGTCACAAACTGACCCTGCAAAAGGTAAGGGCAGCGAAGAGCATAGCATGCGATACGGCGACAATGCCGTTATGCTTACGATGCCACTCTCCGCCGCAACCCTTGACTTGTTCTTTAAAGCTTCCCTTTTATACCTTTTATTTGTGCGTTGCAACACACCATGCTTATTTTAAGCTTCAAGATGAAACGTACACAAAGCTTGGTTTTAAAAGCCACCGGCTCAGTTGTTGATTATTATTGGACAGAAATACAATTCACAATCTTCTTTTCTGGGAGGTGGAACAAACAAGGTGCATCAAATGCAGACTGGATGGCTCAGCCAGTAGAGCATGAGTCTCTTAATCTCAGGACCGTAGAGTGGAGTCCCCACATTTGGGCAAAAATATTCCTGCATTGCAGGGGCTTGGACTAAATCAGTGTTTCCCAACCTTTCTCTGACCATTGCCCCCTTTCGACCTTGCTTCCTTCCAGTGACCCCCCCCACGGGCATAGCCAAGAGGGGCAGAGAAGCAGCTGCCCTCCCAAAAAGTAAAAATCAATACAAATCTGAGGTTCTTTCCCCACTAACAAAAGCCTGCCCCCCTAACAAAAAGCCTGGTTACACCAATCCCTCCTCCCCTCTGGTCCTCCTGGTAGAAAGGTAGCTATTTAAATGTTTTGTTCGTAAATATAACATGTTTATAATTTATAGAAAATACAATTACATAAAATGATAGGAACATCATCATCATCAATTTTATTTATACCCCACCCTCCCCAGCCAAGACCGGGCTCAGGGCGGCTAACACCAGGTATAAAAACAACTGATTAAAATACAACTTAAAAACAACTGATTAAAATACAACATTAAAATGCAGCCTCATTTCAGTAGAAACTCAAATAAAATACTTTCGGGGGATGAAAATGTCAAATCTTCACCAAGGCCAACTATCCAGACTGGTCCTACATGGGCCAGAAAAAAGCCAGGGAAGTCCCCAAATAGGAGTTTCATCACAGAAGGAAAAGGAAAGAGAGGGAGGGGATCAGGCTGATTCCAAGCCAAAGGCCAGGCGGAACAACTCTGTCTTATAGGCCCTGTGGAAAGAAATCAGATCCCGCAGGGCCCTGGTCTCATGAGACAGAGTGTTCCACCAGGCCGGAGCCAGTGTTGAAAAGGCCCTGGCTCTGGTTGAGGCTAATCTGACTTCCTTAGGGCCCAAGGCCTCTAGAGTGTTGCTATTGATGGAGCTTAAGATCCTCCGCGGGGCACACCTATGAAATATTGTTGAAGCAGAAAAACACATAGAATCATGGAGCTGGAACAGACCCCATGGGTCATCTTTCTAGTGCAACCCCCTGCACTGTAGGAAACTCAGCTAAAGCATCCATGACAGATGGCCAGCTAACCTCTGCTTAGAAACCTCCAAGGAAGGAGAGTCCAGAACCTCCCAAGGAAGATCCATCTTCCATGTGTTATAAAAATTAAACAACACTTATTTGACCCCACTTATTTGACACAGAGGGGGAAACCTACAGATACAGTCCAAAAGGCGCACAGGGAGTTCTGCATATATGGGAGGGTTTTAAAAAGCAAGTGGTCCTCACTGACCTGCTGCAAAAAGATCTTGTCATCTGGAGGAGCCCTGGCTGCCTAGGTAAAACATTATAGCCCCCCCACACACCCTTCCCTGGGAATAAGGCCCATTGAACTTAGTGTGGCTTTCTTCTAAGTAGACATTTAGTTATTCACTAGATGCAAGTCAGCAGCACCAGACGACTCTGCTTGGCTAGGCGCTGGGGTGGATTGCACCCTGCGCCTTGCAGTCAGACCCAGGCAGCCACCAGGCCCAGCACTGGCAGCAGCAATAAGCAGCTCCGGCTCACCCAGCCCTACCCACTGCCACCCCACCACCCTACTTACCTGACCTGGGGGTTCTGGATCATGGGCTCTACTGGTCAAAATGGGAGCCTCAGCGATCGCCCTATCCCGCCGTAAACAAACCAGGACTGCTCCAAGAAAACGCACATGGCAAAAAGGAGCACTAGGTCCTGGCGGGCCGCCCCCTTACCCGCTTGTGACTGGCCAAGTGGATAGTCAGCCAATCAGGATTTTGTTTTTCTTCACTTCTCAATTCCCTCTGTGGCCCCTAGTCTCTTGCTGTGGCCCCCCATTTATGCATTTTTCACCTGGTCCCCCCTTAGAATCTCCTGGGGGGCCCAGCTGCGAAACACTGGACTAGATTACCTTTGTGGTACCTTTCAGCTCTATGATGCTATAAAACATTTTAAATCAGCGTAAGAGACAAGTCCAATCCTAGCTAAGCAGAAGCAGTTCCTAGGGTAACTAAGATGGCAATCTATGCCATGGATTTTGATGCAGAGCACAGCTTGTTCACATCCTTAAACATTTCTAGATCAATTAATATATTAAAATATAAGGACTTGAGCACAGAAAAGGGTGCCATCCGTATACATTCAATTAGGATTTCAGTCCAAGACATCTATAGTAGCGAGCAATGAAGACGTTTCCAACAAAGCACATACAAATTTACAGGAATAGGCCATTTTCTATTTAACACAAAAAAAATTCAAGTTAAGAAACATAGAAAGCTATGTTTTAAAATGCTACAATTGGGTTGTTTGTTTTTAATTCACCTACCTTAGCCAGTCTCGTTTACAGTAGAAAGAGAAACTGAAATACCACCAGTCCCAAAACACCTTCATAAAGAGTTAAGTAAGCTCCACTGATTTCAGTGACACCTACTTCCAAGTAATTGTGTTTTCTACTGAGCTGAAGACAGTGCTGAGGAAATAAGAGTTCACAGTGACATCCACTGAAGAACTATCTCATTATCTAAAGAGGGGTTTCGGGAGATGACCCTTAGCCCCAAACAAGTTTAAACACTTACAATTAGGGTTAATTTGGTGGCGGTGAAAACCTATTTCTCCCTCTAATGAAAAAGATGACAAAACACACCGTGTGCTAGGTTATTCACACAGAATAGAGGTCACAAGTTTTGTCAAAACACGCCATATGCTTTTTTTTTTTAAGGAGGAAGAGTCGGTTAACAAATATTGTGTGGTTTATGGCAGCATGTAATCCACCTTAGGTACCAACAAGACAATTATAATATTATTTCCAAATGTGGAAGAGACACTGCATACATATGGAACATCTATTCTGCATGTGCTGCAGCATGTGGAATCCCACTGTTTGGGTACAAAAAGTGGGGAGAACAAGAGTGGGATCCCTGCTCTACACAGGCAATGAATGAAGGATGTACCCTGGACAGAAATCTTTTTCAGAATATTGCACCTACAGAAAGTGGTCAGGCAGTGTGATTAACCAGTAGGGATATAAGAAGATCTGGTTTTCCGTCCCACCCTGTATTCATCACACACGGTTCTGTTTCTGTTCTGCTGCAGTTTGTTTTCTGCTAAAAACTATGTTGCCCAGAGGTAAAACTACACAGCTTGTGTAATTAGGTTCTCGTTATGTTATTCCATCCCAACCATTTCAATGCAAGTGAACTGTAATCAGTGAGGCCGAAAGCAACAGCAATAGTGAATATCAAACGGACACGGGCCATTTCCACTCCTGTTTCCGTCAGAATTCTGTGACATCCCTAATAACAAAATCTGTCCTCTGCTCCCGAGACAGGACACTTTTGGTGTTTGGGTGTTTTTGAATTGTGAATAGATTTATCTTATCAATGGATTTTTTCATTTAAAAAAATACTATTGTTACAGTTACCACCAGTGAAAATGCATCACAGTACTGTTACTCTTACCTTTGAATTAAGGTGGGGTGAATGAATCTATTTCACAAATGACACATTTGCATGTGTTCACCCATGAATCTGTCCCACCCCATTTCTTTGTGAATCTGTAGGTTTTTTAATCTACGTGAAAATTCACATTTAAATGTATATCACAATATAATGCATTTTAAACATCTGTTTTTTTTTATTTAAAAAATCAAGAACTGTGCTGGAGCAATGGAGAAGTTCCAACTAATTTCTGATCCACACATTAATCCAGGTGGTGTAGATCAGCTCAGGTTGCACCTGACTTTGCAAAGATCAAATCCCCTAAATAGCCCTGCTCATAGCTGTCAACTTTCAGATTTGAAAATAAGGGATCAGCAGCCTCAACTGTCCCAGAGACAGTCTACGGGATATCTAACAATCCGGGATAGCAGTGGGAAGCAGCGGGAAACGGTGCTGGAATAAGGGAATTTCCCACAAAAAAGGGAAAGGTTGACAGCTATGGCCCTGCTTTGCATCAAGCGCAAAGCAAGGTAAAAATTAAAGCATCTGTCAATTTATCTTCCTTACAAAAAATGATGCAACCTTTATCTAATCTTGTATTTTCTCTCGGTAGACATTTGCATTCCACCCTAGACCGCTCAAGTGCTAACAACAACAACAACAACAACAACAAAATAATAATAATAATAATAATAATAATAATAATAATAATAATAATAATTTATTATTTGTACCCCGCCCATGTGGCTGGGTTTCCCCAGCCACTCTGGGCAGCTTCCACAGAGACCAAAAATACACTAAAATGTCACACATTAAAAACTTCCCTGAACAGGGCTGCCTTATGATGTCTTCTGAATGTCAGGTAGTTGTTTATCTTTTTGACATCTGACATTGTTTAGTCATCAGCCAAAAAGCAAACATCATTAGATTGCAACTTTGCACACAATCTAGTACTGTTTGTGTTCCTAGCAAAAGGGGCTCGGGTGCATTTGGGCAATACTTGAAAACCACTTATGGGATTTTAGAACCTCATGGTAAAAAGTTCCTAGTTTATATTACAAAGCAAAGAGCCCCCTGAATTTTGTCCATGTACCATTTCACAACATGGGACATTTTTCCGTTGCCACAGTGTCCCTACTTAGACCAACAGAGGAGGACCAACTGATATCAACAAAGTTGCCACGCTTTTCTTTACACCATTTTGAGTATTCCTTGGTCAGAATTTTTTTTTTAAAAAAAAAATGGCAACACAACTTTGACCTCAGAATTTATGGCAAATACCTAGGACATTCACTGAATACTGTCTGGAATAAAGAAAGATGGAAGCCATGCATTTCTGAATTTTGTAAAATTACACAACTTTGTTTTTAATGAACTATCCAACCAGCAAAAAAATGGAATTGTTTTTGTGTGTTTTTGAAATTTGGCATTATATTGTTCCCTGTACTTCCTCTAAGCATTCATTTCTATTGAGAATTTATTTGGATTTAACTCAGCCGCATCTGGTTTCTGCCAAGCTTAAAACATTAATCCACACATTAACAATCCTCGGCTGGCTTAAAACTAAGCCAGATATTGCCTTTGTTAAAGCTACATAGGCTACCATAAATCTCCCTCCCCAAGGGCGAGTGGCCTCCCGTTCCCCTTACATTTATTTATACCATGCTGAAGTCACTCAATAAGTTGAACAGAAGGAATATTAATCCATTGCGATGAAGGCTAGGCATGCACGTGATCACATAGACACAAATATAAGGTACGTTCTACAATTGAAGCCAATGGCAAAATTCCTATTGACTAAAGAGATGAGCCCCTTTCAGATGGTTCTCTTCAATATGTTGGCATATGTGTGGAGAAGGGAATAGGAACATGCCAGCAGATTCTTCTCCCAATATCACGTTCAGTGCAGCATCTTCAAAGGGCAGTCTATGTACGTTGAATGCCAATAGGCGTCTCGACAAGTGGGGAGCTCCATCATGCTGAGCTCCCAGCTACATGGAAGCAGACATACATTGGCTCCCATTTTCAGACATCACACGGACTTCAATTCCCTTTCTCGTAACACTAGTGGTCACCCAATACAGCTGGAGGCGGGAAGGTTCAGGACAGATAAAAGAAAGTACTTCTTCACACATTGCATAGCTAAACTATGGCATTTGCTCCCACAGGAGGCAGCAATGGCCACCAACTTGAATGGTTTTATAAGAGGACCAGGCAAATTCACAGAAACGAGGGCTATTGTAGAGACATCACCTTGCCAACAAAGGTCCGTATAGTAAAAGCTATGGTTTTCCCAATAGTGATGTATGGAAGTGAGAGCTGGACCATAAAGAAGGCTGATCGCCAAAGAATTGATGCTTTTGAATTCTGGTGCTGGAGGAGACTCTTGAGAGTCCCATGGACTGCAAGAAGATCAAACCTATCCATTCTGAAGGAAATCAGCCCTGAGTGCTCACTGGAAGGACAGATCGTGAAGCTGAGGCTCCAATACTTTGGCTACCTCATGAGAAGAGAAGACTCCCTGGAAAAGACGCTGATGTTGGGAAAGATTGAGGGCACAAGGAGAAGGGGACGACAGAGGACGAGATGGTTGGATAGTGTTCTCGAAGCTACTAACATGAGTTTGACCAAACTTCCGGAGGCAGTGGAAGACAGGAGTGCCTGGCGTGCTCTGGTCCATGGGGTCACGAAGAGTCGGACACGACTAAACGACTAAACAACAACAACAGCCAATTTGGCTATGCTTTGCCTCCACAGTTGGAGACAGTAATGCTTCTGAATACCAGTTACTGGAAACCACAACACGGGAAACTGTTCTTGTGCTCTGATCTCGCTTGCTGGTTTCCCACAGGCATCTAGTTGGC
Organism: Podarcis vaucheri; assembly: GCF_965113315.1. Taxonomy (NCBI): domain Eukaryota; kingdom Metazoa; phylum Chordata; class Lepidosauria; order Squamata; family Lacertidae; genus Podarcis; species Podarcis vaucheri. The sequence goes on along the minus strand of NC_138760.1, from coordinate 108,576,397 downwards.
CACTGTGGGAACAGGATGCTGGACCAGATGGGCTACTGGCCTGATCCCTTCTTATGATCTTAATGGGTAGATACTGGGAGAGGGGCTACCAGAGTGCACAGTGTCCAGAGTGGCTCCAGTTCAACAGCTTTGGCCCCACTTGCTCATACACTAAAGTGTAGAAGACACCACCGGAAGAGTTCTTTCAACACTCTGAAAGCAGAATCTCCATATCAGGGACGGGCAGAAGACAATTTACCATTTCTGCAAGATAACTTTGCTACCCTTGAAAACCACTTCAGCCTCTCTGGGCCAATAAAAGTTAACCGTCCAACTATCTCCACACATTTATGGATTCATAAAAAGAACAAATAAAAGATGAAGACAGAGATAAGATCAGGATGCAATTGCTATTCATCGGCATGTAGTTTCTGCCTGGTTCCCCTGAACCATAGTTCTGTTTTTTCCATGAGGAATATCCATTTTCCCAGGGTTATGAAATGTAATCCACACCTACTCATCTAAGTCATTTTGGCACGCGACTAGCATTTAATTCACTACTGCTAAAATCAGCACCACCAGGATTACATGGAACTGCTGAATCAGGAGTCAAGTCACAGGTATGCAACCAATCACTCAAAGATAGTTGACATCTTGCTTTCAGGCTCACTGTTGAACTACAGATCTAGGACAAGGACACAGAACATCCCGGTGTTGTCGGAGTGCAACTCCCATCGTCCCTATCCACTGGCCGTCCAACCATATCTGGAAAGTCATTTGTTCATCAACCCTGACTTAGGGCTTTTGTCTTTAGCTGGTTGGCTGGGACCTAAGGTAGAGCTCAACAACAGTGCTACCACCAAACATATACATAATAAAGAAGTCGGCGGAATTAGGATGCAACCGTGAGTACTAGCTCTGAAAAGTGTGAAGACTGCTGGTCTAGGAGACCTATCATGCATGGGCCTGTGGCATCAAGGACACCACTGGTTAGTTCACTGACTGACTTGTCAGCCAGGCCAATCAATTGAATTTCAGAGCAAAATATGGAAGAGCCTTTCTCTTACTTCAGTTTGTGGACACAAACAGTTCTCATGTTGCAAATGGCAAGGATTTTTTAAAATGAAATTTCACAGCAAACAGTTTTGTTTGTTTTGTAAAGTGAGGATTGTGTGGTTGGCAACTGAGGTGTGGGGCGGGTTAAAAAACCCACAATCATCATCACCTCGCTTCACTGTCTACATACACATTTGTTCTGAAGCCCTGCTAACCAACAAAGGTCCGTATAGTTAAAGCTATGGTTTTCCCAGTAGTGATGTATGGAAGTGAGAGCTGGACCATAAAGAAGGCTGATTGCTGAAGAATTTATGCTTTTGAATTCTGGTGCTAGAGGAGACTCTTGAGAGTCTCATGGACTGCAAGAAGATCAAACCTTTCCATTCTGAAGGAAATCAGCCCTGAGTGCTCACTGGAAGGACAGATCGTGAAGCTGAGGCTCCAATACTTTGGCCACCTCATGAGAAGAGAAGACTCCCTGGAAAAGACCCTGATGTTGGGAAAGATGGAGGGCACAAGGAGAAGGGGACGACAGAGGACGAGATGGTTGGATAGTGTTCTCGAAGCTACCAGCATGAGTTTGACCAAACTGAGGGAGGCAGTGGAAGACAGGAGTGCCTGGCGTGCTCTGGTCCATGGGGTCACGAAGAGTCGGACACGACTAAATGACTAAACAACAACAACAGAGTCAGATTTTTGACCAAAGTTCAGCCACTGTGAGAACAGGAGACTGGACTAGATGAGTCACTGGCATTGTCCAGCAGGCTCAAACTTTAAATTACCACAGTGCTATAAGCTGTAACTTTTAATACTTTTATTTTTATTAACAATACTTTGATGAAGCAATCATGTTGCCATGGTTAACTACTCAAGTTCTGAGAAGAAAACATGACTGTGTCCCCAGCATATGGGAAAGGCCAATGGTCTTGACTGGGGGGCGAATGGCCACGGGTACCACACTCTTACCAGCCACAGCACTCTCCAGGGGTAAACTTCAAATTCCATCTTGGAGCCTCTCGGTTTGCTCACATTGCTCAGAATGTAATTATAGACAGCTTGATTAACAAATATCAGAGATGCCATATGGCCTGATAGCTAGCTGAATCCATAGTTATAGATCACAATCTGTTGCTGAAAGGCATATTCATAACACCCGTGATGTCACAACTATATACTACAGTAAATTCGCTGGTGCTAATTACCATGGAAGCATCCAGATCAATAGGGAGTGCTTTTTAGCTGCAATGGGAAATAAACACTGGGATATTAATAAATGCTGGAGCTTTGTTAGAAGCCTACTCCTGAATCAATATAATATTAAATAGTCATTTTGTTGTAAATGCCTATAAAGCTTAGGTGTTTTGTTTTGTTTTAAGCACTTGATATTAACTGCATGAAGAAGTTTCACTTTGCCGCAGTTGCTGAAACACGTATGGCACATTTTTGTTCCCAATCATTCTATTGCAAACAGAGACGCACTCTTAAAACCAAATCCATCCTTGGTCAAGGGCCACAAGGTGGGAAATCAGCAGGCAATAGCATTAACAATGGCCCATTCAGACACACTGTTGTGCAAATCTGTTCTAAATCTAAATTTGCTGTTTCAAAGTACCCACCATCTATTGTATTGTCCAGCTGTCCCCACAATATCTTGACTTGGTCTACAGAGGTTGCCCTTTCTGTTCCAGACACACTTTTCCCATCCCAGCAAAGCCAAATTCAAAAGGCCTTTCTTCTGCCATCCTCTGCCCTTGGCCATGTTGAAATGGGAACAATTTCATTCTGAAGTCCTAACCATGCCCTTCCCCTAATAAAATGGGAGCATGAGCGTCTGTATTTGCATCGGGATTGTATTCCAAGCTAGGGAACATTAGCTGCAATCCCCTGTCCTGCCCAACTTGTATGTCCAACTACGAGACTGACGGCCTCAGAGCTACAGCTCAAGTGAAAGGCCATCGGTCAGTGGTGGGAAACAGGTCTTGTGTACAGAATGTCCCAGGCCTTTTGGGTTGCCAATCAGAAGGTCGGCGATTTGAATATGCACAACAGGGTGAGCTCCCAGCTCCTGCCAACCAAGCAGTTCGAAAGCACACCAGTGCAAGTAGATAAATAAGTACCATTGTGGCAGGAAGGTAAACAGTGTTTCTGTCACCGTGTCATGCTGGTCACATGACCCAGAAAACTGTCTGTGGACAAACGCCGGCTCCCTCGACCTGAAAGTGAGATGAACGCCGCAACCCCATAGTCGCCTTTGACTCGACTTTAACGTCCAGGGGTCCTTTACCTTTACCTTTTACCTTACTCCCAGTAAGTGGAGAAAATACTGAACTAGATGAACCAATGGTATAAACTTGATTAATAAATAATAAATGAAAATAAAGAAAGAAATAAAATTGCAATATACTTTTTAGTCAATCTTTTTTTTTTTACAAAGGACCTTCCAATTTACAAACTTCCCCAGTATTTTAAGCTTACCCACAAATTTATATTGTTTAACTAATTTAATTGGAAACCATTTTATTTCCCATCATGTATATGCCACTACAAAATTAGCATTTAATTGGAAGGCTTATTTTGCTTGTCATTTGTTTTAAAATAAATTACAACAGCAGGAGGAAATAGAGCCCGTTGAAAAATAAACAAATCAATAAAATGGCAGATACTCAGCTGTGCTGGCTGAAATAAGCTTCTGGAGATGATAGATAGAGAGATAGATAGATAGATGATAGATAGATAGATAGATAGATAGATAGATAGATAGATAGATAGGCAGATAGATGGATATGCAATAAGCAGGTTGCCTGGAAGCACCCTGTGATGCCAGACATTTAGTATTAATAGACATTACAGTGGACTCATGGAGTTGCTGGTCTTGGTAGCAGCCACACATTCTGCATAATTTCTAGTCATGGCCTCAGATTCCATGTTCAGTGGTACCTCAAGTTAAGAACTTAATTCATTCTGGAGGTCCATTCTTAACCTGAAACTGTTCTTAACCTGAGGTACCACTTTAGCTAATGGGATCTCCCGCGGCCGCCGCTGTGCGATTTCTGTTCTCATCTTGAAGCAAAGTTCTTAACCCAAGATACTATTTCTGGGTTAGCGGAGTCTGTAACCTGAAGCGTCTGTAACCCGAGGTACCACTGTACATTGTGTGCCGGGGGATCAGGGGCAGAGAAGAAGCTTCTAAGAGGGGAGTCCCAAATTTCAGAACTTTGATTCATGTTAGCAACTGCAGCCACTTGCTTCACACATCTGTTAAGCATCATTAGCTGCCTAGTGAGGCTGCACAAAATAGAACAAGTGCAAGTAGTGCACTCCAATAGAATAAATACAGTTGAAATTGGGGAATGTGTGAAACAGAACACACACAAAGATTGCGTGCGCACTATACCTTTAAAGCACATTCAAAGAACATTTCCACCTCAAAGAATTCTGGGCACTGTAGTTAGTTAAAGGTGGCTGGGAATTGGAGCTCTGTGAAGGGTGAACTACAATGCCCAGAATTCTTTGAAGGGGAAAATGTGCTTTAAAGGTATAGCGTGTTGGTTTCCTTTTTGTTTCAAAAGAATGGAAAAGGGCTCCCTAGCACGCCAGATGTTTCTGCGTTTGTCTTTAATGTGGATCGACCTTCCAGTGTCAACACAAACATACCAGACATCATGAACACGAAGATGCCAACCTTTATCCAAGTCTTTCTTCTTCTTACCCACTGATGGGAAATGCTCTCATCACTCCTGGCTCAAAGACTTTCTCCCTTGGAGTTGCCTTGGATTCCTCCTTCACCTTCTCCCCACATTCAGATGATCACCAGTTCTGCCATTGCCCCTGCTTTTCAACATGCCAACCCACCTCCCCACTGCAAGGACTGATTTGTGGCCTGGGAAAGAGAAGGAGGGAAACGCCACGGCGGACACAGGAGTCCAAACCTAGCTGGTGCAGCAGCACAGCACTGATCTCCAGGATCAGGGTGGCTGGCAGCAGGTACAAAAACTTCCTGACGATGACGAAAGGGCAAAGGAAACTCCTGCAAAAACATTTCCCTGAGCAAAGTGGAATACACAATGAACGCATCCCCGAACAATTCAGTAGCTGTGTTGGGTTGTGTTTTGGTTTTTTTGGTTTTTTTTAGGAAGTGGTAATAGCCCATCCATAATTAATTTGCTTTATTCTATAAGTACATTTCTCTCTCTCTCTTTCTCTCTCTCTGTAATAGAGCATTACAAATAGCTGTCGCTGCAGCTTAAACCAAACAAACTCTCTTTGTTATTCTGCTTGTGCACCAAGGAGAGCCATTTTGCCTCTGCTACTATTAAAATCCACAAGCTTCATTGCAAAAAAAACCCAAAAAACCACATTGTGCAGCTGTGAGACGGTACCCATGGATCAGTGTTAAGTAAGAAGCATACAGAATTATACAGCCAAAAAAAAAAAAAAAAGGTAATGAAACAAAGCCAGATTTTGGAAGTTAGGCATCCCTGTTCAAGGAAACCTAATAAGCGATGCTCTTCATTTGCATTATGGAAATCATCTGGCATGCTGTTCACCTTTCATTGCCCCAGTAGGTCTATCTTTATGTCATCCTGCTGCTTATTACAGAGCCACTGTGACACATTAGCTAACAGCACAGGTTGCTCATTGCTGTGAACGGAAGACCAGAAGAAAAACAATAGAGGCTTTAGAAAGCACCATCCATTCCACAGAGGGCAGCATTAACTTTGGCGGCTGGTAGTTAATTTTATTGTAGTCACTCCAGTTGAAGCCATGCTGGGAAAATTCAACCTACAGTTTGGGTCAAGAGGACCATGTGAATCTTCATTAAGAGATTTAGATCCTCAAAGCCAAAGTGAGAGCATTTGGGTCAAAATTAAGGGAGAGAAGAATAACAGAGACCTCATTGTGGGAGTTTACTATAGATCCCCAAGCCAAACGGAGGACATAGATGATGCCTTCCTGGAACAGATGGCCAAGCATGCAAAAGGAAGGGAGATAGTAGTAATGGGGGACTTCAATTACCCGGATATTTGTTGGACGTCAAACTCAGCCAAGAGCTTAAGGTCAAACAGATTCCTCACTGGCCTTGCAGACAACTTCATTGTCCAGAAAGTGGGAGAAGCAACAAGAGGAACAGCCATTTTAGATCTGGTCCTAACCAATGTTGATGACCTGGTTAGTGGAGTAGAAGTGGAAGGATCATTAGGCGCGAGTGATCATGCTCTTCTGAAGTTTACTATACAGCGGAAAGGAGCAGCCAAGCATACTAGGACTCAATTTCTTGACTTTAAGAAAGCCGACTTCATAAAACTTAGGGAAGTGCTGGGTGAGATCCCATGGACAACAATACTAAAAGGAAAGGGAGTTCATGATGGCTGGGAGTTTGTTAAGAGGGAGATACTAAAAGCACAACGTCAGGCAATACCAATGAGACGGAAACATGGAAGGTGCCTAAAGAAGCCAGGGTGGCTATCTAAAGAACTTTTAACTGAATTAAGATTAAAAAAGGATGTGTACAAAAAATGGAAAAGGGGGGAAACCACCAAAGAGGAATTCAAACAAATAGCCAGCACGTGTAGACACAAAGTCAGAAAAGCTAAAGCACAGAATGAACTCAGGCTTGCTAGAGAGGTTAAAAGCAACAAAAAAGGCTTTTATGGGTATGTTCGTAGCAAAAGGAAGAACAAAGAAACAATGGGGTCACTCAGAGGAGAAGATGGTGAAATGCAAACAGGGGACACAGAAAGGGCTGAACTCCTCAATGCCTTCTTTGCCTCAGTCTTCTCCGATAAAGAAAACAATGCCCGACCTGAAGAATTTGGAGCAAATGATTCAGCAAAGGAAACACAGCCCAGAATAACTAAGGAGATAGTACAAGAATATTTGGCTAGTTTAGATGTATTCAAGTCTCCAGGGCCAGATGAACTGCATCCAAGAGTATTAAAAGAACTGGCAGATGTGATCTCAGAACCACTGGCAGTCATCTTTGAGAATTCCTGGAGAACAGGCGAAGTCCCGGCAGACTGGAGGAGGGCAAATGTGGTCCCTATTTTCAAAAAGGGGAAAAGAGAGGACCCAAATAATTACCGCCCAGTCAGTCTGACATCAATAGCAGGGAAGATTCTGGAGCAGATCATTAAGCAAACAGTCTGTGAGCACCTAGAAAGGAATGCTGTGATCAGCAATAGTCAGCATGGATTTCTGAAAAATAAGTCATGTCAGACTAACCTGATCTCGTTTTTTGACAGAATTACAAGCCTGGTAGATGAAGGGAACGCAGTGGATGTAGCCTACCTTGATTTCAGCAAGGCATTCGACAAGGTGCCCCATGATATTCTTGTAAAGAAGCTGGTAAAATGCGGTCTTGACTATGCTACCACTCAGTGGATTTGTAACTGGCTGACTGACCGAACCCAAAGGGTGCTCATCAATGGTTCCTCTTCATCCTGGAGAAGAGTGACTAGTGGGGTGCCACAGGGTTCTGTCTTGGGCCCGGTCTTATTCAACATCTTTATCAACGACTTGGATGATGGACTCAAGGGCATCCTGATCAAATTTGCAGATGACACCAAACTGGGAGGGGTGGCTAACACCCCAGAGGACAGGATCACACTTCAAAACGACCTTGACAGATTAGAGAACTGGGCAAAAATAAACAAGATGAATTTTAACAGGGAGAAATGTAAAGTATTGCACTTGGGCAAAAAAAATGAGAGGCACAAATACAAGATGGGTGACACCTGGCTTGAGAGCAGTACATGTGAAAAGGATCTAGGAGTCTTGGTTGACCACAAACTTGACATGAGCCAACAGTGTGACGCGGCAGCTAAAAAAGCCAATGCAATTCTGGGCTGCATCAATAGGAGTATAGCATCTAGATCAAGGGAAGTAATAGTGCCACTGTATTCTGCTCTGGTCAGACCACACCTGGAGTACTGTGTCCAGTTCTGGGCACCACAATTCAAGAAGGACACTGACAAACTGGAACGTGTCCAGAGGAGGGCAACCAAAATGGTCAAAGGCCTGGAAACGATGCCTTATGAGGAACGGCTAAGGGAGCTGGGCATGTTTAGCCTGGAGAAGAGGAGGTTGAGGGGTGATATGATAGCCATGTTCAAATATATAAAAGGATGTCACATGGAGGAGGGAGAAAGGTTGTTTTCTGCTGCTCCGGAGAAGCGGACACGGAGCAATGGATCCAAACTACAAGAAAGAAGATTCCACCTAAACATTAGGAAGAACTTCCTGACAGTGAGAGCTGTTCGACAGTGGAATTTGCTGCCAAGGAGTGTGGTGGAGTCTCCTACTTTGGAGGTCTTTAAGCAGAGGCTTGACAACCATATGTCAGGAGTGCTCTGATGGTGTTTCCTGCTTGGCAGGGGGTTGGACTCGATGGCCCTTGTGGTCTCTTCCAACTCTATGATTCTATGATTCTATGATTCTAAGTATGGAAATAAAATCTTGTGAAGGCAGCAGTCAAAGCTTTGTGCACCAGCGCTGCTCGGAAGCGAACAACGCTAAATATTTCGCAAATGGAAGACAAAATTGCATCCTTTCATGTCGTTTCCCTTGTTTTCAGATGTTTATAGCCACTGTTTTATCATTTAAGGGCTGATTTACACATACAAGCACATCAGGATTATTAAGTGCCAAAAGTGGAACACAGGAAAACTGACGGCACATAAGAGGATGGCGTTTGAGGAGATGTCCGCTGTTAGGCAAAGCCTATATGACGTGTTAGTTCTGGGGTAGCTCATAAAAATAAGCCATAAATGGTGCCTGGACATGCATGAGCTAGCCTTTTCTCTGATAATATAACTTCCTCGAAAAAGATTTGCTTCACTAAATATTCCCCCCCCCCAAGTTTATTTGCATGGGTCTCCAGAAAACCCTCATTAAAAAAAAAATTGGAAAACCTTATTCAAGACAAATAAGGGTTCTACATCAGAAGGTGAGAAACTAGATGTGTCTGAGATCCTTATCTCCTTCACTCTCCATGGGACAACTTTGGCAGGTGACATCATTGGGTGTCATAATGATGTCAGGTGACTGACACCTCTCAAAGTTGAAAGAAGGCTGGTGAAACAGCCAATCTGCTGATCATTGGTCACAGGGAAACCCCTTTGACATTTCTGCAGAGGGGGGGAAATGCTCTCAAAAGGAAGCGGATTCCCTGACGCCATATGTGCCATGCAGAACTGTAATGAAAGAAACCTTTCATTATTCAAAGGGTTGGGGTTTGTTGAAAACACATTTCAACCCTCTCTGTCTTTCAATTATCCTCTTTAAAAAGATAAACAAATCAGAAAATGAAGCTGGCTAATGAGCTTCTATTTAATATAATCAGATACAAGCTCATAACATATGGTTCTATGTTCAAGGAAACATGAACATTCAGTTGGCATTGCTTGTTGGCCTTAGCGCACAGCCACACATAACGAAGCACCATGGATGCTCTGTGGTGTTGTTTGTGGTACTGCGTTTCATGAGAAGATGCAAGTCTCTTATCCCACAAGAGAAACACTCCAGGAAACTAGAATCATAGAATCACAGAGTTGGAAGAGACCACAAGGGCCATCGAGTCCAACCCCCTGCCAATCCAAAGAAGAGTTTGGATTTGATATCCCGCCTTTCACTCCCTTTAAGGAGTCTCAAAGCGGCTAATATTCTCCTTTTCCCTTCCTCCCCCACAACAAACACTCTGTGAGGTGAGTGGGGCTGAGAGACTTCAGAGAAGTGTGACTGGCTCAAGGTCACCCAGCAGCTGTATGTGGAGGAGCGGAGACGCGAACCCGGTTCCCCAGATTACGAGACTACTGCTCTTAACCACTACACCACACTGGCTCTCACCACACTACAGCCAATAAGCAGCATGAAATTCACCGCGCATCCTCTTTACCCTTCACATTCAGCACAGCCGTCACTGGGACACCAGTGAGCGTCATAAGTTTAAAGAATATCCGGATCAAATATCAAAACTTTGGGAGCTCTATTTATCCTGTGCTTAAACTGAAAACATTCACTGGGGTGAATAGGAAAGAAGGAATTGGAGGCCACCCTAACCCAAAGAGCATCATGGCATGGGTTATCTCTGAAATATTCAAGAGGATTCAGAGTAGCTGAAAGTACCAATCTGGAACTTGAATGCAATACTTAGCACACCAATTGGAAAACCCAAGCGCAATAGTGAGCTGAAGTCTCAACAAGGCCAGCCCACCCTTGAGGCAAGGTGAGGTAACCACCTTAGTTGGCAGGGTCTACCCAGGGCAGCAGATTCCAGTGTTGACCTTTCTCCCCGCCTCTTTCTCCCTGGTGTAGATGTTCCCTGACCCCTTCTTCCCTGGCGGGGGAAAGGAGGGCGCCATTTTGGGGTCTGCCTCAGGTGCCAAAATGTATTGGGCCGGCCCTGAGTCCCAACAATAGAAGCACTGTACACATTAAGAGGCGAAGAGAAGTTGGAGGGAGAAGGGAGTCTAAACTCTTTTGTTCTTTATGTGAGAGGAACAACAGCTTCAAAGAGCCTGACCAGTAGTGCATTTCTGGCCTGACATTTTGTCTGCCCATTAGGCAGACAAATAGATCTGAAAGGATGTGACACAAATCAGGGTTCCGTATTTAGACTCTTACTTTACTTAATTGACTGTAAATTCTGAGAACAACCACCATCCAATAAAATCTATCATCTTGCTGTGTAGGAGCATTTTTGCCTATCCTTTAAAAAAAAAGAAGTCTGTGTTATTAGTACCTATTATTGAAGGAGTGTAAAGGAGGGGTAGGACTTTAAACCCTCAAGCAGCAAGCAACCAGTGTGGTTGTTTAACCAAAGTGAGCTATGAGGTATGAACCACCCAGACTGCTTATTTCCCTATTTTTCCTTTAAACAACTTTATCAGGATACAAGAAGTGCATCATTCTCAACTAACGCTCTTGATGTTCCTGCTGTCAACATAGGACCAGCGCTACTTTTCTACAGAAAGAGGCACCAGAGCTCACCACAAACACCTCCCTTGTTCTCTTATAATGGAAATGGCACCCACCTCAGAGGTGCCGGTACTGAAAAAAGCCCTATGTAGAACCCTGCCCACCCAGAAACTAGCTGTTTAAGAAATAATAATAATAATAATAATAATAATAATAATAATAATAATAATAATAATAATTTATACCCCGCCTATCTGGCTGGGTTTCCCCAGCCACTCTGGGTGGCTCCCAACACAATATAAAAAATACAATAAAATATTCAACATTAAAAACTTCCCTCAACAAGGCTGCCTTCAGATGTCTTCTCAAGTCAGGTAGTTGTTTATTTCCTTGACATCTGATGGGAGAGCATTCCACAGGGTGGGCACCACTACCAAGAAGGCCCTCTGCCTGGTTCCTCGTAACCTCACTTCTCTCAGGGAAGGAACCGCCAGAAGGCCCTTGGAGCTGGACCTCCGTGTTCGGGCTGAACAATGGGGGTGGAGACGCACCTTCAGGTATAAAGTCTGCATAATGAGACACACCTCTGCACACATTAATCATTTTCTCTGCACATGTGGAGCTTGTGGAGATGAACAAGGAAACCATAATTTTTGGGAGATGTCATCTTTGGATGCAGTTCCAACCAAACTCAAAGGAAAGGCCGTAAGAGGAAAGTGGAGTTATCATATGGTTCTGGACCTTGGTTTGATGGCGCCATGATGCAGCAACCTTGCTGAAGCTAATCAGGTCTGGATCTGGTTGGTGCCTTCATGGAAGCTGACCTGTGGACCTCACGTGTGCTACCTTGAGTTCCAGAATGGAAGAAAGGCAGGGCAAAAATGTTGTAAAACTGTAATATAGTGCCTTAAAAGGGAAGGACAGAAAGAACGACCTTGGTGCACAAAGCACAAAGGAAAAGGGAGAAAAAGAACCATTGAAGTGATTTGAGAGAAGCGATACACTCAGACGCTACCGGAGAATTTTCCCTAGGAGCATTCGGATGGATTGCATGCCTAGCATTCCATCATACAGATACTCAGCTAACCATACACTCGGCACATAGGAATTGGCTGCATACTGTCAACATCATACTCAAGGGTCACTGTATGAGATTACATCCACTCAAACAACAGTAAAACTTAAGAATGAAAAATGGCACTGTCATCCAATTTAAATACGCTAGCAGTGTTTCCCTTGCATTGCACTCATGTCTGGTACCACTTGAAAGCGCTCACTGAACTGAGAAGAGGAACACAAATTCAAAGTGACAGAACAAAATACCGTGCATGGCTTACTTAGGAATGTTAACCTTTGAAAGTCTGAATGGCAGAAAACCCAGAAAACAGAAAATCTAAGCCTTTAGATGAAGACGCGCCTAGAATCTGCATTTCAAGAATCTGTTGTCGCCTTGGTTCTTTTCTAAACTCTTCTGATCTCTTTCCAGATCCTATCCATGTGGCGTCTATCCCTAAATTGTTAGATAAATCCTTGATTCAAAACTAGCGAGTCTGAATATTGGACTGCTGCATAAAACTAGGAGTCAGACCTAGTCACTGCTCCAAAATCCATAACGATTTTCTTCCCTCTGCTGCAAAATCGAGTGAACAGATGTTGTATGTGCCCAGAGGGCTGACTAGACAAACAAGACTTGCAAATGACTCATCCTTTGTTAGAAGACCATGGCGCGTGGATCCTTGTGGGGCTGAGTACAAAGCATCAAGGTTTTCCTTGGAATTCTTCTTCTTGAATGACAAGAAACTCTTCCCCACTTGCAGACTTCCTTCTGTCCACACAAATGAGAAGTGCCAAATGAAGGTCACATCCACACCATACATTATGGCTTCCACCAAAGAATTCTGGGAACTGTAGCTTTGTTAAGGGGCAAGCTAGGATTCTTTGGGGGGAAGCATGACTGTGCTATAAATGTACAGGTTGGATGTGACCCTAGATAGAAAAACTAGAAGAGCATCCATCCAAAGAGAGAGAGAGGGAGAGGGGGGAGAGAGAGAGAGAGACAGTGAGAGAGAGAGACAGAGACAGAGAGAGAGAGAGATGGCCAGGAGCCCAAGGATAAAAATATTGTTTAGGAGGTCTCCCAAATCCTCTGTAGAGGCTTTTAGGGGGTTTAGGTGGCTGAAGGTTGGAGGATGTAATGAGAAACCTTATCTTCATTGGCATCCTTCTGTTCCTTTACCTTAGGATCTAAGCATCTGGGGTTTGCACCTGAGCATTCTTGGTGATGAAGCAGATTTACAAAGAATGCATTTAAATCAAGTTAGTAGTAAGGTGAGTTCTGTACGTAAACATATCCCCATACAACATCTTTTCCCTCTAGTAATGGAGCATCCCTACAGAGCAGAGGTGGAAATATACTATTGTCTGATTAGGTGGCCTGAGTCATTACAGATGGGAGCTGCAGTTATTCAGAGTGTCTGTGTGAAACATTACAAGCCGTCTGATCTGATTTCCTCGAGAATAATCAGCTCACGTAGAAATTGCCCTTGGGGAATCTCTCCTCAATGACCTCCTGTTTAAGGATTTAGTCTCCAAAATGTATGGATTTCTAAAGATGACTGTGCCTATAAAATTCCACTCCCGAAGAGTTTATTCTACACTTAAAAATCATCATAACTGAATAGAGCAGGGGTGGGGAACCTGTGGTTCTCCAGATGTTGTTAGATCCAACTTGTAGCAGCCAGCATGGCTAATGGTCAAAGATTTTTCCTGGTCTCTTCTGACCAGCATCTCCATGGTCCCAGGGACAGGAGCCTTCTCCAGATATGCTACAGCCCCCTTCTTCCTACTCATATGGGTTTGTTCCTAGACCACATCAGTCAACAAGAGCAGGATGCTGTCCTGAAAGTGGGCATCCCTTAAGCAAAACCACTGAATAATGTTATTGCGATAGGAGCATTGGTTGTACTTCCCCACCCCAAAAACTAGAAGCCCAGGTGTGGCAGGAAAGACATTAACAGCATCACGATAGGAAGCAAAATTGGTTGGAGAACAGCAGAGAGCTCTGGTTGCAATCATTGTTTATGCTTTTGGGTACCAAGATTAATTCTGAAGCACGGAACGTTCACAAAATGTAGCTGTTTGGCAAAAACAAATAGATAAAATGCGGTATCAGCTCACATTTTCATATTCGCTTTCTGCCTTGTACCTCAAAAACAGCAAAATCATCCTGTTCTCATTATATATATTTAGAAAAGCTAACAGCTTTTCTCCAAAATTCAATTACTGACCTCCCCATCTAAATAAACAGTTTCTCAATGGTCGTGCATGCCAACTGCACCTCACATGAAAATGTAGCAATATATTTTATTTATCTTTTTCATTTTATGAACAGACTATTCTACTCGCATATTTGCAATCAGGGCTACAGGAAGCAATGCATCAACACATCCATAATTGAGAATATCATCGAGTACACCCTGTGTGAGCACAGGATGCAGAAATGATGCAAAATCCTCTGCATTGTGCCAAAAGACAGAGGGGACATTGTGGAATAAAGAGAAGCTACAGGTCCCCATGCCTTCAAAGCATTTGCCCAATTTTGCTGCTGTAACAGGTGCTGAATAAAAAAGAGAGAGAGAGATACTTTCAATAAATCCAGCCTTTGTCATCTGTCGATAGGCTTTGCGTATTAGGAATGTGCTGCTTAACACTCGGAGTTGTATGAACAATCACACAGAGAGACACACACACAGATGAATCTCATTCAAATCTCAATGCGCAAAGTTTTCTCTACCCTTTGTTCCCTTTTTGTGTGTCACTAGGCAGAGAGGCAAGCCACACAGCTCACTTTCTCCAAAGACAAAAAAAGAACTGATGAGATATGGGGTCCTTCAGAACCCTCACTTGAAATGTCATTCTCCCTGCAGGGGTGGAATAACAGAACATTCTGCTCTCTTCAACGTTCAGCACTGCCACACAAGAGCAAAATAACGTTGCTCTTTTATAGCTTTAAAGGGGGGGGGGGGAATGTTCTGTAAGAAATGGCCTTCCGAGAACAGGTTTGCTTGTTTTTTTGTATATATAACAAATTTCTTAGTTTAATACACCCTTACAAATCAAGAATGCTGAAGAAATCCAAACCTACTGATTTAGAAGCGCCACTGTGCTATGAAATTGAAGGAATTCAAAAATGTGTGCTTAGGGTTGAGCTGTATTAAAAACACAAAGTAAAAAAAAACGAGAGTTTCAGAAGACATATGTGTCTTTAATCAAATTGTCCAAGAGAGTGATTTGCTGCCAAATTCACAATTATGCCACACACACACACATTTCTTTCTCCATTTCGTAAGAACACGAGAGCAACCCTGATGGACCAGACAAATGGTTAATCTAGTTCATCTTCTTGCAACCCCACAGTCGTCAACTTGCAAAACATGAAGGCAACAGCCCACTCCTGATGTCGGACCTCAGCAACTGCTGTCAGAAACATACTGCCTCTGAGTGTGAGAGGAACTTATAAGCACCATGCATGGCTAGCAGTCACTGATAGACCACTCCTCTGTGTGTTTTCCATTTACCTTTCAAAGTAATTAAACCCCTGGGTCAAACACATGTTGGAAATGCAAAGAAAAAGAAGGAACTTTTTATCATATGTGGTGGGAAAGTAGAGAAGTTTAAAAAATTGGGAAATGATATATAATGAATTGAAAAAAATGTTTAAAATGACATTTGTATTAAAAAAACAACCCAGAAGCATTTTTGTTAGGGATTGTAGGACAAGACCTGCTGAGAAAAACAAAGAACTTATTTATGTATGCTAGAACAGTGGCAAGAGTCTTGATAGTACAAGGATGGAAGAATGAGGAAATCCCAATGAAAGAACAGTGGCAAGAAAAATTGATGAGCTACGCAGAGTTGGCTAAAGTGACATACAAATTGCAGGACACGGACAACTGTGACTTTAAGAAAGAATGGGAGCTTTTTACAAGGTTATCTAAAAAGACAACAAAATGAATTGGGCTCCTTGGCAGGTTTTGAATAAACATACACAAATTTATTAGTAGATAACATGATAGATAGGTAATGTAAGGACATGTATAATTTTATAACATGCAGAGAATAATATGGGCTGAGAAATCAGAGAGAGGAGCTGAGGGAATTCTCAGGGGGGTGTTGGGGTGGGGGAAAGGGGGGAATAATGAATATGATATGTTTTGATGATTTGTTATGTGGAATTTGTTAATAAAAACTTTTTTAAAACAACAACAACAACAAAGTAATTAAACCCACCAGCATCAAAACATACAATGAATTCCTCAAGCACTTTGTGTAAATAAGATTACTCTTTCGTCTATCCTGACTGTACTGACAATCAATTTCACTGGAGGACCCGAAATTATAGAGTTATGGGGGGGGGTGTCTCCACACACTTTCCCCACACCATGAATAATTTTATAAACCTCTCATCCCTCCCATCTCCCAGTCATCTTTTTATCTGCATATGGAAAAGCTGCAGATCTTTGAACCTTTTCTCACAGGGGAAGTGCCGCAAAGCGTGTTCTCTTTCATAGAGAGCACGTGTTGCGGTGGGGTCTGACAGGCCACCCCTCTGTTGCTGGGAGGGTTAGTATGGATGACCATCCACAGTGATTGGGCAGTTGGGTTACTGGGCAAATTTTGGTGTTGCCATTTAGGGGGACGGACCAAAGGTTATAAAATCAAGTCACACAACACTGACTGGGATCACCCGCCCACCCTCCCTAACCTAGGGCTAATGCATTGACCTTGCTATGCCTGTCATGGGGTCGTCTGCTTTTGGGGCAGGGGCCTGGCAGGAATTTTGTCCATTTGGCTGATTGGCTGGTGCCATTTGGTTTTTTCCTACTGCGTAGCAAATTGTCACAACTTGTAAGGTTGAGGTTAGGCATTGGTTAAAAAATTGGTTGGTGGAGGGGTAAGGATTGGCAGTGCCTGCCCCTCCAATGCTGCTGCAGAAAGGGAATTCCGTTAAAGGAATCCAGGGGCTTGCCATTCTTTCGTTCGTACCCCTGAATGGGGCTTAGGGCCGCACAAGCCCCCAGGAGCATTTGGGGGGGGGGTGAGGGTCTGGTGCCCAGCTCCATGCTCTCCTCAATATTGTTTTCCCTTACTGGCTTTTGCTGGAATCCGGAAGTCAGTTCTGTCCCTGGGCGTGGGGACAGAAAGTCATAACCAATGCCTAAGCAACCACTCACATTTATGTATTTTAATAAAGTTGTGGCCAAAATTATGCCAAAAACCTTAAGCAAAAATTATGTGTGAATTGTGAATTATTTAGGGGTGGCTTGGGGGACCTCGACACGCAAACCCATTTTGACTGCCCCCCTTTCCTTTTCCATTTTTGTGTCTTTTGCAGCTCTAGAATACAGTGGAACCTCAGTCGTCAAACATAATCCGTTCCGGAAGACCATTCGACTTCTGAAATGGTTGACAACCGAGGCGCAAGGGGTGGTCAGCAATTTCAATGGAGAAACATGCCTTGGAAGCCGTTCGACTTCCGAGGCGCGTTTGAAAATGGAAGCAATTACTTCCAGGTTTCCGGCATTCGAAAACGAAAACATTAGGCTTCCATGACACTGGAAAACCAAGGTTCCAATGTACCCTTTTTGAGAAAGAATGGCCAGGTATCTACATAGTATTACAAATGTGGATGTAATTTATTTTCTTCCTCTCTTCAGTTTATGCATGGAGTAACTGTAGTCATCATACTGGCATTATATATTTATTATTTATTATTTATATTATATATTATTATATTTATTAACGTGGAACTCAGTGGGCATAAGGGTGCCCCAAAGTTCTCCCCCACTGAGGCACTCACTCCCAGATGCAGATCGACTTAACTTCAGCAAGGTTGCTGTGTTGTGTGCCCTCATCAGCCCACACAACGTGGCAAGAACAGTATTGATTTCATCAACAGGGGAACCTCCGTGCGTTAAAAGGAACAGATTGGCGTTTCAACAGTTGTTGCCATAGTTGCATTACAAATTAGGCAGGGACCACTTCAGAAGTTCATGTTCCTCTTAATCTTGAATTTTAATTGCTTTGGTTTGCTAATCCCCCGTGCGACTGGTAAGCAAGATGCACTTGTTTTGACCAGCTTCTGTAAATTTAGCTACATGTTGTAGTAGCCAAGCTACTTGACCTCTGGTAAATAGGGGCAGGATGTATAAATATCCAAAGCTCCCTTCTCCCCCCTGGAATACTTGCTGAAGAATCACCTGTCGCATTAAATGTGAGTCCTATGTGAAGCGGATATAGCAACAACCATAACATCGTCAAATTATAACAAAACAATGCAAGATTATTGCTCTGCATTTTATTGCTTTTGATATTTCTTTAGCAATCATCTTTGCAGCCTGTCTAAACAATTCCCAGTGCACTGACATTCACAATAATGTGTTTTCATCACAAAGTTAGGCACTGTCACTAGATTTAGCAAAAGGCTATATTTTTCCGTTCCCAAATATTTCTCACACTTCACTGGGATGGGAAATGCAAGTTTTTACATCTGTCATCTTTAGTTACACTGCCTTGAATGCAAGGATTAATAACAGATTATTAGAATAAAGAGCTGATGAGGTACAATGCAAAACAATATATGCAAACCAAAGCTCAGAATTTTATCCCTGATGAATTCAATGGGTCTTACTCCCAGGTGAGTATACGACTGCAACCTCAATTTATGCAATCCCAGATTGGGAATGGGGGTGGGGGAGAGTTAGCCACACTTTCCTGTTATAGGAAAAGGTTTTATTGTTAGTCACAAATTTAGCTTCCACAGAATGTAAACTCAATATTCATACAGTTTTGGTTAATTCATTTCCACTGATTAAATATATATAAAAATAAATAAAAATTGTCCAGTAGCACCTTAGAGACCAACTAAGTTTGTTCTGGGTATAAGCTTTCGTGTACATGCACACTTCTTCAGATACACACACGAAAGTTTATACCCAGAACAAACTTAGTTGGTCTCTAAGGTGCTACTGGATAATTTTTTATATATTTTGACTGCGTCAGACCAACACGGCTACCTACCTGAATCTAGATCCACTGATTAAATCATTCTGCCCCACCCCATTTTTTGCACCCAATTATTGGGCCAGGAAAAAAACTAGTTTATAACAATGTTCCTTGTTTCATCATAGCCAGAACACATCAAACAGAATTTCTGGTTTCTGATATTTGAAACTGGATTTATAATTATTACCCAAACCCTATTTTGACATTGTTATTTATAAAATAAATTTATATATTGCTTTTAAACCAGAAATTACTATAGAAGTTAGAATGCAATATTTTGCAACAACCACTACAGCCCCTCTGGACTGCAAGAATGAAGTAGCATTGCAGAAGCACCACAGCTGAGTTTTCTGCATTGCACAATTCTGCATTGCATACGAACTCTGAGGACTGTGTGTTGCCCTAATGAAGTCTGTTAGCAAACAACAGCAATTAAAGTGGCCCTGCTCCCCCAGCTGGTTTTCTCTAGAAGAGCTCGAATCAGTATCCACAAGGGCATCTTCCAAAACCACGGGCAACAAGAGATGTTCACAGGGTGACATCAAAATAATAGGCCTTTCCTATGGTGTCCCCAATCGGCAACTGGGGAATGCTCTCCCCAAGGAGGCTTTCCTGATTCCAGCTTTGTCCCCTTTCTGACAAACACATTTTTATTCTCCTGGGCATTTGGAAGACACCAACTGTCTGTTTTTAAATTATTTTTATTCATGGGGGAGGTTAGTTTATCTTGCTGGGCAACATTTGTGGAGGAACGCTTTCAGTAAATTCGTTTTCTTTCATTGGATTTTTATCGTACACTGTGTTAGGTATGTTATTGCACATTATATTTTTTGTGTTATCATCCCCGTAAATCACTTCGGGGCTCCAGTGTGAAGCGATTCATAAATCAAGCCAAACATTGACTGGAATGGGTCCAGATCAGTGGCCCCAGCAGCCTTGAATTCTGACAATCTCCTCACGCCAGCAACCCTAGAGGTTTGGTGAGTATTTCCCCAGCCCCAACGACCCTGAAATCCCAATTCCTGACTTTAAAACGCAACGGACCAATGAATAGAGCAGCTTAGTTGTCGCATGGCCTTTACTGACAATGATTCACAAGCGTTATTTAAATGATCACTTGAAGCTGCCTGTCTGACTTTATTCTTTTGTGTGCTGGTACTGTGCATGTCCCCCTATGCTCATACACTGTCAGGAAGAAATTAAAATAAAATAATAATGAACTCTTGAAAGAGGGAGTGAGAAAGAAACTCACCACTATTTAAAATGTGTCTTAAGGCTTTTTTATTTTAATAATAATATTTTAAAAATCCCCACCGATTAGGTCCCATTGTCTGGCATAAAAGGGCATTGTGCAGTTCCACAAGATATGAAAAGCCCGATGGTTTCTCAGAGTCATTGCTGAGTTCTGCTTCAGGTAAGAGCCGCAGTTGGGAGCTGGTGCCCTCATCAGTGGGTGTCATTGGCATCTCCTGTAATTCCCAAAGTGTTCAAAAGAACAAAAGAAGATTTTGACCCGCTGAGAAAAAGGGCCTTGGCAAGCTGAACATCAAACTAAGAAACAGGCCTTTGATGTCTACCTGATAGCTGTAGTGGTGTTTGCTCTTGCCGCCACACTGCAAAATTCTAATCATGAAAGGAAAGAGTCTCACTTAGTCTACATAGTTGGTAATAAGGCCGTCAAGTCAAGCCTGAACTGACTTGGTTGAAAAAACAGGCTCAGCAATATGAATCTCAAGCATTCAAGGGATCAGGTGTACTATTAACCTGTGCACACACCTGAAAATGAGCAGTGGCAGTTTCAGCCACTTACCCACCCAAAGCACACCTACCGATATGTACAAAGAGAAGATAGCCCATGGCCAGCCGCCATGTTGCCTCCAACACCCATCAGCTGCAGGCAGCATGTCAGGAATGATGGGGTTTGTACTCCAAAACACCAAAGGTGGCTATAGCCCACCTTGCACAGAGCACTCTCCAGAGGGTTGGACAGATCTACAATCGAAGATTCAGTACTTCCTTAACATATGAGAAACTGTGGGGGCCTCATTCATAATGCTGTGTGCTCCTGCTGCCCTTGTAGGCAACTTAGGCAACTTTGTTGAGTTTGTAACTTTGAGCCAAAAAGAAAGCAATACAGAAAACTTGCTGTTCAGTAAAGGTAAAGGTACCCCTGCCCATACGGGCCAGTCGTGTCCGACTCTGGGGTTGCGCGCTCATCTCGCTTAAGAGGCCGGGGGCCAGCGCTGTCCGGAGACACCTCCGGGTCAAGTGGCCAGCGTGACGAAGCTGCTCTGGTGAGGCTGCACCAGCGCAGCACACGGAAACGCCGTTTACCTTCCCGCTATAAAGCGGTACCTATTTATCTACTTGCACTTAGGGGTGCTTTCGAACTGCTAGGTGGGCAGGAGCTGGGACTGAATGACGGGAGCTCACCCCGCCGCGGGGATTTGAACCGCCGACCATACGATCAGCAAGTCCTAGGCACTGAGGTTTTACCCACAGCGCCACCCACGTCCCACTTGCTGTTCAGTAGTTTGACCTAGATAGCACAATGCTTTCTGGCATAATGCAACTGCAGGAGGGGGAAGAGTCCTTTCATGGACTCTGGGACTTGAACTAGGAACCCATTGGTCTGAAGCTCATGGCCTGAAGGGCCTAGCTTGGTGAGCTACCCAAACATGTGCACTCAAACCTCAGAGAGCTCGTCAAATACAGAATAAATAGAACAAATCCTTAGGATTGACCAGGCCTGGTAAAAACACTAGGGGAATCATATAAATATGAGGAACCTATTTACCTGCACCTGCCTGGTTACTGGAATAGTTACAACAGGCTTGCTAAACGTCCAATTGCAGCCCTTTAGCCTCTTTACAGGTTCAGCCCCCAAACGCTGCTTCAAGAACAGCCAGCCTGGGCCCCCATTCAAGTCTACTCCTGACAGTCTCTTTGGGTGATAGGACTGTACTCACAGTCAAGCAACACTGGACTGAGTTTATTTGACAGCACTGAAGAGTGGGCAATCTTCTTGCAAAGTATCACTTATATCAATCATTATGGATAAAGGTTACAGACGTCCCACAAATTCAGCTGCCTTTCCTAAGAATAAAACTTGTCAGTCCTTGGCCCTCAGGTTCCTAGGCGCAGTAATGCAAAATGCAGAGAATGTAGATGCTGTTGATTCTCTTGGACAACTCGGTGGCTTTCAACACCATGAGCCATGGTATCCTTCTGAGATGCTGTCCAAGGTGGGTGTTGCTTTTCAGCAATTCCACTCATACCTGGATGGCCAATTCCAGAAGGTGGTACTGGAGGACTTCTGCTTCACTCCTTGGCATTTATGCTTTGAGGTCTTGCAGGGTTCTATTTTATCCCCCATGCTTAAACATTGATGGGCAACTGCTGAGTGAAGTCATCTGTGGATTTGGAGTGAGGTATGGTTCACCAGAAGCTGCTTAGTCATGCTGGCCACATGACCCAGAAGCTGTCTGCAGACAAACGCCGGCTCCCTCGGCCTACAGAGCGAGATGAGCACCGCAACCCCAGAGCCGTCTGCGACTGGACATAACAGTCAGGAGTACCTTTACCTTTTACCTTTTTCCTCCATATGTGGAGTGATGGGAGTACTGAGACAGTCCCAGGAAGTGGCAGTGGATGAGAAAATGAATGGAGACTCAGCCCAGACAACATGCAGGCACTGCCAGTGGCTCATTCACCTGCTCAACTGTGATGTTCAACCTGTTCTAGAGGGGAATGAATTTCCCCTAAAGCTCTAGCCTGTCACCTTGAGGTGCTCATTGAAAGGAAGGAAAAGATAGCTAAACATTCCAGAAACACTAGTCTTCCCTATATTTTTATTATATAAGTAAGGTTTTTTAAAAAACAAAACAAAAAACAAACCCTGCATTTTGAATTTATGGACTGCATTGGAATGGGGTTCCCTTCGAGAAAAGTGACATGTTTTAAAGTCGAAATAAATTAAAAAATTAAAGAAATATCCAGTAGCACCTTAGAGACCGACTAAGCTTTCGTGTGCATGCACACTTCTTCAAGAAGAAGTGTGCTTGTACACGAAAAAAAAACTTAGTTGGTCTCTAAGGTCTCTTACTTCGACTGTGTCAGACCAACATGGCTACCTACCTGAATGTTTTAAAGTGTGTGTATGTGTGTCTGTCTGTCTGTCCTGAACTATCAATATTATCTCCATTGGAAAAACAAAAGTGCAGGAAAATCCTTTCTGCTTTCTCATATACAAACATTCACAGTCCATAAAGTGCATATATATACTCTTCACAAATGATGAAATCATGCCATGAGAAGCATGTCAAAAGAAGTTATATACAAAGCTACCTCAAAAACTTTATCTAGATCTCTTTAACAACTTGAAAAAGACTTAATTATTTGGTATACAGAAGCTGTTCTCTGACCTCCCTAACGCAGCAATAAAATATTGAAGCTACTCAGAGGGAACTATGCCAAACCAACGTAGCAACCACTCTTACCACAAGAAAGAGAAAACCCCAATAAAAGAATGATGGCCCTTTAAACACAGGGCAATTTCTAAGTCACTGAGGTAAGAGGGAGAAACCTGTTAAAATCAGAGGCCTACACTTACTGGACTGCAGTACTGTCAATCAGCTCACAAGCAAGAATTTCACATGTCTTCACATTGCACTAATTATGGATGGGCTCGATTCACCCCCTCACCTCCGTCTCTCTCCAGTCATGTCTGTGCCTCCTTTACCCTGCCTCCTATTGCAAGAACCACAGGCGTGTATGGTTCCCAAAATTAGGGGAGATACTACAAGAATATCTGGTATTTTGTTACTTAAGGTATTGGGAATTGCTCAGGATGGTGCTGATGGGTGCCTACCCATTTTTCCCCCTGACAACCACTCAGTAAGCCAGTGGCTGACCCAATGCCATCCATTAATCTCTGTGGGTTAGGGAGGATTTTAGTTCAGGTTTCCCTGCCCCAACACTCTATATGCCACATCATCACTATTGGCATACTCTCCTCTTATAGTGCAAGAAACACAGTTTGAAGCACACTGACTTTGCATTCCGCATACTCCATCCCAACTATTGAGAGCTACTGGCTGTGTTCAGTTATCCACTGGCAGAGGCATTATACCATCAAATGCCAGCTGTTGGGAATCGCAGCTTGCTTGCAGGTTTCCCAAAGCCATCTGGTCAGCCACTGGCTGGACCATTGACCTGGGACTCAGCTAAGGTATAAGGTAAAGGGTAAAGGGACCCCCTGACCATTAGGTCCAGTTGTGACTGACTCTGGGGTTGCGGCGCTCATCTTGCTTTATTGGCCGAGGGAGCCAGTGTACAGCTTCTTTGACACGCTTTCAAACTGCTAGGTTGGCAGGAGCAGGGACTGAGCAACAGGAGCTCACCCCGTCACGGGGATTCGAACAGCCAACCTTCTAATTGGCAAGTCCTAGGCTCTGCGGCTTAACCCGGGACTCAGCTATACAACTGCAAATAAAACATTTTAAACGTGTTACAAAGTGCAATATACAAATGTGACATTAGATGGCGACAGTGAGCTATGCCAAATTCAGCATATTTTTCAAAACTTTTTCCCCCCAAAAAAGCATTTTCACATCATTTTTTAATATGTGCGTAGATTCCACCCTAATCTAGGAAGCTCGTTTTATTATGTAAACTGTTTATTTGGAGGTGGGGCAGACAACCCCGTACAAGCATTTGCATTGTGAAATAAGTAGCGGACAAGAAATATGTTGATTAAAAGGCTTATTCTCAGCTGGGCACAAAGCATGTATTCCAAAACCTTGCGTAAGCCAGTTCAGTAAGTGGTATCAACATGCCTAGTTTGAATTGGGAGCTGATTGCAATTGGAAGATGGCTCTGATGTCAAACACTTGAGGCTGACCCATCCCACCAACACCCCTCCCCTGATGAGCATGATACCCCTTCAAAAATAAGAAATGTAATCGTTTTCACCATTGATGACACTTGACATTACAAGCTATTGTGGTTAAGTGGAGAGAAAGGCTTCCTTTCCCACAACAATGATAAAAAATATAGACCTTAGCAACCACCTGCTGAATGCATCAGGAAGCAAGGCAGTTTAGTTTGGTATAAAAAAAATAATACGCTAACCTGTTCAAAGGGAATATTTGAGCGCTTTATCGTACACAGACAAAAAGGTGAGAGGAAGCTCCGAACATAGATCAGGTACATAAATGGCACCTCTATAATTTAGGGTGGAAAACACAAGGTGCTGGAATTTATTAGCTAATTAAATTCAGCACACTGTGCCATTAAATTCTTACTCACGTTTACTAGTCGTCACAGTGGCAGTACAACAGAAAAAACATCTGCTCCAGTACCCATACAGGCATGATATACGATCCTTCATGCTCTGAATTAATTCCTCAGCTATATGTAAGAAACATTTCCATTAATAATTCACTAAAGGGATTCGACAAAAATATTTCCAAAGAGTTCCATAAAGTAACAGCCACATGTATGCACACTATATCACCAACAGCTTGAGACAAGGATGACATCCTGAAAAATAAATACGTTATTAAAGAGATAGATACATCGTGTCCTTATTAACCATGTGGATGCAAAGCAGATTATCACTGGCATGGGCGAAGAAGAAGAAGGTGACAAGACTGGCTATGAGATTTGTTTATTTGTATGTATGCTTTTTTATCTTAAAACTTAAACCACAATGTAGTTAATAAAAACAGTCGAAAAAAGAAACAGTTTGACACATATGTACCTCTCTTTTCTTTAAGATCCAAGTTAGATAACCTTTTGATGGTGCCATATTTATTATTTATTTATTTATTTATTTATTTATTTATTTATACCCCGCCCATCTGGCTGGGCTTCCCCAGCCACTCTGGGCGGCTTCCAAAATAAATATTAAAATACTGTAATACATCAAAAATTAAAAGCTTCCCTAAAGAGGGCTGCCTTCAGATGTTTTTATTATTATTGAATTTCTACACCACCCTTCATCCGAGGGACACAGAGTGGTTTATGATATAAAAGTAGCAAAATGCGTAGTTAATAGACAAAAACAGTAACTCCTCCACACAGTTTTAAAGGCCACAGATTGCTTAAATAGGCAAAGGCCTGGGAGAAGAGGAATGTTTTTGTTCATTGCCCAAAAGTATGTAACAAAGGCGCCAGGTGGGCCTCCCAGGAGAGAGCATTCCACAAACGGGGAGCCACCACAGAAAAGGTCCCGTGTTGCCACCCTCTGGATCTCTCGCAAATGAGGCACACAAAGAAGGGCCGCAGATGATGACTGCAGGAACCAGGTTGGTTCATATGGAGTGAGGCAGTTCTTGAGGTACTGCGGTCCTGAGCCATTTTAAGCTTTATAGGTCAAAACCAGCAGTTTGAATTGGGTACGAAAACTAATTGGCAGCCAGTGCAGTCGGGCCCAGATTGGTGTAATGTCCTCAAACCGGATTGCCCCAGTGAGCAACTTGGCCACTGAATTCTGAACCAGATGAAGTTTCCAAACCATCTTCAGAGGCAGCCCCATGTGCAATGCATAGCAGTAATCTAACCTCTTCTTCGATCAGGCTGGTGGTTACTGCCTTGGAAACATTCTCAGTGATGTGTGCCCCCTGCCATTATGGGACCCTGTGCCTCCTGACATCGTAGGTATGCATCTAAGTACTATTTATCAAGCTTCAATAGCTGGCCTATTTGGACAGGACTTTAATAAGCCCAGTTGATTTTCATTTGGTTGTTTTAGCTGCGGATTAGTATTCCTTGTGCTTTTATTGTACTAGATTCTGTTTTCTTCTACTTATATCTTATATCAAAAGATGAGCAGTACATTGTCTACATATCCGGTAAAGGAAATAAAGAAACCTAAAATTGTGACCAGTATTACATGACTGGTTTTTTTTAATAATAAGAAAAAGTTGTTGGTTCTGTTTTTAAAAAAATGAAAACCAATCATGTAATACTGGTCACAATTTTTGGTTTCTTTCTTTTGAACAACATTTGAGCAACTTCAAATGTAACAAGGGCAGCCCTCACACACTCTCCCGGCTTTTCCTTCAATCACAAGTGTCAAGAAGAGCATGATCTTCAGAGGTTCAGCTTGACCTTTCTGACTGATCATTTCGCTACCTCAGTCTCACCTGTGGCTTCATCAGGTGCAACCTGGCTGCCTGTTAGATATTATTTTAGCAAATCTCACACAGCTCAATGCAAGTTTTGCATGAGGAGCTCATGCTCAGCCTCGACAGCTCAGTTGGTTACAGCGTGGTGCTGATAACACAGAGGTTGATGGTTCAATTCCCTGATGGGACAGCTGCATAGTCCTGCATTGAAGGGGGTTGGCCTAGATCAGTGTTTCTCAACATTGGGTCTTCAGCTGTTTTTGGACTACAGCTCCCATATTCCCTAGCTAGCAAGACCAGTGGTCAGGGATGAGGGGAATTGTAGTCCGAAAACAGCTGGAGACCCAAGGTTGGAAAACACTGGCCTAGATGGTCCTCAGGGTCCCTTCCAACTCTACAATTCTATGATTCTGTGTTGCTGGTTTTAGGCCTCTTCCAGACTGGCGCTATATTCTGGGTGGAATTCAACTACGTTGTGGAAAATTCAGGTTGCACAATGAAAGGGGACTGAATGCTCTTATGCAACAAACCTGCTTCCTCTCTCCAAAATGAGACATTTTATAGTTATGGGGTAACAATTGTTTGATATGATGCCATATGACCTCCCCCAAAGCAAACAGATGCTGTGCAACCTGCATGCAAATTCTGCATGAACAAATAAGGATAAATTGGTAATCTGGAATAAGGATAAACCGGTATAAACCGAATAAGGATAAACCGGTAATCTGGAAGCAACCACAGGTCATGCCAGCACCACATATTTAAAGTGACATGATGCCATTTTAAATGTTATGGCTCCCCTCCATTGAATCCTGGGAACTGTAGCTTACTGAGGGTGCTGGGAGCTGTAGCTTTGTGAGAGGCCTCCTATCAACTCTTTCCTAAAAATTTTGCAGGAGCTGCTTACATATTCTGTTCATATTACAGTTTGCTACTGCACATGCATATGTTGCTGTTTTGTGGTTGTTTTTTTAAACCTAATTATGTGTCTAGGGCTTGCTGATCAGAAGGTCGGCGGTTCAAATCCCCACGATGGGGTGAGCTCCCGTTGCTCAGTCCTTGCTTCTGCCAACCTAGCAGTTCGAAAGCACGTCAAAGTGCTAGTAAATAAATAGGCAGAAAGGTAAACAGTGTTTCCACACACTGCTCTGGTTCACCAATAGCAGCTTAGTCCTGCTGGCCACATGACCCGGAAGCTGTCTGCAGACAAACGCCGGCTCCTTCGGCCAGTAAAGCGAGTTGAGTGCCGCAACCCCAGAGTCATCCATGACTGGACTTAATGGTCAGGGGTCCTTTTACCTTTATGTGTCCTCTGAGCAAGACCATTGGGAGACTTAAAGAGAGGGCGGAGGAGGGAAGGCTATGCTATGCTGTTAAAGCATACGAACAAATTGTGCTCAGATTCCTTTTTTTTCCCTGCCTGTTTTGTTGAAAGTACATACCTGCTTACTCCTCCATACCTTCAAAGGGGGGAGGGAACCTATCTTAAGGGACATGTTGCCAAGAATCTCTCAAAGTCTCCATTAATCAAGAAAGAAAGGAGCTTTCAGCACTTCACGACTTTCACAGCGGCAAAAAAAAAAGTCAAGAGATTTTTTTTTAAAAAAAATCCACTCCTCTCCAGAATCTTGAAGCCTATTCAAAGATCTACAAAAGATGATGTTCACAGATAAAAATCACTTTTCCCAAGTCACAGTAGCTCAAAGAACAAAATGGTCCTCAGAAGGCTGACTTGGTGCTCAGATGTCAAAGAGAAATTTAATTTAGTGGTCACAATAGACAAGGCTTGTCAGTGTAAGAACTGGATTCTTTTTTAAAAAAAAAATCTCAAGAACTCCTGAAATGAAATGGTCTTTTAAAAAAAATCAATCAGACTAATAAAATAAATCAAGTTTTGATATCCCCACTGTAAAAAAAATACTGCCCTTCAAAGCAATTATGAAAGCCACCCTAGAATTGTGCCCCTTTCTCTTTCCCTTCGTACATCATTGCTGAAGTATTCTGTCTTTGCAAAAACACCCGAACAGTCTAGCTTATTGGATGTGTTTGTCAGCTTCCCTTCAAACAACAGCTGCCTTGTCACACGCTCTGTGATGCTCCTCTTGTCTGAACCAAACAGGAGCCTGCTGGATGGGCATCCTGTCAGAGATGTTTTCCCTATCACTTGCTGAATTCCAGTTGCTTTAAAAAAAAAAAATGCAGTCAAATACACTTCAGTAACTACAATATAAATACAGTATTGGAAGTAGCCCAGATGTTGCTCCAGGCAAGAGAAGCGTTTCAATTAACAATTTCAGAACAGGACGATTGGGGAGACTGACCACGAATGTACACATTCAAATCCCACCCCTGGGCTCATGAAGCGCACTGGGGGTGACCTTGGGGGCCAGTAGCTGCCAGTAGCTGCCTTCTTTCTGCCTAGCCTAGGCACAACAACAGGGTTGTTGTGGAGTGGGGGGGACCACCTTAAGTCCCTTGGAGGGAAACATGGGATAAAAACATGGCAAACAGAAAATATGTAAAATAAATAAAAGAGATTCCGGGACGGGGGATATGTGGGGACTGTCAGAATGCGGGCCTGGCTTCCCGCCTCCTGCTGCTGCCTCTTCACCTCAGCCATGTGGAGCCCTTCCGGCATTTTCCGACTCTCCAGAGTGGGGGGGGGGCAGGGAGAGAAGGCCAGCTGCCTCTGCTGCCTTAGATTACACCTTTTTTTCAATAGTGTGTGTGTTCAATTCTGACCAATTCTAAACTTGTTCTGAGCCTCCGTGTTGAACTCCCGAAGGGCATTTCTCCCCACACCACCAACAACTGGAGAGCCACAGGTTTTCCAAACCTGTCGTACAAAATGTCCACAAAGAAACTGCTTTCCCAACCTCTCTTTTTGAAAAGCTTTTAGGAATGTCCTCCCGTGGCAACTTACATACCAACTTGCAGCTTTGACTGGAGATTAAAAGCAGAACACTAATTAATGGAATAAGCCATCTGGGCCATTACAAAGGCCCAATGCAGCATCCCTGTTTCCCTTTCCCTTCTCTTGGAACGTGCATTCATTCTTCCCCGACTGCCGCAGAGATCCACTGGAGCAAAAATAGCTGCCTGCCTGGACCCGTTTCTCCAAGGCAGCCCGACACAAGGTGACGTGCGAGCTAGCAGAAACAGCTGATGTTGAGAAAATGAAAAAAGTTCCAGCAAAATGATTTCCCTCAAATTTTAAGTGGTAGTTTTTAAAGCTTCAAGTGTCTAATTTCAGACAGCGATGCAGGATAGGGGAAAGAAATTGCTTGACAATTTGTACCTCCAAGTGTTGGTTTGCATTTTCACAATTTTCGTTAGCTGTGTTATTGTCAAGGGAATGGAAAGCAGCAGCAATATTCCCACTGATATATCATTTCAGAATTACCTACACATCCTGCCACATCTCCCCTTTATCTTTGTGGTTTCTTCTCTTCAAAAGGTAGAAGTTGTTACCAGCTCTAAGGCTGCAGGATGGAGTGGAATAAAAATAGAAGGACAGAACTAGATGTGAGTTAGATGTGAGCATCTAACATGAGCGAGTTTGAGGCTGCTCCCACTGGGGTTACTGGGGCACAGCCTGCCCAGTCAAAATGCATAAAATGCATTTTAAAATCCTTCAAAATATCAAAGGCCACACACATTTTATACTTCTGTTTGAACTCAGGTAAGCTCTGCAAACATTTCTGTCAGTCTCCTGTTCTCTAGCCAATCAGGTTCTTGCACCACTCACTTAGCCATGCCAAAGAGGTCCCTCCCATGTGTTCGGGGGGGGGGGAATCATGTGACTGATCAGACTGCTTGAAATCCAGCACCACGTGGAAGGCTCCTGCAGCATCTCTTGCTATGATGTCCGTTTATGAGCACTGCATAAATTTTCATGCATTGCCCGTAATGATGCAACTTATGAAGTGGGATGCATCCAGGGCCAGATTTAGGTTTGGGGAGGCCCTAAGCTACTGAAGGTAATGGGGCCCTTTATGTCCAGCTGTCCTTTGTGAACAACAAATTGTCGCTGTTTTTTGTGTTGAATATATAAAGGTAAAAGGTAAAGGTAAAGGTACCCCTGCCCGTACGGACCAGTCGTGTCCGACTCTAGGGTTGTGCGCCCATCTCACTTAAGAGGCCGGGGGCCAGCGCAGTCCGGAGACATGCTATATGCTATATACCATATATGCTATTTGGTAATTTATGAACCTAATAGGTATCTAAAGCCATTTGCACATATTGCCCTGCAACCAGTCCATGCAGAATATAGGCACCCTGTATATAGAAATGAGCGAACTAGTGATATTTCAGGGAGCAGGCTAGCAGGCGGGGCCCATTACTTACATCATAGGAGCCTACACAACACAAAACACTGTTGCTGAATGCAGGTTTTATTTTATTTGGGGGTTTTTATCTTCTATTTTGGAAATGTACATCCAGGTTTTTTTCCTTTAATTTTTTTTTGGGGGGGCAAGAGAGTGGGGCCCTAAGCTATAGCTTGTTTAGCTTATATGTAAATCTGGCACTCACTGGCTGTATCCGAAAAATGCGTATGCCATGATAGACCAATGGAGAGACAGAGAGATAGATAGCATTTAGGGTGCTAGTACTGTTCTTCCTTCTGGTTGTTGTTGTTTTTTGCTAACATTGTACCACAGTCTACATTACAGGGTTGCTGTAAGGCTGTAAGGATGTGTTTGCAAATTTAAAATGCTTTTACGAAAAGTAAGGTAGCACAAATGAGAGCACAGTGGGCACAGCCTCTGTGTAGTATGGGAGCGTGGGTTGCACCCAGCCTGCACACCCCACCGAGATAAGTCTGTCCCTAGTTGTTCAGTCTTTGTTTGTCAGAGGTAGTATGCCTGTCTCTCAGGAAATCACAAGTGCAGCTGCACTCTTGGGGAAAGGACCCAAAAATTCATTTATTTGCAGTAAATAATTTCATTTATCTGCAGTAAATGAAATCTGATCAACAAAGAGTACAAACAAACAAAAGTTCAGGGAGCATGTCCAAAAGGGGGTAAGCTAAGCAAGCCCCCTGCAACTAAATCAAATGTAATTATTTCTTTGACTCCTTGTCCTTTATGCTGGATTGACCTCTCCCATGGCAGTTGCTGCTCCCATGTAAAGGAAGATAAAGCCATACGTTGTACTGATACAACTTTTCAAATCCAGGCAGGAAAAGAAAATTATGAAAGTGTGAAAAAGCTAATTCGTCTGAGGTGAAAGCATCGTGCTGGCAGAAGCTTTCAGAATTATGTACATATGTTAACAGATTTCTGTGGCTTGGAGGCTGGAAGGTACTAAAAAAAATGTTTCTTTAAAAAAAGCACAGATCAGAGCTTTCAGTCAACCAAGGGGGCAGAAGGAAGTATGTTTAGCGATGCCAGCTAAAATGAAAATGTACACTTCTACCAAGGCAACGGGTAACTATATTTGTTGGCACTAAACATTCCTTGAATTACCAAGTCTTAAAAAGCCTTGCATTACATTATGTCTTATGACATTAAAGAATTAGCTTTTCATGATCTTCTTAAACCATATATTGTTGACAGTGCGGGAATGATGAAGGATGGTTGTTGTGAAGTCCAATATGGATTGCTGAATTTTTACATGAAATGTAAGTGATAGTTTAAGTGATGTGTTCACCCCTCAGCTGGCTACCTGGTTCACAGTGAGGGCTGCAAAAGACGGAAGCTGTAGTCCAAAGCATTTGCAGGGCAGCAGATTAGTAAAGACTGACTTAGGAAACAAGCCAGCATCATAAACTGTGGACTGAGGGCATGATTCATGGTTAAAACTAACCACAGTTTGCCAGGTTCTGGACGTAATAAACTGCAGTTACTGAAAAGCAAAGGCTTCCAACTTATTCCATGCAGCTGTGCCAGAGGAGCTGAGAGGTGGGGAAAGCAGACAAAGTCAAAATGTGTTCACGTAGGCCATATAGTGCTTCCAATTGTTTTGGAGTACAACACCCATCAGACAAGCCAGTGTTTCCACTGCTCAAAGTAGTCCATGTTGGCTACTCCTGTACTAAACCATAATTTTGCATAACATCCAGATGAGAGCGTTATATTATTCTAAAACAATAAACAGAATTTATTTGAACTACCAGTGCTTCATTTCAGTTTCATATTTCAGGTACTTTATATACCTGAGTCTGTCTTTCTTTCTTTCTTTCTTTCTTTCTTTCTTTCTTTCTTTCTTTCTTTCTTTAGTATACCACCGTTTATCCGTAAATCTCAGGGCAGTTCACAACATAAAAATACAAGATAGAAAACACAAAATGCATAATAAAAACAAGAACAAAAACAAACCAATAACCCACTTTACTTATTGGGACCATTTGCTCTAATTCTATAAATATAATTTGCTTTATTGTTATGCCCATAATATTTTTGAATTCCCTTTTATTTCTCAACACTGATTCACTTTTTGACTTTTGTTCTTTTGGGACGCCTTTCTTTCTGCTTTTCTTTGGCAGCTAAAAATAGCCAGAGAAAACCAAAGCTGACCCCTTCAAAATAGCACATATGTAACAAAGAAAACCTCCGGATTTGGACTGGCATTTAGAATAGCCTTTCACGCGAAGTTTACTGGTTAAGCACTGAGGCTGCAGCCCAACAAAACTAAATGTTTGGGGAGAAGACATCTACCTGCAGAACTGGAGGATTCCTTGGAATGCGGAAGAGGCAAGCCACTTTTCTCTTCAAATTTATGCTTTTCTTTTCAGCAGTGAGAATAAAGTGCAAATTTCCAAAGAACTCTTCCCCAACAAGGGTAACATATCTTTGTTAGATCGCAAACTAAATCAAAGTGAACAGTAGCAGCGATTATCCAGTGAGAGGGTGGGCATGTTCTGAACATGTGAACCCTGTATCCTTGGGCGGGGTGTGGGCAGGGGTCCTGATGCAATCAGTCTCCATCCTTGTCCATGTTGAATAGGGAAAGTATGCTGGGGACCACTCATTGACACTCACTTGAATGAGAGTAGAACTCTCTATGTCAGGCATGTGCAACCTGTTGATCGCGATCGCGGGGTGTCTGTGGTCAATTGTGGGATCCTGATTAATCGTGTGTCCCCCCCCCAAAAAAAAAGCTCAACTCTAACTGAATGGGGCTTGCCTGCAGGCCCTTGTCCACAACTTTGGCTTCACATGGTCAGATGAATGTGTGTACCTGCCTAGCATGTTTAGTTAGGATGTCAATAAAATGTATGTTATCAGCCTGGTAAAATAATTATTGAAGTGTCACAACATAGGAAATGTATAAAAGTACACGACCTATGAAATTTAATATAAAAAATAACAGAAGTACTTTATGGTTTTCTCATCTTACTACACTGCCTGAATCAAGTGATTTAGAAACCATTTGTAGTGGCTACTTCACATTAGAGCCCAATAAAAATGAACATTTAAAAAGTTGTTTATTCACTTATTCACACCATCTAAGTAATGTATTCAGCCCTGTCTAAAACTCTTTCACTAATGATGTTGGATACAACAATAATTTAGGTTCAATGGAACACAATTTGCTTTTCCCGTTTAAAAGAATACTTATTTGCATGGTCTTTGTTTCCAATTAATATATATTCGGTGGGAGGGTGTGAATTTCTTCTTCTTTTTAACTAGCAGAGATTGCAGAGTTTTCTGAAGCATAATTTTTTTTTGTTTAGCCTTCAGTCATTCATAAGATTTTCATCCCCACCCGGACAGTAAAAAATAATGAATGTGAAAATGAGAGAACATTTCAATCAATAGTTCTGAATGATGCACATTCGAGGGAAAAGGATTTCTGAGTAGAGGTGGCTGAAATGCAGCGATGGGCACACACTTGATTAATAGCAAAACAATCTTGAAGGTGGCAGCATCAAGAAAAGTATCGCCCTTTGAATATTACAAGCAGAGTGGGGAGGGTATGAGGTCAATCACTGATACACTTCTAATCCAACACCCAGAAGGGAACCACTGGGCTAGAGAAGCTTCAATGAAAGGTCATAAACATTTTTATGAGAGCATCATAAGGTCACTCAGGAGATAGTAAATGGTCCAAAGGATGATCCCATTTCCAAATCAGGAGCAGAGATTTAGGGGGAGTCCCTGCATGTTTGGAGGAGTAGAAATTATTGTGCTATGATTCACCTCCATGCCTTCATGAGCTGTAATCAGGCTCAAGGTTATTCCTTAAGGGGTGAATGACAAATCTTTTTGATTGTGGGTTAAGTCCCACTGCAATAAAAGACAAGGAAGTAGCAAGAAGCACTGCTCAGTGTGACGCTTCATGCATATTGTCCTTTGCCCACTCTTATCAATGGTGAGCCCATTCTTTGTAGAAATAAATCAGAGAGGAGAAAAGCCGCAGAGAAAACACAACAATTTAAGGCACCCAAATGCCATAATGAAATGAGGGTTTATGGAATACATTAAACTAAGCACATCAATCCAATAATGTTTTTCAATTTAGTGTTCCTGGTTTTGCCATTTCAAGGATTTAAAACAAAAAACAAAAAAACACTGGTGCAAGAGGAATCTAATTAAATCTATGAAAGTTTCCAAACTACGAAATTATGCTTGACTAAGGTTGCTACAACACTAAGGGTCTTTATGGCTGCTGAGGTGTTACGTTTCTGCAAGCGGCTGTAAGCTGATCTTTTTTTAAAAAATAATAATGCTGGCTCCACAATGCTTTCTTGAGAACCATTTTATCAGTTAATAATGTCTTCTTCTCTAATGCTTACTCAGAAGAAAATCCCATTTTTGTAACATTAATTAAAAGCTTCCTGCTTGCAGCTTCTTACCTTTTTATCACTTCCTGGTTTAAAACAGTAGTGAGGTTACATATGAACAGGCTGTTAATCTCCTCTCTTTATTATGTGAAACAGGAATGGGGAACATTTTTTGGGCCACTGAGAATCTCATGCAACAGTTGGTAGGCATTTGGTAGATGGATTCAGCGCACTGGGCTTAGAGGCATCAGCAAGCATGATCAGAGCTTGAAGGATGGAGCTGTACACACACGTGAGGAGGGTGTGTACCCTTGCAAATTGTGCTCCTCCAGCTCACCAAACATCACCCTTGCTATCCCAATTGCACTCCCCCCACAATTTATATGTGAGCTTTGGAAAATGGCATTCTCTGGATTATCTGTAAAAAGTATGTGAAAAATGGCAATTCTGGACCAGTGTTAAAAGTGTGGTAGCAAGCAAAAATGAATGCAAGGCCATTAGTTTTTGTTTTTTTGTTTGTTTTTTTTGTGTGTGTGTATGTGTGTGTGTGTGTGTATCTATCTATCTATATCTATCGATCGATCGATCGATCGATCGATAGATCTATATATATACTGTATAGATATATATAGATATAACAATTTAGTTATAATTGAGTAACATAGCAACTGGCTTTGGGCAAACACTTGGTACTTAATTTTATTTCTTGAGTTTCACTGCTCAGAATTACTGAGTTTTTAAATAACCTCTCAGATACCTGAAACAGGAAGAAATCGGACTGATTTATTACCTATGTGACACAACTGTCATACATACCAGTCTCAAGGAAAAAAAGAGCCTATCAAATCATTTAACCATAAATAAAAAGGTGGCACACTTCGCCGATTATGATCAAGAGTCATTTTTGATGCAGTACATTAATGACACCTCCTCTGGCACTGGCACTTATACCAGTTATAACATCTAAAGCAGCTGCGTACTTTTATCAGGAATCCAGTGATGAATGGCCCTGTCCCAATTTAACATGAAAACAACAGTCACCTTCACCTTTTAAAAGAGACCCGGTGAGAGAAGGCAAAGTTTCATTCTTCTGTCCCATGAGAAGGAAGGCACCAAGTAACAGGAAACAGAAAGAGGACTTAGCAAACATCCATCCATGCCAGAGGCAAGTGCTTTCATTACAATTTGTGAGCATGATGGTATTGGGGCAATGATATGCAATCCTGCTTTTAATACTGTATGTGTCTGCAAAAGTTGTGGGGTGGACACACTGCTTCATTTCCAACTGATGCATGTCCCATAACTTTCTGGCAAAATCCTGTAACTTTTTGTATCACAAACTCCTGGGGCACCGGGGCATCGGCGCAGTCGTGCTTTCGATGCATTATATTGCAATAGCGCCCCTTTGGATGGCAATGATGCAGAAACATCAGAAGCCTTGTAGAATGGCGCATGGACAGCCCTGTATAAACCCACCACTAAAGCACTATTATTGTGTCAATGACATGTTGCAAAATACATCCAGCACAAACACAAACTCCACCAACCTTGACAGTCATCCTCCTCCTCTGTCATGAGTGCTTTAAAACTTAACAAAGTTCCCTGTTCCCTGCTTTAAAACTTAACAAAGTTCCCTGTTATTTCCGAACTTGGTGAAACTCTGACTAGTTTAAACTGTGGTTGGTTCAAACAAGCCAAGCTCCAACCATGGTTTACGATCCTGACTGGTTGACTAACCTTGGTTAGGGATCTCTTGCTTGTGGACACACTAGAGAAGGAGAGGGGAGGGAGGAGGTCATAAGCCTGAGCCTTGTCACAGATGTGAAAGGCACACTATCGGGCTGTGTGTTGTCCTCATGCAGAGCATATTCACTGCACACTGTACATCCCAACCCAAAGACTCTCCACTCCCACTCTCTTTTCTTGGAACGAGGAGAAAAAGATGCATGCCTCTTTAGAGTCCCATGAGAGAGCTGTATAAAATGTGATTTAGTATACAGTGGTACCTCGGGTTACATATACTTCAGGTTACATACGCTTCAGGTTACAGACTCCGCTAACCCAGAAATAGTGCTTCAGGTTAAGAACTTTGCTTCAGGATGAGAAAAGAAATCGTGCTCCGGCGGCGCGGCAGCAGCAGGAGGCCCCATTAGCTAAAGTAGTGCTTCAGGTTAAGAACAGTTTCAGGTTAAGAACGGACCTCCAGAACGAATTAAGTTAATTTAACCCGAGGTACCACTGTACCCGTTACACTCCCCAAACTAGTGAGGAGCCTGAATTACTAGGCAAGACAATATAGGCTGTGTACGTGGAAAAACTCCACGAAAAAACAGAGCTACTGTGTCATTCTGCAAGTGCAACCCTTCTTAATGCCAAAGTGGACATACAGAGCAGTTGCTGCCAGTGTCCTGACATCACCCTCTTCCTACAGGAATCAAGGTATTGAAGAAAGGGACTCGCTACATCCACTCTTACACCTGAGCAACCTTGTTTTTGCTCATTTACACAACAAACAACGTGACACTCCACATTGGCTGTGTACTGCGCAGTGCAGGCATTGTGAGCAAGCAGTGAGGAAGCAGTAATCACACTGTATTGCTCAGGTATTCACCGCTATCTTAATTGTTAAATATTAAGAACGCTTTTAGCCAATCTGCACTGAGATTAACAGCAGTGACAAAAGCTCACACAAAAAGGGCAGGGAATAATTAAAAACTACAGTGGCAACACTAGGGATGTGAGGAAGATTTAAACTCCACCCTCGGGGAATAATTGGCTGCTGTTTATTCTACAGATGGATGGTGTGCGTACAACAAAAAGCAGAGCAGATTTACGAGCTTTCCTCCCCTTTCCCCCAATTTTGTTTTTCGGTCCTTGACACAGTTGCTGAAGCCTACAGCAGGAGCAAAGAGTTGAGAGGCAACTCAGAAACAAACTGTTGGTACTGCCAGGACTTAATTTGTGCCAGGCCTCCATCTCACAATTCCCAAGCCTGGCACATGAGGAAGAGATTTTTGTCCGATTCAGATGCACAGTGAATTTCTCTTAACAACTACAGAAATTGAGGGAGGGGCACCCCAACATACATCAAGGTTTTCAGCTTAATTTATTTGTGGAGCTTTGTACTCTCCAATAGTTCTGTGGAGCATAAAATCTGGCAGCTATTTTGTCCTCACAATAACCGTGTGAGGTAAATTAGGCTGAAAGATACGGGACTGGCTCAAGGCTTCCCAGTGAGCTTCAATGGAGTTCAGGGAATTCAACATAGGACTCCCATGTCTCAGCAAAAACACTCCCCCCATCACCTGTGGGAACCCCCAAGCAATACATGTTGAACCAGCGCAGTCTGTTTGGGGCAGGAGGGGTTTGCAGGCACTAGTGCGAGGCGGTGGGCTGGGGAGTTATGAGATCCACTTGCTCTCTCACCTTCCACTGGTGGATTTAACTAGAAGGCTTTCCCCTTCTGCAACAGAGACCAGAAAAGTGTCCAGAGCCCAGTGGCAGCAGACTGTATTTAGCTCTAAACTGTGTTTTGTAGTAACTCTGTAACCAGGCCTTTGGGTGATTAAACAATCTAGGGGATTATTTTTGTTTGTTTGTTATATGTATTTTGAGTTTTCATTTTGTGTTTTTATGCTGTAACGCATCCTGCGGTCTTTGGGTGAAAGGCAGTATATAAATTTAACAACAACCGTACTCTAACCACTGCAAAATAGTGATGGCTCTCAGATCAGACTTGGAGATCTAGTCCCTGTCTCTCAATCTGTGTAAATAAACAGATGCTGCATAATGCACGTAGCTAAGGAACACATGCTCTCGATTACAAGGGGCCATATTCAAGCAAATTGTGCTACTAGCAGAAACCAGTGCAACGATTCACGCGTCCCCTAACCCTTCCCCTACTTTCCTCCCACCACCTTCCCAGTTCTGCTCTATGGAGTTGGGACACACACACACACACCCCAAAACAACACACAGGGGGAATAGAGATTGTTCCATCGAGCAAGCCCAAATGCTTGCACTGACTACGGTTTCCTTAATGTTATGTTGAACACAGCCCAATATTTTTCTCCCACCTTTCGGTGGAATGGGTCTCCAAGGTGGCATACCAACTTAGAAAAAGATAAGACATTAATTAGGGATGCTCTGATCTTAGGCCAGTCAATCACATTTTGTGTGGGTTTGTGGAGGGTGGGTTTTTAGGGTTTTTTTTGCGTTTTTGTAAAAAAAAATATGTCAAAAACTTTGGTGTTTGTCTATAAAAAAGCTCATCCACTTTCGGGATGTCCTGGCTTTCACTTTTTGAAATATAGCAACCAAACAATAATAAAATTCCATACGGTCCACCAGTAAAACCCTAGCAAACTGGTTTCTAACACACAATAGTTAATTCGGTATAGCACAAGATTCTTCATCTCCATGACAGGGAAAACCCCGTCTCTCTGAAAAAGCAGTGCCTTAGCCAACCACCTAAAAAAGGAAGGGAAAGACACAAGGAGGTTAAAAGGGCTTTCCTAAGAGTTTGCAGAAGTGCCACATTAATCTGATATTTCTACAATGAGAAAATAGGTTTTAGGTACAAGCCAGAGTAACCTCCTATCCAAAGCAACTGCTAAGGGGGCTTCCAAAGAACAGTTTAGAGTTATAATGAACAAAAACCTCAATTCAATAATGCAAGGTATATTATGCTGTGAGGAAAGTGAGATCAAGCTCCGATTTATGAAATCTGCCAACAAATACTGTTTGCGTAATGTCACTGTAAACAAAAAAGGCCCCTTCTCCTCCCAAGCAAGCTGACTTTGCCAGTGTCTAGCTTCAGTCATGCCAGATGTTTGCTAATGATGTACAAACAGTAGTCACTTAAAAAATTATTGTTCCAAAAGCTGTACACCTTTTCAGAAGTCTTCATTAATGTGCAGAAGCAGAAGATGTGACCTGTATCCATTCAGCAGCTGGAGACAAATGTCAAGTAAATAATTCCAATTAAAGACAGCTATGCTAATTATAAATGAGACCTGGACTCCAGCCAAAACCACTGCTGCATCCCAATGTCGTTTGATTAAGCGGCGGAAATCAATCTTCAATGACACATCTCTCGATTAACAATAAAGAGCGAGGAATGGGGATCTCTTCCAAAGTTTCTCTCAGATGGGAAATAACGTAGAGAATCAGACCTGCGGTGGCTGGCTGCTCCAGGGTCCATCGCAGCTAACAATGCCAAGAGAAAGGCAAAATAAGAAACTAGGGCCAAAGGCTGTCACAGCATGGCTAATGAACTTTCCATCACCTGTTAACCCTTTTTTACAAGCCTGTGGACAGGGGTGTACGAAGGGGGACCGGGCGGTCCGCCCTGGGCATCACTCAGGGGGGTGACAAGATGACCTGCTGCCCCCCCAGCTGTAGAGCGGCCGAGGGCGCACACACAGTTAGTACGGGCGCCGCTCGCATGGCATCTGTACGGGCTGCTGCTCTTGCGCGCCATCCATGCAAGCATCCGTATGGGCTGCCTCTCGCACAGCAACCATACAGGCTGCCACATGTGTGCAGTCTGTATGGGATGCCGCGCATGCGTCCCGCCCCAGATGCCATAGAGGGTTCCTCTGCCACTGCCTGTGGAGAACAAGAAAGGGTAATTGTGGCTAAACTGATGTGCTATGAGTGTTCTACTGAAACCCAAATTCAAGTTCTCAGAGTGTTCAAGTGGACAGCTTGCAATAGCTGGCTTTTAATTTTCAGACCAGACAGGAGAAGTCATCACCTCCTGACTGCTTTCTGAACTATGCCTTGATTGCATCTTCAGCCTGACAGCATTTTGTAACACCTGATATCAGAGGATTTGAAGAGATTACGGGACATGGTTACCGCTTGGTGCCACAACGAAGGTTACACCTCAGTTAGTGAAATAAGAAGGAGACATAAACTGATGTTTCATTGCACAACAGAAAGAAACACAGACTACAAGGGATTTGCTTACAAGGCTAGCACAGGAGAGGAATGGTTTGAGGCAACGGAAGCAGGAGATTCCTTTGAATTCTGGCCTGATGCTTCAGGCTAAAAAGCATTGCAGAGTTATTGTTCTTTTATAAAAAGGTTTTAGAAGAGTGTCGCACTGATGCACAACAGAGACCAAACGTGTGAACAAGCAAATCGAGGCAAGCAGCACAGGTATTGGTAATTTATTCAAAATATGCATTATAACATCATCTTGTAGAGACATCATCTTGCCAACAAAGGTCCGTATAGTAAAAGCTATGGTTTTCCCAGTAGTAATGTATGGAAGTGAAAGCTGGACTATAAAGAAGGCTGATCACCGAAGAATTGATGCTTTTGAATTATGGTGCTGGAGGAGACTCTTGAGAGTCTCATGGACTACAAGAAGATCAAACCTCTCCATTCTTAAGGAAATCAGCGCTGAGTGCTCACTAGAAGGACAGATCGTGAAACTGAGGCTCCACTACTATGGCCACCTCATGAGAAGAGAAGACTCCCTGGAAAAGACCCTGATGTTGGGAAAGATGGAGGGCACAAGGAGAAGGGGACGACAGAGGACGAGATGGTTGGATAGTGTTCTCGAAGCTACCAGCATGAGTTTGACCAAACTGCAGGAGGCAGTGGAAGACAGGAGTGCCTGGCGTGCTCTGGTCCATGGGGTCACGAAGAGTCGGACACGACTAAATGACTAAACAACAACAACATGCATTATAACCTCGGGAGGACAATGTCATTAGAAAACCAAAGTATCCTTCGCTCAGAATCAACGCATGGGGTTTATTCAATGAAGTCATTGCATGAGTGAAATGACTTCCACTTGTGCGATGAAATGGCCATTTCCTCTCTCTCCCCCACCAAAGCAAATCTGTTCCTGGGTTTCTCCCAACACTTGGCAGAAGATGTGGGGAATGCACAGTTGAGAAAAGAGGGAGAACAAGCTCCATTTGCAATGAGAGGAAGTCATTCCACCCACGGAATGACTTTGCTGGCTCCAACCCTGACTACCTAAAGCCTTCCCACACCCTCCTACCATGGGTATGTTAGTTATTATTCTAAGTTGTCAAAAAAAATTATGCCCTATCAGTAAAAGCAGTGTCAGATGCTTATGGGTAGAAAATGGAGTTAAAGCATTGTGCAAAGGATTAACTGTGGGGGGTTTTGGGTGGGGGACAAAAACGTATGATGAAGGGCAAGTGATAAACTGAAATAATAGCAATCCAAACATGGGGTTACATTATCAAAGTAACAAGAGCTTTAAAGGGGGCATCACAAAGGGGAAAAAACCAAACAATGTCAAGTTGAAGCTCTGCCCCCAGCTCAGTTCATACTCCCCCATTTGCCAGCCACATACAGTGGTGCCCGGCAAGACGAATGCCTCGCAAGACGGAAAACTCGCTAGACGAAAGAGTTTTCCGTTTTGGAGGTGCTTCGCAAAACAAGTCTCCTATGGGCTTGCTTTGCAAGACCAAAAGGATAAGGGGCCCTTGAGAGCAAAGCGTATCAACATGTGAATGTAGATTTGCTCCACATGAGGAGGAATCTAGAAAATCTGGGGAGAAAAGAGATAGAAAGAAGGAGAAAGTAAATCTACATCTACAAATGTTAGCTACTACACCAGCGATACCGTTTCTGGAAGATGACAGACCTACTGTCATTTTTACCCAG
This sequence comes from Podarcis vaucheri, assembly GCF_965113315.1. NCBI lineage: Eukaryota > Metazoa > Chordata > Lepidosauria > Squamata > Lacertidae > Podarcis > Podarcis vaucheri. The sequence goes on along the minus strand of NC_138760.1, from coordinate 108,532,867 downwards.
GTATGGTGTCATTTGTACTATTCTCAATACTGGGAGAAATCCAATGGAGTGCTACAGCAATCGTTCTGTCAGTGTGCAAGCTTTTTAGCTTGCCCTGTCCTCTCTCCCGTGTGGTGTTGTAGCAGGAACCCCCCCACCCCAATCATTCTGTTTCCACAAACTTCACACACACTCACACTCACACACTACATACGCCACATTTCTGTTATAAATTCATAGAAAATCAACCATACATCGGATTTGCACTGTTCCATTTTTTACTCCATGTGACAAGGACTATCAAAGGGGGGTGCTTGGTTTCTGGTCAGCCATAATCCCTTCACCATCCCAGCACATCCACAGGAGCCCTGCCCAGTTGCTATGTCAACCCTGATAATCCCAGACAGAAGACAATCAAAATCACAAAGAACAGTGGATTCACCACAGGCTGAAACAAAGGACAATGATCAGATCTTCCCTCTGGGGGCAGGAAACTGCAAACTCCCCATTGTCACCTGGAAAGTACTCATGGGGAGGGGGAAAGGAGGAACCAGCTGGGTGACTGGACACTCAGGTTACCACCACAACTCCTCCCTCAACCCCTCCTTTCTGTAATGTATGCATGATGTCAACCCCTTCTGTAATGTATGCATGATGTCAACCCCTCCTTTCTGTAATGTATGCATGATGTTTCTGGGGGTGGGCTTGACCTAGAGGAGGGGAATTTCAAAAGTTTTTATAAGGTCTTGCAGCCCATTGTTCTGGGTCTTTCCTCTCTCTTGCAAGGGAAGGGAACCCTGTTGCAACAGTTCAATAAAGGCCAAGCCTACAGGCTGCTGTTTTGCTCCAAGTTATCCTGGTTGGTGTCTTTGTTTTTGTCCAAGAGAGCCCTCAGATTTTTCCGTTAACAGTTGGCGACCACGAAGGGACACTTGGTTCTCCTGCAGAGGTGAGGAGGGAGATAGAGGGGATCAGGCGCCACTGGGCAACCTTAGCCCAGAGATCCTTCTTCCTCTCCCTGCCTCCTCTTTGTGGGCGGTAATCAATCGTCACCAAAAGCTCAACCAGGGGAGCAAAGGCGAGGTCAAGCCGGCTAAAAAGAAAAGGATCCTGAGATCTGCGGGGGGACATCTTCGAACGTGAGTATGGTTTGAAGTAAATACATTGGGAGGGGGGTGGAAAAGTAACGTCCCCACGACAGCCAGACTTTCCTTCTTTCATTTCTGACGTTACCCTTCGGAGTCGGCCGGGTACGTTCTCTCTCTCTCCTTTTCTCCCCCGATTCTCCCCCTCGGAGGGTGGCCAGGGAAATCGCGGAACTTTTCTGTCTGACGTTATCTCTCGGGGTCGTCTAGGAACGTCAAAACCTTTCCCTTTCTCTCCCCACAAATTCTTACGCGGTGCTGGGCCGGGGAAATTGTGGTACCTTTTGCTGTTTTCCGACGTTCCCCCCGGGGTCGTCCAGGAACGTCTTAATCTCTCTATCTCTTTTCTCCCCCGTTTTCCATCTTGGAATTGAGTCCGGGAAAGCGTGGCTCTTTTACTGTTTCTCTGACATCCCTCTCTCGGAGTCGTCCAGAGGAGTCTTTCAAGTATTCTCTTACTCTCCACCTACCCTAACTCTGCAAATGAAGCTGCCCCTCCTGCCTGGTGACCTTTGTTAGGGATGACCCGGGTATGTGAGAACGCAAGGTCGTTTGCTCCCCTTTCAAAACTTTGTTTTCTCGGACCCCCAATCTGGCACTGCACAGCGCAGGCGTCCAGTAGGGAGCCCAAACTTAGTCTCAAAGGCTAGGCAGGAGGCTGTTGTGGAGGGTAGAAGGGGCGGTTCACGAAGTGGGGCCCCACACTAGGATTAGTCTTGTGAAGCAGCGCTGAGGAAAAGGAATTCCGGGCAGAGGGACCCGTGGTTTGAGTTTCCGGGCTGAGAGACCCGTGGTTTGAGTTTCCGGGCTGAGAGACCCGTGGTTTTGTTTCAGGTTCAGGTTTGAGATTTTCAGAAATTAATTCGTGGTTTATAGATAAGTAGGAATTGTGTTAGTCAAGGGTACTTTGAGTACTGAAAGGATTTTTTTTCTGTTCACCCTTTCTTTCCCATTGCCTTTCCTCCCTTGTGTGTGTGTTTCCACTCTTTCTGTCTTTAGCGTACTTTGTTAACAAAAAAAAAAAAAAAGCCCAATAATAACATATGAGAGAATGGGAGCTCACTAAACACCCTAGCTGGACTCCTCCTGGCAACAAAGCTTCCATGAAGCCTTTTTGCCCCAGAGAGGATTCTAATATGCCCCTCCACCTTGCCATCTCCAATTAGAGAAAAAATAGAAATAAAATAAAGGGGGAAAAATGGTCAAGTTTGTGTTGTTAAACTATAACCTAAAGCTAGAACATGAAACTGTAAACTTAATGGTGCTCAGAGGCAAAAAAAAAAAAAAAAAAATGAATAAGAGATGTACTCAAAGATTTAGAAATATTTCAAGGGTTTGTATTTACATTGGCCTCGGCATCCACAGACTGTTCTTAAAATGCACATAGTTTTAAATTGCAAGCTTGCTTCAAAAATCTCAAATCTAAGGAAGCCATGTTGCGCCTTATCAATCTTAAAACAAAACAAAATGGAGAATGGAGTGTGCAAATGTTTGTTATTTGAGAGAGGCTCTAAAAGAGAGTTTCCCTCCCAAGTGGTGAAATCCTGTATACGTGCTACTTGTGTTCTGAAAGGGGGATTACCCCACTCCTTCCTCTAGTTTAAGTGAGGAGGGCGATTTTAAGTGTAATGGTAAATGATGTTGTGTTGTAACTTTTGAGTTTGCTCCAGTCTATTTTGGAAGGAGAAGTTAACCTAATGTTTCTGCTGCAAAAGCCTAGTTGAGCACAACTGCTCTCTCAAGCTAAAATGCAGTGTATGTATTTCATTAAGCGTATGCCTATAAAAGTATGGTGTTCATTCTAAGAAAAAACATTTGAGTCCAGTTTTAACTTTGATTTGGTTGGACAGAAGAGTTATTGTAAGGCTCCTGATATCAGTCTCTATAAGACTTCATGGCCTCTTTTGTTAGAAAATGCCCCCCCTCCCCCTTGTTTCACTCTGCCTCTTTCAGTTGTTTTCTCCCTTCTTACTTCTGTGCCAGGTAAATTTACTCCCGAGTAAGCTTCCTTTAAAGGAAACTGCAAAGAGGGGAGGGGGCAACACTTGTGTATTCCCTAAAAAAAAAAATCAAATCTAGGGCTGCTTTAACTGTGCTTTATAAGAGATCCTCTCCCTATCTTAGGAAAAATGTTCACTTCAGTCTTTAAAGATAATTTATCTAGGAACTTTCACTCTTTAGTCTAAGGAAGTAAAAAACTCTCACTCAAACTAGCTTCAAGATCTGCTAAAAGGGTTGGGTACTTTTATTTTCCTCTTCCTTAGTACATGATAGGCGCTTGGTTTGTGATAGGCGCATGGCTTGTGATCTCTTCCCCAGTTGTGTCTGTGTACATAAGTATGTGTGTGTTTCTGGTAGTACAAATCTTGCTATGAACCCTGTATTTTAGGGTTGGACTAGATGACCCCAGGTCCCTTTCAACTTTCCCAATTTGTGGCTGATGAGTTGAAATCCAGCCCAGATTTGCTCTTTGTTTTTAAAGGTGAGAGGTGAATGTGTGTGTTTCTGGTAGTACAAATCTTGCTATGAACCCTGTATTTTAGGGTTGGACTAGATGACCCCAGGTCCCTTTCAACTTTCCCAATTTGTAGCTGATGTGTTGAAATTTAGCCCAGATTTGCTCGTGATGTTTGAAGCAGAACTGGTGATATCAGGCATTTAAGTGATTACAGTGTTTATCATTTTGTCTATTTAAAAAATAAAACTTAAAAGTCTACTAAAAGTTTAAGCACATAAAAATTCATATAGTCAAGTAGAATGCGCCTTGACCAATCCTGTAAATAAAGGGCAGGATAATTTGTCTGCAAATGGTAAGGCTGAAATGACTGAGAATGTTAAAAAAATCCTATGAATTCTGACTGGCCATTTTTACTCATAAATAAGAGAGCGGTTGATTGTTCCGCGAATGACCAGATAAAATGACCAATAATGATAGCCCTTTCCTGTACATAAAGGAAGCAGTCTCAGTTTGCTTGGGCTGAAATTGCTAGCTTTGGTGAATACTTAAATTGCTGAGTTTCTCTTTTTTGTTTAAAATCAAACCCTGTTTTCAAAATCTACTCCTTACCCTTCCTTTCCCTTATTCAAATGGTAATTTAGCCAAAGGATGCAACATTTTCAATAGTATAAAAGGTTTGCTGAGACATGAACTCTGCACATGCACAGAGGCTAGATCAGCTAAAGAAGAGAGAGAGAGGAAGGGGGGAACTGTAAGGGGGGAGAGGAGGTTTCTTCCAAATGTAAAAGAAAACTTGGAACCATTGAGGAACCATTGAGGGAAATCACCCTTAATCTGTCTTTGCTCCAGGGGCTACTTAAGACAAAAGGCTAAAACAAAACAAAACAAAACAAAACAAAGCAACAACTAGCCCATCAAAAGTCAAGAGCTTTCCAAGTTCCAAATCTTAACATGCCTTTTCACAGGTAAATATCAAAGCATTCCCCCCTCAATGGGAATTTTAGGAACAGCATTTCCTGACAGGCTTCTCACATGAAATAATTTTCCCTTTTAACAGGATATGTGAACCCCGATAACAAAGTGTTTGTCCCTTTTTCCTCCCACAGCAACTTTCTTTCTGTTCTGTGAAACAAGTCTGAATCCCTGCTATATTAGTAACTTCCATCTCTTTATGGCTTTGACACTTTTTTTAAAGTTACAAATAATCTGTTTTCATTTATTTAATCTGTTTCCCCATGATGTCTATGAAGTTAATCGAAGCACAACCAAACATTGTTTGGTGAATGGTATTTGTTTACCTTTTTGCCTGAGCATTTCTTATTAATTCTGTCATTTTGGCTAGTGCAAGGTACCTGCACAACTTTAAATTGCCATTCATTTTTCTTGGTATTAACTCATTTCCCGTATTAACATTACAGTTGATGTTGTCACATCAAGAAACACTATTTTATTTTCATTTGGGATGTTAGAATGCCAAAACAGATTACTTCAGGTTACTTATTAATTGTGTGTTTTAGCATTTATTTATTTGGTTCCTCATAGGTCATTTTGTGTGTGTGTGTTTTACTTTGGGGACATGTTCATCACATGTTGAAAGTCAGTTTCATGAAGTTCTTTTATCAAATAGCACATGGTGAATTTAAAGTTTTTTCCCCATGGTTTTCCCATTTTTTTCAGTCTAGTAGTAATCTGCGTGGTTTTGATAATATATATAATAATAATTCTTTTCTAAATCTGATGTCTTTGTGTCAAGTTTGTTTTCATCTGACTGGTAATCTAATTTTTTTGCTTTCTTTTGTATTTCTTAACCTTTGTATTTTTTACAGTTCTCTTTCTCTCCAAAGTGAAGGAAAGCAAACGAACTTGGCAGATAATAACAGTAGTTATAGGAAAATGTGATAATAATATTGGAATGAATGAAACGCTTAATTCGCTAAGATTTTTATTATTTGCAGCTTCCAACAGAAACCGAAGGACATCCTTTTTGCCTTTTGCCCCCTCCCTTTTCTAACTGTCTTTAAGCCCCAAAACCCTGCCCCTTACAGGATATCACCTATACAGATGTGCAATGATGAAAAGCAGCAACAACCCCTCAACTCAGTTCTTCCGTCATCACAAGACACCAGAGTTTTCAAGTGCCCACAGCTATCTCTTTCAAAGGATATAGACTGCCAGGGGAGTGGGCCTGACAAAGGGGGGTGGAGTTGACTTGCAAGGACATCTTTTCACTTGAACCTCAAGCCTCTGTGCTCCAGGATTCAAAAGATACATGCGTAAAAGATCACAATTGTGTCAAGATATGCAACTGATATTTAATTAGTTTGTTTTGTATTAAGTGTTATTATGTAGGAATGTTGAAATGTGTCTGACAGTGTGTTATTTCCACAAGGGGGGTATTTTTGTGTGTAATTTTTATGTTTAATGTCTTATTGCTTGCACACCAATTCTCATGCATTTTATACTTTCTGATAGCTCACACTATTGTGTAGTCCAATGTTTAGATAACCACATTTCATTGTCCCACCTGGCACTCTGCCAACTTTCCCTATCCATTTTAAAATGTGCTAAAACTTGCTTTACCAAGGAGAAGCTTATAAGATACATAAAGGTGCACATGCTTTGGTTTAGCAGGAATGATCCCTTATAGAGTTAAATTGACTTATTTGGACAAAATGCCCTTTTAAGAACGGTTTTCCTTTAACAGACTGGTTTGAAAGGTTGAGAACCATGGGCACATAAATTCAAATTGGACTCAGTTTGAATTGGGCAAGTGTATCCAGGCTGCAATTAGCTTTTTGGTCCTTAAAGTGCAAGTGATCAACTTCCCAGGACTACAAGACCAGAGCCTGTAATAATAATAATAAATCCCATGGATTTTGGCCAAGGCGAAGACATATCTCTCAGGACGTGTCCGAAACCTGTGCCAGCTGTGGTGGGTGCCAGGCTACATGAAAGCCCTAAGTGGATTCACCAGGGATTGCCACTACTGCGACACCGTGCCGATGTGAGACCACAGAAGAGCTACCTTGACACCTGAGAACACACAAATGGCGGGGGGGGGGAAGCAAACTGCACTTTTCAGTCATTAGTGGACCTTCCTGCCTAAATGCAAAGCATAGATCACTATTGAGAAAATATTTCTTGCAAGGTGCTAGAATACCACAAGTAACTGAGCAGTGCACTGTTACACCATTATATTTCCATGCAAATATCCTTAAAGTAGCATGATATCCAAGTCCCTTTCAGGTTCACATGGACACACATCTGGGACGGAGAATACCAGGTTATTATTTACCACCTTAAATTGTGCGGAGAAAAGGATTGCAAAGTAGCCACCTTTGCAATCTTATCTCCGAAGGGGGGAACTGTAGCAGGAACCCCCCCACCCCAATCATTCTGTTTCCACAAACTTCACACACACTCACACTCACACACTACATACGCCACATTTCTGTTATAAATTCATAGAAAATCAACCATACATCAGATTTGCACTGTTCCATTTTTTACTCCATGTGACAAGGACTATCAAAGGGGGGTGCTTGGTTTCTGGTCAGCCATAATCCCTTCACCATCCCAGCACATCCACAGGAGCCCTGCCCAGTTGCTATGTCAACCCTGATAATCCCAGACAGAAGACAATCAAAATCACAAAGAACAGTGGATTCACCACAGGCTGAAACAAAGGACAATGATCAGATCTTCCCTCTGGGGGCAGGAAACTGCAAACTCCCCATTGTCACCTGGAAAGTACTCATGGGGAGGGGGAAAGGAGGAACCAGCTGGGTGACTGGACACTCAGGTTACCACCACAACTCCTCCCTCAACCCCTCCTTTCTGTAATGTATGCATGATGTCAACCCCTTCTGTAATGTATGCATGATGTCAACCCCTCCTTTCTGTAATGTATGCATGATGTTTCTGGGGGTGGGCTTGACCTAGAGGAGGGGAATTTCAAAAGTTTTTATAAGGTCTTGCAGCCCATTGTTCTGGGTCTTTCCTCTCTCTTGCAAGGGAAGGGAACCCTGTTGCAACAGTTCAATAAAGGCCAAGCCTACAGGCTGCTGTTTTGCTCCAAGTTATCCTGGTTGGTGTCTTTGTTTTTGTCCAAGAGAGCCCTCAGATTTTTCCGTTAACAGTGTTTATCAACCATTATAAGATAGCACTTTGCTTTGCCTCTATAAGATAGTGTTCTGGAGGTTAACCTGACACACAAACCCCCTAGCCATTTTTAGGGGAGGAAAGCCCCATTGAGCTGGTGGGCCTTGTTAGTTGAAACTCTTGAAGATGGTTTGGAAATCTCTTCTGGTGGCCTTTGACACTAGGAAAAGAATTCACTCTCTTTCTCTATAGGACCCGTCTTGTACTTCTCATTGTAAACTGTGTTCACTTTTGAGCTCTTCCAGCTGAAAGAGACCCAAGTGCAACAGCAACATCCGATGCCCTGACAAATGCAGCAGTAATATGAATGCCAAGGCCATAAATTAAAAGGCATTCAGTGTTGTTCCGCCGAAGAAAATACATATTAAATCAGAAGATCCTCCCAAGCTAGAGGCAGGCAAGAATTTAATTACGTGTAACAATAGAGTGAGTCTAATCAAGCTTTATATCTAGCCCAAGATGCAGAGTTATTAAAACCTGGAGAGATTTTTTAAATATTTTTCCAAGCTTCTTTATTCAAAGCAAGACAATCTCGGGCACGGAAATTGTACGGAATCTACTTTAGAAGAAAAGGAAGAGCAGTGATTTTCAAAGGACAAGCTAAAAGTTAATTCAAGGTAATCAAAAGAAAGTAGCAGCAACTTCCTGATACAAGAGTTTGTTTACCAAGGTGGTGGTGGTGGTTTTTTAGCCTACCTCCACCCCAGGGGCACAAGATGGGAAACAATGGCAAATATTTTAGGATTACAGTGGTACCTCTGGTTACATACTGATTTGTTCCAGAGGTCCATTCTTAACCTGAAACTATTCTTAACCTGAAGCACCAGAGCAAAGTTCTTAACCCGAGGTACTATTTCTGGGTTAGCTGAGTCAATAACCTGAAGCGTCTGTAACCTGAACCGTATGCAACCCGAGGTACCACTGTAATGGCAAAATGTTTCCCTAAGCAGCAATAGTGATGGTCGCATGTGAGACCTTGCCAAGGCGGGCCACAGCAGCAGAAACAGTAGATTGGGTCCTCCCTTAAAGAGGGCATGTATTGTAGTGAGACCTGGAAACCGACACCCTGTGTTCTGGGTGGGTTTGATTGGTCAGCCACAACACCTGATTGGTAAGTCCCTCGATGCTGGGTTCAATCGGGCCAATGGGGCAGAGTCCAAAGGAATCGAGGGACCTATTTATGCCCATGCACGTGACCCAGAGCTTCCTCTTTCGGCGCGTGCATTCGGAACACCCGCCCACCTCTCCCTACTTTTAGAGCTTCTGCGCTTGACCTTGCTATGCTGTCATGTGTCATCTGTCATTGGGACAGGGGCACGGCAGGAATTCTCGCACTTGGCCGATTGGCTGTTGCCATTTGGTTTTCGCCTGCCGCGTAGCAAATCGTCACAACTTGTAAGGTTGCAGATAGGCTCTGGTTCAGGTGATAGGGATGGGAGAACGCTCTCACCATCCCTATGTGAAGGGTATTCCGTTAAAAGAATCCAGGGACTCGGTGGTTTGGTCAACCCCTGAAAGTGGGTTGTGCCTGTGCCTGAGTCCAGGGGGACATTTGGGTGGTGGAGATAGCCTGTTTGAGCCTTTTTGTTTTTTACTTGTGATGACAGGAGCTGAAATGGGTCCTTATATTTTATCAGTCCAACATTTTAAATGCATGTATGACATGTTATTTGACGCAGTGCCTGCTGACGCCTCCTAGGGCACTCATAAAGGTCTCAGTAAATATCACCTTGAATACTGCTAGAATAGTCTGCCACAAGTTAAATATCCTATTGTGCATGAAGAAAGTACAAGGCACACAACACGTCACACACCTTAGGCTTCTCAATTTCCTTTGCACAACCACACATGCGTATTTTGACACTGCTCTTGCAGAGCACTGGAAGGTACCGTAGTTTTAGCGAGCTTAGCATTGGGACATACCTTTTCCTGGGGAGACACAAATCTGAATTCAACGGCTTGAGTTCAGCCACCCTAAAGCCCTTGCAGGAGGAAAAGCCAATGTTCCTTTAAAAGTCAACCTTGAACTTTTGACAAAAAAAGTTTATGGCCGACTGAAGCACCGAACAGTCTGTGTGATGTGACACAAATTGGACAGAGAATTCCCATTACCATTAATGGAAGCTAGAAGGGTTCGTTGAATGCCCCGGCACAGCGCTGGACGACTGCAATTTGCTAATGTACTTATAATTGAGTAACGTCAACTCAATGCAAAAGCACAAATCTTTGAGAATTCATTTTTCTCTGTGTCGATATAATCTGTAATCCAATGTGATAGGTTGCTCAGAAGATTGCTATAGAGTGCTAATTGAGACTAAATTCAAAAGCATCAGCAACAGCTGTGAATAAAAGGGTTCCATGCACGACATGCATTTTTAGAAATACCATCCTATATCATTCTACTTAAATGCCGCCAAACCCAACATTTATATCTAACATAATCAACCATCCATGTACCACTTCCCAGGCCACTTTCTCCCCTGCCCCCAAGCATTTAAGGTGGTGCTTATGTGCACTGGCTTATAGGATCCTATGAATCCACCAGATGCAGCACAACAGTCGGAAAATGATTATCCTTAATAAACGCTGCATATGATGTGCTAAACTCTGCACAAAACAAGCCCCTTACAATGTACGGATCTGTAACTTTTTTATTTATTTTCAAAGCTCCTCACCCCTCTCCTCAAGAAGCAAGTTCCCAGATCGGCTAACAGAATTAAAAGTATGGGGGAGGAGGGGAGGGGAAACGTCAAGAATACAGAATAATAAAAGAACACGATAAAACAGCAGGAAAGATAATCCCAGCACTAAAACTCATTAGAGCTGACAGCTCTAAAAGGGCTGCGCAAATAAAAAGCTCTTCACTTTGGGGTGTGTTTTAAAAAATTGAAAAATGAAATGAATGTACCCACATTTGTTCAGAAGTAAAATGAATGTAGAAAAATAAAAAAATGAAGATGGAAAACCAACAAGAGTACATTCAGTTTTGTTTTCTACATTTTGCTTGTTTGTTTATCACATTTGTTTTGTTCCATCTGCCCCAAAACAGATAAGATGCCTGCAAATTGCATGCCATTTAGGCAAAAAATGCCAAAGATGAAGGGAACAAAAGACCTATGTGTGGGTGGGTGTGAGAGAGAGACTCCACAAAGCATCAATCAAAAAACAAGAATGGAAGGTAGACAGTGAAGGTAATCAAAATGAAGGTAAAACAAAAAGAGTGTGGCTTTAACATGAAAACAAAAATGAAATGAAGTTGAATCATCATGTGACAGAGAAGCCTATAGATCAGGTATAGGCAAACTCGGCCCTCCAGATGTTTTTGGGACTACAATTCCCATCACCCCTGACCACTGGTCCTGTTGGCTAGGGATGATGGGAGTTGTAGCCCCAAAACATCTGGAGGGCCCAGATTGCCTGTGCCTGCTATTCATACTCATACGTTGTCTTCCCTGGTTCCCTAGGCCCAAGTCAAACCAACATAAACTTCCAAAGGGGCCCTTTTGCCTTGCCTATGGGGAGAGAAAAGGGATTTGGGGGAAAGCAGGGCTTCAACTTCTATGTTTTTTGTCAGGTCAAAGCTTTCTCTTCGCAAGGTCTAGTCAATATTGTTCAATGTGTGGGTGGGGAAGGAGAAAGTCCCTTCATGGTCCTAGAGCAGGGGAGACAATATGGCCAAGTCCATGGCAGGAGCATCAGCTCCCTGGAATCTCATTCGAATAACTACAGCAGCAAAAGAAGACCTCTGGGTTTGGTTCACTTTCCTGCCTACCTATCATATTGGCCCGAATATAAGCAGCACTCCCCCCCCCCAATTCTGACTGTGAAAAGTTAAAGTACTGCTTATATTCAGAGCCGAGCGCCGGCACCGGCCACCCCTTGTCCCCTGTTCAGGGCGGTAGTGGCGGGAGGTGCGCCGCACCCGCAAATGAGCCTTGAATTTTGAAGGTGCAGCTTATTTGCGGGTGCGGCTTATAGTCGGGCCAATACGGTATAATGGGATTTCGTTTTGGCTGAGCCAGTTCCACGCTGGTTCTGACCTGTAAAGAGGACCTCGTATAAAGACATCCAAAGCCAGGATGGACAGTAAGCAGCAAAGAGGAAAAAAGAAAAGGTTGAAAAACAACATTTTCCCCTTCTCCAGAGCTGAATGCAATAACTCAAGGAAAAAGATAGTGGTTTTGTACCTGCGAGAGGAATCTAGGTACAGCCGGACACAAACTTCCATTACCTAGCCAAACAATAGCGTGAAAAGTGGCAGTGTTGTTTTTCTCCCTTAAGATATATCTTCCTGGTCAAAGAAACAGCCTGTTGTCTGTTGAAGATAAAGGAACAGAGTTGGCAAAGTGACTCAGGGGAGGGTCTGATTGATTGAAGGTTTATGAAACTTTTAAGACAACAGCCCACTGAGCTGCCGCCTTGATTCCCCCACCATTTGCTTTGAATTACTGGCGCAGCCAGTATCTGATGGTTTGGCTTAAAACTGACTCAGCAATACATTCGTTACCGCCAAGATACAGGCTGCATCAGTGATCCTTCACTCTCTTTCAAGCACTGTTTACCAGGTGGTAGGTTTAGACATTGGGTTATGAGCTACTCTTGCATTCTGATTCCCAAAGTATACATTATTTAGCAAGCACATTTATTTCCATTTCCTTCTCCAGCAAACAAATGAGAATTTCTCCTGCAGTAACTGAAGTTGCAGCTGGACAAGCATAACAGCATTTTAATATGACCCTTTTTTAATTGGTGCATCACCCATGAATCACCTACATCAATTTCAAAAAAGTTTAAATGTGTGTAATACAAGTTTTGCAAAAGACGCAAGAGAGACGGAGGTCCACTCTGTTATATACCTTACACGAAATTATTATTTTCTGGTAGAATTAATAGTTCAGATAAAAATTCAGTAACCAGCAATGAATTTTGTTACAAGCTGGGAAGGAGAAAATGAATAGACAAGTGGATACCTGCAGGAATTCACGAGGGCTAGAAGAGACTGAGTGAAGGAAAGAGATTATCCATTCTTCTCAGTGTTCTTGGCCCTGCTATGAACACATCTGACTTAGCAAGCCAACTACGTCCAGACCATATGTCTATGCAGCTTGGGAGCTACCCATGAGTAATGTCACATCATCTCAGCTCATGACGCAGTGGCTCAAGTTTCAGGGGAAATCAGAGATCAAATCCCCTCTCAGCCATGAATCTCACTGGGTGATGTTTGGGCAGTCACTATCTCTCAGCGTTGTTGTGAAGATAAAATGGACAGGGCCAAACGACACACACTGCCACAGTCTCCTGGGAGAAAGAGCAGAATAAAACGTTAACAAGCCTTTGTGCAAAGATGCTTTTCTTATCAGCGTCAGCTTTAAAGCTACCATCACTGAAGTCCCTGAGATTTTGCCAAGATTCCCCCGGACTGGCGAAATTAGAACAAAAGGGATTTACTGGTAGGAACTGGAAGTAGTCCTGCTGAGCCAAATGTTAAAGTATCTGTTTCAATTTCTCTCCACATTTGCATTTTGATTAAAAATTCTCTGTAGGGACCAAAGTTCACAATAATCTATCCTTTTTAAGTTTTGGCTTCTTCTGGTGAGACTGCCCATAAAGCAGACCTAACTCTGCCCTTGATATTTCTGCTGTGTCCAATGGCAGCACATGCCCCAGATGCTGGGTTATGCAATCAGCGACTTCGGAAACATATATAAGCTTTCCTACTCTATCCTAGGAGGGACACGAGTGGTGCTGTGGGTTAAACCACAGAGCCTGGGACTTGCCAATAAGAAGGTTGGCGGTTTGAATCCCCGCGACGGGGTGAGCTCCTGTTGCTCAGTCCCAGCTCCTGCCAACCTAGCAGTTTGAAAGCATGGAGTGCAAGTAGATAAATAGGTACCGCTCCGGCGGGAAGGTAAACGGCGTTTCCGTGCTCTGCTCTGGTTCGCCAGAAGCGGCTTAGTCATGCTGGCCACATGAGCTGTATGCCGGCTCCCTCGGCCAATAAAGCGAGATGAGCGCCACAATCCCAGAGTCGTCTGTGACTGGACCTAATGGTCAGGGGTCCCTTTACCTTTACCTTCACCCTATGCTAAGGTGAATATTTGCTTATATTTCCCATGGGATGCGGGAAGAGAGAGTTGCTTACTGAGGAAGCCTCCTCCTCTTCCTGCTACTGCTGTTGCTTCCAGCCCTTTCTGCTCACCTAGCTCCCTCCCTCGGACCAGGCACAAGATTCTTCCTTCTCTCTGGACTCCCAGGAGCAACAGCAAAGGAGGACAAGGAGGCCTCAGTAAGCAACTCTCTCTCCTCGGATCCCACTCCCCCCCCCAAATGAAGCCATTTCCAGTTAGCGTGCCTCAGCAAAGATGGGGAATTCAGGACTCTGCACGAATAAGTGAGAAGCCGTGATGGCCTACAAGTTTTCACAAAGGTCCTGGCATCTTCAGGGCAGTTGCAGACCATGAGCTTCTGTACATCTGCCCAATAGTGAAAGACCACATGGCCTTCTAAGAATTCACTCTTCTGCCGGGGGAGTTTTGGAAGGGCATATTAAATTATTTTAAAATATGTATATGTTTGTTACATTTGTTTTTTATAAAAATAGTCTCAATCTGGATTAAGGGAGGGTGAAAGGTATGGGCTGGTGTTTTGATGAGGGCAGCATTGTGAGGACACTGAGAAAACCTTCTGAGCATCAGCCCCACAAACTCCACAATAAACTGCTAGGTGGAAAGTAGTGCGTGCCATGGCAAGTCCTCGCCAATGTATCAGCTGGGTCCTTCAATCAGAGCTCGGATTTACTAGTACTGGTGATTAACACTGGTAGACATGAGGCAAATAGTAGAAGCTCTTGGTACCACCAGGCGGTCCTTTACTTTCAGATGCAGGGGCATAAGGGGAGCAATGGTCTCTCAAGTAGCATTGTTCCATGTTTTTAGGGCTTTTGAAACGATTAGCAACACTTTGAACCTGGCCCAGTAACCTAAAATTAGTCAACACAACTGCTTCAACCAAGGTACAACATTTTGACAACATTTAGCTCCAGCAGCAGCCTCATAGCACTAACTGCAGCTTTAAGGGCAGCAATCAAGTCTTGAGATTACCAGTGCATGGACCACAATGGTGAGGTTATCCTGGCCCATGAATGAATGCTGCTAATGTACCAGCCAAAGTGAGCTACTTGAGTCACCACTGACAAAGATGAATCAGTGAGTACCACCATAACCTTTTCTGCATATGGTATTGAACCATAAGATGGTATATCCAGCCACAGCAGGAGATTGTTTAATGCAGGCTTCCTCAACCTTGGCCCTTCAGATGTTTTGAGACTACAATTCCCATCATCCCTGACCACTGGTCCTGCTAGCTTGGGATCATGGGAGTTGCAGGCCAAAAACATCTGGAGGGCCAAGGTTGAGGAAACCTGGTTTAATGCCTCCATTTTCAGTTCCTCCTATTCCCCAGACTCGCATTTAAAGGATTTGCATCACACATTCTAAAAAGGATAATACTCACTCAATGAAATTAAGAAACAAATCAATATATACTACTCTGCAGAAGAAGTAAATGGACATAAACCTAATATAAATAGATGGAAGTATTCAGAAATCAGTGGGAGAACATTTCCATTCCCCTCCCCTACACACACTACAGCTGTTAAGCACACACCCACACCCCGAATTTTGAAAGAAACCTGTTGCCACCTATTACTACCATTGTAAATGGATGCTGTTGTTACCTTGCATATGTTTGAGCTTTGCTTACCACATTCTTGCATTTCATGGACTTCAAGTCCCAGTGTTTGCACTTTCTTTCCTCCATACCTATGTTTGTATTTAGAAATTATATACCTGGGGATAATGTCATGCATCTGATATATGCACCAATCCACAAATGTTTGTGCAAGAAGACACCATACGCTCTGCTGTTTTTATTTCAGTAAAATAACATGGTCAACCATCTGGAATCAAGTATACCTCATATTTGTTGTCTGGTCACAAAACACACACACACACATATGAATGATGTATGTAGCCTGTAATAAGATACTGCTTTATTCCAGTCAGCTAATTAATTGGTTAAAAGAAAAAGACACAATAATCTATGACGTTTTGGCAGTCCTCTATAATAAGTAAATACTATTGTTCTTTCCTCCCTCCCTAAAACAATGCACTTCTGCAATAAAATCCACTAATCTTTTTAAAGCGTTTCCAGTGATATATTCCCTAGTCGCGAGCTAGTTTATTATGCTAACATTAAAATCTGCAGTTTACTTAGGACGCTTCCTTTTTAGCTCCAAATTTATCCATGCATCACACACACACACACACACACACACACACAATCAAATCAAATATGCTGAGGCAGCCAAATAAACCAAGAAAATTATGTATCTGTAATCTGCATCTGATTTAGCTACAAATGAGGCCATTCAGTGTGAATATCCGGCACACAGGCAACTGAATTTTCAAGGTCATTTGAGTCTGAAATTAAAGGCAGAGTTCCACTTGGAGAACAATGAATTCACAAGCTATGTGCCTAGAAGCCTCCCCACAGCCAAGTCCCCAAGCCTTCAGTTTCAAAGAGTGCTTTACAGATTCCCTTTTGAACATTCGAAAAAATGTAATTTGAGCCTATTCCAACGCAGCTCCATTTACATGCTATGAACTACCTTCTTTTAACAAGTTAGATTTGCTTTCATGATATATGTACTCATGAGTGTATTCTTTCTATGTCAAGTACTGTAACACACTCATTTGTTTTCTCACTTTAAATGCCTCCAGTCAAGTTTCAAACCACGAGCTCAATGTAAAATCTGCATCTTCCCTTTACAGCCTGGTTTTGCATGCCTGCAATAGTGTACCTTTCGTTTCTGCACAATATATTAGTTCTAGTGCACCCCACTAAGTGACCTTATCTGGGCAGCCCCACCAAGAGCTACTAGAGTCTAGACCAGGGGTAGGCCACCTAAGGCCCGGGGGCCGGATGTGGCCCAATCGCCTTCTGAATCCGGCCCGCGGATGGTCCAGGAATCAGCGTGTTTTTACATGAGTAGAATGTGTCCTTTTATTTAAAATACATCTCTAGGTTATTTGTGGGGCATAGGAATTCATTCTTTCCCCCCCAAATATATATATATATATATATATGCAGGTTTTGGTGTCTTCGGGTGTCTTCCCGTGTAAGAGTCGGGGTGTCTGTGCGACGTTTCGACGAGGTCTCACTCGTCATCTTCAGGCTGGTGCTTTCGGCTTCTTGTTACTGGAACAGAGCAGAGTCTGGTGTTTGAGTTCCTATAAATACTGTTGAGGGGTGTGGTGTATAGCCTCCAACGTTCTGGGCAGAGAGGAAGTTCCTAGATTCCTCTCTGCCCAGAACGTTGGAGGCTATACACCACACCCCTCAACAGTATTTATAGGAACTCAAACACCAGACTCTGCTCTGTTCCAGTAACAAGAAGCCGAAAGCACCAGCCTGAAGATGACGAGTGAGACCTCGTCGAAACGTCGCACAGACACCCCGACTCTTACACGGGAAGACACCCGAAGACACCAAAACCTGCATTCCTGTACCCGTGAAAATCTACGAAAGCATATATATATATATATATATATATATATATATATATATATATATATATAGTCGGGCCCACCACATGGTCTGAGGGACGGTGGACCAGCCTATGGCTGAAAAAGGTTGCTGACTCCTGGTCTAGACCAAAGACCCAAAATATGGGTAAGCCTGGCCAGTGTATGGAACCACCGGTATACCACTTTGAGAGAGGTCTCCCGTATATTGACTGAAACTGAAAATGGCTTGGCATACCAGATTTCCACCACCACCACCCCAATAAAACTGGGTCTGGAGTTTCCACCAGCTTTCCCTTCCACATTGCCTTCAGACTTTCAAAAGAGGGTAGTCAGTGTCTCAAAAGTGATTGGTATAAAGCGGAATGGATTCTGAATCCATCACAAACGCACTCATTCCTTGCAATGAGGCTCTACAGGACTCACCTTTTGATTAAAAAACATTAGCAGCAATAAAAATGGCATCTACAGAAACATGTATAACGTCTAAGTGAAAGTGAAGATTAGAACTGGGTTTTCATTTATGTTAATGAACAATGATTATTCCAAAGTCCATAGAAACACTTTAACCAAAGTCAATTTATGTCATACTGGGCTCAAAGACTAAATTCCATAACACTGTGTAGAGTTTGTAATTTAATTAAGAAATCCCCTTTAACATTTTAATAGGATGTGAGTGTTTAGTTCTCACATATTAGAAAACATTTCCTTTCTCTCCATGCTTCTTGCTATTCTGTGCAGTTCTCTTTGCCCACAGCTGAGATCAGCAATAATGCCCTAATAATGTTGTATAGTTTATAATTTTTATATAAAAGGATTTATAAATTGCTTAATATTTTAAAAAATTTCTAAGCGGTGCACAATATAAAAGCAAACAATATCATTACAACAAAAGTACAAGCCTAAAAGCTAATAAAACAGCAATATAAAAGCATATGTATTTTTTTTTTAAAAAAAAAAAGGTACTGGGGGTTTCAAAACACATAAAAACCAGGGTTACATCTTATGGGTCAGGGAAAGCCTAGCCCAAACCTATAAATGCCTTGGGGGGGGGGACACACAAAAATGCAGAAATAACACAGTGGACCAAAATACTTTCAGGGACTTGGAACCAGAAGGAATCTGTAAATGCAGGTGGGATGATAGAAGTCTTAAGAGAGGGTGAATAACACAAGCAATTCAAATTGCAATCCTATGTACACTTTGTCGAAACACCTTCCTCATCTCTTCTTCTTCCACAGAGACTACTACATTCCTTTGTACTGATGATGATGGTGATGGTGGTGATGGTGGTGATGGTGGTGATGGTGGCAAGGCCTTCACAGGGAGTGGTGGTGGTGGTGGTAAAGCCTCAGCAGGTGTTGCTGCAGATGTTACTTCAAAACGGGCAAAAAAGGCATTCAAATCCTCTGCGAGGGATGCCCCTCCCTCGTCTGCCAGGGAATCCTTGGATTTATACCCTGTTAATTCTTGTACACCTTGCCACACCTGCCTGGTGTTGTTACTTTGTAGATGATTCTCCAGCCGCTGTCTATACGCCTCCTTTGCTACACGGATACCTCTCTTTAAATCCGCTCTAGCTAAGCTGTACAACGACTTATTTCCACTTCTGAAAGCAGTATTTCTTGCCTTTAGCAACCCCTGAACCTCCCTTGTCATCCAGGGCTTCCTGTTTGGGTAGATCTTTATCCGGCGCCTCCGTGTTACATTGTCAGTGCAGAACCTAATATAGTCCAACACTTGCTCAGTATGAGTCTCTACATCCTATTGGGCGAATACCTCCCAATCGGTGTCATGAAAACAGTCTTGTAGTTGTTGGGATGCTTCAGCTGGCCATATTGTAATATCCCTCTTTATAGCTGGAGTCCGTTTCCTCAATGGAATATATTCAGGAGTCAGGAGCAGGGACACATGATCAGATTGGCCTAGATGTGCCAGTGGTTCGGCCTTATAGGCCTGTTTGACATTTGTATACAGCCTGTCCAGAGTCCTTTCTCCCCTGGTTGCACACTTTATGTGTTGATAGAATTTAGGAATTTAGAATTTATTTAAGTATGCAACGACAGCCACACGAATACTATTAGCACAACATTGGAAAGAAGAAGGTGTCCCAGCTAAATAAGATTGGCAAGTGAAATTAATGGAATATGCTGAAATGGCAAAGTTGACTTTGAAATTAAGAGGAAGAGATGACAATGAATTTAAAGAAGAATGGACTTTACTGCATATATACAGAAGCAGTGTACACAAGTTAATACATAAGCAGGATTTTAAAAATACAGTGGTACCTCGGATTACAAACACCTCGGGTTACAGACTCCGCTAACCCAGAAGTAGTACCTCAGGTTAAGAACTTTACCTCAGGATGAGAACAGAAATCATGTGGTGGCAGTGGGAGGCCCCATTAGCTAAAGTGATACCTCAGGTAAAGAACAGTTTCAGGTTAAGAACAGACCTCCAGAACGAATTAAGTTCATAACCAGAGGTACCACTGTACTTGTAAAGACATTATGGCTGGACAATAAGTAATTTTAATGATTTTATAATTTAAAATTGACATGCAGTATGATGATAAACAATGGAACCAGGGAAGGGAATAGAGGGAACTCAACTCTATTTCATCTATGTTTGAATAGGTCTTGCTGTTTTTGTTTTTTGTTTTTGGAAAATTAATAAAACAATATGTTATTAATTTATTAAAAGATAAATAAATAAATATTATATTATTTATTATATAAATATTATTTATTAAAGGAAAGGAATTGCTTAACATATTATTTCAAGTCATTCTGAGGCAAAACATGGATTTGATACCTTCTCTAATCCCTATCCCCTGCCTCAGATATAAACCCATTTCCTTGACCAGTCCATCCATGTGCTCCCCTTGAGCCGCTGTTTCACCAGTGGTGGTGTTGGGATTTGAGTGTTTGAGGGAGAGGGATCTTCTTCTCCTCCATTGTCTGGCACTGCCAGAGGAACATACCAGGGGTGGTTGGAAATATCATTGTAGACTCCTGGCAGGGAAGTGAGCTGTTGAGACAGATGTCAGAGATGCAGAATTCTGCAGGTGGAATAGGAGATACAGACACCTTATTTGAACCAGAAGGCTATGGTTACCATCTTTGGAACAAGCCAGGATCCTAAACCAATCTCAAACTGTGGTTTTTTAATCTCCCTTGTTCCAAAGCTGAGCTATGATTGTTCAAACCTAATATCACATGCAATCTAGCCGGTGCATAAACAGAAAATATGCATAGTTACAGTGGCGTAGCGTGGGGGGTGCAGGGGGGGCCGGCCGCACCGAGCGCAACATCTGGGGGTTAGGGGGCGCAAATTCGCGGGTTAGGGGGCGCAAATTACTTGCCTTGCCCCGGGTGCTGACAACCCACGCTACGCCACTGCATAGTTATAACTCAGAAACTAAGGTGTGGGTTAAATGAATGCATAGATGGCAATTTGCCTTATTTTACCTGGTGCCTTGATTGCGTATCTTTAGGCAAGGTGAAAACATCTCTCTATAACTAGACCTTTGTATGATCAACATTCTGTGGTCTTTTAAATGTGTGTGTGTGTGAGGGGAATTATTGGTTTGTTTCTGTTTTATTGTGTGTTTTATGTTCTAATTTTTTTATTTTCATGTTGTGAACTGTGCTGGTATCTTTGAATGAAGGGCATCATCATCATCATCATCATACATGTATTTTGTGCAATACCAAATTTCAGCTTTCTGAAGTTTCAGTAAGCCAACTTTTTAATATTCCATATTTTTGTTTAAAAAATGGTTCTAGAGAAGAGTGGGTTTATAAGTCTGCTCCAAAACATGGGGGGGGGGGAGTAAAATATTTCAGTTTTTTGGAATAGACTCAACTCTCAGGGCAACTACATGGCATGGTGGTCAACCTTGAGGCCATATTAAACAAACTTGCTTGCAGGTAATTTCCACTGACACCAATGGGGCTTGGAATCAATACGCATATAAGCTCAGTCCTCTATTTAACAGAGTCCTCTGTTGGAAGGGATGTGCAAGCCAAGTACAGTTTAAAAACAAATAACTGTAAGAAGGGAGAGCAGGGACTCTGAAGTTACCCACTGACAGTACCTGGGCAGCAGATGGAGCAGGCACACAGGCCACCTGGCCAGTGTCTTCCCTGCTATGATGACATATTATATTTTTATTTGAAGTATAGGAATTATTTCTGAATTTGCATTTAGACATCTAATTGGTACATGGACATTTTGTGCAAATAAAAAACAAACAAACAGTGATGCATTTTCTCTTTTTTGGCAAAAGCACTCTAGCTGGAATGAACTTTTCAACTTTTTGAATGGTGCAAAGTTTTGTCTATGGGTTTTTGCAATTCTCCATTCATACTTAAAGCCAGCTGGCACATGTTTAAAATGCTGCTGTATGACATGGAAATATCATCAAAAAAAAAGTTCAGAGTTTGTGTGGGAGGTGTCATAACCGACATTTACAAATTCTAATAAAAATAACTGGATTCTCTCTGTTATTCTCCCTGTAAAAAAAAGTCAGTGGACATAAAACATGACAAGACATTTAAAGAAGCAGAAGGAATGTGTATTAAGTGTGAATGTGAACAATGTGAATTGATAATAATGACCCTTTATTTCATATTTTTGTGTTCAAGAGCTGTTTTCTAGAGACAACAGTTCATTTTATAAACCTGGAACTGAGATTAACAGACCCAACCAGTCAAGAAACCCAAAGCTGAGATTTGAACTCAAGCTTCCCAGATCTACACTCAGTTCTCTCACCAATGAACTGCACTGGTATTTATATCAGCTATGGAAAAACAGAATTATTGCAAGGAGGTTACTTTCTTTTCAGCTTCCTGGAGTACAAGATAAAATGATAGGATGGAAATTAATAATGCTAGCTTAAAAACGGAAAAAAACCAATTACTTTTTTTAATAATTAGTAATGGTCTTGTATGCTTTGAAAAGATTAATTATCCCAGGGCCAAATGAATGTTCCACAGTACTGTTCTCTAATGAGCAAATTTACATACAATTTTGTAAAATGTGTACAATATCATCTGCAACATAGTTTTATTACCGAAAGGGTTCAACAAAATCCCATTAATTCTCCTTTTGATCAAAGTGAATATTTAGTGTGCTTCATCATGTGCTTACTACTTGCTTACTTGGAAAATAAAAGCACTGAGAACCACTTTCAAAAGACACGGTTTCGGCGATGGATTATTAGGGGCAGCATCCTGAAGATGAGAAGATACAGCTGGTTGGGTATCAGAAAGTTAGGGAGTGTTGTATCTTTGCTTCAGAATGACAACTTCACTGATCAGGGAGTGTGTCTGATACACACGCGCACGCGCGCGCGCACACACACACACACATATATATATATCACTTGGAGAAGAAACAAACATAGCAACAGTAACATTTCACTGTCTACAGGCTCCACAGAGTCAGTTTCTCATTTAAAATCAGCCGTAGACAGCATCCTCGAAAGAAGAGCTGTCCTTCCACCCCTGCTGTCAGGTAAAATGCTATCTATTTTATTTCCATACTTTATTCCTTAGCATAACAACACATACAAATTAAAAGACAATCCTCCTGGTTTTTTTGCACCTGGGGTCTAAGGAGAGTTCCATTACTTCCATTTCCTTCATTGATCTCAAGCTCAGAGTTAAGGGCAGTCTAACTGACGCTCCGTTTTAGTGTTAGTGCTGTTCAGTGTATTTACTCTATTTTTTTTGAACGATCAATCAGGATCACACTATAGACCAGGATCCACCAGGGATGCCCCGAGATCAACCAGTAGATTGTGATCGACCGGTTGGACATGCCTGCTCTATTCCATTCTGGGCAGGCACACAATTAAGTGGTGGATGCGGTCAATGAACCTACAAGCTTTTCTAAGGGTCCCTTCCATTCCCTTGCTTCCTTCTATTCTCCTAGCTGAGCCTCATCACCTAGGGAAGGCTGACTGAGTAAAAACTTTATTTATTCATTCATTCATTCATTCATTCATTCATTACATTTGCTAGCTGTCCAGTCAACAAAGTCCGTTGGGTTGTTATTCAAACAGGTAGGAGTTTTTGTTTTTTTAAAATCAAACATTCAATTTCCTGCCTAAAAAACAATAATAAAACAGGAATAAAAATCATAATTAATGAGTGATTCCTTCAGATCCTGATTGGTTATGAGCAAACACATGATATAGGCTAAATATACACCATACAGTGGTACCTTGGGTTAAGAACTTAATTTGTTCCGGAGATCCGTTCTTAACCCGAAACTGTTCTTAACCTGTGGTATCACTTTAGCTAATGGGACCTCCCGCTGCCGCCACATGATTTCTGTTCTCATCCTGAGATAAAGTTCTTAACCCGAGGTACTACTTCCGGGTTAGCGGAGTCTGTAACCTGAAGCATATTTAAACCAAATCCTCCCTCCCAAATAATCCAGGGAGCATTAGATTACAATTCACAGAGCTACAATTCCCAATACCCCTAACAAACTACAGTTCTCAGGATTCTTGGTGGTGTGCGAAATAAGCATTAAACATATGATGTGTATGCATTCTGCACCATGTGTCTACTCATTCAAGACCTGCAGAAAGCCATATTCTCTGCATAATAAAGCCCCCTCAAGAAGCATTCATTTCTAACGAAAGTAACTCTGGATAGTCAGCCGGGTTTATCAATTCCCTAAGATGTGACACACAGTATCCTGACAGACATTAAAGTCTTTGCCCTGCTCTGACACAGCACACCATTTTCCAGCTAAGCTGAGAGACCAAGACTGATGATTCTGACCAGCCTCTTCAAGGAACTGGAGCAGGTGTTGTGGTCTGCAAGATGGCGGACTTCACCTATCTGTCTTCCAGTGGAAACTGGTTATCAAACTTTGTTATGCAGTGAAATCTCATCAGTCTGTTTATAGCTAGTTCCATTTGAACTTTATTTTATTTTCCAGGATAGGCAATATGCATCACAGAAAGCTGTAATGTTTTGTGTATCATTTGCATTGCAACAGGTAAAGGTAAAGGACCCCTGGACGGTTAAGTCCAGTCAAAGGTGACTATGGGGTTCGTCGCTCATCTAGCTTTCAGGCCGAGGAGCCAGCATTTGTCCACAGACAATGTTCCGGGTCATGTGGCCAGCATGACTAAACTGCTTCTTGCACAATGGAACACGATGACGGAAGCCAGAGCTCACAGAAATGCCATTTACCTTCCCACTGCAGTGGTACCTATTTATCTACTTGCAGTGGTGTCCTTTTGAACTGCCAGGTTGGCAGGAGCTGGGACAGAGCAACGGGAGCTCACGCCTTCGCAGGGATGCCAACCTTCTGAATAGCAAGCCCAAGAGGCTCAATGGTTAAGACCACAGTGCCACCCGCTCCTTACATTTGTATTGTAGATATATATAAACCTGCAAAATATTTGCCTATGGATATTATTTTTCAGACAAAGGTCACAAGATCATTAATGGTCAAATAAGCCCTGTTCAATTTTAATTTCTGCCTTCTTTGCTAACATTTCTCTTTGAATCCTGTTGAAAATACTTCTGTCCCTCATGTTGTCATTCCACTTATATATTTCTCGATTTTAACAGAATGGAGATGTTCATCTTTGTTGCCAACAATTAAAACTAACCCACTTCATAAGAAAACACTAAGCAAAATTCTTGTTTTAATTTACTGCAAAACAAGGCAGAACACCTGGCACATCATGTTATTTCATTTTACTGTGTGTGGAATACATGCAAGTGCCATAAATAGGTTTTATTTCCAAACTGTTCTACTGTCATGAAAACTCAAAACCCACACTGCTTAATATTTTTAATTACTTTATTTTCTTTTGAAACAAACACAAAACAAACAGGCACTGGGGCTTAAATTACTCCTGCCAGCCACCCCTTATGCTACTGAAAGTCCTGGCACAAATTAAGTCCTAATGTGGCTCTAAGTTGACCTCGTCATTAGGCAAGAGAGATTAGAGTGTGCTTTTCCTAAAGCATATGGTCTTTGAACAGTTGTCATCAACAGGAGACGTGACTAGATTTTACCAGTCAAGCACGCATGGGCCATTTCTGGACTGTGTACTAGATGATGTGATTACACATTACTACCACTAAGCATCTTCACCTTTGGCATATGTTGCAATGTCGGAGCCTGCCGTTACAAATGGTGCTTTTTAAGCATAAAATAACGACCCAGAGGCTAGCAATCTTTCCCATGGACGGAGGGCAGCTGAATCAGACTTCTTCCCCTTCCTCCAGTCCGTTTATTACTCTTTGTTCCTCTCCAGCCGCATGGCTGCATTCCAATGTCTCACGTTACCTCATCCGGTCAAGCTTTTACCCACCCACAAACCATATAGGGTTACATAGCCCAGAGGGGGGGGGGACATAACTCCATATGAGGTCATGCATTCCAATACATTGTAAAGCTCAGAGTGCTGGTCAGCCGAGGTCAGGGGGCACCCTGCAATATTACAAGCCTTTACCATGGCTATGACTCCCACATGCCCTCTTTCTTTATTTAATTAATCAGTACCAATACGGTTATATCGAGTGCGATAGACGACTCATGTGAGACCGGAAGCGGGCCGCGGACTGGAGAACCATGCAGTACATACAGAAATTATAGAAGGAATACATTGTATACAGCAACACAAAATAATGCAAATAACTACTATAATGATCACTAAAATCAATAAATGTCGAAGCCAACTTCCATCCGGAAGCCAAGAATATAAGAATTCTGATTCCAAGCTGCATGGTAGCTTCTTTTCTAGTTTATTAGCCATGCACTGGTGTCACTTAGATAGCACTGAGATTGGTCATTGTATGTTCCTGTAAGAGAACAAGAGCTATTAAAAGTGAATTTCAATGTATATTGACAGTTTGGATATATGCCCCATGATTCTTTCCCCTCCTTATTTTGAAAACAAATGGGGGCAGGCTCATGGAGGGTCAATTGTACTGGAGGCCAAAAAGTTTGCTTAGGGGATATAATATTAGTAAATTGAAAAGATCCATTGACAGGCACGCCATGAAGCATTATGCCTGAATGACTGGCAAAGGGCGGCATGTGCATACATAACCAACATTTAGAAGCATGCAATAAACTGGTAAACTTAATCATATCTTGTACAAAAATATTATTCCTCCATATCTTATGATAATTTTCTCCCCTAAAAGTCTTATTCAACAATGCTGTTCTTATAGTTCGAGAGTGGCTGAGCCGTGGATACTGCCAGCCAGAGTAGGATTCAGGTGACAGCTGCTTGCCAGCCGATAAGGTGAAATATGGTGGTTTCAACTGGACTGGGTCGTCTGCTTCTCTTCCTTGTATAATGGTGCAGCAAAGGATGGCAAGGCAAATGGTTAGGAAGGCGCATTCGCGGTTAAAGTGGCTCGGCATGGCCGCACGCATTGAGCTGGAACCCACAAAGGCTTGTCCTCGACGCCCACTGCCACGTACCCTCGTCCCCACGTGATCAGCGGGACAGGTCCATGCCACGGGGGATCAGGCAAACGTCGGTACACCACCAAGGGGCGGGGGAGTGCCTCCTCCTTCCTAAAATGCAATTAAGCGGGGGGTATGGGTCCTATTATGTGGATATAAAGGGATGGTTAGGTACAAAAAGAACTTGGTGAACAGCCGAAGGGATATCTGCTGTTGGTATGCTTCGGCCGCCAAGCTGTTTAAGCAATAGTGTTTTGAACGTCAGGTGTGCTCTTTCCACTATAGCTTGACCTGTGCCAGAAATGTCAAACGGTCATCCTTTGGAGGGTTAAAAATGATGACACCTATAAAATCAGCTAAAGCAATTTGCACGGCAGCATTTGTGATCAAAAAATGCTGCTGTTCAGTCTGTGAAAAAGGTAAATAAATTGAGGTAACATCATAACTGCTTAAAGTTATCCTTTGACAACAATGTCTGATGTGGATTCAATTTTGGAATAATGTTTTTTGATGGGGTATGAGGTAAATGTAGCCATTCTATAATGCAGATAGTCTTCTTCTTGTTCCGCCTGAGCATATAAAATTCTTGTTGGCAACGATGGTGTAGCAACACTGCAGATGCAGTTTGTGTGCAGCACCTCTAGGTGGCGCATGCGGAAAGGTTTCAATGCTTCACTCACAAAATGTTGACAAAGTGTAGGGGAGTTCCGCATGCCTTGAGGACAATCCACTGATATCGTTGTGAATTGTGATATACTGGCAATGTAAAAGCAAACTGTTCCCTGTCTGCTGGAGCCAGTGGGATGAACATGGTTCAATGTGGCCGAAAGTCAATTGTTCAGAAATAAGCTGTTCAGAAACAGGATGGTGCCATTGCTGCGGATTTTTCTCTTGGTGGAGGCCACCGTTCTACCCACACTGAGGTATCGGTGATCCTGGTTTGCCATGCTGGAAACATTGTATCGGTGGCTACAGGCTGGTTTTCATTGAGCGCTGTTGCCAGCAGATGAGCCTTGTGGGTGGCTGTATCTACAGACTGAAAAATGCGAAGCATGGCTGCTGTGTCTGTGGCAGGATTGTGTATTTTCGGTCTCAATGCAACTTTATAATCCTCACTGGCATATTCAAAGGCAAATTGTTTGATAATTATTTGTTTGGCTTCAGGATTTTCAATTTGTCTACTCACTGCTGTAAGCGGCCTGTCCATGAAGGAAGAATATGATTCTCTTGCCTCTTGCCTGATTGAACTCCACCTTGATTGAATACTAGTGGGTTCTGGGATTTTTCTCATTGCTTGTTTAGCAGCAAGAGCAGTATCCCTCAATAAGATCTGCAGCAGTGTGGCTTGTACTGAAGCCTGAGCGAAAGGATCACGCCCTATCATGGCATCTGTGACATCTGCGAGGGTAATATTTGGATTATTTCCCCTGATTTGTTGTAACAAGGCTGGAGCATCTGCATAGCAAGCAGTTTCCCATTCGTGGTCAAACAAAACGCCAACTGATGTGGGTAAAACTGTACGTGCCAAAAGCTTGATGTCATCTGGAACCAAAGGCTGGGCTTGAGTTCCTGCTGGAGCACCAGCAGGGGGCACAATAGCAGGGAATGCCATAGTATCCTGAATTAAGGAACAGGCAAGGACTGCACGTTGAAAAGAGGTAGCTGGGTCTGCCTCTGAAAGATTAGGACTATTGCCAGCCAGACCACGGTATTTTTGCAGGATTGGGTCCTCTGGTGAGGAACTGTAATCCGGAGGCTTGGGATCTGGACCTGCTGGCAGGGCAAGGATTGGAACAAACTCTAACACAGCAGACTCTAACACAGCAGGCTGGATTAAAGAAGCTGGAGGTTGGGTTGGCAGTGCAGCCAGGGAGATATTTTTTGGTGATAAAGAGCCCATAGCGTAATGAACCTTGCACCATGCATTTAAAATCCGAGTACTGATGCTGGGGAGCTCATGAAAATGTTCACCAATCTTGTCCCAAAGTTTTAATTCACATGTTCCATTCAAAGGGAGCCAGGGATAATGTTCATCAATGCACAGAATGAGCTGTATCAAATCACCCTCTGGAACTTCCAATTTGTTGGAGGAGAGGAGAAATTTTAAGTCTGTTAAAAATTTCTGTTGGGGAGTAGTCAAAGAGCTGCCCATTTTTCAAAAATCAATATAATAGAAGAGAAGAGAAGGGATCGGACTCACCGGGATCTTTTTAAGATGATTAGCGCTTGCAATCCTTGCCGGACGTAGTGAGTCGATGATAACCACTGCTTGGATCGAAAATCCTCTCACAGTTTCTTTTAAAATCCTCTTAGTCTGCCTCAGACTGTTTGCTTCAATTTTTGCCTCTTTTCTTTAAGTTGCCTCACACTTTTAAGTTTGCCTCACACTTTTAAGTTGGCCTCACACGGGGCACCACTTGTCGGAGCCTGCCGTTACAAATGGTGCTTTTTAAGCATAAAATAACGACCCAGAGGCTAGCAATCTTTCCCATGGACGGAGGGCAGCTGAATCAGACTTCTTCCCCTTCCTCCAGTCCGTTTATTACTCTTTGTTCCTCTCCAGCCGCATGGCTGCATTCCAATGTCTCACGTTACCTCATCCGGTCAAGCTTTTACCCACCCACAAACCATATAGGGTTACATAGCCCAGAGGGGGGGGACATAACTCCATATGAGGTCATGCATTCCAATACATTGTAAAGCTCAGAGTGCTGGTCAGCCGAGGTCAGGGGGCACCCTGCAATATTACAAGCCTTTACCATGGCTATGACTCCCACATTGCAAGAAACTGCCTAGTAGTTGGTTCTGCCTAGCTGGCTAGTACAAATATCCATCTATCATGTCTGGTAAAATTATGCCATAGTTCAGAAGAATCAGATAGAGAGCTCTCTGCAAAATATGCTAAACATGAAGGTTTCTTTTAAGTCAAATTATGGTGATGGTCCGTATAGTAAAAGGTCTGTATAGTAAAAACTATGGTTTTCCCAGTAGTGATGTATGGAAGTGAGAGCTGGACTATAAAGAAGGCTGATCGCTGAAGAATTGATGCTTTTGAATTATGGTGCTGGAGGAGACTCTTGAGAGTCTCATGGACTGCAAGAAGATCAAACCTCTCCATTCTGAAGGAAATCAGCCCTGAGTGCTCACTGGAAGGACAGATCGTGAAACTGAGGCTCCACTACTATGGCCACCTCATGAGAAGAGAAGACTCGCTGGAAAAGACCCTGATGTTGGGAAAGATGGAGGGCCCAAGGAGAAGGGGACGACAGAGGACGAGATGGTTGGATAGTGTCTTCGAAGCTACCAGCATGAGTTTGACAAAACTGCGGGAGGCAGTGGAGGACAGAGGTACCTGGCGTGCTCTGGTCCATGGAGTCACGAAGAGTGGGACACAACTAAACGACTAAACAACAACAACATGGTGATGGTGATGATGATGATCCTATCATACTTTACCTTACTTTACCAGCTCCAAAGACGCACAATGCAGCTGGTTCCCTGGGATGGACACGGTTGACCTAGTATACTTTCTTCACTTTTCTCTGAAGGCCAATACATATACTTTATCCAATAATAAATAACAAAAGTAGCATATTGGGAGAATACACTGAGTGGACACACGCAGAATCTGGTGTGCATGGGAGAAGCAATGAGCTTGTTACCCAACTCTGCACATCAATCTGCACCAGCCACACCGTCCCTAAACTGCTGGAAGTTAGGTAAAAGGGACTAAAGTAAAGAGATGGTCAGATTTTGAAGCATTACCGTTGTGCAGCAAATGACTGGAGACTGCAACATATTGCCAACTCAAATTACTGAAGGTTGGACTGGTTTATGTTTTGCCTTTTTTGGCAGTTTACTATTTTTGTGTTAATATTGTATCTCCATGGAAGCGGTTGCAATACCGTAGCTCAGTTAAGTGCATTAATACATAATATTATGTAAAAGCAGAATTGGCGTGCAACTGGAACTTTGCTGATTTATGGGTTAGGAAAGGAGGAATGCTAACTGGAGAATAGATACACATGGGGAAACAAAACATACCTCGAGTCTCTTTCATCACCCATTTGCTTGGCACTGGGAGCTGGGATTTCCAAAATCTAAATGCTCAACTAAAATACTTTAGTGCCTCCCAGGATTTGTTTTTTGTTGCCAAGGGGTTAATATAGGGAAGATGCACTGACTAGCTTGAGTGCAGTTGAACACCCTGAGGGTTATTTTGGCAGCTGTAATGGAAGGCCTCAAACTATACCTGCAAGGAGGCTCTCCTGTTGCAGGAAGGATGAAGCAACATGTCAAAACCTGCTCATAATAATCATGTTTTCCAGCCTCACAATTATTTCTAGGATGACTCTGCCACAGACAGAATAGTCGCACAGTGACAGTACAGCCAAAGGCTATTCATATTCACCACAGAGGCAGAACTGTATAGGGAATATCAGCATTTTTTAAAATAGATTACCAGATTACAAATGTTAACACATTATCTGTCATGGGCTTCGATTGCTTGAAACCAGCAGCCCTTCAGCAATTGAATTGCAGACCTTTTTCTAACCAGTGCATGTACAGAAGCAAGGATTGACACCCAAAACATACATGTCTATGCAGCAATGACACAATGACAGCTTGTAAACTATATATGGAGCACCAACTCTACTCTGAAACAGCACGATTCACCTCAGTAGCATTGACTGGGCAGTGACTGAAAAGAGACAATCGAGATGCAGGAAAGCTTTAATAGAACTGAAAACGCAGTAAGTATTTTAGCAGAGGGCTTCCTATTAAAAATGCTTGGAAATTTCTAATTAGTACAAAATACAACTGCTAATCAGAATTTAAGCAGCTATACTTTGTTGTCAGTCCATTTCCAGGGCCAACTGAAAGAATGGGCGATTAAATATAAAAGGGCTTTGATTGCTTGAGCCAGGCAGCCACTCAGCAATTGAATTTCAGACCTTTCCCCCTCAAATCATATATACAGAAGGACTGTCTCCCAAAACATACAAGTTGATGCAGCAGCAACACTATTATCATTATTATAACCAGCTCCTCTTCCCAGGGGAGCAGTTTGTCAACTATATAAACCCTCCATTGCACACAGAAACTGCACATTGTAGCAAAAAAACAACCCACAGGGCTGCCCCAATAGGTAAATGGGGCAGTCGTCCCCCCCCCCCCCCGTACAATTCTCATTACTGTATACAGTCCCTTCCAGGAAGTATTTTGAAAGGCTTTTTATTGTTGTTGCACAGCCAATAAATACAAAGCCGCTTAAAACATTTAAAGGAAGAAGGAGGCAACTGTTGGACCAACTCATACGTACGATACAGGCCCACACCTATGCCAATATCTCCAATGAACTAATTGTGATGGGGCAGGAGAACTGGTTGGGGCACTAGACACTGGTCAAATTCTGAGGTGCTTAACTGAAGGATCACAGATGATTCAAACAGGGAATGCCTCAAACCAGGACATGGCCAGCTGGCAGCTTTCCCATTGGTGTGAGTGTAATTTCCATCACCCCCAATTGCTGACCATGCGTTGGCCATGTTAACAAGAATGGGGAGTTCAGTAACATCTGAAGGGCCGCGGATTACCTCAAATTATAATGTAACTTGAGTAGAAGGGGGGGTTCCTTTTTGCTTTGACCACCCTAGTTTTAATATCCAGCTGATCATCTTGTGCTTAGCACATTGAGCCCCAAAATACCAACAGGCCATAGAAACTCATTCAGTACCACGTGCATTGAATGTGTTTGGCCCATGCTGTGTCCTTTCAGGAAGGAGTCAAAAGTCTCCATTTTAAAAGGCTTCAAGCAGTACAGGAAACCTACCACACTGCCAAGATAGGCTGCTCAAGTGATGAATTGCCCTCACACTTGCCATCTGATTATGTTAGGTTGTTTACTGAAACCTCCATCTCACCAAGATTACTTTGGGTTGGCAATGAGATTTTCTTCTTCTTCCCAGTTTCCAGCCACACTCTTATTGTAAAGCAAGTTATGAAACTGGAGCTCTAACAGGCCTCAGTCACAACACTAAACAATTACAAGACGTATTACCTCAAGCCTTTTTACTGAACTGTGCAATTCCTAAAAGTCAAGAAAATTGACTTCGGTACGACAATAGTACCCTTGTACGTGTGGTTTAATTTTTTCCACCTACCAGCTAGTTCTTAGGCACTAGAACCAATTATTGACGAAGTCACCTTGCCTAAAAATTAAGTTTCAGTACTCTCCTGTAGCACTCAAAGCACTTGGAAAACATATTAGCATGATAAAGGACTCGAAATCTGCTAAGCAGCAACTCTGCACAAGGTTTTCTCACTCTTGGTTATTTCATTCTGTTCTCCACTGTCTAAAATTAGGAAAGCGTTGTCAAGAAGCCCGTTCTTTCAATAGTCGTTGCAAGTTTGCCAGCAAACCAACCAAATATAATATTTCTTTTTTCCTAAGGAAATGTAAACAGTCTGAACTGATTGCATTGCACGACACTGTGCTCAGAAACAGCTTATTTATATTAGATGTAACAGCGTATCTAGACTTCTTGTCAGAGGAGAAAATACACCTGAGGACGCTGAGCTTTCCCCAATCTCTTTCTCCCAAATCAGCAGGATAGGCCATTTGCAACTCTCGGTCATAGCTGAAGGTCTTTGTTCATGCCAGCACCGACACTTCACCTTCCATATCCACCCACCCTCTCCTTAGTACATAAACTGACTTTCTCCCTTATTTTTGTGGTACGGTATCCCCTCACTCTCACTGCAGAAATGCAAGATATTCCTCTCATAAGAATCACTGTGTATCAGAAACGTAACTAGGGTTTGTTTATTCATGACGGCAGCAGCCCCAGGCTCTCTTGAAACTGCTAATTTAACCAAACTGCAAATTACTCCACTTTTCTTTCTGTTTTTTTCTACGTTGGCTTCCTTATACCGTTCTTTTAAAAACGCAAGACTTATACCATGACTGCAGATAGCGGAGGAGCTATTACTTTATCACATTTGTATGGTGCCAGTAGCAACAAATGCGGCGAGGCAGACCTGCTGAGCCACCGACATGACAAAGGCGCCTCTGGAAGGTATGCAAAAGTGCAAGAAAAAGCGGGTGTCCGAGGTTGGGGGGGGACGGACCCAAAACACCCAAATGAGAACAAAACATGCTCAGTGGTGCTGACTGCTGGGGAAGGGTCAAGGGAAAGGAAAACCAGTGGGGAGGTGGAATAGACTGGTCCTCTTAACATCATGGTTCCAGAGACAACAAAAGACACAGAGCACATGAGGAAACTGAGGAACTGACAAGAAGCAGAATGGTGGAATAGGAACATATGACTGCCACAATGCAGAACTAAATTTAGTTAGAATAACAGTACCAAGAATTGCCCCTGTTAAAGTGAATACTTACAAAAGAGGGCCACAGGTTTCTCCATTTATGTTGCATGGGAAACACAGGTTTGAGGCACCCTGCATGTCCCTCACAGCATCCATTTCCACCCTCAGATGCCCTTAAATGTGAAGATGGAGGATCCTTTTTCTGCCTGGAACGTTAGGAGTTTATTATGTGCTTGTAAAGAGCTCTCGCCACAATAACAGCGCTCTTGGAAGAACAGCAGGCTGTGTCACAGTCGTGTGCCTTACACACTGTTGCTGCATTACTGTTAATGGCCAGCCAGAAAGGGAAAGCCAAATGGAATTTTCCTTTAATGCAATAACTTCGGGCCTTGAAACATCATTTAATATAACTGCCAAAAAAAGCAGGGCGGCGGGGTGGAGGAGAGGATCTGTTTTCAAATCAGCCATTTTGGCGTAAAAGTCAAGTGCCGCTAATTAGGAAAATGAGTGATGAATCATAATCCCAGCATCACTCATTAAACAAAACTGCATTTATCTTGGATTTACCAGACTGAGTTTTAATAGTAAAGAATATAAATTAATTCTGTCGCTAAAAATCTCCCAAAGTTTTCCACCATGAAATAACAAGGCTCCACATTACATACTCCTCTTCATCCAGGAACCCACAAACGTTTTATGAATATTAGCCCCATCCTGCAAATGAGGGAAGCATCGCAATTAAGAGGATAATGTCACTCATTCAAATGCGTGCAATAAACCCAAGGCAACACACTCTGGTGCTTCTTGTTCCCAAAACCACTGTTCTGAATACAAAGAAGGAAGGAAGTGCCATGGCAAATCCAAAAGGCAGGACAGCAAGCTAAAAATTGTACAAGCCCCCTTCAAGCATTCAAGCCTTCTGCCATGTTGGAGGAGAGTGAGGGCAAGCCCTGTTTCCTCCATCACAACCCCACTGCTAGCTCCAATGTTTTCTACCTGTTCAGAAGGAGACTTCTATAGCAGGAAACCTTTCCTCCTCATGTATGTTTCCATGAAATTCAAGGTTCTAGATCGCCCAGGCTGCTCACCTGAAGAATGCTATGGAAGTTTCCTTCCCAACAGGTGGAAAGCAATGAGCTGGTGGACTTGTCTCTCCTCACGTTGCAAGAAGAATGACTTGGAAGGCTTTAGTCTCATCCTAGCCTGCCATGCAACATCCATTTAGTGCAATAAGACGAGAACAACATGGTGGTGGGTGGAAGAATAACAACAGAAGGTTTCTCGAGCTTTGAAATAGGTTTCCTCTTCACAAAAAACGCCCTCCCCAGACTCCAACAACACCTAATACCTCATTTAACTCATGAGCACACAGGTGGTTTTTAAGAGTAACTAGAGACTAAGTCACAAGATTGAACTGCACAAATTTAAGGTACTTTCTTGGCTTTACTGGCTCTGGGGATGCTTGCATTGTGCGCCCCAGACGACAACATCCTATATCACAGATTTCTGAGTCGGCAACACAGCAGTTACCCTTATTAAAGCCATTACACGTACCCTGGTCTGCATTCCGGCACTTATGTGATTAAAATGGATGTCACTGGCTACAAGTAAGGATGTCACCCTGGGTTTCTGTTTCTAGTTCTGTCACAGCCTTCCTATGGGACCTTGGGAAGACAATTAACCTACATGTACTCTGCAAAAACAGAGGCAATGGCCCCTTCACAGCAGACTTTAATTCATTCATATCTGTGAAGTGCTTTGTGAAAAACAGATGGAACACAGGAGCCAAGGTATTTTTACAATGTTAAGTAAGTACTGTGGATGCTCCCTTTCCTTTTTTATTTTAGTAAACCTAACATTTTCCTCAGCTACCAGGTGCATATCAAAACCACATAAACACAGAACTATAGAGTTGAAAGGGACCACGAGGGTCGTCTAGTCAAACCCCCGGAAAAGCAGGAATCTTTTGCTCAACATGGCGCTCAAACCCACCACCCTGTGATTCAGTTTCATGCTCTACCAACTGAGCTATCCAAATTCTGTGGCTTGTATTTAGCCTCTTTACCTTTGTTTGTTTTAGCTGTTCTTATTTTTATCTGTAAACCACCATGAGCCCAACAGGAGAAATGGTGGGAAATAGATAGATAGATGATAGATAGATAGATAGATAGATAGATAGATAGATAGATAGATGATAGATAGATAGATAGATAGATAGATAGATAGATAGATAGATAGATGATAGATAGATAGATAGATGATAGATAGATCCATTCCTGGCACCACCGGGTAGGGTGATCGTCCCTTGCTTAAAACGCTAGAGGGCCACCCCCAGTCATTATAAACAATACCAAGCAACATGGGCCAATGCTTTGACTCAGTAGGAGCAGTCAGTGGGGTGGTGCAGACAGGGAGGGGTTGCCCACCTGCCTTCATAATCCCAAGCACAGCTGCCAGTTCCTCAGAGGAAGAAGTGTGAGGCTCGCAGTGTGAGCACAATGGCAACAGTGTCAGATTCAGGGCCGTCTTACCCATAGGCACTAGTGGTGTGGCGTGCCAAGTTCTGGAGGGCACCAGGCGAGAGTCCGGGGAACACCGAATGAGCACACTGAGTGAGCAAGGGTGCGTGTGCCACTCCCGCCGAGCGTCAGCTTGATTTTTTTCCCTTTTAGCCTGCAGGTGCCGAATTCTGTGGGTCGCCAGAAGGCTAAAAGGGAGAAAAACAAGCCGATGCTAAGCTGAAGCAGCACTGCGCCCGGAACCTCCGCCTGCCGTGGCCACCGCGGCACAAAGCAGTCAGCTGAGCCGGGAGGCGCCACGTCTAGCCTCCGCCTCTTCCCCATCGGAGGAGCCACCCTCCAGCTGCTGCCCGCCTCCTCCAGCCCCGCAAAGCTGGACAAGTCACTGGCAGCGCTGTCCCGTCCCAAGATGCTTCCTCCACTGCTGCTGATGTTCCCTCCCTTAAAAAAGGGGTCGACAACTCTGGGAAATTGGGGGGGGGCAGATGCCAGAGGGATCTTTGCACCACGGCACCGGATATGCTTAAGATGGCCCTGGTCAGATTGGCTCTGCCACCTTACCTGCACTGCGCTACTCTTACTGCCCATTACACCTCACACCCTCAGGAACCAGCCATCAGCACTTGGTGTTGGCAAGGCAACTCCACCCTGCCTACGCCATGCCACCACCTGAACTGAAAGTAGTAATAAAATCACCGAATGCGATAGACATTTGACTCCCAAGTTCATTAAACAATGAATTCAGCTGCGCTGTTCTACTATGCCAACCCTCCATTCCATCCTTTCCCCCCGCCTTTCCTGCTTCTCATAATCTGATACCTCTACCTTGCTATTTGCAGAATTACACATAAAAAGACCACTGTGCTGCATGCAGTCTTCCCGGCCCGTGATACAATTGCAAGGCCACCCTCATGCCCAAAATACATTAAGCCGTTTCATATAAAATACTTCTGGCATTCCTGCAGCACATTTTAAAAGGCGACGCTTGACAACAGAATGGAAAGTAATTTAATGGGGAATGATTCACAATAAAAGGAAAGAACCTTTGGGTAAGAGCGGTTATTTCAATAGAAACAGATTTGGTTTTAAAGCTGGGGGGGGAACAAGGAAGAATTTGGGGGCAAAAGCTGTGGGAGCAGGTAACGGCCCCCTCCCACCCCGTTTTATCCTAATAATAAAGATTAAAATACAAGCAGCAATTTCTGTGACAATATTTCAACCACTCTATTGAAAAGTATACATTATTCCAGTTTTAAAACATATATATATCTATCTATAATGGAAGATGAAAAACATTACTAAGCTAACTTTCATTTTGTCTTAATGGCAACAACTCCAACGAAGACCAACTGGGTTAAACCTTAACTGCAAGCAGTTGGGCTCAAACTACATTATTATTATTTCTCCGCATTTGTCAACCCAAAGCTGGCTGGGTATGCTTGTCTTGCATTCCAAGCTCCTTAGGGGGTTTCAGAGCCAAAGGGAAGAATGGAGAAAAAACAAGGAGTTCCATAGGCTCAGGTTTGAAATGAAAACAAAGCGGGTGTGTGTGTCAATTTTTCATGTGTGCTTCTTATTGTGTATGTGCTTTTAGCAGGCGGAGGGGTGACTTACGACATGCTTCGAAACCATGTTATACTTTTCTTCCTAAAAGGTTAGTGATAGTGAATGCTACCTTCCTGAAGGAAGCTGGATTAGATACTCTCCAGTGAACTTTGTGCCCTCTGGTGCTTTAACAATCTCAATACTCACTGCTTAAATCATAAGCAATCCTATTTCTAGTACAGTTCACCTAGGCAGGGCTCCCTTTTGTATCCCATCAAGCTCACATAATACTGCAGTTATATACAGTATTTCCGGGGAGTAGCAGTTCAACTGGAAAGGCAGCTGTGGAAGACATTGATCAGCTGACCACGTGCAAGGACTGAGGAAAAACACAAAGGGAGAGGCTAAGGGCCTCCAAGGAACCCCCAGCTTAATGGTACAAGGACAGCTGGATGAAAGGTAGACCAGGGCCTGTTCATACAATCCATTTACGGGGTAGTACAGCAGGACACATATGATGGCTGGATTGCTCCCAGATACTTGAACAGATTCAGCATCATTTATTTGTTTCTATTCATCAGACCATTGCAAAACAAAGTTTAACACAGGCACACAGAAAGTAATTCAGACAGATAGATAAAACACGAAAAAATGTAGGATGCTGAATTTCCTTGGCAAATCACACCCTCACATTTAAAAATGGAAAGATCATTACTCTTAACAAATGAATGACATGAAATAAAACGTAAGTTATGCATATCTGAATACAATTATGTAAAGTAAGAATAACCTTAGTATTCAGAATCTCCACAAAACACAGTATACTCTCTTTAAAAAATTCTTCTCTCGTCAATTACCACCGATAGAAAATGAGCAGTTTTCAACAGTTGTATATATATTCATCTTGTCTACTCAGTATGAAAATTACAGACTCTTGGTCACCCCCATCTCTCCCTAAAATCTGCCCCAAATATTGGTCTCACAAAGCATTGTGTAAAGGGAAGCAAATAACAACAACCTTCAATCTCAACTAAAATGAAAAACAAAACTTGTGACTAGCAAGTAAGATGCCAGAGAAAACATGTTCCACACTGGTCTTTCATTTAACACAATAGGTTTTTAGATTCAGTGACTCTTTACTTATGAACAGGGCTTTTTTATTCAAGGGAAGAAAGGTGCTGGAACTTGATGAGCTTTTTTTAGGAGAGGAGCACCCAGCCCAAGTTGTTGAGCCCCTAAAAAAGCTTCTCTTCTTATGTCGCCACCCTCCACAGTGCCACACTGATCACCATGCTGTTCTTCAATCCCTTTCCCGTGTAGCACCATTGGCCTTTCAGTTTTCCAGCCAGGCCTCTATCATTTCACACATCGTTTCAGCTGCCCTAACCAACCACCTGAATCTAAGAGAACAAGGGAGACAGGGGCACATTTATTTGACCTGCACGAGAGCCAGGGGCAGCTCCTAAACCAGCGCAAGTGGTGGCCAAACTTGGCCCTCCAGCTGTTTGGGGACTACAACTCCCATAATCCCTAGCTGACAGGACCAGTGGTCAGGGATGGTGGGAAAACAGCTGGAGGACTGAGTTTGGCCACCACTGAGAAGACAGCTTGCCGTAGTTTTTAGCACCTCCGCAGCTGGTGTTGTCAAACCAGCATCTGAATCACCCGGCGACTTTACTGTAAGAACTTCACAGTGAGTTCCGGCACCTATTTTTCTTGGCAAAAAGCACTGGTGACATCCAATTACTTCTTTGCCAATTCCACCTCCTCACGTCTGCCCCCAAAGCATCTCAAAAATCTGGACAGATTTCCAGGGGTGTGTACTGGGGGCTGCTGGACAGATGAGGAGCATGCAAATATCATCTCTCCTCTCCTGTGAGTGGAGCCCTTCAAGTGGATTGGGCATCACCCTATGGCCAGGATTCAACTAACCCGACGTGCTAGCAGAAAGCTGTGCAAGGGCTCACACGAGCCCTACAGGGCTCTCTCCCCTCTCCTTCTGCCACACACACACCCTGTGCTTCTCCCACATCGCTCTGTCTGGCAATGCTGATG
Source organism: Podarcis vaucheri (assembly GCF_965113315.1). NCBI lineage: Eukaryota > Metazoa > Chordata > Lepidosauria > Squamata > Lacertidae > Podarcis > Podarcis vaucheri. The sequence continues at coordinate 108,492,633 of NC_138760.1, read as the reverse complement.
AAACGATCCAAATGTTGAATTCCTCCCTCTGTGTTTTAACATTAGATGTAAGTTGAATTTTTGTTTTTGCTGTAATTATGTAGCTTTTGATTCACGATTTTATATATTATGCTGAATTACAACTGTTTATTTACTGTAAACCACCCAGGAGACTTTACACAGTGGAGCAGCTTACCTATGACATAGAATAAACATACTTTTTCTAAGACTAACAGGACAATTATAGGGCAACAGTTCTCCACGTTCATGTATAATGCTGAAATTGGCACCATTACAACTGCTTTTAAGTTTGCTGCTTTCTGGTATTATTTGAGTGTTGCCCAATGTAATATTAGAAGCAAAGTTCCTAAGGCTGGAACAGTGTGAATTGTCAAAGCAGAATGTGGGGAGGGGAGTACTAATTTATGTCTTAGGCAGAGGGGAATATTTCGCTCCAAACAAATGTGCTGCTTTATATATTGCTACATACAAATAATTTACTCTAGACTCTTTGCTCTTTACTCCTTGCTAATAAATAAAAAGACATTGGCAAGGTTTATTCCGGCCGAACTGCATCATTTCGCAAAGTGTTTGTTTATGAAGTCGTCCTTTGTCTAAATAGAAACAATGCTTTAAAACTGCAGCAGAAAGCGAACATTTTGTGGACCTAAAACAGAGGGGTCAGCCGAGATGCTACTATACTATATCAAAAGCATCATTCTGAAGTTCACTAATCTATGGTTCCTTCCAAACATCACATCCCTTCATGACTTTGAATAAACAACATCCTTGATGTCTCAAAGACATATTTAGATAAAAGTATTGATTTTAAAAGCAAAAGAGGGAAAATGCACACCTACCTATGCTTTAATTTCTGGAAGTCTTGGGTTTGGATGGCTGCTACATGGTCACACGGCATCACAACACTAAAGAAAATTAGATTTTGTAGCTAAGATGCCCTAATGCCTCCCTTAAAGGAATTAGCTGCTCAGTTTGATCACACATTTTTAGGGTGTTTTCCCCCTCAAGACAGTTTGGAAGCCAGCAAATGATGATCTGTGAAGCACATGCTTAGCATTAGAAGGATTAAGAAGGAATCTGATTTGGTCCCTAGATACCTAGCAGCAATCCCTAGGGGAGATCAAATGTACCACTGAACCCTAGAGCATGACAGTGTCTTGGGACTAAACAGAACGTTACACAGAAGACACCAACACCTACCTACCTATCTTCCTTCCTTCCTTCCTTCCTTCCTTCCTTCCTTCCTTCCTTCCTCCCCCTCCTTCTTTTTTTCTTCTCCCCTCCCCCTCCTCCTCCTTTTAATTGAATGCAACTGTGTGAATGGCGCAAAGAGGGACTGGTTAGCTATTGCCAATCTAGTCATGCAACTGCTTAAATTCCTGTTCACACCTCGAAAAAGACGTAGTTTTCTACTTGCAGGGGCAATATCTGCTACTGTGCTACTGTGTACAGTATCTATTGTGTTAACATTTAGTTTGGGTCTTTATGTTTTATACTGCGGCTAGAAATACAATCTGATTTAATGCAAAATACAAATATAAACCATGATTTTCTGGACTTCATTTGCAGCTGCAATAGTGCAGACATGATCAATGACTGTTTACTTAAGGACTAGGTGAAATAATCCAAAAGTTGTATCCAACTAAATTAGATTCTGAGTGCACCCACAGAAATTAATGAAGCTACTTTTAGTAGGACTAACATTGAATTCAACTCCAAGGGCTGGATTCAACTGGTCTCACTGGTGCCATGGGGCTCCCTCGCTCCTCCTATCCCTACCCACCCAAATGGCCAAGGGTTGGGAGAACTTATTCCAGGATGCTGGACTAAGATTTGCCACTGGTCTGATCCAGCAGCCTCTTCTTATGTTCTTAACTAACAAAAAGAAAATAAAAGAATGAACAACCAAATACAGTGGTACCTCGGGTTAAATACGCTTCATGTTACATACACTTTAGGTTATAGACTCCAGTAACCCAGAAATATTACCTCGGGTTAAGAACTTTGCTTCAGGATGAGAACAGAAATCGTGCTGTGGCAGAAGGAGGCCCCATAAGCTAAAGTGGTACCTCAGGTTAAGAACAGTTTCAGGTTAAGAACGGACCTCCAGAACGAATTAAGTTCTTAACCTGAGGTACCACTGTAAGTATTCCTGGTTCTGTCTTCATTCACATTAACAAGGTCTGTGTTCTATCTCTTTTTTAATATTATTTTAAAAGCCATGTATGATGGGATGATTAGCTGCTTGTGCTTAAAATCGTGCTCCCTCAGAGTTTGTGCGGCTCCACAAACCTCTGTGTGTGACAGAGCTCCGCTAACATGTCTGCTCTAGTCACTCGTAGAGTCTGACAGTGGCTGTCTGCGGAAGCGCTTCCAGCAAAGAAGCTCCTTAACGGAAACGCGTCTCCTGGACTCACGACGTGGCAGCTTCCGGCGAAGCATGGGTCTCCCTATGGTAGCTTCTGACACCTCCCCGCTGTTCTCGCTGGACGTGTCTCTCACCCCTCCCTCTTCCCTGCTAGTTCCTGCCTTGGCTGCTGCGTCTCTCTCAGCATTCATGAGATCCTCCTCCAGAGTACACTCTCTCCCCCTGCTGGTCCCTGCTTTAGCTGCTGACTCCCTCCCAGCCTCTGGGAGCCCTACCACCTCCCTTTCCTCTGATGTCAGTTCCCTGACATCCACCTCCCCTCCAGGGCCCCCTTCCCCCCCCCCCCCGCCCATACTCTCTCCTCTGGGCGGTGAGGAGATAAAACCCCGAAAAGAATCCTCTTCATCTTCAGACGTCTCGAACATTTCCCTCCATCGGTCTTCATTCCGGCTCACTGAATCCTCCTCCTCCTCGGAATCAGAGAACCCCTCCAACTCTTCTTCTTCGTCGGTGGTGGCAAAGTATTCCCTCCGGAACCTCGCCACTGGCTGAGGTTTACGAGGGAATCTCTGATGAAAAGTTTCTATTAAAACCTCGTCATCTACATCCTCTGCCATGACCCAGGTGTTTTCCGATTCCGGCTCCCCTTCCCACATTACCAAATACTCTACTTGATCTCCCGTCCACCTGGAATCGAGAATCTCCGCTACATGGTAGCTGTGTTCCTTTTCCTCCATTGCTGGTCCCCTATTGACCCTCCCTTCTCTGTCCCCTTTATACGGTGACAGCAACGACCTGTGGAAAACTGGGTGCAGCTTCATGTGGTTCGGTAACCGGAGTCTGAAAGCCACTGGGTTGACCTGCTGCGTGACTTCAAATGGGCCCAGCCTTTTGGGTCTTAACTTCTTACAACCCCCTTTGAATGGTAACCCTTGGGTAGACAGCCACACCTGGTCCCCCACCCTAATGCTTTCACCTTCCCTTCTGTTTTTGTCTGCCTGCCTCTTATATTCCTCCTTAGCCCTGTTTAAGTTAAGTTGGAGCTGGCGATGGATCGCTTCCATTTCTTCAACGAACTGTTCTGCAGCTGGAACGCTCCAATTCTCCCCTTCCCCCCCTGGGAAGGCTCGGGGATGGCACCCGTGATTAGCCAAAAAGGGGCTCATCCCCGTGGACACGTTCTCTGCATTGTTGTAGGCAAATTCTGCCAACGCCAGCTTCTCCACCCAATCATTCTCTCTGTCATTCACATAACACCTCAAATATTGCTGGAGGACACCATTAGCTCTTTCCGCCTGCCCGTTGGTTTCTGGATGACGGGCAGTTGAGAAATTAACCTCTACATGCAGTAAGCTCATGAGCTTCCTCCAGAACCTGGAAGTAAATTGTTTCCCTCGGTCTGAAACCACCCTCAAGGGGGCGCCATGCAACCTAAACACATTTTCTACAAACAATTTAGCGGTTTCTTCTGCTGTGACCGCATGTGAGCAGGCTATAAAGTGGGCCATCTTGGTTAACAGGTCTACCACAACCATGATGGCTGTTTTCCCTCTAGACCTTGGCAGATCAGTCATGAAATCTATTGCCACTGTTTCCCATGGTCTTTCAGGTGTGGGTAGTGGTTCTAATAAACCTGCCGGTGCCCGCCTCTCCCCCTTGGCTCGTTGGCATTGGTCACACCCTCTCACATACTCCCGCACATCTTCCCTGACCTTGGGCCACCAGAATTCCCTGGTAACCAACCACATGGTTTTGTGTTGCCCAAAATGCCCTGCTGTGGGGCTATCGTGCAGTTGCTTGAGTACCTTTTCCCTCAATTCCCCTTCAGGTATATATAACGCTCCCTTGTAGTACAACGCCCCGTTTCTCTCCTCAAAACCCCCGGGTTTGTCTCCCTCCCTCCTGAGACCCCTGAGTTTGTCCTGGGCGTATTCATCATGCACCGTTCCCTCTACCAGTTCCCTTTGCCCCACCAATGCCGCCCCACACACCCAGCGGTCCTCTGGAATGACATGGGTCTCTTCGGGTGCTCCCTCCCCCTCCAAATATTCAGGTTTGCGTGAGAGAGCGTCCGCCCTAACGTTCTCTGGGCCTGGCACGTAACAAATTTCAAAGTTAAATTTGGAGAACTCCTGGGCCCATCTCAACTGCCGTTGGTTGAGCACTCGCGCAGTTCTCCAATACTCTAGATTCTTATGGTCCGTGCACACTTGCACCTTATGTTGTGCACCAATTAGCAGGTGCCTCCATCTCCGGAAAGCCTCATGAATAGCAAGAAGTTCCCGGTCGTACACCGTGTAGTTCCTCTCGGATTTGTTCAGCTTTCGCGAAAAGAAGGCACACGGTCGCCACTCTGACTCCTCCTTCCCCGGCTGCAGAAGAAGAAGCACCGCCCCTATGGCTCTGTCAGATGCGTCTGTTTCAACCCTCAGCTTTTTTTGTAAATCCACATGCAGAAGTTGTTCTTCAGAGGCGAAGGCCCTTTTCAGTTCCTCAAACGCTCGCTCCGCCTCCGCCGTCCAAACAAACTTCTTTTTACTGCTGAGACAGTCCGTAATGGGCGCCGTCAGGTGGGCGAAGTTTCGGATGAACTTACGATAAAAGTTTCCAAACCCTAGGAACCTCTGCACATCCTTCTTGGTTTTGGGTGTTTTCCATTCCAGCACTGCTTGAACCTTGTCGGGATCCATGGCCAATCCCTTGTCTGACAGGCGGTACCCCAGGAATTCCACCTCCTTGGTATGAAACTGACACTTCTCCAGTTTCACCCACAGCCTGTTGGCTTGCAGCCTGCTCAACACTTCTCTGACGTCTCTCACATGTTGCTCCTCATTCTCCGAATACACCAACACATCATCTAGGAAGGCCACGCAATTCTTGTAGAGCAAAGGCCCCAGTACGTGGTTCATAAACGATTGAAAGCACGCGGAGCCTGCTTGTAATCCAAAAGGCATCACGAGATATTCAAATGCCCCCAAAGGGGTGAACATGGTGGTTTTCCATTCATCCCCTTTCCTTATACGTATTAGGTTGTACGCCCCCCCTTAGGTCCAGCTTTGTAAAAATCTTTCCCTTCCGCACCCTGGTCAAAATATCATCAATCCTGGGCATAGGGAAAGCCACCGGTTCTGTCACTGCATTTAACCGCCTGAAATCACATACAAGTCTCGGCTTGTTCGTGTGCTTTTTATCCACAAAAAACACTGGGCTACCCCCCGCTGCTTTGGACTCTCTGATGAAGCCTCTCTTCAGGTTCTTGTCAATGAACTCTCGCAACTCCTGCATTTCCCTGTCTGACATGGCATACAACTTGCCTACAGGAAGCTGTGCTCCAGGGAGTAAATTGATCTGGCAATCAAAGGGCCTATGCGGGGGTAGTTGGTCAGCTTCCTTCTCGCTGAACACGTCGCTGAGATCTGCATACTGTGGTGGTACCTTCACCCTCTCCATTACTTCAGTCCCTGCTAGGGTGGCTTGGGCCCCTGCTGAACCCTTTTCCCCCTTGCAGTGTTCTAAGCAATGTGCTGAACCGAAGGAAACCACTCTTTGATGCCAGCCTACCAGCGGATCATGTAGCGCTAGCCAGCTCATTCCCAAAATAATGGGAGCGCCTCCCAAGGTGGCCACATTAAACGCTATCAGTTTTGTGTGCCTTGCCACCCTCATTATCATTGGGACGGTCTGCAAGCTGACTCCTCCTCCCAACAGCTCCCTGCCATCGATCGTGGTCACCTGCAGGGGGTTGCTTAAAGGGATCGTCTGTATCTGGTGTTCAGCAGCAAACTCCTTGCTCATAAAATTGCAGGAGCTGCCTGAGTCCAACAGCGCCTTTACTTTTAGGGGGTGTCCATTTTGCAGCTCTAGCGACACTTCAATCACTAGAGCAGGTTGAGGAGCTTCTGGCACGGGCACTTTCACTGCTCTTTGGCCTGGCTGCAGTGCCCCGACTGTGGCAACCAGGCGTTGGCTTTTACCTGCTCCGTTTCTCCCTGCTCTCCTCCCTCAACAGCTCCCACCATCCCTTGCCATTCCTTCCTCTGGGGGCAGACTCTGGCAAAGTGGCCTGGCTGTTGGCAGAGATAGCATTTCCGGGCGCCCTTTCCCTCCTTCTTAGCCCCCTCACTGGGCTTTGAAACCGCGCGCGCGCGCGCGCTGTTCCGATTTCCATCGGCTCTGCCGGCGGGAAAGCTGGCTCAGGAATGTCTGGAATGCGGAACTCCTTCCAACGTTCCCCTCTCCCTTCCCGCCTCTCCAAGGCTCTTGCCTCCTGGCGCGCTCCTATGGTCAGCGCAGATTTGGTCAGCTGATCCATAGACACCGCCCTGGGGCTCCGGGACAGTTCGTCTTTCACAGCCGAAGAAAGACCTTCTTCAAATAGCATCTGAATGGGGGCCACCGATAAATCCCACCCCAATCTGTGAACCAGCATGGTAAATTCAGTCCAGTACTCACGGACAGATCGGCTTCCCTGCTTGCAAGCCATTAGCTGTCTGCGCACCACCCCTTCCTCAATATCGCTGGAAAACATGATATCCATTGCACGAAAGAACTTCATAGTGTCCTTTAGGATGTCATTGTGCGTTGCCATCAGGGGTCGAACCCAGTCCCGCGCCCCCTTCTCAAGATGCCCAATTACGAAAGCAACTCGCGATTCCTCATCAGGGAACTCATCAAACTGCACATTAAGGGCATATTGCATCTCTGTCCTAAAGGCATGGTAATCCTTGGGGTCCCCCCCCAAAACTTCTGCACCAATCCTGGTACCTTTCTGGGGAACTGAGTGGTTCTCCCCTTCTTGTCTGCATCCTGAGCCCTTCTCTCCTCAAGCCTCGCCGTCTGCAGCGCAAGTTGGACTTCCAACGCTCGGTACCTTTCTTCCAAGCTTGGACCAGCTCCAACCCCTGCTCCTCCGGTTCCGGCTGGGTCGCTCATGATGCTTTCTCCTGCACAGGCAGCGTACAGAGACTGTCAGACTGCTATGATGGGATGATTAGCTGCTTGTGCGTAAAATCGTGCTCCCTCAGAGTTTGTGCGGCTCCACAAACCTCTGTGTGTGACAGAGCTCCGCTAACATGTCTGCTCTAGTCACTCGTAGAGTCTGACAGTGGCTGTCTGCGGAAGCGCTTCCAGCAAAGAAGCTCCTTAACGGAAACGCGTCTCCTGGACTCACGACGTGGCAGCTTCCGGCGAAGCATGGGTCTCCCTATGGTAGCTTCTGACACCTCCCCGCTGTTCTCGCTGGACGTGTCTCTCACCCCTCCCTCTTCCCTGCTAGTTCCTGCCTTGGCTGCTGCGTCTCTCTCAGCATTCATGAGATCCTCCTCCAGAGTACACTCTCTCCCCCTGCTGGTCCCTGCTTTAGCTGCTGACTCCCTCCCAGCCTCTGGGAGCCCTACCACCTCCCTTTCCTCTGATGTCAGTTCCCTGACACCATGGAACTAAGTTAATACTAGCATAACCTTAATATAGGACAATTGTTCAGTCATAAAGCAAGAACGTGGCCCTGGCAGGGAGAGAAGACAGAGAGGCTTTTTTTGTAAATGTTAGCTGAAAAGAACAAAGCAAAAAAAGAACCCCACCTCCTAAGTGTAAGCAATGCATGGGCAAGACACCACATTTTGGTTCATTAAAACAAAAATAAACCAGGTAGCATTTCATTAAAACACCAGGGAACAATGTTACTTTGAAATGTCACTTTCGCCTTTAATTAGCACACTCTAATGATACGTGTGTGTCACTCTTGCCTAATGAAAGTTAGGAGTGCATGTGGAATCTGGGTCACATTTCACAACTGGGAGCCACGTAGGTAAACACAGAATAAATTATGTTCACTATCAAAAGAGGGAACAATTAAGGCAACACCTTGGTTGCCAGCATTCTGTACAGTATGAGGAACCACCTCACCTGCCCATCGTCACATTGTTCGAGCAACATTTAGAACTACAGAGACATTGAAGTGGTCAAGATCACACCGTCGCTGCAGCTATTTTAGCCCCTCTGCGCAAGAGTGGCTTCTGAGGTCTGGCTAAGAAGTTCCGCGTGAACACAAAGCCCCAAACGAATTTTTCCAGCTATATCTCTGAGGTGTGGCTTTGAGCAGGGCCACCTTCTCAGAGACATATATTTAATAAAAAGTCACAACATGGCCACCTGCTTCCAAAGGGGGGGGGAGGTCCTATATATCACCAGGTTGCAATCGGAGGAAAGAAGCCCTTGCAGAATAAATCAAACTCTTACAAAATGGACATAGATTCTTTTTTAAAAAGAAAGAAAGCATACACACAAACACGGAGTTGTCATCCTTCAAATAAAAAGTTGTAAATAAATTCTCTTTATTTGAAATACAAGGAAGCTGACAGGAGAAGGGCACAGACACAAAAGATTTAAAAGCTCTTTGTAGCAATGGCAGGAGATAGAAATCCCAGCGCCAAATGGGATGTTCAGGGTGTTTATTTGAATGTCAGAACCCAGGATGCTCTTGCTAACATTTCATGGCAGTTCCGGTGCTTAGGCTTTGAGAAAGACTGGAAGAAAGAAAGAGAGCAGAAACTGAAAATGGTTTTAGAGTGAGCTTTTAATGTACAAGCCATTCCTTTATGAGCACTTTGCATGAAGGATTTTGGGAAGCCTCTCACGGCATTTAGCCTCCTCACCTTTCATGAATGGGGATTACTTACAGACTTCCACATCTGGACAACCCCCCCTCCCCCGTAATAAGTCTTGAAGAAATGCCAGTAGGGAATTAAACTAAGCCAAAATAAGGCTTTCTCTCTCACATACATACACAGAGAAAGCTGTTGGTTTCTTTTTACCTCATGATTACAACAGAAGCAAAATATCTAGAGTGGGAACTGAGCTAGGTATACAGCTTTTCATTTTTTAAAAAAATAGTGTCTAGTCCATCAACAAATATACCCTTTTCTGTGCATACATTTCTATCAAAGCCTACTTCCAATATTACACAGATCTGATCCTATTTCCTAGTCAAGTACAAATTATGTTGTTTTAAAAACTCCCCCCAAGTCCTTGTCCTTTCACAATCCAACTTTGATGAGTCTTCCTCATAATGTCAGCTCGTCTTGGATTATTTTGATGGAAATAAATAAATGACACTTATATATCAGTAAGGTTTGAAGGGCATTTAGTAGTATGGTCCATATTATTCTTCCCTAATTCCTGCATAATTCTATGGCTTTGATTATGGCTTTTGATTATGGCCAGTTACTCATATAACAGATAACCCTGCAAGCATGACCAATATTTCATGAACGCTCATGGACTTCCGAATTCAGATCTTTAAGAGCATGTCTCTATAATCATAGTTCACTGTTTTAAGTTACTTTTATTCACTGTGTTTTATCTTTTCGTGTCACTTTGTGACTTTTTTCTTTTGTTTAAAGCAGCTGACAAAAGCAATAGGTAAATTTTCTCTTTCTCTCTATAAGCACCCACCCACAAAGGCCAATGCAAGGCCAGCCTTTGTCTTACATGATGTCAGGGCAGGTAAACCAATGATAGCCAGTGGGACATGAACTCTTTTGCCAAAACAGGCCCATTATGAGCTCTCAGGTGATCAGATTAAGAATTACAGGACAAGCATAGTGAATTTAGAAGCAGTATACAGTGGTACCTCGGGTTAAGTACTTAATTTGTTCCGGAGGTCCGTACTTAACCTGAAACTGTTCTTAACCTGAAGCACCACTTTAGCTAAGTAGGCATCCTGCTGCTGTTGCGCCGCCGGAGCACGATTTCTGTTCTCATCCTGAAGCAAAGTTCTTAACCTGAAGCACTATTTCTGGGTTAGCGGAGTCTGTAACCTGAAGCGTATGTAACCCGAGGTACCACTGTATAAAGGAGACAAAACACACAAACAGAACAGAAAACCAAAACTGGGCAGGAGTGGAAAAGATCAGTGGCATGGCTTACTTTATGAAATGGCCCCTTGCTAATTATCACATGTATACAGGTAAATTACGAAATGAATAGAAACACTAACAACAAACAATGCTACTGTTGTTGATGTCCTTTAGCACAGGCTGTCAGTTCAAGAGCTTGCCATCATAGCCCTAGGGATATACCAGTACCAATAAGCCTTTGCCCTTTCAACTTCAATTGCATTTTCCCTTAAAAGTTGTCCTAGAGGCCAACAAACGTCATTGTTATAATGCATCTCCAGTCTCTCACTAGTTGCATCAATATGCAGCTAATGTTTGTTCACAACAATTTGCTTGCCTTTTTAATGGCACTCCAAGATCAACAAAGGATCATTAGATAGGCAGAAATGTAAAACTCTTCCCCATCCATAAATTCCCTCAGGTCTTGATAGGTTAAAAAAAGAGAGATCAGTCTAGTAGTATAAAACATATGCTTACCAACTGGGCAGCGGGGGACATACTTCTCCCACAATTACCTTGCTAAAATAAACCACACAAGAATGTTGCAAAAAAAGTGGATTTTGACATTTCATATTTTGTTGAATGCGATTACTGCACTGGCAATCACTGTCTCTTACATACAAATTAACAGCCTACCATCTGTCAAGTGTTTAGATAATCACAGGGTTTAATGCACAATATGGTTATTAGAATGTGACCTGAGAAAAAGAAAAAGAACACAAACCTAATTTGGACTACAAAATCTATGATCTCACTTGCAAAAGACACTTTGACAAGCCATTATTCTACATTTTGGCTCCAACAGTAAGAAAGATCTTATGCATACGTAATTCTATTAGTCATGCAGCCAAATGCCTGTGACGATTACTTTAAACTATAACATTTGCTTGGTCATACAGTATTTTGAACGTATTTTTACGCAAACATTTGTGCCTTGACTAAGTAATTGAACGTCCCTGTGCTCACAAGATTGAGAAACAGAAACCAAACCACTGGGTCATATATAAAAAACCAGAAAGCTTATTTTGCAATTTGGTATGCACTATTCTCCAGTACAGATTTTAAGGACCAGCTGTATTAAAGTTGTTAAAAATAATCCACAACGTGGAACCAAAATAAAAAGCTAGCAGATTTTCTGAAAAGTTGACATATGAAAGAGCATTTCTGTTTCAGGTCTATTCCATACCAAGCTGTGTTGTATGCTAATGAGCATCATTAATATTGGTCATTTTTTAAGCGTAATGACACTTGTTTGGCACATCCCATATGGAGCACTAGCAATACTCGTTTTTACCAGCTTTTGAGAGGGTGTGTGTGGAGTACTGATAGCCATTTTTAAAGATTATTAAAACACATATACACAACTCTCTTTTGGTAGTATGCAGAAAATCTATTCAGTTTCACACCTCTTTAATGCTTCCTTTTTCTATGCCTCTCAGAAACATTTGTTGATATTCAAGGTTAATAACACTCAGAGCAGACCCACGTGAGATCCACGGACATAACATGACTCCGGTGGGCCTCAGGTGCCAATTTCTGAGGGCTAGCTCTGCTACAACCATCAGAAAAGCTGGGATATGAATGTTTTAAGAACAATGAGATGGGTTTTCAAAGCTTTACTTACACTACCGAAGAACTCTTTCTATAATAGAGATTGTGAATGTTCCCAAGGGACCGCAGAGAAAAGGTAAACAAGAGGGTTTACGCAAGGCCCGCAGGCGCTGTAAATGGGAAACGCTATTTACAACTGTATTGAACAGCACATATTGGAGTACTACAATATATCCAAAACAATGGGAGAAATTGGAAGGATCTCAAAAAGAGAAGGCAGACAGGGACTGGAAGGTGTTTAAAAGATACTTGCAAAACTATATCGAAAAATCAGAACTCCTATTAGAATAAACAAGTTTCGTTTCAAATATTGGAATACTAAATAAGATGGATAACAATGTGTAATAGAAAAAGAAGTATGAAATTAGGTTAAAGGTGTGTGAAAGAAAGTAATAGAAGTGGAAAGAAATTGCAATTGAGTAGACTGGAAGTCTAACACAAAGGGTGAGGGGTGGTGGATGGTGATGGGAATTATCTGTGGGATTGAGTGTAGGTATGTTGTATATATGTTTGTATGTGTATTAATGTTGAATTATTTTAACAATAAAAAAAGAAAAGAAGGAAAAGAAGGGAAAAAAGAACAGCACATATCCAATAGAGCGAAGCCTCCAACTCTGTATGGCAGCTGCAAGGAGGACAACAGAGTAGGATTAAATGTACAGACCATGCATTTTGCCGCCATTGTGGCAAGGAAAGGTTTTTCCCTCTCAAAGGAAGCACGCGTCACTTTAATTATACAGCAGCAACTTTATTGCAGCACCAGAATGTCTATGACCGCTGAATGTTTCATTGACCACACGGAAAATACATCCAGATTCCACCTAGAAAGGAACAGTGATCTCAGAGAGAGAAGGAAAAGGAGAGAATGTCTATGTACAAAAGAGTAAATTTGTCATTGGGCCTCTTTGAAGAGAATTTGTTACAAATCAACTGATAAGTCTGCAACACGAGAAGGCGATGACTACCGTAGAAATACTCTAGGCCAGCCACAATGACCCCGCTTGATTATTAGTAGAAAACAAAAAGTATTGAGATATTTTTAAAAGGAAGAAAGAAATGGAAAACGGCCATGTTCTGCAAAAAAACAGAATGTTCAAAATTTAGAGAATCATAAATTGCAATTAAAATAAACTTATTCAAAGCAGAGAGACGATAAAAACAGGGTTGGCCTTTTGCTACATCTCTCATAATGCTACAACCTATAGGCTTCCCACATGTTGGGAAAGGGAAAGCAGGACTAGATGGGCCTTTGTTCTGATCCCAAAGGACTCTTCTTATGTTCATATGTTATATTCTTGCATTTCTGAAAGAATGTTGCCATAGATCAGAAGCCTGGTTCCCACCCCCCACCTCAAGTTCCCTTCCTCATTTCCTTGAGGGTATGTAACTCATAAGCTGAAAGCAGCCTTTAAAGTCTCAAGCTCCTATAAAAGCGTGGGCGAAATTATTATTTCACTTATCATTTGGCTAAAGAAAAAGAATTCAAACTTTGGTGGGGGAAGGATTAGTGGGAAACTTGCATCCCATACTTCAGAGGGAGGGGTCCATTTACATAAAGCAAAGATTAACACAGAAAGACAAAGCCCACTATATGAGGATATTATACACACACACACACACACACACACACACACACACACACGAGTGATTCCTGCTTCCCTCTTCTATCCGCCCAAACTATGCCAGTATTATTGCCATCTGTACATTTGCTTCCCTGTGATATTCTCATCCCTAACGAGATCAGAGATGATGATTTATTCCACCCCCATCCTTCCTACATTTGAACACCATCCTATGGGACACTAGATTTCTGAATTGCTTTTGGCCATCTGATATTACATTACTGCAGCCTTCCTTAGAATAAACCGAAGGAGGGGGGAGATAGAGAATCCAAAATAATTGCATTCATGCAGGGAATCAAAGTTTATTGACTTTCCCTTGAGCAGTGATACCAAAAAAGCTGGTTACAAAGGTTGCCAACTTATTTAATGATACTGCCTCCTTCTCCCTGTACTTGTCAAAATACCTTTAGAAAACATTTTCAAAAAGAGACGCTTTTTTTAATGCACAGCAATATCGTATCAGTTCGTTTTTTATTTTTTATTTTTATAATCATATTTATTAAAATTTCCAATAATAACAGAATAGAAAAATAAGAAAGATAAAGAAAAGAAAGAAAAAAAGAAACTAATTTAGACCCTTCTTTTCATAACCTTCTTTCTGGGACTTCCTCCTTCCCCTCCCGATTGTATTCCCCTTTCTCTAAGTTGGTTCCACAAGTTCTCATTAAACCTAATATATTTTACTCATAAACCAATTTAAATTTACACAATCTTAACGTCACTCCTCGTCTTATAATAGAACAAAATTTTCCCCCTAAGATCAGCTCTCATTCCTTCCACAAGTTCCCCCTTTCTAAAAAAAAAAGAAAAAACAAAAACATATAATATCAAAGTTATAGAAAATATAAGATAGAAAGTATAGAGAATTTCAAAAAGTTGGTTACAAAGCCTTTGGATTCCAAGGTTCCCCCTCCCTTCCCCGGTTTTGATTCCCCATGTCCATTTGTCTATATGTTGTCGGCCTGGAGATCTTAAGTCCACAGCCAAATTTGTCTCAGTCCATCTTGCTGGTTTCTTCGGATTTGGTTGTTTTAATGATGTTTAACTTCAAAAATCCAATCTAATAGAGGCCTTTAATTTTCTTTAATCTTTTGTTGCTCCTCCCATTGTTCGTTCCGTGTCGTATTCAGTCATTTACTCTTTTATTTCTTGGTTTCTCAGGTTTCTGTCTTGTTCAGCTGTCAAAACATTTCTTGTTCCAAAATTTAAAGTCTCTACAGAGGTTTGTTATTCAGGGACACAGACTTACGTCCAGTTCCTTTCTTGCTTCAATAGAAGATTCTATTGTATTATGGTCACCTCTGTAGACAAAATAATATTTCAGTTCTGCAGCTTTCCCAGGAGATAAGACCTTTGCACATCCCAGAGTAGTTTTCCACATACGACACTTGTAATGTCCCAAATCCCCTCTAGAGGGATTACAGTAACTTTGTATCCTCCAATCCAAAAGTCAATTTGTTGTTTCTTTTCCCCGACAGTTTATATCCATATTTATATCAAATTGTAACAAAATTAACCAGCAAAGAACTTGTAGCAAAGTCCTCTTTATATTTTCCAGTTTTGACAGCTCCTTTGACAGCTGTCAAAATCTCCATCTCTCTTCGCCAGGCTATCCGAATCGCCCCGGTTCCCAGGGGGGGGTTGCTTTTTTCTCCTCACCCTCGACTCCTCTCCTCCAGCACAGTTCTTATAATTCACATCGTGGAGTTGGTAATTTTTGTCATCAATAAGCTTCTGAATCGATCTTGGTTTCTCAGTCCTTGTTTTAGCATGTTTACAATCAGGGAGGGGACTGACTTCCTTTTTTGGATCCCCTCCCGCTCGTGCCAAATCCGGAAAAAAATTTCTTTTTTCCTCCTTTTATACCCGGTTGCCCAATTACTCACGGGTTGTTGATCAATTGTCCGAATTTCCTTTGGAAGAAGCCAGCGCTCTCCGCCGGATGGCATGCGGCTGCGCCCGGCAGGGGAAGCGGAGGACTCAAAGCACCACGCTGCTCCCCGGCGCCCGATCCGTAGCCTTTAAAAAGGCTCCTTCACGAGCCGGGAGGGCGATAACGGTGCCAGCCGAGTCACCATGTCCACGGGATCCGTTCCCGTGGTTTCTAAGGGTCCCCGCGTCGCCGGCGCGGTAGGACCCAGCCCCTGCCGAGCAGGAGCTCGGAGGGAGTCCGCCATTCGGCGATGGCGCTAACCCGGAAGTCCTTGTATCAGTTCGTTTTTTAAAGGCAGCTAGTTTTCTTCATCTCTCTTTCTCCCCCCCCCCCTCGCGCTCTCCTACATCTGAATATTGAGCCCTTTTTTATCTCCCTTCTCCCATTCCCAGTTGTCAGAGTTTAAGGAAGCAGATTCTGGTACTGGAAGATACTGTCATCATTTCAAAATCCTCTCTTTAACTAGAGCTTTGGACTGTCACACACTGTGTCACGCAAGCTGATATGCCATTTCCGTGGCTCCAGTGCACTCGTCTATTTTATTTATTTTATTTTATTTTTTGCAACACCTACACACAAGGGCTAGATTTCAGCACCACTATTAGCACCACCTGAAATTATAAGCATCCTTCACTCCCAGAACCGTATTCTGGTGGTAATATGGTGTGAAACTTCGTCTTTGCAGGCATGATGAAGTTTTCAGTAGATTAGCAGAAAAGGAACGTCACAAAATTTCCTCTGGCCATACAGTGGCCATACCTCGGGTTAAGTACTTAATTTGTTCCGGAGGTCCGTTCTTAACCTGAAACTGTTCTTAACCTGAAGAACCACTTTAGCTAATGGGGCCTCCTGCTGCCGCCGCACCGCCGGAGCCCGATTTCTGTTCTCATCCTGAAGCAAAGTTCTTAACCTGAAGCACTATTTTTGGGTTAGCGGAGTGTATAACCAGAAGCGTATGTAACCCGAGGTACCACTGTATCTACTTATTTTGTATTGGAATAGGACCTTTTCACACCAAGGAAAAAGAACCAGTAATCTGTTTTACCTGATTTCCCAAAGTTCTGTTGAAACATAGCAAACCATTTCCGCATTGTCACTAAAGAAGCAAGAAGGCAGTGGTTTCCGTTTTGAGCTGTTCCCCCCCCCCCCGCAATCAGGGCTGTTGCCATTCTTCAGCAGTTCAGCAGTTCGGTTTCTGCCTTACGCTATGTTATTCATCTCACTGTCCACTTATTTAAGTTATGTAAGCTAATATTTACATACCTTGCATTCATTTCAGCGTACAGGAAGTGTTAAAACAATGTGGAAAAGTCATTAACTACAGATGGCTTGAGGACTTCAAAACAACAGCATGAACGAATACTGAATATCAAATTCCTCCAGGCTCCATTTGATTGATTTCCATTCCTGACCACAGACGACTAAGTGAACGGCAGCCACATCCATTTAGTTTCATCTGAACTCTCTGACAAAGGCGAACTTGTCAGCTAACCTAGAGAAGCATCATGTTATAAGGAGAAGGAGAGATGGGACCCTCCATCAGCTCAGCCGAGAAATGAGCAGATTTAGCTGTTTCCTTTTAATTGCTTCCACTCCAGCTGGTCATTACTTAGAACCCTCTAAGCAAGAACCAGTGTCTAAGTTTGCCTCCTCCCTCCCAATTCACTTTCCCTTTTGTGTCATGCCTTTTACAGTGTAAACCTGGAAACAAGGACTGTCACAGTACTGGTATTCACAAGGCAATCTGGAAGCCTTTTTGTGGTCCAGCTGAAGGTCCGGGTAAAAATCTGTCAAATAAAACAGACAAGTTTTATTCTCCCTCCTTGGAGAAAATGTAAAGGGCAGTTTGGGAATTCCATGCAAGCAACTTCCTGCATGGCACACTCATGTTTCCAGATGGTAGAACAGCAGATGCACACTTCTTCAATCTATCGTACATCTAATGGGCTCTCGCATAAAGGACCCTCTTTTGCAAGCAGATGGTCCCAGGTTCAATCCCAGGCAACTCTAGGTAGGACTTGGAATATTTTCATCCTGAAACCCTAGGGGGAACTCCGAGAGACAATGCTGAACTAGACGAAACGGTGTTCTGAATTGGCATAATGTTGCTTGCTATGTGAGGAGGAGATGACATCCCTTACATGTTTGCCCCTATTTAATCCACAGGAGCTGTTTTTCAAAAGCTCTTACTATAGCAACAAAACATCTAACATAGGTTCATTCTGGGGTGAATATCACTATGAATTGAATTTCAAGTTCATTTAATAGCATTTGAAATAGGCTGGAGTCTTGAGCAGCCCATTCAGGTAAAGAGCACACCACTGCTTTAGGTTAATGTTGTAGGTATTGATTTGCAGCTTAACTTTGAAGGGTATAAACAAATCCAAACTGGACATAAGCAAAGCTAGATGCATATGATGCAATATTTCTAAGTATTTCTGAGGACATTTCTAAAGACACACACACTGTCGAGTAATGCGAACGTATTGAAATTTATTGGGGGTTTTCTAACCGATTACTCACTTGACAGAAAAACAAATGTAAAATTATTTCTTGCTCAGTGAACGTAAGCAAAGGATTGCGAAAGATTTTTGATGTTATCACTGTAACTGCAGCCACACTAAGTGTTATAAAATCTAATTAGACAACTGACCACCTGCCTCCTCCAAGAACTGGCAATAGGATATATTCAGGCAAAATACATCATCTACTGCAGCTAATGGATTTGCAGACTTTCTCTGCAATTCTGAGAACTATTCCAACACAAGTTCCATTCGGATGAATGGAAATTGCACAGTAGAACACAATAATTTAAGAATGGCTATTCTAAGTCTTTCCAGACATTGTCCTAACACAGAACTCTTTATCACCAACAGCAGGCAACAGATGATCCATCAAAGGTCACAAACAGAATATGATGTTGAGCAATCCTTGTTTGTTCTGCTATTAGAAGACCTCTCTTCAATGAATTTAACCCAGTGAAATGTGATCTGTAGTAATGGGAACCACAACTCACTTGTGACAGTGACCTTCTGGTAAATTCTGTATTGCCTGTATTTCTTTTTGTTTGTTCTCCACCTGTTGTCATCCATTTCACTGGATGTCCTCAAGATGTAGAATTTAAGGGGAGGCGTAGAATAGTGGTATAGCCAACAGTTCCTTCCAATCTCATGTTAGAACCACATCAGAATGCAGCAGCTAAACTGGTGACAGGGAACCGCCACCAGGGCCATATAACACCAGTCCTAAAGGATCTTCACTGGCTCCCAATACGCTTCCAAGCACAATGCAAAGTAAAGTCCTTTAAAGCCCTAACTTCATAACAGGAGCAAGAAAAACACATATGATAAATATTATTTGTGTGAACAGCTTAGAGAATGAGTGAATCAATTAATAAAAAACCAAAATTCTTAAAATAGATACTGAATATTCAGAATGGGCTAGGACTTTCAGTATCCTGTTAAAACCTGGTGCAAATTGAAGTAGCTTTAAACACTTCATTTCAAATTTAGGGCTATTCTAGGATGCATTATATAAACCAGATTAATTTTTTTAAAAACACCTTTCCATGACTACACAATGAGATTCTCAATTAAAGGGAACCAGCTTTTTATAACACTAGCACTCTTATGTCAATAGTATAATGTATGAAGAGAACAGACTTGAAAAAGAACTCTTTATTTGATCTGAACAGAAAGGTTAAAACTGCAATTTCTGAAAAGTTTGTTGAAGGCTTTTTTTAACTGATTGGCATATTAGCCTGTTGAGAAACTGTCCATTTGAATTAATTGCATGGTGTCTAGACACAGCAGAAATGAATAGTGTTCCTGGTCCTACTTCTGCCCAAAAGCCCATCAACACGATCCATGTTGATAGTTACTATTTCTATACAATTTTTTAAAAATACATGTACGTCAGGATAAAGGAATATGAAACTGGCAACTTGGCTCTTTTCTAACACAGCTCTTAGAGGGAATAAGAAGTTTAACTACAAATGTTAGAATTGTAATAGATATCGCGACAGAAGGAGCATCTCCACCTCCATCGTTCTGCCCGGACACTGAGGTCCAGCGCTGAGGGCCTTCTGGCGGTTCCCTCGCTGCGAGAAGCCAAGTTACAGGGAACCAGGCAGAGGGCCTTCTCAGTAGTGGCACCCGCCCTGTGGAATGTCCTCCCATCAGATGTCAAAGAGAAAAATAACTACCAAACTTTTAGAAGACATCTAAAGGCAGCCCTGTTTAGGGAAGCTTTTAATAGGTTATTGTATTTTAGTGTTTTGTTGGAAGCCGCCCAGAGTGGCTGGGGAAACCCAGCCAGATGGGCGGGGTATAAACAATAAAGTATTATTATTATTATTATTACTACTACTACTACTACTACTACTACTCATGGAGCTTGGATAAATAAAACTGGTTGTCCCAGCTACAGCAGTATTTTGCATAAGAGCAACCACTTTCTAACAATGTTCCTGGGTGAACCTAGGTTCCTCAGAGGCTTAGCAGGAGTTCCTCAGTGAGAAGACAATAATGGTCAAGGAACTACCACAAAAGAGAATTTGCCCAGAACTAAAATATGCAGCTGTGCTAGAGTCTGCTGTGTTCTCTTACACGTTCTCCTAAACTGCACAAGGAAACAGTGAGGTGCCAAATACTCCTCCCTCCATGAAGGGTTTCTTAGAATCCTCCACAACAACTGGTGTATGGAAGGAAAACTACTAGGAAGCGAAGAGGCTGTAGTTTCCCTTAGAGGTGGTGATGGGAAACTTTTATGTTCCCCCTACCTTGTGGGCTAGCTTTGGCAGATAGGCAGGGCCATCTACCTGTCAATCATAAGACATCAGGTGACTGCAATGTGGGCTGTCCCAAAGCAGCACCAAGCAGCTTGAGAAAAGGATGGCCGAGCCATCCAAAACTCACACACCCCTGCAGATCCATGCTTTGAATAGTTTTTGACTGAAGCAGATTAAAGCAATCTGCATGCCCAACAATACACAAATACAATGCATACATTGCCTTGATGGCTGTGGTACAGTGGTACCTCAGGTTAAGTACTTAATTCATTCCGGAGGTCCGTTCTTAACCTGAAACTGTTCTTAACCTGAAGCACCACTTTAGCTAATGGGGCCTCCTGCTGCTGCTGCGCCGCCGGAGCCCGATTTCTGTTCTCATCCTGAAGCAAAGTTCTTAACCTGAAGCACTATTTCTGGGTTAGCGGACTCTTTAACCTGAAGCGTATGTAACCTGAAGCGTATGTAACCTGAGGTACCACTGTATATGTTTGCAAGAAGATCTGAGGCACAAATCTACTAGGACTTACCTAAGGTAACAGTCCCAAATTAAAGCCACTGGAGGGTTGTGCAAGAGGCAAAATATGTTTTCCTGGGCGATGGTGCCCTGAAAAGAAAACCGCCTGTGGAATACTCACCTAGTAGCTGCATCTTTCAGATATACGAATGCCCTGGCTTTGAGCACATTTTGTTGTATATATATTATGCTTTCACCAAGATCGCAAGGCCCTTAAGAGAATATAAAAAGCTTGTTATTTCTGGATATGACTGATATGTTTGTGCCCTTAACGAAAACATCCCAGGCCAAAAATTATTAGAAAAATATCAGCATCCCCAATGGGCTTTGGCGCAATCTAATTAGGCACCCCAACATTCAATTTTGTCAGAAAAGGCTCTGACAACCTAATAACCAGATTGTCACTGCATGACATTGAAAAATGATATTGTGTTTTCTGGCGCTGTGTTTTCTAGCATTGTTCTCTGCCAGCCTCCCATAAATCCCATCAAGTTTGCAGCAATATTTAAATCTCCTTTTTTCCCGGCTAACAAAGTTACCCTGGCACTATTCCTGCTTAATTTTCGTCAACATTCCAACTGAAACTTGGAAACACCATGCATCTAATTTCAAGCATAAAATCCTGACACCTCAATGGGCTTTAAAGGCAAAGTGTGAATTTCGTTTTTTAAAAAAGCTAACAAGCAACATCTCCAATGGAGATGAAAAGAATGGACATTCATTGTAGAACTTCACTGGTTTACAGCCAGGTGATCCCTGTTAAATAGGCGATAATGAAAGAACTGCATGAATATGGTGTGATTATAGCAGTGCCAAAGTTCTGAAATAATAATGTGTTGATACCATAGGATTTTTTTAAAAAAGTCACTGGTAGATTAAGAACTGAAACATGCGCAGCACAAACCTATGTATGTCTACTAAAAAGTAAACAACACTTATCCCAACATTTGATTTAAATCTTGATCATTTATAAGTGCGCAGTTCACTCACTAGCTCAGAAGCCACTTATTTCAGAGTCACTGGGAGATTGCTAGTGAGTCTTGGAAGTCCATGATAATTTTATGAGTTATTTTATACTACATGGTTCATTAAAATAATTTTATATATTGTATATTTGACACACCTTTGAGATTACCAATGTTCCAGTTGCCTCCTTCAACCCGCCAGTGAAAATGTGGTGGAAACTGGTCTTCTGACTGCCCACCTGCCATGAATGTATCACCAAGCCAAGGTGGGAGGATATATGAGCAGAGAAGGATGACCCAGATGATCAGGAGTCTTGAAACTAGGGAGTTGGGTATGTTTAGCCTGGAGAAGAGGAGACCGAGAGGAGATTTGATAGCGGTCTTCAAATGTCTTAAGGGCTGTCACACGGAAGATGGACAAAGCTTGTTTTCTCCCGCTCCAAAGGCTTGGACAGAAACCAATGGGTTCAAGTTACAAGCAAGGAGATTCTGACTAAACATCAGCAAGAACTTTCTGACAGTAAGAGCTGTTTGACAGTGAAACGGACTCCCTCGTAAGGTGGTGGACTCTCCTTCATTGGAAGTTTTAAGTAGAGGTTAGGTGGCCATCTGTCAAGGATACATTAGTTGGGATTCCTGCATTGCAAGGGGTTGAGCTAGGTGACCCTCAGGCTGCTTTCCAAGTCTAGAATTCTATGATTCTACGAGAGGAAACCCAGAGTAACTGCAGAGATAAGCCACACACCCTTCTCTGAACTTGGGAGGTGAGCAAGAAAGCTGGGAATAAGCCCCTGGCTTTTCACGGAGATGCAATGTAAGATAAGATGAGGAGCAGGACCCTGGCAACCACAATTTTGACTTGGCTACTAACACCAGCCACAGTTTGCAGAATCCCAATCACTCTTACATGAGTTTAACTGTTATAAAAAGGTAAAGGGACCCCTGAACATTAGGTCCAGTTGTGGCCAATTCTGGGGTTGCGGCGCTCAACTCACTTTATTGGCTGAGGGAGCTGGCGTACAGCTTCCGGGTCATTTGGCCAGCATGACTAAGCCGCTTCCGGCGAACCAGAGCAGCACACGGAAACGCCGTTTACCTTCCCGCCGGGGCGGTACCTATTTATCTACTTGCACTTTGACGTGCTTTCGAACTGCTAGGTTGCCAGGAGCAGGGACTGAGCAACAGGAGCTGACCCCGTCACGGGGATTCAAACCACCAACCTTCTGATCGGCAAGTCCTAGGCTCTGTGGTTTAAACCACAGCGCCACCCATGTCCCACTTAACTGTTATGGCTTCCTCCAAATAATCCTAGGATTTAGCAAAGTTTGGATGCTGATAGTTCTCTGGTGGAGAACCCTAGGTATCCCTACCACACAGAGAACTACAATCCCATAGATTCCGTGGGGAATTTAACCAGTTACAGTCTGTATTGTTGATATGCCCAAAATGTGAGCAGGGTTTCCTCTTCTGATTTCCTCTTTCCCTCTTCCCTCCCCTTGCAATGCGTGTTTGGATCCCGTCAGGTCAAGTGCCAATCCTCATGCAATTTAAAAGATGAGAGTCTATGTGCCAGTTGTTGGTGCTGTCAAATCGATAAAACAATTCTTTGTTTTTTCACAAGTCTTTTCTTGCCCAGGAGGCCTTACAGTAAACAAAGTGGACTTATTTGTACTCAGTTCTCGCTTCTTTCTGGAAATCTGCTTGAATTAAGGGCAACAAACAGAAGTACGAAGATTGACAGACACACTATCCGTCTCGTTTTGAACTGAAGAAGCTTTGAGTGCAGTGGTACCTCAGGTTACATATGCTTCAAGTTACAGACACTTCAGGTTACAGACTCTGCGAACCCAGAAATAGTACGTCGAGTTAAGAACTTTGCTTTAGGATGAGAACAGAAATCGTGCTCCGGCGGTGCAGTGGCAGCAGGAGGCCCCATTAACTAAAGTGGTCTTCAGGTTAAGAACAGTTTCAGGTTAAGAACGGACCTCCGGAACGAATTAAGTACTTAACCCGAGGTACCACTGTACTGTTTAAAATAACCTAAGGAGCCTTACTAGGGAATAGTTTGGGAACTCTGGTTTTAGGGCAATCGTCATTTGGGAATCATTATTGTGGTTTTCAGGAATTAACAAACGCTTTTCTTCCCTCATCTGCTATCTTGGTACAGTTCAAAAAGTAACAATAAGAAAAAGAGTGTACTAAGTGCGCTGCTATACTTTCTCTCCCATCCCCACACTATCACAAACTCTAAGACTAGCCTAATAGCTGCAGCCTCAAGACCTCCCTGCTAATGGGAGCTAGAAACCAATATGGCATACAGCTTGAAAATTGCAAACTTCGCTTTCACATAGTATAAAGCATTAATCCCTAACCTTACCAATATGAAACGGGCTCCTGAAATCATGTGATAATTACGCTTTCGATGAAGTGGTTACTCTAAAAACCAATACAGGCTTCTAATCATTGAATGTGTAGCAGGGTCAAATGGGGGTGGTGGAGAGAAAGCCTGATTTTCCTACCTGGTGGTGACAAATGTCCTGAATTTCACCTGGCCACATGCCCGCTGTTCTACAACGAGCAATGCCAATTGAGCAAAAAGGCTAGAACCCATTTGCCGCACTGTTGTTATTCTGTCTCTCACAGCTACAATAAACCTACCATTAAAATTATGGGCTGGTCATTTCTTCGTCAGAGGGGAAACGGACAAATTTAGCAAGGGATCAAATACTCCCCCCCCCCTCACTGTACATGTAGGATATGGAATCACACACCTCTCCCATATCTTGAAAAGGCTGGATATTACAAGGCACTGAGCAGCCCATGAACTGATGATTTAATGGAATTGAAAAGCCAACAGCAGCCCATATCAGAATACAAAATCCAAGCATAATTCTTGATGCAGAGGAATGCCCATGTTGCCCCATTATCAGTCTGTTTGCCAGAAAGCCTAAATGTGAGTATCCCCCCCCCAGACCTGGCCCTGCTTCACCTGTCCCCACCAATCCATCAGCATATGCTGTCACCCACTTGTTGACGTACTAGAAGATTTTATGAGCCTGCACACTTCTCACAATGACTGTCATTCATAACCAGTGGCATAGCATAGGTTGCCAGTGCCCAGGGCCAAGCAGAGGGAGGAAAAGAAACAGAGTATACCTATGCATTCAACTTCCTAATGGCGTCCACGACACCCAAGAGATTGCAGCCACAGAGATAAGAAAAGAAGAGTCATCCCATTGTCTGGAGAGGTCACTTCCTGGTTCACATGGAGAAGCTGTTTTCAATGGATCCCAGCAACGGAAGCGCACAACTGTATTGAAGCAGCCCTGGGTGTTGAAATTTTGCAACCAGCCTTGTAGCCCCCACCACGCTACGCCACTGTTCATAACCAACACATGATAGTGCCACCATGCTTTTTTACATCAACAGCAGCCATTTTGAAACCTACATGCTTTCACTCAGAAGTCGTAAGGCATTTGTATACTGCCCCTCACTGACATTTATCCCATGGCAGCTTACAATACAACTTCAAAAACCATAAAATATTTTTAACCGTAAAGCAATTAAGTAGCAAGGTGGGAACGCAACAATGGCAGGAGATAACTACCACTGCAGTAGATAGCAGGGGATGGCGGTGAAGAAAGCCGGTTAGCTGGCTCAGATCAGAGACCAACAGCAGGCTACACAACCTTCCCCAACCTGGTGCCCTCTAGATGTTGTTGAACCACAACTCCCACCATCCCCGACTTGATGGGAAGTTGGGAGTCCAAAATCATCTGGAGGGGTGTGGGAGGCTGATCTAAACTGACCCAAGAAGCCAGGTACAAAACAACACCCATTTCGTCCATGTGCAATTGTGGTGAGCAGTGATGAAAGGAAATTGCATGCTTTTCTGAACTCCTAGAACATCTTGTTGGTACTCTAAGCACAGCAATAAATGTGAAATGGATGAAAATTGTTCTGTATCCAGGTGAACCTGCCCACTTTAATCGCCGGCTACAAGCCATCCCAAGCACAGAATATAAAAACAAGTTCCAGAAAATGTTGCCGGTGCTATTACTACATGTGCAGGCAACAAAATGTGGAAGCCAGGAACACGGGAGGTAGGGGAATATTTGCCTATTTATACTACTTAAAATGCACTGCAGATGAAGTACAGGATGTCTTTTCCATCACATCAACAAACTGAATTTCAATGTGTTCCGCACTTCCTTCCATTTTTTAATCACAGGAAGGTGCTTCCTGGGTTGGAGCATCTGAAGAAAAAACCAAGTGGCTGTGGCTGGTTTTCTTAAGGTGATGTAATGGATATAAGCCATTGTATCAGGGAGTCTGGCTAAGCCAACCACTTCTAATATTGTTTAATTTCCTTTCTTCGCCCCCCCCCCAGTCCCCAATGTAATGAGGAAAAACCTCTGGGCTGGAAGGAAAAGCATGAAATATTGCTTTCAAGATTTCCGAAGGAACATTTATGGTGGTGAAAATGTGTTTTCCTCCAAGTAATCTGATGTTTGAACTATTTCAGATTCCACATACACACAAGCACATAGGATTTCTGTTCAAGTAATTTAGACATATATATTGCCTTTGCTCTTACAGACGGCAGACAAGGCATCATTGACAGCTATTGGTAACTACGTTGAAGAATTGTTGCATATAACTCTTCAATAGCATTCTTCACTACTTGTCAACACTGTCGACAGATCTCAGAGTTGTGGACTCAAGTCCCACATTGGGCAAAAAGATTCCAGCATTGCAGAGGGTTGGACTAGATGATACTCATGGTCCCTTCGGCCCGGTATACCTGAAGGAGCATCTCCACCCCCATCATTCAGCCCAGACACTGAGGTCCAGCTCCGAGGGCCTTCTGGCGGTTCCTTTACTGTGAGAAGAGAGGTTATAGGGTACCAGGCAGAGAGCCTTCTTGGTAGTGGCACCCATCCTGTGGAACACCCTCCCATCAGATGTCAAGGAAATAAACAACTATCTGACTTTAGAAGACACCTGAAGGCAGCCCTGTTTAGGGAGGTTTTAATGTTTGATGTTTTATCACTTTATTATTAATATTAATATTAACATTCTCTTGGGAGCCGCCCAGAGTGGTTGGGGAGACCCAGCCAGATGGGCGGGGTATAAATAATAAATTAATTATTACTACGACTACTATACAATTCTGTGATCTCTATGAATCTATCAATGCTCTCTCTCACACACACAAACACAGCAGTCCACCTCACACATGTAAAGCCTGATTTTTTAAAAAACAGCTATGTGTCTGCAAATATAAACAGCCTATATTCTGTTCAATATGATTTTAAAATGCACCCTGATAAAGTTAGATTCCCACATTTAAACCTGGCTTTACACCAGATAGCCAGCGTGCTGTTGGACCATGTATTTCTACATCATAGATCAAGGGGCAGGTTAGAGAAACATAGGAAACTTACAAAAACGTGCACCAGGGAAAAGAGGAGATCATTGGGTAAAAGGAGAGGTTATATAAAGGGGCTTCCTTCTCCATCACAATTATTTACAGGGCATTCATGTGACAGTAAATCTACCAGGGCAGCAAAAAGAAAAATATAAAATATTAAAAATGTTTAAAAGGAATTAAAAATGAGCACAAAAGAAGGACAAGCATAAAATTCAAAAGAGGAGATCAACTCTATTTCAAAATTAGACAATTAATTTTCAGGGATTAAATGCCTAAACAAACAAACATACATACATACATTAGCTTGATGCCAAAAAAAACCCCCACAATGCACTTGGCACTAGGTAACCCAGACTCCCTATTTAGCATGATCATTATTAGGTACAGACTAGTCATCGGTCTTTCAAAAACTTATTTCTGTTCCCAGAAGAAGCTGTATAAAAAGAAGCCTACTGCACGCTACAGGGGTTTCAAACTGGGAATTGTGGTGTCCAGACCTTTGGGACCACTGGACTTCTTTCTAGCACCGCTAAAGCAGCAGGCTTTAGCTTGTAGGGGTGGATTAATACTTCCATTTTGGTTTCTCTAAGATTCACATTTTTTCCCATTCTCAAGCTGAGTTTCCCACAATTCCTTGCGACTTTACAGAAAACTCACCAGCATTGTAACACAGAGAGGTGTTCTTGATGGGATGGGAGCCCTAAGCAGAACAATTTCTCTTGCAAGGCTGAAGGATGTAAGCGAACCTTATTGCCTGCCCATCACCTCCCATGTTTCGCCTTCCCCAACCTGCCAGCACCTACCCAACGCCACCTGGCCTTCCAAGCCCCCAATTACAAAGAGTAAACAGGATGTACAACTCACTTTCCTAGATTTTTGTGGTTGGTACAGCTCATGTTTGTGAATACAAAAAGAGAGCGAAAGAGAAAAAACAAAATCCCTGAAAGTTTTTAATGCACTGCAGCAGTCTGGATGTTTAACCCTACAAGCATAGTATATTAGTAAGAAAGCAAGCTTTGTATAAACCAAAAGGATATGCTTAGAGCAGTATTCTTCTTTTTTAAATAACTTTTTATTGGGTTGTATAAGCAAGGATCAAAGGAATAACATATGGTACAAAGACAGCGGTACCTCGGTTCTCGAATGCCTCTGTTGATGAAAGTAGTAGATAGGTAGCCGTGTTGGTCTGCCATAGTCAAAATAAATAAAAAAAAAGGAATTTTTTTTATTCTGTTGATGAAAGTTTCGGAACCCGAACGCTGAAAACCTGGAAGTAAATGCTTCTGTTTTC
The DNA here is from genome assembly GCF_965113315.1 of Podarcis vaucheri. Taxonomy (NCBI): domain Eukaryota; kingdom Metazoa; phylum Chordata; class Lepidosauria; order Squamata; family Lacertidae; genus Podarcis; species Podarcis vaucheri. The sequence continues at coordinate 108,464,211 of NC_138760.1, read as the reverse complement.
AAACGCGCCTCGGAAGTCAAATGGCTTCCGCTGCGTATTTCTCAATTTTCTCAATTGAATTTGCAGAAAGGCCTTTACGCCTCGGTTTTCGAACGTTTCGGAACTCAAACAGTCTTCCAGAACAGATTATGTTTGAGAACCGAGGTACCACTGCAAATAGACCAAAGTCTTCTAATGTCATTGGTATACCACAAAAATAGCATAATAAATTTGCAGTAGTATCTACAACATATGGTTCATTATTAGTGGTCAGTGTGTAAGTTCTTTGTTCGTGAATTGGTTTCAACAAAAACAAAGGGGAAACAGGATAGAACAGAGTTAACAGATAACATTCAACAACAGGAGCCCTTGTAGTTGGACTTAGATTAAGTATAAGCAATAGTCATCTTTCCTCCTACGTTAACCAATGAAGCAATATAAAATGATGGACATGAAGATAACAATGTATGTTTAAATGCAAATTCAGATCAACCAGACTGAGTCAAATGCCGATGGGGTGTGCGTGTTCATTTTCTGAAATACTGGCATATGTTATGACAATGCTTTTTTTCTTGAAGAATGTTTAGGGGTACTCTCATTTTGACTCAAGAAAATCACCATTTTATACTGCAAATCGGGGGAAATAAATACAGTAAATGGACAACAGTAAAAAGATTCACAAAATGTTTAGGGGTATGCGTACTCCTGCGTCCCGTCCCGTCCCCCCCATCTTTCCTGATCTGACCACATGTCTTTGGAGCAGTATTCCGAATGAATTCGGTAGACACTTGCAATCAGCACACATACTGAGAAAATAAGTGCTGCTTCCTTAAATAGATCTTGGTGCATACATATTTTATTGCTCAAGTCTCTAAACATAGAAAACTGGTTGTTATATAGTTTGATTTCTGAATACAAATAAAAGATTAAGTATGGTTCCGCAGCCGCCGCGCCCCCCCGCCCACATTTGTGTGTGTGTGTGTGTGTAGATGTGTACATAAGCTTGCCTTTTGTAGCATTTTAAAAGATTCTTATGGAGTGAGGGTTAAGCTGGGGCAAAGCAATTTGGCACGCTTGCCTTGGATTTTAACAGGGAAAGCAAAGCAGACCTGAGCTGACCTTAACAAAACTGAGGCGGAGATGCAACTTGTGGCTTGCTGAAAGCAAGCAAAAATTATTCAACAAACAGTTATCTTGTGTGAAATCATTAAGTCCTGTGATTACTGCATTTACAGACCGCCAGCCACATGCCTTTTATGAATACGGCGTGATCAAAAATCAAGCAAAAAATAGGATCCCTAGAGCTACGGACGCTGTACCAGCCCACTGGAATCCTGATTATTGCCTTTGCCTCCTTAAAGCACCTGACCTCAATGTATTCTCATAAATTGCTTTTGCTCTCAGGTTTCCAAAGCAGTTTGCCATGCAGCATGGATCTCTCAGCTCAAAAAAGAAGCATAGATGAGGGACGACTTTCTTCCCTATACCTAATTGGGAGTGTACTCTTAGTAACACTACATAGGATTGCTCCTGGTAGGTGCCCTGCAACTATGAAATTTTCCTTCCTCTGAAAGGATTGCCCAAGTCTGGATATTATCCAGAAGCAGCACGAGATATGTATATTCTTGTTTCTCAATTTGGGAACTAACAGAAGACTTGTTCTGAATGTCTTCACCAACTCAGTGTCCTCCAGATTCTTGAATTGTAGTCCCAAACGCCAGGAGTGCAAAGGCTGGGTTTATTAATCAGGCTTAATCCAGAGAAAAAACTCTGCTACCACAATGGGGATCGTCTGTTTCTTCCCTCCCCACTGAGTCTCTTGTGCCCCCCATCACCACCCACCCAAGTTGACTCTCCCAATGTTGGGAATATGGTGCAGATGGCAGCAACAAGGGGGCACAAACAGATGTGCTACCCACATAAGGGACCCTCTGGGTCACAGCCTCTCTTTCCGCCGCAGTTCCAGGTTTAGCAACTGCAATACCAATAGCACTTGCTTTCTGGATATACAGTGGTGTCCCGCAAGACGAATGCCTCGCAAGACGAAAAACTCGCTAGACGAAAGGGTTTTGCGGTTTTTGAGCTGCTTCGCAAGACGAATTTCCCTATGGGCTTGCTTTGCAAGACGAAAACGTCTTGCGTTTTTTGCAAGTTTGTTTCCTTTTTCTTAACACCGTTAATACAGTTGCGACTTGACTTCGAGGAGCAACTCATAGAACGCGGTGTGGTAGCCTTTTTTGAGGTTTTTGGCTATTTTTGAAGCTTTTCCAAAACTTTTCCGACACCGTGCTTCGCAAGACGAAAAATTCGCTAACCCAGAAAAAGCTCACGGAACGAATTAATTTCGTCTTGCGAGGCACCACTGTAAGGAGCAGAAAAGAGTAAGGGGAGGGGGGAAGGCACTCAGAAAATGGTTACAAGACAATCTAATTTGGAGATAATGAACGAAAGTGCATGTACTCACTCAGGCACAAGCCAGGAGATGCGAGTGACAAGCTATTATTTGTCTAAATGCAATTCCAATGCAAAAGATCATCAGCTTCTAAAGATTTTTTCCCCACCCCCCTCTCTCTCTCTTAACTAATCAACACATAACTATATATTGGTGATAGATCACTATGAAAGGATTCTGGAAAAACAATACATTACAACAATAACAAAAGTCGGGGGGGGGAGGATGCTACGAATCAGTCAAAGAAAATGTACTCAGGATGAAGTACAACTTTAAGAAGAGATAGTTTTCCCAAGCAGTGGGCGGGGGACAACAACAGCAACAACAACAACAAACCAGATACAATATTTGTAATGCTCTATTTATATACAAGTTACAGGTTAAACAGGTATCACGGGGTTGCTAATTCAAGCCCACGTAGGATGTACCAGATTAAGGCAGCAGTCCCATGGCAAGATCTGCTGGGATGAACAGTTTAGGATGCCAGCGGGCCTCTGGTTCAGCCAGCTGGTTCCTGGCTCTGCTAAATTCTCAATTCCAGCTCAGTTGAAGAAATGCCAGAGTAACTTGCTCATCCTGGGGCTCCACCAGCTGAGCTGAAGCTGGTTGAAGCGAGTCCGGTGTAAATCCTCCCCAAAGGGTTATTTCAGCAGCATGGTGGGGGCTGAATCCGAAGCCCATTCTGCTCAGTCATGTGACCTGGCCTCTTGTTTTTTTCCTGCCAGGCTTAGGTAAAGCAGCAGCAGCAGCAGCCGCCTCACCACTGAAAGAGGTTTGGATCTGGTGTGAATTTACTCCCTATTAACTTACACCAGCTTGCTTCACGCCAGCTTCTTGTGAAAAGGGTTGCTCCCTTACTGTGGTATATTTTTATATCTTTGGCTATTTTGATCTGCTGCATACCACCTTAAGTGTCTCACACTGAGCCGGGAAGGAACATATAGAAATGTTTTAATAAAATAAACAGAAAGGAAGAAATTCAAAATCCAATTTCAAAGCTGACGAACTCATGTGTTCCGACTACACTCCACAGACTGTGTCCAAATACCGTTTCACTTCCTCGCATATTTTGCCCCATCAATAAGTGCTCGAGGATCTGAGATTAACTCTGGTGTCCTTCATCTCTATCTGCAGCCTTGTTATTCGATCAATCAGTCTCACTTTGCTGCATTACTATTATTGTATTATTAAACATGTCTGGGAAATGTAATTGGCGATCAATTCATAGATTGGTAAGAGTTTTCCAGCCAAGTCAAGAGTACAATCATACATCTTTGGGCAGACGTGCTAAGATGACACTTCTTTAATTGTCACGTGTTGAGACACACAGAGAAGTCCTAAGACATGTTGGCTGTTCAGAGCTAGTTGCACATCTCTCTGGATTGGGCCCAAGCACATAAGCAGCTGTTGCTATACAGATGTGCTAGTTTCTTCCTCCAAAGGTTTCCTTTCTAGATACATTTCCAACATACTACAACCTGTTCTTTTTTTGCTTCCGCCCATAGAACAGTCTGACTCTACATATAAACTGTTTAAAAAATCAATTTAGTGAACCATAAAATGCAAATATGCTTGGGGGGGGGATAAATACTGTTCACAGAACAAACCATAGCATGGATTTGCTTCCTGTCTATTACATAAATCTGTTGTTTAACCAATGTTTTCAGTCGTTGATCACACTAGTTTACAATTGATGGCATTCCAAGACTAATAACTCACATATCACTGCATAATGTAACAATCTTCAGTTTCTAAATCTGCAATTTATGTTTTAGGCTGCTTTAATTATTTCGGTTCCCAATTCTAACATTTACCTCTTTGGAGACCGAAAAGAAATAAGCTCACCACAGAAACAAAGAACTGTTGCTCGAGCTGAATACGAAATTACAGGATATTTTAGACCACTCTTAGGACTTTTCCCATGAAGAGGAGGTGTCTTGCACATTACATAACAGTTTTAAGGACTCTGATAGCTTTGCATTTCCCCCATTTCCCAAAATATACAACTTAGTGCTGCATTTCTGACAGGGCCGGCCCTATTGTTAGACGAAGTGAGGAGGCTGCCTCAAATAACTAATTTTTGATGTCATGGATGGGAAGCAAACTGTTAGTTGCTTTAAAATACTTGAATACATTCTATCAGAGAAGAGAAGTCTATGTGGGGTGGTTGGGATATTTTTTCGGGTGGGGGGTTTGCCTCCGATGCCAAAGTAATTTGTCTAGCCTTTGGAACTACGCCCATTGATTGGGAAGGGGCTGCCATTTGCTGCACTGCCTCAGGCAACAAAGTATCTTCAGCTGGCCCTGTTCTCCAGTATTTGTTTATTTGTCCTTTGGTGGCTTACTCCTTCCCATTTTAGAAAATTTATCCAGCAGAGACGTATAGCAGCAGGACAGCCACCCATAGCTCACCTCCAGCGAAAGTTACTCCTCATGCTTGTAATGAGTGGGCTGTTGTGCAGTAACTCTAAGAATCTCCCCGATTCGGAGCGCACAGGTTAGCTTGAACGAGTGGTCCGGTTTATTCCGATGCAAAGATAATAAAATTGCAGTCAAAAAACTAAAATGCAAATGCTTGCTCCAGGCAACGTAACAGGCAGCTGCACAATCAGAAAGCCAAGACCAAGCCTTGGCTTTCAGATCGTGGATTGTCTAGGGTGAAACAAAGCCACAGTTCAAACATGAGCCAAGTATTATGGTTTGCTGCTCCCACTCCCTGGTAGGGAGGCATGAAGTGGGTGAAATCGGCCCACTCCGATTAAGCCATTAACCATGGGTTACCATGGCGTGAGAACGAGACCACGGGGTGTGGTATAAGATAAGGGGAAGGAGCTTTTGCTCCATCATCTATCCACAAATCAGTTTTATGTACTTAATGACCAGCTACAAAGCCAGGAGGACTTTGCAAGCAATAATCTCCCCCCCCCTTCCTTTCTGCAGAGCTGTTCGCTATCCGATATTGCCTATCACAATAAATTAAACACAATCAGATTAAAACGCCACTCAGCAGCCCACTTTAAATGCATTATTTTGCCAGCTAGCTTTATTCCACTATTGACCAAGAGCAATACCAGTTCATGCAGGCCCTTTTGTTCTCTATTCTGTAGCATTAATCTTAGCGCGCGCACGGCTACACGGTAATATCTCAGCCACAGAGAACAAAGCGCATGTCAGCTAACAACCCGAAATTTGGCCATCCTCAGCACATCAGCACGTTTTGTTACGCTTTTCCCTCTAACTGCGGCATGGCGTTTTGTGCAAAGAGGGGACAGCCGTGTGGGTAAAAGAAGTTGTCCTGTCTACTCTGTCATTAATCCGAGTACTTAAATCCCCGAATAAAAGAAAAATCAATGCGGCACGGCAATGTTTGCTAATGCAATGTAATAAACACACTTACCTTAGAGAGTATTCTCAATGGATTTCACTTCTTTGCTATGTTTCAAGGCTGCAAAAGGATGAGAGAGGAAAAGAGGAAGCATTGAGCCGCCTGCCAATTAAACGGGAACATTTGCTCTATAAATTAGTAGCCACGTTTTAACCTAAGTCCAAGCTGAAGGAGTTTTCGGGGAAACAGAGCTCAGTCTTTCTACTGGTGCTTTTGGGGAAAAATAAAACCCAAAGCCTATAAGTGCTAAACAAGGGAACTTGAAACATTCACTGCCACTTTCCAACTCTTTCATCCCATCATCAGAGTAACAGACAATACTGAAGATGAGAGATAGGCAGGTGGAAGTTTGGAGAAAAGGCCCATGCCTATATAAATTTGTGCCAATATTCCACATACAGTGGTACCTCGGGTTAAGTACTTAATTCGTTCCGGAGGTCTGTTCTTAACCTGAAACTGTTCTTAACCTGAAACACCACTTTAGCTAATGGGGCCTCCTCCTGCTGCCACCACACGATTTCTGTTCTCATCCTGAAGCAAAGTTCTTAACCCGAGGTACTATTTCTGGGTTAGCAGAGTCTGTAACCTGAAGCGTATGTAACCTGAAGCGTATGTAACCCAAGGTACCACTGTATGTATAAGACATGCACAGCCGCTGCCCATGCAACAGCTTCACTGCCAGATGTTAACCACAGCATGTGTCACCATGGCCAGATCCAACTTTTCAAGGAACAGCCAAAGCTGGAGTGTTACCCCTGCCTCTCCTTCTTCCTATCTCAAGGCAGAGACAGGTTTCTTTTATTTCTATATAGTACAGTGTGTATTGTAATCAAATCCTCTCTCACTCTTACCATTGCATCAAAATCAGCCTTTTAGCTTTGTTTGCAAAATGAAGCCACTGTTCTAAGGTAACAAAAGTAGGAGCTGTAAAGTGTTTGAGTGATAGTACTCTGAGTAGACCCACTGAAATCAAAGGACTTTACTGATTTCACCGCTCCAAGTACTAGCGACAGGCACAAGGGAGAAACATTCTTAGCACTCTGCATAGTAGCCATGAATTACTTATGCATCTGAACATCTGAAGGCCAGAGGAGCAAGCAAACAATTACAGTGGTGCCTCGCAAGACGAAATTAATTCGTTCCGCAAGTCTCTTCGTCTTGCGGTTTTTTCGTCTTGCGATGCACGGTTTCCCATAGGAATGCATTGAAAATCAATTAATGCGTTCCTAGGGAAACCGCCTTCAGACCAGGTCCGGGGACAGTCTGTCCCCGGACCTCTTCTGAAGGCTGGGGGGGGGGACAAGGGCTTTTCTTCCCACCCCCAGCATTTTAAAAAACCCTGGGACAGCGGAGGACTTCTCCGCTGTCCGGGCGATCTTAAAATGCTGGCGGGCGGCATTTTAAAATCGCCCCCGGACAGCGGAGGACTTCTCCACTGTCCAGGGCGATTTAAAAGCCCCTGGGAAGGCAGGCAGGGGGGACAAAGACTTTCGCCCCCCCGCCCGCCTTCAGAAGGTGTTCCTGCCCCCCCCCCCCGCCCAGCAGCGCTACGAAGCCCGGCGGCTGGGGCAGGTGTTCCCGCCCCCCCACCCCGCTTTGGAGCAGCGTTCCGAAGCGGGGTGGCTGGGGCAGGTGTTCCCGCCCCCCCCCACTTCGGAGCAGCGTTCCGAAGCGGGGTGGCTGGGGCAGGTGTTCCCGCCCCCCCCCCCCGCCCGGCTTCGCAGCAGCGCTACGAAGCCCGGCGGCTGGGGCAGGTCTCACATTCTATTCCCACAACAATGTTGTGGCAGTGCAGCAGCCAGTGAGGATGAACCAGCTGTGCTACCTTAAAACACTCTTTGCATCTATTCCAGCATCCTGCCAACCAGACAGCCCCATCGGAAACCCACAACCAGGACTTGAAGCTCAATGATGAACAGATAGAAAATAGAGACCACAAGCAATGAAGCATTGTTTGGTTGCTCTACATTTGAAAGCTCAAGTCAACAATGTGGGCCATGGGTAGGCAAACTAAGGCCCGGGGGCCGGATCCGGCACAATCACCTTCTAAATCTGGCCCATGGACGGTCCGGGAATCAGCGTGTTTTTACATGAGTAGAATGTGTGTTTTTATTTAAAATGCATCTCTGGGTTATTTGTGGGGCATAGGAATTTGTTCATTCCATATATATATATATATATATATATATATATATATAATCCGGCCCCCCACAAGGTCTGAGGGACAGTGGACCGGACCCCTGCTGAAAAAGTTTGCTGACCCCTGATGTGGGCCCTTAACTATGGTTTGGGCAAATCCTGGTTTGGTCTCCTATCTATACTGAGTCAGTGACAGGAAGAAGGGAAGAACAAAAGGTGTGGGATAATATTTGTAGCATATTACATCTAGAGAAAAACAAGAGGAGTAAGTGACTTGGTGACTTTTTATGCCTGTTTCCAGTTAAAGATTTTCTAAAGTGGAAAGAGGTAGCATCACCGACATGTGAAGTAAGGGAAATAATGTAGATTTCACTATTTTTCTAAAGCCAAGAGATGGTACGAAGAACACTGAAAATCCTCAAGCACAGCCTTAGTTCATGACCTGCAGGAGCCTAAAGCACTCAAAATATGCCCCCTAAACTCTGTGTTAAACCCTGGAACTTCAATATACACGCAAAAGATTTAAACTCTGGAGTACTGTAGAGTTGCACACCAGCAAGTTCTCATAACAAATAACTCTGCTACAGCCGTATTTGCGGGCTCCAGAGCAATACGGAATTAATGTGTGTTTTGAAGACAGCTGGTGGCAGTGCTGTATACAAGTTTAGTAGGGGTGGCATATTCAATTTGAGCCGTGTCTCATCTGGTTCCCGTTAAGATAAAAATTTGAATGCCTTTCACTGGAGCATCCTCTGATGTGCTGGCCGAGTCTCAAATCAAAATATCTATGAGCATTTACCTGCATTCTGTAGCGTATTCACTCTCCTTCACACAGACTTATTGTTCTATTTGATTATGGAAGCATGCACAAAGCCCTTCAGATTCGAAGATGAATGCAGCTAGATAAAAACAAATTTACTCTGAATATTAAGCAGCTAGAGCATCTCAGCCAAGTCTGGGTTAAAGTAATTTAACTTCATTTTCTTCCCTTTTTTATAATATAATTTTTATTCAGAATAACGTGAAACAATGCAAACAACAAATAATGGGTTTTGGCCACCGGATACAGTCATGCAAAACACAGCCGTGACGTGTGTAAGGCAGAAAATAATAGAAGCATGTTAAGTTAAATTACTAAGCCAAAAAGACATATGAGTTACAGGGGGTCTAGGTTCCTCCAGGCGACAGTTAATGAAAGAAAAGGAATCACAGAATTGTAGAATTGGAAGGGTCCCTGAGGTGTCATCTAGTCTACACACCTGTGATGTGGGAATCTCAACTAAATCATCTGTGAGAGATGGCCGCCCAACCTCATCCAAATAAACATAAACCAATCAGTATCTTCTTTTGTTTCTCCACGAATCCCTCTACACTACAGCATTGTGCAATTTTGGCAGTCAAAGCCAAAGCACCAGACCCGTTCATACTCGTGAGAGCACTTGCGGTTGTCTGAAACCAGCTTGGTCTCAGTTCCTCTCACCAAGTATCAAGCTGTAACTTCATTTTCAAAGACAACGAGTTGTTTCTGTTTTAATTTAGGGTATAACAACATTGCACTGAAAAATAAGCATGGTGGCTGCATACAAACAATAGGTTTAAAGCACACAGAGAGAGACCAGAACCCTGGGCACTGTGGTTTGTTAAAGGTGCTGGGAATTGTAGCTCTGTTACAGGTAAACTACAGTTTCCAGGATTCTTTCAGGGAGTGCCTAAAATGTATGGTCTGTATGCAGGCATTGTTGGTGCCGCAACCACAGCCCTATGTCGGATTTTTTTATTTCCACGCCATTCCGCAGCATTTAAAGGGCTCGGCTTGGACTAGCTGCCATTCAGTACCTTCCCTCCCAGAACTCTCTAACAAAGCTTATTTTTCTCTTTCCTTATCACCCCCTTTTCCATTTGTATTGTCTGTTGCACTATCTGTATCACTATATTAAATGATGAACTGCCTGGAGTGCCTTGTGTGAGATCAGGGATGGAGAGCTTCCAGCAGCTCTTGTCACCTTTGACTTTTGGCCACGGTCGCTGGGGCTAATGGGGACTTGGGAGTCCAACTGCATCTGGGAGCGCCAGGTTCCCCACCTCTGAACTAGATAGAAGAAAAGATGCAAATCAACAGCAGGCTGAAAATTTGGGTGGCACCTATTGTGCAGTTCTCATGGGCAAGAAGCCTCCTTAGTGGTAAACAACGCAGGCATAAATCTCTGCAGAATCAGACCCCCCTAATTGAACTGATTGCACAAACTTAAGGGCCAATGAGGTAGGCAAATATTGATGTTGCCATATTTAATTTAGGAGGGAAATCAGAGTTAACCAGTTTATTGTTGTAAACAAAGGCATTTGGTTAAATGAAAGTTCCATCAAAGCTTAATAGCCAAATTCAAGTGAACATAAAGTAAAGGCTTATGTACTTTCTGTGGTTTCTATAACGGCTAATCTAATAACTCTAAATGGAGTGTTATTGTTTATTCCTTTGCCTCCATTCCATAAATTAGATAAAGCAATCTGACAGTTACAGTACTTGGGAGTTTTATTCTACTAAGTGATTTTAAAGGCTTCTCATACTCTAACAAAGTCATGACTTGAATGACTACTAGAGCTCCCCCCCCCTTTTTTTTTTTCTTAAAACACACACACCACACGACAAGAAACGAACCTGCGCACACTCCGCCCAGAACTGTCAGAGGATTCTAAAGCGCCTCCTCCTCTGTGTAGGCACAACTATTAATTGTGTTTATAGAAATTTAATTTTCAAAGTACCTCTAAGCATTTCCTGTGCTTTCTTACAAAGTTTTTGTTGTGTACATTTCTTCCTGCTTTAAAAATGATTGCACATTTTTTATTATGATCTTTAAAGCACTTGTGAGCTTTCCGCGTACAACCTTCCCAAGCCAAAGGAGCTTACAAAAGACAATTGGCTTCGTAGGGATATCAGGAGCATAGTGTTTCCATGTATCTTACAGTACAATCCACCTGCAATGCTTCGAGTCTAAGCCACAATGATTGCTTTTTACCCATCCACCTGCAATCTCGTTCACAATCGTGCTTGTTCAGCAGAATGTGACCTTGGTACCATTTCATAATCTACAGTGGTACTCGGGTTACATACGCTTCAAGTTACAGGCTCCGCTAACCCAGAAATATTACCTCGGGTTAAGAACTTTGCTTCAGGATGAGAACAGAAATCGTGCTCCAGCAGCGCGGCAGCAGCGGGAGGCCCCATTAGCTAAAGTGGTGCTTCAGGTTAAGAACAGTTTCAGGTTAAGTATGGACCTCCGGAACGAATTAAGTACTTAACCCGAGGTACCAGTGTATGTCCCTTTAAAAAATGCACGAGAACAAAACCAAAGAAAAAAGAAACCTAAAGCGTGGGGAGGGGCAGCTTCATAATTCAGTAGCATGAAATTCGGAAAGCAGAGGGAGGAAACTGAGTGAAAAGGGAAAGAACAGAGCAGCCGGATGAGGAGGAGGGCAGAGGAACAAAGACCCCACCCACACTATACATTTACAGCAGCTCCAACACAGCTTCCTATGCAAGAGGACCGTGTTCAGGCCTAGCCCTAGCTATTCCACCCCCTGAAGGGATCCCTCTATACTGCTTCACAATTTCTTCGGAGGCTAAGCGTAGGGCCTTTACCTGTGCCCGTCTCAACTGTTTTCCTACAGCAGTTCTGTCGGGTCGTTATTCCAGAGTTCCCATTGCAAATAGAACATGCTCCTGTAATGACACGGCCCTGGAGACTATGGAACATGTAATGCTCTTCTGTCCCAACTGGACAGATGAAAGATCTCGGTTTTTAACTCCCCTCGTGAATAAGCTTCATCTCCCAATCCAGCCTTGTATAGTGTCCCTCTTTCTGCAGGATTCTGATTGTTGGATTACCGAGATGACAGCAAACTTCCTGCTTAGTGTGATGAAGAGGAAAGCGGCACCAACTTCTTCCTTAACACCACAGCTGCAGTCGATACGCCGCACAACCGAACGAAGTTCCAAGTAGCCTTATTGTATAAGGACAATCGAGTTAGGGCATGTCTGAGGAGCTGAAGGACCCTTTAATGGTCCTCCTCCAGCCCCAGCAATATTTTTTTTTCTTTCTTTAAGTAATCGCCCAGGACGATATCTACCTTTACCTCCCCACCCCCATCTTATGTTGTTATTTCAATGTATATCATGCTATGGCCACACGGCTAATGCAATAAAATAAACAAAACCTAAACCATTTACAGCAGTATCATACCACTTTTTTAAAAAATCCTGGGAACTGCAGTTTGCTAAGGATGCTGAGGGTTCTTAGGAGATCCCTAACAACTGTGTTTGCCATTATCAGGACCTAGCCTACAATGGATAAACATAGACTGGTCTTTGCAATCCAAGTCAGTGCATTTCAGGGCTCTCCAAAATGTGGCTTGCAATCTTAAGTGGTTTTCCCATTCAAGGATGGAATCCTTCAAGGGCTCTAGTTACAAGTCTCAAGAATCTCAGCCTTCACACCTGTAAATTCTACCGGAATTTGCAGTTCAAGATAAATAACAGGAAACAAAATGTTTCTACAGTCTGTAGGTGGCACTCATCCAAGTTTTTACTCAGAGTAGGCCCGTTGAAAATAATGGCACTAATTTAGACCTGAATACTTAAGTTGTACACCACCTTCTGTTCCCCATCCCTTTTCTCTGTCTGCACTTATTCTGCCTTAGCCTCTTGGGTTCCCTCTTACTGTGTAGGTTGGCTAAGAGCTTGCAGACAGAACCGCACAGGGCATGTATGCCAGCTTGGCCTCTAGCAGAAGAACACAACCTGCACTCCAACAAAGACAAGCCAGCACTGTGCCCCTAACCTCTCTGGATTTTATCCACCACTTTGTGGTTTGATTTTGCTTGGGTTGTTTTGTTTGTTTTTTAAATATTACTAAGTTGTTTTTTATTTCTTCACTGAGCTTTCATCGCTGTTCCTTAAAAAAAAATATTCTTTTTAAAAATCAATAATGCTTCCAAATAATGCAATCTGGATGAATTCAAATTTTGGAACAATGGGTGCTAATTTTGCTTCATTCCATAATTGGCATTTGATCCTGCCACTTTTAAAAAAAATGCCTACTTTAAATACACTTCTAATGTAACAGAACGTTTAGATAACTTAGGAAGATGAAAAATTGGAGAAGTACTGATATGCAGTTGAAAATAGAATCTAAAGGACCCATGGGAGGGACGGGGGAAAGTCAGGAGATTCAGAGTAATCTCGATATTTGGATTTTGTACTGTTTTATGTTGTATGTTTATATTTTTGAAAATCAATAAAAAAGATTATAGATCTAGATAACTGCCTAGTTATTTTGTTCCTATCTATTTATGAATTAGTGTCATGGTGTGTGGGAATCTCTGCTGTCCTCGTTTCAAGTATGTGGCAATCATTCAATAAATATGAGAAGTCAGCATCCTTGGCCTCTGTTCAACTGTGTGAGACGCTAACAAGAGCAAGACAAAAGGTGACAGCGTCTCATCTGTCTGCTCAGACAGTGTAAAAATAATCAAGGTCCTTCTCCCCAAATGAGCTTCCTGGGTAGCTCCAAGCCTTCTTTATTAAACCTCACAAAATGTTGAGCTTACTGGAGAAAGGCACACACTTGCATCCCTGAAGCCAAAACAAAATTTCTCAAATGAACTTCTTCTTCCTCTTCCTCTTCCTCCTGCCTATTTTGTCTTCTACGCACATACAGTTTCACTGGTAGCTTAGAAAGTGAGCACCAGGGAGACAGAGAGAGAGAAAGAGAGAGAGAGAAAGGGAGGAAGGAACTCCCTGCACATTTCATTCACGTAAGGATCTGCAAGCTGTTCTGTATGACAGCTGAGCACTGCGAGCTAAAGCAACTTGTTCCGCCTGTCAGCATCCGAGAACCTACAGCAATGATATACAATTGTGATGACACCACTGCAGTAGAACTGGGTCAAACCTACGGTCACTTTAAAGCAGAATGTCAACCGTTCCTTTCTACTTCAGTAATTTGATTCAGTGGCACTTGAAAAACCGTTAGAAACTATTAGCTTCATATCTAGGTTCAAAATCAAACTGTGACAAGTGTTAGAAGAATCCTCCCGTGAGCCCAAGGATTGCAGGAATGGTTATGCCAACATGAGTGGCAGATTCCATAGGTTTTCTCCAGCGATATCAAGTGCTTTTCACTCCAAACAGTTCCCTAGTGGGTCATGACGTCGGGCATCTTCCTTGCATCTGCTATCGGAGTTCTTTTCCACCCCCCCACCCCCAGCTGCACAGGGCAATTAAACCTTCCACATTCTCCTAGCAAGTAAAGATAAACATTATCATCAATAAAATCCAAACCTTATTCCCCCCAATTAGAAATTTGTGTCTTTCACCACAAACAAACTCTTGCAACAATAGGAGAGATTTCCAAGAAAAGCCATTTCAAACAAGCAAATCTCCCATCTCGGAATTATTATTCTTTCCTAACAACGTACAAATGCAATGTAAGGATATCTGAAACATACTCTGTAAAATAAACAGGCAAGTAATGCCGATAAGATTTACTTGGAAAAACACATTTGCTCCAACTGTGCCAGTTAATCTCACAGGTTTTGTTTCCATTATGTTTTGATAGAAGCAAACTCTTGTACCGAATACAACATTCGTACCATGCATCTGTTCACAGCAAGGGTAATTTGATGTAAACAGCTGATCAGTACAATTTATTAAATACTACACCATAGGTCTACATTATAACCTTCAGCCACGAACACTTAAGAGGATAACTCTTTCCTAACCGCCCTTAGAGGTGCAGAATACAGAACAGATTCAGTCACCTATTGCTTTGTTTTCAACAATTCTCCCTATCCAAAAATACACACTGGAATTTTCACTCAGAAGAATGCGTGATATACATTTGGAAGGTGCTATATGCCTTCTTCCATTGCTCGGCATGCTTGTATATTAAATAAACAATATATCCGCGACGTGTGTAGCAAATTGCAGCCTGTTGGCATGCCCTGGCAAACATGTTTTGAGCTATTTCTCTACAAGTCCAAAAGCACATTGTCAAATTGATGCAGCATACATTTGCTGTTGGGCATCCTCAATGCGGTCACAGATCTGGAATTTCACTTTTCAAAAACAGAAGATCCAGAGAAAAGGAGAGAAGAAGAAAAACGTGGCTTCAATGGGAAATTTATTTAAAATACTTATACAGTCATACCTCGGGTTATGAAGGTATGCGGGTTGCAGATTTTCGGGTTGTGGACGGTGTTGAACCCAGAAGTACTGGAATGGGTTACTTCCGAGTTTCGGAGCTCGCGCATGCACAGAAGCACAAAATTACATCACGCGCATGCGCAGAAGTGCCAAATTGTGTCGCGCACATGCGCAGACACAGCACTTAAGGCTACGAACGCTGCGGGTTGCGAACATGCCTCCCACACAGATCACGTTCGCAACCCGAGGTATGACTGTAATCTCCAAGTCTCCAAGATGGCCTGTGGCCAAACTAGCTTAAACGGGTCTTCTCACATGTGGGGTGTGGGTACGTGCTCTTCAATCCAGAAGAGCAGCATGGCATTGGGGAGGGGGGGAGCAACACTAACCCACCATGCCAAGAAAGATCAGTACCCCGATCTGGCAGCTATTTGCTTGATGAGAGAAGCTGCTATCATCAGTAGCACTTTCAGCTGGGAGGGATTTTCATCAGGGCTATGACACAGGTGTAAAAGGTTAACACCACCACCTCTACCTGTGTCATAGTTCCAGGCTACATAAAGGCCATTTAGAAAGAAATCATGCATACATGTAAATCATAGAATTGTAGCGTTGGAAGGGACCACGAGTCTCACTGAAAGTAACCTCTACAAGACTTTTATTTAAAAACAAACAAAAAGAACTAACATACAGATGAAACTGAAAGCACAATGGAGATTTACAGGGGGCATATAAGAGCATGGGGCGTATAAGAGCAATTCCCTCCAGGCAAGCGTGAGTGCTGCCAAAAGGAGACACAGAACAATGGGTCTCTCCTTTATCAACCCACTCAGTTTCCATCCTAGCCACAGAGGAAGGGTCTTCCCTCCCTATACAGCCAGGAGGGAAGCCAATGTTGGGAAACTGTGTACGTGCAGCTACTCACACAGAGTCAATTAAGGTTTGGCAGACAGTCAGAAGGCAATCGGAAGGAGTAAGTCTGCCTGGTGATAACAGAGGCATGGAGACAGCTCCCTGATTGGTCAAGCTCTCTCAAGGGAGTGATAATTAATGGCCTACTAACTGGAATGTGTTAGTTCGTGAGTTGGTAGTTCAGGAGTTCAGGGTTCAGAGTTCTGTGTGTCAGTGTAGGAGCTGTGAGTCGTGTATGAGAGAGCAAGCTAAAGATCTGTATTCTGTTCCTGTAAATAGTCCACTGTATATAATAAACACCTAACTACAAGTTCCTGGTTCCTGCTTCATCTAACCTGTCTGCAGCCAAGTCGCCAATTGCTTCCATGGATTCTGTGTTTACTCTGCTAGGTCTGGCTAAAGTCCTGCAACTAGTCAGAAAGTTGCGAAACACCAATAGGTTTTGCCAATAGCCAAGCAGGCGCGTGAACATGAAGCAAAGTACAGTGGTACCTCAGAAGTCGAACGACATCCATTCCAGAAGTCCGTTCAACTTCCCAAATGTTTGGAAACCAAGGTCCGGCTTCCAATTGGCTGCAGGAAGCTCCTGCAGCCAATCGGTAGCCACAGAAGCCATGTCAGACGTTCAGGTTCCAAAGAACATTCACAAACCACAACACTCACTTCAAGGTTTGCAGCACTCGGGAACCAAAATGTTCAAGTCGCAAGGCGTTCGACTACCGAGGTACGACTGTACTTTGTTCCTCTTTTGCCAACCTGTTTGGCTTCCATCCTGGCTAGAAAAGAAGGGAAGTCCCTACCCCCCAGCTTGACTGCAGAGGAATGGAGCAATCTGTGACTCTGGAGCCAGACCACTGCGTTTCTGGGTGTGACGTCCTGTCCTGCACATTTGGCATAGAAATTAAGCAAACAATCAGAGGTTTCAGACAGTGTTTCATGCCTCAGGCCGCCAACCTATCATGTTTCTAGCCTATCTGCAACATCTTTTTAGTAGTCTGCTTTAGTAAGGCCCCTTCTTATGGGTAAAAAGTGGGCGAATTAAAAAAATAATAATTGCGAGTTAGGTAACTTTGAGGAACCTGTAACAGGGCTATTTTGTCGATCTGTATTCTTAGACAGCGAAGATGGAGCTGATGAAGCTCGGCTAACAGAGGCTTGCTCATCCACACATGGGTGGTTTTGTAGGTAGGAGGATGCAAACAATGACTGAGTGCCATAAGAGTTTCCCTCTTCACATATGCCAGATTCCTCCTCCACAGGAACTGCTTTTCCATGGCAAAACTGGTAGATGATCAAGATCAAGCAGAGTCAAACAAAGACAGAAGACAGCTTGGAGCGTGCAAGGATGTAAGCAAACTCAACACTAGGAAAGCAAAATTTGTTTTGCAGTGTTAGTCATGTGAAAGACCTGCAAGTGACTGTCTGGTTGGACACTAGCAAACAGCAAATACCTAGACATGTGTTTCCCCTGGAGATGAATGACTGGACAATTGAGATGACGCAGGCAGGTGCCTCTCTTTCCACTTCCCCCAGTAGTATTGTTTTGTTTATCAGTGAGGCTTACACGGTGCAAAGTGCTGCACAAAATTGTAAGAAAACTAACAAAGCTATTTTATGGTGATGTTTCTACAATGCTGATTCTGTGGCTGGCTTTTTAGTTTTTTGTTGTTGTTGTTCGGAACGCTCTTTTAATTTCAGTTGCGGTTCATATTTTGATTTGTAAGCCATCTTGTCTTTGATTTTTTTTATCATAGAAATATGATAAATAAATATGCCAACACACAAGGAAAGAGGGGGTCAAGCTGTTTTAACATTTTACTTGAATGTAAAAACAGAGGTAGGTCAGGCTGAAGGGCATTCTAGTCATATGGTGGGAGCAGGAGGAAGGCAATCTTAAATTTAGTGCCTGTAGAATGAAGGGTATAGGGAGGAGCACACAGCAAAAACAACATAAATATACATAGAGGTGCAAGACCATGCAGATAAATAAAGGAAGAGAGGGGAAGTCCACCGACAGCGTGGTACAAAAGACCGATGTTTGCCATCTATTTTTTCTCTGCTATGTTGCTCATATATTGCATTGTATTTTTAATGTATGTAAGCCACCCTGGTAATTTTTATTTGAAAGGCAGAGTGGAAACCTATTAAACTGCAAGCTTGAACAATGAGCAGAAACCTTTAAACAAGCAGAAGCACCTAAGATGGAGGGAATTAAGAGTAGAAAGAGGAAGAGTAACAAGAAGAAAATGGCAATAATCAAGTGTAGGAAGTGAGAGAACACACCAGATGGCTTCCTGCAGATAGCATCTCCTTGGGAGGACCATTCTGTACGATGCAAGATTTGGGCCTTGGCATGGTGACACATCCTTTTCCCAATTCCATCCCTTTTCGTATCACACAGAAACTGCCTCTACTGCCTTTTCAGTGCCTAATTTCTGAACAAGCCTTTTACACAGAGGTTTTATTCAAGCCTGCATCTGTATTGTTAGATTTGAAATTGTTTTTATATATGAAATTGTGCCCCCCTAAAAAAAAAATCATAGAATTGTACACTTGGAAGGGCCTCTGAGGGTCATCCAGTCCAACCCCCTGCAATGTAGGAATCTCAACTGGCTCATGCATTGCAGATGGCCAGCCAACCGCTGCTTTAAAACCTCAAAGGAAGGAGGTGCCAAGTGTTGGGATACTGCCAGGGAGATAAAGTCCATTATGGCCCCCAAGCCATCTGCCGGACGATCCATCGATCTCCCGTAGACATGCAGTATCAGCAATTAGCGACATGAGTTTCTAGAAAAAAGCTTGCCACATTCTAGAGCTCATGCACACTCTATCAGCAGATAATTCACAGCCAAAAGTTGCACACAGGAGAGCATTATTTACAAGTTTTATTCAGCGTTGATCAGAACAAAGAAAGACATGACTGCCTGCGTCAGTGTCTCCAGACAGAGAGAAAACGAAAGCAAAGACACAACAGAAACATCCTGTGAAAACAGGAAATACGCAGACTCTGTGACTCACAGCCTGCTCCCTTTTAAGGTGGAACGGAAATATCCTAACTCTTGTGGGTCTGTTCCACTGTTGAACAGCTCTTACTGTTCTTCCTGATGCTCAGTTGAAATCTCCTTTTTCATAACTTGAATCTATTGGAGCAAGAGAAAACAAGCTTACTCCATCTGTAAGCTCCTTATGCAGCCACACTGGTTTCTTTAGGTGCCTCCCACTTTTCTTTCTTATTATAATTGTCTGCCTTTGTGCCTTCAATATTTCACCTTTAAGAAACTCCCATCCATCTTGGGCTCCCTTCCCTTTGAGTATTTCTGACCATGGAACTTCACTCATTCTTAAATAACCTTCTAATGTCTTATAGAAAGCAATTCATAAACTGAATGAGATAAATGAATAAATTAAATAACCACAACACTGGTAGCATCTGTACGAAGGCAAGAGTGAATTCCAGATGTGTCAATCAACTGAATATGTCAAGACTTGAGAAGTCCCCGGACCTAGGGAAAAGAGGAACTGAAGTTATCAAAATGTTCCTCAAGCCTTTGAAGTTGAGGAAACAAATGACAAACAAATATGAATCAAGAACAAGAGAAAGTGATGCTGGAAAACAGCTGAGAAGCAGGAGGCAAACCCAGAAAGTCAGTTGACAAGAGTTACACCAATCTTTCTATACCTGGAATGGCAAATAGGCACCTTTCCATAAACATTGTATAGAAAGGTATATGCAATAGCTCTGACCTCAGCATGTCAAAAGTTATTAATGGCCAAGTCCTATTGAAACTTCTGGAAGAAAGTGTGTCAGATACTTATGAATATATGCAACACAAACAACAGATGACTCATTTCAACGCAATTACATCCCCCATAAATGATATTGCCAGTGATCTAAGAAAGTCTGTGTTAGAAATTTCCTGGACTCGAATGATTTCTGTGCTGGAAATGAATATATTGCTTTGGTTGATGTTTATGTTTGTGAATTTAACTACCCCAATCATGTTAGAGTCGTTGGAGAAATTGTGATTTGATCCTTGCATTTTTCTGGGACAATAAACCACGCAGAATTGTGGCTTCTCTTTTACAGAAATGATACAGTAAAGGTTTTAAAACTTTCTAAAACTCATGCTTCATTATACTGCCACATGTTTGGAAGTAATAACACAGAAGCTTAATGTGAAGGAAAATGCCCGTGGTATGTTCTTGAGCCTGACTTCCAAAATACTTTTGGCTTTTTTATTTATTTTTACTTTGTTATATTGTCTCGAAGTTAAAACAAAACCCATCTCTTCTAATCCTACAAACTTTAGGGAAATGCTTCCCAAAATTTTCCCTCACTGCCCTCATTTATTTTGGAATCACACTTTTCACTTGCCCGGCGGCTTTAATGTTTATTATTTTAAAAAACCTAAACATCAGACTTAGTTCATCACTAAAAAGAAAAGAAAAGAAAGGCACCGCTTTGTTTCACTGCCAACACTTATAACATGGAGTTCTAGACCAGGAAAGCTGGACTTCTTTTGAATAATATCTAAAAGGTGGGAGAATGACTATTAAGAAATTCTGTGTTGCAGGACCTTCGTCTTTTAGTTGATATTGTTCTTCTTTGCTTTTAAAACAGCATCTGTTTTATTTGTGGGGGGGTTTATAACCGGATATTGTGTTGTAATCCACCCTGGGACCTTGTGGTGAAAGGTAGGTAAGAAATCACGGGAAAGGCTGCCTACTGAAGTTCCACAATCTCTTTGGCACAATGCACATTTAGTGGAAGTTTGATGGTAATATAATTGACGCACTTCAACTGAACCTGCTTTGTGTCTTGTTGGGGTTCTTGCAGAGTTCAGTTCCTACATTCTGAGTTGGTGTGAAATCTAACAACAGCTGCAAAAAAGAAAGCAAAAAAACCCCTTAATGACTATACAATGATGAGAGTCTGAACAGCTAACGATTCATGAAAGGCTTCAAAAGACTTGGCATTTGGCTCCAGTGGCTAAACTCCGAATTCGTTCATTTGTGAGATGGCAAATGAAAACATGAATTATTTGAAAGGATTTGCGCTTCCTTTGTTTTTACCAGCAACCACCGCAAGATTTTAAAGGCATTTTCACTCTTGTCTTCAGTTTATTTCTATGTATCATATATAAATAATGGCGATCTTTTGTGACTATTTCAACTATTATTTTTTTTAAAAAAATAAATCAATGGAACAAATTAAGCCACAACTCTGGTAAACTCCAGTTACCCTTGGATCATACAGATCTATTTCAATCAGATTTCAGGTTATATGTTGGAAACTGCCTTGCTCACTCTGTGGGATAACCTTTGTCAGGAGAGAGGAGAAGTGTGACCCTGGTGATTCTGCTAGACTTTTATGGTGGTTTTCAATACCATTGGCAGCAGTGTGCTGGACAGGCTCTCTGAAATGGGGTGTTGAAGGTATGCAGTCGCAATGGCTCCCCTCCTAATTGAGGGCTGATTTTAGAAAGTAGAACTGGGAGATTACTGCTTGATCCCTAGACAGCTGTGCTTCAGGGCCCCACAGGGATCTACTCTTTCTCCGATCAGATTTAGCATCTACATGAAATTGCTGGTAGGGAGAGGTCATTCAGAGATTTAGGATGAGGGGTCACTAGTAGCCAAAGGACAAACAGATGTGAGGCTGTGCACAACCTGCTTGAGCACAACTATGGAACTGATAAGCATGAACAAACTTGAGACTTGATACAACCTCTGTACTGTTGGTGGGTAATTTCCAGCCTGATAAGGTAAAGATAAAGGGACCCCTGACCATTAGGTCCAGTCGTGACCGACTCTGGGGTTGCAGCGCTCATCTCACATTATTGGCCGAGGGAGCCGGCGTACAGCTTCTGGGTCATGTGGCCAGCATGACTAAGCCACTTCTGGCGAACCAGAGCAGCGCACAGAAACGCCCTTTACCTTCCCACCAGAGCGGTACCTATTTATCTACTTGCACTTGACGTGCTTTTGAACTGCTAGGTTGGCAGGAGCAGGGACCGAGCAACGGGAGCTCACCCCATCACGGGGATTCGAACCGCTGACCTTCTGATTGGCAAGTCCTAGGCTCTGTGGTTTAACCCACAGCGCCACCTGTGTCCTAGCCTGATACACTCCCCCTAAAACAGGAGTCTTAAGATCTTCTGCACAGATCTTCTCCAAGTACCATCTTTAACAGAGGTATGCTATGTGGATTTAAAGACGGAAGGGGAGAACTATGTACACCACCTTGAGCTCCTTGTCAAAAAGGTGGGAGATAAATGAAATAAATGGAATTATGCTATTGCGGAGGCACTTCTCTGTGGTGTTGTCCCAACTTTAGAACTCTTCCCTAAAGAGCTACATCCAGTCCCAACATGACTATCTTTCCAGCACCAGGCTGAGATTTCCCTGCTTGCATTTTTTATTTAGTTTTGGTGGTAACTGCTTTTCTTACTTAGCTGTGTTGTGTTTTAGCTTCTTCTATAATTTATTTCACCATTTGACTTTTTTTAAAATAAAAAACCATGTATTTGTGTTTTTTGAATTATTTTCAATTTTGTATGCAGAACAGAAAACCTGATGACGTGCAGCCAATAAATACTTTAAATAAAAATCAATAAAATGAATATTGTTTTATTTTAAACGGTTGGGTCACCTTGCTCCACAGCACCCTCAGGAGATTCCTGCCCAGCAAGCAGGCAGAAGGAAACTAGAATTCTGCTGTTTCCCTACTTCAAGCAATCTACATGGTGCAGCCCCAGATGGCT
This sequence comes from Podarcis vaucheri, assembly GCF_965113315.1. Taxonomy (NCBI): domain Eukaryota; kingdom Metazoa; phylum Chordata; class Lepidosauria; order Squamata; family Lacertidae; genus Podarcis; species Podarcis vaucheri. The sequence goes on along the minus strand of NC_138760.1, from coordinate 108,441,379 downwards.
CCATATACTACAGTTGCTCAGCAATGAAACTTTACTGGTACAACAGCATCTGGTGAAGCCTCGGCAGTAAGGCGAAGGCATTCAGGATTATTTCTTGCCATGGTGAGTTCGGAATGAATCAGTGAAATTATGTGCTAGCAAAATCTTCATTGTAGTGGTAATAACTAGTCAGTGCGCACAGCCTGATGGAGAGGGAATGCAACTGTTGACGCAATAAGGCCATATGTGAGAAGTCATAAATGGATTCTCGGTGCTCTTAAGAAACGAACAACCTGATCTTAATTACATTTCTTTTTTTTAACTTGGAAGTCAGTCCCATTTTTTTTCTGCCAAAGTGTGCTTTGGGATTGTAGCCCAAGAGAGTCACTGGCTTGCCAAAGTGTTAATGATTTTGGTGAATGGATGCGGGGGGGGGGGGGGTTGACTCTATACTCCTAACAACTCTCTCGTACCATCCTCTGCAATGCAACTTTATTCTCTGTCTTCTCCTCTTTATGTTGCCTATTTCCCCCCAGATTATCCCCTGCGCAGGTCCAGCGCTCTGTGTTTCTCCACACAGAGACACTGAGCATTCAGACTCGAGAAAACCAAGCACTCCAACGGCCGAATGGAGAACAGCTACAGCACAAAGCCAGATTCAAACCATGTTTTAAAGTGTCATTTTCTCTAGGCAATCCTCATATGAAATTCTAATCATTTTTCCATTGTACACATGGCAGGAAAAAAGAAAGGCTTTGCCCTATTGGACCTGTGGTTTCCCTTTTTCTAACTTCCGAAAATATTTAATTCAATTTCTAATTTTTTTTGGGGGGGGGGGATAAAGACTAATAGGAAGTAGTTTATGGGGCAGTTTCACTGGCATCACAAAGATCAGCTGAACAATATGGATTATATGAATGCATACCAGCAAAGGAGGAAGAATGTGGACAATTGATTTTTTAATCCCTCCCCCCCCCCCCCCACAGCTAGAAAAAATACCTCAGGAGAGAGGAACATCTAAGGGGTTCTGAACAAAAGTTTGGAAGAGCCAGACAGAAGGAAAGACAGCTTCAAAATGCCAGTCACAGAATATATTTCCGAATGTAACCCATCTGACGGTATTCATTCTAATGAGAGAAAGTGTCATTCCAGCCCAGCTTCCCTTAGCAACATTCTGTTGAAATCTCTGTTTGACGAGAGAAATACCATATCACCAATCGCCACAGTACAACTGCTCTGTCTCATGGTGTTTACAACAGTGACAGCTCCTGATGCTACCTTAAGGAGCACTAACCAGCCACACACATTTCCATAGGACGTTAAATTATTTTTAAGAAATAAAAAATGCACTGCATCTGGCTGGATTCCACTTTGGGTGGGGGGGGGGCTTTAAAAAAGGTATTGGTCAGGATTCAACAGAATAGTCATAGGTTTCCAGAAGGAGCCTCCTAAAAATAAATAAATCCCTGAACATCAGGGAGTTTCTGTTGCCACAATCTGTGAGAGCCTATTTCCAGAAAGAAAAAAACGGCGAAGCACTGGGTATACACACATCTCTTTGGATACAAGCCATTATATATTGTTGCGCATCATCCCAATCTCTGAATGGAGCAAGAATCCAGGCGCTCCAGACGCACTTACCCAGGGTTCGTGTTTCCTTTTCGAAATGAGGCACAGCACAGATTGTGGTGTCTTTATGATATACGCTTTATTTACACATATATACAACCTGAGCCTACGATGGAGGGGATCACACCACTGACATCCCAAGAGGGACTTCTTTCTCCCATAGCTGCAGCCGTGGATTCAAATAGATATCAGCCATGGCTCTGATCCTCTCTCTAGCTTTCTGTCTTCAACAGCCTGCTATCTTTTCCCCCTAGGTCACATCATGGACAACTCAACTCTAAGACTCTACTTTAAACTCTCCTTTTTTGTCTTGAGTTGAGGGAGGGGCCCCTCCATTTGCCATCTGGCACAGAGCTCCGTCTCTTTCCTAATGGTTCATCACCTTCCTTTTGTCCTCCTAATGGCCCATCACCTCAGTTGACTTCCTGGTCAGGAAACTGGCTTATATTTTAACATTTGAATTGACTAAATTCTAACCCCTACTGGACCCAGGAATTTTGGAGAGTCTGGTACAAACTCTTAACAATATATAACTTTTAATAGTGTAAGAACATACTGCAAAACTATGGTTTAGCCATGAAACCCAAGGCCTGTTGCTTCCATTTTTTACATTAAACCACAGTTCATTGTGTCCAGACAACCTATAGCAAATCTTTTTTTTTAATGATATTTATTGAGAATTTAAAATTACAGAGAGAAAAAGGGAAAGGAAAAAAGAGAGACAAAAAAAAAGAAATTAAACAATACAAGTTAATAGAAAGAAAAAAGAAAACAAAACAAAACACACAATACATCAAAACCAAAAACAAAAGCAAACAAAAAATTTAAAAACAAATCCAATATTCCCAAATCTTTATCTTTCGTTAACTTGTTTCATCGACCTCCTCACACCTCCGTTTTGTATTCTAGTTATTGATTATCTCAGCAAATCCTTTCCATCTTTCACTATATTCTGTCATTAAATTGCCTTAATTTATTTTAACCTTATCTTACCATAAAAAGCCCTAAAACTTAAAACTTATTTATACATAACTCCTTATAGCATTTCTACTAAAGCCAAATAGTTTTGTTCCAACATTTTTTCTAACACTCCTTAATTTTACAATAATTCTCTAAATGAATTTTTAAACTTTCTTCCAATCTTCATCCATCGTCTCTTCTTCCTGGTCTCGGGTTCTGTCAGTCTTTTCTATCCATTCCATCTAGTCCATCAACCTGGTGATCTTCTATCCGAGGCTCTTAAGTCTTTTCCATGTTCCTTCTGCAGATCTTCTTCATATTTATACCTGCACTTTACTTTGTCTTCTGCTGATCTTATTCTTAATTTCCTTCCTTTATCACTGAGGAGTAGATCTCGGGGAGACTCCAAACTAACAATGTCTTTATCCCTTCTCGACAGGTCAGCCCATTCTCCATAGTCAGCACTGAAATCCAAAAGGTATTTGAAGGCATGTTTCAAAGTCCCTCCAAAGTTAAGGGTCCCCACAACTCCAGACTCCCCCTGGCCCAAAACCAGATCCCAGAAGCCAAAACATCCCTGCATAGGGGGATCAATCCAACTTCCCATCTCCAAACCAAACGGTACTCCATCTCTCCAAATCTGTCTTTCTCCAGGTTCAGTCATCAAAAACAACAGCTTATGCTCCTGCAAGGCCGCGGCTCTCTCCATTTGTATTACTTGAGGTTCAACAACAACCTCCTCCTTTGTCTTCTGCACAACTTGCCCTGTCAAAGCAGATTCCTGGGTCGGTTCCTGAGTGGTTTCTATATAGGTATTCACTGTTTGTCCAAAATTATTAACTGCAACAGTCATCAAATCCATCTTCTCATGTAGCTGTTCCAGTAAAGCGCTTGTCTTGCAAAGAGCAAGCACTAAGGCTTCTTCAGGGCACATTCTTGTTCAAGGTCAATGTCTGGTTCTCACGATCTTTAATCTCTACAGCTGTAGAATTCCCCAGATCGACTCCAGCAACAGTTTCACAAGCTCCCTCTAGAGGAAACAATTTCTGTTTGTATCCGTCTTTTTGAAAGCAGATCCAGCAACAAAATTACTTTCGTTTTTCAAATATTTTGTTCCTTTTAAATGCAAAAGGAAACATTGGAATCAATATGTTTCTCTTTTTTAATTATCTGTCAAGAAACGTTTTATTTACAGTCAATGAACTTCCTCAAAACGTCTGTCTCTGGCACCCCGTTCCCAGGTTCAAGACGGTGGAAATTTATCTTTCTTTACTCTCTCTCCTGCAGGCTTAAACAATCTAAGATTTCCCCCCTGTTCTCCTGCTTCCAAGGGGGGTTTAGTAGTTTTAGCCGATGGAGATTTAGTCCTTTACAAACGACTTTCCAGACTTTAGCTTGCAATGTCTTTGCTTCAATCTATTTACAAAAGCGGAAGGCGGACTTCCTGTTTAGAACCTTCCCGCTTCGGTGCCAAATTAAGATGTTTCATAGTCCGATTTTCCGTTCTACTCATGGGTAGTTGTTTAAAGTCCAACTTTCCACAGGAAAAAGTCAGCGCTCTCCGGCAACAGCAATGCGGCTTCACTCCGTGAAAAGAAACTATAGCAAATCTTAATGAAAATGAGCTAGTTCTAAAAGTATTATTTGAAGTTGTTTCATTTCCACTAACCATAATTAAGATTAATCATAGTTTGTCTGGGTTCAAATACCAAAGTCAGTCAGAGCAGGTGGAAGCCTGGATAGGAGAAAGCTCATTTTTACCATGCAACGCCAATGATTATTCTTGCATCCAAGCCAGCCCAAACTAACCATGATCAACTGCTTCCCCTTAACATTTATAAATATTGAATGTGTATCAACATAAAGAGACCTACCTAAAGGCTGCGACAATCAGATACATCTGCTTTGGAGGCTGTATTGATATAATCTGCTTATCTGAATGCTGTTTTATCAGAATAGCACATGAGCGGGCCATTTTAAGCAGTAGATTGAGGGATTACCGAATCCCTCAAAGTATTTAAAATATTAAAAGTAATCTACCTTGGGGTCAGTGTGCGTGTGTGTGTGTGTATTTGAGTTACATGTTGCCAGGCTATATACCCAACACATCCCTGCTGCCCACTCCTTTCAGTTTTCATTTGTGTCATTATTTCAGAGTTTAGAGTAACAAGAAGTCTAACACTGAGTAGCCTTCACAGATTAAAGATGCCAACCCAATTACAGCCTTGCCCCTTATGTTTTGCAGCATTATATAATTGGTGTTTATTTGCTTTGATTTTTAGATGTTTTCTTTGATGTCAAACATTAATATTCATTGGTCCTCTAATGTTGAACTAATGAGAACCTTAAGTGTTTATAAGGATCCATTTAAATATTATGCTTTGAATGCTCGAGGTTTTTGTGTGTGGAATTGGAGGCGATTTTGATCTGAACCTAGAAGCTGACACGCTACCAGGTTCAACTAGATCGTAGGAGCCAATAACTGTTTGAGTTTGAGGGGGTGTCTTCTGGGCTAACAGAGAATCACTATCCATTGTATTGCGATTAAATCTAAAACTTCACACTGACACATTTGCACGGATGCCACAACAATAGCTCTGAAAGACTCAGTATTATGAGCCAAGGATCTGGCAGCAACTTTCTATGGCAGCACAGCAAAGGACCAGCAGCCAACACAATATGATCCAGTTACCACCCATAGAAGGTCAACGCTGCTAATATTAGCAGGTACACTATGTGTATCACACAGCTAGCCTCACTGTTATTATCCCTGGGACTGGGGTTACGAGTCTCTAACGTTGGTGTAAAATTTTATGACCTACATGCAGTGGCAGAGCTTCATGCTCCAGCACTGGGGGGGCAGAGAGCAGGCGTGCAGCCCGCAGGGGTGTGACGTGTGTCCTGGGGGCGTGGCGCACCGCCTGTGGGGGTGTGGCGCGCAGCGCAGGTGGGAGGCAGCCGCAATACCACTCCACCAGGATCGCTCCCCCACCCCCCTCTTCCTCCGCCAGTGCCTACATGGAAATTGCTAATTAATGCATGTCTCTTTGGGGTTTGGGGTTTTATCTTATTTTCTTTACAGTTATATTACTTACGTTGTTGTAACCCAGCCTGGGAACGTATTATGGCGAAGGGCAGGTAAGAGATCCAAATTAAACAATTTCTAGACTTAATATTAATTATATTTTCATCTGGCACATCCCCAAGGAGCACATCTGTTGTTTTTCAAAATCAGCTTATATAATTTATCTATTTTTTAAAAACCCACACACAGTAAAAAGCAGAAGACAGCAGCACATAATTAAAACTGCTGTATTTTTTCCGTGTATAAGACTATGGTTTTTTCCAAATTTCTAAAGTTTGAAATTGGGGGTCGTCTTATACATAGAAAGTTGCGATTATTTATTTCTTAATTTGGGGCTCAAAAAATAGGGGACGTCTTATACATGGGGGCATCTTATACATGGGAAAATATGGCATTTAGAACACAGAGTCTTCTACTGAAGGGTTGGCCGTATTTCAGAAAGTGAAAATCTGGACACAAAAGTCGTTCAGCTTTTTTCTTTTCTTTTCTTTTCTTTTTGTAAGAGGTTCTTTAGGTATTTTTTTCGGAATTCACCACTTCTGACATGGGCTCCTGACAGCCAAATCCCGGGAAATCTTAATGGAAAACACAGGCATTTGTTGTTGTTGCCATTATGTAAAGAACTTACTAAGTAGTCTGAAGGCTGCAGTGCTGCCTCTGTTTCTCTAAAAGATATTCAGGTTCTTTTTAAAAATGGGCAATCCAGCTGTAGTTGCTGTAGTGGATTAGTGCATGAGGTTGCCTTGACCCCACATGCTTTGAAAACAGATACAGGAATTCCCACTGGAAGCAATGGGGCTGGTTGGTGCTCCATTGCTCTAAGGGGGAATAGTACAGAAAACACAGTGGTACCTCGGGTTAAGTACTTAATTCGTTCCGGACGTCCGTTCTTAACCTGAAACTATTCTTAACCTGAAGCACCACTTTAGCTACTGGGGCCTCCCACTGCTGCCGCGCCACCGGAGCACAATTTCTGTTCTCATCCTGAAGCAAAGTACTTAACCCGAGGTACTATTTCTGGGTTAGCAGAGTCTGTAACCTGAAGCATCTGTATATAACCCGAGGTACCACTGTTTTTTGCCCATTCTGTTAATGCTGCAGTACCAAACAGATTTACCTGTGAGTTCAGTACGCTTGAACCCAGTGGCACTTGTTCCTGAGCTTACATAGGGCTTACAGCAAGCGGAGGTAGAAAGCACAGTGCTCTCTGTAAATTGTGGACTGCAACTTCCATCATCCCTGACCATTGGCCATGCTGGTTGAGACTGATGAGAGCTGAGACTCCATCAACGTTTGGAGCGAGTTACCCCAGGATTACACTAAGTACATGATTTTGTTCCTGGAAGTTCTCTTTCCCGCAGACAAATCTCGGAGGGAGGTGGAGATTTATGTCAATTCTGATCTTGGGCAGAAAAAAACAAACGTAATCCACTCATTAGGCTTAACAACAGAAACATCTTTGGAGACCTAACAGAAACATTGCAGAATACATCTGAAGAGCCATTACAGTTTGTCTTTAAGACTCTTCACTCACTTCTGTACCTTGCTTTTAAAACCAAAATCGATGCAAACAGCATCACGGGGGCAAAGGAATGATAACAAAATGCCAATGCAGAATGCAACGCTTATGTAACAGACTCACTGTTTTTATGGCCAAAAAAATAAAATAAAAAATGCTAAGAGCCTTTCCGATCACAGCCTCTCCCTCCACACAAAATATCGCCAGAAGTATGTATTTAAAAGAAACCTAGTTTTGTGCCAATTGTTGGTTGCATGATTGAAAACTGCTGTAATTAGCCATGCTTCACTGACTCATACTTGTATCCTTTTGTGGCTTTATTATTAGACCTCCTGAATTTTAATGAGCATGAATATTACAGTTCTAAGGGAATCTTTGTAATACACACACACACACACACACACACACACACACACAACCAAGTTAATCCCAATATCTTCCAAATGAATTATTTTAACTGACTAATATTTTATATGCAATACAGGGCAAGTTACCATAGCTAAGTAATTACCGCAACTTTTGCAAATCCTTTGAAATAACCACTTCGGGCCATCTTTGGAAATAAACCCATCTGGTTCCTTTCACAATCGAACACGTTCTCCAAGAATGGAGTCCTCAACGTGGTGCCAATGGGCACCATAGCACCCTCAGATGGAACCTGCTGGTGCCCATAAAGCCCTTCCATTTTTTGGTAGTGTTGTATTATTATTAAGGGTGGCTTTGGGGTGACAGAAAATCAAAATGCAAGCTTCTAAGCACCCCACCCTCATACTTCACTTTCACCAGAATACCTTTGAGTATATGGGGTGCTGTGACACTCCCTGTCAGAAACAACTATGAATTCAGAGGTGCTATGTGCATGTTGACGTCTAGAAACAAGGACTCTTGTTGTTGTATTGCGGGGATGATGTAGGTTATCACTGTGACCACTTGTTTCTTGAACTGGAAATAAATTAAGAATGAGGCACAATGGAAACAAAACTGGAATTTTATTAACAAGCACTCTCTGAAGGATAAGGCTTAGAGGTTTCGCTACTAAAGGCACAGAACTTGGTTTCAGTCACAGTTCCTTTTACAGATGTAATTAAGAACTTTGCTCATAACTTTCCTCTCTGTTTCTAATAAATCCAATTGCTCCTAGAATGGCTATCTGTTTTATTCTGGCTGTAAAATGCTTCTGGCTGATTCCTGCAATCTATTGCTTTCCCTAAGGAAATTCAAGACATGGTTTGTCCTGCCTAGCAAACCCATAACCGCCCAGCTGCTTCCTTAGCCAGGCCCTATCTGCTAGTTAAACGGTCACATTCCACCTTTTTTTTTTTTTTGCTTGCCGCTCACTCCTGATTGGTTGCTTCATCTGTCCGTCACACAAGCTACATCAGAAGGGAGACTGAAGCACACACAAACAACATGTATCATTGTGCTTTGAGCAGCACTTAAAAACAGGCAGGACTCTTGCACCCCACCCAGTTCAAAACTGGTAACCAATGCTGATTGTTAGACCTTTAAAAAACCTGGTAAACTTTCCAATGCCGCAAGCAACTACAATTCTATCACCGCCACACTTTAAGTAACAACGTGGCACACATAAATAAAGAGAACTGGTTCAACTTAAGCGTTCTACCATCAAAGTCCACCATTGAATCAGATAGCTAGTTTTGACTATTGTTTCAGCTCAATAAAGGTTATTAAGGTATTAAACTGCCTTTCTTTGAATTCTACAAACCAGCTCTCCCCATGACCTTTGCAGAGTTTTAAGATGTATACATATGCAGAATAAACAATATAATCTCTAAGAATATCCACAGAGCGCACCTGACCTTTGAAAACAGCGCAGCTAATTTTAATCAGATTTGTATAGCGTTAACCTCTGTGTCGACCTTTGTCGAGCTTTGTATAAATTCATAAACATCGTAGGAAATAACGAGGAACTAAAAGGAGGGGAGAGATCCATAATCCTTAAGCAAAATCATTTCAAGCAAGCTACCCAAGGAGTCACTTGGCACTTATGGAACAAGTTGCACAAAGGGTGTGATGTGGCCACATTGCTGCCAGGTTGACTGTCCTTGTTTGTTTGCCTACTAGAAAACCCAATATTACATGGCAAACACATTTGTTAAAAAGTGATGTTGCACCACAGCTGCCTAATCCATTTACAGAATTCTGCCATGATAGCAGGCCTCTTAAATTCAGCGGCGTAGCGTGGGTTGTCAGCACCCGGGGCAAGGCAAGTAATTTGCGCCCCCTAACCCCTAACCTGCCGCCGCTGCCAGCTTCTTCTTGCTGCTGCCTGGTCTGGTCTGGTGTGGTTCTCTCCCGCGCTCAGCGCTGCGCTGGGCAGCCGCTGCACTGTCCCTCCCCCAGATAGTCCCTCACTCTCTCTCCGCACCGCACGCCTGGCACCCACCCCCTCCACAGTGGGCGGCGACCCAGCGGCTTGGATCGGATTCGCACAGCCAGCACTGCAGTGAGAGAGAGTGAGTGAGCCAGGTAGGGGCAGAGAGCTGCGAGTGCGAGCGCCCCCCCCAGATGTTGCGCCCGGTGCGGCCGGGCCCCCCTGCACCCCCCACGCTACGCCACTGCTTAAATTGCAGTGTTACAAATCTAAATATGAGTATTCAATCAGCACAACTGAATTGGCCTGCTAAGTGCCTTTTGGCTCCTAGGAATGCATCTCACTAGCTGAGGCATAGGCAAACTCAGCCCTCCAGATGTTTTGGGACTACAACTCCCATCATCCCTAGCTAACAGGACCAGTGGTCGGGGATGATGGGAATTGTAGTCTCAAAACATCTGGAGGGCCGAGTTTGCCTCTGCCTGCACTAGTTGGTCTCATAGCCCTGCCCCTAGGTAGTGGTTTGTACAAGTGTACAACAACAATTGGGGTTATTGGTTTGTTTTGTTCTGGTTCCTGTTCTGTATTTTATTTTGTATTTTGTGTTTTTATTTTGTGTATTTTTATGCTGTGAACCTCCCTGAGATCTACGGATGAAGGGCAGCATACAAATTTAACAACAACAACAATTTATATTCTTCTTGCGCAAATCTCAGCTAACTGTATGTACAAATTCATTTTAAGGCGGTTAGTTACCCCTTAGCATTTCATATTCATGAGAGGGAAAAGATGGAACTGAAAAGTTGTCACCCTGGGGTGAATGTGTCTCAAATTAATTTGCGGCGGGGAAAACTGCTACACTCAAGCAACTTCCACATCACAAAGGGTAACACAGGTCAAACAAAGCAGGCTTTAGGCTTAAGCCAGTGGTTCTCAAAGTGTGCCGTGTGCCACACTGGTGCGGCAGGAAAGAATGGCAAGTGTGGTGGGAAGATTCAAGATAAATCAAAGAAACATTTAAATATTTCAGTGTAGTATAATATAGCATGGTATGGCAGCAAAACATATATATATATTTAGTTGTGTTCTGTTATAAATATTTTGGGAGAAAATATGTTTCTAGAAAATAAGCATCTAACTGCCTATTTCCATGTGGACTTTGTTTTAAACAAACAACAACAGATTGATTCAGAAATGGTACAGAATAGACTTATGGATGAACACATGTGAAAGTGATACAGGCCAGAAATAGTTAAGTCTTCCATATGGTATTAGCAATGATCACAAAATACATGCATGTAGCATTACCCCTTGCATAATTCACAGGAAGATGTAGGTACAATCTACCCAGCCACAAGACCAAGAGTACAGTAAGCAACCCTTCTCCAAGATCTACCACAGTTTATTATAATTTTGTTTGTTTGTTTGTTTGTGCCCCGCTCATCTAGCTGGGTTTCCCCAGCCACTCTGGGTGGCTCCCAACAGAATATTAAAAACTTGATAAAACATCAAACATTAAAAACTTCCCTAAACAGGGTTGCCTTCAGATGTCTTCTAAAAGTCAAGAAAGTTGTTTGTTTCCTTGACATCTGACAGGAGGGCGTTCCACAGGACAGGTGCCACTACCGAGAAGGCCCTCTGTCTGGTTCCCTGTAACCTTGCAGTGAGGGAACCGCCAGAAGGCCCTCAGAGCTGGACCTTAGTGCCTAGGATGAATTATGGGAGTGGAGACGCTCCTTCAGCTATACTGCCTTCCTTCAGACCAAGGCAGCAGACCCTTTCCTCCTTCCACTGAAACACGACTCTGAAATCTCACACAAGTGTTTCGTCGAAAGCAGAACAATGTCAATTTCAAAAAAAATATTAGCTGTGGATTTTGAGGACTGAATTCCTAGAGCCAAGCCAATTCATGTTTCCATTATTCAGCATTTCAGAGCGCTGCACCAATGCACAAACACAAAAGCCCACAGAAAAAGCCTTCATTATCAGTTATTAGTATTAGTAAGGAGATCCACCAGCAAGATGAAAAGCGCAAATGATGAGAAGCAACAAGCTCCCCTCTGTCTCTCTCTCTCTCTCTGGCGCGCACACTTTTCCTTTTGTTACTATGGCAATTCGGAGTTCAGAACATCTGCCTTCATTATCCAAGGCTTTCCAAAAAAAGGTGAGAGTGTGTACTTGAAAATTGGCCTCCTGGCCTATCTTGTTCGAATTCAATTACTGAACAAGGTCGTTCTTAAAGCATTAAGTGAGTATCCTGAACCTGATGCAGGAGCAAGAAATGCAACTGGAACAGAGATCAAGTATGAATTATTAGTGCGCAGGTGAAGCTATGTTTTGGGGAAGCTATTATTGCCCCAAATTGCTTGTGCTTTCTCATCAGAGGACATGAGCTCAAATTAGCTCCAGATTATGTGATGGTAAGACTGTAACTTATTTGCCTCCACGACACAAAGGATGTTGGCAACAGAGAACTGCCAACACCTCCAGAGGAGCCCTGAGAGAAGTGTAAAAGTAATCATTTAAACCACATTTTAAAAAAAGTTGTAGCTGTCTCCTTCTCACAAAATTCAATTTTTATATATTGTACGTTTCTTCATTCCAGCAATTTTCACCAGCTTGTAATTTTTATTTTTTATTTTTTTAAGAGAATGGCAGTAGTTTTTGGCCCACTTTAAATTGTGGAGCAAGCGAAATAAGCCATTTTATGAAATGTTCAACCTATTACCAAGTAACACGAAGTTGGATGAAAGCCTTTATTTTCAGAGCTATACCTGCACCTGTCCTATATTTGAACTTTAAATACCGACCCTTCTTCTTTCATTCGTACTCGCCTCCACGGCAGTGCCAACGAAAACAGAAATGGGGTTATCCATAAGAGTCTTGGGCACAAAGGGAACAGCTACACCTGGCATCCCATCAGTAGCTCTTAAAGATGTTAACAGGAGTTAAAATCACGTATTTTTAGGACACAATTGGGAGTCATTTCGCGAAAGCCTGGACCCAGGACTCTTAACATTTTTATTATTATTATCGTAATACAGCACAGTATTATGAAGCCTCTGAAAAACAAGCTTCGGAGCTGAGGGAACATCCATTATCAAGGTGCATTGCTCATTACAGCTGTTACTGAACATTTTCCTATATTACAAACAATAACCAGTACAGTCATACCTCGGGTTACAGATGCGTCAGGTTGCATTTTTTCGGGTTGTGGACCACTGAAACCCGGATGTACCGGAACGGGTTATTTCCAGGTTTTGGTGGTCGTGCATGCTCAGAAGCACTAAATTGCGCTTGGCGCATGCACAGAAGCGCCGAATCGCAACCCGCATGTGCACAGAAGTGATGCTGTGGGTTGCGTACGTGCATCCCACACAGATCACGTTCGCAACCCGAGCGTCCACTGTATTAGAACAAAATGCACCCACCCTTTCCAAAGATGTAAAGTCAGATAACATCAGAATTTGCATCCCTTAAATTGTCATATTCTGGTTGTGTGGCAGTTGCCACAGGCTAACACAGCAACCAAGATTTTTATAATGTAGTGTAGGTGCCCCAATCTTCTATTTTGCACTGCACCACAGGATCCAACTCCTAGGGGACAAGGTTCCTTCAGCTCCCCCCCTAAAATATTTGAGTGGGGTGCCCCCCTCCAAGTTGGTGGGCATTGCCATTCAAATGGTGTGTGTGCACCAGGTCATGTGATCAATGTTGAGGGCTGGAGCTTACCTACTTTTATTCAAGTTGGCACCTCTGCACTATACAGAATAAGGCAGGCATCCCCAAACTCGGCCCTCCAGGTGTTTTGGGACTACAATTCCCATCATCCCTGACCACTGGTCCTGTTAGCTAGGGATAATGGGAGTTGTAGTCCCAAAACATCTGGAGGGATGAGTTTGGGGGTGCCTGGAATAAGGTATGCCAATCCATCAGAAATGTGTCTTTTCGCTTCATCCCCCCATGCTATTTTTAGTTTAGAAGTTACTTTTTCTATCAGCACTAAATGCCAGATTTTTTTATACCGTGTGGTCAATCTCACAGTCTCCAAGAAGGTCCCGTATGTATCGACTGGTCAGCTTGACGTCGATATCAGGAAAGGTTCTAGAATAGATAATTAAATGGTCAGTCTGTGAGCACATAGGATACAATGCTGTGATTACTAAGACCCAGTATGGGTTTCTCAAAAACAAGCCATGCCAGAAGAATCTCATTCTGTAGAAGTGTATCTCAATTTCAGTAAGGCTTTGGACAAAGTCCCCCATGATATTCTTGCAGGGAAGCTGGTAAAATGTAGGCTAGATAAGGCGTCTTAGTAGACCACAAGCTTAAATGAATCCACAGTGTGATGCAGAAGTAGAAAATAAGCTAACGCTGTTCTAGGCTGCATCAACAGTAGTGTTCAGATCAAGGGAGGTAACAGTCCCACTCTATTCTGCCATGATCAGACCCCACCTGGAGTACTGTGTCCAGTTACGGGTGGCACAATTTAAGAAGTATATTGACAAGCTGGAACGTGTGGAGAGGTGGGCAAACAAGATGATCAAGAATATGGAAAACAACTTTATGAGAAAGAGTTGAGGGAACTGGATATGTTTAGCCTGGAAAAGAGAAGAGATATGATAGGAAGAACCTTTTGATGGTAAGAGCTGTTCAACAGTGGAAGGTGTCAACACCTTGGAAGGTGGTGGACTCTCCTTCCTTGGAGGCTTATAAGCAGAGATTGGATGGCCATCTGTCATGTTTGTTTTAGTTTAGATTTCTGCATAGTTAGGGGTTAGACTAGATTACCCTCATGGTCCTTACCAAGTCTATAATTATGGCTTTAGGCACGATCCCTTTGAATGTAACCACTCATAAATTGTGGGCTTACTGTATATCAAAATATTGGAAACTAGAACAAACTTGATCAAATCATAGTTTCCCGTTACAAATAAAGCAAGCCTAAAAATCTTAGGATGTACTCTTAAATTCTCAGCAACTGTCTACCACTACCTGAGTAATATTCTTGCTTTACCAAGTACCTAACTTTAAATTATCAGTGGTTTTAGGGGTAGAGGGGAAGAATGATTTGATTAATAAAAGAAAACAGCCTAAGAATATACATCCTAACATGTTAGTAATAATTATTCATTATTAAGTAGCTAGGAATCATTAAAAAATATTTTAGAGGTAACGAACAATAAAGCAAGCCAGTTCTTCTGTGGCTTACAACTCTTTAGCTAGACAAGTGACAAAGCTATTGATTTTGATGAGTTAGGTAACGAAGCAAAGATAAGAATCAAGTAAGTGAATCCAGGATACTAGGAAGGAATACACACCTTTGGATATTTACCTTAAGATTTCATCTGGCCAGATGGAACGATTCCCTCCCCGCATCCTCCTCCCACCATGTGCTGCTTCAGGAGCTCTCCCAATTTCCAAGAGCCAATTCAGGACAAGGGGAGAAAAGCCCATTTGCGCAAGCGTAAGTCCTTGTGCAGGCCTTTCATGGACGGGGCTCATTAGGTGAATCCCACCCAAAAATATTTCCATCCCATATATAAACAAGTGGTCAGGGGATAACTTTTTGTTTTGCTTTTTATCCACCAGTTGAACACAAAGCCGGATTTCTGTCTTTGATCCGGAAGGCACATAACCGTTCCGAGCTGTTTCATAAACACAGAGACGACCTTTCTGCTCCTTAGTCCTGCAGTTGTCAAAGCATAAATTGTTCCTGATTAGGCACAGGAAGTTGCTCAGGACCACTTCCTCCAGTGTCCCTCCCATCCAACTTATCCTTGTGTTCTGAAAGGGCCAGAAGATGATGCCCAACTCCTCGAATCAGTTCAACATCTCTCTGTATGTCCTCACCTGCTCTCCCTGGTACTTTGTTTACTGAGGTTGTTGTTTCAAAAGCCTGAAGAAACATCACAGCCCTCAGCCCTCTATAGCCCCCTTTTCCTCTTCTTTCAAGCTATAAACAAAACGAAAGCATCACTAGCGAGGAAGCTTCTTTTTAGATACAGTCATACCTTGGAAGTTGAATGGAATCCGTTCCAGAAGTCAGTTTGACTTCCAAAATGTTCAAAAACCAAAGTGCAGCTTCTGATTGGCCGCAGGAAGCTCCTGCAGCCAATCAGAAGCTGCAGAAGCCCCGTCGGGACGTTCAGCTTCCAAAAGAACGTTTGCAAACCAGAACAATCACTTCCGGGTTTGCAGCATTCGGGAGCCAAAATGTACAAGTTTCCGGGTATTCGACAACCAAGGTAAGACTGTACTGCTACAAAAGTGGCATTCCCTTTAAATAAACCAAAACTCAGTGGCCCATGTTTTCATTTGACTTCTTTATCTTGGCCCCATACAAATATATTTCAAAACAGAATGCTTTCCAATGGTACTGGCCATTCGGCCTGTTAATTGGTAATTGCTTTAAAACAGCACAAGCAATGTGCAGCTATTAAAACCTCTTCATAAAATCACCTGACAACCTGCAAACAAGAATCAATACTGACTGTTTGGTCTAGCCATGCATGACAATGCATCATTAATTTTTACAGGGAGGCTGCTAACGGTGCTGCAATGCCAACATTACTTTGCAAAATATATGTGTGCAGAGCCAGATACGAACATTAAGGTGATCATGATCTACTTAGTCACAGCGCTGGGAGCAAAGTTTGCACATAACCCTGATAACAGAGAAACGATAGAGCACGTTCACCTGGGGGGGGGGGGGTAAAGTTAGGGGGTGGGAGAAGAAAGTCAAGTATTTCAATGAGAAATGTCTTCGGGAGTGTAAGCTAGGTTAGAAGAAAGCCAAAGAAATGTCCTCTAGTCTGTTACTTCTCAAAGTGCTCTGCTCTCAGATGATGCTTGTGACCCACATATCTGCTTTGATGCTGCAGTTTTTCATTTGCTTTCCAAAAGCGATGCAAATTCTTGAGACCGAGCGAGGAAATGGTGAGGGCGTAAGAAAAAGAGCAGCCAGTGCTGTAGGCCTGTATTACCTCTGTCACCACATGTTCCAAAGGCATGTAGCTCCATAAACTATGAACCCACAAATCTGGCTCCCCACACACCAACACCTCTGCCAGAGTTTGGTGCTAGTTTGGTGCTGATGTTATGAAACAGGATGGTCAAACAATTATGCCTGGAGTTCCTTTGGAGTTGTGATGGCCTGGGAATCTGATTCAGAGGCTGAACCTGAGGATTTGCAGCCTGCACAGGAGTCCCTGCCTCCAGAACCAGCTGAGCCGGGGCTGGGGCCTGAGCCTGAAAGGCCCTCACCAATGCCGGATCCTCAGGAGCAGACACCAGCTGAATCCGCTCTGGCTCCGGAGGTGATCGAGGACCCATTGCCTGCAGGTGCTCCTCTCCTCAGCCCTGTCAGGGGAAGGTGAGGTTGCCTCTGAGTCCGGTAACCCTCCAGCCTCTCCGGAGCTGCAGAGGCTCAGGGCAGAGAGGCGGAGGGAACTAAGTTCTCGCAGGAGGAGTGCTCACCTCCAGGCCAGGAGAGGTGAGTCACCTGTGGACCGGGACTGCCCTATGCCTCAGAGGAGATAAAGGCCAGCCCGCCCAGTCCCAGGTTGCGGGAGCAACATCATTGGTTACCTGTTCCTGCCGGCACCCTGTCCTGCTTTCTGCCAGAGTTCCTGACCACGCCCGACTCCCTGCCTTGGACCCCGCTTCAGCCTCGGACCGGACACGGACCACGCCGCACAGTAACCGCCCCCCCCCCCCAGGACCAGCACAGGAGTCCCTAGTGCAGCCCACTACACCTCTCTACACAAATTTAATAAATATAAATTCAATTAATTATTATTATTACTAAATCATCAACCAAGCCAGAACCTGACGCCCTTACTTGGGACAGTGAGGCTGCAGCATCACATACACTAACAGTTTCCTTGCCCCTCGTTCCCGTCCTATGACATTTAAATTAGCAATGAGGGTGTTCAAGGAGTGTAGTGAGAATGAAATTTGCAACCTGCCAGCATTTGTAGCCAAAGGGGAAGGGCGTAGAGTGGGTGGTGGCGGCCTTTGATCAGGCAGAAGGCAGGCTTGGATTTCAGGGGTGGTTAGGGTGACAGCATGGGCTGCTGCTTTCTTTCAAAGCTATTTTGGAAGGGCAAGAAGTGGAATGTGGGGAAAAGGCCTAGGTCAGAGCTTTCCAAACTTTTCGTGTTGGTGGCATACTTTTTAGACACGCATCCTTTCGCAACACAGTAATTCCGTTTTACTAGCAAACCAGAGGTTAAACTAACCCCTTTACAGCCCCTGGAAGAGCACGGGGAGCGGTCATCATGACACACAGTTTGGAAAGCTCTGGTGGAGAATTGAAAGCTACAGTGGCGCACGAAGAACCAGAGGGAACAGGCGATTGAGGGTCAGAAGTAGCATTGGTGAAGGGAATTGGGGCAAGTAATGCACACTTTGATGATAGTTTACTGCGTATCCCAAGTATAACTCACCCATGAATTTCCTGTACCAACTCAAGAGCCTGATCTTCATGGGCCTGCTTTGAAGGTCTGCTACAAGGTTTTGACCCTGAAACCACTTCTGCTTCAGTCTAACACGGTTTGTAAACAAGCTTTTCTGAGACTAATCCCTAACTCTGCAAAAATCAGCTCTTTACCCCAGGAATTGGAGCATCTCAGTAGCCAAAGATCATTAGTCATATTTCAGGAGCTTGTTACTTTTGGTACCTTTTTTCAACACTTCATGGTTACAAATGAAGACAGCAGAAATGATTACGGGAAATAAGAGAAGACTCACATGTCTGCATGATCACTGAAGTCCCATATAACAGAACCACCACTGCACAAACTCAAGTTTCACATATATCCCATTGTTCTTCCAAAGAACACAAAGCACTCGTGCAGCATTGAATACAATTCCTAGAGTCTAAAGTGTGATTTCAATTTTTATAAACCTGATCTAACTGAAGGGGCTCCTCCAGATGACCTGTTTACTGCACATTCAACATTATATCCATGCACGAAGCTTATGTGAGGTTACACAATGTCTCATCTATACTGAACACTTACAGGTAGTCCTATTTGTGGGGTGGCTATACAACAATGAGCTTCCATTCCGATTTGTTTGCATGGCTATATGTTTTCATGATAATCAATGGTTTATTCCTCATTTTTGGTGTATTTCCCTGTCACTTCCCTAACTACAAAAAGTTTTGGGTTTGTTTGTTTTTTAGGTGGAAGTGTTGTGCCAGAGCAACAGACTACTTTAATCCATTTTAATTGCGCAAACCTAAATTTCTGATATGCAACTGAATCTTTCCCACAAAATACTGAGTTGACCAAAGGATAACCCACCCATCTCTTGCACAATTGGCCACTTCCTACATGGTGGCTCTACATACATACATGCATAAATAAATATATACATAATTTTATATGTATGTCCC
Source organism: Podarcis vaucheri (assembly GCF_965113315.1). Taxonomy (NCBI): domain Eukaryota; kingdom Metazoa; phylum Chordata; class Lepidosauria; order Squamata; family Lacertidae; genus Podarcis; species Podarcis vaucheri. The sequence goes on along the minus strand of NC_138760.1, from coordinate 108,422,469 downwards.
CTTTCCACAGTTCAAACCATGCTCAAGGCAGCTTACAACATAAAAAATACATCACTACAACATAACGAAAGTAATTATAAATAAATAAAACATTAAAAAATACACAACCAAACAGTTTCCACATAAATCACAACAAGATCTAAAATAGATACAAAAAAACAAGAGCAACAACCCCTGTCCCAACAAAACCCCCTAAACAATGCACCATCCCAAGAGCCTGTTCAGTAGCCTTGGCTTTTGTAGCTGGAGTCAGTCAGGGCCCTGCCCACCCAGGCCAGGTGGAAAAGGCAAGCAAGGCAGGGAGCAAGTCTTCCAGGACTCATAGCCAAGATGGTATTTCAGCTGCGAAAAAGAAATATGAGGCTACCGCGAGAAGGCTGATTGGGAAACTTAAGCTTTCCTTAAAAATGACTAAATACTGGAAGCAACCCATTTTATTTATCTTACTGTATGGTATATCTACAGCATTTAGCAGAAAAATTCCCAAGTGCCTGGCAGAATACAAAAAAAAAAAACCCAAACAAACCCAGACTATGTAATGAATATGCAGAAGAGGATTTGGAAGACAGCAGATGACAAATGGAACACGAGTTTACAGCAACATAAAACAGCAAATCCTTTCATGTATATACAAGGTTATCACTTGCAAAGCGGCAGGGTAATCCTGCTTGAAGAGAAAGGTTGCAATAGATGACCCAGGTCATCCTCTACCCCGCCAACACCCCAATCCTATCTGCTGTGGGCCTTCTAGCAAGATATGTCAGTAATTCCAGGTAAGAGCTTTCTTAGTAAACTCTGAAAGCTAAACAGCACATGAAGCAATTAACAGCACAATCCTATCCATTCAGAAGCTTGTGTTCAGTAGCGCTTACAACCAGGTAACTGTATATCGGATTTTAGTCAGCATTAACAAAAGCTGCAGTCCTCGGCTCTATTCACACTTCACCATGCACTCACTCAGTTTCCAGGGCTGGGTTCTTAATCTGTGCTTAAACAACATTATCTAAAATGTATATGCATCCTGTATTTTGTTGTGATGCATTGTTTCATATCGATTGGGAGTCCTTAAGCCATTCCCAGTTTGTCTCTGGCCGAGGCCTGAACCCCTTTACAGAGGGTGAGGACATCCCTGCCCATGAACACCCACTGGTGTGTACACAAACAGAAACGAACCCGACACTAATGAAGTTGTGTTGATGTGGACAGCTAGAGGGGAAGGAGCTGTGAAATGCACCCAAAACCAACAACCCTTCACTGTGCTCTAAGGCGGTAATGTGAACACATTCCGACACACACTTTTATGCTTAAGGCCCACTGAACTTTAGCTGGACTCAGCGTTTGAAGTGAACGTGCCTAGGTTCAGGCTGACAAAGAAGTTTGCTTTCACACTACAGCAAAGCAGGTTCCATTTGCAGAGGTATATAGTTCCTTGGATTTGCCCGCAGCTCTTTGGAATGGAAATCATTCTAGAACTAATGTGAAGCTTTGCTGTAAGTGGAAAATGACACACTTTAAACAATGGAACAGTTCACAAAGGACGCCTGGGTGTACGTTCTGTAATAGTACAGCCTCATGCAACTGTCTGGTACCTCATCCCACATTGCAGCTGATGTTACTAAGCACAGACTCCAGGGCTTCAACATCCAACTTTTCTTCCCATCTCCACCCCCTTGCTGTTTACAATCTTCCTGACAAGAAGTTACAGAGAATACCAAACGCTGCATACTACTTTGTAACATTTGGCTTGGCCTAATAAAGGTACAGTGGTACCTCGGGTTACATACGCTTCAGGTTACATGCACTTCAGGTTACAGACTCTGCTAACCCAGAAATAGTGCTTCAAGTTAAGAACTTTGCCTCAGGATGAGAACAGAAATCGTGCTCCGACGGCACAGTAGCAGCAGGAGGCCCCATTAGCTAAGTGGTGCTTCAGGTTAAGAACAGTTTCAGGTTAAGTACGGACCTCTGGAACGAATTAAGTACTTAACCCGAGGTCCCACTGTACTGCCCTAGTATGCATTGTATATTTTTCCCCATGGGCCAACGTACCTACCTTTGTGTTTTAAAACACATAGCGGCGGAGGAAGCCGCTCAGGCGCCTGGGGCAGCGCGCCCTGGGGCGAGGGCAGGGTGAGCCACCCATAGGGGTGGGGCGAGGGCAGGGCGCACCATGGAGCCTCCGGAGTCTGCCTGCCTCCTCCCACTCACCTGCCCTACAGCTGGGGGGGAGGCAGTGGGTGGCCCGTTTGGGCAGCATGGAGCCTGTGCATGCCCAAGCCACTGTGTCTCTTCCAGGAGAGACATGTGGCTTGGGTGTGCTGCAGGCCTTCCGTTGAGTGCCGCCCGGCATTTTGTCACCCCCCCCCTCAGTGGTGACACCCAGGGCAGCCCACCCCCACCACACCTTCCTCCACCCCTACACACACACACACACACACACACACACACACACCGTCTTACTTCCCACAGGCAACCAGACAAGTGGATAGCCACAAGCCTCTTCTACAACACAGAGTATATTTGTATTTAAAGCAGACATATTAAACCACATTCGCTGAAACTAAGCTGGTTTTCTGCAAATGCTGTAATCTGTTTTCAGGGCTTTGTAGCTTGCATAGCGTATTTATGATTTCCAGAAGGTGAATGGAGGTTGCTCAGGTTTGCAAGGTAAGGCAGATTTCCTCAGCGTTTCCCAAGATAAACATTGTGAGAAGTGATCACTGCATCTCATCACCACTTCTTAATTTGCCTAGGGCTGCAACCATGCATACATACACTTACTAGGTAGTAAGTCTCAATGAACTCTGTGGGTCTTACTTCTGAGTAAATATCCTCCAGATATCGTCATGCATATTTTACAACAGTAAAAACAAGGTAATAAATGATACAAAGTGCAGATCAACTTTCGCTGAGAGAACAAGATATTTGTATCCTTTTGTGATGACACACCAGAATCGGCACCACTTTTATATAAATTGATACAAATGGGCGATGGAAAAAAAGTGATGCTTTTGTATGAAAAGTGCCTCATAATGTGCTTTAAAAGAAACTGTGAAAATATTTATCCAGATTTATTACTGACAGTCTCTGTAGCTTTTTCTATAATAGACTGCACTTCTAGGGGATATTTGTAGATTGATAGCAGAAAGTGGCAATAGATTGACAACTTCTCTCCCTATGTTAAGCCTAAGATTGCATATGAGAACAAATGCAGATCACAACTAATTCAAGCAAGTTACAAACTCATAACTGGCTGATTCTTAAAGCAGAAACAACCCAGATTCAACAAGCCATTTTCCAGCTGTTTCCCCCATTTTTCATGCTTCATCCATCTTAGGTCCTTCATAAACCACAAGGGGATGTGCAGAAGGGAGAGGAAGGAGAACAGACCTGGAGGCATCTATATCGATTCCCCTACCAACTTGCTGTTCCATGGGTTAACAGAGCAGTCAAAGTCAGTGTGAACAACCTCCAGAGAATACTCCACCTAGCTTCAGTAATCTCCAAAACCACATGTGAGTGTGTGTGTATACTCAGTGCAAATAGCTCCTGCCTTTGAAGATTGCTCTCTGGAGGCCACAGTGGAATACCTGAGTGAAACAGAAAAGTCTGCAGTTGAGAGTCAACTGCTAACAGATTCTTATTATCTCATGAAGTTTTGTAAGGCAGAGATATCCAGGAAAGACGTCCCAGTGTTTCTAATTCTGTATAATGAAATGTTAGCAACATTGATTCACAATGAAGCTAGGAATATAAAGTACAAGAGCAGGGTAAAAAATGGTAAAAATAGCATCGTATGCAAATGACACATCACTGCCATACATATGCAATGCTATAAATAAACTGGACCTCTGAATGATAAAAGCATAGCCAGGATTTCAGATAACACAATAAATAGATCTAGAAGAGAACTTTATACAGATTAGTGTAGTGAGAATTCAACAAGCATAAGAAAGAGTTCTTGCTTTCATTAACAAGTTATCTGTAAGACATTCGGAATTATACTTGAGGCTTCCTTCTGGTATATCCTGTTCCACTTTCTCAACATTATACAAAACTCTGCTGTCATAATCATTCACCTCTTGCACACAGCAAGGAACACAATCCTTCAATTCCTTACATTGCCATTGTCCCAGTCTTTCCCAATCAAGCACCAGCTTGCCTCCGTAGCCTTGTCCTATCCTATTTCTTTGCCCTTTGCCCAAGGCCTTCCCTCCTCCATGGTGAATTGACGCCTCCATCTTCACCACCTTCAGCCACCAAAATGTCTCCTGTTCCCGTTAAAGGCTCCACCCATATATTCTGTTACAAATTCCAAACTCCTTCTTAGAACATCTGTGGGACAGTATTGCCCCTCTCCTACTGCAAAGCACTCCCCAAACAATTTTTCCACGAAGCAGTTGGCTCCATCCCATTAATCCTCATTTGTAAGGATGATGAAATTTGTCTTACTGCATTCATAGTACTTGCATTTGTGCCTTTACTCACCTCTTCTATTCCACTCCTTGCTGCTTTTGCCGCTTGTTCCTGGTGTCCATCTTTTTGAGCAACTTAAGAAAGCTCTTGGACTTCAGACATGACATGTCACTTTCTTCAATATCAAAAACAATATTGTAGAAAAAACCAACACACCCAAAAGCCTCATTTATCATTACTGAAAGAATAATTCAGAGTAGACCTATTGACGTTACTAGGCATGCCTAACTTAGATTCACCAATTTCAATGCATCTGCTCTAAGTAGAACTTAGTTGGATACAACCCACAGTACAGTGGTACCTCGGGTTAAGTACTTAATTCGTTCCAGAGGTCCGTACTTAACCTGAAACTGTTCTTAACCTGAAGCACCACTTTAGCTAATGGGGCCTCCCACTGCTGCCACGTCACCAGAGCACGATTTCTGTTCTCATCCTGAAGTAAAGTTCTTAACCTGAAGCAATATTTCTGGGTTAGCGGAGTATGTAACCTGAATCGTATGTGGCCTGAAGTGTATGTAACCTGAGGTACTACTGTATGAACAAGGCCGGCCCAGGACATTTTGCCACATGAAGTGAAACAGAAAATGCCGGGGGGGGGTCCTCTGCTCCCACCGTCACTGCCTAAGGTGACTAGAGGTGGCCTAGGGAAGCCCCAGAGAACTGAACGTGGTAGGGGGGGGGGAGAAAGAGGCAGGAGAAGAACAGGGGGCAGCAGCATGGTTGAGGCGGCAGCGGGCAACAAACACAGAAGGCGAGGAGTGGTGAACTCCTGGGCCCCCCATATCTACAGTCCCTCACTGAGCCACATGGTTGGGACAGCCCTGGGCATGAGGTGTGAACTACATCACAGAAAAAACCTAAAGGATTCCCATTTGTTATTAAATTTACATGTTTTTAGATACCTTTAAATGTTTTGAATTATGGCAGGTTATAAATTTAATAAATACGTATCAATAACTGATCAGTTGTGTATACCATATAGAAAAAAAATGTGGGGGAAGGATAAAAGTAGACCAGCAGAGGATTGGACACACTGAGGAATTACGTAACAACTGAATGGTAAATCATTATCTCCAGATATACATTTCTTCAACAGTCAATATAAACTAATAATGCACTGGTATCTAACTCCCTAGGAGTTAAAAAAAATGATGTATGGATCACAACAGCGGAAGTGTTGAAGATATAATGGAATACAAAGGGGTTTTCATCCATATCTGATGAACTTGTCTTGCAGTAAAATATATTTTGCTTGGAAGAATGAAGTAAAACTATAGCAGTGATGCTGTACAAATTTCATATGAGAATAACCCCGCCCCCCAGCCCATCAAGTACTGGTGGCCCACTGGAGAAAGTCTTCAGGAGGGATTGCTCTAACTGCCACAGCAGTTCAAAAATTCAAAATTCACTTCCTAGATAGATCCTCAGGAGCTGCACCTGTAAATTTCAACTTAAGGTGTAAATTCCACCTTAGTCCAAACATCTGTTTCCTCAAGTTATTTTCCTAATGGCGACCCCCAATTTTAAGTGTTCAGTTTCACTGCATTGTCATGAACATACCGGTACTTGCCTGAAGTGTGCTGTGGCAGTGAAAGGGGATAATAGTAATTATTAAGCAACAGAAGGTTGCTTGATCAGTCTCTGAGGCATCCACAGTTCAGATCACTTCACCTCCAGAAAAATGTGGCGGACAAAAGATCAATGAAAATGGTGAGGTAGATACATTATCTTCCTTATAAAGAAAAGCTGAACCAGCTTAAATAAAAACCAGCTTTCTTGGGAGATAGGGAAGAAGTGTCAGGATAGCAAAAAGTAATATTACCAAACCCCCCCCCCCAAAAAAAAAGTGTAATTGGGGTGGGAGGAGACAATTTAAGAAAGAATTTTTTCATTTCCTTTCAAAATATAAAAACCCTGTTGGTTGATTGACTGATTGACTACTAAGGTCCCAAGATGGGTGACAACATTAAAAACAATTTAGAACAACTTGTCGTCCCTTGACAATTGTGCGTAAATGGATTTGAGCCCAAGGAATTTCTCAGAACACACAATTAATCTATGGAACGAATAGCCACATGAACTTTGTGGTGGGTACTAGTTTAAAATGCTTGCTTAAAATAATCAGATGAAACACAGAGAACACATCTGTTAGGGGCTGCTAGCTGGGGCAGCCAGAGTCGCATTAACTATGTTTTAGAGACAGCAAGCCTCTGATTACCAGATGTTAAGTACTAACAACAGGGATGGCCATCAATATCAAGCCCAGCTTGTGACTCTCCTTGTGACATATGGCGGCCAACTCTTAGGAAACGGGAATGCTCAGCTAGATAAACTCTTGGGCAATCCCTGTGCTCTTAAGCTGCAGCTCCACGCAGAAACATGAAATCAAGAGAGGCAGGGTTGAAAGCTATCATAAACGTGCAAATACATATAATCAGTAACTATCTAAAATGCTTTCAAAGCATACTTTTCATTTCCACAGTAATATAAATGAAACACTAGCTATGTGACAACATAATTAGCTGTGTCAATAAAGTCAGTGAAACTGGCAAGATTACTTTCCAAATTCTGGAAAATAAGAGCTCTTGAGATTTATGCATGTTAATTCTTACACACTGCCACAAGAATACAACCCATTTGTCTCTGAATGTCTACATTCAATTAGATGCACTTGACAGATGTTTGCTCCTTAACCAGTGATTCATTTAGAAATTTGTAACCATTTCTAGGGTCTACAGTTCTCCAGAACTGCTGTCTATTCATTTAGGACTTGCATAAGATTTAAACAGATTAAAATTACCATTACCATTTTTTAAGAGAGTTGATTAAGTAATTTAATTAAATCTAATTACTTTTGAATCTCCATTCAACACAATATCAAAGTTTAATGTGGAGTAAAAATCATAATATTCCACAGGGTATTCCCCTGGGCAACTGTAATTTCTTATCTGCTGGAGAAAAATATACTGGTCAAACTGGGCCAAGTCAAACCAACTACAACTCAGTACTTCATATTGAAGGGCCACTTAAAACTTATGTACAGTATTTCCCATACAGAAGGGTTTTTTTGTATAGGAAAAACATCAAAACCCTGAACAAATTTTGATGTGCAGTGATCACTCTTATGTCTATTTTGCTGCATGTACATGCATTGAAGGGGCGAACTGACAAGTTAATTACATTTAGCTTTCATGAGCACTCCGTATCTCCCATTCAGTGTTTGTTTGTTTTTTTAAAGGAAAAAAGGTAATTTAGATGTTCTGTCTCTTTACAGTGCACAGAATGTAACTTTAAAATTAGGAGTACCATTCAGCTGTCATTCAAAGAAGATTTAAAGGTGCTCTGAATATATTAAAATGCATTGGAGAGGAATATGAAAAGCAGGTTATGCAATCAAGGAAACTAGTATCTGCTGGACATTGCAGACATCTTGCCCTGGGGGAGGAAAAAGGTGAAATGCGTAATGCAATTTTTCCATTAAACATTTCAGTGATTCAATTGAAACTTAAGTGGCCAACATCCTACCACATATTTCAGAATGTCTTATTTAAATCACCAACATCAAATATTTGAAAATGACTTACTAGGAGATCTGCCTGGAGGTAGGACATATTGTTAGCAATTATTCTTCCACCTGAACTTTATAAATGTGTGCTTCGGAATGTTATGTTTCAAATTAATTGTACTGCTCTCTTTGTAACTAATTGCAATACATCCTAACTGTATCCCCAGAATGAGTGTTGCATACATCTAGTAATTTAATGTGTTATTTAAAACAAGTCACACCAAGGTCAGAATCATATATATATATATATAACATTTGCCTAATGATACTGTTAATTTACCGAGGAAGGAGAATCGACACTGTACACAGAACGAGGGAAAACTATTGCAAAATATGACCTAGCACTGCCAAAATGTGTCAGCATTGTCATTCAGTTTTTGGCACTTACTCCCTCCAGATTTCTGGCTATTTGTCCCTGTGCAATTCTCATTTAAGAAGTGTATGTAAGAAGTGTATTTAAGAAGTGTATGTAAGCATGGGAAATAAACAAGATGAGCTTGAGCTCTTGGTACAGCAAACTAAATATGACATAATAGGCATCACTGAAACCTGGTGGGATAAGTCCCACGATTGGAATGTAATAATGGGGGGATACAATCTATTTCAGAGAAACAGACCAGACAAGAAAGGAGGAGGAGTGGCGTTATATGTCAGGGATGTGTATACCTGTGAAGAGATCCAAGATTTAGAACCTCAAAGCCAAAGTGAGAGCATTTGGGTCAAAATTAAGGGAGAGAAGAATAACAGAGACCTCATTGTGGGAGTTTACTATAGATCCCCAAGCCAAACGGAGGACATAGATGATGCCTTCCTGGAACAGATGGCCAAGCATGCAAAAGGAAGGGAGATAGTAGTAATGGGGGACTTCAATTACCCGGATATTTGTTGGACGTCAAACTCAGCCAAGAGCATAAGGTCAAACAGATTCCTCACTGGCCTTGCAGACAACTTCATTGTCCAGAAAGTGGGAGAAGCAACAAGAGGAACAGCCATTTTAGATCTGGTCCTAACCAATGTTGATGACCTGGTTAGTGGGGTAGATGTGGAAGGATCATTAGGCGCGAGTGATCATGCTCTTCTGAAGTTTACTATACAGCGGAAAGGAGCAGCCAAGCATACTAGGACTCAATTTCTTGACTTTAAGAAAGCCGACTTCATAAAACTTAGGGAAGTGCTGGGTGAGATCCCATGGACAGCAATACTAAAAGGAAAGGGAGTTCATGATGGCTGGGAGTTTGTTAAGAGGGAGATAGTAAAAGCACAACGACAGGCAATACCAATGAGACGGAAACGTGGAAGGTGCCTAAAGAAGCCAGGGTGGCTATCTAAAGAACTTTTAACTGAATTAAGATTAAAAAAGGATGTGTACAAAAAATGGAAAAGGGGGGAAACCACCAAAGAGGAATTCAAACAAATAGCCAGCACGTGTAGACACAAAGTCAGAAAAGCTAAAGCACAGAATGAACTCAGGCTTGCTAGAGAGGTTAAAAGCAACAAAAAAGGCTTTTATGGGTATGTTCGTAGCAAAAGGAAGAACAAAGAAACAGTGGGGTCACTCAGAGGAGAAGATGGTGAAATGCAAACAGGGGACACAGAAAGGGCTGAACTCCTCAATGCCTTCTTTGCCTCAGTCTTCTCCGATAAAGAAGACAATGCCCGACCTGAAGAATTTGGAGCAAATGATTCAGCAAAGGAAACACAGCCCAGAATAACTAAGGAGATAGTACAAGAATATTTGGCTAGTTTAGATGTATTCAAGTCTCCAGGGCCAGATGAACTGCATCCAAGAGTATTAAAAGAACTGGCAGATGTGATCTCAGAACCACTGGCAGTCATCTTTGAGAATTCCTGGAGAACAGGCGAAGTCCCGGCAGACTGGAGGAGGGCAAATGTTGTCCCTATTTTCAAAAAGGGGAAAAGAGAGGACCCAAATAATTACCGCCCAGTCAGTCTGACATCAATACCAGGGAAGATTCTGGAACAGATCATTAAGCAAACAGTCTGTGAGCACCTAGAAAGGAATGCTGTGATCACCAATAGTCAGCATGGATTTCTGAAAAATAAGTCATGTCAGACTAACCTGATCTCGTTTTTTGACAGAATTACAAGCCTGGTAGATGAAGGGAACACAGTGGATGTAGCCTACCTTGATTTCAGCAAGGCATTTGACAAGGTGCCCCATGATATTCTTGTAAAGAAGCTGGTAAAATGCGGTCTTGACTATGCTACCACTCAGTGGATTTGTAACTGGCTGACTGCCCGAACCCAAAGGGTGCTCATCAATGGTTCCTCTTCATCCTGGAGAAGAGTGACTAGTGGGGTGCCACAGGGTTCTGTCTTGGGCCCGGTCTTATTCAACATCTTTATCAACGACTTGGATGATGGACTCAAGGGCATCCTGATCAAATTTGCAGATGACACCAAACTGGGAGGGGTGGCTAACACCCCAGAGGACAGGATCACACTTCAAAACGACCTTGACAGATTAGAGAACTGGGCCAAAACAAACAAGATGAATTTTAACAGGGAGAAATGTAAAGTATTGCACTTGGGCAAAAAAAATGAGAGGCACAAATACAAGATGGGTGACACCTGGCTTGAGAGCAGTACATGTGAAAAGGATCTAGGAGTCTTGGTTGACCACAAACTTGACATGAGCCAACAGTGTGACGCGGCAGCTAAAAAAGCCAATTCAATTCTGGGCTGCATCAATAGGAGTATAGCATCTAGATCAAGGGAAGTAATAGTGCCACTGTATTCTGCTCTGGTCAGACCACACCTGGAGTACTGTGTCCAGTTCTGGGCACCACAATTCAAGAAGGACACTGACAAACTGGAACGTGTCCAGAGGAGGGCAACCAAAATGGTCAAAGGCCTGGAAACGATGCCTTATGAGGAACGGCTAAGGGAGCTGGGCATGTTTAGCCTGGAGAAGAGGAGGTTAAGGGGTGATATGATAGCCATGTTCAAATATATAAAAGGATGTCACATAGAGGAGGGAGAAAGGTTGTTTTCTGCTGCTCCAGAGAAGCGGACACGGAGCAATGGATCCAAACTACAAGAAAGAAGATTCCACCTAAACATTCGGAAGAACTTCCTGACAGTAAGAGCTGTTCGACAGTGGAATTTGCTGCCAAGGAGTGTGGTGGAGTCTCCTACTTTGGAGGTCTTTAAGCAGAGGCTTGACAACCATATGTCAGGAGTGCTCTGATGGTGTTTCCTGCTTGGCAGGGGGTTGGACTCGATGGCCCTTGTGGTCTCTTCCAACTCTATGATTCTATGATTCTATGAAATAAAACAGTAGGTAGCAAAGCTACTCTATAGATTTTTTAATGTTATAATCTGAACATCTTATTCTAGAATATACATCTGGGCCACTTTTGCACATTACACTACAATAAACCATAGCTTAGAACAAACACAGTGGCTCTGGAGTATGTTCTCAGCTACAGATCTTGGTTAAGAAGGAGAGATCTTAAACATGATCCAGGCTTCAGACAACACACTAAGCCAAACCTTGGCTTAACTACCATCCCACACTGAGATGAAATGCCCAGGAAAAAGCAAAGAAGGCACATGCTCTTCTATGGGAGCCGGCACACTTTTGCAGTTGCAAAATTTTGGCTTACCATGATGTGTGAACCAGGCCATAACGTCAGTGAATCTGAGTGGAAGGTTTAAAATGATCTAACTCAGTGATTCTTAACTACTGTAAGGCCATAAGCTCCCCTATAAATTTGAGGGGAGCATTCAAGGGAGAACAAATGGAAGACATCAAGACTTTGAGGCAGTCCCTTGAAATGGCTTCTGGCAGCTAGCAGAAGAGAATTAAACCTCCTTTAGGATGAAATCTCATATCCTAGTTGCACATGGTGAAGAGGAATTAAACAAGATTGCTCCCTTCCTGCTAGGGGCTAAAGACCAAAACAAACAAAAAGAATCCATCAATGTACAATGAAACTAAGTATGGAAAAAGGAGAAACAAGTTATCAGAAAAATGCCAATCAAGCTCAAATAAGGACTGGCTCCTTTTTAAGAATGGAAGAGCCTGCTGGATCAGACCAAAAGCTTATCGAGACACGCATCCTGTTCTCACAGTGGTCAACTAAATGCCTGTGGAAAACCCACAAACAGGACCTGACACTCTCCCATCCTGTGATTTCCAGCAACTGGTTTTTCCCTTCTCTGCGTACAGGGTGCAAGAAAATGGATCCAAACTACAAGAAAGAAGATTCCACCTAAACATTAGGAAGAACTTCCTGACAGTGAGAGCTGTTCGACAGTGGAATTTGCTGCCAAGGAGTGTGGTGGAGTCTCCTTCTTTGGAGGTCTTTAAGCAGAGGCTTGACAACCATATGTCAGGAGTGCTCTGATGGTGTTTCCTGCTTGGCAGGGGGTTGGACTCGATGGCCCTTGTGGTCTCTTCCAACTCTATGATTCTATGAAAATACCACCTCATTATTTCCTATTTCCTTACCTCTACCATCTCTGCATTCCATTGGCCAAGATGAATTACAGGACCATCTATTTAGGCTTACTTGGGGCAGCGGGGGCAGAGAGGGGATTCAGTGATGATGTCATGTATTTTTGGTGGGTGGCAGTAGATTAAAGGCTAAGAACCACTGCTCCAACTTAACCCCTCATGTTGCCACCAATTACAAATTAACCCTATCAAGAAGACTATACAGTTCAACAACCGTTGCGCAGCAACAACAAAGTGACTCAACTTTGGAGGTGTACGCACAGTCCAAAGCATATAATAGTGGTTTGACTGCTTAAGACAGAGATGGGGAACTTGGTAAAAATCAATATAGAACCATTTTGTGCGCACACACACAAAAGTATGCACACACACAAACATAATTAGCTACTATGTTATATGATTCCATTTATATTATTTCTATACTGTATCCCATTATACATTTATACCCCACCTGCTAACACAGGCACAGGCAAACTCCAGCTCTCCAGATGTTTGGGACTACAATTCCCATTATCCCTGACCACTGGTCCTGTTATCTAGGGATGATGGGAACTGTAGTCCCAAACATCTGGAGGGCCGGAGTTTGCCTATGCCTGTGCTAACTCAAGGCAATTACAATGGCTTGGATCCTAATTTCTAACGAGCAGAAGTCAGCTCATGGAATATATCTGCAAGTGGCAATGGGGATGGGAATTTTTGCCACTTCCTTATTTCCCATACAGTCCTTGTGCCCTCTGGAAATCTGATCCAGAGGATTGGGGGACCCTCACCAGCAACATGGCTGCTAGAAGCTGTCGGAGCAGGGGACAGGAATATGTGGAAACTGTCTCCTTTTAAGCATGCAAGGAAAGAATGACCCATAGTCTTGAGTATTTCTCAAAAAACCGGTATCTGCACTGTGTGGATCAATACATATCTACAAAAGCTGCCTCTGCCCCCTCCATGAAAATTACCTCCTCCTCCCATTCCAAGCCAATTTTGGTTTGGAGAAGCCAACGCATCTTTGATGCACTCCTGGGCATCTGTCTCTTTGTCTAATTTGCAGCATGACAGCTAAGAAAGTGACAAAGATAGAACAATCAGATCTGAGCACAACAGCGCAGGATGTGACAAATAAGAAAAATAGGAAGGTAGAAAATGCAACTGTCTCTATACTAATAATGCGAGACCCAAATGGAAGGAAGAATGGGGAATGAAAATAACTTCCGAGCAATGGGTCACAATGAACCTCCACCTCCCCTCCTCATGTCAAGCACCGGAGGGGACAAACACACCCTCATGCCAATATAAGGAATATTCCTTGCAACTGAGAACAGCACGCAGGCACTGGCCCTCAGCCAGTCACAGCAGGGACCTTATAGCTGAAGGGAGGCAGGAAAACTGCTGTGAAAGCTGAGGAACATGTGCTCTGAACTCAATTGCAAACCCCCCCCCCCAAAAAAAAAAATAATTTTGAAGGCAAGGGAGTAATAGTTGGCACCAGAGGAGCAGAGAGAGGCAAGTGCCCTCCAAGACAAGTAGCTCAATCTGCCTCACCCCCCATTGTTGGACCCTTCTCATTACTTAGAAGGAAAGGCACATTTCATATACAAAGTATAAGCATTAGCATACACTAGAAATTCAAAATATCTGAAGCATGATTACTTGAAAGTCAATAGGGATTACTGACAAGAAAATATATTCAGGATGGGAGAGTTAAAGTAATGTATGCCATTATTTCTGTTTCAGAAATCCACCATGTGGGACACAACTCACCTCACTCCCTGAAATGCATTTTGCCCGTTCTATGCACACCTCAAAAAAAAATTAAAAAAAATTTCAGGTGTGGATCACAGTTGCCCTTCATCACCAAAAGGTGGGAAGCAAATTAATTTATCTAAGAGGATGGTTTCCTTTTGGTAGCAAGCACTAAATTCAGGGACTTAGTTTTTGTATATATTTTACGTTCAGTATTGTTGCACAGTTGTAGCATCAAAATCCATTTCCAAAGCAAGTGCAATCTAAAGACGTGAGGATTCGGAATCAAATCATGTTTTTATGAGCAGCTGAGTGCACCTGCAGTCATCTGATTAGAGACCTAGCAGCTACCAGCAAGCAGGTGAGGCATGGACTTCCTTCATATAGATTAACTGTACTTAACATATACATATAGATTAACTATATACTGTATTTGCAAATCACACTACTGTACTAAACACCTGCATGACCAGAACTTGGTGATCTCTAATTGAGCAAAAACCCGGAAGGTGCAACCATGTGTGTTTTAAACCAGGACAACTGAAAAACAGGAGGCGCTGCTGTTGTTTCAGGGAAGAATTGGGGCAGTCTGTAGAATAAGTAAAATGAGCAGGCTTTTAAAGAGCCACACTCCCAAGGGAAGGGAAGGGGGCCCAAAACTTTAAAAGTGGCAGGTGTCATTTACCATGTCGGGAAGAGGGGGGGCAAGTATAGCCTCGAGACCACATTCTTCATCATTATTGTTTTTGTTGTTATTTTAGACAACCAGTCTTTAGACACAGAATGATCAAACCGCGGTAGGCAACCTTTGCAAAGGAAAAAGGGAGAGCTCGGTACTGGAGAGGGGGCGTTATTTATTGCTGGTAAATTAATCCAGAGTGGAAAAATATAAAGCTATTTGTGCAGATTTTCACAGATCCCAGTTCAAGATCATTATGCACCACTCCCCTCCCAGGGAATAACAAATTGCTAAACTAAGGATGCCATCGCACTTGGGGGGCAAGTGCCGCCGAACCCAGCAAGGCTTACTTCCGAGTAACCCTGCAAGGGCGGTGAGGAAAGCATCCGTTCTGTTAACCCTGCTGGTGCATATACTATACAGTATTGGAAGCGAGTATTGGAAGCTCGCTCGCTCGCTCGCTCGCTTGCAATGGCCAGCTGCCCCTCCACCAGCCCTCCCATCTCTCCCGAATATCCCCGCCGACCCAGAGGGCGAGCTCCTGCGGCGCGACATATAGGACCCACCCCCTTCTCTCTCCGCCCCGGTTCTCCACAAGGCGCGATTGATGGGAGGGGGGCGGCTAGAGAGGAGAGAGAGAGAGAGAGGACGGCAAACAAAATGGAGACTTACGCTCACGCTCTGGCAGCTTATTGCGCGTGCGCCATGGAAACGTCAGGCGGGGGCTGGCAAAGAGACAGCGGCGGTTCGCGTTTTGGGCAGCGCAGGCGCACTCACGCTAGAAGAGGACCAGGAAAAAAACCAAAAAAACCGACCGTCGACCCTTTCTTGCGGCTTCGGCAATGCGCGTGCGCGAAAGCTTGCGCGCGTTTTTACCTGCTGCCTCCTTGGTCCGTCCCCAAGTGAGAACCGTGATTGATTGATTGTATCTGAAGAAGTGTGCATGCTCACGAAAGCTTATACCAAGAACAAACTTAGTTGGTCTCTAAGGTGTTACTGGACACTCCCTCTCTCTCTCTCTCTCTATATATATATATATATATATATAGATTGAAGAGTGATTTCCCCTCCTTTCTGTTGGTGGTGGACATGATATCATTATAAATAACATTTTTTTTATTATTACATTTATATCCCACCTTTCCCCAAGGATGGTATACATAGTTCTCCTTCCTCCGTTTTATTCTCACAACAACACTGTGAGGTTGGTTAGGTGAAGAGACTGACTAGCCCAAGGTCAGCCAGGGAGCTTCATGGTCAAGTTAGGAAAAGGAGCCCGATTCCCCAAGTCTTAGTATAGCACTCAATAACTGCTATGCAACACTGCCTCTCCAGTGGATGTATTACAAATGGAGATTGATGACTCCATTGTTTGCAGAAGATACTTCCTGGTTATTGTTCACATGCACAGACACACACATATCACACATATATAAATGCGTGAACCATACACACACAAACACTTCACGGGGTGGAAGTGACAGCAGTCTATGAAGATAATACAACTGAAATGTCCATCACTGTAGCTGTGATTGGACAGCAGCCTGTACCTTCCCCTTACCTAGAAAATGCAAATCCAAAGACAGAAGTTTGTATAAATGATATATGTTATTACATAGTACATTTTTAAACATTGTTCTGTCATTCAAAGGCACATACAGTCCCTTGGCATTATCCACAAGGGAGGGCATGGTTGGGAGACTTTTACAATGGTCCCTGCAATGTAGTCCAGTGCTATTTTCCATGGGGAAGAAGGTGGTGTGGAGAAGCGAATAGAGAGCAAAGCTGTTGGAGAGCAGTGTTAACAACACTAGTGTATTCCAATAGGGAAGGTAGAATAGGAGTGATTATTTGTGTGAGAGAGAGGCCTGTGAGGTCTCTTCAGTTATGGTACTCAAAAAAACAAAAACAAAACATTGGCTCAAAATACTTTAATTCTAAGCATTTATTTTTATTTTTGCACCTTGCTTCTGTTGGTAAATCTCAGGCTTTGGGTAAAAACAAAGTGGATTCCACAAGCCTGAAGCCTTTCTTCCCTGGTCTGTAGCTTACTTCGGAGTAGACCTGTTAGTCTTTCATCATGGCATGCACACACAAGAGAACAAGAACTAAAATCATTCAGACTAACCGGGATCCACACAGTTCTCTCAATTTTCTTAATCATTTAGCCACCCTTGTTATAGAGCAATCATAATCCTATTTAGCTAGATGTAGGAAGATGTGTATTTAGGATTCTAACCAGTCCTTTTTTCTATTAAAAAAATGTTTAGGGGTACTCTCATTTTGACTCAAGAAAATCACCATTTTATAGTTCAAATCAGGAAAAATAAATGCAGTAAAGGGACAAAAGTACAAAGATTCACAAAATGTTTAGGGGTATGCGTACCCCTGCATCCCCCCCCCCGAAAAAAGCACTGATTCTAACCTTAGAGGCCAGGTGGAACCACTGCAGTGACAGGAATTTTGGGGTGCAGATCCATGCAGGTCCCTGCTCACTGCAGTTTGCTGGATGGAACAATAATGTCTCTGTCCCTCTGCTTAACCTACCAAGCAACACTGGGTTTTATTTTTGTTATCATATTATATTTTTGCAATAATGTTCTTCAGAATGTTCACTTTGTAAAACTTTTTTTTTCCATCCCACTCCCCAGAGGTTACATATTGCATAATTTATAACAGCTAGATTTGCAAGAAAGGCAGATTAAGGGATGGGATGCTGCTAGAATGGAAGAGTGTGTTTACCGGAGACAAATTTAGTACTCCGCTGTTAAGCAAGGAAAACAAATGCAAACACACGTAGCAAAATATGATGCATATTTACAGAGAATCTGTTCCCAACATTCAACAGACCACGACAGGATTCTCTGGAACAGAAGCAGAGCTGGGATTTTGGAAGGAACGTACTGTTGCACTCCACTCCTATCTCCGAACGGTGTGAGATTCCAGGGGTTCCAGGCAGCTTGCCCACGGTCCGGGCTTCCTTTTGGAAATGAGGCAAAGTGGAGACTGTGGCGTCTTTAGGATATATGGTTTATTTACACAAATATACAAACTGAGCCTATTGGTGGAGGGGTTTGCAGCATTAACACCCCAAGAGGGTCTTGCTTCTCCCAGAGGCACAGCTCTGGATTCAACGAGATGTCAGCGAATTCAATTCTTGACTACTTTAAACTCTCCCTTTATCTAACTCATTCTGAGTTAAGGGAGGGGCCCCTCCCATTTGCCATCTGGCACTGAGCCCTCCTCTCTTCGACTTTCCTCATGGCTCATTACCTTCCCTTTGTTCTCTAAATGGCTCATCTCCCAGGCCATTACCCCATCGGGAAAATGACCAGGCTTATATTTCAACATTTGCCTCGATTAAATTCTGATCCCCCTGCTGGACCCAGAAATGTACCCACAAACTGGTACCCACAAACTCCTAACAACACTTTCTTGGCTATTAACTGCTGCCATTTTTAGTGGGGTCTATATACTCCATCCCCTTCAAAAATATAAAGGCTTACAGTGTAATCCTAGGGGTGCCTACTCTGAAATAGGTCCCACTGTGTTTGGAGGGGATGGCAGCCTGGGCTTCCCTTGCTTCTGCCTTCCCTCAAGTCACACAGATCTTTCTTAAACAGGGAAGGTGGGAAAGGGGCCTGCCCCCAACAATTTCTGCAGACTGTTGGTGGTTCTTGTAAGGGAGTTGATGGTTTGGCTTTCTCCTTGTCTGGGCAACCCGGCTTCTACCGTCCCTTAGGTCACACAGATATTTCTTAGGTAGTCCCAGGGTAGTCCCTGTGTGGTTCTTTCAGGTGCCACCAATGACTTGCTATTATTTCATTATTGCTACTGTTCACTCATATGTACCCTTTTGACCAACGAAAGGAAAAGTGGCTCAGAAAGGAATAACAAACACTTTCAAGTACAAAAAAGGCAACTTAACAAAAATTTAAAGACAAGGTTGGCAGTTTGAATCCGCACAACGGGGTGAGCTCCCGTTGCTCTGTCCCAGCTTCTGCCAACCTAGCAGTTTAAAAACACACCAGCACAAGTAGATAAATAGGTACCGCTGCAGCAGGAAGGTAAATGGTGTTTCCGTGCGCTCTGCCTTCAGTCACGGGGTTTTGTTGCACCAGAAGCTGTTTTGTCATGCTGGCCACATGACCTGGAAAGCCGGCTCTCTCGACCTGAAAAGCATGATGACCGCCGCACCCCATGGTCATCTTTGACTGGACTTAACTGTCCAGGGGTCCTTTACCTTTACCAATATTTCAATAAATCTATGTCCAATGCATTCATGTTCCTGAAAAAAGGCAAAGGGCCAGTCCCCACAAAGATGTCAGAGAGAACAAAACGTAAATCTTTAGGCAGCAGCTCCCAGGTGCAGTGAAGGGTGGGGCAAGGCAGGTGGAAAACTTTACCCCTTGATAGTTGCAGCAATATGTGTGCTCTCTGGTCTGGGCATCCCGTCTTTTAACACATTGCCATTCCCCCTGTCCTTGACCTTTCCTTTCCACTGCTTTCTGAAAGTGGGTGGTTTGGGCCCCTTGCCCAGTCCAAACCACTTCATCAGTAGTAGCCCCAGTTCCCCATCACCACTCCTTTATGCAGTCATCATTACCAGAGACGCTATACCCCACTCATTTCCCACGAATGTACCCTGAGCGCATCCACAAATGGCTCTGTGTGTGTTCATTAAGAGCACCACTTCCTTTCCTCTCCCCACAAGCTTTCCTCTTCATTTGTTCCGCGGCTGCTGACCACAAAACTGTGGTCTCTCGCTGTAGTCATTCTTCTGTACGCATGGAAATGAATGGTCTCTAAACAACATAGAAAGCAAAAGCAGCAGTGTTGGTCTAAAAGAAGAAGAATTTCACAACCCACAGTTCTGCAATATCTTTATAAGATAAAGATAGAATCTTAATTGAATGTTCGTGCTAGAAGGTACCGTATTTTTTTATTAGAACCAACGAAAATATCACAAAATTGGAAGTGAGTCGACAAGCTGACTTCATGGCTACAGCATCCAATGGTGTTTTTTTTTAGGTATTTCTTCTATCTATCTGTCTGTCTGTCTATCTCTCTATTCATTTTTCTATCTATCTGTCTATATCTCCCAACCCCTCCCCTGTATTGAGTAGCATCTTACCTGATGGAAAAGTTCCGGAGAACTTGAAAGCTGGCAACAATTTTGTGGTCTTTGATCATAATGTAACAGGGTCCCACATAATAAAACATTCCCAAGCTGATTTAGATCATTGTAGGTATTATATACACATATACAGGACACCAAACTGGCAATAAAATTTCAATTCTCTCATTGCAGATGCATATCTGAATAAGGGTTTTTGATGAGCTCTAAGTGGAAGAAGCCGTATACATGCATGCATTTTTATTTTTAAAATGTGCTTAAATACAACTCCCAGAAGGGGAATCCAGTTCGCTATATCTGGTTTACATTCTTGAATTTTCATAACATGCTTAATAAAATGAATATATGCAAAGAGACTTTGAGAACGCAGTGATATTGGCAAAGCTCCTCGGTTGTACAGAATCTCATAATGTACACACACAGTGTATAATAATAGCACAGTACAAGGGATATATAAAATAAGGTTTGTTACAGCAATACTCGGGTTGCAAGAAAGAAAAAGGAATTTAAAAAACTAGTCCTGTTCAATGACATTTTCCACAGCATTTAACAACATCCTTTATATATATCATTAGACATTTTGGTTTGGACTATGAAATTCCATTATGTGTGTAGATTGATCTTCAACAGCTCTCCAGAGATGTGATATGACAAGGGGCTGTGATGTTGCTCCCATCGCTCACCAACCCTACCTACCCCCACCAATCTCCAAATTCAGTCAATTCACCTACTCCAACCCACTAGGCCTCCCCAACTTCCTAGTATTCACCACCCCTACCCCTTAAAGTTTGCCAAACCCCTCACCACCTTAAATCTCACAGAATCCACTTAGACATCACCAACCACCCCCCCCTTAGACCTTTGTGTTGCCACCCCATGCCACTACAGCCATGCAGGATGAACAGTTGGCCTGGCAGGAGGAGAACCACAGGAAGGCGGTCAGAAGCAGCAGCCAGCCAACCTGATTATCTGCTGCTGCTATTTTACCTGTGTTGACTCTTCATCTTAATTGACTGTGGCAGCCACAGATTAGAAGTTGGCTGGTCACTGCTTCCTACTTCCTCAGTTCCCCCTCCTCCTTCTTGTTTGGCTATGGCCGTGGCAGTAGGAATAGCGGATCCCCAAGCTCACCAGGGAGGAGGAATTTGGCCAGCAGTGCCACCTACCATCTAAGTCAGGGGTCTGCAACCCGCGGCTCCGGAGCCGCATGTGGCTCTTTTACACCTTTGCCGAGGCTCCAGGGCGGATACTAGTGAGGGGAGGAGGCGCATTGTGCGCCCCGACGCTCCCCACTGTGGCGGGCGCTGTACTGGCTGTGACGTCGCATGGGGGTGGTGCGTGTGTTGGTCACACACCGTCCCGACGTCACGTTCCCGCCCGCCCGCCTGTTACATTGTAAGGGCCATGTACGCTGGTCACTGCATTGAAAGGGGGCATGTACGCTGGTCACTGTTTTGAAGGGGAGTGAAGAACACACACACACAAAAAGGTAACTTGTTAATTTAACATTTATTTCTATGAGGAGGAGTAATTCTGAGGGGTCAAAGAAATAATAAAAAGTGACAAAAAAGTTATTTTTATAATGACGAGTTTTGTGGCTCCCAGTTTTTTTTTCTTCGGAAATGGGTCCAAGTGGCTCTTTTTATCTTAAAGGTTGCAGGCCCCTGATCTAAGTAATCTGGAGCAAGGGGACAGGGGCTGCAGACTGTTCTGTCTGTCCACCCACAGCTCACCTGGGCCACCTCTTGTCATGTTGTAGCTCACAGCACCACCGGTCTGTGGCCAAGTGAACTACAGTGCGACAACACACTTACATTTTTATTATATGTACTAGAGGAAGTATTTTCAACCTTTTCAGACCCATGACCCACTTATAACCCAAACATGCATTTAGGGATACATTTCTTAATATTTTACCATATATTTGTGTGGTGGTAGTGCTCCTTGGATCAGGCCATGAACCACCCGCGTCCCCTTACTTGTTGCCAAAGGCACCCTTTATGCCTCGCCAAAGCTACCCTCTCTGTCACAACCACACTTCCCCCTTAGAACTTGCCAAATCTCTGTTCGCTGGCCGGGGCTGCCCTCCTCACAGGTCTGGAATGCTCACTTGCTCCATTGCCAGCTTTGGCTGCCCATTCACTCTCTCACTGATCTCAGTTGGCTACTTGCCTGCCAGCCTTTATCTCTAGTTCCCTTCTCGGCTTCCAATGATGCTGAGATGACCAAGGAGCTCTCAGAGCCCAGTTTATCATTAGGCTACAGTTTGCAGCAGCATCTGCAGCAGCCACACATACTGCAGTGTGACGCCATCTTTAGGAATGTATTTATTAGGAAAGATAGAAATGTATACCAGAAAATCTACTGGGTACATTATATGATAACAAAGGGGAAAACACCTACAGTCTATCTTTAAATAGAGAAACAATGGGCCATCTACAAGAAAACAGATTCTATCCTCTGAAGATTTTAGAACAGCACTTGAAATAGACTTAACATGAAAATATATCTCAGCACAGTCATTTTACTGAATCTGCAGCTAATGGGTGGTATTCAACTCAGAGTAGGCTCACTGAAATTAATAGACCTAAACTCAGTCATGTTCATTAATTTCAATTGTCTACTCAGAGTAAAACTTGGTTGAATACCACCCTTTGTAATATTTAATCATAATTAGTTAATTTATTATTGTATTAATTTAATTTATTTTATCCTATTCCTCATTAGGAGCAAGATATTCTTTGGACTCAACAACTGTGAGAGAATCTGACATGCCAAGAAAGTTTCCATGTAAATTATATTTACATTGTCATAAAGTACAGTGTAGACATGGAATTCTATTGAGAAATATGTCCCCCACCCACCCATCCCCTTTCAGCCCATAACAGGTGAAAAGGTAAAGGACCCCTGGACAGTTAAGTCCAGTCTAAGGCGCCTGTGGGGTGCAGTGCTCATATCGCTTCAGGCCAAGGGAGCCAGCGTTTGTCCACAGACAGCTTTCCAGGTCATGTGGCCAGCATGACTAAATCTCTTCTGGCACAATGGACACTGTGACGAGTGGCCATAATAGGGGCGGGGGGGGGCAAGATAAGACCTTGTTGTGCTATTTAATTGGTCCTTGAGAAATGCATATTTGTTATCTAGATGGGTATGGATGAGGGTGGTCAGTGAAAAGGAGGTGAAGGTTCCTATATCCTTCATCATCATTCAGAAGAGGGAATTCAGCAGGTATAGATTGTCCTTGAAAAATGCATATTTGTTATCTAGATGGGTATGGATGAGGGTGGTCAGGTGAAAAGGAGGAGAGGGTTCCTATATCCTTCATCATCATTCAGAAGAGGGAATTCAGCAGGTATAGATTGTCATGCAAGCTACGCCTTCTATGTATCTGCCTCTTGCTATCTCCTTCAAATAGCTTGTTATCAAACAAAAATAGTGTGTTTGTCCCAGCTCCATAATAGTCAAAGTGGTTGTAAGATGTTGTCAAATATCCCAAGCCAATGGCCCCAACCCATGCTGTGCAGCAATGTTCCAGGTTTGTTTACAATACTAGTGCAATATAATGAATATAATGAAATACGCTTTTCTCAGAGCAGTCTGTCCAGATCAGAGTTCAGGATGAATACTGTTAAGTATGTAATCCTATGCACACTTACCTGGCAGTGACTATTTCTGAGTGAGCAGGCCTAGGATCAAGCTATAGGAGTGCTATATATGTGATAAATGTACACATGCACATGACAAATGCACAGCCTACTTCTCCTTTAGATGTGCTGTGGTATTTGCTGTAGCTAAAAATATTCTAAAAAGTCGTTTGCTGCATCCTTACTGGTCTGCAGTTTTCATTCCAGGTGATAAAATGTTCAAACACTGCCGGGAAGCCAATCAGAGGCAAACTTCATGGAGTTCGACAGTGCCTGATAAACAGTTCTAAGGTTTAACAGCCTACTGGGAGAAAGTTCTAATATTGGTACCCAACCCTACCTTTTGAAAAATAGACAAGCTCACAAGGCATCAGTTAAGAATAAATCAAACCAGAAACTTTCAGTCCAAGCTGTTTCTCTCTATATTGGTTTTAAAAATAACTCATAGGAGATTTATTTCTCCTTTAAAAGAGAGAGCAAGAGAAAGCAATGCTGCTCTTTTGCAAATTTGGATCTCTCCCCCCCAAAAAACCTAATTACCTTTACATTTGGGGAAATAGTCCCATTTTGCTTGCTACTATACCAAAATGTTGCATCAAACATCATGGGTTTATACAGTATAAGTCACACCTACAAAGCAATTTTCACAACTCCATAATCAAGATTGGAAAACAAAACGAATTGAGACAATAGAGAATTGTTATCGTGGTGGAATAGCCTGCTCCCTTAATTCACCAGGAAAAAAACACGATATTGAAAACAATTATTTTTGCACCTGGAGTGATTGTTTCTCCCCAACATGAATTGTTTCTACATTTAGTGTTTTCATCATTTAGTTTCAGAGAAAATACAAATCTCTTTGAGATTATAACAATTATCCTACATCAAGGGCTCACCCTATTTACATAGTAATGCACGATTCCTCTTCTAATTCAAATGATAAAAAATAAAATGTGCAGGCCAGAGATTTTCAGACGGTCCACTTGCCTTACCCTTCAAACTTTCCCGTTTTTATTATCAAATGCTATCAGAATCCCAGTCAAATTTCCAGTTTCATATCTGCAATTGATTTAACATAAACATGTGTTTTACTTTCAAGCCAATGAATTTTGCAGTGTAAATCAAGACAGCTCTTCCTCCTCCCAACCCCACCCTGCAGAAAACCAAATATATAAAGCAAACTCTAATTACAAAAAATACAGAGACAGTTTCCATTACATATAATTAGCTGAACAGCAGTGGGATACATTCCGAGGGTTACAACTAACCCACAAAAACAGTCATTAAAAGCTGGGAAGCAGAAAACTGATGTCATCTTGGTCCAGTCTTCTTAAATGAAAAGCCTGCAGATTATATGACATATTCTCACACCTCAACTTTCCAAACATACTTGTAAATATCACCATCAATTGCATGACCTTCTCTGGAACCGGCAATGCATTCTGGGACTACATTTAGACATCTATCTTACAGAACAGGGGAGGGTGATTTTACCTCCCCAAACCATGATGTGTGGATTTGTGTCTCTCTCTTTTTGGACTGAATGGGTTTTGTTTTTTGTTTTTTTATCAACTGTATACATTACCCAAAATCTGTAAACCTCAAAACGCAATTGAGATAAATAAAATGTGCGACTGCCTTCATAAATGCCTTGAAAATGCCTCCTAGGAATATGATAATTCAATTTTTAACAACCCCTTTTTTATATTACTCCTCCTGCCTGCATGAAAAAAATAACAATAATGAAGATGCATTTTAATAGAAAGATTTTATTAGGAGAAAAATGAGTCATCTGGTGTAAGGAGTTCTGAACCTTTGGATCCAGACACAGATTGTTTAGGGCTACTTCTCATATTGCATAGCTAGAACTTTGGTTTGTCATTCTTTATACTCAATACACAGCCAGATGTACTCAAGCAATTTTTCCATTGTCCAGATGCGAATCATACCATCATAGAATGACTGAGCTGTGGGGAGGACCTTTGAGAGATCATTGAGACTAAAGCTGCATACACACCATGTGTTTAAAGCACACAGACACACAACACCCCACACAAAGAATTATGCAAATCGTTTGCTAACGGTACTGGGAATTTTGTGAGAAGTAAACTGCAGGGCCCAGGATTTTTTTGCAGGGAGAAGCTTGTGCTTTGAATGTATGCTTTGTACTCCTGACAGTACAGTCATACCTCGGGTTACAGATGCTTCAGGTTGCGCACTGTGCTGAACCTAGAAGTACCGGAATGGGTGACTTCCGGGTTTCAGCGTTCGCGCATGCGCAGAAGCACTAAATCGCGCTTTGCGCATGCGCAGAAGCGCCGAATCACAACCCCGCATGCTCAAACGTGGCACTGCAGGTTGTGAACGCTACGGGTTGCGAACGTGCCTCCCTCACGGATCATGTTCGCAACCCAAGCGTCCACTGTATTTTTATACTAACAGAAAATGCAGGTGCTATCACTAGGGTCAAGGGTGACACTCAATTATGCTCCATGACTTCGAGCATGGAAAGCAGATTGAGAGTATATGGGTAACATCTGTAGGAGAGGGGAACAAGAGTGACCTTACTGTAGGTGTCTGCTTTAGACCTCCAAGACAGACTGAGGACTTGGTTGATGCCTTCCTAGAGCAGATTACCAAACATTCAAAAAGGAGAGATGTAGTCATGGGAGACTTCAACCACCCCAATATCTGTTGGAACTCAAACTCTGCCAAGAATGGAAGGTCCAACAAATTCTTCAGTTGCCTCACTATGTATCCAAAATGGTGCCACCGATGAAAAAGAGGGAGGTATCAACATGCCCTGGGCGGGGTTTCTGCAGAAGTAGACAAATTCTTTAAGAGGTGGCATAGTAGGGCCACCAAAACAGACCAACAAGGATTAAGCATGCTGACTGTCTGTTGGAGAGGCGGAAGGACAAAAAAAAACTTGTGGATGGGGATGGAATAATAATTATTTATTATTTATACCCCGCCCATCTGGCTGGGTTTCCCCAGCCACTCTGGGCGGCTTCCAATAAAAGATTAAAAATACATTAAAACATCAATCGTTAAAAAATTCCCTAAACAGGATTGCCTTCAGATGTCTTTTAAAAGTCAGTTAGTTGTTTATTTCCTTGACATCTGATGGGAGAGCATTCCACAGGGCAGGCGCCACTACCAATAAGGCCCTCTGCCTGGTTCTCTATAACCTCACTTCTCTCAATGAGGTAACCACCAGAAGGCCCTCAGAGCTGGACCTCAGTTTCCGGGCTGAACGATGGGGGTACCCTGGAAGAGATAATGGCCAACTGGCTTGAATACCTGATCTCACTCCTCACTTGTCATTCACAAACAGCAGGCCTGTCCTGCAGGCTACCCTCTCTCTATGCACAAGCATAGTCTGGTTGTGGGAAGGGCTGTGATGGTGCTACTCATGCTGCAAAATATGAGTAGTCTGTACGGGAAGGGCAGGAGATGTTCTGGTGTTGATGGATGACTGATTGACACACAGACGTCTCCCACCATGTCGTAGAAACTGAAGTCCCATTCATTATTCACCCAGCAACAAACACCTCAGAGGCATTACTGCTGAACAAGTAAGCTCTGCTCACTTAATACCCAGAGTTCTGGCATGCCTTTGTTTTTAACTGTTTTAAAACATTTTAAGTATGTTTTCATGTTAATTGTATTTTTATTTACTTGAGTGTTTGTTGACCTGGGCTGCGTTGGGAGGAATTTAATAAGTAAAGCAAAATAAATGCATGGCATTCATTCTGAATATCCCATTGAGTTATATCATCCCATGAATGAAATAATTCATTATCTTTAAGATCCCAATTTAAGCATCATTTCTGACACAACATTTTGTATCTCTGGCTATCTGCACAGGATGAGATCAGTCCTGGATTCCTGTTAGCTCAGTGGGGCTCAACCTTGATGTACCATGAATTACATACTGTGAGGGAACATGTTCATACTGTTATAAGAATGTAACCTCTTATAAGAGCAGACATTCTAAGATTTTCCAGATTACCTGTTTCTTCAGCATTCATTCTCATTTGCTTGCACAAAATTAATGTGGTGGTTAGACTAGGTCCAGTCTTTATTAGGCATTCATTTTTATTTGCTTTCTGGGCAGTTTTCGACTATGACCTACATTCGACTATGATCCTACATTCATTCTGATCTACTTGTAAGTGTTTATTTATTTTCCTGTTAATCATTTGTTCATATCACACTTTTTGGTACATTTCCCTGTCACTTTCCTAGCAGCAGCAAGTCCAAGTATTTATTTATTTATTTATTTACTTATTATTACACTAGGGTGTCAGAGTGCTTTAATCTACTTTAATTGCTCAAACCCCAAGTTGTGGGTGTGCTTCACTGTTTCCTATCTTTAATATTTTGATTTTATATAAAACAATACAACTTTATCAGGGCGGGGGTTGTTCTGGTAAGCACTTGAATCACTCCTGCAAAATAGTCTGGCGGCACCCTTTGTGTATAAATTGATACTTTTTGTAATCAGCATGTTAAAATATCAGCATGTTCCCAAATATGTTTTTGTTGGGGGGGTGGATCTTTCCATTTTGCTCATGGCATAAAAGAAAACAACATAGTCAATCTTAATTTTAATTTCAACTTTGTCTGACCATAATTTCCCATTGAGAGAAAAACAATTAAATCACAATGTTACGCGAAACAGTAACCGTGCTGACGTCAAAGCAAGCTCACTTAACGTGTTTGAAATAAACTCTGCGTGCTATAGGCTTTGTGTATGAGCCACTCGCAACCCCCCAGCCTTCATAAACAGATTGATGACAAAAGCGCCATGCTTTTTGGAAAAGCATCAGACACATTAAACTACTCAAGTTTTGCATCAAATCTTGCCTTAACAATAAACACTGCAGAAGAAAAGCCCATTTTAAGGAGCTAAGGTGGTAAAGAAAAATATTATGTAGAATGGAAGACAGGGAAGCTATAACACAATAGAGCTGTATGAAGGAATAAAAGAGACATGCCAGCAAATGAAACACATACTAAGAGAACCGAAAAAGGATGAAGAGAGAGTGTATAAATACATTTTTGGAAGGGAGGGGTGGGAGGAGCCAAAAGGAGTCCAATGCTCCTTCTAAAATCATGGGGAAGATTGAAATGTTGGCTCTAGAGAAGGTGGTAATACCGAACACCTACTCTTCTTGATATGGAGTACGAAGGCAGCACAAAGCTGAGATAAATATTAATGAGGCTCTGGGAATATCAAGCAGCAGCATTAATAAGGGACAGGTGAAAGAATATTTAGATGATTTAAATATTTATGATTCTGAAGAGCCAGCTCACATCCTCTGAAAGACTTCTTTTTTTTTTTTAAGAACTAGTTGAGGAATGTCTGCAACTTGGCTACTCGGCTTTCAAAGCCCTGGTGGGATCAGGCAAAACGTCGGAAGAATTAAGATAGTTTAGCAATACAAAAAAAAAAAAACACGGTTGGAAAAAGAAATTAAAGATGGGTAGTAATATTTGAACTAAGTCTTTTAGACCATTACACCTACGCACAAAGGCTGCACCATGGATCAGCATTACCCCACACAATTCATGTCTGTTTTCCTTAGAAGTACAGTGGTACCTCGAGTTACATACACTTCAGGTTACATATGCTTCAGGTTACAGACCCAGAAATAGTGCTTCAGGTTAAGAACTTTGCTTCATGATGAGAACAGAAATCGTGCTCCGGCGGTGCGGCAGCAGCAGGAGGCCCCATTAGCTAAAGTGGTGCTTCAGGTTAAGAACAGTTTCAGGTTAAGAACAGACCTCCGGAACAAATTAAGTACTTAACCCGAGGTACCATCGTAAGTCCCATGGTGTTTAATTCAGATTACTCCCACGCAACTGTACAGTCATTTTTGTGTCTTAAAGTGATGTATCTCCTGCTTCCAAGCCAGTTTGCAGTGGTGTGATGGGCCATC
Organism: Podarcis vaucheri; assembly: GCF_965113315.1. Taxonomy (NCBI): domain Eukaryota; kingdom Metazoa; phylum Chordata; class Lepidosauria; order Squamata; family Lacertidae; genus Podarcis; species Podarcis vaucheri. The sequence continues at coordinate 108,392,800 of NC_138760.1, read as the reverse complement.
CCTTTCCTTTCCACTTGGACATCCATCTCTCACTGCGTTCAGTGCAGTTTACTCCCGAGCAAGAGTCCATAGGGTTCTTTCATCCTTTATCTGAAACTGTGTGGCAATGCAAGACTGTGGTCCAAGCTTCACTTTATACATAATACACTTCCCCCTCACTGACAATTGCAATTGAAGAATGAGTGACAGCAGGAGAGTGTGGTGAAATGATGGGCAGAGGCAGAGTGAGTGACAGTGGAGAAAGTTAGTTGAGAAAGAGGGTGGGAGAGGGAGGACTGAATGAAACTGAACAAGACCAGAAGGAGTTAGGGCACAGAGGAAACTCTGGGAGTCAGGGTAACTCAGTGTTCCCTAAGCTGGGGCCATCCAGATGTATTGGATTCAGAACCAGCTTACGCATGGGGCAAGATAAGGCAACCGCCTCAGGAGGCAGTAAGTTTGGCCCACGGACGGTCTAGAAATCAGTATGTTCTTACATGAGTAGAATGTGTCCCTTTTCTTTAAAATGCATCTCTGAGTTATTTGTGGGGCCTGCCTGGTGTTGTTTTTACATGAGTAGAATGTGTGCTTTTATTTAAAATACATCTCTGGGTTATTTGTGCTGCATAGGAATTTCTTCTTCTTCTTTTCAAAATATAGTCCAGCCCACCACATGGTCTAAGGGACAGTGGACCAGCCCATGGCTGAAAAAGGTTGCTGACCCCGGCCTTAGGGCCATGGGTTCACAGAGAACACAGGATCTGAACCTGAAGGTAACAGAAAACAAAGAATGTAGTGTGTGGATTTTGGGGGTTTGTAGAGATGAATAAAGACAGACAACGAGATGTTTTCTTTCTGAGAGCTTGCGTGTGTGCCAGATGAAAGTGAGAGAGAGAGAGATTCTTTCTCCTCTAGCCTCACAGCATCTCCTTTTATTCAAAGTTACAAAAAGCATGGCCACGAATGTGCCAGTGGCTGATTGGCTCAATACAAGACAAAGAAACTGAAATCCTATTGGCTCATTTGTATGTAAGGCGGGCTTACATAGCTCCATAGATCTTTGGCACATGAAAGACAGAATGTTAGAGCTGTATTTAGACAGGCATATAAGCTCTTAATCCACCTATGACTAAGATTGATAATGTTATGACTAAGGTGTTTACTAATGTTTAGATTGTTATATAAACTCACACAATTAATTATACATTGAGGATTAACACATCATTGTGATTTACACATCATTGTGAACTAAAGGTGAACTAAAGAAGACAAGTGTGGTATGTAAGGAATGCTATACAGAAAGATCTGTGCCAGGCACAGACCTTTAGCCTTGTGCGTGAAAGAGAGGGAGAGAAGCGTGATTGATTATAAACAGGCCTTATAGTCTGTTTTAGAAGCAAAGAGAAGATAGAAATAATTCCCAGAATGCAGGAGGAAAAGAACCAATGTTTTACTATACTAGGCACATAGAAATAACATGTCTACATCTCCTCCTTTTTTTTTTCTTTGCGAGGTAAGGCAACTAGGTGAATAAAGCAACAATACTTCCGGATTAGTGGTTTGCCATCAAATGCCGGAAATAATACTGCTAGGGTGGATGGGGCAAAAGTACTTCAAGATTAGTGGTGTGCCAACGAATCTCAAAATAATCCTACCCACATCTCCCCTTTTATTTTTGTTTTTTCTTACTGGTGGCGTTGCCATTTCACATAATAGGCTGCAAGGAGCGCGCTAGGTGGTGGTGGAGGAGAGAGAAGGCGAGAAAAAAGATTTGTAAGGCTAGGAATGCATTGGAGAAAGCAACAAAACAAAATTAATATACATACAATAATAATTACATAAAAAAAGGCATTGCGTAGCCAATCGAGATTAGGGAGCCACGCCGTAGACCACAAGGAAAAGGAATCCCAGAGTCCGGAAAATCCGATATCCTTTTTAATGTGATGAGTGAGATTTTGCAAATGAGAAATTTGCCTTTGAACGGCCTTAGAATTGTCAGTGATGTTAAAACAGCACATTTCCTTGAATTGTTCGCAACCATAATGATGTACCATGAGTAGGTAGTCCAAAGTAGATTTCGACCTTAATAAACCGTTGCGAAGTTCGGCTTGCTCTGTGTTGAGAAGATGAAGCGCCTTAGACGTAATATTCAGGGATTTTGCTGCAGAGCAAGCTAAAGAATTAATATTTGCGCTATTACGTACAGCCAAACCTGGAACACCTAAGAGAGAGACAGCTAAAGAGATGTATTCAGACCTGCTAGGGAGAGAGACAAGATCATCGCAGTCATCAGACAATTCAACACTACGCTGATGTCTAGAGTAAGAGAAATGATGTTTTTCAGGCAATATGATAGACAGACGGCTTAAACAACAAGGTGTGCCGTGACTAATGTTTGCCGGAATGTAATTGAAAGTGTAACCTGGGCAGGACCAAAACCAGCCTGCTGGCAGTTCTGTGTACTTATATATATAAGAAATGTTTACATAATCAGAGCAATTGAAGTTATTTTTGCCCATTTTCACGCAGTTCTGTTTCGTACAGTTGACCATACGTGCACAAATAGCATTATAAGAGGCCACATATGGTGTTGTCAAATCAATAGCTAAAGGTGGGCGTTCACGCATTTGAGTGCCCCAATTGTGATAGCCTTTATATCCAAGGGTACGAAGTGAATCATTTTGAGGTAGGAAAGAGAAAAACCAAGTATCATTCTGTATGTCATGAGGATCATGGCAAACTGGAATGAGACAAGAGCCAAGGATATCACCAATGGCTACTTGCTGAGTAAGGCAAAATGCTGAGACATTGAGCGTCCTTGCAAACGATTCCCATACATTTAACGATGTGGAATCACCAGTAGGAAGAGCTGAAGTAGAGAGAGGCAAAATTAAAATACTGAAAATGAGAATTATCATGGAATTCATATTAAGACAAGCAATGAGGGATAGAAGCTGGTTAGTAGGGCTTGCTTCCAGTTGCTGTTCTCTCCTATACTGTTCAGCTTGTAGAGAGAGCGATTTTATTTGGCCCCACGTCACTGGGGGATTGCGATGTCCCCGCTTACGAGTCCTGGGGGGGCTGGACGTCACATCGCGGGTGATCTGGAGTTGGTGGTTGAATTGAGGCAATGGATCCGGAAGAACCTGTCGCCACGCCATGGTGCAGCCGAATACAACGTGCAGGAACCCACCGAGCACCCTGTGGAGTAGAAACTGCAGCGTAACCCTTACCCCATGTAATCAATTTCACTGGTTCACTCCACTCATTGGAGGGTAGAATTTTATAGCGCACCAGTGGAGCTGGAAGAATTTCCTTTTGCTGGAAATGCTTTTGAAGACGTGTGTAAGATTGGTGATCCTGTATGGAGATATTCAAATGATTAAGAGTAAAGAGTACACTTGACAACCAACTTTCCTTTTCTGAAAGTGAGTTTGGAATGCCTGCTTTCTTTTCCTGCCTGTTCAGTGCAGTTTTCAGGGTACGATGAGAGCGCTCAACTATAGCTTGACCTTGAGAATTATAAGGGATGCCAAACAGATGACGAATATCCCAAGTTTCACAAAATTTAGCAAAGCCTTTTGCACAATACGCTGGGGCATTGTCAGTTTTTATAGAATGAGGCTTGCCCATAACTGACATTGCACGAACAAGATGATTGCAAACATGTTTTACTTGCTCTCCTCTTTGAGGCGTAACCCAAAGGAAGCCTGAGAATGTGTCAATACAGACATGCAAAAACTTCCAGGGTGAGAAAGGGGCAAAATGGGTTACATCCATTTGCCACAATTGATTTGCTTCCAGTCCACGGGGATTAACCCCAGGGCTGGGATGGCCAATCTGATTGCTGCACTGAGGACACTGCTGAATAATTGCACGCGCCTCTTCCAATGAAATTTGAAATTGGCGGCTAAGGGCTTTTGCATTTTGATGATGAAAAGCATGACTTTCTATAGGAGAGACAGGCAAAATCTTTAGCAAAGAATCTGCTTTTGCATTTCCATCTGAAATGAAACCTGGAAAAGGTTGGTGAGAGCGAATGTGCACTACAAAGAGTGGGTGAGAACGATTAGAAAGAAGCAGTTGCAAAGACAGGAAGAGACTCAACAAGTTATCATCTAATAAAGGACTTACATAACTGCCTTGCATTCTACATATGACGTTTGAAACATATAAGCTGTCAACAATCAAGTTAATTGGTTGTGAGGAAAAATAATGCAGAGCTTTTACAGCAGCTGCAAGTTCAGAACGCTGAGCAGACTTTTGTGGGAGAGTGTACAGGCTATGCCACTCCTCATTCTGTTGCCAAGCAACAACTCCTCTAGAAGGAGCCCCATCAGTGAAAACAGTCAGGGCATTCAAAGGAACAGGGGAAATGATAGAAGAGAAAGACATAGGGAATTGCTTGCTCATTTGCAGGCGCGTATCGGGTGGAATATGACAATCCACCTGACCCACAAAATCAGCGAACGCACACTGTAAATCCATGCTCGTGGAGAGAGCTGTTTCCCATTGTTCTAAAGGCATAGGGACAATAATTTGATTACAATCAACACCAAAAAGATGCTTACAACGTCGTCGTCCCTTGCTAATGAGCTGAGCAAGGAGATCCACTAAAGGGTTTACTGTGTTTCTTGGTGCATGATGTAAATAAAGCCATTCTAGTATATGAACTTTTGATGGACCTTTCTGAATAATTGCAGCAAAAGGTTGTACAGAATCCGTCATTATGACCAAATCAGGCATAACATTAGGAATCGCTCGATCCACCCAATGAATACGCATGAGTGCTTTCAACTGTGCAACAGTTTTGAGTTGATCAGAGTTCAAGGTGATTTGCTCACCTGGAGATTGATGGCCTTTTAAGGCTGAAAACAGTGGCCTTAGCACTTCAAGAGGGATTTTAAAATAAGGCCTTATCCAATTAATGTTTCCCAGCAATTGTTGCAGTTGTACATATTTCATTGTTTTTGAAACATGAAGTTCTGGGATTATTGGAATAGAGTAACTAGCTATCATTTTATGTCCTAGATACTGAAAGGGGGGAGATTCCTGAACCTTCTCTGGAGCTATTTTTAAACCATACAAAGACAAACTGGTTATTAAATCATGTTTCCAATTAGGGGGAAGGACTGGAGAATAGAAAAGTATATCGTCCGTATAATGCTGAATCTTAAGATGTGGGTACTTAAGACGAAAGGATTGAAGTGCCTTATCCACAAAATATTGGCACATAGTGGGGGAATTTATCATTCCTTGTGGCAGAACCTTCCAGTGATATCTCTCAGATGGTCTACAATTATTTAATTCTGGAATTGTAAATGCAAAAAATTTGCGATCCTTTTCATGCAGGGGAATAGAGAAGAAGCAATCCTGCAGATCTATTATAGCCAATTGATATGAATGTGGAATCATATTTGGATTAGGCATACCACATTGCAAAGGCCCCATGGGTTCAATGATGCTATTTATGGACCTTAGATCGTGCAAAAATCTATATTTCCCATTTTTCTTCTTAATTACGAAGACTGGGCTATTGAAAGGGCTGACAGAAGGTTCTATATGGTCAGCTAATAATTGCTGATCGACCAATTGTCTCAAAGCAATCAATTTCTCTGTAGTAAGAGGCCATTGCGGAATCCATATAGGATCAGTGGACTTCCAAATAAGTGGAAGCACAAACTTACTCATTTATTTGAATCGTTGCTTGTAATTGTTGCAACAAATCTCTTCCCCACAAATTAAGATGAATTTTGAGCACACAGGGCTGAATATATGCAATAACTTCAGAGCTATCAGGCAAAGAGACAGGCAGCCACTGTGCGCTTTTGCAAGAAGCCTGATTACCTCCCACGCCCCACACTTCAGGAGAAGTTTCAAGCGGCCAAGTTTGTTCCCAAAAATTACTCGAAATAACCGAAACATCCGCACCAGTGTCTATCAGACCCTCTAATATTTTTCCATTGATTTTATACTTACGAAGGAGTTTCTCTCTTCCAATACGTTGGGTCACAGCTAGAAGCTGAGGGGAAAAAGATAAAGAGAGCTTGTGCAGATTAGTGTCAATTGCATAAACAACATCAGGTGGTGAAGGCAGCATCACCAAATGAGCAAAGGATTCACCCTTTGTTAACTGCATGGGCATATGGCTCCAAAATTGAACCATGATTGTGCCCACATAGTCAGGAGGCAAGGCACCTGGGATGACATGAATGCCTTGTTTTGCAGCAGAAAATTTAGGTAAAATTAAACCTGTGATATTAGGAGGAAGTGGACCTGCCATTTGGCTGGCCATGATTATGATTTCACCAGGCAATGCAGTGTTTTTGGTCTCTTGATTAATCAAATCAATGGCAAATTCAGAAGGCATATTTTTAGTAACTTTTGCAGCAGCAGAAACCAAAGGCTGACATCTCTCTATTCTTTGGGGCCCGAGAGACTGGGCCCAGTGAAGTTTCCCTGAGACCTACATTGATTTGCCCAATGATAGCCTTTCCCACACTTTGGACATTTTTTGGAAGGTCTGGTCGTGGTATTTGCATTATTATTCTTCTGTGCAGTCCCACCTTGGGCCTTGCACTGCTTTGCAAAATGACCAGGACGGTGACAATTATAACAGTTTCCTGTTTGTCTCACGGAAGCCTGAAGTGCATTGGCAAACAAAGACATTGTATGAGATTGACTCCCTACTTCCGAACACGCTTTTATCAAATCTGCAAGGGAATATGTTGAACGGCTTATGATTGATTGCAGCATTTTTTTACAGTCCGTGTTAGAGTTCTCATAAGCCAATTTTTTTAGCAACTCATTCTGAGCCGTTTCATTATCTATCTGTCTACAGATAGATTCCTTCAGTCTATCCACAAATTGATGGTATGGCTCTGTATTCTGCTGTTTAACATTTACAAAAGAACTCAGTGGCTGTCCTGAGACAGGAATTTTACGAAATGCACGCTGCACGCAAGTTGCAGTGCGCTGAAAGTGTGAAGGTGACAACACGGCTTGGGCAGCCAGGGTCTCAAATGGAGGAGCGCCGAAAAGCTGGCTTGCTGTATGCGTTTGATCAGCCAGAGCTATGGCGGCATGTTTAAATTCATTTTCAAAAACTAAAAATTGCGCTGGAGATAACATCATCCTCATCAAATCTTTCCAGTCACTCGGAATCATTGTATAAGAGGTAGAAATTCCCTCTATAATTCCCATTACATAAGAAGATTTAAGACCTGAATCACTAATGGCTTTCCTGAGATCTTTCATGACAGCATAAGGCAATTTTTCATGATAAACTTGTAATTGCTGACCTCCAGGAGCATTTTGATAAGTGAGAGGAAAAATTAATGGCATTTCACCAGCCCATGCAGCTGTTTCTTCCAATGAAAAAAGCCCATCTTGCTTAGCCTGTAAAAGCCCAGCACGGACGGCTCCATATTGTTTTGGCAAAGCAGCATGGTCTAGAGACAAAGAGGAAGGGACAAAGGCATGCTGATTTGCTTGTTTAGGCAGAGAAGGGGGGCCGAGGGGGATGGGGGGGGAATTTGTAAACTGAGACGACGCAGGAGCAAGGGAAGGAGAAAAGGGAGGGGGATTTTGGCTAGGTGATGAAGGAGACAAAGGGGGCAAAATCAGAGGGTATGGCGGGGGGGAGGTTTCTGCAGTTGCCAGCAATGGAGAAATTGAAAGAGAAGATTGTTCTAATTTTGCTATGGCGTTAGCACACTTTTGCCATGTGAGTAGGCAGCTGATTTGAGCACGTGGCTCAGAAAATAAAATTTTGCCGATTTTCTCCCATGTGCTAATTTGCAATGAGCCTTCTGCTTGATAAAAAGGACATTGATGATTTATTTCCTGCAGCAGCTGTTCAATCTCTTTTAGAGAAATTTGAACTTTGTCTATTGTCTGTCTTACTAACGAAAGAAGCTCTTTCGCGTGAGCCTTTTGCACCTTACTTAAATCCCCTCCCATACTAACGAATTAAGCGCTTTAGACTTTTTCCCAGTCGGATTAGTATGAGGAATGCTTTTGGCTCTAAAGGGATCTCTATTGGGATCTGATTACTTACCCTTCTTCAGGATCACGTCGGGGTCACCAGATGTGGATTTTGGGGGTTTGTAGAGATGAATAAAGACAGACAACGAGATGTTTTCTTTCTGAGAGCTTGCGTGTGTGCCAGATGAAAGTGAGAGAGAGAGAGATTCTTTCTCCTCTAGCCTCACAGCATCTCCTTTTATTCAAAGTTACAAAAAGCATGGCCACGAATGTGCCAGTGGCTGATTGGCTCAATACAAGACAAAGAAACTGAAATCCTATTGGCTCATTTGTATGTAAGGCGGGCTTACATAGCTCCATAGATCTTTGGCACATGAAAGACAGAATGTTAGAGCTGTATTTAGACAGGCATATAAGCTCTTAATCCACCTATGACTAAGATTGATAATGTTATGACTAAGGTGTTTACTAATGTTTAGATTGTTATATAAACTCACACAATTAATTATACATTGAGGATTAACACATCATTGTGATTTACACATCATTGTGAACTAAAGGTGAACTAAAGAAGACAAGTGTGGTATGTAAGGAATGCTATACAGAAAGATCTGTGCCAGGCACAGACCTTTAGCCTTGTGCGTGAAAGAGAGGGAGAGAAGCGTGATTGATTATAAACAGGCCTTATAGTCTGTTTTAGAAGCAAAGAGAAGATAGAAATAATTCCCAGAATGCAGGAGGAAAAGAACCAATGTTTTACTATACTAGGCACATAGAAATAACATGTCTACAGTAGTGTTAGCGCTGCTGGAGTAGACCAAAGGTGTAGCTTACCTGGCATTCCTGTTACACACAAAGACCAACCAAATGCCTATGAAAATACCACAGGCAGGACATAAGGGCAATAGTCCTCTCTCACTGTTTTTCTGCACCACTTGGTACAGAGAAGTTGTTTTTTAAGCTATAGGAACATGGAGAATGACGACAGTCCTGCTGAGGCCTAGTGAGCCACATAGCCATGCATGAATTGTTGTTGTTTAGTCATTTAGTCGTGTCCGACTCTTCGTGACCCCATGGACCAGAGCACGCCAGGCACTCCTGTCTTCCACTGCCTCCTGCAGTTTGGTCAAACTCATGCTGGTAGCTTTGAGAACACTGTCCAACCATCTCGTCTTCTGTCGTCCCCTTCTCCTTGTGCCCTCCATCTTGCCCAACATCAGGATCTTTTCCAGGGAGTCTTCTCTTCTCATGAGGTGGCCAAAGTATTGGAGCCTCAGCTTCACGATCTGTCCTTCCAGTGAGCACTCAGGACTGATTTCCTTCAGAATGGGTAGGTTTGATCATCTTGCAGTCCATGGGACTCTTGAGTCTCCTCCAGCACCATAATTCAAAAGCATCAATTCTTAGGCGATCAGCCTTCTTTATGGTCCAGCTCTCACTTCCATATATCACTACTGGGGAAACCATAGCTTTAACTATACAGACCTTGCATGAATAGTGAGAACCATTCCCATGTTCATCTAGGGCCTCAAAATCTAAAAGTATAACTTCTAAGATTCATGGATGGGAGGTTTTCGGATCTCCTGCATGCAGACGTGGTGTACTCACTGAAAACACAGCCTTACACCTCCAGCCTTACAATATAAAACAAATAGGGGTGGAAGGGACAGGGGGGGTGCAAATGAAGCGCTAGTTTTTATAGTGAAATATTAATTATTCTAATGACCAGCCAAAATGGAAATAGTTTGGGCAGGGGGTGACTGATGGATCTGGGCTTTCTGCAGAACTGGTTGAACGAACCCTGTTTCTCATCCAGACTCAGCTAGATATCACAGGCTGCTGATGGGATGATTGTCATCTCTGCCTATTAAATCTCATAGTTTATCTCAGTTATGTACATGTAACACTTACTTGAATAATTATGGCATAGTTCTTCCATGGTCACCTTGAAAACTACTGTTATGACTTTTTGGAGCGTCCCAATGAAAGCACGCTTAACAACTTTTTTTTTTTAATTGCTTTGTCTCAAAGGCTGTTATAAATTGGAGCCATCCTGCTTAGCTGCTGTTCCTGGGGTGATGATAGCAACATTCTTTCTATGAAAAATGTAATCAGAGCTGACTGCAGTACTACAGATGGGTCCAGATTTTAAACATTAACAATGGAACATCTTTTGATTAGTATTCTCTGCTTCTGCATTTTCATCCTTTCATTGATGCATTTCAACAGTCTTTTCCCCCCTCCTGATATGCTAGGCTGACAATTTCAAGGTCTTTTTGACAATAGCCCTTAAATTTTTTTCTCCTGGTCAGTGTTCTGCAAGGCTGATCTTCCGTTTAATAACTACTTTCTAGCATGAGGGGCCTAGTGCAAACAAAAAGAATTTAATTTTAAATTCAGAGTTCCTTTCCTGGTCAGCAGATTAGGACTATTCCCAAAAGGAAGCAGCTGCGTACAAGATCTGGCTATTTCTCCAACCAGATCAGGGATAGCCAATGTGGTGCCCTTCCGAAGTTGTCCAGTGATACAGAGAACACTATGATGACTACCTTAGGCCAGTGTTGTTTACTCTGACTGGAAGCACTCTTCAGGGTCACAGGAAGAGGTCTTCCCAACACCTGCTGCCTGATTCCCTTTTAACTGGAGGTACTAAGGATAGAACCCGGGACGTTGTGTATTTATTATTAGGTAAAGGTAAAGGACCCCTGGACAGTTAAGTCGAGTCAAAGGCAACTATGGGGTGAGGCCGAGGGAGCCAGCATTTTTCGGCAGACAGCTTTCCAGGTCATGTGGCCAGCATGACTAAACCACTTCTGGCGCAACAGAACATCATGACGGAAGCCAGAGATCACAGAAATGCCATTTACCTTCCCATCACAGAGGTACCTATTCATCTACTTGCACTGGCATGCTTTTGAACTGCTAGGTTGGCAGGAACTGGAACAGAGCAACAGGAGCTCATTCCATCATGGGGATTCGAACCACCGACCTTCTGATTGGCAAGCCCAAGAGGCTCAGCGCCACCCGCGTCCCTACTAATTTATTATTTTATTATTAAGAACATTTTAAACCCAACCTTCATCAAATGAGCCCAGGGTAGGTTGCAATATTATTTTAAAACAACAAAACTCCAGCAAAACTCTTATGTGCCTCCTCTGCGAGTGGTTCAGAGGGTGGCAACATGAGAATGGGCCTTTTCTGCAGTGCCTCCCCATTTGTGGAATACTCTCCCCAGCAAGGCTCACCTGGCACCTTCTTTAGGCGCCAGGCAAAAACATTCCTCTTCAACTGGGCCTTGAGCTGATTAAAAAAAAATCTATGACCTTTTAACTGTGGTTTTGTGTGTGTGTGTGTAGCTATTAGGTTAAGTATTTATATATTGTTTTTATTTTGTGTTTTTATGTGATCTTCAAATGAAGGGCAGTATATAAATAATATAATAATAATAAACGTGATCAGATACAAGTAAAATAACCAATTGCAGTAGCAGGCTAGCATCCCACAAATGTCTGAGCAAGTAGATTTTAGCCACAAAACAAAGTACCAGCAATGTCAGTGCCAGTTGTACTTCCGGTGGGAGGGTATTCTATAATCAGGGCACTACCACTAAGAAGCCTCTATCCTATGTCTACACCAAATGTACTTCACTGGTGGTGGGACAATGAGAAGGGACCCCTCCACAGCCAAGAACCTGGGCAGGAGGCACGTATAGTAAGAGATGTCCCTTCGGATTCCTGGTCCCCAAGTCATTCAGGGCTTTATAAGCCACTTCTAGCTTCTGCCTACGAAACATGAGCTCTACCATTGAGCTACAATTTCTGAAGGCTGTGTGTTGCAGCATGTATCCTAACATCAGAAACCACATGGTGCCTCCCTCGTGCTCTTGTGGTTGTCCAACAGGTGGGAAAGTCTGGGCACCTGCAATCAGGAAAGGGTAAGAGTTTGTTCCCATGGTTAATTAATAAAGTGAATATTAAAAATAGCATCTCTCTCTTTAAAAAAATTAATACAAAACCTTTTAATTGGCCAGTTTCTTGAATCCTGAACATGTTAACCTTAAGCAGTCAATTTCCCCCAAAAGTTTCCAGGTCTCTAGTTACTGTGCGACTACATTAACACTAGCCTTCATGGCCAGTGGTATGATGGGAATTGTAGTCCAAAACACCTGTATGGTATCTTGTCAGTGAAATAGGATGCTAGACTGAATAAAATGATGGTGCCATTCAGAATGACAATTTCTTTTTGAGACTCTGGGGGTGGGACTGACTGCTTAAGGTTGCAGTCTTACAGCCACTTGTCTAGGAGTAAGAGCTCCATTGAATTCAGTGGGACTTACTTTTGAGTGCAACTGCAGGGGATTCTGCTTCAGGGTTACTGAAGAGGACTGTGGTACCCACTGAGCCAGGGGCGTGGAAGCTTTTTCACCTGAGAGCTGCATTTCCTTATGAGGAGCCTTTCGCAGAGGGGCACAGGCCAGTGGCAGACAGGAGGACCCAAGTCAAAAGTGTGATGTGCAATGGATATGACTATTCCCTTTTTATAGTAGGCTACACTGATGCACTTAAAGGACGTGGGTGGCTCAGTAAACCACTGAGCCTCTTGGGCTTGCCGATCAGAAGGTCGGCGGTTCGAATCCCCGTGAGAGGGCAAGCTACCGTTGCTCGTTCCCTGCTCCTGCCAACCTAGCAGTTCGAAAGCACGCCAAAAAGTGCAAGTAGATAAATAGGTACCACTCCAGCGGGAAGGTAAACGGCATTTCCATGCGCTGCTCTGGTTTCAGTGTTCCAATGCACCAGAAGTGGCTTAGTCATGCTGGCCACATGACCTGGAAAAACTGTCTGCGGTCAAACGCTGACTCCCTCGGCCTGTAAAGCAAGATGAGCGCTGCAACCCTTGAGTTGTCTGCGACTGGAGTTAACTGTCAGGGGTCCTTTACATTTTTACATTGACACACTATGACTACAATTAGGTTGGTGAGTTAGGGTAGCCTTCCGTTTGTTAGTTTCTTGGCTGCTTTTCATTAGCTGAAAGAGGGCTCGGAGTCTCTGGAGAAGGAAGGAATGCAAAGAAGAAGAAGCCCTTCCTTTGTTTGCAAGTGCATCAGACCCTATAAAAGTACATAATCCATGGATCATTGGCACGATCAACCATAATGGCTCCAAAAGAGCCATTGTGCTAATGTGGCTGATGAGCATGTATACGGCTCCTGCATACTAAAAAACCTCATGAAACTTTTAATACGATGTGCCGCTAATGCAACAAATGGCTATTTTCCCCTCTCTCCCTGTGTTTTTGCAACAGGGAATGCTTAAGGTTTGACTAGGCTGACAAAAAGATTACTTAATACTACGCGAGGTGTAATTGTAAGCAGAGGCTGCTAACTCTGGAAAAACAAGCACAGGGCCAAACCTCCTGTTAAGTAATGCCTATTGTTTTCCTGTTGTCCGCGCAGATCTCTGCAGCCATCTGACTGTCATTCTTCCCTCTACGCCTTGCAGATCACAAGCTGCTGTCCCTGCAATTATCTGGGGACAGCGCCCAGGCATGCATGACAGTTTTTGTGTACATCACAAATTAATTTCCTGCGGGAAATGAACTGAATTACATGTACAGATGGCTCACTTCCGGTGCATCCATAATGCGTCCAGATCAATACTGCATTCAAATTAATTTCATCCTCCAGAAATATGCCCGGTCCTGCTTCTTGTAGGCGGAAGCCCATTTGTAGTTTGTTATTTTTATTCTTTCTCTCTCTCTCTGTTACAAGGAAAGGTTTCTGTTGGTTTGTGTTTTTTTAATGGATTTTTGTGGTTTTAATTGCTGCACTTTTAAACGTTGTGCAATGCTTGTTTCTGCTTTGTAAACCGCCTAGAGAATGTTCTTGCTGGGCAGCCATGGACGCTTAATTAATTAATTAATTAATTAATTTATAATGAGGCAGACATTGGTTATAGTGGGATCACTCTTCACTATCTATTTCTCTACGCTGTCAAGGATGTGTCTTGAATGTGAAGGGGTGAACAAGCTTTATTTGCTTACCTTATGGTGTTCTATTTTTAGCTAGGCCTCCAGGCTATTTAAATACTAGCCAAGCATGCCAATCTCATATTACTGAAATCTGCATAATTTAAAGTAATCATAGTGTTTAAATGGGGAGGGGAAGCAGATTCCAGCTCCTACCTAGCCAGACAGCTAGTCTAATCCTCTGACACACAAAACAGCTTACAAGTATGGGACAAAGGGATGTGTGTTGTGTACAGTGGTACCTCTGGTTATGAATGCTTCTGGTTACACATGCTTCGAGTTATGAGCTCCGCTAACCCAGAAGTAGTTGCTCCTGGTTTGAACTTTGCCCCAGGATGCAAGCCGAAGTCGCACACCAGAGGCGCGCGCGCATGGGAGGCGCCATTAGCGAAAGCGCGCCTCAGGATAAGAACGGTTTCAGCTTAAGAATGGACCTCTGGAATGAATTAAGTTTGTAACCAGAGGTATCACTGTAATGTACTCATAATAATAATGATGATGATGATTATATATATATATATATATATATATATATATATATATATATATATACATATACATACACATGTGAGAATAGGGCCTGCCTCGAACATCACAAAGAGAATGGATGTGCCACGTAAAAGCTGGCAGTGGAAAATTTCAGAACCTGAAATTGGTTGTGAAACAGGCACATGTTCCTCCGGTAGAAAAGAGGAAGGAAACAAGTTTAAGACCTTGCGATTCCTAAAAAGGCAATGAGTTAAAATGGACAGTACATTGTATTAGAAATATGTTATTTTGTAACAGGAAGATTGTAAGCCAAGCCTCCGAAGGAGGGGCGGCAGTTAGGGCTTAAAACCTTCAGGCGCTGCTTGAACGGGGCTCTTCGGTCACACGGGGATGTGATGGGAGCCCACCTTTGCAAATGCGATCCAATAAATATACTTGGTTAACCAAGCTAAAGGTCTCAGTCCGTTTTTCCACGTTTAAGATATTCTCACAATTGTGGCGCCCAACGTGGGGCCCCTTACCGTCCAGCAGGGGAGTCGGTGGAGACGAAGGGCTTGAGGCGCCTTTCCTTGATTTCAGGGAAGTCCGTCCTCTCCACCTGACCCGCCGTGGGCGAAAGGGGCTAGACGAGACCCACAGGAAAGTAGTGATCGGTAGGATCTCCGCCGTTTGAAAAAAACGGGCAGGAGAACTTGCAGGGACGCCTGCCTGTCCACTACCTGACGGAGGACTGGACTGACCGACGGGGTGAGTAGAAGGGAAGAAGCAAAAGGGGGATTGGAAAACTGGGAGGGGGACAGAACTCCCTGGTGAAAGAGAAGTCCAAACGGACGCGTGAGAGTGGACCGGATTCCTGGTAGTCCGGCGGGAGGATTAGCTTGCGGTTCCGTCCTCCCGCGAGGGAAACGGCCAGGCGATTCCGCGTGTTTGTGTGTGTGATTGGGGAGTATTTTTGTGACGATGGGGAAGGGACAGAGTAAGTCCGCCTGCAAAGGACGGGAATCTGAAAGAGAGGCGGCAAATGACGCCGGAAAAAGAAAACGTATAGACCCCAATTCACCCCTGGGACAACTTCTACAACAGTGGTCCGAGGAAAAATTACAAAAATATATTCGGAACCTGGTTAAAATCACCATGATAAGGTTCTGCCGGGATCTGTGGCCTGGTTATCCGATTGGCCCAGATGGGGGCTATCGTTGGAACCCGGAGGGGGAAGTGGATAAATATTGGATGAACCAGTTAAGAGTCTATTTACAGAACAAAAGCAAGAAGGTGGAGAATGACTATTTGGAGGTTTTTTATCATGTACAGTTCATAGGATCTGACCCCCCCCCCTCTGGGTTCCGGCAGTATCCCCTCTCGGTCGACTCGGACTTGGAGGACTTGGTCCCTCCGGGGCGACGCCCGGGTCCGACCCCAACACCGGAACCAGGACCACAGTTGGGGTCGGGCACGGAAGCCTCCGGAACCCAACCCAGTGCTCCGGAGATTGAGAAGGGGTCGGAATCCGAAAAGGAGTCCCCTCCCCCTTATTCTCTGGACCACGGACGTCTGAAAAAGGAACTAGAAAACCTGAATAAGGATCTACAAAACTTGCCCATGGATCGTACCCATGGGTCAGGTGGACGGAAGCGTCCGCCGGCAACGCAGGGAGGGACACCCATAGCTGCAGTTTGGCCATCTCCCGCCAGTTCTCCCGGAGTGAATAATTACCCTTTGAGGGAGGTCCCGGGAGGGGTAAATGATGGAGGAGCAGCCGTAATGGTTCACGTAATAAGCCCCTTGAAGCCTAGTGAACTGCGGGAGCTGAAGAAAACCCTACCCAAATTACATGAGAACAGCCAGGAGGTGGCGGAACAATTAGAGTTATGGATGGGACCACACACCCACACGTATACGGAATTAATGTATATATTGGGGTACCTGTTCACTCCGGAAGAAAGACAAATGATCCGCACAGCGGCCATTAGGGCATGGGATGCAAGACACCAAGGGGCGGCGGGGGCCGTAGCGGGAGACGCAAAATTTCCTCTGGCAGAACCTGCATGGGACATAAACGTTCAGGCTGATCGAACTAGGATGAATGATTTAAAAGACATGATATTGGAGGGCATACGTAAGGCGGTCCCTCAGACAAGAAACCTTACAAAAGCCTTTGAGGTCTGTCAGACGAAAGATGAATCGCCCGGGGATTTCGCGGGTCGTATACGGGAACACCTGATCAAATATTCAGGAATCCAACCGGATACTGAAGCTTTTACCAATCTCCTGCGCATGCAATTTGTAACAAAGTCCTGGCCGGACATCCAGAAGAAACTACAAAAATTGGAATGGCAGGACGCCACCATGACCGAACTGGTCAGGGCGGCACAGCAAGTGTTTGTTAATAGAGAAACGGCGAAAAACAAACAGAAATGTCAGATGATGGTGTCAGCCTTTCAGGCAGCGGCAAATAAACAAACGCCGCAAGGGAACCAGGGAAGGGGGGTTCTCCCCTTTTCAGGAAGAAGGGGACAAAGGGGAGGGAGGCTGGGTCAGAGGACAGGAGACCGTCTGACTTGTTTTCGGTGTGGAAAGATGGGACATTTTGCCAGGGAATGCAGAGCCCCTCAGCCGATGGGACTGAACACAGGGAAGGAAGAACGGGACCGGATGGTCTCGGGCGACCCAGATCCCACCGAAGGACTCTACACATTGTTTGACTAGGGGTCCTCCGACTCTCCTTTAGGGGCCCGAGGAGAGCCACTGGTGAACATATTGGTGGGCCCCCACAAGCAACCCTTGACGTTCTTGGTAGACTCAGGAGCCACTCGGTCGTCAGTCTATCAGGAAATCAAGGGAATAAGAAAAACGGGGAGAACTCTACGAGTGGTGGGGGTGAGCGGGTCTCCAAACGAGGTAGACATACTAGAAACCACCACCCTGAGTAGGGGAAATCAGACGATACAGGGAAATCTCCTGTACGCCCCCATGTCAGGAGTCAACTTGTTAGGAAGAGACCTGATGGTACGTTTGGGGTTCCAATTATTTGATCTCCAAGGAGAGATCCCAATGTACACCCTACGTAGGGAGGATGAGGAACAAATATTACCTGAGGTATGGGCGGATGGGGAAACAGTGGGAAAAATGGACATCAGCCCGATAAAAATCCAGGTTCAACCCGGAATAGTCAAATTATGGACCCCTCAATACCCCATGAATAAAAAGGGGCGGGAGGGACTGAACCCTGTGGTGCAGAAATTAAGAGACCAGGGACTGTTGGAACCCACGATGTCACCATTTAACTCACCCATCCTTGCGGTACCCAAGAAGGATGGGACTTATAGGATGGTACAGGATTTACGAAACATAAATAACATCGTGGTTCCCCGCTTTCCCGTGGTCCCGGACCCCTACACGATTTTGAGCCAGGTCTCGCCAAGTTCAAAATGGTATACAGTAATAGACCTGAAAGATGCATTTTGGGCTTGCCCTTTGGCGGAGGAGAGTAGGGCCTTGTTTGCCTTTGAATGGGAGGACCCTAGAACCGGACGAAAACAGCAATTTCGGTGGACGGTCCTCCCCCAGGGATATACCGAGTCCCCCTTGTTGTTCGGGCAAGCCCTAGGTGAAAAGTTGGTAGGATTCCTCCCGGCCCAAGGGAATTCCCTGACCCAGTATGTGGATGACCTCTTGCTGTCGGGAGAAAAGAGGGATAAGGTCAGGATGGACTCAATTAAGCTGTTGAACGCCCTCGGGAGCTGGGGACTGAAAGTGTCAAAGGAAAAATTGCAATTTGTAGAAGAAAAAGTGAAATATTTGGGACACTGGTTGGAAAAAGGAACTCGGAGGCTGGACCCTGATCGTGTGAAAGGGATCCTAGAATTAAAAGCCCCGACCACAAAAACGGATGTAAGGCGAATGATTGGACTATTAGGATATTGTAGGCTGTGGATAGATCAATACGCCAAGGTGGTGCGGTTTCTGCATGAAAAGACACTTGGGGAAGGGGAAAAGGTGACCTGGGAAGAAAATGATGAGAGAAAATGGGAAAAAATAAAAGAACTGCTGACACAAGCCCCGGTGTTAGCACTGCCAAACCTAAAACTGGTGTTCCACCTTTATGTGACAATAGCTCCACAAGTAGCAATTGGGGTCTTGGCCCAGAAAAGAGGGGGGCGGTTTCAGCCGGTGGCATTCCTAAGTAAAACACTGGAACCTGTGATTAGGTCCTGGCCGACCTGCATTCAGGCTGTGGCGGCCGCTGCTTTATTAGTGGTGGAAAGCAGGAAACTAACATTTGGGGCCCCAATAATAGTGCACAGTCCCCACCAAATTTCCTCCATTCTCACAAACGTGGCAGCCACCTGGATGACGGAGGGACGTTTGGTGACCTACGAAACAATTCTTAGGACTAGCCAAGACATTGTGATAGGGACGGATAGAAATTTAAACCCTGCCGAATTCCTTGCGGGCGCCCGGAAAGAGTGGGAGGGGGACGAACACGATTGCAGAGAATCTATAGAAATAGTCTCAAAAGTAAGGGAGGACTTGGAGGAGACGCCGCTGGAAAGAGGAGAAAGATGGTATACAGATGGGTCAAGTTATGTGAGAGAAGGTAAAAGGAGATCTGGGTATGCGGTTGTGACTGAGGAGGGCGAACTCATAGTTGCGGCAGCATTGCCAGGGACGTGGTCAGCTCAAAAGTGTGAAATCATGGCTCTCATGCGGGCTCTTGAAGAAGCACAGGGATTAGAGGTAACAATTTGGACGGACTCCCAGTATGCTTGGGGGGTGGTTCACACGTTTGGAAGAATGTGGAGAGATCGGGGATATATAAAAGCAAACGGAAAGGAAATAGATCATTGGAAACTAGTGGACCGCCTTCTTAAAGCCTTAATGGTCCCCTTGCGGATCGCTGTAGTACACATCCCGGGACACGGTAAGGGAAGGAGTCCCGAGGAGGAGGGAAACCGGTGGGCGGACAAACGGGCGAAAGAGGCCGCAGAGGAAGGGGAATTGGAAGCAGGAGTTAAGGAACTGGCTCTAAGGATCCCCGTGGTCGAAGAACCAGTAAAAGGAGGTGTTTTTACGAAAGAAGAAGAGGAACGCCTGCAAAAATTGGGATGTACGCGCGGGGGGACTGGAGAATGGAGAACAGTCGAAGGGCAACTGGTGGTGAATAAAAACACAATGAGAGGAATATTGGAGAAAATCCATGAAAGTAGCCATGGAGGAACTGAGGCCATGATTAACACCGCCAAGGCCCTATATTGGAGTCCAGACATATGGGCGATGGCGCATGGGGTGGCTTGGAAATGTCTGATATGTCAAAAGGTGAATAAAACAAGGGCAAAGCAACGGGAAAAAGGGGGTCGCCCCCTAGCTGTTTGGCCCTTTCAGCGGGTCCAAATAGATTTCACAGAGTTGCCAGAGAAGGGAGGGATGAAATATCTGCTGGTACTGAAAGATCACCTTACGGGCTGGGTGGAGGCGTTCCCCAGTCGAAGGGCAACTGCCCAAGTAGTCACTAAGATCATCTTGGAACACATCATTCCCAGATATGGAATGATGGAGGCAATAGATTCTGACAGGGGAACCCATTTCACCCAACAGGTGCTTCAGGAAGTAATGCGGGCTTTGGGGGTAAGATGGGACCTACACACCCCTTGGCACCCCGAGAGTAGTGGAAAAGTGGAGAGGGCAAACGGGGAAATTAAGAAACATTTGACAAAGCTGTATTTGGAAAATGGGCTACCTTGGACTAAAAACCTCCCTCTGGCCCTTATGAGAATTCGAACAACCCCGAGAAAAGACACAGGGGTCTCCCCATTCGAGATGTTAATGGGAAAGCCCTATTTAGCCTGCTTGGGAAATCCCATTCCAGAGTTCCGAGACATGTTTTTGAGGAAATACTTGAAGACACTGTCCCAGTCTTTATTGTCTCTTCACAGACGAGGTCTTCTGGCGCAGAGACCACCTCTCCTTGGAAGCCAACATCCCCACCAGCCTGGAGACTGGGTGCTCATAAAAACCTGGCGGACTGAGAAGCTAACCCCGGCTTGGGAGGGACCGTATCAAGTTCTGCTGACAACTGAATCGGCAGTGCGGACCCGAGAGCACGGGTGGACACATTATCACCGGGTTAAGAAGGCGCCACAGGATTGGACCGCTCGGGTCGACCCTAGCAACCCGCTAAAAATCATGATCCGACGAACCTAGGTAAGGGGGGATGAGCTCGAGGAGGAGAAGGATGGACTGGCCAAAAATGACCTGGACACTTTTGCTGTGGGCCACGGCTGCAATCGCGGACGAACAGGCCTGCACGGACTGCATCCAAACTACCAAAACTGGGACTGTTGTCACACGGACATTGATGTATTATAATGTTGCTCCGGAATGTGAAAAAAAACTAGGACCCTGTGTCCATAACCAAACCCAATATTTCAGGTGCAGAACTAAGAAAAACAAGACCGAGTGTTATGAGCCCCTAGCGGTAGGGCCCATTACATCCAGTATATATGTGTATGAGTATAAGGGAGGGACGGCAAACAAGGCTGGAGAAAGAGCACACATGTTTACCCTGGCACAACAAAGGCGAGGGTATATAGCCCACAACGTCACTAGGGGTGCAGATAAGGTACATGTTTGTTTTGATGCATGCACTGCCATCACAAAGGGACAGGGGCCTGACGATCAAGCCGGAGTTACCTGCGGGTCACTGAGCTGGGAGAGAGCTTACCTCCAGGAAAATAAGTATTTATTCCAGCAATTTGCCGGCTCTAACGTAGGGGCCACCGGGATGATCAATTATTGGTATACTAAAGGGGTTGATGAGACACCTTCGTATCAGGGTCCGGAAGGTGTCAATATTACCCGGGCAGGAATTTCTACGACCTGTAGCTCGGGGAAATGCAACCCTGTGTGCCTATGGGCCAAGGAATTGCCCTCCACCAACCCCAAATATATCCATGTGGGGTTGGGGATAGATGGAACTGGGAAGGATCCCTATGGGTATTTAATCATAATGATTCATACTACCAAGGTAAGCAAAAAACCTATATCAGTATATGAAAGTTTTGAAGAAGAAATACAGCAACTAAACAATTTACCTTTACCCCCAAAAGCATATAACATGTTTCTAAGCCTGGCTGAAACCATAGCCAAAGAACTAACAGTAAGGAATTGTTTTGTGTGTGGGGGAACAAACATGGGGAACCAATGGCCCTGGGTGGCGCATGAGGTAAATTATACTGAAATCTTGAGGAATGAGAAAAATTACACGTACCATCATCCAGGTAATGAAGTTTGGCAAATATCAAATAGCCTGGTGGGAATAGAATGCTTTGTCCGGAACAGTTCAGAAAAGAAGGGTATAAGGGTAGGAGATACCCCTTGTTTGGGACAGTGGAATGGAAAGGAATGGTGGAGCTCCAATAATGCTTCCAAGGCTTGGCCATCAGCCTTAGCCAACATGACTTTTCTCCAGGACCCCCAGAACACCTTAAGGGAATGGACGACCCCGGATGGGTTTTATTGGGCCTGTGGGGGATATGCTTATAATCGCCTGCCTTTAAACTGGGTAGGGTCGTGTGTACTGGCCACTCTTCGACCAAGCTTTTTCTTGCTCCCCTTGACAGTAAAAGCTAGGTTGGGTATGCCCGTGTATGATGAAATTGGACCCCGGAAAAAGAGGACAATCAGCATAGGAAAATGGGAGGACAGTGATTGGCCCCCCGAAAGGATAATCCAATATTATGGCCCCGCTACCTGGGCTAATGATGGAACCGCTGGATCCTTTGGACGGGACCCCAGTTATTTGCTGAATCGTATAATCCGCTTGCAAGCTATTGTAGAGATAATAACCAATGAAACTGCTTCAGCATTAACAAAACTCGCTAAAGAGAGTGCAAAGAGTCGCACTTATATTATGCAAAACAGGTTAGCACTCGATTATTTATTGGCAAAAGAGGGCGGGGTTTCTGGAAAATTCAATTTAACTAATTGCTGCATTGAAATAGATGACAGTGGAAAGGTAGTGAAGGACATAGCCGATCGAATGATAAAGTTAGCTCATGTTCCTGTTCAAACATGGGAGGGGCTGAATTTTAAGGAATTGTTCAGCTCATGGTTCCCAAAATTACCAGGGTTGCAAGCCATCGTAGCCCTAATTGGATTAATAGCCGCAGGATGTGTATTGATCCCTTGTGTGTTACCTATCTTTGTTAGAACAATCAACAACTCCCTCTCCCTGTTAGCGCAGCGGAATGTAGCAACCCCGATGATGGAAATGAGGTATGAACCTGTGCCTACAGACGAGGAGGAAGGGAACCATCTGGAATTATTGTGTGAGTTCGAGGCAAGCATAGAAAAGAGGGGGGATTGTGAGAATAGGGCCTGCCTCGAACATCACAAAGAGAATGGATGTGCCACGTAAAAGCTGGCAGTGGAAAATTTCAGAACCTGAAATTGGTTGTGAAACAGGCACATGTTCCTCCGGTAGAAAAGAGGAAGGAAACAAGTTTAAGACCTTGCGATTCCTAAAAAGGCAATGAGTTAAAATGGACAGTACATTGTATTAGAAATATGTTATTTTGTAACAGGAAGATTGTAAGCCAAGCCTCCGAAGGAGGGGCGGCAGTTAGGGCTTAAAACCTTCAGGCGCTGCTTGAACGGGGCTCTTCGGTCACACGGGGATGTGATGGGAGCCCGCCTTTGCAAACGCGATCCAATAAATATACTTGGTTAACCAAGCTAAAGGTCTCAGTCCGTTTTTCCACGTTTAAGATATTCTCTCTCTCTCACACACACACACACACACATACCCCACCCTTCCCGGCCAGAGCCAGGCTCAGGGCAGCTAACACCAATAAAATCGCAGTAAAAACATAATAGGGGGGAAAGGAAAAGGAGAAAAAAAACAATTTAAAATACAGGTTAAAATGCAGCCTCATTTTAAAAGTGGTCGATAAATCAAGACCATAAGGGGAGGGAAACATAAGGGTCAGACTGAGTCCAAACCAAAGGCCAGACGGAACAGCTCTGTCTTGCAGGCCCTGCGAAACGATGTCAAGTCCCGCAGTCCCGGGACTTAAGTGAGAAGGTTTTTAATATGAGTAAGACTGCAAAGCAATGCCCACTCACTTAGCATTGGGCCCCTTGATTTCAGTAGGACATCACAGAATCCTAACCATGCCTACTCAGAAGTAAGTCATTGGAAAGCTAAAGGGTACTATTACCTAGAGAGCCAGTATGGTGTAGTGGTTAAGAGCGGTAGTCTCGTTATCTGGGTAACCGGGTTGGCTTCCCGCTCCTTCACATGCAGCTGCTGGGTGACCTTGGGCCAGTCACACTTCTCTGAAGTCTCTCAGCCCCACTCACCTCACAGAGTGTTTGTTGTGGGGGATGAAGGGAAAGGAGAATGTTAGCCACTTTGAGACTCTTTAAAGGGAGTGAAAGGCGGGATATCAAATCCAAACTCTTCTTCTTCTTCTTCTAGTGCCAGAAACCTGCAAAAACTCAAAATCCATGCACAGTCCATATTCCTGGCTTGGTATACTATGTACATAAGAACATAAGAAGAGGCTGCTGGGTTACGCCCATCTAGTCCACCATCTTGTTTTCCCATGCTTGTGGGAGACCACAAGAACCCTCTACCTTCTTGTGTTTTCCAGCAACTGGTATTCAGGTGCATTGCTACCTCAAACTGTGGAGGCAGAGCACAGCCTGGCTAGTAGCCATTGGTCATATCCTCCATGAATTTGTCTAATCCTCTTTCAAAGCCATCCAAGTTGGTGGCCATCACTGGCTCCTGTGGCAGTGACTTCCATAGTTTAACTATGTGTTTCATGAAAGACAATGGGGAGGCTTTCCCATTTCCTTTCCCCTTGCAGAGAAATATTTGAGGTCAATTTGGGAGAGTCAAAATGACTTCAGGATTGCTCTCCTGTGCTATTTTAGACACGTGGTTTATATACCTATGTATGTGTTTGCCGTGTACATTTATGAACATTTAATTTACCGTATTTTTCGCTCTATAAGATGCACCAGACCATAAGACGCACCTAGTTTTTGGAGGAGGAAAACAAGAAAAAAATATATTCTGAATCTCAGAAGCCAGAACAGCAAGAGGGATCGCTGCGCAGTGAAAGCAGCAACCCCTCTTGCTGTTCTGGCTTCTGGGATAGCTGTGCAGCCTGCATTCGCTCCATAAGACGCACACACATTTCCCCTTACTTTTTAGGAGGAAAAAGTGAGTCTTATAGAGCAAAAAATACGGTATATTTGAGACCTAAGAATTCTTATAAGAGGGGGAAGTTGGTTCCCTGCAGGTTCTCCATGGGGAGTGGCTTTTTAGCTCTCATTGTAAATGTGTGTGGTTCTGTCTATAAATATAATAATAATAATAATAATAATAATAATAATAATAATAATTTATTTATACCCCGCCCATCTGGCTGGGTTTCCCCAGCCACTCTGGGCGGCTTCCAAAAGAATATTAAAATACTGTGATACATCAAACATTAAAAGCTTCCCTAAACAGGGCTGCCTTCAGATGTCTTCTAAAAGTCTGGTAGTTGTTGTTCTCTTTGACATCTGTTGGGAGGGCGTTCCACAGGGAGGGCGCCACTACCGAGAAGGCCCTCTGCCTGGTTTTGACTATGATAAAAACAACAACTCTTTTTGACGTGAGCTCGGAATAAAATTAATGGAACTAAAAAAAAACCCACTATGTGTTGCATGACAATGTACTTTCTTTTA
This sequence comes from Podarcis vaucheri, assembly GCF_965113315.1. NCBI lineage: Eukaryota > Metazoa > Chordata > Lepidosauria > Squamata > Lacertidae > Podarcis > Podarcis vaucheri. The sequence continues at coordinate 108,367,582 of NC_138760.1, read as the reverse complement.
TCTGCCCTGAATCTTCCAACACTTAGCTGAGAGCGGGAGAAAAACTTTTCCCCATGCTGCACAAAATTTCATAAGCTTCTATCGTGTCGCCTCCTGCTCTTCTTTTTCTCTAAACTGAAATGCAAGCGATAGGGTGCCTTACTCAAGTCTTCTCTGCCTTTATAATCTCCCTCCCCACCCATTTTCTTTTAATAAAATAAAATAAAAATAGACTTCATATTAGTCTACTGTGCTGCCCCCATTGTTTTCAAGTGAACCATATCAAAGTCAAAACATTTTTGTCATTACTTTTCCCAAAAAGCCCTCTTGACTTAATTATAAAACTGATGAGTCTGAAGATTTGCCAATAGGTTTTGCAAAGTTAAGACAAGTAGAAGCAACAGTGACATCTTATGAGAAGTGGCACTGCCAGAACTGGTTAGTACAGAGGAGTAGCGTAAGTGCTCTGGAGTTCATTGGCTATGGAATAGTGGCCCGCAGGCCAAACAAGCCCAGCCAGAGCTCCACGTGGCAAATGCCACATGCACACAGTTGCTGCAGTGCACCAGTCCCCGACAAAGCGTCACAGATGGACTCTCTGGGTTCAAAAATGCACTCCTCTAGTACAAACGTCTGCCCAAATCAGCAGATGTATATCATGCCTAAAACAGCATATTATGTTCAGGTAGCTGGGAAACTTCTCTGGCTAAGACCCTGGAGAGTGATTGTCAATCAAAGTAGACAGTACAGGGCTAAAAGACTCAATACAGTGGTACCTCCGGTTACGAACGGGATCCGTTCTGGAGACCCGGCCGCATCCTGAAAACTTTGTAACTGGAGGCGCCCTTCTGCTCACGTGCATGGTGATTGAGCACTTCTGTGCACATGCGTGACACGCAGAGCGCTTCTGCGCATGCACGCATGGCGAAACCCAGAAGTATACACTTCTGGGTTTGCTGCGTTCGCAACCCAAAGTTTACATATCCAGAGGGATACGTAAGCAGAGGTACGGCTGTATTAGGTAGGGCTGCCATACGTCTGGAATTTTCCAGACATAGCCAGGATTTGTCCGTTGAAAATGACGTCCGGGCAGAATGATTGAAAATCAGTTAAAATATCTGAGGGAACCTGGGCATATGGCAGCCTTCAAAACTTCAACAACTTTGCCAAATAGTTTGCCTAAATAAATAAATAAATAAACAAATAAACAAACTAACCTAACCGATGGCACTCTGGTGCCTAAAGCTGATGGCAGCTAGAAGGTGTTTTCCTCTTTCTTTCTTTTTGCCAAATGAACTGGAGCTCTGCTGATAACGTTTCACAAGATGCTACAAAAACTGCTGGGAAATCTATAAGGGAAAGGCAAGAAGCCAACTGGAAAAGAAGGAGCTTAAGGCAGTTCTAGTCTACAGTAACTTTTTTTAAAACCTCCTGAACATGGGTAGGCAAACTAAGGCCCGGGGGCCGGATCTGGCCCAATCACCTTCTAAATCTGGCCGCAGATGGTCTGGGAATCAGCGTGTTTTTACATGAGTAAAATGTGTGCTTTTATTTAAAATGCATCTCTGGGTGATTTGTGGGGCATAGGAATTCGTTCTTTTTTCAAAATATAGTCCAGCCCTCCACAAGGTCTAAGGGACAGTGGACCGGCCCCCTGCTGAAAAAGTTTGCTGACCCTTGCTCCTGAATTAATGGCAGGATACCAAAGACTGATTCCACTGCACCATTCATATGATTGAAAGCCCGAGGCTGGTGTGGTGTTTGGTGACACACCCATGTAACAAGCATGCTTCCAGGTCATGCCATCTGAGCATGCTTCCAGCATGCAGAGTTAATAATGCTTTTGTCTCTTTTCATCACATTTCAATTTCAGCTAGATTTCCGCTCCCATCCCACCCCCAGCTGGGCTCCTGGTTGCTTACCCTCTGCTGTGCCCACCAGCCTTCATTGTGCTGCTTAATGCCAGATCAGAACATAGCAAGACCTCGCTCATCCACAATTTGATCATGAAGTGAAGTGCTGATCCGGCATGTATCACTGAATAGCTGTACTGAATAATGTCACAGGGGGAGCCCTGGCAATTCTTTTTCAACACTCCTCTCCCCCATCACTGAGCCCTGGAGACGGAGGTTAATTAGGAGAAGGGAGAAGGGAGCACAGAAGGGCAGACGACGCATGAGAATCTATGCCGTAATTTACAGTTGGCTGCTGCCAGCCTGAAGCTTGCAAGCTGCACAAGTTGTTGTTGTTGTTGTTGTTGGCACTCTAGCCCACCTGGAGATTCCATCTCTTCCACCTGCTACCTGAAGGAGAGTAGACAAACCTGAAGACTTCAGGTCACCCCCCGAGGTCTGGCAACCCTATTACAGAGACTCGGTGGGTGAGCTGAGAGTCATTGATATGACCCAGCTAGGCTTGCCTCAATATTCACTTGTAGGATCAGCACAGGCTGCAACAACAAGGGAGGGGAGATCCTACTACGGTCCACAGGGCTCCCATCTCCATCACCAGGAAACCCCTGAATCTGGGATCTGGCTAGGAGGGCCTGCCGCTGATGTCAGGCCAAGGAAGCAATAAGCTAGGGTTGATGCTACCATGTTTCCTCTTGCCCAGCAGATTTTCTGACTGAACCAGGTGAAGCAGTCTTGGGTCTGTTTGTTTTTACAGGCCTCTAGATTCTACCTCATAACATTGGGGTTGGTTTTTTTACATGTTGTATGCCGCCTTGTACATTTAGAAAGCAGCCTACATTGCAGTGTAAGGCCTAGTTGTTCTTACAGGCCTCTGTAAATTACCATATTTTTTGCACCATAACACTCACTTTTTTCCTCCTAAAAAGTAAGGGGAAATGTCTGTGCGTGTTATGGAGGGAATGCCTACGGGTGGCATGCCTACGGATTTTCCTCCTCTAAAAACTACGTGCGTGTTATGGTCGGGTGCATGTTATAGAGCGAAAAATACGGTAAATCAAGGGGGGGTTGTCTCTGAGCCATCTGTTGATATTGACTGAGTTTGAGATGTTATTGTTTCCTGCTTTATATTGATGTTGGGAGCATTATCGTTTTTAGTGTTTTACTGTGTCTATAAACCACCTTGAGGGAGAGGAGAGGAACGCTTTAAATCCTTGCATGCTGTCTGTTTCATGTCAGCACTGTGCTACTCACACTGCAAAACACAGGAGGTTCTGTCCAAAGGACTGACAACTTAGCCACAACAGCTGTGTGACCCTTTAAGACCGGATACACTATCACAGAGCATCTGAATCATAGAATTGTAGAGTTGGAAGAGACCTCGAGTGTCATCTAGTCCAACCCCCTATAATGCAAGAATCTCAACAAAAGCATACATCGTAACCTCCAACATTTCTCTGATGAAAATAGGGACTTCCTATTCCATACCCTCCAACATTTCTCCGGTGAAAATAGGGACGTCCTAAGGAAAAATGGGACATTCCAGGATCAAATCAGAAACCGGAGTGGCTTCTGTAAATCCGGGACTGACCCTGGAAAAAAGGTACACTTGGAGGGTCTTGTCTCTGCCTAGCACTGAAAAGCTGAAAGCTTAAAGGCTTAACTAACCTTGGGCTGAGTAACACCAGGGTTTGGATTTAGTCTGTATTACCTTGAGCGTAAATTAAATAACAGGGTGCCTGCAGAATAACTTTGCCTACTTCTTTCAGGTTTTACATTTGCACATTCCTCATCCCCCCTATGATGTATTGCTTTCTTTCTGTTCCTTCTCTACTGCTACTTTATCTTTCCCCCTCTGTAAAACGTTCCATCTTTCCCTTTTTTTGAAGCAAGCAGTGACTGTCCAGATGGCAGCTTCCCCCACAGCTGCTTTAGTGGTGATTTCTTCTATTCTTTTGTCTTTGTGCATGGTTATTTGGGACTTTTAGAGTGCATAATCCAATAAAACGCTGACTGAGGGGGTTTAGGATTTAGTCGAGCCCTGTTCTACTGGAGGAACACCAGATACGCTGCGGCTGCGGCAGGTATGCCAACAGAACTTCCCCCAATATCCCTCACTCTGCCAGCAGAGCTATTCCGCTGGCAAATATGCCCTTGTGGAGTGGCCAAAACAGGATGGAGACTCAGTACAATTGCCCGGTGCCCTATATTTCAGGGATGAGGATCCTGTAGTCCTTCAGATGTTGCTGGACTCCAACAGCCCTGACCATTGGGCGTGCCAGCTGGGGCTGATGGGCACTGCAGTCTAACAATATATGGAGGGCCACAGCTTCTCCATCTGTGCTGTGTTCCTACAATCAATGGACACAACCCTGTCAACGGTAAAGGTAAAGGGACCCCTGACCGTTAGGTCCAGTCGCGGACGACTCTGGGGTTGCGGTGCTCATCTCGCTTTACTGGCCGAGGGAGCCGGCGTACAGGTTCCGGTTCATGTGGCCAGCATGACTAAGCCGCTTCTGACAAACCAGAGCAGCGCACAGAAACACCGTTTACATTCCCGCCGGAGCGGTACCTATTTATCTACTTGTACTTTGACCTGCTTTCGAACTGCTAGGTGGGCAGGAGCAGGGACCGAGCAACAGGAGCTCACCTCATCGCGGGGATTCGAACCGCCGACCTTCTGATCAGCAAGCCCTAGGCTCTGTGGTTTAGACCACAGCGCCGCCTGCGTCCCCTGTCAACAGTAGGACTGATTTAAAAAGAAGAAGCTACCTTCACATCAACGACTGCCGGTCTATGTTGTCACCCCACCGAGGGATAGGATATGGCGGAATTCAGCATACAATCACAACAACACTGTTGAAAGGTTGAAAGACTGTGGCAGGCACTAAACTGGAAAGTGAGGGTGGGGTAGTGGGGGGCAAAGCAAAAGAAAAGTACCAATCAGCATGGAGGTTTGGGGCTACAGTCACAGCCTGTGGTGGTTCTGTGGATTCCTGCTTTGCCATTTGGACTAGGGGCGATCAGTACAAGGCCTGTTCAAGCTCCCAGCTGCCCATGTGACATACAGATGTCAGGCGTGCTGCATCAGCGAAGCTGACACTTGAATACAGTCTCTGGTCAGAAGAAACTTCCAATTTGCAGAGAGGGCCAAAGAGTAATAGTGTAAAAACCAGGAGATAAAAACAACGCTTTTTGTCAAAATGCCTGGTTTTTCCTCTCCCCCCTCCCCTCTTTCCTGTGATTATTTAGTGCCTTTCTAACACAATCCAGAGCTGAGTGATAGGATGTTAATTACGTACAAATTCATTATCACTATGAAATGAATTTTTGAACATATCATATATAAATATAATGTGTAAATGTAGGATTCAGTGATACACATTTTAATAGCCAATTTTTCCCCCAGCCCTATCAACTAGTAGCATCTCATTATTCATGGTTTCCTGTTTCTTATTTTATTTGTATAAGAGATTTGAACGTATTATTATTCATTATGTGAAAATTGCTTTTTAATTTCACACTATTGTTGTTTGACTACTTTGGTTGCTTACAGTGCAGCAGATTTTTTTTTTAACAATAAAAAGAAATCAGTCCTCATTTAGTGAGGTTTGGTGCCTGTTATCTTGCTTCTTACTATGGAGGAGCTACAGAGGTGGGGGTGGGGAGAGACAGAGAGTGATGCTGCTTTATACCAGATCAGATCATTGGTTAATCTTAGCCCAGTATTCCTGGTACTGATTTGCAATGGCTTCCCAGGGTTTCAAACCTACCCACAAGCAGTGGAGGCTGGCCAATCTGAGCAAGCGGGGTGTTGCCCCTCCAATTTCAGTCTGTCCTAAGCCAGCCCCCAACAACAACAACAATAATAATATTTATATCCCGCCCATCTGGCTGAGTTCCCCCAGCCACTCTGGGTGGCTTCCAATCGAGTGTTAAGAACAATACAGCATTAAATATTAAAAACTACCCTAAACATTCCCTAAACAGGGCTGCCTTCAGATGAGGTGTCTTTTAAAGAGAAGATAGCTGCTTATTTCCTTCACATCTGAAAGGAGGGCATTCCACAGGGCGGGCGCCACTACCAAGAAGGCCCTCTGTCTGCTTTCTTCTTTATAACCAGTCCAAGGGTACCACAGCCTGCCAGCTTCCTCCCCCGTAGTCCCGGTGTTGTCCTTGTAGACCACATTGAAGAAGAGGATGGGGACAAAACTAGAACTAGTTGGCTCTGGCTGTCACTGGATCCGGCACCATCTACTGTTGCATACCCCACACACAACATTTCTCTGATGAAAATAGGGACGTCCCGTTCCATAATGATAACTTTACTATTTATACCCCACACATCTTACTGGGTTGCTCCAGTCACTCTGGGCAACTTCCAACACCTATAAAAACATAATAAAACATTAAACTTTTTTTTAAAAAAAAAACTTCACTATACAGTACAAGATTGCCTTCAGGTGGCTCGGGGGTTGGATAACTCTATACCCTCCTTCATTTCTACAATGAAAATAGGGACGTCCTAAGGAAAAGTGGGACTTTCCAGGATCAAATCAGAAACTGGGACAGCTTCTCTAAATCAGGGACGCCCCTGGAAAACAGGGACACTTGGAGGTTCTGCTGTCGGGCTCCATGCCTTCCACCCTACCGGTTCCAGTTGGGCACCAGTTGCCACTGCCCACATTATGCTTCTGTAGGCCAACTAACTGGGTCACATGGGGCCTCCTGTAGACCAAGGTGATCAAGGACCTAGAAACCAAGCCTTATGAGGAACAGTTGAGGGAGCTGAGCATGTTTAGGCTGGTAAAGAGGAGGCTGAGAGGAGATAAAATAGCCATCTCCATATATCTAAAGAGCTGTCACGTGGAAGATGGAGCAAGCTTGTTTTCTCCTGCTCTGGAAGGTAGGCCCCGAGCCAATGGATTCATCTTACAGGAAAGAGATTCCAACTAAACATCAGGAAGAACTTTCAGACCGTAAGAGCTGTTTGACAGTGGGACAGGCTCCCAGAAGAGGTGGTGGACCCTCCTTCCTTGGAGTTTTATAAGCAGGGGTTGTATAGGCATCAGTCATGTATGAACTAGTTGAGATTCCTGCATTGCAGGAGACTGGACTGGATGACTCTTGGGGTCCCTTCCAACTCTTACAATTCCATGATTCTTTTATTCTAATTACTCATCTGACCACATCTTATCAATTGGAATGGGAGAAAAATCTAACTCTAAAAGGGAACAAACAAACAGACAATTAGGCTATCTGGAACTACCAATAATTCAGTCATTAAATACACATGGCCCAGGAATAGGCAGGGCTGGATTTGGGCCTCACTGCTTTCTGCTAGCCAGCAGTGCGTAGATGTGTCTGTTCTTATGATGGGGGAGACGAAGCATGCTTAGAACATTCTGCCAGCAACAGTGATGCTAAGGTTTGCTTAGATGCGTAACCCTTGAATTGAAACAGCCTGAGAGTTTGGCAGGCTGGTTCAGAATCTGAAACACATCCAGCTACACTGTGCATTTGGTTCCAATACTGATACTGGCCAAACCAAAAATCTAGATCCAAGGCACACACAAACACCTTTTTCAATGCCTAGAGGACCAAAAACTTGCCAAGTTCCATGGCTTTGGAACCTATAAGCCATTAATAGTAGCAATAGTGTTGCTACCATTTGCATTGTTTCATCAGACAATGGGGCAAGTAACATGAGCTATGCTGTTCTATGGTCTGGTTTCCTGAGTTGCCCCTTCAAGGACATCAGGGGCTTTGAACCACCAGAGGCTGCTGCTGGCAAAACCTGATGGTTTTCACTTTGGGGGGGGGTTGGCTCTAGAAGGTCCTGAACTTCTAGAACAAATTTTCAGAGGGAACTGGTAGTTGCAGTGGGATTGGGTGAAAATCACCTCCACTCACCTTCTGCTAGAGGCAAGTGACTGGTCCATAATATTTTGCTAGTAGCCAATCTGGTGGGATTGAATTATCTGCTGTGGAAAGGACCACTCAAAAGTGGAAAGTGGTTTGAGGGAAAACAGACCCACTATGTCCTTCTGTGGCACTCACATCCCTTCCCTTTTAATTCTATTACTGTTTGAGATTTGGACTCATAGACATGGAACCAGTAGCTCTCCGGATGTTGCTGTGATGCAGCTTCCTGGCCATTAGCCATGCTGGCTTGGGCTGATGGGAGTTGTAGTCCAGCAACACCTGGAGCACCACGTTTCCAATCCCTGAGATAGGAGAAAGCCAGACCATTCCGCTCTCACAACCCCTGCAACTTACCTATTATGAAAGTGGACCTCCTTAGCAAATTTGATGCTGACTATTTGATGCACACATGGAAAATTAGACACCCCCACACACACACACATGGATACAGACATTTATTAACAAATAATTCTGTGAAATTACTTCTTCCTCAGTAACTTGTTTTGTAAGCTGGAAAAAGCTAACCATCCACCCCTGAGTATGTAGTCAACAAATATCCACAAGCATTGGGGCAGCAGATCAGGTTTCCAAATAAGCTGGTCTTGTGGATTACGTCTCCTCATTAGGTTTTACCTCATCTAGTTCCTCTACTGTATTTACACACTGAAGCACTTTGCAGTACATAACTGCCCCAGGCTGCGTGTAACAATGTAATGATTATCGTGATTAATATGAAGTTGACAAGTATCCAAGAAACTTTCTGTAAAATAAATCCAGCTGCCAATTTGTGTGTGTGTGTGTGTGTGTGTGTGTGTGTGTGTGTGTGCTATGAAGAATAGATGCTGCTACTCAAACTAATGTGGCTGGCAATAAATAAATATAAATGAAAACAGGGTTAAAGCCCTTTCAACCTTTCGTACAGCTATCCGTGCTCAATATTCTACTGAGTAGCTTAAATGTTGATGCTGCCAGCAGACCTGCATGCATTTCTAATGTGTTTCGAGCCTTTTTGCCAGAAGATTACATTTTAATGTTCCATTTTAGAGTGACTATTAAGAGGGGGACTTGACACAGATTTGACAATGCAAGTATTTTACAGTTATTCTTGCTCGCAATTGATTGCACCAAGGGAACCCTTGGTTTTACTCAATGTACTTGCTCACAGACTGATATTTGCTTCAGATTGGTTCAATGCGTGGGGGTTGGGGATGAAGGGACTAAATGTCGATACATGTAAAAGCCGTAAATAGTCATGCCAGCCAATATATTGACTAGGTAATGGGTAGAGAAGTAACAGCGTGTCCCCATTTGTTTCCAGAAAATTGGAGCGGACCTGGAAAATTGGAGCAGGGGAACCCCCCCTCCCAATTTACCATGGCTTTCCAGGCTTTCACATCTCCAACAACGAATGGGATTTCTCCTCAGTGTGGTGTGGAGGTTAGAGTGTTAAACTAGGACCTGGGAGTCCAAGGTTCAAACTCCCACTCAGTCATAAGGCTCATTGGGAGACCTTGGGCTAGTCATGCATATTGTGTAGGTCTGTTTGCAGTGGTATAGAGCTCATCAAGACAGTAAAAGCAAAAAAAGCATGATTTGGCAATGGTTACTGTCATGTTGACCTACAGTAGCATGTCGGACTTGTGGGAGATTGTAATAAAACAAAACTAACAGGTATAGGGCTAAGTAGTGCATGAAGGGGTTAAGACAATAGAGCTGTGTTTTCTAGACTCAGATAGGTCCTGCCCTCTCTTCTCCCTCTGTGAAGGAGGAAGTGAAGCATTTTCTTCCTGTTCCCTCTCCCTCCCCCCCCCCCGCACCATGTAATTGACCAAGGAAGACATGTCTAAGCAAGCCGCAGGCTTAGACCATGTGTTTGAAGTTCTCTTTCTGTATTTTCTACCCAAGACTATTATGCCTGTGTTCTCCTTGCTGCTGCTTGGATAAATGCATGAATCTGACCTTTGGAACATTTTGTGCATAAAGTATTTAGAACTTATTTAACAGTGTGCGGTCTGTTCATTGCAAGAGGGGTAGAAAGAGAGGAGCACGGTTCACATGTGGACTAAACGGGATAAAAGGGTCTAAGAACTATATAATTAACACTATACTGCTGCTTGGCTTTTGTGTGTTTAAATTCTGGGGGCTCGTGTATGCTGGAGAGTTGAGTTTAGCCCCATGTTTTGAATCCAGGCACCCAGCCAATTCTCTTATTATTTACCCCACACATGTAGGTCACGAGGATTAATATTTTCCTCCCACAGAACTTTGGCTGGGGAGACTTAGGTTTGAATCCCTGATCAGCCAAGAAGTTCACTGAGTGGCTTTGGGCCAGATGTGGTCTGAGCCTGGCCTACCTAAAAATGGAATCATGTTCCAGTGAGGACCCTTCTCCAACCCACCCAGGCTTACAACACTGGTGAACTGGGGTGGGGGTTTCAACAATAGCCTCCTAGCAGGAGTGGTACTGGGAGGGTGAGGCAGCGAGGTCAGGGCTGTACAGACCAATGTGACACTCCTGCTGGTGTGTCTATGTAGGTAGGCCCAACCGCAGTTCACTATCCAGTCCCCACCCTTGACGTAGACAATAACTGCAAACTTTCTGCCTGTCCTTCAGCAGGTCACACCAGTTATGTTTAATTCAGAGCGCCAGCCACAAAATGGGACATGATAGTCTCCTTTTTATCACTTGATTTCCCTTTTGTTCTATCCCTCGTATGCCCTGTTTATATTGTAAGCAAGGAAAAGCCTTTTCCTTGCCTATGTCTTAGTACAAAGGAGCACTTTAATCTCATTCTGGGCTTCTAGACATGACTGCAGTTCAAAGGATGATAAGAATAAAGTTATGCCACCTAGTCGAATGTGCTGCTAAGCCTGAATCTGAATCTAGCAGCTTGTGCCCCCTGGAAATTAGCAATTGTCATACCTTGATAACATTCTTAGAGTGTTTTCCCCCTGTAATCTTATTAACATGATAAGCCTCTCCTTTCAATGACTGAGGCCTGTGTTGCCTCCAAATGAAGATATGATAGCATAGCTACTTCCCTGCATTTCAGCCTTATGGCAGTAGAAAAGAAACAATGAAGCTTCTAGAAGTTCTTGACTGACAGCCTCTGCTGCAAGGTCAGCAGGAATCCTGCACCGATCAGACTCCTGCAACAGAACCCCACATGGAGGGTGTTCACACTGCCCGTTTCCCACAGATTCTCCTGCTGTTTCTGTCAGAATTAGCTCAATTCGCATGCCATCATATGTTCTGTCTCATCTAAGCCTTTTCTTCTGGGTTTTGTTTTTTCCCCTTAAACAGGAATTCCTCACAAAACAATTATAGCGACGGCATTCTACTTCCTTGCCACAGGTATGGGGTCAAGTGCAAACCCTCCAACTGTCCCTATTTTCCAGAGACAGTCCTGGATTTACAGAAGCTGTCCTGGTTTCTGATTTGATCCTGAAATGTCCCGCTTTTCCTTATGACATCTCTATTTTCATCGGAGAAATTTTGGAGGGTGTATGGAGCTATCCGTTTTATTATGTTTTTATATCTGTTGGAAGCCCCCCAGAGTGGCTGGGGCAACCCAGTCAGATAGGCAGGGTATAAATAGTAAAGTTGTTGTTGTGGAATAGGACATGACTAATTCATCGGAGAAATGTTGGAGGGTATGCAAGGTATGTGAGCCAGTGTGGTGTAGTGGTTAAGAGTGGTAGTCTCGTAATCTGGTGAACCGGGTTCGCATCCCCGCTCCTCCACATGCAGCTGCTGAGTGACCTTGGGCTAGTCACACTTCTCTGAAGTCTCTTAGCCTCACTCACCTCACAGAGTGTTTGTTGTGGGGGAGGAAGGGAAAGGAGATTGTTAGCTGTTTTGAGACTCCTTAGGAGTGGGGTATCAAGTAGATAAAGTGGGGTATCAAATCGAAACTCCTCCTCCTCCTCCTCCTCCTCCTCCTCCTCCTCCTCTTCTTCTTCTTCTTCTTCTTCATCTTCTTCTTCTTCAAGTCTTGCACTCTTGGGTAGTCAAAGGGGTTATTTTTCCACTTGCTTCCTCCTTTCCCCTCAGCTTTCTCCTGGAACCCAGACCAATTTTCTACACATCCACATCCCCCCCAGCTCCATGTGCCTCATAAGGACATCATCTGTTTCTTCCTCCATTTTTCTACTGGCACACATGAAGTATTACCATGAACCTGCACTGATCGTAATAGTTAAACGACAAAGCTGAATAAGACTTGAGAAGCAGTAGCCGACTGTCTTCTCAAGTTCAGAATATATGTTTAAAAAGATAGGCATGTTTCTTCATTTCTTCGCATATTGCTTAGTGATAATAATATATATGTATTTTTCAAAAAACAAACCTCTCCATCTGCCTGCTCCACAGTCCAAAGGGGAGAGAGTAATAAAAGCAGAGCAATGCATAGTAGCTAAAGGGGCAATAGTAATTTGCCACCTACACAACAACTTGCTTTCTCCGGCCTTCTTTGCCATGGTGCAATTTCCTGGGAAAGACCATTTTATGGGGAAGGAATCATTAAATGCATTTAGAGAAAGGTTGGTCACTAACGAACAATGGGTTGCAGCTCAGCCGCGTGTAACTGAAAATGAATTTCATCAGGGACGGATGCATGTGGGGGTTTGGGGAGCTGGAAAAGGACATAATCAGCCATAAGTGCCACCTCCATCACTAGGCCTTTGTTGGTTTGGTTAATTTAGAAATCAGGAGCTTGGGGGGAAAGGAAACAAGGAGAAATCAGCCAGCATGAAGCCATGGTAGGACGCAGGATTTCAATACAGAGCATTCCAGGTCCAATTTTCAGCATCTCCAGGTTTTGTTTTGTTTTAATGGATCTTAGATAGCAGGGCTGGGAAGACCTCTGTCCATCCAGAACCTTGGTTACTTATTAATTGGTGGTTTGGGCTTTAGGGATATATTTTCTTTGCAGCTTCATGGATTCCTAGAAGACCTCCTGGAAAGGGCTCAGTGGTAGAGCATTTGCCTTGCATTCAGAAGCATCTCCAGGTAGGTCTGGGATTTGTCCAAAAACCTGGAGAGCTGCTTCCAGTTAATGTAGACAGTGTGCACCAATGATCCGACTCAGTAGAAGGCAGTTTTCTATGTTCCTGCGAGATCTCAGAGAACTTGTGCCAGGCAAACTACACAACCCTAGGCTAGATGGTCTGATTCCGTATGCGGCAGCTTCCTGGGCTTTTAGTCTCAGGCTTTGCATGAAGGCTCTTGGTTAATTTCTTGGAAAGAACAGCACAGTCGTCCAAGCTGGAAGCCATCCCCTCTGGCATAGGAGCTCTGCCTCTTAATCCAAGCAAAGTGATCTGGAATGGAAGGTTGCCGTTTCAGAATATTAAAGAGTAAGTTCAGTGTGTTCAGTGGCTGAACTCTGGCATAGTCATAAAAAAATATTCAAATTATATGCATTCGTGGGAGTATTAAATATGGTCTTCTAGGTCGAACCTGTGGTGTGCAATTTGAGTACCTGCTATGGACAGGGATGGGAAAATATGTCAATTTAGGTGACTCGCAATTTTTCTCTCTTTTTTCAATCTTAAGATCAGCTCTCCACATTTCTATATCAGCTTGCAATTTTTTCAAAAGTCCTCATCCAGGGCTGCCATATTCAAACAGTGAAAATCTGGACAGAAAAGTTGCTAAGCTGTTTTTGGGGGGCCAACGCTGTTGAGCAAATTTGCAAAAAAATAAATAAATAACGTTTTTGAGCTATTTTAAAGGGAAATCACCAAAAATGACACTGCTGACATGAGTTGCCATATGTCCAGATTTCCCCATACATTTTTAGCGATTTCCACCCAGACACTGCTTTGGGCTCTGGTATTCCAGTCGTATGACAACCCTACCTCCTCAGCATTTTAGAGTGAATTTCTCCCAGCATATACAGTACATTGTTTGTATGTACACTTCTGCAAAATATTCATATGTTTGGAAACTAAAATTCACTGATATAATGAATTTTTGTTCGTTATGTTCACTAATATATGCACTTTTATGTGCACAAGTACAGTGGTGCCTCGCAAGATGAAAAGAATCCGTTCTGTAATTCTCTTCGTCTAGTGGTTTTTTCGTCTTGCGAAGCAAGCCCATTGAAGGATTAGCGGATTAGCGCTATTAGCGGCTTTTAGCGGCTTATCTGCTGATCGGATCAGCTGATAAGCGGCTTAGCGGCTTAGAAAAAGGGGGGGGAACCAGCAGGAACTCGCAAGACATTGTCGTCTTGCGAAGCAAGCCCATAGGAAATTCGTTTTGCAAAGCACCTCCAAAACAGAAAACTCTTTCGTCTAGCGAGTTTTCCGTCTTGCGAGGCATTCGTCTTGCGGGGCACCACTGTATATGCAATTTAGTACATCCCCCCCCCCCATACAATGATGCTTGCTCTGAGGCTACAGCATGTCATCCTCTCTAAATTAATTAATTAATAAATAAAGATCTGCATCTTTTATTCAGTCATACAGCATATTCCAAAAGTCTTGGACTGTCAGACTAGCCTCATAACTAATTTACACTTAGTGGGAACACTAATTGGTATTGGTCTCCCAGGAATCCATGAAGCTGCAGAGAAAATATATCCCCAAAGCCCAGACCACCAATTAATAAGTAACCAAGGTACTGGATGGACATTTTCTCAAAAGAAATTTCATCTGATTTCTGTTTCCTAAAAAATAGATGCCTCAAATGCCTTCTCCCCCACCTTTATCTGAATGATACTCTGAAATTATCAAATCATAAATTTGTGAATTTTTTATAGACCCCATGAGGACATGCTGCATGAACTTACAAAACGTCAGCACATCAGCAGAATTTGACACAATGCAGTATTCCTGCAATTAAAAGTGGGTGAAAAAACCTTACAAACTTTTTTCTTTTATATTACATGGCGAATCTAGCTTGTTCCCATTTAAGGTTAATGGAGATTACGTTGGTAGGAATTGTTTATTTTCTTCTATACACTCTTGTTATTTATCACTCTCCTCGTCACCTCTTTGTGTACTGAGAAGCGGGGATGGTGTTGTGTTGTGCGTGCTGTTCCACATCAATATATTGTTGGCCTTGATTGATCAATGTACTCAGGGGAAGGATAGTACCTCTGGTGGGGGACACACCTTGCTCCCTTCTGGGGTAGTTTGGTCCCCACCCTGCACTCAGCTCTCACCTGTGGCTCCTAGAAGCTGTCAGCGTGCGGCGGCAGCCACACTGCAAGAACGGCTTTGACAGGCAGCTAAACCAGATGAGGGTAGTTGATGGGTCTCAACCCCTCAGTAAGTTAGGAACTTTCACTGCATGTGAAGACAGGCTCCGGCAGATTGAGCAGACGAGGCCAACAGTTGCTCCAACAGTCAAGAAGGCAGTTTCTGCCTGTGCTGTGAAAGGGCAGATGGGGCTCATCAACCTACTAGTCCACCTAGGAGAGGGAAAACTCTGATCCTAAACCTCTGCTGCTTTGTGGGATATCTTCAGTAGAAGAAAAGGTTAACACAAATCTGGAGGAGTGGAGTCCCTAAGACAGTTGGATGGCACATTGTATGCCTCCTTCCGGCAACTCCTGCAGCCAAGTGGGCACCAAATGTATTACTCTACTTTTCTTTGGTCCACTTTAACAATGCTGAGAAGGCAGTCCTGTCATCTTGGCTGCCCAGGACCTCCATACACACTGCCCAGGTTCATGCCCTGGTGAAGCTACTTCAGTGCTGCTAATGCAGCAGTTTGACTTGAGCCCCAGAGGCTCACTCCGTTGTCTCTTGAGACAGATGGGTGCCAACATTGGCTGAAATGAAAATGGTCAACAGACTGTAAGCAATCTCTGACAAACAGAAATGCCTACTAGCTCTGGCTATTATACCAACCTCTTAAGGGCTTCTTTAACACAAAGAGCAATCAGAGTTTGCCATCATAGGATCATAGTTATTCTGGGTTTCTAGTGAGATTTCAAACCCCAATTACATATGTCTCAGTGATTTTCAGACTGTGTGCAATAAGAGAGAATGAAGTTTAGTTGGGTGCTTTAGTTGAGATTCCTGCACTGCGGGAGATTAAACTGGATGATCTGCAGGGTCGCTTCCAGCTCTACAATTTACAATGATTCTATGATTCTAAAAAAGCAGAGACATCACCTTGCCAACAAAGGTGCATATAGTTAAAGCTATGGTTTTCCCAGTAGTGATGTATGGAAGTGAGAGCTGGACCATAAAGAAGGCTGATTGCCTAAGAATTGATGCTTTTGAATTATGGTGCTGGAGGAGACTCTTGAGAGTCCCATGGACTGCAGGAAGATCAAATGTATCCATTCTGAAGGAAATCAGCCCTGAGTGCTCACTGGAAGGACAGATCCTGAAGCTGAGGCTCCAATACTTTGGCCACCTCATGAGAAGAGAAGACTCCCTGGAAAAGACCCTGATGTTGGGAAAGATGGAGGGCACAAGGAGAAGGGGACGACAGAGGATGAGATGGTTGGATGGTGTTCTCAAAGCTACCAGCATGAGTTTGACCAAACTGCGGGAGGCAGTGGAAGACAGAAGTGCCTGGCGTGCTCTGGTCCATGGGGTCACGAAGAGTCGGACACGACTAAACGACTAAACAACAACAACAATGATTCTAAGTACGTCTCAAAAAAGCTAAAGACACTAGACCCCTACATCATCGGTCCTCCCCACGCTTTCTGCCAATAGTGTAGGTGCACCTTGTTGTTTCTTCTCTCTGTGCTCCTCCCAGCAGTCATTCCTCCTCTGGTTATTGTTGTGGACACATGACGTGAGTGTCTGCGGGCACCACAGTCATCTGCAAAGGATTCCCACATGGTGGGGCTGGTATTGCCAGTCTTCATGTCTCCTTTCCAGACATCTTTACAAGGCAGAGTTGGTCTGCCAAGAGGTCTGATGCCTGAAGCCAGCTCCTTGTAGAGCACGCTGTGGCGATCACACAGGGTCCCCGGATGTTTGACTGTCTATTGATCCCTGTACCACCACTGTGATCGCTTCCCCGCTGCCACCAACCCGGTACTCTCGGGTACACACTGAGTCCAGACAGTTGTTAAAATTAAACCGAATAAACAAGTTTATTTTATAAGCATTAACAAGTTTGTGATTTCTCAGATAATTTTCTTGTCAGTTTCTTAACCTTAATTTCTTTGCCGGCCTATACCTTCCTAATACCTTCTGACTGATTATATCAACGGTTTGACTGACTCCTCTTAACGGATTCTCTCACTCTCTCACATCAGACTAGCCCAACCCACAGACTTATCCTCCCTCTCTCTTCTCTAACTCCAGACTGACTACTTAACAACTCTAACTCTAACTCCTCCCCTTGGGTTCCTATAGGTTAGTCATTTTACAATTAGTTAACCCTTTCCTTATGGACCCAGTATGATGTCACACACCTAGGAGGGCAAACGCCACACACGCCCTTGGGGATCCTGCCATTTTCCATTCTGTGGATATTACCAAGCCAGTGTTGTTTTTTGCTGAGACAGGAGTGCAGACATGCTGGGAATGTGGGCTTAGGACAGCACTTCTTTGTTTGAGACTCTGTCCTGCCATGTGATGCCCAAAATCTTCCTGTTGGAAGGCGCTGAGACCTTGCTCCTGGTGGTTGTAAGTTGCCCATGACTCACTTCCATAAAATAGCATGCTCAACACACAAGCCTGGTAGACCTTCATCTTGGTATTCGCCATTAGCATCACATTCTCCCATACCCTTTCGGAGAGGCGACCCATTGCCATAGCTGCCTTGCCAATACGCTTGTCCAGCTCAGTATTGCTGGAGAGGTTGCTGGTTATGGTGGAACCCAGGTAGTTCTGCCACCTCAAGCATGTGGTCACCAGTGCTGGTGCATGGAGTGCTGGTGATGTCCTGACCCAGATGTTGGTCTTCATCAGGCTAATGGTGAGGCTGAACTCCTTGCAGGCTTGAGCAAGTCATTTGATGCGTCTCTGTAGCGCTTCCTCAGAGTATGCCAAATACAGACGCACTAAAGATGCCACCAAAGTCTTATTGTCTTTTGTGGGATTATGTTTGGAAATATTGCTAAGCAAGTATTTTATTTTGGTACCTAACGGCAGCTGCGACCCATATATTATGAGAATTTTTCAAAAAGGCACTATTGCGATTCTAGGATTATCAGCATTAATACAAAAAAAACCGAAACAAAAAAACCAGCAGCCTCCATATGGACAGAGTTTTGTGGACCTCCTTTCATGAGAGGATAAAAGGGATTGAAATCATATTGCTAGGAGGCAGTTTAAAAGGCTTACAATGGGGAGTGAGGGGAATCTTATGCAGAAAGGGAAAATTCTCCATCCTTAAGAAGATGTGGTGGGATTGCTGCTTATTTTATTTTTTATTTTTAAAAAAGGATGCCAGGACTGGAGCCTTCCTCCCTGCCAGTTTTGTGGCTCCTCCAGGGGACCTGTTTATTGAGCATTCAACCCAACTTGCTTGCATGAAGATTTTGCAGAGGTTAGATTGTGCCCAGCATTTATTGAGCAGTCCTGATTGATTTGCAGAGAGGTTATAAGACAATGAGCATTCATCCTCCGCTAATCCTGATTTGCTTACAGGGTTTTCCTGCGAGTCATTTGTTCATCCCACACTTTTCAGCGCATTTCTCTGCCATGCTCCAAACTGTAAAAAGAATAAGTCTTTTTTTTTTACAAAAAAATGGATTTGTCGTGCTACAGAATGACAGAGCACTTTTATCCACTTCAGTTGCAGAAACTTAAATTTCCCAATATGCACTTGAATCCCTCCTGCAAAATGCTGACCGTCTCAAGGTGCCCTAATAACCATACCTTTAAGAACAGGGAAATGTGTAGGACAGAGACAGTTTTAGGGTAGCACAAGCAGTGCAGCCACACTGGGTGCCATGCTACAATGCTGTAGAACGGAGCGAGAGAGGCAAGGGGCACCAGATTTTAGGGTTGCACAGAGTCAGAGTGAGCAGCTTCCAGTGTGATGCAGTTGCGTCATCCACCTTCATCCCTCCCGAGATTCTGCAAGGCTTCAAGCATTTGTCATCCTTACATCTCATAGGCAGGCTGGATCACAAAGCCATGAAACAGTGCAGCATTGTTCATTAGCAGGTAGACCAGGGGGCGGCAACCTAAGGCCCATGGGCCACAAGTGGCCCATGGGGGTCGTTTAACCAGCCTATGAGCCGACCCCAAACTGAGCCGCCCACTCAGCGAGTCCCCACGTGCTGTACTAAACTGGCACAGGGACTCGCTTTCGCGGCGCTGGAAATCACATCTGTGCAGACGCAGACACTGGAAATCATGGGCACGCACGCGATCTGGCCCACAAAGGGATCTCCCCTAGAGTGAACTGGCTCAAGCAAGGTAAACCTTGCCGATCCCTGAGGTAGACACTACTGGTAACCATACAGTGTAAACGCTACAATCTTTTCTGCAGCAGGTTAAAACTGATTACACACACATACACACCTCTGAAGCTCCTACACACACCCCAAATATGATCCAGAGGGCTGGGAGACCCTCTGCAGCAGATTTTGGAGTGGGGGGACAGGGCTGCAGGGAGGTATGAGTGGAGGGGAAAGTCCTGTCACATGAGTGGAAGTCTGGACACATCATCACCCACAGTTTTCATTGTTTTAGTATTTTGCTTTTATTGTACATTGTTGTTGATGTCTGTTATGATGGTACACTACACCAGGATCTATTTGGATTAGGGGCAGTTTAGAAATAAATAAATAAATAAACTGATATATAATTTCTAAGATGAAATCTCCCACACTAAATATTCTAGGCCCACACTGTAAACCTCTGTAGCATCTGCACTCTTGTTCTGAAACCAGGCATTTAGACAAAAGGAGAAGGAGTGAAGCCTTCAGCCAATTTGGGATTAGATCCGTTGAAATTTTTATTGTTCTGTCCTCTCAATCATAGTAGTGAATTCTCTTGCTGGCTTAAGCTGAATGGTCCTGTTTCGACCGCATTAGCAGACAACCACTTTGCAGACATATGCCACCAATAATGACATGCTAATGCAAGCTCCCTCTATGAAATTAAGGGGAATGTAATTGCCCTAGAATGCCTTGTAAAATACCAACTCTCAGCCACTTATTATGGGCATTTACTTTTGATTACCAGATCAATGTCTCTTTCATTATCTTACAAACATCTTCGTAGCAGAATTTCTTTGGAAGTGAGCAAGTACGCTGCCTTCCAGATTTTAAGGAAAAGTCTTCAGAAAGTTAGTTAAGTTGCCTTCATAGGTGAATAAAATTTTGCTAATAGTTTAACATGTTAGCAGTGCAAAGGAAGACACGTATATTATTTATTAAAAAATAAGGGATACAGGTACATTCTGAGAACCACTCTAAACTCTTTTTTTCCCCCAGTGTAAGGGCAAAACCTAAATATTGGGGTTTTTTAAGCAGAGGTTGGATGGTCATCTGTCATGGATGCTTTAGTTGATATCCCTGCATTTTAGGGGGTTGGACTAGATGACCCTTGGGGTCCCTCCAGCTCTACGGTTCTATGATTCTATAACTGATGTGATCATTTGGACTATCTCAGCGATCTTCATTCAGTTTGCTAAGAAAAATACATTCACTTGAATCCTCACTTTCCTTTTGCGAATGGAACAAAGTTCCTGTAAAAACCCACCCACCCCCGTCCCCTCTGGCAATCCACTCCTGGGGATTGGGGGACCCTTGGGAATATGTGGGAAATGGTGGAGTGGGGCTCAGGGTGGCAGAAATGTCCCCAGGGGACAACTAAGCAGCCCAAGGGTTGTATCTCAATGACTTCCTAAAAATGTTGTCCAAGTGCCTTTGCATCAAGTCGCTTGCTTCTTGGAGCACGTCACTGTCTCCCTTTATAATATAGCTGTCCTTCAATTTCATGTGGAAGGATGGATATCGAGGGAGGAAGAGAAACTGCCAAAAGGCAGGCATTTGAATTGTAGCCTGCACAAATCCCGAATTAGCGCATTTCAAATTCACACTGCAAGTATGAACTGCAAAGTGGATAAATTACAGCTTTGAGGCATAAAATAGGAATTCTGGGTAGCCTTGGGAAACCTCCAATAGATATTAGGAGGCTACTACATTTCAATATTTACATGCAACAGATTTATCACTCCAGGTGTCACTAATAGCCAGCCCTCAAGTATGTCTTAAGGTAAAGGTAAAGGGGCCCCTGACTGTTAGGTCCAGTCGTGACCGACTCTGGGGTTGCAGCGCTCATCTCACTTTATTGGCTGAGGGAGCCTGTTTTGATGTAAACTAGGACAAGTATGTCCTAGTTTACATCAAAACAGGGTGCATAATGGTTAGAGTGTTGGTATATAAATGCAATTTTTTAATAATACTGATGGTGACGATGGTAATGTTTTGAAATTCGTTATGTTAGTATTTGTCTGTTTACTCCCACCTCCACGCATTGACACCAGGCTCCACGGCAGATTTACTTCATTCAGATTATTCTGAGGGTCACTTTGTTGTTTTTATTAACTCAAGAGCCTAGGGACTGGTGGTGGGACAATGATGAGAGGTCAGAGGGGAAAACACTGGGAAGATGAGGTGTCAGAAGCTGAAGAGGTAAGAAGTCGTAGTGTGCTGGGGGAGCCTGTGGCAGAGAGAAGTCCAGAATCAGAGGAAGATGCTGAAGCAGAAGGGTGGGAGGAGGGAGGCCAAGAGCCAGAGATGAGTCCAGCTGGTGAAGAATCACATGTGTCTCTCCCTCCTGTTGCAACAAGCTCCCCTCTTCCTTGGTCGCTGAGAACCAGGAGAGGCATGAAAAGAGCAGAGTTGAGGTTGGCTGCACACAGGCGCAGTCTCCGATTGCTTGGGGAAAACCCTGGAGAGAAGCGACTGAGGCAGCTGTGGTGAGGTGGGACCTTCAGTCTCAGCATGGGGGAGGACCTACCAGGGACGAGTTGCTGTGCTAAGTCTGCGCAGTTCGTGCTTTTGCTAATAAAGAGTTAACTGCAGTTTGCACAGTTTGATTTACTTCCAGATCACTCCTAACTCACTGCCTCTAACTGCTCATACTCTTCCCCTTCCTCCAGCCCTGGGTCCTGCCTCACAAGTGGCACGAAACTCCATAAAAATCACTGGCCCTCTCTCCTGGGTCCCCTGCCTCCACCACCCACTTGACAGAGCTCTGCTAGTCCCTGACATCTGCCCAGACAGCCCTTCAAGTGGAGGATAGTCCTCTGTAAAATGGAATACCCTAGAATATACTCCTGTTCACCTATGCCACATGGGTAAAGGTAAAGGGACCCCTGACCATTAGGTCCAGTCGTGGCCAACTCTGGGGTTGCGGCGCTCATCTCGCTTTATTGGCCAAGGGAGCCAGCGTACAGCTTCCGGGTCATGTGGCCAGCATGACTAAGCTGCTTCTGGTGAACCAGAGCAGCACACAGAAACGCCATTTACCTTCCCGCTGGAGCGGTACCTATTTATCTACTTGCACTTTGACATGCTTTCAAACTGCTAGGTGGGCAGGAGCTGGGGGTGAGCAATGGGAGCTCACCCCGTCGCGGGGATTCAAACCGCTGACCTTTTAATCGGCAAGTCCTAGGCTCTGTGGTTTAACCCACAGCGCCACCCCTCGTCCCTATTCATACATACATACTATAACTTTAAAGCACAAAGGATTCTGGGCACTGTAGTTTACCACTCACAGAGACATGATTCTCAACAACCCTTCACAGACTACAGTGCCCAGAATTCTTTGAGGGAAAGAATGTGCTTTGAATGGGTTTTAAAGGTATAGTGTGTCTGCAACCTTAATTTCTAGATGGGGCCAAGACATCCCAGAAAGCACCTATTCAGGACTTGTGGTCCTGGCACCCATAAAACATGGGTGTGGGGGGAGAGGGAGAGGTTACATGTACATATCATAATTCTGTAGTTTTTTACTGAGGATGCTGGTTCTGCACAAAGGGCACGGGCTGTTTTTATTGCAGGAACCCCCGCCCCCGTGAGAACAAATTGGCTATGTTGAGTGATAAAATAGAAAGCTATTCCGGTTGCTCTCAGTGCATTTTAAGAAAGTATTTAATTCAGTAGATGTTCTATTAGTGGCTGGTGGGTGTAGGGAGGGGAGAATACACTCTCACACCCTGAAAAACATGGAGGCCTTAACTAAAAGGAATCCCATTTTTCCATTCACTGAGCCAGATCTTTTCTGTGTGTGGGAGGGGGCAGAAGCTTTCTGTTGTTGTAATATTCATCAAGTGCCTTTGTACATTACAGTGGGTGGGTGAGTGGGTGCTAGGGATAGAAAACTGTCTGGATTGATCTTTACCAGGTTTTCAGTCATTGCCTTTAGGCATGCAACTGAAATTCTCTCTGTTGCTCATTCCACAAAGGCTAGGTGGTTCCTTAGAGATTTGACTCGCCCGAACTGAACTGCATGACAATGACAGAATTACCGCAGCAAGTTCCAGCAGCATTTCATACTGGCAGGCTTTCAATCCGGCAGACCCATTGCTTCAGCCGGCCCTGGTGACAGATTCTGGTGGGCAGGGAACAGTGGCAGGTACTGTTCCGCCAGGAAGGTAAAAGCTGTTTCTGTGCACTGCTCTGGTTTGTCAGAAGCAGCTTAGTCATGCTGGCCACATGACCCGGAAGCTGTACACCGGCTCCCTCGGCCAGTAAAGCGAGATGAGCACCGCAACCCCAGAGTTGTCCGTGACTGGACCTAACGGACAGGGGTCCCTTTACCTTTACCTTAGGTAGCTTTGTATGTAGTTCTCTGTGTTTTAATTTAAGAATCTGTTTGTAAAATATTAGTCTAACAATGAATGATTTACTGTTATCACATACACACATTCTTTTTTTCTTTTTTTATCCTTTTCTTCTCTTTCATACTTCTTTCTTTTTTCTTCTTCTATATTATAATTTTACTTTTCCTTATTAATTTTTGATTCTTCTTTTATTTACTTAATCTGTTTGACGGCTGTAAGTTTTGTTCTTATTGTTTGTGTATGCGACATAATTCAATAATAATAAAAGAAAAAGAAATAGTTCCTCTCCCTCTTCTGGGATCTCCACCAGTTCCTCCTCTGTTGTTGTGCTTCATCAGGGCTTGCCCTAATTATTAATGCAGAACGCACTTGCAGCATCTCTCAACCAAGGACCTAGAACTGCTTATAAGCATTAATGAAGTGAAGCTAACAACACCCCAGAGAGGAAGGAAGGCCCTCTACTATTAAATTCAACAGTGACATGAAGTTAGCAAAGAGTGGAGTTTCATTAAGGATGAACTTAGGGCAGAAAGGACAGAAGGGCAAATGCAAGGACACCCACCTGCCCACCACGAAAGCCCTAGCACTAGGGCCCAAGAGGCTAGATTCCCTTCTTGCCTTGAGTATTTATGTTTATTATAAACGTATAAACGAATCACAGGAGAACGTAAGAGTACCAGCTGAATTAGGTCCTGTGCTATGTTTTCATTCCACACAACTAGCTATACATATAGCCTCTACTCCAAACACAGAAGTCAAGCTGTATGTGGGATACACAAGGAAAAAAATAAAAGAAAGCAATCTGTGCCATCTACAGCAGCCAGTAAATGCCTCTCCCATTCCCTTCCCTGTTGTTCAGTCCCCCTGCTTATTAAATGCTCCTCAAATCTACTTTCCTCTTTCTGCTCTCTAGTTGTACTTGGTGGAATGAAAGAGAGATTATCCTTCATGGAGATCCTCTTCTTCCATCTCTGCCTCTGAGCTTCCTTAGCAGAGGACTCAATACCTAACCACATACAAGGCACTGGGAGGATTGCGAGCCAAGGCCTAGCTAGCTCCTGCACCAGCTGTGCCCTGCTCCCTCAGCAAACCATGCAGGCAAACCATCTTTGGATCAAGGGTGTCCTCCAGCGGATGGTCCCTTCAGGAGATGATGGACATGAGCTCCCTGGCTTCATTGGCCTGGGCATTGTCCCTTCAGCCTCTCCCTCAGGGCACAGAGGCCATAAGTACCTCAGGGAAGGTGGGTGAGGGGCTGTCACAACTATTCTCTCAGTTCACTGGGTCATGTTTCAACAGCTGGTGGCATCTGACAGACGCTCCAAGTGTCCCTATTTTTCAGGGACAGTCCCGGATTTACAGAAGCCATCCCGGTTTCTGATATGACCCCAGAATGTCCCGCTTTTCCTTAGGACGTCCCTATTTTCATCGGAGAAATGTTGGAAGGTATGGAGTTATCCAACCCCCAAGCCATCCGAAGGCAGCCCTGTATAGCTTCCACATTAATGTCTAATGTTTTATTATGTTTTTATATGTGTTGGAAGCTTCCCAGAATGGCTGCGACAACCCAATCAGACAGGTGGGGAAGAAGAAGGAAGGAGGAGGAGAAAGAAGAAGGAGGAGGAGGAAGAGGAGGAAGGAAGAGGAAGAAGGGAGAGGAGGAAGGAGGAATGGAAAGGAAGAGGAATGGAATAGGATGTCCCTATTTTTATCGGAGAAATGTTGGAGGGTATGAATTATGCTTGTGGATCTTAAGATACTTAGAACAGACCCACCACCTGCTCTTGTTGGTCCTGGAACTCGCTCATCTAATCATTCATTTATTACATTTCTATCTCAGCTTTCTTCCAAGGAAATCGGGGTGAAATACATGGCTTCCCCACCCATAATAACCCTGTGGGATAAGTCAGTCAGTCAGAGAGAGAGAGAGACCCAAGATCACCCAACAGAGGCTAAGCAGATGGTTGAACCTTATTTTACTTCCTTTTTTATTGGATGATAGATTCTGTCAGATACACGGTCCTGTTCCATTATTACAGTGCTTTTTTTCTGGGGGGACGCAGGGGTACACATTCCCCTAAACATTTTGTGAATCTAAGTTTGGCCTCATTGAGGGGCAGTATTTCAATATGAGCAGGAAAATGAGAGTACCCCTAACATATTTTTTTTACAGCCGTGTTGGTCTGCCATAGTCAAAATAAAAAAATTCCTTCCAGTAGCACCTTAAAGACCAACTAAGTTAGTTCTTGGTATGAGCTTTCGTGTGCATGCACATTTCTTCAGATATCTTCTTATCTGAAGAAGTGTGCATGCAAACGAAAGCTCATACCAAGAACTAACTTAGTTGGTCTTTAAGGTGCTACTGGAAGGAATTTTTATATTTTTTTTTTAGAAAAGAAGCACTGCATTATTCGATGGAGTGCATGGTCCGGTCACCCAGAGCAGAAAAGTACATTTCTTTCAAGATCACAGGGCTGGGCTGACCTTTAGACAGTGAGCATCTGTGCCACTCTTTATAACTGCTAAGTTTTTATTACTCATTTCCAGGTTGTAAATGTTGTTACGTGCAGAAATTCTCCCCTGCTTTATTCCTGCTGAATCATTCCACCGGTTAAATAATATCAAACTGCAGCAGCTTTGATTAGTTAAGTATGCAGATTTCTGCATGGGATGGTGGTTGAGTTCTCCGCAGCCCACGTCTTGTTGCCTCGGACGCCAGGATCAGAACCAATTGCCATATTCAGAGTAGACCTATTGAAATCAATAGACATGTTCTAGTCAAGGCCATTCATTTTGATGGGTCTGCCCTGAAAATATTGGATACGATATCACAGGCATAGCAACTCCACCCCTCCAGATGTTTTGGAGCTACAATTCCCATCATCCCTAGCTAACAGGACCAGTGGTCAGGGATGGTGTGAATTGTAGTCTCAAAACATCTGGAGGGCCGGAGTTTGCCTATGCCTGCAGTATTGGATCCAACCCAATATTCTTCAGTTAGGTGAAGGAAGCAAAACTTTAGTGGACATGCTCCCCAAAAATATTGAAATGATTGTCTTTTATTCATTGAAAGAGCATTTCAGTTATAGATGCACATTTCTTTAGTACCGGTAGGGTCAGGGAATAAATTTGATTCCATTTGCACTTGTTAGGGGAACCTACCCAACTCTCCAAAACACTACAAGAATTGAAACAGCCATATTTAAAAACTCCCACTTCTCCAAGTTTTTCATTACAGTTTTCCAACTAAGCAATGTGTGGAAGACGAATATACTAGGGTAAAGCGTGCATATTAATTCATGCCATAGTGAAGATATACTGTACTAAAATGCGTTACCATTTGGGGAAATGCTTTGCAAAAAAATGTGTAAATTTGCACTAGAATGCTAATGAATTTATATGGGGATTTTTGTATATTGCAAAATTGCAAACTGATGGGGAGAACTGAAGATTGGTAAAATGAGCAGCTGAAGGAAACTGAAATTGACAGATTCAACCATCCCTTGGTAAAATGAATGTTTTCATCATATACCATGTGCATTAAGGAAAGTTCCGTGTAGTGGTCAGTTTTGGGGGGTTGTAACCTGGGAAAGGGTTTTAATTTAGTGGTAGAACACATGTTTGCATGCACTGAACCTTAGGTTCTATCTCCAGTTAAAGGATCCTGTGGTACAGGCATGGTGAACCCGTAGCCCTCTAGAAGTTGCTGAACTACAACTCCCATCGTCCCTAGCAAACAAGGCCCAGGATTACAACAGTTGCAGATCAGCAACATCTGGAGGGCCACAGCTGCTGTAGCAGGTGCTGGGAAAGACTCTGCCTTAGGTTGTAGAGAGTTTCTGATAGTCATTCTGATGGACCAGTAGTCTGACTCAGAATAAGGCAACTTCACATGCAAGGTTAGGGTTAATCTCTCAGTTCAGGTGTAAACTCACTTAGGAAGTTACCGTACATTCCTCCCTCAGACTCAGTCCTCTTTCTGTAGTAATTGGGAACATTAGCAGACTGCTTTATGAGTCATTGTGAGAATGATTAGGAACTATTACAAAGAGAACAGCCATTACACTGGCCTTTAGAGTCTCTTTCACTGCAACATTTTGTACTCAGGGGGACCCCTCTTTAAACATGGCACATGTGCACACAAATGGAGATGTTACGTGATAATCGGTTGCCCACATAAATTTTCCAGAGCCAAAGCTGTGAGCAGGAGTTGTAAGAATCTCGGATCCTGCCAGAAGTTCCCCACCTGGGGAAAATCGCATAGATAATCAACTCCCCTCCAGACTCCTTACTCTTCCAGAGAATATGCTAAAGAGGTTTAGGGTTGTTATTGTTAGGTCTGGGATTTCATTTTTTTCAGCCAACCATCTTCATATTTTTTTTCTCCCAACTTCTTACATCTGATATATTCCCCTGCCAAATAGTCGTGAGTCTTCCCTATTTGAAACTGTCCACTGTGTTTCCCTTCTGCCCTTTTCCTAATTTTCTCCTCATTTCCGTTTTCAGCTCTCATTTTGCCTTTTTTTAGAACTTCGGTTGTTTCCAAATTTTATCTTAGACTCTGCGTATTTGCATACTTATTGTCCTATAATCGCCACCATTCCCTGTTCTTCTATTTCTCATTTATTGTTAGGATCACAAGGCTGTAATCATATGCATGCTTACTTGGAAGTAAATCCCACTGATATCAGTGGGAGACTTTCTTCAGAGCAAAAATGGACAGAATTGGGGAGAACATAACCTGGGCTGCATACGTACCATACATTTAAAGCACACCCTCACCAGGAGCTGTAGTTTACCTCTGGATAGAGCTACAGTTCCCAACACCCTTAAACTAGAGTTCCCAGCAGGGATGATCTGTCCCATTTCACTGCCTGAGGTGCTACTGCCCTCCCCCCACTCCGCCCCGTTGAGGCCTTACTTACTGGGGTTTTGTGGTGGCAGCTTCAGGCTACATCTTATGAGATGTTGCAGAGCTCTCTCAAGATCTTATCGGAAGCTGCTGCCACAGCTGTGCAACCCCATTAGTGGGGGGCAGGGTGCCCCCAAGTCAGTTGCTTCAGGCTACCTCATGGGCAGGTTGACCTGGTTCCCAGATTCTTTTTGGGGGTGTCCATTAAATGTTATTTAAATGTATTACATGTATATAACCTTTGAGCAAAACACCTGGGGATGTATCCAACTGAACAATTTCACTAGTGCAAGGGCTTTTAGTTACCCAATGAAACTTCCCCACCTTCTGCTCTCCCTCTGTGACCCCCAGTGCTTTCATACCCCCAAACATTTTGTGAATCTAACGGGAGAAGAAACTATTTTTTTAAAAAAATAAATAGTTCCTTCTCTTGCACGGTGAATCGTCAGTTCCGTTGGATAGCATGATGAATCGTCAGTTCCGTTGCTACCCCCAATGGCGGCCTCATTTCCTGTCACGTTGTTTCCTGCGTCTCAGACAGAAGTGAGTGTTTAATGTGTGAAGCAGTGTGGAATGTGGGTGTGTGGTGTTTATAAATTCATGGTTTTTGAAAGGACGACATCTGAGGTAATGCATGTTCTTTGTACTTTTGTCCATTTACTGTATTTATTTTTCCTGATAAAATGGTGATTCTCTTGAGTCAAAATGAGAGTACCCCAAACATTTTTAGAGGGGAAAAAGCACTGGTGACCCCTAAATCTGTTCCAAGGGTTCCCCCAACCCTCGGGAGTGCATCTGGTTTAGCGGGATCAGGTACCAAAAAACAGGGAAACAGATTGGATTGTATGGAAGGGTTGTTTCAGAATCTGCATTTATGGATAGTGATGTTCACATAGAATAGGTTATTCAAATAGAAAACAGCACTCTGCAAAGGAATGAGTATTGCAAAGCGTTTGGGATGGTCAGCACTGTGGGTTCTGGAAGAACGGGGTTTTTTCTTTTTCTCTGCAATGCTCAATTTCTAAAAATAAGAACACCACAGCTGTTAAGCTGTATCCATGTCATGGGAGTTCTGCCAAGGATAGTTGTCAACCCTCACCTGTCCAGATCACTCAGGCTTGCACAGTTTGAATGAGTTCATTAGACTTGTGATGAGAAGTGAACCTAAACCAAACTGCTAACAGGACTGTGCCTCTTGGCTAAAACCGACAGTTTCAGGCACTCAGCACCTCAGAGGAGAGATGTAAAGAGAAAGCCATGTCATTTGGATTCCAGTGATTAATTTTTCATCTTCATTCTGAAATACAGGAAGCCCAGGAATTTTGCACAAGAGATTGGGCATATGTTCAAGTCTTGAGGAGAATGGTCTTTACAAAATACAAATAAAAATTTAGCAAAGTCCTTGTTTTCTCTCTTGTGGCAGAAAATGCCTGTGTTGACACCTAACTGTATGTACTTTGTCTTTACATACATTGCAGTCTTGATGTCACAGATTTAATTTCAGAGCCCTTAAGCTAGTGGATGGTACAATGTAAAGTTTTTGAAACGAAGGAATCCACTGCAACAGTTGTGCTAGTGGAAGCTGATTGCACGGCTGATTCTTGTGCAATCTTGTTGCGCAACAGTCTTTGGTAATGCACTTGAGTTTTCTGTTGCATGAAAACTAGTGCAACAAGGATACCACTAAGTGACTTTAACTTACATTGGAAACAACCCTACTTTCCCCCCTCTTACAAACAAAAGTCACTAAGAATCTGCTCTGCTTTATCAATATCTCATCCAGCTTTCATTTCCCAGCAACAGCTAGCCAGATGTTTTCACGAAGCTTACAAGCATGGCATGGAAATCAACACTCTCCTGTTTTTCATCCTCTGAATATGGAGTTTTGATTTAGCAGTCATGTAAATTCTAACATCTCAAATGAATTCCAATCCCATCTCCAAATATTACCATTTTTTCTGAGCCCCCAGCTTCCCACCTCACCAGTGAGTCATAGCATCTTCCCTTCCATTGTTGATACTATATTATCTACCCAGGTAGATCTATGCAGAATTGGCCTCCACAGTCACTGGTAAAACCACATCCGTGGAAGACAATTTTATTCAACTACGAGTGATCACCAAATAAGACGAAGATCTACCTAGGTGGTGTAGTGGGGTAGGAGAGCTGAAAAAAATCTCACATGTGGCAACCAATGCACCCCTTTGGTTTCAGAGAGTACATGGGTAGACAAGTCTAAAAATCCTGGGACACAAATTTTCACAGCCCTCTAGTGTCTATGGTGGCTCATTTACCAGAAGTAATGTATTTAGTATTAACTCTGGAAGTGTATACTCAATTCTTACTAAACAAGCCTCCTGGTGAACGGCCTTTAGAATGACAGCATCTGCCCTTTATACGCTTATGTGGCAGTGGACAGTGTAAATTCAACAATAATATTACACTGATAAAATGAGAACAGAACACATCACAAACTGATTGATCAGATTAATATATCAACATAGCTGGCCTACCCCACACAAAAATCCTGTGTGAAAAGATGAGTGTGTGGTCTTAGTGGGCATATGGCAAATCTTGAGAGCACTACAATGAGTGTATTTTTGGAGGATTAAAGTGTATCTGGTTGTACAATAGGAGGTGCAACCCGGTCCCAAGTTGCTCACGGCTTTATATGTCAACAGCAAGACTTTCAACCTGGTCTAGTAGTACAGTGGCTCATTGCTTTATAGGCTACTTGCTTCTTAAGCTACTGGGTCTCATATTAGGAGCCTCACTTTGGTATGTTTCTGACCTCATCTCCTCATCTCTTCTGGCACCTGGCGTTGGTTGCTTGTTTTAACTTACTCACAGTAGAGCCTATCACGAACTCCGGTGGGCAGAGGGGGACATAGGTTTCCAAATTCATCATGTCACTATGACTATACATACCTGACAACCTTTGACCATTCAGAATTGTTCAGTGTAAACACTTTCTAGCAGCTTTGATCCCTACATCCCAATTACAACACCTTGGCCTACGCTGAAAACTAGTTTATTTTTAACATGTACAGTGGTACCTCGGGTTAAGTACTTAATTCGTTCTGGAGGTCTGTTCTTAACCTGAAACTGTTCTTAACCTGAAGTACCACTTTAGCTAATGGGGCGTCCCGCTGCCGCCGCGCCACCGGAGCACAATTTCTGTTCTCATCCTGAAGCAAAGTTCTTAACCCGAGGTACTACTTCTGGGTTAGCAGAGTCTGTAACCTGAAGCGTATGTAACCTGAAGCGTATGTAACCCAAGGCACCACTGTATTCAGAACAGATGTATAACCAGATTATACTATAACTACATCCTCCCCTTTCTTGGAATGTTTACTATATTTTTCAAAAGGTGGAATTATTTCCAAAACTGCCTTTTCTCCCCCTTTTAACCCTTTCTCTGCATTTAATGCATTTAAAACATTGACGCCTCTTATTCAGAGAGCGCACCCACTGACCGACATTCATAAATATCACTCATATACTGTAGTAATAAATACTTACTACTTCCTAGGTTCTCACCTTTCCTTTGCCCTTTGCTGAGACCATCAATTTTTTAATCCATTTTATTTTCACCATTTTCATTGATTTCCATCACTGGCCTGTTTTATGAACGAGCCAAGCACGGGGTGTGTGGGTGAGGAGAGTAAGGATCATTCCATGTCGTGAAATATTACCTAGTAACTTAAAAGCCAGGTGTTTTGTTTGCTGAGCAACCCAAAGATTATCCTTAAACCACAGAATAAGCGTCATTGATCGAGGCATGGAGAGATATCCATTCAGTAAGAAGTGTTTAGCAAAGTTTCCCATTTGCAGAGACTTCCTGTAAATTAAGGCTCAGCGAGTGCGTGCTGTAAACATGTCATGTCAAATTGGGTGGCACTTGTGGAAGAAGCTGCTTAATTCCCAAGAGGGAAGAGCCACGGTACTCAAAGGAAGTGTGTTAAGCAAAGATACAACAAGGTTTATGGAGTTGCTGAACTCCATAAACATAAGAAGCATAGGAGAGAAAGGGGAGGCTGCCGCAGAGCTGACAGAAGGCTCCAAATCAGTTGATCCACATCCTTTGCAGAGCTACAACATAGGTCAGATGGAGCAGAAACATTCCAAATAGAAGAAACGCAGGTGGCACGCAGAGACCCCGCTGCCCATGGTGCCAGGCTCTCAGCCCCTGCCTGGGCTTATGGACAGATGTACCTAACCAAGGAATCCTTTAATGGGATGCCCTGACTTCTTGGAGGTGGAAGGCAGAGGCTTACAACTCTCCTCCTCCTTCCATGACTACGGATCCTACCCAATGCCTTATCCGCCACCTGAGCCACACCTCTTCTGCTGGCTCACCGCCAAACCACTCACATATGCAACCAACTCAGGCCATAGCTGTCAACTTTTCCCTTTTCTTGCGAGGAATCCTATTCGGAATAAGGGAATATCCCTTACAAAAAGGGAAACGGTGACAGCTATGACTCAGGCCCTTGCAAATGTCCATTAACCATACAGTGGTACCTCGGGTTAAGTACTTAATTCGTTCCGGAGGTATGTACTTAACCTGAAACTGTTCTTTACCTGAAGCACCACTTTAGCTAATGGGGCATCCTCCTGCTGCCGCTGCGCCGCCGGAGCATGATTTCTGTTCTCATCCTGAAGCAAAGTTCTTAACCTGAAGCACTATTTCTGGGTTAGCGAAGTCTGTAACCTGAAGCGTATGCAACCTGAAGCGTATGTAACCCAAGGTACCACTGTACTTCATTTTCCAAAGGTGGCAAGTGAACACCAACTGGCCTGTATTGGAAGGAGATGCCAGAATGCTGTATCACCCAACCGCCTAGCCTTGCAACCTTGCGTCGCAATTCCATCATTCATATTCTAAGGGTGAATCGATGGTGCAGATGATGTCAGTAAAGCACTCTTTCCATTTTATGAGCACATAGCTACCTGCAAGATGTATCTGCTTGGCCTGTTATTTCAAGACACATTTTAAATGGTCATAATCATATGAATTGGATCTTACACATCCCATACTTTGAAATTTGCTTCCCACCCACTACTTTGCAATGTGTGTGTCAGACGAGCACAAGACCGAATTGCAGAAAGAGGATGAGCACGATGGCATGCACATTCACAATCTGGAGCTGTGGAGGAGGCAACATACTGTTATGAATTTGGGGGCAGGGAGCAAGACCCCCTAAACCCAAGAAATTAACGAATGTCAGAATCTAGCTAATATTTGGAGTATTGGAGGGGAAATTACAGGGCAGTGGAAAAATACTGGCCAAACTTCCTTCCCAAGCCAGGGCCTCACCTGGGATAGAGATATAAGAAGAAGAAGAAGAAGAAGAAGAGTTTGGATTTGATATCCCGCTTTATTACTCCCCTTCAGAAGTCTCAAAGCGTCTAACATTCTCCTTTCCCTTCCTCCCCCACAACAAACACTCTGTGAGGTGAGTGGGGCTGAGAGACTTCACAGAAGTGTGACTGGTCCAAGGTCACCCAGCAGCTGCATGTGGAGGAGCAGGGAAGCGAACTCGGTTCCCCAGATTAGGAGACTACCACTCTTAACCACTACACCACATGACAAAAGGTGTTGATGGTCCATCAAAGAGGAATCCTTGGGCCTGGGCAGGCAGAGGTTGCCAAGGAAGGTCTGCTGGGAACAAGAAGGCAGGACAATCTTGGCTAGCTAGCTGAAGGCAGGCAGGGAGAGATGCTTCAGACTCCAGTGGTGCACTGCTGTGGGGAACAACCCCCCTCCTGAGATAACCATTCTGTAAGATATGGACTCCCTCCATCCAAACTCAGGTGTAAATATATGACTAAATCATATTTCTTAAAGTTATGACAGCCTCTGCCACATCTTGATTCTCAGAGGAACACAGATCCTAGTTGCCTGGATTGCCCTTGGGATATTGCTACTGCTTGGCAGAGATTGGCGGTGACACCCAACTTTTGTAAGAATACTATATGCAAAAAGCAATCAAGCCTGGAAAACAAAAGAGGTGAGCATTGTGCTCAGGGGTTATTAAATTAGCCCTCAGGCATACATAGTAACCACGGAACATCCCACTTGAAAGTGACCCAGGTAGTTCTAGGGTGATATTGAAAACCAGAGGCATTGTCTAGGCAACATTTCATCCTACTGCAGGGGTCAGCAAACTTTTTCACCAGGGTCCAGTCCACTGTCCCTCAGACCTTGTGGGGGGCCGGACTATATTTTGAGGGGGGAAATGAATGAATTTCTATGCTCCACAAATAACCCAGAGATGCATTTTAAATAAAAGCACACATTCTACTCATGTAAAAACACGCTGATTCCCAGACCGTCCACGGACAGGATTTAGAAGGCGATTGGGCTGGATCCGGCCCCTGGGCCTTAGTTTGCCTACCCATGTCCTAGTGCTCCAGATTATTTCTCTCTGTGGCTGTGTCTTACAGGGTGGTAAAACATCAGTGATGAAATTGCATTTATGTACTTAACTTCATTCATGTAAACTAGGGAAGCAGGAAGAACAACACAAGTTCTGCTGGCTGCCTGTACCTCCTGAGGGGCTTATTCGAAGACTGGGGATACAATTCTATGTACACGAATTTGGAAGAAAGTACCATTCAAGTGGGATTTACTGCTAAGTCCACATGTATAGGATTAAACTGGAAGGATGTGGATCTGAATGCATTTACTTAGAACTTGAACTCGGTGGAACTTACTTCTGAGTAGATGTGCTTAGGCTTGCACTGTAAGGCTCCCAACTTTCATAGGGCATAGAAGTCATTTTTAGTTCTGGCGATTGTTGGAAAAAGCCTTGAGAAAAGGATGCCAGTGTATGCTGAAGGTTTTAAGAACTGCATGAATTCTTAAAGAAAATGCACCTTTGGGCAGGATTCAGCTAATGAGTCAGGCCAGTAGAAGCCTGTGCAAAGACTTCCACTAGTACCACCTGGTGGGAGGAGAGGACAAATTGTTCCATCAAGCAAGCAAAACTAGCCTGGTGGCGCAGTCTGCTTAGTGCTACATTGAATTCCTTCCTATTTGTGCTTTTCCCATTTCCTAGCAAAGCCCATTTTGTAATATTGGCGGGCCCCCTTTAGCTTGTCTTCAAAATGGTGTCCCTGGGAAGAATTCAGGTTTGGAACATTTATTTGTTTCTTGTGAGCCTAATAGTTATGTCTTTAATTGTATGATAAAATATTGGCTGTTTTCGCTTGACCTTCTTGTTCAGCATAAATCATTCTGGAATTTTTGAAATTATATATCGTGTTCATATTTCAGTTGACTAGAACTGGTAAATATTCCTAACCCATGATTGCATCAATGTCATCCATATTGTGCCAAGCAGTCGGATAGGCAGATATGCTTCTGCCATCTGGGTTCTGATACATTCATAATCTCACCTTTCACGTGGAATAAGTTCTCTGCTGTACTTACTTATTTAAACACTGAGTTTCATTAGAAATACAGGTCAGCAAGAACAATTAACACAAAGGAAGAAGCCATGAACCAGAGGACAAAAAATGACCTTAAGCAAAACAGCTCAGGTGCCCTGACAACCCAGGGTGTAGATATGGCGTTACATGGAACAGAGGTAGATGCCATTGGAGAAACTTCTCTAATCTGCAAAATACATTGTATAACTGATATACAGCGCTCTCCCAGGAATCACATTTAATGTTCCAAGATGCTGGCAAATGAGAAAGAAATCGGGTTGGTGAAGTGTCCTGATCACATGGGAGAAGCTAATACAAAACTACCTCGATGCAGGTGTCTTTCAGGAGGGACACAATCTACAGAGCCTCAGAGAAGATTTGTAGCGGCAAAATAGTCCCTATCTTCCATTTTCTAGAAGCCCTTTTCAGGGTTCCCTTGTGGGCAAACTACTTGGGGCTTTGTGCCAAGAGTGGGTGAGGCAAGAGGCAAAAGTAGCCTGGGGAATTGAGGTAGGCTACATTCCAGCCACAAATAAACCAAAGGTTCACACACACACACACACACACACACACACACACACACACCTTTATCCTCCAAGGAAGCAACGTTCAAGGAAACCTTTCAGCCAGGCCAAAATAGAGAGGGCATGGAGGCAGGGGTGATAAGGGGCCTGGGATGTCTGAGGAAGAGTTCCGAGGGCCAGAGAAAGAGGCTTGGAGGGCCACATTTGGTCCCTGCGCCTAAGGATCTGCACTTTTTTCCCAAAACCAAAAAGAAAGAAAAACAAATGCTTGCAAATGCTTCAGTCACACTGCTGTTCTATTCTGCATGTGATGCTAAGCACCTCACCAAAAGTGCATATCGCAAAAGATTACAATTTGGAGCCAGTTCTAATAATTAATATAGCATCTCCCAATACATAATGGACTGGAGGACTTCAGACCATCATAATAAGTTGAGCTCAAGGGGAACATATTTTGAGTCCCATGTCGGTTCTCTTTGCTTTGCTACAGCCTGGAGGGGTTTTCTTGCTTAGCAGTAGAAATTCCATGAGGCAGCACCTGTGACTTGAAGTACTCTAGGCCTGCAAATCTAAGACTGGAGATAGAGAAACAGAATGCAGTTCATCTGCCTCATCCAATGCCCTGCTTGCCAGCAGGGTGAAAACAAAGGTGGAGGAACGCTCTCCAAGCTTCCCCTGACTTTTCCACCCCTGAAGGTGCCCTCTTCCATTGTCTCCTGAGACAGACAGATGCTTGTCTCACTTGTACTCTGCCACTGAGTATGGCCGCTACCAGCACAATGGACAGGGAAGGTGTAGTACTGCAGGATGAGAGCCAAATACACTTCAGCACATTGTTTAACTATAACTTGAACAGAACATGCTTATAAATCAAATGATAGAGAAGCTTCAATTCAATTAAACCTGCTTGCTGCTTCTTTAGCAATGATGTCTGGGAGAGGCTTAACAGGTCTATCTGTCAACTGTCAAGACAAGCTTTCCTCCTTGTTAACAAAGAAGGTGGGTGGGGGAGGGGGGTAAAGCTGCCTTCCCATACATAGTTATTATGGGTTGTTATTTGTTCCACCATTGTCAAACCTGCATCTTTCACCACCTCAGAATACAAATAGAATGTTTTGTGGGATCAGGATAACGTAATGCAAGAAGAAATAATCTGTGGTGTGAAAATACTCTGGGTAGACATCTGGTCCGTCAAGTAAAGTATGAGTCCTTGGGAAAGTTGATAAAATATTTTTTCTAAGTTTGGCTCGCTGGATTGCTCGTGAGAGACTCGACAAGAAAAATATTAACACTCTTAATCGCAAAGTTGTATCCGAAAAAGTCATCGGTGCAAGGACTTCCACCTGCGCATGAAACTTCCTCTCCCTCTCCAAATCCACATGCCCCTGCGTTTCCACCAAATCTGTTCCAGAGGACTGGGAAAACCCCATAACAGATTTGGGGAGGGGGGAGAGAGAAGAAGGAAAGGAAATATTTTTGTGTAGGTAAAGTCCTTGCACTAACTTTGTTTCCCACTGTGTTGGAAGACACCTTGGAGGTAATCTAATCCAGTGTTTCCCAAACTTGGGTCTCCAGCTGTTTTGGGGCTACAACTCCCATCATCCCTAGTTAGCAACCCCAGTGGCCAGGGATTATGGGAACAGTAGTCCGAAAACAGCTGGAGACCCAAGTGCTGGATTTGCAATGTAGGCTGCAACTTTAGCATCCCTGAGAGATGGCCATCAAGCCTCTGTTTAAATAGATCCAGAGAAGAAGAGCTCACCAGTTCCCATGACCATCTGTTTCACGGTCAAACAAGCAGGTACCATCAAGAAGTGTTGCCTACTGTTTAGCTGAAAACTGCTTCCATGCGATTTCCATCTATTGGCTGTAGCCCTGCACCCTGGAGCATCAAAAAAAACAGGTCTGTTCCATCTTCCGGATAACAGCCCTTCAGCTGTTTGAAGACCACTATGATGTCTACCTTTAATCTTCTCTTCTCCAGGCTAAACATACCTGGGATAATGACTGAGGATGTTTTCCCTTAATAGCCTGCAATCTTCTCTCTAGCATTCACAGGGTGACACCCTGGAGCACTCTCCTTGTATATTTATAAATATCTCTCTTTTCAGGAGAGCCTCAAAACACACACACACACACACACACACACACACACACACACGTAAGGGTGGATGGATCCAGTCTTTTCCCAGGCCATGTCACTCTCAAATGTGTTTCATTTTGAAGTCCACTCCATCCTGTTTACACATTAATCTGCATTTTTAAAAAAATCTGCACAAAGCAACATATTTAAATACATGCTTCTAAACCTATTTTAATGCTTTCTTGAACTGAGAACAGCATTGCAAATTGCACCAAGGAAGCACTTCCTAAAAGTTACTTTCTTTTAAAACTTGTTTCCCAGAGATTCATATTATAAATAGATCGGGAATATCTGCTGCTTCCTGGATGTGTAAAATTAGATCTCCATTTAGATGGTGTGCAATCAAATGCATAAAGAGTAACAGGCATTACTCTCCACCTGCTTGCCTGCAACATAAACCTGGTGCCTCTGTTTAGTTTTCTTTTTTGTTGTGTGTCCCCCCCCCCCGCCCCATTCATGGTAGCTATTGTGAAAGGATCCTTCTCCCTCTTCTTCCTAATGTTCCTTCCTGCCATGTACCACAAAGATGGTGCTCTTTCTGCCTCTGTGCCTCAGATGGCAGGAGATTAAATTGGGTGAAATTTAAGGTTCCTTTTCCTGAAATAAACCGTATGTGGGCAGATGGCTGGACTCACTGATTGTTTATTACAGGATGAGGGACCTAAATGGGCTTGTGCTGTTCAATATGTCAGACAAAGTCTGCCTTCCTAACATAAAATCAATTTGTCTATGAATCATTTCCCATAGCACTGGTCCACCCAAATGCTGGATACATTTGGGTCAATAGGGTTACTGAGCCAAGATCATGGTCTGCAAAAACATATTTAGCTTAGGGGATCAAATTAAGCACAAGGGACATTTTAGGGGCACCATAGTTTGAGGGTTTTACCCCTGTGTTTCATCCCATGTGTGATTATTCCTCATGAGTGCCTAGCTCATACTAGGTTACTATTGTTACAAACATGTAAGTGGGTCAGTGTCTTACGTAACGTAAAGGTAATGGGACCCCTGACCATTAGGTCCAGTCGTGACTGACTCTGACTCTGGGGTTGCGGTGCTCATCTTGCTCTATTGGCCGAGGGAGCCGGCGTACAGCTTCCGGGTCATGTGGCCAGCATGACTAAGCCGCTTCTGGCGAACCAGAGCAGCGCACGGAAACGCCGTTTACCTTCCCACCGGAGCGGTACCTATTTATCTACTTGCACTTTGACGTGCTTTCAAACTGCTAGGTTGGCAGGAGCAGGAACCGAGCAACGGGAGCTCACCCCGTTGCGGGGATTCGAATCACCGACCTTCTGATCTGCAAGTCCTAGGCTCTGTGGTTTAATCCACAGCGCCACCCACATCCCTAGTGTCCTAGGTAAAGTGTCCCAATTTTCGAGGGACAGTCCCAGATTTACAGAACCCATCCCAGTTTCTGATTTGAACCCAGAATGCCCAGATTTTCCTTAAGACAGCCCTATTTTCTTCGGAGAAATGTTAGAGGGCGTGGAGTCATCCAACCCCCGAGCCAAGGAGATAAGTAACCTTTAGAAGACATCTGAAGGCAGCCCTGTATAATGTGTAATGTTTTATTGTGTTTTTATATATGTTGGAAGTTACCCAGAGGAGCTGGGGCAACCCAGTCAGATGGGTGGGGCATTATTATTATTATTATTATTATTATTATTATTATGGAATAGGACATCCCGGTTTGCATTGGAGAAATGTGCTATGAGAGCAGGAAGCTAGACCAGTGTTTCCCAAACGTTTTTGGGCAACGGCACACCTGTTTACCGGAAAAAAATCTCGCGGCACACCACCATTAAAGCCCCGCCCCGTGACGTCAGCGCGCAGCGTCACGCCGGGAGGGACGCACAAAAGTGAACGTTTTTCCCCTTCCCCTTGCCGGGGTGGGAGGAGGCAGCAGAGCGAGGGACTGAGGGACGGCGGCAGCTGAGGCGGCAGCGGCTGTTGTGGTGGTGGCGGCGATAGCGGGCGGAGGAGGAGCCGTCGTCGGGAGTTGCTGCTGCTGCTGTTGCTGCTGCTGCCCGGACATGCCGGCCTCCTCCTCCTCCGCTGTCTCGCGCTCCTCCCTTTTGCGCGCGCTGCCCCGCCGCTCGGCACCACCACCGCGGAGCCGCCCCCGGCTCGACGCGGATCCTCGCCGCCGCCGCCTCTCGCCGCCCGACTCGCCCGCCTCCCTCCCACGGCACACCAGCCGGTGTCTCACGGCACACTAGTGTGCCGCGGAACACCGGTTGGGAAACACTGAGCTAGACTAACAAGCCTTTGACTAGCTCCAGCAGGGCTCTTCTTATCTTCTTCCAAAATCTTTGTCGAAAAACAGGAAGAGGAGGTGAAATGAAAAGATAGTCTTTGTTTAAGTGGTGTCTCTTTTCTAATGCTTTAGGTGAAAGCATCCACCTCCAGATGTTTTGCTTGACAGATCCTATCATCCCAGCCAGCACAGCTGGATCACTTCTTTTATTCCTGATGGCCAAAACTGGCTTATATCTTTTTCCTCCTGATAGGTTTAAAATGAACTAGGTTGGCGAGAGTCGGGGTCTCTCTGTTGCTATGTGTGTTATGCGTGGGTTTTAATGAAGCAGAACCATGCAGTGTAGCCTGTTTTCTCACAGCCCATTACTCAGTAAATACAGAAAAGAGGAGGCCATCATTAGAAGCAAGCAGTAGCTTCAGGTCTTAAGCAGGAGGAGGAACAAAACAGGACTTGTGCAAAAAAAGGGGGGGTGAGAAGAAGCCACAAAAGGAACTTGAAAAAGAGCTGTGCCACTGTTTCATAGAGAAACTCGCTGGCGGCAGGGTGTACATACAGCTGCCAGAGCAACTGGCTCCTTGCAAAGTGGTGGTGCTTACAGCTCAAGGCATCTATCACGAACTCAGATGTGAGAGCATTTGTTAGGAGAGTGAAAATCCACAGGTAGGTGCACTGATACAGTGGCAAACAAACAGAAAAGGCTGAGAGGATCCCCATGGAGAAATAAACATGTAGAAGTTGATACAGTTTGCACAAAGGGTCGGGAAAACCAGGGAGTGCCTCAGTCTCTTCTGCCTCCATGGTTGAGGACAGCAGTGCTTCTGCCTACCAGTTGCTGGAAGCCTCAGGAGATGAGAGCATACCCTCCAACATTTCTCCAGTGAAAATAGGGACGCCCCATTCCATAACGACAATTTTACTATTTATACCCCCGATTGTGACAAGAACTCAACTCCCACCTAAATTTTGTACTCTGCCATTGCCATTTCACCAAAGCCCCCATGTGGTAGAGTGCATGTACCCTGTTTTATCTATTAGGGAATTACAGGCAAGTTGGGATCTCATGTTGCTAAATCTCAACAAGCAGGATTTTCCTCTCATTCACTGCCGCCAGTGCTTTTCTTCTAGAAAAAAATGGTGCTGCTACTGCATACCCATGAGCACCCCCAGAAAAAGAAACTAAAGTGGTACCTCAGGTTACATACACTTCAGGTTACATACGCTTCAGGTTACAGACACCGCTAACCCAGAAATAGTACCCAGAAACTTTGCTTCAGGATGAGAACAGAAATCGTGCAGCAGCAGCAGGAGGCCCCATTAGCTAAAGTGGTGCTTCGGGTTAAGAACAGTTTCAGGTTAAGAATGGACCTCCAGAACGAATTCAGTACTTAACCCGAGGTACCACTGTACATTTAAAGAAGATTGGAAAATGTTTATTGAAACTGTGTACACTTGAAAACGTTGGCAACTTAATAGAAATTCAGCAGCGTAAATATGTTTTGAGGGATGTAATAATGGAATAATGAATGCTTTAGTTTATGGAAGTATGTAACCAGAGATATCACTGTATAGCTTAGTGGTGAGTTCTGTTTTGTTGTATTTCTATAGTTTTTCCTCCCTTTTTAATGGTTTTCTGTTTTATTTTGCATTTCAATTAGTTTCTTATTTTTAGTTTAAGGGGCACGGTATAGACATAATGAAGAGGCAAATAAATAAACATAAATGCTGGCGATGCGTTTCGGCTGAGCTTTTGCCAAACAGAGGGTCACATTTGAGTTACACCTGAAGCCCAAATACAGAAGTTCCCTAGAAAAACAACGGCAAAAGTTTATAGTAGACTAAATTGAAGGCACATCAAGAGTAATTGGCAAAAGAGCATAGGGCTATGGATTATTATAAGCTTAAGTGTTGAGAAGCCAGCATCATGCAAATAACCTCGGGGTAATTTATTTCCTGGAAACGGCTAACTTCCAGGCAGGAGGCACAGCAGTTGCATAGATAAATGCAGCCCTGAACATTCAAAAACCAACAGTAGCACCCTCCGACATGCAAGCTGCTCCTTCATTTATTTATTTGGATATTTATGTGCCATCTTTCTGCGATAAAAAATCAAAGTCAAATAAAAATATAGACTGAGTAAAAACATACAGATTGAGAGCACATTTGTGCTTTCGCTCTTTGTTACGGTATTGGACATTATTATTAGAGCTCCAGTAGTTTACTGATTTGAATGCTATTAATAAAAACGCACTTTGTAATCTTTCCTTATTCATTCTCACAACAACTTGACAGCCTAGCTATAATTATTATAGCTCCCGTTTTGCAAAAGGGAAACGTAGATGAGAAATACAGTGGAAGGCTCCAAGGCCTGCCTTTGGGCTCAAAGTGCTTGAGTAGAGATTATTATTCTGATTATTTATTAAAGATGTGGACTGCGAGGCCCCGTTTCCGATGTCCTGGGCCGTACTATCTAAAAACAAATATATATCAAAATGAATATTTACTAAAGGCTGGGTAATGCCACAACTCTGTGGAAGAAAACATGGATGAAGTACTGCCATGACCATAGGATTAGAAGAAGAGTCGTTTGGATCTGATATCCCGCTTTATCACTACCCTAAGGAGTCTCAAAGTGGCTAACATTCTCCTTTCCCTTCCTCCCCCACAACAAACACTCTGTGAGGTGAGTGAGGCTGAGAGACCTCAAAGAAGTGTGACTGGCCCAAGGTCACCCAGCAGCTGCATGTGGAGGAGCGGGGAATCGAACCTGGTTCACCAGATTACGAATCCACCACTCTTAACCACTACACCATGCTGGCCAAAATTAAACTTATCGACTTTGGGGAATCAGACCACAAATGAATGAAGAATGTGAGACCTTGCAGCCAGACACAATGTTCCTACTGCCCTGGAAGCTCAGGTACAGAATGAGCCTGTTCTTCCAGCACCTTCATGGAGTCAACAGCTGCTGAAACAGACAAGGCCCATTTAACCAGAGGAGCTTCTCCCAGAGGAGACAGGGGCTGAGGTGATCATTGTTGAAGCAACATTCTTCGCTTTCGCTGTCTTGGGTTTCAGATGGAACTATCCAGCCATGACTTGACCAGGTTCTTCCATCTTCCAGGGTCATCTCCTGGAACACAGCAATCTACCGTGGCTCCTACTTGCTTTCCACATTTATCTCCGCTGCCATCTTCATCACTTTCACCATGTCCACTTCCTGTTGGATTTTGATGACGTATCCACTTTCTGAGAGTCTTGTTGATCGACAACAGCTTTCCCTGACCACCTAGAGCCTTTCAGATGTTACTGGACTCCCAACTCTTGTCAGCCCTTAGCCAGAAT
Organism: Podarcis vaucheri; assembly: GCF_965113315.1. Classification (NCBI taxonomy): domain Eukaryota; kingdom Metazoa; phylum Chordata; class Lepidosauria; order Squamata; family Lacertidae; genus Podarcis; species Podarcis vaucheri. The sequence continues at coordinate 108,323,414 of NC_138760.1, read as the reverse complement.
GGTCAATAGCCCAGGACGATGGGAGTTGCAGTCCACCGGCATGTGAAGGCCCTGAGCTTTGTGAAGGCTGATCTGCAATGTTTTCTTCTTAGAGCAAGTATGAATGAAGGGGAAGCTATCAAAGTTAGATCAAAGCAGATGGAAATAAATGGCGGGTCTTAGGGCCGCTTTTGCATTTATTTATTTTATTTCTTCAGATTGCGTAGGAGAGCTCATTTCTTTGTTCTAATTAATTAGCAAACGACTGCCAGCTTCATTCATTCCTCAAAAGTTATTTATTTTGTTTCACAACATTTATTTGCACAGTACTACTGTTGTGTACACAGATTACAATTTAATGAAGTTCTGAATACCCTCACTCAGCAGGCATTTCTGTTCAGGCCAGAAAACACAACGTGCCATATATAAGCTTCTGACTAAAATTAATCTCTCCCAGTTTTCCCTCTTTCTTTCTTTCTCTCCCCCCGCCCTCGCCCCGCTTGATTACTTCTGATGTGTTCTTTCCTTCACTCCCCCATCTTCTTTGGCACATTATTTTTAGGCATTATTCTGACAATTCGTAATGATTAATAGTCATAATCTATTTACAATCCTTTTCACAGCTGTGTTCAAAGCAGTTTGGCCTACCTAATTAAAAATGAGTTTATTCTTCCAAAAAAAATATATAATAATCGAAGTTCTCCAAAATATTTATGTCCTGAGAGCCTCCATTAAGGAAAAACAAGACCTAAAAGCTGGATAATCATGTGAATTCTCAAGGTTCCAAGTAACATAAATCGGTTTACATTATCTTGCACTTTATTATTCCAGGGATATTAATTTCTTACGTTTGATTCTGGTATGGGCATTTGTTCCTATATGATTAGTTCTAGATATGCCCTTCAACTTTTGCTTTATTTTATTTCACATATGTGATTATACTTTTGCTATGTTTTATTATAAATAAATATGTGGGGAAAGCGGGTGGGAGAAATGAAGAATAAACTTTCAGCAATTACACTGCAGGGGGGGAGATCATGAGAATTATCCTTTATTTGCATTAGTCACTAAGATTTCAGTTTTGAAAGCAAATGTACTGGAGAGGATCCTAACATTTTAAAATAGGACATCTATTTATTTATTCTTAAGTAAAAGAGCTGCAATGAGACAAGTACAGTGGTAATAATTAAAAACCACAGCAAAAAAAAGTACTGTTATAGATTTAGGGGGACTCCCCCCTCTAAACTTTAGAAATTAATAAATGGTGGATTTTGCTTATTTGGTGTGTGAAGGGAGAAATACAAGCTGTAGAGGAATTCCTGAGCTAGCCTATTCAAAATGACCTGGCCAAGCTAGGGCCATTAACAGACCCTCCAAGTGTCCCTTTTGGATAAATGTTGGAGGGTATGCATTAAGAAACAATATAGGGTCATTGAGGGCAATTGGCATTGCAAGAGAACTTTGCCCTAAGGTGTGAACAGATACTGGGAGTTTGGAAGATTGCCAGGGCAACTGGGTGTCACTGGTGCCAACTATAGAGGGCTCTGGGTGCTTGGCACCTACACCACAAGGCCTCCAATGTGACTTCCGGTGCTTCACGAGACCCTAAAAGTCGCAGGGACTCTGAGGTCTCCTCTTGCGAGGTCTCCTCTTGCGAGGCCTCCAACGCAACTTGCAGGAGAAACCAGAAGTCACGTCTAAGTCAAGCAAGAGTCATTGTCAGAGTTCAAGGTCACATTCCAGCCCGGTGAAAACATTCAAGGAGGACATGGAGCGGTCCAATGGGGAGTGTGGCCTATAGGAAAAGGTTGTGGCTGGGGAGGGGGTGTGGCCTGAGAAAAATCCCAAGGGCTAAGGAACGAGAGGCATGAAGGACTGCATTTGGGCCCTGGGTCAAACATTATTGATTAACTGATTGACTGATTGATTGATTGATTGATTGAATTTATATACTGCCTTATACCTGGAGGTCTCAGGGCAGTTCACAGGAGAAATTCAGAATATCAAACCACAAAGTACATAATCAAAATAAAACAACAACAATTGGATAACCGCCCCCCCCAAACACATTTCTAAAAGGCTTAGGACGTTCCCAATCCTTGCAATAAGGGAAGTAGGAGATTCTTTTGCCCATTTATTTCATTCATATACAGTGGTACCTCAGGTTAAGTACTTAATTTGTTCCGGAGGTCCATTCTTAACCTGAAACTGTTCTCAACCTGAAGCACCACTTTAGCTAATGGGGCCTCCTGCTGCCGACATGCCGCTGGAGCACGATTTCTGTTCTCATCCTGAAGCAAAGTTCTTAATCCGAGGTACTATTTTTGGGTTAGCAGAGTCTGTAACCTGAAGCGTATGTAACCTGAAGCGTATGTAACCTGAAGCGTATGTAGCCCGACGTACCACTGTATTCCTGAGTTCACCCACCTCTCAAGTCTCTCTCTCCTATTAACACAACCGATGCCTGCCCCTTTCTGTGGTAGCCAGCATCCCAAACATACAGATGTGGGCAGCTGCCCTGCTGACAAATGTCAATAATGCCAGCCGTTCCTTGGTTTAAGTGTCTAGGGAGTGGCGGCAGCAGCTGCTGTTGCTGGACGCATTAAAAGCAGCAGCCGCCACCAAAGAAACAAAAAAAAAAATGTGGTATTTATCTTATTTTATTTACAGTAATAAGGTGCCTCTTGAACAGCCTCTAAGTGCAGTACAGTAAAATCAATAGAGAACATTAAAATCAGAAATAAAAACCAGCCAACCCGAATAGGTTCTCAACCAGAACCCAAATGCACTTAGCACAGGGGCATTTTTTCCAGCTCGGATCTTGACCAGTTAGCTCCCTCCTGCCTCTCCGAGATCATAACGGGGCAGCTCCCACTTCACATGGGGCAGATTCTTGAACTCAATACTCAGAATATTCTCAGCACAGACTGCTGCACTAAGAGAAGCTGGCACACAAAACCGGGACAAGACAATCTCTGTCACCTCACCCAAGGGATGGGGTCATAGCTTAGTAGTAGAGCATCTACTTTGCTTGAAGAAGGTCCCAACTTCAGTCGTAAGGCTGGGAAAACACTCGTGTGGTCTGGCTCAGTAGAAGGCTGTTGCCTATGTACATGTTAGGATCATCCTACTCTCATGTAGGACCCTGGTAGAGACACATGCCCGACTGGCATGTTCTCTCCCTCCTGGTCAGTCATTTGGGAGCTTCAAAAGCTTTCTCCAGCCTGAACATCACAGCGACTGATACCAAGAGGCATCAGCACACTTATGCTCCTGCAGAATATTAGCAGTTTGCATAATATAACTCAGTAGCATAGCATTTTGGCTAATCTACTTTTATTTACATATAACATACTCGGGGCATTCTGCCTTAGCTCCTTCCTCTTTCTCATCAGCCAGCAAAGACAGAAAGAACAAAGGACAATAGTCCCGCTTCACAGAACACAGTAATACCAAAACATCCTTTCTCCGTCACTTCCCACACTGTGGAATGGAAACATACACCATCATGTGATAGACAACAATCTCATGACTGCAAACACGGAGCAAGAATCCTAACAATATTTACATGTTCGTCCGGAATCAAATCAATAACTAACTGATTTCTTCTTTCTCAAATGCGAATATCTGTTAGGGATATTATAGGTATGGTAGATCTTGAATCAAGGGGGGTGAACTTGGTAAGCTTTGGAAGCTCTGGGGCTTCCAAGAACTAAGCCCAAACTTTGGTGTGAGCCCATAGAACTGAATGGGACTTGCCTCTGATCAGAGATGAGGGCAGATGCACTAGGAGTCTGGGATACCGAGCAGGTAGTAGTTCTTTGCGGAGCAGCCCTGCCAAGCGTAAACATGCTGAGATGCAGAACTAACTCTATGGCTCCCTAATGCTGCGTTTGCTTTTTTGCCATTTGTTTAAAGATTTCATTCCGTCGTATAAAATGGTCTGAAACATTGTTAAAGCTGGCCGTCGCGATTCCTGTTTTTGTTCCAAATGACCCGCTGTCACTCCTCCCCCTTTCTCTCTCTCCCCCTACACCTCCTCTTTCTCTTTTTCTGTAAAACGGAGTGGTTGATTGCTTTGGCTGCGGTTCAGCTGGCTCCGGCCCTCTAATTCTCAGGACCTTCAGACACAACGCTTGTAAACTCTTTTCGTTCCGTTTCAGCTTGTCTAGTCACAGTTCATTCAGAGGAAGGGGGTGGCAGTCCTTTGACGACTTTTCAGCAGCGACGCCGGCCAACATTCGCCAACAGAACATGCTGTTTCATTGGATCACGTCCCAGCAAAATAGCTGTGGACCACGCTAATATCATACAACAGTGAGCTGGGAGAAGTGAGTCACGCACAAGACGGGAGCAAAGACATCAAAATGGTTGCTGGGGTGCAGAAGCAAAGGCACAGCGGGATATTCAGAGGGGTTTTGTTTCCTTTCCCCCCACTAAAACAGATATTTTATGTCTGTCTGTCTGTCATTCTGTCTGTCTGTCTCAGTATATCTATACCCTGTTTCATTGCCCTAAAAAGCTCAAAGATACAAGCCCATATTTCTCTAAAGTGTGAGGAAATTCAGTGCACAAAACTTTTTCTCATCATAATTGCACCCCATCCGTCCATAGGCGTGTCTCCTTTTCCTCTCCCTTTTGCCTCCCTCCTTCCCATTCTTTCTCTTATTTCTGTCATACCATTTCCTCTTTCCTTCTTTTCCTGTCTTTTCCTTCCCTCCCCTCCAAATTTGCATACTACAGGGTGCCAGCTGTAATAAAATATTGGGGCAATGGCCCAGGTAAGCCCTGCCCCACATCACCAATCACATGAACATGGCACATGCACACCATTTGCCCGGCCCGCTCAAATATTTTATGGGGGGGACGACAAAGGGACCTTGGCCTCGAGGAGTTGACTCCTATCGCATGCTACAACCTCCTTTTCTGAGCAACTCCAGACCCTCCAAATGTCCCTATTTTCCAGGGACAGTCCTGGATTTACAGAAGCTATCCCAGTTTCTGATTTGATCCTGCAATGTCCCGCTTTTCCTTAGGATGTCCCTATTTGCATCAGAGAAATATTGGTGGGTATGGAGTTATCTGACCCACGAGCCATCCAAAGGCAGTTTTTTAATGTTTAATTATGTTTTTATATCTATTGGAAGTCACCCAGAGTGCCTTGGGCAACCCAGTCAGATGGGTGAGGTATAATAATAATAATAATAATAATAATGGAATAGGATGTCCCTATTTTCATCTGAGAAATGTTGGAGGGCATGCAACTCCTGATCCCACACATGCACTGTGGCCTTCCAGGTATTGCTGGACCCCAACTTCCATAATCCCCAGCTAGCACGGTCCATGGTCAGGGATGATGGGAGTTGTAGTCCAGCAACTTCTGGGAGGCCACAGGCGCCTCAGGTGATTTCTCAGCAGTTCTTGATGTGAAGGGTTCATGGCACTAAAAGCGCATGTCTTTCACACTAAAAAGTTGGCAATAAACAAATTATAAAACTCTGATTGATATCCCTTCCTCCTGAGACTACTTGCTAGTGTGGTGTAGTGGTTGAGCCAGTGTGGTGTAGTGGTTGAGAGTGGTAGACTCGTAATCTGGGGAACCGGGTTTGCGTCTCCGCTCCTCCACATGCAGCTGCTGGGTGACCTTGGGCCAGTCACACTTCTTTGAAGTCTCTCAGCCTCACTCACCTCACAGAGTGTTTGTTGTGCGGGAGGAAGGGAAAGGAGATTGTTAGCCACTTTGAGACTCCTTAAAAGGGAGTGAAAGGCGGGATATCAAATCCAAACTCTACAGGGCAAGTAAAGTTAACAAACAGCTTAGTATACAGACTTCCTAATTTTTACTTTTTTTAAGCTCTAGCATCTCTCTCTCTCTCTCTCTCTCTCTTTCTCTCTAATTCAAGCAATAGTATGAATATATATTGTGTCGTTTAATTTTTCTTTGTTTCGCTTGACAGCTGCTGGCAGAGACGTGCTAAAACAGCCGAGAAGAACCAAAGTTGCAAAAAAGAGTGGGGAGGGGTGTTGTTGTTTTAATGTGAAAAGGAGAAAATTCTTCACTCAAGCAGGAACTCCCCCTTGTGGTAGAATCAACGAGGGCTGATGAAGGCTGGTCCTAGCTATAGAGGCATAATAGTCACCCACAGTCCCTTAGCCAATTAGAAAACAACAACAGCAAGAGCCACTGGGTTCAGAAGCATCTACACTCCCGGCTTAAAGTTCTGCCACCTTAAGGATACACACCACGTTTTGTTTGCACAAGAAGTAACCTTTCACTGTTCATGCGCCTCCAGGAACGGTTATGGCATCTCAATATTTCATTGGTGTGAATTAATCTTTTACAACACCATGTTCAATCTCCCTCTTCCCAAATTCTCTTTAATTTGAGAGTTGACACCTTTGACGGATGGAGACACAATTATATTTTCACATTTATCAGCACTTTTTAAAAAAAAACACAAAGAAACTATGTCTACATATAATTTCACTTTATGTTGTTTTGGTTTTTTATAAGTGGTGCCTACATTTAAGGCCCCTCTTCAGCAGAAATTAATTGGGTTTCTCTTTGAGTTGCTTAGTAGCTATGTAAAAAAAGATCTTGACAGTTATGATCAGGTAGGCTGATTGTAAGCCTCAAAGGGACATTTTTCTGTATATCTTTAGGAGAGGACTGGGAACTTGGAACATTCTATAAATAATGGTCTATCGGTGATCAGCCCGGCCAGATGGGCGGAGTATAAATAAAATCATCATCATCAGGGCCAGATTTAGGTTTCATGAAGCCCTATGCTACTGAAGGTAATAGGGCGCTTTATATGTCCAACTATCCTTTGTCAACAACAAATTGTTGCTGTTTTTTGTGTTGAATATATGCTATATGGTAATTTATGGACCTAATAGGTATCTAAAATCATTTGCACATAACAAATAGGAGCCTACACAACACAAAACACTGTTGCTGTGTGTGGGTTTTATTTGTTTTTTATCTTATATTTTGGAAATGTACATCCAGTTTTGTTTTTCTTTAATTTTTTTTGGGGGGGCCTCAAGAGAGTGGTGCCCTAAAGTATAGCTCGCTTAGCTTATACAGTGGTGCCCCGCAAGACGAATGCCTCGCAAGACGAAAAACTCGCTAGACGAAAGAGTTTTCCGTTTTTTGAGTCGTTCCGCAAGACAAATTTCCCTATGGGCTTGCTTCGCAAGACGAAACGTCTTGCAAGTTCTTGCGAGTTTGTTTCCTTTTTCTTAAAGACACTAAGCCGTTAATAGCCGCTAAGCCGTTAATAGCCGCTAATAGCCGCTAATACCCGCTAAGCCACTAATAGCCGTGCTTCGCAAGATGAAAAAACCGCAAGACAAAGAGACTCGCGGAACGGATTAATTTCGTCTTGCGAGGCACCACTGTATGTAAATCCGGCACTGATCATCACCATCATCATCATCCAAGTGACCTGCAGCAAAATGTTGCTGTATATTCTCCCACCTGAAGGGTTCCAGGAAAGCAGCAATTGAAGCAGAGTGGTTGTTGTTTTTCTGGCGTGGAAGCGGGAAGAGCCTTAGCTCAGGGTTTGAGTTTTTTGCTTTGCGCCCAGAATGTCCAGTCCACATTTACCAGCTTCCCTGCAAGAATATCATGGGGGACTTTGTCCAAAGCCTTACTGAAATCAAGATATACTATGTCCACAGCATTGGCAAGCTTGTAACTCTGTAAAAAAGAGAGAAGAAGACAAAGAAATGAGATTTGTCAGGCATGACTTGTTTTTGAGAAACCCATGCCGGGTCCCAGTAATCACAGCATCCTTTTCCAAGCACTCACAGACTGTTGAATTATCCGTTCTAGGATAGGACCTTTCCTGGTATTGCTGTCAAGCTGACCAGTCAGTAGTTACCTGGGTCTTCTTTTCACCCCATTTTGAAGATGGGGGCATTTGCCCATCCTCGGTCTATAGGGACTTCATTTGTTCTCCAAGAATTCTCAAAGATTGTAGACAGAGGCTCTGAGATTACATCCACATACCCTCCAACATTTCTCCGATGGAAATAGGGACGTCCTATTCCACAACAACTTTACTATTTATACCCTGCCCATCTGACAGGGTTGCCCCAGCTCCTCTGGGCAGCTTCCAACATATATAAAAACATAATAAAACATTAAACCTTTTAAAATTTCCCTATACGGGGCTGCCTTCAGATGGCTCCGGGGTTGGATAACCCTCCAACATGTTCCGCCAGGCCTTTGGTTGGGGTTCAGTCTGATTCTTTTCTTTCTGTGTAAGAACAAGCATTGAAGAGGCCTCCTAACCCGCTCACATATCCTTTATAAGACCAGTGGTAACAGTTGGCCCTGGAGAATATTAACCACTATCAATTTTACCCGTGGACTGCCATCTGTCCAGATTTTAATTTGCTCTGAACTACGTAATTTTAAGTTGTATTTTAATTAACTGATTGCCTGTTTTTATGTTTTTATGTTCATTGTATACTGTGTTAGTTTTGTGATGTTAGCCGCCCTGAGCCCGACTCTGGCCGGGGAGGGCTGGGTACAAATAAAAAATTATTATTATTATTCTCCAGTGAAAATAAGGACATCCTAAGGAAAAGTGAGACACTTTGGGATCAGTTCAGAAGCTGGGATGGCTTCTGTAAATCCAGGACTGTTCCTGGAAAATAGGGACACTTGCAAGGTCTGCATCCACAAGCTCTTTGGATGCAGCTCATCAGGTCCTGGAGATTTGATTTCATTTGAAGTATCTAGGTATTCCCTTGCCAGCTTTTTCCCTGTCTTGAGCTGGGCAAGGGAAGGGTGTGGCTTGAGGAGAAAGTTCTGGGAGAGTTCTGAAGGCCAGATTACAGGGCCTAGACCTGGACTTGGGCTTCCTCACCTCCGACTTAGATGCAGCTTCTATGAGGTGACATTCCAAGTGTGGCGAGGACATTCAGTATAAGCACGTTTAGGCTAAACGTTCATTTCTACCCTGCCCTTTTTAAAAGGGTCATTTTGGTATAGCAACTGCATATACCAGATCCTGCTGGGGTTCACTGCCCTCTTTAGAAGATTTGTTGTAATGTGAGCTCTAGGGATGGAATTATATCATTTCTAAAAACCCTTGTCATTTTTAAGAGGATTTCGCAAGCTAAAGCAGTGCATGTCAACAACGAAAAGGGGATAATGCACTAACTGGGAGAAATTCGCAGGAGCCACAATTCTTCTTACAGCAGAGGTGTAAAATCCTAACCACGCACACGGCACGCTCCACAATAAATGGAGAAATATATATGGCAGGCTCTGACTGTGAGGTAGGGAGTGAAACAGCGAAAAGCCTTGGCTCAAAGGTAAGAGAATGTGGTGTGCATGCAAAAGTTCCCAGGTGCAGCCCGCAGAACCCCTTCCCCACAAACACTCCCGGGTGTTAGGATCAGCAGAGGGGCCTCTCTTAATATTTCCACTGCCCTCAGAAGTTCAGGGTGGCAGTGGCCCGGGAGAGGGCATTCCCTGTATAGGGTTGCCATATTTCAAACAGTGAAAATCCGGACAGAGCTTTTGGGAAAATATAATAAAATAGTGATGCTTTTGAACTATTTTAAAGGAATAGCTTTCCAACATGGGTTGACATGCATCCAGATTTTCCTGGACATTTTGCCCATTTCTGCCTGGACACTGCTTCTGACTGAGGTATTCCGGATATGTCCAGGAAATTTCAGACATATGGCAACCCTACTGTAGCAGCCCTTAAGTTGTGAAATTTCTTCCCCGCAGATGTGCGTTGGGCTTTTTTGCTATACAGCTTTCAGAGAATGCAGAAGACACACCAGTTTGCACTGGCCTTTGACACTGAGATGTGTGTTTTCAGGGCTCACCCTATTCCTGTGACTGTTGTATGCTATAAATTACTTTAATTGTGCATTTAAAATTGTTGTTACTATTATTATTAATACCTGCAACCAGCACATGGCAGTCTTGGGAAAACGTTGGAGCTTCAGAAGGACTAATACTGGACCTCTACATCACTTATTAACTGAGAGTTGCAAGAAGACAAAGCAAGACTGACAAATCATTTGTGATTTGGCATGATTTTATTAAACATTTTAATGAATATTTTCACAATTTGAACCCATACCCACTATTTAAATTGGTTAAAAAACCAATTAAATAATGTCTCCCCCCGCCTCCTTTATCTCCCTTTCTCTCTCTTCTGTATACCACTGTCTTTACCTCACTGTTTATAACACTCTATTTGTTACTGCATAAATACACGCAGTATTATCAAACACAACGCGTCCCTTGGAAACCTTTTGTTAGACAAGTGTTTGCATAACGAGTCCACTGTTTCCATTATTTCCTATGGAAATTGTTCTAATACAGCATTTGTCCACACCCTTCCCCTCCCCCATGGTTTCTTCCTGAAATGGCTGTAGCCAATAAACAAAAGAGAGACTAAGGAAAAAGACTGTTTTGTCCAATCTCTTCTGCCCCCTGATTCGTCCACTCTTACTTCTGTGGTTTCTGCCTGAAAATGGCTGCCACCAACCAACAAAGTGTAAAACCCTCCCCAAGAAAATAAGGGAGTTGGCTGTTCAGATAAGTGAACCTGTGTATAGCAAGGTTTGGGTATACTTCTTTATCAGATTGCGATTGTGCAGATAGCAGGACCTGTGAGTATGCTCTCCATACCCACTAGTTTTTCTCATTTTTTTACATTGTATAAATTTCTAAGAACGTTGTTTCCTGTACATGCAAATCAACATGTTTTGTAACAGTATTTTATCTTTAAAAAATTAATTTTAAAAGTTATTTTCTCTCCCTCCCTTTCTCTCTCTCTTTGGCCTCTGTGTCCTTTGTTTGTTTTGCCCAGTGCTGACAAGAAAAGCATTAGACACAAGTACTGGATTTGTTGGTGCAGCTGCCTTATAAATTTCCCCATAATGCAATGCTGATGATGCACATACATTGCAGACAACACATATTGTGGATAATTTAAATGGCATCCAGAACAGTGAATACTGGTGCACTACACCAAAAAGAGGGGTGGATACAAGTGAGAGAGATTATTTCAAATCACCCACCAAGGTCTCAGTGACGCAAGCCCATTCACTCAAAGAGTTACAATTCTCAGTACTCTTTAACAGACAACATTTCCCAGTAGCCTTGGTGTGGGTGGGAGACATAGCTGTCAACTTTTCCCTTTTCTTGCGAGGAATCATATTCAGAATAAGGGAATTTCCCTTAAAAAAAGGGAAACGTTGACAGCTATGGTGGGAGAGCCTTAAATGTACTTTAAATGCATACAGTATTGTATACACAGCCTAGAACTCTAGGACTGTGAATTTTCGAAGTTGAAGGACACACAAAAGAAAGAAATATAGCTGGACATATAAAGGGCCCTATTACCTTCAGTAGCTAAGGACCTCATCAAACCTAAATCGGGCCCTGTCTGTTAAAGTTTAGTTTGTTATAGTTTGTTAAAGGTACTGGGAATCGTGACTCTGCAAGAGGTAATCTACAGTTCCCAGAATTCTTTGGGGGGGAACCATATGCTTTAAATGTTTGGTGTGGATGTGACCATAGCTTCCTCTCGGGTGTGTCCCAGATTGCAGCCTATTTACAGTATCTTAGCAGCACAAAAGGCCCACTGAACCAGAGCCAGGGCCTACACAGGGACTTTCCCCTGGGCCTGAGAAACTCATGGTGGGCGAGGAGGAAAGTTTAGTCTCAGTTGTGATGATCCTTTTTAGATGTGGATTTATTTATTTATTTCCTTTTTCGGGTAGCATTTCATATGTGTGCACAAGACTGGTGTAAAAGGCTGTCAAATTAAAGCAGCATCCCTTTAGGTACAATTTATATAGGCTTAAATATGCATGCAATGGGAACATTCAGCAATGTTAACTTCCAACAAGGATCTACTAACTAGACAAATAAAAGGAGCTGTTTAATGACTCCTCAGACCTTAACAAAAAAATACTCCATTAATTTCAGTGGGGATTATTTGGGTGGATACAGTGGCGTAGCGTTGGGGGGTGCAGGGGGGGCCGGCCGCACCGGGCGCAACACCTGGGGGTTAGGGTTAGGGGGCGCAAATCCACGGGTTAGGGGGCGCAAATTACTTGCCTTGCCCCGGGTGCTGACAACCCACGCTACGCCACTGGGTGGATATCTGCATTGCCACCACAGAAATAGTGGAAATGTGAAAATAACATATATAGCTAAAATCTATTGAGTTAACTTTGAGGTGGGGAAACTGAAATGGAATGGCATACTTTTAAAGCATGGGCTTGTTTAATTACTTCTGAAGCTTAAACTTCATTTCCTTTAACGATGTCATTTTGCAAAGCAAAATTTCTCCTGCCCACTGACAGGAGGGAATTGCTCGGTTTCACAATTTGGAGTTTAAATTGTCCTAACTTTATGCCTCAACTCTGCACTTAATAACGTTTTTTGGTCATTGAATTCTTGTCTAAAGTGCACTCTCCTTCTCATTTTTCAATCCTTTCATCAACTACCTCTTCCACAAAGCCTTGCTCCAAATCTTCCATTTGCCTGTCATGCGGCTAAACTAGTTAATTTGCCCCAAACCCTGATGTGCCTCCATTTTCTCTTCATTCCATCCATTCCCTCACTGCGCTTTGTCGATTCTTGCACTTCAGAACAGGGGCCTCTTGGCTTAAACGTTAAAGTGCAGGTGGCTTCTGGATCAAGTAATGGGAGTTACAGATTTGTCCCCAAGAAAGGCAGGGTTTAAAAAATGAAAACAAAAGGTTTGTTTCACACATCGCACCATCCTTCCTTTGCAAAGTAGTAAATGCAGGTTTGCCACTGGATATGTGCTCAAATAGGGAGCTGCAGCCAAACCAGACTCCCCGATGAATGATTTATACGTGATATGTGTGTTAGAAAAACTCTGTGCATTCACTAAATATAGACCTAAGCATGTAACAGGGGTCCTTCCTGGACTACTGTAATGCACTCTACATGGGGATGTCCTTGAAGACAGTCCAGAGGCAGCAGCTAGTGCAGAATTCGGCTGTTAGCAGAGGGGCAGCCAATATTCTGCCAGGCTTGAAAGCACTGGCTGCCAGTGAGCTACTGGGTCCAATTCAAGGTGTTGGTATAGGAGCAAAAAACCGCACCCAACTACTAAAGCTTAGATATCGGTAATGCCCACTTTCTGGACGTAACACTGTACTGGGAAACTGATCACAATTTATTTGCATGGTTGTGCTGAACTTTGGAAATCTAAACCACTTAGCATTTTGGATTGAAGATTATGTTTGGGAAATAATCTGCCCCAGTGGATAACGTGCCCAATATGCCTTCTGAACTGCAGGAAGAGGCAGGGCTTCTTTTCAGCCAGGACTCACCAGAACTCAGTTCTGGCACGGTTCAGGTGGGCGCCATTGCCATCATGAGAGAACAAGGGAGGCGCTCATAGTGAGTTCCAGCACATCTCTTTCTAGAAAAATAGCACTGGGAAGATGTCTCTCTCCAAAAATCTTTGGCAAGTACAGTGGATGCTCGGGTTGTGAATGTGATCCGTGCAGGAGGCACGTTCGCAACCCGCAGCGTTCGCAACCCGCAGTGCCACATCTGCGCACTCGCGGGTCGCAATTCAGCACGTCTGTGCATGTGCAAAGCATGCTTTAGTGTTTCTGTGCATGCGCGAGCGCCGAAACCCGGAAGTAAACCATTCCAGTACTTCCGGGTTTGGCGCGGTGCGCAACCCGAAAACGGACAACCTGAAGTGTCTGTAACCCAAGGTATGACTGTAGTAGTATCAGAACCCATGGAAGATGCTTGCTCATCCATTATTTCCTCATTCACTTGTATCAAAGATAACAAATTTGGTAAAGCTTTGCATGCAGACCATCCCAGGTTCAATCCTGGACATGTCCAGGTAAAACTGGGAGACACTCCCTATCTGAAACTCTGGGGATCACTGCTTGTCAGTGTAGACTGGCCTTCCTCAATCTTGGTTCCCCAGATGTTGTTGGACCACAGTTCCTATCATGTCTGACCATTGGTCCTGCTAGCTAGGAACATCTGGGGACCCAAGGTGGGGAAATGCTGGTGTAGCCAACACTGAGCTAAGTGGACCCATGGTCTGCCTCTGTACAAGGCAACTTCATGTGTTCCTGAATCATACCCAGCAAAACAGAGCTGCATTAATATAAACCAGCCAAAGACATGATGCAGCGTAGCAAAGTATAATTGTAACAAGTTGTCCCTTTCCTCTTTATTCTCCCTCCATCCCCATCCAATTCTTCATATACATTAACAGGCCTGCTTTAGAAATGATTAATGCCATTAATATCTGTCTACTTCAATAAACCTTCTCATCTTTGAACTCCCTGCAATATTTGCTGCTCTCTTTCCCAGTTTTTAGACTAATTCATACATATGACAAATGTGAATCTGAGTTTCAGTTTCCTATTATTTCCCTTGTCGGATCAGATAAATTAACAGACTTCCATTCCATTCCCAAGAGTGATGTCCATATGCTGATGGAGGCAGCAGTAAAAGAAACAAAACACTCCCTCAGAGTCGCTTCTACAACTGGGAGGTGGGCCCTGCTGCCTCAGATGCCCGAGGAAGACACACCAGTGGTATTTACCCAAAGCCTGCTCAAACAGGGAAAATAAAATATAAGTTACCACATGTTCTCTTCACCCTTGCTTGGAAGCCATACAGAAAGAGATCCTGGGTTTATTCTGTCCACCTTGATGTTGCCACTGTGCTTCACGGTCAATAATATATCGCAACCTTTGCAACTTTCTCAATCAAGCTTGACTTTATTTTGTAATATTTTAGTTTCCTCTATCCCACCTTGATCAGGAGTTGGAAACTCTTTATTTTAATCTTTGGGAAGACAATTGGCTCACCCCAGCAAGAGACACTCTTCCCAGCTGCACAGCATCAAAGCTGTAAATGGAACATGGCCTTTATACGGCTTTCTCTATTTGAACAGTTAAAGGAACAATTTGTACCTACCTCTTGTTGATAGACAATGTGCCATAGGCAAGGAGATACTGGAAAGGAAATAGCTAACTGCTTAATCTTGTTTGCTTCCATTTGCCAGACCTCTGTCATATATCTTTATGGCTCCTCAACCCAACAAAATTGCTAATGCAAAAAGAAAAATGACTCCCATCATTCCTGATCTCAATCTGATATATGCCAATGATGTAATAATGATTGACCTATGGCTGCAGGGGAAATTGGGTTGTGCATGCTCTGCTCTGAGCCTCTGCACCAAAAGTACGTCTTTCTTAACTATTATGCCTTTCGAAATATTTCATAGATGTTAAAGCCAGAAGGAAAGATTTGATGCAGGTATAACACTTAATCACAGTTAATGCAAGCCTTGGTCTGCAAACATTTTTTCAAACCCTGGTTTTATATCCTGCTTTGTAGTCAATGCTTAAGCATAATTTAGGTTTTGTGGAGGTTTTATTTTTGAATTGTCTGCAATAGGGCTGCTAGGAGAGGCTGGTGCATTCCAAAGAACTCTGATGGCTGCAGCGCCACAAAAGTGGAGCATGAAGTTTCAAAATGTGAACCCAGACCCACAAAGCATTGTCGTGTCTCTCGCAGCGGGTGTGAAATCAAGTGGAAGGATGTGTCGTATGAAAGCCCCCTACATGGATCTGTGGGATCAAAAGGACTCTTCACACTGCTCAACAAGATAGGATGACCACCTAAGCTTCACAAGATGATTGTGTCCTTCCACAAGAACATGCATGGCACTGTCCAATATGATAGTTCATCCTCAGATGCCTTCCTTCCCTATGAAGAGTGGTGTGAAACAGGGTTATGTTCTCACTCCTACTCTCTCTGGCATATTCTTCCCCCGGTTTCTCTCCTATGTCTTCAGCTCGACTGAAGACAGTGTGTACAGTACTTCCATTCAAGAAGCGACGGGGGTCTGTTCAACCTGACATGTCTCCACACCAAAACAAAAGTGTGGCAGGTTCTTATCCAAGAAATGTTGTTTGCAGATGATGCAACCTTGGCTGTGCACTTCAAGGAAGCTCTACAGAGACTCGGCAACCATTTTGCCCAAGCCTGCAGGGAGTTCAGCCTTATGAAGACCAACATCTGGGTCAAGATGTCACTAGCACTTGGTCTACCTGGGCTCTACCCTAACCAACAACCTTTCCATTGATGCTGAACTGGACAGACATATTGGCAAAGCAGCCACGGCAATGGCTCACCTCTCCAAAAGGGTTTGGGAGAATGCAATGCTAATATCAAGATGAAGGTCTACCAGGCTTGTGTGTTCAGCAGCCTGCTTTATGGAAGTGAGTTGTGGGCAACTTACAACCATCAGGAGCAATGCCTCTACATCTTCCAGATGTACTGTGCCAGGAAGATTTGGGGCATTACATGGCAGGACAGAGCCTCGAAAAAAGATGTGCTCTTCCAAGCCCACATTCCCACCACATTCGTACATCTTTCTCAGAGACGGCTTGGTCATGTCCACAGACTGGAAGATGGCAGATCCCCAAGAACATGCTCTAAAGGGAGCTGGCTTTAGGCACTAAGCCTGTTGGCAGACTGACTCTGCATTACAAAGATGTCTGCAAAGGTGACATAAAGGCTTGCATCATTAACCCTACTATATGGGAATCCCTTGCAGATGACCGCAGCGCTTGGAGACAATAAGTCAGATCATATATTAACAGCAGTGACCAGAGAAGAAATGACCACTGGGAGCTCAGAAAGAAGAAACGCCATGTTGCATCTGCAGCAGCACAAGAGGATGCCCTCATCTGCCCCAGCTGCAACAAAACATGTCTCTCCCGCATCGGTCTCTACAGCCACAGCAGGCGCTGTAACTCCAGTGGTTTGACTACACCTCTAAAGGTGCCCTCCTCCATTGTCTCATGAGACAGACAGATGCCAACAACATATTGGCTTACTTCATGAATAAAAACCCAGGTAGCTTTTTGTCAATGGGACAGCAGTGGAAGAAGTAAGACTTTACCAAACTCCTACCTCAGGAACATAGGAACCATGAGGACGTAAGAGCTTGCTGGATCAGACCAATGGCCCATCTAATCTAGCATCCTTTTCTCATAGTGGCCAACCACATACCAAAGGGGACCCTCTGACAAAACATTTCATTGTTCTTTATTTGGGGGCTTAACATATCAAAATATTGGGGGCTAACATCAAAATATTGTGGACTACAGCTCACAGTTGGTTGGGACCCTCCCAAATAAAGGACATGGATACACCATCATTTCCTATCCTCTGGGCTTCCAGAAAATAGCACAAATAGGGAGGGGGATGACCTCTAGCCTTCAAAATAAACTTTAAGGTAGTTTAGCCGCTTTGCTTATTTTCCCCCTCTCTAATTGGAGCCATAACAGGAATATCCTCATTTGGAGCATCAGGTCACCAACATGCCATTTCATTTCCCCCTGCCTGCAGCCAATTTGTTTGGGGTTTTTTTACACATCAAGGCAGAATTTTTGGACAAGAGAAAAGCACACAGGAAGCTGCTTTGATGGTAGCTTTGTCTGCTTGTCTGGCCTTGAAAATACGATTTTGTGGGAGAAAACACATACAAAGTACAGGTTACAGATGCTTCAGGTTACAGACTCTGCTAACCCAGAAATATTACCTCGGGTTAAGAATTTTGCTTCAGGATGAGAACAGAAATTGTACGGTGGCGGTGCAGCAGCAGTGGGAGGCCCCATTAGCTAAAGTGGTGCTTCAGGTTAAGAACAGTTTCAGGTTAAGAACGGACCTCCAGAACGAATTAAGTTCTCCTGAGGTACCACTGTATAGATTGGGTATGTGAAGGAAGCACATTTTGAGGACGTGGATCACTGCTAATCCAGAACAATTACTTTTATTACCTTTTGGAGAAGTTTCTACATTGAATCAGGCCACAATCACACCATACATTTAACGCATTAGGGTTTCACTTTAAACAGTCATGGCTTTCCCCCCAAAGTATTCTGGGAGCTGTAGTTTGTTAAGGGTGCTGTTAGGAGACATTCTATTCCCTACCCAGAGCTAGAGTTCCCAGAGCGCCTTAACAGTCAATCCAGAACAACAAACTGTTTCTCTTCACAGGGAACTTTGTGAGGAAAGTGACGAAAATAGGGGCCTCCTAACAGCTCTCAGCTCCCTCAGAAAACTACAGCCCTCAGAATTATTTGTGGAGAAGACACAACTGTTTAAGGTGGCATCATAAGGCATGGTGTGAACATGACCTTAGAAGTATTATTTGTGCTAGTCAGCCGCCTGAAATGGTGTGTGTGGTAGACAGAGGTCCATGTCTCTTCTCCTTCCATCACCAGTGTGATTTTATAGCTACCGCATTTTGCACTCTATAGGATGCACTTTTCCCCCTCCAAAAATTAAGGGGAAATGTGTGGGCATCCTATAGAGTGAATGCAGGCTCCTTGGCTTCAGCGATAGCAACGCGAAGCCTCCGAAGCACAGAGGGAGCGCTCCCTCCGTACTCCAGAGGATTCGCGTTGCTTTCGCTGAAGCCTGGAGAGCGAGAGGGGTCAGTGCGCACCGACCCCTCTCGCTCTTCAGGCTTCAGGGATAGCCGCCTGACGCCTGCAGAGCGTAGCACGAGTTCCCACTGCACTCCCACAGCAAGACTCTCCTGGCTTCAGCAGAGAGGGAGAGCTGCGCAGCGCCCCTTCAGCCAAGAGGGAGGAGAAATGGAAGGGGCTCCGTTTCTCCTGCCACTTCGCTGAAGGGGCGCTGAGCAGAGAGGGGGAGAATTTTTTTTCCTTGTTCTCCCCCTCTAAAACAAGGTGCGTCCTATGGTCTGGTGCATCCTATAGAGTGAAAAATACAATATTCAGTGAAGCTGGAATGGTTTGCATCAAGGGAGCAACAGTTGCAGCCCATGTAGTAGGGCAGACCTGCTCTCTTGGCAGTATCACTGCAGCTTACCTGGGTGGGGGGCAGGCCAGTGGTGAGGTCTGGGCTGCACAAGTGCACTGTCAGACCCAACCTAGTGTGCCCACACAGCTCTGACCTTGCTACCATGCTGTTCCTCCTCTTCCAGGTAATGTCAGCTTATTGGTCAAATAGTCGTACCTCGGTTTTGGAACAGCTTAGTTCCCGAACATTTTGGCTCCTGAACACCACAAACCCAGAAGTGACTGTTCTGGTTTGCAAACTATTTTTGCAAGCCGAATGTCCAATGGGGCTTCCTGCAGCCAATCAGAAGCCATGCTTTGGTTTCCGAACGCTTTGGACTTCCAAACGCTTTGGACTTCCAGAACGGACTTCCAAGGTGTGACTGTACTAGGTAAAATGAACACATATTTGGCTGACAAAAGCTGGTTGCAGTGTTGCCTTGTCTCTGAGCTCCTCAAGTTATCTTTGTGCATACACAAAATTACCCCTCCTTTCTCTGCCTCTCACAAGCAGTACCATACCACTTCACATAGCCACAGCTCCCTGCCAAAAGATCCTTGGAGCTGTTAAGTGTGTTGAGAGTTGTTAGGAGACCCCTATTCACCTCATAGAGGAACATTTCTCAGAGTGGTTTCGCAGTCAATCCCTCTTTCCAGGGATCTCTGAGAATTTCATAGAATCTTAGGATTGTAGAGTTGTAAGGGGCACAAGGGTCATGTAGCAGGAATCTTTTGCCCAACATGGGGCTTGAACCCATAAGCCCGAGATTAAGAGTCTGACGTTCTACCAAATGACCTATCTGTAACTCTCTGTTGGAGTTATGGGTGAACCCAGAATTAAAAGGCACCAGAATATTAATAGAAAAGTCCTTTCCCATTTTTTTTTGCCGGGGGGGGGGAGGGGGGAGAAATAATTTCTTTTCAGAATGGCATGCCTTTTTATTTTCAAAGCAACATTTCAATCGTAGACCTGTTTACTCACAAGGCAAGCGCCATTCAGTTCAGATGGCTTTTAAGTGGATATAAGTTGGGTGTAAGTGAATGGGAGCAGTACATTCCACAGAGTATGAGAGGCTGTTTCTGAGTGAAGAAGCATATTGTTTTCAATTGTTCTGATTGTAATGCCGCCTTTTGCATTGTTGTAACTTGCTCTGGGGCATCATGGTGAAGGGCAGGCAAGAATAATAATAAACCTGAACAATAATAGTGATGATATTCATATGATTGCAAGGCAGCCCTGCATCAAAACACCTTATCCGTATTCTACAATTGACAAATTACCCAGATTGCGGGTTAGGAGCCTTAGACTGAGTGAGACCCGGCAGGAGACATTCTCAGCCCTACCTGGAGTTGCCAGGGATTGAACCTGTGACCTTCTGCATGCAAAGCACGTGTCCTATCACCGAGCTATGGTTCCTACCCACCCTTGAATAATTTGCTTTACCAAAAATGCATGGGGGGTTGGGGTGAGAGACACATTGGCCAGCCATATGCATAATGTTCTGTATGAAGTTATAGAAATGCTCAGAATACATTTGGAACTCTCAAAACTCCAGGTTTTCAGATTTTTATTTTATTTTTTGCACACTTGCTGCAGCTGCATTGCATATAATAATTTTGCATTTAAAATAAATAAATAATAATAATAATAAAAACAACAATACACCAGCGTGTATCGAAGGTGGTATAATAGTACAAGTAACTTCAAAGAGATACAATTTAGATAAGTGTGGGATGTGGGTTTTTTTTTTCTTTTAAAGAAAAATTACAAATGCCAAATTATCTTGACTCAATTATACATTTTATCCGGCAGGGGTGGGAGGGAGTCTCAGCTCCCAGGCACTAGTTAGGAGCAGCATAAAGGCAAAATACTGCGCTGCTTATAACTAAAACTCGATAAAATCTCCCAGTCTAAAGGAAGGGACAAAACTCATTACAGATAAGGCATTTCCTCCAGAACGCCTCTCCCGGATTGCTTTTTATTTAAACGCATGGGCTAAAAAGGAAATCGCTCCCTCCTATCTTTCCAGAGATCAGCCTAGCCTCTGGGCTCTGCTTCGTTCTGATCACAGCTATAAGGTTCCTTTTAACCTCTCCGCCACTGCTCGTATCGCAATGCTGGGATCTTCCAAAAATGTTGTGGGTCTGGCTTTTTTAAAAAACCACACAACCCAACCACCCCCACACAGACGCATATGTCTGCATTATTTTATGATGCTCAATCGGATTAGAACTGTTTAGTAAAAACACATCCAGGTGCTAACTATTGTATTGCACTTGTTAGAAAAGACCCCGGTGCTAAATGGATCGATATTGCTTTAAGTCCCCCTGCTGTCAGGAAATTGAAAAAATATGCAGCCGGCCTGATTTTGCAAAAGGGGCTGGGGGATGAATCCGCAGGCTTTTGCCATGCAGAAATACTCTCTCTCTCTCTGTGTGTGTGTGTCATGTGTAAGAGGGAACGCGTTCAATATTTGCTTGATATTTGCTACCCCGTCCATTACAGCAAATGTGTATGAGAGAGCGCGTGCGATGGAATATGGTTCTATGCATCCAGCAGGGATGTGTACATGAAAATAGTTTGTGTGTCTGCATGAGTGCAGGGAGTGTGTGTGTGTGTGTGGAAGAGAATAGGGGGGAACATTTCTGTGTGTGAAAGAGTGTGTGCCTGGAAGTGCGTGGGAGGGTGTATGTGTGTAAGTAAGTAATGCGTGGAGCGTTCAGCACAAAGAGGCGGCCGCGTGTGCACGCGTGAGAGTGGGAATACAGTACTCGTATGTGTCCGTGAGGCAGAAAGATTGTGTGTATTTGGACGGGGGCGGGGAGAGAGAGATTTCCCTTTTTCTGTCTGGTGGGTGGTTGCACGAGAAACAAAATGAATGTACATAAGGAAGTAATAGTGAAAGAGTATCACAGAATTGTAGAGTTGGGAGGGATCCCCGAGGGTCATCTAGTCCATCCCCTTGAAATTTAGGAATCTCCCGCTAGATCATACGTGACGGGTGGTACATCCAACCTCTGGTTAAAAACCTCCAAGGAAGTAGAGTCCATCGCCTCTCGTGGGAGTCCGTTCCACTGTCGAACAGTGACGTCTTCGTGGTGCACGGAATATTGTGCAATATATTCGCTCGTCTTGGCTTGATCTCTCGAAATACCGCGAATGAGAATATACCCTTTGTGTCTCCAGCGCGGGATGCGAGTGTGCAAAGCCGTCCAGCGTGTGGCAACTGAGCGAACGCGAAAGCGTTGTGTGCGCACGTGCGTGCAAGGACACGTGTAGGAATCCACCGAAGAGGAGTACGAGAGAAGTTCTTGCAGGCGTGTGCCGCTGCCTGCCTCGTCCCCGGACACTGCCTGCACGTCTGGCAAGGACGAGAGAGGCGTCAACGACGGCGGCTGCAAGAAACGTCCCTCGCTCGCAGAGAGGCGTGCTGGAGAGCTTTGAGAAACGCGTGCGCGAACGTGGAAACAAAATCCCTCAAGGATTTCCCTTCCCACAAGAGGATCGCTTGCTGGGTGTGTGTGTGTGTGTGTGAATGTGCACAGTGGAGACGTGCGCGTGCAAGGAAACGGCGGGTCTCCATACAAGCATATAAAGGTCTCTCCCCAAAATGCACCCGTTCATTCACACACGCGCGCGCTCTGCCTTTAGTTTCCCTCCTCCGGCTCGCCGACAGAACTGGAGACGAGAGCGAGGCGAGCGGGCGCTGCCGCTTTAAGAGCCTCGAGTGCGCGCCAAGCCGAGACCCCCCCTTTCCCCCCTCCTCCCCTGCGCGCCCCCGCCTCTCCTCTCCTCTCTCTCTCCCTTCCGCTCCCTCTCCCTCTCCGCTTTAAAGTCTCAGCCAGGATCTAGGCTCACATGTTACTTCCTGTATGGAAGAATGGAAAGCTTCCAGCAGCTCCTGCCTGACTGTTCCTCGCCAGCTTGCTCCGGAGCCCCAACTTCTAGCAGCGGGATGGACTGAGAGCTGCTCCGGGCAGCCCGACTCTTCGCCGCCGCCGCCGCTGCTGCAAGCCCTCGATCGCTGGGGCTGGGGAGTGGATTTTGCTACTATCGCCGCCGCCGCTGCTCCGACTGCTGTTTGCAAGAATGCCTCCTTCCCTTTGGCCTTGCACGGTGCTGCCCGCATGAAGGCGAGAGGAGAGAGTCCGAGCCCAGCCGAGGCGCTCGCTAGCCACCGATCCCCGGCGCCGGCGCTGCTGCTGCTGTTTTTGCGGGCTGGAGGGAAGTTGTGAGCTCTCGGCTCCCGAGTCCCGTCCCTCCGCCTCCTCACCCTGCTGCCAGCATTTGCTCCCGAGGCCTGGAGCGGCGGGTCTGCTGAACTCCGGGACTCTTTTATCTTTGCACACATCCAGAGGCACAAATTCAGGGCAGAGAAGACGGAAAGGAAGAGGCTGCGCGCGCGCGCCAATTTGCTATTATTATTTTTAATAGTGAGGGGCGGGGGGGTTGGTCCATCACTCCGGCTTCGCTCTTTTTCTTTTTCGGGTTAACCCCCACCCTCCCCCGCTCTTTTTTTTGTTCCAGAGACGGGGCAGGAAAGTGTGCAACTTTTTCAAAAAATACTATTTTCAACAAGTTTCCCACCCCCGCACCTTCTCTCTATCTCTCTCTCTCACACACATTATTATTATTTTTTGGTGTATGTGGAATCCTCATCCTTCTGAATTTTTAAAAATATACTTAAAGAGAGAACCCCCTTCTGTTTGTTTCGATGTGCGGCTTTGGAGATGCGGAGGCTACTGCAACCGTGTTGCTGGATCTTTTTCTTGAAAATCACCGTCTCCGTGCTCCATTACGTGGTGTGTTTCCCCGGTGAGTGGAAATCTTAATATGGGATGGATTTTTTTTTAAGCGGTTTTTTTTGTGGGGGGGAGAGGGGGGGCAATATATTTTCTCTCTTTCTACCTAACGATCCGTGTGTCTCGTCTTTCCGTTGCGCTTACACGTCCCCTCCAGTCGCCCCCATTTGTGGTGTGTGTGTGCTGTCACTATGGACCAAAAGGGGGGGGAGGGCGTGCTTCCCCCCCCCTCAAACCGACCCAGTACATCTATAGATCTACCCGATCCCCCCTCCTTTCTCCTAGGAAGGCGTGTTTGGCTGCTGCTGGTTGGAAAATACGTGTGCGCGTGTGAAACTCGGGATCCGAGGAGAACGAAAAGGAATCTCGCTTCTTGGGGAAGCAATAGGGTACCCCTATTTGGATGGGGAGATTCTGGGCAATGGATGACAAAACCTCAAGCCCATTAGCACCACTCTTCGCAACTTCTCCTGCCACCACCACCTCTCTCTCTCTTTCTCTCCTTCCTCCCTTCTTCCTCCCCCAACTAACAACCAACCTCCGGTTTCTTCCCTCCTTACTCCAGCCCATCACCCGCTCTATACTTGTGGCAAATCAATGAAGGAGAGAGCGAGCGAGCGAGCCCGGCGCTCCTCCCGCAGTGCTCAGCGTGTAGCGGCGTAGTGTGATCCCATCCAGCCTTGCCTCGGTGATGAGTGGCTGTGTGTGATTGTGCCCGCCAGCGCTGTTCTCCCTTCCTCGACCGGGTGTGTGTGTGTGTTTGTGTGTCTAATAGGACTGCCACTATAATAGTACTGCCGCCAATCCGCTCGCCTTATCTCTACCCTTTTAGCAGCCACATAGAATCTCTCCAACCCCACCACCCGAAAAAACAAAAACCCACTCCTGCTTGGTGAATTTCCAGGAGGAGCAGGCAGCCAAACCCCAAAATTCGGGGGTTGCACCCCCTCCCGTTAAACTCCATCGTGATCTTTTTTTTGGGAGGGGGATTAAGAGAGTGGACATCCCCTCCCCTCCTTTTTACACACACACCTTTCCCCTTTTGTAGTCTTTCCTTCGCCCTGCTGAGATCTCAGATTTGGTGCAGTGCTTCCCTAGGCATCGCAGGGTAGGAATGCTAGCTGTGTGTGTGTGTGTGTGTCTTTTTTTGGGGGGTGCGTTTTCCCTCCTCTGTGCTAAAGGCTGTGTGTGTGCACAGGCAGTGGGTTCCAGCCATGCCACCTGGGTGAGGAGAGATAACAGCTGGGCGTCAGCCTCTGCCACCGATGCTGGTCCTGATGATAAACCCTTTTCCTTTCCACTTTCCTGACCTCTTCCACCTTTACCTGCAGCGGTTCAGCACACCTTTCAGCCTGATAAGCTGGGCTGGTGTCACATCATTTGACCTTGATGGGGGGTGAGTGAGGAGGGCGGTGTTAATGAGTTAGAACTGGAGGAAGGTCAGATCCTGGATAAGGAGGTGCAGGAGAATTGGGGGTTCTGAAAAGCACAGGAGATGGCTGGCCTAGAAATCTCTCTCCCCAGCCTTCCTCCTTTCTGGAGAACTGGGCATGGCCAAAAATCATTCCCAGGCTGCTGGGCGTTTACTTGAGTCTTTTGCCTCCGTGGTGTGTTGTGTTAAATGTGGGCGGGTGGAGGTGGGAAAAAAAGATGATTGCATTTGCTGTTTCCCCCACTTCTTAGGCACAGTGGTTTAAGGCAAGATTCTCCAACAGTTGCAGAGCGCAGCAAACTTGCTCCCCCTTTCCCTTTTGCAGGCTTGAGCCTGGAGCTGAGAAAAGTTAAAAATGTCAGGGAAGCTTGGAGGAGAGAGAGAGAGAGTTGTTCTCTGCCCCCTCCCCTTTCCCACCATATACAGTAACATAGACGGACCAATAGAGGCACTGCGGAGCTTCAGTCTTTTCTTGGATTTCGTTCAACACATATCCCCAAAGTCCCCCAACATATGCACACAGATCTCCGGAGAAAGAGCTGTTCTTAAATTTAGCATTAACCCTTCCAAGTGCTGTAAAGGTATGATTTTTTTTATCACACACCATATCCTTCTGCATTTCATTTCAGCACAGTGTTGATTGCCACAGCTGGAAATAGGAATACCTGAAACCTGCCTATGTATTACTAACAAAGTGTAAAAAAAAACAACTGCCAATGAATTCATTTCCATGATCAACTTCTTTCATTCATTCTTTTTTTTCTTTCTGGTAGGGGCGAGTAGCTAGCAAATTTGCCTGAAGGATGATGCCCCTGTTATACAAGGCATCTCATCACCATACACACACACACACACACACACACACACACACACACACAAATGCATATATACAATGCTTAAAAGGTTACCTGGTTGACTTGTTCACTTAAAAGAACAATCCTATACATGTCCAAGAGAAACCCAATTCAGATCAATGGAGCAGGCTGCAAACCTGCTTAAGTGGGAGAAAGCCCCATTGAACTCCATTGCACTTACTTTATGTGCAGGATTGCTTTGCAGACATGCTTCAGGTAGGTGGGGACCTTCAAACTGGGTAGTAAGGGAACCATGTGAAGCGTGAAAAAAGCATCTCTGTTAGGAATTGAAACCCCATTGAATACAATGGGACATACTCTTAAGTGGGTATGGAATGGGATTGCAGCCTAACTTTAGGAAACCCTACAGTCACTTGATGTGATTCACATCTACACCCCCTCTCCCACAGCAACTTCCACTATGCTGTGGCTTCTTTTTATTAGGCTTTTAATACTTTTTTTTTATTAGACCTCTTTATAGCTAAGATTAAAAGCAGAAAGTTTTGTGACATTGACCTTTTTGATGCCATCTTTTTATCTTGGATCATTTTATGGGTTGAAATAAAAGTGTAACGGGGTGGGGAAAAGAAAGATGTTTCAAAAAAACTGCAATTTTATACACGTGCATGCACACACACAAGCTGAGAGTAATCGCTATTCAGTACAGTGTGGTTAACTTCAAGTAAACATGCGTAGGATTGTGCTGTAAATGACTAAAACCGGACATCTATAGAAATAGTTCAACTGCATCTGAAATTATCTCTTGAAGTGGGAGTGGGGACTCTTAATCAGCCTTGGCAAGCGTGGAGAGCTGGTCATGGATGAAGGGCGTCATGCATGGCCATTCAGATCTTGTTGGGCTACAGGTTCCTCATCCTGTTATAGTAGCTCCTTCAATTTGATTCGAAAAAGGTTGTAGAAAGTAGAGAAAGGGGGCTTAAAACTTCTCACTGTTTGAAATTCTGCAGCTCCCGAGAAGAAGCATTTATCTTCTTTATATTGATTTCTTCTCAATCTCGCCTGTACAAGTGAAGCCTTTCTTTCTGATTCTGATATATATTGTGCAGTAATTACATCTGGAAGGCAGGCTTACGGGATTGCTTTAAGAAAACACACATTGATGTAAGTTTCATACAACACCGTTGTAAGGGCTGCAGAATTATAAATGGAATTCGGACTATGTGACACTTCTTTCATCGCAGACTCATGCAGATCTGTTCTGCTTGCACTCGTGTGTGGGAGATGTGGCTTCTGAGATGTACGGCATATTAACAACATTAATGGATAAAAGAAGGTTCAGTTTTAGGTTTGAGGAATCTTTGTTCAAAGGCAAGCTGTATCTTACGAAGAATGCTTGTGGTTATGAATTAGAGAGGTTATTGCACATGTTTAGCACACAGATTTGATCCTTGGTTTCTCCAGTTAAGAGGACTTCCACGTGCAGGTCTGAGAAAGATATTTGCTTGAGACCTTGTCCTGGAGAATTGTCT
The DNA here is from genome assembly GCF_965113315.1 of Podarcis vaucheri. Lineage (NCBI taxonomy): Eukaryota > Metazoa > Chordata > Lepidosauria > Squamata > Lacertidae > Podarcis > Podarcis vaucheri. The sequence goes on along the minus strand of NC_138760.1, from coordinate 108,295,965 downwards.
CCAGAACAGGTATACAGCACTAGCTTAGATAGGACTGTTGGCCTGATTCCTTGTGTGAATCAATTTAATAGGCCTGGTCCTCATATCTCATCAAACCATAGTTAATGTTTAACTACGGTTTAATGTGAATGAAGAGTTTGCTGGTGCACACTGCTCAAAAGTCACCTGCTTCGCTGCTCCCCTGTTCCTAGCTGTGCTGGGAGTAGCAGCCCTGGCTTGTCATGCCATTTGAACCTCGGCATGTAGAGGAAACAAACCACGACTGCAGGTTCTGACAGCACAACAAACCAAGGTTTGTTGCGCCTGGAGGATCAGAACAGGAACATTTGAGCAGCTTGCACCACCAACAGGCAACTTGTTTGCATTAAATCGTACTTAAACAACCAGAGTGGTTTAACGTGATGTGCAGGCTGCCATGAAAGTTAGTGTTTTGCTATTTCTTCAAATACAGTTGTCACACACGGCGGGTCAGGTGTGTTAGAATGGTAGGACAGTTTTCTGCATACCAGGGGCTTACAGATTTACTTGCCACACTTGCCATGGTGAATGTCCTTCCAGCCTCCTGGCAGGTCCTTCTCCGGAGCTCTCTGTGGCCACGTTACGCTTTGGAAGTACTGGAAGTTCAATGTGGTGTTGAGGAAGAGACTTCTCCACATTGGTGGAACAACAGTGTCATGAGAGCTACACATTTGGGTGGGTTACCAAGACCAGCCAAAAACTCTGGATTCTGGATGCCACCTTTGTTGAGATGTGGTGCAAGAGGGTTGCTAGAGGCGGTAGCACCTGTGGAATCAAGATGTAGGAGAATGGATGCTGCTGACAGCCCTCAGCCTTAACATGCAAAGAGAGAGGAAGTTGAGGGGTGCATTTGCAAGCATCACTCCAAGGTACCTACATGCTTCATTACCAAGTCCACCAAACACGTACCTTCATTGAATGGGAAGATCTGAAGGTCTAAGCGTGCTGGCTTAATGTGCTTAGAAGCTCTTCCCTTTCAATGCAGGAAGGTTGAGGTTGGACTGAGATGAGCCCCTCCCTAGGGGAAAGGTTTAATTAATGACAATACAAACTTAAGGAATGCGTAATTTAAAATTGACTATGGATGATTTACGGAGAAGCTGAAGGAAGTCCAGAAAAGAGACAATTTGTGAAAAGTTGGATGTGGAATTTTTGCATGTTTTTGTTGTAAATTAATGAAAAAAAAAATTTTTAAAAAAGAGATGAGCCCCTCCCTAGTTTTAGCCATTGGTGTGTTTGGGCTGAACACCAGAGGAGGGCTGATGTCAGGCTTTGAAGTAGCTATTAGTAGGGAATCTCTGGCCAACACATAGCCCTTCAAGTCTCTTTCAGTGTCAGCATATCACAAAAGCAGGTATGTTATAATGTGCTTAGCAGCCCAAATTACAGAGAGAAGGGGTGATTGTTTCTCCTCTTAGCCAAGTTCTTGCGAGATCTAAAATAGCATAACAATGCCTTGTCCTGAAATGAGCACAGCTTTGGTTACTGGGAGGAAGGGAACTACGTGCTCACTTTACCTGATGGATGCTGTACATCGCCTGCAAAACATTTGCATTGGCTCACCTGGTGAAATGTGCTAATGTACCGCAGGAATTGGCAGGTTTTACAAGTGCATGGTAAGGTACGGGGCAGGAAAGGCAATGCAATGTAGAGACACACACACACTGGTGGGAGATCCCAGAAGTATTTATAGGGCAGGAAATAGGGCAAGCCTGTAAATAAGCAATAGCTTGGTTGCTTGTGATGAGTATGAACTGTATCCGATGATCGCATAGGGAAACAATGTTCAAAACATCCCTCCCCCTATGTCCCTTAGCCTAAAAGCTAAAGGGGGCATACATGAGCCTGTAGGTTGTTTTATTTTATTTTGTTTTATTAGTAGGCTGGTAACTTATTTGCAAGGCTGCATCATGGCAAAAGACTTGTCACCATTTCTACATTCAAGGCTTCAGTTCAGCACACACCTACCAGGGCTTAAGTCTAGTTGAACTTGGAACGGGGTGGGGGCCTTGTTTCTGAGGATTTATTGTTTAGGACTGTGCCGTAAATCTGTTGTTTAGAAGTTGAACAAATAAATAAACAAACGCAAATACTGACAGGCTATTTGTTCTGGCACGCATAACATCCTGGAAGTATATTCCTACCTAAACTATGAATAATAGTTAGGCATTTTAGGCTGTTTTGCAAATAATTTTGCTTTTGAAATTAGACACATACACCCCCCCCCCGCTAGTTTAAAAAAGAAGAAGAAGAAGCCATATTTAATGAAAGCCGGTGACGCCTTGATGATGTGCATTTCAGCAGACCCCTATGCATGCTTGCACAGAAGTAAGCCTAACTTCGTGTTGGGCTGAAGCACAAGTGTTGTCTATCATGGATCAAATGTGTCAGTCAGTGGCGTTCCTTTTCTCTCCCAGAAAGAAGCTACTTGGAGCAATAGTGTTTACTAGCAAGAGGCAAACACTGTTGGAAGTTCATTTTCCCTCTCCCACATTGCATTCTTTATATAGGGCACTTTGTAGTAGGTACACGAATACCTGCAAAAAATAACTAGCATCGTACAGTGCATGGTGGAGAATGACTAAATTCTCCTGGCATTGGTGGAACATATGTAGTGTCCCGAAGAGAATGGCATATGCTAAGAGTTAAGAATTTTTAAAAAGATGCCTGATTTGGACCTCAACCTTGTATATGAAGAAAGGACCTGTTTTTTCAGCAGGCATTCTGTAGCCGTCTGACAATGTTGTATATTCCATAATCCACTGTCATAATCCCATTGAAATCAATAGGCTTAAGGGCTCCTAAGATTGTGATAGATTATAGCCTGTGTGTGCATTTGTAAAATAATATTGATTGGCATGTGTGTGACAAGCAAACCACTTATCATAGTTGTTGTTTTTCTGCCCTGGGCTTTCTGATTTGGGTGCACACAAAATATACTTTGCGGAGCAGATTTATAATCATTTGATAAATCCTGCTTGGTCGGGACATTGTATGGTTTTCATGTCCTCACTGTATCCGTAAGCTTTTGAAAGGCATGATTTTATATCTTGGTTTTCATGTTTCTGAATGAAAACTTATTTTGAGTTTTATATTCTCCTGCTGAGTATTATTTGGAGCCATAGAAGTGTCTCTCTGTAAATATGTTTGGAAAACTGGGCTTATTTGCGTTTGTCTACAGCAAGTGTGTGTGTGTGTTGTCTTAGAAAGTATGGAATGTACAGGAGAGGGCCCTCCAAGACTTGTGTTAACTCCTATCGCCTTATGGAGATGAAACATCTTACATTTTAATGGTGGCTTTCCTTTCGATTGTCTCCCCCGCACCCCTGGCTCCTCGTCATACTTTATATTTCCGGTAGTGCCTAATGAAGTCCTTGCAGATTAAGAATGTCAAATGTCTCTCTTCTTTTTCCCAGGCAGTGGCAGATGAGCTGGCTAGCAGGCTTCAGAGGAAAAGCTGAGAGGAGAGTTTGATATCCACCAGCAGGCTTACAGAAGCTGGTTTTTCAGTTAATGATGCCAGGGTGTAGCTTTTGAAACCTTCAAGCAGTCTTGGAAACTGTGCACCCTTAGGAAATGCAGCGAGGGGGTTTGGAGGGAGGGGAAAATAGAAATTCGGCACATCCAGTGGTGGAATGGAAATAGTACGCTGTCAGTTTCTGGGGGAAATGGAGCATAAGATGTGTAACTGAATACCAGTGTCAGGGCTTTCATTTACATGTCCACGTTTTGTGCACATTTATTGGGCCAATTAATGTGTGGAACAAAAGTTACGTTTGCATGTATGTATACGGCTGAAGTGGACTCTGGCCCACAAAATCTTACACCTCAATAACTTAAGTCTTCAGCTTGCCTCTTAGGTGTTTTTGCTGTGCAACCAATTGATTACAGCTGGTCCTCTAGAAACAGAGGTTGCATCCAGCAGTGATGCTCAGCAGATGGAGCAACAGGGAGGGAAGCAGTTTCCAGCTGTTCCACCTCCCCTTTGCAGCCCTCCATGCTCCCCAGTCTGTTCTGGAGTGTCCCTAAACCCTGCAGAGCAGATTGAGAGAGGTGTGTGTAGGGAGGGGGCTGCTGGGGAGAGGGTAGCCAAAAGCTGCTTCCTTCCTGTGATTCTGATTTTTTAAAAAAGCATTGCTTTCAGCTGAGCAACACTATCAAATGCAACCCTTAAATGTAGGGACCCCGCATGTGGAAATAATAATAAAATGTAAATCAGCTGGGCTGATATAGGATGAGAGTATTAGCAGAATCAGTTCTTTGGGGATGTTTTGGTTAAGTGGTTTTCCTTCTGTGTTTTTGGTAGTTTGTTTTACTGCAGTGAGGTGGGCTAAATCGCTTTCTGCTGCAGATTGGGGTACACGAGCGCTTTAAATGTGACATGTGTACATTAAGTAATCTTGCATAAAGTCTTTATGTCGAATGACCATTCTCCTTTGACTCCTGATGTGATGTTTTGACTGGCGCAGATGAAATACCGAGGAAGCTGTGAAGCTCCTCAGAAAGGAAGACATTAGCATCAGGGAGCTTGTTGTGGCATTGTCAACTTCAGAAATGCTTACAAGTCCTTAGATGTTTGGAGTGCCCAAGTTCTATTGCCAGGATTTTATTTTTTAAAAAAATATTTCCTTGTACGTTTTTAATCAGAGCTTTTGGCTTTTCTTTGTAACTTGCACAACTTCTAGTCTTGGACTTTGCCTTCAATTATGAAAAAGAATTTTAAGGCTCCGCACATTGTGATTAGATGGCAGTTTGGAAACTGTTCAGTTTTGATTTTAAGTGGCCTGCTACATTGAAAAGGGTTGCAAATGGCTATTCGGAAGCATTTTGTTCAGAGACACACATATACACACATATTTCAAAACATCTGGCTACCCATATGCCCATATCAATGGCCATGTGAATTTTGCGGACTGAGTTCAGTTGGCTAAATCAGCCTCTCAACCTTGGGTTCCCCAGATGTTGTTGGACTACAACTCCCATCATCCCTGAGCTCTGGCCTTGCTAGCTAGGGATGATGGGAGTTGTAGTTCAACAACATCTGGGGACCCAAGGTTGAGAAAGGCTTCTAGTGGGAGACTAGATTGGGCCTTTAGCACCAGCTTGCCAGAGCTTTTCGCGAAAGGGCTATGGAAGGTCTTATTGCTCCTCCTTTCTGGGGTTTGCGCCTAACTTAGAAGAATTAAATTGGTGACTTAATTGAAACAAATGTGCTACTTACCTTCTTTCTTTGGTTCTTGAAACTTGTAGCTTTGCTTGAGGTAAACTAAATAATAAGAGCTTGAGGATTTTTCATGGGTTGGATTGTATTTTTGGGTTGGATTGTATTAATTCTGTAAACGAGATAAACTAAACTAACTAATGCCTGGTATTCTGGCATTCATGCTATTATTGGGGTGTGTTGCTTTGTAGCAGCTCCAAAAGCACAAGCTATGAAATCGCCAGAACCACCTGCTTTTGGAGTTCCCATAGGCTTCTGGTTGTCCATTGTGATAACAAGATGTTGGAACACACCAGCCATTTTCCTGACCCAGCAGGGCTCAGCTTATGTTGTTGTGTTAAGCTTTAATATCAATATTCAACATTTATATAGCTCTTTCAAACGATTCACATGCATTTTCTCAGTGTAATCTTACAACAGTCCTGGGAAGTACCGGTAATTCTGATTTATTATCCCACATATTGCAGACCTCTGGACTAAGACAGAATGGCTCGATTATTAAATATTGCATTTTTAAAAGTTTGTTTTATTTGTAAGTTACCAATGGATACCTACTGATAGCCAGCTATATAATCGCAATAAACAAAGAAGGTGAGATTTTCATCTTCCCAATTGGAAGCTCAGTCTCTTAGTCACTATGGCACACAAGCTCCCTGAGGGTAGATTTCTTGAGTTCTGCACTCGGATATGGAATTCTGCAATTAAAATTAACCATGCGAGTCAAGAAGATCAGTATAGATGTGTTAAATGTCTTTGCTATATAGCTTGGTGTGTCCTCCCCCTTAATTTTAGTTTTGTAGCTGGGACTTGGCATATATGGGAAGCAGTAAGCCTTTAAGAAAGGGACGCGGGTGGCGCTGTGGTCTAAACCACAGAGCCTAGGGCTTGCCGATCAGAAGGTTGGTGGTTTGAATCCCCGTGAAGGGGTGAGCTCCGGTTACTCGGTCCCAGCTCCTGCCCACCTAGCAGTTCGAAAGCACATCAAAGTGCAAGTAGTTAAATAGGTACTGCTCTGGCGGGAAGGTAAACAGCGTTTCCATGCGCTGCTCTGGTTCACCAGAAGCAGTTTAGTTATGCTGGCCCATGACCCGGAAGCTGTCTGCAGACAAACGCCGGCTCCCTCGGCCTATGGAGTGAGATGAGTGCCGCAACCCCAGAGTTGTCCGCAACTGGACCTAACAGTCAGGGGTACCTTTACCTTTTAAGCCTTTAAGAAGAGAGATAGAAATATGCTTTGTAGATGCTTTCGCTTATTAATTGGATGCGCCCCACCGTGACATTCCCAATCCTGTAAGGCACCAATGAGCTGAAAATGTAATTTGGACAAATTGGAGAAAGAACTACTCGTGTGTGTGTGTGTGTGTGTGTGTGAGAGAGAGAGAGAGAGAGAGAGAGAGGGAGAGAGAGATATGCAGGTTCTCTGTCTTAGAGCTACTTCACAAGATTCCTTTTCCCTATAGGTGTGTGCATGTACAGCCCGTGTGTGTGAATTTGACAAACAGGTGTATGCGAATATATGTATTGTACAGACATAGGCATGCCAGGGGTGTCACGATTGACTGTAACGACCTGTTGGTTGTGTATACTCAGTTGCAAGGATCAGCCTAGGATCACCTCTGAGTAATGTGTAAAATGGCCCTTATTTCCTCCACTGGACTGTGCACATCTGTTTAGAATAAACCACGAACAAACCATGGTTTAACAGGAGAAGCAAACCACGATCTTGGGTTCATGGCGTATTGTTCCCTTTGCTCGAGGGCAAGAGCAAAGTGGGAGTACTGGAGCAGTGCATGCTGGTGCTCTGCTCAATCCCAGTAAAATGTAAATGTAAAGGTACCCCTGCCCGTCTTGCCAGACTCTAGGGTTGTGCGCTCATCTCACTCTATAGGCCGGGAGCCAGCGCTGTCTGCAGACACTGCCGGGTCAGGTGGCCAGCGTGACGAAGCTACTCTGGCAAGCCAGAGCTGCACACGGAGACGCCGTTTACCTTCCTGCTAGTAAGCGGTCCCTATTTATCCACTTGCACCTGGGGGTGCTTTCGGACTGCTAGGTTGGCAGGCGCTGGGACCCAGCAACGGGAGCGCACCCCGCCGCGGGGATTCGAACCGCCGACCATGCGATCGGCAAGTCCTAGGTGCTGAGGTTTTACCCACAGTGCCACCCGCGTCAATCCCAGTACTAATCTGTTAACCATCATTTATTGTTGCATACAAAGGTGGCCTTTTGGGTGTATGTTTTCTTAATAAGTGCAAAGCCACAATCTGCTTGAGTTGGTCAGGATTATGATCCAGATTTTGGATTCCGTCTTAGATGCACACATCCTGAGATCTGGCATGCAGTTGTTGTTGTTTGGCTGTGCAGACTTCTGAGCCTGGGGTGTAAGTAATAAAGACTTGTCTCTAATATGCTGAAGCCTATAATGGGCGGAATTACGAGGGAGTCTAATTTCTGTTTGCTTTTAAGTTACTACAGTTTTCACTTTATTACTGAGAAATATATTATTAATTGCTGCTATGTTCACACCAAGCTGTGATTCTTTTATGATTATGTATTTCTGCTTGCAAGCTTTTTGTGTGCATGGTTGGGTTTTTTTTTCTTTTCTTTTTTCCAAGACTTAATTATATAGAGCTTTTAAACTGCAAGCCATGATTTTTTTTTTTAAAAAAACTTGCCGCCGCTGTTATAAATCTCAGAATAATACAACATACAACACGGTATATAATAAAAAGCTTTGCATCTCTTATGTTTTCACTTCAAAGCTTTTCTAAGCAGCAGGAATATGCAAGATACCAATAACACACATTTCTCAAAACATTGTGCTCTCAGATGTTATCTTGATGAAATCTTGCCTTCTGATAGCTCATGAATATAGGGCACTCATTTTGAAAAGGCAGACCAGGGTTTAGCTTCTCCATCCTCACATAAATCAGTGCTGTAAAATCTAGTTCGGCTGATACCAGCTCTGACTTTTCGGCACTATTCCGCTATAAACTGAGTTTTTTGTTAGTTGTTATTATTTATTAAATTTGCATACCCGTTGATCTCAGGGTTGGTTCACAACATAAAATCAAAATATATATAAAAAATACATAATAAAAATAAAAGCAACGTTAAAAATACAAAATGAGAGCATAAGATACATAATAAAAACAAAAAACAAAGCAATAACCCCCCCTCCTACAAGCATATTTAAAAGGCTGTAGAATGTTAATCAGCCAAAGGCCTAGTTGAAGATGAAGGTTTTCACCTGGCAACTAAAGATATGTAATGAAGGCGCTAGGCAGACGTCTCTGGGGAGAGCATTCCACAAATGGGGACCCACTGCAGAAAAGGCCCATTCTCCATCCCTGGTTTTTCATTCCTGTTCCTTCAACCGACACTCAGCTGACCATCATTCTGACCACTGAGCATGCTCAGTCATCACTTGAGTTTTTCCCTACTTTTTTTTTTTTGGTACTTCTGTAAATCTTCGGTTTCCCCTCAAGCCTACTGATAACGTACCATTTTTTGTGTCGATTGTGCTGTTTTGGCTTGTATTAATTCCAAAGCTGAAAGTAACCTGCTGGGATTTTGTTTTTCTTGTTGCTTTCCTGTCCCTTTCTGACATCTTTCTAATGCAGGTTACTTGTTATTGATTGTAGCATTTAGCTGGCTGGTTATTTTTGATGACGGAAGTATATACTGAGGACTCATAGAATATTGGTGTGGGGCAAAACAACATGTACAGAAAAGCATGAACCACCACTAAGGAGTCAACTTAGTTATAATCTAGTTCAGGGGTCAGCAACCTTTTTCAGCCGTGGGCCGGTCCACCGCCCCTCAGACCATGTGGTAGGTTGGACTATATTTTGGAAAAAAAGAACGAATTCCTATGCCCCACAAATCACCCAGAGATGCATTTTAAATAAAAGCACACATTCTACTCGTGTAAAAACACCAGGCAGGCCCCACAAATAACCCCGAGATGCATTTTAAAGAAAAGGACACATTCTACTCGTGTAAAAACACGCTGATTCCTGGACCGTCTGTGAGCCGGATTGAGAAGGCGATTGGGCCGCATCCAGCCCCCGGGCCTTAGGTTACCTACCCCTGATCCAGTTGTCAGCTTAGAAGATAAATTGATTTGTGTAGGGAGGGAAAAACCACCTTTGATTTTCAGGAAGGTGCTCCCAAGTAATTGGACATCATGGTTTTTTTAAAAGCTATTTTTAATTCAAGTAATTACAGAAACAGCAGGTGGTAATCATCTTGAGAAACATTAGCATGCACACAGAAGATGGAATGTCTCTCTTAAGATGGTGCCTGCTTCAGCAAATGCATACATCTAAAAACAAGGTCTGTGTTATGTGTGTGTTTTCCCCTTAGTCAGAACTGTTGTTTCACTTGTATGCAAATTTAAAGAAAGCTCATACAATTTATTTAACCCAGTTGCTGATCCTCTTAAAACCAAGGTGGCTCAATGATAAAATGGCAGACATTCAGTTCCATTTCTCTGTATGCTTCTGGGATCGTGGAGCTGAGGATATCAAATCCGATAGATCTGAGCCAACCTCTGTGTGTAGTGTTTTGTATAAACCCTGGAGGACTGATCTGTCCTTTCTCTGATGGGCTTACCACTTTATAAAATGATGTGCCACAGAGAGATGTAATATTTCTGCTTAAAGGTGGAAAGGAGCCTAAGATATAGAAGAACAAATGAGGGGAAAGAGACAAATGGTTGGTTGGCACCCAAGTAACTGTAAAACCCATAGAATAATTCTCTGCTTGTATTGAATGGAATAGCCTTGCAGCTATGTAAGTTAGCTGGCTTTCCAATAAAGCAGTAGTCTCCAGGCAAAACCTGGAATATTGTATGATGTTTTGCATGCGTTGCCCGCAACCGGAGAATACATAACCGCTTGGCGCACTTAGCAACCGGATTGTCTGAGTTCTTGAGCATCACGTAATTGGAATGATGGGCCATTTGATAGAATTAGGAAGTTGGCTGCACCTGCCGTCAACCGTGACGTCTCAGTTGTGGCACATTGTCCTTTTTTGCATGCGTGTGGCAGTAAATGATGAAGAGGTAGCAGTGTGTGTGTGTGTTTGTATACAATCTGCAAATTGCTTCTGAAATTAAGGTTGCTTTTCATCCGTAGTGTAGGGAACTTGTACAAAGGAACTGCACAATGTTCAGAGGCTTTTGTGTTTAACCTACCTTTTTTATTTTAAAAAAATCATTCTCTGTGCTTGCAGATACTAAATGAAAGAGAGCACAAGCCAAGATGATCTACACTAGTATTTAACAGCAAAATGCTGCGCATTATGTAGTCATGTGGTAGCTGTGTGTATGTGTGTTTTTAGGCCTTTTTTGTTTCCGCCTTTCTCATGAAGAGCATGCCTGTCTTCTTGATATAATGCTTTTCAAAGCCCGTCTTCTGACAGCTTTCCTCTTGGAAACCAGAATCAACTGGCTATCTCATCTTGTTCTTGCAGGCAAAATGAGACATTTGTACAAACCCTCCCTCTCCCCTCTGCACATGCTTTTGGGAAGGAAGAGATGCTGATACAATGCCTTTCACCTCTGATCGGGAGTCCATCGTGTGGCCGCACCTGATCGCACTTCGGCCACATCTGCACCACACATTTAAAGCACTGTGATACCACTTTAAACCATCATGGCTTCCCCCAAAGAATTAGGGGAAGTGTGGTTTGTTAAAGGTGCTAAGAGTTGCTAAGAGACCCCTAGCGCCTCCCCTTACAGTTGCCAGAGTGATTTAACAATCATTCCCTCTTCCCAGGGAATTCATCAACATAAATATTAACTGTTGGGTTCTTGGCTGCTCTGAAGTCCTAATCTTACAGGAAAAGGACTGGCTTTATCTGATGAGGAAGCTTAACCTCCTTAAGCAACATGGATTTTTGAGAAAATTTTGTTTGGGGCGTGGATGGTTTGGAAAGAGTTTGAGCAAAGCATTCTGTCTTGCCTCCAAAGATCTGTTTGCCTAACCCCCACTGCCTATAGCTCCTTGTACCGCTGAAAAACCCATTTCTTAGGTTTAGGAGACCCTCCGAAGTGGCACATTATTGTAATCCCACAGGCAGTGCTTCAACATGGCTTCTTCCCATGCTGTCAGGACAATGTTGTGGAAGCCTAGAGCAGCGTAGACAGGGCCGGTGGGATGGGCCTGTCTGTCTGATTGGCCTCCTTCCTCTTGACGAGTCAGTGCTTGGATGGGCAGTTGCAGTGCGATGGACCCCACATCTGGTTCCAGATGTTAACATTTCCATGTGGGGAGAAGCTACAGCATAGTGACTGCCACACTAGCCCAAATTAACTTGTTCCTATACCCAGGCACATATGTTCCTATACCTGTTGGCCCTCCCCTTCTCACATATCCCTATATTTGCAGCCCTCCTCACTTTGTTGGAAGATGAAGATTTACAGTAGGGAGTCTGTTACACTGGAGTCCTTACACAGTTAGAGTTGCCAGGTTGGTAGCATCCCAAACCCTGAGATTTCAGGGCCCAAACCTGAGAACCATGGGTGACCCTGGGGCAGTTCCTGGATTCTGAGGTTAATTGGGAGGGGGGGGAAAGAGGTTTTTCAAGCCCTCTACATGCCACCTGGAAGGAGCCAGGTAAACCCAGAGACTGCAAGTTGTACCTGGAGGTCTGTCAACCCTATACACAGCGCAGAACCCTGATCTTCTTTGTTATGTGAGGAGACTTCTCAGATAGGTCTCCTCACTGTTCCTCTTAAAGACTGAGGGTTGTGTCCAACACTAGCTGAAATGAATGGACCTAAGTTAGTCATGCCTGTTAATTTCAGTAGTCTACGTGTGACTGATATTGGATGCAGTGCAGCCCCGAAAGTTGGGATAGAAATACTATTTGTTAACATCTACAATGGGGCTATCAAGCTGTACTTTTTCAGATCCTCTGAAAGTTTGCAGAGCAAAGCAAAGCAAACAAGACCTGTAGCGGGAGTCTTGTGAAGATTCACAAACTCCTGAAGACTGCCTCTGTTCGTATGGTGAAAGGGCATATTCTGTGTGTTCTCGATTAAAAATGAAAATGATAGAAAGAGCCCCTAGCTTGGTTCTTAAAAATTCCAACTGCAGCTTTTGAAACTATAACCTGAACATACCTGTTGATAGGCATTGCATCATATTCTATGGAGTCCTTGGGATTCTAAAATTAGTTGTTTATTTTTCTTCAGTGCCCAAGGGTCTTACATCAGATTATATGGGTTATGTATGTCTGTTTGTATTCCACTGCAACACCTTTTGTGATTCTTTAACTATTTAACTAAGTGTTAAGTGCGCGAGCTCAGTGACAGCGCTTTCAGAAACTGTGATTTGTCTTGGAATTGTTTCTTACTACATTGTTTATGCAGGGAAGAAGTGTTCCTCTTTTGTTTACTGTGAATAAATGCGCTGTTACCTTTGTGAAAACCTGGTTGCAAGATGTGTAATCCTGTTTGTTCTTTGGTGCTTTTGTCATCTGGGGCATGTGGTTGGGGGGAAATTGTTTTGTGTTGAAATGCAGGACCAAAAAAAATCCATAACTTTCCACGTGTTAAAAATGACTAAGTATTTTGAGCCTTTTAAATTTTAAATTTTAGAAGCCCCAAATAAGTCTGCCATCCTTACAGAAGTGAATTTTCATAGCTTTGCCTTTGACATGTTCTCTATTTAATAACATGATCCTATGCACACTTACCTGGGAGTAAAGCCCTATTTTTCTCAGTGAAGCTTATTTGCACAGGATTGCACCGCAGGTTGGATTCGTTGGAAACAGAAATCCAAGATAGTATTGACAAAAGCACCTGGCCTCTACAAACAGCGATGTGGGTTTTTCTGGATAATTTTTGGGAAAATTTGCATAGAGTAGTTTGCATCAGGAAATTTCCTGGTGCACTAGGCAGCAAGTGATTTAATTGAGCAGGTTTACTTTACTTGTATTTAGTAAACAAAAGCAGAAAACAATGAAGCCTGTCTTAATTTTATTTGCAGTTGGCAACCACCCATTCTTACTATTCATCCTACGAAATGCAAAAAAACCTCACAGAAAGTAAAGCCCCATATCATTGCCTACAATTCCACATACAGTAATACCTCGGTTTGAATGTGCTTCAGGTTGAGCGCTTTCGGGTTGTGCTCCGCGGCAACCCGCAAGTAACGGAGTGCATTACTTCTGGGTTTCGCCGCTCATGCATGTGCAGATGCTCAAAATGACATCACACGCATGCGCGGAAGCGGCAACGTGCACGCGCAGACGCACTGTCACGTCTTACGTTCCATTCAGGATGAGAATGGGGCTCCGGAACAGATCCCATTCGCATCCCGAGGTACCACTGTAGTTACGTGAAGGAGGGGAGGGTTTCATATGATTCCCACACATGCTGAAAGATGTTGCACTGCTGTGATCCCATCCCAAAACACAATGATAGCAGCGGCTCTTACTTTTAAGCAAGGAAGATAACTTTTCCCAGGCTAATAGCAATACAGACTCAGCAGCAAGCACAATGCTTAACCATGCTTCAGTGTTACAGCAATGAGCTGCAATAAGCTTTGGGCTCTCAGGCTCCCACTTCTTCTGGAGTTGCGAGGGCAGTCAGAAGCTTTTGCTTCTGTTTTAAAATAGCAGCAGTTTAGTGTGTTGCCCAAACTCTACATTGTGACTTAATCTTAAGTACGGTTAGTGAAAACAAACCAGCATCATAACCTGTAGTTTCAAGTTTGCTTGTTTCCATTCAGCATAGTTAATACCAACCATAATTTGCCTGGATGTCACAACAAGCTACAGCTACAGCTTCTCCAGATGACATATTTATTCAGCACCAATCTTGATTTGCTTGCGCAAAGCTTATACACTGGTTAAACTATGCCTGGCCTTTATTGAGAATCTGCACTGATTAATTTACAGGGTTGTTATATTACGATGAGAATTGCAGGGCTTTCCTGTTACTTGTTTCACGGGTTCCCCACAATTTCCAGGACCTTTCACCATTACTTCCGAAACCTCAAACCCCAAATGGATCCGCTGCCCAGAATTTTGCCTTAACCCACTTAAATCATGCAAACTTTATATTCTGGTGTGTGCTGCTTGAATCCTTCCTGTGAAACAGTGACAGCTCGGAGCACCCTCAGTCTGCTGTTCTGAAGTCTCCTAATGGTTGTGGGCAGCAGAAGAGTAAGTTGTATGTAAGCCTGAGGCTCACTGCAACAAACCCTCATAACACTAAACCGCGGGTTGTCGTTGTGTGTTTGTGTGCAGCCCCTCTGGGTCTTTTTGCTCTGCGTAGTGCCACACATATCCCGCATTTTGGGTGGCTGCTTGTCAATTTGAAAGGTTGCCTCTGATGTGGTAGCATACTGTGTCTGTCTGACACCTCATGTTTTCCTTGTTGACAGTTGTTTATACAGCTGGGCTTTGTGTTAGGGGTTCCCCCTCCCTTTTAGTAGCGGTTTTTTTGAAAGGATGTCTATTTTACCCAGTGGAAAGCAAGGTTCTAGCTGTTTTTCTTTCTTTAGAAGAAAGAGGCCTCTCTGAGGCAAAAAGTAGATTGTGAAATCGAATATATTGTTGTTCTTTGGTTTAACTGTGAAGGGGGCGGCATGTCTGCAGGTATGTTGAGGAGTGTGGTCTTCAATTAAGAAGCCTTCATCTTTTGATTTCAGGAACAAAATACTTGAAAGTACAAAGGCAATTTAATATGATTAATAATCCGGCACAACTCTACCTTCGTCTCAAGGGTGTTTCTATAGGTCTGCAACTGATTCAGTCCCTGCCCGCCCCACGTCCCCACGTAGTGTTGCCTACAAGGCACCTATAACGCCGTCTGTTACGACTTTCTGCAACACAAAGCCTAAGAGTAATGGTAATGAAATGGCAATTCAATTTGTAAGCCAGTCGCCTGTGTCAAGATTGGACTCCTTCAGTTCCTGTCGTGTGCATGCATGCGTAGCGGTGTTGGTGCCACTCGAGGAGAACATGCTGATAGCACTTTAACATTTAATTGCTTCTCTTGATTCTGTTTGTAAATTAGAGCCTAAAATAATCCCGAAGAACTACTACCGCAGCTTCTCAGTTGTGTGGATTGAAATATATGAACAGAGACCCAAAAGCTTGCGCCGGCGGGAGCATGCAAAGCTTCATGTTAGCCCAGGCATGTGAAATGGCTTATCGCTTAAAAGCCCACCTGTTTTTGAGAGCCATCTCCATTTCTAGCGCTGCTGACCCCCACACCCCTGCAACCAAAGTTAAAACCAGTGAGAAGATCAATGTGAAGAAAATTCACTGTCATTTTATTGCAAATTTATCCTAATGTACAATTCTTCTTTTTACAACTTTGGCTACTATATATGTATTTTTCCAAACTGGTTCTGCCCAAAATAATACAATTCCCCCCCTATGTTATTTTCACTAATATAGTCATTTTTTGCACATTATATGGCCGCAGAAATGCACTGCAAAATTTGGAGAAGTGTGAATTTCAAAGGATGGCTGGCTGTGTTTTGGTTTACATATTGTGTAATTTGAATTTAAAGGCAACCTTACCCAAACTGAATTAAATTTCTCCCCCATCCCTACAATCCACCCCCCCTCCCAGTGCAAACAGTCTCATACCAGAGGTTTGAGAAAACAATCTATAAATAACATAACTGCTCTCGTCTCCCAGATTTCCTGCCTTGGAGGGGGTTGGACTAGATAACTCTTGGGGTCCCTTCCAACTCTATGATTCTATGATTCTGCCCAAAGTGTTCTGAAAGGGGCAAGGGAACACTGGTGTGAGGAGATCCCATGTTATAGAAGCTGATCAGAGGAGGAAAAGAGTAAACAGAGCTTAAATGAGCCTACTAGCTGCAGTCCCAATGGGGAAGGATCCTGGGGGAGTGAAGAAGCTTGTGGAAAAATAAATTGTAGCTTGAGTAGTCTGGTAAACTCAAGGCTTGTAGCACCTATTTGAAAGAGGACGATGGAGGGTTTGTATGCTGACCCCTGTCAGAAAGCATTGTGAAGCTCCTCACAGTTTCTTGAGAAGGCTCTCTTCACATCTTAAAGGCCGTCTGGACAAATTATAATTATTCAAGAGTGTTGTTATGTGTAACTTAATAATTGTTACAGTACTCTTCTAAATTCTGGTTCCCATTTTTTAGATAAACAACTAAGGATGAAGGAAACAGACTTGCCGACAGACACCGTATAATGAGCGCAAGGCTAGGCTAGAATTTGAACATGTGTGCAAGTCTGCAGTTTTGTTCTGTGCATCATAACAGCTGATTCAAGAGCATTAGCCCCTTGCCATCAGCTGCAAACGTATTATAATTTTAGGTGCGGCTGTTTCACTGCCAAGGCCAGCTATTGGCCAGCAAAGATTCTGAGCCTTTTTAAAAATGGCATCCTAGACCCACTGAGCAACAAAGGTCCATTCCGCATTGTGTGGTGAAGTAAACTTCCTATATCTAACCTCCCCACTAATATCACACAGGTCTCCATTTGTGAAGCATATCCTCTTGGAACTAAAGTTTGATAGAACCCTGGGATTAACAAGGAGAAGGGTTTTTGTGTGTGTGTTTTAAAATAAGTCCTTGTGAAAATATTCCCAGGCCTACCGGCAGAGCTGTAAGCATATCTGTGAAAGCTTAATGTTGTATCACCTCTGCGGATCAGCAGAGCCGTGTCTCTTGGGTTGCAGAGCCAACACTTTTAATGAGCTTCTTGTCTCACACTTAAAACACAAACTTGTTTTTGTTGTCCTTTTAGGGCTGCCACAGTTTAGGACTGTCTATGATCCACACTTCCTTTTTTTTTAAAAAAGGAAGGAAAGACCGTGTGTGTGTGTGTTGTTTTGAACTAAAAAATAGTAATAGAAAAAGACAAAGCTTTGAATCCCAGAGTAAAGGTAAAGGGACCCCTGACCGTTAGGTCCAGGTGCGGACGACTCTGGGGTTGCGGCGCTCATCTTGCTTTATTGGCCGCGGGAGCCAGCGTACAGCTTCTGGGTCATTTGGCCAGCAGGACTAAGCCGCTTCTGGCGAACCAGAGCAGCGCATGGAAACGCCGTTGACCTTCCCGCCGGAGCCGTGCCTATTTATCTACTTGCACTTTGACATGCTTTTGAACTGCTAGGTTGGCAGGAGCAGGGACCGAGCAACGGGAGCTCACCCCATCGCGGGGACTTGGAACTGCTGACCTTCCAGTCAGCAAGTCCTAGGCTCAGTGGTTTAACCCACAGCGCCACCTGCATCCCAGGTGTAGATCTATTTAAATTAATAGGCATGACCAACACTGGCCCATTAATTTCACTGGGTCTACTTTGAATTTTACTTAATTGGATACAACTCCCAAGTTCAGCTGCTTTGGTTTAATAGCTGTTAGGGTTTCATTTCCTTGTTGCACTTGATTGGCTCCCAGTAATATTTCAGGAATGCTAATTGGAAGAGGGAGAGCAAGGAAGGGTCAAAGTGCAATATAAGATATTTTTCCACCCAAGTAATCAAAGTGGGTGTGCCTGTTTTCACCTACACATAAACTGAAAGCTGATTTCACCTTTCTTGCTAAAAGCAAGTGGTTTATAATGGGTTTGTAGTAGTACTAGTAATAATAATAATAATAATAATAATTTATTTATTCATTCATACATACATACATACATACATACCCTGCCCATCTGGCTGGGTTTCCCCAGCCACTCTGGGCAGCTCCCTACAGAATATTAAAAACATAATAAAACATTAAAAACTTCCCTAAACAGGGCTGTCTTTAGATGTCTTCTATAAGTCAGATACAGTGGTACCCCTGGTTATGAACGCTTCTGGTTATGAACGCGTCAGGTTATGAGCTCTGCTAACCCGGAAGTAGCTGCTCCTGGTTGTGAACTTTGCCCCAGGTTTCGAACGGAAGTTGTGTGCCGGAGGCCCTGTTAGCAAAAGTGTGCCTCAGGATAAGAACAGTTTCAGCTTAGGAATAGACTTTTGGAATGAATTAAGTTCGTAACCAGAGGTACCACTGTAGTTGTTTATTTCCTTGACATCTGATGGGAGGGCGTTCCACAGGGCGGGGGCCACTACCGAGAAGGCATTCTGCCTGGTTCCCTTTAACCTCACTTCTCGCAGTGAAGGAATCACCAGAAGGCCTTCGGACCTGGACTTCAGTGTCCAGGCTGAACGATGGGGGTGGAGACACTCCTTCAGGTATCCTTTAGAAATTCTTTAAGAATGTAAGAAATACCTGCTAGGTCAGGCCAATGGCCCATGTATTCCAGCATCCTCATCTCACAACATCCTCTCCCACCAGATGCCTGTGAGGAAAACCTTCATCTGAGCAAGTGAGCGCTTGGGTTTCCCACAACTGGTAGTCTGCCTTAAGCTGCTTTCCTTTCCTCTTGTTAAATCAGAAATGGCAAGCCAGTGGACCACCAGATTTTTCTGCTCTCCCAACTCCCCCCGGCCGGTATAGCAACAACATTAGGACATTATCCCATATGCCTCAAAAAGCCCCTGTTAATCTGGTTCTTAAAATGGAATGCCAGCCTCCTTCAGGAGCTGTGAGTAGTTTGCTGAGGGGCGGAGACGTTTAAGAATTCCACCTGGTTCTTGGTCCCTTATGTTGCTACTTTTAAATATGCACATTTTAACTTCACACCAGGGAGATATCAATGCAGTTTGCAACATGGGAACAATGCCCTGGGTAACTCCCTCTTATCCTGTGTAGAGCTGAGGTTGTTTTCTTGTTGTTTTGCCTCCTTTCTTAAGGGTGCTTCTCTTAGGGATACTAAAGGGCTGCATGCATTTTAAGCAAAGATGTGCAGCTTCTTGGAGCTGAAGTGACCAAAAGATTCCTGCATGATCTCTCCCTTCCCGCAAAAGAAGGCTCTGGGTTTTTTTTTTTTTGGGGGGGGGACTTTTCACTAAAGGAAAGTGTGTTCTCCTGTTGTGCGCATACATAATAACTCACTGCTCCAGCTTATCTCGTTTGGGCTCTATTAGTGTCAAGTTCACTTGCTAAAACAACCCTACAGTGCTAATCTTTAATTTTTTTAATTTGTCTGTCAATTGGGCCTCCTACAGAATTGATAACCACTTGGAAGTGCTCAGCCATGTTAAAAAGGTGTTTGCTCTCTTTCCTTCCCAAAGACAAGTGTGTGCAACAGCCTCCGCTGAGCCGGAGAGCAATTTTCTCTGTTTATGTGTGTGGCAGATGCCGAACGTAAGGCCGCGTTTGAATTTTGCCACTTGCCACTCTGCACCCAGAAGACGTGTTCTTGGGATCTTTCCGTAGAGAGTTGTCTCATCTTTCCGATAAGCTAGAAATGAATTATGCTGCTTTTGCCAGCAGCCTCGATCCTCTTCTTCGCAGTATGGACCTCTTGATCCAGTGTACCATATAATGTATAGCAAAGCAGAGAATCAATAAAGCCATTAGCCAGCTCTCTGTCTTGCTAGAAACATTGACGAATCAGTCCATATTTCCCCCTGGGTCTATTTAGTGACTTATGTCAGTGGAGAAATAAGTAGTATAAACAAAGCCTGACCCATTTCAATTGGCTGTCTTCCAGACTGTGATACACAAAACAGATCAACGAGCAACGTTAGTTTTCACACCCTTGGTTCTCTCTGCAAAGTGCAGAACTGCACGACTCTGTTCCTCTCTTCTTTGTGGTCCCTGGGTTACCTTTACCATAGTACTCCCCACCCCCCAAAAAACCCCAACAGTTACTGACTAAAGAAGTACAGTGGTACCTAAGGTTACAGACTCCGCTAACCCAGAAATAGTACCTCAGGTTAAGAACTTTGCTTCAGGATGAGAACAGAAATCATGCAGTGGTGGCGCAGCAGCAGCAGGAGGCCCCATTAGCTAAAGTGGTGCTTCAGGTTAAGAATAGTTTCAGTTTAAGAACGGACCTCCAGAACAAATTAAGTACTTAACCCGAGGTACCACTGTAGGTGGTGTGTGAGTGTGTTTATATATGTATAAAACAAGTCAATATCTGAAACCGCAGACTAATCTTGGCTAGTTCTAACTAATGAATCAGTGACATCATGGGGAACTGTGCCTAGTTGAAAACCGAAGCTTTTAATCTTCTCTACTGGCATTGAGTTTGGGTGGGGGAGAATGTGAAACTGAAGCTCATTCACATAATGGGAAACCATGGTTTCCTGTTATGTCTGAACCAGACCAGTGCCTCTCAGCTCTCTTTCAAGTGTGCAGGTGGGGCGGGGGGCAAGAACGAAGCTTAACTTCATATTATGAAGATGCAATGTAGACTCCCGGAGGAGTCCTGGGACATTAGTTTTTAGTTAGTTTTTAGGGTCATTGTGCCAACGCTTGTCATTCTGCTTCTATAGCACTAAAGCATAGTGAGCTACTTAATTAAACCCTTCAGAAGCCTTTGCTTTAGGGTAGCTATTTGTTGTCGTCGTCATGTTAGGCTGTATGTTTTGTTTTTATGAAAAAGAATCTGAATCAATGTCATCTGAGCTCAGATCTGGGAATTACTTTTCTGTGTATACTGGCATCCCATTGATTTCAGTGTTCCTTCTTTCTCTGAATAATTTTTAAGTGTCTATTCAGCAGGTCTGGTTGGATGTATTACCACTTCACCACTGCTTCAGTAGTTACTGTATTTTTTGCTCTATAAGACTCACTTTTTCCCTCCTAAAAATTAAGGGGAAATGTGTGTGCGTCTTATGGAGCGAATGCAGGCTGTGCAGCTATCCCAGAAGCCAGAACAGCAAGAGGGATTGCTGCTTTTACTGCGCAGCGATCCCTTTTGCTGTTCTGGCTTCTGAGATTCAGAATATTTTTTTTCTTGTTTTCCTCCTCCAAAAACTAGGTGCATCTTGTGGTCTGGTGCGTCTTATAGAGTGAAAAATACAGTAACTTGTTGTGAAGCCTTTTTAGGTTGGGGCAGTAATCTTTAAATACACCAGGGAGTAAGTAAGCCCTATTGTACACAGTGATCCTTGCTTCTGTGTAAATATGCATAGGGTTGCATTGTGAATAATCCTTTTTTTAGGCTGTAAAAATTAAAGTTGTTAAATAAAATGCATTTTTAGCGCCATCAGCAGTACGCTTGCTGAGTAGATTTATATCTTTTCAAAGCAAATATTGGATTAAATTTCCATTCTCCATGTTAAAACTATGCTAATGGGTGAAGTTGCTTAGAATAGGCTAGAATTTTATTCTCTTGAAAACAAAAACACACACACACACACACACACACACACAAGCTCTTAGGCCACGTGAACTCCCTATTGTATGGAGTCTGTAAGTAATGCTGACGCAAGAATATGTGGGTTTGTTTGTTTTTTAAAATAAACCTCTATGTATGAAAGAGCCAGTGGTTACAAGCGAAAGACAGCAAAATATCGAGCAAAATAATACTGTGAAATCAATGGTGCTCAGCAGAAGTGAGTGACACCTGGAAAGTTGGAAGGAGAGGCAGGAGTGGGGTGTGTTGAACTCATCACAAAGGGAGAGAAAGTACTGGATACAGTTGGAGAAACTTTGGGGTGCTTTTTATAGCATGGGCTAAAGCTATTTCGTCTCAGCTGTGTGACCGTTACTTTACCCCTGTTTCTTGCTTATAGCACAAGCACAGCTGATAAATCTTTCTGAACAGAGCAAGGGACAGGCATGCAAAAACAGGCTTTAATTTCTCAGAGTTGGTGAACAGCCATTGTTTATTTAACCCAGGTGTGTAACTTGATACCTGTAGCACCTGAGAGACAGGGATTTATGCAGCCTGCAGTCTCCCTTTGTGACCTGAGACTGCAAGCTGACCTCCATGGCTACACCATCAGCCCAAGTTTCGTTTTTTCTTTGCTCGCTTCTCTCTTGCTCTGCCTTGTGTAACATCTTCCCAGATGAAGAATGCTGGAGTAACCCTAAAGCTTGCCATACTTTTGTGACGTTTTGATTGATGCTAGTAAAGGTATTGTCCAACTCTGGATTTTAAAGGAGAGAGAGAGAGAGTGTGTGTATTTGCACACCATTCGAATCTCTGAGCAGTGTGACATTCCAAGGGTTCCAGGTGGCTTATCCCCAGTGTGTGTTCCTTTCGGTTTACGTACCCATATATACAACCTGAGCCTATAATGGAGGGGTTCACAGCATTTACACCCCAAGAGGATTTTGCTTCTCCCATAGCCGCAGCCTTGGATGGAAGCAGAAATCAGCCATGGCTTTTTCTCGTGCCTTTCCAGTCTGCAACTTTTTCTTCTAGACCAGAGATGTCCAACTGGTCTATTGGGATCCACTGGTTGATCCCTGGGAGATTTTGGTAGACCACGGTAGACAGCTGGCTAGAACAGAAGATGGAGTTTTCGCAGCGAGGATAAATTCCTTAGCAATTTATCACTTAGCGCCTTTTTTCATTTATTAGAGCCCCCAAAACGGGATGTTCCTCCCTAAAAAACAGCTCAACAACTTTGACCTGAACCCCCCCCCAAGGGGTAGATCACTGCCAGATTTTAATCGTGTGAGTAGATCGCAGTCTCTTGGAAGTTGGACGTCGCTGCTCTAGACTTTGAACTCTGGCTTTTGTTCTTCTCACTATCTCAGAGCTAAAAAAGCCAATGCAATTCTGGGCTGCATCAATAGGAGTATAGCATCTAGATCAAGGGAAGTAATAGTGCCACTGTATTCTGCTCTGGTCAGACCACACCTGGAGTACTGTGTCCAGTTCTGGGCACCACAACTCAAGAAGGACACTGACAAACTGGAACGTGTCCAGAGGAGGGCAACCAAAATGGTCAAAGGCCTGGAAACGATGCCTTATGAGGAACGGCTAAGGGAGCTGGGCATGTTTAGCCTGGAGAAGAGGAGGTTAAGGGGTGATATGATAGCCATGTTCAAATATATAAAAGGATGTCACATAGAGGAGGGAGAAAGGTTGTTTTCTGCTGCTCCGGAGAAGCGGACACGGAGCAATGGATCCAAACTACAAGAAAGAAGATTCCACCTAAACATTAGGAAGAACTTCCTGACAGTAAGAGCTGTTCGACAGTGGAATTTGCTGCCAAGGAGTGTGGTGGAGTCTCCTACTTTGGAGGTCTTTAAGCAGAGGCTTGACAACCATATGTCAGGAGTGCTCTGATGGTGTTTCCTGCTTGGCAGGGGGTTGGACTCAATGGCCCTTGTGGTCTCTCCCAACTCTATGATTCTATGATTCAGAGCTGGAGAAGGGGCCTCATCCAATTGGCATCTGGTACAGAGCCCCTTCTCCTTGGCTTCCTTAATGGCCCATTACCTTTCCTTTGTTTTCTTAATGGCTCATCTCCCAGGTGATTTACCTCATGAGGAAGCTGGCCCAGCTAGATCCAGGGCTTGATTAAATTCTAGCACTTACTGGGTCCAGGAATTTAGGAATGTCTAGCACCCACAAACTCATGTTATAGACATACACTCGTATAGAACACAGAGCAGAATAGATTCAAACAATAAATGATTGAAGTTAGTGAAAATGTTAAAAGTGCATTGGATTTTAAAGTTTTCACAAGCTGTCTACCCACCACTGCCAGTGTTAGGGAGCCTGTTCCTTAGTGGCCAGAACGACCCCGAGAAGGGCAGACTATGCTCTCACTGCAGCTTGGAATTGACAGAAGTGGAAATGGAGATCATTAAGCCTACGCTTTTCCTTGGCACCTAGTTTTCTAGGCTCAAGGAATTTGTTTTTACTGGGAAAGGCTTAAGTTATATGAGCCCCCCACTGCAGTCTTACATGAAACAGGTCAGCAGAGACATACCACCTCAGGCCTAAATCTTAGTTGTGAGGCCCTTGATCCAGTCATGCTCTGCTAGCAACATTATTACCGTGACAACCACTTGCTCATTATAAAGGCATCTTTCTGGATTTCAGGTGATATAATTAGTGCTGGGGGATTCTGGAACCCCACCATATAGCGCTGGAATTATTTGTCCTCAGAAGGCTGCATTGAGTCCTTTTGGCAATGTGGCATGCAAAATATTTCTCTCCCTTAGTTCAAATCTCGATTGGCTCGCTAAATAAGGAAGGAGGAGAAGCTGTGACGGCTCTAGGCCAACTCTAGGCCCAGCCCTGGGAGCGAGGCCATTTTGTTGCTCAGGCTCCTAGCAATTGCATGGTGGTGCCTAGGAATGTGGGAAATTTATGGAGCCCCGTATAGAGCTGGAGTCTAAAAAGAAAACTAATCTTGATTTCCTCCCAGAAGCTAAGTGGAAATCAGCATAGAGGGATTTGAAAGACTTCCCAAACAGGCCTGGAGAATTGTTGAGTAAAAAAATAAATAAAATGGTTTAACTTTCTGATGTAACCAGAGATGCAAGAGAGGAAAGGGCACAATTGCCCACAATTGGGTGGGAATGTCTTTGAGTAAAAAGAAATGAGATATGCTTATGTTGGGGATAACTCAGTCAATAGGGTCGTGGGTTCGAGCCCCATGTTGGGCAAAAGATTCCTGCACTGCAGGGGGTTGGACTGGATGACCCTCGTGGTCCCTTCCAACTCTACAATTCTATTGATTCTCAATGGCATTAAGGACAAATGTTTTAGATAGTTATTTCTGCAAGCCTATCCAGTCATACAATTCAGTTATGTGTAGCTGTTTTTAAATTTTGTCGATCTTTATCTGTACATTATGGATAATTATTTCATTGTTTTTATGTACACTGCTTAGATATTTTCTTTGGATTAAGCAGTTCACCAAATAAATAAATAAATAAATAAATAAATAAATAAATAAATAAGAGATTTATATGAATCCCCAAATTCTATTATTGTACTGGGAGAAGCCAGGAGTACTTGCTATTAATCATAAATATGTGGATTATAGCATGCATTTTGCATGCTCTTTCCCCATCTGTTGGTCAGTGCACAATACCGTATTTATAAGCCATGATCTTCTAAACATGTTCAGGAAGGAAGAAATAACTGGGAAAAGATCTTTCTGGAAAACTAGCCTCCATATTTGCACTTTCAAATAGATATGGACAACTTTCTTTAGGGCCATTTTAACAATCTGATGTAGGGTAAGTTTTTTCCCCTTTCTTCTTTTGTAAAATGTGATACGAAGCCAAGAAATGTGAACTTGAGTGTAAATTCTTTTCGTTTCTCATGAAAATGATTTGAATTTGGTTGTGCTTTGAAAATAACAGTCTTTTAAAAAGCTTTTTGGTGTAACCTACATTTAAAGCATGTTCGTCTAAACTGATGGCTCTGAGGCAACTTAGAAGAAGCAGAAGCGTATTACGGCTTTGCTGAGGATGTGGGGGTGATGGATTTTCTTTCTAGTCATGGTGTTCCTTTCACGTTAATTGGATATCGCATAGAGAAAATAAAAGATAATCTGTGAGTGTTTCAGGCATAATGGCAAGGAGTGAAATGCAAATATTGGTATGCCCACGCAGTAACAAATCCCTCTAATTCATTATTTAGTGATATAAAAAGAACCCCACAGTCCCTCCGGGGGCCCTTTGCTTTGTGCAAAGCAAAATATTCGCAGGCAAAAGGAAAGTATTAATACCCTGCCAAGCAGGAAGAGCCAGTCCCCTGTATACTAAGTTTTCATTTTTAAATAGGCACCATGAGGTGTTAAATATTTAGGTATTAATATTCCCCCAAGTCCTGATCAGCAATTTGAAATGAATTATCTGGCTCCTCCTTTGCCACAATTAAGAGCAAGGCATGCTGAGGCTGAAAAGGGATTGCCCAAGTTTCATGGCTAGCAAGAAGAGGTGCTTTGTGCATTAAAATTCTTATTGAAAACCATTCCAGCTACCACACCAGGTAGATTTTGGGAGAGGAGGGTAACAAAATTTAGCAGAGAAAAACAGGAGTAGATATGGGAGAGGGGGAAAGTAGGTCTTGAAGCGTACCGTATTTTTCCGCGTATAAGACTAGGTATTTTTTAAACCAAAAGATTAGGTTTAAAATTGGGGCTTTTTCTTATACACGGGTGTTTTCTTAATTTGGAGTCCCCCAAAATAGGGGGCAGGTTATACATGGAAAAATTTGTTGTTTAGTCATTTAGTTGTGTCCGACTCTTCGTGACCCCATGAACCAGAGCACACCAGGCACTTCTGTCTTCCACTGCCTCCCGCAGTTTGGTCAAACTCATGCTGGTAGCTTCGAGAACACTATCCAACCATCTTGTCCTCTGTCGTCCCCTTCTCCTTGTGCCCTCCATCTTTCCCAACATCAGGGTCTTTTCCAGGGAGTCTTCTCTTCTCATGAGGTGGCCAAAGTATTGGAGCCTCAGCTTCACGATCTGTCCTTCCAATGAGCACTCAGGGCTGATTTCCTTCAGAATGGATAGGTTTGATCTTCTTGCAGTCCATGGGACTCTCAAGAGTCTCCTCCAGCACCATAATTCAAAAGCATCAATTCTTCGGTGATCAGCCTTCTTTATGGTCCAGCTCTCACTTCCATACATCACTACACGGAAAAATACGGTAAGTCAAATGAGGATTTAGGTAGCATAGGTTCTTTTTCCAGCATACATGTCTACTCTTCATTTATGATCTCTGGTTATATCCTCTTACCTTCATCACCCTGCAAATGCTTATATCTCCCCACCTTGGTGCCTTGCTGGAGAATTTCAGCTTTCTTGGTTCTCTGACTTTGAGGGAGAGACCATTCTCAGCTGGTACAGCATCATGGTTAAGAGACTGTGCTATGGATCAGAAACACACACCCCCATTCACATGTCACCTGTGCTATGCACTCTCCAGGTGGCCTTAGGCAAGCCACTCCCTCTCAGCCTTATTCGTCCCCAGCCCTCCGCAATGTAGGCGATAATGCTATTAAGTTGCCTTGCATCTTTCCTTTCCAACATGGCACCCTCATTGTGTTGCTGGCCTACAACTCCCATCACCACCAGCCAGCAAGGATGATGGAGCTGTAGTCCAAGGACATCTGGAGGGCAAAAAATTTGGCTATCTCTTCCCTACAGGGTTGTTGTGAGGATTATAACTAGATAGTGACTGTGAAGTTCTTTGAATACCTGATAGAACTATAGCATGCTATATTAAATTATTTACATCCCTAGTTTAAAGGATCAGGTAGCAGATAACATTAAATACCTCTGCCAGAGATTGTGGAGAGCTGCTATCAGTCAGAGTGAACTAGATTGAGGGTTCACATGTGTATATTCTTCTTTCTTCTGTACATCCAGTAAATTTATTTTTTCCCCTTTTATGTGAAAGAGGAAGAGAGCTCTGTTTTGCAAAGCACACTGGTTGTGGATCCAGTATCTTCTGCTAAAAGGCTAGCGTATTCCAGAGCTTAGTTGTCGGCAGGCTAGACAATTCAAATGTTTATCTCTAGAATCTAACGGACTATGTTCACACATGTAGAGGAACTAGTGTTTTTAATCAAAGTTGCTGGTGTATATCAAGAGCAGACACTTTGCTAAAATTAGATAAGCAGAATATGACAGTATAAAAAGAGACTCACTGAATAAAAGGCCATTAAACTACCCAGTAAAGTCAATACACATCTCTAAAAATTGAGTGCTGTTAGGGTATTTAAT
Source organism: Podarcis vaucheri (assembly GCF_965113315.1). Taxonomy (NCBI): domain Eukaryota; kingdom Metazoa; phylum Chordata; class Lepidosauria; order Squamata; family Lacertidae; genus Podarcis; species Podarcis vaucheri. The sequence continues at coordinate 108,268,227 of NC_138760.1, read as the reverse complement.
CTAAGCCATTTCCCCACTTTATTACTATTACGAAGAAGCCTTTCTTTGGCTTTGAAGATAAATAGTCTTTGTGTAATTTGACTTCAAGGTATGCACATGGTAATGCTGGAGATCTCATCCTGATACATTATCTGCTTTTCCAGTGCCCAATATTGACACAGTTTAATGTGCTTTTATGAGTATTATGGGTTCAGATTGCAGCCTTGTGCTGTCCTCCTAATCTTGAGGAATTCACCTTCTGGTCCATAATGATGATCGCTCTATAGATCTTGTCAGTGAGACAGGATGGCCTCTTTTCACTCGCTGCTTGTCAAGATGTACACAGTTAATTGCTCAGCAAAGGCTTCTCTCTTTCTCCTTTTTCGCAAGCTTACTTGTCTGCTGCAAAGACTGCTTGTCCGCTGTCATTTTTAAAAAAGATATAAGCTTGCCATAGACCTTGATATAACGGAGAATCCAGAATATGGCTAGTTTAGCCTCATCTGAGAGAGGTTTTCTGGATTCTCTGAAGAACCATATTTTTGCATAAACAGCATTTTACTGCTTTGGTAGCGTGAAACCATGATTCTAGAATTCTGTAAATGCTAAATGTTGGGAATAATGCTACAGTATTTCATAACTGCTGTTGTATTAAGGGTGAAGAATTTGAGGCTCTGCTTCTGCAGAGTTGATGTTCAATTCACTGGGTAGCTTTCCTACTTTATTTATTTGCCAGAGTTGAACAGTTGCCCCCACCCCCCTTTTACCACCATGATAAAACCAGGGTGAATTTATATTGTACAGGAAGAGTGTGGTAGTTTGCAGTACATGAAGAGAGCAGCAGCAGAAGAAACAACTGCTGGAGGCTTAAATTGCTCCTGCAAAGCTGACATCAATTAAAATGATATTGCTTGAAAATTGACATAGAACTTAAAATGGGAGCCATATTTCGAAACCTGAATCTGAAGGATGCACTGAGAAAAGTCCATGTGAATGTTATGATCATGGCTGTGTGTACTTGTCACAGAATCCAGTGTTTTGTGTTTTGTTTTTTTAAAAAGTATACGCAAAGTAACACAGATTACAGTGGTGCCCCGCAAGACAAATGCCTCGCAAGACGGAAAACTCGCTAGACGAAAGAGTTTTCCGTTTTGGAGGTGCTTTGCAAAACGAATTTCCTATGGGCTTGCTTCGCAAGACGACAATGTCTTGCGAGTTCCTGCTGGTTTTTTTTTCCTTCCCCCCCTTTTTCTAAGCCGCTAAGCCGCTTATCAGCTGATCCGATCAGCAGATAAGCCGCTAAAAGCCGCTAGTAGCGCTAATCCTCTAATCCGTCAATGGGCTTGCTTCGCAAGACGAAAAAACCGCTAGACGAAGAGAATCACAGAACGGATTCTTTTTGTCTTGCGAGGCACCACTGTACCTACAAAGAAAAACAGGATTCTGTTACTTGTGTTAAGACAAATTAAGCAAAACCTTGTCCTCCATACAAAGATTATACCATGAAGTGCAGAACGAGACCTGTACCACTCAGTGCAGGAAAATGTGAGTTTACTATTACATCCTCTTCCTTAAGAGTGCATAAAAAGTGCCAACTTTAATCTGCTAATGTTCTTTCAGCTTATTTTATGGTTCCCATACTGCCCTTCAGTAAACATTTCCACAGTGGTTCAGAACAAGGTATGGTTCAGGGGGTGAGTTATTGTTTGGGGTTGCTGTTTTGTATCTTTATTTTAGAATTTGTTGTGATTTATGTGGAAATGGTTCAGTTTGGTTTTGTGTTTTTAATGTTTAATTTATTGTTTATGACTCCTGTACTTTTGTTATGTTGTTATACATTTTTTTTGTGTTGCAAGCAGCCTTGAACATGGTTTGAACTGTGGAAAGGCAGCATACAAATGAAATGATGTGTGTATGTATGTATGTAAGAAAGAAAACTGAAAAATAAAATCTTGACACACACACCCCATACACAAAGTTCACTAAAACAGCTGGTAAAAATAACAGCCTTAAAAAATTCTGTGGATAATTAAAAGATTGAAAGATGTTTAAAAGTATCCATCTGTAGGTCTGTTTCAGGTCTCCTGTGTAATGTGTAGCTGTGCCCTTTGTGAAGTCTCAACTATTCAGCTACTGTGTTAGATCAATGTATTCATTTGGGTTTGTCAAATAAATGAAATTGCAAATATCCGTAAGTGTTCAATTATATAACTATTGCATTGTAAAAATGTTACTGTTAGCTTTATTTTCAGCGTAACTTTAGCTAACAGCCAGGGCTTTTTCGGCTGTGGCTCCAATCTGGTGGAACGCTCTGTCACAAGAGACTAGGGCCCTGTGGGACTTGACACCTTTCTGCAGGGCCTGCAAGACGGAGCTGTTCTGCCAGGCCTTTGGTCGGGGTTCAGCCTGACTCCCTCTCCCCTTTCATAAGAACTTGCATGGAAGTGGCCTCCCAATTTTTCTCACAGGCAAGTTCAGCACAAACAGTTGGGCCTGGTGAGCATTTAAGGTCCCCAACCCTAATCTGTGGGTTGCCATCTGATTGGATTTTATTCTGATCCTGATCTGATTTGAGGATGTATTTTAATTGATTGTCTGATTTTATGTTAATGTATTATACATTTGAAGTTAGCCACTCTGAGCCCGGCTGTGGCTGGGGAGGGCGGGATATAAATTATTATTATTATTATTATTATTATTATTATTATTATTATTATTATTATTTTATCGTCGTCATCATCATCAAAATATGTATTACCTTTTTCTGAGAAGAGAGTGCAGTATTTTTTGCCCCTTATGGATTTTGGTCTTCCGGGCTTTTTGGCGGTGAAAGAGATGCATGCCACACTCTTAAAAACACATCCTCCATGCAAATGGGCTTTTCACTTGAGGGAAGCTGTTTAATTATTATTCATAGGATTATAAGGTAGGGAAAACAGAGTTTTAAAAGCTTTGTTACAAACAGTCTCTCACTTAGCCATTTGGGGAGGCAGCAAACTTGGGGAAGCCTGAGCTTCTGCTAAATGTTTTTGAAAAGAGTGAATTGCAAGGGAGGCTTTGCTGTGTGGAAAATAGTTTTTTCACAGACACTCAGTGGCATTAATGAAAGGTTTCTAATTAGCCCTGCTAAGAATTATCTGTGTACGCCTCTGAGAACGGACCCTCTGAATGATTGGCAGGCTCTGCCCCTGGAGGCCTCTCTCTGCCTTGGAGAACCATAATCCAGAAATCATCTCTTTTGATCTTTTTATTATTTATCCTACCTGTTTTGCTGCAGATTGTTCTGTTACATTTTGTCACTGGACATAACGTTTGACAGGCCGACTTAATCGGCATAAGGCAGCTTATGCCTGGAAAATTGCATAAGGGTCTGAGTGCATAATGCTTTTAAAAATATACTCTGGTTTTGCAGGGTAATCTTTCGCTAAGCCTTGCTGACAAACATTATCCCACTACGGAAGTCTCTCTTATTTTCCCAACCCAACTCCAGCCGCTGATAATATGAAATGGCTCACCACTGATACTTTCCACACCAGAGGTTGCATTATGTGGAGAAAGCGAGAAGCGACTTGTGGAAGATTCAGGGCTGTGAAGAACTATGGCCGCTTCACACATGGGTGATTAAACTGTGGCATTTGCTACCACAAGAGCGGTGTCATGATCATATGTTTAAAATGGGACTGGACAAATTCATGGAGGACCAAATTATAGATTGTGTTACAACTGTCTCAGGCTCACTTTCTATGCGTAGGTATTGGGCCTTTTCTGTAGTGGCTCCCTGTCGATGGAATGAATGCTCTCCGCAGGGAGGTTTGGCCGGCGCCTTCATTATACACTTTTAGGTGCCAGGTGAAAAACGTTCCTCTTTGACCAGGCCTTGGGCTGATTGTCACACAAATGCCCTTTTAAGATGTGTTGTGGGAGAGGGGACTATCGGGTTGCCTTTGTTTTTGTTTTTTATTATTATGTACTGTATTTTTTGCACCATAACACTCACTTTTTTCCTCCTAGAAAGTAAGGGGAAATGTCTGTGCGTGTTATGGAGGGAATGCCTACGGGTGGCATGCCTACGGATTTTCCTCCTCTAAAAACTACGTGCGTGTTATGGTTGGGAGCGTGTTATAGAGCGAAAAATACGGTATTCTTTTTATTATTATTATTGTGATTTTATGTTGTGAACCGCCCTAAGATCTACGGGTAAAAGGTGGTATACAAATTTAAAACAACGTATTCCAGAAATACGTTTGTCACAATCTCCCTCTCCCCTGTTTCCATTGCTTTGTTGACCCCTTTAAGAAGTATCTTGCAATTTCACATGCTCAACTGCAGCTTACCTTGGTGAATTTCTTGCTAATGAAGACTAATGGAATATCACAGCTTAGTTTTTAACTTGTGGTCGGAAAATGGCTCAGAAAGCTTCAGGAACAGTGAAATGATGTTTAGCAGGGCTGCGAAAGGATTTGCTTGAGTGATGGCTTGCTTGCTTGATTTTTCTACACATCCTTTTCCCAGGTCCGTGAGTTCTGATAGACAGCACTGCAATGTCACTGGGGTAATATATAGTTGATAGCGGTACCTTCATTTGCATTTCCTCCTCGCCCGTCCGCCTGAACCCTGTGTTGGGAATTGAAAATGCAGTTTGACTATTATACGTTGGCAGTAATCTTTCACATTTCTTTCTTTCCTTTTTTTTTTAACCCTCATAAAAAATGAGGCAGCAAACGTGAGCAGCCAGTGATGTATTGGGCTATAGATGGGAATTGAATTTGCAAAGGGAAAATGGGATTTGGTTGCAGTCTGAACTGATAATGATGGGAACCAAATGGATTTGTGATGGTCATTCATTCAGTCGTTGTTTTCTCCTACTGGGTGGCTTGGCAAAAGGCAAAGAAAAAAAATAAGAATATATGGATGCAGGTGACTGTGGAAGCAGAATAGCCTAGCTTGGTGAGTGCAAGTTAATGGCTAATAGCAAGTAATAGGTATGCAAACAACAGGCTTCAGCCTAGTCTCACTGACTTATATTAGACTCAGCGCAGGATTAAATGACTCACTCACACAGGGGGCATTTCAGAGGAGGCGGCTGCAGTTGAGGTGAGAGCAGACTGCTGTTTGCTAAGCCACACACCATCTTCCCGACAGAATGCAAATACATCTTTGCAGGCATTTCAAGAAACCACAGATCTGTTGTGTATGTCTTTATTTCTATTTTAATTTTATTTATTACGTTTTATGCCGCTCCTTTCCACCAACTTCAGGTGGTGTACACGGTCCTTCTCCCCATTTTACCCTCACAACAATCCTGGGAGATGGGTTAGACTAAGAGACTGTAACTGGCCCAAGGCTACCCGTGGGGCTGGGTAATAATCTGGTTTTCAATATCAAGATACATCACTGACCATCCATATCCTCGGTGGCGGAGAAGAGGCTCCCCATGCCTCCCCACAGAAGCAGAGCTTTGCTGGGCATCCCTGCAATGGAGGGCCTCCCTTTCAACTAATTTAATAATAGTTCAAGTGATTTCCTAGTCAAGTTGCAGCTGCTTCCCCACTCAGAGCTCTGAGTGGAATCTGTGCATGCATAAGCCCCACTGAGTTCAACTAAACTTACTTCTGCTTTCCTGGGAGTAAGGCCCATTGAATTAAGTAGGGGCAGCCTCTACGTTCTGCCACAACGATTCAGCCGAACAAGTCTCAATCAAGGCAAGTGAGTGTTGACCCAGTTGCCATGCGAACAGGAATGTGTTGTTCTGACACCTGGCTCCTTTCTGAACAGTTTTGTACCGATTCACAAAGAGATGTGAGAGATCTCTGAAAGGAAAGGAAGCATGTTGGAGGCAGGCAAAAGTGTTGAGAAGGCTCTCTGCTTGGGTTCAGCGCTTGAATAAATGTATACTTAACTATTTGCAGTTAAGGTAACATCCATTTCTGCTTTTATCCTGGGTAGCTAGAGAACTTTCCTCCAGCCTTTCAAAGACTCTAAAAGTTGCATTACCCAGGGAATGTATAAAGTTCGTTATTGAGAAGGATATTGGCCCAAGCTTGCACATAGGTATTGGTGGTGAGGGAAGCATTGCAGTTTTCCTGCTGCTCACTTTGGTATGTTTTTCATCGGATAACATTGCTGGAGATAACATAATTTTAAAAATATTTATCACCAACGTTGTATTTCATCTACAGTGGTACCTCGGGTTACATACGCTTCAGGTTACATACGCTTCAGGTTACAGACTCCGCTAACCCAGAAATAGTGCTTCAGGTTAAGAACTTTGCTTCAGGATGAGAACAGAAATTGCAGGGTGGCGGCAGTGGGAGGCCTCATTACCTAAAGTGGTACCTCAGGTTAAGAACAGTTTCAGGTTAAGAATGGACCTCCAGAACGAATTAAGTTCTTAACCCGAGGTACCACTGTAGTGACCTAAAGAAAAGATATAATGAGGTTGCAAATTAATTTTTACTGGCAACATTTGTATATCTCAGAACTCTGCCCAACAGTGGTGTAGTGGGTCTATGTTTCTGCCTGTTAAGCAGAAAGTTGGTGGTTTGAGCCCATCCAGGGATGGCTATGGGCAGGATTCTTGCATTGTAGCGGGTTGGACTAAATGACCCTTGTGAGTCCCTTCCAACTCTACAATTCTCTGTTTCTGTGATTCTACTGGTCATCTGAGAAGATGGATGGGACTGCATTTATCTTCTGTGGGGGCAGGCTTGTACTTCTGTGTGCATTCAGAAATGCTGCAGAAATACTTCATTTTTTGTCTGACCCAGGAAACTAACCTCCAGTTTCAGAACAAAGCAGGATATTAAGTCTGTTCCAAAATTGCTAATCATAGTCTCCCAGTTCAGATGAAATTGAAAACTATAGTTAGAGGTTCCCTGACGTAATTGCAGGTCGATTAAATGAGATAATGATTGGCCAGACCAGCTCTGTATGTCGGAAAACATCAGGTTTTTCAAACTGGCTGACCCTCATCATTCACTGACATGCATCAAAGGGTGTTTTGTAAGAAGAAACAAAATCTTGCATACAGGAGACTCCAGACCATGGTGAGAAGGCTTAGCCTTTCCTGGAAGCCCATTTTGATGTGCAGAAACCTGCTTTGCCACCACTTGATTGAAACTCTGCTTCTCCCAAAATGCTTAAGCCATGTGTTTGAAGTGCGTGTGCATCGAAGTGCAAGTTCCGTTTCCCCTTTCTCCGTCCCTTCACTGAACTCAACCCCTGCCCCCCAGGTAAGTGATCTGCACTTTCAAAGCTGAAAGTACTGACCATCTGTTCAGCGACCGAGGTCCGTATGCCAGCAGTGAGTCCAAGAAGTCCAGGGTCCAAGAAGTCATAAAATTCTCTCTCCATGTCATATAAAAGATCAGAATTGTTAGTATAAATAAAACAAAAATTGATTCTCACTCCACCCTGTCCCAATCATTTATTTGTCTCGGTCCACTTCTATCTCTTCCTTCCCCAGAACATTGCTTACAAACTGGTATCGGGTCATTCCAGTACATTCATTAAGACCAGCGAACTGCTCCAGTACTAACTTGAGTAGGATTGTACTACTTGGCTAGAGCCATTTTAGCAAAATGTGCATCTGCTACTTCACTAATTTCCTGCACAAGGCACCCCATATGTTCATGAGCATACTGTGAGGGGAAGATGTTAGCTCTCATCTAAACAAATTTTGCTTGCAAAGATCACTCTCTCTGTTGCACCCCCCTCTCTCACCACTCCCTGAAGCTATTCGGTTGCTCCATTGAGGAAAAAGTTAACAAGGCAGTATGTATATACACAAAATCATAACCATTTTATTTTGTGCTGATATTTTTACACTTTTTAAGGGGGTGAAGCCTATCTTTTTGTGCCTGTTCCTTTAGCACCTGCATTAAACATGGGAGTTAATTAAACATTTATGGGGGCAATCCATTATGGGGAATACAAAAGCTTTGGGACAAAAGGGAGCCACCACAGTGTTTTGTTCAAATTAACCCCATTCTCCAGCTGTTCTGTATGCTCTGCTGCCATTTGTGATTGGAAAGTCGAAAAGGTCCCCGCGATGCCGCGCCTGATACCTTTTGTGTGCGGAGCAGCTTGGAAGCAATCTTGAGTCAACAGGAAAGCAATATTTTCTTAAAGCTTGTGACTTATATTACTTTTGTGATCTCAGGTAGGAAGGAGATAAAAAGGGTAAGGGGTTTAGTGTAGATTCTCTGGAAGGCATGTAGAGTTCTTGAAGTAGTAATAACCGGCAGATTAAAATTGATCTTGGTGAGACTTCTGATGTTAACTGATGATAGGAAAGTAAATAATTTTAGCTTTTTGGCTGCTTGGTCAAACAGGTCAGGTTGCATTTTGCTGTCAAGAAAACCTGAAGTCTAGCAATGTTTTGAAAAACCCATTCTGGGGGATTCCCAGGCTGATTTGCCCCTTGTTAGGGCATCTCCCTTTAATTTTGTTGGTTTGTTTAGGCTCTCATTGGGCATGGATGCAGATTGCGGCAGAGGGGGCTTTTCTCTTGGAAATTATGCAATCTTGGTATGTGAATAAACCTCGCCCACCTCCTTTGCACATGCACAAGTTCTCCTTTAGATGTTGGAACAGAAGCAGAAGCCATTTGAACACTTCCTTGGCGTCTTTAGATTCAGACACACTGTCACTCGTCCAGTACTGCTTCCCCCACACATGCAGAATGCCAGATAGCAAATATGAGTGTTGTGCGTGCTGAATCATGCATGTTCATTGCTTTTTAAATAGAACATGAAGCGAGAGTCCTTTGATGTCTGAGGTAGCCACCACATATCAAACAGATCTTTCATATCACCTAATACAGGGATGGAGGAACCATTTTCAGCCAGAGGGTGGAACCAACCAGAGCAAAACTGAATGGGGGTAACCATTGTAAATTTTACTGTTGTACAGTAGACCGGTATCTCCACACACCCATGGCGTCCCTCTCCCTCTCTCCTATCCAGGCAAGCAAGAGGCAATATTGGCGTTTAAGGACACAGGGTGTGAAGGACGGCCAATGAGGGGGGTGTATCCTGTGATTAGTTTTCACTATGGTTTGCCTGATCATGTCAACTTCCAGTTGTGGTTTACTGTGCTGGCTTGTTCAGATAAACCATAGTGGAAACTAACAACAATTCTCACCTTGGACATAATGACAAAATGTGGTTAGTTAAAAATGAATACATCTACAGTGGTACCTCGGGTTAAGTACTTAATTCGTTCTGGAGGTCCGTTCTTAACCTGAAACTGTTCTTAACCTGAAGCACCACTTTAGCTAATGGGGCCTCCTGCTGCCGCCCCGCTGCTGGAGCACGATTTCTGTTCTCATCCTGAAGCAAAGTTCTTAACCTGAGGTACTATTTCTGGGTTAGCGGAGTCTGTAACCTGAAGTGTATGTAACCCGAAGTACCACTGTACCTCTGATCTTCTCCTCTTGGCCGTGCCAGCGAAGAAGGGGCAAGGATAAGGCTTATGAATGTAACACTGAATTATGGTATTGTTTTATAGGAGCTAAACCAGGCCAGTGAGTAAGAAAACAATGACTTTTAAAAGATGCAGCCAATGCTCACAGTACAGGTTGTGACCTTTCACATTTTTATGTGTTCTGTAGCATGAAAACTGATTGTGTCTAAAACTAAACTCAGTGGCTTTTTTTTTACTGACCGTGTTGAGTTTGGTTGTGACCATATGGCTATCTGCTTTCAATGTACCAACTGGTGTGAATTTGTCCTAGGGCTATGATTTACAGGGAGAAATTCAAAACAAAGTTTCTCAAACACTTGTGACAAGAAAAAAGATTAAGTTTTTGTTGTCATTAAAACTGGAAGCTTTTACCACTATTCACATCACCGTGGCAAACAATGAAATTCATCTGGAAGTGTGGCAAAAGCAAAATAAAATATATTTGGACACTGGAAAGATTATAGTACATGAATTTAAAATGGAAACAAGAAATATGTGTGTAAAGCCAAAGCTTTCTAGTGCTCTATGAATGTACAGATTGCTCTTACAAATCCTATTTGCCAGTGTTAGAAGCAGCAGCAGACGTTACCGCATCACCAGAAAGAGTTAGCAAGAAGTCACATCTCCCTCCTCCTCTCTCTTATTTATTTCAGAAGCATCAGACTATTTCATCCCGAGGGCCCCATCATCTATTTGAGTACTGTCAGTCCTTCAGAGTTGGGTCAGAGAAGTTCGTTATTTTGGCCTCAGAAACCCATCTTTTGTTTTATTTATTTGTCTGCTGCCATTTCTAAGATTTCAGGTTTTGATGTTATAGACATTCCTTCATACTTAAAGCACGACTCAGCTTATTTTATTTATTTGTTTGCTTTTGCGGCAAAGCCCGCACAAGGTGGTTCACAATATAATAAAAATACAAAGAGTACAAAACCGAGTTCTTAACAAAGGCTTGTTAAAACAATAAGCAGAGTCTAATAGAACAACTTGACAAAAATATATGTTCTGTGATATAACGTGACCATCCAAGGCTCTGCAGGACTTATGGGTTCTTGATAAACCTGAAAAAAGGTTTCTGACATTTTTGCCTTCTTCTGAGAGGAAGTGCAAGCAGGGCAGGACTCTGGATTCCCCGAGTGAAGGGGTTTGTGTGTAGGAATTTTTGAGTAACTTCAGTGGTACTTTTTCATATATCTTCAGGTTGTGAGTTGAGAATGTGCACCTCTGAAAGGAGCACTTCCTAGCCTCCTATTCTTCTAGAATTTCACTTAGCTAAGTATAGATCTAGCACAAGAACATAGGTGCCCTGCTGAATCAAGCCAAAAGCCCAGATATCTAGCCCAGTGTTCTGCCCTCACATTGCCCAATCAGATGTCCGTAAGCAGGGCCTGGGTGCAAGAGCAGCGCTTCCCACCTGTGATTACCAGCAGATTACAGTGGTGCCTCGCAAGACGAAATTAATTCGTTCTGCGAATTTTTTCGTCTAGCGAATTTTTCGTCTTGCGAAGCACGGTTTCCCATAGGAATGCATTGAAAATCAATTAATGCGTTCCTATGGTCAAAAAAAGTCGAAACAAAGCCAAATTTGGTACAACAAGAGTTTATTAAGTGCTCTTTAAAGTCACACATACTGTAAAGAGCATTTCAAAATTCAAACCCAGAATTTTTTTAAAAAAACAGCAGAGTTGCCCAATGGTCACAGAAAATTATAAAAATGCAGGAAAAAAACCACAAGCTTCCAGATTCTTGCAAACCCCTCTCCAACTGTTCCCCCAGCCACCCAGCACACAGAAATTCAAATCCAGATTTTTTTTAAAAAAAAAGCAGAGTGGCCCAATGGTCACAGAAAATCATAAAAATGCAGAAAAAAACACACAAGCTTCCAGATTCTTGCAAACCCCTTCCCAACACCAAGTCCTTGAATTCCAAACACCCCAACCCAAAATCCAACCCCCCCCCAAAAAAAAAGTTTTAAAAGCTTAGCTTACCAAATGGCTGCAAAAGAAGTTTTGGAAAAGCTTGAAAAATCACCAAAGTCTTTAAAAACCTCAAAAAAGGCTACTATGTACACTGCGTTCTATGAGTTGCTCCTCGAAGTCAAGTCGCAACTGTATTAACTGTGTTAAGAAAAAGGAAACAAACTTGCAAGACGTTTTCGTCTTGCGAAGCAAGCCCATAGGGAGATTCGTCTTGCGAAGCAGCTCAAAAACCGCAAAACCCTTTCGTCTAGCGAGTTTTCCATCTTGCGAGGCATTCGTCTTGCGGGGCACCACTGTATTCAGAGGCATTCTTCTGCCTTTGACAGTGAAGATGGAACACAACCATTGTGGCTAGAAGTTACAATGGGCCAGTCTGGTACGGTTCCTATTTTCCTTAACAAACTAGGACATAGTCTCCATGCTTCCAAGTGGTCTGCCAGGTCTGAAAGGAAGGATGAGCACACCACCGCTTGCCTTGGCGTATTACAAGATCAAAGGCTGCAGCATAGTTTCTTTGTAAGAATGTTGATCTTGGATGCTTGAACCTGTGACTGCCCCTCAACCTCATAACTGAGAGCCTCCTGATATTCTCTGCAAGTGTGTGAGAGCCATCTCCAATTTGATGTAAAAGCTTCTTAATCTTAGAATCGTAGAATTAGAAGGGACCACGGGGGTCATCTAGTCCAACCCCCTGCCATGTAGGAATCTTTTGCTCAATGTAGGGCTCATACCCACAACCTTGAGTCTACCGACTGAGCTACAGTGGTACCTCTGGTTACATACTTAATTTGTTCCGGAGGTCCGTTCTTAACCTGAAACTGTTCTTAACCTGAAGCACCACTTTAGCTAATGGGGCCTCCTGCTGCTGCCGTGCCACCGGAGCACGATTTCTGTTCTCATCCTGAAGCAAAGTTCTTAACCTGAGGTACTATTTCTGGGTGAGCGGAGTCTGTAACCTGAAGTGTATGTAACCCGAAGTACCACTGTATCTCCGTTAACCAAGTATTGTACCCTCACAAAATACTTCTCAACTGAGGCATTTCACAAATTTGCCACGAGTCAGCAAGGGATGCTAGACCACGTGATCAAAATGCACGTGTCAGCCAGCTTTCAGATGTACATACAACTTTCTGAATGCCAGTCCTTGCCTGCTGAGCTCAAAGCTTCCCATTTTGTTCTGTGGTCACTGAATGTTTTGGCAGCTTTTGTGGAAACCAGCAAACAAATGTGGCAGTGCAAAGTGGCAGTATTCAAAGCTAAATGAAACATAGTAAAGGTAAAGGGACCCCTGACCATTAGGTCCAGTCGTGGCCGACTGGGGTTGCAGCGCTCATCTTGCTTTATTGGCCGATGGAGCTGGCGTACAGCTTCCGGGTCATGTGGCCAGCATGACTAAGCCGCTTCTGGCGAACCAGAGCAGCACACGGAAACACCGTTTACCTTCCCGCCGGAGCGGTACCTATTTATCTACTTGCACTTTGATGGTCTTTTGAACTGCTTGGTTGGCAGGAGCAGGGACCGAGCAGCGGGAGCTCACCCCCTCACGGGGATTCAAACCACTGACCTTCTGATCGGCAAGTCCTAGGCTCTGTGGTTTAACACACAGCGCCACCCGCGTCCCATAAACGAAACTTCACCCTCCCCAAACTCAGCTACTTTAATATCACATACACATGCTTTTATATTTAGCCTTTTGACTGTCAGGTCTCCATAGCTGCACGGTGCATGGCCTGTACCTTTTTGCCACTGAGTTGATAACATTTCATCAGTTTCCCACAACATTAGATTATCTCTGTGTGTGCTGACAGCTAAGCTGTAATAGCATGCATCTGTGTATGCTTATCTTAACATGATATCCACCTGGCTGTTTAGTAACCATAGAGAATAATAGGACTTCGACGGTTCATGTTGATACTAGCACAAATAGGGTAGCAAATAGATCAGTTCATCCTTTTCTTGAAGTAACAAAGAATTCATCTGTTTCCTGCATGCAAAGTTGATGCTTTCTTGAGCAGTACAAAGGGCTTTGTTTTTGTTTGTTATTTCCCTAGGATTTTGTTTTTTTAAAATGTACTGGCCTCCATGGACTTTAATCAGAATGTCAACGATACACGATCCGTAAAGGAAACTTTTTCTAGCCCTCCTGTTTGCTGTAGAAAACATGATGGGTTGGTAAATTGATTTGAGGGGTGTGTTGATTTTTTTTTTTACAATCAAGTGGTATATAAACTATATGAAATAAATAATAAATAAATAGAGAGGTGGCCTCGCCAGGAAGTTGGCTTATTTCTAGTAATGTGCTCATTGGACCCTGCCAAAAAGTCCAACCGTGCAGCTCCCAAACCCTTTGATTTCAAAGTGAGCCAGTGAACTTTTCACTCCTGAGTCTAGCTTACTTAGAGGCAGCATCCATTGAGAACAAATAAATATAAAGAGAGAAGCCAAACAGCTAATTCCGCTTGCAGTAGATTGCTGTTTATTCTGCCGCCTTTGTCAACTCAGTAAATCCACCAAGACCATATACATACAAATGTTATCTAGTATGCACAAGCAAAAGAGATTATTAGGAGGAAATGGAATTGGAATTCCTAATATCAGGCATTCAGCCTTGGGAAACGAAAGGAATAAATTCATATTTTCAGGACTTGAAGATGCGGGAGCCATAGTATTTTGTGTCAGTACTTTTTAATATTTTGTTCTTATACCTCTTTATATGTTCTGAAGGTCTTTGCAGTTATGTGTGAGTGGCAGTTCGGCAGGGACACACCTGTCACTGTGAATCTATGGGGCACCCTGGAACTGTTTTTCATTATCTCAATTCAGATACCTCACCAAAATATGGAGTCAGAATCGTGGAGTTATTTAGTTCAATCCTCTGCCATGCAGGAATTGCAGCAAAGCAGTTTGGCCGTGATTTGCCATGGTGCTGAATTGACAAACCATGGTTGCAAACAACCCACAAACCAGAACGTGTGCCACAGTTTTCAGACATTGCTAACTAACTTCCTACCGGAAATCAAACTCTGCACTTGACAGAAAACAATTGCCACTTTCAAAGAAGTCAGTTGTGTGAAAGTAAGTAAATTACCCACATTCCCTAATAGAATCCAGACTTCCCATTCTACCATAATAAAGCACTCAAATTTAAACCCAAATTATCTGAGGCAGATTAGAAGGAACACTTCCACTCTCAGCTAGCAGTTAAATGCCTTTAGATAGGTGGCACATGGAAACCTAATTAAAAAATTTTTAAAATTGTCCAGTAGCACCTTAGAGACCAACTAACTTTGTTTTGTGTGCATGCACACTTCTTCAGATACACTGAAACATAAAAACCGGTTTCTGTGGTTCCAGTATTTACCAGCAGCTTTCGTTCATAACTTGTAATGACAGAATCTAACCCTGGTCGAGTCAAATTTGCATTTAATCACCAAAGAAAGTGAGGTTGGGGTGATAAAAATCATCCAGTCAACCTTTCCAAGCGTGCTCCTTACAGAACAGTCTGCTTTTGGGTGGCATTCAAGAGCACTGTGTAAATTAATCATCCCTTAAGAGGCATTCATTATCTTGTCATTCACCCCTTTTTATCATTCTTCAACAACCTTGACCTTTCCCCCCAACCCTATGTTATATAGCACTGAGCAACCTGTGGACTGAGTGTAGCTCTTTGCAACCCCTTAAATTTTGCCACAACCAGCTTTTAAACCTTGCTGTTTGGTCCCCAGTGTGGAGCCCACTCCCCAACCAGTTATACTCCTCCAGAAGGTAGATGGCTGCTTTTTATTGGTTAAACCTCCCCACCCTACCCGACCGCTACCGGGATCCTGTACATAACAATTATGACTGGTAGATATGCTTTCTTCTGCTCCGGAAAGTAGGACTCGAACCAACATCTTCAGGTTACAAGAAAGGAGAATCCAGCTAAACATCAGGAAGAACTTTCTGATGGTAAGAGCTGTTTTGAGAGTGGAACGGACTCTCATGAAAGGAAGTAGATTCTCCTTCCTCGGAGGTTTTGAAGCAGAGGTTGGATGGCCATCTGTCATGGATGCCTTTGCTGATGCATTGTGGGGAGTTGGACTGGATGACAGTTGACGTCCCTTCCAGCTCTAGAATTCTGTGGTTCTGTGATTTTATGAAAATTGTATGGAAAAGTAGGGCACTGAATATACAAGGAGGAGGTAGGGATGCATGTCTGAGTGCCTGTTCAACAAAAACGCATATGGGAATGGAATCTATAAAGTGGCAAGCATGGAGGTCATGACTTCTAGACTTGGACTATCCATGATGAAGGAGGAATCTCTTGTGGATAAATATTTTGGAGACAATCTAAACTATGATTGCAGAATTCCCTTTTGCTCCCCCCCCCCCTTTCTGATCTGTTCTTTACTCAGTGATCATTGTTAGCTGAAATAGGGCTTCTTTACTATTAAGCGTCGGGCTTTCTGACCTTTCTGGCCTGGCCCTTGAGCATCCTGTTCACGTGGAAGAAGAAAAGTTGCCCAAATTGCTCGTAATTGCCGAAGTGCATGTTTGTTTTCTCCCTCCTTTCTGCCACATGGGAGAATGAACTGTTTGTCTTGTGACCTCTATGAAATTCCTGCCACTGGAGAGGGCAAATAAGCTAAATTAGAACTCTAGGGAAGCTCCTAACCACTTGAAAATAATTATTTGAATTAAAGCTGCCTGCGCCACGTCGCTCTGTAAGAGTTCACTCTGTGTTTTACCTTGCAGTAGGATTTGTTCTTGTTAAAAGGGGCAATTGGCAATGCACTGCCTATATTCTCCACAAAAAAGCAGTTCATTTATCTTGCCCCATCTATAGAATTTCCAAGAGCTTGGTAAATCACAATGAAATACGCTTAAACATTGTTGTCAAACCCGTATGCTTAAACATTATCAAACCCTTCCTCTGACACTTAGGAAGGTGTGCCTGCGTTTCAGTGATGCCTGATTTTGTAAGAATGGTTCCTGTGCCTTTAATAAATGCATGGATGTAGCGGGAAGAATTTTTTCTGTACAGCACATCAATGGGTGAAACCTTTTCCAAACCAAACAGCTCTTCAAAGGTGTTGCTGGTCAGGAGGTAGGAGCCTTAATGCGAGTGCCGCGGGTCTCGGTGATATAGGATAGCCTGTAGTCTTGCACAGTGATGAAACACCAGATCAGTGCCTAGGGATTCCTTAAAGCTTTTCAGAGTTGTGGAGGCTTAAATAGGAGAGTTCTGGTGTGTGTGTTTGTGTGCTTTTAGTGCATGCTTCAAGGAAAGAAAAATAGGGTCTGTGTTTTACAAGGGTTCTGCGTGGCTGTGAACCTCATCTATTATAAACACTGGCTTTTAGATATATTCTCACTTTGAGATAGCGTGTGCAGTTGACTATTTGCAGGGCAAACAAATGCAATCAAATGCTGAAGCTTCAAGGAGATTAGAGAGCTGCCAAGGTCTGAACTATATCAACAGCTTGGAATTGGCTCACTCAACAAAGCTTTGACAGTATTACACTGGCAAAACAAACACACCACTGCTACGCTCACCACATATGGCACCATGTATTCCAGTAAACTCTTTTTGCAAGTTTCTGGGGCTTCGCGTGCATGTGCATTATGAAGGCATTTCAGAAGGCGCAGCTTATGTAAAAAGCAAATGCTTTCAAATGCTGCATAACTTGGGCTGGGACTGCTGAACGTTTTTTCAGGAATTGTAAACCACAGGAACCTCTTATATACAGGACTAAATTTTAGAAAATCCAGTAAGGGCAAATAATAATAATAATAATAATAATAATAATAATAATAATAATAATAATAATGTTACCCTCTCCTCCATTATGGTATCTCAACAACCCATTTGCAAACGAAGCTCCCCACTCCCACTGTACAATCCTGTGCATATCTACTTGGAATCAAGACATACTGTGTTCAGTAGGGCTTACTCCCAGGTAAGTGTGGTTTGAGTTACAGTCTAAGAAGACATGCCTTGAACTCATCTCCATCCACACTTTCCTTTTGCCCTGTACAGTGGTACCTAGGGTTAAGAACTTAATTCGTTCCAGAGGTCCATTCTTAACCTGAAACTGTTCTTAACCTGAAGCACCACTTTAGCTAATGGGGCCTCCTGCTGCTGCCGCGCCACCGGAGCCCGTTTTCTGTTCTCATCCTGAAGCAAAGTTCTTAACCTGAAGCACTATTTCTGGGTTAGCGGAGTCTGCAACCTGAAGCGTATGTAACCTGAAACGTATGTAACCCGAGGTACCACTGTACTTTCTTGGTACGTGTCCAAACACTTTCCCACCCCAACTTCCATTTCCCCCAGAAAATTGTGCCTAGAAAATGCAGAAAACAGGTAAGTGTAGATGAGCCCTGCTTAGTACATTAGCTTTTCAGGCATTTTCCCTGTCATCAGAAGGCAATCAGTGATGTGAAGCATTAATCCAGAAAACACATTTAAATAAAACCTACTTATTTCTTCCAAGGTGCAAGATCATTTCTTGACAGTTCAGCATTGACTATGAACCACTTTTCTTTCAAACCTAATAACTGAAAAGTGTCGAATTATTCCAAAATCCATATTAGGGCAACACCATTCTGTTAGGCTAAGCAAAATGTCACAAAACAGTGTGCAAGTTTTTTGAGTTCTCTAGAGCAGTGTTTCCCAGCCTTGTTTTTGGACTACAATTCCCACCACCCCTGACCACTGGTCTTACTAGCTAGGGATGATGGGAGTTGTAGTCCAAAAAAACTACTGGAGACCTAAGGTTGGGAAACACTGCTCTAGAATGCTTCATCAGTCTAGGGCAGTGTTTCCCAACCTTTTTTGGGCAAAGGCACACTTGTTTCATGGAAAAAATCTCGAGGCACACCACCATGCCAGATGGGGAAAGGTCACTTTTTACTTATGTAAAAAAAAAATAAAAAAATAGTAACAGCATAGAAGGTAGAGAAGGTAGGACTCGAACCAGTGGATTCACGTTACAATAAAGATTTTGACTAAACATGGGAAAGAACTTTCTGCTGGTAAGGGCTGTTCAACAGGGGAATGGTCTCCCTCGGGAGGTTTTTCCCTTCTTGGAGGTTTTTAAGCAGAGGTGGGATGTCTGTCTGCCATGGATGCTATGGCTGAGATTCCTGCACTGCAGGGGTTGTACAGTACTGGATAGCCCTGGGGATCCCTTCCAACTCTACGATTCTATTAGGATCCCTTTTATAAAAGAGAGAACTTTAATGGCACGGCCATTATTTATTTCGGCTTCTCCCAACGGGGCCACGAAGGATCAGAAAAGCTGAAGAAGAGACCCTTCCTCAGAGGAGGCGGGAGACCACCGGACCCGCCGAGGAGGGGAATCCGGCCGCCTTTCCCTCCAGAGCTTCGCCTTTTGCCCCGGCCAAGTTGCGCCGAGGGCGCCTTGCGGGCTCTGCGTGGCTTCAGGCGGAGCCTAGGAGCCACTTCCCAGCCTGGAGGGCAGGCTGTGCGCGGACCCCGCCACTCTCGGGGCGCGATCCAGACCTGGCTGCCTTCCACGGCCAGCAGAGGTAGGCCGCCGGCTTCTAACCCGGCGGAACTGGGGCGTCCCGGGCGCAGCGCCGCGCTCCCCGCTCCTCCCGCCCCGCCCCCTTCTCCCGGGTGCCCCCTCCCTCCTTTGTTCTCCGGAGCCCCGCCTCCCCCTCTGCCCCAGCTCGCCTATTGGCTCACGCAGCCGCCACTCAGGTGGGGGCCCGCTTTGGCCCCGCTCCCCGGCCGCCGAGAGAGAGTGGGAGCGTGCGGGGCTGGGCTGGGCGGCCGGGCGTCTCCTTCCCTGCGCTGCTTCGGCCGCGTCTGCAGCCGCCGCGGGACCAGGCGGGAGGCCAGTCATGCCCAGACACTGCCAGCCGCTCGGAAGGAGCCGTCGCTCCGCCGGGCAGCGCCTGCCTGCGCGCCCCTCGCTCCCTGCGCCGAGGATGGCGGGGGCGCAGGGCGCAAGGCAGCGCCGGGGCTGCTGGGCAAGCGGCAGATGCTGATGCAGTTTGGGGAATTCCTGTCACAGGGAGCAAGGCAGAAGCGGATGACGGGGCACGTTCCCCGGGGGAGCGGGGCCGGAGGATTAGCCCGACTCGCCCGCCTCCCTCCCACGGCACACTAGGCAACGTCCGGCGGCACACTAGTGTGCCGCGGAACACCGGTTGGGAAACACTGGTCTAGGGGGTGGCAAATAAAGCAGTGAGAAGGGCCAGAGGGGCGTAGAGAGGGAAGACTGGCTGGTGGCAAAACCCTGAGCCTGCATCTTGTACATGGGAAGAGGAAGCAGACATGCAAATGAAGCTCTGTAGGTGCTATGCAGATATTAGGTTGCACCAATATGCTTTAAAATGAGGGAAGGTACCAAATCCCCATCACTGGAAATAGAAAATTTGGCTGTAACCCCTGGTTTGTGTCCATTCCAAATGGATGGAAAATAGGTGGTAGGTGGAAAACTGGAATCAAGAGAAATTAGGTGTATAGTTAAAGCTATGGTTTTCCCAGTAGTGATGTATGGAAGTGAGAGCTGGACCATAAAGAAGGCTGATCGCCGAAGAATTGATGCTTTTGAATTCTGGTGCTAGAGGAGACTCTTGAGAGTCCCATGGCCTGCAAGAAGATCAAACCTATCCATTCTTAAGGAAATCAGCCCTGAGTGCTCACTGGAAGGACAGATTGTGAAGCTGAGGCTCCAATACTTTGGCCACCTCATGGGAGGAGAAGACTCCCTGGAAAAGACCCTGATGTTGGGAAAGATGGAGGGCACAAGGAGAAGGGGACGACAGAGGACGAGATGGTTGGACGGTGTTCTTGAAGCGACCAACATGAGTTTGACCAAACTGCGGGAGGCAGTGGAAGTCAGGAGTGCCTGGCATGCTCTGGTCCACGGGGTCACGAAGAGTCGGACATGACTAAACGACTAAACAACAACAAAGACAGCTCTATGGCTTTCTCTTTACCTTCTTGTATGTAAAGTGAACCTCAGCACTTCCTGACAATTGGTTGGGGGTGGGTCGCTTTCTGTATCGGCTTGTTCACATGTTATATTGAGCAGTTAAATTACCTGCACGTATACTATTATTTGTGTGAAAGAGGCTATCTGTGTTGATGTGTACTATCGTGTACACAGGCTGTGCATCCATTGAAAGTAGCATGTGAATAACTGTGCATCTCAGCTATTTTGTACAGTGTACAGGAACACAGATTTTACTCTTGTTGAAGGTAATTTGTGAATAGCCCTGCTGCTTTGGGTTTGCTTCCTTCCAATCAGGAAGTAAATCTTTGGATGAGCTCGGCTGAGTGTGCATAATTCTTACTCTAAAAGCGAACTGTTTTGTGGGGGTCCAAGGCTGATGCTTCGTGGTTTAATTTGCATCAATAGGAGTATAGCATCTAGATCAAGGGAAGTAATAGTGCCACTGTATTCTGCTCTGGTCAGACCTCACCTGGAGTACTGTGTCCAGTTCTGGGCACCAAAGTTCAAGAAGGACACTGACAAACTGGAACGTGTCCAGAGGAGGGCAACCAAAATGGTCAAAGGCCTGGAAACGATGCCTTATGAGGAACGGCTAAGGGAGCTGGGCTTGTTTAGCCTGGAGAAGAGGAGGTTAAGGGGTGATATGATAGCCATGTTCAAATATATAAAAGGATGTCACATAGAGGAGGGAGAAAGGTTGTTTTCTGCTGCTCCAGAGAAGCGGACACGGAGCAATGGATCCAAACTACAAGAAAGAAGATTCCACCTAAACATTAGGAAGAACTTCCTGACAGTAAGAGCTGTTCGACAGTGGAATTTGCTGCCAAGGAGTGTGGTGGAGTCTCCTACTTTGGAGGTCTTTAAGCAGAGGCTTGACAACCATATGTCAGGAGTGCTCTGATGGTGTTTCCTGCTTGGCAGGGGGTTGGACTCGATGGCCCTTGTGGTCTATTCCAACACTATGATTCTATGATTCTATGATTCTAATTTGGGAGAGGGTGAAAATGTGGTTCTGCTGTTAGATTTTTAGGGAAAAACCTCTCTTGGAGCAATCATTTGGATAAACTTTTCAAGCCTATTGCTGCATGATCGCACTGGTACATTTACATGTGTGTGTAGTCTAATGAACTGTTGCTGGTAAACAAGGGCAATTGCCAATCAGCAAGATCGAGTTTGAGTCCTGAGGTTGTATGCTTGCTGGAGTGCCTGGGCAGTGCATTTCTGAAGGCCTTGGTAACCTGTCAGGAAAGTTTAAGATTAAAGAACCAGTTTCCCAGTGACACACTTTCAGGAGCAGGAGTCTATCTCACTTGAATGCTTAGGTTTAGTTGCACCCTGCTGTGACGAGGTCAGAAAGAGAGGGTGACATAGATGTAAAGCGTTCAGGCCCTAGGGGATTTCGATCCGCAAACACAACACACGTCTGTGCCTAGGTTTACATGGCTGATTTCAAGCAAATCACTTCTCTCTCTGGGAGTGAATGTAGTAAAACACTTTCAACCCCAGTCAGGTAAACATCAACTTAGGCAGCAATCTATATACTGTTACTTGCGAGTAATCCGAATTGAACTCAGTGGGACTTAACTCTGAGTTGATATGCATAGGACCACAGATGGAGTATCACTGGGTTGCTAAGTCCCTTACAAAGCACTCATATTCCCAAATGATCACACAAGGAAATGGCAGGACTTTAATCTTTAGAATACAAAAAGTATCTACCATTTTGTAGTTTACAAAAAAAGAAAGGTCTCAGTTTCTTGAAGTCCTTTAACAATCTAGTTCCTGAATAATCTTCTTCATTGGAATCTTTGCCAAGTAAGATTGTCTTCCATGTCTTCTCATGGCCAAGTAAGATTGTCTTCCATGGACACGGTCTGAACAAATAAAAAAAATTGTCCAGTACCACCTTGGAGACCAACTAAGTTTGTTCTGGGTATAAGCTTCCGTGTGTATGCAGACTTCTTCAGATATCTTGGAGCGGTCTGAACAGTGTAAGTGACTGCATTTTTTGGAGACAACAGTTGATGGAATCTTTCAAAGAGTTGGAGATGGCGTTTGTGAGTTGTCCATGTTTCACAAGCGTATAGTAAAGTTGGTAGTACAAAAGCTTTCTAAACAAGCATTTTGGTTTCCCTGCTAATGTCCCAGCCCGCAAACACCCTGCACTTCATTTGGGAGAAAGCTGCACTTACAGAGCTCAGGCGATGCCGGATTTTGGCATCAATGTCGGGCCTTGTGGAAAGATTGCTGCCCAGGTAGGAAAAGTGATTGACACTTTCCAACTGGTTCTGCCCCCTGGATAATAGGTTTCACATTAGTCCTAGTTTTATTTCCTAGTAGCCAACAATGGATGTGACACTAACGGTTCAATCCTATACTTATATACCCAGTGGACTACTGCGTCCAATGGATCTTACTTCTAGGTAAGCAGGCATGCACAGGCTTGCAGCCCCTCCAAATCTACATACCCTAATAAAATAAAACTTTCCATTCCACAGTATGAAGGCACTAAAAATAAACCCAGTCACTGTCTGAGGCGGAGAAGGAAGCTATCACATACTAACTCAGCTATCAAACACTTCCAAGTAGTTAAAACACAAAAACAACCTATTATCACATTATGTAAGATGCTTATAAGAGGGAGCATACTTTGTACATAGAAGGTCATTCCTCAGCATCTCCACTTAAAATACGGGTTACCAACCTCTTTAGGTGTGATGGATTTTTGAGCAAATTCCGTGGGCACCACCCTGTTTGCACGCTTTCTCTCTTCCTGATGTGTGAGAGAGAAAGTGTACAGACATTTTACTTTTCCAAGGGATCTGGGTAAAAGTCTGATTCAGTAGAATGAACCTGGGCCTTGAAAAACAGAGCTAAAAGAGGAAGTGGGAAGAGCGTCACTCTTCCAACTTCCTCCTTCAGCTCTGTGCTTTTCAAGGGGTGGGGAAGGTATCTTATGACTAAGGGGGCAATGACTGGTAGGGTAGGGTAGCAACCATCCCACTCCTCCCCCCCATATTTTTTTTTGCAAGCAGCCATGAGAGAAGACAGCTGCATGACATTATATGTTTATGTTGGGAAGCTGGAATCTTATCAGGAAGCCTGGATTGTAGTGCAGATTTCAGTCTTCACATTTATCCTTCTAGTCATCAATACTGGTACAGTGGTGCCCCGCAAGACGAATGCCTCGCAAGACGGAAAACTCGCTAGACGAAAGAGTTTTCCGTTTTGGAGGTGCTTCGCAAAATGAATTTCCTATGGGCTTGCTTCGCAAGACAAAAATGTCTTGCGAGTTCCTGCGGATTTTTCCCCCTTTCCCCCCTTTTTCTAAGCCGCTTATCAGCTGATCCGATAAGCCGCTAAAAGCCGCTAATAGCGCTAATCCGCTAATCCATCAATGGGCTTGCTTCGCAAGACGAAAAAACCGCTAGACGAAGAGAATCACAGAACGGATTCTTTTCGTCTTGCGAGGCACCACTGTATGTTGAATTCCACAGGCAATCGCCCACCTGGTTACACATGCAGTTGAAAGGTATGTGGAGACCAGCGGCTGCAGACGAGAGAAAGCTCTTTGTAATTGCCAAGCACTGATCTACAAATGCTACAAAATATTTTATGTCTCTTCTGTTTTAGACTATGCACATTTTCATAACAGGATTAGGGATGTTTGCAGATGGGATAGAGGTCGCATCAGAGCAGTGGAGTGGTTCCATCGCTTGCCTGAAGGCGTTGCTGGCTATAGCTGCCTCTGAGATTTGGCAGTCTGAGAGTGGTGTGTGCGCATGCTTTTCCATGAGCCGTAATCCAGCGATAATTCGCCAGAGCAAGAGAGAAGCCCACCAACTGTTAATAAATTTAATTATCTCCTCCGCACATAAACCTGTCTAGACTCTGTAAGAGATTAAGGAAGATCTCCCTCCCCTTCTCTTCTTGATATATTTGCACGAGAAGTGAATTTGCTGTCAGTGTGGGATCAGGAAGATGGAATCAGCAGCTGGTTGCTCATGTCATCACCAGAATCCTAGTTGTGGAAAACACTGTGGATCCCACTGTTGCTGCACTTGGCTGAATAATACCCTTCTTTCGTATAGTGCCCTTTCAGGGGTGAGGAATCTTTTTAACCCTAAGGGCCACATTCATGTGGGAGAGACCTCCTAGGGGCCACATGAAAGTACAGTTGGGGCAGTGGTGAAAAGTGGGAAAAGAAATGTGATTCTTTCCATTGTACAGTAGTCATGTAAATATAGGAAGGTTATTATTTGTATTTTTGTTGTTGTCATGTTTTACTGATTTTGTTAGCTGCTGGGGGGGAGGGGGGCTTTTAAAGGACAAAACGGTGTGATATACACACACACACACACACACACACACACACACACACACTAATAGTCATAATAATAATGCTTCTGAACATGAGAGTTCCATTTAGTAATCTTTCATGAATTTGTCTCAGGCCTGGCCCTTCGCTCCCCCAGCACATGCTGCCATTAATGAAATTCTGCATCCCCATTTTACTTCAATTATCTAATATTTCATGGCCAAACCAGCTCCAGCAGCTACTAGCCTGGGAGCTATAGACTAGGAATTTCACACAGGCATGGAATTGTTTGTCAAGTGAGTTGGTTGGCAGAGGGAGGATGGAGTACTCTGTCTTTTTTCTGCACCTAACACAGAACTCAAACTCCCCTTCCTCCTGGCCCTGTTTGGAAATGCAGCTCTTCATCCCTGTGCCTTCCCTTTACAAAGTTAGATTCAATATTGGTTCATCTACTTCAATCTAGTCTACTTCAGAGATAGAGCTAACAGGCTAACCTCCAGGTGTTGATGCACCCCAGCTCCCATCATCCCTGACAGTGTGGACTGGGATTGGGACTTGATGCAAAGTCCCTGTTACTGATGACTGAACAGGTGACTTCATGTAAGTAAAAAAAATATGTTCTCCCACTAGGTTGTGGGCCCTCTCCTTTATGCAAGGTGGGTGGAGCTAGATCCCCAAGTGATCCTTTCCATTTTGCATTCCAAATTTCTTGTTTCCTCTTAAGTGGCTCGTGCTTCTTGGCAGGGAGAATGGAGAATACATTTTTCATGGACTGGGCACAATTCTTTAACTTGCTAACTTGGCCCACATTGTTTTTGAGATTCTGTCACTTCATTATACAGTGGTGCCCCGCAAGACGAATGCCTCGCAAGACGGAAAACTCGCTAGACGAAAGGGTTTTCCGTTTTGGAGGTGCTTCGCAAAACGAATCTCCTATGGGCTTGCTTCGCAAGACGAAAATGTCTTGCGAGTTCCTGCGGGGGTTTTTTCCTTCCCCCCCTTTTTCTAAGCCGCTAGGCCGCTTATCAGCTGATCCGATAAGCCGCTAAAAGCCGCTAATAGCGCTAATCCTCTAATCCGTCAATGGGCTTGCTTCGCAAGACGAAAAAACCGCTAGACGA
This sequence comes from Podarcis vaucheri, assembly GCF_965113315.1. NCBI lineage: Eukaryota > Metazoa > Chordata > Lepidosauria > Squamata > Lacertidae > Podarcis > Podarcis vaucheri. The sequence goes on along the minus strand of NC_138760.1, from coordinate 108,242,399 downwards.
AGAGAATCACAGAACGGCACCACTGTAGTTCTTTCTTAGTCGGCATTGAAATGTAGAAGTATTAAGCTGTGTGCTATTTCCCCTTTTCGCTTCAGAATGTTGTTTTGAATAGCTGGTTAGTATATTCTTGCTTTACAGTGCCAGGCCGCCACAATGAAATGCATGGTCAACTTCCCATCTGTGATGGGAAAGAGTCTCGTTTATATTCCTGCACATATGGCCTGAAATAATACCAATTGTCGCTTTCAGCATGACAAAGATGTTCTATTCTTTCCAGAGTGTGTAGCTTGAAATGCATATTAATGTTGATGGAGTTGTGCTAGTATGTGAGATCACATATATTTAAGATGCTGCTGAAATCTTAATCAAGTGAGGCCTGGTTGCTCATGTTTGGTGAGGTAGAGTTGAGGTTCAGGATACAAAGAGAAGACATGGAATTTCCCTGACCGTCACTTTGTAGCTGGACCCACTGCTGAAATGGTAAGCTATCTCTGGAAAGGGAAGATGCTGTTTGCGTCTTTAGCAAAAGGAACTGTTTGGGCCGGGGGTGGGGAGCCAAAAAAGTAAACATTAACTCTGTGCCCAAGCAAGAAATGTGTCCCTTTTAGGGGGATCCTGAGCTCTCTATATAAGGGTTGAGGGTCAGCGACTGGGAGTTTGGGGTTCAAAACTGCCCTGCCTCCTATTGACAACCTCAACACAAATAGGTGGTGTTTGCGGCAACAGAACTTGCCGGCGGGCAGTTTTGCAGAATGGGAAGCCTGTTGCTGACCTGTGGGCTGATAGGTGAAAACGGCAGCATTAAAGAAGCATTCACTTGTTCTTTCTGCAATACTAATGAAAAATAATGTAGCTTCCAACACTTCCTCGGTTTTATTGGCTTGCAGAATTAAAAAGAGTTGAGAGGAGAAAGCTAAATATCAAACAGATGTTGCAGTGTGTTTGGCCACCAAACGATGGGCAAACAAAGAGATGGATGCAGCAACCTTATCATCATTAAGAAGGATTTTCTGTACTGGGTGCCAAAAATTAAGTAATTTTTTTATTATATTTTAAAATCCTATTTGTTTGGGATTATGCTGAATAATTATGCATATGTTCAAATATTATAAGTAATACATCCTTCTGGAAGTCTGTAGACATATGTTCAAATATTGCACCATTTACTCTGTTTCCTTCATTCGTTTTTCGAAAACGTTTTGGAAAAGGAATGGAAGAATAAAAGGACGGAAAGGTTGTTAACATTTGAGTAGGTAGGTGAGCTTCCTAGGTAGGGGCACAGGCTTGCCCATACAGTGGTACCTCGGGTTAAGTACTTAATTCGTTCCGGAGGTCTGTTCTTAACCTGAAACTGTTCTTAACCTGAAGCACCACGTTAGCTAATGGGGCCTCCTGCTGCTGCCGTGCCGCCGGAGCACGATTTCTGTTCTCATCCTGAAGCAAAGTTCTTAACCTGAAGCACTATTTCTGGGTTAGCGGAATCTGTAACCTGAAGTGTATGTAACCTGAAGCGTATGTAACCTGAAGCGTATGTAAGCCGAGGTACCACTGTATTAGTAGTGATGGAAGGGACAGAAAGTTGCTGTAGATAACTCCATTGAAATCCCAATGAAATCTTTCCTTCTCTGGAATGCAGGACAGTGTCAGTCTGTTTACCTCCAGCAAGGTAGCTGCATTACATGCATTGGACAATGGAACCTGACCATGGTTAGTTCTGCCCAGCTCCTTCACCAGCCTCCCCATTTCCCCCTACTGTAAGTTTCTAATGTTAAGTTAAAGTTCTAGTGGTATTAAATACAATGCACTGGTTCATCAGTCCCACATAGCCATGTATTTTGAATTCTGGTCTGGAGATCTTAAATAAGGTTCGCTGCAGTCTGGTGTTTCCAAGGTGTTAATATTGGTGCATAATACCCGTCTAAGGTTTAGAAAACATTAAAGTGTGTTCTACCACCTAATTTTAAAAAGGAAAATGTGCATGTTTAGAAGGCAGAGATAGCATACCGGTAAGTTGTTCGATGACATTTAATAGATGAATTCGTTTCCAACAGAGAAGCATTGCATGAAGATGCCTTGCACAGAAATTTTATATATTTGTAACTAGATATACAAAAATTACCATGTTTAGAGCATTAAATGGATATTTATGTTATATTTATATAATTTTTAACTTCTGTCAGATGTCAATGCTGCTATGTTGCAGAAGGCATTGAAAGCTGTGGATAAAAGGCTGGATACCAGGGTGAACAGTGTTTTAGAGCAGCACAGTGCCGCGGACCCTCACATGGAATTAAGTCCCGCTGAATTTAATGCAGCTTATTTCATGGTGTTCAAAGGACTGCAACCTAGGCTAAATTAGTGCTGGAGGGAGGACATAGCTAAAGTTTAGCATGGCTTCAGTGTTTTATGATTAGTGCAATGTTTAAGCAGTGTAAGATTGTGATTACACAGAACACTTGCTTAAGAGCAAGTTCTGCTGAGTTCCTTGAGACTTACTTCCGAGTAAGTGTATTGGGATTGAGCTAGACTATGCCCTTCCGCTTTCCTGCATTTTGCAAAATGCATGTTTTAGGTCCCGACCACAAGCAAGGCGCAAAAATTGCACTTGGCCAAGAACAGTGAATCAGCAAACTTCATTTGTAAGTTGTAAGGATTTCTGGAAAATGCTGATTTCTTCCCGGATGTGCATAATTTGTGATTGTGTGTGTGTGTGTAGAGGATGTTCTAAAATTAACCTGGAGCCTCACTAGATACATTAACTAGATTTTCAAGCAGTATAATGCCCCTTCTAAGTGTGTTTAAAAACCACAATGATTGCTAATATTATTATGGGATGTAGTACGCAGTACTATACAAATACAGTCGTACCTCGGGTAAAGTACTTAATTCGTTCCGGAGGTCCGTTCTTAACCTGAAACTGTTCTTAACCTGAAGCACCACTTTAGCTAATGGGGCTTCCTGCTGCTGCTGTGCCACCGGAGCATGATTTCTGTTCTCATCCTGAAGCAAAGTTCTTAACCTGAAGCACTATTTCTGGGTTAGCGGAGTCTGTAACCTGAAGTGTATGTAACCTGAGGTACCACTGTATTATGGCTTCCAGATTTGCTGGCTGCGGTGCAGCAAGATCATACCTTTTAAGTGGAGAGTTTGCCTTCAGAGTCAAGTTCTGTCTTCCCTCCTTGTTGACACCTGAGGTAAAAGATTTCAGGACCTACCCTATTCCTGTGACTATGATTTCTTTCCATTGTTGTTAATACTGAATTTTAAATCATTGTAACCTGCCCTGGAACCTGCTAGTGAAGGAAGGGTAATAAACTGAAGAAGAGTAATCATCATAATAATTGAAAGTAAACAAAGATGCCTGCATATTGGAGGAAAATGATCTGGCCTTAGGACAGGCAAACATATTTGAAGTTTTATGATGAAGGAAGCAAACACATTAGAGAGTAGAATGCTGTTCTTCTGTCTTTGGGACAGCTGGGCTTTGTATGGCTTTGCCTATTGAGTCTTCTGATTCCCTCTATTACCTTAACAGACCAGTCAGGGTAGGATTTGGAGAAGTAATTCCATACACAGAAATGGGGGAAGCCCATAGCCCCACCCTTATTTAAGGTGAACAAAGGCAGGCACTTAAGATTTACCTCCCTTTCCGTTCTAACATTGGAACTGGGACTATAGAAGTCATCACTGATTATCCAAAACAATCACACACTCCATGGCAGCCTTCCTTGTGTTGCATACTACTTCTGCTAGAGGTGTTGATCATCAGCTGTCTCTCACTAGAAGTTAAAATAAATACTGTTTCGTGCTGTGTTAGTCTATGCAACTGCAGCTCGTATGTGTGGGTTGCCACTTCACTATTTTTTTTTTTTGGCGCATGTTGCCGTTTCTTGACTAAGTGTGACAGCAATTTGGCTCTCAAATCCTGCATTAGCGTCTCTCTCTCTCTCTCTCTCCCCTCCCCCTCCCCCTATGCTAGATTTGCAGAGCTCTCTGTTGTCTTTGTGTAACGGGGAGTGACCATTTCTATGCCTATCATGTGGCTCTCATGCCCGCAGGAAACAGCAGAATCTGGGGTGCTGCTAGAAATTCTACACCATCCATAATGCATGAAGCGGATAAAGCACTGTTTGCTCGGAAACGTTATCTACCTTCCTGTGGTTGCCTCTCCCCCCCCCCTTCATTTTGATCAATTCAAGCCTTCTGCAAAAAACGTTTCCCTGGAAATGCGTGTTGTAGACTTTCAGTGGTACGTAAACGTGGGCATCAACCTACAATCAATGGTAAATGTAACTGTGTGCCCTAAGTGCGCAGAGCAGCAAACACTTAACAGGCTAAAAGCCCTCTCAAATCCTATGCTATTGTGTGTGAGGGATATTTATGGCTTTTCTGGGTGTGAGAACAATATGCGGCACATTAGTGCCAGGCGGCATGGAATCCCTTAGGGTCACCTAATGTGGTATATGAAGGTTGAAGCAGCTGCATTGTATGGGACTCTCAGCAGTGTGCAGAGCTTCTGTACTTAAACCCTGTGGAAAGTCAGATGAGGCCATAATTATAATTATATTTTGATCTCGTACCTGCAGAATGAAGGGCACTTTAGTTTCACCCAGTAATGTCTTCCATTGTTCATTCAGGCTGATTCAGATACTTGCCATTTATCATTACGGATTCACAGGGGCTCTTCAGATAATGTTTTCTCTCTTAGGCATCCCTGTCTTTCCCCTCTATCTCTAGTTGTTCTCTTAGTGCAGGGAAGGGGAATCTGTGGTCCTCCATGTCTTGTTAAATTCCATCTCCCATGAACCCCAGCCAGAATGATCAGGAGTGATGGGAGATGGTGTCTGGATTCCCCAACTGTTGAGAGAGGCCCCACCCATTTTAATGGATTGATTAATTTCAGATCAATTAATTGATTACTCTTAGATTCCCCACCCATTTCAGTGGCTCCCTCTGCTGCCTAAGATTCCATGAGACCAGCTTATATTTGTACTCACCAAAAAAATATTAGCTGATTCTAGAAACTACCTATGATTGGTCCACTGCCGCCATTCCTTCCCTGCCACTGCTCACATTGTCCTAATACTACTCGTGTGTTATAGTGGTGATGATGAGTGAAGGCAAATACAGTTTATGACATGGCAGACTCTCTTTCCACTGGGTGGGGGAAGAAAGAGAGGATGGTTTTCAACTTAAGTTTTACTCTGAGTAGGCACACTGAAATTATTAAACGTAACTAAGTTAGTTGCAGGTAGGTAGCCATGTTGGGTTGCTGTAGTCAAAACAACAACAACAAAATTATAACTAATTTTTTTATAACTAAGTTAGGTCCATTAATTTCAACGGAGTAAAACTTCATTGAATACTATGCAGTGTGTTTGTGTGTTATACACAGTACTGTTGTGTGATCTCACCCTCAGTTGCCAGTTGGTTTCTGGGTTTCATTTGAGGAGCTCACATTGGTGTTTAAAGTCCTAAATGATGTAGGACATTCCAAATATTGGAGAGAACACCTCCTTTGCTAAGGACCTTCCTGGGTAATACGGTTGGCAGAGGGGCGTCCTCTGGTTGTTCTCCTCTCTCAAAAGTTTGAGGGGCGGCAGGACTAATCACATTTTTCTCTACATCATAAGGTTTTTAAAAACAGGTGTCCACCCATTTCAAAGTACATTTGAAGCACTGAGCAGTGAACTTAATCTATCCAAGTATTTGTAGTTAATTAGTTTAACTGCTCTAGGTTAATTGATCTGGAGGAGTAAAGCTTTGGATTAACACAGGATTGGGAGAAAGTTTACAAAGACACATGGGGGGGGAGAGAGTGGGGTATTTTATTGTGCTTTTACCTTCACTTTCATTAAAACAAAGAGGTGCATTAAGTGCCTGCAAACTAGTTAACCTTTCTCCTTCGAATGCAGTTGGATGATGATAATGTTGTGCTTTGAAGATGGAGTTCTGAACTGAACGAGTACAGAACTGAACTGCAACTGACATACAAGCTGTGAGTTGCATCCAAGAAACTTTGTGCAAGAGGAACAACTTCTGCTTGCACAATGGAACCTCCTCCTCCCTTATCCCTGAATCTAGTCTGAAGGTTTCCCTACCCAGCCAGTGCATGGGGGGGGGGGGCGCAATTGGAGGGCATTCAGAGGGAGGGAGGAATTCCGTTTCATGAGGGGATGTTCTGCTCATGCAATGATTTTGTTGAGTCCATACCTTGTCTTCTGCTCATGGTGGATTTGATTTAAATCAAATCGATTTAAATCACAATTTAAATCATTAGTAAGTCTTGATTTAAATCACTAGTCAGTAAGACTTGATATAAATCACATTTTTTTTACAGAAAGACTCATTCTTGCTAGTAGAATCTTAATATTTACAACCAGAAGAAGGTTTAATTTTTGAAATATTGAATTTTCAGAGTAGTTTTTACAGTTATATCAGAAATTACTGATTTGGTTATATCCTTTAGAAATATATTGACAGATAATTATAAATTTATTGTGAAGTTTAATAAGTTAACTGTTTATATTTGGACAACTTTTCTGCTGTACTTTATTGGAAGGAGAAAAATAATCATTTTCTTAATAACAATTTAAACAATTTATTTAGCTAAAACAATAACATTATAGCATATGTATCCATGTTTGTTAACTGATGTGGTTAAAACGCTTTAAAAAAACAACAACCTTAAACTGAGTTTTAGCACGCATGAAAAACTTAAAACAAATCCTTATTTCCTGATGAATAGCCTTTGGACTATAATGTAACTTAAACAGAAAACAATCTTTAAAAAGATTTTTCCTCCAAAAGCATTTTATTTTAAAAATCCAATTTTAAAAAAATAAATCTGATTTAAATTCTTTTAAAAATCTGATTTTTTTATTTGTTTTTTATCATTGATTTTTTATCCACCCTACTTCTGCTGCATGACATATACTAATCGTAACTTGTTCTGGGGTGACGCATGAAATGTACATAGTGAAGTAAGGCTGATCTCTTGTGTTGATACCTTATTCTACAGCATTTTGATAGTATTTCCCCTGGGTCACAGCCAATAGAAGGAAAACCCAATATGAGAGGGTTTGCTAAATGCATAAATATTGGTCCATTTAAAAAAAAAAGACGACAAAACCATGACAGAATACATGGACAGAACAGAGTGTGGGGGTTTAATCTAGGTGAACCGGTAAAAAAAAAGTGATCTGTATCTGAGGGCAAAGAGGAGTAATGCTAAAGCCAGGTTTGGACAAAAGGTGGAGTAGCATTTGAAAGGGAAGCATTAACAGGTAGACAGAAAGAGAAGCATTAACAAGACACAGTTCCTGCTTTTCACAGAGCTCAGAAACATTTGAAATTTATGTGTACAATCTGGAAGACCTTTTACCTATAGCCCACCTGTGTGATTTCCTGCCATTTAGTGTCATGGAAAAGATCCTCTGTATGTGCTCAGAAGCACTACTTATTCGTACTCTCACATTACTTCGTTGAATTTCAGCATTTAAAATAGATTCTGGGGCTAAGCTGGTGTGGTGGTCTACACGAAGGAAAGTGGTTTTCATCTTGGGGGGGAAAAGGGGTTATCTAGGAAGCCGAAGTAGCAGCAATCACACTTGTTAGTCTTTTGGCACGACAGCTGATCAGTCCTGAATTGTTATATTGACCTATTTGTAATTAGGCAGCTAAGCCATTAGACAAAGACTGGGTAAAAATGAAAATGTAAAAATGATTAGTTCAGGCTGCATTGGTCGTGGTGGTACCATTTTTGCCTGCCACACAAAAATCCAGGGTTTGGTTCCTGACCAGTGCAGCTCAGATTTTGGAGAAGGGGTGTAGCCCAGTGGTTAGAGCAACTGCTTTGCATGCAGAAGCAATCACCAGCATCTCCAGGTAGGGCTGTGCAAGTCTGCCTCTGCAGCCCTGGAGAGCTGCTGTCAGTCAGAACTGAGCTCGATGGACCAAGGTTTTGAGTTGGTACAAGGCATCTTCCTGCGTTCTTGTCATGTGCGGTCCATCTCATTCAGCATCATTCTTCCTGTTATAGCCAACCGGTTGCTCCCAGGAAGTCCTCAGGCAAGATGAAAGGTAATCGCTTGCTCCTGCTATCCTTCCCTGCAACAGATAGATACTCAATAGCACACCGCTACTAATCTTGGGAGGTGGCACTGAACCATCATAATTTATAGCCATTGATGGACAGAGTCTCCATAAATTTGTCTTAATCCCCCCTTAAAGATATCTAGAGCCTTATTTGGGTGTTGTTATAAGGCAGCTTCCTATGTACAGTGCAAATGTCTGAAATGGAAGAGTATTTGTGTTCCTTTTCCAACAAGCCTTTTGAGTGGATATTTTTACCCTGGTCCAGATCGGACTCGGAATTGTTTTTTTCATTGTTGTTGTTCTATTGTTAAGTCTCTTCAGGATGTTTTGTGGGAAGCCCTTCATGAGTGAAATAAACGCGCAATAAAATATAATGTGCACATAGATCTTGGCTTCCATTCAGAAAAGGCATAAGAGAGCTTTTTCTGTCCAGGGACCACATTCACATCTGGGCAATCTTCTGAGATTCTCATACCCGGTGATTGGTGGGTGGGGCAGAGGCAGAATTGGGCAACGCAATGGAAGTAAATGTTACTTTGTACAGAAATCTAGTTGTTGTACTTGCACACTCCTTTCCAGACAAGCAGGAGGCATTCTCAAAGTACATGGACACATTTCAGCCAGGCAGGAACACTCAGGATATGAAGATGGTGTGTGGCTTGATGGACAGTTCTCAGGACCAGAAAGCATTCAAGGGCCACATTCAGGCCCTAGGTTCCCCACCCCTGGTTTGAAGTATCATCAAATCTAGTAGCAGGGGATCTCACAAATTAACGATGAGCTGTACAAAGAGAGAGAAGAGGGAATGCATCTCGAATATCCCGCCAATGCGTTTTTATCAGATGACCCCCAGTACTAGTATTACAGGATGGGGGGGGGTACTTTCTCTACAATGTGCATTTTATAAACCGCTGTCCCGTCCCGTCCCCTCCCCACTCATCAGATCTTGATTTAGATAATTATTTTTTTTGCAGAAAAACTTGTTCTTGCTGGTAGAATCTTAATATTTACAACCAGATGAAGGTTTCATTTTTGGAATAATAGATTTCCAGAGTAGTTTTTACAGTTATAGCAAAAATTACTGATTTGGTTATACTATGAGAAATACAAAAACAGGTAATTATGAAATTATTGTTTATATTTGGACTTTTCTGCTTTACTTTATTGGAAGGAGAAAAATAATCATTTCCTTAATAACAATTTAAACAATTTATTTAACTATAACAATAATAGTATAGCATATGTATACTTGATGTGGGTAAACGATTTTTTTACTACAAAAAAAAAAACACCTTAGACTGAGTTTTAGCACAAATGAAAAACTTAAAACAAATCCTTTTTTCCTGATGAATAGCCTTTGGACTATAAATGTAACTTAAATAGAAAACTATCTTTAGAAAGATTTTTCCTCCAAAAGCATTTTATTTTAAAAATCTGATTTAAATTTTAAAAAGACTCGATTTTTTTTTTTAAAAAAAATCATTGGTTTTTATCCACCCTGATTTCAAACATCTGGGCTCGGTGACTGAATCACTGTCTTCTAAACAACAGCACTGTGAATGGACAGGTAAGAACATGCACCAAACTGAAAAGATTGAGCAGGCCTATGGTTAAAAATTGTGCGTCAGATGGTTGAATCGCAGCAGCAGAATTACTCCGTGATGAAGAGGAATTCAAAATCTTAAAAACAAAACAAACAAAAAACAATATTGCAATCGCCTCTACGTAGTTCCACCCTTCTTTCAGACATCGCGATATAGCGCGACGTTTGGCTGGTGATGTCATGATGTTGAAAGCCAGGTATCTCCCAGCCCTAGCGTTCAGAACCAGGCAGAGGGCCTTCTTGGTAGTGGTGCCTGCCCTGTGGAACGCCCTCCCAGCAGATGTCAAGGCAATAAGCAACTATCTGACTGTTTACGGAAGTTTTTAACGTTTGATGCTGTATTGTGTTTTTAATATTTGGTTGGAAGCCACCCAGAGTGGCTGGGGAAACCCAGCCAGATGGGCAGGGTATAAATAATAAATTGTTGTTGTTGTTGTTGTTGTTATGGAGGGGCTAAAGAGGCTAATATCAGAATTTACTGTGTAAGGATCTTAAACGTATTATGGTGAATCCTTTTTTCTTTTTTTTTAAAGCAATTTAGTAAAGGTTTAGTACACTCTGACCAAGGGATAATCCGTTCTGGGGATGTAACCTTGGGTGGACTATAGAAAGCGGTGAGTTTCGAATAATGGCTGCACAATCTCATAACATTTGTGTACCCCGTATTCAGTAGTGGGCTGTGCTGTTGACTTGACCTGCCCTCCCTGCCAACGTTGTGGTCCACAGTACTGGGAGTGGCCTAGCCAGGCCTCCATGTGCTCCTGCCATTGTCACTGCCTCCGCCACCAATGTTGGGCTTTAGATGAAGGGAAGCAGGAGGGTGGAGGGTTGGCAATGTTTGTTTGTTTGTTTGTTTGTTTGTTTGTTTGTTTGCGGATAGACGGGTTGGGAGAAAAACAGGAGCAGAGGCAGCAACCCCCAGTATCCTTATATGTGATGGGGGAACACTCTCATGAAAATAAAACTTTCGTCATTCTCCAGTTTGCTTCGTTTATTTTTGAGGAGAACATTATTTATTTTTATTTTATCTGTTTCCGAAAAAAACACCCCAAACCCAAACATAAGCCTCTTCACTGCTTTTTTAATTAGTTAAGCCACATAGTTCCAGACTTTCTAGGTTTATACACAAACGAGAAAATAACTTGAATAGAATGATGGCGCCCATTTTCTGCAACGCTACCGCCAGATTAGATTATTTGCCGTATCAGAGTTCTTATTCCCTTCGGAACAGTAGCTAGAAGAGAGTTTGGAGGAAGTGGCAGAATGGTCTCTTCATCTGAAGTTTTATCACTATGCAACAGGTTGCTTTCATTTTTATCATTTCCTGGGTTGACAGCACCCCATGATAGCAAAGAATATTGCTTTGCTTTCTTTAATTATTTTTGTTTAATGTAGAAAGGGGAACGACTTCATTTTTCCTTTTCCTTTTTCATAAAAATCAAATGATGAAATTTAAAAAATAAATAAATAAGAGGAACCTTAATTGGTTTTATCACCGTTCCCCAAAGGTTACTCTGTGAATATTGCTCAGTACTGCTTGTCATACTTTCTTGCTTGACACTTAATGAGATCTCAGAAGAAAATCACAGAAAAAATGTGCCTCTGAAGTATTTTCAAGATGTTTGCTATCTTGAAGTAAAAATATGTTGCACTACTCCAATCATTTATTAGCTGGATTCACTCCACCACACAAGCTTTTTATCTGAAATTGCTATAAGCTGTAATGTAAAGCATGTTACTTGCACATCTCTAATTGGCAGAATATTTATTTGGTGCATATTAAACTCAAGACGGGCCTGGTTTTGAAGGAATATTTATTGCTTTGAATCTTGGTACTTTCAAAATGTAAGGGTTGCTGTTTTATATATATATATACACAGACACACACACCCCACCCCTACCTTTCATTCCCTTGCTGAGGCTAATCAAAAATGCACCTGTTTGTTGCTTTATTATTAAAACTCCTTCCAAGTGTTGCTAATCAAAGTGCATACGGCAGTGAGGTATTATAAATCAGGAATGTTAGCAAAGCTGAGCCTTCAGTATAAATTATAGTTTGGTACAGAAAATGAAAATGGAATTTTCATTAGTCAGGCTTAACATTTTACTGTTTCAATGTCGCTGGAAGTCTTGTTGTACTATGTAGATGCAGGAACTTTTCCACAATGAGAACGAGCTAGACTGAGTCTTTTTCTTTCTTTTCTTTAAGAGATGTCATTGTTTTGCCATGTCCGGGGATGCAGCTACTCACAAGCTTTTGTTTTAGAGTGTAAGACCTACCACAGTTTAGTTTAATGTTCTCCTTGTGCCACGTCTGAACAGTGGGAATACGTATAGAGGTGTTCGTGGTAGGTGCTCTCAGCTTTACTCCTCAATTCCTCTTCCACAGGGCCCAAACCACAGTATATTTGGCAGAGACTTGGATGTAATGCTATGTATACTTATTTGTGAGTTGCCAGAAACCACAGGAGGGGAGAATTCTGTTGTGCTTCAGCCATACTTGTGGACTTGGCCACTGTGAGAACAAGATGCTCTCATGATTGCTTGCTTATTGGTGTAAGCCCCATTGATCTGAATGAGATTTAGTTCCAAGTTAGCAATGCACAGACAGTGAGGTTTCACAGAAAACAATTCTGGCTAAACACGCAGATACACACACTGATGCCACACACTTCTCTTAAATATCTGTAAAGATGAAAATATATTGATTGCTGCAGCTGTTCTTTAAATTGCCGCTGTATTAAGGAAGTTAGTCTTAATTCCCAAGCTGAATGTGCTGTTTGCTTTCTTCATTTACATTAAATGTAAATTGGAAATGAATCCTGTGAATGCCTTGGACTTGCGTTGCATAATAAGCATGAGTAATACCACTCTAGAACCCCCAAGGATGCCTGCAGGGTCCTGTTGCTCAGCCAATGTACATACGCATGCTCAGTCCACAAGTGTTGCCTGTGTCTTGTTTGTTTCTGCACAAAATTTCACCACATGACGCATTGTGTGTCGCAGTGACAGCAGAAAGTGTGTATTTGAGTTGTCCTGGATGCCTGTCCTTGTTTGCTCTTAGTGCCATTGATGGTTATGCTTCGATGTCACCATGACCTTGGGCTGCCCATCAGCAATGTCACAATCGCTCTGTTTTCTGTTGGCTTAGTTCTTTCGATCTTACAGGGAAGCTTGGGACATATGCAATTCCGTATCTTTCAAGTCCAGGCCTCTGTGTATCAAATGGGGATGATAGCGATATCACTAAGACATTGAAGTTTGACCTGGTTTAGTTTCAGTGCTAATGGGCATGCAAGAATTTGTTCAATATGCAGTTACACACAAACATTTGTGCAGGTGTCAGTTTTGGTCTGGAATTCAGAATTCAGCTTGCTGGGCCTCACCCCATAATCATGTACAGTACAACTTTATAACTCGCACTGCTGTGGAGATAGGCTTGGAAAGTGTGTGGGCTCTTTCTAATTACAGTGGTACCTCGGGTTAAGTACTTAATTCGTTCCGGAGGTCAGTTCTTAACATGAAACTGTTCTTAACCTGAAGCACCATTTTAGCTAATGGGGCCTTCTGCTGCTGCCATGCTGCCGTAGCACGATTTCTGTTCTTATCCTGAAGCAAAGTTCTTAACCCGAGGTACTATTTCTGGGTTAGCGGAGTCTGTAACCTGAAGCATCTGTAACCCAAGGAACCACTGTAATGCCTATCATAGGCTCTTACTATTCCTGAGGAAATGTGCCTTTTGACAGAAAGGCAGAGGCGGGTTACTAACCACTAGCTGAAGACCACTGGAAATCTCAAACAATTGCTTTTGGTATAAATTATGTAGTAGGCAATGCCTTGCATTTTTCAAAGCATTACCTTAAAGTGTGTTCAACTATCTAACCTTTCCTTTACTTCAAAAGTGTAACGTTTTTCTAAAAAAAAGTCTGGTGCCAATTGTTCTTCTGAAAAACCTTCTTCTCCCCCGTGAATATTCTCTAGCATTCGTTTAAAGTGAATCACAGCAGCATTAGTGTTGCCACAAGAGCTGGGGTGCACATTGTCAACTTAATGCAAGTGAAACATTCTTTTTTTTCTTCCTTCTGACAAATAAATGAAGTAATAATCATCGCTTCCTTTCCCTCGAAGTTTCTGTGCTCTCTGTTAAAACTTCGTTTTTAGCCCAGGCTGCCAAAACAGGAGGCGAGTCTTGCCTATTTTTAGTCGACTTTGGGCGGACGCTAGACAGGAAGGAAAGACAGGAACAGTAGAGCCACTTTAAAAAGCCTTGAAATAACATCTGGTCATCCAAGCCGGAAACTTAGAATGACTGGCCCTGAGCAATCAGAAAATCCTGACTGTGTGCTCAGGATGGCTGGTCTTGGGCTATGGATCTCTTCTGTGCAGTTTCATGCAGTTTCCCGTGGCTGGCTATCCTTACGGTTTGTTTTTTAAAAGTTACAGACAGTGGTTATTTACAGTGGTACCTCAGGTTACATACGCTTCAGGTTACAGACTCTGCTAACCCAGAAATAGTACCTCAGGTTAAGAACTTTGCTTCAGGATTAGAACAGAAATCACGCAGCAGCGGCGCGGCAGCAGTGGGAGGCCCCATTAGCTAAAGTGGTGCTTCAGGTTAAGAACAGTTTCCGGTTAAGAACAGACCTCCAGAACGAATTAAGTTCTTAACCCGAGGTACCACTGTATATGAATGTGCTGTATTAAGATGTCGGACCTCTGGTATTGCCCATATTGTTACTGCTGATTGGAAGGAGCCTCTTAAACTTGAGTGGCCATGGATTGAACATGGGACATAAGAACATAACATGAGCTCTGCTTACTCAGGCCAGTTACTACCTAGTCCAGCATCCTGTTCTCACAGTGGCCAACCAAATGCACATAATAATAATAATAATAATAATAATAATAATAATAATAATAATTTATTTATACCCAGCCCATCTGGCTGGGTTTCCCCAGCCACTCTGGGGGGCTTCCAACAGAACACTAAAATACAATAACGTATTAAACTCCAAAAGCTTCCCTAAACATAGGAAACCAGCAAGCCAGGCATCACAGAATCCGAGTCCTAGAGCTGGAAGGGACCACAAGTGCCATCTAGTCAACCCCCCCTGCAATGCTGGAATCTTTTTGCCCAACATGGGGCTTGAACCCATTGCCCCGAGATTAAGAGTCACATGCTCTACCAACTGACCTGCGGTGGTCAATGCCGGTGCAGAAAACATTTTGTTCCTTGTGGTGATATCAGGGTTAAACTACAGGAGGGGAATGGGGAGCAGGGAAATCTGAGATGTTGTGTGGTATGCCCTCACCCACACATACTGGCTTGTAGTGCCTGTACTCCATGCAGTGCAGAGAAGACTTGCTGCAGATGATTGCTGTTGATCCGAGGTAGACAAATGTTGCACCCTCCAGATGTTGCTGGACACTTAACTCCCATCTGCCCCAGCCAATATGGCAAAACGTCAGGGATGATGGGAGTTGTGGCCCAAGAACAGCTGGAGGGCGCCATATTGACTGCAGGTGCCTGTTACCACCACGAAATCATAGAGTTGGAAGGGACCGTGAAACCCCCTGCAATATGAGAAGAGGCTCCTTCATCCCAGAATTATCTCCTGTTAAGCTTTTCCACTTGGGTGCTTGACAGGGAGAGATGAGACAGAGAGGCCCCCTTCATTGGCCTGGCTGCTTCCTGCCCTCCCAGAACTTTGTCATACTGAGGCTCTATCATCTCAGATTACTTATATGAAGAAGAAGAAGAAGAGTTTGGATTTGATATCCCGCCTTTCACTCCCCTTCAGGAGTCTCAAAGCGGCTAACATTCTCCTTTCCCTTCCTCCCCCACAACAAACACTCTGTGAGGTGAGTGGGGCTGAGAGACTTCACAGAAGTGTGACTGGCCCAAGGTCAGCCAGCAGCTGCATGTGGAGGAGCGGAGACACGAACCCGGTTTCCCAGATTACGTGACTACCGCTCTTAACCACTACACCACACTGGCTCTCATCCACCACCTCCTTTCCCCCCCTTTCCATTTCCCCCTTTTTGTTACATGCCCATTGAACCGCAAGCCAGTTATTTGAAACTGTGAACCACCTTGGAGTGTGTTGGCAGAAAGGATGTACGTAAATGTAGCAAGTGAAAAGATAAATAAGATAAAATAAGACCTATCACAACCTGAAGATATATCCAGTGAATATATAGCCTGTGGACTGTTTTCCATTTGGCTGGGTTAGCAGCTGACTTAGGCACATGTACAAATCCTGTTGTACAGCATGTGATGGGCAGGGGAGTGACCCAGACTATTGTCTTCCATTGGGTCCTTGTCTGATGGAGGCCATGTCATGCTACCCAACAGAAGGGCAGATACGTAAAAGAGATTTGCAGACACAGGGACAACTGTGCAGGTGGCTTTACTGGTGAAAAAGAGGAAAGGGTGTGCATTGAGTGGCACCATCAAGGCAGGAATTTGGGGCAGAAGGCAAACTCCTCACTTGCAGAAAATGAGCAGAAGGGCCATCCCAACACAGCAGGGCTGGCTGAGGACATTTTGAACTGCATCACAATGTGAATTGGTGCTTTCAATTCAACTGCCTCCACGTTGCAGTTCTGCTGAGGTTGGTACTTAGGTGAGTTATGGAGCTTTTATAGACCCACAGATGTCCTAGGCAAGCAAAGCCGTTGGACATGGATTTCTTTTTATAACCACCTTTCCTTTCCTGTAGGCAGTTATGCTCTGCATTAGGGATCTGTTGCCGCTTAGCAATTCATCTGCTCCTCCTATTACATATTCCTCGCACACTTGCAATCATTTCATTTGCAGTGACATAATCTTATTTATTTATATTTATTTACTTTATGAGCTTTTATAGCATCTGCTTCGCTTGCCATCCAAGCGCGACTGTAAACAGGATGTTGCAAATGCAAGCCAGACAGACGCTGCCGACCAAATTCATTGAGATCTGCTAGCGGTTGTTTTTGTTTTTGAAAACCTTTCCAGGGCCAAAATCTCACAGCCTGGTACTGCAGAGGAATAGGATTTCCCAGGGAAAAAAAGCAACCGGAGCATCTGAACTGTGGAGCAGCAAGCTTCCAGTTTATATGCAAATATTTGAGAAAAACAGATATGTATTAATAGCCTTGCCTCTGCAGCAAAACCATCTCATAATCCCACCCCCAGTGTTCCCTGGGGCTTCAGCGGCATTTTTATGCAACTTGAGTTGAACTTCTAAATACCATGGTCCTGGGGTTGTTTTTTCTAAAGGGGCTGATTGGCAACCATGATGCTGAGTGGGCTTTTGTGAATTTTCTGGATATATATTTTCTGTTGCCCAGATCTGATAAACATGTTCAAAACTGAGCCCAGAGACAAAAGTACATCAGAGCTGCATAGAAACTAATTGGCCCTTTCCCCATAGTTACCATTTCAGCAGAGAGTTACTGTTTGTCACAGTGTTTTGAGTCCTTTGCATGAATTGTCTGTAATAAATCCAGGGTTGCCTTTTTGTGCAATTTTCAAGGTGCAATTAGAAATCAGAGGCTGTTAGAAATCAACATGCATTGCTGTTTTAAATGTGTGTTTCGTTGAATCGATGTATTATACATTTATTACTGTTTAATTGAAAGGATGTATTGTACTTTTATGTTTTGCTTTATGTATCTGCCCTGGGGTACCTATTTGGATGACGTGTATGTTTAAAATACTTTAAACAAACAAACAAACAAACAAACAAACAAACAAACAATAATGTATCCCAACATGGGAGGGAGACTAGAAATATTTCAAATAAGTTTTTTTTAGAAAAGAAATTATTTCATTACTGTTTTCAAGATGGTTTACTTAGCTAATTGGAAACCACTGGTGTAGAAAGAGGCTACAGCATTCCTACAGAATCTATTCCACTAGGGGTGGGAACCCCATGGCCTCCCAAGAAGTTGTTGGACCCCAACTCCCATCAGTAGTCAGGGATGCTGGGAGTTGGAACTGGGAACTGAGTACTTTGGGAGTTTCCACAGTAGTGGAAAATAGCTACTAGCTTAATTCTAAAGACATAGGGGGATAGGCTATGGAACATATTTCTCCTATGGAAGGAGAAAGTAACAAAGCATCTTAGAGCACCAAGGAACACAAAGACCAAGTGTGATGTTGAAACTAACACAAAGACCAAGTGTGATGTTGAAACTCTGTGGTATGTGTTTATTCAGTACACTGGAAAGGACAGTGCGGTCCCCTTTCCACCACAGCTGTCCATGGCAATCTGTTAAGATGGAAAGTAGAAGATACTTAACTGATATAATCTAAACTATAGTACAAACCTGCTTAATGTTTCACTATATTATTTGTTTAGTAATGTAATGTTTCTTGGAAGAGTATATGGGAATTGCTTGCAATAAAAATTTTGAGAAGCTAAAAAATAAAGTTTAAAAAATCCACCACTCTCCAGCAAAAAAGAAAACAAACCCAAATTATTATTATTATTATTATTATTATTATTATCCATAAGATAAAATATATGCTACAGACAAATATTAAGATTGTATTTTCATATTTTCTGCTCATAGGCCAAATGCCAATGAAAAGTGTGTGCTCCTCAATATTTGTCTATTTTATCTTCTAGTATATATATATATATATATATATATATATATATATATATATATATGAGTGTGTGTGTGTGTGTGTGTGTGTGTAAATCACAGTTGAATATTTCACCTTAATACTGCCCACCCCTACAGTACAGCAACCATGGGTGTGCATGAGCCAGTAGCATGAAATCGCAAGAGTGATGCAAGAAAGTCCGGATGAAATTCATACTGGACCAAGTTCATTGGCTGGGCTTGGCCGTGTCTCCCCCTCCCAGCCTAGCCTATGTAGCTGTGTTTTTGTAAGGGTCAAGCGTCATTCTGATCTGAGCTCCCTTGAGGAAGGGTGTGATACAAGTATAATAAATCTCCTTCTCCGATTATTGTTCAGATAGAAATTACCTGCTTCCTTTCCGTGTGTTCGCTGATCGCCCCACTCTGCCAGCGTGGAAGCAGGGAGTTTCCGTTAGTCAGGAACCAGATGGGACGAAAGGCTGCATTTGTAGAGTTGTGGTTGCCGTGTCTGTGAATAGCTCCATTGTGGCGAGATGGTTAAGGCTATTTCCCCAGGAATGCACTCCTGGCCAGGTTTATAGTTCGCAACCTGCTATTTTTAGTGTGAAGAATCTTAGTGGAGCAACTGCAGTGCTAGTGACCATCTGTGGAAAAGAGCAATGAGTTTTGTGTTGTTTTTGGTGGTGGTGGTGAAGTCGGATGGAGGATTTGCTTTTGTTGTGAGAAGAATAAGAACCTACAGTTTAGTATTGGGAGAGATGATTCTTGCTCCCAAATGTTTGCGAGCAATGCCGGACTAGGAGGACAAAAAGCAGGTTTCTTTTAGTTTCTGACTCCCTGAAACTCAGGAAAAAATTATTTCCTCTCTATTGTCCTCGGTTTTGCCATTCTGAAAATACCGATCTTGTTCCTTCCTTGCATACTGTGTCCTGAAATTTATTTACTGACTTAATTATTTCATTTGCATCCTGCCTCTACACCGAAAGGTTCAAAGCAGAGTGCCCCCATTTATCCTCCCAGAACCCCCTGCTGTAGGCTGGGATCACATACAGTGATTGGTCCAAGGCCACCCAGTTAACTTTACAGCTGAATGGATAAATTAAAGATGGATTTCCCTGGTCCTAATCTGAGGTCCTCTAACCTCTACACCACACTAACTCTCAAATGTCTCGATAAAGTGCAATATATGCACCTTGGCAAAAAATATTTTTGATTTATATGTGTTCACTGGTTGGCGTTTTTTTAAATCTATAAATCTGTTTAGGAACTTTTGACAGAAGGCATTAGCTTGCTGGAATTCAAATGAACAGCTTCTCTCTCTAATATGTTTATAAGAACCTTTCTGTGAGACTAAAGCTGGATGCGCTTAGCTCTCTATTACACGACAAATGAGAGCATTAGGAAAACATTTTCAAGGTATTTTATATTAATATGCAGCCATATGTACTGCTATCTGGCAAATCAATTTGTAAAGTGTCTTTGCAAAATGAGACAGCTTAACTTTCCCATCTCTGATTAAATAAAATAAAAAAAAATACTGCTCTCACCAAAACCTTGAAGCTGTCAGCTTCGGTGCATATTGGGAAGGGATTTGACAGAAGTAGATAATGGAGACCAATAATATCTACAAGACTCTGTGTTCTTTGTACTTGAAATGGCCCCAGCAAAGGACACGGTGGTGCCATGAGAGCTATAACCCTGCCCCTTTGCATCAGTCTTAGATATTTGTTTTTCTACACGCCTGGTGCAAGTTTGTCTTGTGTGCTTAAGATAGGGAAGAGAAATAAAAGATGATGGAAAGAAGACATGGCCTTGTAAGAGACATAGGCCTGTTTGAGACATACTTGATACAGTAGTACCTCAGGTTACATACACTTCAGGTTACAGACTCTGCTAACCCAGAAATAGTGCTTCAGGTTAAGAACTTTGCTTCAGGATGAGAACAGAAATTGTGCTCCGGCGGCGCAGCGGCAGCAGGAGGCCCCATTAGCTAAAGTGGTGCTTCAGGTTAAGAACAGTTTCAGGTTAAGAACGGACTTCCGGAACAAATTAAGTACTTAACTCGAGGTACCACTGTATCTGACTAACGCTAAGAATGAGCATTGTGCCTGTGTGTTCCTTCCTCCCCTGTCTCATATTGCATGTCACAGTTTAAGAGATTGGGGACTTGTTAAACCACAGTTTCCTGGATTGGATGTAACTGGAAACTGTAATTCCATAGTTTTCAGTTGTGGAACAAAAGAAGGAGTGGGAGAAGAGAAGTGCACAGGAACAACACATATTCTTATCTAATAAACCATGGTTTAGACCAGGGGACAGCAAACTTTTTCAGCAGGGGGGCCAGTCCACTGTCCCTCAGACCTTGTGGGGGGCCAGACTATATTTTGAAAAAAGAAGAAGAACGAATTCCTATGCCCCACAAAAACCCAGAGATGCATTTTAAATAAAAGCACACCAGCTACTCATGTGAAAACACCAGGCAGGCCCCACAAATAACCCAGAAATGCATTTTAAATAAAAGGACACATTCTACTCATGTAAAAACACGCTGATTCCCGGACTGTCCGTGGGTCTGATCCAGCCCCTGGGCCTTAGTTTGCCTACCCATGGCTTAGACTGATAATTGTTTTTATTATTTATATCCCACCTTTCTTCTAATGCAGTGTTTCCCAACCGGTGTTCCGCGGCACACTAGTGTGCCGTGAGACACCGGCTGGTGTGCCGTGGGAGGGAGGCGGGCGAGTCGGGCGGCGAGAGGCGGCGGCGGCGAGGATCCGCGTCGAGTCGGGGGCGGCTCCGCGGTGGTGGTGCCGAGCGGCGGGGCAGCGCGCGCAAAAGGGAGGAGCGCAAGACAGCGGAGGAGGAGGAGGCCGGCATGTCCGGGCAGCAGCAGCAACAGCAGCAGCAGCAACTCCCGGCGACGGCTCCTCCTCCGCCCGCTATCGCCGCCACCACCACAACAGCCGCCGCCGCCTCAGCTGCCGCCGTCCCTCAGTCCCTCGCTCTGCTGCCTCCTCCCACCCCGGCAAGGGGAAGGGAAAAAACGTTCACTTTTGTGCGTCCCTCCCGGCGTGACGCTGCGCGCTGACGTCACGGGGCGGGGCTTTAATGGTGGTGTGCCGCGAGATTTTTTTCCGGTAAACAGGTGTGCCGTTGCCCAAAAACGTTTGGGAAACACTGTTCTAATGAGCTGAAGGTGGCATATATGTTTCTCCTTTATCCTCCTCCCTCCTGCCCCCAACAAGAACCCTATGAGCAAAGCTAGGTTTAGAGATAGTCACTGGCCCAAAAAGTACTAAGTGAGCTAAATGGGGATTTTTAGTCCCAACACAAGAATCACAACACCATATTGTTTAAATCCGCAGCAGACATGAGAGAAGGGAGTCAGTTTGGGCTGGCTAGACTTTTATTTTTACTAGCTGAAAGTCAACATGGTCATAGCAGGAGCCAGTTCCAGTCTGTTGGGTGCACCACCCACCACAAGTCCCCCTCGTTGTGTGTGGAAAGCAGTGTTTGAGTCAGGCTGCATCACATTTATATGTGTGGGGTTGTTTTCCAGCTAACAAAATCCTTATTTTCTGATGGGGAAGGAGAAAGGGCCCTGGGGTCCTGTTTACAGATCAAAATGGCACAGCTTGGAGGGGAGCACTTAGAACATCGGCTTTGCTTGCAGGATGCCCCAGGTGTCTTCAGGGAATGCCCCCAAACTGAAACCCTGGAGAGCCACTGCCAGTCCGTGTTCCCAGCACTGATCTAGATTAGACAGACCAACAGGTTGACTCAGTAGAAGGCAACCTTTAATGTCCATTATTGAACTGGAAATCTTTTGACTATTGTGGAAGAAATTGCTTTCTCAGTCAATGGGGGTGGGGGAGAGATTCAAAGTTTTAAGACACTAATATAGTATACAGGGGGGACTGGCAGTGATCTACCCCCTTTTTAGGGGCTTCAGGCAAAAGTTGTTAAGCTTTTTCTTTTTAGGGATGAAAATGTCAGGCTAAAGGGGAGAGGGGATTAGTCACCGAAAGATCACTATGAAAACAGTCTGCCTCACAGCTAAAACTTCATCTTCTGTTCCAGCGATCATACGGAAATGGAGGGTGGGGAGAGGGGCCAGGGCGGAGCCTGTGTTCGACAACGATCGACCAGAACCTCCCGGGGATTGACCAGTCGATCCCGATCGGCCTGTTGGACATCCCTGTTCTATACCACATATAAACAGAATATTCTGTATTTTTGTGTTCTTTGTTATGTTTCTGCTTTTGTATAAGCAAACTAGCAGGAGGAGGTTGAGAGTCGTATACTGTCAACTGTTTCTCTGCCTGGCCTGCTGCTGTCTCATGGCTTGGGGGTGAGTCTTCTCCCTCCTCCCAAGTAGACCATTGCTGCTGAGTAGGCCTCTGACAAGAGAGACGTCTAGCAGCCAAACAAGTGCTCCCCCTGCAGCTGGGCTTCCCAGTTTCCCTTGAGGCACTTGGTTGGGGGGGGGGAATCAGGGATCAAGTCAGGGCTCAGGATGAGCTCAGCCGCTACACGGAGAACTCGGAAGCCTGTACAGTGGTACCTTGGGTTACATATGCTTCAGGTTACAGACTCCGCTAACCCAGAAATAGTACCTTGGGTTAAGAACTTTGCTTCAGGATGAGAATGGAAATCGTGCGGCGGCAGCAGGAGGCCCCATTAGCTAAAGTGATACCTCAGGTTAAGAACAGTTTCAGGTTAAGAACAGACCAAATTAAGTACGTAACCAGAGGTACCACTGTATGCTGTTTTGTGACATTGGCCTGCTAATCATATTGTTCTAATACAGATTTTGGAATTTTCCTTATGGGAAGACACAGCTACCTTTTGTTTTTTGTGGCCCCCCTATTTAATGTCATTAATTAACGCGCTTCTTATGCATGTTGCACTCGACCCATTTTTTTATTGGAAGCAGAAGAAGGACAGGGGTGGGGATTATTTGTTTATTTATTTCACTCTTCTTTAATTTAGATCCTGTGGATTGTGGGTGCTTGTCCTTGTGTTTAGAACCAGCATATTTAGTCAAGTAGAAAGGTGCTTTTGTGTGTGTGTGGAAACAGACTTTCATTTCCAAGATGATAGTTGCAGTGCTTTAAATTGTCTGCCAAGCATCATAATAGAGTTTTACTACTGTAGGGAAATAAAAAGCACAAAGATAAGCCCAAGTCATTGGAATCTGAACAACAACTGAAAGAGAGGGAGAGAGAGTACAAAGGCAGAAATCATCAGCGCAGCCAAGAAACCTAGCAGAAGGCAGCCCAGGGATGGGGAGCAAATTCTATAGGAGTTAACTGCTTGAAAAGGGTTATAAAAATAAGGCTAAAGCAAAACAGCAACAACAAAAATGCTTAAGTTGTAGGTGGTAGTTGTTCTTGTTTTTTCTTTGTTTCTCTCTTTTAATTTCTTTCTTTTTTTAAAAAAAAAACCTTTCTCTTTCATCATACATTTCTCATTCCGATAGATATTATTTTCTATAACAACAACCAGAGGCAACATGTGTGAACTCTGCAGAGCTGTGCCTGAATCACATTGGAAGAGAATAGTTCAAAGCTTCAGAATGGTCTAAGGATTGCTTTATTCATGTCCCTCTATAATATTGATTATTAATTATTAATTTATATATTGCTTAACGCCAAAATAGGCTTCTACGTGGTTTCGAAAGTACGAAACACAGTAGCACAAACACTAGAATATAAACACCCATAATTAAAACACAGTAAACCAGTCTTCAGAAAAGCCCCCAGAATTCTAGTATAGGTGGGCTAATAACATTTGTTACTGTTTTACAACTTTCCTGATTATTTCGTGAGGCAGCCAAGCTAAGAAGAGCTATGTAGCCACTGTCTTTTGCAGACATCTTTAACTTCGCTATAAGTTACCTGGGATTCGTTTTTCTGTTCGGCATTTAGGCATGTCTTTCCATTTCTCGCTCTTCTTTTCTTATTCTTATTTCTCTTCATTCCCCTCTCTCCAATCTTCCTTCTTAATTCATTAATGAGCGTACATTTATATCCTGTCTTTCTTATGTCACCGGACCCAAGTGCTTCCCAGGAGATCTCTCAGGCATTGACCAGACCTGCTAAGCTTCAGCAAGGTGATGACGTCATATGCCTTCTCTTTCCATTTCCACCTCCCCCTTGGAATCAATCAGTTCTATGAGGTCATCAGATGAAGCCCTTCTGGGTGTCCAGAAGTGGACACCAGTAGAGATGCACAAGAGAGTGTTTCCTGTTGTGGCCTCCAGTATATGAAACTTCCTGTCCTGGGAGGTCAAGATATCTCCCACTTTGCAAAAATTTTGCTGCTACTTCCAGGTGTTTATTTTCCAGCAGGCCTTTAATTTATTAACTTCCTAGCTTTTTGTTTTTGCTGGTGTTCTGGCTTTTTCTTAACTTTTAAGGCTTGAGATTTACTGCTGCTTCTGTTTTCATTCATTTGTTTATTATTATTATTTATTGGATTTATATACTGTCCTATACCCAGAGGTATAGAAAAGACCCTGATGCTGGGAAAGATTGAGGGCACAAGGAAAAGGACAGAGGACGAGATGGTTGGACAGTGTTCTCAAAGCTACTAACATGAGTTTGACCAAACTGCGGGAGGCAGTGGAAGACAGGAGTGCCTGGCGTGCTCTGGTCCATGGGGTCACGAAGAGTTGGACACAACTAAATGACTAAACAACAACATATCTGGATGTCTCAGGGCGGTTCACAGAAAAAAAATTATTCTGTTTATTTATTTGATAGTAGGGTTTTTATGTTTTGGCTGTGGTCTTTTCAATGTATGCTGCTTTGGGGGCCTCCATGTTGGAAGAGAAAGTGGGTTGCCCATTTCCGTATGAATGAGTGGCATATAGTGATTTGTGAATTTGGGGGTTAGTAACATAGAGCTCTTCCTTAGGGCCAAACTCGTTAGCCCCAGGGTTCAAGATTTTGTTTTATCTCGTTTTTAAATAGTTAGTGTGTGGCAGGGGCTGAACTAGACAAGGATTATGGTATGGAGCCCTATCGTGGTCCTGATCAGATTCTGCTCTCCCACATGTGCCTACACTTTGCAATGAGGGGAAAGCTCCATTAGATGGGTGACTAAGACTCCATTCTCAACTGCATCCACTCAAAAGTTAAGTCCTATTTCATTGTCAGGCAATCCTATGGCAAAATCCAGTAGGCTAAGCAGCTTAGGATACAGCCGCTCAGCTGAAATTACGTATGTCCCTCAACATTGGTGTAAACTTCCTCAGCCAAAGCCGGCTGAGCCAAAAGGGGCATTCTAGGGCTGTGGTGTGGATGGCACCACAGAGAGGGGGAGGGTCTTAGGTTGGCTCCCAAGCCTGTCAAGCTTGGTTCTGTGACCCCACATAGAGGAGGGAGAAAGGTTGTTTTCTGCTGCTCCAGAGAGCGGACACGGAGCAATGGATCCAAACTACAAGAAAGAAGATCCCACCTAAACATTAGGAAGAACTTCCTGACAGTAAGAGCTGTTCGACAGTGGAATTTGCTGCCAAGGAGTGTGGTGGAGTCTCCTACTTTGGAGGTCTTTAAGCAGAGGCTTGACAACCATATGTCAGGAGTGCTCTGATGGTGTTTCCTGCTTGGCAGGGGGTTGGACTCGATGGCCCTTGTGGTCTCTTCCAACTCTATGATTCTATGATTCTATGACCCAGCAACCTGGGGGAAATACTATTTGAAAGGCTTGCTTACTGTCCACTGGGTCTAGGCAGAGCAGCAGTAGCAGCAGCCCTGCTGCTGAATGGCATTTGGATCTGGTGTAACTTTATGCCAGATTAATTTACACCAGTTTGCATTACACCAGTTTCTTGTGCAGAGGATTGTTCCCTAAATGGGGCTTGGATTTCAACCTAATATTGTATTTGTATGTGGAGTTTCCCATGTGTACAAAATGAGTATCAACGCCCGCCCGCCCCCCTCCTCCCGACTTCACATTGTTTGGGAAGCTTTCCTGTGAAATAAAAAAAAAGTGGAAGATAATCAACTCGGTAAGAAAAACTAAAACCCACAAACAGAAGTCTGCTAATGAAACAGCTTTTTTCGTGCATGTAATCCCCACTGAAGGCAATGCGATTTTTCTTTCTTTCTCCCCTGTGCAAGCAGATTAGCTGATTGGAGCTCTTGTTTGGAATATGTTGTACATTAATATAATCCTGGTTATATGGATGTTTTTGTAAATTCATGGGATGGGATCTTAACAGTGCAGTTCATTAAAGTGGCAAGTCAGAATCTGCAGGCCTATTAAGTCTGCTAACACAGTGTGTTGCAGTGAATTTATGGAGGGAATGCAAACACTTCCTGTTTCACAGAATAAACTGTTTTCATTTGTCTGGAAGGCAGCTCAAAGAGCAATCCTAACTCTGCCCCCTAACTATGCTCTGCTTTGCCGCACCAATTGTAATCCCACCCCGCCCAAAGGTACCTGTGTTCTTCTACCTGCCCCCAGAGGCAGGTAGTTTCTGGTAGTACCAGTTTCTGGAAACAGCAGGAGGGGAAAGTGCTCTTGTGTTTGGGTCCTGCTCCCGGGTTTCCCATCAGCATGTGGTTGGCCACTGGCCTGATCCAGCAGGCAACTCTTGTGTTCTTACCTTGCTTTATTTCTTCCAGCATCATTTGTGTCCATGTATTTGAAGTCAGTTCTCCCCCCCCACCCCCACCCCCAGTTTATTTTAAGACTACTCTGTGTTTTTTATTACTACAGTTGTACCTTGGAAGCTGAACGCCTTTGCTCCTGAACGATTGAAACACGGAAGTGAGTGTTCTAGTTTTCGAATGATTTTTGGAAGCTGAACGTTCGGCGCAGCTTCCGCAGCTTCTGATTGGCTTCAGGACGCTCCTGCAGCCAATCAGAAGCCACGCTTTTGTTTACAAATGGTTCTGGGAGTCGAACGGACTTCCGGAATGCATTCTGTTCGAAAACCAAGGTACCACTGTATTATTGGATGACCTATGAAATGTTATGTATGTGGTTTGCAGGCATGAAAATTGCATGCTGTTTATATCCCAGAAGAAGGATATTTAAAGGCAACTTAGACTTTAACGGAGACAAGATTTCAGTCATTCTTGTGATGATAAGGATGAAAGCTTTCCAGTTTAGTGACAAAGAGTCCTAGCGTCTAATGACCTTCGGTAATTAGAAATGTGCCAGTTTAAGCTCAGGCACCTAATGAATAATCTATAGGCATACACGCTGTACCGTTTAGGAGCTGCTGTTCTCTCCATCGCACCCTTTGCTCTGTTCACAGCCAGCTACATATTTTCCTACTGTGTGCCCCTAGCAAGCTCTATCCTCACACCATATGGTTGCCTTCCTCTAGCGATTAATAAGATTTCAGACAAAGCCCTTAGATCTGTTGGGGGGATGATACTTATTTATTTGGAGGGCTCATGAGAGCATGCAGAACTCCAACATGAGATTTTGCACTTAAGTCATCCAAACAGTTGCAAATAATGATGGATTTGTCCTAGAATCTCTTTTTTTAAAAAAAAAAAATCACACGTGGCTAACTTGGACCAAAAATAAAAATGCTGTTTTCCTAAGCTGTTGATTTTTTTTTTTTTAAATGCACATTGTTTGATTTCATGGCTGGGTGCAAGTTTCATGGATGCATAAAATCAGCTTCTTGGCAAACATATCTGCAAGCCAATTGTTATTAGTGCGTTTTATCTTTGCAGGGAAGCAAAGATATACGGTCCAAGGGACTGGGGGGCATGAGTGTCCACTGATCACATTTCAAGAATTTTATTTATTTATACGTTTTATAGGCTGGTCTATTAACAGAGTTCCCTGGGTAGCTTGCAGATATTAAGCTAAGTAAAATTACAGTTTTACAACAAACAGACCCCTGTACACCACCACTATAAAAATCGCAAATCACTTTTAATCAGAGAATAGTGGACAACTTTGCAACAACAAATTAATTTTGAAAATTGAGGGCAGATGAGCAGAACCCACAGAGCTAGGACAGTATAAAACCATAATTTTAAATGTCTGGGGAAATAAAAAGTTATCTACTTAGTGTCAAAAACTTTCTGGTTGTTTGTTATATTTCTAAACCAACCCCCCTCCCAGAGTGGTGAAGGATATGTAATGGATACAACAATGTGCGATATGTATTAGAATCACAGACAATAAAACCATAAATAGTACAGTTAAAAGTCATGACTGACAAACAATTGCTCAGTTAAGAAGTATGCCCAGACTCCCACTGCTCTGACTAATGGATGTGAAAGAGCTGATATGATCTTGTCTGAATGTGCTGAGAATTTTTTAAAAATACAAAAAACACCCCAAAATCCATTATAATTTTATAGCCCAAAGTAGTTCAAAGTTAAGATAGAATTACATGCTTACATTTTGGTGATGTTGCATTGACTTAGAAGGCTCCCTTTGAAATTATCCGTAATGCCTCCACCCATTAATGGTTTGATGGGACTCATTTGATTTCATGCAACTCTTTTCCACAGTAAAACCAGCCGTGCAGCTGTATCTCACATAAATGTTCCTTCCTTGCTTAGGTGGCAGCAGCAGGAGATTATACTAAATGCTGTAGTTTGTAGGTAGGGGTTGAGGGCGGAATAGGAAAAGCAAAGTCCTAATATAATGCATGATAATGAAAGGGTGGGACACGGGTGGCGCTGTGGTGTAAACAGCCTAGGGCTTGCCGAACAGAAGGTCGGCGGTTCGAATCCCCGCGACGGGGTGAGCTCCAGTTGTTCAGTCCCAGCTCCTGCCAACCTAGGAGTTCAAAAGCAAGTCAAAGTGCCAGTAGATAAATAGGTACCGCTCCAGGAAGAAAGTAAACGGCATTTCCGTTAGCTGCTCTGGTTTCGCCAGAAGTGACTTAGTCATGCTGGCCACATGACCCGGAAAAAACTGTCTGCAGAGAAACGTTGGCTCCCTCGGCCAGTAAAGCAAGATGAGTGCCACAACTCCAGAGTCGTTCACGACTGGACTTAATTGTAAGGTCTCCTTTACCTTTTTAATGAAAGGGTATCTGTGGCTTTTTGCAAAACCATTAGAAGCAAGCGTGTGATGGTGCATTATTTTTAACGGTGTACTGAGCTATGCAGAGCACTGAATCTCCCCTCCCTCCCCACATACTTTGAATCATAAGAGCTAGAAATGTTGTTATTTATTTATTTATTTAATGAAAGCTATAATTCTTAGTAGGCCAAATTCTGCACTAGTGCCAGAATTACTAAAAAAATTTTTTGTGCATATGCATGGGCAGAGCTATGGAAGCTGCGCTGCTCCCAGTTCGAAATGTTGAGCTCTACTGGTGGTGTAAATGGGCAGGTGGAATCTGATATTTCTTTCAGCTGAGCTTAGTCACATGTGGCAGCCTCTATCCATGATACATCTAGATTTTCATCTCAGTGATGCCTGTGGCAGTTACCCCTGGAGCAGTACCTATCAGGTTGCTTTCCAAAGATGCAAAAAAAGTGCCACAGGTGTCTTTCATGGCAAACACCTGTCTTATTCTCTCCCTCCCGCCCCATTTTACCTTATGCCTTTTCTGCAAGGCTCAGAGATTTGTGTGTACTCACAGCCGTCTTTGAATATTGTTTTAAAAGGGTGACATTTGCGCCGCTCACCTTTCTAGGTGACTCCTCAATTTGTTGTAGCGCATCTGTTCCAGTCTCCATGTGGCTCATACTCTTCACTTTGTTAACAGAGGCTGGAATCTAGGCACTTAAAGTATACCACAGCTTGGCTAATAAAAGCCCTTTCCTTGCTGTCATTAGCTAGGGTGCTTGAAGAACAGCTGGATTCAATAGCCTTTGCACAAAATTCTCCTAGTAGCATCTTGCAAAGTTGTTCGGTACAAAATGGAAATGATTGGAAACCCAAGCTGAACTGAAACATCTCTCTTTACATTTTCTTCAAGGCATTTGCAGCCTTCCTTGGAAGGCAACTTCTTAAGTCCTGAGTATCTTAGAAGTAGATTTGCTTGTAAGTGTCTTTAAGCCCCATAAGGCTTTGGCCACTGCCATCTGGTCATTTCTGAATTTGTGATATGTGACAACATTAAACTAGCTAGAAATTCTGTGTACTTAACACCAGTGTCACAGCATTAACATCTGTTTGCCACCTGGTTTAAATAAATTTGCAGCTGTGAACCAACACCACCACTTTAATTGAAAGTAGGCAGTAATATGTGCCTCTGTATTCTGATGAAGTGTAGTGAATGTTCCTTCTGGGAAACAAATCCAGTATATTAGCAAGTTGGTATGTCTGTGTGTGTACATCCAGTATGCCTAATAGGGCTGGGTGAGGAGGAAGTGGATAGGATGCAAAGAGTGTTTCTTCCATGATGGAGATACTCTACCCTTGAATTTCTAAAACAAATGTGTGCCAGCAGCTACATGCAGAATGCTGCCGAGGAGATCTGCAATAGGAAATTGTGAACCTCTGATCACATGGGACTGGGATTTAAACAGGCTGAAGACAACCAAATGGCTTGCCACTTACTTCCCCTCATCACAACTCATGGATAGGGGAAAATTCAGGCCTGGGGGCCTTATACTTGGCCTCACTTGTGGCCCTTGGAACTTTCCCTAGGCCACACCTCCTCTTCCCAGGCCACACCCCTAACTAGCCTTCTTTTCACTCCAAGCATTTTTGCTTGGGCAGGATGTGCCTTTGGAACTCTGATAATACCTTCTGCTTCCCTGAATGCAAGTTCGAGGGGCCGTGTGCCATTGTGTGTAGAAACTAGTCCGCTGCACAAAGGTATGCTTTATATTCATTGCTCCCACTTTTGCCCCTAGCCCTGTCCATCCCTGGCATCTAGCCCTTGCAAGGTTGCCTGGAAGGGAATGTGGCCCCTGTTTTAGTTCAATCATTCCCTCTTATCAGTTTATGGGAATGGGTGGTTGGCCTCTGAGGATGCCTGTTGTTGTTTAGTTGTTTAGTTGTGTCTGACTCTTCGTGACCTCATGGACCAGAGCACGCCAGGCACTTCTGTCTTCCACTGCCTCCCGCAGTTTGGTCAAACTCATGCTGGTAGCTTCGAGAACACTGTCCAACCATCTCGTCCTCTGTCGTCCCCTTCTCCTTGTGCCCTCCATCTTTCCCAACATCAGGGTCTTTTCCAGGGAGTCTTCTCTTCTCATGAGGTGGCCAAAGTATTGGAGCCTCAGCTTCAGGATCTGTCCTTCTAGGGAGCACTCAGGGCTGAGGATGCCTAATACCCCTTTATTCACCTGTGAAATTTTCACAGGTCCACCCCCCCGACTGTTAAACACGAGTGTATAGCAAAGTATGTATTACTCACCTTGATTAAGAATAATTAAACATAATTAAATATAGAAAACCACTAGCTCGTGTCGGTGATAAACAGAGGAAATGTTGCTGGGGGCAATTTGAAAGGAGCCCATCTGTTTAGGTACCATTTTCTCGCAACGCAGCAAATGCTGTCCAATCTTAACATTGGGACATGGAATGCTTGTCAGGGGAGCTGTTTGCATTGTCACAGATGGATTATTAGTATTTATTCCCTGCTGTCCCAATAGAAGACCTCACGTGGATTATGGAAAGCTGGCCAGAGACAACTCTGTGTTTGCCATCTCTGTTGTGGCTCCAGTTTTGCTCTTCGGTGTCCAATAAATGTCCAAACAATCTGGGAGCTGTAATGCAGTAGCCCGAGGCAAAGGATGCCATTTCAGGATACGCAGATGGCTAAAAAATGTTCAGTTCCATGCTGTTGAATTAGTGGGTGGCTATTCCACTGCTCCCCCATAGGCTCCAAAATTGTTCACATATTAGCTGTTACTTAATGTAAGAGTTTTGCTGCTTTTTTTTTTTAATCTGCTCTACCGAAACAGGTCTAGATTCTTAGCTTTGAGGGCCAATAAGGAAGCTTCTTGTAAATATGTAGGCTTAATGTTTCTTTCACAATTTCCAGAGAGGAAATTTAGTCTTCTGCAGCTAAAAGAACTAAGCATTTTTTGGCGTTTTGAAGAGAAACAAAGTTATTAACAGCATAAGCTTTTGTGGACTACAGTCTACTATATCAGATGCATGAACTGTTATCGTGAGTTACAAATATATGAACACACAATTGGGGTGTATGTGTTTGTAAATAGTGATGTCGGAAGGAAAGGAACTGCAAAAAGCATGGTGGTTTGCATTTGCTTAGAAATTTTATTTTATTTTCTGTATCTGGGCGACTTTCTTCATGAGATTGATAGATGTCCACTCCATATAGCTATATTTTGTGGCTTACATAACATCAGTTTCCAGTGCCGTAGCTACATTTTGCCACAAAAATGATTGTGTCTTAGGCCACCCATTAACAGTAAAAAATTTATAGCACATTGGCTTTATCATAAATTTGTTAGCCTCTTAGGTGCAATAAGACTCTTGTTGTTTCTTTCACAGTTAACCTGTTGCTAGACTGTCTGATACAAAAGCACTGGAAAAAAACGATTTTGTAAATGTGTCGCTCAGCCCAGTACAGTATAGGAAAAAACAGTAAAATGAGGGTCTCTGAAAATGGATCTTTTTGTTTCCTTTTGGATGGTTTCTTAAGAGGTTCAAAGACATCTCTTGCCCTCCTTTTTTTTTTAATCTTAAGGAGATTGTATTGATTTTATGCTTTTGTTGTGCTTCTGTGAACTTAAGCCATGGTTTGGTTTAGCATTGTGTCCAAACTTGGGCTTGTACTGCAGCCAAGGTTTGTTCTATGGCTTATTGCTTGTGGTTTGTCTGAGAAAGTTTAAACATTAAAAACTCACTTTATTGATCCAGAACAAACCCTTAGCATCCCAGCAAATCTGTTTGTGATACAAGTGCCCCCCCCCACCTTGCATTCCCTGAGTCGCTGTGCTAGTGCAGGTTTCACTGCAACTGCACCCAGATTTAATTCCAGAGAAAAGCATGACTTCAGATCAGTCTGCAAATGTAAAAGCTGATGAAACAAAGAAAATAACTCAATTATGTGTATCTGAAGAAGTGTGCAGCTTATACCCAGAACAAACTTAGTTGGTCTCTAAGGAGCTACTGGACAATTTTTTTATTTATTCCTTTTAAATGGAGTTATTTTCTTTGTTTCAGTTTGTTCTGGGTACAGTATAAGCTATGGTTATTCAGCACCTGGCTTACAGTTTGGGCCTCTGGTTCAATCTGAAAACGTTGCCCCATCTGCATTCTGCATTTAAAGCACTATGATATCACTTTAAACAGCAATACAGCATCCTCAGAAAAATGCTGGGTACTGTGGTTTATGGGAGCTGAAAGTTGGAAGGAGTTGCTGTATTCCTCTCACAGAACTACAGTTCCCAGAGTTCCTTG
The DNA here is from genome assembly GCF_965113315.1 of Podarcis vaucheri. Lineage (NCBI taxonomy): Eukaryota > Metazoa > Chordata > Lepidosauria > Squamata > Lacertidae > Podarcis > Podarcis vaucheri. The sequence continues at coordinate 108,208,777 of NC_138760.1, read as the reverse complement.
TTGTAGTGGAATGATAGTTAAACCATTCTAGGAATTGGCTAGTGACCTGGGGAGGGGCTGGAATGTGGACAGAGTCCCAAGGGCCATGTTGAGAGACCTGGAGGGGCCAATTTCAGGCCTTGGGAGCTCGGGTTTCCTATTCCTACTCTATAGCGCTAGGCCTTGTGCATGTTCTTGCTGCTTACAGTTTGCTTTGGAAAATTCTGTGCATTGGGCATGTAGAAATGGGAAGGCCATAGTTTGAAGTCCTTGTTCTGTTTTGAGCAAGACAAAGTCTTAGTTATGTGCCTGAAGTTCACCTGGGAGGATTAATCTTTGGAGGGAGTTCCACAGACTTGGGTGCCGTGCACTGAATTTATGGCCTTCTTGTCATTACGAGACATGCATCTGAACCTTGGATCTGAACCCCCAACAGAGATGCCTCCCCAATATCTCAGTGATTGGGCCGAGATATAAGGGACCAGGCAGTCCTTAATATGTGGGCACCTTGCAAACTGCTGTTCCAGAAGAATGGCTCAAGTCATCTGCTGCTAAAGTTGGTTCTGCCTGTTGTAATTCATACGCATTTCTGGTATGATTATTTTTATAAGACCGCTCAGTGCTTCACATTGGACTGAGTTAAATTATGGCCCATATAAATCTTGCTCAATGTGTTAAACTTTAAAAAGATTTCTTACGTGGACATTTATGCCTTCACTCGGGAGGAGGGACGATGGGTGGCGGGGGGAAGGCGACACGCAGGAGAGGGAATATGAGAGTTGTTTTCAGGCAATGGTTATTTGGTACAATAGATATAATTAAATGTATATTGATTTAGAAGCCTTTGTCTGGAGCAGAATAGTTTGCTGATGACATGGTTTATCTTCACTTGTTTAAAGCCAGGCTTGCAGGAAATAACGCTAACCAAAAGTTATGAGCAGGTCAAAAACGGGCAGCTAAAAGGTTTTAATTAAAAAGTCTACGGACATTTCTTTTGATAAAATGCAGCTCCACAACATAGATACCAACAGTGATCTCAATCCAGGAACTAGAACAGTGTTTCTCAAACTTAGGGACCCAACTGCTGTTGGACTACAAATCCCATCATCCCTGACCACTGGTCCTGCTAGCTAGGGTTGATGGGAGTTGTAGTCCAACAACAGCTGTGGTCCTAAGTTTGAGAAACGCTACACTAGAGGATAGGGCACAAAAAGCATTTTGGTTGCAGATCCCACTTGTGTTTATCTGATGTTCATTTTGAAAAAAAAGGAGGAAAGGGGAGAGGCCACAGCACAGTCGTAGCAAACATACTTTTCACAGAGAAGTCCCCAGGTTCAGTCACTGGAACCAACAATTTAAAAGGGTCTTGGGAAGCAAGGCTCATAAAGACCTCGAAAACCATTGGCACTCAAAGTAGACAGTATTAGAATAGATGGACCAGTGGCCTGATGCAGCTGCCCATGTGTATGTTATATATTCCAGGCCTATTCTATGCACACTTCTTGTGGGTGCACTAAAGATTATGCAAACCATTTACTTCATGTGCCAGGAAAAGCATGTTTCTGAATAAACCAGGGTTGTATGTTATTGATGTCTGTAAGGTGTTTATGGGGGAAGCAGTTGTTCTAAGGTGACTAGGGATGTGGAATAAATGTGTATGTGTCTCATTATTGATGGATTGTCTCCTGTGAAGCTACAGTTGTTAGCATTCTAAGCAGAATTATTTGTAACCAGGAATTGTCATCTAGGACGTATGCAGGAGGATCCTGCACCGTCTTAATGGCACAAACAAGCTTGAAATGGAACTCTACAGGAAAATTACAGGGACAGTAGACTGCATTCTTCAGTTTATCTAAAGTAGTATGTGTGGAGGGTTTTTTGTGTTTGTGTTCTTAAATTGCTAAGAGAAGTTAATTTTATTTGCTAGGCAAAACATTTTTTTTTTTTTAAAATGTAATAAAATTTGGAAGCATTATTGTACAGACTAGTAAAATGCGCATGGTTTGATGCTGCAGGCTAAACAGTCGCAGATGTTTCTAAGGCAGGCCAAATTCCATTATCAGTCCTTGCGCTTCCCAGAAACCCATGAAGGACTGTGCTCAATTAGGGCATCCACCACTCTAGCTTTCGCAGAGTTCAATTTCCCAACAGTCGGTCGTTAGCCATTGGCTGATCGCTGACCTGTGCGAACATCTTTGGTGACATTGGAAGGTCAACGCGACGTGAGTTTGCCAGCACTGGTGAAAGAACGGAGTGTTTAACCCTATGCTGACTCTCTTCCCACCCAAATCAGGAGGAGCTGCGTTATTTGTGTTAGCAGACGTAAATTAAAAAACAAAATCAAGCAACTGGTGCAATAGACCTTTATTTTCCGACTTTCAGCAACAAGTTCATAGTATGTTGGGTGTTCTTCTACTCAGGGCTGACTGTGTGCCTTTAAGGTGGAGCTCTTAAAGCTGCCCCAGGACGATAGATCCTTTCCTTCTCCTCTAATTAAGCTAGCGAAAATAACTGCAGACAAAAATATATATGTGCTGAACTGTGAACAGATAGTGAGTAGAAAAAGTGCAAGTGAGATTCTCATAAGGCAGCTGCAATTGGGGCCAAGCCTTTCCCACAATCTCTGGTGATTCCAGTTTTGTGGGGAAGGAGGGAAAGGGCTGGTCTTTCTCTCTCCCAACATGTCCTGCTGCTGACTGTTCACTTGGAGCCATAAAACTCAATAGAAAAAATATTGACAATAGAGACTACAGTGGTACCTTGGTTCTTGAACTTAATCTGTTCCAGGAGTCCATTTGACTCCCAAAACCGTTTGAAAACCAAGGCATGGCTAATAATAATAATAATAATAATAATAATAATAATAATAATAAATTTTATTTGTACCCCGCCCTCCCCGGCCGGAGCCGGGCTCAAGGCAGCTAACATCATGAAACTAGGACAGTATTCAAAGAATACATAAAAACAGGCAATCAATTAATTAAAATACATCTTAAAATTAGTTCAGAGCAAATTAAAATCTGGACAGATGGCAGTCCACGGGTAAAATTGAGAGTGGTTAATATTTTCCAGGGCCAACTGTTAACACTTGTCTTATAAAGGATCTGTGAGCGGGTTAGGATGCCTCTTTAATGCTTGTTCTTATACAGAAAGAAAAGAATCAGACTGAACCCCGACCAAAGGCCTGGTGGAACAGCTCCGTCTTGCAGGCCCTACAGAAAGATGTCAAATCCCACAGGATCCTAGTCTCTTGTGACAGAGCGTTCCACCAGGCTGGTGCCACAGCCAAAAAGGCCCTGGCTCTGGTTGAGGCCAGTCTAATCTCCCTGGGGCTGTGTTCGGCTTCCGAGAAATGTTCGCAAAGTGGAACGCTTACTTCCGGGTTTGCGGGAGCCAATTTGTTCAGGATCCAAGCCGTTCCAGAACCAAGGTACCACTCTATCTATCTATCTATCTATCTATCATCTATCTATCTGGCATTGTCTTGTCACTTTACTCCATAGTTCCATCTTGGGCTTCTTTCTTTGTTATGCCAGACTGTTGCAAAGAAAAAGAAAATATTTGGAACTTGCTATTTTATACAGAAATGTTGTGTGATTATGTTAACGGATTGGTGCCTTCCTGTGCATGGCCAAATATACAAATGCTAAATAAAAGTCATTGTGCGAGTTTTGTGCAACAACCCCATGGTTCTCACTCAGATAGCATTTCAAAAGTTTGATGTCTTTAATTTTGGGCCAGGCACTGCTATGTTCATGGGAGGGGGCAGAATGTGGTGGGGCGTTTTTTAACCAACAAACTAACTAGGACCTATCTGGGCAGCTGTATTGGGGTGGGAAGTATGCGTAATATTTGTGGGGGAATGAGCGCTTGGGGGGGGAGAGCTTTTACCATTTGAATGCAATGGAGCTATTGGATAAGTTTAATCTGCCACTTTATTTTTGGGGTTTTTTGTGGACAGATGGTTCATCACTGTATTAATCCTACTTTCTTTTCAGCATAATAGGATATTGTTGTTACTAAATAATGGGCTAATTGTTTTGGCCTAGTAGTAAAATGAATATCCTGCAATTGCAGTATGCTAATTAAATTGAGATTATTATTGAAATAATGGCATATTATTATTTTACTATAGGCATTTTATTGCCTTTTGAATATTAAACTGTATTCCATTTGCTGCTGTGGCTTTGCAGCAGCAATGGAGTAACCTCTACTGTTAAATTATCGACATTCTAAGGCTTAATTGGGTGGACGTGGGAGATAATTTCCCCGTACAAGATCTTTGCTTTGTGATTTATTAGAAATAGCCTTTAGGTGTAGAATTTGTATTTAGTAAGTTCCCCTCACTCCTCCCCTATCTTCTCAAGAGAGTTCCAAGAAGATCACCAGAAGCTTACTTTGGCTTAATTAGGAGGGAATTTCTTTTAGTTACGAAATTTATATTGGTGCCCTCCAGCATCCTGTCTTTCTCACTCTTGCTTGCTTCATCTAGGTTCTGAAAGGCCAGTATTCATTCCCTTCTCTTCAAATGAGCTGAAAACACTCTGTAGGGTATGATTGCTCAATATCATTAGCAAACTATTTTGGTATTGATTTCTTTTGCTTTAGTATTTTATCCGTTTGCAATCATTAGAAATTCCCTTAGAAACAGAACAGCAAAACAGAACCTGAAATAACCTCGCAACAGTGGCAGCATAGGAAACTGCCTTGCGCTGGGTCAAAGCATGGGTCTACCTATTGCTTACAGTGAATGGTAGAAGCTCTCCAGAGTTTGAGACAGGAGCTCTCTCCAGCTCTTAACAGGAGACTTGAGGGATTGGACCAAGACTCAGGATTCTACCACTGAGCCTTCCCCAAACAATGCTCTGGTTCACAAAAGGGAAGTGTTCAAGATGGCTTCCTGTTCCCACTCAAAATGGGCTATCTGTGTGACATCACATAGCCAATCAGATTATGCAGCATTACAGAGCCAGGTCAGAATGAGGGAAATGCTTTGCCCTCACTCTGCATGGGCGACAGGATGCCTGCCCATACTTCCACCCTGTTTAAAGCTGTCCTGAAAAAATCACTGCTTTTTTCCTCTCTGGTGTATGTGTGAAAGTGTTGCAAAAAGCACCTATCTCTGCTTTGGCTCAGCCCTAATACTGTAGTGTCAGTTGTTTTTGTACTAATTCATTGATCATGTTTTCCTGAAAAATCCATTTATATTGTCAGGCATGCTAGATATTAGAATCTTGAAATCTGGTCACATTCCTACAGCCATTTAGGAATGGGGAGTGCTAGACATGGTAATGTTGGGCTTTCTGTATGGCAATGATCTACTACAGGCAACTATTTCTTTAGAAGGCTTGATCTGTCATGCTAGATATTTAAGCACTCAGTGCAATTAGTTCAGATCTCGTTTTCCTTATAGCAGGAGTGCCATCTGTGGACCAGTGTCCAGGACCAGTCCTCTCTTTGTGATGGACACCCACCCCGAATTGATGGTGTTTCTTGAAATTTGTTGCAGTAGATCTAGAATAGTATCTTGACAATTTATGGGTGGCACATGTGTGCCAATATTCAGCACCATTTGCAGCAAGGACTGAACCCATCCCTTTGCTATCCCTTGTCCTGTGAGACCCAAGGGATTCGACCCCAGCCAGCATGGCCAATGGTCCAGATGATGGGAGATGTTGTCTGACAACATCTAGTTAGGAACGGCTGATGAGCTAGATGAACCAGTCGTCTGAAGGTTGCTTCCCATGTTTCTGCACCTCACCATCTGAAAGGGTCTTTCTTAGCTTTAATGCTAATTTCGGAGGAGGTGCACTGTCTACAGGTAGGCTCACAACATGACCAGGAGCAAACTGTGAAGAGCATGAGGGCTGGCATAACGTGAAACAGAAAATATTTTTCATCACCTTCCCCATTTGTGGGGCAGAATGCAGATTAAAATAGAAAAGATGGAGGAAGGAATCCACAAAAGGTTTTTTATGTTGCTTTTGGGTATAAGGCTCAGTCAAAGCCCCTGCAAAATATTGTGCTGGGAATTGCCAGTGTTCTAATGTTTTCACCATATGATCTCCTTTTTACCCTGACACTTCCCCTCCCCAACTCCCCTCTCCTCGAGCAGCAAGCTGTTATCTGTCCCTGGAGAGTGATGAACCCTCTGGTTCCAGCAAACATAGAGTAATTTCACACCTGGTCACTTAAGCCTTATCTCCTCTGGTTGTGCTGTGTATGATAGATACTCTCTCAAGGGAACAAACTGTTCTTTTGCATACCTTGTATATACAGTACTGGTTGCATAACACTTCACTTGGCACAATGTTATTTAAGGGAAGTACAGAGCAGTGGCTGTTATTGACTTGACCACAGGGTTGAGAATTAACCTTGCTTAGGTCAAGTGCCATTTTGCTTCCCTGGTGCATTTCAACTATTTTAAAAATCAGTTTCTAATCAAACCGCTCTTGTCCAATGCAAACCAGGCTGGTGCTAGGTAAACAGTCGGAGTGAGCCACAGGTGTTACCTTGGTCGCCTTTGGAGAAGATTGAACTGTCAGGAGCTTTCACTGCATCTCGTCGCAGGAAAGCAGGGTTTCTTTTACTGAGGACGGAAAGAGAAGCTGAATTCAAGGTTGCAGCGTCGAAGTGGAATTGGCTTCATTCAGCTTATTTGCAAAATATAGACGGCAAGGTTAAAAATAACATGCACAGATAATTGAGCTACTACTTCCCATTCCAGTCTGAGGCTGAGACATAGCTCTGTGTGCAGAATGCTAGGGCAACAGAAAGTATAAAAATCTGCTCAATAGCTAGAAAGCTAAAAACAAGTAGAGGGAGAAGGAAGGAAGCAGTGCTTGGCATTGCATGCTTCTGCTGAGAAGTCTCCTCCTGCAATTATGCCTGAAAAATGAAATAAAAGAAATGGTGAACATGTCTGTTTTTACTTGTGTTTATATAATTCAGTCGCTGCGTGATCCTATGCCTGTCTTGTCAGAAGTAAGAATCTCTCAGTTCAGCGGGGCTTACTCCCTCGAAAATGGATATAGGATTGCAGCCTTCTACTCCTCCCTTTATCGTTGAAACCCCTCCAAAGGCAGCGAGTGAGTTAGGAGACAACAACACTGATTTATTTCAAGAAATCCTGCTTTTTGAAACAGAATGGTGTTTTACAAGAACCATGCTGATGGCTTTGACGTTTAAAGCTGCTTTCTTTTTGCCATATTGGGGGGGGGGGGGACGTGAGTAGGTTTCCTGTAGGATCTTTTTATTATTATTAGAAAAATATAGTGCTGTAGGGAGTGAATAGAACCTATTTATAGTAGGCATGCTAGATGCAGAGTGGTAAAGGAATAGTGTTACATCGCACAATGAAACGGGAAGAACAACTGCAGAAGCAGAAATCGTAATGCCTGAAAAGAAAGGGGGTGGGGAAGGAAAATTTGGGGGTTCTGCTAAGCTTTGCCCAGCTTTTAAAAAGCCTGGTATACATGATGCACATTGCAATGGCCACCCATTCCTGAAGTTCCAGAAACTGCCTGTTTGGAACAGCCAGGTCCCTTTTGCCAGCTGAGTAGGCCATGCCAGTCTTCAGGGCAAGTTACCATATTTTTTGCTCTATAAGACTCACTGTTTTCCTCCTAAAAAGTAAGGGGAAATGTGTGTGCATCTTATGGAGCGAATGCAGGCTGCACAGCTATCCCAGAAGCCAGAACAGCAAGAGGGATTGCTGCTTTCATTGCGTAGTGATCCCTCTTGCTGTTCTGGCGTCTGAGATTCAGAATATTTTTTTTCTTGTTTTCCTCCTCCAAAAACTAGGTGCGTCTTGTGGTCTGGTGCATCTTATAGAGTGAAAAATACAGTATATCATGGAGACTTTCCGAGGGTAACAGAGTACATTTGGGATGCTTTTTTCACTCAGGTGTGGGTGTGGGCGGGTATTGTGCAAAGTCCTGCTATAATTAAAACTCCAGCCCCAATTGCTTTTCGAAAGGAGAAGCCCACTATTGTTGACAGACTTGCTTGGCAGTGTTCCTGGCCGAGGGCTTTGGTGTGTGCAAAACCCCCGTTTATGTACAGCTATTTAACTGAACAGCAGCTCTGTGTTGGGCAAGAGTGAATGAGGCCTGAGGAGAGCCTGGCTCCTTCATTTAGGAAAGATGTGACTTGCACATCAAGCACGGAGGTTGTTGTGCAGGGGGCACGCAGTTCGTTAGCGCTATTTTTCAAAGTGAATTAAATGTTTGTAGCAACAACCAGATTATTAGCATTGGGGGGGCGGAACCCTTCTCTTTCGCTTTCCTGCAGAATAAAAGCTGCAAAAGGCTGGAGGAATGTTGCATCCTGCCAAGGAAATGAGCCAGCCTTCCCCAAACTACTGCCCTCAGGGTGATATTGAGCTCTGAGATGTTGTTGGACTTCTTCCACTCCCAGTTAGCACTGCCATTGGCTAGGGATGACCGGAGTTGTGGCCAGAAACATCTGGAGGTTGCCTGACCTAAACTTTGTGTCTCCCTCTTTCTTTCCCTCCTGCCCTGCCTCCTGACACTTTAGGAAAGGAGGAGGGGAGTGTTGTGTGTGTTTGTGGAAATTATGCAGGAAGCCACTGGAGGGCCACAGGTTCCCCAGCCCAGCACTAGATCCCCTTATACCTTTACCTGTCTGGCTGAAAATGTACATGAATGAAGCAAGATGTGGTTTACTTGGTAGAATTAAAGAGAATGCAGGATTTGAATTTTCTCCCCCTGATTTAAAGTGGTAGATTTACAAGATCAGAGCATATAAATGAGAAAGTGCCTAGAACATACCCTCCAACATTTCTCCAATGAAAATAGGGATGTCCCATTCCATAATGATATTTTTATTATTTACACCCCACACATCTTACTGGGTTGCCCCAGCCACATTTGTCCTGTGCTTCTAACTTCTAACAACTCTTACAGTTCCCAGGATTCTTGTGCGGGCAGGAGGACCATGTGCTTGAAATATGTGATGTGTATTCAGCCTGGTTTCATTGATTTCTTTGCATTTCTCAGAATTCATAAAAAGCATCATAATAGAATTCATGACGATCTTTACCTCTCTCTCTTCCCTGACCCCAGAGGTTCCAAAGTTGTTGTTCCGTTCAAACTCTTTCTGCACACCATTCTGACACTCGCTGTAATTTCTTTTTTCCTAGCGTTAAAAGCTTCCTAAGTAGCAATTTTCCATTTTATATCTACGCTGATGATTATTCCTCCCCAGACACGTAGCCTTGCATTTCTCTGTATTATACAAACTCACTCACATTTGCCCGATTCTCTGAGTGTGCCAAATGGTTATACATTTCTGATGCCTTCTATGCCTCCCCAGAGCCCACTATACCTCTTGATTTTGGCATCTTCCGCAGTTTTTAACGAACACGAAACAAATACTGGCCCCCATACCATGGTTGAACGTATAGAAAGAAACAGCCCACGTCTTCCCGACAGATGGCAGCGAGCATCCAATAATGGTCACCTTTCCACAAATTCTGTTGCTGACTGTCACACAGTGTATATATCTAACGTCAAAGCAGTTACTGTTGTTGCCTTTGCTCAGTGAGTTCTTCCAAGGCCGTTTTTTGTTTTGTCCTTTATGTCCCTACTGCCAGAGGCAACATATCAAGCAGAATTAGCTTCAAGCCAGTTTCCATTGTCTGCCACAAAGACTGTTGTTGAGTAAGGACACTCCCAACTGTGTGTGACTTTCTGGTGGAGAGTTCCTTGAGTTACCTTGGTTCTTGCCAAGGATTTTACATAATGGAGCATCAGCTAGATAGTGATGCTACGGGCTTGTTTCATTAGGAGTGTAGGAACCTGCCTTATACCAAGTTAGACTAAAAAAAAAAGTTGAGACATCACCTTGCCAACAAAGGTCCGTATAGTAAAAGCTATGGTTTTCCCAGTAGTGATGTATGGAAGCGAAAGTTGGACCATAAAGAAGGCTGATCACCGAAGAATTGATGCTTTTGAATTATGGTGCTGGAGGAGACTCTTGAGAGTCCCATGGACTGCAAGAAGATCAAACCTCTCCATTCTGAAGGAAATCAGCCCTGAGTGCTCACTGGAAGGACAGATTGTGAAGCTGAGGCTCCAATACTTTGGCCACCTCATGAGAAGATAAGACTCCCTGGAAAAGACCCTGATGTTGGGAAAGATGGAGGGCACAAGGAGAAGGGGACGACAGAGGACGAGATGGTTGGGCAGTGTTCTCGAAGCTACCAGCATGAGTTTGACCAAACTGCGGGAGGCAGTGGAAGACAGGAGGGCCTGGCGTGCTCTGGTCCATGGGGTCACGAAGAGTCAGACACGACTAAGCAACAAGAAGTGTTAGACTGTGTTGGTCTACCTGGCTCAGTATTGTCTCTACATTGCACGGCAGTTCTGAGGGTAAGTTGCAGTCATTTTGCTACCAAAGAGTAGACCGCGACACATACCTGGCTGCATACTGATTGAAATGCCTTTAGGATAGATTTGAGGTGAGTCGTGACTGGTCCTGCTCTTATCTTGCACTCTTGCTTGACAACACAGTTAACATCTGTCAAAGATGGCTTTTCTGCAGTACCAAATTCGTCCTGCTGCTGCTACTACTCATATTAACACGGGGTGTTTTGTTGACGCATACACTGGTTGTTTCTGTGTTGGATTTAAAATCGTCTTTTCTGTATGTAGCTAGGTTTAATAGTTGCTCTTGTTGGTGTTTTTACTGTCATATAGATTCAAGATAATATGATGGAATCAAATAAATGCATAAATCAAATACAATGCGTCAAGTCCAGTACTATGCCTGTGATTGTCGCTTGTCATGGCACTAGCACAGGGATTGGCAAGGTTTACCGGACATGGGCCAGATCACTCCTGTGGGCCAGACCGGCGCAGCGAGATGCAATAAATCACGTCTGCACATGCCCAGATGTGATTTCCGGCATCTGGGCATGCGCAGAAGCGATTTCAGGAGCTGTGGAAGAGAGTCCCCGCCTCGTGCTGCGCTGGTTTAGCTCAGCATGCAGGGACTCGCTGAGCAGGAAGCTCGGTTCAGGGACGGCTCATGGGTCGGTTAAACGGCTGTTGTGGGCCGCAGGTTGGGGACCCCTGCACTGGCGCATAGCCTCTGGGCTTTCATTCACCGGCTGGTATCTGCTGTCTGGGGCCTCAGACTGGATTCTCTCCCAGTCTCAGGAATGCCTTGTCCGGAGGAGTGGAGCTGTAGCAGTAGCCTCTGGGCAGTGGTATCGCTGCCACTTACTTGGAGGGGGAGGAACAGTGGCAAATCAATGGCAAATTTGGGGTTGTGTGGTGGGTGGGCTGTGCTGGTGCACCTGTAAATCCCCACCTGCCACTCTGTCTCCTGCTAAGTGGCAGTGAGCTGCTGCTGCCCAGTCTTTTCCAGATAAGCCAGGATTTGAACCTGGGACCTTTTGCATGCATAGTATGCAACTGTTACTGAGCTTCAGCCAATCAAACAAACCTCATGAAATTGAATTTGTATGTATCTAAATGCACTCATGCAGCGAATCGGTGGCAGCTTTATTTTTTACACGGGTGGTGGTAACCCCAAAATACTCCAATAAGATAGTGTTGGGAAAACTAAAGTGAATTCCCTAGGTCTTATTTACTCTTAATGGTGCAAAGGAAAGGGCAAAGAAAGTATGTTAAGGGTTAATTAGCAGGCAGTAAGCGATTTTGCAAATTGCAAGTCTGCAGAGTGTCTAAAAAAACCGAAGCAAGCATAAAATAGTTGTTTGTTTAAGGAATCTGGAGTAAACAAGGGGCATTTTGTGAATCTCCTAATAGTGAAAGAATGGGCCCATTCTGGAGCCTGTAGTATTTATCACTCCATTGGTATCTCTGGAGCTAGTCCCAATTTATATTGTATAAGCAACTTCCCTCTTGACATTTACGATTGCAAAATATATAAGCTCTATTTTGCTTGCTTGTCGAATAGTTCGGCTACAGTCTTAGCACCACAGATAAGAGGAAGGCTTTTGGCTAAGCACGATAATGTGATGTCAGGTTAATTTCTCATATCTCTTGTACTGGATGAAACTAATGATGTGTCCTTCCAAGAAGACATACGCGCAGAGTCTCTGGAGCCATTTCTTTTTATAATGTCCTTTTTATAATGGTTCAGGTCATAACTTTTAAGTATTAATGTAAGTTTTAGTGATGTCTTCTATTCTATGAGAGGGAAGAGGGGTATCTCTATCCAGGGAGCTCTGAACATCTGGAGACGAGTGGGAGGGAGAAAGAACCGCTGGATCTCTCCCCAAAGACCCATGATCTCCTTGCAGTCTGGCTCTAGGAGGGGAGAGAGACCCTGTGCTTGTCTTGGGGTGGGGGGGCCTCACTACCCTCAACCTTTGTAAGAAAGCGGCTCTTGGAGGAACCGGAAGAGGGATTGTTGAGTGCAGCTTTGAAATTTGAGGATGCTGAATGTGACCTTTAGAGCCTTTCCCATCCTAGTGCCCCCCCAGAAGTTTCGAATTACATATCCTCTTATTCCTGTGGGCTGTGCTTGCTGAGGCTCATGGGAGTTGGAGTCCCATAACACCTGGAGTGCATCAGTTTGGGGAAGACTTGCCTATGATATGTGTTATGCTCACTTCTTTTTTTACGTGGGAGGGGTGTTAATGTTTTCTTTTTGTTTTAACTATTTACCGTATTTTTTGCTCTATAAGACTCACTTTTTCCCTCCTAAAAAGTAAGAGGAAATGTGTGTGCGTCTTATGGAGCGAATGCAGGCTGCACAGCTATCCCAGAAGCTAGAACAGCAAGAGGGATTGCTGCTTTCTCTGCGCAGCGATCCCTCTTGCTGTTCTGGCTTCTGGGATTCAGATTTTTCCCCCCTCTTGTTTTCCTCCTCCAAAAACTAGGTGTGTCTTGTGGTCTGGTGCGTCTTATAGAGTGAAAAATATGGTATTTTGTGCTTTTATCCTGTATTTTTAACTTGTGAGCTGTCCTGAGATTTTCGGATGAACGGTGGTGTATACATTTTAATAATAATAATAATAATAATAATAATAATAATAATAATAATAATAATTTATTATTAGAAGAACTTCCTGACAGTAAGAGCTGTTCGACAGTGGAATTTGCTGCCAAGGAGTGTGGTGGAGTCTCCTTCTTTGGAGGTCTTTAAGCAGAGGCTTGACAACCATATGTCAGAAGTGCTCTGATGGTGTTTCCTGCTTGGCAGGGGGTTGGACTCGATGGCCCTTGTGGTCTATTCCAACTCTATGATTCTATGATTCTAATTTAAATGAATTGTTAATTTGTCAAACTGTTCATGTTTTGCTGCAGTGATGTGATAGATTTTGTTACATAATGTGATTACGTACTATTTTTGTAGACTTACTCTCTGTGGACTTCTTTGAGCGCAATTGCATTTGTAGAAAGTGCAACGCATAAATATACTGACAGTGACTGAAGTTCCTGCCAGCATCACCACCATTACTGCTGCTGACGTAGCTCAGTTGGTAGAGCATGAGATTCCTAATCCCAGGGTTGTGGGTTCAAGCCCCACGTTGGGTGAATGATTCCTGCATTATAGGGACTTGGACTGGATTAGCCTTGGGGTCTCTTCCAATTCTGTGGTTCTATGTTTCTATGATTGCTTACTATTTGGCACATGAAGGGCCCAGCCCTTTCTAATCCTACAAAAGTTTAGTTAAATAATTTAAGGCTGGTTTCAGTAGTGCTCATGGCTCCCAACCAAGCCTGTGATGCAGTATCTGTGAAATGGAAGTTTGTAGTAGAAGGTCGGTGGTTCGAATCCCTGCAACGGAGTGAGCTCCCGTTGCTCTGTCCGAGCTCCTGCCAACTTAGCAGTTTGAAAGCACACTAGTGCAAGTAGATAAATAGGTACTGCTGTGGCAGGAAGGTAAACTGTGTTTCCATGCACTCTGGTTTCCGTCATGGTGTTTCGTTCTGCCAGAAGCGGTTTAGTCATGCTGGCCACATGACCCGGAAAGCTGTCTGTGGACAAATGCCGTCTCCCTTGGCCTAAAGGGAGATGAGCGCTGCAACCCCAGAGTACCCTTGGACTGGACTTAACTGTCCAGTGGTCCTTTACCTTTACCTTTTGTAGTAGAGGGAGCCTGCTGAATTGGACAAACTATTCTCTACATAAGACAATGGCTTTAGCTCCCCAGCTAAGTACCCCCAATGGATGTTCCTCTTACATTTGTACAGCAGGCTGCATTCCAGCCCTGCAAACAGAAGGCATCATCAGTTTGATTCCAGACAGACAGAGGAACTCTGGGAAGGGCGCAGAGCAGAGCTGGTAAGGGGGTGGGGTCCGGGGCGTGTCTCAAGGGCCAGACAGGAAGGTTCCTTACACCTGCTTTCCTGTGGCAGCATCCACACTTCCACCTTCCCTGGGTATGGAGCCTTAATATCCGTAGAGCATAATGCGATGTTCCTTCATTTCAGAACATTGCCTTGATCGTAAGCGTCCCTGGGACCTCCTTTGTGAAATATTTATCTGGTATTCTAATTTGGGCACTTGCGTGGCTGAGAGGTACGCTGTGATCGCTGAAAACATCCCCAGCCACCTCTCTTTCTCTGTCCACCCCCTTAGACGCAGAATCTCTTCATTACATGTGGAGAACTGTACAAGAAGAAGTGATGCTGTATTCCGGGGTTTTCTGTGTTTGTGTGTGTTTGTGTGCGTTATTAGCTTTGTAGATTAAGTGAAGTGAGAAGAAGCTCCATTTTTGCAGTGCACAGAAAAGCGTAAATTGAAGCCACAGCAAACCCCATTAAGGTCACATTATTTTCTCTTCAGAGGTTGACTAGCAGTACCATATGCCGCACCACCTAATTACAGCAGGGTGAACTGAGGACAGAGGCCATGCTACCAGTTGGAGCTTGAGAATTCCTTTGCTTGGGCGCATTTGTGAAACTTCTAAGGTTGTGTGTGTGGGAAGGTAGAGGGGGCAGGGGGCTGACCCTTTCAATACAGCCACTAATTTACTTACTTTGTCTGTTAGCTTCCACCCCCCAACTGCTGCCCCCCCAACTCTGCTTGGAATTGGAGGAGACAGAAAGCTCCCTGCGCTTTACCTGCTGTGAAATAATTCTATAGTGGCATTAGGCGTTTGCCAGGAAAAATAAATAATGGGTAAGAGAAGATTCTCTTGCAGATGGCAATGTGAGATAACATATCACAGCAAGGTCATTAAGAAGTGATTTGATGCTTTTCTCCTTCGAAAAGCCATATAAAGGAAGGCTTTTCCTTAACGCTTAGGATTTTATGTTGCAGTTTTGACTTTATTTCCAAAGGGGTGGAGGTGGTCAAAAGGCGATGGAGCTTCTTTAAAAATGTTCATGCAGAATGTTCAACTAAGCATGCAGAATGACTAATTTGGGGTATTTTAAATTGTGTTGAATTACGAGGAATACATATTTGGGCCTGTTTGATAAATATAATAGTAGTAGTAATAATAGTAATAATATGAAAAGATGTCAGATGGGTATAAATACTTTCTGTACAGGATTCATATCAGTTTTCTTCAAGGTGAGTTATATTTAGAGGGCTGACTTTTTGGTCCAAGAGTTTAGATACCAACCTCTTCTCATTGTTGTTAGGCAAAAGGGATGATGAAACATGGTGGTGGAAGGTCAGAAACACGAAAGCCATAGTCACATTTGTAAATGCAATATTTTAGCACTGTAATAAAGCAGGTGTGATCTCCCTTGTGGGGACTGTAGCTTCCCTGGAACATGTTAATATTGTTGTTTTACTAAATGGTTGTTATTAGTTACTGAATTTGCATCCTGTCCTCCTTCCTCAAGGAGCGCAAATCTACCTTCTGTCTTACCCAGGGGTGCCATCTTGAATAAAATATTGGGTGGGAGGAGGTAAGCCCCGCCCCACATAATTGATCATAAGACACGGCACATGTGCACCATTTGAATGACAACGCCCATCAACTTTAGGGGGATCCAGACACCTCAAATATTTTATTGGGGGGGGGCAGAGGACCTTGGCCCCTAAGGTCTTGCTCTATCCAGTGTCCTTTCCGCTGCAATGGGTGATTATGGGTGACAAGATACGTAAATTATTGCACAGCCCAGGAGACCATTCACAAATGAACATGGGCAGGTTTTATTTTATTTTTGAATCAGAACAGTCAGGCTGGGGCATTCTTACATAGTTCAAATTTATGTGGTTACTTAATTGTTCTAAGTTTCCTACCATCACATTTCCTACCATCACTTTTTTAGTCCTCTGTAAACAGTAATTCCTTTATTATTATTAAAAAAAAAACAAAGGTTGGGGCCTCTGTTATGTAAAGATCCAGACAGAGTGGTTTATACAGAGCTCATCTGCAAGTGTCTGTTTTTATGGCTGCTCAGCATCTAATTTCAAAAATAGTAAACATTGTATGAATTTCAGAATTCAGTTCAAACTCACAGGTAAAATAGGGAATATTGACCTAGGCAAATAGGTGTTAGCTAGTAAGCGCCTTCCCTCTGAACAAATCAACTGTATACTTAATAAGATAGTAACTTATTACAGCTGTTGAGGTGGTACTGGGGATACTTTGTTCCTTTGGACAAACACTTGTATTATTGGGCTGCCATGGCTGAGAATCTGTTTTATAAACAGCAGCAAGTTTCAGATAACCACAAGGTGGAGGTGTAAAAGACCTTGTTAATGGTTTGATAAATCTGGGAAATCTTGATAATGATTAGAATTTATTCACAAAATGACTCTCGGTCCCCCACATTCTGGGGGGAAAGGGGGTGTTTTCCAACTAAACAGTTTCTACTAGCGCAAGCACTTTTGGAGCGTTCTTCCCTTCACACTCCCTAAATATGTTCTGTGGGTTCCTTCAACGCTCTGGAGCAGATTTAGCAGGGATGAGAGGAGAGGGAGAGAAAGTTCCTTTGCACAGCCGAAAGTGGAACTGTTTCGTTGGAATTTTTCGCCTGCAACGAAAAATTATAAAATGCAGTTAAGGGGAGCAATGTGCAATGAATTACAACAGAAAGCATGTAAATTCCATCTCTCTCTCCCTCTCTCTAGAATAATTGAGGTTTTGAATGTGTGTTTTAAACTGGGCTGACTTATGTGTTTGACCTTGGAAAACGGTACTCACTCAAACACCTCACAGCCCCTTCAATTTCTCTGTCAGAAACCTGCCAAAGGCTGTATTTTCCTTACATTGAAGGACATTTGAGAGAAATGCTTTCTAGGGAAGGCACTATTATGTAACTTACCAAGGTCCACTTCCAGCCTTCTTGTTCTGCCCCTTGTTAACATGACAGCACAGTGCAGAGGGGAAAGCGAAGACCTGCTAATGGGCTCCTGTCTATTCAGCAGGCAGTGGTTTGCCACACAACTTTGTACCTGTTTAGGTTTGTATAAGAATAGGGAGAGAAGCCTGCACATACCGTACTTTTCTGTCTATAAGACTCCCCCATGTATAAGACGCCCCCTATTTTTGGGGACTCAAATTTAAGAAAATGGGGGGAGATGGCACAGAGTTGTTTAGCTTTTTTGCGGAGGATTACCCAGGGTTGTTGAGATTTTGGGGGGGGGGATTGCTGAAAATCGCTCACCCACACACGTTGCTAAATCCACCTCCCATCTGTCCCATCGCCAGCAGAAGATGCCAATTCCCCGCACAACTGCCGGAGCATCAGCCAATCAACTCCACCCATTGACACAGCAACCAATAACATGCACAATAGCCGCTGACAGCCTCAGCAGCAACCAATCAAACGTCCACCCTAGGCACTACTCATGTATAAGACAACCCCCACTTTTTAGGAAAAGTACAGCTTGAACATGTGCTGGAAAAGGATGGTTCCCTTGTAATGGTGTGCGAAGATTTTATAGGTTTTTTAAAAAAACAGAAGACAGGAAACCCCAACAAACCCTAGGTTTTCTCAGTTTTATGCTTAGGGAGTAGCAGATTTAGGCTCTTTGTTAATTGCAATATGTAGACTGTCAGGCCTCTGCCTGCCTGCCTTGGGAAGTAGGAGCACTGAGAGGTGCCTCTTTTACACATGCTCTTGACCTTAATGTGTACTAACTGATTTGAATGTCGCGTTCTTAAATTCTTCTAACAAGCTCTAGATGATGGTCATTTAATATGATTGTTGGAGATTCAAGAGCAAAGTTGCATTGAAAGAAAACAAACAGTGTTTTCTAACAAGCCCTTATGCTGGATTGAGATCCAGAAATCAGTTCCAGCGACTTACAAGGACCTGTATTTCTTAGCATGCCAACAGCGTGGGCTCAGTTTGGGCAGGAATTGACAGAGCTTTTGTTCAAAACTAGTTGTTTTTATGTTCTGGGATGTCCTGGGGTGGGGGGTGAGGGGGCTAGCATGGGGGAAAGCCAGTCCGTATCCATTCAAACAAGAGCCTGAATTTCTCAGGTTTAGCATATTCACAGAATAGTGATACTTGCAAAGTGCTTATCTTAGGGAAGAAACTTGAGAGATTTATTTGATTATTATCTTGTCATTTCGATACAGAATATGGAATTATTCTGTATCGAAATGGCAAGAAAGTAATCAAATGAATTACTCTTGAATTGTTAGGATTCTTTTAAAACCCTTCCAATATTATTAGTTTTACAGTTAAAACTTTATTGTGAAATTCAGTTGAATGTAGTAGAGCAGCCTTGGAAAAAATCCTTAGCGCTGATGTAGCTTACACTGACTATTTCTTAAACATTCAGTTTTGGCTTCAAAATTCAGGAGGGAGAATCGCTCATACAGAGAAATGCGTGTCTTACCAAAGCATCTCCAGACTTTGTTGAGTGCTGGCTTTCAATGCTTTCTCAAGCTCCTGGCTTTGACCCCAATTCTTGGTTTCTTACTTCTTCCAAAGTTAGAAAGTGGGCAAAATAGGCAGCTACGTTGAGGAAGTATATTGGTTATATTGAGCAGGGCCTTTCTGACATCTGGTTTTGAAGCTTCTCTTTTGAAATTGTTGGCTTTCGATTTTTGCCTTGAACTTGGACTTCTGGTTTCCATGGATGTGAAATACTGGATGAGTTTTCTCTGCTTTTTTACAGCAGCTTGTAACATATGATTCACAAATGCATCCTCTACATAGTACCCCACATGTAGAGAACTAGGTTGTGGCTGGATAAGCCCTCCATAATCTCGCCAGCCATGCCCCTTTCCAAGCTCATTGGCTTGTCGTGAAGAAGGCTGTATCTGCTGGCAGTGCCAGTGTTTTGGCCAACTGCAGACGTCTGCATTATTGGACTGCTTAGCTGGATAAGACTGGCCTTGATGTTCTTGAAATGGAGTCTTGACATCAGTCCAAGACTCCAAAGACAGTTCTGCCAGCTTTGAAGCCTCCTTTGGCACTTTTTGGTTCTCTAGACCATCATCTGTCACATCCTTTTGCTCAGTCTCTACTTCAAACACTATTTGGAACAAACTGAACCAATTCCCAGGAGGGCCAGAAGAAACCTCAGTTGATCTGCCAAAATTAGATTTTCTTATGGCGGACCAGTTACATCATTGTTCAGTTATAGTTCTAAGGATGACATCACAAAAGGCACAGTGTGCAGGCAGGTTGGTTGGCCAGTGAAATTGTCTTGATCTAGGGCAGCGAAGTCACAGGGAGCATTTCCTCAGCCTGAACAAAATTTAGACAAGTGCACCCTTCATATAAGGAGCTCAAAGGGTAGACGATGAGAACAAATTCAGTTTTTAGACACTACTTCTTCCTTTCCATTTATGTGAACAGGGTCTCTTGCCTCAAATGCTGGACTACTATCCTAAGTACAAATCAAAACAGGATTCCAACCTCCCCATCATTTTGAAGCATTCTAATCACCCTCAATCTAGCCCTTGTGATTTTTCTGTTCATGTCAGTGAGAGTCAAAACATTTCAATATAAAAATTGGGTGATGCCACCACGACGGATAAAACACATTTTTTTTAAAGCAAAAATGATTTTTATTAAAATGAGGTTTTAACATTTTCCTATTTCATGCATGCTCTTTAAAAATAGCCTAATTTAAAGTGATACCTAAGTTTAAGTCTCTGCTCTCTTAAGCTGAATCCTTCACCCCCAAACTCTGTGTCTAAAATAAAAAAAATGAGCCATGGAACAAAATGCCTTGTTTTTTGTGGTCCAGTATTTATGAATACAGTGGTGCCTCGCAAGACGAAATTAATCCGTTCCGCGAGTCTCTTCGTCTAGCGGTTTTTTCGTCTTGCGAAGCAACCCTATTAGCGGCTTAGTGGATTAGCGGTTTAGCAGCTATTAAAGGCTTAGCGGCTATTAAAGGATTAGTGGATTAGCGGCTAAAAGGCTATTAGCGGCTTAGCGGCTTAGAAAAAGGGGGGGAAAGCGGAAAAAAATCGGAACACTTGCAAGACGTTTTCGTCTTGCGAAGCAAGCCCATAGGGAAATTCGTCTTCCGAAGCAGCTGAAAAACGGAAAACCCTTTCGTCTAGTGGGTTTTCCGTCTTGCGAGGCATTCGTCTTGCGGGGCACCACTGTATATATTATGTACGTGTATGTTACAAAAAGCATTTATTATGATGAACGTCAAAATGGAACTAGGCACTGGAACTTCCTCTCCTCTTCCTGGACCCTGCTGTGCTCCTTCAATGAGCTGGGTGAGGGGCCCTTATCCTGAACCATATTCTGGGACTTCATACCTTTCACTGACCCTTTTGCCATTACTCATGCACACCCTTTGATAAAGACAAACGCATGGGGTCTGTTTAGACCCCATGCCTGCAAGATTCTGGCCATGGTGAGATCAGAAGCAGCCTTCTGCTTTTCACACTCTGTCTCCTATCATATCCCCTTTTCCCTTTCCTCTAACGGTGAGTAGATGGTAGCAAACAAAGCGCGGCAATCCTACTTTAATGTGGATCAGGGAGAGGCCCAGCTCCTGATAGCCTCCTGAGTAAAATATTGGGGGTAATGAACAAGCCTGCACAATGTTTAAACTGCATTCTCTTGCTTCTCCTTGAACGTTGTTCTGTTATTTTTTAAAAAATGTTATATAAACACCATGCTGTATTTTCTATTTTCCTGCCTCTTCAGAGGTGGCACTGTCTTTTTAACGTAAGGATGGCTCTCTTACGTTAATGTTAACTGTAGGGTTTAAAAAATAGTTCAGAGCAGAGAACAAGACTGGCACACATTTCACAGTGGGACATGCCAGATATTTCAACTGCATAAGGGGGTCCCAATTTGGCCAAATCCTGATTTTGCAGCTAATCTCACCCTTTGCCTGGACTCAGGATTTAAAAGAAGATGGGTTGTTGTTTCCCTGTTCCAGGAGATACGATTTGATCTCTCTTTGAAGCAGTTTTCAGAATCACATACACAAATAAGTGATTTCTGTGAGCCAAGCTAAAGTAAGGGTGTTAAAACCACTTACATGCCCAGATACTATTGGTGATAAAATATGCCTCTAGCAAAAGCACACATCTTGTGTTTGTTTATTTAAAGAGTAGCTGCAAGGGTGGTAAGTCTGAAATTATATGCTGTGCCATAAATATGGGTGTGGGGCAGAAATTAAATACTTTATGCAATTATGCTGATGCTACTCTGATCTAAGTGCCAACCACAATTGGTGTTTATGCTGGTAAATTCAGTTACGTTATGCAGGTTTAATTCATAATGACATGTAAGGTTACTGGTGCTAGAGGTGTGTGCAGAGACCAGTGATTTAACTGGTGCAAAATGCCTGTGTTACGTTTCTAAATTGGCTTAAGAATCTATTTAATTCTATCAGTGCAATTATTCTAAGTAAGGTATCATTTCAAGTACAGTTTGGCAGGAATTGTAGGTGGGAGTGAATCTAACATCAGGAATGAATTGTGAAATCATTTAACAGTAAAGGTTGAGTGATCAGCTTGAGGTTTTATTTTGCCTTTACACTAATGAGTAATTGATAGTGTTTGAATAACAACATGTAAAATATCAGACATGCAGATTTTTTGTTGTTTATATGCAGAATAGATGTGCGTGGAGAAACCAATTTCTGAATATGGTTTTTTTCAGCAGGAACTCCAAATGTCAGCAAAGATATTCAGGGAGGAATTGCCTTATTGTACCTTTGAGGGCCACTTATCAAATGCATTTGATTGAAAATGTTAATATGAGATGAAGCAAATGGGAAGCCAATTAGAATGTTAAATAAACAGTGCAAAATTCCACCGCTTCTGCTGACTATAGACGTGTGACATGAGACAGAGTCATTTTAGACGGTGTGTTGGATCTGACATTTAATGTTGATTAGAATAAGGGGAGATTGGGCATGAGAAAAATACTTCAGCCTTTGAAATGTGAGGGGATCTATTGTTCCACATAAGCTTCAGTACAATATTTCCAGTATTCCAGTGCAGCTGCGTGTCCCCTTCTGTAAGCGCTTGGAAAAGAGAAGTGATTGGCCCGTGCAGTTCCTCAGCGGTGCTCTTGGACGTGGGAGGTGTGTCGCTATAATTGCGAGGGTTGTGCATACCAACACAGTCACAGCACTCGTCCCACACTGTGCCCAGACACAACATGCGCTCCTTGCAACAGGAACAGTTCCCTTCAACAGGCCGGCATTGACACAGCTTCTGTATTAAGCACTTGCTGACATCACTTGCACAGAGAGCGTTGTTGCAGCACATTGAGGATGGGATCCAGAAGAACAGCAGACTAATAAGTGCAGTACCACAACCTCATCTCCCTGCCATTCACATACACGCAAGGCGCCTGAGGAGAATTCTCCTCAGGATCGGGCCCAGAGGGAAAGGCCTCGCCCTTTCTCACGGGCGGCACCAGCAGGGCGAAGGAACTGCCCTCGGCGTCGCTGTGGATGTTTGTGTGTGATGCCAAGAAAAGGTTTGATGATGACGATGAATATTTCCAGTAGAGAGTTTTCGGAAAGGATGGTAATTGATAAATGTGGGTGTATTTGATGGAAGTGGAAGTATCTGACAGAAGAGACAGTGGCCTGGTTCGCACAAAACTCAGCAGTGAGCTGCTTGGCTACATAATATATACATTTTGTTGAACACTTATAGAAAATGCATTAGAAGAAAATTCCAGCCTGCCCCACCAGTCCGGTAGTGGTGTGTGTGTGTGTGTGTGTGTGTGTGTGTGTGAGAGAGAGAGAGAGAGAGAGAGAGCGCACCCTTTGGCAGTATAGCATCCTTGTGTATTACAGCTGCTTACCTGTTATAAACTTAGATTTATTGTTACAGGAGTCTATGGAGAGGAGAGTGAAACTGCACATTTTCAGAAGAGCGTCAAATTTTTAATTGCATAAATAAGATGCTGACTTAAGCAAGTGCTCAATTTCACACCACTAAAGTAAAGGATTCATAAAGGCCTGGATTTGCATAATTTAATTTTCTGCACAGAAGATACTGGAAATCAATAGCATGATTCATAGCCATACCATAGAATTGCCATGCTGCCATTCTTTGACTACTCAGGCTCCTGAGTACAAAGGATTTTACAATTGATTAAATTTTGAGTGCTGACTGGAGTGTTTTCTCCTCAGAATCTATAAACTGTTTAAACCTGTTCTCTTTACCCTTGTGCCACTGAAATGTCTTTTGGAGGGCCTGTGACTAAGGAATTATTAGCAGCTGCATTTCCCCTTTCTCCAAAAAGTGGCAGCCATTTTACATGCCAGGTTGCGTCGTTTTCCTTTTGTTGGTGTGACAGGAGCATGTTCACGTCACATTCCTTGGTAGTTTGCTTGAATTTGATGTGGAGATGACGAGGAAGAGGGAAGATAAAGCTTGCCTACCTGTAAACCATTGCCCTGGCTTTGCCTCATATCTCCAGTTTATAGGAATATGAGAAGCAGACCATATGGAGGTAAAATGTCCTACCCAGGCAGGCAGCTGCACCAGGAGGCAAGCAGGGAGTCAAGCTGCTGGCCCATCAAGGAACTTAGAGGGTGTATTTAAAAAACTTATACTGGGGGTGAGGAGAGCTCCTAGCCATAGGAATCTACTTCTGCTTCCCCTTTCTTCAGTCCCCCCCCTCCCAGCACCTCTACACAACACATACCTACTTAGCTAACAGAGGTAGTGATTGATTCTGAGTAGGACTTTGTCCACCCTGGTCCTTCTTTAATGCATTGATAATTCTCTGTTCCTGTTCATTAAAACAACAACACACATTTCGGTTCATTTTGTTTGCACAATTCAGCCTTGGATGTGTGTTTCTGTGTGTGTGTGTGTGTGCGCGCGTGCTTATTGTGAGAGGGAGCTGCGTTCTGTTTTCAAGTCGGGATTCTGCCTTTTCAGAAGCCCTACACCTCTAGCTTTGTTCAGCCAAGTGTATAGAAGCAATAAACAAAGATTTGCATGCCTAAAGCAGCTCCACAAATGTGGGGTTCTAATTTAAAAGAAAAGGAAACATGCTAAGTTTTAAACAAAAAGCCCAAGGAAACTGCAGTGAAGCACAGAAGGAACAATGCACCAAGTTTTCCCCACCCCTTAGTTTATTTTTTGTTACCGATGAATCCAGTTTATTTAATTATTGAAGGCAAACTTGCCCTTTGTTTTTTTAAGGAGGTCTCAAAAATCTTGTCAACGAACAGAAGCAAATCAGCAACAGAATGCCTCATTTTTTAAAAAAACACCCCACTAAAAGTGGGAAAATATCCACTTTTCTATAATGGCTAGCACTTGGGGCTTGCTGTTCCATCCTCCTTGATAGATTATATTTTATAAACTATTTCTCACTTTTAAACCGCAAGCAGTTCTAAATGTGTGTTCATGTAAATGAATGAGTATATAAAAATTCACCATAGCTTCCCTTTAATAGGGGAGGCTTATAGGATTTTAGCTGTGGAGGACACACTGCAAGACTATTTATTGGGTTTGCCCTTCTGATCAGTCGCTGTAGGGAATGCTACCATCCTTATGCTCTTGTCTGTTTCTTTCCCTAAACCTAACACAGTGCAGGCCTCTTCTCCCTTTAATCCTATGGGGTTGGCAGTAGCAGACAATCCCTCAGTGCCCCATTAACCCTGCTGGTGATGTCCTTCGAAAAACTGGACCCTGCAGACTGATTTGGAGAGGAGGAGTGGGAAGAAAACCGATTATGCTTTTGCAGTGGTGGTGGTGTGACTTTGCAGCAGACTGTCCTGTAGATAGTTCAGGGTCTGTGCAAGGTTCCACATGTCTCCAAAGTGCAGATCAAGTTGGCATTGGGTCAGAGGACACAGAAATGCTCTTCCTAAAGTTATAGGAGTTTGCTATCCAGAGAGGTCAGCTTCCTAAAGTTCTAGGAGGTTGCTGTCCAGCTGCCACAACCACGTCGTGTCCCCACATATACTTGGGGTCTACTGCCTGTGTGAGATGGAGTGGCATTCATGTTGACTCACACAAAGTCACTTTGCTTAAGAGTAGCTTTTCCTTCTCTTCTTTTTCCTTTTTGGTATTCGTCAGGAGAGTGGCTTTATTGCTAGTGGGTTATTCATCCTGCTGTGTCAAGGCGATTTGCGGAAGGTATCATGTCTGCCAGTAAGTTTTGTCTGGCGAGGGGCAGGCAGGGAAAGGAGCTCTGTCACATGATGATTAATTCATCATCGTAATAACTGTGCCTTGAGTTCTGTTATTTTCAGCTGTACGGAGGCTGTTGATCTGATCATCTAATGATTCAAATAATGCCTAAATGATTTAATTTTCAGTCAGTGGCTGTCACTTGGCTAATAGCTTGTGCTTCTTCCTTTTCCCCCTCAGCTTTGACTGAAGGTTATGACGGTTCCCTGCATGAAAGCAGACATGGCAGCTCAGTGCAAATTCGGCGGCGGAAGGCATCCGGGGATCTTTATTGGGCATATTCAGGTGAGTAGGGCCGGATAAGACAAAAAGAACATTGCCTACCCCATGCAAGGTAACGTGCCGAACCGTAAAATTTGCCAGCGTCTAAGCAGGAACAGGCTCTTTCGGGAGGAGACCCATGCATGCAGACTCGTTTTCTGTTGCATCCATTTTCCAATGCCACAGAGACATGCTGGTTGCTTAAAAAGCAGCAAACGGCTCTGGCAGCGTGTGAAGATTGGTGGCATGTGAGCCTTTGGAGGAAATCAGCTGATGCTATTTAATGCTTCAGGGTTTTGTTTGTCTGCCCTGCTGTATTTTATTAATGGTTGGTTTTAAGTATTCTGTTTTATTATGGCTTTATGTTCAATGGAATGTATTATGTCGGGAACCAACCCTGTGATAAACGATAGCTTGGCAAATTTGGCATGACACAGGCATAACCTTTCATGTTTCTTCTTTTGATTCTGGCCATTGTGCCTCAATGAGTAATATTTCTGCAAACTAGGCCTTGCCTTGGATGCAACCCATTGGAAGGAATTCAGTGCAGTGATAAGGAGATTGCTCCATCAGCACATGAATTTCTGCTTGCCTGATGAAGCGATCTCGCCTCCCCCCTGCAACTTGTTCTGGGGGTTCTTCCAGCCCCTCCCCCAGACATTTTGGAGATGGTGGGGGAGGTATTGTGAGAGGGAGAGCCCTCTGTGGAAGCTTCTGCTAGCAGGACTGCTTAGTTGAATCCCACCCTTTGTCTCACCAGTGATCATACGCTTCCATCAGGCCCAGTCATCCTTCCTCTTGCCAGTTCCACCCATTAAAGGGATTCCTGGTACCCCAAGTTTTTCTCTGTCTGTCTTATAAGCCTAATCATCAAAACAAAGTAGGCTTCAGTACAATTTGTCAACCAATTAGCTTCCACTTGAATCTGAAGCTAGTTTTAGTAAATGATTGCAGACAATTCAACTCACACTTGTTATACTTTGATTCTATGAAAACCAACGTGATTTAAATTAACTCCACTGTTTTCTGGAATTGTGCCCATTGTCATGATAAATCTACTTCACATCTTAAATGTATTTTGCTTTTCTAATATAATACTGTGCAGCAATGGTTGAGATTTAAGTTCATAAACAGATGAAATGGATAGTATTTTTCTACCTTTTTTTGTCTTACTAGAATTAAAATGGAATCTTAAGTGATGAATGGGATAGTTATTTAGTTTTTATTACTGAAAATGTGTTGGAAGATTCACTTCATCCTTTTATAGGAAAAAAAGGGCTTAAAGAAAGCATTTAGCCACATATTTCAAAAGTCTTTTAAGTAGTATTTCACTTCTGGATGTTTTATTGCTAACTGGCAATGCATATTATGCAGCTTTGTGTGTGGCAGTTCTCTAGCAGACGCTCAACTCTTTTTTGTTTTGATGAAGCTACTCCTGCCCGCCACCAAACACATTCATACAGAGAAAGGAGATCAGTTTTGGTTGATCATCATGTGAGACAGGGCCTTTCAGTTGTGGCCTCACAGTTTTGGAACGTCATCTCTTGGCAAATACGATTGACAGATTGAACCCCTCCTTACTGTCATTTAGGTGGGCCTTGAAACATTTTTCTTCCATATTTCTTTTGTTGGCATCTGTCTCGAGAGACAGTGGGAGTGCGCACCCAGAGGTGAAGTCAAACCACTGCATCAGCAGCACTGAAGTAACCTCCTGGGGCGCAAGCCTGGGCAGTGTGTATGGAGGTTCTGGGCTCCCCAGATGACAAGACCTGCCGCTGATGGGATCCAAAAGAAAACAGAGTAATATGTTTGGCACCAGCTTGGCTGCAGGATTTGCCAGAAGGAGGCACCATCCAACTGTCTTAGAGACTCCACTCTGGATTTATGTACGGTTTACTCCTCAGCCTTTTCTTCTCCCAAAGATATCTCACAATGCTAGATGGGCGATCTTTCCAGGTTGATGAGCCCCATCTGCTCCTACGTTTCTTTTAGATTATGTATTATTTTCTACTGAGTGGCCTGCTTTAGCCTCTAGGTTGAGTGACTTGCTGAAATTGATGGTGTGCATTCACTCCTGCTTATTATCGCATGCTGCATTATTGAGATATTGTATATGTTTCTAGCTGATTTCATCAGATCTTGCAAGCTGCCTTTGCGTAGGACGGCATTTTGAAAGGCATCTAACAGATTTATTGAGTAAATAATAAATACACAAGTCCAACAAAATAATAATAGCCTCTTGTCGGTTATGCCTTTCCTGTACATTCCTAATCAGTAATTACAGTTTATTTGTTGGGCTTGGTAGATACACCCCCATTCTCTGATGATTTTTTTTGTCCATTGACTTAATCTCTAGATTCTACTGAGCAGAAAAACAAAGAGGGGGAAGGCCAATCTTTCTTTGTTTCGTATAGAACTGGTAGCAATTTCTCCGTTTTCAATCAAATGCAATTCCACCTGATTAGTGCAATCTATCTGAAATTCCTTTATGTCACAATTGTTGGTTAAAATAAGGAGTGAACAGGGGGTTGGAAGCAGGCGAGAGACACCGACTGGCTCTTGCCAAGGAACTGAGAGGATTTATTGCCAAGTTGTCCTCGTTGTGTCAGGTAAGAGCGGCAGCTTGGAATGGCCTTCTGTTATTTGGTTGATGGCTTTGCAATAATAATAGCATTAGAACAGCACGGCCTGTAACTTAATTCCAATGGAAACGCTTTCAACAATTGTCGGAAGACATGCTGGATGCTGTCCAGGTAGCACAGTGGACAGCTACTTCAGAGCCACTTAAAAGGTAAAGGTAAAGGTACCCCTGCCCGAACGGGCCAGTCTTGACAGACTGTGGGGTTTGTGCGCCCATCTCACATTTATTGGCCGGGGGCCAGCGCTGTCCGGGGACACTTCCGGGTCACGTGGCCAGCGTGACATCGCTGCTCTGGCGAGCCAGAGCCGCACACGGAACGCCGTTTACCTTCCCGCTGGTAAGCGGTACCTATTTATCTACTTGCACCCGGAGGTGCTTTCGAACTGCTAGGTGGGCAGGCGCTGGGACCGAACAGCGGGAGCGCGCCCCGCCGCGGGGATTCGAACCGCCGACCTTTCGATCGGCAAGCCCTAGGCGTTGAGGCTTTAGCCCACAGCGCCACCCGCGTCCCAGCGCCACCCGCGTCCCACCCGCGTCAGAGCCACTTAGTGGTGGCATATGAGGTAGGGCTGGATGAAGGCAAAGTGTGAACTGTGATTCCCAGCAGGAGTTGTTGTTTCCAGTTCAGCTGTTGAGCAGCTGCTGGCATCTGCATCTGCGAGCGAGACTGCATATTTATTTGTTAATGTACGTTGATATTTGTATCCTAGCCTTCACTACCCCCACCCCCACAGGACCTTAGTGTGGAGTGCTCAGGGTTCCCTAGCAATTTTCCATCTTAATGTTGGCTATGCAGTGAACATAGGAAAATAAAAAAGTTGTCTTATGCTGAGTTAGGCCATTGCTTGCACTGACTGGCAGCATTTCTCCAGGGCTCCAGACACACGTCTAGTAATTTCAGTGGGTCTACTCTGAGTAGGACCAGCAATGGTTACAGCCCAATGTGTCATTGGTGGCAAATTAGAAAGAAGGCATATTGTTCCTAAACATTCTTTAGAAAAACACTGTTTAGAAAATTTAATGCTATAATATCTGCTGCCTGGGCCCTTTACATGCAGAAGGTCCAAGATTCAGCCACACCCATAGACACACTAGGTAAAGTAAAGGGTAAAGGGACCCCTGACCATTAGGTCCAGTCATGACCGACTCTGGGGTTGCGGCGCTCATTTCACATTATTGGCCAAGGGAGCCAGCATACAGCTTCCGGGTCATGTGGCCAGCAACCAGAGCAGCACACAGAAACACCGTTTACCTTCCCGCTGGAGCGGTACCTATTTATCTACTTGCATTTTGACATGCTTTCGAACTGCTAGGTTGGCAGGAGCAGGGACCGAGCAACGGGAGATCAACCCTTCGCAGAGATTTGAACCACCGACCTTCTGATCAGCAAGTCCTAGGCTCTGTGGTTTAACCCACAGCGCCACCCGCATCCCTCCATAGACACACTACCCTTCCCCAAACACCCTCATACAGATTCACAATTTCCTTTTGTCCACAGGCAAAATCGTTATCTGTGAGAACAAAGAGGTATCTGAAGGGGTCATTAATTCATGCCAGTCTTTTTTTTTTTACCATGCCCTCTAAGCTAATATATGGCTTGATTCCATGAAGGAAGGAAAAAACATTATAAAGACAAAGGTTAGGCGAAAGATACTCTTTTGGCATTAAAACAGATTCTTTCCCCCTGTCTATCCCTCTCCTTGCTCCCAGTTTACATGAGAAATCTTTGATAAGAAATGTCTGTCATCTTTTGCCCACGCAGCAACTAGGACTAGATTTCCCATTAAGTTTCTCCCCCCCCCATGTTGTGATGAAGAGCGCAGATGCTGGATGTATCTTTATTTGGAGCACAGGACAATGAGATGAAGTTGGCAGTTCTCTCTCTTCTGTCTTCTCAGTGATATTTTTGGGTACGTCCTCAGGCGGGACCTTCCTCGTCTTTTCTTAGCTTGTGTACTTATGAAGACTATCTTTAGAAAGTTTCATGGAACATAGTGGTGACATTATTAGTATTTTTTTTTTTTTGTGTGTGTGTGTGTGTGGACTGGATTTAGGTTTGATGAGGCCCTAAGCTACTGAAGGTAATATGTCCAGCTGTCCTTTGTTAACAACAAATGGTTGCTGTTTTTTGTGTTGAATATATGCTATATGGTAATTTATGGACCTAATAGGTATCTAAAGCCATTTGCACATGTTGCCCTGCAACCAGCCCATGCAGAATGTAGGCACCCTATATATAGAAATGAGCAAACCAGTGATATTTTCGGGAACAGGCTAGTGTTCGGGGCCCATTACCTACATCATAGGAGCCTACACAACACAAAACACTGTTGCTGCATTATCTTATATTTTGGAAATGTACATCCAGTTTTTTTTCTGTTTTTTTTGAGGGGGGGCAAGAGAGTGGGGCCCTAAGCTACAGCTTGTTCAGTTTATATGTAAATCCGGCACTGGCAATGGGGGCTGTTTTCAGATATCACATATGTGAGGGATTCACCAACGTTTTCTATGAGAGTGAGTGTCACAAGATGCTCTCCCTTCAACTTGTGGCCACAGAATACACCCGAGGCCATGACCGCAGATTGCTGACATGGAGGAATGATGGTGTAATGCAGATATCTCCTCTTAATACAGTATAGCAGCTGGAGGCAAGAGAGAGCAATCAAATATCTCTAATCACTTGTACACCAGTCACTAAGCATCTGTGCATTATTGGGAGCAGCCAAGAAGACATACATCCTGGGCAAATGGGGAACTGCTAGTCAAGAAAGTTTTCTGCTTCCACTGAGGACAGTAATCTGTAGCACTCTGCCCTTGCTGGAGTACTAAGCCAAACAAGGCATGGGTGGAGACTGAACACTTCAAACGACTCTCCTGGATTGATTGATTGATTGATTATTTTATTTTTATTTTTTATATCCCACCTTTTTCTCCAAGGAGTTCAAGGTGGCATGCATGACTTTCCCCGCTCTCCATATCATCTCCGGGACAACTCACTGAAAGATGGTGGCTGGCTCAAGGTCACCCGGAGAGCTTGATGGCTGATATGAACCCTGGTCTCCCAAGTCCTAGTTCAACTCCCTAATCATTACACCACATTGGCTCTCTTGGTTGCTAGAGAAAGGGACTGTGGAGGCATAGACAGATTTGATTATTATTAATTTCATTTCTATATCAATTATATGTGATTTCTTGTCAAGTGTAGTGTGTGAAAGGAGAACCCATGGGCCAAAATGTTGTTTGAATCAGTAGCTGTATGAATACTAGATTGTAAAATATGATTTCAATATTAATTCAACATAATGTCAGTAATAAAGATCTCTCACTCCCCAAAATAGGTCTTTCAGCAAATTATCAAAGCCTGCTTTTAAGACCGCATCAACCCAGAGCCATTTGGGGAAAAAGAATCCTCCATTTTATTTTAATGAGCTGTAATACTTTTATGGTGTTAGTGTTAGTTGATTTGGTGTGTTGCTTGGACAGGAAATGGCAGCTAAATTATATAAACATATAAGAGGAATAAGAGGTGGTGCTTTTGCTTAAGGAACATGTGGCATA
This sequence comes from Podarcis vaucheri, assembly GCF_965113315.1. Taxonomy (NCBI): domain Eukaryota; kingdom Metazoa; phylum Chordata; class Lepidosauria; order Squamata; family Lacertidae; genus Podarcis; species Podarcis vaucheri. The sequence goes on along the minus strand of NC_138760.1, from coordinate 108,176,816 downwards.
CCACATGACTAAAGAATAAAGAATCAGTGAACAAACCAACCAAGAATAATTGGCCTGAGACTTGGGATGCCGTGAAACATAGCTGGATATTGTAGAGACCAGCGGCAGTTGGGGCATGGAGGTTTGAACTGTGTTATTGTAAAAATGTGAAAACTGTAGTCGTAGTAGTGGGGGTTGCATTTAGAATTCAAAAACTCCCTTTGGGATGATGTGCAATTGCAGAAAATCAGGTTATATTTGTTGGTCTGGAAGAAAAACAGATGAAATCAGGGGAACTTGTGTACCTGCCTGGCATATTTTAAAAAAACAATAATTTAACAAAGCTCATATTTTAAAAAACAAATAATATTCCAAAACAACATATACAACACAAACACATCCAAACAATGTAACCACACATCACAGTGCATGAGAACATCAAATCGCAGGTGCAAGTGAGGAGAAAGGTTGTTGTTGTTATATTTTTGCATTTCTCTTAACATTCAGTCATCCTGGGAACTATGAGCAGGATTCAGCTAATGATCTCCACTACCAGAAGCCTGCACAATAATTTCTGCTAGCGCAGTTGGGTTCCCCTGCTCACCCCTGCTGTTCCCCCAACTGGCGCAGGGAGGGGGTGTCAGGAGAGTAGCACACAGTGGAAGGAGAGGAGAGATTGTTCCATCGGGCAAGCAGAGTTCTTCCCTATCCTTACAAGTTTCACCTCCCGACTCTGACATACTGTTTACAAATCCAAATGAACGTTTCATGAGTTCCATATCTGTGTATACACCTGGCTGGAATGTAAGTTTCACCATCTTCCCAATTAACAAAAGAAATAAAACCACTCCAAGTTGAAAGGAATGAATCTGTTGCCTTTGGGGTTTGTGCTGCCTTGTGGTAGCGTGCTAGCTTCTCTCCCAAGGCATCTTTAATGATCTGAAGGGACAACCAGAGGACCCACATTATTCACATATCTGTAGGAAAATGTATGCTTGCACCTATAGTGCATGGTGGGTAAAGGGCAGCAATATACATATAGGTGGTAAATCAGTGGCTTTCTTTTGAAGGCTCCAGTCACAGAGGAAGTGTGTCAGGCTATCCTTCAAAACAATTGATTTCTTCCAAGATGCTCTTCTCAAAACAAACATTGGATGGGAATTGAAGGCTTAGTAATTTTTTAAGAATGCATACATAATGGCAACAGCAGTCGTAGTTTTGTTAATATAACTCACATTTAAGCCCTGTGTGGAAAGACAAGGCTTATCTCAGGGCTTGACTACTGTATTTGACTGCTTTGATTGTTTTATAACAAGAGATAAGAGACTTCTTGGTCTTAATTCAATAGCAAGGAGGAGGAATTGTTAGCAGCACTACTAACATGACCTTGTGCACATTTCAAACCTTTGAAACATCTTTCTATTATAAATGGGCCTATTGGAATGGATGGGAGTTAACCATAGAAATAGATGTTAACTTCAACCCTGAAGGTCAGCTATTTGTCTGCTTGTATAAAACTGCTGAACTGGGGCTTAAGATAGATAGATAGATAGATAGATAGATAGATAGATAGATAGATAGATTCTTTATTGTCATTACACAAGTGCAACATTGCACAAAGTGCAACGAAATTGGATGCCATCCCTTAAAACAACAAAAGCAAGACAACAACAACAACCAAACAAACCACATTCCAGCCACACCCACACCACACCCATCAAACTCCCAGGTCACACTAACGAGTTACAGCATTCAAAAGGGCCACAGCTCTTGGATAGAAACTGTTTTTCAGTCTATTTGTCTTTGACTTGATGTTTCTATATCTTCTGCCAGAAGGCAGTAGTGCAAACAGACAGTGTCCCGGGTGAGATGAATCCTGCAGGATGTTATTTGCTTTCCTAAGACAACGGGAACCGTACAGTTCTTCCAAAGATGGGAGAGGATGACCAATAATCCTTTGGGCTGTGGTTATGACCTTCTGGAGCACCTTCCTCTCCCTAGCTGTACAACTGGAGAACCAAGCACAAATACAGTATGTAAGAATGCTCTCTATGGAGCCTCGGTAGAAGGACACCAGCAGTCTCTCACTCAGATTGTTCTTCTTTAAAAGTCTGAGGAAATAAATTCTCTGCTGGGCCTTCTTCACCAGAGCAGTGGTATGTGCGCTCCAAGTCATGCCCTGATCGATAGCTACTCCCAAAAACCTGAATTCCGCCACCCTCTCCACCCGTTCCCCGTTGATATACAAGGGCTGAATGTCCGCCTTTATTTTTCCTGTAATCCACCACCAATTCCTTGGTCTTAGCCGTATTAAGAGCCAGATTGTTCTCTCCACACCAAACACAGAGCCGCTCCACCTCGTCCCGATAGGCGGACTCATCCCCTCCTGAAATGAGCCCCACCACCGTAGTGTCATCAGCAAACTTGATGATTTTGTTGCTGGAGTAGATGGCTGTACAGTCATACGTATAGATAGTGTAGAATATGTATGTATGTGTATGAATAGGAGAATACATGTTCAGGTTTTTGCCACAAGTGACTGCACTTGCTGGGGAGAGTGATGCTGTTAGATAAGGAATAGCCAACATGCTGCACTTCGGGTGTTGTTGCGCGACAGCGCGACACTAGCATGGCTAGTGGTTAGGGATGATTGGAATTGTAGTCCAGCAATATCTGGAGAGCATCCTGTTGGCTGTGCCTGTGTTGAACATTTAGCTCCAGAGCTTTCCTGACATGGATCCATCTGCCATGCAGAATCAGTTTTGATCAGCTATGGTGTCTGACTTCTTTCTTTGGCGATCACTCGTAGCCGAGTAAGATTGTCTTCCATAAACATGGTTTTAACAGTGAGTCCATAAGTGACTGTGGAGGCCAATTCTGGATCCACACGTCCTTCCAAAGTGGGGACATTGGTGTATGAGCAGGAGTTGATCACGGTGTGGATTTGCCAAGCGTGCCTTCCTCTTAGCACGTTTCTCCCTTGCATCCTGAGTTTGAGTGTCTTCAAAGCCCATGACACCTTTGGGTAAAGGCTGTTCTCCAAGTGGAGCGCTCACAGGCAAGTGTTTCCCAATTGTTGGTGTTTATACTACATTTTAAAAGATTTACCTTGAGACAGTCTTTGAACCTCTTTTTGTTGCCCACCAGCGTTACGCTTTCCATTTTAAAATTCGGAATAGAGTAGTTGCTTTGGAAGACGATCATCAGGCATCCGCACAACATGACCAGTCCAACAAAGTTAATCATTGCTTCAACACTGGTGATCTTTGCATCTTCCAGTACACTGGTGTCTGTATGGGGCGAGTGAATGGTGTTCTTGGGAGGACTGAGGCGAATAGATTTTCCTCAATGTTTCTAGGACCTGTTTCATGCCCCTTCCCCTCTCTTCCCTTTATTCTTATTAGCTCTCTGCAGTAAAATATACCCACTTGCCCAGTAAGATGTAAAGTGGTAATAAAGGTGGAGGTACCTTTGAGAAGGGATACTTGAGAGGGTGTTCATTGCTCAGAGAGAGGCCTGGCTGGGTGGAGCTTAAAGGTTGTTTGTTGGAGAAAGGTCAGCAAGGAACTTGTAAATGTTCAGTGATTCGTTCAAATAGACCTGTTAGCTTTCTCTGTCTGTGAGGAGGATGAGGCCACATGCACTGATGGAGCACATCTCTAAAGCCAGCCGCATCTCCAGAGCACAGGCTCAACCTCAGCTACAAATACATAGATGCTGACACAAATACAAAGGTAAGGCTGCAAGTTCAAGTAAACATTTTCAGAATCATAGATTTGGAAAGGGACCCCAACGGTCATCTAGTCCAACCCCCCTGCAAATACAAGTTATAGTTAAGGGTGTCATACTTTAATTTTTTTATTTATTGAATCCTGCCAAATAGCCCAGGGTGGCAGATAAAGAATCTGAAACAATTAGGTAAAGAAATCTTGGATTCCTGAGCCAGTGTGGTGTAGTGGTTAAGAGCGGTAGTGGTTAAGAGCGGTAGTCACGTAATCAGGGTAACCGGGTTCGTGTCTCCGCTCCTCCACATGCAGCTGCTGGGTGACCCTTGGGATCCCTTCCAACTATGCGATTCTATGATTCCGTCTTCAGGTTATGGGGCTGTTATCCATGCAACCACATAGATGTCAAATTGGGAGCTGAAAAGTGGAGGCTAGGGATTCAAAGATGTAATCCTGACTTCAGTGCATGAGATGCTAGCAGAACATGTCAAATAATCTATTGCACCTGGAGGAAAAAGGAGGAGTTACTGGTATTCATTGAGGAATGATTAAGGGCCACACTTGAATGAATCAAGCACTTCGCCCAGTCTGTAATATAAAAATAGCAATGAAGTTAATACTTAGCTCTGTCAGCTGAATAACGTTTTTAAAGTCTATGAACATACTTGCATTTAATGGATTAATTAACCAATTAAATATTATATGATCTCAACAAAGATTAATTCTGGGATATGAATTGTGCTTTTACCTTGGCTGTACAACTAGGGGAAAGCGCTTATTATTTGGTAATCTTAGAAGTCACTTTTACCAATGTTGAGAAGCACTAGGGAACAACCATTTGTACAACTTGAAAGGTGTTATTTGGAGAAAGGAGACACACACTTCATTCCGTAAGACAAATGTAACAGCATGTGCTGTGCCCAGTGTCTGAATCCAAAGGGCTCATATCATTTAGACTGACCTTCTGTATTTTTATATTTCCAATAAATATATTAATTGCAACAATTAAGCAGTGCGTTCAGCCTTCACAGCGATAACCTTCATTCCTTTTTTTGTCAAGGTAACTACTTTATTCTGTCGGCCTATCTGCTTGATCTACCTAATTAGTCAACGACACGTATGTGGCTGTTATTAACTAAAGTGTCTAAATGCCTTAAATCTTTAATGCTGTTCTCATCAAAGATTCTTTTGAGGTAGGAGGGTATTGCCTTCTGCATTCTAACTAACTGAACTCAGAAGAATTTATTTAGTCGCCTAAGGTCACATATGAAGGGTGTGACCAATTTTCCTCGGGAGCATTTTGGTCTTAGAGCGTATACCAAATCTTTGGACTTCCAGGTGCCGCAGGCCTACAAATACCACCATCCCTTATCCTTGGCTAGGCTGGTGAGGGCTGATGGAAACCAGCAACACCCAAAGGGTTACAGGTTCCTTAGCCCTGGCCTATAGAGACTACAAAGCTTCCACCCTCAGCATCTTGGTAGCCTCTGCCAAGCTAAGAACATAAGAAAAGCCAATGGCCCTTCGAGTTCAGCATCAAGTTCTCAAGGTGGTTGAGCAGATGGCTGTGGGCAGTGCTAAAAAAATATATGTTTAGAGGTACTGTCTTTTTGACTCAAGAAAGTCACCATTTTATAGTTCAAATCGGGGGGAAATAAATACAGTAAATGGACAGAAGTACAAAGAACATGCATTACGTCATGTTATACAGCTACTTCACACATTAAACGCTCACTTCTGTCTGAGACTCCAGAAACACTGTGAAAGGAAATGAGGCCGCCATTGGGGGTAGCAACGGAACTGGAGATTCACAGTGATAGAGAAGAAACTTGTTTTTTAATTTTTTAAAATAGTTTCTTCTTCTGTTAGATTCACAAAATGTTTAAGGGTTTGTGTACCCCTGTGGCCCCCCAGAAAAAAAAGCACTGGCTATGGGAAGCCTGAAGAAAGACAGGATCTGAGCACAACAGCCTCTTTCCACTTGTGATTCCCAGAAATTGGGAATCCTACCAATTGGATGGAGGAGTTTTACTACATATTAGAAGTAGATGGATGGACCATGCTTGGTAAAATGACCACTTGCGCTCAGCCTTTTTGTTGCTGTTTCCTTTTTGTTTGTTGGTTTAATCTTTAGCAGACTGTAATCCTTTAGGATTACCAACCCCCTCTGGACTGGCCCTGCTCTCAAGCTTTTAAATGCAGCCTGGTGCACATAATTTTTTTAAGGCAAAGGGGAAAGTCCAGTAAGAAGTTAGTATCCATCATTTCCTCTAAGTATGTGTAAACTGTGAGATGTTCAGGATTTGGTTTGACACCGTCATACTTCTTGTCAGTTCTAAATGATGGATTATAGAAACTTTTAGCAACCAGGATTTCTCAGTATGGCCAAAATAATTTGGGTTTTGCTTAGTGGTGGGGAAATGGAGTTGAGTGTTCTGTTCTAAAATACAGTATACTTATTTAGAAGTGCATTCTGTCTAGAGTTGCTGTTCCACTCCTTCAGTGGCTTTTGAGCCAGTCAAAGTCTTCATGAATGCAAGAGTAAGAAAGACATTTTTTGTTGATTCCCCTTTCCTGCTGCAAGCATCCTCCAGAGCAGTGTGGAAACAGAATAAGAATAAATGGCTCTGTCCCTGTTGGCTGTCCCTGTTAATAGAGGTGTCTGCTGTGGGCAGGTGGGGAACCATTCACAAACAGAATGGCAGCATTGAGCCCCCCTCACTGATTTAAATGGAAGTTGTTAAATCATGTAGGTTTCTAGCTGCACATTCCAATCTTAAATATATGGACTCATATCTGTTCTGCTGTTGCTGCAACTGTCCATGTCATAGCAGTAGAAAGGTTGAAGGTGCTTCCGGACTGCAGCTGGTTTCAGTGCTTGGCTTATTCGTCTTTCAAAAAATGGACAACCCAATCTCTAAATCCTGCAAATGGTTTCATTCTAGTTTAGTTCCAATACGTTTAGTGGGAACATGCCGGCTTAATGATTCTGGCTTTCCTGTCCCGATGATAAAAATCCAAATGTTAGAAAGATTTAACATCTTTTGTAAGTCTGGGGAAATGAAACCAAACCATAGGCAGCTGGATCTTCTCTTCCGTGACTATTTCACATATTTTTGATACTATAGAATCCCTTGTGTCCTTTCAGTTTAAGCCTCGGTAAAAGTGTTCCTTTTTAACCAAACTTCTCCCTTAAACCTTTTAGTGTTTTCTCATCCTATGGGCAAAAATGTCATACTGGTTTTTAAATCTGTGGCCTTATTAGAAAAATAAGTATGCATGCCTTGCAGTGTAGTCCTGTAATGTTTACTCTGATGTAAGTCCCATGTAGCAGGCATACTCCCAGGTAAGCATGTTTTGGATTGGAGCCTTAACAAATTATAGTGAGAGGAGCAACTATTTAAGCTCATTGCCCCCTTGATAAGTTTGGTAAGTAAGCATAGATTTACAATTTCTGCTGTAACTTAATACAGATGAAACATAGCATAAGCCTTTACATGTCTATTCAGACATAAGTCCCACTAAATTCAGAGGTGCTTACACCCAGGCATAGGATTGCTGCCTCAATATGTGGGCACAGGATTGCAGCCCTAATAATTGAGCCGTGAGTGTCAAGTGCCACAAAAGAAAAGAAAAAACCAACAGAGATTTCACTTGCCTATGTAGTGACCGTAAAGGTAGCAAGCGAGCTTGGTAGCAGCACTATTACAATAGCCAAAATGTTAAATAATAAAAAAAACTTAATAGAATCTTATTTGCACCAGAACTCTTGGGCCATATAAATACACTGAAAGAAGACAGCTCTGAAGTAATTGAAGGTGTAAAATAATTGTCCTCATTTTGGGGACTAAAGCCTATCACTGTGTTACATCTCTGATGCACATTGAAACCTGCTAGATACTAATCTTATAAAGATGTGACTGGAATTGATTTTTCAATGCAGTGCTTTTCCTTCAACAGCAGAATCCCTATGGAAAAATACCCGCCAGAGTGGAAAATGCCCAGTAGGACTGGGCGATGTATCACTTCATCGTCCAAAATCAGTTTGAAGTCTACATTTTGATAACAGTTTCATAATGTTTGACATTATCGATACATCTTGAATCACATTGTGTGTGTGTGTGTGTGTGATGTAAAAAACAGTGATATGGGAAAAACTGTGAAGCCGGTCATGACTTCTCTCATGATACCTGCTGCCTTTGTTGATCTAGACCCCTAAGTAGTAGCAGTTGCTAGGTAGGACATTACCCCATTCGCCTCTACGTAGTTACATCCTTATTTCAGACATCATGATATATCAGTATATCGTGATATTTAGCTGATTATATATCATGATGTTGAAAACCAGATATTGCCCGGCCCTAATGCCCAGTTAGCATTTAAAACCATATCAATATCTTTTGCATTCTGCTTTTCCACAACAATGCTCAAAGCGGCTCTTGAAAATTTCCTTCTCTTGTGTAGGAATTTAACATATAAGTGAGCATTACATGTGAAAGAAAGCCGTGTGGATTTAGAAGGCAAGAGCTATAACTAGATAGATTTAGAAGGAAAGAGAGTCTTCTCCTCTCGGGTTTTGCCTGCAAATGTACCTGAATTTTGGATTCACGTTTTAATGGGTATTCCTACATAGGTGATTATGACCCAGTTGGTCATTCCTGTTCTGTAAAATTAGACAGATTCACTATTACTATTGCTATGAGCTTTGACTCTTCTTGGCCAGGTTAGTGGCTTGGAAAAGGGAACTGTTTCAAGAGCAGTTCTTAAGATAAGCAGGGTGGGGGGAATCAGTCATGCTGTTCTACTTTCAAGACTAATAAAGCCATCTTCTTGTCAGGTGACAATATTTTTAGATGTTTGATGTAGTTCTCAAAAGGTGGGTGGAATTGTCAGGCTGCTTTTAAAAGTGAACGGTGCATGCCTTTCAGATACAGAGAGACAGAATTTACAAATGTTGCATGATAATGTCGTGCGCATTAGTCCTGGTTACCTTGGTGATTGCCACTTAAATGATGAGAGACTCGACTTAACAGTCTCTGTGACTAGGATGGGGAGCAGGGAGAATCCTTCAAATAATTTGAAGAAAAATGCATTTGTTGTGTTAGGGTGGATAAGTGAGATTGCTACTTCAATGCATTTCAGGGGGGCAGACTAGATGTCCCTTTGGTGTCCCTTTCAAGTCTACAATTCTGTGATTCCCCTAGGTTGTGGCCTTTCTCCTAAAGATTGAAGTTGCAAACCAGCCCTTATAATCTCAGTGTCAGAATGCTCAGCTTTGGAGTGTTCCTTTTTTAAACTGGTAAGTGCAGGTCACGTCCACACCGTACATTTAAAGCACGACGATACCACTTTAAGCAGTTATGGCTTCCACCTAAGGATTTGGGGGGGGAGAGAGAACTGTAGCTCAGTGGTAGAGTTTCTGCCTTGCATGCAGAAGACCCCAGGTTCTGCACCCAGGGCAGCTATCTACCAGCTCCATCTGGTACGCAGGCTGAGACCCTACCTGCCTGTGGACTGTCTCACCAGAGTGATGCATGCTCTAGTTATCTCCCGCTTGGACTACTGCAACGTACTCTTGTGTGGGGCTACCTTTGAAGGTGACCTGGAAACTGCAACTAATCCAGAATGCGGCAGCTAGACTGGTGACTGGGAGCGGGCGCCAAGACCATACAACACCGTCCTGAAAGACCTACATTGGCTCCCAGTATGCCTCCAGGCACAAAGTGTTAGTGCTGATCTTTAAAGACCTGAAGGCAGCCCTGTTTAGGGAAGCTTTTAATATTTGATGAATTATTGTATTTTAATATTTTGCTGGAAGCCACCCAGAGTGGCTGGGGAAATAAAATAAATTGTTGTTGTTGTTGTTGTTGTTGTTGTTGTTGTTGTTAAATCCCCATCATCTCCAGGTAAGTCTAAGACAGCTCCTGCTGTATAAGTATAAGGCAGTTTCTTAGGTTCCTGTGTCCTCAAAGCTGTAGTCCATTAATGGTGCTGAAAGTTGTTAGGAAGCTCCTATTCCCCTCCCAGAGTTACAATTCCCAGAATTCCCTTTGAGGAGGGATTGATTGTTAAGCCACCATGAAAAGTGCAGTTCTGTGACACATGCACACCTAAGATACATTTATCAGTTAGAGCAGACTGAACCATTGCCATAATTTTGACATCTAAACTGTTTTTCTTCATTGGAGGGCTACCCCTGCCATGACCATTTCCTGTATTTTCCCTCCTTCCACCGACAGGTGAAGACTTTCTTGTTCCAACCGGCATTTGGGAAGTGGCTGCTTTTACTGAAAGGGCTGGTTCTATGCTGTTATTTATTATTGTAATTATTTGTGTGGTTTTAACGGAGGATAGATAGATAGTTTTATTAGTTTTTATTGTATCAACATTTAATTGGTTTTTTAAATAATTGTTTCCCACCTGTTTTTAGTTGTTCTTACTCTTATCTGTAAGATGCCTTGAGTCCTTGTCCGGGAAAAATGTGAGGTATAAATAAATACATAATAATAATGATGATAATATGGTTTGAAGGCACATGAGGTTACCACCTTGCTGAAGTGAAGCAGGTCTGGATCTGGTCTCTGGCTTGATGTATGACTGTCTAGTACAGTGTTTCCCAAACGTTTTTGGGCAACGGCACACCTGTTTACCGGAAAAAAATCTCGCGGCACACCACCATTAAAGCCCCGCCCCGTGACGTCAGCGCGCAGCGTCACGCCGGGAGGGACGCACAAAAGTGAACGTTTTTTCCCTTCCCCTTGCCGGGGTGGGAGGAGGCAGCAGAGCGAGGGACTGAGGGACGGCGGCAGCTGAGGCGGCGGCGGCTGTTGTGGTGGCGGCGGCGATAGCGGGCGGAGGAGGAGCCGTCGCCGGGAGTTGCTGCTGCTGCTGTTGCTGCTGCTGCCCGGACATGCCAGCCTCCTCCTCCTCCGCTGTCTCGCGCTCCTCCCTTTTGCGCGCGCTGCCCCGCCGCTCGGCACCACCACCGCGGAGCCGCCCCCGACTCGACGCGGATCCTCGCCGCCGCCGCCTCTCGCCACCCGACTCGCCCGCCTCCCTCCCACGGCACACCAGCCGGTGTCTCACGGCACACTAGTGTGCCGCGGAACACCGGTTGGGAAACACTGGTCTAGTAAATATATGAACACCATATTTGGGTTCCATGATGGAAGAATGGGAGGATATATATATGTTAGAAAATAAGTAACCCCCCCAGGCCTGTTTAAAACTTTAAAATCTTTTAAACTTTAAAATATGTTTCATCATTGTTTTTTAAATATGTGCCTTGAGATTCTTGTTATACCTCTTTCATACTCCGCTGCTTATATCGTATCATATCCTTCATTTTATGGGTTACAGCTGTATTGTAATGTCCTTTTCGTTGCTGTAAGCTGCCCGTGGAACTCTGTCATCGGGAGGCATCTAAATATTGCAAATAAATAAAAAAAATGCCCCTTCTGACCATGTACACAGAGTTGATATCCACACCGTATATTTGTCTGTTGCCAGAGGAACAAATGGCACATGGGAAAGGTCGGCCCTTTGGAGAGGGCAGAGTGTGGCTCGTGCTGATGGTGAGCATATTAGCCTCAAATACAAAAAAGTAGGTTACAGCCGCTCAGAAGTTCTCATATCACATCACATTTTGTGTGAGCATCTTTGCGTTTTTGGCGTCTTGCTTTTCTTTTCTGCTGCTGAGCTCGGGTTGCAGCTGGGTTCTTTCACGCCCTTGGGATGTGAAAAGTGACTCTGCTGTCCAGAAAATAATCTGTTGTTAAACAGAGGTGACATTATTTCCCCAAATGCTACCTTGTTGCAGGTTTTCACAACTCATAAGACTTTTCACGCTCTCTTTCTCTCTCTATTGATATTGATTTTTTCTCTCTCTTCCCGTAGGAAGACTTGAAATCAAGACACTTATCAGGGAGAATGTTACATTATGCTTTTCTTCCATAATAACGGTTTCCAAGGAGAATAGGTTTGTTCTCCTGTAAGATGAACCTCCTACTTGCGGTGTCAGTCTCTGAAATTTGAGGCACTATTGAAGACTTGAGAGTGTGAGGCCGGTATTTCGGTTGTATCTTGTGATGCCTCACGGTAGGCCCAGGCAACTGATGGTTGTAACAATGGCATTAGGAGGAGACCCTAATCCAGGCATAGGCAAACTCGGCCCTCCAGATGTTTTGGGACTACAACACCCATCATCCCTAGCTAACAGGACCAGTGGTCAGGGATGATGGGAATTGTAGCCTCAAAACATCTGGAGGGCAGAGTTTGCCTATGCCTGCCCTAATCCTTCAAAATAAATATATTCCATAAACTCCATATATGCTCCCTCTTTTCATGTTTTTGGATTTCTTGTTTCTCTTATTCCAGTTTACAGAACTGTAGTTTGTTGTGATGGCCAAATCAGACAAACCATTATCACCACTAACTAGGATTATCACCGCTGACCGTGGCTTGCAGACTCTCTTCAAACATATGAATTATCTGAAATCAAGGATATCTTTCCCTAGAGAAAGGGTACTTGCCTCTCATTAGAGCTTTCCCTGTAAGAGAGGTACATATTTGAACATTTCTTGCTTTTAAATAACTTGATTTTTTTAAAAAATCAGTAAGTACTTGAAACTTTTCATGTAATAGCAGGAGGGAGGGGGTTTTTTTACATTCAAATGCACTTTGCTAGATTATTCAGTGGGGTTTTTTAAAATAAAAAAAATGTAAGTATGCATTAAAGTTTAAAATCAAATACTGTATTTTGAAACTTTCTCAAGGAAGAGGTTTTTAATAGGGTATGGATCTATGAATTGGGGCATGAAATGCTATGATTAGAAATGTAGCAAGTGATGGATGATAGCTTGTGTCTGCCATTGTGTGAAATATGGGTGTGTAAATACTTCATGCTTATCATCCCAGAAAGGTAATCAAGGGGTGGACAGTTTCTTAATGCATTGTCAGTCTGGGTAGAGAATCCAACATTGCAAAGTTTAATTTTGCTAAATCATAACTCACGCATGTGGGTATGCCACAGTGCATAGTCTGTAAGAAATGCTCTAGGTTTTTGAGCCACAATTTCCAAATGTATTTCCTATGTGCCCACCTCATTTCAGTATCTCATTGTGCTTTGCACATATACCTACAAACACCTGAGGATATACAGCTGGGATATATTTAGTACTAAAAATCACTGGGCTGGTTTTGACAATCCTATCTCTAGCCCTAAAGTAGTAAACTAATATGAATTCTCCCCTTAGTAATCTTTAATGTTACAGTAGTCCCAAAGCCTTTTATATAACCCTCATAAGCACCCATGCTCATGTAAGATGCTGGTAAGTAGAATCTGGGCGTGCCATGGGATTCTTTCATTTGTCCAATTTTTTTAAAAAAACAACATAGAGATGTGTATGCACATGATCCAGATTTATACCTGCTACTGGTTGTACTTTGAAGATGTATGTACAATATATTGTTTCCTCTATCTAAAACAACTTGAGTCAACTATTACTATTTAATAGTACAGGCAAGGGGAAGTGAGTCTACAGATAGCGTACTGTGAAACGTTTATTGCCATTCTCACTCAAATTATTCCCACACTGGAAATTGTTGAGTTTATGCACAATTTTGAATCTGTAGTAGTTTCGTCCTTGGCCCTGGCCTGGTGGAACACTCTGCCACATGAGATCAGGACCCTGTGGGATTTGACATCTTTCTGCAGGGCCTGCACGATGGAGTTGTTCCGCCAGGCCTTTGGTCAGGGCTCAGCCTGACTCCCCTTTTCTTTTTGTATAAGAACTAACATGAAAGAGGCCTCCCAGCATTCTCACAGGCCCATATAAGATCAGCATAAACAGTTGGGCTGATGAGCACTTACTGTTCCCAACCCTAACCCTGCGGAAAGCCATCTAATTAGACTTTAATTTGATTTTGACCTGCTTTTAGGAGGTAATTTAATTATTGTTTGATTTTATACTAATGTTATATATTTGATGTTAGCCACCCTAAGCCCGACTTCGGCTGGGGAGTGCGGGATATAAATAAAAGTTTAATAATAATAATAATAATAATAATAATAATAATAATAATAATGGGATTTTTCTGTGGTGTGTGGCAGAAGCTACCAAAGTGTGACCTTCCTTATATTTATTGGAGGCAACATGAATGACAAGCATGCTATAGCAGGATGTAATATTTTGGGTTAAAACAATGGAGTATGCGTTGCCTCAAATGGTGTCTGAACTCTTATTAATGAAAATTTAACAATCTCTGTGTTTAGCTTAAGAGAGGTTTTGTAATAAAGTTGTGACTGTGTGCAGTTTAGCAAACATTAGGTTCTCCATCAAAAGGAAAATTATTCAGTCAATAAGAGTTAATGCTTTGTTTTAACACCAATCTTTATCTGTTTTAGCATCAAATACACCTTCTGGGAACAGGAAAGATGAGCAAATAAAGCTAATTGTAATGGAGATTTGATACATTACCCAAATACAATTCTTAGTTAACTATCAATGAAAACACTCCATAACACCTGCACATAACCCCATTGTGATTATAAGGGAGTAAAGATCACTTGAATGGATGACTTTATTTATGCTTTGCCTGGGTATTTCAAACATGGCAAAGCCCTTGTCTAGATAAAGTATTGCATCTTGACACATTGCTTCCATTTGGACAATTTCATTCATTGGCTGTGGCTTGGAGACCACAAAATCTTGTCAGTATGCTTTATCATGCCTTTTAAAAGAGAGATAACCTTCAAGTTGGATGAAACAGGAGGGCAAAGGGATATGGGTCCGGGAGCAAATATGAACCAGGTGGAGAGTTCCTTGATAGTACTTCTGCATAGGTATTGGGACTGAAGTAATTTGTACAGGTGACCTATTCCTAAGTTTCTTGAGGTATAAACCTCCACAGTTTTAAATTACTATCAAAAAGTTGGGACACTCTGCAAAATTTGCAAAAAGTGAGAGGAGCCACACAATCCATTAATAATAATAATAACATTATAATTTATTATTCATACCCCACCTATCTGGCCGGGCCTCCTCAGCCACTCTGGGCAGCTCCCAACAGAATATTAAAAACACGATGAAACATCAAACACTAAAAACTTCCCTAAAGATGTCTTCTAAAAGTCATATAGTTGTTTATTTCCTTGACATCTGATGGGAGGGCTTTCCACAGGGCAGGCACCACTACCGAGAAGGCCCCCTGCCTGGTTCCTTGTAACCTCACTTCTCGCAGGGAGGGGACCACTAGAAGGCCTTTGAAGGTGGAGACGCTCCTTCAGGTATACTGGGCTGAGGCCATTTAGGGCTTTAAAGATCAGTGCCAACACTTTGAATTGTGCTCAGAAACATACTGGGAGCCAATGTAGGTCTTTCAGGGCCAGTGGTATATGTTCTTGGTGGCCACTCTCTGTCACTAATCTAGCTGCCACATTCTGGATTAGTTGTAGTTTTTGGGTCACCTTCAAAGGTAGCCCCATTGTGTTCCTCAGAAAGAAAAGAGTTGGGAGGATTGAAAGGGGAGATATATTGTTATACATCTTCCGGTACTGTACATGGGTTGTCTTGCTTGTGTTGTTGAAACTCACAACTGTGGTTTTGATCAGCTGTAATTGGTGCAAGATTAAGTATTGCACCGGGCAATTACTCTAGAGCAGCCTTTCCCAACTCTGGGTCTCCAGATGTTGTTGGACTATATATCCCATTGTCTTTGACCACTGGCCCTGCTGGCCAGGGATAATGGGAGTTGTAGTCTCAACAACCTCTGAGAACCCAAGGATGGGAAATGCTGCAGACGGTTGTGAAAAGGATGAACCATCTTGAAGTCCAGGTATGTCTAAAGTCTTGGTAGGCACATTAGTTCAGCCCCAGTTGGTCTGATTTGACACAATTTCTTTTGTTGTGGAAGTTCGTTATGGTGTCTATAGATACCTTACAAAAAAAACCAGGTCATTGGAACATGGAGTCTTGAGAAACAATGTAATTTTTCACATTGAGTTGTATTTCTTTAAGAGAAGATGTTGACTGAAGTTGATGTTTACTTAAACTGAAGTTTGGATGTTCTTCCAAAACTCTCTTGTCCCTTACCCTTCTCTCCCCTATTTCAAGAGGTAATGGAAATCCTTACTAGATAAAAAACAGTGGCATGGTGTTATTGATTCAGCGCTAAGACAACAGATAACTTGATTAGAATCCTGCCAATAAAGCTTGCCTCTAGTTAGATTAAGAAAAAAAAAAGAGTAAAACATCCTGCAAAATCCACAGTTAAGGGAGTATGTTTATTTGGGCCAGCCAAAATATCACGAAATAGTGCCAACCTTCAAGTTCTGTAGAACTTTACATTGGGCAAAGTGTTAAACAAAACAGGGGGGGGGGAGGGAAAAATTAAAAGCATAAAAGTACAAAACAAATCTGGGAAACAGCTGCCCAACTTGTTTTTTCAAAATAGGGAGTAGTCATTGCTTCTTAGTTGCAGACTTCTAGGTTTGTAACCTGATACATGTAGTAGGGTTGCCATATGTCCGTAATCTGGCCTCCCACGTCTGAAGTGTAGATTTTGGTGAATTTTCTGAACAACTTCAAAACTTTTGTGTCTGAATTTTCACTTTTTGAAATATGGCAACCCTAACATGTAGCATCTATCAGAGACCTATCAAGTCTGAAAACTCTTATCTTGGAACTGAAGCTAAAAGCTGACCTCATGGCTATAACACCCACCCTAATTTTTAACTTTTTTTGCTTTTTATTTTTCCGTGTTTCTTCTCACCATCTGCTTTTTCTCATCTCTTTGCCTGATGAAGAACTCTGAAGAACTAGAACTACTTTCTACTATTATTGTGACACTTTGGTAATAAAATTATTGTCCAGGTGTGGATTTTGCAGTTGCTTTGTTTCTTATGAACCAGCTCACACTTTTAAAGAAAGTAAAAGTAGAATATTTTCAAGCAAAAGCCACTTCCGCATTACACTGAATGGCTTTAAAAGAGGGTTGGAAGATAAGGATATTAGCTCTGTCTCCATAGAGGCAGGTAGGTAGCCATGTTGGTCTGACGCAGTCGGAAAAAAATAAAAAAATTGTCCAGTAGCACCTTAGAGACCAACTAAGTTTGTTCTGGGTATAAGCTTGTATCTGAAGAAGTGTGCATGCACACAAAAGTTTATACCCAGAACAAAACTGGTTGGTCTCTAAGGGACGCGAGTGGCGCTGTGGTCTAAACCACTGAGCCTCTTGGGCTTGCCAGTCAGAAGGTCGGTGGTTCGAATCCCCACGATGGGGTGAGCTCCCATTGCTCAGTCCCAGCTCCTGCCAACCTAGCAGTTTGAAAGCACGCCAAAAAGTGCAAGTAGATAAATAGGTACCACTCCAGTGGGAAGGTAAATGGCGTTTCCGTGCAATGCTCTGGTTTTGGTGTTCCGTTGTCCCAGACACGCCATAGTCATGCTGGCCACATGGCCCGGAAAAACTATCTGTGGACAAACGCTGGCTCCCTCGGCCTGTAAAGCGAGATGAGTGCCGCAACCTCAGAGTCATCTGTGACTGGACTTAACTGTCAGGGGTCCTTTACCTTTTTAAGGTGCCACTGGACAGTTTTTTAATTTATTTATTTATTTCCACAGGAGGGGACAGGGCTCTTGTGCTTGGGCCCTGCTTGCAGGTTTCCCATAAGCATCTGATGAGAAAAAGAGGCTGGAATGGATGGGCCATTGTCCTGTTCCAGAAGACTCTTCTTACAGTCTTACAAATCTACCACTTGTATGAAATGTCATTTCCTGTACGCATGCAAGCCAAGTATGTGTGGACATGATCAAGCCCAATTTTGTTATGTCTATGGGGCAGCGACAAAAGTGTTGACAGAGGACTGAGTGGAAGAAGGAATGGAGGAATGCAGAGATGGTGTGAAAGCCATTCTTCACAGTGCCGTGACAAAATAATCAGCTCGTTTTAGTTTTGTAACAGTTGAAAGATAGCATTTTATATACTGCAAAAGTGACACTGGATCCTCCCAGGACAAGGGTCCTGGGACTTGTTTAGTCAAAGAACATAGTTCCCCACTGAAGAGGAAACTGACAAAAGAATATTGAGTTTAGAATTTAATTTTCATTTCATTGTTAGCTGCTCATGGTGAGCAAACGTTCTTGAATATAAAACTGTCTGGCTTATGCCCTACATGTTAATGTTTCAAGAAAAAAATCCAATATTTGTTTTAAGGTGCTTATTCCACAATATCAATAAGGAAAGTTAATTGAGAATTCTAATGTGATTCTCACTTTCTCTCCTCCTTGGTTTCTTCTGAATATGAATATTGTAGCAAAGCCAATTGCATGCACCCTTTTCCCTTTAAAGAAAAGATTAAGTGGGTTTCATGCCGTGGATAACTTAAGAAGGGTCTTTCAAGATCTTACACTTTAAACGAATTGGCCAGACTTGAAGATTCTTTTTATTGCTCGCTTAATCCAAAGCGGTGCCAATATCTCTTGTGGAAAACGATAATGTGGAAAGGATGTATGGGACTTCACTAGCAGGAACATGAATTTGAATGAATAAATGCAAGTGAAAGGGGAAGTTAGAGAAATCTTAATAGAAATCTTCAATTAGATAAATGGAGTGGGTGCATGTGACAAGACACAATGTCACTTGCTAGCTGTTGAATGTTGCATGAGTTGTTAAAAATACCGAATGCAAAATGTAGCATATAGCAAAACAGGCAGTAGTAAAAACAGACCAAAATTTGGGACTTCAGAAAGGTTCTGGGGGTAATTGAATGCGGTTGCTCAGATGATGGCTGATTCGGAATATATAAAGTGTACTAGTCTGATTTAAATTATCTTCTTAGATAAAAGGTTCAAGGAAGACCCCAGTTTGTGGTGCATGGGTACACTTTTGGAGATATGTGCCAACATGATTCAAACCATATCAGAATATGTTCGTGAAAATATTCGTTTGCAATGCTCTGCTCAAATGTTGTCTCTTATTCTGTCTAATTTTGTGGGGTTGGCCCTCAAATAGTGTACAGTCTCTTGGTACTTCAGCTGTGTTTAACTGCTTTTACTCAGTTTTATTCCTTTCTGGGCTTGCAATTTATTTTGTTTAAATTAACTTTGCTTCAGTTCAGTCAGGTGATACGTTGACCCCTTTTGTAACCTAAAGATGGAAGCTAAGTACCAGAATAGCTCAAGTTAAGCTCAAATATGCATCCCAGCAAGGCCATTGTTAAAAAACGAAAACAAAAATCTAAGCAAGGCTTTTGTCCAGCATGCAGACCATGGACCAATTACCATAGGACTAAGTGTGCAGGGTTTTGTTTTGTTTTGTTTTTTTGAAATGTAATGCTCTCTCCTTCCGTTCAGACTAAAGATTCTAACCCAGGCATCCCCAACTTGCGGCCCTCCAGACGTTTTGGCCTACAATTCCCATGATCCCTAGCTAACAGGGCCAGTGGTCAGGGATGATGGGGATTGTAGTCCAAAACATCTGGAGGGCCAAAGATTGGGGATGCCTGTTGTAACCTGCCACTTGGTGGTCCCATTCCTAACTGAATCAAACGGCTCTGCTCTCTAGGAATCTATTAATTGTATGTTGGTATAAGGGTGTACAAGGAAGGATGAGAGAGATTTAGGGAGCTGCCAATTTCGAGAGGCGACAATTTCCCTCAATAGTTTTTGAGAGGGAGGCTCACTCCCCCCTTTTTTTGGTTAGACACTTCCCATTTAGAACATCATCTTAAAGGACAGCACTCTGTCAATGGGGAGACTGACACTCAGCTGTTCCAAAATTGCTTTTAAGTCACATTTGGGAGATTTAAAGTTGTTGTGTGTTGCTTACTCAGAAGGGGAGTATATCAGTGTACCTCTATTTTTCAAGTGTGTGAGGGTTTTTTTGCACCCACTTTGATGAAATATCCTTGTAGGAATGCTCCACAGAGGAAGCTTCACTAGTTTACAGACTAGTTTACAGAACACAAAGAATACAGAGGGTCCATAGGATATCTAGCAAGTAAATCTTACAGGCCCTCAGCCAAGTTTTCTCACAATTCAACTGCTTTTTAGAGTGAGGTGGGGAGAATGCGATGAGATCATTAATTTTGTTTTGCATTGAAATATTAAAACTGCAAACAAACAAAGCCAACCACCCTTTTCTGATTTCTTTTAAAGGAGTACATGGAAATTATACCTTTCCTCGCTATAGTTAAAAAACCCCATTGCCTTTATTTAATAATTAGAAGATCTAGTATATGAGATGTACCTTTATAGCAAGGAGATTTGCTACGGCATTTCATATTTAAGGCGGGATGAAAAATATGTGTGGAAGTAATTTGAAGAAAATTGAAAATTCTCCAATTTGCCAGCAGCTTAAATATTGGATGATTAGTCATAGGAATAGGGATGGCACTAAAGTGAAACTAGTTCATTCATTGCTACACAGAGAATTTTATAACTCCTGTACCTAATTTTAATGCATTAAAATGCCTCCCCCCCTTATTACTGTTTCCCCCTCCCCTTGTAAGATGTCAGCTACAGGATGCACTAATTCTCCAGCTGTGCTCTGTGAACCGTGTTCTAAGTTGGTTGAAGAACCACTTCTATAACAATTGAGCCATGACTATTAGTGGTGACCCATACTGCTCTTTGTGTTCCCCATGGATGGCCAGTGCTGGATTTCAGTGGTCTGTTTCAAAGTCCAGCTGAGCACAAAGCAGAGCACTGCGAACATTTCCTAAACCTTTATTTAACTGAAGCAAATGTAGTGATACAAACTTCATGGCTGATATGGGGCAAGTCGGAAAATCTGAATCCAAAGAAAGGATGCATGGTTTCTAATTTCTTTCCAGGGCTGGATCTAGACACATCAAATAAGCGATTCGGTTAAACACGTAAAAGTTAAACCTCATACGGGGAATTCCCGTTGAGGAAAAACAGGACTCCCCTGTGCCATCTGGTGTCATGGTGTTATAAGGCATATAAAGCATTTTTCATCTTTACGAATGTAGCTGAGTCCCAGGCCCAATGCCAAGTGCTAGTTTTGACATGTGGAGCTAAACTTTATTTATATAAATGCCAAAATAGGCATTGATGCCATTTTTAACTATAGAAACCAATTGCACATGGGTTAAGGTATAAGCATTCATAGTTAAAATGCACAGGTGCCAAAGAGGCCACTCCCTGCAAGGCTCTTTCCACCTGGCCTAGGGGCCGAGGCCCACACTCAACCAGCCCTACTGAAGAGGCTCCTCATGAGGCCGGAGAAACATTGCCCAGCTGTGAGGCATGAAGGCCGTTCCCTGCAAGGCCCTTTCCACCTGGTGAAACTCACCAGCCCTAAAAAGAGGGTCCTCATGAGGTCGGAGGAACATAGCCCGGCTACTGTTTGATTGATTTATTGATTTAATATGCTGTAAACTGCTTTGAGATTTTTTATTAAAAATATAAAGCGGTATATAAATTTAATAAATAAATAAATATCCCATTTTAAATTTGAGAAATAGTCTCTATAGCACAATAGCATCTAATGGCTGTCTCATTTTAGAACACCTTAGATCCACAGTACTCTGTACAAGAGGCTGGATGTATCACATCCACCCTCACTGAAAAATTTGATCAGGTTACCTATGTGGTATTTCTCATGTTTTCCCTGCAATGCATTTACCTGTTGCTGTTTAATCACTGTGGTCAACTTTTTAAAGTAGAGGCATCTGTTTTTAAAAAATGCAGCTGAAAATGATGCAACCATTTCTTGGACGTTACAGAGTCAGCTCCTTTTTTATCGTTGGTGCTTGGCTTAGAAGCCAAAGCATTTTAAAAAATTGATTAAAAAAAAGGAGCATCGTATAGTATGGTTTCTTTCTTACATGAATGCTGCTACAGATTTACTGTCACTCTTGGATTCTTCCTCACTTGAAACATAGTCTGATAATTTATATGGAAGCAAGTACTTCCACTTGATAACTCAGAACCATTTCGGTGAACAGAAAAAGTGTTCAAACCTTTGGGGCCAATTAGCACTCCTCTTAACAGTGCTGCGAAGTCTCTGAAGCACTTAGAACTGTAGCTTGTGGAGGGTGGGCAGATCTTGATAGAGAGCAACACGTTCCTTTGGATGTATGATCTTGAAGCATTGCACCAGCTCAAGAAACTGTTTGGCAGTTGCATTTTTTCCATGTGATATATGCTTGGCAGAAGAACCCCAATTGCATGTTATTTGTATGCTGATCCTTGTTTCGGACCCCCCACACACACACACACACATTGGCGGAGAGCACTTAAGCCTGTTCCACCACTTTTCATGATGTCTTTATGAGGTTTTGGAGCTACTTCCAGGTTTGGCGCCATGTGTGCATGCGCGATCATGCGTCATTTGGACACGCCTAAACTGGGAGTTGCTTGTATTAGCGTAGCATAGCCTTCTGGTGTTTTGGAGAGTGCTGTTGTGCTTCGGTTTTTGCCCGCGGACTTACCATAGACCTCTGTTGGCCATTGTGAGAATAGAATGCTAGACTAGATGGGTCTTTGGCCTAACCCAGCAAGGCTCTTCCTATGGAGTATTGCTTCCATCAGAGTGCTGCTTCCATTAGCCATGCTGGCTGGGGCTGCTGCAAGTTGTAGTCCAAAATACCTTGAGGTGGGGAAAGGCCAGTATACTCTATATACAAAGAACCTTTGTTGGAGGGGAGTGATTGTCAAGACCTACTTCAGACTGGCCTGGGCCCCTGGTCTTGTACTCAATGGCCTTGGTCCCCATGACAAATGACCTCCTCTAGGAGAGAGGCAGGTAGGGTGAGGTTGTGTTGGTTATCCTATTGTCTTAGCAGCATTTAATACCATTGACTTTGGTACCTTACTAGACAGCTCTGCAGGTTGGGAGTCAGAGGTATGGTGGTTCTGCTCCTGCTTGCAGAGATGATTCCAGAGAATGGCATCGAGGAGTTGGCTAAATCTAGTTCCCAAATGATGTGTTCGGGGTTACAGCAAGGTACAGAACCCATCTGCTAAATTCATTTATTTCCTTTTCTAATGCGCACAGCCACCCCTTTTAGAATTTTCAGCTGTGCTGGAATATAGAATTTATAGGTCGAACCTTTAAAAAGAAGAGCAATATTCTAAAATAACGTAGAGAAACTCATCTATAAAAGTTGTGTTTTAATATCAAAAAAACTTTAATGGAAAAATATTTTAAAAAATCTAATAGAACTGGGTTTCCTTCAAATAATATTTAAACAGAAAACATTATTGTTTTTTCTCTTGTTTGGAGTGCTTTTAAGTTAGCACTGTTGTCTGTTTTCCCCATCCTGCTCTTTGACAGGTGTTTGGAGAAGTCATCAAATGCCTGTCATTTCTAATTGTTCAACAGCAGCAGAGGGGAAATTGTTGTTATGCCTCTGTGTCAAAGCTAACTCTAGTATGAAGTTTACTGTGCTTATATTAATCTAATGTGTAAAAATGCTGCATATATTTTGTATTCAATTATGAGATCATTGAAAGAAAGGTCTTTAAAGCTTAGGCTTGGTTTGCACATGACATGAAGCCATACTTTGGCTTTGTGTGAATGTCCAAGCATGTCTGCGAGCATGCGGGCTCTCAGAAAGGAGGTTTGGCTTAGCATGCCGTCCAAACCTGGGACAAGCAATGAGTGGGAATTTATTAGTTCAGATTCATAAGTTTCCTGTTCTAACCAAAGGCCATGTCAAACTTGCATTAGTCAATAGCATTAATAAAATAATACAGAACAAACATCCTTAATATAAAAACCTGTATTATAAAAAAGACTTTACCAGGATCCTGAGCATTAAAAAACACAGTTTCCCTTGTGCATCTCTGACAACTCCAATTCTAATATTATTTTACCTTTTTAAAATCCAATTTGCCAACATCCATGGTGTAAGAGAGAGAGGTTACCAGAGACACCAACAGAGACTCAGGTGCAGGAAGTTGTAGAACAAACCTTGGTTATAGCTCTTAACCAGCCAGATGGGTGGGATATAAATAATAAATTATTATTATTATTATTAGTCTGGAGCAAGATTTTGGCAAGACCCATTTAGGCTTTGGGCTATGATCATGCAAAAGCGTCTGCTGTGTTGATTGATCTTTCTTGTTTAGTGCATATTTTTTATTTATTTAATCTTTTTATGTGCTGCTTTGGAACCCTGTGGTCAAAAAAGTGACATGAAGAAACAAGTTTGAGGCTGCAATCCTAGGCATTCTTACCTGGGAGTGAGTCCCATTGAATTCAAGGAAGCTTACTTCTCAGTAGACACATGTAGAGTGGTCTGCCACTTAGTAGGCAGTAGGCAGAACTCTGTAGCCATCCCTTTGCGAAACGGGCAGTGTGCTGAAATAGTAGCCTCTGGACTTAAAAACAATTTGGCAATATATGCCGAAATACAACACTCCAGATAAGAGGATGCCACAACAGACCACTTTCTTTCATGTAATTTCTCCCACCCACTTTCCCCCCGGAGTAAATAACACCTTATTGAGCCGTGTTGAAGTATGTCGACTTATCCTTGCTAAGGTGGTTGTGAAGTTGTTAATTACTGTGAAGAAGCTAGATATTAATGGAATTTTACGTGCTTATCATTAGCTGGTGATGAGGATTTTAAGAGAGGGGAGAAGAGTTAATTTAATACGTTATTATTCATTCTCTCCTCTCTCTCTTTTTCTGGAGTTTGTGAAGAACTTCCATTCTTCCTTTCACTCTTTATTAGAAAGTGGGGGGGGGGGGATATGAAGGAAGGGTAGGGCATCTGCAGTGCAGTCCCAGATTCAGCCCTCAGATGCTACCAGGCAGAGCTGGGAACACGCTCTGCGTGAAACCCTGGAAAACCCTGCCAGCCAGTGAGAGCCATACTGAGCTATGTGAGCCGGTGTTCTGATTTGGTGTAATATATTCCATTATATTTTTAGAAAGAGCCCTTGAGAGAGACCATAGCTCAGTAGCAGAGCATATGCTTTGCGCACAAATATTTACACGCTCTATATCCCTGGCCTGCCCCGTTTAAGCACCCCCTTTGCTATTGCTGAGAAAACAACCTCTGCCTCAAGAGAGGGATCTCCAGATCCACATGGCCTTCAGATGCCTGCCCAGGAACCGTAGGATCACACCCTCCACTGAGCCATTATTGTACCTTCCTTTCATTTTATCTGTTAAATGCCTTGAGCAATGTAGTGGAAAATCAGTTATATAAATCTTTTTTCAAAAAAATAATAATCAAAAATAAATAAGCGTCTACTGGGAGGCCTAGAGCAGTGTATAATTGCATTCAAGGGTATTCCTAAATAAAAACCATTAACAGTGCATTCCCATTACGTTTAACTCACAATGTACCCACCATGCTTTAAAGTGTTCCATATGGTGCATCTGTTTACAAAGGGAGCCATTCACTTGCAGCAACTCACCATGCAGATTGGGCAGGGGTTTTTTTTGCAGAGCTCTGCATATGGGTGAAAAAGTAAAAGAAGGCATCTGTAGCATATACACTAGCTCTTAGACATAAGAGTTTTAGGAAACACTGTGGAATTAAAGTATTTTTCAGTGGATTTTGGATGCTGACTTCTATTTTTAGAATATATCTGCTATCTTGACTGTGTGCCTTGATAATGCTCACGGCAACTATTTTTTTATTTTTTTATCACGGCGGCTGTGCCAGGTGAACAATAAAACCGTAGCTTCTATCACTCAGGATCATCTTTCGAAATGGCTTTTATTGACTTATAAGCCATGTAAATAGACACCACTGCCCACTATAGAATCTTCTTGACAGTCAGAATAAAGAGCACCTGAGAACATCTCATAAGATTATCTTGTTCTTCACTGTCACCTTTATTTTTGTATTGATTGAATTATCTGGTCAGCAGATAAGTCTGAATAAGCTATTATTTATTGACTCAGGCAGAAAGGTGAGAGATTTGCTGAAACATCTCTCTCTCCTCTCCCCACTTCCCTCTGCCAGTTCAGATAATTTAAGTTAAAATCCCTTTTTCATCCCAGCACAATGATGTACAGCTTTATTAAGAATGTGAATACCATTTTTTTGTTGTTGCACAAATTAGTTTTAGATTTCCCTGTCCTATCACAGTGGCTGCGATGAAAGGCACTGCAGGTAATATTTTAAGTCTTCTATTTTATGTCTGTGGGTACAGCTTCGTGAGTTCAATTATAGATATGAGCAATTTAGGATGTATTTGAATGGAATCCATCTGCTCTTGCTTTCTCATAAGACTTCAGGATTCTGCACTAAAATTACATTTCCGATATAGCAAAAGGAAACCAAGAGAAACATTCAATGTGCTATTTATGTCTCATGAGTAGCATATGTTTGGAATGTTCTTTCGAGTGATGTTTCATTGAATTTACATGTATTTTTAATTTTATTTTTTTAAACACTTTCTGCTCTAAAAGTGGTTCAAAGCCAGCACAAAAACTGATAGTTCATTTCTTTTCCCATTTTTCTCTTGGGACAGTTTCTTGAGGGTGTTTCTGTTTGTTTGTGATATTCACGCCGAGCAGCATTGTCTAGCCGTATACCTAACCTTCCCAGCTATTTCTTTATATTGTCATGTTAATCTCTTCTGCTGTGGGTTTTCAAAAAGCTGCGTCCCCATCTTTTGATAGCTTTAAGTCCACAGTGTTCCGTTTACTGAAAGCTTTTTTACAAGGACACACGTTTGTGTTGCTCCAGAAGGTTTGTGCAGAAAGTGCTCTAAAATGGATTCAGAGCTATAAAGGCTAGTTTACTTCTGAAATTTGTGCTGGAACGAAAGCTGTAAAAAATTCTGTTGAATCCAGAGTTTGCTACCCCATGAGCAGAGCCGGGAGTCAGGGGAGAGATTTTTGCTGACTTCCCTTTTCCCTTGCAGCTGTCAGTATACCCTGCTGTGCTTTTCTGGGGCAGATGTTTTTTGGAGCATAGCGGACTGCAGAGGTAGGGTGGAGAAATGCCGGTAGAATTCCTCCACCGCATCAGGAGCCTTCCATGGATGCATAATCTGGATCTAACCCAGTGTTTTTATAGTAAGGTAAAGATAGCTCCCTTGGCCAATAAAGCGAGATGAGCGCAGCAACCCCAGAGTTGGTCACGACTGGACCTAAAGGTCAGGGGTCCCTTTACCTTGACCCCTGGACGGTTAAGTTCAGTCAAAGGTGACTATGGGGTTGCGGCGCTCATCTCGCTTTCAGGCCAAGGGAGCTGGCGTTTGTCTACATACAGCTTTCCGGGTCATGTGGCCAGCATGACTAACCGCTTCTGGCACAACTGTGACGGAAACCAGAGCGCACAGAAACTCAGATTACCTTCCCGCCAGAGCGGTACCTATTTATCTACTTGCACTTTTGGTGTGCTTTTGAACTGCTAGGTTGACAGGAGCTGGGACAGAGCAACGGGAACTCACCCCATTGCGAGGATTCAAACTGCTGACCTTCTGATTGGCAAGCCCAAGAGGCTCAGTGGTTTAGACCACAGCGCCACCCGCGTCCCTGTTTTTATAGTACTGATACATATAGGTAAGGTTACTGCAGTGGTCAATCCAGTAACTCATATGAAGTGTGGGCTGCCTATTTTCTATTTTTTTCAAATAACAAATTCTTCTTATGTTCTCTGCATTTGGACTGCAGTTTAAAAGTTAGAAATGAGAAATATATTGTATGAAAAGTTTGTATACACACAGATGTTGCATATCATGGTGGCATATGCCACAATGGGACCATTTAGTGGAAAACTAAAACTTTCAGAACTTCTCAGAAACTTTCAGAACTTTCCAGAAGTACTTTGAGTAGGGCTGCCATATGAGGATTTCAAAGGCGAGATTTCAGAAGCTCAACAATTTGGGGCTCTAAAGAAAAGCTCAACAGGAAGTGTGCAGGAAGTGCACATAGGTGACTCAGAGCATGTGGCTCACAATCCCAACACCAATAATGCCACAAGCAGAAACGAGCTGTATGCAGGGTAGGCAGTTCCAGATGAAAAATTCCAGATACATTACATATTTCACTGAAGTTGTAGTTGTTCCCGTAGGAAGATCCTGATGCCATCTTGTCAAGTTGGATAAACACACTTAGCACTTGCTCAGATAAAACGGAATTAAACCAGCATTTTGTCAAGGTTACATTTGAATCTTCACTTAAGCCCTAACAGACCGTACAGCTATTGCAAGAGCCACTTCAACTTGCATTACGAATATTGCATTTAGCCACTTTATCAAGGTGCTATTGGCAGTTATGCTTGGGCACTTTAACAGAACATTGCAGGTATTGCATTTAGCCACTTTGTGCATTTAATGATATCCCCAGAAAGTGTTGTACTTAGCCACTTCGTCACGATCTCTCTCTCTCTCTCTTTTAAATAATTGCAGTTTGTCATTTTAGCTGACTGCTGGTGTTTCAGAGCCACTTTATGTGGCTGCTGTGAAGGCGACCATTTCATTCCACGTTGCAAGTGTTGTGCTTAACCAGTTTATCAGCAGAATATGGAGATATTGCACATACCGGTTGTATCTAGCTACTGTTTTGGAGCCAGAGTGGTGTAGTGGTTAAGAGCGTTGGACTAGGACTTGGGAGATCCGGGTTCAAATCCCTATATAGCTAGGAACCTCACTTGGATGGCTTATTGTAACCCACATCACAGGGTTGTCATGAGGATGAAATGGATGAAAGGATGAAAGACGGAGAGCTATTTATGCCTCCTTGAACTCCTTGGAGGGAAGGTGGGATATAAATGTAATAGTATATATAAAAATAAATAAATAATAAATGGTGAGTGCAGCTCATTTGGCTACTTGATCCTGCAACCTTACACACTTTGCGCTAAACGCTTAACCCATAAACAAGGCACCAGCTTCTGTTAAAAAAAAAAAAGCACCCTGATTTTTCTTTTTAGTCATTTTAAGAAACCCAAGTACAAATTGCGCTGAGGTGCTTTGACAGGGTGCTGTAAGTGATTTCAGCTGATTACTTTATCGGAGAGTGAAGACTTTGGGTTGCGACATGAGGTTAAGTTAACACAGCTTATAAACCTCTTCATATCCATATTAGTTGTGTCCAGCGCTATTTTTCTAGAAAAAGAGGTGCTGGAACTCGCCATGAATGTCACTCTCTTAGAATGGCAATGGCGCCCACCTGAGAGGGGCCGGAAGTTTCAATGAGTTCCAGCTGGGGGGGGGGGAGCCCTGGTAGTGTCCATAGAGTATTCTACATGGATGATACTGCTTTATACCAAGTCACTTGTACGTCCAGCTTGGTATTGCCTACACTGAGTGGCAATGACTGTCCAGGATTTCCGACAGGCTTCCTTCCCACCTCTACTTGGTCTCTGGGACCTTCTGCATTCAAAGCTGTTGCTCTGCTGCTCAAAACCTCTTTGCTGCGTGTCTTTTTCTCATAAACAAAAACACATTTAAACAGGCTAAACCAAATCTGAGCATGTCTGACTGACAGGTGGTTAAGCCACACCAAAAATACTCTGTATCCCTTCTTGAAGAGGGTCCAGCTGTGAATAAGAGAGTTGAAAATAAGACTGGACTGGCTCCCTCGTGTGGGCTTCAGAAGGAAAACAAGTGGAACTTTGCCTAGCTAGTGATGCCCAAACGTTGGAGTTAGGGTAATACAGCAAGCATATCACAGTACTTAATTTGCACACACACAGTGGTGACACAGCAGTTATATCCTGCGAAAAACACACGTTCTAAAATTAAAAAATTCTGTTTTGCAGCGTTAGGTGCTTTCAAAATTGAGGCACGCAAGGGCTCTGCTGTTCAGTAAAGCGCAGTAGTGTTGCTGTTTGTAAACTGAGCCTTTTCTCTCAGACTGGAATTGTCCATAAGCCCCACCGAGACTTCACTTGATGTGGCACTTAATGAGGGAAGTCTGTTTCTCCAGGGTAAAGCAGAAGAAGAGTGGCCCTTTCCTGTGCTGCTTAAGGGGATGGCTTTGTAAGATGATACACTCTGCTAACCCAATTAAAGGTTTCTGCGCTATTCCTGAGTAGGCTGCAACATGTTGATGCCATATTCTTCCTTTTAGAGTGCATTTGTGTTGACTTGGCTAGTGAGGGATATATATGCTTTGTTTAATATTTGTGTTTTCATCCCACCCCTTCACCCCCATTCACCATCACATTCACGTTCCCCCATGTATTGTTTGTTGTAAATATTCCAAACACATTAATTGTTGTTACAGTCATTAGGTGTTGTCTATACATAGGTTGAAAATATACCATTATTTAGAGCTTGTTCACATACATAGGAAGCTGCCTTACACTGGTTCAGACCATGTGGTCCATCTAGCTCAATGCTGTCCACACTGACTGGCTACAGCTTCTGTGTTTCAAACAGAGGCCTTTTCCAGCCTTACCTGTCAATGCTAAGGGTTGAACCTGAGACCTTTCTCATGCAAAGCAGATGTTGTACTGCTTAGCTATGGCCTCACAGTGTGCTTCACCTTAAACAGCCAGCAGGAATATTTTGGAAACAAGTTGGGGTAGGTGCCACACCGCGGGACAGACGTCAGCACCCTTGCTGTGTGGACTCAGATTTCAAGCAACCTTTATGTGGTAGCTGTTTATGCATAGTAGACCTAGATTAGTTGAATGGTACAAAGGTGAAAGGAGAAGATACATCTTGAGAAGGAACAAAGGGTTGGTGGTCACTTGACCATCATGTAGTGCTGTGGTATGGAAAAGTTTTTCAGAAGTCTTTTAGGTGAGACTTGAAGGGATGCAGAGATGGGAAAGTATGTGACTTGATGGATAAAAATGAGAACGTGTTCTATGCACTGATGTTGTGGTGGTGGAAGGTATATAGCTAGGAGTGAATGGCGGGAACATGGGGTTAGTGAATGGCAGACTTCATCAGCCAGGTGGCACAACTTTCTTAACGGGCTGATGGGCATTGTAGTCCAAAAAATATATTTATGTAATTTAGCAATATTTATATACCATATATCTCACCTCTAAGCGGTTTTCATAAATGGTATGCATTTTTCATTTGAAAATAGACTTTAAAACAGACTTTAAAAACTGTAAACATAAGAGAAGCATCAAAATGTAGATAACTCAATAGATGTTGAAAAGCAAATGCACAAGATGAAACTACATTTCCGGGTAACCAAAAATGTTCAGAGTGTGTGTTGAAAACAGTACAATGAAGGCACCTGTGTAACAGAGGGCATGTGGTTGTCAAAGGCTGGTTCAGTAAATGGATTTAAAAAAAATATGTTTGAAAGTTGTTGTCCCAGAAAAAGAAAATTAGCAATTTGGAGGCAACACAGTATAATCATTCTGACTCCCTGGATTTGTATCTGAGAGAGAAAGCAGCATTACAAGCCCCTTCTACTGAGAATGAGAAATCTTCCCTACTTTTCAGCTTGGTGTCTCTAGAGAGTAATGAGACAATGCAATTATATTGTGCATACTTGATTGAATGATATTAGAATGGAAGGTAGGGTGGTGGCTCATGGAAAAGTCAGCTTACACAAGCTAAACACTCTCTTATATTTGGGGCAACATTTCACATCAGACTCCTGTCAGCACAATCACCCACTGAGTCAAATTGATACTGAATGCTAAAAAAAGGAGACTTGTTCTTGCAGTTTAGAATTCAGCTACCTCTGTGAGCGGGTGAGATCGTCTAATTCCGCATAACAAACATGTGGTTGATGGACAGCTCTTAATCACTGCGCCTGTAATTGTTTTCCTTCCAAGGTGCAATTAGGGAATCACATGATGCGACCTTGTGAAAATGAAAATAAGCCATGTTGAATAACAGCAGGGGAAGTACTGCGCTTTTTTTGGGGGGTGGTTGTTGTTAAGGGGCTGCAGAAGAAGCTAAGATCTCAGCAGGACTGATAGAGGGATGCCTCAGAAGTCATGAAAAGGTCTCTGTGTTGCCTGAAGACGCAGGCAACCAGAACCAGTGTTGTGATGTTTAGACCGAATACCTATGGAAAAGATGATGAATTAAATATATCCACCATTCCATCACTCAACTGCTACCTTGTTCGCTGAAGTAATGTGTTGGAAAAATAGCCCAAGGAGGCTCCATTGTGTAATGCATGGTGCATGTAAACAGAGTGTGTGTCAAGGGTTTGGGCAGGAAAGCCTGGCTCAATAAAATGTAGTGATCTCATTTAATTCTACATAGCAGCATACACGTTCTCTTTCTTCAGGCATCACAATAAGGGGAGCATGAAGACAAGGTGAGGGTCAATGTGGGATGAGTGCCCCTGCTTCTGAGTCTCTGCCCTTGTTGCCTGGAAGAGATATCAGTGGCAGATCCCTGGGCATTTTAGAGCCCTGGAAAATCAAGATTCTCAAATGAAGAGTGAGCCTCCATCGGTAGAAAAAGATCCCCATGGCAGAGTTGGAAGGCAGTGGGAACAGTGAGTAAGGAGAGCATTAGGGATGCATGTTCACTGTCAGTGCCCTCCGTACATGTTTAGGTTTAGCTCAGTGATAGAGCATCAGCTTTCCATACAGAAAGTCCCAGGTCCAGTCTCCATCATCTTCAGATAGGACTGAGAGAGACTCCAGTCTCAAAGCCTGTAGACAATATAGTGGTGCCCCGCAAGACGAATGCCTCGCAAGACGAAAAACTCGCTAGACGAAAGGGTTTTTCGGTTTTGCGTTGCTTCGCCAAACGAATTTCCCTATGGGCTTGCTTCGCAAGACGAAAACATCTTGCACTTTTTTCTTAAAGCTGCTTGAAGAGGCGCAGTTGCGACGGACCGTGCTTCGCAAGACGAAAAACATTGCAAGACGAAAAGACTCGCGGAACGAATTATTTTCGTCTTGCGAGGCACCACTGTACTGAGCTAGATGGACCAGTGGTATGACTCAGCATGAGACTGCTTCCTATGCTTCTCTTGTATTGTAATACACTAAAGCAGCCCATAGGCTCTTTCATAGAATCATAGAATTGTAGAGTTTGAAGAGACCCTGACCTAGCCCAACCCTCTACAAAGCAGCTGCCCCATACAGGGGTCAAACCTGCAACCTTGCACCACCATCAGCACCACCTTCTAACCAACTGAGCTAAAGTCTTGGTTGCCAGTAGCAGCCTGTGAAGTGGTGGGGTGGGGGTAGTAATCGGCTTCCACCTCTGAACGAGGGCTGGGGGTTATTTTTCAGCCCAAGGGCCACATCACCTTGCTGAAAACCTTCCAGGGGCCACATACCCACATTTGGCAGGGCAGAGGCAAAAATGCATGCAGCAATACATGAGAGTCTTTCCTTTTTACGATAAGCTGCATTGCATCCATGCAAAAGTTAGAGGTGTATACACACGGACTCCTCCACTCCACACACACCTTTCCACCCTCTTTCCAGGCAAGCAGGAGGTGTTAACCAGCACAATTCATGGATGCATTCTAGCCAAGCCAAAGCACTTGAGGAGGGCACAGAGCAGGGACAGTTAGGGGGTATGACCTGGAGAGGGGAAGGTCCAAGCTAAAGGGCTAGACAGAGTCTCCTGGAGGGTTATATTTGGCCCCTAGATCTGAGGTTCCACATCTTTAGTCTAAGACCTATTCCAGTGGAAGGGGCCTCTCAGTCCTCCGCAGTAGAAGCTGGGTACAG
This sequence comes from Podarcis vaucheri, assembly GCF_965113315.1. Classification (NCBI taxonomy): domain Eukaryota; kingdom Metazoa; phylum Chordata; class Lepidosauria; order Squamata; family Lacertidae; genus Podarcis; species Podarcis vaucheri. Next base: position 108,143,546 of record NC_138760.1, on the reverse strand, counting down.
CTCTGTCAGCCTGTATGGCGTTTAACTTAGCTGCTACCCCACAATCCACACCATTAAGGAACACTTATCCAGCTTGATCTGTGACGGCGCTCCCACCACCACCACATACTTCCTTCTGCCGCCACCTGCTCTGCAAGATCTCACCCTAAATGGATGCAATCTTGCCCAAAATTGGTGGTGATGGCCATGACCCTTCTCCCCTACTGGCAGAGGCGACAGGGCATGAGAGGCACTCACAGGCATGCTGCCTGGGGGGCTTCTGTCACATGAGGCCATAGCCTCACCCTGCCTAATGCCTGGCCGGATCTGAACTTGGAAGTTGCAGAACGCCCCAAAACGTCCCTTTTCTACAAAAGAGGCACAACTTTTAAATTACTTCTTCATTTAAAAAAGAGTGTTTTGATGTTTTTAAGTGTGTTCCTTTGGGATGTGGAACCTGAAAACATGAAGCTTTCTAGATTTAAAAAAGGTCTTCAAGGAAAAGCAAAGAGCAAGAGCCCCAACATATTAAGCTTTTAGAATATTACTTCTGAGCCTATATCCCATTTTTTAAAGGCACAGTTTTGAATATTAAAGGGGCCAGCGTTATTCTTGGAAGGCTTAGCTAGTGAGTCAAAATGTGTCTGAAACTAGGGGTTTGATGTCTGTGTTGTGCATCTTGGAGTGAGCTGGAGAGAGGGAGGGGGAGTTGTGAAGTGCAAAGACATCTTCATTTCATGCATGGAAATGATGTTGTTTTATGTGCAGGCTAAATCGTTGAAGCTCACAGGTCAGTCAGCATTTCCAGTATGACCCCAAGTGCTGAGCATTAGTGTACCCTTTTCTGAACAGTTCCATATTTAATTGAGCAGACTCGGACCAATTAATTTCAATGCTTGATTAAATGTTTGTATAGGTTGTTTGCCTCATGCGTAAAATGCATGGGGAAAGTGTTCTGTATTCCGTAAAAAAAACCCCCACCAAACTGCAAAGTGCTGTGTAATTGTCAGCAACCCCAGAGCTTATTTGTAGAGCATGGAAAACATACCACAGTCGGCCAACACAAATACACAGGAAATTTAATGGTTTGCTGGAGAATAATAATAAAAAAAATGATCACACCGTTGAGAACATAGTGAGGGCTCTACAAATGTAATCAAGATCATAAATTGAGAATGCCTATTTAAAATAGGTTTGTCTTACTGAATTGCTCTCAGTATATTTTAGAATGGCATACACTGTTAATAGAATATTGTGTTCAGGGTAGAAGACCTGGATTTCCCAGGTGCACTTTAGTAATCTGATTCCCAGTGACCTATGTTTGCATTGGCTCTGTTTGTGTGCATGATAGTGGCTCTTTCAAGCAGCTTTTCATTCTTTGATATAGAAGAAATTATTAAAATGATTAAATTAATTGCTTTACTCATGGAAATGACTCAGTGCAACTTATAAACACAATAGAAAACCTAAAACCAATTACAATAAACACAATCAATAAAAAACCTAAAACAAAATACCCAGCTCTACAAATAAAAGAAAGGTCTAGCAGATCTGCCCTACCAAAACAGGCCACAAATACTTTAAAACACATCAAAAAGTAAGGGGAAAGTTTGCCTGGCCCCTAAACTAGACAAAGATAGAGCTGGGTGAGTCCTTGGGAAGAGCATCCCACAAGTGGGGAGCCACTACTGAAAAGTCCTATTCTTAGCCCTCCCAAAATCACCCTCTTCTTTAGCCCCCAACTGTCCAAGCAACCCCATCTTCAAAAAGGAGAAGAAAGAAGACCGGTGACATTGATACAAGGAAAGGCCCTAGAACAGATAATTCCACAGTCGGTCTGTAAGCATTTAGAAAAGGATGCTGTGGTTACTAAAAACCCAGCCTAGGTTGGTTCCTCAAAAATAAGTCATGCCAGACCAATCTGATTTCTTTTTTTGATGGAATTACAAATTTGTTGAATCAGGGAGATGCTGTGGACATAGTGTATCTTGATTTCAGTAAGGCTTTTGACAAAGTCCCCCATGATATTATCACAAGGAAGCTGGTAAAATGTGAGTTGAACAAGGTAACTGTTAAAATAAAAAATTCCTTCCAGTAGCACCTTAAAGACCAACTAAGTTAGTTCTTGGTATGAGCTTTCGTGTGCATGCACACTTCTTCAGATACACTGAAACAGAAGTTGCCAGATCCTTCTATATAGTGAGAAGGTGGGGAGGGGTATTACTCAGAAGGGTGGTGCGAATAGGAGATTGGCAGATAGCTGAGATGAGCCTGTTGACGACTCTTAACGACTGTAATAGGTCTTACAGGAAAAGGCAAGGGGTGAGAAGGTGAGAAATGGCTTAGTCATGTATAATGAGATAAGAATCCAATGTCTTTGTTCAGACCAGGTCTCTCCATGGTTTTAAGTTTGGTAATGAGTTGCAATTCAGCAGCTTCTCTTTCCAGTCTATTTCTGAAATTCCTTTGTAGTAAAACAGCTACTTTGAGATCTTGTATAGAATGTCCTGGGAGATTGAAGTGTTCTCCTACTGGTTTCTCTGTTTTGTGATTCTTGATGTCAGATTTATGTCCGTTTATTCTTTGGTGTAAGGTTTGGCCTGTAAGACCTATTACAGTCGTTAAGAGTCGTCAACAGGCTCATCTCAGCTATCTGCCAATCTCCCATTCCCACCACCCTTCTGAGTAATACCCCTCCCCACCTTCTCAGGGTCTGGCAACTTCTGTTTCAGTGTATCTGAAGAAGTGTGCATGCACACGAAAGCTCATACCAAGAACTAACTTAGTTGGTCTTTAAGGTGCTACTTGAAGGAATTTTTTATTTTGACTATGGCAGACCAACACGGCTACCTATCTGTAAAAGGTAACTGTTAGGTAGATTTGTAGCTGGGTTGAGTGACCGAACCTAAAGAGTACTCATTTATGGTTCCTTGTCATTCTGGAAAAGGCTGCATCAACAAAAGTATGGTGTCCGGATCAAGGGAAGTAATAGTACCACTCTATTCTGACTTAGTCAGACCACACTTGGAAGACTGTGTCCAATTCTGGGCACCACAATTTAAGAAGGATGTTGACAAACTGGAACGTGTGCAGAGGTGTGCAACCAAGATGATCAAGGGTCTGGAAACAGACTTACGAGGAGTGCTTGAAGGAGTTGGGTATGTTTAGCCTGGAAAAGAGGAGACAGAGGAGATATGATAGCCATCTTAAAATATCTTAAGGGTTGTCACATGGAGGAGGGAGCATGCTTATTTTCTCCTGCTCTGGAGCATGAACCAATGGCTTCAAATCGCAAGAAAGGAGATTCTGACTAAACATTCGGAAAAACTTTCTGACAGTAAGAGCTGTTCAGCAGTAGACCAGACTCCCATGAGACGTGGTAGACTCTCCTTCCTTGGAGGTTTTTAAACAGATGTTGGATGGCTATCTGTCATGGATGCTTTAGTTGAGATTCCTGCATTGCAGGGGGTGGACTGGATAACCCTTGGCGTCCCTCCCAACTCTAAGATTCTATGATTCTATTATTTATTAAGTAGAACTTTGCACATAAGATCTTCTGTTTGATGTACTACATGGGAATGTTTGTCAAATAGTTCTCAGATTTATTTATTTTTAAGAACCACATTGCTGCGAAAATTCATTACGCCCCCAGGGAACCTACTTTTCAAGGTGATAACTTCTGTTTTTCTGTCATGCCATTTCAAACACTAGCTTCTCTCTAAAAAAAGATATTTGCTTCTGACAGATCTCCCCCCCCCCCCGTAATTGTACTCTGGGCAAAGTCGTCCTCCCCCCCTACCCCCCCCCCCGTATCAGAAATCTGTGCTACAGTAGCTCCTGCTATCTGTGCCCCACCGGAGCAAACTCCGGCTGTGCAGCTTTCGCTGTGGCGCTGCCGTTAATTTCCCCTTGTGGCCATTTGGCTAATCCTCTGATAGAGAACAGGGAGAGGTTCATGTGAACAACAAGAACAGTGCAGAAGAAATGCTTTGACTCAGACATTTTGACTTGCAGCTCCCCACAAACTTGAAAAATATGCCTTTTGGAAAAGGTTGGCTTTTTTTTTTTTTTGTCTCCCCACCCACAGTCTGTACAGCCCAGAATGTGAAATACAGGCCGTTTTAGATGGCTGGGAGACAAGCCTTGCGGGAAATGCATTAAGGAGCTCTAATATTACAGCAACATGGTGACTGCATGCTTTATTTTGAAAATACCATGAATGTAATGCCAGCTTCCTTCTTATGTCTATTGAAATGGAGACAAGTGATGGCAGACATAGTTGTGTGCCTTTTCGAGGGGAGAAGCATATTGTATGAGATACACTCACATATTTCAGTATATTCATGTATCCTGTTTACTCTCACCAGACGTCAACAACTCACACAGCACATACATAGAGCAAGGAGTGGGGCGGTATCCAAAGTTGTGTTGCCAGGTTAGCCCTGCCGCTAATGTTTAGACATGGTCCTTTTTCAGCATGGACCTTTTTCCGTGATGAATCCCATTAGCACACAGTCACAACTCGTGAGCACCGTATGTGGCCTCACATAGATGGGCTGTGTAAACCCCAAGGGAGAATGATTCTAGGTTAGTTTTCTCCTCAATTTGCTATTTTTTAAGGCTAGAAATTCCCTTTTTTATTGGAGAGCATTCCATCATGTGAACCCCTTAGCTTTTAGCCTGAAGGTTCAGTCACATATTCAATGATCTCAGACAATTGTTTGTGAGAATGAGACTCTCTCTTGGAGGAGGAGATATTGCTTTGGTGATGCGAGGGAAAACAGCAGCTACAAGAATACTATCACAAGCATTATAAGTTTGCGAATGTACGTCATGCTGTGATTTACTTTTTTTTTAAGTGCATAGGAGATGTGCTTTATTTTTAAGACCTGTAATGAGGTTTCAGCATGTTTTAAATGAATAGCACAGGAAACACAGAATAATTGTTGCTGCCTCCTAGCAGTTCGAAAGCACGTCAAAGTGCAAGTAGATAAATAGGTACCATTCCAGCGGGAAGGTAAACGGCATTTCCGTGTGCTGCTCTGGTTTCGCCAGAAGCGGCTTAGTCATGCTGGCCACATGACCCGGAAAAACTGTCTGTGGACAAACGTCGGCTCCCTCAGCCAGTAAAGCGAGATGAGCGCCACAACCCCAGAGTTGTTCGCGACTGGACTTAACTGTCAGGGATCCTTTACCTTTACCTATGCTACAAGGACTTGCAGAAGGTGCTTTAGCATTTCCTTGTTTTTTCAACCACAATTTCTGCTTAATAAAATGACCTTTTAGAACAACATAATGACAAAGGAATTGAAGATAATCTGTACTGTTTATTGTGGTCCAAATTCTATTGTTCTGCAATCAAGAGGGACATAGATACCTGAATTTTGTGAAACTAGGGTGGCCAACTGTCCTACTTTAGAGAGGACAACCTTCTGTTGTGATGGGTTATCAGAGAACAGCCTTCTATTAGAAAGCATCCTTTGTTTGAAGTCCAAGTTTCCCTACCCACTCTGGGTGACTTAACAACATATATTAAAACATTAAAAAACTCAAACATTATAAACTTCCCGAAACAGGGCTGCCTTCAGGTATCTTCTAAAAGTTGTATCGTTATTTATCTCCTTGACATCTGAAGGGAGGGTGTTCCACAGGGAGGGTGCCACTACCGAGAAGGCCCTCTGCCTGGTTCCCTGTAACCTCGCTTCTCGCAGTGAGGGAACCGCCAGAAGGCCCTCGGAGCTGGACCTCATTGTCTGGGCTGAACGATGGGGGCGGAGTATATCCTTCAGGTAGACTGGGCCGAGGCCATTTACGGCTTTAAAGGTCAGCACCTACACTTTGAATTGTGCTCGGAAACGCACTGGGAACCAGTAAAGATCCTTTAGGACCGGTGTTATATGGTCTTGGCAGCCACTCCTGGTCACCAGTCTAGCTTTGAGTGTCATAAATTCATAAATTATATTTTAATAACTCCTTACACTTCCATTTTAATAGGAAAGCTTGTGTTTATGGGACCTAAAAGAGTTTCTAAAAAATCACGTTTGTATCGGATGTAATTTGCATCCCATTTCTTTTAAACAGGCAGTGGTGGAATAAGTATAAAGGAAGGAAGAATTAAACTTTACCTATGGCTATACATTTTAGTTTTTTGTGTTTCTTTTTAAAGGGGGAAAATCTGTGCCTTGTAATGAAAAATAGCAGCTTTGAAAAAAGAGGAAAGATTCTGTGTATCCTCCAAGGAAAGCTTCGCATCTTTTCAAAGACAAACCAGACAAGAAATATAAATCATATATTTAAGGGAAAGGAGATAGTTCAGGAGCAGTGTCCTTCAAGGTATTCTGTATTTCACTTATGCTGTTAGGTCTAATGGAGCAGAGACTTTGATCTTAATTTTAGACAAAGAGTACGTTTCCAACTACTATAACTTCCCCTTTCTTTATAACCCCTCATGTGGCAAAATATTTGATGGCCTTTCCATACTGACCCTTTTCTGGTAAGAAAAACACTTCACTGGTGTTCAACATGCAACACTATTTTCTCTCGATTTCTGTCTCAGATTTTTATAAGATGGTTAAAAAAAGAATTCTTGGCAAATATAAATTTCATGTTTCACAGTGACAACTTGCCCAGGTTAGTAGCATATTTTTGGCACAAGATGTATTCACATTTGAAAGAGCGAATTGCTTTCTAAAGAAAATACTCTGGTAGATGGATAACTCCCTAGGTGGTATTCAGTAGCATGATACTGATGCAAATTCTGGGCTGTTTTCTCTCAGTGTAGCAGAGACTAACAGCACAATTCTGAACAAGTTATGCAGGAGTAAAACCCACTGACTTCTGTGACTGTTACTCCATAGTAAATGTGTATAGGATTACAGCCTCAATCAAATTTTGCAACCACACCTATTTCCCAATATGCAGTGAATTTTAAAATGTGGAACCATATTGCTTTATGCACTTCTTTCTGTGAATAGTGGGTATTTATGGGAAAAAAATCACAAGGTCCATTTCTTTTTAATCAGTGTGGGAGTTATTCTAGAGAACATCAGCATCCCAAAATACTCAAATCTGTCCCTACAAAGTACAGTACTTATTTCTTTTTTTTATGTCTGTAGCTCAAAATTAAAAACTAGATTCAACACACCCCAAAGCAAACACATCCACACAAACTAACATGTGAGAAACATTCCAAGGCTTAGAATACCAAAAAAGTCTCTAAAGGACTATTAATTAGGCACCTTTTAAGTACCAAGTTACACAAAAACCTAGAAGGAATGCTTTCTGTTTATATAACACAATGAAATAGTATCTCTGTAAGAAATGGAATGTGAAACCTGCTTTCTAGGTAGAGGCAAAATGCACATACCAATGTCTCCAGAATTCTTTAGTGGCTAAGATTGCAATCCTGTCCCCATTTACCTGGGAATAAGCCTGATTGAACTCATAGGATTTACTTCTGAGTGCACATGGAAGTGGCTTGTTCACATCATTTGTTCTCTATCCCCCACTACTTTTCCAGATAATGGAAGTAAGTGCCCCTATTTTTAATCTGACAATTCTTGAAGGATATGATACACAGTATGTGAGAGTCTTAAAATAGCACTGAAGATACTTGCAGGCGAGGAAATCCATCTTTTGATGGAATCTTCTGCATGAATTGTTTGGTATCTGTGGAGACTTTTTTTAAGGTGGCAAAATATGTCTTATAACTTTGAGGATGTTAATTCAGTTGGGTAGAACCGGTTCTAAATTATGAATTATTAGGAGATATCTGTGTGGCTCCTTTGTCTCGGGATGGATTTGTGTTATAATCCAGATAAGACCAGTGTTTAGGTTGCTGGCAAATATAAAATGAAGCAACAATCTTATAGAGCATAATGGGCCTTCTTCCTGTCATATGCCTCTGCTTTATGACCCTGCTCCCCTTCCAGTTGGTCTAAGCTGAATTTGAGACGGGGAGCCAAATCGCATTGCTGCCTCTCCTGCACAAGTCCCCCCACCCCCAATTTCACCTTGGAATGATGACAATGTGATTCTTTGAATACATCAACCTTCAAGTTGTTGTTGTATTGTATTGGGATACAACAACAACAGCAACAATTATTTATACCCCACCCATCTGGCTGCGTTTCCCAAGCCACTCTGGGTGGCTTCCAACAAAATATTAAAATACAATAGTCCATCAAACATTAAAAGCTTCCCTAAACAGGGCTGCTTTCAGATGTCTTCTAAAAGTCTGGTAGTTGTTGTTCTCTTTGACATCTGGTGGGAGGACGTTCCACAAGGCAGGTGCCACTACCGAGAAGGCCCTCTGCCTGGTTCCCTGTAACTCGCAGTGAGGGAATACATATTAGTAGTATTGCATTCAACCTTAAAACCTAAGGGAAAGAAATAAAACCCTATGCCCCATCCCAGCCCAAAAAAGTCGACATAGAATTGTAGAGTTGGAAGGGACCCTGAGGATCACCTGGTCCAACCCCCGGCAACTCAGGAATATGCAACATATGGGGAAGTAATTCAAGACACAAAGGAGTAAATGTACAGTGGAGACAAAATGTGAATGACAAGAACAGTGACGATGTAATACCACAGATAAGATTGCCTCAGTAAAAAAGTCAGAAGGATAATATGGGAATTTGGCAATGCATATATGTAAAAAGTATACAGAGAGTAAAATAAAAGTCATATATTCCAACTTCTAGTGAAATGAGAGGCGGGTTGTTGATTGTGTTCCTCTTTGTTGACATATGTCATAAATGAATAAAGGTAAAGGTAAAGGGACCCCTGACCATTAGGTCCAGTCGTGACCGACTCTGGGGTTGCGGCGCTCATCTCGCTTTATTGGCCGAGGGAGCCGGCGTACAGCTTCCGGGTCATATGGCCAGCATGACTAAGCCGCTTCTGGCGAACCAGAGCAGCGCACGGAAACGCCGTTTACCTTCCCACCAGAGCGGTACCTATTTATCTACTTGCACTTTGATGTGCTTTCAAACTGCTAGGTGGGCAGGAGCTGGGATCGAGCAATGGGAGCTCACCCCGTTGCGGGGATTCGAACCGCCAACCTTCCGATCTGCAAGTCCTAGGCTCTGTGGTTTAACGCACAGCGCCACCCACGTCCCACCATAAATGCATACCACGTGATAAATAAACACATTTGTTTCTAAAATCCCCCGGAGGACGTTCAATTTGTGTATCATTTCATTTCATCAAAGCTAGATACCATACTTTATGAACGCAAGCAAGTGCCATTCTGTGGTTGATTCTCCTGGTTTTTTAAGCAGCTAGAATGTTAATCCCTCACAGGCCAGGGCATCCTTACTGGGTGGCTGCTGCTGTCTTTCACAGCCCCATGCATTCTGTGAGGTAGTTGGGCAACCTTGAAATTCTTGATATTAGAATGTCTAAACGTCATTTGCTAGTCAAGGAAAACGTCCTTCTCCCAAGCGACAAGCTGCTGACGCTCTACTTATAAACAGTGGAGCCAGCAACAATCTTTGGCCCATTAGATGGAACATGACCAAATGATCAATCTTCATACTGAGGCTCAATTACAGTGTTGTCATCTTTTGCAAATGGTGGCCCTACACAGTTCATCAAGTGTTGAGTTGCAGATAGTCACATTATTGTGAGATAATCCCATCCCATGTAGTTTAGCTTCATAAAGTTTTTAAAGTGCTTGTGCGTGTTCTCGTTTCCATTAGGCCATAATGCCTTAAACCGTTTTGAAAGAAATCCAAATAACATCTAGTTAAAGAAGACCCTAAAACAGATTTATAGGGCCTGTTCAGAACTTCCTTCTATACAACAGTGGCTCTATTGTTATTAAAATGAGCTAGCTGATAGTGACACTAGGTTTCTAAAGGTTGTTGGTTGACAGTATCTTTCTGTTAAAGAAATCTGCTCAGCAAACTTTGCCCTTAAAAATGGAATTTGCAAAAGGACAGGGTGCTGTTTTTCATCAGTGTTTGAACCTTCACAGACCCCTTCAAAGTTAATGTGGCTGCTATATCTGTCACTTTATGGTTTGTGTTCAGAGGGGTGGTTGTGTTAAATTTGTTGCAGCAAAAACAATAGCCCTTCGGCATTTTAAAGACCAACAAATTTATTATGGCACACGTTTTCATGGATTACGTTACAATCTCTGTTATTGGATGCATACAGTCCCCCCGCCCCCTGAATACATACACTTGAATGAAACACAACTTTTATTTAAAAATCATACTATGTGTGTCAGTTCAGTGTCAGGACAGCTACAACTGCTTATAAATAGCTACTATTACGGTAATTACATAATTATCTCTATCTGTATACTTTGTGCACTTCATTTCCCTCTGACCTCACTGTTTACAATCCCCCCTGCCCCACAACTATGCCTTGATACCTTGAAGTCTGCATAATCTGATCAAGTGTATTGTAGTCCAGTAAAGCAATCATATTATTTTCCATAATAAATTTGTTAGTCATCAAGGTGTCGCAACAAACTTCATTGTTTTTTATTGCTCATCTAACTACTTTGCATTATCACAGCACTTGTCCTTACTTAGGCATGATGTAGGATATGCAGAGCTGAATATCTCTGACCTCCAGCAAGTCTAGTTGACAGTTGCTGTTGTGTATTTCACAAAGCCAGATAGCAGTATAATATAAGCAGTTTGCTTCCAGTTGTCCTGACTTGCCACCTTAAAGCAGAAGAATCCATTAGAAAGGGTGTTGGAATGGTACTGAAAATAGCCCAGTGTCCAGCTCCCCCCTTCCTCCTCGTAACATGTATTTCAACCTATCTGGTATCCTGGTGGCCTTTTAAGGTGTGCTGCTCAGCTCCCGACACTCAGTTTTGTGGCATTCCTCCCAAGTATTTTTCTTGCTTACCCTGTGGGTGGGTAGGTTGGGTAACACATATACATGCAGTGGTGCCTTGGTTTAAGAACATCTTAGATTATGAACAACTTGGATTAAGAACGCTGCAAACCCGGAAGCAGGTGTTTTGCTTTGTGAACTTTGCCTTGGAATCAGAACATGTTTCACTTCCTGTTGAGTGTGTTCCATTTGTAAATTGAGTCCCCCACTGCTATGGGGAAGCATGCCTTGGTTTAAGAACACTTTGGTTTAAGAACGGACTTCTGGAACGGATTAAGTTCGTAAACCAAGGTACCACTGTATTGGGGGAAGAAGGGCAATCTTGATAAAGCACACTCCTTGCTTTTCCCAGTAAGAATTGAATATGAATGTACGTGTGTGTGTGTGTGTGTGTGTGTGTGTGTGTGTGTGTGTGCTCATACACCCATACCCAAGTCTTGATAGCATATAAACTGAAACAGATCCCACAAGGTGTCTGGTTGGCCATTGTCGTAACTAGATTGTGAGAACTAGATGTGCCTGTGATGAAACAGGGCTCTTCCGTTTTGTTCTTAAAAGGCAGGCTGCATAAATGAGATGTTTTTCCAAGCTCTGCTAAAGGTGGAATACAGCTAATATCACGCTCACATTCATGGAGCAGGAATGCCCCGTGTGCATTGTAATTCTGTAATGACTGTTATTTATCACAAATCTGCCACATGTTTGTTCACCCTGACTAATGAATGACCTTTGCATTCCTACAAGCAAACCTGCACAGGCCCTTGGTTGCTGAAGTTGTAGAGTGATGGCTATTTGTCATGCTTCACTTATATTAATCACTGACTCAAGCCACCCCGGCAGGGAAAATATCTTGACCTTGCGTTATGATGCTCATGTGCTCGCAGCGCACACAAAGTCAAGCTTTTTCATGGGTTACCGTATCAGAAAAGCTGCTTTTTCTGTCCTTAGTTCCAGTGATTCGGAGCTGACTTTGTTACTGTTTGAATCAAATTGCTGCCAATATTGTCATAGCAAATTTATCAGCCGAGGAATTGTTTACAATGTCTTAGCAATGCCTGGACTGATTTGTTGACTGTTTCGGTGATTCCTTTGTAAAGCTTCAATTTCTTAAATTGATAAATGAGATGGAATGCACAAATGAATAACAGCAGCAAAAAGATAAGTTTTCTTATAAAAAAAGAAGCTCACCTAGCATTCAAACAAAGAAAAGGCAGAAAAGCACAAGGTTCTTTGATGCACTTTAACTTTTTTTAAGAAAAGAAAGAGGCTGACATTGAATGGCACCAAGTTCAGCTTAATTCAGTGACATGGGCAGGATTGGGCTACAAATGCCATGATGCAGTTTCTAGGCTCTTGAAAGGCACTCAATTCTCCTTATTCAGTGGTAGTTCTAGACTTGGTCAGTGCTGTAGTGGTAAGTTTTAAAGTGCAGGATCTTTTCATGTAAGCTACACCTTCTAAAGCAGCCTTTCTCAAACTTGGGTCCCCAGATGATGTCAGACTGCAATTTCCATCATCCCTAACTAGCAGCACCAGTGGCCAGGGATGGTGAGAGTTGTTGACCATCATCCCTAACTAGCAGCACCAGTGGCCAGGGATGGTGAGAGTTGTTGACCAACAATATATTGGGAGCTGAAGTTGAGAAAGGCTGCCCTAGAGAATCCTTAGCAAAAATGTAAAAAAGACAAGCAGCTGACTATATACACATTTCCTAGCAGGGTAGAGGGAAGGGTGGTAGCTCAGTGGTAGACCACATGCTTTGGATGCCAAATGGTTCAGTCTCCAGCATCTCCTGATAGAGCTGGGAAAGACTCCCTTTTCTGGAACCCTGAAGATCCACTGCCAGTCATTGTTGATGATACTTAGCTATGGACCGTTGGTCTGACTCAGTATAAGGCACCTCCCTGTATTCCTATGTTCTCATTTTATTAGAATCAGCTGACAGGCACAACCACTAGTGATTAGGATGACTGACTAGTTCACCTTGAGCCAGTCAATGTCTAATCATAGACTATCTAACAAAGGTCAAACCGTCCTCCAACAACCTTACTCCACCCCCCACAAGCTTAATAGGTCCAATCGTTGATGCCATTGCTCCTGCTGTAGAAAAAGTACCAGAGCTGGGCTCCCCTGTTTTCCTTCTCTACTACAATAATAGATGAAGTCCTCCAAATCATCTTACCATAATATGTCCATCCTTTTGATGCTCAGTCTGAAATCGACAACATCTCACACACCATCTTTCTAGAATTCCAGAACTGTGTCCATCAGTACCAAATAAATTGCTCACCTCTAGCCTTCTGCCCCCTTTCTTCTTCACCCCTGCAGTGAGGTAAGTGAGAATGCAAAATGCATCCTTAACGCTCGTGGGGGGACATGCGACTGTTGTGAATAATGCTGAATGCCATTAATTTATTATAACAATGCTGTCATCCTGCTGTTTTACAAGCCAATAACTTAGTCCTTTGCTCATCCTAGCTGTTTATTTCCATGAGGGAAGTGGATTATTACCTTGTAAACGGCACAATGGGATTAGGCTATGCTACTGGTGTGGCAAACATTATCACATTATCATCATCATCATCATCTCTACTAGTGTGTTTCCTAGTGCTTCATTTGAAAAGTATAAGTTGCTGGGCTGGGAGGCTCAACTCTCTCTACAAGCCATGTCCTCTAACCCAGGATTCCTTACCCCAGAGACAGAACATTGACCATGGTGGTTAAGTGGTCCAGGAAAGTTGCACTGCTTATATTTGGAGACAATCTCATTTATCCTATAAAGCGGCCTTATCTTGAATCAGGTCACTGGTCCATCCATGCCAAGATTGCTATTCAAATACAAGTTGCTCTCTGAGACCTCAAACACATAAACACCGTTCCTGACCCTGCTGCCTGAGATGGTGGGAATAGAATCTGGGATCTTTGATAGGTAAAAACCATGGACTTTGCTACCGAGTTATGGATGTCCCCCTAATATTGCTTTATGTTTATCCAGCACTGAAAATGAATTCTGGGACTGAAATCTGGTCCTTCCACTATGTTAGGGCAGTAGCTCCAAGGAGAGACATCATCCCAAGTGCTTTACATTTCTCTGGAGGCCACACTTGATTCAACAATATGGCTCATCCAAAAGGTCAGACTGTAGGCATAAGGAGAGCTGTGTTTATTTTCCCATTTTCATTTCTATTGGAAGAGAAAGGCATCTGTTCTAGCATAGACCCCAGTATCCATGTATTATTTTGTTTCTTTCTGTTCTTCCTAGGATGATGCAATATATATCCTGGTGTCATTCCAGTCAATTAATTAACCATTTTAACAAAATTTGTATATCACTTGATTGTAATAAAACCTCTAAGTGGTTTATAAGTTATGGAGCATTTATTCTCTAATTATTCTATTTATTACCAATGCTTGGGCTACCATAGCTAACTTAGGCCAGTCCAGGAATGACCATAGTTGGTTGTACCAACCAAAGCTGGAAGAAGATGCTCCTAGCCACTAAAGGCATTTGGACCACCCAATGTTTGTACCTATTGATGTGAACAGAGATGCATGCAATCATTCTGACAATGCAGTTTCACTGGTGACTCATAAAAAGTACAGCGAAAAAATATACCCATACTTCCTGTTAGGTGCATCAGTTTCTTGAGTGATCATGGTGAATACAGTCGTACCTCCATTTATGTATCCCTCTGGATACGTAAGCTTCGGGATGTGAACGTGGCAAACCCGGAAGTACCCGGAAGTATTTTTCCAGGTTTTGCCACATGCGCAGAAGCGCTAAACTGTGCTGCGTGCATACGCAGAAGAGCTAGACCGCATCACGCACATGCGCAGAAGCGGTCCTCTGGTTGCGAATTCCTCGGGATATGGCTGGTCGTCCGGAACAGATCCTGTTCACAACTGGAGGTACAATGCACACCACACAATTGAGTGAATTCTGATTTTTCTATAGTGATGATTTGTAAAATGACACTGACTGATTGCAGAAAATAGTGACTTTGAAATGTTACTGACTGCTTGAAAAGTTATTTGCTTCAATAAATCTGGGGTACATGGCAAATTCGGGAATGGGGTGTTGACAGGACTGGCACACACTGCATCTACACACATTCTTCGAATACATCAATAGGATTTTAGGCCCACTAGTTTTGCTATTATAGGATTTCATAACCTCTGAACTACAGCATTCATTCATGTGAGGAAATTCATAAAATAAACAAGAAAGGAACAGAACTTTTTGGGATGGACCTTTGGCTCCATCAGTTTCCTTTCCACTGTTTTCTCTTTTTTCAACAGTAAGTAATCATGTGGAGTTCAAGAAAACGGCCAGCAACCTGCCATGTTGCGTCTCCCGGGAAAACTTCCTTGTCCAACCCAATTGGCAAAGCTCTTTCTGTATACCAGGTGCTCATTGATTAGGGTAGGCCAATTACGGAAGTCTAATTGAGCTGAAGCTGCTGTAGTCAGTCAATACTGGATCAAACCTATCAAATTCCTCTTGCTTCAGATACAAGTGCCATTTAATCTAAATCTGAGCTCCCAGTTGAGACAATTTAGCACGATCTACCTAGATTCTTTCTTAAGAACCTCACATTGTCTGCTTGTTTGTTTGTTTGTTTGTTTCTTCCACCACAACAAGAAGCATTTGAGGTTTGAGCAAATCTAAGTAGTGTTTTTGCAGCTTTGTTTAGAATCCTTTTAATTGTTCGTTTCACAATTTGAAATAGATGACATCTACCTTCTTTTGATCTTGTGAATGTCTCTGTGGTAAGAGCTTTTCATAAGCACCCTTTACTGTATTCTGGAAGGTGAAGTGGTGAGGCAGTGCCATTCGATTTCTCCAACCTCAATTATTCAAACACCCCTGTTATCTGAAACAGGGTCATATTCTTTGACATCAGCTAATTGCATTGAAAATTGTGTTGATTGTCCACAATTCCTATTATCTTAACTAATTTGATGCTATGTGACATTTGGATAATCAAGGTCATTTTCTGAAATTCTGAGAGGCTGAGATCAATCTTTAGAAATTGAAGGGGCAAAACCCAGTGCTCATTTTCACCCATTTCATGTGTTCCATGACTCTCATCTCCTATCTTTCCCCTCTTTTTTTATTTGGACTGTAAAAAACAACAACACAACATCATGATAATAAAACATAGTGTCACTTATGCACGTGTGGTAATGTATGGCATAAAACATCAAGTTAAGCTGAATCAGCTTCTGTCCTGAAGTAGTGGAAAACATGAAGCGTTGCCATAATTTTGCAAATGTGTAACAGCAATGCGGAGTTCGTACCTGCCAACAGAACCCTTCGCTAGCAATATGTGAACCCAGTTCTACCATGTATAAATATAAACCCGACAGCTTCCATTATTACTAACTATTTCAGTGAGATCGTGTCCCATTAATTGCCTCGGAGCAGTTGAATACTAATTGTGTGTGAACGAACTCGAACCATTACAGTACTACTGTTCTTAGGTCATTCTGATTAATAGGCCTCCTGGCTACAGCTGCATTATTCATTCGTGTTTAGAAGCATATTTCTGTGATCTGGTATTTGGTAATGAGAAGGGGACAGTTTCAACAGAGTGTATAGGTGCCAGATTACAGGGCACCAGGGGAGGAACTGAGAGACCTGAGGCACTGAGAATAAACAGCATGTCCTAAGAGTTCGGAAACGAAAATAAAAAAGGGAGGTTGACCAGTTTCAGACAGATGGCGTTCCATGATAAAAGTGGGTGGCCTGATCTGACTATCTGAACTGCGTATCTTACCATTGCCAAATTTAAAAGCATTGTAGGTATCTGTGGCATGGATTCAGCTTACGCACACACATACCCCTACACTCTAGCTCTCTTTTGTACTCAATATTTCAGCCCGCCTGGTTCGAGTGAGCTTCAGGGAAAGTCTTTGTCATGGCCTGACCAATTGGGTTGTGGGCTATTCTGTGGTGCTGCAGAATATGGAACAGGTGATGCCTTGCAATCAAGTCCAATCAAAAGGCGTATTTGCTTGGTGCATGGCAAAGAGCTCTTTATCTGCAGCTGGCCCATGTACACCTAGGTCTGCTTATAAATAATTAGCACTGTACAGCGGTACCTTGGGTTACATACGCTTCAGGTTACCTATGCTTCAGGTTACAGACTCTGCTAACCCAGAAATAGTACCTCAGGTTAAGAACTTTGTTTCAGGATGAGAACAGAAATCGTGCTCCTGCGGAGCGGCAGCAGCAGGAGGAGGCCCCATTAGCTAAAGTGGTGCTTCAGGTTAAGAACAGTTTCAGGTTAAGAACGGACCTCCAGAACGAATTAAGTACTTAACCTGAGGTACCACTGTAGTTTTTTTAGTCTTTATATTGCTAGTTTAACGAAATGTCCTCAACAAGTGCCCTGCATGTGTATCTTAGATTACTATTTTAAAGCTACAAACAAGTAAATACTGTAGAAGTAATTTCAGAAACCTCTTGTGCTGTATTCAAACATGGTTATTTCTGTCCCTAAAATCATATGCAAAGTGTTCACTAATCAAAAGTGTTTTATCTGTTCTCATTTTGCCATTAAACGGGCAAGGAACATTGTGTTTCTTTTTATCCAAAATAGTATATATACGGTGGTACCTCTGGTTACATACTTAATTCGTTCCAGAGGTCTGTTCTTAACCTGAAACTGTTCTTAACCTGAAGAACTTTAGCTAATGGGGTCTCCTGCTGCTACACTGCCGCCGTGCAATTTCTGTTCTCATCTTGAAGCAAAGTTCTTAACCCGAGGTACTATTTCTGGGTTAGGGGAGTCTGTAATCTGAAGCGTCTGTAACCCGAGGTACCACTGTATTTCAATTATTGCTTTTGGAGTATGGGCAGAAAGAAATATTGGTGGGTAATAAATCTGTAGGTGTAATGACAATCTAATCAGTCCTTAATTTGGGCCAGCTTTTGAAGTGCACACATCCCTAAATATTTTAATTTGGAATGCTTGTTCCTGAGGAAACAGCCTCTTTTGCAAGGAAATTGATTTTTTGAGAGCAAGTTCTAAAGCGTGATCTGTAAACAAGTTTGCTTATACAGTATAGCAGGTGGTACTGCAGTTCTCAGTGGGCATAAATTAGGAGCATCAATTCACTGATCCACTAAAAAAAATCTAGTTGTATATATCGTTGGGAAATGGCAATATCATATTGGTAGCACATCTGCTTTGCATATGGAACATTATAGGTTCAAATTACTGGCATCTTCGCTTTCTGTCTCAGTAGAAGGCTGGTTCCTCTATTCCTATCTTCTGCTGATCCAGGAACATTCAGAAGTTACTATGATGGCAAACGTTCCTGTTCTCCCCCTTCCCCATTTCCCATTATTACTTTTTAGCAGGGGCTTAAAAAAACAAGACAGCCAAGGAAGGAAAAGGTTGGAACCCACAGATGGGCTGTTTGAGTAAAGTGGAGATTATTAATTAATCTGCTTGTGAATTCATACTGGGGGCATCTGTTGACCTAGGATAAGATCCAAAAGACCCAAGGGTGACACGATAACCAAATGTAGGAGCTACTGGTACTGTGCCTTCATGTGGTGTGGAGGGAGGGAGGGAAGAATATTTTGCAGGCATTAACACAGGTTTTCTTAGGTTTGAAATCATCTCTTCCCATCCCCGCTTTGATGTTCAGAAACAATTTTCCAAGCAAGTCAATTAAGGACAGAAGCATGAGAAGCTCTCTGCTAGTGAAACCTTGAGTGAAGTGCACACAAGAGTTTAGAGTGCAATTAAAACCAACAAGATTTTTTTTTTTTTTACTGTGAATATCAAGGAAAAGAAAAAATTAATTGCTGCTTGCATGCATAATAAGGGAAGCCTGGAACTGGGTTAAGACAGTGTGAAATCTTAAAGCTTTAAACAAAGTTAATTCATATCCTTCTAATAAAAATGTCTTGCAAACTGCTGTATATATCTAGCTCTTGCTTCAATATTTATTGGGGCTGTTTTGAGCAACTAATAAAATATTGGTTTTTGTTACGGTGATCGTAATTAGCATAAATCGTGTTTTACACAGACTTGGCATTTTGGAAGGTATACAGATTAATGGGTTAAATCCAGAGGGGTGCTAATAACATTTTGGCTTCCATCCATTATTCCCCCTGATTTCTGCACACACAGAAAAACTTGCAGACAAGAAGCTATTAAATGGCCTAATGGGGCATCGAACTAACCTAAGGCATTTTTTGTAGGGAACAGCTTCCTCCTTAACTTCTTATTAGAACTCCCTCAAGTATAACGCAAGGATGGAGGAAACCAAACTGAAAATGCAAACAAAATGTGCTGCACTTGGTTCTTGTATTGAATGGAAGGAGCAAAATAAACATCCATATTGTTAAATAGTGTTGCTATGATTTCAGAATTTAAAACAGCAGGAAAATAATTGGTGATTGTACAGATTTGAGTCTTTCGATTGTTATACCGGCATGAAAAAGTGAAATTTGCCAGCATTATAATGATCTCAGAGTGTTATTCCAATATACAATCATACTTGTTTTTATACTTGTAAACCACTTAGATACCTATTTTGGCACTAAGCGGTATGTAAATTAATAAATAATGATGACAGTTATAGCTGTAGAAGCCATTATGACAGTAATTTTGATCAGGGCTCTAGCATGAGGGCAATGGGAAAAGGTTTAGCTTTCCATTCACATCTGTTGCAGTTCTGTTGTGGTTTTGATGAGAGGATATCTATCTATCATCTATCATCTATCTATCTATCTATCTATCTATCTATCTATCTATCTATCTATCTGATATAGATCTAGATAGATACAGATACAGATACAGATACAGATATAAATATACAGTGGTGCCCCGCAAGACGAATGCCTCACAAGACGGAAAACCCGCTAGACGAAAGGGTTTTCCGTTTTTGAGCTGCTTCGCAAGACGATTTCCCCTATGGGCTTGCATTGCAAGACGAAAACATCTTGCAAGTGTTCCGATTTTTTTTCGCTTTCCCTCCCTTTTTCTAAGCCGCTAAGCCGCTAATAGCCTTTTAGCCGCTAATCCGCTAAGCCTTTAATAGCCGCTAATAGCCTTTTAGCCGCTAATCCGCTAAGCCTTTAATAGCTGCTAATAGCCTTTTAGCCGCTAATCCGCTAAGCCTTTAATAGCCGCTAAACCGCTAATAGCCGCTAAACCGCTAATAGCGCTAAGCCGCTAATAGGGTTGTTTCGCAAGACGAAAAAACCGCTAGACGAAGAGGCTCGCGGAACGGATTAATTTCGTCTTGCGAGGCACCACTGTAGATACAGATGCAGTGGTACCTCAGGCTAAGTACTTAATTCGTTCCGGAGGTCCGTACTTGACCTGAAACTGTTCTTAACCTGAAGCACCACTTTAGTTAATGGGGCCTCCCGCTGCTGCTGCACTGCTGGAGCATGATCTCTGTTCTCATCCTGAAGCAAAGTTGTTAACCTGAAGCACTATTTCTGGGTTAGCGTAGTTTGTAACCTGAAGCGTATGTAACCTGAGGTACCACTGTATAGATATAGATATAGCTTTTATTCTTTTAAAAAATGTTTAGGGGTACTCTCATTTTCCTACTCATATTGAAATACTGTCCCTCAATGAGACCAAACTTAGATTCACAAAATGTTTAGTGGTATGCGTACGCCTGCGTTCACCCGGAAAAAAGCACTGGGGGGGGGAGAGCGAGAGAGAGAATAGGTAGGTAGGTAGGTGGATGATGATAGATAGATAGATAGATGATAGATAGATAGATAGATAGATAGATAGATTTATTGATATAATACAGTGCATTTTCTACCTCTGAGCATTAATTTTACACCTAGCGTCTTCCAATATAATCAAAACAATCCAATATGTTCCTGTGTTCAACTCAGGTTTTTTTTTAAAAAAGTGAACACCTAAAAATGTAAAATGCAATGCAACAGATAATTTGCAAATGCATGTTTTACAGAGGTACACTAGTCAGAGAGCCGTGAGCCATTTCTGCAGCTTTCTGCCAGCACAGTTCTGCTGGTGTGCTATAGGTAAAATGGCTCTTTAGAATGATGCTAGTCTGCTCAGTGACAATGTTTGCAGGAAGGATTACAGCGAAAGCACTTAAGCTTGCTTAGGACTGGGAGGTTCACTGCCCAAATACACACAATGGCATATGAATGTCAAATCAGAAACCTGGAACACAGGGACAGAAAAATAATTACCATGACAAATGCATTTGATAAAAGGCCTAACAGAAGTACTGGTTGTGTGCTGCTACCCTGGAATTCCTGTTGTTTCCTCTCATTAGCTTAGAGAGCATTTGCTTCTTGTAGTTAGAGCCTTGCTTCCCACTTCTTTAACCTCTTTTTGAGCTTTCAGGTCAACAGCCATTCAAAACATTTGGCAGTAATGCCCACCAAAGTTCTTCCCATCATTTAGTCACTTGGCAGATACTGTCGAAAGCTCCAGAACTAACCCTGTTGTTGGTGTTAAATCAACCAAGAAACAGATACTTCCTCAGATGTCAAAAGGGCTGCATTCGGTTGTTGCCTGGTATACGAAGTGAGAGACATCACACTTCATTAATTGAAGGTGGGCGGAGGGAGTTGTTGTTGTTGTTTAGTCGTTTAGTCATGTCCGACTCATCGTGACCCCATGGACCAGAGCACTCCAGGCACTCCTGTCTTCCACTGCCTCTTACAGTTTGGTCAAACTCATGCTGGTAGCTTTGAGAACACTGACCAACCATCTCGTCCTCTGTTGTCCCCTTCTCCTTGTGCCCTCCATCTTTCTCAACATCTTTTCCAAGGAGTCTCATGAGGTGGCCAAAGTATTGGAGCCTCAGCTTCAGGATCTGTCCTTCCAGTGAGCACTCAGCGCTGATTTCCTTCAGAATGGATAGGTTTGATCTTCTTGCAGTCCATGGGACTCTCAAGAGGGAGAGGCATGGCTAATTTGGAAAAAGAGACACAAAACTGAATGCGCCTCCAAAGTATTTCCAGGGAACAAGGGGGAGTTGGTGTTCTTATGATACCAGTGTAATTCAGAGCATCTGCCTGAAGGTCTGGAGTTCAAATTAATTCCTTTAAATATTTTAATATTAATTTAAACCTTTTGGGAATAGTGTTTTGCCATCTTCTTTGGATTGCCTTATGGAATTTGATTTAATATTGAAAGCATGATTACTACATGGTTAAAGCAAATAAATGGGGAGGGGAGAGAAATAAAATCCAAAAATTCCCAACACTATCTCTTCCCTCCAGGGCCTTCTGCAAGCCTTTTTAGCTTGTCTTGTCCCTTAGCAGTGGATTTTGAGTTGACTACAATCAAATTTGTGGGTGTTTTGTGTGTTCATAGTGTTTAGGAAAGGGAAAAAACAACAACCTTATCACGGCTTTTCAGTAGATTTAGCATATAATTGTAGAGTTAACTAATTTTCTTAAGATCTTAACGTACTTAAAATTATGCCCTTGGGAACAATCTTGCCATAGCAGGGAATGCAGAAGATGAATGAACAGGTTCCTGCTGTCTCTTTGATTTCCACAGTCCCTTTTATAATGGCCTCTCTCCCCATGAGATTGCCCAAAATTCTGAAATATTAGTCACTTGGTTTTGTTTACTTATATTCTTCTCATACAGTTGGAAAAAATAAGAGTTGAAAATTGCTTAGGTTATTGTGTGTGTGTGTGTGTGTGTGTGTGTGTGAGAGAGAGAGAGAGAGAGAGAGAGAGAGAGAGAGAGAGAGAGAGAGAATGAATATCCAGGAAGGGGGTTGTAGGGCGGCCAGGATGTAAACATAGTCAACATTCTTGTGTGCCTCTTAGAGCATGGGTTGATGTAAAAATCCAGGTTGATTGTGGTTGGAGTGTTGAATTGGACCAGGAAATCTAGATTCAAAACCTTATTGGCCATTAAGCTCACTTCACTGAGTGACCTTGGCCCAGTCACATCCCATGGCTTAACAAGTCCCTATCATGATTGGGTTCTACACCTGTAGCATCTTCCCCACTTGTGAAGTCCTTCTGCCTATCAAGCCATGGGGAGGTGTGCAGATTATGGGTCCTGCTTTTCTTTCCTGCTGTTGCTTGCATAAACTCAGATAGTCTGAAAGGATACTTTGGGAACTAGTGGCACTCCTGTTAGTGATGGACTCCAACTCCCACCAGTCCCAGTCAGCACTATGAATTCTCAGGGATGATTGGAGCTGTAGTCCAACAACTTTTGAAAGGACTCAGGGTTTCCCATCCATGATGGAGTCCAATTCCCTGCTCAGTGCAGCATGAGACTTAAGGTTCCCTGTCTTGCTTAAATATCTCCCGTGAAGGAGAGCCCACCAACTCCTCAGACAGCTTCTTACTGCCAATACTTACTTACTTACAGTCTCTTACTGCCAAGCAGCTCTTACTATTAGGACGTTTCTGTTCCTTACTTGGTCCTGCAGGCCTTTCCTTGGTTTATACTTCTACCCAGTGCTATTTTTCTAGAAAAAGGTTCTAGAACTCAGCATGAACGCCTCCCTTGTTCTCTTATAATGGCAGTGGCAGCTACCTGAGAGGTGCCGTAACTGAGTTCCAGTGAGTTCTGGCTGAAAAAAGCCCTGAAACTCAAGGCCGTGTCTGTAGAATCATAGAATCATAGAATCATAGAATCATAGAATCATAGAATCATAGAGTTGGAAGAGACCACAAGGGCCATCGAGTCCAACCCCCTGCCAAGCAGGAAACACCATCAGAGCACTCCTGACATATGGTTGTCAAGCCTCTGCTTTAAGACCTCCAAAGTAGGAGACTCCACCACACTCCTTGGCAGCAAATTCCACTGTCGAACAGCTCTTACTGTCAGGAAGTTCTTCCTAATGTTTAGGTGGAATCTTCTTTCTTGTAGTTTGGATCCATTGCTCCGTGTCCGCTTCTCCGGAGCAGCAGAAAACAACCTTTCTCCCTCCTCTATGTGACATCCTTTTATATATTTGAACATGGCTATCATATCACCCCTTAACCTCCTCTTCTCCAGGCTAAACATGCCCAGCTCCCTTAGCCGTTCCTGTAGAGGCCCCAGGTAATTTCCCAGGTGCTTACCAGCCCTATACTTGCTGATGTTTAAAAGGCAAAGGTACCCCTGACCTTTATAGGTCCAGTCGCGGACGACTCTGGGGTTGCGGTGCTCATCTCGCTTTATAGGCCGAGGGAGCTGGCATACAGCTTCTGGGTCATGTGGCCAGCATGACTAAGCCGCTTCTGGAGAACCAGAGCAGCGCACGGAAACGCCATTTACCTTCCCGCCGGAGCAGTGCCTAATTTATCTACTTGCACTTTGACGTGCTTTCGAACTGCTAGGTGGGCAAGAGCTGGGACTGAACAACGGGAGCTGACCCCATCGCGGGGATTCGAACTGCCGACCTTCTGATCAGCAAGCCCTAGGCTCAGTGGTTTAGACCACAGCGCCAGCACACCCTTATCGATATTTGCCTGCCCTCCATGGATTCTGCCCTTGGTCCCACCAATGCTCCTCATTTTGCCCTGTTCGTTCAGGTAGCCTCACTAGAAGGGACTTTGTTGGTATGGCTGGCTGCTTAACCTCTCAAGCTACTCTTGGTGCGAAAAGGGACTGCTCAGCCTGTACACTCATTTACAACAGGCTTCCCCAACCTTGTGCCCTCTCATCAGCCACAGCGGCATGGTCTAGGTTGGAGAAGGCCGCACTGCAAAATTAGCTGTCAGCCATACGTGATGAAACAGACAACCCTAATATCCAGAGCTTTAGATGCCTCCTGTCATTCATTTGCTACGTACCCAGTTCTTCTGCAGTTCACTTTGGTAACATATGTTTGTCAAACCAGGCAGAGGAAACGGTTTGAAAACACTCCAATAATATATCACAGTTAGCGGTGGGGGAGACTGAGCTGCGGCAAACATGAAACAATTCTCCCGTCTAGCAGACTTCTTTCGTGTGTTGTGCTTGCCTTCAAACCATGGGAAAAGCATTTGTATTCTGTGCATATAAAACAAAAGTGTGATTTTATCGCTAAAGATTTAGTTGTTATTCTGGAAATATTCATTGTTTTATTTAAAACAGGACTTTCCTTTCTTTACAACTATATAATAAACTAATTGCTTCATTTCAGCTCTGATTTAAACAAGTTTTATTCAATGCAGGCAGTACACTTAAAGCTAATTTATTGCATCTAGATTAAAAAAACCCCTGTCATTTAGTTTTATGGCACTTCCTAAAAGAAAACAAATTTTAAGTTGTTTTGGTTGTTTAGATCCTTTGAGGAATAAAGAGGGCTACAGTTCAGACAAGTCCATTTCCTTCTGTAATGGGAAATATTCCAAGCATTTCTCTTCAAACAAAACCCAAAAGATTATCTTTACAGACTTCTGTTTAGGAGATTTTTGGACAACACCCTAGAACAGGAAGCCACAGTTTTTCCCAAATTTATACAGGATGGAAATAGATAATATTTCCATTATGAAAACACCCAGCTGCGACTAATGATTTCAGATTTTATAATGGAAGTTTTTGGCACACACTCTTTGGCTGTACCTGAAAGTTTAAATTTAGTCAACAATTCAACATAATGGGTGGAATCCAATTTGTAATTCTAAGCACTGTACCTCCAAAGATTAGTCAATAATTTAACAGTGGGTGAAATCCAGTTGGTTAGAGGAGGCAGGGAGATGACTTTGGCTGATTACCATTTCCACCATGCAACTCCCAATGCATTTGGAGAAGTGCGAATTTCAAGGTTTCCGGACACATCTTGTTTCAGAAAGTGTGAATTAGGTTTGCCTTGTAATGTGGACAGAATCAAATTCTCCCCCCCCCCCGTTCCTATGCAAAGCAGAAGGGTGTGTGTGTGTGTGTGTGTGTGTGTGTGTGAGAGAGAGAGAGAGAGAGAGAGAGTTTTGAGTCGAAAACCAGCAGAGTAGTGGTTGCTTAATCCTTACCCAATACAGTGGTACCTCACGTTAAGTATTTACCTAATTCGTTCTGGAGGTCCGTTCTTAACCTGAAACTGTTCTTAACCTGAAGCACCACTTTAGCTAATGGGACCTCCTGCTGCTGCCGTGCCACCAGAGCACAATTTCTGTTCTCATCCTGAAGCAAAGTTCTTAACCCGAGGTACTATTTCTGGGTTAGCGGAGTCTGTAACCTGAAGCGTATGTAACCTGAAGCTTATGTAACCCGAGGTACCACTGTATGTCACTAAATTTGCATAGCTTTGCCTAATACGTTGCCACATAGATTAGTCTGATTAGTTTATTGCATTAGCCGTGTGGCCATAGCATGATATACATTGAGATAACAACATAAAATAGGGGTGGGGAGGTAAAGGTAGATATCGTCCTGGGCGATTACTTAAACAAAGAAAGAAAAAAAACTGCTGAGGCTGGAGGAGGACCGTTAAAGGGTCCTTCAGCTCCTCAGATATGTCCTAGCTCGATTGTCCTTGTACAATAAGGCTACTTGGAACTTCGTTCGGTTGTGCGGCGTATCGACTGCAGCTGTGGTGTTAAAGAAGAAGTTGGTGCGATTAGTCAATTATGTCAGCCAGTTTGGGGAAAGTTGAACCCCACGTGGGGCAGGCATTCACCAAAGTCCAAGCGAGGAGGCAGAGGAGAATTTTGACAAAGAAATGTTGCCTCTGTGTTAGTTCCTTCTTCTGCCTATGGAATTAGTTTGGCCAACGTACATATAAAGGTTTTTTGAGCAGAAATGGTTGGCGGGGGGAGGGGGGAGAGCAAGCAAGTAAAATCCACTGACATTAATGGAACTTAACCTTTTAACACCTAACATTTTCTCCATGTGCGTCTTCAAATGGCATTCTAGGAAAGTAAACGATCTTGTTTAATATCTGAGGCCTTCTGTGAATGTGAAACAGTTAGACTAAAAATGTCCTTATTGTTATAATAAATATCTGGTTTACGCTGATAAGAATTGAGAGGGTTCATGTAGTGCCAGGCGAAAAAGCCAAAAGAATCAGTTTAATTGAATCTTCTTACTTAGAATGTCACAGTTCTACAGAATAGAGGTCTGGGGAATTGTGGCAAAACGCTGCCTTGGCACCTTCTTATTGGCTGCGTGGTTCAGTTGTATTATTGCTTCTGGTCCCACTGAAACCAATTGTAGGCAAGTTGTTTTTTTATAGCAGACAAAATGTGTCTTTTGAGCTAACCTTGACTGTATAAATATATGGTTCAGGTTATATATCACTGAATTTATTGGGTCAAATAAGGGGAAATGCATATAAAAAAGTTTGAAGCAATGGGAGATTTATTTCTTAATGCCTCTGTTTTCTTTTTTTATTACGTTCTCAGAACTTGCATGCTTTGCATGGATGCGCCACTTATTTTATCTCTGACCTTGCGCGGTGCTTGGGAACACCATTTAAAAACAAAACAAAACGTTCTAAAAATAGTGCCATTCCATTTTTCACCAGACGCTCTTTAAAATGGTGTTTGTCTGAGAGTCATGTCTACAATCATGGGAACCACAAGCACTGGGGTCATCACAACTGTTATAGTACAGGGGCCTTGGCCCTAAAACAATTCTCCCATTTACCCACAATATCTGCCTCTGAACCCATAAGTTGAGCATCTGTTTTTAGTTTGTCTGGTTTGCTTCCTTGCCACGTCTGGAACTATTGGATCTGTTCTCTGATTACAGGGCATTTGCGTTATCTGGATTATGCGGGCTAATTTGTGAGACATTGGTGGATGTATGGGCATCCCATTTCATTATGTATTCTTTACTTTTATATCCCGACTTTCTCCCAAGGAGCCCAAGATGGTGTACATAGTTCTCTCTTCCCTGTTTTATTTTCCCAGCTGATGAGCTTAGATTGAGACACAGTGAGTGGCTCAAGGTCACCCAGTGAACTGCAAGGCTAACTGGGGATTTGAACTCTAAGTCTCCCAGGTAGCAGCCCAGCACTCTAACCATTGTGCCACACTGCTTCTCAGTGGCATGGGCTAGGATATGCTTACACCTTCCTTTTCTGTGGTTCCATGACTTTTCTGCTATCCCATTTTAGACTTTATTTTTGCCATTTACATGATAGCTTTGTTCACTGTAGCCACTGAGAAAATTAGAAATATGCTGATTTGACTGATGTCCTATGACTCGGTGATAATTTGATATAAATTTACATTGAGCTTCCTCTTCTAGATCAATGCTCCTTATTTCTCTCCCCCCATAATAATAATAGCAATATTAATAGTTACTTTATTTTGATTAAATTTTTATACATCGCTGTGCTGTGGATATCTCAGACTGACTGATTTCAAGAAAGGTTAGGATAGTGTCTAATTTTGTGATCACTGACTCACTGGAGAATATCCACTACCTGCTCCATCCTGACCTTTCCTTGGCCTTAATTCCTCAGTATCGGCAAATTAGGATTCTAAGGTCTCTGTTGCTTTAAGGCACACATGGGCAACCCGTGTTGCCTCTTCAGTGGCACAACAACCCCTGGGGATCCCCGCCTGATCAGCTGGCAGCTGGGGAGAAGTGACACTGCCTGCACTGATACTCCTAGAACAGGAACCCTGATCTTGACTGTATTGGGTGTCTTGCGCTGCAACAGGTCAAAGCTTTGCCTTGTATTATCTCAATAGTGCCAAACTCCATAGTTCCTGCGCTGCTCATTACTGTGCAGAGACAGCAATCACAGCAACTTCAGGTCACTAGGAGGCGTGGGAATAAAGGCCCCCTCCCCTCCCCAGCAATTTTAAAAGGTTTTAAACAGTTCTAATTTTGGTTCCTCTGTTTTGTTTTTGTGGGGTTGGTGTTGGTTAAATGTTTAGTTGGGGTCGGGGGTTATTTTAGTTTGGATATAACTACAAGCTTGTTGTTGTTGTTGTTGTTGTTGTTCTTATTGGTTTCTATTGATTTATTGGTTTATTTGTTGCTTGTATAGGATATTTTGTTTTTTAAATGTTTTGCTGTGTTTTTATATATGTTGTAAGCCACCCAGAGTGCCTGGGGAAACCCAGAATGTTGGAAGGGGTATAAATTGAAAATAATAATAATAATAATAATAATAATAATAATAATAATTACAGATGCAACCTCATGCGAGTATGTGTGTCCATGGGGGTATGAATAAGAACATAAGTGCCTAAGCTCAGTGGTAGAACACATCCTTTGCATGGAAAAGATCCCAGATTCAAATGCTGGTATCTTCAATAAGGCTGGGAAAGACTCCTGCCTGAAACCGTAGAGAGCTGCTGGCAGTCTGCATATATTCTGCAGATAAACCTTGCTGAATTCAACCAAACTCTGTAGTAGTGTTTTTTGTTCTCACACTGGCCAGATCGAAGCCCCTGGGAAGCCCACAACCAATAGCATGTTCTCCAGCCGCTAGCATTAAAAGGCATACAGATACTGGAGGCAACTTAGCCATCTTGATTAAAATCCATTTGTTGCCTTATCTTACATAAATGGTCTAATCTTCTTTTAAAGCCATCCAAAGTGCTGGCCATTGCCACATCTTGTAATAGATTCCATATTTTGACTAGGAGTGTGTGTAATGAATGTATGTTAATGGACTCATCAAGTGCTGGGATAGACCACCAGATATATTCACTGCATGCAAACACCCAGCGCCAAATTTAACCCTGGAAGTAATTATTATTTTTATTTGTTTTGCCAATGGCCCCGCTTTAAGGAATATCCCTCGGAGTGCATCCATTGCTATGAACTTAAGATAAGAGCGTAAGAACATAACATAAGAAGAGCTTGCTGGATCAGGCCAATGGCCCATCTAGTCCAGTGTGGGAAACTAGCAAGCAGGATTTGAGCACTAGAGCAACCTTTTGAGGACTCGTATTCTGAACTGGTATTGAGAAGAGTTGCCCTCAATAGCCCTCTCTTTCATGAATTTGTCTAATGTATTAAAGCCATCCAAGTTAGTGAATGGCTCTTCTTTCTTTTCTTTCTTTTCTTTTTTCTTTTATTTTAACAATATTCTTTATTACATAAAATTTTTTTACATCAAACATATACAAGCACAGTGAACAACATAAACAAACAATAGACACTAACTAACAACATGTGTTTTTTTTGACATTACACACACTCTAACTTCCGACTCACCTCATTGTACTTTTTACACTCTGTTATTCTATAGGCACTTCATTATGATTATTCTTTTCCGTTACTTATCAAAATAATTTTTTGCTATTAAGGTTTCCTTACCCTTCAAGATTCAATCTGAGTCTGTCAGGAGCATTGCATTATCTCAGTATTTTTAAAAGATATTTTTTGAATATCCAGTCTTTAATAACTTTCTGATTTGATTTTCCTCTTATTCTCCCAGTCATTTTCATAAGCTCAAGGTATTCTATCATTTTCACTTGCCAATCAGTTTTTGTGGGGATCAGATCACTTTTCCAATTTTTAGCTATTAAAATCCTAGCCACTGTGGTTGCATACATAAACAGGGTTCTGAGGTTTTTCTGTATTTCCATGGACATAATTCCTAACAGAAAGGCTTCAGTTGTTTTTTTAAGGACAGTTTGAAGATCTTTTTGAGTTCATTAAATATTGTATCCCAAAATTCTCTTATCTTCAGGCTTTCCAACACATGTGCATGAAGGTACCTACCCCATTTTTACATCTCCAACATACATCTGAGCTATTCTTATACACCTTGGCCAATTTGGTTGGTTTCAGGTACCATTGGTACAACATTTTCATTGCATTTTCTCTCAAATTGTAGCATGCGGTGAACTTTATGTCTTCTCTCCAAAGCCTTTCCCATTCATTCATATATATTTTGTGTTCAGTGTCCTGAGCCCTGGACATTGAATGGCTCTTCTTTCACATACAGTGGTACCCCGCAAGACGAATGCCTCGCAAGACGGAAAACCCGCAAGACGAAAGGGTTTTCTGTTTTGGAGGCGCTTCGCAAGACGAATTTCCCTATGGGCTTGCATCGCAAGACGAAAGCCCATAGGGAAATGCTGGCGGTCGGGAGCAAAGACTTTCGCCCACAGCCGGCCTTCAGAAGAGGACCTCTTCTGAAGGCCGGCGGGGGGCAAAAGTCTTTGCTTCCCCCGCCTGCCTTCCCCCCGCCTGCCCCGGGCGATATTAAAATGCTGGCGGGCGGGAGCGAAGCGCTGCCGACCCCCAGCATTTTAAAATCTCCCCGTGTCCCGGGAAGGTTTTAAAATGCTGGGGGTCGGCAGCGCCTCGCTCCCGACCCCCAGCATTTTAAAACGCTGTTCCGAAGGGGGGGGCGGGGACACCTGCCCCAGCCGCCCCACTTCGGAAAGCTGTTCCGAAGTGGGGAGGGGGGCGGGGACGCCTGCCCCAGCCGCCCCACTTCGTAAAGCTGTTCCGAAGTGGGGCGGGGGGGCGGGGACACCTTCTGAAGGCGGGCGGGGGGCGAAAGTCTTTGTCCCCCCTGCCTGCCTTCCCAGGGGCTTTTAAATCGCCCTGGACAGCGGAGAAGTCCTCCGCTGTCCGGGGCGATCTTAAAATGCTGGGGGTGGGAAGAAAAGCCCTTGTTCCCCCCCCCCCCCAGCCTTCAGAAGAGGTCCGGGGACAGACTGTCCCCGGACCTGGTCTGAAGGCGGTTTCCCTAGGAACGCATTAATTGATTTTCAATGCATTCCTATGGGAAACCGTGCATCGCAAGACGAAAAAACCGCAAGACGAAGAGACTTGCGGAACGAATTAATTTCGTCTTGCGAGGCACCACTGTATTTCCTTACTGTAGCCCAGTCTGGGTATTCAAAACACACACAATGCTAATCTACAACAGCCCTACTTGTTTGGGGTGGGGCTAGTGCAAGGTTCAACTGTGTGCCTCCCCCCATGTGATTCTATTTGCTTGTATTTGAATGTCTGAACAACCCTCTGCATTTTTCTCATGTATATATGTGTTGTGTTCCCCCTTGGAAATGCAGACTTGTATTTGTGATTCTTTTTCTCATATGCATAAAATCCTCTTTCTCATAAAAAAAACTTTGTAAAAGAAATATTATCATCTTCTATCTCTATCTAATTTTCAAGTTTGGCTGATAATATTGAAAAATATGGAAGGTATTAAATACAAACTGGATCTTTGACATGCAAACTTGTTTTCCTTGTTTGTTTGAAAACATTCAGTTAAGGAGCTTAGTAAAAGTTTTGTGTAAAACTTGTAAATGAATTCCAAGAAAAGCAATATGGTCTGTGAAAACTGGAATGATTACTTGGTAGGAAATTGAAATGTGTAAAATAATAGGAACGGAAGCATGCTGTGTACAAAGTAGAGAGGCATAATACTGCCTCAGGGTATGCTGGGAGTTAAAATATACATGTTGAAAGCAGGCTAGAGCAGTAAGGAAGGCTTGCCTTTAAAAATAATAATAATAACCATTCAGACATGCCATATTTCACCTTTATTTTCCCTACATTTTTGGCTCTGTCGGATTTGACTTTTCTGTATTTTAAAAAATAAAAAGTATGAGAAACAAGTCCATAGCTTATGAAATGTGTTGTTTTATAAGCCCTCAACATGGCCACTGAGTCTTAGGGATTGTGTGATAGTGGAGTGTATCTTTATCTGATACCTTAAGAATGAAAAAAAGCTTTAAAAACTCTTCTAAAAAGCAAAGAGCTGAGCATGTTGTAGTAGTGAGATGTGCTGTGTCAAACGGTTGGAGCGGATGTTAAGTTTTACCCTGTGACAGCTTTGCCCTCAAGTGTCGTTTCTAGACTGGGCTTTGAGTCTCGGGACTGCCAATAAAAACGGAGAGAAGCGATTTCTCAGTATGATGCTTGCCACAAGAGTGGGTTGATGCTGGATGGAAGAGGGACAAAAGAAGCAAAAACTTGCCTTGAGGCGCATACAGGCCTGCTTGTCTTAGCTTTGCAGTTTTTGCATTTGGCTGTTGTTTGTGAAGTCCGGTCCTTTTGCATCCCTCAAATATTGGTCAGCTGTGCGCCATAAAAAAGAAAAGTGGAGGTTTGGCTTCCCCCTTCCTCCCCTGTTTTTCTCTTGTAATAAAGTGGTGTGCCATTGGCTGAGTAATTTTCAGCTCCAAATGAGACGAGATCAGTCACAGTGGTTTTCACAGGATGGATGTGAAGGATGGATGGTGGTGCCACTTAATCAGAGATAGAGAGAATATGTGTCTGCAAACTCATTGAGTGTAACATTTCCTAAATCAGAGAACAGTGCTGCTGCCCAGACTTGCTATTGTGTGTGTGTGTTTAAATAAAAAACAAAAACAAAAAACCAGATATTTAGTTTAAATCATGGGTAGGCAAACTAAGGCCCCGGAGTCAGATGCAGCCCAATTGCCTTCTAAATCAGAGTGTTTTTACATGAGTATAATGTGTCCTTTTATTTAAAATGCATCTCTGGGTTATTTGTGGGGCCTGCCTGGTGTTTGTACATGAGTAGAATGTGTGCTTTTATTTAAAATGCATCTCTGGGTTATTGTGGGGCATGGGTATTTGTTCATCCCCCCCCCCATATAGTCCAGCCCATCACATGGTCTGAGGGACAGTGGACTGGCCCACGGCTGAAAAAAGTTGCTGACGCCTGCTCTATCCGGTATAGCTCCTTGGGATTCCCCTCTACTAGCCCATCTCCACAAATTCCATATTTGTCTAGTTCTTTTGCTCCCAGCCTTCTTTTTCTGCAGTGACACCGCTCAAAGCACTTTCGCAATTTGAAATGTATTTCCCTGATTCACGCTGCTTGTTTCACTCTGGACTTTATATCTTTTGAGATTGATCCACATGAATTTTAACCCTTAGATGGGATTATCCACAATTTAAACATATGTGAACTTTTTGGTAAAACTGTTGCCCTACAGCAGTAATGAATGGTATGCAATGGTGTCTTGTCTTTTGAAGGAAGTAATCTGCCAGATGATATTTGGGTGGTGGTGGTGGGGAAATAGAGGCAATTTTTAGTTGGAATCATAGAGTGGGAATAGACCCTAAGGATCATCTAGTCTACCCCTTGCAATCCAGGAAAATACAGTTGGCCCTTATGGGGCTCAAACCCATGACCTTGGTATTACCAGCACCACGCTCTTCCCAACTGAGCTAAGTGATATTTCCTCCCCCTCCAGCTCCCTTTCAGTCTGTACTGTGGGGCTCCCTAACTCTCCAGAGCATTTAGGGAAGGCAGGAAGATTTATTTGAGGGAGGGCAAATCATACTCCAAAATCTCCCCCTGTTCTTCTGTCAGATTCCATCCTTCAACACACAGACACACCACTGGGTACTACCCAGTGGATGTTATTCTAAAATGTGAGGCTTATGCGGGTTTATTCCCATTTTTTTGGGTAAGAAATCTCTTCTCATGTTTCAATTACTTACTTCAAATAAAATTATTACCCTTAAGCCATCAGTGCTGAAAAACAAAAGTTGCTCTGCATATTGAAGTCTTTGAAAATAAACTGATTTTAGTGGCTTTCATTTTATCCATAATTGCAGTTTGCTTTGGCACAGCTGTTTGAGTAAACCTGCAAAATGAATTAGAAATGGATTGATGAAGCTGTAAGACAAAATACAGAGGGATATGGTTAAGCGGTTTTCAAGAAAAAGCACACTTCATTCGATTGTCAGTATGTAATGGCTTTATTTTGAAAGCAAAACGAAATGAAACAATAGGTCCAATTTCTGTATTAACAACAAAGGCATAATTTTCTTACAAGCTTCTGAAGTATTTTAAATCCATATAATTATCTTTCAGTCTGCAGATTTTGCTCTTGTCATTTATAGGATAAGTACATCCATTGGCCTTTTTACGACGCTGCAATCTAAAAGCATAAAGAACATGAGGGTAAGCTCAACATACTCACATAACTCCAAACATTGATACGGCATGGCAGATCCTATTATTTACAGTGCTCTGGCAATCGCTGCTGAAAGCTAATTGGGTTTCATTTATTTATTTACTGTTAATACTTTTATTGATTTTTTTTTAAAATCAAATTTAACAAATAAGGAAATAGAAGCAAAAAAATAGAGAGGGAAAGAAAAGGGGGGGGTGACAGAAAAAAACCCTTGTCAGCTCACAATAAGAGTACTACAGTCATAAATACATCCAGCTCAATTGGGTTCTATTTATAATGGCATATTGAGCTGGTGCTCCTCTTACCAAGGCAGCACTACATGTGGAAAAGTTTCCCACAGCCACTATTGGGAGTTCTAGCTGGTGAACCATTTTCCTGCTTGCACTCATCAGATAATTACGGGCTGCAGCTCTCATCATCTCTGGCCATTGACCCTGCTGGTTTTGTTGTCCCAAACATCAGGAGGGCACCATATTGTCTACCCCTGCCTTATGCGATGGTCTTGGCAATTATAGAAAGCCACTCCTGTGAAGTTGCTTTTTGGGATGAGGGGATAAAGGAGATAAGGAAATCACTGCCATAGTTAGGACCGCTTTCATGCAAGCAACCTGAGACCAGTTTGCCTATGAAATCGCCTTATCCCACATGTTCCCAATCCATTGCTTCAATCGGCGGAATTGGCACTGCTACATAATACTCATTCCACATTTGTAAGAACTCAGTTATTTAGTGTGGCAGCACCTGCACTTTGGAATTCCTTCCTACTGAGATCAAGCAGGCACCTTCATTGTACTTTTTTCAGTGCCTGCTCAAAATATTATTGTTTAGACAAGGTTACCCAGATGCTTATGGCGTTTCCAAGATGCTTACGGTGTTTCTATGCGCTGCTCTGGCTCGCCAGAAGCGGCTTAGTCATGCTGGCCACATGACCCGGAAGCCCTACGCCGGCTCCCTCGGCTAGTAAAGCAAGATGAGTGCCGCAACCCCAGAGTCGGTCATGACTGGACCTAATGGTCAGGGGTCCCTTTACCTTTACCCAGATGCTTAGAAAGTTGAAGAAATTTTAATCTGTTTTAGTATGTTAACTTTGTATGTTTTGAAATATAGTGGTACCTTGGTTGTCGAACTTAACCCGTTCCGGGAATCCATTCGACTCCCATAATGGTTTGAAATCCAAGGTGCAGCTTCCGGTTGGCTGCAGGAGCTTCCTGCATTCAATCGGAAGCCACAGAAGCTGCGTCAGATGTTTGGCTTCCAAAAAACGTTCGCAAACCGGAACACTCACTTCCGGGTTTGTAACATTCGGGAGCCGATTTGTTCGGGAGCATGCCATTCGACAACCAAGGTACCACTGTATGTGATTTCTTTCTCTGTTATATTGTTTTATCTTTTTGTAAAATGCTTTGTGGTTGTTGTTGTTTTGACAAACAAGTGGTTTATAAATTTTATAAAATAGTATAAATAAAATAGGATCTGTCACTGAGATAGGGTCCCTTCCCTTGTTGCCTGAGGCCATACAGGTTAACAATATTAAGTTTAGATGTAGCCTCCAACACCTTTGCCTGTTGTGTTGGTCTGAGTGTTATTTATCCACTTGAGCAAAAAATAGAAGTATTGCTCTCTCTTGCATTAAAATCATGACTCAGAAATCATTTTGTTACCTTCTTTATGCGTTTTGTGATTTATGAATCATATAAAACTGGTCAGAGACACACATATCTTAGATTTGGTGCACATATTCCGTGTGTGTGTGTGTGTGTGTGTGTGTGTGTGTGTGTGTATATATATATATATATATATATATATATATATATATATATATATATCACATAGTCTTCCTTTCCTTCATGGAACTCAAGACAGAAAGGATAGCCTTCCCAATTAGTTTCCCATAGAGACACTGACCGGACACCAGACCTTCTCAGTTTCAGCACAGTTTGGGGGACAGGCCCTGATGGCAACACAAAATCAAATTGTATGTTCATCTTAACTGGAATCTGAAGGATTTTTGTAAGCTTAAATGTGAACAGGATTCTGGACAAAAGATTTGTAATTGTGTGACTCAAGTCATTGCTAAGCAATGGCATACTTTCCTTTTTCTGATATGCCTGTTCTCTTTCACACCTCATCTTGCCTCCTGTTTGTTTTTGCTCCTTTTCTGTTTGAGAAATGTAATCTATACCAATTAACTGTGTATCTGATTTCAAGGGATGGCATCACTCCTTTCCTAAAACCACTGGGGTTACCAATTAAGCAACATCCTGGCTACTTGGTTAGCATTTAATCAACCTTCACTTGGATTTTTCCTATTTCTTTACTTGGAATCACCCTCCCCTTCTATTTGGCTAAGGCTATCTGAATCATTAGCTCACTGAGCAGGGAGACAAATCAAATTGTTAAAGGTAGATGACTGAAAATTCATTTAACTCTTTTAATTACCTAGCCCGAAACAAGTGTAATGGTTTGGGGGGAGGCAGAGTTTCTTGTCCCTGCCCTCTGATTAAGAGCAATTTGTTACAGAGGAAGCCCTTCATTTGCATGAAATAGGTTGACCTCTATCTGAGTTGTTGAATAATTATGTTTAACTATAAAAACTCCATATTGGCATATACGTTTGGGACTTGGACTGCACTGGGATTGCAGTGGTTAAGCTGGTGATTGATGCTGGGTGTGTGCAATTGGACCCTGTTTTATCACTGATTCATACCCACTATTTATTATCTATCCAAATTGTACCAACTGCTAATATGACTGGAATTTTCTCTACTCGTCCCCCTTCCAACTTCTCCATCCCAGTACTTGGGGTGCAGCTTTGCTATCTGTTTCTCTTGCAGCTAATCATAATATTTACAGATTAAAACCTCGGGAATCCCTATCACTGATATATAGGTCAAACCTAGAAGGCAATAAGGGACTAAATTGTAGAAAGCTTATGTCCATTAAATATTTCTGTCAAATGTGTCTGCCCCGTTGTTAGAGCAACTGATAAACTTACAGCTCAGTCTGTCAACATCACCCTTGCAAAATTAAGAAAACACATTTTATTCCTGTAAAGAAGTCCCACTTAATCACATGTCCTCCAGAATGCTAGATAGATGGAATAGTGTGGTTCCAACAGTCTCAGCAGATGAGATACCACTCTGGAGAGGTAGCACAGCTAACACTTTATCTAGGGTCACACACTTCTTTGACCAATCAGGGCTCTGGAGAACTCACTGTCCTTAAAAATGTGTGTGTGTATGTATGTATGTATGTATGCATGCATGTATGTATGTATGTATGTATGTATGTTGTGTTAGAAAGACAAGGTTTTAGTGAAAAGGCAAGATGTATCTTAGTATGTGATCTGTTTCTGTTCTAATTTCCATTTCATAGAAATGTGTGGTTGTGTTTGCAAAGGTAAGCTAGGCTTGTTGGTTTATCATAGTTCTTTGTGCATGAGCACTGTGCTGGTGGAATGGAAGAAACAAAACAGAAACCTGCAATTCATTTTGGCTTCCCCCGACATCCAAACCCAGGATTCTGCTCCTGGACTATCTTGAATTGCTAGCCAGCTGTAAACCATGGTTTGCCATTGGCTTACGAAGCCTGGCTTGTTAGGGAGCACCAAACCACAATTCCAGATTCAGATGGAAGAGAAAATCAAGCTAAATTGTGGCTTCCTGGTTTGTTCCTCCCACTTGCGCCCAGGGAGGAGTGAAGGAAGAGCAACTGGGAACAATAAACTGCAGTGAGAGGGCAACTTTAGCTTATTGTGACGTGCAGATGTGCCCAATTATTCCAATAGGGATGCCCCTTGGACTTTTCTGATTTGTTGTCAGCAAACATCTGTGGGACGTTTCAGAGCTACTGCTCATATTTATTATTATCATTAACTTCGCTCCACGATGTAATTTAGAATTATAATACGGGGCATTTATTTTAAAGTTCTAGTTTGGATGTCGGCAAAGTGATTTGGGATCAACATATCTTAAAATTAACCTTCCTGCTTGAAAAGAACAGCTAAATACATGACTACAGAGAGGATATGCACTCTTTTGTATAATGACAAAAGACTCAGAAAAAATTAAAGAAGACATATGTTAATATAGCAGGCTAGGGAGCTACTAAATTAGCCTTCAGGGGTCACAGATTGAAATAATCATATGTAAAATACAAGAGGAGGAAGCCAAACCATTAGAGTATAT
The DNA here is from genome assembly GCF_965113315.1 of Podarcis vaucheri. Lineage (NCBI taxonomy): Eukaryota > Metazoa > Chordata > Lepidosauria > Squamata > Lacertidae > Podarcis > Podarcis vaucheri. The sequence continues at coordinate 108,104,729 of NC_138760.1, read as the reverse complement.
ATTACACAGCCAGTGAACAAAAAATGAAATACCAATCATATAAGAGATCTCATTGTTATAATACTCAACAAGGAGGTCGGAATCTATTCTGCGAAATGTCAGGGAATAAAGGGCTAGCTTTTACTGAAGTGTGAGCATAATGAATAGAGGTGCAGATAAAACATGAAAGATTCTTTTGTCAGATTAAGGAATAAAAGGCTCAAGATGCACTTAGTGAGCTTTTGAAGGGATTGGAAAAGGCTACTAACACTCATCAAAAGTTAATAGAAATTAATATGCTTTAACTTATGTGTATCGTCAGCCTTTTTTCCAAGCTGAGAGTAGAAAATCATTTACCAATAGTATTATCTATACTGAAAGAAGAAATCAGAAAGTTAGAAGTTAGCTGATTCCTTTCAAAGAATTCCTGTTGCTGAAGGCAAAGTGTGATATTTGATGGCGTTGCACTTGGTTTTTTTGGGGCTTTTCCTCAAAAGAAAAATAGCATGGTTTATATTGGCATTCAGCTGCATATGTGACTGAAAAAGTTCATCCTTGGTCATTCCAATTTCTTCATGATTTCTTTGGCTGTGTACGTGTATATATACATACCCACCCCCCAAAAATACCACTGGAACATCCGTTGCATCCTCTTTCTTTATTGACTGAACTTTGAGGATCTTCTGAGTGACTTTATTCATAGGAATCAAGCAGCTTTGGTTGCCAGTAAGGTTGATTAATGAAATAGAGTGCCTTTGGTAGCCATTAAATAATGTTCTCTGCTGTGCTCACTCTATAGCTAGAGCTGTCAGTGTGACTTTATTCTGGAAGTGTAAGGTGAGCTTCTTACAGGATGTGTTGATAGCAGAGTATAGGCTGGCTCCATACTATGCAGCTAGCTACTATCCACGATGGGATGCGGGTGGTGCTGTGGGTTAAACCACAGAGCCTAGGGCTTGCCGATCAGAAGGTCGGCGGTTCGAATCCCCGTGACAGGGTAAGCTCCCATTGCTCGGTCCCTGCTCCTGCCAACCTAGGAGTTCAAAAGCACGTCAAAGTGCAAGTAGATAAATAGGTACCGCTCCGGCAGGAAGGTAAACAGCGTTTCTGTGCGCTGCTCTCGTTCGCCAGAAGTGGCTTAGTCATGCTGGCCACCTGACCCAGAAGCTGTACGCCGTCTCCCTTGGCCAATAAAGCGAGATGAGCGCCTCAACCCCAGAGTTGGCCATGACTGGACCTAATGGTCAGGGGTACCTTTACCTTTACCTCACCTTCCACGATAAGAACTGCATAAATAGTGTGGTGTGCCCCCCCCAACCTTCCTTCAGAAGTAATTCACATGGTTCCTGATAAACCAGGGTAGCCTGTAACTTCACGTGACACACATTTGATGATGGTGACTCCACCAGTGATAGTTATATGCCATGGTTCAGAAACATGGACTGCTATATAAGGCAACCCTTCATTCCAGCTCTGTTTATGTTGATATACACTAGATCTGCAACTTACACCTGATTCACCTATGTGATTGCAGCTTTGTGCAGGTGGTGGGGAAATGAATGAATGAATGAATGAATGGGGAGCAGGGGAAAACAGCTGGAAGGGGCCGTCTGAGATTTTGTGAGATCTCACAAAGGCCCTGTGAGATCTCACGCAACCTTCCCAGAATCTGGTAAGCAAGATGGATGACTTAAAAAGCTCTTTCTGCACTGGGTTTTTATGCTGTGGGAATTCTTGAATTATTTCATCAGTTTTAAGGTTTTAATCACTACTGTTGAAGTACAGAAATCAATCATTGGCCACAGATAATATCACGCGCCAGATTGATTGTTGTGGTAGCAGTGTTGCGTTATGAATTCATGTTGGAGGTAGCATTAAACAATATTATTCCTTTTTGAATTGTGGTAAACATACAGGACATGTAATATCCCTTCCGATAGTTTACATCAGCATCCATAACTAAGAGGTCTTGTTCAGTGAAATGGTGGTTTGGCCTGTGTGAATGGTCTTCAGGGTTGCACACTTACTTTCTTCGCCCTAATATGCTTTGAGGCTTGTTCTGACTTCGTAGTTTGAATAAACCATAGTTTTATGCATTACATTGGAATTGGTAAACTGTAGTCTGCATTTCCCTCCAAACCAGAACTACTCTTTCCCCAAATTATAGGGCTTTCTCAGGAAATCAGGGAGAGAATCCAATTGTGTGATGGGAGTGGGGAGTGTGTGAGCCCATGACTTGCTGGCCAAATCTTGATTTGTTGATTACCGTATTTTTCGCTCTATAACACGCACCTGACCATAACACGCACATCGTTTTTAGAGGAGGAAAACAAGGGAAAAAATATTCTGAACGAAACAGTGGATGTATCATTTTTGTGCTTCATGCTGTGGCCACAGACATGTGATCTGATGGTGAATTTGGGCTGACCCAATGCAAAGATCCTGAGGATCCATGTGGATCCATGCTTTGTAACCACGTTTTTGCACCATTGCAGCCCCAGACAACAGTGGGTGCGTGATTTGGGGGGGGGGCAGGCTGTAGCCATGGACATGCTATGTTCTCTGGTGGTGAATTTGGGGGTGACCCAATGCAAAGATCCTGAGGATCCATGCTTTTTAACCACATTTTTGCACCGTTGCAGCCCCAGGCAACAGTGGGTGCATGATTTGGGGGGGCAGGCTGCAGCCATGGACATGCTATGTTCTCTGGTGGTGAATTTGGGGGTGACCCAATGCAAAGATCCATGTGGATCCATGCTTTTTAACCACATTTTTGCACCATTGCAGCCCCAGGCAACAGTGGGTGCATGATTTTTGGGGGGCAGGCTGTAGCCATGGACATGCTATGTGCTCTGATGGTGAATTTGGGGTGACCCAGTGCAAAAATCCTTAGGATCCATGTGGATCCATGCTTTTTAACCACATTTTAAGTGGGGAGGGAAGGAAAAACACAGAAGGGCTAAGAATGCAGGAGTGGGGTATAACGGGAGGGAGGAAAGGAAGGCAAAAGTTTCCCCCACGCACCCACCCAAGCCAGCCAGCTCTCTCTCTCTCTCTCTCTCTCTCTCTCTCTCTCTCTCCCACCTGCATGTTTTCAGCAGCACCGGAGCACAGAGAGGAAGGAGCGGAGCACAGAGAGGAAGGAGCGACAGTCTGCTTTTCCCCTCTGCTTGCCTGGAGGGGAGGGGCTTTCCCTGCTCTTTGTTCCGTTTGAGCAAACACAGTAACGAAACAGAGGAGGGTGGGCAGTAAGACCCTGAGGCAGAATGCAGGAAAGCAGCAACTTCCTGTCTCACGGAGCTCCCTTCTCCCTGAAGCGCGGTTTGATTTTTGCCTTATTTTTCGGCTCCAGGGACCACACATTCGCTGCATAACACGCACAGACATTTCCCCTTCCTTTTTAGGAGAAAAAATCTGCGTGTTATAGAGCGAAAAATACGGTATATCTGAAACTGTCTACAGTATGTAAGGAAAATAAGATCACTAGGATCAAGTTGCATTGGTTATATAGTGTGCATTAGCAGTCCACACATGAAAGGGAAGGGTATTCAGGAATGGAAAAGGATACTGGTGAAAAAAAATACCAGAGTTGTTAATTACTACATCAAGTGAACAAGGTCATTCCTTCCATAGTGAAAAGAAACGAGGATTTACTATTTAATTGCCTCTCAGGAAGGGGGAAAATGCTAGGAAGTCCATGTTGAGTTCCAGCCTTGAACATTTTTATTTAGTGGGAACTGTGACAAAAAAGACCACATGTAACAGTAATAATTAGATATTGTGAATGCAAAGCTAACTGATGAATTTGCACAGTATTCCAGAAAGGAAGTCCATGTTGTACACACACACACACACACACACACACACACACACACACACACTTTTAAAAATTGGATTAGCTGTGGCATCTTTCAATATTATGAAATACAAGTTGTATTTTTCAGGACTGAGAGCTGTTCTAATTGCTAGAAATACAGTAAATGTCCCCATCACTCTCTGGGTTTAATCTTAGCATAATTAGCTCCTTGCACAATAGAGTGCTTAATTTGAATGGCTGACAGGGCTCATTAACTTACAGAAGTGATTCCTGAGATTTTTTTTGGTGGATAAAATTGGGATTTCTGCCTGGGAGAATTTCAGGAAGTATCACATAGTTCGTTCCAATATTTCAGAATTAAGTTTTGAACATAAAGCTAGACATTTAAAAGTTAAAGATACAGTGATGAAGCCTTCTCCTCAGTGGTAGGAGACGAGCACTACAACTTAATCAGAAATTTACACATGGCTTCTACAAAGCCATAAGGAATTCAGACAATAAGTGATTATTTGCTTTTGCAGCCAAATAAGTCTATCTCCCAGGGATGGTGGATGCACATATTTGTGTATTGTTTATCTCTTTTCTGCAGTACATACAGGGATAGCAGAAAATTGCTTGCATCCACATGATTAATTGCATGGAACACATCTATCTGTAAGGATGACATTTTTCTGCACTTCATTCTTCACTCCTAGTGCTACTAATTTCCTTGAATCTGATTAGCTATGTTGCAAAGTTTATAGGTGTGTTCTTTTGGTGGTGTTCTTTTGTGTGTGTGTGCTTTCTTTTTTGGAAAACATTATTGAAGCATTGCCATTTTGCTTCATAGTGCTATTCATCCAAGGAGTGCCCCAGCTTGAAAATAGGTCTTGACACATTGTTTTTAGAAGTCTCTTTCACAGTTATGAATACCAGTTTAGCTTACGGCATTTTAACCTCTTTTTCAGTTAATATATAAATTCAGATGACACAATTATTTATAAATGCAGCTTGGTCCACGTAGTGGCTATGTAAGTACCTAACAGATAAAGAGTTTGCTTCCAACTTCATATAAGATGCAAGGGTTTAAATGATTATTGACTGGCCAGTAGTTTTAATGATTGTTTTGTATTTTTCTAATGGTGTTTTATTGTATGCACATTGTAGTGCACTGACCTGGTATTTTATGATAAATATATACTTTAATAGACAAACAAATGCCCCTGAACTCAGTATGTTCAGTAAAGGCCTATTGTCCCCTCTCTCCCATCCTTCGTATGCCTATTTTTCTGCTAAGTGCTGAATGTTAAAATGAGCTTTGTGTTGTTGTTGTTTTAAAAAATCAACCCCACTTTCTGCGTGTTGAATTTTTTCATTTAGGAATCCATTGGCCATGGACTTTCTATTTGTGCTGTAAGGTCTGTGCATAAAAGGTTTAGAGAAATAGTGTGCCCATTTGTTCATTGCTAGACTGACATTTCAAAGTACGACACGAAATGACTGCACATATATACCTTGTCATTTATTTGTACTGAATTTCCCATCTTCTGAGATTTCACACTGCCAGCCTGAGACGAATGGTAACAGTTTCCATTTAAATAGCCTGACACATCTTGGAGCAACTTGCCTGTTTATTTCAATTTTACATTATATATAGGCAGGTAAGGCGATGGATATTTTAGATAGTTTAAATAGTATTAGACTCCTTCAAAGAGAGAGTGCCTTTCGCATCACGGGTGTCGCAGATTGAAGCGTTTGCTTTTAGATCAGTTCACTTCCCCCCACCCCCATAAATAAGCTGATGGAGGGAAATGCAGAGATAGGGATTCAGAATTCTGGTCTTCATTGGGTGGGTCAGGACCCATTGGCGGGGCATAGACTGCCTTAAGGTGTGCGTTGCAACAACTGCACTCTCACCAAATGCTTATCCAAATGCATGCTTGGGCAAAATATGGGTCCAGTGTTTGAAAACATTGGAAACAACTGTCCATCTAGGACCTGTATTTACTTGCATCAGCAGCCCAGTTGGTGGTAGAGCTTGCAAGTTCAATTTCTGGTTTCTGAGTGTAGGGCTGGGAATGTCTCATTGGGAAATCCTGGAGAACCTCTGGCAGTCAGTGTGTAGAGAATGCTGAAAAGGCAGCTTCCTTGCCACCTGCAGTCTGAATGGGTACACACTCCACTCTACTGCCTCATTAGGGTTCATTATGTAGTACAGTGTGGGAAGCGGGTGGCACTTTGGTCTAAACCACTGAGCCTTGGGCTTGCCGATCAGAAGGTTGGCAGTTCGAATCCCTGCGACAGGTGAGCTCCTGTTGTTTGGTCCCTGCTCCTGCCAACCTAGCAGTTCGAAAGCACATCAAAGTGCAAGTAGATAAATTGGTACTGCTCCGGTGGAAAGGTAAATGGTGTTTCGCCAGAAGTGGCTTAGTCATGCTGGTCACATGACCCAGAAAAACTGTCTGCAAACAAACGTCGGCTCCCTCGGCCAGTAAAGCAAGATGAGCCTCACAACCCCAGAGTCATTCACGACTGGACGTAACTGTCAGGGGTCCTTTAACTTTACCTTTGTTTAGTTCAGTTCCAAACTGAAGTTCGTAAGGCACCATTCTTAAAATGTGCATAACCACAGGCAATTTTATCAGTAAGGTGAAGCTTGTACATAGGGAACCTGCCTTCTATAGAGTCATTCAACATAAAAAATAAAATAAAATAGGTCATTCAACTCAGCAGCTCAGTTTGAATGTCCAAGCAAACTAAGCGTTGCTAGAACCCAAAATTCAGTTTCACGTTCCACACATATTTTAGCGCGTTCTTGGAGGACTGTGGATCTAAAAAAGGGTATGCTTAAGAGTAGCTTGTGTGCTTTTCAGTCCTTGCATTTTGATAGGGCAGTGGCTCAAGTGAAGGCTGTAAGTACGATTTGCCAAGCTGGAGGTTGCTAAACTGTACTTAAGCTTTACAATCATGGTCTGGTTGTCATCCGAATTGAGCCGATGTTTCGCTTAACCATAGACGTGGAACTAATTACAAATCTTCTAATCTATCCACATCATTATAAGATGTTGGAGTAATTGAGGTTGACATACTGTAATGTCTTTTCACATCATTTCACACATTACTTGTGCAGCAACTGATATTAACTGGTGGGCTGAAGTTATGTTTGTATTTTGTGTCTAGGGGTGGAGACTTCTCAACTTTTGCTCTTTTTGTTTATTTGTAGTTGTGGAACCTTTGCCAAATTTTGACTAGCTAACACTGTCTCTTTAAAGGTCCCCTTGGTGGATTCATACATATCATCTTGGATTAGCTCCATACTTTGGGGGGATGTGCATTAGTTGCTGAATACTGATTCAACTGGCTCAGTACTGTCTACACAGACTAGCAGCACCTTTCTCGGGTTTCATATTTTGGTAGCTCAGTCAGTAGAACATGAGACTATCTCAGGGTGGTGGGTTCAAGCCCCATAGAATCATAGAGTTGTAAGGGACCACAAGGATCTTCTAGTCCAATCCCCTCCAATGCAGGAATCTTTTCCCCAAACCCACGACCACGGCTCAAATCCATGATCCAGGAGATTAAGAGTCTCATGTTCTACCAACTGAGCTAGTTTGGGGGAAAGATTCCTGCATTGCAGGGGGTTGAACTAGATGATCCACCAGGTCCCTTCCAACTCAACAAGTATATGATTCTTTATAGGAGTCTTTCCAAGTACAGTGGTACCTTGGTTCTCAAACTTAATCCGTTCTGGAAGTCCGTTCCAAAACCAAAGTGTTCCAAAACCAAGGCACGCTTTCCCATAGAAAGTAATGCAAAATGGATTAATCCGTTCCAGACTTTTAAAAACAACCCCTAAAACAGCAATTTAACTATCTTAACGAGACCATTGATCCACCAAATGAAAGCAATAATTGATGTACTGTACTATAAAATAAATAAGACAGTATTGTAGATGATAAAAATAAAAATTATTATTTTTTCTTACCTACACTGATGATAGTCATTACTAGGATGGGGGGCTTTTATCCATTTCTGCAGTCACACAATCAACCCATCAATCAATCAATCAATCAATCAATCCATCAGAAGCTGAACTGGGTTCCACACAGTCACAAAAACAAATTAACCAAAAGAGCCTCAAAAACAAAAACGCAAAATAAATAACAAAAACAAAAGCGCCAAACTTAATCCGTTCCGGAAGTCTGTTCTATGTCCGAAATGTTTGAAAACTAAGGTGCCGCTTCTGATTGGTGCAGGTGCACCGGAAACCATAGCCAACAGCTGCATCAGATTTTGGCTTCCAAAAAATGTTTGAAAACGGGAACACTCACTTTCCGGCGTTTGATTACCAAGGTGTTTGAGAACCAAGGTACCACTATAATATGCTGACATGAGACCGTCTGCATTCAGAGCATGCAGTAATGCTTCCTTGATTGACATTTATTTGTGTTTTCATAACCGTCCAGGCCTTTGTTTTGTTTTTTCAGTATTTGTGAACACATCTCTCTTATGCAGAGACCTTGTCCCTGATTTGTTCCGTTTGATGTTGGGAAACCAGCTAGACCACCTAGTAGTACCTGCCCTTTCAAAAATTGCTTTGCATGAGCATGCTGCTGAGCAGTTCCTTGCTATGCCCCAGTGTATTTCTTCCAGTTTCATCTGCATCCTTTCATTTCAGCAATTCGCGCTAATCTGCAATATGAAAAAGCAAAGCCTCAGAAGCAACACAGGGATGCCTTGCTTTCAGCAGAGGCACATTAAAGTGATAGGGAAGCATATGTACTTTTAGAAAATGATTAGAGATGAGGAAATAAGGAGTCTGTATTTAGCAGCATACTCACTACAGTGAAGTGCCATAGAAACGCCTCAGAGCATCAGTGCTGCCCAGTTTTAGCACGGATTTCAACCACCACAGTTCCCAATAAAGGCGGTTGGGGGAGGGGGAGATAGTGGAGTAAAATTATTCACCGTGGAATAGGTTTCAGTGTGAGGAGGTGGGATAGTGTAAACTAGCTCTTGCTTCACTTCCTCCGCCTCCTCCATGCTAAAAGACTGAATGTTCCCGTACTGTTGTGATTCACACCTACTTCCGCTTTGCAATTGCCGTTCTCTGCTGGAGGCAGCCTGCATTCGCACTATCGTTCTCTGTGGTGTGAAGACGGAGGATAACTTAACATGCTTGCCTCCTCCTTGAGTCATGGCGAACGAAACTGCAGGTTTAACATCCTGCTGGCTTTGGTAGGAAGCTGAGGAGGCACGGCTGGTTTTTCTCTGAAGATTACTTTCCCTCCTTTTGGCTGGCAGAACCAAAGGGGACAAGAGCAAAATATAGGTTAGCTTACATGCTATGTTAGCATATATGTCAGGTTAGTTTGAGGCCAGTTCCATAATCACGTTCCTCCACTGTGGAGTAATACTCATGGATAGCACTGTGTCTCGTGAGTTGATTTCTGCTTGCTTCTTCTAATTGTGAATCAAGGCCCATAGTGGGAAGTGCAGATGCACAACTCTCCTAATTTCCTGCAGGGATGCACTTTATCTAGCAGCCAGAAAGAGCTGCACATTAACTTTGCTCTCCACTTGGTTTCCCTGAAGTGATGGCAGGAATCTAGCTATGCAGTTTAATTATGGTGTCAACCTTGCCATGTAAAAGCGAAGATATGATCCCATCCTTCTGCTAGAACACGGCAGTCCTGAGTGAATAAGGTCCTGCTGTTTCAGGCGCTAAGGACTAGATTCAGACCTCATCACATTTGAATCTAATGAAGTTGGCACATTTCAACCTTACTGTGTTGCTAGCACTATATGCCCTTTAGATCAGGGGTGGAGAACCTGTGGCCCTCCAGAAATTGCTGGACTACAACTCCCATCCTTCCTGACCATTGGCTTTTCTGGCTGGAGCTCATAGGAGTTAGAGAAATCAAACAACGTTGGGAGGGCCACAGGTTCTCCATCCCTTCTTGGGATAGATGTAAGTAACAAACTAAGCTAAGGGACCATCAGTACAAGGGGTCATGTATGCCAACACAGTTGAACACAGCTCCATTGACTTGTGTGGGAAGGGAGAAGGATATGAATTCATGGAAATGAATGAGTAGAGGAAGGGTCTCCTTGCTTCTGCCTTGCCATCCATGATTCATCTGCTGCTTCTCTCTCCTACAGCATCCAACCTCCATTGTTCCTGCTGGTTCACCAGTTTCCACCACTTTGTTCTAACTTTGTTCTTCCCTTCTTCCTCCTGGCTCTGCGTCTCCTGCATCAAATGACCCAGGAGCCCTTCAGATGACATTGGGCTACAATCCCCACCACCCCGATCCTTGGCTATTCACCCTTGGACTGAGGAGAACTGTAGTACAACATTATCTGGATGTTGGCTACCTCTGCTCTGAATATTTCAAATATTATGAGTTCAATTTTTTCTCTGCAGGGATGTGATTTTTTGATTTTTTAAAAATGAAATGTTATCACAGCTGTATTGATACTACTAACAGTGCAGTTCATGTGATGTCAATTCAGGAGTTCCCAGAAAATTTCAAGTGCTCTCTGAATCATAAGAGCTAATTAATAGTTCCAATTTTCTGTTTAATCACCTAGAAACATGCTGTTTACATTTTTATTTTTTATTATTCATTGTTTTTTGTTTTTAAATTGAGTTGTCAATTCCAAGTTGATGTGAAGTTATTTGAGAAACTGGGTAAATCCAAGATTTACTGTGGCCTAATTACCAGGGGTCTGTGTAGAAAAGATTACGCATGCATTATGAGGCGTACATCTCTGGATACTGTGGTATTGCCTTGGCTATGTGCCACAATTGTCCAAAAGGGATTACATTTACTTGCCATTCATTCAGGCCTTGCAACAAGATTTATGTAAGGGTTGGAGCTTATTTGCGGTGTGAGGGAAAGAAGCTAATTGAGAAAAATACTGATCTTGTTGATGATACAAAATCTTAAATTATTTAGATTTCAACAGCTGAAGGAAGGAAGGAAGAGTGTTGTGTACCATCCAGTGAGTAGCAGAGGAAGTTTGCTTCTTCACCATAATCATTTAGAGGAGCATTGAGCATTTACTTAGCACACATTTAGATATTTTGAGAGGTCCTGTGCACCTCAGCCCAGGATAGAGGCCCAATGTATGCCTTTACACATGCCCCTCCTTCCAATAAGCATTCCTTTGAAGTTGGCATTACCTACCACAATGGTGGACCAGGTTGAAGAAAGAGGAAGCACCCAGCTTCCTATTTGCTGTCTCTTCAGATTGCTTCCAGAAGCAACTAGATGGTGTAGCATTGGTTTATTTATTGCATTTCTATCCCACCTGTTTTCCTGCTCCTCATTTTATTCCCACAGCCACCCTTGAAGTAGGTTAGGCGAGAGGCAGGTCACTTTCCAGTGAACTTCATAGCTGAGCGGGGATTTGAACCAGGATCTCCCCAGCCCTAGACGGATGACTAGTTAAAAGTTACAGAAGAGCATTAGTTCAGGTTTTGTAAATTGCAAGGGTGCTTTTCTTTATAACAAAGTATTGAATTAAGTGAAGCCATGCTCAGAAGACCTGCTTCCCCTTCCTGCTCTTGGGGAAAGACCGAAGAGTTGAAATACAAGATACTTAAATTCCAAAGCCGCTGGAAATCGCGTTTACGTTCACCGAGAATCTTATCTTTACCACCTTTAGGGCCAGAAATGTTTGAAAATGAAAGCCACATTCCCCAGGAGGAGAAGGGGAGAAGGGTTCACTTAAGAGAGAGGCAACATTTTCCTGTTGAAAATAGGTTCCTTTAACATAATATTCGCTATCTCACTTCTTATTAATGCTGGTCCTGCTTGTTCTTTTTGTTAGCAGCAGGTTTCTTTCCTGATTGATTAAAAAAAGCACACATACACACATTTTTCGGCAACCTGTTTATCAAGCATTGAACCTGACATGGTTGCATCGTGTTCATATACCTTCCCATTAATCAATCATCCACCCCAAATTTTCCAGTGCATTTCCCCAGCACTTCCTAATCACAAGAACTCCATCCCGTCTCCCTCAAGTGGATTTGTTGTATCCGGGTCAGAGCATTGGCAGCTGTCAGGGACTGGACAGAGGAGGAATGGTGGAGACCACCTCCCCAGCCTGAATCGTCCAGAGAAGTGGAAGACAGCATAGATTTACAACAGTGGTTTGCGGGAGGTCATAGCTCAGAGGTAGGTGAGGGGCAAAGTTGGGAAGTAATGGGAGAGGAAGAGCAGGCAGAACTGGAGCAGCTGGCTGACACGTTGTCACTAGAAAGCATTCCAAACACCCCTCTACTGGAAAGTAGGAGAGCAAAGGGCTCGGAGACAAATGTCCCTAAGTGGCCACCGTAAGGTGGGTGGTGCTGGTGATGATTGAGGAGAGAAGGGGGTGGAGGTTACTTGAAGCAATGCCATTACTCCAAGCGGCTGCATTTCTATGCCTCTCTCTGTGAAGATTGAATAAAAGACATTGGTAAGAACTTCCCTTGTTGATCTATTCCTGGCAGCCTACCATGGGGAGGGGGGTCGGATTCCCTGACACCTGACAACAGCTGCCTTATACTATATTTTCCTGGTCATTTCAGTGATTTCTGTCTGGACACTATTTCCAATGGCCGGACATATGGCAACCCATGTCGTCAGTGTTTTTGGTGATTTTCCAAATCTGTCCGGATTTTCACTTTTTGAAATATGGCATCCCTACCTTATACTAAGACACAGACATTAGTCTATCTTGCTCAGCGGCTGGCAGAAGCTCTCCAGGATTTCAGACAGGAGTCTCTGCCAACTCTACCTGAAGATGCCAGTGGGGACTGAACCTCTGCTTGCAAGGCAGAGATGCTCTGCACTGAGCTATGGCCCTTCCCATTGAATTCACTTTAACTGAACAACCGATATCTGTTTGAATCCCTCCAGCTGAATACCCAGAAATTCCAGTGGCAATCTTGGCGTTTTACAGCCTATTTCTCTTTACATTGAAGAAGTGGTAGGGCTCAGCAATACAGCCCTGTGTTTCGTTGCGTTGCTGCACTACTCATCTTGGAGACTGCTGTTTGCGCTTTCTGAAACTTCATAATAGTGAAGGGGTAGGCGCAGGGTCAATAAATCCGGGGCTGCTGAAGTTGCATCACTTGGGGACAGTTTAAAACAAGGTTGAACTTCAAATATACCAAAGGGAATGGTCCCCTGACGGAAATGCACAAAAGCAAGTGACCTGTCAGAGCTATTCTGCCTCTGGCTAATGCAAAAAACCGTGGGATGGCTGAGGCTATCCATCTCTAGCTTCCATCTCTAGGCTCATCTCCATTTAAATAAGACATTATGTTTCTCTGTGATGATAGCAAAGTGGTGGGGAAGTGAGAAAAATGTTTTGCTAGGTAGGCAGTAGATTGTTTTAAATTGGAACAGGCTCATAAGAGCCGCAAATAGAAAGCACAGACCAGGCACAGAACATCCGGCAAATGGATTTATATAATCGTGGTACCTGATACTAATACCCAAAATTCAATTAGGAGCTTTGAAAATTAAAATGATCACATTGCCGCATTGAAGAATGTTCTCCAGAAATGTAATCCACCACGTATAAAATATTGGGCTGTGCCGCTATATTTACATTATAAAGGTGAGCCTGAAACACACTCTTAGTCCAATTATTTGCAGCTCTTTGACCTGAGACTGTGCATTTGGTTTCGCAAACCTTCAGTGGGAGAATTCATTAGAGCTGCACTTTAGAATTACACGAGAGAGAATGTTATTAATTCTCTGTGAAATACGACTTTACATGGAGAAAAAAATTCTTTTCTCTGCTTTGTGCCCACATGGAAACACTTAACTTCATAGGAGCAATTTTTATATCATCCCAAGTGCTTGGAAATGACCTTATGGGTTAATGTTGGCTAATAGCGGAACAGAAGGTGTAACAGGGTAATTAAAAGTAAAATTTGATGTGTTCAAAAACTATGCTCCCAGTTTCCTAACACAGGAATGTAACAGATGTTATTACAGCATCCAGACTGTTATCTTGATAGGTGACACGTCATTATCAACAACTGTTGATGAAGTTGCTTACTCAGTGCCCTGGGGACATGCTGTGGTAGAGGTGAAGAAGCTCTAATTGGAACACACTTGCATCTCTCTGTGTTAAAATCTGTTTTTAAAAAAGAGCCCTTATCTGGGTTATTGGAACTAGTATATTTTGGGAAAGTGAATAGTTTTCCACTCACCGAAATCTTCAGTGTTAGAAAATATTATGTAGTGATAGCTGCTCGAGGCAAACTTGGCAAAGAATCAAATCCCGCAACCCCCCCCCCCCGTGAGACATTGTGTTTGTTCACAAGTTGAACTAAACGTGAGAAATATTCACATGGTTTCCTTCCTCATGTGTTTATTCCTCTTTCAGCCACTAAATTTATGACCCGATCCTAAACATCTGTACTATGTTTGTGCTATCAAAATATTATCCCTGCTAGGTTGATGATTAACATCATGGTTTGTGAGGCTCCACTGATGGAGAGGAACAGCCAATATTTTAAGGAAATATTTTCCAGTAAAAATAATCAAATTGGGCATTTATTCACTTAGTAAAACTGTTTATTGCCCTTCAACATAAGCTACAATGCTGGCATATATTCAAGGGCATACCTAGGGGTTGGCCAATGCCAAGAGCATAGGCTCAAGAGGGTGCAAAAATAATGCCTCTTCACTCTGCCTTGGAGCAGCCAGGAGCTCACCGATAAATTCTCTGGGCCATTCCTCCACTGCTCTGGGCACCTTGGCAAAGGAATCCAATCCCTGGCGTCGACTGTTGCTACAGTCTTGCTGTGGGCCAGCAGCGCTATTACAAGTGTGAGCTGAGGGATGATAGATGGAGAGAGCTGGGAGAGCTGCAGGGCCAGGGGAGGGAGAGAGGCAGAAAGGCAGACAGATGATGGAGATGGTGATGGAGGAGGAGGAGGAGAGGCGGAGCAGAAGAGACCCGACCCCAATGGCCGTGAAGGAAGTCACTGGCAGAGTGTGAAAGGCAATGAAGAGCTTGTGTGTGTGTGTGTGTGTGTGTGTGTGTGTTTTTCTGGTCCATGGTTTCTCCTGGCTTTGCAGGTGTCAATACATCTCCTTGCCAAGGCACAATGGACTGGGTTGGGGGCGGGGGCGGCGCTGATACAGCTTGCGAATGGCACAAGAGTGCCTAGGTATGCATCTGCATAGATCTGAAAGGCAAGGAGGAATACAAAAACCGCAGAGAAACAGCAATGTCAATGAGAAAACTGGGCCAAACTCTAAGAACTATTAAAACTAGTTATAAGAGAAGCTGGGATGTCTGGGCAAATAAACAGTTTTTAAGAAAGATGTTTTCCTTGAGCCTGAGAAGCATCAAAGTGGCCTCAGATGAAGATTGAAAGGTATGGGAAGATTCATCTGGTAGAAGGCTGCCCTACCATATGTGGTGGGTGGTAGAATGGGGCAGGGGAGGACACCTGTCTACACACACACACTTTTGCCAGTCCAGATTAATTCCCTTTGAATAATAATAATAATAATAATAATAATAATAATAATTTATTATTTATACCCCACCCATCTGGCTGGGTTTCCCCAGCCACTCTGGGCGGCTTCCAACAAACACTTAAATACAATAACCTATTAAACATTAAAATCTTCCCTAAACAGGGCTGCCTTCAGATGTCTTCTAAAAGTTTGGTAGTTATTTTTCTCTTTGACATCTGATGGGAGGGTGTTCCACAGAGCCACTACCGAGAAGGCCCTCTGCCTGGTTCCCTGTAACTTGGCTTCTCGCAGCGAGGGAACCGCCAGAAGGCCCTCAGTGCTGGACCTCCGTGTCCAGGCAGAACGATGGAGGTGGAGACGCTCCTTCAGGTATACTGGACTGAGGCCGTTTAGGGCTTTAAAGGTCAGCACCAACACTTTGAATTGTGCTCGGAAACGTACTGGGAGCCAATGTAGGTCTTTCATGACCGGTGTTATATGGTCTCGGTGGCTGCTCCCAGTCACCAGTCTAGCTGCTGCATTCTGGATTAGTTGTAGTTTCCGGGTCACCTTCAAAGGTGGCCCCACGTGGACAGTAGGACTTGGGTAACTCACAGCTAAGCCTCATTCCATTACTTTCATCTCATTACTTGCGACTAACAATTGCTGGACTCTGGCTATAATATATATATTATTTCCTCTCACAGGTATAGCCTGTGATATAGCATGACCATTTGTGTGCCTGCAAAACAAGTATCCCCTCCCCCATTTTGACAACAGTGCACTGCTCTTGCACACATGACTGATCTACCTACGCAGAACTGACCTATGTGCTTCACTGGACAGTGGTGGACCTTGGCGTCTCAAATTTCAGTGGCACCCTGTGTGACACCAAACTCCGGTGCCCCCTGCCCCTCGCCTTCCATTGGATGTCACAGTTGAGGTGCCCCAGAAGCCACACCGGTCGTGTTCCCTTAGATCCGTCTTTGAACTGGATTATGGCTCATAGCAGATCATGCTGCGGTGCATCACTGCAGCCTCCCCGAGGTTTTCTATATTCTATATAGTATTTCACCTCAATTATAACTTAATCCAAGGCAAAACTACTTCAGTCTACTGAGCGTGTTGAATATACTTTATTTAAGCAGCTGAATTCGCTTTGATGGAAATTCTACATAGCCTGCTTCTGGCAGAAAAAATAATGGTTAGTAATTTTTCTTTTCGTTTTAAATGTTACATTTCTTGTCAAGTTCAATTTGTGCCTCGTGGCAAGTCCTTGGCGGAGCAGCTGAGATAGTTGGATGCAGAGGCCATCCAGGGAAGTCCTTAGGAGAAAAATGATATACTCTTGTGATTAATGAAACGGGTCTTGTTCCTCCTGCTTTTAATCACATAAAATGCAGTGTGTGTCGTCAGCGGTTCACATTTTGTAGAGTGTATCATGATGTTGAACTTTCCTTATGTCGATTGTGGATTTTTGCTTGGTTAGGACATTTAGGAAAGTAATATACTGCATGGCTCTTCACTATAAATTCAAATAAACCTTCATTCGAGCAATTTGGGGATAGAGATAAAGACATATTGAAGAGTAGAGCTATGTTACACACTTAAGAATTGTGCCCAGATGCCTTCAAAGTAAGGTTTCATTTAAAGTAAGAAAATCACAGGAAACCCTAATGTTTAAAGTTGCAATTAGGGTGAAGGGGCAATAAATCTAAATCCTCATGGATGCGCCATAATCCTGTTCTAGGGTCCTATGCTTAGAGATAAAATTCAGCCACACCTTTTATGAATCTAGTGTGGAAGACAGAAGGTTAGCCTTTTTTAAAAAACAAATAAACACGTGTTCTTATTTTTATTCAGACAAACAAAGTCCAAGCAGTAACAATATCAATTGTGTAGGAGAGTATGCCCTTGATAGTCCTGCCTCATGCTCTTTTGGAATAAATCCTCCTCTGGGGGCACTGCAAAATATTCATATGCACAAAGGAAATGGGATAGTGACGTATATTCCTCAATAAATTTGAAAACTTAGTTTCAAATTACTTACGATAAAAAACTGCTTATGAAAACAAATGTACAAAAGTTTTTATTTATTTATTAAATTTGTCTCGCGTCGATCCATAGATCTCAGGGTGGTTCACAACACAAACAAAAGTTGTTTGCAACAAATGAAACTAAAAGCAGAGCAAACGTCTGAAAACCCGGCAACACCTAACACTTGACTAATAAGGCCCAAAGGAGTTCAAAACTCCTTTCAAATATATAATGTGGTGTCTAAATGGTAGTCATTTAACCAGATATCTGTATATGCAGTTGTGCATGAACATGAGCAAATAATACAGATTGTTTTGTATTGCAATTTCTATCAAGTGCATAAACCACATGCCACCCCAAATGCTGGCAGGCTTTAATGACCCCTACCCGGTCTATGATTCTGTAGCGCTTCTTGCCCCTGAATTTCAAGGGCCTTGTTAAAAGCAGCTCCTCTTCTGATCATCAGTGGAGTAATGATCCCATAATTCAGAACTCTATTACCTGTATTTCACAACAAGAGACCCTCCCTTGACCTCCCTATATCCTGTGTGCATCTTCAAAGGCAGGGATGCTGTTGAAACATAGCTAGCAGGATGGAACACAAGTGCCCTGATTATGCTATTGAAAATGGGACAAATGTTGTGGGTGAGGAGAGATGGGGATGCATCTGTCTTCATAGGATAGTAATTTTGTTCAGGCTACGCAGCCCTTCAGAGAGAATAGGAATCCCATTTTTGTACAAAGGGAGTTCTTTCCCTCACCATCCGCTCCAGTAATCTTGAAAGATCTCAAGATGGAACTTAGCGCTTCGTATTTCCACCTAACCAAAAGTGTGACCAGCAAACAGTTTTCTCTTGTCCTAGTTCTCTGATGCTCAGAACAGGCTGTTAAAACTCACTAACAGGAAATCATTGAATTCCAGTTTTTCCTTTATAGTTTTCCATATCCGTCACTCTGAACGATGCCAATTCCTGGCAGAATACCTTTAAACTTGTCAGGTTAGAGTGATGAATCTTGCTCGTGTCTTTTGGCAGTGAGGCCGGCTTCTGTAAATAGCTGTTCTGACATCTGCTTGAGGTTCTCTTTGCCTGCAGTTCAGGAGTATCCAGCAAACATAGGAGCAGTTGCAGCTGGAGAGCTTTCCATCTGCTTTGTCACCGCTTCTGTGATCGCTCTTGCCCTTCAGCTAGCTGAAACCTCTGGGCCACTGGTGCTTTCCTGACTTGAATACAGGTTGCCAAAACCCTCTCCTTCAACTAAGCTCATGGTAGTATAACTTGTAAGATTTATCTATACAAGGGGTAGCCAATGTGGTGACTTCCAGATGTTGCTGGTGTTCAGCTCCCATCCTCCTTGACTATCAGCTATGCTGGCTGGGGCTGATGGGAGTTAGAGTCAAACATCCAGTGGCATCACAACGGGGGTGCTGGGGGTGCGGTGCACCCCGGGTGCTGTGTCTGGGGGGATGACAAGAAGGAACCCCATGGGGGCTCACCCCGCCATGGCAGCGCGAGACGCCATCATGCCACTGCAGCCGCATGTGGAAGATCCTCCATTTGCGGCTGCAGCCACAAGCAGAGGATCCCGGCGCCGGCGGCAAACCACTATGTACAGCGTATGTGCGGCATCACACACATGCACTGTATGTAACAAGACCGCACATGCGCTGTATATAGCGGTTTGCCACCGGTGCTGCTCAAGCGCCGTTGAGACGGCGGTGGGATCCCTCCCATCGCCACTACTGCCACATGTAGAGGATCCTCCATTCGCGGCTTCAGCAGAGGATCCCGGCGCCACCGGCAAACTGCTATGTACAGCACATGTGCGGTGTCATTATGTACGTCGCATGCGTCGTATGTAGCGACGTCACACATGCGCCCTACATAGCAATGCCCTGCCCCGGGTGTCACAACGCCTTCATTCAGCCCTGCCAACATCATCTGGGTTGCATTACATTGACTACCTCCGATTTAATGGATGTAAGCGATCGCTGAGATCTAACTGTTTTAAGATGTTTGTGTTTTGCTTTTGCTAAGAAGCCATTGGCTGGGACTGGGAAAAGGAGGATGGTCTCTTTTTGCTTCCTTGGGGACAGAATGTAAACCTATTGGCCAACTCACATCCCCCCCCCCCTTTTGTTGTTCATATTTACCATCTATTCTTTTATGGGCCTGTGGGTGAAAGCAAATTAGTTTCAGAGTTGTTTTAATAGGGGGTGGTGTTCTGTTTTTGAAAACATGGCCACACTAATGAGCTTTCATCATGTATTACAAACAGCTGCCTGGTATTAGACCCTGATGCTAGGTTTAAGATGAAGGGGAAATGATAAAAGTGAAGGAAAGTACCGTATTTTTTGCACCATAACACTCACTTTTTTCCTCCTAGAAAGTAAGGGGAAATGTCTGTGCGTGTTATGGAGGGAATGCCTACGGGTGGCATGCCTACGGATTTTCCTCCTCTAAAAACTACGTGCGTGTTATTGTCGGGTGCGTGTTATAGAGCGAAAAATACGGTAGTTTACCTCACTGGAAGAGTAAATTGGGACTGTCCCAGAGAAGATGGCTCAATAGGAACTGGTGTGTAGCACTATCTGAAATATTCCCTTACTGTAGCTCCATGGCACTTCAAAGCCGGATCACTTTGAATATGTTTGAGTCCCATTCATATCTTATTTCAACAGTAAGTCAAGTCCTCCGTCCCATGAGACATATAGTGCTTCTTTAGTTAGTCTTCCTTTTCATGACACAGTTCAGAAATTAGCCCTAAGCACAAATCAGATATAGAGCAAATAGGAATCAATTATGTTTTATGAGGTTAAATGGACCATAATGGAAAGTCTGTTGATAATGGCACGTATTTATTCTCATTAATCTACATAAAAATGAACGATGCTGATGTAAAAATAATGTTAGCTATATCGATGTGACTTGAATCCTCAAATCCCAGTTGTAGACCAGGGCATGAAATTCTGTCTGCTTATCCTTTTTTTGGTGGGATGAAGAACTGAACTGGTGTAAGCAAGGAAATGTAAAAGCATGTTTCAGAAATTCCCTTTTGTCATGAGTTCTAGCAAGCACGTTGATATTTACAAAGCAGGAAGACTAAAAGAAACCACAGATTAACAAGCTACAGTTGATAGAAATATCTACTTCAAAGCAGATTGCTTTGTACACCAGCATGCCTTAGATATTGTTTGTAATTTGCTATGAAAGTCCTTGGAACAGCAATAAATTGTAATAAAGAAAATTTAATAAATGTTAGAATGCCCACTCCACAGCAGTAAGGATTAGGGCTTTTCGTGTGGCTCCCTCTGTTCTGCGGAATAGCATTCTTGTTGAGATATGACAAGAACCTCACTATCTGCACTCTCCAAAAGCAATCAAATGCATTTTTATTTGGACAGGCTTTCCCCACTGGAGAAGTAGGTCTTTGCTGTGTATGTTTTGTATGATTTTTGCATGGTTTTTAATGTACTTTCTGTTTCTGTGTTTAACTGGGTTTTTTAAATTGTTGATCACCTTGAGATAATTGTATGTTGGTTGTTGATATCTGTCTACCCCTCCCTTAACACCATATACACCTTGATAATTATATAGAAGGTGATTAATAAGAATAAGAATACCTGATCCTTTTAACTGGTGATTCCAGTGAATGAAGCTACCACCTTCCTGTACTCTGACACTGAGCTATGCATATTCCTTCTTTGCTAGATGAAGACATTTTCAAGGATGGTTATTTTTATAATATAACAAGGGGCAGAAAAAGGCAGAATTTTCAAACCAGCAGTGCGCTAACTGCTTTCTTGGTAATGATTTTATTTAAGCATAATTGTGGCTACAGTAGAAGCAATTATAAATATTTAATTTTCTTTGTTTAAAACAATATTCATCTGAGAGGCAATTGACGTGCTGTACACAGTTTTTGCTAGCTTTTGGTTTTTAAATTAAAATTTAATTATGAATTAATGTACCGCAGTGGATGGCATATTTTAGAATTAGGTTTTGCTTACTGGTCTGAAGTTACATAGCTTGCTTACAGTACAGTCCTGCACATGTCTGTTCAGAAGTAAAGTCCCATTGAGTTCAGGTCGGCTTCTTGCCAGGTAAGTGAGCATAGGAGAGCATCTTTAAGCTCACAGATCGTGTATCCACTTAATGTTAAACTAGTTAAGGTCTTGTAAGTATAAGGGGTCATGATGAGAGTAATCTTACATCTCTCCATGGTGCTGCACTCCTGTATACATAGGTTGAAATAAATGTAATTCTTCAATCCTAATACTAGAAAGGAATCACGCTGTGCTGTTTCAGCTGTCTTTTCTGATGCAGTTTTCTTATACCACCTGGACAGACTTAAAGTGGAACAGTGGCAAACTCTTGTTCTGTAGGGCCTCTCCTATCCCTCTCCACAACCTCGCAACCAAGGTTTGTCTTCAAGTTTACAGCTTGTTTGTTTTTTATGACATGCTAAGACAAACTGGCAACAGCAAAATGACCGGGGAGGAGTGAAGGTTGCTGCAATCTCCTCTTCCGAAGCCTGAACGCAGTTATAAAAAGAGTTTAAACACACACACACACACACACACACACAGCCATTTAATACATTTGGGTCTTTTGGTGCAAATGAAAAAGCAGACTTCAACCCCACTGAAAAGAATGAGGAGTGATGCTGCAGTGTTGTCCCACTCTGGATGTCTGTCACTCAGCCAGTAGGCTACCCCTGCTCCCGATGTTCTCACATTGAACATTGATATCTGAAGAGGAACCCTGGCACATGATCGAGGGCTTAGAGGAACTCTGTTATATGGGAAAGTTACAGCATTTGGGGCTTTTTAGTTTGGCGAAAAGTCAAGTAAGAAGGAGACATGACTTCATAGGCATCCATCTGTCTCGAGAGACAATAAAATGTGCCTCTGGGGGAGAAGGCAGACTGCGGTGTTAGCATCACCAAAGTGACCTCCCTGGGGCACAAGCCTGGGCAGTGTGTATGGAGGTCCTGGGCTTGCCAAATGACAAGACACCCCTCTTGACCTCGCTGATATGGTCCAAAGGAAAGCAGAGCAATACATTTGGCACCAACTTGGCTGCAGGAGTTGCTGGAATGAGGCGTACAAGGTGCCATCCATCCGTCATAGGGACTCCACCCTGGATTTCTATATAAAATTACACATGGTGTGGAGAAAGTGGATAGAGAGCAATCCCCACCCCACCCACCCCGTCTCGTAATACTTGAACCCAGATTCCCACAGTGAAGTTGAATGGCACAAGG
Organism: Podarcis vaucheri; assembly: GCF_965113315.1. Classification (NCBI taxonomy): domain Eukaryota; kingdom Metazoa; phylum Chordata; class Lepidosauria; order Squamata; family Lacertidae; genus Podarcis; species Podarcis vaucheri. Next base: position 108,082,169 of record NC_138760.1, on the reverse strand, counting down.
AAGTTGTTCTTCACCCAGAACCTAGTTAAACTATGGGCTTTGCCGTCACAAAAGGTAGTGATGTCCCCCAATATGGAAAGCTTGACAGATTTCTGGGAGATAAGGCTAACCACAATGGCCTCCAGTAGTCGCTGGAAATAACAAGTGAGGAGGGGGCTTTCCATAGGCATTAAGTTGACTGCTGTAGGAACAGAATGCTGAATGAGATGGGACTTTGTTCTGATCTAGCAGGGCTCTTATTCCATTATTGGGCTTAACTAGGTGTGGCATTTGCCTCCTAGGTGGGTCATAAGGAAAGGGTTAAATGAGTGAGAATGTGATTGGCCAGTGGGAATGCAAGGGGGGAGTAAAAGTTAGAGTGGGAGGTTTTGAAAGCCAGTTGAGGTTTGGGAGTTGAAGAAGGAAGAGGGGGGATTAGGTGTGGGTTGGTAGAGTTGTATTGTGAGAGAGTGAGAGGAATTGTCAGGTGGAGTCAGATAGATAGTTGGGAATAATCAGTTTGGAGTTGTTAGGAACCAAGATTAAGAAACTGCCAAGAAAAAATTAACTGTAACCATAAGCTTGTTCCTGCGTTTAAAGAATAAACTTGATTATTTGTTAATGTTAACAACTGACTGGACTCCGTGTGTCCCCGTGAGATACGGGGTGGTGGCAGCGGAAAAAGCCATCACAGTGGTGGCACAGGGTCAATAGACCGTCAAACGGCCAGGGACCCTGTGTGATCGCCACACTAGGCATTAACAATTGCAGGCTCTGTGTCTTAGAACGTGAGTCTGCAGTGTACATCCTACGCCTAAGGCATGTGCATCTTTACCTGAGAATAGGGCTTGCCCTTTGAACAACTGTAGCCAGTGGGCCTCAGAGTCTAGCTAAAAAGAAAGCAGGTTGCGAGGATAAAGCAAAGGGCAGGGAAAGAGTCCAGCACACCCACTTGCCCCTGGTTTGATAACTGCTCACACAGAGGCACAAGTCTTCTGATGAACCCGTACTTTGAAGCTATAAAGCTCAGCTGGCTGCAAAGTTTGCAAGTCAGGAGGAATTTTTGTGGCCGTACTTCTCAGCAAAGCAGTTGTTCCCTTTCAGTCCCTGTTGTTTCAAGTAGGTTTGCATCTGCATGGCCTGTTGCTGAGGGACCACGGTGCTGAATGCTTTTGGGTTCCTTGCTGTGATGGAAGGAGCGATGCACTCGCGCTTCTCTCTCAGTAGCATAGGGGTAGCTTCTGGGCAATTCAGGGCTTGGGGATTTTGCCATTCCGGAAAGCTATTATTTATTTCCAGCCTTCTTGTTTGTTTTGGTGCCAGAGCGCTCTTCCTGCTGTTGGATAACTGATGCAGCAGGAACCAGAGAGTTGCAGAAGAGGGATTTATTGTGCCTGTTTTGGAGCTCCAATCTGGCTCGGCTACGAGAATTCCTTCAGGGCGCATCATACCCTCCAAATGCCTGCCCTTTTCTCCCCCTGCAGCTTTACAGTATATTGCTCAGTTTGGATTTAAGACTGGGTTGAGTCAAAGAGACCAAAGCATCTGTACAGAAAGATATTGTTTATATTCCAGATATAAGATGCCGCCGCTTCTTAGAACGCCCAGCCTGCCTGCTGCATGGCTCTGCCTCCTCAACATGCTCATTTCATTTCATCTCCGTCTTCCCTGGTCCTTTGCATCTCGCTGGAGAAATGGGCTGCACAATATTGCTTTGGGAGCTCAGGCATGGAGGGGAAAGGCTGTTATTTGGGGCATCACTTCACAGGTTCCAGCTTTCCTCGTTCTAATCAGCAGCAGCCCTTTTCCTGTTTGATTTTTAAACAAAGCAACAGTGAGTTAAAAGCAAGTTGTAGAAGCAGTGAAAGCTTTATGGGAAGCGTTAGATTCCATTGGCATAATGATAAGAGCAGAAAATCACCGTACGGAAGGGAATAAGAAGCGGCCATCCAGGCATGGAACACTGACTTGCATTTTATCTGCTATTAAAAAACCTAGACTGGCCCATTAAACAGTAAGCTTTCATTTGTGTAAAACCACCCAGTTATAATTTTTACTCCAGGAGTGAAGATTCAGCTTGTGGTGGCTGACACCTCAAACCATTTTTACATCCTTGATAAGTGTAGACCATTAAACTAGAACTATTTAGAATGAAGATTGTAAGTAGTATTTGTCTCTTGGGCATCCTGGATTTGTCCCTGCGCAGGACACGGCGCACAATAAGCTGTGATACCTTGGTGATATTACTGATCAACTGTGTGCTATGTTAGCTATGTCGCTGTGTCTTTAGGTCTTAGTTCGCTTACACAAATTGCCAGTGTTGACAGGCCAGATTTGGACTTGGGACCCTTGCAGGTGGAGGGGGGGGCTATAACCACTTTCTCATTTCCATATTCCCCATCCAGGTTGACCTCACACTTCTGCAGTTTGAATGGGGGGGGGGGAATCTTGTTGGGAGTGCAAATTGCAGCTGTGTGACTCTTGATCCAGATTGGTACCACAGTGTGTGCATGTGCTAAAGGATGAAAGACCCTTATCCTCCCTGCTAGGATAGCCCAGGACCTCCATGCTTACTGTCCAGGCTTGCACTCCGGGGAGGTCACTTTTGTGCTGCTAATGCAGTGGTTTGATTTCACCCCCAACTCTGACTAGAACTTACTTGGTTCCAGCCTATAGGGTGTGATTCACCTAACCTCTCTGGTCAAGAGGGCTTTCACCCCTCTTCTCTTACCATGCGCCCCATGAGATTGTGGATATCAGGAGAATCTTCAGAACAGCAATGCAGGGGGAGAGCTATCTTTCCCTCTGGCAAGTCGATATGCTAGTGCAGACGGAATGCTTGTAATAACAGGATATTTAATTCCGCACACAGTAAGTGTGGAGCCGCTGTTTTATAGATGGGTGTCTTGTACGTTGTTTGAATTTCACCCAAAAAGGGGGGCAAAGGGGAAGCCCCTGTGTAGTTGGTATGATGGTTTGAGTGAATTTTCCCCACTTCTGAATATTTCACCTCAGCCTTAGATTTACAATGGTCCCTTGTTTGGAGTCCAGGATCCGTTCCGGAGCCCCGGACGCTCGACGAAAGGGGCGCTTCACAAAGTGCCGCTCTACGCACACAGAGCAGATTGGTTTGCACTTCTGCGCATGCGCGAAGAGCAAAACCGGAAGTAACCCATTCCAGTACTTCTGGGTTTGCCGTGGACGTTCGCTGAAATGGACATTGCTGCCTTTTCACCCATAGCTCCTGGCATCCTTGATTACCCTTTTATGACAATTGAAAACCTGGATTTGCCAGTTATGGGGAAATAGCCTTTATTCTCCATTGCTGCTTATTCATAAAAAGAAAAACGTACACAGTGTTTCATTAAAAAAAATAATTTGATGAAGCATGCTGCACTTCTATTCAGGCAAGCTGACAAATAATTAATTATTCTAATCCCATTGTTTAGTGCCCCAATTCTTCTTTGCATTGAAAAAGAGATGGATACCTGATTATGTGGGCATTATAGCTTCATAGCTCTTTTGCAGAGTTCCTTGTAGATTGTGATTGTGTAAGACAAAAATGGATGATTTACCTTGTGGTTACATTTGTCCTGAGCAGAACTCACAAGCAATAACTATTGTGTTCTAACTTTGGCTCTGACTCATCTTTCTCCTGGGAAGATCAGCCTTTGTCTGACAAACAGCTTTAATATTGATCCTGCAAATAATCCATTTAAAGGAAGACACGCATCTGCATTACTTATATAAGAATAAACAGAAACCCATTACTTTTATACTCAGGAGGGCAGAGTTCACCTTAATTTAGGCTTTCCTGCCTTCTGAGTTCTCAAGTAATTCTAAGCAATAAAGAGGGCTCATGCTTACAAATGTTTTCAAGCCTGAAAGCTGCGGGATTTGGGGAGAGCAGAGCAGGAGATGTTTACTAAATAGAACAAAGGTTTTGGGGTTTTTTTTAATTATATAGATTTTGCAGCTCTTGTGCTAGAGGTGAACATATTAAAACCTTGCTAATCTTGCTTTAGAAATTGTGTACTGAGCTTCAGAGGAAAGATGTGCAATAGTGGCATCCTTTGTTTATAGTTATAATGAATGGAGTAAATATATTTATTATTTGTTGTCTGACTATTTTAAGCTCTGTCATGTCAAAATAATCTAATTTTCAGACTTAATGCTGAAATAATACACATAATGCTAAGACAGACAGTTTGTTGTTGTTTAGTCATGTCTGACTCTTTGTGACCCCATGGACCAGAGCACGCCAAGCACTCCTGTCTTCCACTGCCTCCCGCAGTTTGGTGACCAAGACAGACCATGGTTTAGTGCAGATATATGGGTTCCTGGGGAGATCACAGTTGCTGTGGTCCTCAGTTATCCTGCTCCCAGGGGTTTGGCTTAGCTGAGTATATCATCTGTACCTTGGTTCATTGTTTGTCATGTTCCAAACAAACCATGAGTTGTAACTAAGGTTTGTTCTTGTTTTACAATTCGTGGTTTGGTTGGAGTGAGACAAACCGTGAACCCTGGTTCAAATGGTATGCTAAGCTAAGCCAAGCTGTGGTTCCATCCCAGGTAGCGCAGCAGCAGGACAACCAGGGAAGAAGAATGTCACCTTTCCAGCAGTCTGCACACTTTCACATTCACTCTAAGCCATGTTTGACTTCACATTATGTGCAAATTGAGCGACTGGCTGCAGTCTTCCTCGCTCCGCAGAAGATTGCAGGGTGGCTCCCCCAGACTTCTAGTATCACTCAGTCCTCCCAGACCAGGTGCTTGCACACACGACACACATCATTATTCCCTCCAATGTGATGCAACCTTGGGAGGCTTCTCAAGGGCAGCTCAGGCTCTCCTCCACTTTACCTAAAAGAATCCCATTGTTTCCTTTTCCCAAGACCCCTTCTCTTGGGAGTAAAAAGGTAAAGGACCCCTGACAGTTAAGTCCAGTCGCGAACGACTCTGGGGTTGCGGCGCTCATCTCACTTTACTGGCCGAGGGACCCGATGTTTATCCGCAGTCAGTTTTTTCTAGGTCATTGGCCAGCATGACTAAGCCGCTTCTGGCGAAACCAGAGCAGCGCAAGGAAACACCGTTTACCTTCCCGCCAGAGCGGTACCTATTTATCTACTTGCACTTTGATGTGCTTTTGAACTGCTAGGTTGGCTGGAGCTGGGACCGAGCAACGGGAGGTCACCCCATCACGGGGATTCAAACCGCCGACCTTCCGATTGGCAAGCCCTAGGTTCAGTGGTTTAGACCACAGCGCCACCCGCATCTCACACTCTCTTGGGAGTAGCAGGGTTCCACTGTGTGCTCTTCATTTAACGTACACCAGGTACATTGGTAACTACAAAGGACCTTTAACAAAATCCCTCGGTAAGCTCTGCATAACCAGTGCTTCTATTTATTGCTATGTTTTGAATGTCCTGGGTGCCATTTTAAAAAGTGTTGCACAATGTATGAAATTAACTTGTTTTCAAATATGCAGATATCAAACAAAATAATTGTTTCACAGGAACATGGAAGTAAGAAAAAAGCTTGTGTGTTCTTTCAGCTCATAAACGGGCTTAAGAACAACAACACAACCCCTTGTTTATTAAACCAGTGAACTATACTGATGTTCATAGCGCCTACTGTACAGATTGGCCAACAAGCTACATGACCTTGGTGTATAACTAATAATAGTAATATTTTACCAGGTTTGTCCCCCACACCCATTTCATGTCAGCAGAGTTGTGGCAAACACAGTGCAGTTGGTCCTCTTGCAAGAAGTTGTTTCCATACGTGGATTGTATTCCCTGGATAGATTTGGTGGACTTTCAGAAATGCTATATTTGCACATTTTAAAGCAGAGATTTCCCAACTTTTAGTGTTGGTTGCACACTCTTTAGACATGCATCATTTTGCGACACAGTAATTCAGTTTTAGGGACGCGGGTGGCGCTGTGGGCTAAAGCCTCAGCGCCTAGGGCTTGCCGATCGAAAGGTCGGCGGTTCGAATCCCCGCGGCGGGGTGCGCTCCCGCTGCTCGGTCCCAGCGCCTGCCAACCTAGCAGTTCGAAAGCACCTAGCAGGGGGCAAGTAGATAAATAGGTACCGCTTACCAGCGGGAAGGTAAACGGCGTTCCGTGTGCGGCTCTGGCTCGCCAGAGCAGCGTTGTCACGCTGGCCACGTGACCCGGAAGTGTCTCCGGACAGCGCTGGCCCCCGGCCAATAAATGTGAGATGGGCGCACAAACCCCAGAGTCTGTCAAGACTGGCCCGTTCGGGCAGGGGTACCTTTACCTTTTTAATTCAGTTTTACTAGCAAACCGGAGGTTAAACTAATCCCTTTCCATCCCTGGGAGGAATGCTGGGACCATTCGCTTGACATACCTACACACTGCAGCTGACAACCAGTCGTGACAACCACTTTGGAAAGCTCTGTTTTAAAGCAACTGTGAACCATGTAGAGATGGAGGACTCCCTGACAAGCCTTGCCTTGTAACTTAGTTGAGTGCTTTTGCCTGGCCGGAGTGTATCCTTTAACTGTGCTAATGACTCTTGTTTGTATAGTTCAAGGAAGGGTGTGTGTGTGTGTGTAGAAACTAGCTTATTGTACAAAGCAAAAGTTTGCATGTATTGCTTTGCCCTGGCACCAGCAATATGGCTTCAGCCCAGAAGACTGTGCGACCCTTGTGCTGAAAAAGATTTTGGTGGTTCATGCTTGCAGATGACAAAAGCATAAAAAAACCACTTCCCTATAAACTTAAGAGTATCCTTATCAGATGTGCCCTGAATCCGTAAAGTAATTACATTCTAGCCCCTTTAAGCCAATAAAGGCAGCAACATGGAGCTGAAAGGTGGTGTGTTTATCCTTTAATCAGGTGTGTTGGCCGCTAGTACTTGCATTCCAGAATATTACCTAATGCTTTGTGGGCATATTGCAGCTGTTACTTCAAAAATGAATTTGGGTTAGTGGACTCGTGCCAAAGGAAGATGTGCATTGCCTTATTATGTTTCAAGCTTTCAACAAGCCTTCTGCCCTGCAGTGGTTCAGATCATTGCATTGCTATGTCATGCTGAATAATTCGCAGCATTTAGCACTTAAATTGGCTCATTGCAGACAATCCAATTAGAATAAAGTCTATTATCATTTTGGTACCTAGGAATAAAACCGAGTGTTTAAGTGATGAGCATACCGTGTGGACGCTGATATTGGGCAAGTTGTGGGGTGTGTGGGTAGCAGAACGTCTTGGGGTCTTGTTGGTTTCGTATCTTGAGTAGCAGCTGGACTTCGTATTAACAGAGTCTTTTCAGCGTGCAGAAGGAAGGAATGCAGTATCGGCACAGCAAGATGCTGTTGGTTTCCAATACAAGCTGTCTTTTCATCTTCACATATGTGGAAAGGCTATGAGAGATAAGAACTTTATTTTCTTCTTTCCCCCCCTTCTCCCCCCCCCACCCGACATTGATATTGACACGTACACTTTTGCTAAAGCATTAATCAAGGTCAGGAGTGTGCCAGTGCCTTAGAGTCTGAATCAAGGTGATTTATGTGGCTTAAACAGACTACTGGCAGCCTTTAAACATGGCTTCTGCTCTTACTTGAGTGTATGACTCGGACAATTCGACTCTGAAAGGAAAGGTGTTGAGTTATCTGTTGGTCAGGGTTGATCCTTGGAGAAAGGCTCTGCAAGGCATTAGATACTGAAACACCCTGTAAGACGAAAGCAACATTTTCACTTGCGTTTACCTACTTGTGCAGCAAATTCTAGCATTTTACAGCCTCACACTCTTCCTTATAATTTTTGATCAAATTCCATGTGCTCTGTAAATTGCTTGCATGTTGTTATACCTGTATGAGTGCTTTGAGCCCGGAACACTTCAAATGGCCAGCTGTTCTTATTTTCTTTAGCTCACTTAAGTTTAGATCTTTTGAACAGGTTTTTGCGTGTTAGTAACATGACAACATGACAACATGAGCTCCAGCTGATATGGTTACTCCCATTTTTATTTCCGCCCACCTAAATTCAATGGGTAGGCACCTTTTTCTTCTTCTTTTTTGGTTGGAGGGCATATTCCTGTGGTAGTATTCTGTTGGGAGACATATGCTGGACAGAGCCAGAGATCAGTTCTGTGGATTAAGTAGTCCTAAATACAGTCTTCCTTGCTTCATTTTTTACCACGGCTGCCTCAGATTAACATTCCCAATTCTATGGAAGTCTCCTCAGAAGTCAGCCCCACTGAGTGTGATGGGGTACTCTCAAGCACACAGAGGATTTTTAATTTATATTTAGTACCACAAACCAATGCAGCTATTGTTCTGGAAAGTAAGTGAAAGTAATTCCTTTCAAGCTTTAGTGTACTACGCACACATATATGCATGGACATGAAAGATGCCAATCAAGTTTTCTTAGATGGCTAACTGAAAAGGCTTATTTTCCTCAAGCTATACAACCAGCAAAACACACACACACACAATTTTTTAAAAATAAATAAATTACTGACATTTCCTGTTGTTCCGAAACTACATAGAAAGAGGAGTAAAGTACTTTTGAAAGCACCAAGAATAAAGAGGTTGTGATAATTTATTTTATACGGAGTTAAAATTATCTGAGGGACGCAGGTGGCGCTGTGGGTTAAAGCCTCAGCGCCTAGGGCTTGCCGATCGAAAGGTCGGCAGTTCGAATCCCCGCGGCGGGGTGCGCTCCCACTGCTCGGTCCCAGCGCCTGCCAACCTAGCAGTTCGAAAGCACCCCCGGGGGCAAGTAGATAAATAGGTACCGCTTACCAGCGGGAAGGTAAACGGCGTTCCGTGTGCTGCGCTGGCTCGCCAGATGCAGCTTTGTCACGCTGGCCACGTGACCCGGAAGTGTCTCCGGACAGCGCTGGCCCCCGGCCTATAGATGTGAGATGGGCGCACAAACCCCAGAGTCTGTTAAGACTGGCCCGTTCGGGCAGGGGTACCTTTACCTTTTACTAAAATTATCTGAATGAGAGGGTAGAATTATGATTGGGCTGAGTTGCATTGCTCTTAGCAGGGGACATTCAAAGCCCTTCAGCAGAGACACTTAAAAACTTTAATTTATCAACAGAAACAGATCCTTGATATATTATGAATGATTTTTAAAAAAAAAATGAAAGCATTTTTGCAATGCCTGTCTGCAATGCCCCCGATAGCTTTCCTTTAATTATAATATTTTTATGACTATGCATTGGGTGCGAGGCAATAGAAACTGAAGCAAATAATGGTTAATATAATCCTGGATACCCAGCGGAAAAATATGCTGAGTAAATAAGCTCTATTAAAATGCTGCTGCTGTGTAGTTACTTTGTACTATGACAGGTTGTGGCTGGTCCTGTTCACATACAGATACATTACTCGTGTCTTTGGGCTGATTTATATGTTGGCTGAGCAACCTTTAAGAATTGGGATGGCTGTTCTTTTTTCGTTCTGTTCATTTTTCATTGATAACCTGATCATCTCCTATGAGGGAAATGCTGTTTATTATCATCTGGTTGCCCATGTGTTAGAGCAAAATAGACAAGAGAATGTTTCCAACACTGTGAGAGAGGGAGGAAAAGTTGTGCAAAGGGCCTTTCAGGGTCTCCTCCACCCCCTGCACAGTACCCCCCCCCCAGAAAGACTATTTTGGAGGCCCAGGGAATCCACTATACATTGTGGGCTGTGCCATTTGGCACAGGAGGGCGGTGGAATTATCCAACATTGGTTAGCGATACCATGTAATCCATTGGTGCAAGACTGATCTGCCTCGTTCTGAATAAACCCTTCCCTGCCACTGTAGATCTGGGCCCTCTGAATAAACTTTTTTTTTGCAGGGGAAGAGAGGGGGTACAGTGGGCTTCCATTCATGCGGCCTTGGATGCAACTCATTATTTTCTTCTTCCACTCTCCCATTTCCTCCTCTCGTACGGAATAAGACCATTAAAGGCATATGCGTTAAGAACTCTTTGGATCAAACCAAAAAAGAGAGCGAGAAAAGGCTTAGCATTCAAGTGTGAGCTCAACTCTTAACTTCACACAGCTACCGCAAAGCCATAATGATGTCTCGGTAGCCGGCGCCGATGCAGTAGGTAATGAATCTTCAGTTGGGTATGAACTTTATTATCGAGCATGGGGTTTTCACTTTGAGCTTGCTTCTGCTTGTCACAAGAGCAGCATTTGCATAATTAAATAAATGATCTTAAAACTGTCTTTTCCAGTGGGGCTGTGAAATACAACACTTCTTCCTGTCAGAACTCAAGCTCACAGCCATGGATTATTGGAAAATACATCACAGAAAATTAGCATCAAACCTCTGCTTTCAGCAGTGCACGCAGGAAGCAGATGACTGTTCTGAACAACTGGGTTCTGAGTTCTATTTCTCTTGTCTCGTGTAAATTGATCTTTTGCCCCATCATTCCACTGGAGAGACAGAAGCACAAAGGGTATCTTGTTTGCTCCCTCACTGGCTGAATAAATGTTTAAGTTGTAAATAAGACTATTGATAATAGTTTGCAGCATGTGATGATAAGATGAGACAGTCCTGAATTTTTGTCACGTCCAGGTCTTCCATCCAGCAGATCGTTTTGATGTTTATTGAAAATGTAAACATGAAAAGCCTTCTTGGGGAATACATTGCCTCTGTTCCATTCCTGAATATATATATATATATATATATATATACACACACACACTTTTGGTCATACTTTTGCATTGCCAAATGAAATAACTTTTTTGATGAAAGCGCTTAGCAACAGAGGACTAACAGGAGATGTCACAGTTCAGGCATATTGCAAAGGGATTAGCAAAAATAACATACTTGTGCTCTCTTCTTCCCATGCATAAAGAGCTGTGCATATTGGCTACAGAGATCATTTTAAGGTGGGAGCAAATATTATACAGTGTTATGTGAAAACAACCTTAAATTTTCATCACCTGCTTTGTTGGTAGTGATTAATTTTAATTATTTATTTTATTACACATACTTACTTGACACCTATTGAAAATAATTCTCTAGGCATCTCTCAATGAATTTAAAAACATAACAATGTAAAGTAAAAATGCACAATAGGACGTAAAATCCCAAGGCAGCACAAATCCCTCCACCCCTTTGCAAAGCCACAACTAAAATGCAATATAAATCAGAGGAGCTGAAACTGAGAATGAGAAACAACTAGCAAAGATATACTTGTTTATTATTCCATTCCATTTATGAATTGCTTCCTGTGAAACGTCTCAACGTGAATTAGCCATACAAATACCAACAACAAAATCTTTGTTAAACATTTTCACACAAACACACACACAAAATAAAATAATAATTCTATGTATCAATACACTCATTTGCTCCTCCGATACTGGGGGGAAGAAAAAGCAGAGGGAGAATCACAAAATGTTAAAAGGATCAGGGCAGACCAGGCTTTGCAACCTTTCCTGTGCTCCCCTCTGATGTTAGGATGTGGACAAGTGGGCGTCGCAACCCACTTGACAATCAAGTGAGATCACAGTTATGCCATGTGAGTAACATGGGTTGCCTTGCCCCCACCTGTCAATGTTGGCCCACATGGTGGGAGCCCAAAATGTTTCCCATCTCAGTCCAATAGGTGGGGGTTGCAGTAGGGGCAGAGTTGTGGGTATGGTTGCCAAGTAGGGTTGTGGCCCCTTCTGCCTATATATGTTGACCATCTCATTCATATGAGTTTGTCAGCATTCCCTGGGTTGGGGGGACATTCAGAAGAAAATGTAGTCCTTTGGTTGCCACAGGAATATTGATTCTCTTGACTTTCTTGCAAACAGACCCATTTTTAGGAATGGGTGGATGTATAGGCAGGTCTTCATGGAATTCTCTGACATGATAGTGTAATGAAGTACAAAGTAATAACAATCATTTAATGAAGCAGTATGCCCCCAAATAGCAGCCTAATGAATCATTTGTGTGTACAGTGGTACCTTGGATTACAGGCGCTTCAGGTTACGGACTCCACTAACCCAGAAATAGTACCTCAGGTTAAAAACTTTGCTTCAGGATGAGAACAGAAATTGTTCAGCGGCGGCAGCGGGAAGCCCCATTAGCTAAAGTGGTACCTCAGGTTAAGAACAGTTTAAGAACGGACCTCCAGAACAAATTAAGTTCTAAACCCGAGGTACCACTGTAAAAAGAAAAGGGAGCCCATAGCAATATACTTTAACAGTATGCTTACAATTTGAGAATGTCCTGAAAGTGGCTTCACTGTATTTTCAGTCGTCTTGATATGCTGGGAGTTTTTTGTCCCCTTGCTTTAGATTAAAATGCACTTTAACCTATCCGTTCACTATTTCACTTCTTGTTGTAGAAGGGATTAGTCAGTTAAGTAGATGATTTTCATGGGCTTGCCAGCTGGCTGGCCCAGAACCAGCCTAACCCTGGGATATTGGCAGGGCTAACCTTCCATTTTTTTAAAAAAAATCTCTATGGTAAAGTTGCATGAATGTGAGTTTGTAAATAGTCCTCCTCTTCCATCACTTCTACACCTCTGGAGAAGGGCTGCAGCTCAGTGGTAGATCACCTGCATTGCATGCAGAAATTTCATGTTCAATCCTTGGCATTTCAGGTAGGGCTGGAATAGACCCCTGCCTGAAAACCTGGAGAGCAGTCTGAAACAGTACAGTGGTACCTTGGTTTATAAACTTAATCCATTCTGGAAGTCTGTTTTTAAACCACAGTGTTCTTAAACCAAGGTGTGCTTTCCCATAGCAGCGGGGGACTCAATTTACAAATAGACACTCAACAGGAAGCGGAACATGTTCTTATTCCAAGGCAAAGTTCACAAATCAAAACACCTACTTCCAGGTTTGCAGCATTCATAAACTGAGCTGTTCTTAAACCAAGGTCCAACTGTAATGTATAAGATATCTTCCCAAAGAGATGTTGAATTGTTGCTGGCTACATTCACATGCAACGTTAAGCTGGAAAAATTTACTGCGAATTACCAGCTTGCTGGTTCATACTTCCTGAGTGCTCCCACTTTGCTGTTTCCCTACAGAGCAGAATAAACAAAGCAGGAGGCCTTAGCCTCCTGTTACATTTGAACAAGGCATCATGGTTGCTCCATAAGAAGCCTGGATAGCTCAGCTGGTTAGAGCATGGTGCTGATGATGCCAAGGTTGCAGGTTCAATCCCCGTATGAGACAGCTGCATATTCCTGCATTGCAGGCGGTTGGACTAGATAAGGGGTCAGAAAACTTTTTCACCAGGGGGACGGTCCACTGTCCCTCAGACCTTGTGGGGGGCCAGAATATATATATTTTTTTGGGGGGGAATGAATAAATTCCTATGCCCCACAAATAACCCAGAGATGCATTTTAAATAAAAGCACACATTATACTCCTGTAAAAACATGCTGATTCCCAGATCATCCGCGGGCCGGATTTAGAAGGCGATTGGGCTGGATCCGGCCCCCAGGCCTTAGTTTGCCTACCCATGGACTAGATGATTCTCAGGATCCCTTCCTATCTCTACAGTTCTATGAACCTGCAGTTCATAAGCCAGCCTTAAGACATGATTTGCTGTTCATTTGCTGACGGTGCCTTCCTAGAGACCAACAAACTGTTAACCCTTATTTGTACAGAATGGACTTCCCGTTTTGTTTTTCCAGCTCACATGAAAGGAAGAGCAAGGCTTGTATCGGCATTCTGCTTTCTTGAAAACCTTGAAGCCAGAAAGTCTCGCCCGCTATTACATGTAAACACAGCCACAGGCTTCTCTTCAGTTTTCAACAGTCATGCAAGACCTTGATTTCTAGGGAAACTCTACTTCTAAGGCATGTTATGCAACCAAATACATTATTAGAATGAAAGAGTGGCACGGCTAGGGCAGCGCACAGTTGTGAAATCTGATTGCAGCGCTGGTTTCCAGTCTTCCCGTAGATGAAGTGAGACAACAAAGTTCAACAAAACTGTGGTTAACCTTCTTGATTACTGGAGCATTCATCCTGTTTTTGTGCAGGAAGCTGCTGCTGACCAGCTAATTAAGTTTGCTGTTGTAAAGCAGTTCTATAAAAAGCAAAGTTTAAATACTCGTTTTGTTTGTTTAAAGTCTCTCAGGAGGTGATGGTGCCTTGGAACAGGTGCACATTGGATTTAAAATACACTGGTCTCCCCACCATGACCTGTTTATCACTTCTTGCATTTTGTGGGGAGAGTGTGGCTATACCAGCATTGCAGGGACATGAGTGATTGCCCTGGCACAAATGTTTAGGATTAATGTGCAGGCTATTCAAGTGTACGATGAGTCTAATTTTAATAGTGGTGCTTTAGACTTTGGACTTAATTTTCTTATGCCCCCAACCCTTTAGATAGTAATGTGTATTTGTTCATTTATTTCATAATATAGCTGCATTTGGGGGCCATTGCACTCAGGAGTCGTACCATTGAGTCTGAAGTATGCAGAAACATGTGACTTTCCTTGAGAAGCAACATCTCTCACAGGGGAGTTGGCAGTAAAAAGGCCTTCTCACTGGTGTGTGGGGAGGTGAGCTTGAGATTTCAGAGAAGCTAACACACACCATAAACGGCATTCTCCTCCCTTGAAATACTGTGTAAGAATTTGAAGGCATCTGTCTCAGGAGACAATGGAGGAGTGTGCCTTTGGGGTGAAGTCAAACTGTTGGAAGGTTACAGCAGCTGCTGTGGCTGTAGAGACTGATATGAGAGAGACATGTTTTGTTGCAGCTGGGGCAGATGAAGGCATCTGGTTGTGCTGCTTCAGATGCACCATGGCACTTCTTCTTTCTTCTCTCCTTCCCAGCAGTCATTCCTCCTCTGGTTGTTCTCACTGGTGACGGGGGGGGGTGTGTGGAGGGACAAGCTTGAGCTTTCAGAGAAGATCAGGTGAATTCACATTATAAACAGCATGAAACTCCCTTGAGTAAGGATTTGGAGACAGTATCCTATTTTTATTTGTATTTTATTAGCTGTGCCCTACTGAAATTTGAGGGGCTGATAAATGCTTCACATTGGCTGCATTATGTCCTGTTTTAAAATATCTGGTAAGAAATACACATTTGAAAGTTAAGTTTTCAAAAAAATTCTTTTAGTAGGACAGGCAAGTTGCCAAGAACCATTACATCTGTTGTTTTTGTTTGAAACTCTGGTTTGGTGCACGTGCCTGTGGAACTACCTTCTCACTCGAGGCATAATGTAAAGCAGTATGTCACGTTAAAGTATATTGTAAAAGAACGTGAAATGGAGATGGAATGTAGGTTTGAGTCCTGTGCAAGCGTTTGATTTTGATGGAATGCGTGTGG
This sequence comes from Podarcis vaucheri, assembly GCF_965113315.1. Lineage (NCBI taxonomy): Eukaryota > Metazoa > Chordata > Lepidosauria > Squamata > Lacertidae > Podarcis > Podarcis vaucheri. Next base: position 108,066,921 of record NC_138760.1, on the reverse strand, counting down.
ACCTATTACATCCAGTTAGGCAGAATTGTTCTTTAGCTCGGTCGAAAGAGAGACACATATCTTTTGTTCGACAGGCCTCTAGCGTGACTGCCAAGATGAAGAGTGGTGTTTAATAAACCAAGATTCATTTAGAAATGGCAACGCTACCATGTGTTTCAGTTGCTCACGGAGATTCCCCCCCTCACCCTGCCTCGTCTTTGCAGGGAAATAAGTCACCAGCCTATGGGGAACCTGGCTGAAATGGTCTCACGCCTGCTTTTGTGAGAGGGAATATAGATGAGGTCACAAAAGCCACACCGCCTAGGGCTTTGTTTTGTTTTGTTTTGTTTTTGTTTTTGTTGTTAGCTTTGAGAGTCTCTGCACTTGGTAGAAGCCTTTTTCCTCCCCAGCTAGTGTGCATAGCTAACCCTATTTCCTTCACTTTATAGCCCCCACCCCCCTGAATCATGTAACAATCCCAGTGTGGGTTACGACATAAAACACACAATAAAGGACCCCTGGACGGTTAAGTCCAGTCAAAGGCGACTATGGGGTTGCGGTGCTCATCTTGCCTTCAGGCCAAGGGAGCCGCATTTGCCCACAGACAGCTTTCCAGGTCATGCAGCCATCATGGCTAAATAATAATAATAATAATTTATTATTTATACCCCGCCCATCTGGCTGGGTCCCCCCAGCCACTCTGGGCGGCTTCCAACAAAACACTAAAATACAATAACCTATTAAACATTAAAAGCTTCCCTAAACAGGGCTGTCTTTAGATGTCTTCTAAAAGTTTGGTAGTTATTTTTCTCTTTGACATCTGGTGGGAGGGCGTTCCACAGGGAGGGCGCCACTACCGAGAAGGCCCTTTGCCTGGTTCCCTGTAACTTGGCTTCTCGCAGCGAGCGAACCGCCAGAAGGCCCTCGGCGCTAGACCTCAGTGTCCAGGCAGAACGATGGAAGTGGAGATGCTCCTTCAGGTATACTGGACTGAGGCCGTTTATACTGAACCGCACAACGGGACACTGTGACAGAAGCCAGAGCACACGGAAACAGTGTTTACCTTCCTGCTGCAACAGTACCTATTTACCTACATGCACTGGTGTGCTTTCGAACTGCTAGGTTGGTAGAAGCTGGGACAGAGCAATGGGAGCTCACCCTGTTGTGTGGATTTGAACCGCCAACCTTCCAGCAGGCATGACTTCATTAGGCCTCACTAAATCAACAGATTCCAAAAGCCTGGATGGAGAGGTACATCTCCAGCTTGTGCCTCAAGGTACACAGTGTCAATGCCAGCCGTATTTCAAGGATCTCAACACATACTGGGCATTGCTTAGGTGCTCTGTTGTCACAACATGCCTTGCATAAGTCCTAAAGAGTTCATTTTAGGCCTTATAATGCTCAGGTCCTTAGATGTACCATCGGAAATTAAGCCCCTTTGTCTATGGCAGCATGCTATGGGTTTTTGAACACCACTTTGTGTGGGGGACGCGGGTGGCGCTGTGGTCTAAACCACAGCTTGCCGATTGGAAGGTCAACGGTTTGAATCCCCGCAACGGGGTGAGCTCCCATTGCTCAGTCACAGCTCCTGCCAACCTAGCAGTTCGAAAGAACGTCAAAGTGCAAGTAGATAAATAGGTACTGCTCCAGTGGGAAAGTAAACGGTGCTTCCGTGCGCTGCTCTGGTTTCACCAGAAGCAGCTTAGTCATGCTGGCCACATGACCTGGAAAAACTGTCTGTGGACAAACGTCGGCTCCCTCGGTCAGTAAAGCGAGATGAGCACCGTAACCCCAGAATCGTTCGCAACTGGACGTAACTGTCAGGGGTCCTTTACCTTTACCTGTGTAGGCAAATTGCTTGAGCAGTTTAATGCTTTTAATCAGAAAGAGGCAGACATCATTTTCCGAGCTGAGACAAGGGAAATAGAGGGGTATGGTTCTATGACAAGACCTCGAACTAACGTGGGCATGTAAGAAGGACTTCTGGTTAGCATCAGGTGAGGTGCTGAGTCATAAGTCTTTTCTCTCAGGAGTACTGTCACTTCCCATAATAAAGAAGAAGAAGAAATGTTGAAATGCCATATATGTTTTCAAGCTTTATAAGTTTCTGTAAAGATATCAGCTGTACCATGACATTTTCCAGATATAATAAAATGTCACAGTTCTGCCCAAAACCCTATGATTGATTGCCAGCATAATCAAAGTCAATGTATACTCCTGTACACCTTCGCTCTTAAACTATTTTTGCCTTCACGCTCTCGCTTGTTTAACCTGACATTTCCTATTACCATATCTAGACACCTAAATATGTCAAATGTTTATAGTGTGTAAAGAGCGCTATTCTCTGGAAATAACACAAATCAAATGTGAATCTTGCATAAAAGGAATATCTGCCAGGTGATTCACCACTGTTGGGCATAATCCCCTATTTGGGGGGGACGACAATTTTATGGGAAATATATTGCCTCTGAAAGAGAAAGAGACCTGATTTATAATAGCAATCCAATCCCCTTTTAATCCTCTCTTTTTTATATTCAGCACCAATTTGATTCTAAAGTTATTTCCCTGGATAGAGGAACACACACTTATTTGCAAAGTGAGCAGATTACCCTATTTCTGTATGTTTTTTAATTGTTTGTAGTCCTTTGAGGGAAGATCTTTAATTGAGAGAAATCGCCCTTTGCACAGTTTATTTATTTAGTCCTTTGTGTGAATTAGCTGCCTGAAAGGTGATGATTTCAATGTTGAAAGCTCCTGTTTTGATGGCTGGCAAAGAAGCTTGTTTTCAAAACAGAGGATGAGTCAGCCAGAGTCTCAGGCGCAAACCTTCACTCCATACCTGTCTCATTTGAAATTGTTAGCAACAAGCATCTCTCTGGAATGCTTTCCCTTTTCCTTAGCCTTAAATGGGTGCAGCAATAATCAGTGCATCAAAAGTCATTTAGTGCACCTGTTACGTTTTGCTGATCATTCCCCCCCACCCCATTTTTAATTATTATTATTATTTTTAATTCCTATTAACGCGGCAGGGAGTGTGCCAGCAACAAACGGGAGCATCCACTAGGCATTCTGACTGCCAGCAAGGCTCTGGCTTTGAGTTGCAATAAAGCAATAATGAAATACAAGGGAATAATTAAATTTAAAGCCCTTAGTGAGTCTTGCTTCTTTGTTCTCATTTTATGCATCAACAGAACTTTATTGAAGAGACCAGGCGCAGTGTTTGCGTTCACTCGGTTTTAAGACTGTCAGTGGATGAAATGAGAAGAATTGGAGCATGCTGTGTGGGAGTATTTAATGGGTTATGCTTACAAATGTTCAGGCTGGGCTGACCAGACCAGAAGTGTTGCAGACATGCCTGAAATAATAAGCATTTTGATGCTCTGATGCAAATGTTTCATTCAGTTTCAGGTCCATTTGTAAAATATGTGGTGGTGTCCTTTTATTTACGTGTTCCAGTAATCTCACATTATGGGCCATCTTGGCAATAGGCTCCCTTAAAGAACTGAGCATTTTACTGCAAACATCAATGGCTTTGCTGCTCATTTTACAGCTCTATAGTGACCTAAGAAGCGGCAGAAGCAGCAGATCTGGGGGCTGCAGTTACTGTTAAAATGAAAATCAAGATCTCCTTATCTCATTTGAAAGAATGGCAGGTGGAATGGGAGACACTTTCTGGAGGAAGTTTAGTTTGTTCTGTTTTATGGACACTTTTCCAGTTGTTACCTCTTTCTTGGTCCTCTGCCATTGTAAGATAGTGTAGAAATATGGTGTTAGTTAAATTATTTTCAGGATTTTGTATCCCACTTCCCTGCATGAAATAACAAAGATCCATACAAATTAAAGCTTGAAAGCCTGACCTCACTTACTTGAGAGTAAGTCCCAATGAATTCAGTAGACACGGCTCAGATTGCCTTGTAAATTAAAAAGCGAGAAAAATCAAGGTCAGAATAAAAACAGCAGCAAGGAAGCCGCTGGGGGAAAACCACATTGGGGTCAAGGGCAAGGGGAACCCATTGAAAAAGGTACGTCTTCACTGCTCATTGAAAGGATGGTTAACAACGGGACCAGACATGCTTCCCTTAGTGACTGATTCCGCTCTCTGGGTGCCACCGCCACAGAAAAGCCCTGTCTCTTGTCCCCACCTGCCATTCTTCAGATGAAGAAGAAGAAGAAGAAGAGTTTGGATTTGATATCCCGCCTTTCACTCCCCTTCAGGAGTCTCAAAGCGGCTAACATTCTCCTTTCCCTTCCTCCCCCACAACAAACACTCTGTGAGGTGAGTGGGGCTGAGAGACTTCACAGAAGTGTGACTGGCCCAAGGTCACCCAGCAGCTGCATGTGGAGGAGCGGAGACACGAACCCGGTTTCCCAGATTACGTGACTACCGCTCTTAACCACTACACCACACTGGCTCAGATGACTGCACAGATGACTGCAATATGGGCAAATATGTTGAATGGCGTATGAGAGGCTCTCTTAGCTTTTGCTGTTGTTTTTATCCCAACCAGGAGTGCTTTGCTGCGGAATGCCCAATTCTAGTTTTGCATCCCACTGCCTCAGCAGCTCTGGGAGTAGGGTAGGTTGCCTACATACAAGCTGCCAAAAGTGGGAAATGCACATAGAGGACACAGGTTTGCATAAAAACTGGTGTGGGTGTGTGTTGCAGCTCACCACAATGGGGAATGGGAAGACTATGACCTGGAGAACTGTGTGCCTGCTCACCCTGCTGTCCAAGTGCTTACGGTTGTTGGACAACTTTGGGGCTCCTGCTTAGTTTTCCTATGGTTCTTTCCAGGGTGGATAAAAATCAATGATTTAAAAAGGTATGTCTTCACAGGCTCATCTCAGCTATCTGCCAATCTCCCATTCCCACCACCCTTCTGAGTAATACCCCTCCCCACCTTCTCACTATATAGAAGGATCTGGCAACTTCTGTTTCAGTGTATCTGAAGAAGTGTGCATGCACACGAAAGCTCATACCAAGAACTAACTTAGTTGGTCTTTAAGGTGCTACTGGAAGGAATTTTTTTATTTTAAAAAATCAGATTTTTTGATTTACCAGTAAATCAGATTTTTTTTTATTTAAATTGGATTTTAAAAATAAAATGCTTTTGGAGGAAAAATCTTTCTAAAGATAGTTTTCTATTTAAGTTACATTATAGTCCAGAGGCGATTCATCAGGAAATAAGGATTTGTTTTAGGTTTTTCATGTGTACAAAAACCCAGTTTAAGGTTTTTTGTTTTGTTTTATAAATCGTTAAACCACATCTGTTAACAAACATGGATACATATGCTATAATGTTATTGTTTTAGTTAAATAAATTGTTTAAATTGTTATTAAGGAAATGATTATTTTTCTCCTTCCAATAAAGTACATCAGAAAAGTTGTCCAAATATAAACAGTTACCTTATTAAACCTCACAATAATTTCATAATTATCTGTCAATGTATTTCTAATAGTATAACCAAATCAGTAATTTTTTATATAACTGTAAAAACTACTCAGAAAATTTATTATTCCAAAAATGAAACCTTTATCTGGTTGTAAATATTAAGATTATACCAGCAAGAATGAGTCTTTATGTAAAAAGGAAGAAGAAGAAAATTTAATTCAAGTCTTACTGACTAGTGCATGGGTAGGCAAAGTAAGGCCTGGGGGCCGGATCCAGCCCAACCGCTTTCTAAATCCAGCCCGTGGACAGTCTGGGAATCAGCATGTTTTTACATGAGTAGAATGTGTGCTTTTATTTAAAATGCATCTGTGGGTTATTTGTGGGGCATAGGAATTCGTTCATTTCCCCCTCCCCCAAAAATATATAGTCCGGCCCTCCACAAGGTCTGAGGGACAGTGGACCGGCCCCCTGCTGAAAAAGTTTGCTGACCCCTGGACTAGTGATTTAAATCAAATCTTACTGACTAGTAATTTAAATCGATTTGATTTAAATCAAATCAACCCTGCTTCTTTCTCTTTAAACGAGACTTGAAGTTGATAGCCCTTCCAACAGAAGACTGTTCCCTGACAGGAGAAGAAGTCTGCGTGCACACGAAAACTCGTACCAATAACAAACTTAGTTGGTCTCTAAGGTGCTTCTGGAAGGATTTTTTTTTTTTTTTTTTTTTGCCCTGACAGTCTGTCAAAATACAGGACTGTCCCTGTCCACTGTCAAAGCAGGACACATGGCTACCCTACTACCCATTTGAAAAATCCTCTTCTCAGCATATCTAGATGGATCGTGGGCTACTTCCCTCTCCCGATGCTTCTGAGTAAATTCAGTGGAGTAAAAGATAGGAGATATATATATATATATATATATATATATATATATATATATATCCTAAGAGCAGATGGTAGGGTCAGCTGAGGAATGACCCAAGAATCAGAGAGCCCTACTCCTCTAAACTAGGCAATGTGTGAGGAGCCAGCTGATATGCCAGGCATCATTACTGCTGAAGTGAGAAGGAGAAAGAGACTGGCAGCTATGCTGCTCCCAGCCACTTTCTTGAATTGGGTTGTGGGAGGGAAAGTGTTTTTTTTTTGGGGGGGGGGTTGCCAATGTCTAAGGTCTAAGAGGGGAATTTCTCTTTCTCCCTTCCCCATAAGACCTCTCCCCAAGACACCTTAGGAATTTGAGGCTGTGTGATAAGGAGTTCATTCTCCTGGGTGATCTTGCTGCTTTGAGTGAATCTGAGGGAAGGCTGGCCATGGCTGAGCTAAAAAGCTGAACATTGCAGGGGCAGGGAGAGGAAGCAAAAGCCTGGAAACCCAAGGCGAGAAATAATCAGGGTCTGTGAGAGAGAGTTTCTAACGGTGAGAAGGAAGATGAACAGATGGATGCTGGCGATAACCCAGCAGGATTTGGTGACCCTGTCGGTGCTCCGGATTGGGGAGAGGATGCAGTTTTCTGACATGCCGTGATGGCTTTTATGTAGGGCAACCTCCGGACCCAGTGATAATGCTAGTGCCATTTGATATTGAGCTTGTGTAAATAGATTAGAAGGTCTTTGCTAGGTCGCAGGAACCGAAACAAATCTGAAAGAGAGAGGCCCTTCGTCTCTCGCCATGGTAATCTGCTTTTTCGAATGGGGTGGCGTTGAGGGGGAAGGAACCTCTTGCCTGCAGGTGAAATTTAACTGCCACCTATCTTTTTATGCTCCATCTGGGCCATTGTGGCTCTCCCTGGCTTCCTTTCGGTAGGACCTAGCCCATATTTTAACCACCAAATGTATCTTTACACGTTTATTGAAATGCAAATAGCAGCTGCTCTGCATGTGGATCGGTGAGATAGATACATAGATGATAGATCAATCAATCGATCAATCAATCATTCATTAGATAGATAGATAGATGATAAATAGATGTACACACACTGCTTTTCAGGTAAAAATTATAAATTTAAAAACAATAAACATCAGTTAATATACTAAAACAGCAAAGGCAGGTTTCAAGACATATTTTTATTTTACAGTATTTTTTAAAAAGAGCTTGTCTCTCTCCTGGGCAAGATCATCCTTAGACATCACTATGGTGGCAGTTGTGGAAGGGAGAGGCTACTTCTTCTGAAACGCCAGGAGCTGGATCAGCCAAATTGCTGCCCTCCGGATGTCATTTACGGATTACAACACCTATCATCCTTGACCATTTGCCATTCAACATCTGGAGGGCACTGTGTTGTAGCCAAGCCCTGGGTTAGGTGGTGGGCCACTCTCCAGGGTGTTCCCTCATCTTTCTCTTCCCCAGAAGGCAACATGGTCCTTGAATAGCCCTGTGATGGCAGTTGGAGTGGGGAGAGGCCGCCAAAGCTAGATGGCAGACAGCTCTCATTGTGATCCTCACTGAAGCTGCTATTTGCAGTGGGAATAAATAAATCAGTGGCAATGGGTGCTATTTAGTCTTTTTTAAAATTAAGGTGTGCACTTAAATTGCCAAACACATTTAACAACATATCCCTTTACTTTTATCCTTTACAAGCCATTCAACCAGGTTTGGGATTTCAACAAGACATAGGAGCTAGCTGAAGGTAATTTTTGAGGAGGTGGTCCCAAAGTTCATTTTTCTTCTCTTTAGTCAGTATCTTCTGAAAGAGTATGTGTGTCCACACATGCTTTTCTGATATTTGCTCTCACATTTTGAAATATAAGATGGTGTCTGGCTAACATGTCCTGCCAGCACAAGGATTTCGACTTGTGCAATGGAAATCCCCGCCCCCTACTCTCCGAGTGCGCCCTCCAAATTTGTTCTAGGAGTTCCCCCAACCCTCTGAAACAGATCTGATGCATGTGGAGGAGGGAAGGAGAAGGGAAATGTTCTGTTGTACATGTGGAAATCCTTGGGCTGATGGGACATGTAACTTGAATACCACCCATACTTTTTGCAACTATTTTTCTCCTGCAGTGGGAAAATCAAAGCTAGGATTTTGGCAAATGAGAAATGTATTTAAAGTGTGTAGAAGGTTTCGAGTAGCTTGTAGGCCATGTATTGCCTATTACACTGAATTTTATTCACTACAGTACTGTGCCACTTCTTTTACTTAACTTAGCTACCTTGGTGAAGGTTTTTTTTTTTTTTTTAAATGAAGGGTAGATTCCTTGTGTTGCAGATAGTAAAAAATAATAATCTCATTCCAGGACACAGGAGCTGTGTCTACATCATTTTTTACTATCTCATCTTCATAACTCTAAAAAATAAAAATAAATGATGTTTGCACAGTATATATGAAATCAAACAGGTGCCTTGACTGCACTATTTTCAGTGCCTGCTAAAAGCATTCCTGTTTAGACAAGCCTACACAGATGCTTAGAAAGTTGGGGTAATTTTAAATGAGGGTTCTAGGGTTGCCATATGTCCTCTTTTTCCAGGATATGTCCTCATTTTCATGGGTGTGTAAAACGAGAGTCATTATCCATTGTGAAAAGGAGAATTCTGCAAATGTGTTCTCTTTTTGGCTCTTCAAAACATAGAATCATAGAATCGTAGAGTTGGAATAGACCACAAGGGCCATCGAGTCCAACCCCCTGCCAAGCAGGAAACACCATCAGAGCACTCCTGACGTGTGGTTGTTAAGCCTCTGCTTAAAGACCTCCAAAGAAGGAGACTCCACCACACTCCTTGGCAGCAAATTCCACTGTCGAACAGCTCTTACTGTCAGGAAGTTCTTCCTAATGTTTAGGTGGAATCTTCTTTCTTGTAGTTTGGATCCATTGCTCCGTGTCCACTTCTCTGGAGCAGCAGAAAACAACCTTTCTCCCTCCTCTATATGACATCCTTTTATACATTTGAACATGGCTATCATATCATCCCCTTAACCTCCTCTTCTCCAGGCTAAACATGCCCAGCTCCCTTAGCCGTTCCTCATAAGGCATCGTTTCCAGGCCTTTGCCCTCCTCTGGACACGTTCCAGTTTGTCAGTGTCTTTCTTGAACTGTGGTGCCCAGAACTGGACACAGTACTCCAGGTAAGGTCTGACCAGAGCAGAATACAGTGGCACTATTACTTCCCTTGATCTAGATGCTATACTCCTATTGATGCAGCCCAGAATTGCATTGGTTTTTTTAGCTGCCGCGTCACACTGTTGGCTCATGTCAAGTTTGTGGTCAACCAAGACTCCTAGATCCTTTTCACATGTACTGCTCTCAAGCCAGGTGTCACCCATCTTGTATTTGTGCCTCTCATTTTTTTTGCCCAAGTGCAATACTTTACATTTCTCCCTCTTAAAGTTCATCTTGTTTGTTTTGGCCCAGTTCTCTAATCTGCCAAGGTTGTTTTGAAGTGTGATCCTGTCCTCTGGGGTGTTAGCCACCCCTCCCAGTTTGGTGTCATCTGCAAATTTGATCAGGATGCCCTTGAGTCCATCATCCAAGTTGTTGATAAAGATGTTGAATAAGACCGGGCCCAAGACAGAACCCTGTGGCACCCCACTAGTCACTCTTCTCCAGGATGAAGAGGAACCATTGATGAGCACCCTTTGGGTTCGGTCAGTCAGCCAGTTACAAATCCACTGAGTGGTAGCATACTCAAGTCATTCTGTGCTTTAGCTTTTCTGACTTTGTGTCTACACGTGCTGGCTATTTGTTTGAATTCCTCTCTGGTGGTTTCCCCCCTTTTCCATTTTTTTTGTACACATCCTTTTTAAATCTTAACTCAGTTAAAAGTTCTTTAGATAGCCACCCTGGCTTCTTTAGGCACCTTCCATGTTTCCGTCTCATTGGTATTGCCTGACGTTGTGCTTTTACTATCTCCCTCTTAACAAACTCCCAGCCATCATGAACTCCCTTTCCTTTTAGTATTACTGTCCATGGGATCTCACCCAGCACTTCCCTAAGTTTTATGAAGTCGGCTTTCTTAAAGTCAAGAAATTGAGTCCTAGTATGCTTGGCTGCTCCTTTCCGCTGTATAGTAAACTTCAGAAGAGCATGATCACTCGCGCCTAATGATCCTTCCACTTCTACCCCACTAACCAGGTCATCAACATTGGTTAGGACCAGATCTAAAATGGCTGTTCCTCTTGTTGCTTCTCCCACTTTCTGGACAATGAAGTTGTCTGCAAGGCCAGTGAGGAATCTGATTGACCTTATGCTCTTGGCTGAGTTTGACATCCAACAAATATCCGGGTAATTGAAGTCCCCCATTACTACTATCTCCCTTCCTTTTGCATGCTTGGCCATCTGTTCCAGGAAGGCATCATCTATGTCCTCCGTTTGGCTTGGGGATCTATAGTAAACTCCCACAATGAGGTCACTGTTATTCTTCTCTCTCTTAATTTTGACCCAAATGCTCTCACTTTGGCTTTGAGGTTCTAAATCTTGGATCTCTTCACAGGTATACACATCCCTGACATATAACGCCACTCCTCCTCCTTTCTTGTCTGGTCTGTTTCTCTGAAATAGATTGTATCCCTCCATTATTACATTCCAATCGTGGGACTTATCCCACCAGGTTTCGGTGATGCCTATTAGGTCATATTTAGTTTGCTGTATCAAGAGCTCAAGCTCATCTTGTTTATTTCCCATGCTTTGCGCATTAGTGTACAGACATTGAAGTCCATTAATCATTCCCCCGTGTCTCTTATTTAAGGATTTTTTCCTCCCACCACTAGGTCTGTGTGCTGTTTGCTCCATTTGGTCTATGACATTTGGATGATCATCTTCATCAATTGATAGATTCCTACCTTCAGGAGCACTGTCTCCCTCCCCCACATGTCAAACCTAGTTGTACCTTTTTCTTGATTTTAGTGTTTTATCTCTCGTAAACTGCTTTGAGGGCTTTTTCTTTTACAACCAAACCGTGTTTAAATTTTATTAAATAAGTAAGTAAGTTTCAGTTTAGGCTTTTCTGAATGTAGCTAGCACCAATGGTTTGATGTGGTTAACTGTAGCCCACTTCATCGTCTTTCCCTTGTTTGTAGGGAAACCATTTGTGCGTCATATTTTAAATGTGTAAGATTAATTCAAAAAAGATATTGTCTTTGCCTCCCATAGCTGACTGTTGCGCAGATATATAATATTCTCATGCACCCAGCATGTTAGTAATTGATTAAAATAAGGTGTATTAGCTTCAGCATAAGAGCCCCTTAAATCGATACCAAGAAGCCAGATTATTTCTGGCACTACTATGAGGTGGCTGAATATCAAGATGGATTGCTCAGGGAACTTTTCTAAAGCTATGATAGCTCTACTTTAATGCTACTGAAATTCTCAGAAGCAAAATAACTTTGGGGATCTGAAGCAATGTGTTTACTGCTTCTTGCATTCCTTACCATCTTCACTTTTTGCTTGGTCTGATAGCTGGTAGAGCTTCTGAGAGTTCATTCTATTTTATCAGAATTTAGTTGTTGTTTTTCAAAGAATCATAGAGTTGGAAGGGACCCAGAGGATCATCTAGTCCAACCCCTTGCAATGAAGAAATATGTAGCTGGATCAAACCTGCAACCTTGGCATTATCAGCACTACACTCTAACAAACTGAGCTATCCTGGTGAATGGTTGCTTCTTATGACAGAGTTGTATCTAACTAAGAGCCGCTGTGGTGTGGTGGATAGAATGAGGGTGACTAACCTATGGCCCTCCATATACTGTTAACCTATGATTCTCAAAATCCCTGACTGCTGAAGTTTGGAAGGCTGAAAGTTAGCCTTTCCTGAGGAAGAGTGTTGGAGTTTGGCCAGGGAGATATGGATTCAATTCCCTATGGAGCCATAAAACCAATCACCACATCTTAGTCTCATTTAAGGTGAAATGGACGGACCATATATGTAATGAGTGGAGAAATTTTGGCCCTCCGGTAGTTGCTGAACTACAGCTCTGGTCAGCTGTAGCAAGCATAGCCAGTGATCAGGAATGATGGGAGTTGTAGTTCAGGAATACGGTACTTGGAGGGCCAAAGCTTATGTCCACATGGGGTCCCTGGGGAAAGGGTGGGTTAAGAATGTCACACATACATTAAATGTTGTGTCTAAAATGTTTGGGGTAGCCCCACACCCCATGCTTCATCCCCTCCCTCCTCTTAAAGCTTCGGATAACTGGGATTCAGTTCTATTAATTCATGTTCCTGACAATGCCTGAACATCTGCATTTCCTTTTCACTAACCAAAGACGTACAGCCATTCAACTCCCCGTGCCCCCACCAGGCATAGCCCATTGGAGCATTAAAACCACTTTGCTTTTGGAAGCAGCGTGCTGTGAGTCTAGAGTGCAGCATTTGAACTTCAGTGTGTAATGGACTTCATCTTTGTTTAATGTCTCCCACTGGCTCGTCTTCCACTGCTACTGTTAGGTGAGCATTCAGATCATGCACAGCTGCATGTGCACCCAAGACCATCTGCTGAGATCTGCTCCATTTAATGTAGCAGCTTACAAATCCTTTTTGTTTATGTTTGTTTGGGCCCAGAATTTCTTTCTTGCAGAGTTAACAGTCCTATCCATCAGTCATGCCTGCATGCAGGTGTATATACCTCAAGGCCCCCTGTTGCTGCCTGTTATGCTGATTTGGCAGCAGAATTAAATGGGGTGGGGGTCTTTAACTCTACAAGCTACAGTCTTTTAATTATAAATTCAAAGATCCTTTTTCTAGGAGTCAGCTCACTGCAGGTGGATCTGGAGCATTTATTCAAAAAGCTTCTGAAATCCCCTCCTTCTCTGCCACTGTTGATCTGTTTATACCACGCACATTGATATACCGGTATGTTTTTTGTACTTTTCACAGTTCTAAGTGCACCTATCCTGTGTTGCTTTGTGCCATTTATGACCTATGCAAAGCTTTCTGCTTAAGTGTTTGCATACATTTCCACGTTCTACTTTTGCGAGAAGCTCATCTGATAACTGATACAATTCCTGAAGGCTGTGAATTAAACCTTTTCTCAGGACCATGGCAGGGTTCAGTGCCAAACCTATTTGTCAGCTTTATTCTCGCAGTAGAATTTGTTAAATTATGCATTCAGCTCCCTAACGTGGAAGAGATAAAATTGCTGTTTATATCTGATTCAGAACTTCAGGTCCCATTCAATCACTAGACAATCGTGCCTTGTAAGTTTCAATTGTAAAGCCAGTGTGAAAAATTTCCACACACAAGAATCTTCTGTATAGCAATTGCAGCAGGAAGAGTCAATTCGATACAAATAACAGTAGACAGCTGATCACATTCTTGCTTGTTTGTGGCCGTGCTGCCTTGGAAAGAATTTTCCTCTTCTTAGCTTGCCAGTATCCATGTTAGAAGTCTCTAATGCCATTCCAATTACCCATTAAGGACATGTTTTCATCTTTACAAATGTTAAGAAGCTTTTAGGCAATGCAATAAAATCACAAAAGAAAACACTCTTGATCTTAATTTTGGTCAAGGACTGAGGATTCTTTGCAACAAGTGATTTAGGATATGATTAATATGTAAGATTGCTGCTTGCCTTCCCTTATTACTTTCCTACTTAAATAAGGATATTGTATACTGCAATTATTTATCAGATGGTGTTTTACATAATGAATTCTAATGCTTCAGTTCTTTGTTTCACTGTGTACTTGATTCACGGTACACTTTGCCCGCAGTGAATCTTGGACTGTTTTCCAGGGCAGATTTGAGAGTTAGAGCCAAATTGTGTAATAATCTTCTGTGTAGACAGAAAAGCTGTACGCAACACATGCAGAGGGTGGCATTTGCAAATCCCTAACAATGGGCAACCAGCAACTGAAAGTTGGCACCCCATTTCCTGAAGTGTTGCAAAGAATGGGAAGCGTCCAAAGTTTTCGGTGCTGTCATACCAATGAAATTTGGTGTTGAAAATCTTATGAGAAGGTTCAATTCCATCAGTAGAAGCCAGTGGGGATGCACTGCTCCCTTGCCTTCCAAACACACTGGCTTCCTGTCACTTACCTGAGACAGAGAGGGGCAAGGCAGTGGAAGCTTAGTGCAGTGCAGGGACAGTATCAGATTGCAGATTTTTTTTTTATCTTCTTGGTATTATGCAGGGGTCAGCAAGCTTTTTCAGCTGTGGGCTGGTCCACCGTCCCTCAGACCATGTGGTGGGCTGGACTATATTTTTTGCGGGGGGAAATGAACGAATCCGGCCCACGGGCCTTAGGTTGCCTACCACTGGTATTATGTATTTTGTGTTTTTATCTTGTATACCTATGTCATGAACTGCCCTGAGATCTACAGATGAAGGGTGGCATATAAAAGTAAGTACTGTATTTTTTTGCTCTATAAGATTCACTTTTTCCCTCCTAAAAAGTATGGGGAAATGTGTGTGCATCTTATGGAGTGAATGCAGGCTGCACAGCTATCCCAGAAGCCAAAACAGCAAGAGGGATCGCTGCTTTCGCTGTGTAGCGATCCCTCTTGTTGTTCTGGCTTCTGAGATTCTGAATATTTTTTTTCTTCTTTTCCTCCTCCAAAAACTAGGTGCGTCTTGTGGTCTGGTGCGTCTTATAGAGCGAAAAATACATAAGTAAGTAAGGCCATAGAATCTAGGCTGATTCTTATGGGGAGAGGCAGTCCTTGAGGTATTGCAGTCCTCAACCATTTAAGACTATTATAGGTTAAAAACAGCACTTAGGGCCAGAAATTAACTGGTAGCCAGTGTGGTCGGGCTAGGATAGGCATAATATGTTCAAACCTAGTGAGCAACCTGGTCACTGAATTCTGCATTAAAGTGTGGAATGTGTCTTCTTTTATCATTTTCTCTTATGACTGAAACATTGGGCAACTGTTTTACAACACTTTGATTGAAAATTTATAATGCTGCCAAGAGCTAGATAAAAATTTCCTTGGTGGTCACATTCAATGCCAGTTGGCCATTCTTGGAGCAGACCAATTTGTATTGCTTCTGAGTCATTTTGATAATAATGGTTTTGGAAGTAATTCCTCCCACAGCAGAACTGATCTCATCAGTGGCTGGTTGACCAATAAGAGTGGTGAACTCTCTTAGGAGTGGTGGACTCTGTTGTTTTGACTCTTTGGTATTCTTAAATGTTTTGCGATATGATCACCATCCAGAAAGTCAGCCAGTTCATCCATGAATATACAGCGGCCTCACCTACCTTTGCTCACTATCTTCTAGTGTACTGTATTATATAACAGATAGCTCTTTACATAATCTAATATGTCTTTCAGAAACATCATTTTGTAGAAAAGAGAAGAGCTGGTATAGAAGAGGGTTGGCAGTTTGCTTAGGGACTAGTCCCATAGTGATAAATACACATTCAGTAGCAGGCAATAGTTTCAAGGTTCTTGTATTCATCTACCTTGTCCTTTGTGGCTTGACTCATGGATAAGTGAGGCTCATCTCACTGTCATTGCTGAATTGATGAGTGAGGATGGGTCTGCAGTGTGGCAGTTTTTGTGTGTGTGTCAGTGGTGCTCTATGTCAGAGGGAGTGGACTATTTACTGAAGAGCCTTTGGCTCATAATTACTTTCCCTTGTTGGTTTGGCGGTGGCTGAATCCTTTGACATCAGGACAGAGTGCCAGGATCATATATCACTCCGGCTGGTACTCTCCAAGGTGATTGAAGAGATTGTGATCAACTGTAATCTGAGTTAGAAGTCTGTTTGATTTTAATGGGGTAGGAAAGCTGAAAATAATGCCAATCTATTTCACATCTGGCAAGCCCTTTGGCTTCAGATAGTACATCGGTAGACAAGTCTAAAAAGCCCAGGACACAAAATTTCATGGCCCTCTAGCAGCTATTGTGTCTCATTTACCAGAAATCGTGTATTTAACGTTAACTCTGGAAGTGTATACTCTATTCTGACCAAACCAAGCCTCGTGATGTATATTTTGCGCTGTTCAGGGAAGTTTTTAATATTTAATGCTGTATTGTTTTTAACACTCGATTGGGAGCTGCCCAGAGTGGCTGGGGAAACTCAGCCAGATGGTTGGGGTATGTATAAATGAATGAATGAATGAATGAATGAATATTATTATGAGACTTATGGCCAATGGTCATGGGTGATGGGAACTGAAGTCCAACAACATCTGGAGGGTCACAGGTTTTCCCTACACCAAACTATGGTTTAGTGTTAAATAATTGGATGCACCAGGGAGATGACATAACACAGACTGCATGGAAAGATTGCTGTGTTGTTTGCAGCTTGGATGCACCTACTTTTTCACTACCCTATCTTTAGTTGCATTTTAATTTCTCTAGGCAGCAAAGACAAATGAAACTTAGACATTTCCTTTAAATGAAAGTCATTAAACTGCCTTGGACCGATGTGGGATGGGTTTTTGTTGTTGTTGTCCTTTTTGTATTTGGCATTCTTTAAAAAATGGATATATTCTATAAAATTATTATGTTTGTGGTTTCTTTTTATTTTGAAAATAAGGACTAAGTGGCTTACGTTTCTTGTCAAAGGGTAGTCTGCTCTTTATGGATAAAGAAACAGATACATTACATCAGGAAAGGAAGCAGCCTGCTGTAACCTACAACACATGTTGTTATGAAGTCACAGTAGGCTTTTAGGTAACTGGAGTTATTCACACAAATTAGGCAGTGGGACATTCTTTGGGGAGCAATTCACCAGGCATTACTACTGTTCTGCCACAGTTATTTCATTGCGGTTTGCATAGGGGGCCTTGTGGAAAGCTTGCAGAAGTGAAAGGTAGCTGGACAGCAGCTGCAGAATCCCCTCAGTTAAGAAAATTCTCCTCCTTACATATATATTAACATAAAAAATAAACCAGTGTATAAAACAGAGAGAAATAACATCCACCATTGTAAACAATGATAACTTACAAAAGCATAATTATGTACTTGAAACCCCTTTGTTTTTGTTGTTTTACTATGTCTTGGAGCAAAACGTTTACAGGAGGAAATAATTTTTTAATTGCCAGTTATTTCTGCCTGCATATTGTTACAGGTGCCTGCTGGCCAGCAGGCAGGCAAGTAACTGGACTTCTTCACAGTGGACTCCACCCCCAAGGCACCCCCTTTTATGTTATTCCAGGAACATAGGAAGCTGCAACATTCCAAGTCAAGCCATTGGCCACTGAGTTCAAATATTGCCTACAATGACTGGCAATGGCTTCCCAGGATTCTTGGCAATGGCTTTCCCAGGCCTACCTAGAGAGGTTAGATATTGAACCTGAGACCCTCTGCATGCAAAACAGGTGCTCTCCCCTTGAACTAGGGCTATACCTGGAGGGCAAGCAGTAATGAGCAGACATGCTCAGCTGACTTCCACCCCCAGCTGCCAGCATCCAGATCATCTATTTAGAGCAAGGATATATAGCAGTGCAATGTTTGAGAAACGATAATGTATAGGGAGGAAGCTGCTATTAAGATGCTAATGACAAAGTGCATCAAGATCAGTTAAAACAGACTGTACCCTAGAGAGAAATATTCAAGAACTAAAAAAGAGAGGATATAATTAAATTTATGGAAGGCTTTAACATGTTTTTGGTTCTGCAGCAGACGCTATAAACACTTTTATGGGGTTAATAAACACAATCAGTATTCAGTTTCTTCATACCTTGAAGGAACACATTGAATTATGGACATGGTAATAATCTACTGCAGTTTTCCCCAACCCGATGCCCTCCAGATATTTGTTCCCCTCAGACTCAGCCAGCGTGGCCAATGGTCAGGTATTATACTAGGGCTGGAGATACATTGATGCTTCACCAGTGAAACAGCCACCACGTCCCATATGTGCTCAGGAGAGGACAGGAGAAGGAAACACAGCAGGAAGGGAATATTTTTTAATGTCAGCCATGCTTACAATATCCTTGATAAGATGTTCACTGCCCAGCAATTTTAGGATGTGGTGGAGTATAATATATATTATATACAAAATATAATACATATTTAATATAACACATAATAAAATTCAGAGCAGAGATTAAAACACTGAAAGCTAAGTAAGGTCCATGACTCTACCCAGTTCTAGCTGTTTTGCTAACGGAGGGTTCTATTTGTGCAGTGATGTATTGTCATCACAGCATCGTATCTGTCATATGCCCTCAAAGCGAGGCTTCTATAAAATCCTAAAACCCCTCAGTCAGTGTAACATTTATAGTGTTACGCCTTAAAAAACCACACACACATACTATGACACCGCCTTGATTAACAGGACAGAAATAGGACAAGCAAAGATTCAACAGATGCGTTGGGCTATAAAGAGGTGCCTGTCATGCATCAGACCAACAGCCCACCTAGCACAGTAACGTCAGTCCTGTCTACATCAGAAATCCATTTCTCCAAGGTCTCTGGCCCCAAATCTGACATGCTGTAATGAACGATTTCTTGATCATCAAGCCAGGGGCCTTGTACATGGGAAGCATGCCGTTTATCACTAGGCTATGGTCCCAAGACAGGTAGAGCAATGTGTTTTTCATGTCCAGGATGTGAAGCAGGTGGCCTGGTGAGCAAAATGTGTTATATACTACCTTCAATGGGGCATTGGGTGTTAGGACTACTATGCACCAGATCATCAGCTTTTAGGAGAAGTTATTCTAGAAATTGTTACTCACTAGTATAATACAATTATAGAGTTGGAAGGGATCCCAAGGGTCTCCTAGTCCAATTCCCTGCAATGCAGGAAACTCAACTAAAGCATCCATGACAGATGGCCATCCAACCTCTGCTTTAAAATCTCCCAAGAAAGGAGAATCCACAACCTCCCAAGGGAGACCATTCCACTGTCGAACAGCTCTTAGTGTCAGAAAGTTTTCCCTGATGTCCAGTCAGAGTCTCCTTTCTTAGAGCGTGAAGCCATTGCTTTGAGTCCTACCTTGCAGAGCAGGAGAAAACAAGCTTTGGGTTACATTTTAGAAAAGAACCTTCAGGCTATGTTTTGGAAATCCACTTTTTAAGGACTAACGGATGTGGAGTGATGTCAGTATTGTAGTCCTGTGAGATTGCTCTTGTTGTGATCAGTTGGCATGACTATACTTCTATTATGCTGGGACCCGTTTGCTAAATTTCTATTTCTATTAGATGGCATTTCATGACTTGGTCTATATATAAGAGAAGGGACTCTTGATAGGACAGGACATGTGCCCTGCATTATAGAGGACAGTCCTCAGTGAACAGACCTCCCTTGGAAAGTGTTCTCTACTGGAAGAGCTGTCTACTTCAAGTCTTGTTTAAAGAGAGAGAACCATAAGAAGGGTGGACAGTCAGGTCTAATTGGTGTCAGACAAGGAGCAAGTGAATTCCAACTCTGAACCCCAAGTTGGCAAGAAGTCTTCCACCACCACCCCTCAATTCAGAGCTTTTCAGGCTTCCTCCAAAGCAAACCGTGTTCAAGGACAAAGATTTAAAAAGTCCTTCCTACTGCATAGAGGAAGAAATGAAGACATCTCTCGGCTCTTGTGGTCTCTAGCTCGAATAAAAAAACATGTCAGGAGGGAGACTGTGAAGTGAATCCTGATGCCTGTTGACAAGGTGGAGAATCTGGCATCAAGCAACATTACAGTAGCACATCTCTGTGTTCTGAAATGACAGTATCCTCCCCTAGGGGATATCTAAAGTTCTTTCACAACTATAAACCATACTGGCTCAAGGTCTTCTCAGTTCAGTTCTGCTCTCAGGGTGACTCCCCCTTCTTCCCCATCCCTTTGGCAGGAGGGCAATCAAGTTCAGGGTAGGCCGATGTTAGGGTTATGGGATCTACTTTGTCTTTAATACAGCCTCCATCAGATGCAACAACTCAGGAGTAGATGAGTGGGTGGGTGAAGAGACCTACTCTTTACCATTAAAAAACGAGAGTGCCTCTGAGCATATGCTTAACCCAGGAATTTGTTCTCAGTACCAGAACTGAATTCACTAATTTTATAACACACAAGAAAACTAGATAATGACATGTTTCAATTATCTATCCTGAATGTTTCTGTCGGAATGAAAGAAAGGTATCTGAACGGGCCGGATGAGAGAAAATCCTTTTTCCTGGCATGCTGGCTAAGCGGGAAGTGTTTTTGCATATATGCAGCTTAATGAGAGCCTGTAGGTTGTATTTGTTTTATTCAACTGTAATTTTAAATTTCTGACAGTCGCAGCTGTCAGAGAGCAACTGGGGTATGGATTTTTCAGTGCTTTCCAGAGCATTATGTCTCTGCATGTGCAGAACTAAATAGCCACTGTAAAAGCAGACTCCAGCGGAATAATTAAAAGCGATTCATTCAATACTCTCTTAAGCACTAAAATAAGCTCTAACAATTGCCCAATGAATAACCTGCAGTGAAATCTGATAGCCCTGAGGGGGAAAGCGAAGAAGGATTGAAAGCACAGGAGAGCAGCAGTCAGCAAGATGTGGGCTCCGCAGGTACTTAACAAATCAGGTGGGAAAGGGAAGCTTTGAAAAGAAATCAATTGGAGTGAAAAGAATGCATTTATCAATGGTTTGATTAAACAATGCAAACATGTCATGGGGAGGATTGGAAACTTTCCTAATAGCTCAGTGAATCAGCCTGCTATAACCTGTGGTCACCACAACATGCTTCCTACTAAAAGGATGAAGGGAACAAAGATGGAGAGCCCTGCCCCCTCCTGAACCTTGCTTGAGGAAGATAAGGCATAGCGTTTGAAGTTGAGGGTTGATTCCTTTCATTTTTGTGCTCAGGTGTGTAAACTTTCACTTGTAGCAGCCCATGTGGTGGGGCTGCGGAGCCCATGCTGCTGGCACACCTGGCCAGACCAGACCTTGCCGCCAACCTGTCCCAGACCCAGGCAGGCAAGCCTCAGCCCTGGATACCTGAAGGAACCCCTCCACCTCCGTCATTCAGCCCAGACACTGAGATCTAGTTCTGAGGGCCTTCTGGCGGTTCCCTCACTGCGAGGCTACAGGGAACCTGGCAGAGAGCCTTCTCGGTAGTGGTGCCCACCCTGTGGAACACCCTCCCATGTCAAGGAGATAAGTAACTATGCAACCTTTAGAAGACATCTGAAAGCAGCCCTGCATAGGGATGTTCTTAATGTTTGAAGTTTTACAGTGGTACCTCAGGTTACATACGCTTCAAGTTACAGACTCCGTTAACCCAGAAATAGTGCTTCAGGTTAAGAACTTTGCTTCAGGATAAGAACAGAAATCGTGCTCCGGCGGCGCGGCAGCAGCAGGAAGGCCCCATTAGCTAAAGTGGTGCTTCAAGTTAAGAACAGTTTCAGGTTAAGAACGAATTAAGAACTTAACCTGAGGTACCACTGTACTATGTTTCTGTATATGCTGGAACCTGTCCAGAGTGGCTGGGGAAACCTAGCCAGATGGGTGGGGTATAAATAATAAACTTATTTACACACTCTTTTAGATTTGAGTATTTGGAATCAGACAGGTGACTTTGTTCATAATTTGGAAGGTGTAGTCCAGAAAGGATCAGGACAGGTGTGCATTTTCTATCTATTTGTCAGAGGTGGGACCTTGCTTCTAGGTTCAGTTGAAGATAGACAAGGAAGGTGATGATGGGAAAGATCTCTCCCTGAGACCCCAGAGAGCCGTTTTTCTATCAGAGTAGACAACACTGGATTTGATTACAAGAGATACGGATGGCTTCATATGAGGACCTGGTATGTGTTGTTCTGTGTTAAAAGTATGGTGAGAATTGGCTCTGAGAATATAAAGTACTATCCCTCTGTCATTGTTTCCTGAAACATTCTATTCATTTCTGTCTTCTTCTTCCTCTTCTTCTGATTTTTTTTTTTAAATATAGCATTAGTATCTGAGAGAATATTCTAGATTGGATTTTCATTTGTTTTGTGACCTTGGGTGTGCATTACTCTTGCCTTTTCTCACTTTTATGTGCAGCAAATGTTAAATAAATTGAATTTTAATGTTTATCATTGCCTATTAGGAAGATCAGGCCATTAGCTAATGACTACCGTGATGAACGTATTTGGAATAGTAAGCACCTTTTAAAATAAATAGAAAAATAGAAGCATGACTTAGGAATGCCTGATGAGTATGCTGCAAATCCTAAGACAGCTGATTTTGCCTAGATGAGAGTTTAGATTCTGATAGTAACACAGACCTAGCTAGAGAAGAAGAGAATCTGGTTAATTTAATTGGGAATGTCAGTTGTTGTAGGGCTGTGTTTTGCTGCCACACCCCCTTTTAAGAATTTCAGCAACAGAATGATTGATTATTCAGATCTATACTCTGGGAACCAACTTTCTTACAGCTTACCCCATTCAATCTTTTCCCACATAAAAGGAGAAGGCTATGGGTGTCGTGTTCTACAGTGAACAGTAGTTATGCATTTTTAATATGTTGTTATAACAATGAGGCTTCGTGTTTCTGTTTTTAAAAATTAATTCTACATATGCTGCCTTAGACGTACACCACTATGGATTTGTGCGTGTTTTTTAAAGGAAATGAAACAGCCCAGTGATACTGCAGCATCTGCTATTAAGCCAGCTTTTAGGGAAATGCACCCTCGCCAGACTGCTGAAATCTGTAGTCAACCTTTCTTCCTGCATACAGGAATACAGAGTTAGAACTTGGAATTTCAGAAAAGTACTGGAGACCCCTGTCCGGAGCCCTTGCAATGATAACGTCCGGCCTCTTGCACCTTCAAGTGTGAAATGAGAAGCAGTTAGTAGTTAGCCACTAAACTCATCTGCTCGCATGATGTGAGATCCGACCCCTCGCAGAGCAGTCACCACAGGCCCTCTTTGGCTCTACTCAAATTGCATTTAAATCCTTAATAGGCAACATAATTGGAACATAAGGCCTAGATCAGGCCAATGCCCTACTGTCGGCTTCACCCAGCACACAGAGAGGAGACACTGCCAGGACAGACTTATATAGGTCATAGTAATAATAATAGTAATAATTTATTATTCCGGTCAAAGACCACTTCAGAAGCACAACTGAGACTGCTTTCACAAGAGTGAAATAAACGTTTAAAACAATATACAATAACAGCTTATAGATTAAAATTAAAATAGTCGCATGAACACGAAAAGACCTAAGGTTAAACTAACATATAGGTCATAGTCACCATCTTATCAAGCCCCCTGTATGGGGGCTTTTGTTTGTTTTTTAAAGGTGTCCTTTCTCACATGGACAAATTTTAAGCTTTTGTAATTTGCAAGCTTCTGTCGTATAGAAAGTGCTTGTAGTTCATCACAAGTGAAGAAATGTGGCTCATTTCTACCTGCAAAGGTCACAGGTTGAATTAGTTACTGCTGACAGAGGTTGTCTTGTCCCATACATTTGAGTTTACTGTTTAGCAGAGACAGATTCATAGTCAGACACTGGGGACTCTTGAGTTAATTTGTTCCAGGAAGATCAACAATATCTGCACCTTAAACTTCTCAATAAAGTCACAACGATGGCAAATCACTCATTAGCTGCGGTTGCATCCTAACGTCTTCATTCAGGCAAGCATACACGTATGCACATTGCAAATGTCACAACTTACTACAGACCTTCGAGCAGAATGATGATGGTTAGGAGCAGATAAACCCAGTTAGAAAACTTGGCAAGGTTTACATAGGGAGACATTCAGCCACAGGTTGAATGGGGTTGTGGATCTGTAAGCAATGGCTGCAGGGCCCAGCAGCATGGAAGTCCAGAATTGCTTCTGTCACATGGACTGCCTTCCCTGCTGTAAGCAACGCAGGCATTTCAGGGGTGCCTACAAAATAACGTTTTGTTGAAGAACCACGTCTCATCATGCTCTGTGGTCATGCAAAGGATCCTTCAGTACAACTGCTTAAGGTAACATGACTGATTTTCTTTATAGTTTTGCAGCTCCTGTTGCTATATCAGCAACCCCATCCCTCTTTATTCTCATAACTGTTAGGCAATAGGAGGTACTGTAGTCCTCCGGCAAGGCAAACCCTTGGGGTGGTTTGTTCCCTAAGTTTTCATTAGATTTCTATTTCTTTATTATTGCCAGGTTCCTAGGCCAAACCCTTTGACCCTTCTGTGCAGTGCTTCCTGCAGTGAACTTTGGCCCTCCTGTGCAGAACTGCCCCATGTGTACTTTTTGTCACCATATGAACTTTTGCCTTTCCTGTGCGGAAGAGCCACTAAAAATCAAAAGCAACCATTTTACAATCCCAAGTTTTACAATCCAGAACTGAGCACAAAATGGCTGAAAGTCATATTTCTTCACAGTTGGCATGCCTACCACATTAAAGAATATTTATTACTCCCTCTTATATCGCCTTTGCCGTCTTTGCAAAGGAGAAACTGGTCAGTGTCAGACTGCACTCCTCATGGCTTTGATGAATAACGCAAAAAGCTTCAGTCAAAAACACAAAAGCAGGCAATGGAAAGAAATCAAGGCCAGGGATTGCAGGGTAGTCCACATCCTGAAGTGTTTTCTCAAAGCAGCAAGTGCCTAAAGAAAATGGTGACAGTCTATTTGCTCAAGCGTTTAAAGAGTTACTCTGGTGCCTAAGCTACAAAGAAAAGCTCTTCCCTCTTAGCACTTCTGTGCGGGATTTATTCATAAGGTGAATCACACTGGTCCCTTCTGGTTCAAAAATCTGTGAATTATTGATTCCTACATTGTAGGGGTTTGTGTTCAAACGTGTCTGCAACCATTAACATGTGCTTCAATATCACTAAAATATGCAGAAATGTTAGCTGTCATCCAGGAATTGATGAACTGCCGTTTAAGTTAGATCACATCATCTCTTAAGCTGCGAGAAAGCAGCCTGCATGGGGATATTGCTGTTCTGTAAACGTTTGAAAAATCTGGCAAGTCAAGCTCTGGCTGTTCAACTGTAAGGAGTTTAAAGTTAATTCTAAATTAAAATATTGCCATACAGATTAGAACGGGAAAATGCACCGCTGCCAGCTTCTAATACCTTTCCTATGAATGTTGAATAATAATTATTTTATGACGATTGTGTGTTGCAAGTACTTACAAGCAAGGGAAATTAAAACCCATGCATCCACTTTGATGGATTTGGCTATTCATTCCAAGACTAGTTTCCAGAATCTCTGCACTGAGTATTTTCCTTTACTGTAATCAATATTTCACTTCCCTTTCTTATTCTCGTATCTTAAGTTAAATATTACATTCTGGGAGCTTTGTTTGCAAAAGGGCTGATATTTATTGTGCTTGTGAAAGTCACATTTCCATGATGCACACAAAACAAACTATACAATATTTCAGTATAGATTTTTCTTGTCAAAACAGTTACTGCCTCATTGCCAATTGCAAGAGCAATTAGGCATCAACTAATAGTTTTGTGTGTTAGATTTTATTCTGACCTGTTTTAAAAGTGCTTATCACATTAAATAGCTTCCTTCAATCAGAAATGTCTAAATTCATTCCACAATTTATAAGTCCGGGCAAGAAATTTCTAATCCTTTCATCTTGGAGTGGGTTTCTTCATTTTTAGGTATATGTGTTTGTGAAAAGTCAAACCTGTAGTCAACCACAGTGTACAGCATTGGTATACCTGAAGACCAGAGATTCATCTGAAACTGGTACTTTTATTGCTTGGCCAGGGTGTCTTAAGAACATGAGGATAGGCTGCTGAATCAGGCCAGTGGCCCAACTAGTCCATCATCCTGTTCTCACAGTGGCCAACCAGATGCCTGTTGGAAACCAGTGAGCAGAACATGAGCATTCCCATCAACTGGTATTTGGAAGCATAACCTTGTGGGGAACTTGTGCACTCCAGATGTTATTGAACTACAACTCCCACCATCCATTGGCCACCCTTGGTGGGGCTGATGGGAGTTGGGGTTCCTCAACATCTGGAGGTTCCCTGCCCCAAGTTTTTTGTTTTTTTAAAAAATAAGGTTAAGTGTGCATTCAATTCCCGGTTTCTTAATCATCTAAACAGAAAACCAGCTGAGCTTCCCTGAGAGCAATCCCTGTTTTGGAAGGCATTCTTTGGTATTTTCTTCTTACCTCTTTGTTCCTTGATCAGATGACAAGTTTGCTAACAATGCAGAAGTGCAGACATGGTTGGAAACCAATATAACATGGGTGCTTGCAAATATATACTTTTAAAGCCTCCCAAAGCTGTTTTTTATTCTATCAAACCTTGGGTTGTTTCCAACTAAATCTTTTTCTGCTCACTGAATGCCTCCTGCAGAACTTCCCTTTATTCCTCTCCCTGCAACCCCATGCAGCACACCAAAATCTGTTCCTGGAGGTTGGGGAAACAGCAATCGTTTTCAGTTTAAATGTATCCTACATAAAGAAGGCTGATCGTCGAAGAATTGATGCTTTTGAATTATGGTGTTGGAGGAGACTCTTGAGAGTCCCATGGACTGCAAGAAGATCAAACCTATCCATCCTGAAGGAAATCAGCCCTGAGTGCTCACTGGAAGGACAGATTGTGAAGCTGAGGCTCCAGTACTTTGGCCACCTCATGAGAAGAGAAGACTCCCTGGAAAAGACCCTGATGTTGGGAAAGATTGAGGGTACAAGGAGAAGGGGATGACAGAGGAGGACGAGATGGTTGGACAGTGTTCTCGAAGCTACAAAAATGAGTCTGACCAAACTGCGGGAGGCAGTGGAAGACAGGAGTGCCTGGCGTGCTCTGGTCCATAGGGTCACGAAGAGTCGGACACGACTAAACAACTGAATAACAACACAGGAAGGGGAAATTTCTTTTTAGCTTGCTGACGCACATGCGTGCACACACACAAACACACTATATCTACAGTATAGCTATATCTATATGTAGAATTAAAAGATTTTGATTCTTGACATTAGCCTGGAAGTGCTCCTGGCAATGAAGCTGTCTTGCAGGCTCTGCTCCTTCCTGGCCTTGCGCTTAACAAAGCACTTGCTTCTTGCCAGCATTGTGCCAACAGGCACTGCTATTGCTGCCAGGGTCTAGCAGCCTTTTTTTGAAGCAGGTGAGAGCTAAAGGAATATCGGCACCTGTACATTTAGGGGCGTCCTGGGCATGGTCAGATACTAATTCATTTCTACCCTGTTCCCTTCCTTCAGGGTGCATGATAAACAGGGACAGTTGCGGCATGCACCATTTCCTAAATTCTGTCTCTCCAACATAGTCTGAGCATGACATGCTTTGAGCGTGACAAAGAGAATGAATGAATATCAAATTTGTTTTTGTTTACGTGCACCTCCAAGTGCCCTGTATGTTATCAGCACAGACTGGAAAAAATAACAACAGCAAACTCCTGGAAGCAGGATAATCATAGGCACACTATTCCACTCTCTGCACGAAGTTGCACACAGATAATCCAACTACAAAAGGCCTTTCATTTGACCAGGATCTACTCTTAAGCACTTTCACCTAGTAGTTCATTGTATGGCTCCATAGACTCCTGTTGTTATAGGCTGCATGCATGCATGCAGTAGTGTACAACATGTACAACACTTCCATTATGTGCACATATTTTCAATTTCAAGATTGCAACAAGATCAAGGAGCGGGAGCGGGGCAGTGAGATGCATGTTTAAGGTGTTCACTTTGATAACTCTGGGGGCAAGGAGATGTCGATATATTTCTTAGCAGCAAGCAATCTAATAAGCTTTGATTACTGATTTTCAAACTTGCCTGATATACCATTATATTAAAAGAATACAAGTCTGAAGCTGTAGACCCATTCCCTTTATAATGAAACTTCTTTTTTTTAAAAAAAACCATCATTTCTTATTTAACTGCTGTGGAAAAACAAATAAGCAATGAGCACTTACATTATCTTGCCTTATCTATCATGTTTCCTTTTGTACAGTGAGCTTTATTTCAAAATAATCTGTGTTGAATCAGGGTGGTGTTAAGAAAACTATACAGTAAGTATTATTCTGGGAAGCTGGGGCAGATTATACCAAAGCTACAGCCATGGGGTATGGGATGGGTCAGTGTTTCATCTATCCATGGGAATGTCTGAGAGTAACCAGTGGAGATTGCTGTGGCTGAAGAACTCACCTTGAAAATAATAGCAACTTGCCAACTATCTGGCAAGGGGACGAGAACCTCAGTTTATGCAATGCACTTCTCTGTGTTACACCAGAAACATTCCACAACTTCTCTGTTTGAAATCCTTCTGTTAAGAAGAATATTTGCTCAGGCTCTGTAAAAACCACATTTTACAAAAATGCCCCTCTGCTATTTTACACGGTATAGTATATTTGAGGTGTCACTTGGGATAATGGCACAGAGCAGGTTGAAATTTAATGAACTGGAGTGCCTCAGTTACTGAGACCCTTGGAACAGAGGGTCTGATCCAGCAGAAAATACCTAAAGTGGTTTGAACAGCAGATAGTAGTTGACATTCAGGGCATGGTATAAATTTCTTCTATTTGTTCAGGCTTTAGTCTGTGGTCTGCGTACCAAGCCTTTTATTTTATTTTTTAAGGGTACAGGCTTATACTCGGCCTTTGTAAATAAAGTTATGTTTGATTTCTCTTCCCCCGGCTGCCCTCAGTACATGTGCTTTGTGGCTGATGTGCTTTGTAAAACTTTGAGTGAATTAATCTTGGCACATATGTCTGGAGAAGAAAACCAACCACCAAACCTGGAAAGCACCACTGGCAGAAGAAAAAAAGGAAGAAACTCCACATGTGTGTAGGAAGGTGTGGTTTTTTTCGTGCCTAACACGTTTCAGGAAAATAATAATAATAATAATAATAATAAGTTTTATTTATATCCCGCCCTCCCCAGCCGAAGCCGGGCTCAGGGCGGCTAACAACAGTAAAACAGTACAAAAGTACAACATAAACAACATTCTAAAATCATTCATTATAAAAATTAATTAATTCAAGCCACTAGCAACCATTGGGCCAGAGCTCTGCGAAGATTGCCGAGGGAGGGAGTCAGGCTGTGCCCTGGCCAAAGGCCTGGTGGAACAGCTCTGTCTTGCAGGCCCTGCGGAAGGATGTCAAGTCCCGCAGGGCCCTGGTCTCTTGTGACAGAGTGTTCCACCAGATCGGAGCCACAGCCGAAAAAGCCCTGGCTCTAGTTGAGGCCAGCCTAACTTCTCTGTGGCCTGGGACCTTCAAGATGTTTTTATTTGAAGACCGTAGGTTTCTCTGTGGGGCATACCAGGAGAGGCGGTCCCGTAGGTACGAGGGTCCTAGGCCATATAGGGCTTTAAAGGTTAAAACCAGCACCTTAAACCTGATCCTGTACTCCACCGGGAGCCAGTGCAGCTGGTATAGCACCGGGTGAATGTGATCTCGCAGCGAAGACCTCGTAAGGAGTCTCGCTGCAGCATTCTGCACCCGCTGGAGTTTCTGGGTCAGTCTCAAGGGCAGCCCCACGTAGAGCGAGTTACAATAATCCAGTCTGGAGGTGACCGTCGCGTGGATCACAGTGGCTAGGTCAGGGCGAGAGAGGTAAGGAGCCAACTGCTTAGCTTGGCGGAGATGGAAAAATGCCGCCTTTGTTATAGCTGCAATCTGCGCCTCCATGGAAAGGGAGGTGTCGAAGATTACACCCAAACTCTTAACGGACGGTGCTGGCACTAATTGCGCCCCCGCAAGAGATGGGAGTTGCCCCCCCAATCCCATATCGCCCCGTCCCAGCCACAGGACCTCTGTCTTCGAAGGATTTAGCTTCAACCGGCTCCCACGTAACCATCCAGCCACAGCTTCCAAACATCTGGTCAGTGTGTCTGGGGCCGAGTCAGGATGGCCGTCCATCAACAGATAGAGTTGGGTGTCATCGGCATACTGATGGCAGCCCAGCCCAAAACTCCGGACAAGCTGGGCGAGGGGGCGCATAAAGATGTTGAAAAGCATCGGGGAGAGTATCGCGCCCTGAGGTACTCCACACACCAAGGAGTGGCGCGATGACAATTCCCCCCCAAGCGCCACCCTCTGTCCCCGACCAGAGAGAAACGAGCGCAGCCATTGAAGGACTGTGCCCTGGATCCCCACGTCGGCAAGGCGGTGGTCCAAAAGTTCGTGATCGACCATGTCGAAAGCTGCTGACAGATCTAAAAGAATCAGCAGCCCTGACCCGCCTCGATCCAGCTGTCTACGAAGATCATCTGTTAGGGCGACCAGAGCCGTCTCGGTCCCATGACCAGCGCGGAAGCCGGACTGGAATGGGTCCAGAGCCGATGTTTCATCCAGAAACCCACCAAGCTGTTCAGCAACCGCTCTCTCAATCACCTTACCCAGGAACGGAAGATTCGAAACCGGGCGGTAATTGGATAGATCTAAAGGATCTAATGATGTTTTCTTTAAGAGCGGGCGCACCACTGCCTCCTTCAGTTCCCCTGGGAATGTCCCCGTGCCAAGGGACAAATTGATGATATTCCCCAGGAGGGCCCGCACCTCGTCTGGACACGCTCTAATCAGCCAAGACGGGCACGGGTCGAGAGGACAAGTGGTGGGCTTTCCAGCTCGGAGGGGTCTGTCCACATCGGCTGGGGATATCTGGTCGAAGTGGTCCAATACTGGACCCGAGGACAGTCGAGGGGCCTCCAGTTCCTTTATTGTATCCAAATTGGCAGGGAGGTCATGGCGGAGCGACAAGACCTTCTCCGTAAAAAAGCTCGCAAATGCCTCACAGCCGTGTGTCAATTTGTTATTTAAATTTGGCTGTCCCTCAAGGGACGTTAAAGACCTGATTATGCTAAATAATTGCGCTGGGCGAGAGCTAGCAGATGCAATGGAGGCCGAGAAGTATGACTTCTTAGCAGCCTTCACCGCCATCTCGTAGGTTTTCATAAAAGCCCTATAAGATGTTCTTGAGGCTCCGTCACGGGCACCCCGCCATACTCGCTCTAGCCGTCTGAGGTCCCGCTTCATTTTCCGAAGCTCCTCGGTAAACCAGGGAGCCCGGTTTCTGCGGGGTCGCAGAGGGCGCTTAGGTGCGATCTCATCGATGGCTGCCAGGAGCTGGGCATTCCAGCCCTCAACAAGCTCAGTCAATGAGTCGCCAGGGGGAGCAAGGTCCCGCAAGGCTTGGCGGAATCTCTCGGGGTCCATCAGCCTCTGCGGGCGAGCCCAAATTGGCTCGCCACCTAAGCAGGGTGGGGGTGGAAAGTCAATCCTGGCTTTCAGAGCGTAGTGATCAGACCATGGCACCTTCGTCGAAGGAGACATGATCACATCTATACCGACGCCAAAGATCAAATCCAGCGTGTGGCCTGCTTGATGTGTGGGGCCCGAAACAAACTGGGAGAGCCCTAGTGTCGCCATGGAAGACACCAGGTCCAGAGCCTGTGAGGAGGGAGTGGCATCGGCATGGATGTTGAAGTCCCCCAATACCAATAGGTTAGGGAACTCCAAGGCCCAGCCGGCCACCGCCTCCAGCAGGCCTGACAGGGTGGCTGCTGGTGCGCTAGGTGGCCGGTACACCAGCCAGACAGCCAAGCTCTCCTCGGAGCCCCACACTAGGCCAACACATTCAATGCCGGGGATCGATGGCGATGGTAGAGCCCTGAAAGGACAATCTTTCCGGATTAATAATGCCACCCCTCCCCCCCGGCCCACAGTCCGCGACTGGTGGAGGACAGAGAAACCCGGGGGCGCCATCTCTCGTAAGGTAACTGTTGCCCCTTCACGCACCCAGGTCTCCGTCACACAAGCCAGGTCGACCCCCTGCGAGATAAAGAAATCTCGCAGGGTGGCGGTTTTATTGCCTATAGACCTGGCATTGCACAGCACCAGTGACGGAGGTGAGTAATCCTTGCTCACCCTACCCTCGTCCCTCGGGATGGGGCGCAGATTGGAAAGGGTACGAGCGTATCCATATCTCGATCCCCTTCGCCTGTAACATCTGCCTCCACCGCCATACCTCCCTCGCCCCTCCACGGTAGCAATCTCAGGCCTCATAGTGGCCTCCATTGATAGCAATTAATATTATTCTTTCGCAGCCTAGAACAATAAAACCTTAAAGCAGTAAAAACAAAAACAAAAACAACCCAGAAAACAATAAAACAATACAAACAAAAACTACAAAAATTACAAATTCATCAAAATCTAACAAATTCCCCAGCCCACCCAAACATCCATCCCACCCCATATATAGAATCGAAAAGGAAAGGAAATATTAAAAAACAAAAACAAAACAAAACATGTTAAAAAGGGCTCTGCACTCCTCCGGGTCCTCCTGGGCAGTAGCAGCATCAATGGCAACAACCATCCTTGTGAGGCCCCACCCTGGGCCAGATAGTAAGTGGCAAGAGCAGTCCTTGTGAGGCCCCAGGCCCCGCCCCAAGCCAGATGGTAAGTGGCAAGAGCAGGGCCCTCAGGCACTCACCACAGGGGAGTCTTCCTGGGCAGCAGAGCAGTCCTTGTGAGGCCCCAGGCCCCGCCCCAAGCCAGTTGGTAAGTGGCAAGAGCAGGGCCCTCAGGCACTCACCACAGGGGAGTCTTCCTGGGCAGCAGAGCAGTCCTTGTGAGGCCCCAGGCCCCGCCCCAAGCCAGATGGTAAGTGGCAAGAGCAGGGCCCTCAGGCACTCACCACAGGGGAGTCTTCCTGGGCAGCAGAGCAGTCCTTGTGAGGCCCCAGGCCCCGCCCCAAGCCAGATGGTAAGTGGCAAGAGCAGGGCCCTCAGGCACTCACCACAGGGGAGTCTTCCTGGGCAGCAGAGCAGTCCTTGTGAGGCCCCAGGCCCCGCCCCAAGCCAGATGGTAAGTGGCAAGAGCAGGGCCCTCAGGCACTCACCACAGGGGAGTCTTCCTGGGCAGCAGAGCAGTCCTTGTGAGGCCCCAGGCCCCGCCCCAAGCCAGTTGGTAAGTGGCAAGAGCAGGGCCCTCAGGCACTCACCACAGGGGAGTCTTCCTGGGCAGCAGAGCAGTCCTTGTGAGGCCCCAGGCCCCGCCCCAAGCCAGATGGTAAGTGGCAAGAGCAGGGCCCTCAGGCACTCACCACAGGGGAGTCTTCCTGGGCAGCAGAGCAGTCCTTGTGAGGCCCCAGGCCCCGCCCCAAGCCAGTTGGTAAGTGGCAAGAGCAGGGCCCTCAGGCACTCACCACAGGGGAGTCTTCCTGGGCAGCAGAGCAGTCCTTGTGAGGCCCCAGGCCCCGCCCCAAGCCAGTTGGTAAGTGGCAAGAGCAGGGCCCTCAGGCACTCACCACAGGGGAGTCTTCCTGGGCAGCAGAGCAGTCCTTGTGAGGCCCCAGGCCCCGCCCCAAGCCAATTGGTAAGTGGCAAGAGCAGGGCCCTCAGGCACTCACCACAGGGGAGTCTTCCTGGGCAGCAGAGCAGTCCTTGTGAGGCCCCAGGCCCCGCCCCAAGCCAGATGGTAAGTGGCAAGAGCAGGGCCCTCAGGCACTCACCACAGGGGAGTCTTCCTGGGCAGCAGAGCAGTCCTTGTGAGGCCCCAGGCCCCGCCCCAAGCCAATTGGTAAGTGGCAAGAGCAGGGCCCTCAGGCACTCAACAAAGGGCCCTCAGGCACTTTGTTGGGGGCACATTTTGAATAGCAATTCTCATCTACTGCAGAAGATGCTATACTCCTGGGGTTTCTTCCTATTTTCCCTTAAAATCTAGAGAGAGAAAAAGTGGAAGGAAAACCCATGGACCCATGAGGGCCCTGTGTTGCTTTGGAGTCACAAACCAGGTGATGCGTCAACTGATAAGATACTGGGCAATTTGCAGTGGAACTGTTCATGCTTTGGCTCAGGGACAAGGAATCTGTGGCCCTCCAGAGGTTGTTGGAGCAGAATTTCTATCGTCCCTGACCATTGGCAATGATGGGTGGGAGCTGATGGGAGCTGGAGTCTAGCAACCTCCAGAGGAGCAGAGGTTCCCCACCTGTACTTTAATCACTCAATTGCCCTGCTCCAAAGTAGATATACAAATGATACAATATACAATTTTTTTTGGGGGGGGGGATAGTTGAAGAAAGTGGAAACATTGATTCAAGGTCTGTTGTGAGGTCTGCGAAAACAAGCCAAAGCAGCTTGCATAAATCCTAGCAAATCAATTCCTTAGCAGCTCTAAAACTATCCTCACAAAAAATTGTGCTTTAACGAAAGTCAGGATAGTTGCAGACCTTTCAAAGCTGGATGTCTTCAAATGGAAACAGGGAAGAAACACAAGGCTTCCTTAACATAGTCAAGGAACCTCTACCCTAGAGATGCCCTAGTTCATACTGAGATAAAAACAAGTCTGAGCTCATTAATTTAGGTTGCCAGTGACATGTCTTTTGAAATCTTGTTTTCAACAAGGTTCTTACCTCTAAGAAAAATAAAAGAAATATGCCAAATAATGACAGCACTCTGCCTTTGTATTAACTAATTTATTTGCCTACACTCTTATAATATGTCAAGTTTTTCTGACTTTCAAACTAAAGAAAGTGGGACTACAAGGCACTGAAGCTCAAAGTCACAAGTGATCAATGCCTGCCAGGGAAAACTTTCACCCATGGGCTAGGGAAAAGTGAAGCAGATAGTCTTTGGGGCAGAAGGAGATAGAGACTCAGAATATAAACCAATCTGGTAAGTGGGGCTCAATCTAATACCGGCAAGTACCAGTTGCACAATTACAGTTGATTGTGACTTCCCGGGTAACAAACCCGTTTGTGCAAAATATTGAAATTGACAGGGAAAATGCACTGGAAAGGGTGGGATGTCATGTAACCTCCCTGCAAACAGACAGAATGAATGCTCATTAAATAGCCAACATTGTCTAATCTTCCTACAAACAAATCTGGATGAATGCTCAACAAGCAAGTCATCTGGAAGCAGCTTTGGTAATAGATAACCTGTATTCCTTAAAAACTGCTGGTGCAAATGTGCCTAATTAAGGAGTTTTCTGTAGAAGCACTGAAAAGGATGAACTTCAGAAGTAGTACAGTGGTACCTCAGGTTACAGACGCTTCAGGTTACAGACTCCGCTAACCCAGAAATAGTACCTTGGGTTAAGAACTTTGCTTCAGGATGAGAACAGAAATTGCGTAGCGGCAGCAGGAGGCCCCATTAGCTAAAATGGTACCTCAGGTTAAGAACAGTTTCAGGTTAAGAACGGACCTTCAGAACGAATTAAGTTCTTAACCCGAGGTACCACTGTATATTAGTTATTGGAATTAGTGAGTGAAATATTAACAGTTGTGCACAAGTGTGTGTGTCTGTGTGTGTTGTCTATTTCAGCTTTTGAGGACAGGGAATAGGGAGAAAGTTTTAGTGGCAATCAAAAGTCATGTTATTTTGCATTAATAGGTCTGATATCTCAAACTGCACTTTTCCTTTCAATAAGCATGGAGACTCCACATTCTTCAGAAGCCAAGGAAGTCCATAATCCTGGCTCAGGTGTGCGCCCCTTGTCTGTTTTGCTTTTATACATCTGTCCCCCTTCACACATTGACCTCAAGGGTATATCTCTTATGCCTTGTCCTTATTATGTACCTATTAGTTTGTGTACCTTATTTTGCCTTATAGTCTATATTTATTCTTTCACTGACAGCTCTCGGTATATTCACACATTACACTTAAAAAACCCCCCACCAACCCCCAAACAGGCTTCTTGTGTTTTGAGTAAATTTGTGAGGTGTTGATTAAAATAAAATGCTTGATCGTCTGCCTGGAGCTATGTGGTGCTAACTTGTGCTGTTGTGTTGTTTCTCTTGTGATTATAAGTGTTTCTTAAAGTTGCAGCTGCTAAGATGATTTTAATAGGAGTGTTTTTCCCATTGTTTCTAGCCCTCGTGTGGTCACAAAGCAAAATTTTGGAGCAATGACTGCAGTGTAGGCACAAGGGCTTAAATCTGCCCTGAACCAAATTAGGGCTTATATGTACCTTAAAATGCGGCACCCGTGTGGTTAGTAAAACTGGGTTCCTTCCGCCAGCATTCAGGGCTGCACATTATATTCTGGCAACTGATTTAGGACCATGCATGTGAGGCAGTTTTGATAACATAAATCCTCTGTTTTGGGAAGGAGGAACAAATCCACACACACAAACGAAAACACCCTTCAGCAGGCAAAATATGCTGTTAAAGTTGACAGTGCCAAACATCTGGCGGGTTGGTTTTTATAAAGATCTTTGGGTTAAGTCCCGTGTCTGTGCAAATGTAGAAGGCCCCTTTTCCGTGTAGCAAGTTGTCTAGTACTAAATGTCCTACCCCAGGGGTGATGATTTTTTTCTCTTCATTAAAGCTCTAGATGGTCTTCCTCAAATTACATTATTATTTTCTGGGCTGTTTGCCCAGAAGTTGTCATTCATAGCAACTTGCTCCACAGCTTAAATGACAGCTTGCCACAAAGCAATATTGCCACATTGGGAAGGAAAAGAAAACAGGGTTTTGTTTTTTAACTCAGAAAGGATACACCGTTGCTTTATGGACATCCAAGGAACCAGAATTTGCCTTACCACAAACACTATACAGTACTCATATAAAAATGTGCTATACTCTCGTAGAAATGTGCTGTTCTCACGCAAAAATGAGCAACATAACAGAACAATGATCTAAAACAAGGAATTTCAAGTAACAGAAGTTTTCCAGTAAAGAGAAAAAGCTAGAATACCCAACTGCTTATAAACACATTTTCTTCCAGCAAGTTCTCCACTCACCCATCCCCCATGCATTGGGAATGTAGATGTTCATACAACCATCAGACCAAGACTACGTCTCACAATGCTTTTGGGATATTATTAATATTATTAATATATTTATGTAGCATTGAGTTCCAAAATAGTCTTCTAAGTGGTTTTTTAAAAAGGTAAAGGACCCCTGACAGTTAAGTCCAGTTGCGGACGACTCTGGGGTTGCGGCACTTATTTCGCTTTACTGGCCGAGGGAGCCAACGTTTGTCCACAGACAGTTTTTTGGGGGTCATATGGCCAGCATGACTAAGCCGCTTCTGGCAAACCAGAGCAGCGCACGGAAACGCCGTTTACCTTCCCGCCGGAGCAGCACCTATTTATCTGCTTGCACTTTGACGTGCTTTTGAACTGCTAGGTTGGCAGGAGCTGGGACCGAGCAACGGGAGCTCACCGCATCGCGGGAATTCAAACCGCCAACCTTCTGATCGGCAAGCCCAAGTTTCAGTGGTTTACATCACAGCGCCACCCGTGTCCCTTCTTAGTGGTTTACAAACATTGAATATAAACCCCCACGCTTGAAATCCAGTAGACCTGCGTTTATGTGCATTTAACTTGTGCGCATTCAGGTTTACGTGCTTGACAATTAAAAAGAAAAGCTAAAGGGCTGTCACATGGAGGATGGAGCAAGCTTGTTTTCTCCTGCTCTGGAAGGTAGGTCCCGAACCAATGGTTTCAAGTTACAAGAAAGGAAATTCTGAGATCAGGAAGAACTTTCTGACATTGAGAGCTGTTCAACAGTGGAACAGACTCCCACAAGAGGTTGTGGACTCTCCTTCCTTGTAGGTTTTAAAGCAGAGGTTGAGTGGCCGTCTGTCATAGGTGCTTTAGTTGAGATTCCTGCACTGCAGAGGGTTGAACTAGGATACCCTTTGTGGGGTCCATTCCAACTCTACAATTCTATGAGGGTTCTGTACTTGGTGGGATCTTTGAACAGGGCTGTTCTTATTGTTTAGTTTAGTGTCGCCTACATTGTCTGCCATCAGCTGTCCAGAGCTCCAGGCAGGCAACTTTCCTAGCCCAACCTCAAGATGGAGGGATTGAACCTGGGTCTTTCCAATGCCACTTAAGGCATTTCTAAAGCACCATATAAGAATGTTAAGTTTTGCTATTCCTGCAAGTCCTGACTGGCTGCATCAATATGGAGCTACCACCACCCCCGTCCCTAAAAGCAAATGCCTTCCTGGTGAAGTAAGTTTGTTTGATTGGAAACAGGGCTGCATACTTAACTACATGGCTGTGGATTTTTCTGGGCCAAGTAATGTGTCAGAAGCTAGTGGAGCATGGTAAGTTAATTACTTGTGTGCACAGTGAGAGGCAACAACAAACAGCAAGGCACCAGTGATAGGAAGAATGAGACTTCATTTCAGTCACCAGAGATTGGGTTGTTAATGAATCCACTCAGTCAGCTGGGAATTGGTAATGCAGATAAGGCCAGGTATGGCTGTGTACTGATATGAAGATTAGCCTCTCAACCAAAACACTGCTGTAGCTTTCTGTTCTTTCTTCTTCTTCTTCTTCTTCTTCTTCTTCTTCTTCTTCTTCTTCTTCTTTAAGTAAAGGCTTCCTAACAACAAATGAAAGCTGTGTTTCTCTTGCTTCTCAAAGAGCCCTGATGTGTAGGGGCGGTTTTTTGTTTTTAGAAAGAGGTTGAATCATTATGTCTGTCTGAAGGAAACATGATGGCAAAGGCAATCTTCTAATGTGTCCCGCAAACACCCTGTAAATCTAATAGGTTTAACTAAGTAGCCAGCAGAGCGTGGACTTGTACGGCTTGCTGGGAACACACTGAGCATAAGTCATAGGAGCAGCTTGCGTGAGGCTGGCAGCCAATTTTGTAGGCGCCGGAGCTGCCCAGGTCATTGATATTGTGCCAGAGGATGTATCCTTGGCGGCGAGACAGGAATTAGCCGAGGGATGCTGCCAGGCCTCTCCTGCTGTAGACCTGCGCTTCTCTGCAGCTGCACACCAAATGAGGAGGTGGAAGAAGTCAGGCAGCGCTCCTGGTGACTAAGGAAAGCCTTGGTCATGAGTTTCCCCGTTCCTGCTCTGTGCCACTGCTAGACTGGCCCTCCAGGACCCATCCATGTATGCCACCACTTCTGTGGCTGGTACCCTTTGTGGTGAACGTGCTGCAGATAAGCCACTAGAAGATAACCTGAGCTTATTAGCTTTATGCTGTGGGGCTGGATGTTCCTTGGTTCCTCAGTGGTTCCTTGGTTATAGCTGGTATGAAGAGAAGGTAGTAGAGTTTCAGTTGTTTGCAGATTTGGGGAGAACCATGTAAGAATCTCCAGCGTGGGGGAACCTACATTGTAGTCTTAAAGGAACTAGAATAGGTTGGTATTTGAATTAGCCAAATCCAAGCATTGTGTGCGTGTCCCTTCAAAAGGTCACAGCCAGGCATACATATGGAAAGATACTGACCTACATTTATTATGGCAGCCATTTCTTCATGCACCCCCCTCCTCACCAGTTCCCTCCCTACTCACTGTGCTATTTTTAGAATCCACTTTACCCACCATGGAAGAGGAGAATCTCAAACAAGCTAATTAGAAAAGGGAAGCAAGAGCTCCAGTACAGTTTTAATGTCAGCAGCAGGGCTCTGGATTGGAGAGAGAGAGAAAGAGAGAGAGAGAAGTCAGCTTGTTGCAGAGAACACTTCGATTTACTACTCTGACCTTAAAGACTCCCTCTGTGTTTGACTTTGATTTGCCCTTCTGTTAAAGTGATTTTGGAACACTTGCGTCTGAGATGGAGGAGCCTTTCAGAATCCAGAGAGGAGTCTGCAAATAAGTAATATTATCTGGTTTGTTTGTATGTTTGTTTGTTTAAACTCACCCTATTTTGGGAGGTGCCAGTTTAAGAAAATGGGGGGGGGGACTATCCGTGTATAAGACGAGCCCAGATTTTGAACATCATTTTAGAGTAGGGGTGCCCAAACATTTTTCAAAGAGGGCCAGATTTGATGGAAGTGAACATGCATGAGGGCCGACCAAAGTTGAGCTTTTTTTTAGGATTGAAGAGCTTTTGGGGGGATGTCCCCCCCCCCAGGTTTATTGACCCTTTTAAAGGATTTGACAGCAATAAATGAATGAACTGCCACAGGAGCCTGATAAAACTGGCCGGAGGGCCGAATTGGGCCCCAAAGCAGACTTTGAATATGCCTGCCTTAAGAACTAGCACAAAATAACCCATATATAAAACACAGTACTTGTTGCTTCTTGTTACACACACACATACACACACACACACACACACACACACACAACACGGTACTTGTTGGTTCTAGCTCCTGAAAGCTCTATCTTAAAAGACCTCCAACCCCTTTGCCACCATCTATTTCCCGAATTCTTCCGTTGTCCCCCTGTTGTTGTCTTTTTATAATATAGCATTCATCAAGAATACAAACAACAAGTAATGGATACCGGTCACCAGCTACAAAGCGAAATGAGGTGGAAAATAATAGCAGCATGCTAAAATTGTACTTTGGCTTCAGGATCAGTGCTACAAACTTTTCTGTTTGTTTGTTTTTTGGAGGGGGGAGGAAAGCTGCACCCTACTTTGCTAAATTCCGACTTATCCTCGTGAGGGAGGTTATAATCCCACCGACACCAGCCCCATATTTTTTCCACCTCTCTGACTTCCTCCTCTCTCATATCTATATCATCGGGGGAGGCAGCCTCGCCTGCACAATAAGCGATAAAAAGAAGGGTGCTGCTGCTGCTGGGCTTTTCTTCGGGGGCTTTCTGCTGAGGGGCGGGGCGGGCGAGGCGGAGAGCGCTCTGCACATGCTCAGGAGACCCCTTAGCCCACAATAAACACCCTCCCCCCGGACCCTGAGGAGGCAGCCCAGCCTCTCTTGGCGGCTCCCCACCTGCGCCGCTCCCGGACGAGGCTCCGCCGTTCTCCTCCACGGGCATCGCACCGGCGCTTCCGACTCGCGCCGGGTTTCGAACGCCTTGCGGCGCTTCCGGCGGAGTGGGCGGGGGAGGGGGAAAACCGCGCGCTTTCCAAATATCGCAAGATAAAAGCGGCGGCTTCGCGTGAAACTGCGGAGACAACAAATCCCTAGACTGGTGGCCGGCGGCAGCTACACGGGCCACACGACGAGGTCTGGCGGGCCGGATTTGGCCCGCGGGCCTTGTGTTTGACCCCCATAGTCTTATACAAGAAGGTTTCTCTAAGTTGCAAGCTACTCTGGAAAACTCTGGTTCTTTTTCCAGTAAAATAGATCAAGGGGGAAAACTTAAAATCCATCAGATTTGGTAATGTGAAAAAAAGAGGGAGTTCATATTATTTTATTGCCATCAATTTATTAATCGCCTTCTAAACAACCGCCTCAAGGCGATGTTCACTGAAGAGGATTAAAAACAGATAAAAAAGCACATACATTTAAAATGAAACTAAAACCATTAAAAGTGGACACTCATAAATAAAAACAATTTCTAAACCCATTATAGATGCAGATTCTATGCTGAAAAGGCTTGTTGAAAAGGAAGGTCTTTAATATGCACCAAAGAGACAGCAGAGGGGATGCCTGTCTTGATCATAGAATCATAGAATCATAGAGTTGGAAGAGACCACTAGGGCCATCGAGTCCAACCCCCTGCCAAGCAGGAAACACCATCAGAGCACTCCTGACATATGGTTGTCAAGCCTCTGCTTAAAGACCTCCAAAGGAGGAGACTCCACCACACTCCTTGGCAGCAAATTCCACTGTCGAACAGCTCTTACTGTCAGGAAGTTCTTCCTAATGTTTAGGTGGAATCTTCTTTCTTGTAGTTTGGATCCATTGCTCCGTGTCCGCTTCTCTGGAGCAGCAGAAAACAACCTTTCTTCCTCCTCTATGTGACATCCTTTTATATATTTGAACATGGCTATCATATCACCCCTTAACCTCCTCTTCTCCAGGCTAAACATGCCCAGCTCCCTTAGCCGTTCCTCATAAGGCATCGTTTCCAGGCCTTTGACCATTTTGGTTGCCCTCCTCTGGACACGTTCCAGTTTGTCAGTGTCCTTCTTGAATTGTGGTGCCCAGAACTGGACACAGTACTCCAGGTGTGGTCTGACCAGAGCAGAATACAGTGTCACTATTACTTCCCTTGATCTAGATGCTATACTCCTATTGATGCAGCCCAGAATTGCATTGGCTTTTTTAGCTGCCGCGTCACACTGTTGGCTCATGTCAAGTTTGTGGTCAACCAAGACTCCTAGATCCTTTTCACATGTACTGCTCTCAAGCCAGGTGTCACCCATCTTGTATTTGTGCCTCTCATTTTTTTTGCCCAAGTGCAATACTTTACATTTCTCCCTGTTAAAGTTCATCTTGTTTGTTTTGGCCCAGTTCTCTAATCTGTCAAGGTCGTTTTGAAGTGTGATCCTGTCCTCTGGGGTGTTAGCCACCCCTCTCAGTTTGGTGTCATCTGCAAATTTGATCAGGATGCCCTTGAGTCTAACAGGAAGGAGTTCCAGAGAGTATGTGCTTGTCTCCCTGAAGGCCTGAGTCCACTACACTGTACGGAATGGACCACTGTACGGAACGGACGTCCTCTTCATAAAATGAAAAAAGGATAAAACTTTTCAGAGAGAGAAACCTTTTTTGTCTCCATCCATCCGCATGGTGGCGCCCAACATATTGCTCCCAATATCTTGAGAGTTAAAGCGGGCGGGGAAATAGGTTTAAAATTATGCTAAGAGTGACCACATTAGGTATTGCCACTGTTGCATCTACTGCGGACCTTAAAGGAGTCGAAAATAAAGAACTGGAGTTATCCATGTTCTGTTTAGCATATTATTTGCTCTGGTTCCTGCTGCTATCGCGTTAATGGCAGGGCTGTGGAAGGAATGCTAATGAAAGGCTGGCTTAGGGAGTATTAAGTGTCATTAAATAAGAGCTGGCAATTGCTTGTAAAACATCTTGGGAACTATTACATTTCTGAATATTAGAGTGAGGGACAGTTGGACTGAATAATCTGTTGTCACATCGACACTGTTTAGAGCCCACAAGCTGGAAGGAAAGCTCCCTCCCCACCCGCTTAAAACTATCTGCTCGCAGTCAGGTCAATATTTGGCAAATGCTAATTGCTCAGGTGTTGCTTGTGATCTGTCTCAGCAATAACAGCCTCCAGTTGTCTGTTTTGTGCTACTTTGTTGATCTGAATAAAGACCAGCTGGAGAACTGCCTGAGACAAGGCAAGCAGTTAACAACTAAGTGATCATTAGTTTGTTCCTTTTAAGAGAGAAACACCCGGCTTTCTGAAATGTTAAAATGGTTTTTTATAATATAGCTTGGGAAACATCCATCAAATTGCTTGTTGCTTTTAAAGTGTGTATTAACAGATGGACCTACTGATTTAGGAAATGTAAGATAGCCAGGTATTAATAGAAACTGAATGACAACATATTCTGCATATGTTCAGAATTGGTTGCATATCTATTTAAAGAGGTAAAGGACCCCTGACAGTTAACTCCAGTCGCGAACGACTCTGGAGTTACGGCGCTCATCTCACTTTACTGGCCGAGGGAGCCAACGTTTGTCCTCAGACAGTCATGTGGCCAGCATGACTAAGCCGCTTGTGGTGAAACCAGAGCAGCACATGGAAATGCCGTTTACCTTCCCACCGGAGTGGTACCTATTTATCTACTTGCACTTTTGACGTGCTTTTGAAGTTCTAGGTTGGCAGGAGCTGGATTCGAACCGCCGACCTTCCGATTGGCAAGCCCCAGGCTCAATGGTTTAGACCACAGCGCCACCCGTGTCCCCTCTGCATATCCATTTAGGTTTTACTAAATTAACAGAGAGGGGAAATAACATAATGGTAGGATGTTTTATTACAGAGTAGCTCTACTACCACTTTGCAATATTATTTGTCGTCTCCTGGAGATGAGAAGATGGTGGATGGAAGATGAGTATTAGGAAATTTGGAAGTGAAGGATGCCACAAGTTTAGATTACTTACAGGAGCATTACAAAGATGTCTCTAAATGTAGCGTGAAGGCTGGCAAATTCAACCTCACCATGTGGGAATCCCTTACAGATGACTGTGGCACATGGGTACAGGCAGTCAGGTCATATATCTACAGCAGTGACTAGAGAACAAATAACTGCAGAGAGGAGTGCAGAAAGAAGGAACACCATGGTACATCTGCATCAGCACAGGCAGATGCCTTCATCTGCCCCAGCTGCAACAAAACATGTCTCTCCCATATCAGGCTGTACAGCCACAGCAGGCGCTGCAACTCTCCAGTGGTTTGACTTCACCCTCAAAGCTGCCCTCCTCCATTGTCTCCCAAGGCAGACGGATGCCTGCCTCCCAACCAACCAAGCAATCAACAAATCTGCATTCAGAACACTTTTACATGACATGAACTCCCATTGCTTTCTCAGAAAAAACTCTGGTTTCGTTTTGCTTTTTGGTATTTTATTTTTAAGGTCCTGGTACCTTTATTAAGAGATGCAGAGGGGTGGGAAATTGCACAGACACACCTCAAGAGACAGCTAGGAAATAACTCTGGTGAAATATCGGGTTTGTATGTTTTTGCAAAAATGCAGGAAATTATGAAAAATAGATGCCGTAAATTGCTTTAGTCACAGTAAGTTGCTACTGATGTTCCTATTTGATGCAATAACTTATTCTCCTATTCGGAAAGTTCTGCTTATTAATTTTATTGCTACTTCTATGCAAGCATCGTTCAAATATGTGCACAGAGCTCTGTGAAGCACAGACACCAGCTTCCATCTTTTTCATTGTTTAACGTTTGTGTTACCCTCTGTCTTAAACCCAAATCCACCACATTTCACTCAACTGATAATTATACATCTTACCAGTGACCAGTGCTGGAGGATTTTACACTGAGGCAGGAACAGAACCAGTACATTTTTACTCCGCTTATATTTATGCTCCTCATAACTTTCCATCTTCCTTTGTTTGTCTCCATGGCTGACTGATATAAGCACCAGAGAAGTAGCATAGTATTTCCAAGACTTAAGCACACGGTCAGCTGCTTTGCATGACACAGTAAGCCCAGCTATGGTTTACAAGTACCGTTTGAATGTCCAGGCTCCTAGAGAAGAGTTTGCAGCTGCTTTGCTTTCTCACTAGTCTTC
Source organism: Podarcis vaucheri (assembly GCF_965113315.1). Classification (NCBI taxonomy): domain Eukaryota; kingdom Metazoa; phylum Chordata; class Lepidosauria; order Squamata; family Lacertidae; genus Podarcis; species Podarcis vaucheri. The sequence continues at coordinate 108,021,971 of NC_138760.1, read as the reverse complement.
TTAATATATATATATTTTAAATGTGACACTAGACTGACTTAAACCAAGCCAAGCCAAGCCAACCTGAGCTCATGGTTAAGCTTTCTCCCCGCTAACCACGAGCTGTGGCCAAGTATAAACTCTGCCAAGAACCTTGCTGCAATGGGATAAAAAACAAACAAACTGGGAGAAGCAAAGCAACTCCCTCTCTGGGAGCCAACACATTTAGGCAGCTTTGGAAAGCTATAGTAAAAAGAAGGCAGCGCATCCCACTTTCTGGGGAACTGTATGATGCAAAGGTGCTATTGGCTTATGGAACTCACGTGACCTTTTAATTTTAATTCCGTTGGAGAAGTATGCAAGCATAATAAAAGTGGAAAGTAATTATGATACAGTAAAACCTGCAATGGCATTTGTTTTTTAAAAAATACAGTGGTACCTCGGGTTACAGACGCTTCAGGTTACAGACTCCGCTAACCCAGAAATAGTACCTCAGCTTAAGAACTTTGCTTCAGGATGAGAACAGAAATCGTGCTTCGGCGGTGCGGCAGCAGCAGGAGGCCCCATTAGCTAAAGTGGTGCTTCAGGTTAAGAACAGACCTTAAAAAAACCAAGAGGAAAGAGAAATAAATTAAAAACATCCCACCCACTTCTAAAAGGCCACAGATAGCTAAAGGTCAAAGGCCTGGCTATGGAGGAAAGTTTTTGGCTGGCTATATGTATATGTATGTGTGTGTGTGTGTGTGTGTGTGTGTGTGTGTGTGAGAGAGAGAGAGAGAGAGAGAGAGAGAGAGAAAGAGAACCTTTCATCACCAGAACAGTTTTGAAATGCAGTAGCAATACTTGGCTCTGGACAGAGGTCTGTTTGAATCCTTCTGCCACTTAATGATGAAAAGGCTGCCACATTTTGAGGCCTAGAAATAAAAATTTTGCAAATTTGATAATTCTAATGATTTTTTTAAAATAAAAAATTGCCAGTGGTCACTTTAACAGCATGCTTAAGTTGTACTTCCATGGTGGCACTTTAATGTTGCCGCTGTTGCTGTATCGATGCCACTCCATAGAACTTCCCAAAATGCAAAATGTTGGTATCAAAAGCGAAGACATTTGATTCTCTCATACTATTTGAAACCGCATGTTCATGGATATATTGCCAGAGTCACTGTCAGTCAAAAAATTTTGTAAACTGATATGAACATCTGAATTCTAAAACAGACCCAAAAAAATGGCATTGCTGTTTCAGTGGGGGTTCTCTCCACCCCCCAGTAAATGGTACTGAGTATCTTTATGGTGTGACAGATCTGGCAGATACGTGGTAGATTATCTCAGCGGCCCAGATGGAGCGTCTGCCGCTTTATCAAGCAAAATGGTTGGACAGTTGCAAAGTTATGTGAAAGAAGGTTGCCATTTTACCATCCTGTTCTGCCAAACTAGCAACTGTACATCCCCAGCTCTTGGCTTCCTCTAGACAGAGCCTTAAGGCCTGGTTGTCTGTAGATGCGCATTCGTGCAGCAGCGCTGCCAAATCGAAACTTCAAAAATGAGAGGAATTACCGGACTGTGGTGTCCTCTATTGCTGAGCCTGCAGGGTGATGTGGAATTAGGCATGACCCTACAGCTGCAACCAAGCCACCTCCTGACAGCCTCCAGCTAGTTTTGATAGAGTTGTCCTTGCTGGTGCTGCCATCTGGGTTCTAAGCAGCAGCACAATAAACCCATCTCCAAATGACACAGAGCGAGAACCAAAGGAGAAATAACTTGCAGTTCTTTTGTAGGGATGTTCAGGAGGCTTAGTGAGTATGAAATATGTTGCCGTTTTAGTCCAATTTTGTGATCCCGATTTATATTACTCCGATCTGTACTGCTAAGGACAGGCTCCCACTCACATTCACACTGGTTTGGCTTCCCCTAATGTAATAATTGTAGTGGTTGGCATAAAACGATAGGGCCATTTTGCCAATGCTACCGTTGTAAGCTGTTGATGAATGTACAAGTGATTGAGTTATCCTGCTTCTACTGAGATCAGCATAAAAGGAGGAGAGAGAGTGGTCATCAGAACACCATGGTATTTAGAGCAACGTTGTTTGTGCAATCGTGCAAGTTAAATGGGAAAGAAATGCAGTTTCTGGCACTGCTTCCATTGGCAAATCTACGATCCACATTAGAAAGCTCGTGAGAAGTAAAAGATACCCAGTCACTTGGGAAATGAAGAGCTGCTGTTGTGTATAAAGAAATGTTCAATAGAAGAACCATTCTATATAAATACAAACAGATAATTAGAAAGATAATGGAAATGAAGAAAATTCAAGTGTCTGGGTGGTAATGCTACTTTTAAAATTTATATATTTAATCTACAAGTTTTGGGGGAAAATATTTGACTAGGATGTCTAAAAAAAGCTCCTCAAAGGTTTATATTAGCTTTAATTAGATCTAGACAGAATTCATTATTTTTAATGGCTTTTCATCAGTGAGCTGAAGTCATTATTTGAAATGTACAGTAGCAAGTAGCAAAACAAGCTAATTTGGGGGGGGGGGCTTCTATTTAAAGTCAGCCTATGTATTAAAGAAGCTATTATTAAAACTACAGCTAGAAAGATGATTTTATCTGAACTATATGAACACTGGAGTTGAAGGTCTAAGCAAGGATTTTTCCCTCTCCTCCATATGGAGGGAAGCAGTATTTTTTTAAAAAGGAAAGAAAAACAGAAAAACAAAAGTTTGAAAAGAGTTTACAGAGGACTTGGAAAAGAACAGCCTTGGTATACAGTATTAGGCCAATGGTTCATTGAGTGATCCCGCTGCCTCCAGCCGCTAGCTGTGTGCTAGACCAGCCTATATTGAGGACGTGATCTGGAAACACATTTTTTGAAGCATAGCATGGGGACTAACAGAAGGACAACAAAAATGGATTTCACTGGCCGTTACGGTCGCTAAGAGACTTAATGCTTCCAGCCTGGAAGGATAAATACTCACCAACTATTACTCAATGGTCTGAAGTCCTTAGTGCCCTTGTTATATTTGAACATATTCTCTATAAACACCAACTTCATTTGGATACCTATCCGGACTATATCAATCTGTATGTGTAAATTAAGGTGGATGCATTGATGCTTATAGTATTCGTAATGTGAGCTGACAATGTGAGCAGTGGGATGTTTGAAATTCATTTCTCCTGCTGCTTTTTAAATGCTTTATTAATTTCCCATTCCCAGCTCCATGTCAGCAGAATGAGTTGATGGCTCCACCCCTTGATTTAAGGCAGGAGCAGAACCACTTTATTATTAAGGTTTTATTACTTTATCTATTACTTAACTTATAAACTGCCTTTAAGAGTGCAGTTGCCCACCCAAGGCAGTGTACAAAATTCCACAAACATATAATAATATACAGAACCTTCAATTTAAAGCCACTTTACACATACCCTTAACATTGAGCAATAGCAATGACCATTCATTAAATGAATAAAGGTGGGTTGAAATAAAAATGTTTAAAAGATTTCTCATGATATTGACAAAGATGGAAACACACAGGTTTCTTGGGGGTGTTTTAATGCTTTTCTTTTTTTAGAAAAAAATAATTATCAGAGTGATATTTACATACCTTCCAAGTGTCCCAATTTTCCAGGGACACTCCTGGAATTACAGAAGCCATCCTGGTTTCTGATTTGATCCTGGAATGTCATGATTTCCTTTTTCCCTCCCTTCCATGTCTCAGAGAACAATTAAAAGTGGTGTGTGTGCGTGTGTGCTATTTTTAACATTTTGAATACCCACTATTAATTTTCAAGAGCAAATGATTGGCAGTGTCATCCTGTGTACTTTCTCAAGTGTCCAATGCTGAAGAAATTATATATATATAGAGAGAGAGAGTGTGTGTGTGTAGAATGGCAATCGTACTTTGATGTAGGGGATAGGCAATCAATACCTGCAAGCTAGAAAAAGCATTCTATTTCCTCCCCTAATGATATAGGGCTGTTGTTGTTTGGCAAGACAATGGGGTTTGGAGCATGAGACACTTAAAAAAAGAATTAATTTGAAATCTGTAGCAGAAGATCAGTTTCAATTAAAACTTCACTTGAGTGTTCATGGACAGAAAAGCTAGCCGTTAGCTCTAAACCTTCTAGCACTTAGCAGTGAATACATGGATTCCATTGCAACCAAATGTCTTGATTACAAACTTAATAAAATATCTACCTTTATGGCTGTTATATAGTTTTGAAACAACAACAAACATTTAAAATTAAAATGAAGTCCCAAGTATTTCCCCCCCCTTATTTTTGACTCTTGATGGTGGGGGTGGATTCAACATAGTGCTGAGGAGATTGCTCTGTCAGTGCAAACATTTATGCATTTATGATTGAAAGGTTTTCCCTCTCCCGTGTGTTGTTCTTGGGGTTATCCAGACAAACCCCCAAGTCAGTTGAGGGGGCATGCAGAGGGAGGAGAGAGGGAAAGCCCCATTGCACCAGCAGATATCCCTATGTGGGCTTCTGCTTGCTGGACTAGTTAGTTGATTCCCCCCCTTAATATTTGTTAGCTGTAACAAAATGTCTGCTCATCAGTTGGATTTGTAAATGGCATTTGGTTCTGATCTCCATCAGTAGGCGTATTTTTGGCTTTCTGTGGGATAAAAGTTTTAAACTAATTAAGAAGTGGTGGTGGAATGTTCTTAGAAGTGAAATTCCAACAGTGATGCAAAGTATATTAACAGCTGGACAATACCTTTGTAAATACGGTGATAATTTATGTCGTGGGTGGGGCACAGGGGAACTAACTGAAGTGTTCATTTCATAACTCAACTTTACCATCTTGGCTGAGCCGTCACTACAAAGTGTTCTTCCTCTTTTGAAACAGGTGCATATGGTCCTGAGCACTGGGTCACTTCAAACGTGGATTGCGGAAGAACTCAGCAGTCTCCCATAGATATCGTAGATCATCAGGCACATGTTGGAGAAGAATATCAAGAAATACACCTGGTTGGTTTTGATAATGAATCCTCTAACAAGACATGGATGAAAAATACCGGGAAAACTGGTGAGAACTGCATGATTACTTTCTTATGGTTGATTATTTGCATTTTCGTTCATAGTTAATTATAAAGGCCATAATTATATGGCCGGCCATTCATCCACATGGCTAAGAACTGCATGCAGAATGAACGTGTGGCTATGCCTGCTGGCCCCACTCCATCAGCTTTGCCTTACTGGGCTTGACCCCCATCACCATTCACACATTGGGAAAAGGACATGTACCGGGCGAATCCCGTGCTGTGTGTTTGTGTGTGTGTTACGCATGATGTGGAAGAAGAAGAAGAGGAGTTTGGACTTTATACCCCACCTTTCACTCCCCTTAAGGAGTCTCAAAGCAGCTAACAATCTCCTTTTCCCTTCCTCCCCCACAACAAACACTCTGTGAGGTGAGTGAGGCTGAGAGACTTCAGAGAAGTGTGACTAGCCCAAGGTCACTCAGCAGCTGCATGTGGAGGAGCGGGGAATCGAACCTGGTTCACCTCTCTTAATCTCTACACCATACTGGCTCCCTATGGGAGCATTAGGAACCCTATGGAAGGCTCTCTTTTTACAGATGTTTCCCTCCAACAAAGGGATGGGGTCAGCAAGTGTGGCTCTACTGTCTTGCTCTATGCAGTTCTAAATTGCAGGAGTGAACATCAGAATAGGAGTTATGAAGATCTCCTTTTATTGTTTTTCTCTAGTTGATTCTCAATGTGATGCCCAATCTCTACTGTAAATATATCCCTAGTTAGGTTGCTAATCTTTATATCATATAAGGACCTGGGGGAAAGACTATGCAACCCAATATCAAAGAGTGTAAGACAATGAAAAGACCAAAGATGTTCTGAAAGTTGGGGGTGGCTGTCAAAATAACTGTCTATAGTTGTGAAATCTTAAGGGATTTAAAAAAACAAAAACAGGCAGAGATAATATTCCTGTGTTTTTTAAAGATAGCATTGTTATTGCTTGCTTCTTTCATTGTTATATTCATAGGTTTTCGTCATAATGCTTCAGTCGCACTCAGTTTCCTGTGCTGTCAGGTGTAAAACCTTTAATACAAGATGCTTCTGGCCTTGTTAGTGACCCACAAGGGGCTTAAGCCATGTGGCAAAATACTCTTGTGTCGCCCATACTATTGCCTGGAGAAAGTAGTGGCTTTTAGGAATACAGAGATAGGTTGGTCAAACAATTAAAAAAATCACTATCCTGAGTTAGTATTTTTTTTAAACAGAGGTTTTATGTTTATTTATTATTAAAGCTACTCTTAAATGTCTAAATCTGAAAAAAAGATTTTCACTTTAGATGCAACAGCTGCTTAGTTGTTTATACTAAAAACTGCAGTGAAATCCCATACCTGTCTCTGCAGAAATAAGTCCCATTGAGATAAATGAGGTTTACTCCCAGGTGGGTGGATGCTGGATAACATACCCCATTGAACTCAGCAGTAGGCTCAGTAGACAGGTATAGAATTGCACCATTAAGCACACGGAACCAAAGTATACTTTGTAGGAATTGTATACACTGAATTGCAGTGAAAGGGATAAAACTTTAATGTGGGTCGTTAAATCTTTTTTTTAAATTTCGTTCTACTTTATTGATTACTGCTAAATATACTTGTGAAAAGAGAAAAGCTTTAGTTGTTAAAATAAATATCTCATTTTTTCATGATAAAATTCAAGGTCACTTACCGTTCTGCCTATTTAACAGAAGACCAACGAAGTAAGTTTCATGAGAGAAGAATTATGTATAGGGAAAAAGTTGTGAGTATGAGGGTGTGGCTGATACAGAAATAAATAACTGGAAGACAGTATGGACTCCTTATCAATGGAAGCTTTTTCTCCAGTCCCAAAACATTCAGCATTCTGTGGCCACTTATATGCTCAGTTCTCACTGGGCAGTTTTTGAAGTCTTAGCCCCCCCAACCCCCCCCCCAAACCTCCTGGTACTAATGTGTGTGCATTAGTTCTGTATTAGAATATAGGATATGCATGTGTCGTCGTCCCTCCATTGCCCCCACTTTCATTCCTCATAACTATGTTGCGTGAATAGAACTATGTGGAACAATTCTCTTTGGGTCTGTTCGTAAGCAAGTTCTGCTGAGTTCAGTGAAACTTTCCCCTATGTATTTGCGCATAAGATTATAGCTGTAGATTTCCACTCCTAAGGTCTGTAATGCTTTAGATCTTTTTCCTTGCACTTCCGGTCTCCAAGCAAAGCCCTGAGCTTCCTTTCCATAGAGAGCTTGTAGGCTCAAAATGTTTGCATGCTCCCCACCCCCGCTTTTGTAATTACAGAAACTGCTATTTGGATGTAGTGTGTGCTTCTAAATATTTATAGAAACTTCTGCATTAATAAAAATCCAACTAAATAGTTTACTGCTATGTGCCAGAAGAGTTTGCATCTGTATTGGCTAGAGTCCTTTTTTGCAGCAAAATTTTCTGCAGTGGAATTTTAATAGGCAGTCCAACATCCATTTATAAAAGGGTGAGAGGGCATAGAGAATATTTACTGAAGCCACATGGGGCTTTCTGGAATCCCAAGGCATCAAGAAATGTGAGAACTGAGCTAAGGAAGGTGCTTACCCTTATTGAGTGTTTCAGGTAGTGCAGGACTGTGGTCAATGGAAAGATGCAGCAGGTTTTTCTTAGCTCCTAAGCAATGTGAAATGAAGTCCATGTCCCTGCTGTGTGCATTGAGCAATACTAGCTTGGACATAACTGGCATGTTTTACTTATTTCACTCCCCTCCTCACATTGATCTGGTGATTCAGTGATTTCACTGCAGCAGTACCAAGTTGGCACTTTGATTTTATTTTTAACTTGTCCGCACTGCCTTTTGAATCATAAAAGAGTTGGAACAGACCACAAGGGTCATCTAGTCCAACCCACCATGGGGCTTGAACCCGTGACCTTGAGATTAAAAACAGGGGTAGGCAACCTAAGGCCTAGGGGGCGGATGCTGCCCAGTTTCCTTCTAAATCCGCCCCGCGGATGGTCCAGGAATCATCATGTTTTTACATGAGTAGAATGTGTCCTTTTATTTTAAATATATCTCTGGGTTATTTGTGGGGCATAGGAATTCATTCATTCCCCCCCCCCAAAAAAAATATAACCTGGCCCACCGCATGGTCTGAGGGACGGTGGACCGCCCCATGGCTGAAAAAGGTTGCTGATCCCTGGCTTAGGGCCTCGTCAAACCTAAATCCGGCCATGATCAGGAGGTGAGGTGAGGAGGTTGGTGCAGTGTTAATGCTCCAGCAGGAGCACCAGATTGGCTCCACTGGTGCGTTTGCACCTCACCAGCCTAACTTCTCCTGGCAAGCAACAGCAACATTACCACAGGTCCAGTGAGCTGTAGCACAGCAACATGCCATTTGCTGCTGCATTTCAACAATGTAATTATGTGCTTCTCCTTGCCAGAGGATAAGGGCTTGGATCTGATGTTAGGGAATACAGCCATAATAGAACTCTAAATTAAAACCACTAATAATGAAGGTACACTGGAGTAAGATTGCTTATTATGTTGTTACCCTAAACGTATTTACTTTGAAATAAGTTCAAATTAAATCAGTGGGACACAGTTCCATATGCAGGCATCCAGACTTGGGGGTTATGGTATGACAAAAGAGGCAGAACTTTAAGATAGTAATGTTAGCATGGATAGAAAAAGAAGGTCTTAAAAAATATTGGCAGGCTTTGCCCAGACACATAAAAAACTGGAGCAAATCTCCTTTCTAAGGTGGTAGGTTGATGAAGTTTGAAAATTCTAGGTTTGAAAGGTTGTCATGTAAACATGTTTAAATAGGGAATTCCAAAGCCTGGTAAAATTTCCATACAATAACAACAACAAGAAGAAAAATAACTTCAACGGGGGAAAGGAGACATGGATTCTCATTTCTAAGCTCAGTATAAGGGGGGGCTCATGGCTAAGTGCCTTCAAGTGTGGGGGCCCGATATCAGTGTCCCCTCCATAGTAGTTAAGAGCAGCAACAGGACCATCTGCAGCAAATGCCTATGAACCACCCACCTTTTTTATCCTCCACAACCACAGAGCATTGTGGGACCATCAAAACAGCTGTTTTCCAACTGTCCACTGATGCTGTCCTGTAAATCAAAGCATGAGGACACGTAAGGGAGGGAAGGCCTGGTACAGGGTGGGTGTCCCCAGGTGGCCTTGTAGTCACTCAAGAAGGTTGGGTGCTGACACCAGCTCTGCTTTTTTCCAGACCCTCTAAGGCAGGGGTCAGCAAACTTTTTTCAGCAGGAGGCCGGTCCACTGTCCCTCAGACCTTGTGGGGGGCTGGACTATATTTTGAGGGGGGGAGAGAGAACAAATTCCTATGCCCCACAAATAACCCAGAGATGCATTTTAAATAAAAGGACACATTCTACTCATGTAAAAACACCCTGATTCCCGTATCGTCCGCGGGCCAGGTTTAGAAGGCAATTGGATCAGATCTGGCCCCTGGGCCTAAGTTTGCCTACCCATGCCCTAAGCTACTGAAGGTAATGGGGCCCTTTATATGTCCAGCTGTCCTTTGTCAACAACAAATTGTCATTGTTTTCTGTGTTGAATATATGCTGCAGTGGTACCTCAGTTACAAACGCCTCAGGTTACAAACGCTTCAGGTTACAAACTCTGCTAACCTGGAAGAGTTAACTCAGGTTGAGAACTTTGCTCCAGGATGAGAACGGAAATCGTGTGCCAGCGGCAACAAGAGGCCCTATTAGCAAAAGCACGCCTCTAGTTAAAACAGTTTCAGGTTAAGAACGGACCTCCGAAACAAATTTAGTTCGTAACTAGAGGTACCACTGTATATGGTAATTTTTGGATGTAATAGGTATCTAAAGCCATTTGCCCCTGTTGCTGTATGTAGGTTTTATTTTATTTGTTTTTTATCTTATATTTTGGAAATGTACATCCAGGGTTTTTTTTCTTTACATTTTTTGGGGGGCCCCAAGAGAGTGGGGCCCTAAGCTATAGCTTGTTTAGCTTATATGTAAATCCGGCACTGCTCCTGATATGTTCCAGCAATGCAGCTGACCAGCAGTCACATGAGCGACCATGCCATCTGCGACTGTTTAAATGACCATAGTACAAATAAGGTTTAATAGTAATAATTAAAGCTATCTTTCTAGCTTAGATATCAGAAACATTTCCTGATTATATACTTACAAAGCTTTGTGGTTTTCTTCACTAACTAAAGAATGAAATGTGAGGAGGTAAAATACTTGCCAAATGCTTCTATGGACTGGTTGTAGGCTCACTCTACATATCACAGGCATGGAAGCTTAGTGCTTTGGCAAGAATCCACTCGCTTTACAGCTAAGCGGAAACAATGTTTAAATACTTTTATTTTTCCCTTTCATTAGGAAATACCTACGGTCTTTGCCGTGTTTGCAACAGCCAGCATGTTTTATAGGTCATCATTTTTAAAGTATAAAAGTTTTGAGGTAATTTTAAAAGATATCAGTGGTGAAATCTTGACAAAATCAACTAGGATTCAGAATTCAAGCCTTTCTTGCTGGGGGTGAGATTTCGATTGAATTATGGGTATGCAAATTTGCAGCTTAAATTTTAGATATTAACTATCAAGTCAGATTTTTTTTATATTCAGTGTTTTGTTAAATAGAGAGAGTGTGTGTAAACTTTACAAATTTTCTTATGTCCATTTTATTTTACTAATTATTGTAAACTATATATCCCACAGGGATGCGGGTGGCGCTGTGGGTAAAACCTCAGTGCCTAGCGCTTGCCGATCGCATGGTCGGCGGTTCGAATCCCCGCGGCGGGGTGAGCTCCCGTCTTTCAGTTCCAGCTGCTGCCCACCTAGCAGTTCGAAAGCACCCTTAAGTGCAAGTAGATAAATAGGTACCGCTTTATAGCAGGAAGGTAAACAGCGTTTCCGTGTGCTGCGCTGGTGCTGGCTCGCCAGAGCAGCTTCGTCACGCTGGCCACGTGACCCGGAAGTGTCTCCGGACAGCACTGGCCCCTGGCCTCTTAAGTGAGATGGGCGCACAACCCTAGAGTCGGACACAACTGTCCCGTACAGGCAGGGGTACCTTTACCTTTACTATATATCCCACACTCTTCAACTAAAGGAAACACACATTGCAGCTTATGTAAGAACAGTACCAGGGCAGTAGTTGCCTTTGGATGTCACACCAAACCATAGTTTAGTGTGATGCAAACGAGCCCAGGTAAGACCTGACACACACACACATCAAAATGATACATAGTGCGTGGATATTCGGTAGTAAATCATAACCATAGCTGCTCCAGAAGAGTTCCATGACCTTAAAACTGTTGGGAAGGAATTACTGCAAAAGGGAGAGGTAGGTTTGTGTGTGCATGCCTGTGTTTTTTTGAGATCTTGCAGAGCCTAGTAAGAGACACTGTAAAATGAACAATTAGATGAACATTTCAGATTGTACATCCTCCTAATTATCCTTTTAATTATTAATCCAAAGCAAGTAAAATGACCCCTGACAGAGCCATAAATGATTTAGATACCATCAAATATTTATACAATGCAGCTGAATCCCGCCGTGCATTGTAACAGATTCACGGGAGCCTGCTTTCTTGTGGGACAGCCCATAAAACATGTCACCTTTTAAAAAACCTCTTTAGCTGCCTTCCCTGTTGCACAGACCATCGTGCTTGTACAAATTCCCCCTCCTGATTTTTCACCTAATGTTGGTGCCACACATTTCTTTTTTTAAAAAAAAGTATGTCGCATCAATCCTGACCCATTCCCAGAGGATGTATTTCATATAATGATGGCATTGGAGTGGACCTTGTAGATCATCTCATCCAAGGCAGAGGAACCTTTGGCCCTCTGGATGTTGCTTCTGAGCTACAGCTCTCACCAGGCCCAGCAAGCATGGCCAATGACCAGTAATGGTGGGAGTTTGTAGTTTGGCAACATCTAGAGGACCACTGGTTCTCCACACCTGATCTAGTTCAACCCCCTGCTCCGTGCAGAAAATCCAGAGTTTGAGCTTCCCCAGCAGGTAGTCTCTCTAGGCTTGAAGACATCCAGAAAGGAAAGCTCTTGGAAATTGGTTCAGCTACATAATCCATTTGGCAGACCGTTCTGTTATTTATTGTTATTATTTATTTTAATATGAAAATTTATACATTGCTTTTTCATTTAAAAAATGTTTAAGCGGTGAACAAGAAATCTGAAGACCATTATGAAAAAGACAATGCTGAACAACATGCAGCATTCCTTCGTCTACCAGGCAAAACTAACAATGGTTAGCAAAAGCCTTGTTGAATAGAGAGGTATTGGGCAGTCTCTGAGACAGAACATACAGTTGAAGGCGCCGCTGCAAGCGCAATGAAATCAGTTTTGCTCGTAGTTATATGCCTGCCACGTGGCACCACCAAGATTTTTTTTTTAAAAAAAATACATTTCATTCCTTTGCTATACACCGTGAGATATCTTTCTGTTGTTACACATAGAAACGTCCCTGAAAGTGACATTGAGGAGAATTGTTTACCCATTGCTAATCTAAAAACCCATGGCTGTTAAGGCACAATGGGGTGGTTAAAGCTGGAAGCTTTGCTGGTTACTAATAGTAATAATAGTTTGTTAGTGCATCAAAGGGAATGCCAGCACTAAACAAAATGTCAGCACTAGCCTGAGATATAACCACTGCAAATGAACAGCCCATGGTCTTCCTGGAGGTGTATCAACGAGCTGCTGCTGCCACCCATTGGAAGTTCAATATCCCTGGGGGCCAAAAAGCCTTTTTGGACATTGTTTGTCACTGGAGGTTCTTACATCTGAGAAAGTTCTACATAGGTAAACCTTCCTGTGTCTCTCCCTCTCCACTCACCTTTACTCAGATAACAACAAATGAACCCACCAGTTAGGATAGTCCCAAAACTTGGTATGGGTGCATTCATTTTATTGGGGCTGACGCAAGTGCTGGGTTGCGTCCTTTCGGCACATCGCCACTGCACCTTGCAAATGGACTGGTGGATTAAGTTTGTAAAGAGAAACCGTGTATGTGTGGGTGAGAGAGATAGAAAATGTGTGTTTGTGTGGTTTTGTGCAATCATTTTATTTCTAAAGCCCTTGGCCAATGCATACTCTCAGGCACGTATATTTGTTGATCATGCAGCTGGAAAGCTCAAATATAGGAAAAGATCCCTTTGAATTAAGAGTGGTGGAGTTTCATGCAAAGTGCCCTTTGATATAGCCAAGCAGGCTCCAGCTTTTTATCTCTGCTTGTTAATGCAGCTAGCTGCTATTAATGAAAATTGACTCGTTCGCTGGAGAGATAAAACCATGTGAAAATCATGTTTGCAAACGGATGAAATAGACTCATTTTGCACTGTAGCCCCGATGCAGGAATGCACTTTGAGCTCCTTAGTAGTCCTGCTCTTAGCCAACACACCTGCTTGCTAAGTTCTACTTTTTGCAACACTGGCGGGACCAGGCATAGGAGTCATAACAACAAATGATTGACCTGGGATTTCTGTGTTGCATGAATCTATGCATCTGCTTGCAACTGTAATTTCTAATCTGCCCCTGCTCACAACCCTTGTAAAGAATTACCTAAATATGGCATTTCCGTGTGCTGCTCTGGTTCGCCAGAAGTGGCTTAGTCCTGCTGGCCACATGACCCGGAAGCTGTATGCTGGCTCCCTCAGCCAGTAAAGTGAGATGAGCGCCACAACCCCAGAGTCATCTACGACTGGACCTAATGGTCAGGGGTCCCTTTACCTTTACCTTTTAAGACACTCTTGGATCCTTTTCTGGCTGAATAGCAGGGTGAAAAAGACACTTGATTAATTAATTGCTAGTATAGATTCTATACACACGGCGTTCCGTGTGCGGCTCTGGCTCGCCAGAGCAGCGTTGTCACGCTGGCCACGTGACCCGGAAGTGTCTCTGGACAGCGCTGGCCCCCGGCCAATAGATGTGAGATGGGCGCACAAACCCCAGAGTCTGTCAAGACTGGCCCGTTCGGGCAGGGGTACCTTTACCTTTACCTTTACCTTTATAGATTCTATAGATTCTACCCTCTGGAAACCAAGTATTGAAGCAAACACAGAGATTGACTCTGAAACCCAAGGCTTTTTTTCAACTGGAACTTACTGGAACTCAGTTCTGGCACCTCTCAGGTGGGCACTATTGCCATTATAAGAGAACAAAGGAGGTGCTCATGGTGAGTTCCGGCACCTCTTTTTCTAGAAAAATAGCACTGCTGAAATCCCAGGGAGAAGGTCTGGCTAAGCACTGTGGGACTTCTGAGGAAATAAGCATAGGATTCTGCGACACAACTCTTAACATAAGGAACTTCAGCAACAGCTGGATCCTATGGGTGTGTGTTCAGAAATAACACCTGGGTCCTGCAACAAAACATTGCAGTGTGAATTGCTTCCTGTTCGGGTTTCCAGCCAGCCGCCCATGCCATCTTCCAGGACACTCCATTCCATCCCCTTCCAGCAGTCAGTAAGCATTTTGTGGTCACTGAGCACACCTAGTCCTCATTGGGCTGTTTTGCTTTGTTTGATGCTTCCCTCTTTAATGTTTTCTGGTTAACCAGAACCAAGAGTAGTTAAGCTTGAGGATTTCTAATGCCGAAATGTTCCTAGTGATGTTGGGTACTTTTTAAATGATAAGAATGTAATATACAGTCAAAATAATTTTAATAAATAACAATGTAATATACAGTCAAATTTTAACGCGGCATAGACTGGCTACTAGTCATGACGGTTGTATATTACCTCCAGCATTGGAGGGAGGTATACCTCTGAGTATCAGGTGTTGGGTAACACAAGTGGGAGAGAGTACTATTGTGCTTATGTCCTGCTTGCAGGCTTTCCATGGGCTTCTGGTTAGCCAGTGTGAGAGCAGGATAGTGGACTTGACAGCCCTGACCTAGTAGGGCTTTTGAACATCAGCTTCATCAAATAAGGTGATGCCAGATCATCAGATATTATTTCTAGACCATTTGGATTTCATTACTGTTCCACTTGGTACAGTACTAGTGACCATGCAGTCTAGAAAATACAGGCACAAAAAGCAAATTTTTTGGTTGCAGGAGTTTAGCTTCACTCCCATATTTATGCAGCTCCCTCCCAACCCGCCAAGTTGAGGGATAACCAGGGCTGGCGCAAGACATTTTGGCACCTGAGGCAAACCACAAAATGGCATCCTCCTACCCACCAGGGAAGAAGTGGGAAATAAAAGTCCACATCAGGAACAAGGTGGAGTGGGAAGCTTATTCTAGAAATGGAGGCGCCTTGTGGATTTAGAACTCTGGGCAACCAGGATTCTAAATCACATGGGAAACCTACCTGTATAGGACATGCTCCCTGCTTCACATGTCATACCCCAGCTCCGAAGGGGAAGGAGCAGCCCAGATGACTATAGGAGGGGGACTAAACTGTAGTCCCTTTTACCAGCCTTGCCCGCTTCACGTGAGTAACACCAGAAGGCTTGTAAGATGAGTAATTATTGTCTGATCACATTCGAAAATAAAGCAATGAGGGACAGGATCCTCCAAAAGAACAGAGAAAAGAGACTGAACATAGATGGGAATTATATAATTATTTTTAAAGATGTCCCAATAAGATTGCTTAAAAGGAGAGATGCTTATAAATCTCTGGTGCAAACATTGAGGAAAAATAGGGTTGAGTTCAGGTGGGAATTCCCAGAAGGGATATCATTTACGTATAGAGGAAAAAAACACAAGCTGACAAATTCTGAAGAAACCGGGAAATTCCTTAGGAAATATAAAGAACTTAAAGCGGAAGCCCAAGAGATAGGAAGAGAGGAGAGAGTCTCACCAGGAGAACCAAGAGTGCTGGAGGGGGGGGAAGGGGGGGAGGGAGAGTCGGAGGAAGAAGAGGAAGAAGAAGAGGAAACAGAGGATTTAGAAAATATACAATAGATAAGAATTTTTAAAAAAAAAAGAACGAAGGGTATTATACGGACTATGGGGTTAAAAATCTGGAATTGGAATGTTAACGGGATGAATGATAAAAGAAAGAGAAATAAAATTGAACAATGTTTGAAAAGGAGAAACCTGGATGTTATCTGTCTCCAGGAGACACATGTGGCCAGAAAGCATAGAAAAGTGGTAATTAATAAACGGTTGGGAAACGAGTACGAAGCCCTGGACAAGGTAAAAAAAAGAGGGGTGGTATTTTATATCAGCAATAAGATAGAAGCTGAAACAATGTTCAAAGATGAGGAGGGGAGGATGATAGCGGTTAATATCAAGTGGCAGGGGGAAAAAATACTGTTAGTGGGGATATATGCGCCAAATGGCAGTAAAACTGATTTCTTTAAGAAACTAGAAGAGAATTTAATGGAATACGCCGATCAAAAAATAATATTAATGGGAGATATGAACGCAGTGGTCTCACTTGAGATGGATAGACTCAGAGATAGAGCAAATAAAGAAGGGAAGCTGCCAAAATCCTTTTTTTCTATGGTGGAAAATTGCGGTCTAGTAGATATCTGGCGCTTGAGACACCCGTTAGAAAAACAATTTACCTTTTATTCGGAACCCAACCAATCCTTTTCTCGACTGGATCAGATCTGGATATCTAAAGAACTATGTCCAAGAATTAAATACATTGAGATAAAGCCAAAAGTAATCTCAGATCATAATCCATTAGAGATGGAAGTAGATAGTTGTGAGAAAAGATCTTTTAGATGGCGATTAAAAGATTACTTGTTGGACGACCAAAAAGTGGTGGAAATGGCAAAGAAAAAACTGACGGAATACTTTAAGGACAATTGTGGTAAAGGAACCAAAGAAAATATAGTTTGGGATGCCAGCAAGGCAGTCATAAGAGGATTTTTTATTCAACAAAATGTAATTAAAAATAGGAGCAGAGAAATAAATAAAGAGGAAATTTTAAGACAAATAATGATAAACGAACGAAAATTAGTACAGAAACCCAATTGCCCAGAAACAAAGGAAAGAATAAAAATCCTTCAAACTCAGTTTGCCACAATAATAAACAGGGAGGTGGAATGGAACATAAAAAGACTTAAACAAAGAAACTTTGAACATGCTAATAAACCAGGCAAATGGCTTGCCTGGCAAATTAAAAAAAGAAAAGAACAAGGGATAGTTAATAAATTAACAGTAGAGGGAGAAGAAAGAACTGACCCCAAAGGAATAAGGAGAGAGTTTATAAGCTTTTATAGTAACCTATATAATGATCAAGAAAAGGTAGGACAAAGGAAGATAGAGAGGTTTTTGAAAGACAAAGGAGGAGAAAAAATCTCATTGGAAGGAAAACAAAGACTGAACAGACCTATCGAAAATAAGGAAATAGAGGAGATAATTAAGAATTTAAAGAGGGGAAAAGCCCCAGGTCCTGACGGGCTTACGGCTGGTTACTATAAGGAAATGAAATCAGCCTTAGTGGAACCCCTGAAAGAGACAATGAATATAATCCTAAAGAGAGGAGAAATCCCGGAAACCTGGAAAGAGGCGTATATTACATTCCTACCCAAACAAGACTCGGACCTAACTCAAGTTAGAAATTATAGACCAATCTCCCTGTTAAATGTAGATTATAAGATATATGCAGGAATCCTGGCAAAAAGGTTAAGAAATGTATTGACAGATGTCGTTCACAAGGATCAGGCGGGATTCCTGCCAGGTCGGCAGATGAGAGACAATATAAGACATATTGTGGATATGTTAGAATTCCTATCTATTAGGTTTAATAAAGAAGTAACAATGATGTTTATCGACGCCGAAAAGGCGTTCGATAACGTAATATGGAACTTTATGTTAAGAAACTTAGAGTATATGGGAGTAGGCAATGATTTTTACAACGGGGTGAAAGCAATATACACAGACCAGAAGGCCAAGCTGATTGTAAATGGTACAGTAACGGAAGAGATTAAGATAAGGAAGGGCACAAGGCAAGGATGCCCACTCTCTCCGCTACTATTTATAACAGTGCTAGAAACCCTTCTAAATTCTATAAGAAAAAATGGAAAAATAAAAGGTGTGACTTTAGGCAAGAACGTATATAAAACCAAGGCCTTTGCCGATGACCTAGTGGTGATGACGGAAGACCCTTTAATATCAATAGGAGAGATAATGAAAGAGATAGAGTCATTTGGAAAGGTGGCGGGATTTAAATTGAACAAGATAAAAACAAAAATGATACATAAGAATGTGGATCCAAAGACAATAGAATTAATCGAACAGCAATGGCAGATAAGGATGGCAAAGAAAGTTAAATATCTTGGTATTTGGATAACATCTAAAAATATGGACCTTTACAAAAATAATTATGAACCAGCATGGAAGGAGATAAGGAAAGACTTAGAGAAATGGGGACGACTAAAATTATCATTATGGGGAAGAATAAACATGATAAAGATGAATGTTTTACCAAGACTGATGTTCTTGTTTCAGTCTATACCTATAATAAAGGGGAGAAAGACCTTTAAAGAATGGCAGAGGGCAGTCGCGAGGTTCATATGGCAGGGCAAAAAACCCAGAATCAAATTCAAATTACTCACAGATGTAAAGGAAAAGGGGGGGTTTGCGCTGCCAGATCTTACGTTATACTATGAGGCGACATGCTTAAGCTGGCTAAAAGATTGGGTCAAATTAGAAAACACGGAGCTACTTGACCTAGAGGGTTTCGATAACCACTTCGGTTGGCATGCCTACCTGTGGAAAAATAAAACGAAAGCACACAGGGGATTCAGCAATCACATTTTTAGAGGCCCGATATTAGAAGTGTGGGAAAGATACCAAAATATATTGGAACCAAAAACACCCCACTGGTTGGCACCACTCGAAGTAATTAACAGGAAAACTATCAACATGGAAGGTAACTGGGCAACATACAACCAACTAGTAACTAAAGTAGATGGGAGATGGAGAATTAAACCTTACGAGACGATCAGAGAATATGTGAATGACTGGTTTAGTCACCAACAGATCAACCAGATGCTTAGCAGAGACATCAAAGAAAGAGGGTATGTAGACAAAGATTCAAAATTCCAGATGGAGATAATAAACAGTAAGGAGAAAAATATATCTAAAGCATACAGGATGCTATTAGACTGGAATCTAGGAGAAGAGGGGGAGAAATCAGTGATGACTCGTTGGGCAAAAGACGTATATCATTGAGCATAAGGTCATGGATCTGCGGTTTAATAAAAACTTTGATATCTGTTGAGGTCTTGAGAAGGAAAGTCTCATTGAAAGCTCTGCCCATGTAGCTGCTTGAAAGCCAAGTACAGTTTTGGAAGGCATCAGATGAGGTTATGAGGTGTTCAGTAGAAATGCAGAAATACTTGCAATCTTTTATTTCATTGATTTTCTTTTTAAAAATATTTAAACAGTTTAATAAAAGGAAGAAAAGAAATTGTGTTAAGTGGTATCCATAAAACAATATAAAATTATCATAGATAATGCACAGATAAAATCAGCAGATATTAAAAACAAGTATGCATAACTAAATTATGTGCCTGGATAGGCTTACTGAAATAAGTAGGTTTTTAGCAAGTGTCTGAAAGCCTACCTAATGCAAATAATCAGGGAGTTCCAAATCTGTGATTACATAAGTAAAATAAGCATAATATGCTAATTACCTATACTTTATAAGAAACGGCACACCTGAGCCTTTAAGCCTGAATTCTTGATAGTGTGTTTATTTGGCTGCATATTCAAGTCTGAAGGAAGTGGTCAGTGGCATGCCACTGACCACAACCTCAATGTGTTCAAAGCTCCCATTTTCATGGAGCCTGCATGTGAAAACACTTGTTTTGAAAACATGTTTTCTAGGGGCCTGGTTGAACATAGGAGACCCTTCAGCTCTTTGGACCCATGTGTTTAGGCTGCTTACTAACATTACCCTATGAATGAATTTGGGCCAGAACCTGCAGCTGTGACCTCTATGAGTTCCCTCCATGCATTCATCTGTACCCCAAAGAATTCCTGAACCAGGGACATAGTTGCCATGTAAACAACTGCAGACGTATGGTTGACATCAATGGCAGAAGTGTTTTCAATTTTGTTCTCTCCCTTCCCCCCTTTTCTTCTACTTTCAGTTGCTATCCTCTTAAAGGATGATTATTTCATCAGTGGTGCTGGGCTACCAGGCAGATTTAAAGCTGAGAAAGTTGAGTTTCACTGGGGTCAAAGCAATGGATCAGCCGGCTCGGAGCACAGCATCAACGGAAGGAGATTCCCAGTCGAGGTTGGTTGAAAGCAAGTGCACTTGCATTTTAATGAAAAGTGTATTGTTTTAATATGAGACTTGTCAGAAGTGGAATTTGCAGATTGTATTAACTTGCTCTTTTTCCCATGAGTTTCCTTCTGGTGTTTTGCTGTTGCATTTTCACTGAAGGTTTCATTTGCTGTTCTGAAGTTACAATTTAAAATAAACAGGAGATATATGGGATTATTTGGTCGGCAGTTGACTCAAAGTCTTATGCCCAGCATAGTGGCTGCTCCACAGCTGATGCCTACATATACTAATAGTAGGGAACCTCTGGCCCATGAGCTTCAGCCCTCAAGGCTTTCTTTTCTTCTTCTTCTTTTTTTGCTAAGCCACTTCTATCTGTCCTAAAGGTTGATATGCAACAAGTGGCATTTGCAGCAGCGCATGCTCAGATTTCATCAAGCCGTTTGGGTTTCTTGTATATTTGTTCTTGCAATTTATAAGTGTGTGTGCACGTACATGTATGTTTGAGTGCGTGTGTTTGTATCTGAGCAGAACCTGGAATATGCAGAAACTTCTATGTTGCTTGTGGGTAGCCCCATTTTGCCAAACTTATAGGTACAGTGCCACTAAATTCTCTATTGATGATGCTGATGATGGTTTCAGCAAGTTTTAGCGCCTGTTTTTTGTGTCAGTGAGCACCAGGCAGCACTCATTTTCTACCTAGACTAGAATTACAACCCTGTGATTTTCCCTCTTTTGTCATATTTGTGTAACAAGCCTGATTCTGTATTCAAGTTGAGCTTTTAGGCCCTCAACTTTCTAAGGTACTGAGAGATGATTACTGAGCCACGTTTTTCCTTTGCTTGACAGTATATTCTTTGAGGGAATGGTTTTGCATAAGCAGAGAGCATCATTGATGGTTTGTCATGAAACACTGACGTTTGGGTTTGCTTAGATAATTAGCAGAATCACTGGTGTGGGTTGACTTGCTCACAATTATGTATTCCTCTTGAAAACTTGATTCGTTAATGATGTTTTATCTTCTTTTTGAACTAGGATTATATGTTCCTTTTGAAAACGGGAGGGATTCTGTTCAGTTCAGTAATTTTAAGAAAGGTATACTCTGGCAGTCCTCCGGGGGGGGGGGGGGAGGGTGAGGAGAACCCATTCACAGGCTTCTCTCCTTGCTGCTCTCCTTCCGCACAGCTAGGAAGCAAACATGTCACTTATGCGAGGATTAATTGTCAAAGTGCATTACATAAGCAAGTATGTGAGATTAAAGAAAAAACAGTACCTAGCATACATAAAGGTAAAGGGACCCCTGACCATTAGGTCCAGTTGTGACCGACTCTGGGGTTGCGGCGCTCATCTCGCTTTACTGGCTCAGGGAGCTGGCATACAGCTTCCGGATCATGTGGCCAGCATGACTAAACCGCTTCTGGCGAACCAGAGCAGCGCACGGAAACGCCATTTACCTTCCCGCTGGAGCGGTACCTATTTATATACTTGCATTTTGTGCTTTCGAACTGCTAGGTTGGCAAGAGACCTCGCATATATAGTTAAGGTAAAACAGTTACATGGATAGAGAAAAATAGTTTCATTTCACCATCCAAGAAATGAAACCTTTTGAGAACAACTCTTTAAGAAGTGTGTGCTTTGCTCTTTAGGCTGCTCCCCCAACACCTCCCGGAGCCAGGCCCCCAACGCATTATGTAGAAGAGCTGCCTTTGTGTACTTCCAGCATTTTTGCCTAATTGTATTTCAGCTTGCAGGGACTTGTTGCAGCGCTAATTACCTGACAGTGAAAACTCCCTGCCAAATAGGGTTTTGCCTCATGCTAGGGGCTGCATTTCTAGGAAACCCATAAAAGAAAACAAGAGCAGCAGTGATGACTTGCTGATCTGTGGTGGCCCATAGACACAGGTCAAACATTTGTGAAGTGCCCACAAGTACTTTGTCCTCCAGGTTTGGCACCGTTCTGCTGCCGGAGCACTTGGAAGCAAAATGTGATCTGAACCTAATTGAGAAACCAGATGTGGACGGTATGCAGTGTGCATTAGTTCCAACGATTGCCCCACTGGGGGATGCAGACAAATCTGCTTCATCCACAGAGTTTGTTCTGTAAACACGGAGTTTGTATGTGCATTTGCTGGAAAACAAAATGCTTGTTGTTAAGGCTGTTCGTGGATGGGTTGGGGGAGAGCTCACAGAATAACAAAACTAATTGGAAATGTCAGATGTAAGACAGAACCTTATTGTTTGACCATGTTGTTTGTATTTTTATTATCACAGCTAATGTGTCAGATGGTAAGGCAGTGTGAGTTAATTGGTTTCCTTCATTGGAGCCCATCTGGATCATATTTTTGTGAGTGATTTATATGTTAAATTAGGGGATAGGATATACAAGAACATCCTTTTCATTACGTTCTCTAAAGAGAAATTGGATCAAAGGCAGTGCATTTATCTGACTGTTGTTACCCTTCTTTTAAAAAAATTAAAGCGTCAGTCTCATACACATGTTTGATTATGCTTTGTTTTCAGAAGGAAAGGGATTTCAGCAAAAAAGTTAACACCCTTCCTTCCAGTCCTATTCCTCTGTAGAATCAAGAGCAACATCCTTTTTCGAACAGATGAGCAGCCAAATTGTGGGGTGGGGGTGTTTCCGAAATGCTACAGACAACTTCCCTTTTGCAATACCCTCCCTAATCTTTTCCTGAAGTCTGCCTTGGTGTCTAGCTCCAGATCCTTGCATCTTCTCACTCCACCTTCCCCACCCCACCCCAAGTTCAGTAAAAGATGAAGAACTGTTGCCAGGGCTGGCCTAAGACACTTTGGCACCTGAGGTGAACCACAGAATGGTGCTTTCCTGCTGCCAGGGTAGAAGGGTTGAGTCAAGCTCTACATAAAGAACCAGGGCAGGGGAGTGAAGATCTAAATCAGGAACAGAGGGGTGGGGATTCAACCTTGATGGTTGAAGTGGGAATCAGAAGCCATTGTGAGCGTACCGCAGCTGTTGCTATCATGGTGGCGGTGGCAGCAGCAGGCAATGTATTCCTTGGAGGCTAGATCTGCTGCCACAGTGGCCCTATCACCTGAGGTGGCTGCATCACCTTGCCTGATGGGTGGGCTGACCCTAGCTGTGGCTCGCTAGTAAAACACTTGCTTTGTCTGCAAGGGTTCCAAGATTAAATCTCTTGGAGAGAGATCCCTTCCAGAAACCTTGGAACACTGCTACCATTAAGTGGAGATAATACCGAACCAGATGGACCCAACGGTCTGATTCGGGATAATGCTGTTTCCAATAATATGATGAATTGCAAGGCTATAAGATTCTATTTAAAACTTTCATATTTGCATGTTTTCCCTTTGGGTTTTACCAAGGAGTTCTTTGCAAAGTCATAAAAAAGGCATGGGGATTTGGGGAGCATGGGATGTCAGCAAAGGGTTGGTAAAAAATTGATGCTACACTTTGCCTAAGCAAGAGAGGCACAAAGCTACCATGGTATACTACCCAAGGACTTTAGCCACGTATGAAGGCTGCCGAAGAGTACTTCCATCTTGTGGCACACAAATGTGCAATGTTTAACAACTCATTCTAATGTCTGTCTGGCAGCACACGGTGTCTTCAAGTGAAGTGGTCCAAGTTAAGAGGAGTTTGGAAAGTACTAGTTTGACATTCGATGTGAGACATCAATGTTGTATTCAGTATAAGGTTGGGGGAGAAGAGAGGTACTAGTTTAGAATCTGCAACCATAATTTGGTTGACAACACATGAAATTTGACATGTGCCTTTTCCCTCTCCTTAGAGCCACCACCAGATGCATATAGTTGAAAGAGGTCTGCTGTTAATAGTGTAGTAAACCAACTTCTGGTAAGCTAATGCAGAATGCAGAGTTCCCTCATTAGAAAACCTGTTGATACTTATGAGACTCTTGAGAGTAGCAACTTGTGCGATAACTAATACGTTGCCCGCTATTGCTGCAGAAGAACATTTGCACAGAAAGGACACAGTGTGTTCAACAGTCATAATGTAGGCTGGATCATCTACCTCTCTATTAGCAGAGCCCCCACCACCTCTGCCATTTTGCTCACTGGCTGCGATTTTGCTCATTGCCTATTCATTTCTATGCAAGATGCTGATTATGTCTGTGAAGAGCAGAAATCAGAAGAGTGATTTCAATCATGACTGTGTTAATTTGATGTGAGCTTTCAGCTGTTTATGAGCTTTCGTCTTAATGGTTCTAATTGTCAGTTATAATGTGAACACCATTATACAATAATGTACAGTAATTTACTTAGTAAATGAGAATCTTGTTCCAAGGACCATACTGCAGCATGCCATGGAGACCTAATCCCTGCAAATTAGCGTGCTTACAGTGGCTAGGGCTTGATTCTCTGACAAGGGCCTCTCTTGAAATGGCTTCTGAATTTCACCCAGGCAAGTTAGTGCACTTTCCCAGTCCTTTTTCTGCATGATGTTATTAACAACTTAGTTAATAATAACAAAGACAAGGCAATAGAGAATTGCATGGTAACTCTTTGCTGCTTTAGCAGAATCCATATGCACAGAAAGGGCATGCTGGGCTGGTTCATGTGTAGCACCAAGACATAGAATCGTAGATTTGGAAGGGACCATAATGGTCAGGAACATTTTGCCCAATGTGGGGCTCGAAGCCACAACCCTGAAATTATGAGCCTCATGCTCTACCAACTGAGTTGGATATGGCAGTACCTGAGCAAACCTTGGACTTGCATATGTCCTCCCTCACTCTCGATTCAAGTACAGTGGTACTTTGGTTTACAACCATAATCTGTTCTGAAGGTCCGGTTGTAAACCAAAACAAGTTGTAACCCAAGGCGCGCTTTCGTCAATGGGGCCTCCCCCCCCAAATAGGTTGTAATCCAAAAAAAGGGACACGCACTTCGGAGTTTGACGTGGTTGTAATCCAAAACGGTTGCAATCCAAAGCGGTTGCAAACCAAGGTACCACTGTAGTTGCTTCCTCTTTAGTGCAAACCGTAGACAACTATTGGAGCTGGAGTGCCAAACTGTGGCTAATTACCGGTTAAATTTATATCCCGCAGTTCTTCCATCATGGAACTCAAGGCAGCGTTCATGGGGTTCCTTAGGTGGTCTCCCATCCAGATGCTAACTAGATCTAAACCTGCTTAGGTTCAGCAGTGTGGCTTTCTCGTGTACTGTTAGACCAATCTTGGGGAGTTTGTATGTGCCTTCCAAACAAGAATTGCAAGCCACTGCTTCAAATCGTGATACGAGGGCAAACCAAAAGGGACAGGTGCACAAAGCTCTCCTCTGTAACAAGGAACCAAAAGAGCATTGTGCCCAAAAGGGCTTTAGTGCTGTTTTCTTTCATGGAAGCCAGAGATGCTGCAGGAAGAGCAGCTGTTGAAATGGAGGGCAATTTCAATAGCAGTTTGTGACACTGCTTTTGAAAGACAAAAACAGCCAGATATCGCAGTAGGGGAGTGCAAGCCTTTGGGCAACAGTAAAAAAGCTCTTTGGATCTCGGCATGTTTTTTGAGTCTCACAAGTCTCACAGAGTTTCCAAGGGACAAAGATATGAACAGTGGCGGGTGGTCGTGCTCACCTGATCTCCTGACGGCTGAGTTGCTGCTGCTGCTTACTGGGAAATGGGGGCAGTGGAAACATGCCTGGCAGAACCAATCTTGCACTCCTGACGGTGCATTTACACTCAGCCAACCTCCACACTGCATCACCTCTCCCCCTTTCCTTCCCGGTAAGCAGCAGTGACTCAGCTGCCAGGAGGTCATGCAAACACCACCATGCTGACCACTACTAGATATGGGTTCTGCATTGGCTTATGGCAAAGTAATTCAATGCAATGATGCAGATTTTCATTGCATTTTACAAGGAAAATGGAGTTTGTCAGTGGGACCTTAATCCTGCATTATGCAGAAGGTTACGCGTGCAATAACTAAGGGGATTTTATAGACCTACTCTTGAAATATTTGTATTCTCTTCTGGTTTCCAAATAAGATGCACTCTGGAACAAGGGACATGACTTTACACTAAAAAAAAAAAAAAAAATCTGGATCCGATCCAATATATCTTTAATATAAAATAAACATTCTCATAATTCAGGTCAGTAAATAATAAATCAGCTAATTTCTGCTTAGTAGGCTTCAAGGATATTATTAGTTTCCAGCCATCAAGAGGTTGTTCAGGCAAAAGCACAGGTGAAATTATGCAAGTCTTAGTTTAAAGGGTGTTTGGTGAATGGAATATCTAAGTTTATTTTTATTTTATTTATTTATTAAACTTAAATACTGCTCTTCATCTGAGGACCTGTTTTATGGAGGGTTTCGTGTTTTGTGGAGTTTATATTTCAGGTACAACTTGACTGGTGATATACGCCAAGCCATGTTAGATGTATCACTCACTAGTTTGGCTTTCATTGTACTGTAAAGAGAAAATGTTTGTTGACTGGAGAGAAAACAGTTCAGTGATCCTTCAGACTTAATTTTCTGATGATTAGCAGTTTTATGCATTCATCCAGTTATACATGTCATATAATGTGTTAATCTAACGATGTGTTTTATTACGTGGCTCGGCCTACTGGTAAATCCTACATTCGCTAATAAGCCTTGGAGCAAGAGAAGATAATCTTGTCTCCTTAGAGTTCCTCTACTGACTCATTCATTCCCCTGTACTCTGCCTCTGCTTGGAAGAACATCTTGGGATTGTCTTCATGAAGTATTCAGCGTGGTCTAATTTTAAGGAAGAAGGATGGCTATAATTCTTATGAAAGCTTGCCTTGTCTGGGCTTCTCTTCTGTCCAAGACGGTTGTCAGTTACAGCTTGTGTTCATGTAATTGTCTGAGCTGATGCACTTACCCTGTTGTGATTGTCTCTTGTGTTTCCCATCTTGTGACTAGGGAATTGGATATGTCTTTAATTAATGATTTTATTGCAATAAAGTCTCCATTTTACAGCAGAATGCTTCATCTTCCAGTAGTGAAATATTTAATCTCCATCTGGCTGATCTTTTCTGCGAATGCCCTGTGATAATTAAGAGGAAATTGGGAGAGGAAGGTCTGAAATTAAAATGTGTTCTGCAGATGTATGGATGGTCTGCAGGAATGGTTTTGCATAGTCTAAGAAAAGAAGCTGTGGAGTAGAACAGCATAGTCTTATTTTATGGTATTGTCATCTTGCTGTCTGCCAGAGGCAACTAGCTTTCAATCATTCAAATGTCAGAGTGCATGCGGAATTTCAGTTTGAAGGATCCATCCATTGGGCACAGCACCATTAGACATTGATGAGAGCCTGATGGCAGCATTTTCTTTCCCCCTGAGGTTCACCTCTAGGATGTGTCAGTGCTGCTTCACTGTAATTATGATATAATGATAGACTAAAAGTTAGGCATCTTATCTCAACATAATTCCAATTTTCTACAAGTTTAATCAGAGTCTTGTGGGGCAGGATAGGTGTGTGCTGTTGAGATCAGGAGAGATTTGTTGGAGGTGATGATGTTAGATAAGACTGACAGCAAGTTCCTAGTAGAAAGTAGTTATTTTGAATTGCAGAAAAAAAATCAATAAAGAGGTTGGAGAATTTGACAGAGTTAATGAGACCCATTTAATGGAAGGCAACAGATACAGTGATGCTAATGCTTTAAAAATTACTGTAGATTCTCCAGCTCTAGAAAGCTAGAAGTGGACAAAGACACCCCCCCTCTTTTTTTTTTTAAAAAGACACATATCAGAGACACTAGGGAAATGTTTTTACCGTCTGAGGTTCTTTTTAAAAAGGTTATAAATAGTAACTAGGCTTGGCTAATAAAAGAGGCCAGATTGGGTTTTGAAATCATACCAAATGGATAGTTTCAAGATTCACATGAAATTGTATGTACTTTCATAAAATAAAATTGTGGCATGAATTGGCCGCTACTTTCTTTACTCATATGCTGCATACTGCTGTTAAATCTATAGGTTTTACAGCTAAAACTCCACATGGTTCTTCTTGCAGCATACAAACTCTTGCAAATTAGTCAACCCTTCAGAATTACCTACCCTAGACTAATCTTCAGGTGTATGGATGTGACCTAACTTTGACATTAAACGATTACAGCAGCCCTAGGCTTATTATTTGTTTAACTGGGAGAGCTGTCAGCTGATTAAATACTTTTTAGTTTATTAATCACCTGGTGTATTTAAAACTGATTGATCAATCACATTTAAATAAACCTAGATATTACCAAATCTTAATTTTTTTGGGGGGCGGTGAAGATTTGATTTTTCAGCTCTACCATTCATTGGAGAGAAGGAAAGGCTACCCGAAATAAAACTTCCTTTTAAACTTAATTTAATTTCTATTTTGATATTCCATTGTTGTCTAGCTTTTTCACTGGTTTCCTGTCTAGATTGCTGATCTTTACAAGATATATTCAGAAAGGTCGCATCTTCAGGTACTGACAGACCTGAAATAGTCCCTGGAAAGCCTATTTTAAATATATATATTTCATTTGCTAGTATATTAAAGCGCTGGAACAAAGAGCCTCAAAAATCAAAAGCTGTGTCTTGCACCTGCAGCTCCACTTCACCAGTTAAAATCAAGTAAAGTTTCATAAATTCAATCTACTGATTAAATCAGGGTTGATGAACTTTTTTATTATGTGAATAGTAACTAGGTGTCATCCTCATCTCAAAAGATTTTATGGGGTGCAGCCTTTTAATCATTGATTCCAAATATGATTGTGTATGTGTGTGTGACCAGCTCCTCAAAGCCATACAGATTTATTCACACCCACAATTACTGCAGCCTTTTATGGCTCCCTACTAGTTCCAAATCCTTGTCCCCATAGCCACTTCCTTTTCTTCCCATGGGCTTGAGTGAGCAGTCACAAGCACAGCCCCTCGACTGTTTGGAAAAGCGAGATTTTCTTCCCGTGACAGATAAGAACGTACATTCATAGGGAGTTTATTGATCATCCATTTGTCACCCATCTGACTACGTTGCCCCAGCCACTCTGGGAGGCTTCTAGCAAATTATGACACCACAGTAAAACATCACACATTAAAAGCTTCCCTAAGGGCTGCCTTCAGATTTCTTCTAAAAGTCAGATAGTTGTCTCCTGAGAACGACCTCTGTCTGGTTCCCTGTAACCTCACTTCTTGCAATGAGGGAACCACCAGAAGGCCATCGGTGCTGGATAGCTGGACAATGGAGATGCTCCTTCAGGTATACAGGGCCAAGGAGGTCTAGGTAGTGTTCATGGTTCTCTGTCTCACCATTTTATCCTCAAATCAACCCCGTGAGGCAGCTTACACTGAGATAGTGGCTGGTCCAAGGTCACCCCTTGAGCTTCAGGACTGGGTTGGTACTTGGACCTTGGATTCCTAGGTCCTAGTCCAACATTCTAAACACTATGCCACAGTTATCACTGCCGTTACAAGATTTCCTTATATCTCAAGACAAGGACTTGAAAACCACCACAGCTACTAGTATCCTTGCTGTAGAAATCCATTCACTGTATACCACTATCCTAGGAAACACCTTTCTTTCCTGCAGTTTAAGAATGAGCTTTATGCTAGCTTAACACAGCATGAGTACATTTTAGCCTGTCTAATGTTTGGGAAGGAGAAAGTTATAATTCCTCCTTTTTTCCTTTCTTTTTTTCTTTTTGCAAGTGGTTACACGCAATAATCAAGTTGTCTCTTAACCTCATTGCCTGAAACTGATTTCATATAATTAAGCATATTAGGAATATTTGTTTCTTGGATGATTCTGCACAGGGCACTTCAAAATACCTTTAAAATAAGTAACCCCGATTATCGTTATAGAGAGTCATATGCACGTGTAGCAATTAGTAATTAAAGGCTTTCTCTGTTTACTATCCTAGCGCTTTTAGAGACTGGAATAATAACGCACATTCAGAATGATCTTGGGATGGGGAATCAAAACAGAAGGGCCTGTCACCTCACATCTCTTGCTTGTAATCTCAGAGGAACATCTCCAACAGTTCCTTCACATGTGATTGAGACAGCTGGTAGAGAAAAGTTATGGTGGAGTGAATTTGCAAATGTGGCTATGATTCAAAATCAGATAAACTGACTGTATTTGCTTATAATTAGTAAGGATAATTGTCAGAACTTATTGCCCTGTCATATCTTTATCGCAGCAAAGAGAGCTTTACCTGACAATCAGAGATAGCCATCGGATAATAGTGCTTAAAAATCAATTTGCTGATGCCTTATCCCTGAAATCGTGTTCTGTTCTCTGGCTAATTTTTATGTGTTTTGGTGGAGTGATATTAACAGTCCAAGATCCCAGAGATTGGCTTCGCTGTTCCATTATCCAAGCAAGCAGAACACCTTTTCTGTATTCCACCTCCTTATTTAATGTATCCAACTTCCAATTTGATGTTTCGCTGAGTGAGATTTATCTATGTGTTCTCTGTTTATAAAAGGATGATGATTAAAAGATTGAAATGAGTACCAGGTGTAATATAAAATATACTTGAATCAGTGATGCTTGCAGCAGCATGAAGTTAAAATGAAGAGAAGGTACCAACCTCATAAGATATCTAATTTGTTTACTTGGCAAGGCCTAGAGCAGGTTGTACAGGCTGGGTTTGTACAGTGGCTATGTACATTACGTTTTTGCCCAAAATAGAACCTCCTCTCCTTTCTGCTTCTTATTTTTTATTTAATCATCAAAGAGATTATAAAATATTCATTAAAAATGCCAATATAATTGTATGTTAAAAACAAGCTGACCTAAAAAATATTCAGTCTATAAGTAAAACCAGCAGTTCAGTAAATAAAAATTGCATGTTAAAATTACATGTATTGACATTTATTTATGTAATAGGATTTGTAGGCTACAGTGCTTAATACTGCTTAGCTGAAACACTGGTCAGTGCTATGGCAATCTCCTGGCTGCTACACAATGTTTGTGGAATATCATTCATCATTTTTCACACGTGGCACACCCTTTGCCCTTTTGAAGCTGTTCACCCACATGCTGCCATGCCCTTCTCACATCACAACATAAACTTGCCCACGATTGCTGCTTCTCCAGCTGCACAAGTGGCTTGCCAGGCCAGGCAGAGCCACTGTGTCACCTTTCCAGCAGGTGGGTCACCGTTGCTTTCTTTGGGGAGGAGGTTGGCATGGTGCAAGCACACCAGCAGGAGCACGGAATTGCTTCCACCGATGCATTCATACCACATTGACTTCCTCACTCCCTTGCACCTTCTGTTCTCTCAAGAAGCAGCCTTGACTCATCTGCCAGGAAGTTAGCATGGCGGCTCCATCTCACCTGGCAAGCTGCTTCTCTCCGGATTTAGGAGTCACACAGGGCACCATTGAAAGTTTAGACACCAAGGAGGTCCTCCCTGGTGCTGAATTCTGAATAGCAGTTGTGGATTCCCAAAGCATTGTCGGCAATTCTTTAATTCTACTAAGTCTGGGACAGTCTTTGGGGTTTCCTCCAGATGTTGTTGGACTACAGCTTTCATCCCTTAAAATTGGGCTGCCTAACAACTTTTCGGGAGGGGGTGTTACCACATTGGTCGCAGAGGCAGATTTAGAGTAGCGCAACCAGTTTGCTCACACTGGGTGCCAAACTGAGTGGGTTGCACAGGGGGCACTGTAACAATGACGAGCGGTGGAAGGTGGGAAGTGTTGGGACGCCACATTTTGGTGTTGCACAGGTGCCGCTGAAATGTTAAAACCCAAAGTCTGCCACTGATGGTTACCCCTTTGTTTTGTATTACAGTTTTGTAATCCCAGCACAGAAGTAGCTTGCCTCTTTGAAATACGTGTTCATGTAGATATACCCATTTATGATGCATGTTGTACGTGACAGCCCCCTTCCCCAAAAGTGCTGCCCAAAAAGGGATATTTCTAATGAATCCAAATGTTCAAACAGTTCCGTTTTATAATTAAAGATGCTATGGACCTCGGGAAATTGTGACCAGCTAGGTGTGACCTGTTTAACTCAATATCTGATTACAAAAACAAGCCTGCTTTACAGTTGTGGGAGGGCAGGTGGGAATTCAGCCCCAGGTAGAGGAATGAAAATCTGGCCTGGCAGGTTGTCTCCAGAATACCTTAGAAAGACAGCCCATCCCCCACCTGTCTCCCCTCTCCATTATTGATGGGCACTTTGCTGAGACATGCAAACTGACAGATATGATCCTCCTGCAGGCTTTACTGGAAGGTGGAAGGTTCAGCATTTCTTCCCTAGCAGGGTTTTCTTCAATTTAAGCAGATTATGGTGTGAAAGATGGAATGAGAGATCAGAGTTGGCAGGAAGCTGTGATTTGAATAGGACCTTCAATTTCTTTGACAAGAGTAATGTTCTTATGAATGGAGATGGACCCCTGGTCTGTGATGATAGGTAGGAGGATTGCCTTTAGGAATGATAGGCATTTTGGACAATGAGCAAATTGATTCGCTAAAAGCAGGTGTGGCACACCTTCCTTGGAATTAGAGTCACCTAGCTGCAACTTCTGTTTAACATGCTGGTAAGGCAGTGTAGTTTCTTGTTGTTCATTCTCGTTGAAGAAAAAGGTCGACGTGGATATAAAGTGGGTAAAAATATTACAGGCTCTGGTTTTCTACTAGTCTTATATTTGATGCAAGCAGGACCAATTTACAGGCTTTCTCTGCAGCAGGAAGCAATTTGGGGGTTTCCCAGCAAGGACCACAATAAGTAAATAAAACTGTAGATTAAAATGTACGTGTTTTTCAGGTCTTTGCCTGCAAAGTATTAATTGCATCACTTTTACCAGAATTACATGTACGTTTTTGTATTTCACATGGCTGTTCAGAAGGATTTAGTTTTAGTTATGTCGAGACAGTAGCTGTAGGATATAGCAGTATAGCGTTATTTTTATGAATGAATAAAAATAAATATGTAGTGCCTATGAGCAGTGAGAGACAGGGTCCCCCACCACCTCTGGGTCCCCCAGCTACTACTACTTAATCCAACCCAGTGTGTTCAGACTGGATATTACTATTCTGTAGCGCCCTCGTGTATACAATTCATACTTGAATGTGACATTAGATGACAGAGTTAGAAGGAACTTCAAAGGTAATCTAGCAAAAAGGTCATCTAGTAGCTGGTGCAGGAACCTCACTACTAAAAAAAAGCCTCTGTCAACCAGTTCTTGGGCACCATGTGACTAGGGGTGGGGTGGGCATGCCAGGAAAGTGAGCTGGCTGGAGCTATGCTAGATGTTGTACCATCTACGTAGGGCTATAGTGGTGATCTGCGTTTTATTCATAGCACCCTTGCAGGTGCCAGTGGTGTGCAGAGCTGGAAGCACATATCATATGGAAGGAGCAACAAATGGACATTTTAGCTTTGTACACACACACACACACACACACACACACACACCCTTTCTCTAGCTTTGGGTCTTCCAAACTTGGGTCTCCAGCTGTTTTTGGACTAAAACTCCCATTCTCCCTAGCTAGCAGGACCAGTAGTCTTTTTGCCTGGGCAGCCCAACTCCTCCATGTACACTGCACCAGACTCCAGTTGGTTGTTATCAGGTTCATGTAAACAAGCAAAGTAGATCCTGAAGCCTGTACACCTGGCCTTGATTTAAAAGCAAGAGCACAGGAACAAAACATGTGATGGTGTCTTCGCCTGGCTGCCTCGCTGTCCTAATGTTCTCTCATCATAGAATCATTGAGTTGGAAGGGACTATGAGGGTCATCTGGTCCAACCATCTGCAATGCATGACTCTTTCACCCAACATGAGGCTTGAACCCACAACCCTGAGATTAAGAGTCTCATGCTCCACCAACTGAGCTATCCATCAGACGGTTGCCCTTGCGTAAGAGATTTTCAGCCTTTTTGAGTCCACGGCTCCCTTGACGAACTACATTCAATCTGCAGCACCCCTGGGGGGGGGGTTCAGGAGCCCAATTATGTCACCCGATGCCCGCTTGCTTGCTTACTCCGAGGAATCCCATGACCAGCCCCAGAGGCTCCATTTGCCTGGAGAGCTTGTAGCCAGGGCTGCTACAACAAACAGCTATGCAAGCCTTTGGGAGGCAGAGATGCAAGAGGGCATCAGAGGGAAGGAGGGAAGGAAAGAAAGAAAGAGGGACAGAGGCCAGTGTTGCCCGTGGCAACCCTAACCAAATTCCTATCCTACAGGTGTGGTAAGGAACATCATCTGAACAAGAAGCAGAAATGTCACAGTTTCTTTGCCTGCCTCCTTCTCTTTCCTGTTTCTGCACACTGACCTATAAAGGAAACTGTGTTCGCAGCCTATTTCTGATTCACGGAGCATCTTGCAATGTCTTAAGTCTGAGACTTGCGGGCTTTTCATTCCAATCCTGTGGTGTGTGTGGTTTTTTTTCTTTTTAATATCAGTCCTAAGAACTGAGGGTTGTAGGCTGCGCAATGTATTTTTTGGGGATCAGAAGAAAAGGGTGTCCCCTCTGCAAGCCCTGGAATTCTGGAAGCTGTTGCAGAAGCCTGGAAGTAAAGCTGTTCTTTTGTTTCAAAAATAAATAAATGTGAAAACTAACCTCTTTGTATAACAGAATACAGTGGGGCCCCGCAAGACGAAATTAATTCGTTCCGCAATTTTTGCCGTCTAACGAATTTTTCTTCTTGCGAAGCACGGTTTAAACGGCTTAACAAAGTCACAAGACGTTTTCGTCTTGCGAAGCAAGCGCATAGGGGAATTCGTCTTGTGAGGCAAATCACGAATGAAAAAACCTTTCGTCTAGCGAGTTTTTTGTCTTGCGAGGCATTCGTCTTGCAGGGCACCACTGTACAGGCAAGTGCTTCCCATCATAAGGGTGAGAAGCTAGGGAAGGAAGTGATTTATGGCCGAGAAACAGGACATACGATCAGTACAAATTCAAACCAGGTCATGACTTCACCTCTGATTGAGCTTGAGATTATATAACCATAGTGATAAGATAGTGACAAGTATTCCAACAAGACTCCATTTTTCTGGGTTTCTTTGAAGGGAGTGATGAGTTTAGCTAATAAAGCTTCAGTTTCTAGCGTAGGTGAATCCTGAAAAGTAGTAGAAAGGTGTAGCTATATAGTCAGTCATTGTTGACAAAACTCTCTCTGCTTCAAGCAACTGGATAATTTTTAGCTGCCATGTTATTCAGATACGGTTTTTTTCTTTGCTGTCCTATGCAGGTTGAGGGCTGAGGGAAGGAAGAATTAAGTGCCTGTCAGGTTGTTGTTTTTTGCTGTATCCAATGGAGTTGGGCATACGTAGCATACTTTCCTCACCAATGTGGTTTTCAAAACAAAGTTCTGAAGTTTTCAAAACAGGCAGGACCTCCTTTGCTATCACAAACACAAAATGATGTAGCAGAATTTGGACTGTGCAGTTCAAGCAATTGGGTGTCTGGGACGATCAGGATGATGACAGTTTTTCTCCACTGCACTGGAAAATGAAATAAATATTGTACAAAATTCTGTCCACTGTTTCCAGATGCCCATGAAGTGTGGTCCCCCCCTTTCATGGTATTTAACATAACTGAAAGAACTATACTTTTCTCTAAATAAGCATTTCCATATTTTTCTCTTATACATATTGGTGCTGCTTTGGAAACGATATTGTAAATAAATACAACTCCTCCATTGTTGCTATGACGCTCAAACAATTTCCTAACCAATAAGGTTACCTATTGTTTGGGATAATCAATGCATTTAAGTAAACACTTACCTGTTTTAGAGATGCCTGTTCAATACAATAATATGTCCTTGTGTATTATAAATCAGTAACTCTGTAAAGATTGTCATGGTGGCATTGCTATTTGAGATGAAAGTAATATTTGGAAAGGAATGGTACTTGACAATGTATGGGATCTTGCCTTTCAGACTTACATTTAAAAGTCTCGTGTATTGACTATTTTTCAGCTCTGATGCAGCAAGGTTTTTATAACTCAGGGTTTTTTTGGGGGGAAGAGGTCAGAGATGAATATGAAGGATGGATTTCAATGGGCTTAAGCGTGTTTAACTGTCGAATTGTGGCCCAGTGTTCGCTTCAGGAGACAGCCGAAAATCTGATTACATTTGATTTATGCCTGAACAGGATAAAAACAGAGTGCAAACTCTTGGCGGATGGGTATGGGTGTGTTTGAGCATGCAAGAACGAGCACGTGCATGTATCTATGTGGGGGTGGGGGCACTGCTTCTTTTATTTATACGACCCCTATGCTGCAGAGAGCAATCCTCCCAGTCTATAAAGTGTGCCATGTTGGGCACCAATATCAGCAAACCTCCTTTTACAGTGCACAGATGCAATAACTTTCCATCAAAAAAATTATCTCGCTTGCTTGGCTGCAGTGTCAGTTATTTAAGCCCCCCAGGCTCTCCTGTGAATATTGCAGGTGGGTTGCCAGTGTGCAGGAGTGTAATAGAAGCTCAGGTGGGAGAAGTTTATCTGCTTGTGTACGTGTCATATTCCTGCATTTCAGTGCTATGCCTTACTTTTGAAGGGGAGAAAGATTTTTTCTGGACAGCGAGCCAAGCTACGTGCCCCAGTCCCTCGAAGTATATTAGTAAAATAAGGTAAATCTAAACTGAATGAGCATGCTAAGTATAAAGGGCTGGTGGGCTGAAACTTAACTTTGCAGGCATTAGAGAAGTCCTTCTAAAGCAGGGGGCCAAGGGAACCTCCAGGCCCTTCATTCTGCCCCCTTTCTTGTTTCCCAAGTGCCTTTCCCTAGGCTCCACCACCCGCTTCAAGTGCCTTGAAGTATGACAGTGCTTCTTGCATGCCTGCCCATATGCAGGATGGAGAGAGGTGTGTGTAGGAAGTTCTGGTTTTTATGTGGCTGGAATATTGTACAAAGCTGAGTCACTGCTGCTTACTAGGAGGAGAGCAGGGAGGCAACATGGAGGTCAGCACAGTGTAGACGCATCAGCGAGAGTGCCAGATTGGCTCCGCCAGTGTGTTTGCAGCGCACCAAACTCCTTGCCACCTCCCTGCTCCTTCCTAGTAAGCAGCAATAGCTCAACTGTTTGGGATATCTGATGAGTGTTGTCCAGCCACACTGTCCACTACTGGCTATTCCTCATGCCAACTCTCAGTCTCTGCCCCCCGGAATGTACAAGTGCCAGGAACAGGCAGTGCCTGGAGAAAGCAGCTTGCCTAGGGCAGTAGAGCGAGTTCAAATTTGAGCTGGGACATTTTCATTCACAGCTTAATATTTTAACCAGAACTCCATTCTAGCTCTCTAGGCTTTGAGTTCATGTCTCTTGTGGGGAGTATTTGCTAGTGCATAAGACTCATACAGACACAGAGTGTGTGAGTTAGAGAACCTAGCAATGGAAGCATTGGTATTTAAGTAAAGGAAAAGTGTGAGTCCCAAGTATTATTCAGCTGATAACAATTACCTGCGTGCCAGGTGGGATTCACATTCTTTTGTGCATGTGGCACTTAGGTCAGGGGAGAAAATGGTGCTTAAATATTTTCACAGTTGCCTACTGTTTTATCTCGAGCAAGTTAATTACTGCCTGACACCATACAAAAGGTGCTGTATAATAGCAGCTCTGCCTAATTGTAATAGAATATTTTGCATTGCTAGGAAAGATCTGAAGACCACAGTGTGTATGTCACAAACATTATTAATGAGCTCCTTCTGATACAGGAAGGTGTGTTCTCATTCATTTTGGGTTCACTTACCCCAAATCCCATAAATTTGGAAGCACACTTTCTTTATTAGTTCATCTTTTCCAGGTTTGAACTCTAGCAGTGAAAACAGATTCCACAATATGCATTGCCCCTGGAGGTGGTGGTTATTTGCATTAGGTGGTTATTTTGTTTGTGGTGGTACTGTTACCACCTGACAATTTGCTACTGAGAAGTTAGAATATTTATGAACATTCACAACATGACAAGCAGACCATCTAAGTAGGAAGTTGTCATTATTATTATTATTATTATTATTATTATTATTATTATTAAAATGGAAAAGCAGCCTACAAATTTAACAGTAATTACATTTACATAATAATAATGGCAACTTCCCCTGTTAGATGGTTTGCTTGTAAACCAAACAATACATAACATAACATAACATTATTTTAAAGACTCAAATAGTTGCTTAATTAGAAATAAAATCCATATCTCAAGTGCTCTCTCAAAACCTGGAGGATTGAGGACCAAAAAAATTAACCAACTGCCTAAAAATGTCATTGAAGCAGATCAGTAATGCTGTTCCGGACTATCAGAGATCAAAATACTAATTTCCGACAGTGCTGCCACCCAGGTTTCTGTGATACCAGAGTGTTCACACAGCAGCCCTGAATTTGGCACTATAATGTTGATACAGTATTAGTTTGTGTTCTGATGAGAAGAATTCTGGAACAGTCTTTGTTAAGGTAGAAGAGGAAACTGTTCTAAAAAGGAGTTGAATAAATATTTGATTGGTCAACTAGGATAAACTTTAGTGCTTCCTAGATAAACTTGTTCTTTTCAAGGTATCAGAAGTGGCTATGGGCAGATTTGGCATAAAAGGGCTCAAGTTACAATATACTATGTGGATCGTGATAGGAGATTGCAGGACTTGTTGAAGGCTATGTGTTGGAATTGTGAATTCAAGTGAAGGCTTTTTGAAGAGGTCATCTGAGGAAGAAGTTGGAAAATTGCCAGATTTAAGAACTCTGAGAACTATCACTTGTAGGATTTCTGCAAGCAGTTGAACTAAGGACTTGACTGTGGACTTTAAACACAGCAATGACTTTGAAGCAAATAATCCTCTCTGGGTTCAGAGAGGGAAGGCCACTTGCAACATATATAAAGTGTGTATATATGTACGTGTGTATGTTGGCGTTGTCCTAGTAAAGACAGCTCTGCTAAACAGCTGTTTTCTGTGGTGAGCTTAACTGCTTGACTGAGTTTCCACAGTGCATACTAAAAGATTCAATCCGCCTCTCTTTTTTCATTTTCTATCTGTCTTTGATTTCTTGAGAAAATATTGCAGCTGCCTTTTCAGGGGCTGAAGGTAAAGCTTGCTTTCTTTAATTATATGATTGAAAATCATATGAAACCACCAGTGTGTTGCTTATTATTTGTATTTTGATGTGCTGTAATCATTTGCTTGGTACCTCATTGCCCATCACTTAGAACTTTATATCACATAAGGCAACTGATAAATATAAACAACAATAGCAACAACGTTTTTAAAATTGATTCGAATCTTTTTTCTAGAATGACATTCTACTGTGACTGTTTTCATAGTAATGTATGTGAAATACATTTCTGGAATAAGGACTATATATAATGCCTTACCTAGACCTGCTTTAATGATTTGTAAGAGAAATAGTATTTCACTGTGGCCTGATTTGCACATCATGGGAAGGTAGAATATGAAAGAAGCCTTGGCTACAGGTCGTGGTTAAGGACCACTTAATCACTGTCTTGGGTTCAAATGACACACTAAGTCAAACCTTGGCTTAGCTGCTGTGCTGTATGGAGCTAAAATACTGGACGGCACAATGCAGGTGATATTTCCTCCCTGGGAGCTAGCACATTTGCTTCAAGCGATAGTTGGCTTAGTGTTACGTGTGAATGTGGCTTGCGTGTTATGAAAATGCCTCCAGTGGTTGGAAGAGGAATTGCTGTTCATTTTCTGCTTCTGGTGATTTGTTCAACTTTGCCTGGAAACAGCCACTGGGAATAAATGCTGAGGGTATCAAAGACGCTGTTGCAGAATATCTTGATGTCCTTGCATATTTTAAGCAATATTAACTACTCGGGGGGCACCTAGCTCCCATTTTTTATGAAAGTGAAAGGGGGTTTAACAGATACATCAGTGTCCTGCACAGAAGCAGCCCATCGGAGAGGACTCCTGGGTGCTGAGAAGTTTCATATCAAAGCCGAACCGTTGCATTGAAGGCGGATTCCTAATTTCTCCCTCCTAGTTGTTAGAACCAGCGTTGATCTTTCCAAGTGATCCCTTGCTAGTGTCTCGTGTATTTTGTTAGGAGTGTTCCCTCCCCGCTCCCCAAATTCTGTCAGTGATAAACTAATTACACGCCATACATTTTTAATGCTTTAATCTCCCATCATTTTCCTAGAGAGGAGTAATCCCCTTTCCAAACAAATGCCATGCATGGCCAAGCACTCATTGCGAAATGTATGGTTTTCATTAAGCCCCCATTGTTAATAAGAAACTTAATGGATGTTTCAGATAGAAATGGAAGGGCAGGCAAGGCAGTGCAAGCAGCATGCTGAACGATTGCAGCAATAATACTGCACTACCAGTACAGTGCCAGTAGCAACATTTCACCAGTATTATGTGTGTGTTTCTTCATCTTAGAGTTGGAAGGGACCCATAGGTCATCTAGTCCAACCCCCTGCAATGCAGGAATCCCAGCTAAAGCATCCATGACAGATGGCCATCCACCCTCTGCTTAAACACCTCCAAGGAGGGAGAGCCCACCACCTCTTGTGGGAGTCTGTTCCACTGCCAAACAGCTCTTACCGTCAGAATGATTTTCCTGATGTTTAGTTGGAATCACCTTTCTTGTAACGTGAAGCCATTAGTTCGAGTCCTACCCTCCATAGCAGAAGAAAGCAAGCATGCTGCCTCCTCCATGTGACAGCCGTTAAGATATTTGAAGATGGTGACTGCAGTTGTTGGGGCCAGAGAAGTGACACAAACTCGTGCACTCACTCACTTTTTCCCCTCTTACAGACAAATCCCTAACCTTCCATCCCCCCTACACAAAACCCACCACATAGCCTCTTTCTGTCTTCCCAACCCCAAGTCACAGGTTTTGTTTTATACTTTAAAATTGTTATGGGTTGTATCTAGCCTTAGTCATTTTTCACAGTAGACCCATTGCAATGAATAGACCTGACTCACTTAGGTCCCTCGACTGAGCAATGGTTAGTTGGCTACAACCCTAGGCAGTTTGTTTTAAATGAATATTTTGGTTTTATCTTTCGCGAACTGCTTAGAGGCCTTTCGCTTTAGTCGTTAAATAAACACACAAAAATAAAATAAGGCAGAGTAAAAGGGTGACTTGCACCCTGCTTCTTAGCTCCAGCCATTCATGCTGTCTGTCGCCTTTCCTCCACTCCTGACCAAGCCCTCATTCCCAAGCAAACTGTTCCAGCTGAGGAGGCCTCCCTCAAGGGAACCAGACACCTAGGGCAGTGGACTGCTAGGTGGAGTTCCTATTTCCCATGCCATTCCCTTCCTTCCTTAGCCTTCCATCCCTGCCCTTTCATGGACAATGTCCCCACATGAAAAGTCTTTGGTGAGGTGAACATACCAAAATACCATATTTTTCAGTGTATAACACACACCCACGTTTAAGGAAATGGGGGGGGGGGATTGCTCAGAGTTGTTGTCGACAATCACTCACCTGCCTGACCGCACACCTCAAGAAAGCCACCAATCATCTGACTGCTCACCGCCAGCAGCCACCAATCACATGCCCAATCTCCTGCTCGCGGCTGCCAACAATCACCTGTCCCCCCTCTGCACTACCCGTGTATAAGACGACTACCCCATCGTCTTATACACTGAGAAATACGGTATATGGAAATATGTCCTTAGTATGGAAGTGAACCACTCAGTGAAAGGATAAAGCATAATTGGCCTGGAGGGAAGCACAGTATAAAGACACTGTGTTTCAGTATACCTGATATTTACAGTAACGTCTTCTGCTCTACCTTAGGAGGAGAGGGATAAAAGGGTACAGTACCTTGGGAGATGAAAGCCAATCAGAAAGGCCACTTGTTAAACTCAGTGAAAAATGAACTCTGAAAAAGGCAGGTGTGGTGATCCTTTGAGGACATTTTGGAATAATTGTACCAATAATGCATTAAAATGTCACCAGGGGAACTGATTAATTGGTGTTGCCTTCATTTTTCTCTTCCATTTGCTTGCATTCTTGTCCTGACGGCTTCCTAATAAAAAATAAAAATAGCAATGTTTGGCCCCACCACTATATATGAAGTCTTTTATTACTGCAGAATGACATATGTGAAACCTTGCAACTGACATTCATAGACTTAAATGCCTACTCCTTCAATTGCTTTATTAATGCATTGGCTTTCAGTGTAAAAACAAACGCACCGA
Organism: Podarcis vaucheri; assembly: GCF_965113315.1. Taxonomy (NCBI): domain Eukaryota; kingdom Metazoa; phylum Chordata; class Lepidosauria; order Squamata; family Lacertidae; genus Podarcis; species Podarcis vaucheri. The sequence continues at coordinate 107,979,722 of NC_138760.1, read as the reverse complement.
AACCCTTGAAAAATTCCGATTATGACTGTGACATTTATCATTTTATAATAGAAGCATTAGTAGCTTCTGGACTGAATGTTGGCTCACACATTTTCTGCAATAGAAATCTCAGCTTTCATTTATTAGCTTAATGTTAACTGCAGGTCTGTTTTCACAAGCAAAGCATGCCTCACTTTTCCATCATATAAAACTGATGCCACCTTAACGAAGGTGGCTGAACATGGGGCGCACTGCCTTGCTGCCCAACGACATCATATGTTACAGCTTGTAATTATTTTCCATCAATGACAGTGACTGAGGTCTGCCTTTCCATTGGCCAGAGGGCCCTCAAGTAGTTAATTTTTGGTGACATGAAAGGGAAGCAAATGGTTCGTTGTTTAATTTGTTGTGGTGTTATTTTGACCAATGGGAGAAGATGCTTGTGAGATTTTCTGTCCCATGTGCCAAAGGGCCTTGGGTACTATATACATTGACTTGGAGGTGGGGTGGGGAACCCAGTTTGCTGCTCTGCCTTGGGCAACAAAATGATTTGGAGCAGTTCTTCCAGTGATGGTGGGCTGCTTCTCACAGCTGGCTTGCTTCTTCTGTGTATTCTTAGGATGCTTGTCAGGGACGCGGGTGGCACTGTGGGTTAAACCACTGAGCCTAGGACTTGCCGATCAGAAGGTCGGTGGTTCGAATCCCGGTGATGGGGTGAGCCCCGTTGCTTGGTCCCTGCTCCTGCCAACCTAGCAGATCGAAAGCACATCAAAGTGCAAGTAGATAAATAGGTACCGCTCTGGCGGGAAGGTAAACGGCATTTCCGTGCACTGCTCTGGTTCGCCAGAAGCAGCTTTAGTCATGCTGGCCACATGACCCGGAAGCTGTATGCCGGCTCCCTCGGCCAATAAAGCGAGATGAGCGCCGCAACCCCAGAGTCGTCCGCGACTGGACCTAATGGTCAGGGGTCCCTTTACTCTTTACCTTTAGGATGCTTGTAAAGAAGCAGGAGAAATGTTTGCATCTATGTAATTGTGTGAATAGTCAGTTGCATATCTGGTGGGAACAAAGGCCCACCCAGAAAGTAGTTGAGTATGAAAGCAGGCAGGTCACCAAGCCATTCAGCAAGTGAACAAACGGGTTGGGCAGTTTTGAGCACAGCTTGGCCTAAGGAATCAGGTCACAGTTTGAAGCTTCATAGGAGGACCAAGTGGAGCCCTATTATCTTATTGACTCCCCTGCAGAGATGGTAGCCATGGCAACACTCTCTGGCCTTCTGCAGCAGATGATGATCATATACCCTCCAACATTTCTCCAATGAAAATAGGGATGTCAATAATAATAATACCCCGTCCATCTGACTTGGTTCCCCCCAATCACTCTGGGTGGTTTCCAACATATATAAAAACATAATAAAACATTGAACATTAAAAAAAACTTCCCCATACATGGCTGTCTTCAGATGTCTTCTAAAGGTTGTATAGTTTCTTATCCCCTTGGCTCTGGGGGTCACATAACTCCATACCCTCCAAAATTTCTCCAATGAAAATAGGGACATCTTAAGGAAAAGCGGGACGTTCTGGGATCAAATCAGAAACCACGACGGTTTCTGTAAATCTGAGACTGTATAGGGGCACTTGGACGGCCTGAAATCATACAGAAATGGAAGGCCAACTTTGTATATTCATATTTTTACTTCGTTGGTAAAATTAGCCTTCAGGAAGTGGAAGGCCTGTGGCGAGTTAACTCAGGTTTGATTTTCCTATGAGAATTTTGCTAGCACTGAAACTAATGGGGCAAGTTAGTCATAGCGAATTTTAGTCCCATTGATTTCTGTTAACATAGTCTGGGTCTGAAACTATGGCCTGGTTCTCATGGTGCAGTAGGCTGGACTGTGGTTCACTGAGACAGTACAAATGGGCCTGGCTCCCAGAGAGGAGCTCACAGCAGTTTGCTCCTCCCTGGTCCTTTTTTCCCCGCTGTGCTTTGCCAAGCTAAGCCAAGGTTTGGCTTAGAGTGTCGTCGGAACCCAGGCTCGTGGTTGAGCTCTCCTCATTAATCACGAGCAGTAGCCAAGAACCTTCTGGGTCGGACCTGCAGTGCATAATAAGTTTTAAAACCCACCTTTTAAGTTTTCAGAAGGGAAATGCTTGTGACATCTCTGAATCATGGCCTCTGGGTATGGCACTTCTCTACTCCATCAGAAAACCTAGGAATGATAGAAATACCACCAAGAAGGCATGGTAGAAATAAGTAATCTGCTTGTTGCTTTGGGATGCATTTTTACTCATTTTACTTTGTCATTCACTTGATTCACTGAACTGATTCCATTATAATGGTTCACTTATGTATGCAACTACCTGGGAAAAATAAAGATAAAAATCCCCCTAAAGCATTTTATTGAGTTCTCGTCCAGAAACAGGATAATAAATAAGCAGAAGCCCAAATGCAACTGTGTGATTGAAGAAGAAGGAAAGAAAAACTGTGGACTGAAGGGAAGGCAAGGAACATCACCAGCAAAATGGAAGGTCAAAAATAGCACCTGCGATCAAAGATCCAATTCAGTGTGTTTTGTCTTGTGTGTTATACAGGAGACAGTGTTTCTACCTGTCTTTATTATTATTCTTTAGTCTGTTGGGTTTTTCCCCCAAGAAGCAATTTTGTGAATGAATAGTTTTGGAAGTGCAAGTAATTTCATCTACCTTTTGCCAAACAAACAGGCAATGTTAGCCGCAGGGAAAATTACATAGCCTAAGAATATTGCACAATAAATATGTTGTGTCACATAGACACCATCTGTAAATTATTCTGATAGACAGAACAGCTTGCCTGCCAAATTCTGAAACATGCTTTTGCATAGTACAGAAGTGTGGTAAAATAGCTCAGGGGGATTCTGGATCAGGTTGCATGAATTAAATGTTGACCTTGAACTTGCGTACATCACCTGCAAGACTGAACAGAGTGTGCTTTGCCTTTCAGGTGGCAATTGGTAGACTGTTAACTCTTTGTTTTATTTTGTGGATACATTTTTAAATGTTAAAAAAGCATAGAAATATATAGCTCAGATATTTCAGTTGTGAGGCTGTGCCAGTACACTTCAGTATATTAAATATTCTACGGGGTAAGGATAGCTAAAAGTGATAAGAGAGAGCATTGGCAATGGAGCTGAAGACATTTAGCACTCTAAAGAAATGTCTGACATCTCTTTGTGTCACTCCCCTGTGAAACAGATGATCAATCAAGGCATGCTATTTTTTCTCATGCTGTGCTTTTTGCACCTTTAAGTGTATCCTGATTTATTTAGAGTCACTACTTTGTCTCTGAAATCACTGAGTATTTGCATTTAGGAATTTCTTCCAGTCTTGACTCCGGTACTGCTATGTACTTTATAGATGAATCTTTGGTACCCCATTTTAGTAACATGGAAAGGCCACTAGTTTAAAAGCATCTGATTTGTTTGGTCTAGTCTTTGGTAAAAGCATGGAGTTTGCTCTCTCATGATCCAAAGGTGGTCATAGCTTTCTCTCCAGATGATTTGGTGAACAACATGATTGGCCATTGCTGCAACCTCGACGTTCTGTTGCGCCAGCAGAGTTGGTTCTGTCATTTCCAGATGACAGGACTGGATAATTAAGGAAAATTCATTTCCATACATGACAGTATAGCCCCAGAGATCAAGCTGTAAGTGATTGACAGCTACCATGGGGCAAAATCACTAATTAAGAAGCTTGACCAGTTGAAGACAGTGTTGATGGGTGTCATTTGGCATGTCACGCTCCAATGTTGTAAATAAAGATCTAGAGGAGGCTGGAACTATGTTGTGTGCTCTGTCATTAATTTGTATAATGGTGTTTTATCACACTTTAATAGCACCCGGAATAAATTTCATGTGTTGGAGGCCTTGGCAAAGTACATACACCATCCAATTGCACCAGATATCTTCAGCCTTTTCAAATCCAGGACCCACATTTAACCCAAACATGGTGGGAGTGCTGCTGTTTTGGCTCATCATGGATCAGGCCCTGATCCACTAATGGGTCCTGATCTGCCAGTGGAAGACCAGTGAGCTGCACAACATAAAGTGTTGGTGTTGACCTTCAAAGCCTTAAACGGCCTCGGCCCAGTATACCTGAAGGAGTGTCTCCACCCCCATCGTTCTGCCCGGACGCTGAGGTCCAGCGCTGAGGGCCTTCTGGCGGTTCCCTCATTGCAAGAAGCAAAGCTACAGGGAACCAGGCAGACGGCCTTCTCGGTAGTGGCGCCCACCCTGTGGAACGCCCTCCCATCAAATGTCAAAGAGATAAACAGCTACCTGACATTCAGAAGATATCTTAAGGCAGCCCTGTTCAGGGAAGTTTTTAATGTGTGACATCTTAGTGTATTTTTGGTCTTTGTGGAAGCCGCCCAGAGTGGCTGCAGAAACCCAGCCAGATGGGCGGGGTACAAATAAATTATTATTATTATTATTATTATTATTATTATTATTATTATTATTATTATTAACAACTGAGAAACCCCACTCCCTTTTAAAATGAAATTGGCATGGATAACCCTCTCTTGGATTTGAGTGCCAGTGGATTAATCTGTCATAGAGATGGGCAGACAGGAAGCAGCTTGCACTGAAGGAAAGGCTCTGTCTTCCTGTGGATAGGTCCATGCCCAGTGATTAAGTGACCACCTAGAGTAAGGGCAGTAATATATACCTATCCAAAGGGTTGTTTTTCAGCCAGAACTCACCAGAACTCAGTCCCGGCACCTCTCAGGTGGGTGCCATTGTAGTTATAAGAGAACAAGGGAGGCATTCATGGTGGGTTCCAGCACCTCTTTTTCCAGAAAAATAGCACTGCCTCTCCATCAGCTTTCAAACATGCTTTCATGTTATTCTAACATGTATATATGCAGACAGGAAATCTATGGCCAAAATGATCATTACCCAAATAATGATCAAGTTGGTAACATGCTTTCCAAATGTCAGCATTGCTTTTTGAAAGTTATCTTGCCATTTTTGAAACAAATGGTAAAGAGGAGCACTTTCTTTCATGCTTGAAACACAGAAAGAACTATCTTAGGTCAACCATGGGACAGAAAATTCATTTGCACTACTCTCGATTGAGAATGAGTGCTTTTGAAATATTTTAAGATATATTCCCAGTAGCATAAAAATACCATCATGCATTATGTAAAGACATTACGTGTTGTGTATATAAATAACTTCACCCTTTATCCTTTGCTGCCTCTTATCCCTGGAATTGCCTCCCAGAACATCTGTTTGAGGCCACCTCTCTTACTTATTTTCAAATCCATCCCCAAAGCCCATTTTTCAAGCATTTTTTTTTAAGTGCCATCTTTGAAACAACCACAAAGTCCCCATCCCTGTGCTGTTTTCATGGGACTGTTTTAGTGCATATTTTAAATATTGATGTTTATATTTTCATGTTTTAATCAGGTTGTTTTAATCATGGATGTTTATAGTTTAAAGTATGTGTCATTAGTTTTTGTACTTGTAAACTGCTTAGAAGCCTATTTTGGAATTGTTGTTGTTGTTGTTTAGTCGTTTAGTCATGTCCAACTCTTTGTGACCCCATGGACCACAGCATGCCAGGCACTCCTATCTTCCACTGCCTCCCACAGTTTGGTCAAACTCATGCTGGTAGCTTCAAGAACACTGTCCAACCATCTCGTCCTCTGTCATCCCCTTCTCCTTGTGCCCTCCATCTTTCCCAACATCAGGGTCTTTTCCAGGGAGTCTTCTCTTCTCATGTGGTGGCCAAAGTACTGGAGCCTCAGCTTCAGGATCTGTCCTTCCAGTGAGCAATATGGGCTGATTTCCTTAAGAATGGATAGATTTGTTCTTTTTGCATTCCATGGGACTCTCAAGTCTCCTCCAGCATCATAATTCAAAAGTATCAGTTCTTCGACAATCAGCCTTATTTATGGTCCAACTCTCACTTCCATACATCATTATTGGGAAAACCATAGCTTTAACTATATGGACCTTTGTCGGCAAGCTGATGTCTCTCCTTTTTAAGATGCTGTCTAGGTTTGTTTTTGGAATTAAGCAATGTATTAATTATATCTACTGTAGCTAATGGTTGAATTTGTGTAATTGAAATTAACGTGCGTTCTCCCCCTGTTTCAGTCCTACTTACAACTGTTGCTTTTGTCTCCTCTGTCCTGATTTCTAGACTGCAAAATCTGTCCTCTTTTACTATGTAAAATTCATGGTGATGTGTACATTGAAATATACAAAGAGAAAGCTGGTTTCTAAAATCTTAACACCTAGTCAGTGGCAGCTGAACGAACAACAGCAACAACAACAACCAAAAACAACATACGGTATTGGTTTTTCAACATAGGGGATAGCTTACAAATTCACACAGTAATCATATACTGTACATGCCTACGCAGGAATAGTGAGACTTACTCCTACAGGGTTTTATACATAGGATTATTAGACTTTAGTCTCCTGTTTCCTCAAAGTGATTTATCAGTTGCTGTCCCTTTAGTCAACATAAAGCCCTCCTTTGTCCTTGACACCCAGATGAACCACTGATAATGCTTGCATGAGTCCTGATGCATCTTTGTAGAATCACTGTGGATAACATTTGATTGATTCAGAGTGAGGTTAGATAGCACATTCTTATCTCCATTACTTCTACTATTGACGAGCATCCAGAAATCATGCTAGTGAAAGGAAACTGTTAAGAATTGCCACTGGGCTCTTCAAAATATGGAAGGTTTTCTGTGTCTGAAGAGAACTGTGGAAACAGATTAATGGAATACAGCTGTGGTTTTTCTATCACTGGAATGGGTGATAGCAAACTAAGTCATACAGTGGTGCCTCGCAAGATGAAAAGAATCCGTTCTGTGATTCTCTTCGTCTAGCGGTTTTTTCGTTTTGCGAAGCAAGCCCATTGACGGATTAGCGCTATTAGCGGCTTTTAGCGGCTTATCTGCTGATCGGATCAGCTGATAAGCGGCTTAGCGGCTTAGAAAAAGGGGGGAAAGGAAAAAACACCAGCAGGAACTCGCAAGACATTGTCGTCTTGCGAAGCAAGCCCATAGGAAATTCGTTTTGCGAAGCACCTCCAAAACGGAAAACTCTTTCGTCTAGCGAGTTTTCCGTCTTGCGAGGCATTCGTCTTGCGGGGCACCACTGTACTTACAAGTAGACCCTTTGATATTATAACCATCAGAAAACCAATACAGTACTGTGTTTAGTGTAGTGAAAGATGCCTAATTTAGGTATCCAGATCATCCTTCCTAGATTAAGGTACATCTCTGAGGGTTTCTTGCTTGGCATGATTGATTTTAGTGGATCTGCTTTGATAAAAACTTAGGTACCACCCTTTGTGTTTAAAGAAGCCTTTTAGTCCTGTGCACATTTACTAAGGAGTAAGCATCCCTGAAAGGGATGCGGGTGGCGCTGTGGTCTAAACCACAGAGCCTAGGGCTTGCCGATCAGAAGGTCGGCGGTTTGAATCCCCGTGACAGGGTGAGCTCCCGTTGCTCGGTCCCTGCTCCTACCAGCCTAGCTGTTCAAAAGCACCTCAAGTGCAAGTAGATAAACAGGTACCGCTCCGGCGGGAAGGTAAATGGGAAGGTAAACGCCAGAAGCGACTTTGTCATGCTGGCCACATGACTCGGAAGCTGTACGCTGGCTGCCTCGGCCAGTAAAGCAAGATGAGCTATGCAACCCCAGAGTTGTCCACAACTGGACCTAACGGCCAGGAGTCCCTTTACTCTTTACCTTTAAGCATCACTGAACTTCATGAGACTTACTTCTGAATAAACATATTTAGGATTGTGCTACCCTTACAAATGTTTCCTTTATGTGTAAGGATACTTCAGGATCATAGGATTGTAGGGTTGGAAGGTATTCCAAGGGTCATTTAGTCAAACCCTTTGCAATGCAGGAGTCTCAACTAAAGTTCTTCCTGATGTTTATTCAGAATCTCCTTTTAATTTGGTGTATCTGCCAGCAGACATGCCAGGTAAGATGCAGCATTCAGAGAAAAAATAGCTAAATGTTGGGACACACGAGGATTGTCTCCAGCGTATCATATTGTGTGGAGGGAAGCAGGTGGTAGAACTGAGAGGCACTGCCACCCACCCAGCAAAAACAATAAGTAAGAAAGCTAGAAGAAAATGGCACATAACAAGTCTTTATTAAGTCAGCAAGATTGTTCACAATTTTGCTTAAACTTACATTTGTGTAGGACATTAATTTGTGTGGGACGAGGGTGGCACTGTGGGTTAAACCACAGAGCCTAGGACTTGCCGATCAGAAGGTCAGCGGTTCGAATCCCCGCGACGGGGTGAGCTCCCGTTGCTCGGTCCCTCCTCCTGTCAACCTAGCAGTTCAAAAGCACATCAAAGTGCAAGTTGATAAATAGGTACCCCTCCGGCGGGAAGGTAAACAGCGTTTCTGTGCGCTGCTCTGGTTTGCCAGAAGCGGCTTAGTCATGCTGGCCACATGACCCAGAAGCTGTACATCGGCTCCCTCGGCCAATACAGCGAGATGAGCGCCGCAACCCCAGAGTCGGTCACGACTGGACCTAATGGTCAGGAGTCCTTTACCTTTACTTAGGACATTAAAACCTTGCCAGATTATTACTACAGATACTTCTGTTCCCATTTCTATGCTATAAACCTAGTGTGCATGTGTGTAGTTGTAATCATCACCATCATCATCTGTATCCAACACTGCCATTCCACTTCTGCCTGCACAATAGAACTTCTCCCTTATCCCCTGCAACTGCCCATCCCACTATGCCCCTTTGCATTAGAGGGTGGGGGAGCCTCCAAAACAGATTTTGGGGGTGTATGGGGAGAGGAGGAATGTCCTGCAGTGTGAGTGGAACCCCATTTGTGCAGTGTTGGATAAAGCCTAGTATTATTATCAATGGGGGTACTCAAGGGTACGCAGTACCTTTCCATTCCCCGATGTCAAAAGTGTGGCCCTTGCTGTAACAACTTCACGGTGAGTACCAGCACCTTTCTCCCTAAAAATTATTATTAATTCTATGGAGTTTTCAAAACAAAGTATGGTGCGGTACTTAAGATTAGGGACAGTCCTATATGCAGGCTTGCAGTTGAATAGACAAAGACAAATAGAGAAGGGATGCAGATGGAGAAGAACTGCTTCCAGTCACACGTTTCTCCATGCGCATGTTGTCTAAGCAAACGAATCTCCTTAGGTCCTGATTAATGCACATGTCCAAGAAGGAGTCATTTAGTAGGAAGAACTGTCTCTTTTGCAGCAGATGCTCCCATTTGAAAACATTGCATTTTACCTATCCTGCAGGAACACACTATAACAAGAACTCTCATTAAGTGTGCAACTATATGTTGACAGTTGCCTAGTAATAATACAGTGGTACCTCAGGTTACATATGCTTCAGGTTACATACGCTTCAGGTTACAGACTCCGCTAACCCAGAAATAGAGCTTCAGGTTAAGAACTTTGCTTCAGGATGAGAACAGAAATTGTGCTCTGGCGGCGCGGCGGCAGCAGGAGGCCCCATTAGCTAAAGTGGTGCTTCAGGTTAAGAACAGTTTCAGGTTAAGTACGGACCTCCGGAACAAATTAAGTACTTAACCTGAGGTACCACTGTAATTATTATTATTATTATTATTATTATTATTATTATTATTATTAATACCCCAGCCACTCTGGATGGTTTCCAACAAAATATTAAAATACAGTAGTCTGTTAAACACAAGTTCCCCTTACTCCAGTGGGGCTTCCTCCTAGATTAGTGTGCATAGATTTATAACCTAAAGACGTGTTTGACTGGGTTTTTGGGAGCAGGGAGAACTATAGACTAATTCATACAGTATGTAGTTAGTTATGGGATTTCAGTGCCACCCTTCATTTTAAAAAAACTCCCAGGACAGTTTACATAAAAACTCCAGTAAAAAATGTAAAATGCGTTCATCATACAACACAAAACACAAATTCAAAAAGCAGGGGTGGGTGAGTTGCAAGATTTTAGGATAGGATTTGTATAATCTGGGCCATACTAGATGTGACAGAGGCAGGTCGGATCTGCCCCAATCAAGCAGAAAATAGGAGGGGTATGTGGTCTATTTTAAGAAATAAAAGAAACACACGGGTAAGGATTGCAGTTTACCATCTTATAGCCCTCTTACAAAGCACCGGTATTCTGTTCCTGGGAACACACTTCTGTTTTACAGCTTTTTTAATATCAGCATTTGTGGGAAAGTAATCTTTGGAGAAGTCTCTGCAGTTTTCAACCATGCCTCCTTTTTGCTATTGAGGGTTGACCCTTCAAACCACTTTTTATCTACATGATTAGGGCAGCTGTGTGTTTACACATAGGGAATCTGCTTTCATCATCTCCAGTGTTGCCCTAACTAGATATAAGTTTTTTATTTGTTTTGGAATTTTGCAAGGCACCATGTGAATTTATATTGAGGACAAGATCTAATTCCCTAAAATAAATAAGTAAATGAAGGCATCCTAGGTGTTCAGGCACAAGACAAACCAGGTTTGCAACTTCAAGAGACTTCAGAAATTAGATGGAACTGAATCAGAGGAACATATTCTGCAACTCCAGTTGAATTGTTGCAGTTGAATGATTTCCTCCTCGGGTCTGTTGTTCTAGCACTGCACCCAGTCTCTGCACAACGGCTATTGGCACTGGCAGCTCATTTTGCAGAGAGATCAATAGGGTGGGTTTTCTTCCTTTCTTTTTAAAGCCTGGAATTGTTTATTTTAGAGTCTGCATTTAAAAAGTGTAGTCCTCAGTTCCGAACTTACCACTTGATATCCAGGAGGCATAGTGAGACAGCGGAACTCATTTCCATTGTCTGTTTGATTTGATCCAGCAAAAAATGGAAAGAAAAAAAGACAGAGAACACAAGCAAGCATAATATATTCTTCAATTATACTTTTATATATATATTGTATTGCAGATGGAGTGACACTGCATCCGATTTATTATTTGCATTGCTCCCTCCCCCTTTTTAATAAAACGTTTGCGTGAAACTAGACATTGTGGAGGAGGAGGAGTGGCTGCCACCCAAAACAGCATCCCTGTGTCTTCTTGTTCATTCTCTCTCGCATAGCCTAGAAATATAAAATGGGTGGCATGTCATCGACTCACTCCAAGCCTCCCTCCCACTCCACTTTATTGGAGAAAACTCTGTAGGTGTGATGATCGGAGTCCATGTTATTGCCAGGAAAAACAGGGAGAATGAGATAGTAGGAAGGAGCCACATTATCTCAGTAGCAAGTTTTCAGCAGCAGCTACAGCATGGTGGCCTCCAACTCTCATTAGACTCAGCCGCCATGGCCGTAGGTAAGGAGTGAGAGGAGATGTAACACGCCAACGGTGGGTCCCATGTTGGCTCCTCCTGAGCTACACGAACTTGTGACCTTTGTGTGGGTTTTGAATATAAGTTTCCCCCCTAATGGAGTATGCTTTTATATACATACTGCAAACCAATTGGGGTTCTTTTGAGGAGCTTCAACCCTTTCTCTTACTGTGCCATGACAGGACTGGAATGCAGTTTGGCCACTTCAGTTTCACTGCTGGTAACTAAGTTCGTAGAAAAACACACTATAAATTTGTTTCTGCCAAAATTTGTTGGGCTGCATTTCTTGGATTGCAATACAGTGGTACCTCAGGTTAGATATGCTTCAGCTTACAGACTCCGCTAACCCAGAAATAGTACCTCGGGTTAAGAACTTTGCTTCAGTATGAGAACAGAAATTGTGCTGCGGCGGCAGCAGGAGGTCCCATTAGCTAAAGTAGTGCTTCAGGTTAAGAACAGTTTCAGGTTAAGAACGGACCTCCGGAATGAATTAAGTACTTAACCCGAGGTACCACTGTATAGGGATTTTAGCATGCCCTATTTGCAGGGCCTGTCCCTGGTGTTTGATTCTGGTCCTTTGTAAAGCAGTGTCCTGGTTGTGCTTTTTGGAGAGATGCAGGCAACGCCTTCTATAATAAATGTTGTGACTAAGCACTGGAGCTCTTGCGGTTTCAGGTCCTTCTTCAGATATAAAGAAGACCTGATGGGAGGTCTTCTTAATCCTCTGACTTGGCCTGTGCCCTAAAGGAAGAGCATAACTGAATGGCAGTGTGCTGTAATTTTTAGATTAAGAGCCGGAAGACCCAGGTTCAAATCACCACTCAGCCACAGAGGTTACCGGGTCAGTCGCTCTCAGCCTAACATTCACCACAGGGTTGTTGTGAGCATAATTAGATAAATGGGTTAATTGCTGCTGCTATTAATAATTTGCTGTTAAGTGAAAATTTAGAAAACTGTGGTATCTCCTGTGGAGAGAATGTCCAGGGGCAGAATTGTGTCCCCTTTCTCTTGGGGACACAAGCAGTGGCCCTTTGTGTGAGCACAGAGGTATTAGAAACATAGAAAAAGTACCCTTGGTTTTTTATGGGGAACATGAAATTGTTTATTGGCCTCAGAGCCAAAGGATTCTGAGACAGATCGATTGAGTGTAGTTACTCTGGGAGAAGTTAAGTTGGATTAGAGTTCAGCCAGAAGTATTTCCAATGAATTTGGTTGGCTGTTCCAATTTATAGTCCCTTCCACCACTTCAGAGACTACTGTATCTCTTCCCAGTAAGCATAATAAACATTCTTACTTTCAGTTAGCCTTGACGTTTCAACTTTCCAGTACAGGGAAGGCTTTTGTTTTGTTTTATCGCAGAGAAGGTCTAAATACATTGCCCCTAATTTCACACTTAAATGGTAGATCCCAGAAAGGAAGTTCCATATGTCTTTTTAAAATACTTGAATGCAGTTGTTTGTCCTGATCATATAATCCCATTTATATGATTTATATAGGAACAAGGAACTGTATTCATAGGAGCCAACTCCTAGGGGCTGAGGTCCCTTAGGCCCCTGAATAAAATATTTGAGTGGGCCAGGCTCCCCCAAGTTGATGGGCATAGCCATTTAAATTGTGTGTATGTATTGCATCTTGTGATCGGTTATGCGGGGCAGGGCTTACCTTCCCTCCCCCAATATTTTATTCAAGTTGGCATCCCTGACTGTATTCATTGATCTTTAGCAATGAAAGGTTTTTGTGACTAGGGATAAATTCTCCTGATTTCAGTTTAGAAATGGGAAAGGTCAGAGCAATGTTCTGTACGTTTTTTGATGGCCACTCCTTGGGTTGCACTTTCAATAGTGCTATGCACACACACACACACACTCAAATCCAGCATAAAAGGCAAGAGAAATTTGGGGTAGACCATAAAAGTTATGTGTCAGGGAACTGCCATCGGAGCTAGAGGCGGAGGGAAGGCTCCAGAGGGATGCCGGAGAGGTCCCAGTAGGGAGAGGGACAGCCCATTTGCTGGGGAAGGAAATCAGCGTAACACCAGTGGAGAAGGGGGGGCAGATGAGGGAATCGGAGAGGAGGCTCCAAGACTCCTCGCCGGAGACCAGCGGAGAGAGTACGGGTCCTCCGCTGCCCACACCCTCCCTGTGCAGAAGGCTTCCGCGCACGGAGACTAGGCGGAGACTAGGCGTCAAAGAATTTTTGTGCTGGAAGAAGTTCAAGAAACGCCCACTGACGGATTCTGCCAGCGACTGAGACAGTCACGATGCTAGAGGCTGTTCAGTCAGAAAGGGTTCAACCAGGTAACCTTGCCAGGAGTGGCGGCAGCTTACGCACGAGCAACCCCTAAACCCATTACATTATGGGTGTAGCTTTTAAGTATGTGCTTTAAAAATGCCAATGATCAACACAGCTTCCAGTAAATGAATATTCATTTTAAAGCCATTCAGATTCTAGAGCTAATAATTAAATTTGAACTTTTCCCAAATGTTATGCCTGAATAGGGAAAGCCAATGTGTGTAAGGGCTATATCGGCCCTGACCCCAGACAGGATAAATTTCTGATGGTAAGAGTTGTTTGACAGTGGAACGGACTCCCTTGGGAGGTGGTGGGCTCTCCTTCGTTAGAGATTTTTAAGCAGAGGTTGGGTGACCATCTGCCATGGATGCTTTGGTTGAGATTCCTTGTAGGCAGTTGGACTAGATATCCTCTGGGTCCCTTCCAGCACTACAATTCTATGATTTTATGACCTCAACCTTAGATGACCCTGCAATTTCTTTGGCAAACTGCTTAGAGATTGTTTATATTAAGCAGTATATAAACCAGTATGCCTGTTGTCTTTCTCCATGGAGTTTTCTTGGCAGGGATACTGGAGTGGCTTGCCGGTTCCTGCTCTAGGTGGATCATGTTTGGTCAAAACTCTCCACTATGATCTGTCCATCTTGGGTGGCCCTGCACGGCATAACTCATAGCTTCTCTGAGTTATTCAAGCCCCTTCGCCATGGCAAGGCAGTGATCCATGAAAGGGAGAAAAGTGATAATAAACCTAGACAGCATCTTAAAAAGCAGAGACATCACCTTGCCAACCAAGGCCCATATAGTTAAAGCTATGGTTTTCCCAGTAGTGATGTATGGAAGTGAGTGCTGGACCATAAAGAAGGCTGATCGCCAAAGAATTGATGCTTTTGAATTATGGTGCTGGAGGAGACTCTTGAGAGTCCCATGATCCCTGCATCCCTTCCCCACTGGAGGCAGGGCTTCCTTCCTCGCCAGAGGAAGAGCTGCTTCCAATGATCTTCAGAGGCTCCCTGTAACACAACTGCCCTTCCACCTCTCACCTCTGAGCTGATGGCAGTTCCCTGACATAAACAAACAAACAAACTGAGCAGGAAAATCTGAAGGGGGAAACTAAAGACATTCAGCTGAAAGTATGTAGAGGCCTCCACGATTTTGTTACTGGGCATCCACAGGGAATGTCAGGATTGGGCCAGTCAATGTTCACCCTACTGACATTGGCATTCCTTAACTGTGCTATGCTTAACCGCTGAGCAGGGCTAGTATCCGTTACATTTTGGTTTAGAGGTTTGTTTTGTTTTCTCCTCAGTTCTGGAGGAGGCTTACCAGATGGAAAGATGTGAATTACTATGCAGTGCTTAATTGAGAACTTACTCCCCATCTCAACCAATTAATGTTATTCCATTCCATTAAAAAAAATGTATAGCGTTTTCTCAATTGGGAAATCACTCATGTAAGGAAAATTTAAATGAGTCCACAACTTGTGGGTTCCGACACTACTGTCAATTCTGATAGCTACACATTGAGCTGTAGAAGGCAGAAGGGCCTGGCGGGAAGCTTTCTTCCTTGGTCAGGGAAGAAAGGTTATTAACTGCTGTTGATTTGTTCAGTTTTCCTTTGTCTTCCCCACCCCCATCCCTCACCCAGGATTTGTGCTCTGGAAACGCACTCAGCTGCTTAAATTTTGCAGTCCTTGTTTAATAATTCTTATCATTCCCTCCAGTGGTGAGCTTGGGTGGTTGAGTCTGCAATTTAGCCACCCAAAATAAAGTAGTGGTTGTGTGTGTGTGTGTGTGTGTGTGTGTGTGTGTATTGCCAAAGGTATGCAGAAGTACTTAATTCTGTGATGAAAAGAGAGAATACGAGACTGATTTCCCCATTGTCAAAAGTCTGAGCTTGCAAGTTCACAGTGAACGCTAAAGGCACGAACTCCTTCCTTTGTGTCTAGCTTTTTAGCATGCTGGTGGTGGGACACCTCCACCCAGCCAAAGGTACACTACCAGGGGCGCCATTTTGTGATGCTCTGGAGCATGTGCCGCTGGTCTTTTGAACCATGTCCTAGTTCCAGGCTTTGCGGGGAAGTCAAACACAGGTGCCAGCCATCATCTCTGTGCCAGGATGTAGGAGGAGAAGTGTCTTACACCATACGCATGGGTACTGTTGCCACCATTCTGCCTGAGAGCCAGTGTGGTGTAGTGGTTAAGAGCGGTAGTCACGTAATCTGGGTAACCGGGTTCGCGTCTCCGCTCCTCCACATGCAGCTGCTGGGTGACCTTGGGCCAGTCACACTTCTGTGAAGTCTCTCAGCCCCACTCACCTCACAGAGTGTTTGTTGTGGGGGAGGAAGGGAAAGGAGAATGTTAGCCGCTTTGAGACTCCTGAAGGGGAGTGAAAGGCGGGATATCAAATCCAAACTCTTCTTCTTCTTCTTCTTCAAATGCCCCCTGGGAAACTAATTTCAATGTCCAAGGGCCTTGTTTCCAGAGGGGCAGATGTTTTCCCACACAACACCCCTGTTTCTCCACACAATGGAAATAGAAGTGATTGTTTTCCAGCAGGATGAGGTTTTGAATCTTGTTGCGCAGGAGTAGGTGCCGGGCCACTGTTTTAAAAGCAACAAGAAGAGTTTACCCAGGAGTGGAGAGCTGAAAGCAGGAAGAGCGCTTGCTGCTTTGCCACCCTCTGGGTACCTGCTCCTCGTGGTTAATAAAATCTAGGATTCTAGGGCTTGACCAGGTGGGTCCAGGGTGTGGTTAATGTATCTTTGCACAAGCAGTGGTGCCCAGTACCCTGAAAGAGGCAGTTGTGTGGCCACTGCTAAAGGACCCCCTCCCCCAGGACCAATAAACCTGTGATAGCTGCTATCTGCTTGCAAATACATTGTATTGGTTGATTCAGAGGTTGATGGTGGAGCAGCTGCAGCTATTATTGAGTGAAAATGATTACCTAGTCCCAGACCTATTCCAGTATGGGCTCAGACCTGGTTTTGAGACTGAAGTGGCCTCTAGTGTGGGTAATGATAAACTGTGGCCATTTCCCCACACCCATCATTACCTGTCTGAGTAATTAATTGAAGGCAAGTGGGAGTTCTATACTGGTGCGAAACTGAAAGGAAAAAAAAAGAGGGTAGATTGGGCCTAGGGCTGGGGCTGCAGTCTTCCCTGATATTGTAGAAACTTGTTTATGGAGTTGGTTATATACTGTATTTCCACGTGTAAGATGTCCCATGTATAAGATGCCCCCTATGTTTTTGAACCCAAAATTAAGAAATTAATACTTTAAACATCAAACAGAACAACTTTCTTAATTTCTTAATTTTGCGGCTCCAACCTGGTGGAACGCTCTGTCACAAGAGACAAGGGCCCTGCAGGACTTGACATCTTTCCGCAGGGCCTGCAAGACAGAGCTGTTCCACCAGGCCTTTGGTTAGGGCACAGCCTGACTCCCTCCTTCAGCAATCTTTACAATACTTTAGTTTATGGTTGCCATTAATTTTGATTTTAATTAATTCTTATGATGTTTTTATATTGTTGCACTTTTTTTAGTGTTGTTAGCCGCCCTGAGCCCGGCTTCGGCTGGGGAGGGCGGGATATAAATAAAATTTATTATTATTATTATTATAACTTTGAGCTTTTCATGGGGGGGAGGTTGCCCATATTAGGGTTGCCCTATTTCAACCGAAGGGCCTCATATGTATACATATGAGGCACTATCATCCCTAGCTAACAGGACCAGTGGTCAGGGATGATGGGAATTGTAGTCCCAAACATCTGGAGGGCTGGAGTTTGCCTATGCCTGGTTTAGCCCATGTGTGTAGAATGCTGACAGGTGACTTAATCTGGTTTTTAGCTTATTGTCGATTTTATTTTTATTTTTTGAATGTTTAAAATAGTTTCTAACTGAGAATGTCACTGTTCTTTTTGTAAACAGCTTTGAGGCTTTATTGCAGTCAAGCAGTATATAAATCCAGTGGAATATATAGCCAAATAAATATACGCGTTGGGGAATATTCATGCGTGCGTCTTTGAAACAATTTGTTCCCAAAGTATTAAAGCAGAAACTAGCATAAAATGCACACAGGCATGATTCAAATGCACAAGTCTGTTTTGTGCTTGGCTTTTGTACCTCACGGAGCAGCACTTAATTTACACGCTCTCTGTGGAAAATCATAAAGAAGCCTATCACTTTGGCCTTGGCTATAGGTAGAAAAATGGCTACAAAAGTAGCCAAGCTCTACATGACAGAGGGGAAGTTTTATTTTGGAGTTTGCTTTTACCTACCAAGTAACTCTTTAGGTTTTCTACGCACAACTAACTTTGTGCATCTAATAACTGACAGCTTAGCCTAGCTGAAATGTTTGCTTTGGCTCAGCGCTAATAACTGCAGAAACATACACCTAGCTTGAACTTTCTTCCAACATGCCTCACGCAACCAGAACCTACTTTATCGGAGTAATCAGGAAAGCAGCTTGCATACCTAATCGCCAGTCCTTTCAGCACCTGAAGCTGCTTACACTCAGCCTATAATGTCTACCAAGAGGAAGCTGCTGTATTTCATGTTTACTTTAGACAAGTACAAAAAGAAAGGATCAAGGGCCCGAGGAGCCAAACTCCTGAGGTGTCAACAGAGTGCCCTGAATAATACATAAAGCAGCTATGCTCTTATCCCTAAAACCACAGGTGTGAACCAGATGTCATGCTTATCTCCTCTTGAGATTACAGCAAGCAAAATTCATGTCTGCAAATTGAACTGTGGTTCAGGAAAGCCTGAAATACATTAAAAGCCTGGCACCAAAGTTCACAACGCAGGTAATGACTAACATATTGCCAGGTACTTTGGAAAGTGTGAGAATGTGTATTTGATATCAAAGTTGGTGGTTTGGGGATTTCTTTTTTTAACTCCTTTTTAACTGCATTTCCACAGATTTGAGACTTCTAGATAGACGTCTCAGAATAGTTCTCCAGCTTTTGAAAAAAAAGCAGTGTAAAATAGTAAAAATGTGGGCGGGGGGACAATTAAAACACCATTTAAAAACTCGAGATTTTTATTTTGAAAACATGAGGTAGGGAATAGGAGAGGAAATAAGTTTCCTGTGTAAATTCCAACTAGATCATGACTTACCTTTATGCCGTAAAGTGGGGGGTGGACCCTACGGGTGTTGCAGGAGCAACAAACAACTACCCACATCCCTAACCACTGGCTGTGCTGGCTGAGGCTGATGGAAGTTGGAATGCAGCAACAGAAGGGCCATAGTTCAGTGGGAGAGTGCTAGGTTCCCCATCCCAGTCATAAAGGTAAGACCAATAGGGGATCTTATATTTAGGATATGCACAGCAAACTATTTCCTCTTCCTGTATCTTTTGGTGTTTCCCCATTAAAAAAGAAAATAAAGGGTGCTTAATGAACCAGCCTGGCATTTGGAATTCTAGACAGCTCTTGCATCCTGAAGGGGCATCCATGAGGTCGTTTAGCAGACATCATGAGCAACAACACCTGCTATATATGGCATGGGGCTGGAGTTTGTATGTCTGTGCCTTTGCCACTTGGCTCCTGCTCTTCCCTACTCTGGATCATGTCTCCTTCTTTCCTTCTGCCATTTGCTCATTCAGAGGGCTATTATCATGAATTGTTGAGCTCCTCAAAGGGTGGACTGTGCACTCTATGCAGTGACTGTATGTGTCAGTTTCGGCGTCAACAGGCTCACCAGGTCCTCTCCAAATTAGATAGTCAGCAATGATTCCTGCCAAAAGGACTCGAACCAGAAAAGAGAGATGCAGCCAAGAATTCTATACAGCTGGCAGTAGTCCGTAATTGCAGCTACACAGTTTTTCAGCTCCTTTTTGTTGTTGTTCTAATAGCAATATCAGTCCCATACATCTGCAAGCTTCTGCGTATTTAGTAATAAGGTGATGACAATGTTTTACCATCTCGTCCCTGTGATTAATGTGCATCCAAGTTAAAGGTGATTTCAAGTGACCAGGCGACCAAACGAACAAATAAAAAACACAGAGTCCTGTGAATCCATGCTAATTTCCCTGCTGTCCCTGGACTTCCTCCAGGTCTCTAATCCACTTAGCACAATGCTCTGAAAGCATTTCCAGCTAGGAGTCTGCTTTCCCAAATGGGGGATGTCCTTGTCAGAGAGAGGTTATTTTATGGGGTCCCCCCCTCATGTTATACCCAACGCTGTTCTGCTGGCATAAAACTCTATTCTCAGGTTATAAAGATCTCCCCATAGTTGCTTCTTGTTGGGAAAGCTACCAGAAAAATCATGTGCTTCATTTGTTCCCAGAAACTTTGTAGCTGTAGTCAAATGACCCACACTCACAGGCTGACATCAAAAGCAATATAAATGAGGTTCCCATATGCCTTTGGCAGACGTATTTAGCCTTTGGTAAAGATGCATCTGTGCAGTGACTTTTGGGGCTATGGGCTCAGTGACAATGCATGGAACTAGAAGTGCAGGAAGCTGGCTGAGAGTGCTTCCAGGTGTGTGTGTATTGTGGGATGGGTGCTTTTCATACATGCAAGGTTGCATTTTACACACAGCATTGTTGGCATCAAAATGCCAGCGCATTCTCTCCCCCCCCCCCCATTTCAAAGTAAAATCTGTTACATCAACAACAACAACAAAAACAAAACTGTTGCCACCCACCCATTTGTGATATCTCAGGGACCTTTGCCAATGAAGCTGCTGCCTGGAAGAACCCTGGAACACCTTTTGCTTTTTTATCATTCTACGTCTGTGAGCTGCCCAGTGAAGTGTACTATTGCTCATCCAGTATGAATAATAACGACATAAGCAAATAAAATTAGCACTGCTGTCTGAAGCCAGTGGAATAGTGTGCTTGGTGGAGTAGAATGTAAGCAACTTCCTTTTTGGTTTTTTCAAGTTGTGTTTCCCTGCTGATCTAGAGGAAGGCTCACAGGGCAGGCTCTTTGATCTAGAGGAAGTTTCCCTGAGTGCAAAGGATGGGAGGGGCCCCTAGTTGGTTCCCCCTTTCCTCTGCAAGCCTCTGCCTCCCATCTCCCAGAGTGTTGAAGACCCTCCAAAACGTTGTAGAAGTTTGTTGGGGAGAAGAGGTGCCGGGAACAAAAGGCATTTGCAAAAGTTACCTCCTCTTCCTCCCATCTACTCATGTTGGATCAAAAAGCTTTCCACCTTGCAATCCTTTGTGATTGGGTGCAAGATTGCATAAATTAGGGTACCTTGCATTTCTAACTAGGAAGCTTGTCTCAAACCACTTTGAGACCCAGAGGAGGCGAAAGACAGCATGTAAATTTTGTAAATAAAATACCAAGTCAGATCTTTGATCTCTCTTGCCCAGCATTGTTGACACTGTCTAGCAATGGCTTTCTAGGCAACCTTCCCTGCCCATACCTGAAGATTGAACCTGGTATCTTCTGCATATATTTATGTTGTGAACTGCCCTGTGATCTTCAAATGAAGGGCGGTATACAATGATAGATAGATATAGATAAATGATAGATAGATAGATAGATAGATGATAGACGATAGATGCAAAGCAGATGCTGTACCACTGAGCTATAGCCCCACCCCAACAATTTTTAGAGGAGAATTAATCATGTTACAAGAAGTCTGAAGCCACTTCCAACTTACTATGAAATGTTAAGAAGCTTGAGGCATGCCTCATATCAGTTCAGTGTTGACATGCATTAGATCATGTCCATTCCCAACAAAAGCAAGAAGAGGTCAGAAGACTACTTGCTGTTGTCTCTAATCATTTGTTTCCTGTCATGTCCACCCATCTGTAGCACAAAGGCATACCCAGAACAGGGTTTCAGCAACGTCACACTTCAGCATATAAAGGCAGGCTTAGGCTTTCTTAAAATTTGAAACTTTTGGTGAACTGTTCAAGATGTTTTTCCTGCTTGTTGGCTTACCGGGCACATGACACATTCATTTCCCCACAGTCAGTAGAGCTGACACTAATAGGTGCTGAGCAGCACAGTCCCTCGAGTCACTTAGACGGTGCGGAGGCAGGGACTTAAACATGAACAGTTATTAAGGGAAATGCACAATAATGTTAAATATCGTAATATGGGAGCTTTCATCACTAGGCCTCTTAGTGCTTAAATACTTCATGTGCTGAAGACATTTATACAACAAGAAGGAGATGAATTTTCAAATACATGCTTTTGAGTAATAACCCTCTCGAGACAGCACCAAATGCTAAATATTGCCTCGGTTTAATAGCACATAGCCTATTAAATCACTCACAAATGTAACAAAGATTATGAGAAATATCACAGCCTAGACTTTAGTACTTCAGTGCAAAAAAGGAATAGAGCCATCTTTTCTCACTTGTTATCAGACATTTCATAAAGCCATGCTCCAGAGAGAATTTCATAGGCGTAACTCTGGGAAGCTTATTCTACTTAACTGACAGGATGGGAACAACAACAGTTTTTTTCTTGAACGAATGGTGCCACACTATCGTCTTAGGACTGGGGTGGGGAATGCCCTCTAAATTTTGGGCTCTGCAAACCTCTCTCTCTCCATTTCTGGACCAGCAACATCTGGGCGGCTGTGGTTGCATACATAAATATTTTTTTCTGGTCCATAAGGACCTGCAAACTGATATTGATGGCCCTCAGCATTCTAGAGGCCTCCAGACAGGAAGCTGGGCATAATATGTCTGTGAACATTCCTGGCTGTGCTATACCCACCTTCTTCCAGAAAGCCATGGGTTCTAAGTTCGAGACTTCATCTCCAACAGAAGGCATAATTCCAGCCCATATTTTGGTTGTGCCTCATCCCTACATTTAGGCAGTCCTAGAAGCAGCAATATAGAATGGGCCACCATGGCACTGATATTATATAGGAACTAGTTCTTCATACCCAAAGTTTACAGCGAGATAAATTATGTGTGCCATTTTCGGACTTCTGCAATAATCAGGAGGTCTTGGGTCCATGTGACCCACTTTAAGCTTTCTCTGTGATGTGAAAGTACCTGGCTGTGAGTGAGTGGAGTTACCGAGGTTCATGTGTCTTAAATACGTACGGCACTTAGCAGCTTGAATTGCTTAAAGGACAAATGATGTGTTTCTTATTGCCATAAACCAGTGTTGGGCTCACCATTACAAACCTTCCTGAAATCGGTTGAACTGAATTATGGTTTCTGCTCCTGGCAACTCACATGACCCACTTGCCTCAGCTTCCATGTAGCTTGGATGCTGGAAAAATGAAAGTCAGCCAAGTGCATATTGGCCGTACAGATTGCTCCAGAGGGAAGGGAGAAGAAAAGTTGGGAAGCATGTGCTCTTTAGAAATTTGCTCTCAAACAATATTAACAAAAAATGATTCTCTTCAGTCTTCTGAAGATGCCTCTGCCCACTATAGAGAGAGAGTCTCTTCTTTGACTCTAGAAAGCAGAGAACATAAAAAGAACTAGAAATAGGCAAGGTTTGGCTTCACAGCCTTCCTTGGGGTTTATGAACTTGGAAGCTTGCCTATTTCTGTGTGAACTTGAAAGCTTGAAATTATGCTACTTCCACTTCCAGCATGCTGCTCCTTATATGGAACTAACACAGCAAAAACACACACACCCTGAATTACTATGAAGTTGTGAAATCATTTACATTGTTGGCTAACTCACAGGCAATTCACAGAAAACATCCCTCCATGCAGTTGAATCCTTGCCTGGGCAAGGGCAAATTTTATGTGTCAACAGGGCAGTGATGGATTCAGTCAGCAGTAGCTTCCATTTCCATAGTGACTTGGGTGCCAGTTTACCTACAGCTTAATTTGAAGCTGCACACAGTTACTGAGGTCCAAGAATATGATGAAGGTGGTTGGAGGAGTACAGGCTGCTATTCATATTCTCACCCTTGCCCTTAAATTCTAGCAGGAGAGGAACAACTGTCAAAGTACAGGAAATAAATAATTCCTCCTTGTGAGAAGGAGATGTCCTGCACAGTTCAAGAGAATAGTCACGTTTTGCCCTTTGGGGGCAAGTTGCTGGAGTGGGTGGTTTTTGCATAGCTCCAGACATTCTTGGATAACACACTAATTCTCTGGATCCCTTTCACTTTGTTCCAGAATCAGAGTAGCCTGGTACACTTACGATGTTTCGTTTATGTCAGGCAAAGAAGAGAGAGAAAGGCAATCCTATTAATTCTCCCACACTTCTCAGCAGCTTTTGATACAGTAGATTGTGCTATCCTTCTGAAGGAGCTGTCAAGATTGAGAATCAACCATACTATGTGTTAGCTTCTAACTTGACATCTGAAGTAGCACTGGGAAATTGTTGCTGGGCCCCATAGCAGTTATGCTATAATATGCCCCAAGGCTATGTTTGGACTCCCCCATGCTGTTCAACTTCTACACGAAACTACTGAGTGGGAGCATATCAGGCTCAGTGATGTGGGGTGAAAAATATTTCCCCAAAATCTGTTTTCTTAAGTTCATCAGAAACAATGAATGAATGCCAACTGCAAATACAATATTAGGAAAGCTTTGCGATTTCAACATTTTTAGCTTTGTTTACTGGATATGTGTGAAACAAATATGCCAAATTAGATCACTCTGTGGGACATCAGAAAATTTGCCTGCACAAATTAACTTTCCATAGAATTTTCCAATTCCCCCACACCCCCAGAAATCCCACATCACTGCTAGGGATTTGAAATGACCCAACTCTGTGTATACTTTTCATCAAATTAAAGTTAGGCTGATTGCCCTGTTTATGGAGTCAGTAATACATGGAGATTCTGATGGAGAGTGTTTCTTTTTATTTTTGGAGGTGGTATTCAAACTTTTCTGGTTAGGGTTGCCTATAAAGACTTAGCTTGCACCTCATGGATATTCTTAGATGTGGCCCTATTGTTTGAGACCGTGGTGGCTCTATGTGGAATTTTATCTATTTACTTGTACTTATATCCCACCCTCCCTTTCTCCTAGTGGAAACACAATGTAATTAATAATACAAAATATAGCATTAAAATATTGCATCAGATCCAGGTATAAAAACAAAATCAAACTACTATACAACAATAGAATAAAGTGAAATTGTTAGTTACACCCAAAAGGCCTTAACAAATAGAAGAGTTTGCTTTTTACCCCACATGGGCTATACTGCTGGGTAAGAGCTCAAAATTCCATGTGTGTTCCATTTCCCCAAATTGGTCAATGTCAGCTGTACATAACTGGCATATAGGGTCTGGGGTTTGGGTGGGTGGTTAGCATATATATTCATGGAGCCTGTCCCAAACTTCCTTGTGGGTGTGTCCCACATATTCTAGTGGAAGAAGTAGCATTGAATTAGACCAGGGGTTGTCAACCTGGTCCCTACCGCCCACTAGTGGGCATTTCAGGATTCTAGGTGGGCGGTAGGGGGTTCTATGGCACAAACTGAATCCTTCTTCCATCGAGCACTGGTGGGCAGTAAGGAAATTTTACCATCAAGAAAGATGCATTAGTGGGCGGTAGGTATAAAAAGGTTGACTACCCCTGGATTAGACAAAGGGTAGGGAGAGTGCTGCTCCTCTCACTCCCTGTTTGTGGACTTACTATAGCTATCTGTTTGGTCACTGTAGGAAACAAGATTGCTAGATTAGATAGGCCTTTGGAAGATCCAACAGAGATCTTATACTCTGAGGCAGAGAGAACATTTCTTATCAGACTTTTCTTATCTATTCTTTTAAAAAAAACACAACTTCACATAGATCAGAGATGGGAAACCTTTGACCCTCCAGATGTTGTTGGACTCCATCTCCCACCGGCCCCAGCCAGCATCACCAATGCACAGGGATGATGGGAGTTTTAACCCATCAACATATTGAAGGTCGCAGGTTTGTCATATCTGTCATTGGCTGTATGCCATTGAATACACTTGCTGTGTGCAGGGAGCAATAGCTTGGGTGATCCGCTGTCTT
Organism: Podarcis vaucheri; assembly: GCF_965113315.1. Classification (NCBI taxonomy): domain Eukaryota; kingdom Metazoa; phylum Chordata; class Lepidosauria; order Squamata; family Lacertidae; genus Podarcis; species Podarcis vaucheri. The sequence continues at coordinate 107,954,213 of NC_138760.1, read as the reverse complement.
CATATCCTGTTTGTGGGCTCCCCAAAGATGTATTTTTGGCCAATGCGGATCCTGGAAGTGATGGATCTTTAATCTAATCTGTCACAGTTCTTATATTATTCTTCAACATGGACTGCTCAGTGTTCTGCGATTCAGCATTGCATACTCAGTAAGTGTGAGGCAAATGATTCAATATTTTGGCAAATGACATTTTTCATTGTGCTTGATTTCTCCTTTTTTTTTAAGACGTAGACAAAATCTGCAACCGAAAATAAATAAATGAATGAATGAATAAACACATCTGAAAGTGACAGATATTAAACATTTAAGGCAGGATTTAAGAACTATAGATGGTAAGGCATCACAAGTACTTTTAGGTGCGATAAAACACAGCGCTTTAACATATATACATGTTGCCTCAGCTTCAGATTGCAATGCATTTCCATTAATATCTCCTACGGACAGGAAGCCCAGCAGAATATTAAGCAGCGCTGCTTCTTTTCCTTCCAAGGAGTCCTGCCATATTAAGTAATACTTAGGCTGCTTGAACCCCTTTTGAACAACTAATGAATGAGAGGGAGGGTCACAGATGCTCAGTCACCATGTGCAGGAAAACTCTGCCATCATTATGCACGTTAAAAGTGTCAGGAGGCACAAACATGGAGCAGCATTAAAATGTGTTTCCCAACACATTTGCAACTATCTTTGCAGCAACAACATTATTTTCATTCCATGGTTATTTTAGTGTATTCTGTGCTATTGTTTTACTCATTTTCATGTTAACACCAACAAGATACAAACAACAACAAATTATTCTTGTGTGTGTGTGTGTGCATGCTGGATGGAGCCTTCCCGTACGAATCTGTTTCATAGGTTCAGAAAGCTGTCATAATCCAACAAGAAAACAGCAGCAACATGAAATACGTAGAAGTCACATAAAGTGGTAATTTTCTTTGATACAGTTAATGTTTTGTGATCTGTACAATAACAAACTGTCAAACCTGGAAAAGCAGCACTCTATTTAATTTTGTGAATGGTTGCTTCACACGTGGTATTTTTCCTCTCTGTCTTGGCCTCTCAGTCTCAGGGTGGGGGGAGGAATCTACAGCAGCATCAGTGATGTACATTAATCTACTTTGCCAATGAACAGCAAGGGAAGAGTTGCCACCATCATGGGATAAGTGAGCCGTACATACTTGACCTCACTCCCTTGCCTCAAGGGTCCTTAGTGGGTTCTGCTGCCTAGTAGGCAGGGGCCAAAGGATAACATATTAGATGAGAGCAGGAAATGCTTCCTGGATCATTCTGGCACTGCGTGGATACCATGGCTATTTCTGTTTCTGAATGTGACAATACCGTTGAATTTTTGCCAACTTTTTAAAATGTAAGGCCAGACACAATGCATTTGTCAACCATTTAGGAGTAAACTGAATTTTAGTGCATTGCAATGCTTGATTTCAGAGAATGAGCCAGCCAACCTTCTTGCTAACTTTTTCCAGGTGTACATCCAGTTAGCTTTTCTCAAGTTAACTATACAGTGGGGGGCAGTGAGGGAAAAGCTTTTCTGCACCATTCTAGTTCATCAGTTCATGAAATGACATGGCTCTGCGTGGAGATTTCATCACAGGTGCGCCGTGCACTATGGATTATGGCAGGGACTCAACACTCCACAGATGTTGAGTCACAGCCATAATTTATACTGCATATGTCTGTAATGAATTCTCTGTGCAGAGTCATGTCATTTCATGAACTGATGAACTAGAACGGTGCGGGAAAATATTTTTGTCAACTTTCTCTGCTTCGAAAGTGTTTGGTCTGCATGGCCCTCAACAAAACCTAGTTTCTGGAAGTGCTCATTATAAACTGAAGTGCTTATGACAGAATTCAGAGCCAAGCCAAAAGAGCAGTCCCCCTAAAACCAGTAGGATTTACTCTCAGCCGCTAACAAATTGTGATTTTTAAGAAAAAAGAAAAGTGAGGGACTCTACAAGAGCTGGAGAACCATCAGGAAGTCCTTGCACCATAGACTTAAAAACCATTTTTGTGTGCCATGAGTGTTCATAGACAAGAGTTGTAATCTGCATCATGCCTCAGATGAACTAAGGTTCTTGTCTACACAGGCGTATTCCTCATTAAAATGTGTTAAACATGCTGCGAGATTTGTGTTGAAGGTTGAAAATTCTCCAGTGAGAACTACACGTTCAAATGACATGCAGTTGACATACAGACATTTGCAAGTCTGTCCCCTACATATTTCAATCTGGCACATTTGATAATGGCTAGTGGCTGCCACAGAAAAAGTTAGCAGAGCATAACAGTTGAATCTTCAGTCTTGCCCATCACCTGGTATCTGTTCTTTTCAACTGGAGATGGCAGGAATTGAAGATGGCATTCCTTGCATGGAAAACACTTGTTTTGTCATTGATAGGATGACCATATGACCTACTCTGTAGAACACTGTTTGAAGGACTGCCCTGAATCTAGTATAAAGCTGAAGCATAAGAAGAGAGAGCAAAGGGTTGAAGTTGGCCATCCAGAGTTAGCACCTGGACAGCAGATTGAGCTGGCACCGAGGTCACAGCCTTGCCCACTTTGGAGCAGTTGTGCTCTTTTTCTATTTCATTAGAGGAATCATTTCTAAATGTGTATCTGTACATATATTGTGCACATTGGCGTATATTGTGCACATTCTTGGGAAGTCAGGGGGGAAGGGAGCTTGTCGCAGCCAGAGAGAGAGACCTTCCTGGGATTCTTCAGCAGTCTCTTGACACTGCCCCACTCTGCTTCAGCCTTCCAAGTCTGAACTGCTCTTTGTCTCAGTTTCCTTCTGTTCATTAAACCCTCTTGTCCCATCAGTATCCAGCATCTCTTCCCAAGCTCCCCCCTCTGACCTCTCTTCAGTGCCCCACCACCAATCCCCGGGCTCTGAGCCTTCCTCCCCTGGGATCTCCCTTGTGGGGTTCCCTAGCTGGTACCTCCTTGCCTAGCCAGTCCCTGACACCATATCTCCATATGCGTAGAGAATAAACCATTTTCCAAAATATATGCTAGATAAAATACAGTGTATTTTAATAATAATAATAATAATAATAATAATAATAATAATAATATCCTGCCCTCCCCAGCCAAAGCTGGGCTCAGTGCAGCTAACAACAGTAAAATAATACAGCATTCTAAAATCAATTCATTATAAAATCATTTCAAATCAAATTGATGGCAACCATTGGGCTAGATTTCTGTGAAGAAATTGCAGGCCCTGCGGAAAGATTTCAAGTCCCACAGGGCCCTAGTCTCTTGTTACAGAGCGTTCCACCAGATCGGGGCCACAGCTGAAAAAGCCCTGGCTCTGGTTGAGGCCTAACCTCTCTGTGACCTGGGACCTCCAAGGTGTTCTTGTTTGCAGACCGTAAGGTCCTCCGTGGGACATACCAGGAGAGGCGGTCCCGTAGGTACGAGGGTCCTAGGCCGTATAGGGCTTTAAAGATTAAAAGCAGTACCTTAAACCTGATCCTGTACTCCACCGGGAGCCAGTGCAGCTGGTATAGCACTGGGTGAACATGATCCCGCAGCGAGGACCCCGTAAGTGCGCACAAACACATACACCTATATTTAACATATATACACTCTCTCACTCTCTCTCTCTCTCTCTCTCTCTCTCTCTCTGTGTCCTGTTTATGCTAAAAACAAAAGTGTGGTTTTAACAAGCCTTTTGTTTTATGTTATATCAATATCATTTTTAAGGAAGGTGGAAATTCTTTATTTTCAGGAGCATTTTACGGTTTTGACTGTGGCGGGTCTCAGGAAACTTTCAGTGCTTTGTCCCCTTTTAACATTTAGGGAATAGGTGTGTCCTTCAAAGACGAGCCACTTAATGCTGAGCAAAGTTAGGCATGTAAGTTTGAAAGGAGTGTGAACAGTTCCAGGTCACTTTCTGCTGACATTTCTGACACCGAAGCAGAGTTCTATCAAGCGCTGTGACTCCCAGGTCCTCTCGGAATCCTTCAGTTCACCAGCCTCCTTCCTCATTGGCAATGTGCTTTTTTTTTTCTTAAATCAAAATACTTGCGGTGCTTTGCCATGTGGCATGAACTGGCTTTTCCTCAGGAAGGCAATTATCCTTTGAGGGTTTGGCTGGCCTGAAAAATATTTTGTTTCCAGGCAGGAAGGCTTTCATGCAGTTCCAAAGCCCGAGAACTGTGCTTTGGGAAGTTTGTGGAGGATAGCTTTAACAATTGCTTTCCAAAAAGACGAGGTTGTGGGAAGTCAGTCTTAATGATTTGTTTATTTTGACTGCCGCACCACACCCTAGGTTGGGGCAGGTTGAAGTATGAGAACACATAAAATGCGCCTGTTCAAACACTGAGGTGCACAACAATTCAAGATCAGATTCCCTGGGGAACATGAATTTCCATAATTGTGGAACAACCACCGAGAACACCATGCTCTGTGCCCCTGTTGCCTCAATTTAGTGCATGGGTGATATGACTAAGAAGGCTGCAGGCAGGGTCCAAAGTGCCCTTTAATTCTGTGCAGATGTTTACATACACACATGGGGCTTTACATGGATGTTTTGATAGCAGTTTCTCGCACAGGTCTGGCTGAAGCTTTGCTGAGATTCAGGTGTCTAACAAGGGTTAGACACCAGAAAGGGAGTGTGCCTTAGTTTAAATTCCCCATTAAATTATGTGTAGTTTAAATTCCAATAATACTTTACTCACCTGGTGACCTGTTTTTCTGACCCATGAAAACCTACCCCAAAACATATTTGGGTTTTTTTAAAACAAACAAACAACTAGACTAAGTAAATTCTTTTTATTCTGCAGAGCTTAGTCCGGTAAATGAATTATACCTAATTTATTTCTACTACACTTCATTTCAACTGAGACAGTTATTATATACAATCAAAGGGGAACCAAATAATCACTGGGTAGAAATTAAAATCAAGCTTCCTAACATCACTTGCCACAAGGTCTTCTGTTTAAGAATGTTAAACACAATCCATTCAACTCTATAATAAATCCATTTACTAATTGTGATATTTGGATATGGAAAACCTGGCAACCTAAACTTGCAGTTTAATTTCTCTGTTAATCCCACCATCATATCATTTAGCTTTTTTCCGGCAATGGAGCGATTTGAACACTGGGAATACAAAAGTTTATACACTATGAGATTTCTGTACCAATAATCAACCTATATCTATTAACAAAATGGAAAAACTCCTTAAAATTATTGCACATGCCTGTCAAATTCTGATGATTGGATAAAGTTTATATTCTTTACTTGGTCATTGTTATATTAACTTATGTGCCACTGCTCATTCTATGTACCTATTTTGCAGTTTTCTTTTTCCTCTTTAAATTTTTGTCTGTTGTTCTAATTGTTATCTCTGTTTTATATACATTATAAAACATATGCACCAGCTCCTAGGGGCTGAGGTAGTCCCCCCCATGTGTTGTTGTTGTTGTTTTTAAGGGGGCCAAGCCCTCTCAATGTTCAGAGGGCATTTGACTTCACCCCTGGCTCCTCGTGACGTTGCATCTGGCCCCCTCAATCAATTCGAAAAGATGGCGTCTCAGTTATAAAGTGAATTAACAAAAATAAATTTTTAAAAGAACAACAACACGTATTTGTTAGTCCTGGAAGGTTGCGCAATACAGTTTCTTCTATCAGTGTTGTCTCAGTTTAGAAGAACTATTGTAGGACAAACACAAAACCTGTAAAGGTGGTGGAAGGGGTAAAAATGCAAATTTCAAGTGAGTTAATAGCCACAACACTATAATTCACAGCTCTTGCATGTTTTGAAATAGAAGACTTATTGCAGATTTCTTGTTGGTTTTGAATGATTTATAAGGCTTTACTTGTGGCACAGTGTTGCAATCTATGTTGTCATGGAAATTCTATTGAATTTATAGTTCCATTTATCCAAAACGATTTTCCAGACTTCATTTCATGGTGAATCATATGGTTGTTACTCTGAGTACAAAGCAATTTCGGGGGGTGTTGGGGGGGGGAAAGAAGTTTCACATTATAGAAAACATAGACACGATAGCAGTTAGTTGCCTTATCAAAATACAAATGAATGTAGCATGCATCTTTTCCCCCCTACTGAATCCACAGCAGCACCTCGTGTGTGCTGAAAATTATAGCTTAACTTTTTTGTATACACATGCATGACGTTGTCCTTACATGGAGGCTACTAGGGCAGCTGTCTTAACTAAAGTTTACTATTTCTCCATCTGGCAAATTTGGACATGATATTGACCCAATTTTGTTACAGATAAACGGCCTTGAGCTGAGAAATGCCTTGGTTCACATAGCTTCCTCCTCAGTCTTTCCTCGCCTAGTGTTTTGCCAAAATTTTCTCCTGCATTTTTTCTTTTCTTTTAAACCATTCTCCACCAATTTTTGAGGGAGGAAAATTAGGCACTTGAAAATTATGAAAGGGGCGGGAGAGAAAAATCAGAGAAATTATCATGTGTGTGCAGGGCTGGATTTAGGTTTGATGAGACCCTAAGCTATTGAAGGTAATGGGGCCCTTTATATGTCCAGCTGTCCTTTATCAACAACAAATGGTCGCTGTTTTTTGTGTTGAATATATGCTATATGGTGATTTGTAGACCTGATAGGTATCTAAAGCCATTTGCACATAACAAAATAGGAGCCTACACAACACAAAACACTTGCTGTATGTAGGTTTTATTTTATTAGTTTTTTATCTTCTATTTTGGAAATGTACATCCAGGGTTTTTTTCCTTTAAATTTTTGGGAGGCCCCCCAAGAGAGTGGGGCCCTAAGCTATAGCTTGTTTAGCTTATACGTAAATCTGTGTAGGGTGTGTGCATGGCTTTTGTGGTGCTTATCGTCTGGTCCAGGGTGTTCAGTGGGCGACTCTGAGTGTTCTTTCTTTCATCTACAGATCATTCCCTTTGGTCTGGATTTCCCTTAAAATCAGTGACTACACCAATCTCAGGTGCTTGGTAGCTAGCCTCCCTGGCATTCACAAGCACGAGCAGACAGTGGGGTGGAGCAGTGGTGCTTCCCTGGGTCACTGCTGCTTACTAGAAGGTGGCAGGGAGGCCAGCACTGTTCAAACACACCGCCAGGAGTGTCATATTGACTCCTCCTATGGGTAACAGAATGTTTTGGAGCACAATCCTACAACGGGCCATGAATTCTTAACTGTAGCTGCAATATTAAAGACTAGCAGCATGCATCAGAGTCGAAAGGGGACTAAAAGATTATAAAACCCAGCCCCGTATAACAATGCACGGTTATCTAGGCAACACCTTCCCCATCCTTGATCACAGTGTGTACCCTGCTATCACCTGCCTGTAGAACAGATAGCTTTGAATTAATCAATGTAATTAATCTGTCAGTTCTGCATGATTGGAAAGGGCAAAATATAAAGTCACTTATGAACACATTTTGTTCTCCCATTAACATGTCATTACGGAAGCTGTTCTCATATCTGCCCCACCTGTGACGCTCTCATCACATAGGAAGAACTGGGCCATGAGAGAGGAGCCCACGACTTGGTTCATTCCTGTATCAGCATTCCCAGGATGGTCATTCTCAAGATGAGTGGCGCTGGTATGGAATGAATGACCAATTTTGTATGAGTGGCATGTAAGGTCTAAGATACTGCCCCGACTCTTCTGAGATGAAAGAAAGTTCCTTCAGATGCTCAGGATAGGTTTTGTCTGAACCCACATGTGAACAAATCGCATCCAATGACAACAGGTAGTGTGTTCCACCATCCCACCTGGCTACATCAGAGGTGATACATTAAAAAGTAAGTCTAGTCTACTAACCCAGGTGGCGTCAACTGCCCTTTAGCGTCCTCAGCTTCAAAAATGCCATCTTTAGTAGCTATTCCACCTGATCATTATTACAATTATGTAACATTATGTAAGAATTTGCTTGCTTGCTTCTTTCCTCCCTATCCATTTTTCATTTTCTACCTATGCCATTATTTTTAAATTGCAGATTGCCCAGAGTGCATTAGCAGAAAGGTAAAACATAGTAATAAATAAAAACACGTTAAAAGGTGTAGAAAATAACTACTAAAACAATGAAACAACAAAAGTGACGAAAACATTTTCTTATTTTGGAATGATAAATGATGGGGTAATCCTAACCATTAATCCGATCGTTGTTGGAAGTTATGATCTGATGGCAGTCTTCTTCCACTGGACTCTGCTGCCATAGGGACCCTCACTGTCCCTGGTGAAAGTATGGTGCTGTACATGCTAGAGAAGGGCAGAAGAAATACCTTTAACATTGCTCCTTCCTGTGCACATCTGGTAGGATATAAAAATTAGCAACTCTCCCTGCCAATCTCTGAAACCACTGAAGTTTCTGTTCCTCCAAATTTTAGAATGTTATCACTAAGCCCACTAATTTAAAAACCAATGAAGTGTCTGGTCCTCCAGATTTTAGCATTTTATTACTAATAATAGAAGTCACAATACTACAGTGCTAAAGATACTTCAATCCACTAAAATCCAACAAAGTAACTGTGGAAGCGGAATGACCCACACAAGAGAACTTCCCCATCTTCTCCTTCCTCCCATGTGCCTTCCACATACTCCAAATCTACTCTGGAGGGTTGGATGAAGACCCAGAGCAGAGCTGAGGCTGTGGTCCCATTCCACTTGTGCAGTGACTTCATTGGGGGGAAAACTGGTGGATTTGAGCATTCTGAACTCTGTGGCATTATGCCTGCAAATCCCACAAGCTCTAATGCAGTTAGCAGATGAGGGTATTCCAACAACCTTTTTTAATTTATTTCAGAAATGGGAGTCAGGTTGCAAAGTCATGCTGGTGTTTGTTTGTTTTTCTCACAAGAACAAGTAATCAAATGCACCGTGATAAAACTCTGAATTCCCCAAATATTTTTGCCATGCTTAAAACCTCACAAAGAAATTAGTTACGTGGATATAGAAGCTTTGCATACAATTTGGTTCCAAGCAAGAGATTTCACATCCAGCAGAAAATGGTTGTTGAGAATAATTCCTTCCTACATTGCAGCTGGGAGAGGTAATAATAATTAAAGATTAGTCTGTTCAATAGTTAGCTCCACTGAATCAAAGCAAATCGTTCAGACTACTTTCTTCAGTATTCTGAACTTGGAGTCCTTTTTTTAGCCCTGTATTCTTCCCAAAATATTTTGGCTTTCCAACAGCCTCTTTAATTATTGCCTCTGATTCATTATAACGTTGGCTGTCTTAGAAGTCTTGCAGCTTTTTAAAACTTAAATTATATGATACCTCTGGATATGTAATAGTGATAATGACAGACTCCCTATAGCTGAAGTACATTGGAATTCCTGATTCCATGTAGATGTTTTCATATTTGGTCAGATAAGGAGTAGGCATATAAAACACAGTATAGCACTTTGCTTTCCTCACTTCCCTGAGTTCTGGGAGGTTCCAGGGTGATCCTTTAGAGTTTCCTTATGAGAAGCAAAAACTGAACAGTTATGTTGCTTGTTTATTAAATTACTTATTTGCCGGTATGTTGAGCAAGGATAGAAGGCTGGTGCTAGAAATGGCAAGTCCAGAAAGAGTGAAAGCCAACATTTTTGTCTAGGCCTTCAACTCTCTAGCCTAGTTGCCACCAGGTACCTCTAACCTTATCACAGTATCAGTCTCCCTCAGTGTGATGCAACAGCATTTGAATGAGGAGCGGGCGGTCCAGAATGTCTGCCCATGAGGCAAGGATGATTTACCATGCTACTGCGACTCCAAATTTCTGGCCAATGCTAAAGTAAGCCTCATGTTGGCTGGTGCAGTCTACAAGTCAGGATATGAAACCTCTTAATGTTCCTATGCTTGGAGGGGTGAGTGAATGATAACCTTAAATCTACAGTTATGAGGGCCAGTGCTAAAAAACCTAAAATATAACCCTTTGGGTTGTATTCAGTTCCAGTCCTACTCAGAGTAGAACTCTTGAAATTCATGCCCATGACTAACCAAGGTAGATTAATTTCAACAGGCCTACTCTGTGTATTCTGGTTGGATACAACCCATAGCATATTACACTGGTAAAAAAAAAATGGCTCTCAATCAATGCCCCTTTCCTCACTTACCCAAAAGAATATTGCAAAAATTAATTTCCTTCTAACGTTATGAGCAAAGATGGTCTAGAATGCTTTTGGCATCCTACAGACTATGCCAAGCTTACTGAATATTGTTTTCTTCCACATATTGTTTTCTTCTGCATAATATTACAAATATTTTAGACACTTTATTTGAGAATTGTTGTGTTTTAGTTTTCTCTGAATGGGAAGTAAAATTGTAGTTTATGGTCATTACTTGGGATTTTTATTTGTTTCATATAAATGGAGCTCAAGTAATCCAACCTGAAACCAAATTGTTTTGAATTTGAATATCAGTGCATGAATGTATCATGTTGAAAATTGAGTGTTGTCCAAACCTAGAGGCTGTTAATTTGTAAGAGATTGCCAGGGATCTATGAGGTTGGGGATATGAAGGCAAAACAATTAAAATTTATCCTCCAGCTCTTCCAGGCAAATGTATTTTCTGCTGAATTCCCATTGGTGCTTGTCAGGAGATATAAATATAAGGATGGCCCAAGAACGTAGCACAAATTTTTGGTTAGCTAGCAATTCCCTGCCAGTACCATTTTCAGAATCGTGAGTATCTTTGCTGAAACAATGCACACCTCTGGTTTTTGTAGTTACAGCCCAGCATGCGACCTTACCCTGAGGAAGATGGTTGAAATAAAATCTAATTAAAACCCATTAAGTGGGTTATTTTGAAATATTAGGAAGTGAACAATGTGCTGGTAAGGTTATTGGAAATGATGCTATGATTGTTAAAGTTAACTGAACATGCCTCTTTTTTCATGGGGAGGCTCCAGAGGAGGATTGAGATAGAATATGGCAGCTGTGAAATATTGCAGTGCTCCTGTTTTGCATGTCTTTCAAGAAGTTGAGTTTGAACTCCTGCTCCTGTTCTGGCCTAGATTTGCTGCAGACCAACAGGGGCATTTAGGTATTTAGTACTGGAACTTGCCAAAATGTGTGGCATCTCTTATCAAAGTACCAGAAGAAAAGGAATATGAATGAAGCTCTCTCATGTGGATAGAGGAATGGTATGGAACTGCAGGTGTTGCTCACACTCAAAGCAAGTCAATGCACAGGTGTTGGTTATATAGCACAGAAGGCCAGCCACATGTTGCCGCCTATATGTACGGCCCTAATTTGCAGTGCATTTCTCTTAATAAATTAGGATGGCTCCTGCAGGAGAGCAGATGGAGTAAAGCTGTTTCTTGATTGCTTTCATATTTGCGTAAGCAATACATCACCATAGCTCAGCAGTGTGGCTCCATGACAACTAATCTGGCTGGTTTCAGTTTTTCTTGAACATACCGCTTTGTTTTATGCGTGTGTCTTCTGTGTACATAAAAGATATGGAAGAAAAATACGTTATGCCCAGCTGTCTGCAGAGAGCCGATGATCAGGTTCTTGTAAGAGTGGCAGGTATCTTCAAATAGAAGCTTTATTTTTTGAAACCTTGAGGTGTTGTTTTCATAGCCATACTATGCTGATGCATACTTGGATCAGAGGAGGCTGCACATGTCTCTCCCCTGGGGAGCATTCCTCATGTTGCTCAACCAGCGATCATGAACATGACAGAATATAGAGACTGCAAAAAAGAGGCTGCGGTGTTCTAAGCAGTCGCATGATTCCACCATCTTTAACCTGGTTTCATTTGACAGCATGATTAGATGCTACAGTTTACCAGCAAAGAGAGACTTTATGAGTAACTTGGTTGCATACAAGTTGAAACCATGCAACACTGGGTCAGGTGTTCATGAATTAATCAGTTTATAGCAATAAGCAGCAATAAAAGCATATTCAGAGCAAATTATACCTCATGCGCGGCCCATCTGCGTTAAACCAGGCGGTCAGTCCTACCCCAGTAGCAGAGAACCAAGGTGGATCAACATCTCAGATCTCTGTTGTTGAAGAAGAAGGATTCTTTCCAAAGGTGTTAATGTTTAAATCAGTGTGATACATATGAAAATGTAATTGGAGGCACAGCGAGCAATGCACATTGTTAACCCAAGGCATGGATACACAAGCAGGGCATGGGATCCATCTAAGATGTTGATCCAACACCAACACCTTGCTATCCTATATAAAGGAATAGGGCGGAAAGTCCAGCACTCTGCCTAGAAGGTGGGATCTGCTCCATCTGTTTACACCTCCTTTGGTATCTACAGGACCTTGGTGATAGGGGAGGTGTCTCTGCCCCCTGAGGGACAAAACACCCCCCTCTGGAAAGGCAGGCCTAGACTCTGGGGTAGGTGGTACAATAGGTGCTGTGGGTGTGTCAGAGATAGTATCTGATGGCTGTGGAGAGGGAGGCAGGGTGAGGCGACAGGTTAGGCAAGAGAGCAGATTGAGGAAATCCTCCCCTCACACACACACACTTGGACACTTCCCAGGATACTCAGTAATAGGCTTCCCCGGGGCGAGCAGAGACAAGCAGGATCCCTCCCCCAGGTCCCTGGCAAACCATCTATCTGCATCGTCCTGACTTGGCCCCCAATGACTATCAGGTCTCCTCAGACACATATGGCCATGCCTGCTCTTTGGTTCTATAGCAATGAAGAGAATAGAGCCAACCTTATTTGGATTATTATTGTTAAAAAAATGCTTATCTCTATGCTTATCTGGCTTCCTGAATCTCTGACCTGACTCCAGTTCAGACTGGTTTTAAGAGGCAAAACATCCCACGCGGTCCAAATTAAGTGTGTGTAATGGTCAACAGTAATTTGCCCTATTAACAGGAGAGGTTGCTTTCACAGATTTCAGAAGTCATTTTGAGCAAATAATCTTGGTAGGTTTAATAATAGTAATAATAATAATAATAATAATAATAATAATAATAATAATAATAATAAGAAGAAGAAGAAGAAGAAGAAGAAGAAGAAGTTTTATTTATATCCCGCCCTCCCCAGCCGAAGCTGGGCTCAGGGCGGCTAACAACAATAAAACAGTGCAAAAGTACAGCACAAACAACACTCTAAAACCATTCATTATAAATTAATTCAAATCAAGCCACTGGCAACCATTGGGCCAGAGCTCCACAAAGATTGCCGAGGGAGGGAGTCAGGCTGTGCCCTGGCCAAAGGGCTGGTGGAACAGCTCTGTCTTGCAGGCCCTGCGGAAAGATGTCAAGTCCCGCAGGGCCCTAGTCTCTTGTGACAGAGTGTTCCACCAGATCGGAGCCACAGCCGAAAAAGCTCTAGTTGAGGCCAGCCTAACTTCTCTGTGGCCTGGGACCTTCAAGATGTTTTTATTTGACGACCATAAGTTTCTCTGTGGGGCATACCAGGAGAGGCGGTCCCGTAGGTACGAGGGTCCTAGGTCGTATAGGGCTTTGAAGGTTAAAACCAGCACCTTAAACCTGATCCTGTACTCCACCGAGAGCCAGTGCAGCTGGTATAGCACCGGGTGAATGTGATCTCGTAGCGAAGACCCGGTAAGGAGTCCTGCTGCAGCATTCTGCACCCGCTGGAGTTTCTGGGTCAGTCTCAAGGGCAGCCCCACGTAGAGCGAGTTACAATAATCCAGTCTGGAGGTGACCGTCGCGTGGATCACAGTGGCTAGGTCAGGACGAGAGAGGTAGGGAGCCAACTGCTTAGCTTGGCGGAGATGGAAAAATGCCGCCTTTGTTATAGCTGCAATCTGCACCTCCATGGAAAGGGAGGTGTCGAAGATTACACCCAAACTCTTAACGGACAGTGCTGGCACTAATTGCGCCCCGCGTAACCATCCAGCCACAGCTTCCAAACATCTGGTCAGTGTGTCTGGGGCCAAGTCAGGATGGCCATCCATCAACAGATAGAGTTGGGTGTCATCGGCATACTGATGGCAACCCAGCCCAAAACTCCGAACAAGCTGGGCGAGGGGGCGCATAAAGATGTTGAAAAGTATCGGGGAGTTACGCACCCTGAGGTACTCCACACACCAAGGAGTGGCGCGATGACAATTCCCCCCCAAGCGCCACCCTCTTTTAGCCATCTTAGTCACCCCAGATATGAGCTTGGCACACTTATTTGCATTTTCTGTATGTTGCAACAAATATAACTATCTTTTATGCATTTGCAAAATCATCCGAGTTGTGGCTAGTTACTTAATTCCTGCTGAGGCACCGCAAGAAAATGGCCATTGTGCCCTTGACCACAAATTAGTCAATTTATTCTTACTTTACTGTCTTACCTGAAATCCAGCATGTAGACCATCTTCCAACACATGGAGGTTTTCCATTCCCAACCTTCCTCTGACTTTGCCTTTCCCACTTACATCCATGCTTTCTCACCCTAGGAACTTGTTCCAGCCATCGGGGTTGGGGATTCAGACATCACGGAGCCAAAGATTTCGTCTTGGTCCTCCCTGGTCTACACACAACGCATTATTCATTGTCCCACCCTGGAGTCAATTTTGCAGCAAAATAAAATTCTTTCCATTTTTCCACAGATGCAGATTTATTTCTACAATCCTGATGATTTTGACAGCTTTGGGACAGCGGTCCAAGAGAAAAGAATAATAGGAGCCATGGCTGTGTTTTTTCAGGTAAGTTGCTCATTGACCCAAACTCTGTGAAGCCAAGAGGTGGCAAAGTTTTCCCTCCCCACACCTCCCTCCCCACACCTTTCTTTATCATTACTGTTGTTGTTGTTATTCATTGAATTGGTTCTGCTTTAATGGATGCATCTGTTTTCTCATTCACACCTGTCTAAATGAAGGATATTTTCTATTGTCTGCTGTGTGATTTAAAATGTAAATAAGTGTGTTTAGAAACATAATGGAAATCTTTGCATGAATTATTCTGATTTTTATAGCTGCTTGACTGGTGCACAGATTGGAGAACACATTTATCATAGAACTTACCTTGCTATTGAAGCATGTTGCTCAGGTTCTTGAAATATTAACGGGCCTCTTAGGCTGGAAGAAAACTTTAAATTCAGATGCAACTTGCCAGCATATTAATCAATATCCTCAGTTTTCCTGCCCTCCCTCCCTCCGCAATATCTCTCTCTCTCTCTCTCTCTCTCTCTCTCTCTCTCTCTCTTTACTGTAGTAGCATCTTATTATAAATTGTCATGGCAACTAAATATCTCAAGGAAATCAGGTTTTCCAAGTCAGTGGATTTATGGAGCCCCTTTTTATAAAATGCTTTTTGAAAGAATGTGAATGTTCGGTTAGCTCATTTACAGGTTCAGCACACCTGAGGACTTGCGGTACTTTACAGGGGCCGCTGCTTATGATGGCTGACAGGTCAAGTCAAATTGAAGGGCTGTTCAGCTTCTTTGTCTCATTATATAGGAGAAATGGTTTTCCTTTTCTGAGTAAAGGATAAATTAAGGTGAAAGTGACAGTACAACCTTCTTCCGATAGGCTATCGCAAATTCAGGTGCACATAAGCTATGCCTTTCAGTGGAACACGTCTCAAACAATACTCAAACTTTTGGGGAAAACACCGGTCTTTTCTTAGTCATTGTGTGGTGTGGAGGAGTGTGGTGGAGTCTCCTTCTTTGGAGGTCTTTAAGCAGAGGCTTGACAACCATATGTCAGGAGTGCTCTGATGGTGTTTCCTGCTTGGCAGGGGGTTGGACTCGATGGCCCTTGTGGTCTCTTCCAACTCTATGATTCTATGATTCTATTATTGTATTTGTTTTTACATTCTGCACTGCCTTAAGGGCTCGATTTCTTTTTACCACAATTGATAAAATACCAACATCTAGCCCAAATCAGTAAATATGCTTGATAGAAATCATTTTCTAAAAGTTCTTCTGTTTTATATGGCAAGATGGTTTTCTGCTGAAAGATCATTGGAAGATCAGCCATTAAGGGCATCTTTCTCTGCTTGTCAGTGTTTTCACTGCTTGGCTTGACCTACCTTGGAGATTGTAGTGGCATAGTAGGCAAGAGGCTTTCTTTCTTAGGAGCATAGGGTTAAGTCTAACCCTTAGAGTGAGCTCTTCTCATGCAATGGAACCCCACCCCACATGCCCTCCGCACCACCACCAAATCTGCTCCAGATGATTGCAGGGAACCCAGAGCAGATTTGAATAAGGTATGTGGGGGAAGGAGATGTAGGGGATGTTCTGATACATGACCAAAAGTTGGATACAACCTATAGGTAACACTATAAGTTATACTAGGAATGGGATTGTATTTTTTGTCAGTTGTGCTATGAAGCTAAACAAAAATCACTTTTATTACTGCTTTTTGAACCGGGCATTATTTTACTTTTGTAGGTGCGCTTTCTGTCTCTGACTTGATACTCACTTTGGTTATAATGTTGTTTTCTATTCATTTCCATTCATTTGGAAAAAGATAGTTTTAAAAATAAACCACTTGACATTAAACCAAGTGTTTCAACAGCTAGGAAGGTAATTGGCCAAATTAATTCAGTCAGAGATACCAGAGACAGAAAGGTGAAAATATTGTACTTTGTGAAACTTGCCTCCACAGTTATATATGTCTATAGACATTTATAAGGTGTAAAAAAAAAAGCACGTAGCAGCAGAGATTTCATGGAGTCAGTTTGCGATGGCAGGTGGTTAAGAGATTTTCATATTTGTTATCTTCTGCCACCTGATATACATGTAGCGTCTATTTTATTTCCAGAAGAAGTTGTCTTTTATTTAAAGTCATGAATGTGTCTTTTAAAGACACCATTGAACTGTGTTTTTATCTTAATAGAGCTTAGGAGCAATAATAAAAAGGAGCAGTGCTCTAAAATGTGTTGTAGGAAAAGATTTGTTGTGAGTCTTGGTCGATATAAATTGATTAGACACATGAACTCAGGTAGGGTGTGTTTTTGCTACTGCTGGTTTTATTCGTGTTTGATCATTTTTCCTTGTGTTCTGTTGTATTTTAATATATTTTTTGACGTACAATGCCTCAGGAGAGTTTGCTTTTAAAGGTGTCCTGTATCACTGTTAAATAGATAGCAGAAGTTGTGGGTGGGGGCTGGAGAATGCTGTGCTCCCTTGCATAGTGATGGGGCAGGGTGAGGCACATAGTCAATGGAGTTCCAGATTGGTGGCATTGGTTTTCCGGATGCTGCCACCATCAACGTGGAGTACCACCATCTTCTTTCACCACAGCACCATCCTGGTGAACCGCAGAACCTTAATCAATGGAAAAATTCTGTTTCACCTGGAAAGCGTAGGTTTCTAAGTTCAGTAAAACAATAAAGGTTATTTGTAGCATGCCTTTCAGCAATGTCAGGCCTTGTTATACAATCTAAAACCTTCTGGTGTGATTTAGTTGCAGATCCAAAGATCTTACCCATCCATATGTGTGAGCCCTATAAATAAGTAAGCATGAACTATATTTTGTTTCTATAGTCCCCTCCACATTCTGTGTGTGTGTGTGTGTGTGTGTGTGTGTGTGTGTGTGTGTGAGAGAGAGAGAGAGAGAGAGAGAGAGAGAGAGAGAGAGAGAGGTAGACAGGTGGGGTTCTGGTTTGAGCTAGCTTTCTGCAGATAGGAAGAATAAACAAGAATTTTTTTAAAAAATGAGAGGATACTCATGTATTTTGTTTACTGTTTATTTTATGTATAGCCCATATGTACAAATAAACAGCTTAATAAAACCAATAGTCAACAAAACTGGAGTAGTGAGATGCAGTGGGTTTTTCTGGGGGGGACGCAGGGGGACGCATACCCCTAAACATTTTGTGAATCTAAGTTTGGCCTCATTGAGGGGCAGTATTTCAATATGAGTAGGAAAATGAGAGTACCCCTAAACATTTTTTAGGGAAGAGGGGGGAAAGCACTGGTGAGATGCACTATTATACCTTCTTTCCCAGTCTCTATACATACACACTCGTCTTCTGGTGGATTTATCTGTAAGCCACTGTAAGACCCAATCTTGGCTGAAAAGCACATCCACCAACTGTGGATCATGGAGTGGATAGGAGACTTTGAATATTGCTATTGTATCTAGGCTACCAACAGAGGATATCAAGATCCATGTACTATGCACCAATTGGCTAAGGTGCATGCCTGAGACTTACAACATAGGAAATGATGACGGAGAATAGAATAGTTATGTAAATCTGGGAAACAAATTATAGTCGCCTCAGCTATGGGGCAATTCTGGTCTCAGTGTTCTATTGTTGGAGACGCTATATAGTGTGTCATATTAGCCAGACATAGCCAACTTCTCGTTCCTCCCACTTGCCAGAATTGGAGTTTTGGGAGGTCAGGATTTGGCCTAGTGGCTGGATCCACTTCTACACTCCTACCTCTCACTACTATGAAAAGGCTGCTTTATGGACTTGGATTTGCACTGTTATACTTTCACAATACCCACACAGCATGTGAATATCCTCCTCATCACCTGTCTACTGAGTCTATGGATATATGATTCCATATCATGGCTCTGTTTTACTACTTGGCTTAAAAGTTTAGTTTAGTTGTGTTTTTTTAAAGTAAAAACTAGTGGAAACTAAATCTGCAAAGTGCGGGTGGGGGAATTAAGTGACCAGTGTTTAGAGTTTCAAATATCACAAAGCTTTGAAAGTCATGCTGAATATCAGAATATATTTCCCTGAGTTCCTGTAGGCTATTTCTATGCTCCATTTGGTTTCCATTGTGGTTGTAATCTCTGCTGCATATTGCATGCTGAAGCATCTCACTGTGAGTGGGAGTTAGTGAACCATGTCTTAGGAAGACCTCATGAAATAAAAAGGTTTCTCCCTAAGCTATTACAGGTTGAATGCTCCTTTTAACCTTGTTTTATGCAGCATTACGGAAATATTCTTACTATTACGGAGATTTCACTGTAATCTCTGCCTGGACACTTCTAAATTAAAAAAGAAGTCCCCCTCACCCTACCCCGTGGACTTGCTGCTTTTATACCCCTTTGCATACAAAAATACAAGGCATCGGAGCGCCAGTAATTCAGAGCTATTAATAACAATTAGTGCCAGACATAGTTTACCCTGTACATTTTTTTAAACGTGTCATTGTGAGACCTTGTTAATACAGTGGCCTCTTACACATCACCGAAAAGGACATTGATTAGCATAGTATCTGCATATGCTAATTCATACATATCGATACAGGTGCCGAAATAATCATTAGAATTTAAAGAGGAATGCAGTTTATTTCTTTCCATACTGAGGAAGATTACCAGGTGCTGTTGATGGGCAATTGCAAGGCTTCTGCTCTCCTTTGAGTTTTTTTACCTTTAATCTTGGACAACACAGCTCTTCAAAAAGAAGGTTCCTTCAGATAAGAATTGTTCTCTGTAAAATAGGACACTACACTGGTACCTAAGGTTAAGTACTTCATTCTTTCCAGAGGTCCGTTCTTAACCTGAAACTGTTCTTAACCTGAAGCACCACTTTAGCTAATGGGGCCTCCCGCTGCTGCTGCACCGCCGGAGCACGATTTCTGTTCTCATCCTGAAGCAAAGTTCTTAACCTGAAGCACTATTTCTGGGTTAGCGGAGTCTGTAACCTGAAGCGTATGTAGCCTGAAACATATGTAACCCGAGGTACAACTGTATAGCCTCCCCACAGATTGCCATTCAGCCTTAGGCAGAAGAGCTGCAGAAAGGGGATCCCTTCTAAGGAATAGGTTCTACTGTACAACTGCTCTTACTGTCGAAATATTTCTCCTAATGCTCAAGCAGAATTTTACCCACTTGTAACTTGAGCCAACTTTAGACCTGCTCCCTTGAGCAGCAGAGAACGTTATCTTAGCAATT
Source organism: Podarcis vaucheri (assembly GCF_965113315.1). NCBI lineage: Eukaryota > Metazoa > Chordata > Lepidosauria > Squamata > Lacertidae > Podarcis > Podarcis vaucheri. The sequence goes on along the minus strand of NC_138760.1, from coordinate 107,934,463 downwards.
GTTAACAGTGTCATTTAAGTGGCACCGCATGGCAAGGCAGAGAAAAAAGTGCCTTGCCTAAACCCACGTTCTTTGCCACTACTGCTCTCTCTCAACTCTTTAGCAATAGCTGCAAATCTTTTCTTTATATTTATATTCTATATTTAGTGTTACATTGTACCATGTAATTATTGGTGGCACTTTTAAAAATTAAGAACCCTCAGGGTTGGTTTTTTTGTTGGTTTTTGTTGGGTCTTGTTTAATAATTTAGCGTTAGCTATATTAAAGTCTTCTTACTCAGTTCATTAGGTTTCAAGGACAATTGGCAACAGCCAGTACATTGGGATTGAAATGAGTGAAATAAAAAGATATTATTGCACCCTTATTTTGTTAGCAATGAGTGCATATCCCACCGTTCAGCCCTTAGAAGGGCCTGTGAGGTGGCTTGCAGTTTTATAAAGAAAGGCAGACGTTGATATTTACAATTACAATTTAAAAAAACAGAGCTGTGAAACGTATGGGCAATCAGAGAGCTTTGCGGCACATTAAAAGAGCCAACCATTTTGTTATGGCAGAATTTTGTTCAGTTGGTCCCTTCATGGTTTGTCTGCCTGCTTGTGTGAAGGGAAGAGGAAAGCAGGGGTGTTCAGGCTGCATACACTAGCACACAACTAATTCACATTGTGGCTCACTAAACCATACTTTAAGGCTTAGTGCTACATCCAAATGGTGGCGATACTGGGCAAGATATCTTATAGGACCCCTTGTACTAGTTTCCAAGCTGCTTTTAGAATTTGAGAGGCATGTAAACAGTCGCTTCGGGGGTTCTGAGTGGCAACTTCTTGGGTAAAATTCAATTGTGGATTGTGACTGTGGACTATATTTTTAAATGTTCTCCGAATATCCCACTCAGAAATGTCACTTCCAGCAGCTGTCAGTACCGCTGACCTGATGAATGAATAAAATTACAAGGTTAAATATAAAGAAAAATCTGTACAGCTGCAAGCTGCATGTGTCCGTAGGTGCTTAGCTTACTTTGTTTCAGAATGTGGTTACACACTCCAAGCGGCAATTTTATCAAAATAGCTCTGCAGGGGCTTCGCTGCCTCTCCTCAAGGATTTCAGCCAACCTTCTTTTTCAGCTTGGAAGTAAAAGAATGTTTTGATCTCAAATCCTGTGAACTATGAACAAGGTGTAAATATTAAAATTTACATCACATATGAATTTTGTTATTTAACGGCCATTTCTAGAACACATTTAGGCTTATGTTTAATATTCATGCCAAGCTCAGGTAGGTGGCTGTTCAATTGGAGTTCGATTCATTGTCTTCTTCTTCTTTGGCAATCACTCGTAGCCAAGATTGTCTTCCATAAACACAGTTTTAATAGTGAGTCTGTAAGTGACTGTGGAGGCCAATATTGGATCCACACGCCCTTCCACAGTGGGGACATTGTAGTTCAGGCTAGACAAGGCAGATTGGAATTTGGCTCGTAAGTGAGGTCACACAAACCCCTCCATGCAGTTGGGCAGAGTCTCTTTCACTGAGGAACTCCACCCATGTACATCTATATTGGCTTAGAACTTCTTCCAAAGCCCTTTGAATCTATGGATGTTGGGAAAGTGTGGTGGCAGTGGGTTGGGCTAGATTACACAGTGCACTCCACACATTCTTTCAACATGTGGATGCGATCTTGTGAACCCTTCTTCTACAAGTGATTTGTTCATTAATACGATTGCACATGTTTCATCACCTCAAGTGTTTTCAAGTTCTTCTCATTTATCTTCACAGCACATTTGATGTCACGTAGGAGTCTGCAGCCTGAATCAGTCTTGACAACATTGAGCTTGGTGGACTAATGGTCTGGTGTGCTATAAGACAAGTCTCTTGTTCTTTTATTCCTTCCTCACTCAGGTGGAAAGGTAGAGACTTAACCATGGCCAAGCTAAGGCTAAACAAGCAACAGAGGTGTTGCTTTAAATAAGGGAGCCATGCTTTTAAAGACAGTTAAGCAGGAAGCAGCTTTGTAGCAAAATTTCATTTCAAACATGAAGCCTTAGAGAAGAACATTCACCTCAGAGGAATGTACAGATAGAAGAGCCTTCTTGACGCTGTTTACTAAACTTTTTTATAATTTTACTGACTTTCTCTTGTCACAATTCTCCTTTACGCTTACAGGATTCTAGACTGTAAGTTTCCATATTTTGCCCTCAGTTTAGGCCAGGGTTTCCCAAACTTGGGTCTTCAGCTGTTTTTGGACTACAGCTACCATCATCCCTAGCTAACAGGACCAGTGGTCAGGGATGATGGGAACTGTAGTTCGAAAACAGCTGGACACCCAAGTTTGAGAAACGCTGGTTTAAGCCATTATAAACCCCACGTAGGCATGTCTAAGTCTGATAATATCTTTATCTGCTGTCACCATAAAGTCTTGAACCTGTGTCCTTTAGCTGAGAGTGTGGTTCGGTGGTATTTGGGGATGGGAATTTCTTTACCATGCAGCATTTAAAAGTGGCAGGATTCAACAGGTTCTTTTTCAACCATTCTCCAAAAATTTGTACCACTCTACCTACTTTTTTGGGGATGTGGGTGGCGCTGTGGGTTAAACCACAGAGCCTAGGACTTGCCAATCAGAAGGTCGGCTGTTCGAATCCCCGTGATGGGGTGAGCTACAGTTGCTCGGTCCCTGCTCCTACTCACCTAGCAGTTCGAAAGCACGTCAAAGTGCAAGTAGATAAATAGGTACCGCTCCTGCGGGAAGGTAAACAGCGTTTCCGTGCACTGCTCTGGTTCACCAGAAGCGGCTTAGTTATGCTGGCCACATGACCCGGAAGCTGTACGCTGGCTCTCTCGGCCTATAGAGCGAGATGAGCGCCACAGCCCCAGAGTCGGCCATGACTGGATGTAATGGTCAGGGGTCCCTTTACCTTTACCTACTTTTTGGAAGATAGGAGTGCCTGGCGTGCTCTGGTCCATGGGGTCACGAAGAGTCGAAAACGACTAAACAACAGCAACCTACTTTTATCCTGCTGAGGAATTTATGCAGTTGCCATGATCAGATAGTCCAGTAAGCATCTGGAAATACATGATCCAGGACAGAGTAGGAACAGAGAGGAATGAATAAATATTAGGAAAGGGGTGTTGGGTTAGGCAGAGTTCAAAATCAAAGCATAGAAGGCATAATGGAGGAAAGCAAGCGGACTGCAGCCACAATACCAGTAACTGATTGCTGATATCAGGAAACCATGAAGTTTATTTAGGGCAGCGTTCTCCAACCTGGAGCCCTCCAAATATTTTGAAATCTAGGGCATCCATTCCAACTGGCTGTAGAAGATTGACCAAAGGACTACTGTAGAAAATGCTACTTGTAACAAAATGCTACCTTGGAAGAAAAGAGGGCTGTGTTGTTCCCTTTCCTTTCTAACCTGATGGACAGGTGCTTCAGCCTGAGGATGGACCTGCATGTGACATGTAGTTTCATGATTTTGAGGTGGGGGCTTGTTTATGCAATGCTGCCCCTGCGGCTGTAGTTTGACCTTGAAAACCAGAACAGAGTGAGAAGGGCTTTTGAACTCTCCCTCCCTTCCTCAAAATTACAGCAAAGGGAGAGTGTGAGTGAGTGAGTGAGTGAGTGAGTGAGTGAGTGAGTGAGAAAGAGATGCTTTAACACCTTCTAGGTAAAATATACCAGTACTGTACATATATCTCTTTCTAATGCACTTTAGCAGTCTCCTGACCTCAAACCATGACTTAGTTCAGTGGCATCCAGTATTGAGACTCCAGAGAAATGGTTGATGATGGAACATTGTTGACATATATAAGAATTATGTTTGTGTAAATAAAAAAATTCCTTCCAGTAGCACCTTAAAGACTAACTAAGTTAGTTCTTGGTATGAGCTTTCATGTGCATGCACACTTCTTCAGATACACTGAAACAGAAGTTGCCAGATCCTTCTATATAGTGAGAAGTTGGGGAGGGGTATTACTCAGAAGGGTGGTGGGAATGGGAGATTGGCAGATAGCTGAGATGAGCCTGTTGACGACTCTTAACGACTGTAATAGGTCTTACAGGAAAAGGCAAGGGGTGAGAGGGTGAGAAATGGCTTAGTCATGTATAATGGGATAAGAATCCAATGTCTTTGTTCAAACCAGGTCTCTCCATATGTTTGTGTAGTTATGCAAGCAAGAGTGCTGAGTGGTGTCCGAGATAACTTGAGTTGCTAGTTTGATCGTGTGTGTGTGTGTGTGTGTGTGTGTGTGTACACACACACACACACACACACACACACACACACACCTTGTTTTGTTTATTCTTTTCTGCCTGTGCTCTGCCAGCAGGCATTCGGAGTCCTTGGATCATGATGGCAGCAACCTGCTGTGTTCTGAACTTTTCTATCCACAGGTTGACTGTGTGGTGTAAGAAGATAACATTCTATAAGTGCACATTTAGAGCTCCCTTTTGTGGTATGAACAGTTGCATGGTAAATTTCAGTACAGCACGGGAACATGAAAACTCATACCTTGGCTGCGTTGTCTCCAAAATGTAATATCATGATTTGAAATCCCGTTGTGGAGTGAGACTCTTAATGCCTGTTGAATTACAGCATGCACAATATCAGAACACACACCTGTGCAGTGTCGATGGAGATTTATCATAATGTCAGTTCTTTTCTTTCATTGGGTTATTTAATAAATTTATATATCCTCCCCTTTCATCTAAAAGCCACGGGACAGTTTACAACATACAATATAATGAAACAATATAATGTTTTATAACAGAATGCTCATTAAATGCAAAAAAATTAAAACTGTTATGTAGATACAATTCATAATAATAAGCATAAGCAATACATAATGAACAGCAATGTCGCCCTATTTACAGTGTCAACCCAGCAATGAAGTTCGCAACTCAGCCCCTGAAAAATACAAGATAAATAGTGTAAGTTATTGTCTCTTCATCTCAGGTACAACTATAAAACATTAATAACAGCAGCGTGATGAAAAATATCGGGGGGGGGGCAGCACCATACCTAAAATGTAGAAATAGTGCACAAAGTGCAAATACTTCTCTCCCTCTACAACATTAGTTCTTAATCCTACCTCACCACAGAAAATGACAGACCCTCTCATCTCTCATCTGGGTGCTTTCTTTTCTTCTCAGTCTCTCTCTTTCACCCTGGGAGATGTCCACTTCTGCACTTTTCTCTCGTGGTCCTGTCGCCATCTATCTGCCACTTTCAGGGGTTTGCGTGTTAGAGAATCACCAATTCATTCATATATATATATATATATATATTTGCTTTCGTAGATTTTCACGGGTACAGGAATGCAGGTTTTGGTGTCTTCGGGTGTCTTCCCGTGTAAGAGTCGGGGTGTCTGTGCGACGTTTCGACGAGGTCTCACTCGTCATCTTCAGGCTGGTGCTTTCGGCTTCTTGTTACTGGAACAGAGCAGAATCTGGTGTTTGAGTTCCTATAAATACTGTTGAGGGGTGTGGTGTATAGCCTCCAACGTTCTGGGCAGAGAGGAAGTTCCTAGATTAGTGTGCCTTTTCTTCTTTTGTTCCTTAATTACTTGAGGGATATCTTGAGTGATTTCATGAGTGATATTCTGAATACCACTGGGTGGGTCATTAAGTGTAGATTAGTTGCTAAAGCTTTCGTGTCTTGACCTCTTGAGCTTGTGAAGAGTTTTTCTGAGAAGATGGCTGTGCTGCATTTAGTTGTGCTCTGGCTTGGCTTCGTGTATAGGGGCGAGCTGTGGTTTTGTGCCTTGTGCCAGCCAGATCTGTGTAGGGATTGCAGGGGGGTGCAGCATCCGGAGGTGCCACTATAGTTTGGCTACTGGATGGAGTCTGTAATATGTCTGTGGAGAGGGTCTGGGTTTGGGTCTGGTGTGGTTGATTGGTGACGGCGTTCTGTGTGCCTCTGGTTCTGGTGTCGGTTTTTGTGGGGAGGGCTAATTTCCAGATGTCTGGCAGGCGGGACGTGTCGTCACGCTTGTTCATGTTGTGAGGGTGTTTCTCTATCTCGATGGCTTCCATGATTATTCTCTTGTGGTGATGTTCCATGTTAAAGAGCAATTTGGAATCTGCAAAATTAATTTCGTGTCCTGTTTCTTTCATGTGTTGGAAAAGAGAGGAAGTTTTTTCTTCTTTTTTGACGGCATTCTTGTGTTCTGCGATACGTGCATTTATTCGTCTGTTTGTTTGTCCAATGTACGTGGCTGGGCAGACTTTGCAGGGTATTTCATAGACCCCTTGGTTTTCCAGCTGGATTTTGTCTTTTGGGTTTCTGAGGATATTAGCTATTTTTTGGTTGGTGCAGAAGGCTGTTTTGATATTGTGTTTATGGAGGATTTTGCTAATTTTGTCTGTAGTGCCCTTGATATAAGGAAGAAGGGCCATGCCATTGTTTTCTTCTGTGTCTTGGTTTTTGGGGGGTGTTTCTTTTTGGATTAGCTTCGTAACCCTGTTTTTCTGGTATCCATTGGCGATTAACACATTTGAGAGATTCTGTAACTCAGTTGTCAAGTGGTCTTTGTCAGCCAGGCGTTTGGTTCTGGAGATGAGAGTCTTGGCTACGGAGTTTATTTGTGCAGGGTGGTGGTGTGATTGTGCATGTAAGTAGCGGTTGGTGTGTGTTTTTTTCCGGTAGATAGTGTGTCCTAGGGAGCCATCAGGTTTTTTGTAGATTAGGACGTCAAGAAAGGGGAGTTGGTTGTTGTCTTCTATTTCCATAGTGAATTGTATTTTGGGGTGTAGGCTGTTGAGATGTGTGAGGAAGCTATCTAGTTTTTCTTTCCCGTGTGGCCAAATTACAAAGGTGTCGTCAACATATCTGAGCCAAAGTTTGGGTTTGTGTTCTGACTTGTCTAAAGCATTGGTTTCAAAGTGTTCCATGTACAAATTTGCGATGACCGGTGAGAGGGGTGATCCCATAGGTGCTCCTTCTATCTGTTTGTATCTTTGTCCATTGTGGATGAAGTACGTGTTGGTTAGGCAGTGGTTGGTCAGGTCCAGGATGTATTTGGGGGGGTTGTATTTGTTTTGAATGGCTGTCAAGGCTTCATTAATGGGCACTTGAGTGAAGAGAGATACAACATCGAAGCTCACAAGTAGGTCATCGGGATGTAGGTATTGCTTCTTTATTGTTTCTATGAACTGGAAGGAGTTAGTAACGTGTGAAGCGCCGTCACCAATCAACCACACCAGACCCAAACCCAGACCCTCTCCACAGACATATTACAGACTCCATCCAGTAGCCAAACTATAGTGGCACCTCCGGATGCTGCACCCCCCTGCAATCCCTACACAGATCTGGCTGGCACAAGGCACAAAACCACAGCTCGCCCCTATACACGAAGCCAAGCCAGAGCACAACTAAATGCAGCACAGCCATCTTCTCAGAAAAACTCTTCACAAGCTCAAGAGGTCAAGACACGAAAGCTTTAGCAACTAATCTACACTTAATGACCCACCCAGTGGTATTCAGAATATCACTCATGAAATCACTCAAGATATCCCTCAAGTAATTAAGGAACAAAAGAAGAAAAGGCACACTAATCTAGGAACTTCCTCTCTGCCCAGAACGTTGGAGGCTATACACCACACCCCTCAACAGTATTTATAGGAACTCAAACACCAGATTCTGCTCTGTTCCAGTAACAAGAAGCCGAAAGCACCAGCCTGAAGATGACGAGTGAGACCTCGTCGAAACGTCGCACAGACACCCCGACTCTTACACGGGAAGACACCCGAAGACACCAAAACCTGCATATATATATATATATATATATATATACACACACACACACACACACACACACATATATATATAATATAAGTTTTGAAGAGAACATTTATTTTTTTATAAAAACCTTAGCCAAATCTGCCCATTATTTTTTCGGTGTTGCTTTGGGGGGATGTCTGTGTGTGTGTGTAGGGGGTATATCTAAAAAAGTGGCCCTAACATTATTTTTCTACAAATCTGTCTTTCAAACGTAGGAACCAGGTGCATCAGAGCTCAGTAAGTGCTTCAAAATGGTGTTTGAAAAGTGGGGTCAGAACAAAAATACGCTATAGATTATCCCATTGAAGGTAAAATCATGTGTACAATGCTATGCTGGAACTGGTTCTTATAGCTTTTTTGTTTTTGTATTCAATTACCAATCAAATCAATTCAGATCAGCTTATTTTCTGCCACGTTTCATGAAGATGTTGTGTAAGATACTGAAATTCAAAACAAATTCCCTTGTGTTGCATTTGCAAGCCTATATGCAAAATTGTTCTATTTTAGGGAGTAATTTTTATTCGTGCCATCTTTTCTAGAATTCAAGCCCTTTTTGTAACATTAAAGCTTGCATTTCAACTTATTCAGTTCATGAATAGCTAGCCAAGCAATATAAAAGAACATGAAGCTCTCAAACCCCTAAAAGTCACAAGGGAGAGAGAAAGAAGGTTTCCATAATGGAGAAATTTGTGATACGCTGGTTTCAGCTGTGAAGTCCCCAGAAAGTTTATTGTGTAGCTGGTTCCTGGGCACTGTCATTGTTTTGTATGGAGATATGTGTGAGGTATCCAGTCCTTTTTGAGAGGTGATGGGATATTCCATTAGAAAATAAGTGACAGTCATTGATTAAAATAATTCTTCCTGTTAATGCCTTTGTTTGCACATAACACTAAGCCAAACCATGACTTGGCAAACGTGTAGCTCCTAGACAGGGGTTTGCAGCTGCTTTGCTCTTCCCTGGTCATTTTGGTCCCGAGCTCCACTGAGCTAAGCCATGGTTCGGCTGAGTGTGTTATTTGAACCTGGGCCTGTAGTTTAGTTCTTGCAGACAAATTATGAGCTGTAAACCATAGGGCAAACCTTGGTAGCAGCTCTCAAGGAGCCTGCTGTAACGTTTGCTCATTCACACTCAGCCATGGTTTGGTTTGTGTGAACCAGTCCAATGTTTCACATGGCCCACCCAAGAGATGGGGTGAAGCACCTCAGGTGGTGGAAACACAAGAGGTGATGCCCCGACCACCCTACCGCTTCCACCATCAGTGAAATTTTGGTGAGAGGAAGACATTCCAGCGAACAGCATTGCTACTTCTCTTCCCTGCCCCGTGTCAGAGAAGATGAACCCCAAGGCCTTGCAGAATGCCCCCACTCTCTCCAACTTTTGGTGAGAGGGGTGCATTTCACTGGTGGTGCAAATGGGGCAGGTGGGCGGTAGGTGGCACATTCCCATTTTGCTTCAGGCGGTGAAACGAGATGGGCTATATTGTTGGGGGCAGTATGCTTCTGAATTCCAGCTGCTGGAAGTTGCTGGAATCAGGCCCTGCTTGAGGGCTTCCCATAGGGAGAGTGCAGTTCTCATCGACATCTGGTTGGCCACTTTGGGAACCGGATGCTGGAGGAGATAGGTCACTGTCCTGATCTGGCAGGCTGTTCTTATGTGCATGCAGTTTAAAACTTTGCCACACGTTTAGCTATGGGGCCTTTGTGGTGAGGGTGCAAGGTGTCTTCAAAGTGTTGGTGCTGACCTTTAAAGCCCTAAACGGCCTCGGCCCAGTATACCTGAAGGAGCATCTCCACCCCCATTGTTCAGCCCGGACACTGAGGCCCAGCGCTGAGGGCCTTCTGGCGGTTCCCTCCCTGTGAGAAGCAAAGTTACAGGGAATCAGGCAGAGGGCTTTCTCGGTGGTGGAATGCCTTCCTATCAGATGTCAAAGAAATAAACAACTATCTGACTTTTAGAAGAAATCTGAAGGCAGCTCTGTTATGGAAGTTTTTAATGTTTGATGAATTATTGTATTAATATTTTGTTGGAAGCCACTCAGAGTGGCTGGGGAAACCCAGTCAGATGGGCGGGGTATAAATAATAATTTTGTTGTTGTTGTTGTTGTTGTTGTTGTTGTTACTTGGCACAACAACAAAAATGCTTTTGAACAGTAAGTCTCTAACATAAGAAGAGACTGCTGGAGCAGTGGCCCATCTGGTTGAACACGCTGTTCTCACAGTGGCCAACCATTAGCCCATGGCAAACCCAAAATAAGTACCTGAACACAACAGCCATCCTGCCCATTTGTGATTCCCAGAAGCTGATATTCAGCAGCACAAGTTGGTATTTGTTTATACTGGCATGTGTTCTTGTAGCTCAGGCACATTTGCTCTTGGTTTGCCATGGATTGAAATGGCCCTTGTGCTGCTCCATAGCTGGTTTTTCTGTGCTTCTACTTGTTATACATTTCAAACAGAAAGTGACATAATAAGTATTTCGCTGAGCAACTGAACAGCAGCATATTTTGCCTCCCGCTCACTTTGAGACCATTGCCTCATTTTCCTTGCGTACAAAAGAGAGAAAGCCCATAGTCATTAGGAGGCTTCTTTCCTTGGTTGGCTCTGTGTGTTTTGTGCATATGAAAGTGTGGAATTAACTGTAGGGTTTTTCTTGTTCGTTAAATTGGACTTACTAGGATAATGCAATTGTTTTTGTAGCATTTGGGGACCATCTCACAAAAGTCGTCCTTTTGGTGAAAGTGTGTGACATATGTGAATATTTGTATTTGTGTTGTTTAGGTTGCCAAAAGCAGGACTACCCAACTGCTCTGCCTTCCAGGCATTGTTGGACTTCCATCCCCCATCATAATCTTTGACGGTTGGCCATGCTGGCTGGGGCTAATGGAAATTGGTGTCCAGCATAAACCCTTAGTCTAAGATGAAATATTTCCAGATAATCTGTTTTTCTAAATGTTTTTCATGCATGATTGCATTTGCTATTTAGAGAGCATACATACTAGCATGCCAAAAATACATTTAGTAGACATTAATTACCGTATTTTTCGCTCTATAACACGCAGATTTTTTCTCCTAAAAAGGAAGGGGAAATGTCTGTGCGTGTTATGCAGCGAATGTGTGGTCCCTGGAGCCGAAAAATAAGGCAAAAATCAAACCGCGCTTCAGGGAGAAGGGAGCTCCGTGAGACAGGAAGTTGCTGCTTTCCTGCATTCTGCCTCAGGGTCTTACTGCCCACCCTCCTCTGTTTCGTTACTGTGTTTGCTCAAATGGAACAAAGAGCAGGGAAAGCCCCTCCCCTCCAGGCAAGCAGAGGGGAAAAGCAGACTGTCGCTCCTTCCTCTCTGTGCTCCGCTCCTTCCTCTCTGTGCTCCGGTGCTGCTGAAAACATGCAGGTGGGAGAGAGAGAGAGAGAGAGAGAGAGAGAGAGAGAGAGAGAGAGCTGGCTGGCTTGGGTGGGTGCGTGGGGGAAACTTTTGCCTTCCTTTCCTCCCTCCCGTTATACCCCACTCCTGCATTCTTAGCCCTTCTGTGTTTTTCCTTCCCTCCCCACTTAAAATGTGGTTAAAAAGCATGGATCCACATGGATCCTAAGGATTTTTGCACTGGGTCACCCCAAATTCACCATCAGAGCACATAGCATGTCCATGGCTACAGCCTGCCCCCCAAAAATCATGCACCCACTGTTGCCTGGGGCTGCAATGGTGCAAAAATGTGGTTAAAAAGCATGGATCCACATGGATCTTTGCATTGTGTCACCCCCAAATTCACCACCAGAGAACATAGCATGTCCATGGCTGCAGCCTGCCCCCCCAAATCATGCACCCACTGTTGCCTGGGGCTGCAACGGTGCAAAAATGTGGTTAAAAAGCATGGATCCTCAGGATCTTTGCATTGGGTCACCCCCAAATTCACCACCAGAGAACATAGCATGTCCATGGCTACAGCCTGCCCCCCCCCCAAATCACGCACCCACTGTTGTCTGGGGCTGCAATGGTGCAAAAACGTGGTTACAAAGCATGGATCCACATGGATCCTCAGGATCTTTGCATTGGGTCAGCCCAAATTCACCATCAGATCACATGTCTGTGGCCACAGCATGAAGCACAAAAATGATACATCCACTGTTTCGTTCAGAATATTTTTTCCCTTGTTTTCCTCCTCTAAAAACGATGTGCGTGTTATGGTCAGGTGCGTGTTATAGAGCGAAAAATACGGTAGTTAGAAAATTGCATTGGTGTCCTTTTACATCCTTAACCCCCTTCCTTTCCTCTTTCTTTTTTTAAAAGTGTTTTTCATTGTTCATTGTAAATTTACAATTTCTCTTATTGAATGACCCTTTTTTATTTTCTAATGCTGGGAAGTGAAGCTAGCATAGGAATATTTATAGACCCTATTAATGTCTGCGTTTGAAATACAGTCGTTTGTTACCTTGTGAATTAAATCTCATGCGTCTTTAATAGAAATTACTTTTGTGGCCGTACAGCAAAAGATATTCAATTTGATAGCCTATACTTTAGGAGTACGTTTCATTAGCAGAGTTTCACAAACAATACTTGGCTGTCTAATATGTACAAATTACAGTAGTCAGTCACAGCAGTCATATTATCTTCACCCCAGTGTGATTTGGGAGATGATTGATAACTAGGATGCCTGCTGATTATAATGATTAGAATAAAAGAAATTAGTTAGACATTCCCTAACTGTAGTAATTCTTGGCGCTTTTTGCATTTTATGCTTTACCACATATCATGGGCCCTGACAGTTTAAGCATTTTTAGCTTGGTAAAAGAGACCCGCTTTTTATTTCACTATTTAAAAAATGCTTTTAAGATACATGCATAAAGCAAAATCCAAGAAGGGTAGATGGACCCTGCATAGAGAGAGTCAGATTACGTGCATAATAGAGCCTGGTATCTTGGCATGTCAGCTTCCTGCAAGCTTGCAGAGGTGGGTGAGACTCCAACAGTGGCGTAGCGTGGGTAGTCAGCACCCGGGGCAAGGCAAGTAATTTGCGCCCCCTAACCCGTGGATTTGCGCCCCCTAACCCTAACCCCCAGATGTTGCGCCCGGTGCGGCTGGCCCCCCTGCACCCCCCACGCTATGCCACTGGACTCCAACAAGGTGCATTGGTTTCCCCCGGTGCCATTGACCCCCCCCAAACCACCCACCACTTTGGTTAGCCACAATACCTTCCAGTGCCCTGGGGCACTGTGGGGAAATTATTATTTTCATTTATATACTGCCCATGTGTCAAAATTAAAAAGGTGTGCAGCTCACAGCTGCCCACTGCTGCTGCTGCAGGAAACAGGAAGGGAAACAATACCTAGAAGAAATAACCAAAGGGAGATGAGCTTGTCTGCTTTTGGATTTCCACTGCTGCAACTTCAAGGCCCAACTAGCTGTGTATGGGAACTGCTCTATACCAATTGTGTTCCCCAGAAACTGACATGCCGAGACATACCCCCTCCAATTCTGGGGGTGGTATAGAGCCATCATAGGTAGTTGCCTTTGAGGGACTTCTTCTCCCTGAATATGGTCCAATCCCCTTTAAAAGCCATCCAAGTTAGCAGCGGTCACTGCAGGAATGCATAGATGTTATAAGATGCCAAATGTTAATAGAGCTTTGGAAGAACACAACTGCCACTTCCATACCCTCCGAATGTCTGTATTTTCCAGGGACAGTCCGGGAATTATGAAAACCATCCCCAGAATGTCCCGTCGACCTGCTTGTCCTGAGCAGCAGCGACGGCAAGGGAGCACCCCATTTTTCTTTCTATAAATCTACCAAATAATAAAATGAAATTGGGATTGAGGGGTGAGGGGGGGTGCTGTGTCCTGTTGGTGCAGCCGTGCTGGCACTCCCCCTTCTTCTGACAGGAAATGCTGTGCAGGGTGGATGACAAAAAACAGGGGGTCGAGGAGGGTTGGTGGGCGGGGGGAGTGAGATACGTATCTGTTTTCATCTGAGAAACGTTGGAGGGTATGCACTTTCATCACCAGAATTAACGTTCCGATGATCCAAAAGCTAACTTTGTTTAAAACTGATGCTGTTTCATTAGAAAAAGAAAGATGAAATCCTGGAGCAAAGCCATGGCTTAAAAGGAGAGATGTGCTGAGGCACAAAGATTAGAAGACAGCGGCTAGGACTTTGTAGGGGAAATGTTTTAATTTTTATTTTTTTTTACTTTATTCTCTCTCTCCCTGCTAGTTCATTGTCGTTTGCCCTTTAGAAGACAGCTTTGTTCTCCTGTACAGTCTATCTCATTCTTGGGGTGGGGAGGGAATCGTTATTTTCTCTAATCAAGGCCATCGTTTTTTTGCCTTTTGTTGGAAGTACAAGATCATGCTGTGTGCTCACTGGAAGCTCTTGCCCTGCTTTGCCCACACCAAGCCAGAGCAAGCCAAAGGGCAGGAGCATTAGGAGATGAAACCCAGTTCCTTCAAATGCAAACCACCAGCACCACCTCGGTGGCTTGGCTGGCATATGACATTCACCTTCGGCATAGCTATACAAGAACGAGACTGAGTAAGCCATAGACTTGTGTGCCCTCACTGTCCTCCTTCTCCAGGACAAAACAATGCATGCAAACTAAGGAGATGTGTAATTCAAATCATTTATTTCATTATAGTGGTGCCCCGCAAGACGAATGCCTTGCAAGACGAAAAACTCGCTAGACGAAAGGGTTTTTTGGTTTTGCGTTGCTTCGCTAGACAAATTTCCCTATGGGCTAGCTTTGCAAGACGAAAACGTCTTGCGCTTTTTTTAAAAAGCCGCTTGAAGAGGCGCAGTTGCGACGGACCGTGCTTCGCAAGACGAAAAACATCGCAAGACGAAAAGACTCGCGGAATGAATTATTTTCGTCTTGCGAGGCACCACTGTACTTGGGATGCTCTAGCTGAGATTCCTGCATTGCAGGGTTTTGGACTAGATTAGCCTTGGGGTCCCTTCTATGATTCTATTCAGAGTGCCAAATTTGGGGTACTAGATATTTGGGTTTTACTTTTTGCTTCTGGTGTAAGAGGCCAAAAAACCCTACTGAAAATGAAGTTATTTTTGAAAGCCTTATATTATACTGAAGTGGCTATGCAAGAGTCCCCTAAGATGGCAAAGTGGGTAGAAATCAAGAGTGTCATATGTAACGTTAAATGGCAAACTGTTGCTAGCCATGTTAGTGGACAAGCCATGATCTTGTCCACTATCAGTTTATATCAGTTGTTTAAACCAACCAGAGTTTAAACCACCAGTCTCACCTAAGTCCTCTACTGTCTAAATACAGTGATACCTCGGGTCAAGTACTTAATTCATTCCAGAGGTCCGTTCTTAACCTGAAACTGTTCTTAACCTGAAGCACCACTTTAGCTAATGGGGCCTCCCGCTGCTGCCGTGCTGCTGGAGCACGATTTCTGTTCTCATCCTGAAGCAAAGTTCTTAACCCAAGGTACTATTTCGGGGTTAGCGGAGTTTGTAACCTGAAGCGTATGTAACCTGAAGCGTATGTAACCCGAGGTGCCACTGTAAAGGCTAAACCACAGTGTTTATGGCATGGGTAGGCAAACTAAGGCCCGGGGGCCCAATCGCCTTCTAAATCCGGTCCGTGGACGGTCTGGGAATCAGCGTATTTTTACATGAGTAGAATGTGTCCTTTTATTTAAAATGCATCTCTGGGTTATTTGTGGGGCCTGCCTGGTGTTTTTACAGTCGCAGAATGTCTACACTTATTTAAAATGCATCTCTGGGTTATTTGTGGGGCATAGGAATTTGTTCATCCCCCCCCCGCCCCGCAAAAAAAAATAGTCCGGCCCCCCACAAGGTGTGAGGGACAGTGGACCGTCCCCCTGCTGAAAAAGTTTGCTGACCCCTGGTTTATGTGCTACAGGCACCGTAGCTGTAGACATATCAACAATTCTGGGGCAGAACTGTGGAGCTTCCATACATCAATATAACAAGTTGAGAGACCATTGGCCCATCTAGCTTAGTACTGTCTCCACTGACTGGCAGTGTCTCTCTGGGGTTTCAGACAAGGGTTTGATCCACCCCAGCCTTATGATGCTGGGGAGTGGACCTGGGATCTCCTACATGGACGGCTGAGCTGTGGCCTGGTCCCTTATGGTGATGAGTCATAGTGGTGAGAAAAGATGACTAGATCCTCACGGGCCACTGCAGTTCTTCCCACTAGCAACAGCTCATGAAATCAGGGTGTTTACTAAATTTAAGCTGAAGAAATAACGTTACAACTCTCACAGACCCAAAGTTGCCCAGTTTCTGCTGGTATTGCTTCTAATAAACAATGCAAGCAACAGACAGAACTGCTTGGATAGCATACCAAAACATCTAAAATCATATCCTGGACAACAGGGTATGCATTTTTAATGCCTATAAAGCACCATTCTAAGATTGTGTTTTAGAGTTTTTCACGTCTGATTCTTAAGGAATAAAAGATGTATAGAAAATACATTATTTATGAATTAACCAAAGTTATCCCTTAGGCAGAGAGTACTTTCACCAACTGCATTTTAGCAAGGCATGAAAATCAGCTGCAGCTGAAACATTTTCCCCACAAGCTATAATTTATTGACATCCCGCAGGAGCGTGACCTCATATGTGATATCAATCAAGCAAGCAAGCAAGCATCTATCTATATCTATCTATCTATCTATCTATCTATCTATCTATCTATCTATCTATCATCTATTTATTTATTTCGCAATTAAATATTTCAATCTAAAATTGCTACTTTTATGGAGACCTGATGCCCCCTTTTGGCATAATCTAGAGGACTGCACTGATAAGACTGCTGATAGTGGCCAAGACTTTTTCAAAAACAGAGAACTGGACTTAATTTTAAACACCAACACCATTGATTGATTGATTGATTGATTGATTGATTGCATACAGCGAGATTCCCCACCTTTTTCTCCAAGGAGCTCAAGGTGGTGTAGATGGTTCTTTCCCATCTCATTTAATCCCCACAACGAATTCGTCAGATAGGTTAGGCTGAAAGGCAGTGACTGGCCCAAGGTCACCCAGTGAGTTTCATGGCTGAGTGGGGATTCAAACCCTGGTTTCCCAGGTCCTAGTCCAGTACTCTAACCACTATACCACACTGGCTCTAAGAACTGGACTTAATTGATGGTTGGGAAGCACCCAGAGTTAAAGAACTGCCTAGATGTATCTTAACCGTTGTTTCCGTTCCTCTTCCCCCTTTCTTTCTTGCAGCTTTGTGCACCACAAAAATGTGAAATTTGTGTTGTAGTGACATGCCCTTAGTCCATAAGTTTGAAAAAGTTAATTAATAACTATTGTGGGTTTTTTAAACAATATCCACAATTGCTTTATTAAACTTAGAAACAAACCTGTTAAAAACTTCAAGTGCTAAATGTTCCTGTTTATTTACAATCTGTTTTATATTCAGCTGTCCTTTTCCGGCTGTTAAAACATGTTGCCAGATTATTTGGGCCAGGGTGAGAGGTATTTTGCATTAATTTTGTGATGTGTGAGAGCAATTGTTCCTCAGTAAATAAGCCATCACTTGTACAAACAAGTGTACATGTATCTTGATAAGATTGGGCGTCACTGCTGGTTTATTTACATATCCGAAGTGTATGCTTCCCCCCCCCCATCATAGATAATCAAGGGTTAGTGGAAAACAAAGTAGGGGAAGGGATGTGACAGGGATGGGGGGCAGATATTATTGGACTTAAGCCCTCATCATCCCCCGTCACCCTGGCCCCAATGGTAAGGGATGGTGGATATGGAAGTTCAACTGTATTAGGACCACAGCTTTCTCATCTCCAGGATATAAGCTGAAAGCCTGACAGGAAAACCAGACATTGAGTACTGCCTGTATAACCAAGTTCTCATATTTGAAATCCTCAGTATGAAAAAGGCCTCAAAACACATCACCTGTAAGGCAGATAGTAAATTCGTAACAAAACCTGGCAGTCACCAGCAGGGTTCTCCTGTGACATGCTACCTTCCACCCTTTCCATCCTTTGGACTCATGGGGAGAGGTCCTGTGCTTCAAATTACAGTGGAGGAGGGAAGATTTCAGGGGTAGGTTGTAGCTGGAGAGGGAAGAACTGCCCCTTCCCAACTACCCCCTTCCAAAAACACCCACTCCGCTGCAATTGTGGTTATGTGCTGCAGGGTACCCACAACAGTGTCCCTAGTTTTCAGGTGTGCCTACTAGCCGCGGTTGCTAGATAGTGGGTAGAATCATGTTGTTTCATGAAAAGGAAGGAAATCAGCCAAAGTTTAGAAGATACCTAAAAGATTGTTGCAAGAAAACTATATTTAACACCACAAATAGTTTAGCAAAGTGTTGATTAGAATGCAACAGTGCATTCAGTGAATGTTTTGTCAGATGCGCGCGAGTGCGCGTGCACACACACACACATATGTATGTACACCAGCATGGTGTAAACCTGTTCTTAAGTGTTTTTAACCACAAATGAAGTTCCGCCTTGCCATTTAAGAAAGCTATCCAAGCATCTACCATACACTTGTAATGAAACATGTAGTCTTAATAATGTAATACAGTGGTACCTCAGGTTACATACACTTCAGGTTACATACGCTTCAGGTTACAGACTCTGCTAACCCAGAAATAGTGCTTCAGGTTAATAACTTTGCTTCAGGAACGGAGCCTGTGAACAAGGAGATTCGGTGGGCACCTGAAGCGCCCCCCTTTACCGCAGAAAGAGCCTTTTTAAAGGCTCCGGAACGACAACGGGGAGCGCGGTGCTGAGAATCGCTACCCAGCCCGCAGGGTGAAGCCGCGTCGCCATTAGTGGAGAGCGCCGATTCCTTCCTGAATAATTTGGACAAAAAGGACCCGTGAGTAAGATTGAACCTCTATTCGTGTCAAAACTACTTGAAATTAGGCTGAAAACGGGAAAGGCGAAAATTAAGGAAGTCTGCCTTCCCCCGACTGCATGACAATTAAAGCAACGAAAGTTACTAAGCTGCATCCGTATGGGATATTGTTTTTAACTGCTTGAATCCGACATCTGGACTTTGACTATCCCCTCTAGCTTGCAGGGCAGAGGGGAGGAAAAAGCGACTTTATAAGCTGCATGATCAATTTAAAGGAAAAGGAAATTCTCTGCAGCCTCCAACCTGGCACAAACTGCTTATAAGATAAAAGAACACTGAACTGACTCTAGATTCCTGTGAAAGTAACAAAGTGGAAGTCTTACTGCTTACTTGTTACAAAGTTTTGGGACTCTGTGGCTACAATATATCAGGGAAGGCTGGGACTGTATCTATTGGGAAAGTGGTGTCGCAATATACATATAGAAGCCTCCTGATATATTTGCTTTTTAAATACTCTTTGTCTTTGTTTGTGGACATTTTGATTTGCTCCCTCTAGAGGGTAAATTAAAAGTTGCTACACCTTGGGACAGTGGAATTTTCCTTTAGGAGAAGGCTCCCGTGGGAAACGACCTTGGGATATGAGTGGCCCAGCAGACGAGATAAGCACGAGAGCCAAGACAAGGCAACATCAACAACAGCTACAGCAACAAAAGAAAAGAGGCTCGATCTCAGGCATAACCCCTACAGTGACAACAGGACAAGAAAAAGGCACAGCAGTCTCCATGGATGCAGTGTCGCAAGCCCTTCTTAAGATAAACCAATCCCTGGAGAATCTAACAAAGCAGACGGCAGAAAACACCAAGAAATTGACAGAGAATTCACAGAAATTGACAGATTTAACAACAAGACTTGACCTGAATACAGAATCTATAAACAGGCTTACGCAAGAAAATTCTGCCACACGTCAAATTGCGGAGGAAGCCAGAACTATTGCTGGAGAGACCCAAGAAAAATTAGAACCGATTGCCAGGAAGGTCTATGACCACGACGCAACTCTGGCATTGTGGGAACTACAAAGAAAAGAAAGGAATTTGAAATTACGATCAATTCCAGAGGACGAAGGAGATAATCTTACGGACTTCTTAACGCAAGAGTTTGCTGACGCCTGGGAAGATCTAGAGGAAGACGAATTTAAAATCACAACAGCATTTAGACTGGGCAAAAGACAGAACAGAAAGGCACCGAGAGACTGTTTGATTACCTTGAGATCGAAGGAGGAAAGAGACAAAATTTTAAGACTGCATTTTGAAAAAGCCTTACAAATTGGGAACTCACCGATACAGATCTTTAAAGATATTCCTAAACACATTCTGGACTTGAGAGCTTCTTATAAGGATTTGGTTTACCTGCTGAAGAAGAACACCATTCTCTTCAGGTGGGAATTTCCACAGGGATTGTCTTTTGATTACAGGGGGAAGAAGGTGAAAATAAAGACGATACAGGACAAAGACAGGTTCCTGCAAAGAAATCAAGAAGACTTACAGAAAGGAACTGTAGACCCAACTGCTGAGCAAAAGAGTGTAATAGACATCTTGAACCTCTCGTTTGGACAGAACCTTCCACCACCAACAGAAGAGGAACAACAATTGGGAGCTGTTGGAGGAATACCAGAAAAATAACAAGATGGCCCTGCAATTCCTTAGTTGGAATTGTAATGGGATGAACATGCCTTTGAAGAGACGACAAGTATTCCATATTTTGTACAGAGAACAACTGGACTTGATTTGCTTACAGGAAACTCATATAACTAGAGCTCACAGGAGACTGCTTATAAATAAAAGATTGGGACAAGAATTTATTTCGTCGGACAAAGTGAAAAAAAGAGGAGTTGTGATTTATGTAAAAGAGAAGTGGGCCCCAAAAATGATGTTCAAGGATGAACAAGGAAGATATTTAGCGGTGGAGATACAGGTACAAGGAGAAAAATTTTTGATAATTGGGATCTATGCACCAAATGAAGGTAAAGCAGAATTCTTCAAAAAACTTCATGAAACCTTGATGGATTATTTGGAATATAATATGATAATCATGGGAGATATGAATGGTGTAGTTTCTACAAACATGGACAAGACACAAAGACTGACACTTACTAAAGAAGGGAGACTCCCGAAGACCTTCTTTGAAATGACTGAAAATATGGACTTAATAGACATCTGGAGAACAAGGAACCCTCTTGAAAGAGAGGGAACCTTTTTCTCCCAAGCAAAGATGACCTGGACCAGAATCGACCAAATATGGGTTACTAGTGGAATGGCTCCGAAGATTAAGAAGGTAGAAATCTGCCCAAAAACCTGCTCCGACCATAACACCGTGAAGATGGAAATGAAATTTACAACAACTGGTCAGTTTAGATGGAGAATGAATGACACCCTGTTTCGAGATGGAGAGATCCACAAGAAGGCCCAAAAAACTCTAAAGGACTATTTTGAAATTAATCTAAAGGGCGATGTGGAAAAAAGAGTGATCTGGGACGCAAGTAAAGCTGTGATGCGAGGATTTTTGATTCAACAAAATTCAATAAAGAAGAGAAAGCAGAATGAGAAAAAGGAAAAAAATTTGGAAAAGATAAAAGAAGGAGAGAAAAAATTAAGATTAAAACCAAAGTCCCAGGAGATTTTGAGGGAGATTAAGTTATATCAAACACAATATATGGAATTGATGAACCAAGAGATAGAGTGGAAAATAAAGCAAATGAAACAAAAGACATTTGAGTCGGCAGACAAATGTGGTAAACTTTTGGCATGGCAACTAAAGAAAAGACAGAAATTAAATACAGTTACAAGTTTAGAAGTGGATGGAAAGACTATATCTAAACCCAACGAGATAAGAAATTGTTTTGTGAGCTATTTTAAAAAACTTTATTCTCAAGGACTACAAAATGAAGAGGACATAGATAAATTCCTCAATAAATTTGGATTACAGAAAATCTCTCATCAAAGCAAGATGGATCTAAACCAGAGAATTACAGAACAAGAGATAGAGGGTGCCATTCAGGACATGCAATTGGGCAAATCTCCAGGGCCAGACGGACTGACTTCCAGATATTACAAATCTTTAAAGGAATGGCTGATACAACCGTTAAAGGACGTCTGTAACGAGATCTTAGAGGGAAAAAGGGCACCCGAATCGTGGAAAGAAGCATATATTTCACTCATACCAAAGACAGAGACTGAAAAGACTCAACTGAAGAACTACCGCCCAATTTCGTTACTCAATGTGGATTACAAAATTTTTGCAGACATTTTAGCAAAAAGATTTAAAAGAGTACTGATGGAGAAGATTCACAGAGACCAAGCAGGCTTTCTCCCAAAGAGACACCTCTCAGACAATGTTAGGAATATAATAGACATTTTGGAAAAGTTAGAGGTGAACATAAATACTAAAGTAGTTTTGATATTTGTGGATGCGGAGAAAGCCTTTGACAATATTTCTTGGAGTTTTATGAAAAAGAATCTTCATGGGATGGGGGTAGGACAAGGATTTGAGAATGGTATGGGTGCAATATATACCGAACAAAAAGCTAAGTTGA
Organism: Podarcis vaucheri; assembly: GCF_965113315.1. Classification (NCBI taxonomy): domain Eukaryota; kingdom Metazoa; phylum Chordata; class Lepidosauria; order Squamata; family Lacertidae; genus Podarcis; species Podarcis vaucheri. The sequence continues at coordinate 107,912,294 of NC_138760.1, read as the reverse complement.
TTGTAAATAATGTAATAACTGAGGAACTTAAGATAGAAAAAGGAACACGACAGGGGTGCCCAATTTCTCCATTGCTTTTTATTTCGGTCCTGGAGGTGTTGCTGAACATGATTAGAGAGGACCAGCAAGTTAAAGGTGTAAAGGTCGGAGCCAAACATTATAAGTTAAGAGCGTTTGCAGATGACCTGGTATTGACCTTGCAAGAGCCAAACATTAGTACAAAAAGAGTGTTGGAAATAATCCAACAATTTGGACAGGTAGCTGGATTTAAATTGAATAAACAAAAAACTAAAGTCTTAGGGAAAAACCTAACAGACATGGAGAAGAATAAGTTTCAAGAAGAGACAGGTTTGATGGTGGTTAAGAAGGTGAAATATCTAGGGGTCAATTTAACATCTAAAAACTTGAATTTGTATAAGGACAACTATGAAAAATGTTGGTCAGAAATTAAAAAAGATCTAGAAATATGGTCAAATTTGAGATTGTCAATGTTAGGCCGAATTGCAGTGATTAAGATGAATGTATTGCCTAGAATGTTATTCTTATTTCAAACTTTGCAGATTATTGACAAGATGGACTGTTTCAAGAGGTGGCAGAAAGACATTGCGAAATTTGTCTGGCAGGGCAAAAAGCCCAGAATAAAATATAAAATACTAACAGATGCAAAAGAAAGAGGGGGATTTGCCCTGCCGGACTTAAAATTGTACTATGAAGCAGCAGCATTCTGCTGGCTGAAAGAATGGATGCTCCTCGAGAATACAGACATCTTGGACTTAGAAGGTTTCAATAATGCATTTGGTTGGCATGCATATCTATGGTATGACAAAATTAAAGTGCATAGTGCCTTTAAAAATCATATTGTTAGGAAAGCGCTGTTTAATGTTTGGATGAGATATAAAGATCTGTTGGAAAACAAAACCCCTAGATGGTTGTCACCTTTAGAGGCTAAGGCACACAAGAAAGTCAATATGGAGGTCGGATGGCCAAAGTATTGTGAGATTTTAGAACAGGATGGAGAGAAATTGAAATTAAAGAGCCATGAAAAACTAAAACCCAAAGTACAAGATTGGCTCCACTATTATCAAATAATGGAGGTTTTTAAACAAGACAGGAAAATTGGCTTCCAGGTGGAAAAATCAAAACTTGAGACAGAATTGTTAGAACCCAATACTAAAAATTTGTCAAGAATGTATAACCTGCTGTTGAAATGGAATACACAAGATGAAACAGTTAAATCAGCTATGATTAAGTGGGCACAGGACATTGGTCATAATATTATGCTTGCTGACTGGGAAAGGTTGTGGAACACCGGTATTAAATTTACGGCATGTAATGCCTTAAAGGAAAACGTGATGAAAATGATCTATAGGTGGTACATGACCCCAGTTAAGCTAGCAAAAATTTACCATTTGCCTGATAACAAATGTTGGAAATGTAAGGAAACTGAAGGTACTTTTTATCATCTTTGGTGGACATGCCCGAAGATTAAGACTTTCTGGGAAATGATATATAATGAAATGAAAAAGGTATTTAAATATACCTTCCTTAAGAAACCAGAGGCCTTTCTCTTGGGCATTGTCGGCCAATTGGTGCCAAAGAAGGATAGAACTTTTTTCATGTATGCAACAACAGCAGCAAGAATACTGATCGCAAAGTATTGGAAGACACAAGACCTACCCACCTTGGAAGAATGGCAGATGAAAGTGATTGACTATATGACATTGGCGGAAATGACGAGCAGAATTCGTGACCAGGGAAAGGAGACTGCGGAAGAAGACTGGAAGAAATTTAAGATCTACCTTAAGGACTATTATAAACTTGATGAATCTTAGAATGTCGAGATTTTACAGAGAGAAAGGGTTGCAGTAATATAAGATTAGATTAAGAAAGGACTACGATGAATTAGGACGGGAAAAATATTTACAAGTTGCTATAAAAATTTGGACATGAGGATGCAGAAAGGGGAGGTATGGGGAAGTCCGAGGAAAGAAGTTTATGAAAGGACATTATGAAATTATACTTGTTTGTTTGTCTTTTTTATGTTTGTTTGTTATAAAAACTTTTGTAAAACCAATAAAAATTTTATATAAAAAAAAAAGAGAACAGAAATCGTGCTCTGGTCGTACGGCGCAGCGGCAGCAGGAGGCCCCATTAGCTAAAGTGGTGCTTCAGGTTAAGAACAGTTTCAGGCTAAGAACGGACCTCCAGAATGAGTACTTAACCTGAGGTACCACTGTATGCTGTTACCGTAAAGTTAACATATTTTATTGGTGGTTGCTAAATCGCTGACATTTCTGCATCTCTCCTCTTTCTCTCTCATACGCTTGATCACAGTTCCGTGTCTAGGCTAATCTTGTTAGCTATGCACTTCCTGTACATCTAGAACAAATTAAACATTAGGTTAGCAGTTATTTATTTAATTTTACCTTCTTTTTAGTACTGAGCTTCTGCCAATTTATTGCCCGTGATCTGGCTAAGCAAACAATTGCCTTCTGCTACTCCACATTTCTACAAAAATTTAGCACAGCTCAAATAATGCTTTCATTTTAAATAATACTCCATCACCACACTAAAAGGTTAGGTTTAGGCAGGCCTAACCCCAAACTGGCTTAGACTGAATGTGATCAACATTGTGGCTCATTTTGTAATCCTCCCAAAAGAGTCTGTTGCCTGGCCAGGATTCGTTTTATGGGTAAAAAGACTTGTCAGGCTCAGCTGTAAAACTGCTTACCCTCCAGTCACGTTCTTATGTAGTGCCCAATCCAAATTCATTTTATGTCTGATCAGGCAATAGAAAAAAGAGTTACGTTCACTATCTTCCAATAATCTTGGAGATGATACATCGCAGTCGTATAGGTAGCTGGAAATTTGGACACAACCTGGAGCTCACACTCTATTTATTTCCTTGAATCTATGCATATTTCTTACTATATGTGACCAGTTCTTGTTTGCTTCATGCAGGGGATGTGGTAGGGGAGCCCAGAGGGTGAGAAGGAGGGTGGAAGTGGGTTAAGGGTTGTGGGGGAGCAAAGCTGTAAGGCTCAAAAGAAAACACTTCTTCATGCAATGTATAGGTAAGCTATGAAATTCATTCTCACAAGAGGCTGTAGAGTCCATAAACCTAAGTGCCTTTAAATTGAGGATAAGGCTGTCAATAGCCACAAACCGTGCTGGCTATGCTCTGAATACCAGTGGCTGGCAACTGTAGGAGGGAAGAGTGCTCTTGTGCTGAGGTCCTGCTTGCATGCTTCTTAAAGGCACCTGGCTGGCCAATTTGAGACCAGGTTGCCGCCCTTGTTCCAGCACACTCTCTTTGTCTGCGCACTGCCTTGCCAGAGTGGTACATGTCCTGGTTATCTGCTGCTTGGACTACTGCAACGTGCGCTACACAGGGCTGCCTTTGAGGGTGACTCAGAATCTACCAACTAATCCAGAATGTGGCAGCTAGACTGGTGACTAAGAGTAGCTGCTGGGACCATATAACACCGGTCCCGAAAGACCTACATTGGCTCTCAGTACGTTTCCGAGCACAATTCAAAGTGTTGGTGCTGACCTTTAAAGCCCTAAATGGCCTCGGCCCAGTATACCTGAAGGAGCGTTTCCACCCCCATTGTTCAGCCCGGACACTGAGGTCCAGCACTGAGGGCCTTCTGGTGGTTCCCTCACTGTGAGAAGTTGCAAATAGGTAGCCGTGTTGGTCTGCCATAGTCAAAATAAAAAAATTCCTTCCAGTAGCACCTTAAAGACCAACTAAGTTAGTTCTTGGTATGAGCTTTCGTGTTTCAGTGTATCTGAAGAAGTGTGCATGCACACGAAAGCTCATACCAAGAACTAACTTAGTTGGTCTTTAAGGTGCTACTGGAAGGAATTTTTTTATTCTCACTGTGAGAAGTGAGGTTATGGGAAACCAGGCAGAGGGCCTTCTCAGTAGTGGCAGCCACCCTGTGGAATGCCCTCCCAAGGAGATAAATAACTATACAACGTTTAGAAGACATCTAAGGGTAGTCCTGTACAGTATAGGGAAGTTTTTAATGTGGTGGGGAACGGGTGCTTCACTTGCTTGGCTCTGGCCCCAGCCACTGTTTGCATGTGGCCCCCAAGAGGTTACTGTCAACGAAATATGGTCCTCATCAGAAGAAAGCCCCATCCCTGTTCATGGCCGATAGCCTTGCACCTTTTTACCAAGGGCATCAAGTTGTCTACCTAGCAGCATGTAAGGCAATTGTCCTGTGGCCCCCTTGAAAATAGCAGCATCACTCTATCCCCCTTGCCAACTCAAACTTCACTGCTTTTAGTAATCTAATGATTTATTTGGCTTCCCTTGTGTTTATCTTTTTTAATGCACACAGTTAGCATTACTGCAAAGCTTAAGTATCTGTAAGGATCAAGGAATTAATCTCTTAATCCCTTCGTGATGCAAAGATCCCAAAAAGCAATATAAAGTGGGGAGGGGGTTAGGCTGTGGTTGTTAATGTGCTATAAATTCAAGATGAACTCCCTCCAGAATAGCTCCACTCTTGCCTAAACATTATGCAGATATGTTTGGTTCTGTTCTAAACCAGTTCCCCTACCCCTGCTCACCTGCATTTTTCCTCTTGGTTTTGAATCCAAGATCATTATTGAAACATTGTTCTGGAAGGGGATGTTGCTTTCAGGGCCTCAGAGAACAGCAGTTGGGGAATATATAATAGCTAACTTTGCAAACTTTGAGCAGGCAACTTCCTGAGAAATTTTCTGAATCCTGACAACTCGGTTGCTGCTAACAGGTGTGTAGAGAGAGACTGTAGTGGGAATGGCACGGAGTACCATAAATACCGGCGTTTTACAATTGTTTGTTAAATACCATGGCCCTCTTAAGAGTGACTTGGATTGAATTAAGTGGTTCTCAAACAGATCAACTCATTCTGAAATGGAGATGTGCTTTAGATAAATGAGTGTCATGACTGCTTGCATGCTTCTTTGTGCTGTTTTAGAAAACAAGTGGGTTTCCGGCACTTTTCATTCACTCATCTTTAAATGCCCTTTGCTGGGACAATTATTTCCCTATTTGTTTTTAAATACAAAATGCAGAACTCACTAGAAATGCCTGTGAGAAAGATGGAACAAATTGTTAGGTAACTTAAAGCAAGAACACTTGAACAGCTTGACCTGTAGGCCTTTCCTTTGTATGTAACATTGCACCAGCAGAGGACAAGTATTTTCAATACACAGGAGAGACAACAACCGTACATTTGCACTGCAGTAGGATGTGAAGATCTTGTAAAGCAGCTGTGGTGAATTTGTAGAGGATGCCATCTGAATTGATATATAAAAATGGAACCCTCTGGATTATTTTTTTCTGAATTCTTTCTGAGTGTTTTGTGAGGGGCATTCCAATGCACACTGGTTTTTGCATCTCAAGTAGATTAAACTATTAAAGTGCTTTGTTGCCCTAGCTCATCCATTTCTGAAAAAAACTATTTAGCAATTTGGAAAGTAATGGGGAAGTGCATTGAAAAGTATGGGAAGAATGAATGACTGATGGAAAGCTGTGTTAACACTCCACAAGCAAATCAGAAAGAATGCTCATTAATGTATAATAGCCCCATAAATGTGTGTGTGTGTGTGTGTGTGTGTGTGTGTGTTTGAATCTATATTTTAAGAACCAACAGAGAGCATCTTGCTTGAAGTCCTCCAAATACTGGGAACCAGCACTGAAAATACATTGGACGGCTCTTTGAGACCTTTGTTTCCATTTCAGCCACATTGAACAGGTCATTTTGCCTAAAAGTTGAACAGATTCTTTAGCCTAAAAGTTAACTGGGGGGATGCCTCACGTTTTGTTTTGCCTGGCCAGGAGGTGTGTCACTATTTAGGACTTTTTAATAATCCAGATTCCCTCATGAAAGCAGCAGGCTGTCTTTTTCACCCCTCTCTGAAGATAACTTCTACTTCACCCTCCAAAGAATCTCAATGAAGCAGTGGTGGGCTCCTAATTGGACCCACCAGGCTATTTCCCCCAAGCCATGCCCACCTGCCCTAAACATGACATCATATCTGGCATCCAGTTTGGGGCAGGTAAAGCTGTGGCACCTGGTTCCTTTGCTTGTGTGCTTTGACTTTAGACCCCCACAAGGAAAGGAAATGGAATTTGCAGGCACCCCCAGTCAGCTGACGTTTCCCTTTGCCTTGTGAGCTTGCCCTGCCTTCTCCACCCTCAACCTTCCCATGTTGAGTGGGAAGTTCTTAAAGTGCATGTGACTGAACACACTTACAAGCCTTCCTACAACTGGAAACCCTGTTCAATTGGGCTCCCTGATTGTGGATACATTGTAAGTGCATTTAACTGAACATGCTTACACACAATCACAAACATCCTCAGACGTTCCTGCTTGATATGGGAAAGTGTGTGGCGGAGTTTAGAACTAGCATATGTCTCCTACATGGGGCGTCCACATGTAATCTTTGGACAAGCGGGTTTTTGGGGTATTTTAATGCAGCTGTAACAGGCTATCAGAATACCAATTTTATCAGCAGCATTCAACAAGCATATTTCATTTTATGATATGGAGGCCACAATCTGCTCCCCCCGCCCGCCCCCCCGCTGCACACACTTTATATATCACAGAAATGTACCTGCTGTGCTCTGCAAATTGTTGTTCTTATTACGCGGTTTTTCGAATTGCAAAAATATGCTTCCTTTCCGAGGTGTAGATGCAAGAGCCCATTTTCAGCCTTAACATCAAACTTTGCCTTTTCAAATGTTCAGACAAAGAACTGCAATTTGTCCCCACCCCCACCCCCCGCTCCCCTGAAACGTTTTCCTTTTCCTTCCTCATTTTGAGAGAAATAGTTCTTCTCATACTTGGTCTTTCTCTTCGTTAAATTAGACAGGTTGCGGTGACACTAAAGCACGGATCCATGTGACTCCACCCCCACCCCACCCCTCCAAGTATTGAGAGCTCCATGTATCGCTGATGGCAGTTTTTATAAAATAGGCTTCATCCTGATAAAATGTTACCCCCTGGTGTGCAATTTTTCCAGCTGAACTGCTGGTGGTATTGAGAGATGTGGCACACTGCTGCTTAAATAAGTAGACTGCATGCTGTAAGCAGGGGGAGGGAGCCATATTCTTTTCTCGAAGGAAAGCAAGCAAGCACAGAAAACCAGAATTGCTCTGAATAAACTTTCAGCTTCCCCTCCTCTCCCCCTCCCCCCTGTGCTTAGCTGCAAGGAACACGTTCTATCAGTCAAATCTGGGATTGATCATTCCACCACTGTGGTGTTTCATTGCCCCAGTTCAAACTATCGTAAGATATGAAGTCATGGAGCAGCACCAAGTGCTCCTAACTTCACCCACTCACCCCATCACATGCTGGCATCAAGAATTGGCTTGACTGGGAATCTGTTGAGGGCCCACACCCTAGCAGGGCACCCACTGGCAAGCTCAGCCCCAAGCAGTGGTGGTGGTGAGAAGGAAGAGCAGGAGATGCTACTGCCTGAGTGCCGTTTGGCTCTCCACCTAGCATACAAGCCAGCAGTAGCAATGATGAGACAGACAAGGAAAAGTAGGTGCAGCTGGTGATTATGGCAGTGAGGAGCTAGGTTCCTTGAGGCGGTAGCGGCATAGAGCGTGAGTCTTGGAGCTGGCAATACACGCCGGTAGAAAAAGGCTTGCAAAGCAGGTGTTCCAGAATGGCCTCTGGACTTTTCAGCAGTCTCAGCGTTTGTAGCTGGAGTCAATCCTCCCAGACCAGGTGCGAAAAGGCCTGCAGGATATTTAAGATCACCTACAGGTTTGGGTTTGAACACAACTCTGAACGATAGTTCATCAAAAGCAGAAGGGAGTGTTGGTGCCCTGAGGCTCGCCCATGTAAATTTTTGGGGGTAGAAAGAGGTTAGGTTTAAAAGAATAAAAGGAAAAAGGAATAACTCAAACATATGAACCCCCACCTAAACTCAGGACAGCAGAAGCTGTACCATCTGATGCTCCAATTGTGCATTTTGGCTCTGAGTCTGGGAAGAGGGAGTGACCACCTGCCACAGTGGAATGTTCTTCTGATGATATTCCATGAGAAGCTGTGAAATGCCGTGATTCATTCCACACATGCTTGAGGGCTGTCAGAGAACTTGATGTGCGTAAGGCCTCTCTAAATTATATTAAATGAGCTCAGTGGCTTTTAAAACCATTTTAGCATAACCTGCAAAATAATTGCAACCTTCTCTTTGGCATTGCTAGTTAATATCTCACGTTAAATACTTTTCCTAATGCTGTGATGGTGAATTAAGTTAATACATCACAGCAAAAGCTCTCACTCAGGATGATGTATTATTTGAAGTGGAATTAGCTGGAAGGATCGATGCATACCCATTATTCTATTTAACATAATCATTGGAAGACCCATTAGGTTTTTCTCCTACCTTTGCAAACACAGAAGAACAGTCCATAAAACAGGGAGGACATTTGAATGAAAATTCCTGTGAAACTATGGGAGCCTGGGACTTCTCAACCTTTCTCTCTCTCATCCTTGATTGTATTCTTTGCTGAGAGCAGGATTATTAATACCTAAATGTTGAAGAAGCACATTTGATGCCTTGCGGCATTCGCTTTTGAGGCACTGAACCTGAAACATGTTACTATGGGACTGGGTTAACTCACCTCAATATGTTGATGTTTTGTATTGTTTGAAAGCCAAGGTCATGGCAGTATTTGCTGAAAACAGATTGTGGTTCAAAGTCCAGTGGTGCCTCTCCCTTCCTTCCCCTCCCTTTCTTCTCCATCTTTCTTCAAAACAAGTCATAGCCATCTAGTTGTTGCAGCCATTGCTTTGCCCTCAGGAAACACCAGGGAGAAAACTTGCTGGTTCTCTATCTGTCATGGTTACATGTCATTGGAACTGAGTTTCCATATTCAGGTTTAGAAGTAGTCAAGGGTAGGTGATAGAATTGTTAACTAGAAAGTGCCCTTTTAAAAAAATATTCTTGATGCTGTATAAGAGAAATAATATTCTCTGTAATTTTGTAAATGAATATTGACCTGTGACAAGAGTTTTTTTTGTTTTGTTTTTTAAAGAGGGTCTCTGGCATTAAAATCTCAGCTAGCGCACTTTTAACTGGCCATTTCCCTCCAGGGTAAGGGTGGTTAAAAGGGGTTATATAATTTATTTCTGTATGTTTCATTGGTATGTTACATTTATAGCCTTCCTTTGCCTCCTAAAGGCACCTTTCATGATCCCCTCCCCTTTTTATGTTCACAATGACCCTGTGAGGTAAATAGGTAAAAGGGTAAATGATCCCTGGACGGTTAAGTCCAGTCAAAGGCGACTATGGGGCGCAGCGCTCATCTCGCTTTCAGGCTGACAGCTTTCCGGGTCATGTGGCCAGCATGACTAAACCGCTTCTGATTTACTTCACACCGTGAAGGAAGCCAGAGCTGATGGAAATGACATTTACCTTCCCGCTGCAGCTGTACCTATTTATCTCCTTGCACTGGTGTGCTTTCGAACTGCTAGGTTGGCAGGAGCTGGGACAGAGCAACGGGAGCTCACCCTGTCGCACGGATTCGGACTGCTGACTTTCTGATCAACAAGCCCAAGAGGCTCAGTGGTTTAGACCACAATGCCACCCGCATCCCACCCTGAGACAGAGACAGGGAGAGAGTGACTGCAATGCAGTATTCTCCAGCATGCTTTGCTCAGTATGAGAGAATATGGAACAGGAATGTATTTTCTCAGCAGCACGAAAGCAATGCAAAGTAGAAGAGCATACGCTCCATGCACTCCAGTCAGCTCCATAACACAACCTTCCCCAACCAGGTGCCTGCCACAAGTTCTGAACTATGTGGCCACCTGTCATGGTTGCTTTAGTTGAGATTCTTGCATTGCAGGGGGTTGGACTCTACAGTTCTAAAATGCTATGATAACTCCCTGCAGCCCCTAGCAGCACATCCATGCTGGCTGAGGTGGATGGGAACTGTAGTCTATAAGACATGTGGCAGGCACTATGGCTGGGGAACTTTGCTACAGCAGAAGCTCTTAAATTGTAGTTCACGAGTTCTGTTCAGGTGACTCATGAGAAGGTTGCAAAACAATCAAGAATATGTGTACGTGGACCTGCCCTTGAGACCATTTTGATCAGGGCTGGGTTATCAGGCTAACAATTTTCATAAGTTTGTGCTGGCTTCGGTGATCATGTCATTGTGGAAGGGCAGTGGTGGGAGTTGTTTTTTATTTTAAAAATATTCTTATTTAATCCCAAAGCACATCCGTTGCATTGGTAAGGCAAAAAGGTTATTAAAATATGAGTCATGTATGTGCTTTGAATTGTAGAGCAACAATAAAAAAGTTTATTAAGTGGTCTGCCAAGACCTCCAGTAATTTTCAAGTGTTCCATGGGAAAAATAGTTTGAGAACTGCTGCTGTGTAATGGTACTGGAGAAAAAGTCCCGCTTTGCCATTACCTACCCCCTGGTAATATACAGCTCCTATTTTGTCCTGTTTTTCCTTAAAGCAGAAGTGTTTTCATATTTTTTTTCATTTACAAAAAGATAGCTTAATCAAAGAAATACATTATCAAATATTTATAATACTGATAAATTCAAGAGTTTAAGAACAAGGATACAAGGATACGTATTAAATGACGTAATCTGGGTAGGCTTACTGAAACAAAACACTTTTTTAACAGGCATCAAAAACAGTACAATGAAGGTTCCTCCTGATACTAATCATTATGAGTGTGAGTTGCCATTCTGCAAACCTCACTTTTTTGCAGGGTTAACATCGTACCAACGCAAAATGGCGATAATTAAAAGCCAAAGGCCTGATTTAAAAGGAATGATTCTCTCCCCCCCCCCACCTTTGATCACCTTTTTTTCCTTCTTACTCCCATTCAAATACTGACAATGCCAGGGCTTAGAAGGAAAGAGGTTACATAGGATTTGGAATTTGTAAACCTTTGGTATCCAAGACTCATCCACACTTCTGCTTGTCCTGAGCTTAGAAAGCACGAGTCCGAGGGGTTTTCTGTTCGTCCCATGCTTTCTAAGCACAAGTCTCAGCAGTTTTGCCGTTGTCCTGTTGCTTTCCCCTGGAAAACTCGCTCTTTAGTGCCAAATTAGAGCAAATTGCAATGTGCAGACGGGTGTATTATCGACAAGTGGTGTAATAGGGTGTGGTGCTGGCTTTGACTGGTGAACGTGCGCAATGCTGTGGAGTGATGCATGGAGAAACAAACAAACAAACAAAGATATTTTCAGAGCAGATTGGTTTCTTTTCTTTTCTTTTCTTTTGTCGTCTGGACGAATCTAGACCCCCTGTAGCTCATGTATCTTTTTGGCTTGGTTATTTAACTTAACATGCTGCTATTACTTTCCACCTCTCGCACATCATGACTATATATATATATGAGAGAGACTGTTTTTGCCTGGTTCCTAAAGATAATGTAATGATGGTACCAGGCAAGCCTCCCTGGGGAGAGCATTCCATAAGCAGGGAGCCACCACATTCTCATGTTGCAGGTATAGTGCACATGTATAGTGTAAAATGCACACGAACTCTCAGGCTGCAGTCCTAACCTCCCTTTATCTGGGAGTGAGCCCCATTGAATTCAGTAGAACTAACTTCTGAGTGGCTAGGATTGCAATGTGGCACATATCCTGCCATTTCTGTGAAACCTCCAATGAGGTTAATTCTGATCTGCTGATAACATGTTTAGACAGGGCAGCTAGTTTTCTAGGATATTTATATCCCCGAACAACAAACTTTGCTTTTTAAATGGATGCAGGCTTGTCTGTTGGAGAATGAATGAATACAGCAAGGGGAGAAGGACCTTCAGTACAATGTGGTTGGGGAAGAGGTCCTTAGGCAGCGATAAGAGTCTTTATGCAAGAAGGGTATTGAAAGTATATATGTACCTTGTTTTCACTGGGGAAACACTGAAGCGTATGGAATACCAGTGGTTTTGACCTGAATTAGCAGTGTGAAAAGCACTTGTAAAGTACTTTAATACTGAAGTTAATGTTGGAGTAAATTACTTCTGTTAGACTGTGTGTGTAAATGTGCTCCCTTTTACAACCATCCTGTTTGCTGTAGATAAGTTGACCTTTATTAAGCCTTAACCACTCTTACTCATATAAACTGTAGAGAGGTAATTCAATTATGTGTTGGTAGATATGGAAGGAGAACTGACAAGTTATATTTTGAGCTGTTAATATATTACAAGTGGAGTTTGATATGGCAGTCCTCTGGATGGGGTCGATAATGTTTAAGAATGAGGGCCACACAGTCTTACAGAACTTCTCCCCAAAGAGATTCATCTGACACCTGCCCTTACGACCTTTTTGGGGGCACATAGTATAGTCCTCTTCTTTCCCCTCTCAAGTTTTTAGGTACAACTTTATTTTTTCTCTGCTTCTTTTTTGATAGTGCATTGGTTTATTTTGCTTGTATTTGCATTTTATTTTTTGTATTCATATAAACAGTCTTGGGAATATGATTGAAGGTAAAAAAATACTTATAAATCAGAGGTGGGGAACTTTCCTTTCAGCCCAAGGGCTGTGTTCCCTCATGGGCAACATTCCAGGACACACATGAGAGTGGCTTTTGCCAGGTCAGAGGAAGAAAGATGGTGGGGAAATGGACATCAGTTTCTTTTACATTTGTACAGTAAGCGACCTTCCAGCAGAGAATTCACACATACACGGATCTCTCCATCCACACAAGCAAAAGGCAATTCAAGGATGCATTCTAGTCTGGGAAAAGCTTTTGAGAAGGGCACAGAGCAGGGTTGGTGGGGGTGTGGCCTAAGGTGGATTGTGGCCTTAGGGAGAGTCCTGATCATTGGAAAAAGAGAAAGGCCTGGAAGGTCCGCCAAGCACACTGCGAATCAATCAACCAATACCTATAAATCAATTGTAGTTCAGCTCCTGCCGTGCTGGATAATCTAAGAGTCTAGTACAGGTATTGCTGTACTACAAGTACCACAATCCCTGGCCATGGGTCGTGTTGCTGGGACTGATGGGAGATGTAGTTCAGCAACATCTGGAGGCCCCAATGTTCCTCACATCTGGTCTTCTATATGAGGAGCGTATCCTGTAGGGTACTGAAAAATTGAGGCTAGCATCAAAGGAGTGACTATTTTGGCTCCAAGACTTTGCATCCAATTTGTTCATGCATTAATTGAATCTCCATTTTCCATAGCTCACTGTTTCATGTCGCAATCCTCGCTGTGAATCTGGAACAGAAACCTTCTGTGGCCAAAGGTCTAGAGTCTTCATTGTGAATGTAGCTCTTAAGATGTGGCTTCACATCCCTGTTGTGCTATAATATTCCTGCTATAATATTCCTAGATGGCCAGCTAGGCAAGTTGTGACTTCTTCTCAGTCCCATCTATTGTGACTCTAAATCACAGAGCTGAACTCCTTGGAGGAAAGGTGAAGTGCAGCCTTAAATGAACAAGCAAATAAATATATTGGGTATGTTTTAAATTGCTTCCACAGGAAAATATTAAGTAAGCCCAGGGTTCTCGAAGGATAGTCACTGAGTATTAGTGCTATGATACTGCAGAAGCAGCTGGCTTCATCCAATTCCTGGCATGCCAGTTGTCTTGGCTGTTATACTTAGCAGATGGGTAAGACTTGAAAGATTGAAGATTATTGGTTTCCACGTCAAGGGCCAAATGTTGCATAGGGAGTAAATTATAATTCACTTCTGAGAAGAAAGGCTTAAGTAAAAGCATTACAGAATTGTAGCCATTCATTTTCTGGTGCAGAATGCACGCCATTTCAGATTTCGATAGACTAGGTGACAGCGAATTACTTGCCTCTTTTGAAATGCTTTGTAATGCAGTACCGGAGGCCATTTAATGAGATTGAAAGCAATTGCTTCAGATTAATGGCTCTGAAAGCAGCCAGAATCTTTTGGGTGGGAATGGGAGAGAAGTATGTATCTCATGTCCAACCAGCGAAGAACCTAGTTTGTCATAGGCTCTCGCCATCCTTTTTTTCAGCTGGAACTCAGTTCCGGCACCTCACCTCAGAGAGCCAGTGTGTTGTAGTGGTTAAGAGCGGTGTACCCCTGATCTGGGGAACTGGGTTCGCTTCCCCGCTCCTCCACACGCAGCTGCTGGCTGATTCTGTATAAGGCAGCTTCCTATGTTGGTGTGAGGTGGAGAGTGGGACCATGCTCCCTGGCTTTGCCCACCTCCGTTGCATCCCCCTCCATTGTGTCCCTCTTGCCACATTGTAATGTACTGAGTGAATTTCTATTGTTTCCCAATAAACGCAACACAAAACACTAATACAGTGGTACCTCAGGTTAAGTACTTAATTCGTTCCAGAGGTCCGTACTTAACCTGAAACTGTTCTTAACCACTTTAGCTAATGGGGCCTCCCGCTGCTGCCGCCGCGCCGCCGGAGCACGATTTCTGTTCTCATCCTGAGGCAAAGTTCTTAACCCGAGGTACTACTTCTGGGTTAGTAGAGTCTGTAACCTGAAGCGTATGTAACCTGAGGTACCACTGTAACTTCTGAAGCGGAGACCCTGCTCTATGCCTGGAGGCTCCCTGTGTGACGTGGGACCTTGAGCCCTAATGAGCAATGTGGCAACAGGGCCCCTCACTCTTGAGAACTGCAATGGGCCTTTTGCCAGAAGAAGAAGAGGAGGAGGAGGAGGAGGAGGAGGAAGAAGAAGAAGAAGAAGAAGAAGAAGAAGAAGAAGAGGAGGAGTTTGGATTTGATATCCCGCCTTTCACTCCCCTTCAGGAGTCTCAAAGCGGCTAACATTCTCCTTTCCCTTCCTCCCCCACAACAAACACTCTGTGAGGTGAGTGGGGCTGAGAGACTTCAAAGAAGTGTGACTGGCCCAAGGTCACCCAGCAGCTGCATGTGGAGGAGCAGAGATGCGAACCCGGTTCCCCAGATTACAAGACTACCGCTCTTAACCACTACACCACACTGGCTCCCAGAATGCCACTGTGCTAGCACTACCTTTGAAGGCTCTTGTTGCAGTTTTGGAGTTCCTTTTCCTACATCATCTGGAAGGCTGTAACATTTCTCCCTTTCCTTGCAGAGCATTTCACCAACAGAAAGGCTGGGTGAGGAGTCATCTCTTACTTCCTGAGTCCTACTCCTTGCCTCTCTTAAATCGCCCAGTTTCCAAGACTGCTACTGGCTTTACTCCAAAGCAAGAGATCTGGGTGTGTGTTTTTTAGGCCCATGCATCCTCAGTCACTCGCAGCTGACTCCTTCTCTTCCAGCTGGCATGGGAAGAAACTCAAGATCTGTTTTGCAGCTCTTAAGATTGCTTCCCTTTCCAAAACCGAGTTATTGAAAGAAGCAGCTCACATGTAACTCTTCTTTCTCCCCCTCCATTCTCAAAAAGACAGAACATGCTCTTTTGAATGTTATGTTACTTGGTAGAACACCGCGTTTTGGTAGACCAGAGTCACTGGTGCTTCCTGCCAGAACCAGGACATTCATTTGCACCTCCTTTACAGTGGTAAGGAGCATACAGGGACAGGCGTTCTCCATTCTGGCACTCAGTGTTGGCATATGAGCACCAGGCCCACTAACTAATGGCTTTTCATCATCAGGAAAAACCCTGACCTTTCCATGAAGCTTTCCTGCGCTTGCTTTGAATGGCTGTGTTGTTTTTAAACTATGGCATGTTTAGCACTCGAGCGAAAAAGGCCTGTGATTCTAATCCCAGTGGGGCAGCCATTGAATTGGAGCTATCCTTCCTGCCCCGTGATTGCGGCGCCTCAAATGAAACCCAAGTGTGCTGTGTCCTGCGATCCATGTCAAATGCACGTTGCGATAATCTTACCCTACCTTTTGAGTTCCCCAAAGCATCTCTCCCAAATTATGCGTCGTGACCTCCGTTGCAATGTATTATAATGTGGCCAGTTAAGCTCATAATAAGGTACGGCAGTTGTGAGTTGTAAATTGTGTGCTGTTTGTAGTCAGCACATTAAACGCTAGCCGCTCACTCTGCCTACGACAGTGTGTTCATTGGGGAACAGAAATAGCACAGGAGAAGTGATAAACAAAGAGATTTTACTGGTTTGATTTACCTTTGTACCATTTACCCTAAGGTGAGAAAGTCCTATTAGCATTGGAAATAGCACAATAGTACACTGAAACTGCAAGGCTGTGCTTATTTTTTCCCACTGTACTGAGCGTGGTAGTTCCTTCCTTGTCTCCATCAAGGAGGATTACAGGCACTGTTCAATTATAAATGATACATGCAATGTTCTGCCCAGTCTTTCCTGAGAATCTTTTTCTTTTCTTTTCGAATGCTAAAAGCTGTGCTCTTGTGGATAGCTGGATGGTTGCAGTTCCACCTTTGAGCAGATTTGCTGAGCAAGGAGTAACGCTCAGAGTATGAATGATCTTTTTATGTGCGATGGCTACTGCATATGTCAAATGTGCAGTTGGCTCCTTGTAGTGATCAGTGAATATGAAACAAGTAATGGATCAAGAAGAAGAAAAGCTTTGTGTTATAATAGTTTTTTAATGTATTCTTTATTGAACCGGGGGGGGGGGGGGAATCCCAGCTGCCTTCTCCACACAAGTTCTCTCAGAACTGGAGATGGATGGATCAGTCTGTTTCCAGTCTGTGTCAGTTTTCCACATGTGTTTATTCATAAGTCTGTTCTGCATTAATTTTCAAAACTTTTCAAAAAGTGAGTACAGTACAAAAATTAGTATTTAAAGATGCATCCTTAAATGTGTATTTTATCACGAAATGCATAATTAAATACCTATCGTATTGTTATTATATTTATTTATAGCCCACCTTTTCTTCAAACTGGGACTCAAGGCGGCTAACAGATAAAAATACAAACCACAGATAAAATACAGAAAAACTAAAAACTTATAGCAGATCATCATTAAAAAGTAATTAAACCCAAATAGAATTAAAACAATATAAAAATAAATCGAAAACGAAAGCAACAAATTCATCACAGCACCATATAAAGCCCTTTCCAGTCAGTTCCCAAAGGCCTGTTGAAAATAAAACGGTCTTCTGTCTGCAGAAGAACAACAAGGAGGACAACTTAAAAATGTGGACCAAACAAAATTATTTTCTACCCATACCTAGAGCTATGATGGTTTACTGGCTGTTATGGCATTGCAGTTAAAAGCAAAAGCACTAAATGTGACAACTGATGCAGGCAAAACTGGCTTCTGCAGTATTTCCTGGGTACGAGGAATCATAATGTGTGTGCACCAGCATTCTGCAAAAAGCCTCCTGCTATCTAGTGCAGCTGTAATCATGGAACTCACTCACAGTGTGATTCTATATCAACTGTTAAGATGTTGGTCCTGCACCCAAAAGGCAAGCCTACCTCTTACTTTCAGTAGATTTATTTGCAACTCACTCAGCTGTGGTTATTCATTTTTCTCTGACTTCATTCCCATGCCTTTTCTTTTGTATAGGTCTGGCACACATCAGAAGTGCGAAAAACACTTTTTGGAGGCAGGAAAGTGAGTGTGAGAGCCACAGAAAGTCACTAGGCTAGTTGCGAGCTGTGCCCGAGACTAGCTCTAATTCCCTTTTCTGCCACCTGCCATGGACATAATGAGGAAGAATCAGTAAAATCAGTGGAATCCTTGAACATCCAGTATGTTACAGGCCACCCGCAATCTCTACTGAGCAATGTCAAGATTCCAGGGTGTTCCAGGCATTCACCCAGGGCTTGTGTTTCCTTTGGAATGAAGCACAACAGAGACTATGGTGTCTTTATTATAAATTGTTTTATTTACACTTTTATACAGCCTGAGTCTACATGGAGGGATTTCCAGCATGCACATCTCAATGAGATTCTTTGCTTCTCTCTTAGGAACAGTAGGCTTAGGTCTGCAAACAGAGAAACCAGCCATGCTCCTGTCCCTTTGTTGCAGCCTGCTGCAGCCAGCCTACATGACTTCTGCCCGCCTTCTCCTCCTTCCCAGAAACCTTTGCCAAATGCAACTTCCCCTTCCGCTTACATCATCGTCCACTGTAATGCTGGCAACCTCCTGCTCTGTGCCCAGCAGGGACTTCTGCCTTATGGGTGGCCTCTATTGATGGGTTACCGACTGGCCATTTCAGCTTTGTTTCTTAATAGCTTAGTCCCAGCCAGATACATCAAGCTGGGCTGGTATGTTACTCTAAACTCAATCAAACCTTGATTAATCCGAACTTTTACTTATTCCATGAATTATGGGTGCCCCATAAACTGGCGCCTGGAAACATAACAAGTAGTTAGAGTACAAGTCCTTGTGGCTGAGCTACATATTACACATACAGTGGTACCTCGGGTTAAGTACTTAATTCGTTCCGGAGGTCTGTTCTTAACCTGAAACTGTTCTTAAACTGAAGCACCACTTTAGCTAATGGGGCCTCCTGCTGCCGCTGCACCGCCGGAGCCCGATTTCTGTTCTCATCTGAAGCAAAGTTCTTAACCCGAGGTACTATTTCTGGGTTAGCGGAGTCTGTAACCTGAAGCGTATGTAACCTGAGGTACCACTGTATTATGCACATCAAAATTTTTGGAACCAGGATATAACCATTGCCTCACCCACAATTGTCCATTATTTGGCTCTCCTTCAAGGCACATAACTTTTGTATGTTTCCAGGACCACTGAGTCAGACCTTTGGCTCATCTAGCTCATTGTTGAGCATACCAATTGGCAGCAGCTCTCCATGGTTTCAGGCAGGGAGTCTCTCCCGGAGATGCCAGGGATTGAACCAGGGACCTTCTGCATGTATGCAAAGCAGATGTTCTACGGCTGATCTACAGCCCCCCTCTTAACCTAGGTCTGGATTCCCTTAGGGAGAGGAACAACTTCAAGAGGGTACAAGTTATTGTGAGAAAGCAAAAGGGTGGATCATGGGTTCAAAACTCCTGCTCCTGGAGGCGCTTAGTTGCAGACACGTTTTTGCCCTATTTATTTGACCCACTGTGGCTAATACATTCTGTGGAAGGTCAGCTCAGGCTCCTCTGAACCCTTTCTGAAAGTAAAGTGAGTACAATTATTTCAATTTATCCAGTTTGCATTATCATAATTGTGTTAATTTTTATCCGGCTTGCATCAGTTTGTCATAATTGTGTTAATTTTTAATTAACCCACCAGTAGCCCTGAGTGCCTTCCCATAGTGTGTACATACAAGAAGTATCCCCCCCCCCAAGGAATCTCCTGTAGAATGCTAATGAGTCCGCGGAAGGAGGAGAGGAAAACAGGGTTTCTAAGTAAAAACCAGCTTTTCCCCATTGTGAGCACAATGTATCCACAAATCCCTTTGTCTACACGAGCAATCCCCTCAACTGAAATGAATGAGAATTCCTGTTTGTATGGGAACTTGCTTGGGGGTCATCCTATAGATTGGAGTTTGGCCTAGGGCACCTTTTCAATTTTGACCATTAACGCAGATACCCAAATCATTGGATTTCTTGACAGATGCATGTGCTAACGGTCATTTTTCACATGTACCTTCTGGGGGCATTTGGCAAACGTTGTAGTTGAAATGTGAAATAAGATGGTCTTATAGTTTGGATGCAAAGGTGTAGGAACCTTTTCTGTGAGGTTTACAGCACCATCGGCACAGGCCACAGACTGGTCGTTTACATTTGCAAGTGCAGAGCGATATATGTAAACCCTCTGCTACAAAAAACATAAGTAGAAATTGATTGTCTCTGAAATTGCCATGTTGCAGATGATTCTTAGACCTTTTTCTAGGCATTCATCTGCCCCAGTCAGATTATCCCCTCCACCCCACAGGGCCAGCAGACACCACCTGCCCTCTGAGAAGGAAGATGAGAATGAGGGAGGGAGGCAAAGACAACGTCAGGGCCTGCCCCAGTTGAACTGTCCCTTCTCTAACTCTACAAGGCTAGCTTGACTATTTATTTATTTGTTTTAGTAATTTAACCTTGTAAACGGTCTTGGGCACCTGGGCACAAAGGTGGCATATAAATGACATAATAAATGCCTTTTCAAAATCTGCAGAAGATGAAGTAAATAAAAGCTTTCCGTTCTATCAAGGACTAGTCCACCTCACTTGCAATTCAGAAGAACTTCGTCGTCTTCAGTTGACCTCCATGTTTTATGCCTTTGAGTCTCTTGCCTGGAAAAAAGTGGCTGCACTTTGATCACTTGATATTTCTATATTTATCTAAGACATTTTTATATGTGGCAGTGAAAGAAGCAAGTGTAGAGCTATCAACTATTCATTCCTCCCACCCCCTTCCCAGGTTATGATGATATTTCTAATGTGTTAATGCCTTCTGAAGACTTTCTTGTGATTTAGTCTCTGTCACCTATTTTATTATATTATAAATCTTAAGTGCTCATTGTTTGGTGAAGACCTGTTTTAAATATAAAGACTAAGCAGCTTCCTAGATAGCATCTTTCCTCTCCTTTAGAAGATTAAATTGAGACTCTTCTTCTGCCTGATGCCAGAATAGATTTAACCAATCATGTATTATTTACATGTAGGTCAATCAGAGGGACAATCCCGCACTGGAGCCTATTATCCACGGGTTGAAGGGTGTCGTACATCATGGTAAGTAGCTGCTTAAATTTACCTTTTGCTGGGAAGAGTGGAAGGCCTGGAATATTGCCCTTAATGGAATGGGTCACCCTTTCAAAGGACATGTTGAGGTGTATATTTTTCATCCCCTGATGTTTAAGGGCACTGAAGCTATTATTTGGTTTGTATGAAGCCCAAAGTCATTTGTTACCTGGAAATAGGTTTGGACTGACATCCTTTTCTAAAAAAGTGTCTTTTTTTAGTTGGAACTTTGGAATATGTTTATCATAAATTGTTCTTTAAAACCAAGCCAATCAATAGATAGGTGTATTACTACTTTGGTTGTCGTTTTATTCTTGCAGCTAATTTTCTGTTTGCTTGGAAATTCATTCCCCCTCTAAAAGTTTTCTGTTTGTTTATAAATTGTTTGTCTTTCAAATTTAGGGAGATGATAATGAAACAGAAAATTAACTATCTGTGAAAATTAATTAAAGTTTGCAGCAAGAGAACGTCTTCTATCACTGACATAAATGTGATCGTTCAGCTATTCTGATGCACATAAACCTATTATCCTTGAATTTATAACGGGGTAGTGAAATAAATAAATCTTAAATTTTTGAAGAAGTTTTTATTGAGAAATTTTTCCGAAGCCTTATCACCAGTAATGCACCATTAGCAATTACAGAGAAGCGGTCTAATTTCAAAAGCAGCCATGTCAGATTTTTAATGTAATGATTTGTAAAAGTTTTAATAATCTCATTATAATTCACAAGGCATCTGCAGAAACAGAGTTAGGTACCCTAATAAATCTCTGTTCAGTCTATAAAACATCTTCACACCTTTTTCTAGGGGATTGTCTTTAGACATTAGCTAGAGCTGTGGAGCTTAACAAACATTTTTTTTCTCTTGACTGGAAACCTAAAACCAGTTGACAGTGTTAGATTAAAACAAATAGGATTCTGGATTAATTGCTCTGCTTTCAGAGTCATTTAATGTTGCAGCTGTGAATGCCAATAAATCTAGAGAAAGTGAAAAATAGGGGTTAAACAATAACACACCACGAAGTCCTTCATTTAAGGAATTTTCCATACGCTTGTTGCCATTTATAAATTGTAGTCTTCAGCTGTGAAGTAAAAACTACACACTGAGATGAAAACCATGTTGTTTTCTGCAGAAATAGATGTTATTATCTAGTTCCCACTGGGCAACAGAAGACTCTGGCGCACCAAAAAAAAAGAAAGAACGAAAGAGTGAATTGGGCTATTGTGGTGATTACGTAATTTGACACTGCAGTCAAACCTAGCATTTAAGTGACCCGGAATATTTTGTAGTCTTTCATCCTACCCGCTCTGTATTTCAAGGTCTCAACCCCCTCAAAGATGATTGAAACTATCCCATTCCATTTCCATCTGCTGCTGGAATACCTGCTGGCGCCTAATCATACTTGTATCTTGCAGGTATACTTCATCCCCTCAAAAATAGAATATTGTCTGGTACATAGCGATATCATTCCCTGGCATGCCTTTCCCTCCCCACATAATAATGATTTTTCAGTCCTGCACACCGCACAATCTAGGTGGGCAAGAGATGTATATGTTGCTTTCTTCTCAACAGGGGTTCACATTTCAAGTGGGGGAAATGAGCAGGTGTGTTGGGGGAAACCTGCCTCCTCATAAGAATCTGAAAATGAGAAAGAATTAAATTCTCAATTTCATCCACCATAACAGGGGTGTTGAAGGCTTTTGGGAGGGTGGAGGTATAAACAGGGCAGGATGCATCCTTGTTTGCTAACGCAAAAAATATTTGTTCCTTCACTTGGGTGATGGTGGAGCTCTGTGATACGGTGATCAGCTGTTGCTCAAACAAGTTCTATAATAAATGGATAAGCTTGCAGCTAAGGTGTTGGTTCGTTAGCTCAAAGCAGCATGGAAAATTCAGCTCCCCTTGCTGTGCCAGTCTCTTGCTTCTTGACCTTACTTCTCACCTTAGTTGGCAGGTTACCATTTTGTGGTGACAGTAGAAACCACAGCTGTCAAAAACTCCCTTCCCCAAACATCTTCAACTTTAAAGAACCTGTGACCCTCCAGTTGCTACATCTACCATCTTCCCTACCATTGAGCATTTTGACTGGTGCTGATGGGAGTTGGACTCTGAACTACATTTGGTGGGCCACAGGTTTCCCAAGTCTGGAATAAACAGCCTCATCCATGTGCTGTTTATATAGCATGCCTTTAATCAGAACATGCATGAAACCCTTGTCGGTACCAGCAGATGGTGAAAATCTTGCAGCCATCTCCTCATGTGAAGGTTTTCTCACTTTCCCATGTCCTTCCAGTGATTAGCAAAGATGTGTAATGTCAGAAACAACATTCTGCAGGAGTATAAACTATCTAGGCTGGAGATATCGTCAGGGATTTGAATTACAGGCTAATTTGATGGAACATAAATAATTGTGCCCTTCACACTGTCACCAGCTTAGTAATGATGATAGAGAAATGTCAACATAAAAAATCAATGCAGAATTTGCTGCTGTTGGTTATTTTCTTTTTTTCTTTTTTCTTCGTCTCCAAGAATTAGTTTCCTAGAATCCTAATGTTGCAGAAAGTTTTCTTTTACCAGAAGTACTATAGAAAATACTATTGAAGAAAAATACACTGTATGCCAAACATCCTAGCAGCGTTGGGATAAAGAGGAACTCTTGCAAGGTTTCTTCCATGTTTTCCTGCCCTCAGGCAGGTACTGCAGCTATTTCCAGTTCTAAGCAATTTATCCCCATAAAACAAAAGGGGTGGAGGGGGGGAGAGAAGCAGCTTCTGATTTCAGACTTCTTTCTTCAACACTGTCTTACCAGCTTCTCTGTGTTCTGCTTCTGCACTGTACACCTACTGTTTGTACACTGATAATCGCTGTGGTGAATGCCATAAAACAAAAGTAATCAGACTCCAGATGTTGTTGGACTACAACTCCTAGCATCCCTGACCATTGGCCATGTTGGCTACAGCTGACGGGAGTTGCAGTTCAACAACATCTGGAAGGCACCATGAAGTATTGAAGTTGACCGCATGTGGTATATGCATAGCAGTGAGATGTGGTCAATTGCAGATCTCCAGTTATGTGTCATCATCTGTCAATGTCAACACATCTTTATGTCTTCCCAATCACACTTTGCAGTGTTCACCAGGAGGTTCAGTGTGCCAGAATCGGCATGAGCAACTATGATAAAAAGGCAGCAGGATTCATCTGAGTCACTTTTATGCTTTTTACAATATCTGCGTCTGAATAAATCATGTTGCCACTGCTTGATCAGCCCTGGGCAGCTCTTCTAGAAAAGTGTAGAACAGTTAATATATCAAGTTGCTGTTCAGATGCAAAACTCTGACCTAGTTAAGCCCAACATTTATTATGGACAGGGCTGACCAAGGTCAGTATCACATCACTGGAAGGCAACCGGATTTGCATAGCAGAAGGTGTCAACTTTTGCTGCATCTCCTGACCATCTCATTTGTGTGAATTTTGCCATACTTCCATGTCACTACTGGAAGGGCAGGCCCAGAGGGTGGTAAAATCCCTGGCCATTTTTGTAGCCCATGGTTCAGTGCCACAATAAACCACATTGAGGTTGATATGGTTGACTGCATTGCAGAAAGATCCCATAAGGTGGGCACAAGGAACCATTCTTCTCCCCCACAGGGGTCAGGTTGTCTCAAGAGAGGTGTGGAGAGGGGACACATACTGGCACTGGGCAGCCAAAATCCAAAGTGGGTAGGATCAGAATACATACACACACATCGCACACAAATAATTCACATGCACACACCCATTCAGCTTGGCTTCCTCTGTGTGGCGCTAGGGAATGGTAACCCCTTTATCAACACACAAAGAGGAAACACAGCAAGCTGGTTATGCACATATTGATCTCAGGCCCACCACTGTAGCTCTTTTCTTTGGAAAAGAAAACCTTTGTACAACTCCCAAAGAACTCTCGTGGTAGACAGAGAAACACTTGGCAGAGCAAGCAAGTGTGATCTCTGATCCAAGTAGCAGATGTGAAAGGAGCTTGACCCACCTGAGTCTTTTTAACCTGCATATCTCAGGAGTCCCTTTATTGTTGTTTTCCCCCCCCAAACCCCCATGACTGGCTTAAGATTAAATGCTCTCCTTATCGAAGAGTTTCCCCCTTTCCCCCGATATTTATTTCTGCCAACATGCCTTTGAAAAGGTATTTGGATGTAACACATGAGAAATAAGCTTTGAAATGTAATCAAGCTCTTGTGGTTCGTGCCAAAGCTGGTGTTTAGGACTGCCTTGAAGGCCTCATTTGGAACAGAAAGATGGGGTACAAATATTAAAGTAAAGAAATAGCTTGTTGGTAGGGCTGACTGGCTAATATGCTGTTCTCCCACCCAGCCCCAAGTTAGAAACCATGTAGTTTCACAAGTGCATAGAGTTCATGCTATTAGTATAATGCTGAGAGACAAATATGTATGGTAAAATGGGCCTGCTTCCTGTAACATTCCAGCTGATTATTGTGTAGGCTAGAATCATAGAATCGTGTAGGTGGAAGCGTCATCTAGTCCAACCCCTGCAATGACAAATGGCCATCCAACCTCTGCTTAAAAACCTTTGCACCACCAGTTATGGGAGTCTATTCCACTGTTGGAATTCCACAGCTCTTACTGTCAGAAAGGGCTACATGAAGTACTCGGGAGAACATCCTGTAAATGGGGAGTGAGATACAACTGAGAAAGCCCACTGTCTTCCTGCCACTCTTCGAACTTCTGTCAGAGTGGGTATCTGGAGGAGGGCCTCAAATGATGACCTCAGGATCTTGGAAGACACATCCTCAGTCTATAGAACGGTATGGATTTCCTTTGCTTGAGAGTATTGAAGATCTGCCCAGAAACTAAACTTAGCTCCAAATCTTCTGTCTGCGAGACCGTTGCTTTGAAAATTTTATCCTGTCAGTTCAGGAAACATTCTTTATTACAAATGCATAAAGTAATAATTTATTCAGTGAAAATTAGAAATTTACAGCACAATCCTAACAATGGACTTAATGGGGTTTGCTCCTGGGCAAGTGGGGTTAAGATTGCTCCACAGGTTTTCTAAATGTAGTAATTTCCCTTAAGCAGACAAAGGAGATCCAAAGGTAATAATAATAAAATAAAATAAAATATTTGTACCCCACCCATCTGGCTGGGTTTCTCCAGCCACTCTGGGCGGCTTCCAACAAAGATTAAAAATACATGTATCATGTTGGTTGGGTGCAACCTGCCATGGGCATTATTGGGGAGCTTAACTGCAGTCTTGCTGCTGGTGCAGATACATTTTATTTATAGCTCACCCCATCCAAGTTATAGCTTGCCTAGATCCACCTTGCACAATCCCTTGCCAACCAAATGCCAATTTGAGTAAAAAGGCTTTCTATGTCATAGACTAGGTGGACCCAGAAGAATGGTGGGAGGAACCAGCTGGGGGAACCACCAAGGAAAGACAGCTCAGAGCCTGGGGTGTGGTGGTGGAATGACAATGGGTGGTCAGAGGGAGAAGATGGGCAAGAGGAGGTGTTGGAAGCTGAAAGGGGTAACAGGGCTTCATGAGCTGGGATAGCCTGTGGCAGAGAAATGTCAAGAATCAGAAGCTAAGCTGGTGAGTGGGAGGAGGGAGGCCACGAGGCAGAGATGGGTCAGGCTGGTGAAGAGTCACAGCTGTCTCCTCCTGCTGCAACAAGTTCTCCTCCCCACTGTCTCCCAGAACCAGGAGAGGCATGAAAAAGGCAGAGGAGAGATTGGTTGCATGCTGGTGCGTTCTCCAATTGCTTGGAAAAAGCCCTGGAGAGGAGACATAGACTGCTGTGGGAATGCCTAGTTCAGCCTTCCACAACCTGCTCTTTGCCAACATCTCCCATCAGCCTCAGCCCGTATAGCTAGATGGTTAAAGACAATGAGAGTTGTAGTACAGAGATGATGGAAGTGGTTGTGCAGCAAATTCTGAAGGGTACCAGGTTAGAGAAGGTTGACTTAGCTAGTGTAATGTGTATGGGTTGCTCGTGCGTAAGTTGCCGCCTCTCCAGGCTTTGTTGCCTTGCTAAACCTTTCAGTCTGGGCAGCCCTTCACTTCGTGGCTGCCTCAGTCGCTAGCAGAATCCGTCAGTGGGCATTTCTTAAATCTTTTCCAACATAAATGTTGTTTGACACCCAGTCTCCTCCTACTCTCTCTGCGCGGAAGTCTTCTGCGCAGGGTGGGCGTGGGTAGCGGAGGACCCGTGCTCTCCCCGCTGGTGTCCAGTGAAGAGTCCTGGAGCCCTCTCGCCGATTCTCCCATCAGCCCCTCTATATCCCTGGTGTTGCGCTGATTAGCTTCCCCATCTCCGGAGCTGCCTCTCTCCCTGCTGGGCCCTTCTCCAGCATCATTTGAGAGCCTTCCCTCCGCCTCTAGCTCCGATGTCAGTTCCCTGACAGCTAGCTTTGCACCAGGTCTTTCAGAGCCTTGTGGGTCACTGCTGCCATCTTGAACAAATCAGTTCAGACACTGGAGCACCAATGTGACATGCCTCTGACAACACACCCTGTCACAAGGTGGACCACAGCATTAAGTGGTTTCCATAGGTAGTAGCAGTAACTATGAGAAGTGGGAGTGTGAGAGAGAATTAATTTGCTTCTAGGCTCCAGTTTCTTTTTCTTTTTCTGGCTAATTCTCTTACTCATCCGGCAAAAACAATGATGCATATGACCCCCTTGTCTTTGTATATTTCTCTTCCCCTGTTAATTAAACTCCTTGAGCACTGTGCTTGAAAAAGATACCAAAAGGTGGATATTAATGTTGTATGCTTTGTTTTGTTTTTTTAATTCTTACTTACTAATGCCCCACCTTGAAGTTAAGTACAGTTGCTGTAGGTCATGCTAGTTGCTTGTGCTTCTGAGGACAAGAGCTAAAATAACAGCTTAGTCCACTTACACTGGAAGTGTCTCTGTAATTTTATTGTCACATTTTCCTATTTGCTAATGATGCCTCTGCGATACTTATTAATTTTCCTTTAGAAACATTAAAGAAGGCACTTGAAAATAATGCAAGCTTCAGTGCTTTTTGCAAATAACCACAGTTGTGCTAATTAGTAAAAATAAACAGAGGAGAACAAATTCACACTTGCATTTCAGTGTCCTGATTTTGTGTGGTGCCTTAGTCATGTGCACATATACCAAAAGCTGACTTCCCAAAACCAGTTCTTGCTCTGGGGTTATTTGCACCCATTAGCAGCACTCATACTCTTAATTTTTCACTACTATGTGTTTTCTATGCATGTCTACTCAGAAGTTTCATTGAGTTCAATGGACCCATGTAAACGTGTACAGTGGTACCTCGGGTTACATACGCTTCAGGTTACAGACTCCGCTAACACAGAAATAGTGCTTCAGGTTAAGAAGAAGAAGAAGAAGAGTTTGGATTTGATATCCCGCCTTCCACTCCCCTTCAGGAGTCTCAAAGCGGCTAACATTCTCCTTTCCCTTCCTCCCCCACAACAAACACTCTGTGAGGTGAGTGGGGCTGAGAGACTTCAAAGAAGTGTGACTGGCCCAAGGTCACCCAGCAGCTGCATGTGGAGGAGCAGGGAATCGAACCCGGTTCCCCAGATTATGAGACTACTGCTCCTAACCACTACACCACACTGGCTCTCTGTTAAGAACTTTGCTTCAGGATGAGAACAGAAATTGTACTCCGGCAGCGCGGCAGCAGCAGGACGCCCTATTAGCTAAAGTGGTGCTTCAGGTTAAGAACAGTTTCAGGTTAAGTACGGACCTCTGGAACAAATTAAGTACTTAACCCGGGGTACCACTGTATAGGATTGCAGACCAGGGTCGCAACCCTCAGGACACTTACTAAATGGGATTCAGTCCCATTTCACTCTGGGGAGCCTGCATTCTAATAGAAGAAAGCAATTTGAGATGATGTGTGATGAAGGAAGAAGCCGAGTGTGGGAAACTGCCAAGATGATCCATGTTTCTCCAATATGTGGAAACTTAAGGAGTAGTTCAATGGAAAACTGGGAGATGGATATAGAATTTATTCCGCATAGTTTGTCAATTTCAGCCTCCATTCTTCTATCGTCGGTATTTCTTCTTGCTTCCATTTCTGGGCCAACAAGATTCTGGCTGTCGTTACTGCATATTGGGAGAGTTTACAGTCTTTTCTTCTTATATCCTTTCCTACAATCCCTAAAAGAAAAGCCTCCAGTTTTTTTACAAAAGTATATCTTAACATTTTTTTCATTTCATTATATATCATTTCCCAAAAGGTTTTCATTTTATTGCATTCCCACCACACATGAAAGAACGTCCCTTCTTTTTCTTTACATTTCCAACATTTGTTACACATCTTACACATCTTTGCTAACTTTACAGGTGTGATGTACCATCTGTAAAACATTTTCATAACATTTTCTTTCAGTGTCGTACATGCAGTAAATTTTATATTCTCTTTCCACAATTTTTCCCATTCATCAAATTGAATATTATACCTGTCAGGGGTTCAGAAGCAGAGACGCAGAGAAGGGTGGAAACAGAGAGCGAGGGGGAGGAAACCGAAGGGAGAATGAGTGATGATGACGACCCGAGATCTCCAAGCCTAAGCAGTGAGTCAGAGGACTCCCAAAAGGGAGCCCCAGTGAGCAGAGCAAGGGGGGGATCCGGGGGGACACCCCAGGAGGAAGGGAACAGAGGAGATTCAGAGAGCAGCAGCTGGAAGTCGGGACCCACGCTCAAGACTGAGAGCAGCAGGGAGGAAGGCAGCCAGGCATCGGGTTCCGGAGGCCGTCAGCAGGAGGGAGGGCACGAGTCAGGGGTGGTCACGCCCTCCTCAGAGAGCGAGGCAACGGTCAAGAGGAAAGTAGAGAGTTGGGCGCGCGCGCCAAGTTCAAATGCAGCGGAAGCTGGAGCAGTAAGCAGCCCGGAGAGTGAGCCAGGTCCCAAAGCCCGCCGAAAGGAAGCGGAAGGATCAGGGGGGTCAGCGTCAGAGGAGAGTAGAAGGGAGGAGTCCCAGGGGGGCAGAAGGACCCAGAGACGTAGGGAGAGGCGAAAGAGGTGGAGCAAGGCTAGGGTATTAAGCTGGTGTGCAAGAGGCGGGGACTCAGATGGGTCTTCGCCGACCTAGGGCAGAAGGTGTAGAGCTGCACGCTGCAGTTCGGAAATGAAACCTGTAACTCAATAAAGACTCTTTTAAAGTGGACGCTGTGTGGCGTGGTCCTATGTGAGCTGGGACCTGGTAGCAGCTCTGACAGTAAGACCCATCTCTTCTAAGCTTCAGAAACCTGAAACCTCGCAGCGGGAGCAGAAGCCGCTAGGGGAGGAAGAGGGGTGTCTGTAAGCAAGCTCACAAAGGTTAGCAAGATGACGGAAGAACAGAGGATCTCCGCGCTGCAAGAGGCAGTGACCCAGTTGTCCTCAGAGGTATTGGCTTCCAAGAAACGGGAGGAGGAGACTACAGCCGCCTACAGAGACCTACACGCCAGGTTTGAAATGCTTGTTAAGCAAGGGCAACCGGGACCCAGACCGGAGGGCGTGGGATTGGCACGGAGAGCAGGAGGGCTTGTGGCTCACTTCGATGGGACTTTGCAACAGTACCCTAATTTTAGAGCAGACGTAATGTGCGCACTGCAACTGCTGGCAAAAGACTTTAGAGATGAGGAAGAGAAGGTGGGGTTCATATTGTCCCATTTGCATGGGGATGCCAAAGCCTGGCTGCGCAATTTGTGGAGGGATAAAGATCCGGCGCTTCAGAATGCAGATGCCTTTATCAAAGCGATGGATGCGTGTTTTTTGTCTACCATTGATGTGGATCTTGCCAGACGGGAGATTCATGGACTAAAACAAGGGAGGGCGAGCGTCCGGCAGTATCACGCCCGATTTTTTGCGCTGGTCAGTGCTTTAGAATGGGATCGGGATTCGCCCCCTGTCAGAGACCTCTTCTGGGAGGGTCTAAGTTCTGCGGTTAAGGATGAAATTGCAAGGGGGGAGAGGCCCCGAAGCACGCAGGAGGTGGTCCAAAGGGCGCTGACTGTGGGGGTGAGGCTGGAAGAACGTCCATGGTGCAGAGATGAAGGACGTGGAGGGCGCGAAGCAGCGAGAAGTTTCTCTTTCGTTCCGAGGGAAGCAGCGCGTGCGCAATCCACACCTCCGCCAGGAGGGGGAGGGGAACCGATGGAGGTTGGAGGTGCAAGGGCTCAGTCAGCAGCCAGAGCCCTAGCACCGGCAGCAGTGAAAGCGAAGCCTCCTAGAGGGAACAGGAAGTGTTACATCTGCGAGGATCCAGGCCATTTGGCGAAGGAGTGTCCCCGGAGGCTCCACAAGCACACTGCAGCCTCAGCAATGGTGACTGCAGCAACGCAGCAAGGAGAACCACAGCAGGGAAACGACGATGTCTGGCTGGAGACGGAGGCACTGGGGCCCAGCCAGACGCATCTGTGAAGCAGTCCCCAGCGATATTGCAACCCACGGATCCCCTCCCACCCAAACCAGTAGTGCAGCTCACAGCGTCTCTCCAGCTACCCAACGGCGTCACTATCGAAGTGCCGCTTTCTGTGGATTCTGGAAGCAACGCAGACTTTATAGCGCAGAGCTTTGTGGAGCAGCACGCTATACAGCTATTGCCTGCCACTCTGCCCCTGCAAGTCGTCACAGTGGATGGCAGAGAGTTGCTAGGGGGGCAGGTGGTGAAGCAGACGCCACCAATGGTGATGCGCCTTGGCAACCACAGGGAAGTCATCAGTTTTAATGTCACCCAACTGTCGGACACGCCCATTGTGTTGGGCATGAGTTGGCTGGACAGGCACAGTCCGACACTGGCTTGGTACCAGAGACAACTGATCTTCGGCTCCTCTTATTGCGCAGAACACTGCATCCTGCCCCGACGGGAGGGAGAGGAGGAGGAATCACAACTGCAGTTGGGAACGTTGCAAGCGGTCCCCCACAAATACGCGAACTTTTTGGAGGTCTTCTGCGAGAAGGAGGCGGACAAGCTACCCCCTCACCGGCCATATGACTGCAAGATTGACCTCCTACCGGGGGCGACGCTGCCGAAGGGGCGGCTATACTCCATGTCTGAAGATGAAATGCAGGAACTCAAACAGTTCATCGAGCATAATCTGGAGCGTGGCTTCATCAGAGAGTCCAAGGCAGTGGGGGGCAGTCCCGTTTTCTTCGTGAAAAAGAAAGACACGCCCCAAAAAAGACTCGTTGTGGACTACCGCCTTTTGAACCAGATGACCAAACCGTCTGATTACCCCATGCCCAGGATTGACGACCTCCTCGCGACGGTGCGCAAGGGACGCGTGTTCACCAAGTTGGACCTACGAGGGGCGTACAATCTCATCCGCATGCGGGAGGGCGATGAGTGGAAGACGGCCATGTTCACACCGCTGGGCACCTACGAGTACAGGGTTATGCCCTTTGGATTACAAAATGGCTCTCACTGTTTTCAAGCTTTTATGCATCACGTGTTGGAGGGACTCCTCTACAAGACATGCGTCTGCTTCCTGGATGACATCCTGATTTTCTCGGACTCGCAGCAAGCTCACGACCGAGACGTGAGGGAGGTGCTCAGCAGGTTGCAACAACATAGACTGTACGCCAAGCTGGAGAAGTGCCAGTTCGACACGACGGAGGTGGATTTCCTGGGATACAAGTTGTCGGACAAGGGGATAGCCATGGACAGCACCAAGGTTCGTGCGGTATTGGATTGGAAGAGCCCGCGCAACCGGAAGGAGGTCCAGCGGTTTGTCGGCTTCGCCAACTTCTATCGCAAGTTTATCAAGGGGTTCGCGATGCAGACGGCAGCAATTACGGACACGCTCAGCTCCAAAAAAAAGAAATTCATCTGGACGGAGCAGGCGGAGCAGTCCTTTCAAGCGCTCAAGCATCTCTTCGCATCGGAGAAGCAACTGCTGCATATCGACCCCAGTAAACCGTTGAGGGTAGAGACAGACGCGTCAGACAGAGCCGTGGGAGCTGTTCTGCTGCAGCGAGACCCGCAGGGGGTGTGGCGGCCGGGAGCGTTCTACTCCAGAAAGCTCAGCAAGTCGGAGCAGAACTACACCATCTGGGACAGGGAGTTGCTGGCCATTCATGCAGCTTTCAAGGCGTGGAGGCACTTCCTAATCGGCGCCAAGCACACGGTGCAGGTCTGCACGGACCACAAGAATCTGGAGCACTGGCGCACGGCTCAGTTCCTGAACCAGAGGCAGATACGTTGGGCGGAGTTCTTTGCTGACTTCAATTTCCGAATAGAGTACGTCCCAGGCGACACCAACATCATGGCGGATGCACTGTCCCGAAAACCGCAATACCTAGAAGAGGTGACGCCAGCGGCGGCCATGCACATCTTCGCACCGACGGCGTGGGCGTGTGCCTCAGCTACAGTAGACCTGGATGCGGTGCGACGTGCATTGCGGGACGACTCATTCGCGCAAGACAAGATGGCGGAACTGCTCAGAGGCACGGCTACCACGGACGAGTTCCAGGTGCGGGACGGCTTGCTCCTACGCAAAGGGGCTGTCTATGTACCAGGAGACGACCTTCGCGCCAAGGTACTGCAACAGTTGCACGACGCACCCACGGCCGGTCACTTTGGCACAGAGAAAACGATGGAATTAGTCGCGAGAGACTTCTGGTGGCCCAGGCTGAGAGGGGAGGTCGCGGACTACGTCGCGAGGTGCGACACCTGCCAGAGGGCCAAGCCGGTACACAGACCACCGGCGGGACTGTTAGAACCGCTGCAAACGCCGTTTGAACCGTGGGAGAGGGTGGCCCTGGACTTTGTGACGGATTTACCCAGCTCGAGAGGCAAGACAGCTGTGCTAGTGGTGGTGGACTTGTTCACCAAGATGGCACATTTCATTCCGTGTGCGAAGGTGGCCACGGCGGAACAAACCGCCAAACTGTTCATAGATCACGTGTTCAAAGTGCATGGCCTGCCACGGTCTATCCTGTCCGACCGCGGACGCCAGTTCATCTCGTCTTTCTGGCAGAAGCTGATGGGTTTTCTAAATGTCAAGGTCAATCTGGCATCAGCAAGACACCCGCAGACCAACGGGCAAGCAGAGAGGGTCAATGCCATCATGCAGCAGTACCTGAGATGCTATGCCAATCAACAGCCTGCGACGTGGGTGGATTACCTGCCGCTAGCCGAGTTCGCTTACAACAACACGAAGCACGTGTCCACAGGAGTGACGCCGTTCTTTGCCAACAATGGGAGGCATCCCAGAACCTTCCCGGGACTGGAGAGAGTGGGGGAAGGAGAACCACAGACGGCGGACGCGTTCGCGTCAGAGCTGCAGGCGGTCCACGATCAACTCAGACGGCAGCTGGAGCTAGCTAAGCACGCCTACAAGGTGCAAGCTGACAAGCACAGGCGGGTTGGCGAAGTGATCCAAGTGGGAGACTGGGTCTGGTTGGCAGCCCACGCAGTGCCGACCAGGTCACTTGCCAAGAAGAAGTTGGGGCACAAGCAGATCGGTCCGTACCAAGTCGAAGCGCAGATCAACCCGGTAGCCTTCCGACTGGCGCTGCCGGAGGGTTCCAGAATGCATCCGGTGTTCCACAGGTCGGTGCTCACTCCCTACAAGGCACCTCACAGGTTCCAGGAGCCTGGGACGGCGCCAAGTCCGCTCCGGGAACGGACGGAGACGCGGGGGGTGAAGCACCAGGACCACATCAACGAGGTCACGGAGATTTTGGACTCCAGATGGGGGGAAGAGGGAGTCGAATACCTCTTAGCCAGAGAGGGCACCCGGGCCAGCGCCAATAGCTGGGTACCAGACTACGCTTTGGAGGAACCCCTGCTCAAGGACGAGTTTCATGCCCTCTTCCCACACAAACCCATGCCAGCGAGCTTCTTCGACGACTGGTTGTTCACACCCACACTTTCTTCCAGCACGTTCCATGGATTCGACTCAGAAGGGGAACCCGCACGGAGCACCCATTCCCCAGAAGGTTCACCGGCAGGTTCGGCATCAGGCATCTCGTATTGGTGGGACGATCGACCAGAGGAGCAATGGCGCAGGAAGTGGCGGGAGATGCCAGGTCGAGCGACCGACGCAGAGACTGACATGGACGTGTTCGGGGAGGACCTCGGGTTCGAGCACGGCGGTACAGAGATGGAAGAGCAACAAGTCAACGTCGACGACCGCGAGGGGGAAGACTCGGAGGTCTTCAGTTGGCGGCCACCCACGGGGAGCGACCTGTATCCAGCATTCCCTCCCATGATGATGGAGCACCCAGCACCCACACCTGACAGCGGGGAGGGGGGAAGGGGGGGCTTCGAGGGGGGGATGGATGTCAGGGGTTCAGAAGCAGAGACGCAGAGAAGGGTGGAAACAGAGAGCGAGGGGGAGGAAACCGAAGGGAGAATGAGTGATGATGACGACCCGAGATCTCCAAGCCTAAGCAGTGAGTCAGAGGACTCCCAAAAGGGAGCCCCAGTGAGCAGAGCAAGGGGGGGATCCGGGGGGACACCCCAGGAGGAAGGGAACAGAGGAGATTCAGAGAGCAGCAGCTGGAAGTCGGGACCCACGCTCAAGACTGAGAGCAGCAGGGAGGAAGGCAGCCAGGCATCGGGTTCCGGAGGCCGTCAGCAGGAGGGAGGGCACGAGTCAGGGGTGGTCACGCCCTCCTCAGAGAGCGAGGCAACGGTCAAGAGGAAAGTAGAGAGTTGGGCGCGCGCGCCAAGTTCAAATGCAGCGGAAGCTGGAGCAGTAAGCAGCCCGGAGAGTGAGCCAGGTCCCAAAGCCCGCCGAAAGGAAGCGGAAGGATCAGGGGGGTCAGCGTCAGAGGAGAGTAGAAGGGAGGAGTCCCAGGGGGGCAGAAGGACCCAGAGACGTAGGGAGAGGCGAAAGAGGTGGAGCAAGGCTAGGGTATTAAGCTGGTGTGCAAGAGGCGGGGACTCAGATGGGTCTTCGCCGACCTAGGGCAGAAGGTGTAGAGCTGCACGCTGCAGTTCGGAAATGAAACCTGTAACTCAATAAAGACTCTTTTAAAGTGGACGCTGTGTGGCGTGGTCCTATGTGAGCTGGGACCTGGTAGCAGCTCTGACAATACCCAAAATCTTTTGCCCACTGTATCATTACCGATTTAACCTCTTCATCTTTCGTGTGCCATTCCAACAATATCTTATACATTTTTGACAGAGTTTTATATTCATTGTTTATTATATCTTTTTGAAAATTAGGTTCTTTTTCTACATAACCCTTTTCTTTCAAATCTTTTTTAAACATTTCATTTACTTGAAAATAATGCAACCAATCATAAACATAATCTTTAACTTGTTCAAATGGTTTCAGTTTCCATTTTCCTCCTTCTTTAATTACCAATTCACCATATGTACTCCATTTACCTCTCATATTAATTTTCTTAACACTCATTACCTCCAGCGGAGACAACCAATGTGGGACTTTTGGCTCCAATATATTTTTGTATCTATCCCATACTTCTATTAAAGAACTCTTGAAGATGTGGTTTCCAAAGCCTTTATGAACTTTCTTCTTATCACACCATAAATACGCGTGCCAACCAAATCTGTTATCAAAACCTTCGAGATCCAATAATTCCTTATTTTCTAATTTTATCCATTCTTTTAACCAACATAGGCATGCTGCTTCATAATATAGTTTCATATCTGGCAGTCTCGTAATCTGGGGAACCGGGTTCGCGTCTCCGCTCCTCCACATGCAGCTGCTGGGTGACCTTGGGCCAGTCATGCTTCTCTGAAGTCTCTCAGCCCCACTCACCTCACAGAGTGTTTGTTGTGGGGGAGGAAGGGAAAGGAGAATGTTAGCCGCTTTGAGACTCCTGAAGGGGAGTGAAAGGCGGGATATCAAATCCAAACTCTTCTTCTTCTTCTTATATCTGTCAATAACTTAAATTTTATTCTTGGCTTCTTCCCCTGCCAGATATACCTTGAAATCACTTTTTGCCATTCTTTGAAAATTCCTATACCCTTTATAATGGGTATAGTCTGAAATAAAAATAACATCTTTGGCAGTACGCTCATCTTTATCGTGGATATTCTTCCCCAAAAGGATAATTTCATTCTGCCCCACCCCTCCAGATCCTTCTTTATTCCCTTCCAAATCGGAATATAATTATTTTGATACAAATCAATGTTCTTAGATGATAACCAAATTCCCAAGTATTTTACCTTTTTCACCACCTCTATCTCCGTTTGTTGCTGCATTACTTCAATCTTAGTTTGTTCCATATTTTTTACAATCATTTTGGTCTTTCTCTTATTCAGTCTAAATCCAGCTACCTTTCCAAATTGTTCCATCCCATCCAATACCTCTTTTAGACTTTCTATTGGTTCTTCCATAGTCATTACCAAATCATCGGCAAAGGCTTTAACTTTATACTCATTTTGACCTACTGTCACCCCTTTTATTTGCTTGTTTTGTCTAATTGCATTTAAGAAGACTTCCAGAACCGTTATAAATAACAATGGCGAAAGTGGGCAACCTTGTCTTGTTCCTTTAGATATTTTTATATCTTCGGTGATAACATTGTTAACTATCAGTTTTGCTCTCTGTTCTGTATAGATTGCCTTTATACCATTGAAAAACTCTTTCCCCACCTCCATATATTCTAAATTTTTCAACATAAACTCCCATATAACATTATCAAAGGCCTTCTCCCTGAGGTAAAGTTCTTAACCCGAGGTACTATTTCTGGGTTTGCAGAGTCTGTAACCTGAAGCGTCTGTAACCCGAGGTACCACTGTATCTCCTGCAACTGTACCTTCAAAATGTTTGCATGGTGTGAGGTTGTGATTATGCCATCTGGCTGTGCTCCTGGTGTAACCAACCTCAACCCTTTGGAGGGAATGCCAGTACAGTGGCCTTCACCCATAGATCCCAAGCACATGATTTGTACATCTATTTCCACCACCCCCCTCGGTGTATGAATTGTGGGGTTTCAGGTTATGCATTTAGGGTTCTACAGCTATGCAGGCATGCCCACCAAAGCATGGAAATTGAGTGTGCCAGAGGTGCAGATCCTGCCCCTCCCAATCAGTATTCCCCCCATATATACGCAGGTCCCAATTACCAAACAAATGCGTTCCATGGAAACAATTCATTAGGCGAACGTTCGCACAAGTCCATGATTTCCATTATTTCCTATGGGAATATTTATAATCAATAGATTTGCCTGATCTCTTTCCCCATGGTTTCTTCCTGAAATGGCTGCAGCCAACCAGCAAAAGAGAGTCAAGGGGGGGGGGAATATTTGTCCAATCTCTTCTGCTCTCTGATTCATCCAATCTCCCTCCTTCCCTGGGTGGTTTCTGTTCACAAATGGCTGCTGCCGATCAGCAAAGCACAAACAGGCAAGGAAATAAGGAAATGGGCAAACGACTAGTCTTCGGATATCTGAATCGGCTGTGTTAATAGTGAGGTTTGGGTATAATTATTTACGTGTAGATAAGTGAATTTTCGCTTAGCGAGTGAACGGATAGCAGGACCTGTGTGTGTGCACTTTGAATGTCTGCGTAGGATCTGTACTTCCACTTTCAGGCATTCACTTCTAGTTTACAACAAGTGCTCCAGAAAGCCGATTGTTTAAGCAGTGTCACCAAAACGTCCTCCTGACAGACTGAACATTGCTTTTCAGCTGTCAGAATGTGACCTAGTCACAAAATGGTACCGGGAAGGGATTAATAACCTCCCGAGCAGGAAAAAGAAATGAATTTAACATGTCATTCACTTTCGGGGTTTTTCTTTTTGCCAGAAAGTTATGAACCGAAGCTAGCTGAATCAGAAACCATTTATTATCCAGAATAAGCAGGAATGAGGAAAGTGGCAAACTGCTGGATTGTAGGTAGTTGAGCATTAAGGCACAGAGCTTCTTTGTTCCTCTGTCATTTAGCAGTCTCTGCTGCATCTGCTAAGGGGAGTCATCCTACGGTTACTTGTCTTCCTGATCTGCGCCTTTTGTGCAGAGGAAACTGGCTAGAGTCCATCCTCATCTGTAACCAACCAGCAGCCTTGTGGTTTCTCTACAGTTGGCACAGCTTTCAGAGAGCAGTTGCCTTGGAAGGAAAAGGCTCCATGTTCCATTAGCAGTCCCAGGACCAATCTTGTCATGAAACATTATTGTAATGGATGCACATGAGAGCTAAGGGATGGGACGCCCACAGACAGGCATTGCTTCTCAAAGTGTAACTTCGTGGCCTTGACCTTATATGAGGTTGATTCGTCAGCAGTCATGGCTTTCTCTTGCAAAGGGCAATTCACCAATGTGAGAGATTTGTGTTAAGTTTGGCAGGCACGCACATTGTGCGCACCATCATGCGAAAGCCATTAGCAGCACATTAGCCGATTGTCTTGGAGTGCATTAATGAATGCCGTGTCACCAGCATTTGTAATAGGTGGAGAACAAGGATGCTAATGCCCTGCGCTGCGTTGGTCAAGCTACTCTCAAGTTTATGAGTTCTAACTAAGGGATGACCTTTTTGCATTTATGAAGTTGCCTCATACAGAGGCCAGATCAGTGATCCAGATAGCTGAACACTGCAGCTCTCAAAGATCTCGTGTGCAGGCGTTTCTCGGGCCTGATACCCAACAAAGCCATTAAACTGGCCATAGCTCAGTTGTAGAACATCAGTTTAGTATTCAGAAAGTCTCAGGTTCCACCCCATTCGCTCTGCCAAAGGCAAGGGGGGTAACAAAACAGAGCAACAGCTAGAACACCTGAATACATCAATAGCAGTGTTCGTTGACACAAGAAAGCTGGAAGGTACCAGCTGACTGCCAGCAATCTAGGGCATATATTATGAAACAGCCAAAATCTCTGCGTGAACTAAGTGGACTGAACAAACAACTATGCCTGTGATGTTGTGTTATTTGCTTTTGCAATACATGGTAGAGGCAGCCGTCCAAAACGGCCTACTTGTCAAGCATTTGAGCACACGGGCAGAAACTCTATTTAACTGCAATCATAAGCCTGCCTTCTTCCCTCCCCCAAGAGGTGCTGCCTTCTGCAACTGACTTTGTCTTCCCAGACACTTAAAATAAATTCCACCTAATTGATAACCAAAATTTAATCATAGCAGGATACTTCAAGTTTGCATTCAAATAAGGCTGTCTTTTGTCTAAATAAGTTTCCCTGGGTTGATAATTCATATTTCAGTTCAAAATGTTTAAAAATGGAAGACAGGCAGGGCTGGATGAAATGTAGACTACGTATTACAGTGTGTATTTAATATAAAAGTCATGCATTATTCATTTTTGCAATCTGAATAACTTTGAATTTAGCATTCCTGCTCATCTTTCCTTTGATGAACGATTAATTATTAAAATATAATATTGTCAGCATATGGTACAAAAAATCATTGGAAGTGGAATATGAGCTTCATTCTACTGCTAGTCTTAGATTAAAAGGAAATATATATTCTCCGTGGTCCAGTTCTGCGGTCCAGTATTTAAAATCACAATGTATAATTTTAAGTACTGAGCACAAATATAGCAGTTATACTGATTTTTAGACAGGAACACAAAGAGTTTAACTTACATGCAAACAAAGAGTTACTAGGTGTTAATGAGAATAAAGCATTAGAATGTAAAAAGCGACTGCCAAAGACCTCAGGGAATTCCAGCACAATTGAGTGTGTTTGTTGTTCTTCAATAAATGTATCTTTGTGTCTCATTTTCAGTACAGTCTACACAACTTCACTCAAGATAGTGTTTCTGTTAGCGATCAAATAACAATCCGACTCAAATATTTTTTATTTTGCTTGAGAAAAGGCTATTCTTCTGTAAACGGAACGTTCAAAGCTCTGTTGTATTTTGTTAGCAAGTGTGTCACTGCAGAGTGTGCCATGGCTACTGCAGAGGATAGAAATTGTGGGTAGCTAATCTGCGTTCCTCTGATGTTATTGGAATCCAATTCCCATCAGCCCCAGCCAGTATAGCCAGTGATCAAGGATGATGGGAGTTGTAGTTTATCTGGTTAGTTGCTGGTTAGCCCCTTCTGATGTAAAGGGTTATACACAAAGAGAGGACCTATGCAAGGATGTGTTGTTGCCACTGTTGGGCCAAAGTGTATGCAAGGAACATCCTGTGGGATTATAGGAAGCTGAAGAGCATGGGGAACATCTTGTTAGGCTCTAGGCAGTTAAGGCATCTAATGCAGATGTGGGCAACCTGCAGCTCAAGGATGAAATTCCATGTGGTTGGGTGGACGGGAGCCTGGAAGTAAAAAAAAAATGGGGAGATGTAGGCTTGGCATATTTCCGGACACCCCCAAAATCGTTGAGCTTTTTTAAGGAAAACACCAAAAAATATGGCCCCACGTAAGAAGGCCGCCCGAGAGCCCATTACCTGCCCTGGATCCCCTGCCTTGTCACTTCTCTTGGCCCCACGGTCTCTCCGGCTCCCCTTCAAACCTGCTTTCCCTTCCCACTGCTGCTCGCAAGGAGCCCAACCAACCTCCTGGACCATAGAGTCGCCTCAGGCCAAGAGTGGAGGATGGGGGGAGCTCATTCCGCTAGGGCTACAGGCCGCCCAACATCCCTGGATCACAGAGATCACACTTGCACACTTGCCCACGTTGCCTCCCTTTTACCTGCAGGAGACAGTGGGAGCCATTGGACAGGAGCGCTCACATCTTGTGGCTGGGCGGGCAGGCTCAGAGACGTAAATGGCAGTTCCAGGCCCCTGGGAAAGGCACGCCAGGTCTGGTACTGTGACCATGGCACTGTGCCGCCGCCAGATGCTGAAGCACCGCTGCAGCCTAGCATGCCACCTGCACCTTGAAGAAGCGGTTTCCTGACGGGGCGGCTGCACACGGCCAAGCGAGGGAAGCAGTCGCCAGCACCAATAGCAGCAGCGCCATGGGCAGCTGGATCCCTCACTGTGTGCCCCACGAACCCCCCCCCCGGAGGGGGGGGGAATCCCCATTTTAGGAGTCCCATTTCTGTACATATCTGGAATTTTCTGGATGTATGGCAAGCCTAGAGAGATCGAGCCAAAAAGCATAGAGCACTGGAAGAGGGAAGGGAGAAAAACCCTCTTCCTCCCTCTGGCAAAGTGACCTCTTCCTCACCCAGCAGGGAATAATGAGAGAGAAGAGGGGGGTATCAGACATAGAGAGAGATAGAAAAGGAGGTGGGAGGGAGAAAAGGGGTGCCCACCGCTGTCTCTGGCCTTACCCAACATTAGCATGTGAGTCCTTTCAGATTACCCCAAGGCAATGCCCTTGGCATTAAAAAAAGTTTCCCACAGCCCTGATCTCGTCTCAAGGCAAACTTTCCCCTCTCCCCATCCTCAAATTCCATATATATATATTATATTGCGTTAGTTTTTCATCAAGGTGGCAGTGGTTCTTCTTCATCAGTGGTTCTTCACTGCACAGTCCCCGTCACTTGCCTAATGTCCAAGCCAGCAGCAACCTTGACCACAGCTCTGAGTGACCACAGCTCTTGTTCTCTGCAAGGAGTATAGCTGGGTGGTTTACCACCTGTAAAAATTAAAGAAATTAAAGAAGATTCAATATGCAGGCCCGGTAAGAGAAAGGGTGTACAGAACCTACAAAGATTCCAGGACACTTTCCTTAACTTCTGTTTTCCTCACTTAAATTATCCATTTTATGTCCCTCCCTACAGTTAGCCTATATGATATATCATAAGGGTGTTTGCATGCTACACACAGTCTTTGTAACTGTGTACACAAATAGTTTGAGCTTTACAGTTGTGCATTCATTCACATGTAACTTCCACTGAGTGTACGGTCTTAATGCAGCTGTGTGCATGGGAGCTGGACAGATATTTCATACAAGCTCCTATAGATGCACAGAGACAGCTTCTACCTATACTCAGCATAATGTGTGAACGAGCCTTGTACAATGAGGGAGAGGGGCAGGAAGAGGAACCCTGACCTCGTGGGAAAAGCTGTGGGAGAGTGAAGGTGTATGATTAACTTTAGAACATTAAAATTACTAAAATAATAAAAACCATACATGTCTTGGTACTGCATAAGAAACTAGTCTAGGGCCTCCTTGTAGTGGGGTAAAGATAGAGGTGAAAGCTGCAGTCATAGGGAGAGGCAGCAGGAGAAATCCTTCAATAATTTGACCTTGTTTTAGGGAAGGAGGCTGCAGAGGGGAAGCGAAACACCAATAACTGAATAGCAGCTGATTGACTCAGTCATTGGGGCTGTCCTCAGTTTTGTGCAAATAAGAAGGCAATTCTGTGTCTCGTTTTGGGCATCTTGTTTTGAAGCTAGGAGGAGAGTTTATTCTGCCCTCATATCCCCAGAGCAATTCCTTAGCCTGGATTTAATTCAGACATATGCTAACTGCACACTTCTGATTTTATTCCCCCTTTTTAATGATCTCAGTTTGGCAAGATTTGTATGTATACCAATTAGCAGCCTATTTTGAAAATGAAATGAAGGATGAAAAGCACTCGTGCTGCATTTTGCACATTGGGTAAGCACGTCTCCTACATGGAGATTATCTCTCTATAGGAAAACTTTTAATGTGTGAAGTGCCCCTGGGCCACAGGAAGAGAAACGGTACTTTCAGAAGAACCACCTGCATTAGTTACACCTGGGGAGGCTTGAATTTCCTCCCCTTTCCCTTGGCCTAAGCCAAGGAAGCGATGAGAACCATGATGAAAAGATGTATCGCACTAACTCAAAGTGTCCATTCAAATCGAGAAGGCTAGACACTCAGCAATCAGACACAAAGTGCCTCTGAATAAGGTGATTTCATTTTTAGTTGTCATCTTACTTACTGCCACTGATATAGCCGTTCTACAGGAATTTGCCTAATGGAGGGGTGGAATTCCCAAGAAGAAAGAAAGTCCCCACAGTTGATATGAGACAGCAGACACAGTACAGGTGGGGGCCATTTTAGGCATGTCCAATTGATGTGCGACCACTGATAGGCGGGTCCATTTGGACCTGGAAGAGGGAGAAAGGGGGTGGAACAGGGAGGAGCCGGAATAGGCTTATGGATGCTCCACCAACACACAAGGGGGCCAGGAATGGAACCCCTGCACATCATCTAGTGCAGTGTTTCCCAACCTTGGGCCTCCAGCTGTTTTCGAACTACAATTCCCATCATCCCTGACCACTGGTCTTGCTAGCTGAGGATTATGGGAGTTGTAGTCCAAAAACAGCTGGAGGCCCAAGGTTGGGAAATGCTGATCTAGTGCACACCCAGGCCAAGAGGTAAGTGAAACAATCATACAGCAACAACACACCTGAGGGTTCTGGAGCCAGCTTTTGGGATAGTGTGTGGATAGTTAATGTTAAGCAGGCACCTTTGCTGTATTATTTTTGATGTCTGCCAAAAAAAATGTTTTTGTGTAGGCAAGCCTACCCAGAATTATAATTTTATTATGTATCTTTGTTTGATGCTTTTGAATTCTGATGCTGGGGGAGCCTCTTGAGAGTCCCATGGACTGCAAGAAGATC
The DNA here is from genome assembly GCF_965113315.1 of Podarcis vaucheri. Lineage (NCBI taxonomy): Eukaryota > Metazoa > Chordata > Lepidosauria > Squamata > Lacertidae > Podarcis > Podarcis vaucheri. The sequence goes on along the minus strand of NC_138760.1, from coordinate 107,868,344 downwards.
CAACCTATCCATTCTTAAGTAAATCAGCCCTGAGTGCTCACTGGAAGGACAGATCGTGAAGCTGAGGCTCCAAGACTTTGGCCACCTCATGAGAAGAGAAGACTCCCTGGAAAAGACCCTGATGTTGGGAAAGATTGAGGGCGCAAGGAGACGGGGACGACAGAGGACGCGATGGTTGGACAGTGTTCTCAAGTCTGACCAAACTGCGGGAGGCAGTGGAAGACAGGAGTGCCTGGCGTGCTCTGTTCCATGAGGTCATGAAGAGTCGGACACGACTAAATGACTAAACAACAATCTTTGTTTTTAATCTGTTGGTTTTACCTATATTTGATAAATTTCATTATGGTTTTAAAGTTTGGTTTTTAAAAATCATTTTCTTGCAAACATTTGTTCAAGAAATATATAATGCACAGAGCCTGAAATTGTTGGAATTTGTATAATTTATATATTCTTCACCGGAGTGTTGTGGACATACCTAAGGATCAATATACTTATCTGAACAAATTGAGCAGTGCTATTCAAGAGACACTATATAGTAATCATCTGAGGAGCTTGCATCAGCTTTTTATGAGCAAGTCTCCACATCCTGTTGATGTCTTCCCCAAATTGTCACAGAACTCATGTCCTGTTTGATAACTTCTACAATTACCAAGTACACACAATCAACACATATTGGCTGGTTTGACAAAGTGGCTAAAATGTTCTGGTTTAGGCAATTAGGAATTTGCATAAGAATCCACCAGGGGAATCAATGAAAAATTTGATCAAACATAGATAGGAATACAAAAAAGTCTTTTAAAAATAAATGTCTGCTCAAAAACAATAAAGCTTGAATATATGAAAAACCAGTGGCAGGAATTGGAACTAACAGTAATGAAACAGAAGGAAGGCAAATTCTGGGAACTGATGGCTTGGGGTTTAAATGTAGTGAGATCATCACAGGAAGCCTCAATTCATGCCTCTGATTCAATTAAATATTTCTCCAATACATTTGATGGTCATTCTGGACAATCAAATGTACCAAGATTGTATAACTTACCTGGATGGCAACCAGTCTCCTGCAATGAGATAAAAGCCCTTATTTCCTACCCAAAATTTTAAAAAAGCTCCTGGAGAAGATATGCTTCCATCAAAGCTCTATAAGGAATACAGTCTCAAACGCCAAACAAATCAGCTCCCAAACGATCAAAAACCCAGAAGTGAGTGTTCTGGGTTTCAAGCGTTCTTTTGGAAACCGAACGTCCGACGGGGCTTCCACGGCTTCCTGCAGCCAATCAGAAACTTTGGTTTCCGAATGTTTCGGAAGTTGAACAGACTTCCGGAACGGATTCCGTTCAACTTTCAAGGTACAACTGTACATAAAATGGTGGGTGCCTATCCTGGCTGGTTTATTTACCACCTAAACAACATGGGCCAAATGCCCTCTAGATGGAAAATGGGTATCATTTTTCCAATTTATAAAAAAAGGAATAGTTTTTGGCTCCTTCCTATCAACCAGTTAGGTTGTTAGACATTTGCTCAAAGCTATATTCTTGACATATATTCTTGATATATCCTTTAAAAATTATCAGGCTGGTTGCAAAATAACAGCCTTATTCATGACAAACAAGCAGAATTCAGCGGACACAGTACCATTGATTAATGTTTTACTCCGAACCATATTATAAGGAAATATACTAAGAACATTAAGAATAATCTTTCTGTCGCCTTTATTGATCCTTCTGCTGCATTCCTCTCTGTTAATCAAAACAGACTGTGGGAAAATTTCAAGTTGCTAACATTGACTGCAGACTTCTGGTATTGATCCAATAATTATGCAGCAATACAGAAATGAGGGTCAGAATAGGTTTAGATGGTGGTGTGACTGATGCTTTTAAAATGTCACGAGGAGTGAAGCAAGGTTGTATTCTGGCTCCCACTCTTTTTAACATTTATATTAATGATTTGGTGCCATATTGTGCCAGTGCAAATTCCCCCTGTCCAGTAATTAGGAACAGAAAGATCTCAGTATTGATGTATGCAGATAATTTAGTGCTCTTCTCTTTTTTTCCAAATTGGGCTTCAAAAATCTTATGGGAGGTCTTTCAGTACATACAGTAAACAGGAAAGCCTATCTATAAATTATTCTTAAAATCAAGATTATGATTTTTGGCGAACACAGTGCTAGGTATGAATGGTGCTTATATCAGCTAGTTATGGTACAAACTCACTCTTACAGATACCTGGATGTACTCAGGTTAGACTATTGGAAGCTTCTTACGGAGGCAGTTAAAGTCAAGGCACAAAAAACCATAGGGGCATTGATGAAGTTCTATTACAATAATTGAATCTGCCCTAAAGGTATTTGGTGGCAAAGTGCTTACTCAAATGCTCTATGGTACTCTGTGCTGTTGATATTCCTGATGGTAGAGATCATAGCTTCCCAAAAATGGTGTTGAAATCTGGGGCTCTGATCTAAGCTCCATTAAAGTTTTAGAAACTGTGCAGAGTATATATATTTTCAGAAGCTATACTCTCTACCATCCGGAATATCAGCAAGAACAGACGGCACGCGGTTATTAAAAAAAATGCTACTATGTCTATTGAGCGTATTCCTGTACTGTGCTATATGGAATTGGGTGATAACCAACTCAGGAAAGCAAGTCAAGATGTATTAGACTATTACAGTTTTCCAAAACCGAGCTCTGCTTTGATCTTGAGTAAGTGTCAACTAAGGATAGAATCCAGAAGGGACCTACAACTAATTAGAAATACCGGATTTTCACCTTGGTATCTTGAGAACAGAGCATTTTAGAGCTTGTTATCTGACCAAACTTTCACTGGTTTTCTTAAGAAATGCCTTTACTGAGCTGCGTTTCCAAGATACCTTCTGCCACACCTGAATATAAAACGCACCTTTAAAATTGGAGGGGGGAGAGGGAAAAAAGAGAAAATGCCTGAATATAAGCCACTCCATTCCTTGCTGCTCCTGTCTGCATACTTTGGGGGGGGGCACGCTGCGTTGCCGGCAGCCTTTCCCCTTCCTCACTCTCTCCCATCCTGGCCATGGGTGAGGACGGGAGACCACACACGGGGTGGGCGCTGTTTTGCCGCGCTTCTGGCACTGTTTGCCCCACACTCCTGGCTGCATACCATAAGGTTGTGAATATAAGCCACACTTCAACATTTCACAGTCGGAATTTGGGGAAAACCTGAGGCTTATATTCAGGCCAATACAGTATAGAGGTCCAAGAGATCGCCTTCTGAAATCTTTTTTCACACAAGCAGGCAGGCAAACCCTGACAGAAATGGTGACAGTAGTAGCTCTGAAACACATGTGGCCCACTGTGTACCGGCTGCAAAACATATCAGAAAAAGGAGTCAGATTATAACACTATACAGTGGTACCTCAGGTTACATACGCTTCAGGTTACATACGCTTCAAGTTACAGACTCTGCTAACCCAGAAATAGTGCTTCAGGTTAAGAACTTTGCTTCAGGATGAGAACAGAGATCGTGCTCCGGCGCGGCAGCAGCAGGAGGCCCCATTAGCTAAAGTGGTGCTTCAGGTTAAGAACAGTTTCAGGTTAAGAACGGACCTGCGGAACGAATTAAGTACTTAACCTGAGGTACCACTGTAAATTGTTGCAGTGGTGCAGAGGTTTAATCTGAAATCAAGCTGGATTTGTGTTTGTTGATGTCTTCCTCTTATATCATGGATGTTGGCAAATAGAATTTTTAAAAGGCAAAATAGTATTAGAATTGGATCTGTCAGAGATGCACAAGGGAAACTGTTTTAATGCTCAGAAACTTGGCAAAGTCTTTTTTTATATTATAGAATTTTATATTAAGGGTTTATGTTCTGTATTAATTTATGAACTATTTGTTACAGTTTTTTGCAAACCCTTTGGAGGTTTTCCTGATTATGCAGCATATAAATCTTGTTAAATAAATAATCTTTCAGTAAACTGAAAGTTAATTTTCAATAGATAATTACATCTATTGTTTTCCGTTAACACAGGGACCCCAAGGTAATAGCTTGGTAGGTTGAGGCTACCCTTTAAAATGACTAGGTAGCCCTGAATTCCTTTCCACCATGGCTTAATCCTTTTTGAAGCCATTGCGCTAGTGATCATCATGCATTGCACGAAGGAAGACTTAGATTCATCCATTTTTTAACTTGGAAATCTTCCTACAGTATATGCTTCCTAAAGCCTGCTGAACATATTTGATGTTACACTACCTGGAAGAAGAAGAGAAGTAGAAAAAAGAGGGGGGGGGTCTGAAGATTTCATTACACAGGAGGTCAAACAAGATTATCTTGTTGCTCCTTATCTGACTAAATATATAAAAACATCTCCAGAAAGAATCCAGTGAAAGCAGCAAGGCAAAGGAAATAAGCTTGCACAGCATGGGAGAAGTTCCATTGTTGCGAGTCGGAACCAACTCTAGGCATAAAGCACTTAATAAGAACCTTGCTGTTACCTTTTTCATAGCAATAGTAGGGGATTTGGCCAGTTAATCGCAAGAACCGCAGGGGATGCCATGAAAGAACAGTGGAGATCTGTTATTGCCAGTGGCTGTTCCTTCCCCTTTTGTTTTGTTTTGTTTTTGTCTTCTGGATTTTCCAAAACGTAGATTTTAGCAAAGTTGATGAACGTCAGCAGATTTCACTTTGCTGACTAAAGTGCTTATCTGAAAATGAAATTATGTCCCTTTTCCTCTAAGGTGTGGTCTGTAAAAAGAGGAGTGTAACGCATTAATCCCCAAACTGATGACAGTATGTTTCATGTGGAGTTTGTGAGCTATTTTAATTTAAAGGGGCCTTGCCCAATTTTGTAAGTGTCAGCTCCAAGATAAGATTTGATGGTAGTATTTGCAGTGGAGTCCTTGTAGTCCAAGGATTGTGGTGGCATGACCTCAGGCCAAGGATGTGGCTGTATGATGAGCCTAGAGGTTCGACCTGCTCCAGAGGAAGCTCTTTGTGGAAGTAATGTAAGCAGGGAGGGTTATCTGGAGCCTGCGTTGCAGATGACATCTTTCAACAATTCACCCTTATTGTGGGGTGTCATGTGTGTGTGGAAATAATATAACAAAGCACCTTGCTCACAAATTCTGTAGATTAGAGAAGCCACAGAAGAGAGATACTTTTCCATCCTTTCTCACTTTGGCTATAACATGGCTGTAACTAGCATCTCTCTCTACCTTGCTTGGCAGACCTGAATAAGTCTCTCCTCCTCTGAAGGCTGTACAAATTCTGCAGTTTGCTGAAGAACAAAATGGCTGCTCAAGCCATGATGTTTTCCTCCTCCTTCCTGTAACATGACTTGCCAGGCCCAGGCAGCCCTTTAAACATCCGTGTTTGTGAGCTGCTGCTTCTTCTTCATGCTCTGTGTGGTCTTTTCTCAACGCTGAGAGAAGAATATCCTGTAGCCAGGTTGCATGCAGTTTAGCTGTATGTCTCGCATAGATCTCAGTGCACCTTTGCCCTCACCTTCACCCTCACCATGGCTGAGGACAGTGCTGTTTTTCTAGAACAGAAGGTGCCAGAACTCACCAAGAGCATCTTCCTCATTTTCTTAGAATGGCCAATGGCGCCCACCTGAGAGGTGCCGGAACTGAGTTCTGGTGGGTTCCAGCCGAAAACAAGCCCTGGCTGAGGCGACCTCTTTATTTGCCAGCTCTGAGAAGAGGAGGGTGTGAAACTTAAGAGATTTCTTTTCTAAGAGTTCTAACACTAACTGTTGTCATGTCAGTTGTGCGTGGCCCACTCCAGCACCAAAACCTGTGAATTATCATTTGCTATCGTGGGTAAGGTCTTTGTGTTGCCTTATGTTCCTTAAAGCTGCTCATATTATTTCCTAAGGTTAAAGAAAAAGGCAGGTAGGAAGGAAAGGTGAATCTGATACCCCTGTTTTCATGATGAGGGATGGACACCTTAATATTTCATGGACTTCATACCACACTTGACAGCATGTTTACTATGAAGTAAGTCCCTCGGGCATTTAATGAGGCTTGCTTGAGTGTAGGTGGGTATAGGCCCTCACATTGTTTTCTTTTCCCTTTAATACTGGAATGTTTTCAAAGCATCCTCCAAATTCTTACAGTCATAGAGGAATGTTTGACAAAGGTATGGCAGGACTGCTGAAAGGTAGCCCAAAAAGATTGGTTGTGTTTATTCGTTTGTTGTTCCCTCAATTGCTATATATTTTTTTATATCTGCGCATTTCAAATCGGTTCACCCCTGTTTGTCACATTTGAGTTGTTTCACTTGTAACAGGAAGGTTGTTTCAGAGGAATAATTTTTCAGCATATGTGCAACTGATCTACCAGTTCTAGCTGGGCACGCACCAAGTTTGTGAAAACAGTATGTATATTATGTTAATTACTTGCACTTGAAATATGCAATTTGGTGCGACTTCTGGCTTGTGATACATATCTGATGTAGAAATATCGTTCCAGTGCTGAACAAGTTGCTCACCTCTGCTCCACATGAAATAAATCATATTTGGCACTTGCTTTAGCTATCAGTCTAGTCCAGCTGATGAAGATTTGATCTGGACTTGGCAGACCTGATCTGAATACCAAACACACTGTGAATTTATAGTCACACTCTCTGAGCCGTACTTGTCAGGGTGGATGAACTGACCATTATAAAAAATGGTTTGCATGCTAAAGGGGTTAGAAAGATGTTAGAATTTCGGCAAATATGACAGCTGGTGGAATCAAGTGGCTAGAGTCCCAAGAGGTCTGAATTCAAATCCATGCTCAATTCATGAATCCATTGGGCCATCTTGAACAGAGAACAGCCTTGCCGTCTATTTCTTATATAAATATCGGGCAGTCCCACTGGGGGAGGAGAGCTGTATGAAGAGTCTGTCCATGTAACATACTTTAAAATGTTAAGAATACTAAAGAGTGTGGAACATTTGAGATCATCTAACATTTTTGTGTACAATCATAAAATCATAGAATTGTAGGTGTGGAAGGAACCCCAAAGGTCAACTAGGCCAAGCCCCCTTAATGCAGAAGTCTCACCTAAATCATACATTACAAGTGGCCATCCAACCTCTGCTTGAAAGCCTCCAGAGAAGGAGAGTCCACCACCTCTGGCAGAAGTCTGTTCCACTGCTGAACAGCGTTTATTGCCCAGCATTGGCTAGATCCTGATTCGGCTTGGAGAGCTACACTGGGAAAGAGTAAGGCATCAATACACACATCAGCAACGGGTTCTGCAAGGTTCTGCAGCTGCCCAAGGATGCCGGTTCCTGATGCTGGTCCTAAGTGTGCCAATGCACTAAGAATGAAAGAAGAATCCGCTGGATCAAGCCAAAGGCCCATTTGGGCCAGCATCCTGTTATCACAGTGGCCAATCAGGAGAAGCCTGCAAGCACTTTCTCCATTTGTGATATTCAGAGACTTGTCGCCTCCCACAGAGGAAGTAGAACCAAGCCATCGTGGCTAGTAGCCCATGTGTTTAAGGAGCCTTCTTTAAGTAGCAGGAAACCAAAATCACAGGATATGGCTGGAGGCGTGTAAAATAGATTCTGACTAATTCGTGTTGCCCATCACTTTAAAGTCACACCGTTTTGCTTCTGCTTTTATTTTTACAGAGAAAGAGACCTTCTTGGACCCTTTCGTCTTAAGGGAAGTCCTGCCAGCATCTCTGGGAAGTTATTATCGGTATACAGGGTCACTGACTACCCCTCCGTGCAGTGAGATTGTGGAATGGATTGTTTTTCGCATGCCTGTTCCTATCTCTTATCGCCAGGTAGGTTTGAATCCACAAAGAGTTTGCCTGGTTCATTGTTTTTTTACTCCTTGCTCTTTTCCACCCAGTCCCTGATACTTAAGCTGCATCTAGATTTCCGATCCTTTTCATTTTGGGCATGGCCCATAAAATTGAATTTTTAGGCGGAGGAATGCACCAAAAAATATTGTTGATGGAAAAGGAAGTTGGCTAATTTTGTTTTATTGTTCTCTGAGCATGAGCCGCTCGACACGAGAAGATAATAGAACATGACATTCTATTTCCTTCCAAATGATCTTAGCTATTATCATTCTGTTCAGATACATTTGAACTGTGGTCTAAATATTTACACAGAATCCTTTCTTCTTTCACTCTCTTCATGTTTCTTCCGTGACACTCAGCTAAGTACACAGACACAGATTTAGTAGTTTGGGCTAATTACGGAAGGAAAGTAATGCTTTAGTTAATGTACCAACTTTGTCTGTTGTTGTTTTTACAACATCACAAAGCTGCCATTAGTGTGCCTCTGGAACGAGAACCTTAAAATGAATGCATAGGAGGCCTTGCTGTAGATCAAGGCAGTGAGTGGCATTTTCATTGAGAGACATCCCTGAGTAATAACGTGGAAATATGCAGCTAAATGTTTAACAATTAAAAAGGCTTTGACATTTAAAACCTTTGTTTTCAAAATGTCTCCTTGCTAAATTCTACCCTGCCTTTTATTTGCTTGTGTTAATACACCTCATTGCAACAGAGGCATCTGAGAGGGAACTGCTCATGTAAAAAGTCACTTGATCTTACCGAATGAATGAGTGTAAATATTCAATAGCTCCCCCTTGACAGAGGTAGATGAACGCAACAAGCCAACAGTGAAGTCCACTGTTTCTCAGTTGTTTTACTCAGAGGAAACTCCAAATCATTTACCTTTTCCCAGTTTCTTGCCCTGTTCTGTCTCCAGAATCCAAGAAATGGATTAGATCTAATCAACAAGTGTTTTTTCTGTTTACTGCTGGAGTTCAGAGTTTTGGATACTGGGCATTTTTGATCACTTCTAAAACTGAATAATCTTGTGCTGCCTGTATAGATGAACACTAGTTTCATTCTATTCATGCTGAATATTAAATGCCAGCAAACTTTGGCTTCTGTATCACCAGTGAGTCAAAGCTATAACAATTCAGTAGCTCAGTTCATAAATGTCATATAATCTGCTAGACCCCGCCAACCCTTGTCAAATAATCTCTGTTTAATTTGGGAGGTCTACAGATGGTAAAACATGAGTAGCAGAAGATCTAAGCTGCCACATAGTGGGCATTTTGGAGACTCATAGATATAATATTTGCTCTACCACCATCCCGCCTTGCTGAGTCAATAGGTGAGATGAATAGGGGAAGAAATAATAATAATAATAATAATAATAATAATAATAATAATAATAATAATTTTATTCATACCCCACCCATCTGGCTGGGTTTCCCCAGCCACTCTGGGTGGCTTACAGAAAGCATCAGACATTAACAACTTCCTGATACAGGGCTGCCTTCAGATGTGTTCTAAAAGTTGTATCGTTCTTTATCTGCTTGACATCTGAAGGGAGGGTGTTCCACAGGGAGGGTGCCACTACCGAGAAGGCCCTTAGTAGATTAACATATCTTAAAAAATAAATAAATCCTGAGTTTGTCCCTTGTAGCATATATCTCAAAGCGTGTTTCTCTTGTTATGCTGAACTCATCATTTTTAATTTACTTGTACTTTTCAAAGCTGCATTCATAAGATTTTTAGTAGCTTTCAACTGCCTAGCTTAAGTTGAGATCACTAAAGGCTTGGCGTTCTTCTTTGGAGAGAGCACTCCACAACTGGGGTACCACCTGCATATACCCTCACCCCACTCCAGAGCAGGAGGTACATAAAGAAGGACACCAGCTAAGTATCTTAACTTGCTGGCAGGCTGGTATGGCGGAAGATGTTCCTTCAAGTTCTCCACCTCCAAGCCTTTTAGCTAATATGCAGCTGTCCCATTTTCACACCTTACTTTCCTGGCTACTACAATGAGTCCCTCTTCTCATAATCTAAAACCGATTGAAGCATTATTCAGGGAACTCACAGAGCCCAGCCTTACTAGCTGCAGCCAAGAACACATCTTTGCTTGAAAAATGTAAGCTGCTGCCACTGTTATTATTCATTCCATTAGTTTTCCTCTGAAATTTTTTTCTTCCATATTCACCACAGCCCACTTCAGGAAAGTGTTTACACACTTTTATACCTCTGTGGGTTACAGGTTGTCGGCGTTTTAATGAAATGTTTGACTTGACAGAGTTTGCCAACGCAAATACATAAAAATGCAGTCTACATATGCAATCGCATTATACATCCTGGAAAATATATTGCCATTTTTATAGGTTGGTTCTGGAAATGTATTAGAAACAAATATGGTTTGATCTTGAACAACCTGCTGCTTTCAAGGGCCTGGACATTTTGGGTGAAAATCAAAATTGCTTCATCAGTTTCACTCATGAAGGTAGTTCTTCAAGCAATAGAAAATAAATGAATTTTTAAAGTGTTTGTCAAAAACAATTTGCAAGCTTGGTGTGTGTGTGTGTGCGCGCACACACACACGTGCGCGCACGCACACACACACACACACACACACACACACACATGCTTTTCACTGCACATGGCCTTCTTTTGCCCAGTTTTCTATGACTTGTAATTGGACCTAAGTGCAGACGATCTTTTCTCTTAGAGTACTTTAGAGATGAAAACTGGCGCAGCAAAGAGCTGTGCTGTGTCAGACATGTGGTTCAGTGTCTTTGCCAGCTTGAGGCTCTTGTTGCTTTGGATTATTATTACCCTAAGGTCCCAGGGTGGGTTAAGACAGCTGAAAGACAATATTAAAAAACAGTTGAAAACCACTTATAATCTAAGAAATAAGTTGGGTCCTAAAAATATACATCTCACATGTGAAAAGCCAAGGTAAAGAAGTGCATCTTCTCCGTCTTCCGAAAACTGTGTTATGAAGTTACGCTATGCACCTCTGTGGTGAGGGAGTTCCACAATTTACAACTCCAGCACAACCTCCTGGCTGGCTGATGCTGCTGAGAGTTGTCATCCAAAACAGCTGGAGGGCACCAGGTCGGCAAACACTGAAGTGGAGCATCAGGGAGGTTGAAAGGAGCAAGATCCATTTCCAGCTTTGCTCCTATCTTCAGAGCAGTAATCGTCCCCCTCAATCCCTCTTTTTAGCCCCTTCCTCATTCTGTCCATCTAGCGCTAAGTTTGTTATCTCTGTGTGGCAGGGCCAAGCTTTTATAGTATCTACAGCTTGCAGCACAATAGGTCCCTCTACTCTAGCAACCGCTGGCCCTTCTAGATACTGCTGTAAACACAAATAATGGAAAGATGGAATGGCTGTGTGCTGAGCTGTGATTTGTGTATTGAATGTGTGCCCCTCTTCTGCAGAATAATAGTAAAACACACATACACAATGCCTTATAAAACAAAAGAGGGGGCTGTATATATCTGTAAGTACATACAGTACAGAGAGGCTAGGAAAGAATATTTTTCTTGCCTCCTCCAGACACTAACTTTGTAGAGGGTTTCTAAAGTGTTTGCTCGCTTGGCAGGCTAAAAATGGGGCTAGATAAAGCTGTTGGCAGTGATTTCAGCGGGCAGCCTGGTTTCCTGTTTGATTTATCAGTCTTGGCATCAGTACTTCCTGCCATTTTGCATTCTTATCAGCTGCCCAGATTTTGCCACATTGGTTTCCCCCCCTAATTAATGCCCCCCTCCTTTCCCCCCCTTCCTTTTTCTTTCCCCTCATGCTGGTTTGCTACATTCAGCTGGAAGCATTCTATTCCATATTTACCACGGAACAGCAAGACCACGTCAAGTCTGTGGAATACCTGAGGAATAACTTCCGGCCTCAGCAGAGCCTCAACAACAGGGTAGTTTCCAAGTCTGCTGTGAAGGACGCTTGGAGCCAAATTACAACCAGCAGCTTCGAAAACCCACTTGGCACCGAAGCCTCCAAAGGTAGAATGGGGTACACCATTTAAAACAAGGGGAAATGTTGTGCCTTTAGCTCTTTTGGGGTTTTTCTTCACACGAGCTATTCAGGGCTGCATCAATATACTGTTGCACTTTTCTGCGAATATGCTTTGTTTAAAAAGCACATCTCCGACCCACCTGGCCTCCAGATGAACCACTGTTGTGAGCCCATCAGACGTGTCCAGGAAAGCAGACTTGTACTGCCACAATCTAAAGCAGCAGGTTAGGTTGAGGGTAGGGTATTAAGGAACCTCAACAAGATGAGAGGCTCTTCCAGACTGTTGCATTAATAATCTGAATGGAAAACACTTGGACACCACTCTAAGCAGTGCTGTGACATTTCATGCTGCTTTGGCATATACAGAAGGATCGGCTTGTGAACTTTGATTTCACAAAAAGACAAAAATGTGATGTTCCTAACATGGGAGGCTTGCGTCCCCCCACCCCCAATTTTATTTTATTTTGTTTTATTTTAATACTTGTGATCTGATGGGATACCACCTTTATCTGTCATAGACAAAGGCCATCACAGCTTAAAACAAACACAAGACAATCGTTCTATTCCTGGGGTAGTAGTAGCTCCTGCCACTTCCAATGCGTACACTGATATTTCAGGCTTTGCAGAGGGCCCACATTTTGCTAAGCATTTATTTCCGTAAAAGTGCTGAAAAGCAGAAACTTTAAATGAAGCACACTTTCTGCTTAAGTTGCTTTTTAGATTTTCCATGTCTCTGGGATGCTGTCACACTGATCGTCCCGCTGGCTTCAGGAGGCAGTTTTGTTTCGTAATGAAAATTATTGAGGTTTCCTGAGGAATCCCTAATTTAATTAGCAAATCAATCAATCAATCAATCAATCAATCAATGAATTATATTGTTTCCCAAAGCTGCTGAAATTTAAAATCCCATAAAAGGTAGTATATTGTTGTTGTTATTATTCATTTCTCTACTGCTTTAAAGTTTTAAGGGAAAAAATCTCAAAGCAACTTACTGCATTAAAAGATCAAATAGAACAATCCAGAATAAAACATTGCTGAAGTAAGTCAAGCTAAAAGTGTACATTCAATGCAACACATTTAACAGGAAGCTAAAATATTATCTTAAAAGATTTCAAAATAAAACGTTACAAAGGAGGCCGACTACAGAAAGCACATTTAATGCAGCAAAGTCAACAAAAGAAAAATCCTAAACATTTCGAAAGAAAATACTACTAAAGGAAGTCAGATGTAAAATGCACATTTAAAGCAACATAGTTGGGAAGAAAATAAAATGTTACCATAAGCATTAAACCTATCTGTTTAACCTATCAGCATTGAACCTAGCTGTTACTGCCAGTGCTGCCAATCATGGTGAGTGGCAGCTGTGGAAGCTCAGGCTCATTGACTTGGGTCTGCACTAAGAATCAGCCAAGATGGCCTCTGGCCTCTTCAGCAGCCTCAGCTTTTGTAGCTGGAGTCACTGAGGGTCCTGCCTTTCCAGGCCAGGTGGAAAAAGGCCTACAAGGCAGGGAACAAGTCTTTCAGGACTCACAACCATGACAGTCCCTATTGATATATATCTATAGCTCAATCTGCTATGCCGATAGATATACCTATACTGTACTAACTCACACACTTGCTGAGGCACATTGACCCAATGTATCATGGGACACACCACATGTGAGGTCAGTATGCAAACTGGCCTCACATGTTTTGTGGCATGTCCTGAAAAGGCATGCAGCCTGCCTCATGGCGATCAGACATAAACAAAGCAAGCAGGCTCTGTGAGCCTTCCTTTCCCCCAGGGAACCCAGATAGCGAGGGGCTGTGGAGAGTTGTTATTCACTCCACATGCACCGACACGTACATATGTGCACATAAACAAAGCTTTGGGGGAAACGATCGAGATCACAAGTGAGCTGAAAAATATGGTTAATCAAAAAATGTAGCATGCTCAGGCCTAATAATGACACTCTGGTTATGAGTGTTTGGAGCCGGTGTTGTATCATTGTCAGGAAGCATTAATATTTATTGGCTGTGGGTTGCTCACCTCAGGGGCACTAATGAAAGGTAATAGCTTGCATTATAAGAAAGTGACAAAATGGGCTTCTTTTTGTTTTGAGAGCAGCCCCGGTGCCTTGGTAACATGTTGTACAGTATTCGAGAAGCTTTACCACTTGGGGTGAATGCCTGGATAGAGTTCATCTCGATCGATGGTGTGGAAATGATGAAACAGCCGTATCATCAAGTGCTCAGTGCTTCTGGCCACGCTGCCTTTTTCTGGCTCCACACTTGTTTCCAGGCTGAAAACAGCTCTATAGTGCTAGGGGTGGTTACATCCATAAAGGGTTCAGAACAGGGCTGGGGACCCATGGTACACTAGATGCAGCAGGATTCCAGTTCCCATCAGCCCCAGCCAGCAGGGCCAGTGGTCCAGGAGAATAGGAACTGCAGTTGAGGAAGGCCTATGTCAGGAGGACCATAGGTTCCCCAATCCCTGGCGTGGACATATAGCTACTGCAGTACTGAAATGATGCTCTTTCTCCAGATGAGAAGTGTGTGACAAACTGGGAACTTTTAAATCAGTGCTATGCTGCCTCATATTGAGGCACCGAGAGCTCTAGGTCAGATGGTTCCTCAGGCTATGATACCTCCTCAGGCTCCAGAGTGACTCCACCCAGACTCTTCTGTGTCAGGCTAAGTCTTTGCCTGGGTAACAGTCAACCTGGTTAGCATTGAAACTCGTATCTATAAGTGTTCCTCAATTACAGGTCTTCCTGTTTGCTTAGATTTTCCCTCAGATCCTTGTCCCAGGGGCTCAGGCCTGTTGTTTTCCATCTGTCCAGCTCTCTAAATCTGTATAATGCCCACCATCTGAGAAGAGGGTGGTGTTGCTACTGAAGTGACCCATTTTCTCTTCTAACTTTAACGCACCAAAGAAGGGGTTAAAATATATTTGTGGTTAACATACGCTTGCCCAATACAGGAAGCCAATTTGCCAAGGGGTTGAAGTGAAGAAGTCTTACCCCAGTTTTTACCACATGCTAAAATGCATGGTAGGGGAGAAAAATTCCACCATGTGTCCATTAAGCCATTTGACAAAGCAGAGGCATGTTAGACATCTTTGCCACTTGGTAAACTCATCATCTGTACTTCATTGCTGAGCATGGATGTGAACTTGGGTCTCCACAGTGCTGATCCTTTAAACCAAAACTACTGATTTGCATCATAAAGTGCCTGGTCAAAGGCTCTTGAAATCTTGGACGAGGTGCATCGCATTGATTCATATTCTCCCTGCATAGAACATTAAGTAGCTGACTGATTCCATTCTGGGCAAAGGCGTCTCTGAGGTCTGATTCACACAAAATGTTTTTGCATGGTTTATGTCATTGACCCAACTGAATTACTACAGTGATACTGTGACATTTATAGTCGCAAGCACAGCACATGCAGCTTCCCATGTGATTTGTGTGGCTCAGCCTGAATTAGGAAACTTTCTGCAGCGTATATTCTGTTTATTTTATATTTATCTTATTTTATAGCTTTTTGTCCCAGCCTTCCTCCAAAATGGAGCACAGGGTATTTTTTTCCAGTCTTCAGAAGAAAAAGGCCCCCAGAGCAGCTTGCCAAATGTCACCAATAAGACAGCCCCTGCCCCCAAGCTTATCATCTTAAAGACACAACACAAAAGGAAAAGAGGTTGTGGAGGAAGGAGAGAAGATATAGCAAACTTGGGTACTGTTTCTTAGCTACATAACTCTTGTCATGAGCAACTGGAATTAATAGATTTCAAAGAGAGAATCCTAAAGTTGCTGTTCTCCCTGCACAGTTGAAGGAGAGGCCCTGCAGTTCCATCATTCTCCCTGTCTTATATTAGAGCCGCATGGAATGGCTTCTGTAGATGATGGTGCTAGAAGGATCTTCGGTAGGTAGCAGTGCTAGGCAAAAGTGCTTTGATGAACCCTTGGCAATCAGAATAAACAATACTGGGCTGGGTAGATCAATAGTCAGTATAAGGCAGATTCTTTGGTAATCTCAGACATATGCTGGAGATGTTTCACTAGTTATGTCTAATACAGGCTTCCTCACACTTGGCCCTCCAGATGTTTTTGGCCTACAACTCCCATGATCCCTAGCTAGCAGGTCAGGGATTATGAGAACTGTAATCTCAGAGCACCTGGAGAGCTGAGTTTGAGGAAGCCTGGTCTAGTACAACATGACAAAGATCACCATGTCAAAATGATCTGTGAATTCAGGTCGCCAAGACCAAATGGGAGCTAGGATTTGAGCCCAGGTCTCCAGGTGTCTTGGCGACGGCTGTTGGCGTTTTGCTCCATCTTAGACTGAGCAGCTATTTGAGCTCTTCACCCCTATGCCTTGTGAATTATGCCAGCGCAGATTTCTGTCCTCCCCCTGCCCACCAGTAGTGGACTGGCAGAGCTGTTATATGAAACCACACACTCTGGAATAGTTCTGTTTCCTGGGTGGCTGGGCGATTTCTCCCAGGGACACCCCTATTCTGTCCTTTAGTGGGGCACACGGGGTGATGATTGCTCATTTCAGGCCAGCTTGTCCTTGAGTGGCTGCTTGTGGTTAAGACACTGTCTGCAGTGACAAATGGGATGCAGTTCTCTCAGGCTTGGTTGGCGTGCTAAGTGGACAACAAGCTCTAGGTGCATTTTTGCAAACTTGGAGAAAAGAAATACGCTCTCCCAGGGTTTCCAGTCTGAAATGAATTGTCATGCCTCCCTCTGAAGGTGACAGGGCTGGCTTGTATTTGTTGCTGAGAGACAGCAATGTGACTCTCCTGCAGCCTTTGCCTCAGCAAAGGTGAGGGAGGAAACGAAATGGCTGATCTGCTGCACATCCCGAACTGCTGACATATAAATGAAATGACTTGAAGTCAAGATCCATGAGCAGAAGAAGCTCAGCTTGTTTATTCAACTCCTAACATCACTACATCCCTCTGTGGTGTCATCCATTCACAAAAGCACTGCGGACATAGATTATTATTTTTTACTGGCAAACAAAAATAGAAGAGCTTTGGTCACACACTGACTAACATCCTTGTTGTTGGTGTCTGAGAATAACAGCAGAAGTATCAGGGTGCATTTGCACTGGCCCGTGTGTGTGTGTGTGTGTGTGTGTGTGTGTGTGTAGAAATTTCAGTTGTTGTTCCTGGGATTGAGCACCCTGTTCTCACAGTGGCCATCCAGATGCCTGTGGGAAACTGGCAAGCAGGATCTGAGCACAACAGCCCTGTCCCCTCCTGTGGCTTCCAGCAACTGGTATTCAGAAGCATCACTGCCTCTGGCAGTGGAAGCAGTGCAAAGCCGTAACTTTTTTTTAGCACTCCCTGTTCAGATTTCACCTACGTCATGAACTCACTGCATGTCCTTAGGCCCTGGAGAGCTGCAACCGGTCAGAGCAGACCAGCTTTCCCCAAACTAGTCCGCTCCAGATATCATTGGACTACTGCAACTCCCGTGTCTGACTGGGGATGATGGGAGTTGTAGTCAAACAACATCTGGAAAGCACTAGGTTGAGGAAGGTTGGAGCAGACAGTGCTGATCTCAATGGATCAATAGTCTACGAGGCAGCTTCCTATGTTTTGGATGTCTGCTTTTCTGAAGTATTTATTCACGTCTCTTGTGGAAGTACCCTTATCATTTGTGACCTGTACCAGATCCGGATTCTTATCTTCCTGCCCTTTTTCTGAACTCTTTCAAGTACTCCATCCTCCAGCCAAGATCCTTGCCTCCTTCCCAGCCTCCTAGTTCCCTTAGTCTTGGTCCAATTCCACCCTTATCTTTCCCCGCAACTGAGTCGCCGCTTTCTGTTCTCGCATGTCTGGAGATAGGAATTCTGGTTTGGCGAGACAGTATTTTCATTCAGACTTGGAATATTCAGGAATATCTTTCACAGCAGATGAAATGCAGACCCACCTGCTTACATTTTTGCCAGTAGAAGTGATTTTGTCACCACTGTGCTACCATTAACAAAGGAAGCTTAGCCCCTTCCCAGAGATAGTATGTCAACAGGTACAGGGATGGTGCTTAGCAGCCATTTCTGCTGTTTTGAATTGCTATGCGTTTGTATTGAATTTTATTACTTGTTGGATGAAATGATTTGTTTATTGCCTTATTTATATGCTGTTGTGGTTTTTATATGATTATAGTGATTATAATGTTGCTTTTTAATGTTATTGTGAGACAGTCTGAGCTTAGCATTGTTGTTGGAAAAGCAGCATACAAATATTCCAATCTGACCAACAACAAAAAATATATCAAGAAGGCTATGAAAGGGTCCTTAGCAGTTTGATCAGTATGTTTCCCAGACTTTTATGGTTCTTACTGTGAATCTACAGTAAGCCTTTTTTTTATTTTCCAGAGCATGTTGTTTTATTTTGTGTCTCCTGTCACTGTAAATCAAGACTGACTCTTAAAATTGTCAACAAGGTGAAAACGTGACTTCTTTGCAGCATTTTAGATCTGAAAGTGATGTGCAAATCTGATCTGGCAGTCAGAATAACCTGAACTTGTATATGATTTATTGATCCTGGACTGACAAGTAGTAAATAAAGCCACACATCCCATATTAAGTAATGGAGAATGGCCACTACCCACTTTAGTGCCATAGACTTTTATTTTCTTTTTATGGCACTACTCCAGAGTAAGTGGGCTGTGGATTACAGACAGGGACTCTTGCTTTTCAACATTTATTAGTGTCTGTCAATGAAACCAGCATAATGTTGCTCATAATAATGCCAGCAAATCATCACTGCACTGTCAGAGGTGTGATTCAACTCCAGGGCCAAGGTCTGGAGGTATTCCTGCTGTTGATCTAGATATCCCCAACAATGCATGCCCATCAGTGGGGAATCTAAATGCAAAACATAGTAGGTGCCCATAAACTGGCAGAAGCTAGGTGTCTCTAGGAATAAATGTCTGCAAAAGCAGCCCTTTTCTTCTGAAAATCAGAGTAATTTGCTCTGCACATGAGGATTTGCTCTTTTGGAGGTGCTTTCAGGGAGCAGTGCCAGCTCCAGGTTTCCAGGACTTTAAAAAGGTATTTTTTTTCTTTTTTAAGGTCTTGCCTTTAGAAATACAAGCAGGCCAAACTTGTTCTATCTTCCCAGTCTCAAACGTTTTACAGCAAAAGAGACAATTTGGGGAGGATATAGACATGCAGTGAGGCATTCTTCTTGTACTGTCCTGACAATTTATGATTATTTAAATCCATTTTGTAGCAAAGGGGATTAGGGTCACACTGTAAACTTTGGTTGAGGCCGAGCTGTATCTAATTTGTGTACTTCCTTTAAGGCCTTTGCTCAGCTGGAAGTGAGGTGTTGGAGGGTTTGACAGATAGACACTCAGATCCAAGCAAACTGTTCCACCACAGCTACATCTGGTCTGTGGAATCGAGTGGATACTTCAGTTTGAATTATTAGACTCTGAAGAATCTCAAACCCTTTGCACACATCAGTTAAGGTGCATCATGAATGTGTAATGGGGGGGGGGCAGCAAGATCGTGGCCCACCTGACCCCAGGGAGGGGGCAGCTCACTTAATTGGATTCAATGTATGGTGTGGTGGTGATGCCCAAGGTAAAGGTAAAGGGACCCCTGACAGTTAGGTCCAGTTGTGACTGACTCTGGGGTTGCGGTGCTCATCTCGCTTTACTGGCCGAGGGAGCCGGCGTACAGCTACCGGGTCATGTGGCCAGCATGACTAATCTGCTTCTGGCAAAACCAGAGCAGCGCACGGAAACGCCATTTACCTTCCTACCGGAGCGGTACCTATTTATCTACTTGCACTTTGACGTGCTTTCGAACTGCTAGGTGGGCAGGATCTGGGACTGAGCAACGGGAGCTCACCCGGTCTTGGGGATTCGAACCGCTGACCTTCTGATTGGCAAGCCCTTGGCTCTGTGGTTTAGACCACAGCGCCACCTGCGTCCCTGATGCCCTAGGTACACATACCTAATTGTGGCAAAATGAGGCATAAGAAGTGCAGGTTATTGAGCCTTCACATGTTGACATCTAAAGTGGAGAGGCAAACTAGACCCAGGGTGTCTTTAAAATAAATAATATTAAAAAATCACACACATATGATTGAGAATTAGGAGTTTTTCATCCCCCGGTAGATCTTTTCCTTCAGTATCTCTGATTTAGGGTGATAAATTGTTGTTTATAGAAGTATATTTGTTATATCATTTCCAAAGCTTTGGGGCTCATTAACTGTGCTGTTGCAAGCTTCACAACACTTACCTGAGCGTCCCCCGAGGGGTCCTCTTGACATCAGAGTTCTCCAGCGCAGATGCCTGATTGCCTCCCCAAAGGTGCCAGATTGCCCTTCGCCAGAGCCTCGCATGGCGCTGCTTGTCACCTGTGGGGATTCGCCTTCAAGTGCCACCTTTAATTGTGATCCTAGACTTAGTTAATGAACAGTTATAGTTTTACTACATTAGCACCTACCAAGTGGCGTTGACTCTAAATCGGCATCTGTGATATTTCTCAAGTATTCCACACAAATTCTCTCTTCTCCCCCTTCAGTATTTACATCCTCGTTGCATGCTTCCTTTTCATAATGTACCTTGCATCGTGTTGGCACATCAGTAAGATTCTAATCACATCTTTCAGTGTGGTCCCTTTGGATTTTTCCATTATTATTATTATTATTATTATTATTATTATTATTATTATTATTTTAAGGTACATCATGTGCGGATTTCACATTTCTGCCTCCTTGTCATCTATTTTTCCTTCTCACCATTTCCTTCATTGATACAGTTTCATTGACGTGTCAACCTGAGAACAGGGCCTGGTGTCGTCATTTTCTATATATAGTTTTTTGTTAATTGCATGACGGCTAAGTATCTTGTGTGATAATGCCCCCACATCTCTGCAAGTCTGTCTGTTCTTGTTCTCCTTCTAAATCACTTACCTCTGAAACTTGAGAGGTAAAAGGAAGCTACAATGTATGTGTACGAAATCTGTCAGCATTTCCTATAAGTACTACAGGTACTGCAAAGGGGGAATTGGTAGCCATTGGTGACTTTGTGATACCAGCAGCCACTCTTATTTTTAAAACATAGCAAGTTCATGGTTAGCCCATTCTACAAAAAAAAGTATGATACGTGTGTTAGTTGTGGTTTGCGTGCTATGGCTTATTGAACCTACCAAGGTACAAAAATGACAATAATTCACTTTGAATGGTTGGTGACCCTTTTCTATGGCACTTAATGCCATTTTTGGAGCTTCTTTTGAAAGAGACAAAAATTAGCTTATTTTGATACCAAAATAAGCCCAATTGGTTGAAAAATAAGCAAAACAGAGGTTTTTTTCTAAACTGATGCAGAAATTGCATTCACTTAAATTGCGCAGAAATCAGAATTTTGATCAGAAATTTTTTTTTAATCAGAAATCAGAATTTCCCTGCACCCAATTTTGGACCAAAAAAATCTTTAACAATTAATCTGAGGTTATCTCATAGGTATCTACACATTAAAAAAAAGAAGAAAATCTGAGTCATGAGAGCACATGGCACCGGGTGATTCGGCGTTGAATGACCCCCCAGTAACTTAACAAGGAGGAAAGATGTTTTTCTGTGGCGGAGTGTGTGCCTGGAAGATTTGTGTGAGAATGTCAGGTGGGCTGGCCACACCTACTTTTGGCCAAAGCCACCTCTGGCAGGCAGCACACATCCCCAAAGGTAAATATGGTCCTTAGGCCAAAAGAGGTTAGCCATCTCTGCCTTACAATAATGAAGAAATGCCTTCCATTAAGGGGAGTTTACTCTGGTGGCCAGTCATAATATATAATAATAATAATAATTTATTATTTGTACCCCGCCCATCTGGCTGGGTTTCCCCAGCCACTCTGGGCGGCTTCCACAGAAACCAAAAAACACTAAAATATCATACATTAAAAGCTTCCCTGAATAGGGCCGCCTTAAGATGTTTTCTGAATGTCAGGTAGTTGTCCATCACCTTGACATCCGATGGGAGGGCATTCCACAGGGCGGGCGCCACCACCGAAAAGGCCCTCTGCCTGGTTCCCTGTAGCTTCGCTTCTCGCAATGAGGGAACCGCCAGAAGGCCCTCGGCGCTGGACCTCAGTGTCCGGGCAGAACGATGGGGGTGGAGACGCTCCTTCAGGTATACTGGGCCGAAGCCGTTTAGGGCTTTAAAGGTCAACACCAACACTTTGAATTGTGCTCGGAAACGTACTGGGAGCCAATGTAGGTCTTTCAAGACCGGTGTTATGTGGCCTCGGCGGCCGCCCCCAGTCACCAGTCTAGCTGCCGCATTCTGGATTAGTTGTAGTTTCCGAGTCACCTTCAAAGGTAGCCCCACGTAGAGCGCATTGCAGTAGTCCAAGCGGGAGATAACTAGAGCATGCACCACTCTGGCCAGACAGTCAGCGGGCAGGTAGGGTCTCAGCCTGCGTACCAGGTGGAGTTGGTAGACAGCTGCCCTGGATACAGAATTGGCCTGTGCCTCCATGGACAGCTGTGAGTCTAAAATGACTCCCAGGCTACGCACCTGGTCCTTCAGGGGCACAGTTACCCCATTCAGGACCAGGGAGTCCTCCACACCAGCCCGCCCCCTGTCCCCCAAAAACAGTACTTCTGTCTTGTCAGGATTCAACTTCAATCCATTAGCCGCCATCCATCCTCCAACCGCCTCCAGGCACTCACACAGGACCTTCACCGCCTTCACTGGTTCTGATTTGAAAGAAAGGTAGAGCTGGGTATCATCTGCATATTGCTGGACACCCAGTCCAAACCCCCTGATGATCTCTCCCAGCGGCTTCATATAGATGTTAAAAAGCATGGGGGAGAGGACGGAACCCTGAGGCACCCCACAAGTGAGGGCCCAAGGGTCTGAACACTCATCCCCCACCACCACTTTCTGAACACGGCCCAGGAGAAAGGAGCGAAACCACTGTATAACAGTGCCCCCAGCTCCCAACCCCTCTAGACGGTCCAGAAGGATGTTATGGTCGATTGTATCAAAGGCCGCTGAGAGATCCAGCAGAACTAGGAAACAACTCTCACCTTTGTCCCTAGCTCGCCGGAGATCATCAACCAGTGCGACCAAGGCAGTTTCAGTCCCATGATGAGGCCTGAACCCTGATTGGAAGGGATCCAAATGGTCCGCATCCTCCAGGCGTGCCTGGAGTTGTTCAGCAACCACACGCTCAATCACCTTGCCCAAGAATGGAAGATTTGAGACTGGGCGATAGTTGGCCATACTGGCCGGGTCTAAAGATGGTTTTTTAAGAAGCGGTTTAATGACCGCCTCTTTCAGCGGATCTGGGAATGTTCCCTCACAGAGGGAAGCATTCACCACCCCGCAGAGCCCATCGCCCAGCCCTTCCCGGCTAGCTTTTATAAGCCAGGATGGGCAAGGATCAAGGAGACAGGTGGTTGGTTTCACTCGTCCAAGCAGCCTGTCCACATCCTCGGGGGTAACGGATTGAAATTGATTCCATGCAACTTGACCAGACAGGGCTCTAGCACTCTCCCGCCCCAGCCCTGCTCCCACGGTGGTGTCTAGCTCCTTCCGAATATGAGTGATTTTGTCTGCAAAAAACTTTGCAAAATCGTTGCAGGAGATCTTGGGGTCTTTACAAGGCCCCGATGGTAAAGGTGGTTCCGTTAAATTGCGGACCACCTGAAAGAGTCTCCTGCTACTATTTTCTGCAGATGCAATAGAGGCGGTGAAGAAAGTCTTCTTCGCCGTCGCTATCGCCACTTGGTAGGCTCGACGTTGAGCTCTAACCTGTGTCCGGTCAGATTCGGAGTGAGTTTTCTGCCACCGACGCTCTAGCCGTCTCAGCGATTGTTTCATCGCCCTCAGCTCCGAAGAAAACCACGGGGCTGTCCGGGCTCCATGCAATCGGAGAGGGCGCTTCGGAGCCAGACAGTCGATAGCCCTGGTTAACTCCGCATTCCAGCGGGCCACCAGGGAATCAGCTGAAAGGCCATCAACATGGGATAAAGCATCCCCTACCACTCTCTGGAAACCATTTGGATCCATTAAGTGGCGGGGGCGGACCATCCGAATTGGTCCCACCTCCCTGCAGAGGGGAAGGGTCGCGGAGAAGTCCAGTTGCACCAGGAAGTGATCTGACCATGGCACTTCTTTGGTTTCATTTTTACTTAGTGTCAGATCACCCACGTCGCTAGGGGTGAATACCAGGTCTAAGGCATGTCCATGACTATGAGTTGGGCCCAACTTATTCAGGGACAGCCCCATGGAGGCCATGCTTTCCACGAAGTCCCGAGCGGCCCCTTGTAAGGTCGTGTCGGCGTGGATGTTAAAATCCCCTAGGACAACCAAACTAGGTGTCTCCAGGAGAACATCCGCCACGACCTGAAGCAGCTCGGACAGGGAATCCTTGGTGCAGCGGGGAGGTCGGTACACCAAAAGGAATCCTGTACTGCCCCTATTGCCCAACTTCCAGAACATGCACTCAGAAAACTGGGTCTTCCCAGTAGGACGCCTGGTGCAGACTAATGACTTCCTAAAAATCACTGCAACCCCCCCTCCCCGCCCACATGACCTGGGTTGCTGTGCGTAAGAGAAACCTGGTGGGCAAGCGGCAGCAAGGACGGGCCCATCTGTCTCATTCAACCAGGTCTCTGTCACACAAGCCAGGTCAAATCCTCCATCCACAATCAGGTCGTGGATGGCAGTGGTTTTATTCACCATTGACCTGGCATTACACAGCAACACCTTCAGGTTATGTGGGTTTCCCCTGTTGATTCCAGTATCCATCTGGTCAAGGCCAGACCCGGAGGCAGGGATAGTCTTCAAACAACGACTAAACCTGCCTCCTCGGTAATGACATGGTCTGGTCTTAGCGTAACTCCGCCTCCTGCCCATGATCACCGAGATCGGATGTCTCAGTGCTTCCCCCCCTGTGGAACTTGTCCCAGCCATCGTGTTGGCTGGGGCCTCACTCCCAGGCAGCCCTGATCCCACCCCTTAAAAACAAAACACAAACTATACAGAACCAATAAAACAACAGAAAACAAAAACAGAACAATTACACTAAAATTAACCCCCAACCAAATATCCATTACACCCACCCACCCGCAGCAAGAGAAAAAAGGAAAAAAAGAAATACAAATTTAAATTGCCACCGACTGCTTGAGGACATTTTAAAACACATTGGAACAGGGAAGCAATTGCAGAACACTTCCCAGCTTCCCCAAAAGTTTGTTCCAAATAAGGGCCTGGGCCACGCCCCCTGGGCCAGTTGGAAAAGGCCCTGGAAGGGAGCAGGCCCTGCAGTCCTCACCCAGCCGATGGTCCGAGGCTTCCCTGCAGCAGGAGTCCCTTTATAGCCGGGAGAAAGGGCCTGGGCCACGCCCCCTGGGCCAGTTGGAGAAGGCCCTGGAAGGGAGCAGGCCCTGCAGTCCTCACCCAGCCGATGGTCCGAGGCTTCCCTGCAGCAGGAGTCCCTTTATAGCCGGGAGAAAGGGCCTGGGCCACGCCCCCTGGGCCAGTTGGAAAAGGCCCTGGAAGGGAGCAGGCCCTGCAGTCCTCACCCAGCCGATGGTCCGAGGCTTCCCTGCAGCAGGAGTCCCTTTATAGCCGGGAGAAAGGGCCTGGGCCACGCCCCCTGGGCCAGTTGGAGAAGGCCCTGGAAGGGAGCAGGCCCTGCAGTCCTCACCCAGCCGATGGTCCGAGGCTTCCCTGCAGCAGGAGTCCCTTTATAGCCGGGAGAAAGGGCCTGGGCCACGCCCCCTGGGCCAGTTGGAAAAGGCCCTGGAAGGGAGCAGGCCCTGCAGTCCTCACCCAGCCGATGGTCCGAGGCTTCCCTGCAGCAGGAGTCCCTTTATAGCCGGGAGAAAGGGCCTGGGCCACGCCCCCTGGGCCAGTTGGAAAAGGCCCTGGAAGGGAGCAGGCCCTGCAGTCCTCACCCAGCCGATGGTCCCTCTCAGTCACTCTCTTCCCTAAGCTTGGGAGTCCAGTCTTGTGGCCACATGTCTATGCACATGTGTGGTTGGTGGGCATATTGCTTGTAATTTAATAACAGGGATTCCCTCCCCTTTTATATATACCTACCCATCCTCTAAAGGGACACAGGTGGTGCTGTGGTTTAAACTATTGAGCCTAGGGCTTGCCGATCGGAAGGCCCGGCGGTTCAAATCCCTGCAATGGGGTGAGCTCCCGTTGTTGGCAGTGAGATATTTTACTTTCTTGGGTTCCATGATCACTGCAGATGGCGACAGCAGTCACAAAATTAAAAGATGCCTGCTTCTTGGGAGAAAAGCAATGACAAACCCAGACAGAGTCTTAAAAAGCAGAGACATCACCTTGCCAACAAAGAAGGCTGATCGCCAAAGAATTGATGCTTTTGAATTATGGTGGTGGAGGAGTCCCATGGACTGCAAGATCAAACCTATCCATTCTAAAGGAAATCAGCCCTGAGTGCTCACTGGAAGGACAGATCCTGAAGCTGAGGCTCCAATACTTTGGCCACCTCATGAGAAGAGAAGACTCCCTGGGAAAGACCCTGGGAAAGATTGAGGGCACAAGGAGAAGGGGACGACAGAGGACAACGAGAGGGTTGGACAGTGTTCTCAAAGCTACCAACATGAGTTTGACAAACTGTGGGAGGCAGTGGAAGACAGGAGTGCCTGGCATGCTCTGGTCCATGGGGTCACGAAGAGTCGGACATGACTAAACGGCTAAATAACAACATAGCAGGGATGGGGAACTTGTGGCCTTGCAGATGTTGTGGCCTCCAACTCCCGTTAGAGCCAGCCAGCATGAGAAATGCTCAGAGCTGTTGGGAATTGTATTCCAGCAACATCGCAGGTTAGTCACTGCTACTCTGTAAGGCTCAGTTAGCAAGCTGTAATACCAAGAGTATATAGACATAGACATGAATAACAGGAATCTGAAAGTCTCTGGAAGAATGTCTTCATTCAGTTTCCAAATTCTTGTTTTGTAGTGTGTCATATACAATGTGTTATAGCAGGTTGAGAAGGTCTGGATGTGACCCTTGCATGAAATATGAGCAAGATATTTCCCGTAGTTATGGGAGCTACAAGAGGGAGAAGACCACCTGAGGTTCTTTTAAGCAGAACGTTTGTTTCAACAGTAGACACAATCTGTCATAGAGAACAAAACAGTGACAGATCCCAGTTTTTTAAAAAGGAAGAATTTGGATGGATTTCAAGAGAACCAAGAGAAAATCTTGAAAGGGGGGAAAAGCAAACAGAAATGAAACTTGTGGACTGGCTTGGTGCATGTGCTATAAAAGCACGTGCATTTTTAAATGGCCTCTTTTAGCAACACCCTTTTGTTCCTCTTGCTTGTATTTCCTAATCCCCAAATGCAATCCAAATGTGTAAGTGCATTCAGTCACAATGTCGTTTTTTGTTTCCTATAGTTTGCCCGTTCCTAACCCCTCAGAGTAACTTACTGCTGTAGTAACTGTACTATAGCCGTAGTAAAAATAATTTACTGTTGCTGTTTTTGTTGTTGCTATTCCTGCTGTGGTGGTTGTTGTTGTTCATGATAATGATGATGATGAGGTATCACCAAAGGGTGCAATCCCAGAACCTGTTAGGTCAGGGGTCAGCAAACTTTTTCAGCAGGGGGCCGGTCCACTGTTCCTCAGACCTTGTGGGGGGCTGGACTATATTTGGGGGGGGTGAACGAATTCCTATGCCCCACAAATAACCCAGAGATTCATTTTCAATAAAAGGACACGTTCTACTCATGTAAAAACATGCTGATTCCTGGACTGTTTGTGGGCCGGATTTAGAAGGTGATTGGGCCATATCCGGCCCTTGGGCCTTAGTTTGCCTGTCCATGTGTTAGGTCAATGTTAACATTAGTGGAATTGATATCCTTTACCTGTTGTTCTTGGGTTTGTTTGTTTTTTCATTTTGTTGATGACACATGGAGGTGTAAATGGAGACAAGAACCTAATGGCGTATCAGCCCCCCGCCCCGCCACTCTGGGATCTCCTGCTCAAATTGTCTTTGTAAGCTGGCCTTGTGCTATGTAACAGCAGAGAGGAAATGCCCATAAACTAGGTTTCCAACATTCTCCAATCCCTAACTTCCATAAGCAGCCTCAACTCACATTGTCATTCTTTTCCATATCTGCAACGGAGAGATAGACTTCAGAGCAAGATCTTAACTCAGTGGTCAGGCTTCTGCCTTGCTCTTAGAAGGTCCCAGGTTCAGTATTCTGCATCTCCAAGTAGGACTGAGAGAGATTCCTGCCCCAAACCCTGGAGAGCCCTTGTCAATCAGTTTAGACAGTACTGAGCTAGATGGGTGGACCAGTGTTCTGACTCAATGTAAAGTGACTTCCTATTTTCCTAAACTCAGTTGCATGTTGTGTTACAGAAGTTAAGCATTGGCTGTAGTCTTCCTGTTCAGAGGGAAAAGGCAACATGGGCACAACAGGGTTTCAGGGCTTTGTGTTTAGCCTCGCCCCTGAGATCACATTAATTACCTCTGCCCCACCTACAGTTAGTGGGAAGAGCCTTTGGTATTCATGGAGGCTCCCTGCTAAAGAAGTCCCCCTCCCCTCATAACAAGAGCTGGGAGAATCTTTTGACCTTGGGATGTGCATGAAATGCTTAGCTCTACAGCAGCGGATCTCAACCTGTGGGTCCCCAGATGTTGGACTACAACTCCCATCATCCCTGAGCTCTGGTCTTGCTAGCTAGGAGTGATGGGAGTTGTAGTTCAACAACATCTGGGGACCCACAGGTTGAGAAAAGCTGCTCTATGGTATATCTCTTGCCTCTTCCGTCTGGAATGATACGAACATTGGGCTTCGCTCAGGAAGGAGAAGTAGGCAGAAACAATAAATGGAGTGAATAAAATCTGGGCAATGCTGTTCCTCCCATTAGCTCCTTCACCCTTGCTTGCTTTCTGCGGGAGAAATTTGGTGGAATTGGCATCATAAAACCCACATAAAAATGGGTGGGTAGCAAAGCTTTCTCCCCTTTTGATCATAGAATAATGAACGAAGCGGGAACAGTGACACAGAAAGATGCAGATTCTATAGACTGCCAAATTGCTGTGAACTTTGTGTTTCTTTCTTTCTTTCTTTCAGGGGTTAGCTGCATTATTAGCTACTTTATTATGTAGCACCTTAATTAAATCATGGGCTGGAATGATCAGATCAAGTGTTTTTGGTTCTATTGTGTCTTCAGCAGCTTTTACCTATATTCATTAAGCAAATGCCTCGTTTTATAAACAGGGAGGAAAATTATTTTTGCTCACTTGTCAGTTGAAGTATTCTAGTTAGCGGTTCCCCTGGTATGCGGTTCCCCTGTGCCTTAGAATAATTGGGGACTGGGGTGCAGGTGGTGGGGAGGGGAGGGGGCTGAATAAATCAGCTAGTTAGTGAAGGTTTCTCACTGTGAAATAGCTTCACTCTGAAGTTCATAGTCCTTTTAGCAAGACAAGAGGCTGAATCAGGGTGGCCATCTTTGGAGGCATCTCCTGCTAACAGCCCCAGAATGCCATGCTGCAGTATTCCACACTAACCTAGCACTATGCTGCAGTATTCCACACTAACCTAGCACTGGGCATGCTCCCATGGCAGGATGCATTACTCCATGTCACCAGGATCATACCACCCAGGTTTGAACAGAGTGGCCTGTGCAAGAACTGCCTGCAGATTCCTTCAAGGGCTGCCTTTTGCCATGAAGCCTTTGATACACAAATCTTCTTTCCCCCATGTTTGTCCCTGCCCCACTTTCCCTCCCCTTGTCTGTTGTCTCTCCCCTGTGTCTGTTTCTAGATAGCAAGCCACTTGGGGCAGAAACCTGTCCTCTCATTCTTTGTGAGGTGTGTGGGAGGGATCAAGGTGGTCCGATATTAAATTAGAAATTGAATTCAAATGGGACCCTGACTTTTCTGCAAACATCTGGTTCATGAATACGAGAGGATTGTAAACAAACTTGAACCTCACTATTCAGGATACAGCTTGTCTATTCTCAACCATAAACCTGCATCTCTCTGCCACTCCACAGATTAGCTTTCAGCTCAGCTTGGCTCCTCCTTCCACAGCAAAACTTTAGGCTGACTACAAAAGCAGGCTTTTGCAGTGGATGGGTGGGGCTCCTGATCATAGCCAGGGTGGGGCAGAGGAGCATTGTGATTGGCCCAGCCTCTTCCATGGTTCTTGTCACCATGTACATGGGTGGTGCTGTAGAAATGAATCAAATGTACAGAGCAGGGGGCGAAATCCCTTCAGTGCTGGTAGTCTGTCCTAAGGCAAAATGTCTGACCGTGATGCAAGATGCATCCGTGAGACCTTCTTCAGATTTAGTGCAATAATAGTTACACTTCTGAAAGTTAAATTAATTAAAAAGAATGATGCAGTTGTAGGAGAGGTGTTATTTTTGTTGCACAGGTGTTGATGAAATTTTCATTGTGAATAATTGATGTGGCTATTTAATATGAAAGAATATATTTGGGGAAAATAGCAGTTGCCATTTATAGGTGTCTGTGTGGGCTTGTTGCAGACCTATCGTTAAAAGTCTTTGACATTCCAGATTAGCTTAACTGTGGACATAGAAGCAGGTGGAGACATAGCTGACAGTTACCTATGGAATAAGGGATCAAAAGCAAGCATGTGGGAGAAATTGGTTTGGTCCCCATTTTTCAGCAAACAGGTCTAATTTGCAGTGTTTTGACTAAAACATTTTCAAAAATGCAGGCATCAAGTAGGACTGCAAACCTCTGCAAATTTGCAATGCAGTTTCAGTTCAAAACGGTGTGTACAAAAGGTGTAGGGTTTTTTTGGGGGGGGGGTCCAACTATGTATTTAGAATAAAATGGATGCAATAATGCTTGTTTTAGGGGAAATTCATACAGTATAAATGTGATTTATGTGGGTGTGTTTAATCAGCAGAATTGGGATAGAATGGACACCTTGATTGAAAATATGTGAAACTGACACAGAATGGAAATACAGTGGTACCTCAGGTTAACAACTTAATTCATTCTGGAGGTCCGTTCTTACCCTGAAACTGTTCTTAACCTGAGGTACCACTTTAGCTAATGGGTCTGCCGCCGCACCGCCAGCGCACGATTTCTGTTCTCATCCTGAAGCAAAGTTCTTAACCTAAGGTACTACTTCCAGGTTAGCGGAGTCTGTAACCTGAAGCGTCTGTAACCCAAGGTACCACTGCAGTCGAACTCTATTGGCATGCAGAGATAATGTGCACCCATGATTTAAGAGTGGGTCACAAAATCATGAACATCTACCCTCTCTCATTCACAAATTCCCTCAAGCTTCCTGTATCATAGATCAACATGGCAGGTAACACTGCCTGGTTGAAAGACTTCAGTTCAGGACTCTACTGGGCATTTCCATGCCCTTCTCACAACCCATAAACTGCGATTGTGCATTACATCTGCCCTAGCCCATGAGGTAGCACCATTACAGTGTTTCACCATGACCTCTGAATGCAATATAGGCGATAGGAATAGGCAGCTTAATTGAAAAGACTTTGGCAAGGATCACTGGGAAGTGTACAGAATGCGTGAAAGGCACTCTGCGTATGCGGCAGGATGGTGAGTGAAACCTTGAACTCCCACTGTCAGCAAATACACCCCATTATCTGGCATTCTCTGGGACTCTGAGGTTAAAATTTGGCAAGAACGTTTGCGGACCTGTCCTGATGTTATGTTCATGAATCACGGTTTCCCAAGCTTAAAAATAACTCTCTTTATTGCAGGAAAAGCGCAGCATTTTATCAATAGCCTATTAGTGCCACCTAGTGTTCTCCATTTCCTTTACACTGTTGCTGCTGCTTAAGAAAAAAAAATTGATTCAGCCATTATAAATCGGCAGATTTCTTATTTCACACAAAAGGCATGCACTAATTTGCTGTCCAGCTGGAGCACGGATAGGTTTGCCCTCAGGTTTCCTTATTTCATCATGATCACTGTCTCTGGTTCCTTCCTCACTTGCAGAAATCATTTGCTATTGCTGTGCAGGCTTTCAGCACTTGTAAGCAGCATAGCTCTGCATAAAGTCCTGTATTATCGTTTATCAATGCTTTCATTTGTTAACATATTTATTTGTGCACAGGGGATCCAGACACATCGCCTCGCTAGTGCCATGCTGTTTCAAGAACGCTGAACTGTTTACTCTCTACTAACCTTAAGCATAGCTGGTCATCCAAAGCAGGGATGACTCACCCACCCTACCCCACCCAGTCTGGGGACATGATCCAGCCTCCCCACAAGCAAATTTTTGCTCACCTCCTAAGACCTCACCGATTTTGCCAGTGGCAGCAAAAAGAAAAGCTCAAGTAAACATTACCTGATGGGAATGCAAATTGCACCCTCCCCAGTCATCAGAGCAATCTTTTGACGAGCAGAAGAGGGTTGATAACTCCTTTCCTTGGCTGAGCTGCACAGATAAGTGGAGAAGAGAGGGCAGCTGTGTGTCTCATGCATGTGTGCGGTATCTGCAGACGAGAGAGTATGGGCTGCCTGTCCAAACCCATTTTTAGTTGCACTCACCAATGCCATAGAGTCCATGGGAGATTAGCTAAGGGTGAATATAGACCCTGGGCCAAAAAAAAAGACTAGTCCCTTCTGCTCCGGACAGACACTCTTAAAAGTGAGCTGCCGGGGATGAGCAAGAGGAGTTAAAAATAATAATGAGTCTCTTGGTTCTTATCAGGAACCACAACACCGAAGACACGTATGCAGTTCCGGTTCAATTATTTGGCATATGCACTGAAAACATGTAGAAAGGGTTTGCTCTTGCAGGCTTTCAGTAATGGGTGTGTATAAACTACCTGTCAGGGAACTGACATCGGAGCGAGAGGCGAAGGGGAGGCTCCCAGATGATGCTGGCGAAGGACCCAGCAGCAGGGGGAGAAACTGCTCAGTAGAGGGGGAAGCCAATCAGCGCAACACCAGGGATAAAGGGAGGCAGTCGGGGGGGAAGTGGAGAGAGGGCTCCAGGACTCTTCACTGGACATCAGTGAGGAGAGCCCAGGTCCTCCGCTACCCACGCCTTCCCTGCGCAGAAGACTCCCGCGCAGTGAGAGGAGGAGGAGACTGGGTGTCAAACAACTTTTATGTTGGAAGAGGTTCAAGAAACGCCCACTGACGGATTCTGCCGGTGACTGAGGCAGCCACGATGAGAAGGGGCTGTGCAGTCAGAAAGGTTTAACAAGGCAAATTAACCGAGAAAGGCACCAGTTTACGCACGAGTAACTCATACCTATTACACTACCCAAAGCAACAAACCATACAGGCTCTCTTCTCTGTCTTGTAGTTTCTTCTGGTGAGCTAATTTTAGAAGCCTTGGCCCTGACAGGTGCAGTTCGTACGTTACAAGCCTCACTGAATCCCCAACGTCAGTGATGCTTTCCTGTCCCTTGTTGTGGGACCAAGATGTGGACTCACTGTCATGGTTTGAAAAGTCCCTAGAGAAGGAGGGAGGTAGAAAAGAAAACAAGAGAGGTTGCAGCAATAACTGCTTATAGTGGTAGTGAAGTGTTTTCCACTCAAGATTAGACCGGGCTTCTAAATTAATGCTTAAGAGACTTTTATTTCTCCCGACGCTTTAGAGGCATGGCATATTTATTTGTTCCCCTTTTTGCTTAGTTTGCAGTACTCCGCCTGTCAACATGAAAGTGCAGCCGGTGAACAGAACCGCCTTGCTGGTGACGTGGAATCAACCGGAGATGATCTACCACCCTCCCATTATGAACTATATGATTTCCTACAGCTGGGCTAAAAACGAAGATGAGAAGGAAAAAACCTTCACCAAGGACAGCGACAAGGACCTGGTAAAAACCACAGCATCGGAAGTTGCCATTAGTGTTAAGATAGCCTTACCGTGTGTTTCCTCAGTAGACGGCTGGGGGATGAATCTCTTGGGTCTTAAGCTGAATGGATGCTTTCTGCCTAACTCCTTTTAACACACATACGGTGTTTGTTGGTATCTGTGTGCTGTTCCACAACTTCAAAACATCTGAATCTGATTCTTGGTTTGTATAGGTATAGGAGGAATGGTCAAACACCTTCGTCTTCTTGTATTGCACATATCTCTATGGGGAACGACCGTAGGGTCAGGAATAGAGCATCCGCTTTGCATTCAGAAGGTCCCAAGTTCAACCCTACCATCTCCAGGACCAGAAGAGAACCCTGCCAGAAACCCTGGAGAGCCCTGACTGTCAGTGTAGACAATACTAAATGGATCAGTGATCTTATGCATTATGAAGCAGCTTCCTAACCCTTCAGCTTGGAAACAAGTTAAGCTTGATGATGGAAGGAACTTGCTTCCCTGCATGTTGCTTCATACTAAGGGATCTGTGACCCTCTGGAAGTTGCTGGACTCCAACTCCAACCATCCCTGACCATTGGCTGTGTTGGCTGAGGGTGATGGGAGCTGGAGTCCAACAACATCTGAATGCCCATAGGTTCTCCATCCCGCTTTATGGGAGAAGTTGCAAATCCCTCTTATTGTCCTTATTGTGAATAGGAGATGAGCTATATTCTGAGGTTGTTCCTGTTAGCACATCCATTGCTCGTTCGCAGGATTTGGCCTTTGGAGCCGGCTATACATGTAGTATATGTACCTTTGTAATGGGGGGGCTTAAATTTGAGAAGAGACATAAGCCCAAATCGGGGCAGTCTATATGGATTGGAATATTGGCCTAGCACTTAAGGTGGGATCTACTTGGCATTCAACTTGCTGCCCAAGCAGAGGCAAGCGATAACTGTACAAGCCTTTAAAATTCCATGTGTCTAGAATGAAAGTGACATATTCCATTTTGAAAGGGCTCAGTTTATTGTTAATCAAAGCAAGCTTCTGGAATAATGAAATAAGTAATTGTATATGCACATAAAAATGCAGCCGCAATGAGTGAAATTTCTAATGACAGTTATCTTTTCTCCTCCTTTGCAACTACACACTCCTTGGGTACCATTCAATCAGTTTATAGAATAATACATGTCTTATTCTCCCTTAGATTGAGGTTCTTTTACTTAATTTCCATTTATATTTTCAATTTCCCCCCACTAGAAGTTGTTATCTGGGTCACGTTAGGGAGTGATGTGCTTCATGAAATCTGAAAGCAATCTTCTGAAAGGTGCCCAAGGTTAGGGCTGTATTATAATCTCAAACTTGTCATCATTTCGCACTCTTAAGGGAGATTATTCCCCCACCCTCCTACCCCCATTTCTAATTAGTAAAAAGAACAGAGTGCATTAATCAGGAAAAAATATCTAGTTACAAACATAGGGTGTAGTCCCTCAGGAATGGCTGTTGCACAATTTCCATTCATTTTCATTGCTTTAGAATTGATTGCTTAGCTATTACAGATGCTATAATAATTGGCACTTTAGAATCATGATTTCCAGCCAGCATCAATCTGTGGCCAAGAGGATGGTTGCCTAACTGGACAGGGGAGGGGGTGGTTTTGTTTTTTACCCCCTGCGCTTCTCAGCTGCTACTCCATGTGTATTTTCCTCCCTGTGCCTTCTCAGTCTTGTTCTTCTAGAACTATTTGGTGGGCTGGAGATGGGGGCGGAGAGAATGATTTACATGGGGGAAAAGGCACACAAACACACACACACTCTCCACCAGCTTACCCTATGAAAATGTCTGCCCAAACAATCCACATCACAATTGCATGGGAGATGGATAAGTGGTTTGTTTTTGAAACTTTTTGGGCGGCAAGAAGTAATGGAGCCTTGAAAAGGAAAGGATTTATTTTATGCCTGCCCATCCACAGGAGCAAATAGGTTTTTCCCCTATCCTTGGGTCTTTGGGGCACATTAGAAAATGGTATAATATTCAACCATGAATAAAGTAGCAGTGATAAAAGAAGAAGAGAAGAAGAGTTTGGATTTGATATCCCGCCTTTCACTCCCCTTCAGGAGTCTCAAAGCGGCTAACATTCTCCTTTCCCTTCCTCCCCCACAACAAACACTCTGTGAGGTGAGTGGGGCTGAGAGACTTCACAGAAGTGTGACTGGCCCAAGGTCACCCAGCAGCTGCATGTGGAGGAGCGGAGACACGAACCCGGTTTCCCAGATTACATGACTATCGCTCTTAACCACTACACCACACTGGCTCTCCTAACCAGGGTACCTAACCAGGAGTCTTCCTGGGGACGCAGATGGCGCTGTGGGTTAAACCACAGAACCTAGGACTTGCCGATCAGAAGGTTGGCAGTTTGAATCCCCGCAACGGGGTGAGCTCCCCTTGCTCTGTCCCTGCTCCTGCCAACCTAGCAGTTTGAAAGCATGTCAAAGTGCAAGTAGATAAATAGGTACCGCTCTGGCGGGAAGGTAAACGGTGTTTCCGTGCGCTGCTCTGGTTCGTCAGAAGCGGCTTAGTCATGCTGGCCACATGACCCGGAAGCTGTACGCCGGCTCCCTCAGCCAATAAAGCGAGATGAGCGCCGCAACCCCAGAGTCGGTCATGACTGGACCTAATGGTCAGGGGTCCCTTTACTTTTAACCAGGAGTCTTCCTGTAGATGAGGAAAACGAGGAACTTGGCAGGCAGGCAATTTAATGGGGAAGGGGGGGGGGCTTCAGCTCTTGTGTTCTGAGGGTCTTCTGACCTTCCAAAGCGACCTGACATGACATGTGAACCAAGGATCCAGTGAAAAAGTCCTCAATTTTTTTAAACTAGCTTAAAGACTAGTTTTAGGGAATATTCTAGTTTTCACATGGTCCGTCTCCAGGTAAACCTCTGATGAGTGCATGACCTAAAGAAAGCCTTCTGATTTCTTGACAAAAAGAAATTCTGCAAGAGCAACTAGATTAATCTTTCCATTGTGCCTAGCGAAAGCAAACTTTTGATTACGCAGACATGGATTTCATGTGGTTAACAGACACCCAGCACACGTCAGCTTTTTCTGATGAGGCCTGTCCTGGCTTTTGAGTCACGTTGAGGCTAGCCAAGTCAGAAGGTCACAGAGACCTTTAGTAGCTGATACATTATGACAATATGGCAAAGGGACAGAAATCTTGAGCCTCCCTCCATACTTTGAAAATTCTGTTTACCAGCTTGCTTTTATCGTTTTATTTTTGGAAAATTTGTAATTCATTTGCTGTATTTGACTAAAAGCCATTACAAATCCAGTTACAAAACTCTGGTATCTCTTCAGATCGTATAAATATTTGTAAATGCGTTTTGGTCCCCTTAGGGCAGGGATGGGCTAGGGAACCTGTGGTCTTCAACATGTTTGTTAGACTCTAGCTCCCATTATCTGTGACAAGTAGTTGTGGTGGCCTGGGGCTGATGGGAAGTGGAATCCAACAACATTCAGCTCTCCAAGCCACTTTTTCTGACCCTCAGGAATCTCTGCAAGGCCAGACCTCGTCCCTACCCACATCCCCTATTGGAGCTGCTTTGAATGTTTGTGCCTGGCTGGAATATGTCCTTGAATTTGACAGTGTGGGAAGGTTGTCCAGAAGGAAATAATGACCCCTGGGCTTAACAGGGTTCCCAACCCTGGAACAGAATGATTGAACTTGGTGCATTGTGCATTCCTTCCAGCGACCTAGAAATTTGTATTCTGGGCTTGAGTCACACTCCCCTGTGGCATCTCTGCTTCACAACGGCAACTGCTAAATGGTAGCTGATCTTTGCCACTGCCTCTTCCTGTGCAGACAGATGCTCCTCTAACACTCTGAAGTCAGGCATGACTGGGTTATATGATTCCACAGATCCCCTCTTCGCTAGTTTCATCTGGTGCCCACTGCTTATTGTAAACAAAGGCTGATGTTTGCTTCTGCCCCCAAAATTGCATAAATCCTGCAGAATTTGTATGTTCCTCTGTGCCTTTTGGCATTTCTCCTCAACGCAGATCCTGCTCCAGGGGGTGGGTTTCTCTCTGATAAGCTTGCCCCTCGTGTAAACTCTCTTCTAAGTTTTCTTTTTGTTTTACAGACTGATCGTTCAGAATCCAGTTGGGAGGGATAAAACTGAATAATATCTATTTTTTTTAAACAGAAAGCCATCATTAGCCATGTCTCACCTGACATCCTTTATCTGTTCAGAGTTCAAGCAGTGTGCCGAAATGACATGCGCAGTGATTTTAGCCAGACAATGCTCTTTAAAGGTAAAAACCATGCAATTATCCTGTTCTCTTGTAATGTTCCCTTGGCCAGGGAAAAGTGTGCAGAGTTTAAAGTCGGGGGGAGGGGCGGTCAAGCTGGCATGGTATTTAGGAACAGTGCTTTTATAAAATCGCATAAAGTGGAAACGCAATTGAAAGAGAAAACTTTGCTGACATGATTCACAGTATGACAAACCACTGAGTTCATTTCCATCGTCCCAAATTGGGAGAGAGAACTGACCCTTGGCCAGCGCTATTGTTGCAGATCCAGCATGCTTCAGATGCTATATGAATCCCGAGAAAAATAATGGAGAGGGCTAAAAAGTACTTTTAAAAGTTCTTTAAATGTTCTAAAAAAACCTCCGGAAGAGCACATATACCAACCCCAACTATACCAGCTATGTATTGTTCTGGGTTTGACATTGCAAATGGGGCTGTGAAGTTGAAAAACGTGGAAGTGTTTTTCTTGCAGAGCAAAAGAGGGGAAAAAAGACCACTGGCATTCACAACAGTGGTCTTGTTCTTATGACCCCATGCTCAGGTTTAGTGACGTGTTCTCACATCTCCTGTGTTTGAAATGTGTTACAATCCCCTTTAAAAGAAAAAAGAAAAAGCTGGTAGCTATCAGAGAGTATATGCCTCTTTGTATTCAAGCAGATCAAGTCATGGGGAGAGCTTAAATATTTTAAAATCATATACACCTCTCAGGAAGGAGAGTTTGATGCTCAAAAATGTCTGCCTGTCTGAAGCTGCAGACACAGAAACACAGCTGGGTATTCAGCCACTCCTATGATATAATCCTGACAATGTTTCTACTGACACAGATGCGGATCCAAACTGAGGCAATTGTGTCAGCAGTAATAATTGAACTTTTAATTCCAGAAACAGAAGCTTGCCGCCCTCACACAAGGCCGGACTGGGCCCTCAACTGCCATTTTATATTTACACAAGGCATACTATCATTTGTGGTGGCATCTCCACACATGCCCAGTTATAAGTGTTGACCCCTGACTGCCTAAAGACTGAGGTAGCAGAACTGGGGGTGGGGAGGGGATAAGAGATGGTTTGACAGGAAAAGCAGGAAAAGTATAACGATAGGAAATTCATTTCATAATCTTGTAGTATGCATTGCTGGCTTCTGGGAATGCAGAGCAAGGGTAAGGGACAGTATTTAGAAGTCTCAATTCTCATTCCAAGGAATAAGCTTGTTTATAGTTCCCCTCTGCCTCAATACAAGCTACTGAAAAAAACAATTGTTTGGAAAACAGCCATTTCTTTATCATTGAATCCAGACTATTGGAGCCTTTTTAAATTTATTTTTACTGTAACTCACCCTGGGATTGTTAGGCTAGAAACTGAAATGATAAAAACATAAAATTATAGTGTTTAATGTTGTTTGAAGCTTAATCCACTTAAAGATTATTATTACTTTTTCCTTCCCCAGCTAATACTACTCGAATTTTTGAAGGGACCAGGATAGTGAAAACAGGAGTGGTAAGTGACATGAGTCATTGTTTTTTTTAAAAAAATACTTCAATGTTCTCTCCAGCAGGTGGCAGCGTTATATAGTAAATGTCCTGATTTAAGTCCTGATTTAAACGTCCTTATTAAAATTCAAAGAATCAAATGATTTTGATGCAGAGTTGTTGTTTTTTTGTCTTTCATCATTGGTTATAACTCAATATTACTTATGATCCTAGGACTATGCTGATATATTTGATAGTGTTAAATTAAGGCAAGTTAGTGAAACTGGATTTTGAAAATAAATAAATCGGGAAGGTGTTTTTACACTGAATAATACACCAAAGAGCATTGTAATTAATTGAGGGGAACCTGCTGATGTGAATCAAAAGAGTGAGAACATAGTATCACCATTTTATTTTTGGTTTTGTTTAGTCCTGTTTGGAATGGGCTTTTGATAGCAGCCGCACAATCAGCAGTAAAAAGTAAAAAATTCTAAACATCAATGATATGTGCTAGAATGATGTTCAAAATTCCTTCTTCTATTGCAAACATAATATTGATGAAAATTGGGTGAAGCTTTGTAATATGATTAAACTATCAGGGAAGTAAAACTTGTAGGTCGAATCAAACTAATTGATATTTAAATTAATTTAAAAAATAAATAAATCCACAAACCCTTCTCATACCTTTTTCCTTTTCTGCTTGATCTGTTAGAATGTATTTCATTATTTAAAACTGGGGAGTGGGTTGGCAGAAAGGTCATATCCTTTTTTTTCTTTAAAAAAGTAGGTAAGGATATGCCACCAAGCTAAACATAATAACATTTTACTGTATGCTAAACATAATGAAAATTACATCCAAACAAAAGTATAATGGCGCAGTAAAATATAGCAAATGCACTACACGGCTCTATGTTTTACTTATTATTTCATATTGGTTAGAGCTGAGTAAAAATGTCTTGACAAAATGGGATTCAAGTGGAAATTCCCCAGAGAGGCAGAAAAACAATATAGCATGATTTTAAAGTTTTTAAACGTGTCTATGCAAGCCACCTAGAATTATTTTTCAAAATCCCATTTATTTCAGATTCACACAGTGAATCTCTGTGTTGTTTAAGCCTCTGTTGCTTTAATTCACCTACTGAAAGCAATTGGATTTAGAATACTTTAACTCTTGAGTAGATCATACCTGGGAGGGAATAAACCCAAATGCCACTGTGAAATTCATTGCTATTCCTTCCTTGATCTTAAAGGAAGAAACTATAACTCTGGCTCTGATTTGAGCTGGTCCTCAGTCGTAACATAGTTGTCTTCAGCCTTCTGTTGTCTTTGTCTTGTGAATCTCTGTGTTGTTTTGCCAGCTAGCTTTAACCACAATTGTTTAAATATACTTGTCTTATTTAAACAGAATAATGGGCAGAATGGAGTGTTTGGAAAGAAAAGGAAATCAAAAGGAAAAAAGAGCCGAGGTAGCATGTCAGGTACCTCTACTGATGCTCTCTCTGCTGTGTTTTCTTCTCTTGTTCCCCCTGGTGATTTCTTCAAGCCTACAGCTTCTCCTGCACCATCAGCCGACATGGCTCCCATCAGTTCTGGATCTTCTACTTGGACTTCCTCAGGCCTCCCCTTTTCCTTTGTATCCATGGCAACTGGAATGGGGCCCTCCTCCAGTGGGAGCCAGGCAACGGTGGCCTCTGTGGTCACCAGCACTTTGCTTGCAGGCCTTGGGTTTAGCAGTAGTGGTATTTCCTCTTTTCCTAGCACCGTTTGGCCAACTCGCCTCCCGACCTCTGCCTCGACCAATAAACAGTCGGCGAGGCCCGTCCTCGCTACCACCGAGGCTTTATCTTCCTCTGCAGCCCCGGAAAGCGATTCCGCCCTCACAAAAGACAATGAAGGCGCAGAGGATGGGGAAAAGGATGAGAAAAGTGAGAGCGAGGATGGGGAGAGAGAGCATGAAGAAGAGAGAGAAAAGGATTCGGAAAAAAGAGAGAAAAACGCTACGACTGAGGCTGCTGAGGTACAGGATAACACTGAAGCTACAGACACCACTCTTGCTCCCAACAGGACTACGGAGGGAGGGAATAAAACCATACCTGATCAAGGGCAAAGCCAAAACATTTTCCCAACAGGTAGGAGTCCCGGACAAGAAGGAGATACGGAAACAGACTCTCAATACGAAACAGTCCCTTCCACCCAAGTGCCACCAGCATACACAAATGAACAATACACTCGAGAAATTCCAATAAGACCAGAGACAGCATCAACGACACCCTTACCAAAAGACAACAGATTTATTACCATCAATCCAGGTGAGTTAACTGTGTAGGTACCAGGGAGGGGAAAGTGTGGGGTCAGGGGACTGGGAGTGTGTCAGAAATTGTTCATTGCAACAAAATGTCACTGATGCTTTTCGGCTGCTTTTGAAGTGTTATAGCACCAACATTTGGGTTCATGCTTTCAGGAAACTTCATTACACGTTCTAGCAAACCATTTTGTAATTGCTGTGCTCATGATTGTTTCATACATTAATTTTTTCAGCATGGAACCCAGCATCCAGATCTGGGGCGGCAAAAGGAAGGGTAGATGTCATAAACCCTGAATGGAAATAAATAGTTTTTGTGTAGGAGTGTCTGTGTCTTGTGACAGTTCTCCACACCTTCCTAAGAAGATTCATCTTGCTTGTATTAGAAGCATCACCCCAAATGTTGCTGGAGAATGGCATAACTGCAATAGGTGTAGGCATGCTTTGAACCACATTCAACTCGTATTAAGTAGCTTTGGTTGATTCCACCCACACACCTCCCAAGCTTCTTTTCATTTGTGGGTCTTTTATAGCGGCCTGAGTTCATGACTTCACACAACACCCCCTTGCCCTGTACACTTTAATCAGTGTTTGGGTTACTCTAGACAGTTTCCATTTGGCGAACAAGACAAGCTGTCCTCTAGTGCTATTGTACCTGGTTTCAGAACTCAAAATTCACTCAGTATATGGGCAAATCTACTATGTGAGAAGCTGGGGGGTGACATCTTCCTCCTGTTGGCTAATTTTAAACTAGGTATCCTGTTTCTCAATTTACTTGCATGCCTGAATTTCTCTTTGTGTAGGTGTGAGTTTGGGTTTGCACCAGTGTTCTGTTTATTGAGCTCAGAGGCTGGTAGATTTCTTCAATTTCTCCCACCAATCTGCTTATGAAGTCTTAATGTAAATTACTACACTTTTTCTCTCCTGTTTTCTTCCACCCTCTTTTGTCCTTTGCCTCTTTTGCTGTTGTTTTTAGTCACAGGCAATACCGTTAAATAAAATCACATTAAACAATAGTGGGGTGGGAAGGCACAGAAGCTAATCAAAGAGTAGAAGCCATCCTTAAAAAAGCGGAAGTGCAATCCAAGTCAGTTTGGGGAAAACTCAAGAACATAATTTCTGCCAGGTGTATTGTATGTAAAACTAAGGGATATTGGGTGCAACGGGGTAAAAATATATTTTTAAAACCTACAGTTTTGTTTCTCAAATACATTGTATAGAGGACACCTGCCGAAGGAGCCGTAGGGCCACCGGACCACCACTGTGTAAAAGGAGCACTCAAGGATGACAGGATAAATGAGTTTTTTGCATCTGTCTCCACAAAAGGGGTATAGGAAAGAGGCCACACTCCAACAATTCTTCTTGGATGGTGAATTGGAAGAAAAAGTTGCACAGAAGAGATTTTGGAGCAAATTCATTGGTTTTGGGAGGGGTGGTTCAACCAGATAGAATGGCATTCGCCCAGGAGTTCTAAAAGAGCTCACATTCAAAAATGAAATACTGACTTGAGCACCCAGCCTCTTTTTTCTGACATTATCCTCCATAGAGCATTTGAAAAGGACTAATGAAGGGCCAGTCTTGCATCCATGTACACAAACACACCTCCACATATGATCCTGGAAGCTACATAGTCAGCTAAATGTGACTTGAATTATTGGTCTATTAGTAATATTTTTTAAAATGTTAAAAATGGATTGTTTAAATACTTGGTTGTTAGAGGAGAAGTACCGTATTTTTCGCCCTATAGGACACACTTTTTCCCCTCCAAAATTGAAGGGAAAATGTGTGTGCGTCCTATGGGGCGAATGCAGGCTTTCACTGAAGCCTGGAGAGCGAGAGGGGTCGGTGCGCACCGGCCCCTCTCGCTCTCCAGGCTTCAGGAGAGCCCCAGCGCCAGCCCCACAAGGTTGGGGGACAGAGGTAGGCGGAACGCCGCCATCCCGCTGTCTCCCGAAGTGGTTTGGAGGCTGACGGCGGGGAGACCCCGCTGCCAGCCCCGCAAGCTCCGGGGACAGTGGGGAGGCGCAGCGCGTCTCCCCGCTGTCCCCGGACCTGATCTGAAGGCGGGCAGCGGGGAGAAGAGCACTTCTCCCCGCTGCCTGCCCCACAAGCTCCAGGGACAGCAGGGAGACGCAGCGCATCTTCCTGCTGTCCCCGGACCTGATCTCAAGGCGGGCGGCGGGGAGAAGAGCGCTTCTCCCCGCTGCCTGCCCCACAAGCTCCAGGGACAGCAGGGAGACGCAGCGCGTCTTCCTGCTGTCCCCGGACCTGATCTCAAGGCGGGCGGTGGGGAGAAGAGCGCTTCTCCCCACTGCCTGCCCCACAAGCGCCTGGGGGGGAATAATTTTTTCCCCTTTATTTCCCCCCAAAAAAACTTGATGCGTCCTATGGGCCGGTGCGTCCTATGGGGCGAAAAATACGGTAATAATCACTGGCACTGGGAAGAACTCAGTCCCATTTGATTGAATACCTGAGAATCTGTGGGGAAACCCCAGAGGCCCCCAAAATGGGAAAGGAGCAAATATACTGCCAGATTTTACCACCCACCATGGCCTTATAACTTAGTCCTGTTTGGAAGTTGGCAGTAGGAGTATATCAAAGAAAATTTGCATCCATTGAAAAAATGAATGGAAGGAATTGTTCAGAAGTGGCTGATCCATTCCCCATCTGGGGAGACCTAATCCATCCCCTAAGCAATCCCCACCACCAAATGATTCCATTCTTTTTATTGGTTGTAAAAAGAAAATAAAACAGACAAGCAGCCCTCTACCCTGATGAAGATATAAATGTCCCCTTCCCCAGTCATAAAGTCAGTCATTGGATGAATGGTGATGGAATGATGACCCTCAGCTGATCTGCACATCTTAACTGAGATTGGGGAGTTTTGTGGTTATGTCCTCTGTGTGTGGGAGCGTGTTTGTGCATCCAAAAAAATGCATGTGACAGTGTGGGGTGGTCAAACTCAGCACTGACACATGCCCACCAGAAGG
The DNA here is from genome assembly GCF_965113315.1 of Podarcis vaucheri. Classification (NCBI taxonomy): domain Eukaryota; kingdom Metazoa; phylum Chordata; class Lepidosauria; order Squamata; family Lacertidae; genus Podarcis; species Podarcis vaucheri. Next base: position 107,823,731 of record NC_138760.1, on the reverse strand, counting down.
TTGGCTGGGAGTGAAAATAGCCCATCAACCAAAAAAAGTTAGCTGCCTCCAGAACAGTTGTAGTTTCCTATAGACTCACAAAGGGGAGAGCAGCTTTTCCTGGATAAAGTGACAGTGATGTTATCCGTTTTTTCCTTCCTCTTCTCTACTCATTCAGTAGAAAAGTCAGGAGCTACTTTTTGACAGCTTAGGTTTGCTGATTTGCTTGAAGTTTGTTTTAAAATATTTTCCAACATTCAAGGCATTGTGCAATATTTAAAAACAGCTCAGTGAGATGAAATCACAAAGCAAGTGGCAAGCGATAATGATGCAAACATCCCCAAAGTCAACAAAACACCTTCCACAAAGACAAAACCGTACACATTAGAGCAGAGTTGGAGATTCTTACCTGTGGCCCCTCAGATGTTGCTGGATTTTGACTCCCATCAGCTTTAGTCAGCATGGCCAGACGTCAGGGATGATGGGAGCTGTAGTCCTGCAAAATCTGGAGGGCCACATAGGAGCCCCAAATCTCAACCCTATATAGTGCCTTTCTCCTTCTTCCTTATCTCTAAACAACAAGAATAATAATTTTATTATTTATATGCCACCCATCTGCCAGGAGTTTTGAACAGGGGCTTGGGGTACAAGGCAACACTTTGTGCTCCTTTCTCAGCTCACTTCTTTGCCTTCACATACCATCTTGTCTAACTTGAATTATGTCTATCCTGTACCTACATCTGTTCTGCGTACTGTGTTGCTTTCCTTCCTGCTAAATAAATGTTTAGCAATTGTCATACTAATTGTGTGTCTTGTGTTTATTACTTACAAATCTATCTTCCAAGCATTCAGTTTCTCAGGCTGGTGAAAACACTAGTGGTTCACTAGCTGCTGGGGGCCTTCTCACAAAATAAGACCACCGTAAACCTCTGTGCGGTTGAACCTCTCCACACTGCCGATAGGAACAGTTGGTGGTGGTGTGGAAAGAAACCCCATGGTGAGGGCTGACTACATGGAGTGATGAGCTGGTGGCTAGGAAATGGCTCACTGTATGAAGCAGCAACCATCTGGAGGCCATTTTAAGAGGGTTTTTTTGCTTGGTGAAGCCCATTGCCAGTAACCCCATTTGCATGTATAAGCTAAACTATGGATTAGTATAAGCAAATGTGCAGGTTCCCAGAGGGAAGAGCACATCCACTTTGTTCCTTCTCTGGTTCTGCTGCTGTGAACTGAGCCATAGTTTTGGCCTTGTGTTAAATCATGGTTTCTTTCGCTCCAGATAAACCATAAACTGTAGCCAAGATTTGTTCTATGGCTCATGGGTTTGTTTGGAGAAATAAACCAGGAGTCCAGGGGAAAAGGAGCAAAGCAGCTGCAATTGTCAAAACCAAGAGGATTCCCATGTTTGATTTCCAGGTGTGCATCAGGAACAGATCGCCATAATCTAACCAGATTCTCCCCTCCATATACTCTGCAGGGATTAAACCATGGGGCGGCAAACTAAGGCCCGTGGGCCGGTTCAGGCCCAATTGCCCTCTGGATCTGACCCATAGACAGACTGGGAATCACTGTGTGGGATTCCAGTGTGCACATTCTTTCCCTCTTCCTCTCCCTCACACGGTGGCGGCGGCCCCTCCTCCCTCCCTCCTCCTGGCTTCTCCCTGCCCTGCCTAGAGGAGGAAGGTTGGCTGGGCTTCATTGGTGCCAGCAGCAGCAGCACTCAAGCAGCTGCCATTTAAAACAGCCCTTCTCCAGGGCCCTTTTGTGCGCCGCTCATCGTCCCTCCGCTGCCGCTGCTGCCAGCCCTTGCCGCTCGCAAGACACAGGTAAGCAGCCACCAGGGCTCGTAGTGCTCTTGCGTCATTCCCCCCCCCCTCTTCAAAATATAGTCCAGCCCCCAACAAGGTCTGAGGGACAGTGGACCAGCCCCTTGCTGAAAAAGTTTGCTGACCCCTGGATTAAACCAATAGGTGGCAGGACGTTGCCTCATTGGAATACTGCCACCTCCCTCCCTTTCTCCCCTGTTTACCCTGATATGCTCTGATCATCTCCCTTCAATAGGCATGGTCACCAAGACGATCCTTTGTGTGTTGAGGCTCATTTAGCCTCTGTACGCCTAGGCCTTCAGTGTTGCTGTCTGAATTTCAGTTGTACAGAAATTTAAAAAAAAACAAGCTTGAGGTTGTGCAAAAGCCTTTGGGAATAACCTCATTAGGATAATTAAGCATCTGTGTGGGTTCCCTCTCCCCCCCATTCTCCATATGCGGCAAGAATTATTAAGTTATAATTTCTTGTGATTCGTGAATGTTTTGCACTGCCGCGTGTAGGAGCCTGCAATCACTAAGACAGTTAGCATGCAGATAAACAAAAGAAAATCAGACCAGATTTTGCTGGCAGACTGTGTATACACAATATGACACTGTAGAAAAGTGTTGCCAGTCTCAACAGAAAAAAAGGACATACTAAGGTGTAGAGGGAGGCGAGAGAAATACCTGCAACTAAATGGAAAGTAGCATATGCTGCTGTTGCCTCTCGCGTTACAGTGAGTAAAATGCTTTAGCTAGTCAGTTATGGGTTTTTAAAGCTGTCCAGTGTCCGCTATTTATACTTGAATGGCTTGTACTGTGTTGGAAACAGTGTGCATTGATTCATTTGCACACAGGGTTTCATGCTCCCATAGGCTCATCAGTGTCCTCCAGTTGAATGGATGGGTGTTCAGTGCATGGTGGAATTCTGGTAATACTGTGTTCTGTGGCGTCTGCCTGTATGTTACTAGAAGAGTGAGAAATAAAATGTCTAAAAAGGATGGGAGAGAATTTTCATTCTGGTACAAAGAAAGGTGACTTCATAACATGTATAATCTGTTATGTTATGTTAACTAAGTGTCCATTCTCAGGATCCCATTAGGGTGGGCAGACAAACAGAAGTTAATATGCTCATCCGGTGCCACCCCCACCCCCCGACCCCTGTAATACCTTGCCAAAGCACCCTTAACAGTTTCATATATTTCTCCTGGCCCAGATTCTGAAATGGATGAAAACTGCTGAATGAGGCTTTCCTCGGGAAAGCAATTCTTATGGAATAAGCTACACATTTCAGTTTGTGGAGAAATGGCTTTTAAAGTGCCGGTGATCATGTTAGGTAGGACTCCCTGAAGCAGATACGCTATAATAATTTTTATTCCTTCCTACTGGGATGCATTCCAAGCCAGTAAAAGGCAAACTGAATTAATTCAGCGGTGACATATGCCACAGGAAAGTGTTTGCATTTCTTAGCAAAACTGGAGTTTCCTCACCCCTACCAAAAAAAAAAAAAAAATGGGCAAAGTTACAAAAAGGATACATTATATTTGTCTATTGCTGCTGAGCTGCCTTTGTTTAAAACGGAAAGCTGAAAATGCTGGGTGGCGGTTGTTGTTTTTGTTGTCGGGATGCAGGGAACCAGAACCGTCTGTGTCATTCTGTTTAACGTACATTTTCCTTCAGTATTACTCAGCAGGCCACATTTTTATAGGCTTCTCAGTGCTGGACCCCTGCTGGCAGCCCAGATGTACTGCGGACCGTCTGCTAGCACTGAGCACCACCAGTTACTTTTGCTGGTACTTTTGAATACTCCCTTTATATTTGCTGTAAAATACTTTCAAGATTAGCTTTTAAAAAGCAAATGTTCAAATGTGGATTTCTATTCAAATGTACTATTATGCTTCCACCTCTCCTGGTGCTCTGGGACAGCGCTCTCTCCCCCCTTCCTCTTTTTGTAGATCCAAATTGGTTAAAATGGAATATTTCTTCCAAACTAATTATATATAATAATATGTCAGTAGTACCAGCTACTAAAGTCTCAAGCTAGTCTCTTGCCACTGGCTGCTGCCGTCACATAAGAAGAGATCAGACCAAAAGGCAGGCTCGTCCAGCGCATTATCCATGCATACAATGCAAGACACCTAATTAGGACTTGGTGTTGGACTTGGAACTGAAATTTGCTGGTTTGAATGCCTGCTCATCCATGAACTCTCTAGGTAATCATGATCAAGCCACTGTATCCCAGTGTCTGTTGCCCATATTGTAAGAATCATTCCTGCTTTCATGTTGCAGTAATTACGCCCAGTCGCATAAGACAAATGTGCTAAAAATCTGTAAAGCGTTCTAGAAGTGCTGTGTAAATGTATAAAGAGACATGGGTTTACCAGTATCACTGTTCCCAGTTTAATCTTGTGAAGTCTGCTGTGTAGCGTTCTAGAAATCTAACACACACAAAATAAGAATGTCCTGTATGCAGGTTTCCATCTCATTGGCCAGGAGCCCAAGATGCCAAGTGGTGCCACAAACTTGACAGTGATCACTTCTGCTGCTTATGGTGGCTTGTTTATAGTCCTTTTGATGCATTTGCTTATTCTGATTGTGTCCACTCAATAGATCTTGACAGACATCTTGACACTGGCTGTTTGGACATAATACTGGCCATAACCAAATTAGCTTCTGCACATCCCCGCTTCACTTCTCCCTTCCTGCAGTAAGGAGACAATTCATTGAGTGTTGGCTTAGTGTTGTGTCCAAACTAAGGCTCACATTATTGACCCTTGGGTCCCTTCCAATTCTATGATTCTATGAGGTTTTCTCTCCTCCCAAACAAACTATAGTCAGGAATCCAAGAACAAATTTTGCCTTCCCAATCAGGATTTCTTTAGGAAACTGGTCTAGCTAACTGACTTAACTATGTTTTATGGCCAGTGTTAAGTGCCATTGTGCCATGCTGGTTGGGGCTGATGGAGTTTGTAGTCCAACAGTGTATGGAGAGCCACAGGGTCCCCATCGCAGTATTAGAGCATCACACTTAAAGACTTTCTGTATGTATTAACAGAGGACCAGCTCGGTAAACCAGATTCTGCATCATTGCAAGAGACCCTAACTCTGTGATCATAAAATAGAATAAAAAACTTTATGCTTTGCTGAAGACTAATGAAAGTTCAGTCACACCATAGATTTGCGTAATGGTGTTATGATATCAGCAGTTTAATTTTCAATTCCTTTCTTAATGATCCCTAGCATAGAAATTGCCTTTTTTCGCAGCTGCCACATACTGATCAACATCTTCATCAAGCTATTCACTACAACCCCAAGGTCTTGTTCCTGGTCGGTCACTGCTGGTTCAGACCCCATGAGCATATATGTGAAATTAAAATGTTTTGCCCCATTAAGATGTTTTGTACACTTGTTTACATTGAATTGTGTTTGCTATTTTACCACCCATTCACTCAGTTCTAGAGAGATCCTTCTGGAGTTCTTTTTTTTTTTTAAATCACGCTGAACAATTTTGTATTTGCAAACGTGACTTCCTCACTGCTTACCCAAACTCTAGATAGTTTATGGAACAAGCACAGGTCCCAATACTGATCCTAGAGGGACCCTACTTTCTTCTTCCCTCCATTGAGAGAACTGTCCATTTTTTCATCCTGTCTGCTTTCTGTTACTTAACCAGTTCCTGATACATAAGAGGGCCTCTCTTCTTGTTCTGTGACTGCTAAGCTTACCCAGCAATCTTGGGTGAGATACTTCGTTGAAAACTTTTTGAAAGTCCAAGTACATAGAATCATAGAATCATAGGATGTCAACTATATCACCTCTATCTCCATGCTCTCAAAGATCTCTAATGGGTTAGTGAGACAGGACTTACTATAGCAGAAGCTATGCTGGTTTGGATAACATTATTCAAACTGTGAACAGAGATACAAAATATGAACATTGGTAAAATCTTTGCTTTAAGCCATGTAGAAACCTGAGTTGAACTGTGACATATAGGAGAAACTATATGAGGACCCTGTTAGTTCATTCATTTAAATATGTGCAACTGTTTCCCCATTGTTAGCCTTGTTTAAAGATTTTAGAAATTGTCGACATTGATCTGTGTACTCTCCACATTGTCTTCCATGAAGTTACCCAAAATGTATTGCTTTGAGGCATATATGAACTCAGGTTTGTATCTTTCTACAATAATCTATTGTGAGAATCCAGCAATTTACATCTTCAGAGACATTTCAAACTTCACAGTGAGATACGCTGCAGTCAATGATTGTTTATACAGTACAATGTTGAAATGTTGGGAGGGAGTAGAGGATGAAAACAGTCATGGGCAAAAACTGGGAAAACTGAAAAAAATATATTCATGCACCCAATTCCTATGACTATTTGAAGTTGGAACCTAAAGAATGTTTCATGATAGCAAAACATTCCTATGTCACGCAACTAAGGTTTTGTGTTTCCAGTGTAATTCCTTGCTTCATAAAACACTCATCTTTGTTTTGAAGTCTGGTCTTCACTCGTGGAAAGAAGTACCATTTTCACTTTGGGCCATTTTATACATTACATTTCCAGGTGAACACAAGAAATGTATTGCATCCACACCAAAAAAGGAAATTGAAAGCAACGAAGATATGTTCACTGTTAGAAGTACCATACAATCAATTGCCAGGGAGCCATAATTGGCTGTAGCTCCTTGCCAAGTGCACGCTTGATGGCAAACTCAGGTTTGCCTCTGTGTAATGTGCACAATGGCCTGCTGTTCAAATTATTTTGTAGCCGTTCAGTTTCTTCTTGCAGTTACTGATTTTGTTGTTATTTGCCATGCAGCAGACAAGAATATTTCCAGTATGGCAACCAGACCTGCTACTGGCAAAATGGAATGGATCATTCCCCTCATTGTAGTCTCAGCCTTGACGTTTGTGTGCCTCATACTCCTTATTGCTGTTCTTGTCTACTGGAGGTGAGCCTTTTTAAAGCATTTTTAAACTCAATGATTGTATGCACTTTTGTGACTGCATTGTGATTTCTCTGCATTCATTGCTTCTTGCAATGCAGGAGATTGGCTTTGATGACTCTTTGGATTCCTTTCAATTCTATGATTCTCTTGTTTTTATTATTTTCATCAAGCTAATCCAATGACAAATACACTAAATACACCTTTGACAATTGATATTTGTTTCCAGATTTGTGCCATGTAAATAAGCATGGGAATGGGAAGGGCACATGTATGCTGAAAGTTCTGGTTCACTTAAAGTATTTCAGGTAAAGGGGATGAGGAAGACCTCTCCTGAAACCTTGGGTCAGATTAGGCAAAGTGGTGACACCTGGGTCTTGCCAGACTTCAGCTCCCTTCAGACCCAGGCAGCATGGCCAGTAGTCATGCAGGATGGGATTTATATTCCTGCAACATCTGGAGGATCACACATTGGCTGCCCTTGGCTTATCCCAGTACAGATTTATTTGTTCTGTGCTTGGTGAACTCAGTATATTGTCTGACTAAGTACAAGACAGTTTCATATGTTTAGGCAAATTTGCTGTGAACTGCCGCAGGTACTTCTTGCACTGTGGACCGTGCGCATCTTAAAATAGCAAATATGGGTTCAAGCTGGCTTGTTGTAATAAACTAGTGAATATCATCCAGGTTTTGATATCAAAAGAAGCTCCTTGTGTTTACTTAGATGTAAGTCCCATATGAGGAGGTTTTTCAGTTATGTGTAGTCAGTGCCTAGCAACAGATACTACTGCTACAACAACAATTCAGGAAGAAATATACTGGTGATAAATGAGTGTGTTAGAAATACTATGGCAAATGAAGTGAAATATGGGAAAATACAATAATAAAAAATACAGTGGTATAAAAATCAAATCTACTTTGCTTTCAAAAATATACCAAGGGAACCAAGGGTTGTATCCACAGGGTAGATTCATTGTAATAGGCATGAGTAAATTAGGTTCATTCATTTCACTGGGTCTACTCTGAATAGAACTTAGTTGGCTGCGATCCTTGAATCCCTGTATTGTGATATTGATTTATATGTTTTCTCCCCTCTTGCAGCCAAGTATATTCTGTTAATTTCTGCCATATTCCATGTTGTAGCTAGCCATTGTTTTAGCCAGTTCATGTTCCAGCTTCAGCAGTTACCAGCAGTAAGAAGTTTGGTCTTTGTCAAAAGGTTCCAAACTAACTAATAATGCTTTGCATGAACCGTTCCTTCCAATTAACGCTTCAATTCAAACAAAGGGCTTATGGAGACTGTATATTCAATCATTAAACCAACAGCATAGCAATCATTTTCCGAAACAAGACCACCACCCAACGGAACCACCAGATGTGCCAAAATTCAGACATGGCCCCAAAACTTTAGTTTGCCTTTGGAGTGAATTCCTCAACTTTTCAAGTTTTTTGTGCACAAGAAAGCAATCTTCCACATACAAGCCTTGTGCAGTTCTTACTACAAGCCAGTGTTGATTTTTAATGTTGGTGGCAATGAGGCGAAATAACAAGAGTCCAAACTCACCCTTTGGCTTGGGAGCATTCAGCCTGGAAACAGGGAATAGATAGAGGCAAAGTTTGGTTTTTATTTTCCTTTGCTGACTGAGTCATTGCTCCCTCTGGCTGTTACTAGGGAGATGTCAACCTGGCCTTCTCACACCTCCTTGAGCCGCACGGTGGGTCAACATGACATGTAGCCCAGAGCTTGAAAATGTAACAGTGTGTCTTTGTGTTCTAAGCACTGTGCTTTTAATTTCTAAGAACTGTGCGCAATCAATAATGATTCTGTCTCACGGCACCTTTTGCTGCCCAGTCATTCCTTTCTTCTTCACACAAACACTCCCCTCAGCAACTTCAAGCTTTGAATACCTATTTACCTTTCTATAGAGCAAAGAAAAAATATGCCTTCCTTTCCCTTTTTAATAATCCTAGGCTACAAACCTATGCTTGTAAGTGGGGATTCGTTCCGCAGGGGGGAAAAACATGTATAGGATTCGGCTGCAATTACTCATATGCCATTGCAGTGGTTAGCACTGCAGGGAACATCTTTCTTTTTATAAGCTAAGGCTTTGATAGTCGGCACTCAGGCCCAGTTCACACTGTTCTGCCGATTGCTGTTTGTTTTCTGCCTGGATTGCATGAAGCTTGTGGGAATGGTAGGTCTGAATCACTTGCCCTGAGCACAAATCACAGTTCTTTATGCTACCTCTCCACCAACATTTAGAAATTTGCAGCTGAGGGCAACCTACAGAACTGTGGTCCCAATCCGTTACTTGATTGGTTGCCAGAAGCTCCAGCTTGTCTTCCAGCCGCCGCCATGCTTTCCGTGGAGTCAGGTGCTAATATTGAAAGGCTGTGAAGGTACGCATGGGCTTGCGGCCCCAAATAAACCACAGTGCATGCGCAGAAGGCCACATATGGCCCTTTGGATCTGCTGAGTGGATTTGAACATTCCCCACCCGCTATTGTTTAGTAATAAAAAGAATAAACAAATTAGTTTCCTCATTCTTTTAAGATAAGGGTTGCAGCTCGGAGCATCTGCTTTGCAATGTAGAAGGTCTGAGGTTTAATCTCGGGTAGGGATGGGGAATTTTTTTGCCTGAAACCCTGAACCAGATTTAGCTAAGTAGTTGTACTATCGGAAGCCAGTGCAATGAGTCCCATTTAGTGCATTAGGATTTCCACCCCCTTTCCTCCTCGTGTCCCCTCTATGAGTTCCAGAGGGCCCTGAAAAACCCCAGAACAGCAGATAGGTAGCCGTGTTGGTCTGCCATAGTCAAAATAAAAAAATTCCTTCCAGTAGCACCTTAAAGACCAACTAAGTTAGTTCTTGGTATGAGCTTTCGTGTGCATGCATCTAAAGAAGTGTATCTAAAGAAGTGTATCTAAAGAAGTGTGCATGCACACGAAAGCTCATACCAAGAACTAACTTAGTTGGTCTTTAAGGTGCTACTGGAAGGAATTTTTTTACCCAGAACAGCAGATAGGGATCATTCCATCAGGCAAGCTGAAAAGCCCCAAACTTGTCAACGTAGTGCTAAGTAAATGTTTAGTGTTACATCCAAAGGAAGCCACCCCGGGGACCCAAATTAGGGGATGTTACCAGCTCCTAATGGATGCGGGTGGCGCTGTGGGTTAAACCACAGAGCCTAGGACTTGCTGATCAGAAGGTCGCCAGTTTGAATCCCTGCAACGGGGTGAGCTCCCATTGCTCAGTCACAGCTCCTGCCAACCTAGCCATTCGAAAGCATGTCAAAGTGCAAGTAGATAAAGAGGTACCGCTCCAGCGGGAAGGTAAACAGCGTTTCCGTGTGCTGCTCTAGTTTGCCAGAAGCGGCTGAGTCATGCTGGCCACATGACCCGGAAGCTGTATGCTGGCTCCCTCAGCCAATAAAGCGAGATGAGCACCGCAACCCCAGAGTCAGTCACGACTGGAACTAATGGTCAGGGGTCCCTTTACCTTTTTTACCAGCTCCTAAATGCTATTCAACTAAACAATTGTACAAGTTTTGCTAAGATACATGTTTTGAAAGTAACTATAATTGAAAACAAGACCAGGGCCTTAAAAAAGAATAAATGTTCCATAGTACTCTATAATATATGAATCCTTTTCAAAATATGTCTATGTGAAAATCATTACTATCTACTATAATTTCTTTTTTTTAAAAACCCTCTCTAATATCCTTTTTTTAAAAAAAATAGTTATTTTTCTTTAGCATTGCTAATGTAAGCTAAATCTGTGAGCTAAATCTAATTTAACTTTGGTAATATTTAATTTAATATTAAAAAGCCTTTTGTCAGGAAAAACAATTGTATCTCCATTAGAATCAATCCTAATACAAAAGAAGCATTAAAAAGTTTTTTAAAAGGTGAATGAATAAAGATTAATGATTCATTTTTCTTAAAAGATTTGAGATACAATTTCCATTTTCCAAAGGAAAACATTGTAATTAGAGGAATCTGCAAATTGAAATTAGCTTGCCTCTTCATTTTTGCCATTAAATAGAGTATTTAATTAGCATTTATAGTATTCAGGTTCTGAATTTAAATATAAACTAGAAAAGGACTTGAGTCACACTATTGTTTACATGCAAAATACCTAAATTGAATCTGCTGACAATGTGAATTAATTTTTTTCCTAATGATGCAAAGCACATTTTCTGAAATGATGAGTGAAAAATCTTACTTTAAAAAACCCTTTTCCTAATTTGCATACATATTAATCCCTGTTTAAAAGATACATTAATTCTCTTCATTAAGCACTAGTAAATGTATTTTGAACTTCTGATAATCAAGTTTGGAAACTATGGCCCTATTTTCAGTGCAACATTTAGCATCACTGAACTATCTTCTGGATAATGCTTGTCTACTGTTTGTGTCACGAGGGTAAATCCCATTTGCCTTTTTAAAATTACAATGATTGCAAGCTCTTGTGATTAAGGAGCTAGCACTCATCCCCTAGAGTCTCCTCTGAAACAACTGGGTACTTCAGAGACCACTTAATCCAGTATGTTAAAAATACCAATTTTGGTTTTCTGGAAAAGGTAATCAAGATCAAATCCTAATGCAAAAGATGGAGTGCTTTGAGGTTTTTTTCATTTATTTAGATAAGTAGAGGTGATTAGAATGTGTTAAGTATGATCAGTATAATGAGTAGATGAGATTGTTGGAAATCCTATGCCTAATTTCAAAATTCTGTATTAGAAGAGATACATAAGGGTGAAAAGTTATGTGGATAGATTAATAGGTTTGGTTGGTTATTTTTTTAATGATTCTATTCTATTCAGGTGTTCCATTGAGATCAATAAGGCTTACTCCTATGTAAAGTAGGTATAAGTTTGACTTTCTCTTAGTCTCATAATTGCATCGACACCTCCCATCTACCCAGAGGTAAGCTGGTTGCTAATCCAGACTGGTGCAATCAGTTGAACTGGAATGATATTTTCTAAGTAGTAGGATGCCAGTTACTTGTTAACATGCCTACATCGATGCATATGGTGGCCATATGGCTAGAAAGCTCTACAGTTGTTCACCTTAGCTGTAACTACGTGCTAAACATGGTTGTAAGAATTTGCCTAAGAGAAAGGTGTAACCATGTGCACACTCATTCAATCACTGGATAGCTGGATTGGGCTACTTCACAGCTCTTTAATACTTCTTGGTTATAATACTGCACAATAATCTAGAAGTGGAGTTACAACTGTGATCAAGACCACGTTATTGGCACTACAGGTGCCACATAATACCCATTCTGCATTAAAGGTAAAGGTAAAGGGACCCCTGACCATGAGGTCAGGTCCAGTCGTGACCGACTCTGGGGTTGCGGTGCTCATCTCGCTTTACTTCCCGAGCAAGCCGGCGTACAGCTTCCGGGTCATGTGGCCAACATGACTAAGCCACTTCTGGTGAACCAGAGCAGCACACGGAAACGCCGTTTACCTTCCCGCCGGAGCGGTACCTATTTATCTACTTGCACTTTGACGTGCTTTCGAACTGCTAGGTTAGCAGGAGCAGGGACCGAGCAACGGGAGCTCACCCTGTCGCGGGGATTCGAACCGCCAACCTTCTGATCGGCAAGCCCTAGGCTCTGCGGTTTAACCCACAGAACCACCCGCGTCCCCTATTCTGCATTATAAGAACTCAATTATTTAGTGTGGCACTTAGGAACTCCCTGCTTCTTGAGATTAAGCATACACCTTCACTGTACTATTTTCTGCACCTGCTAAAATGTTCTTGTTTAGACAGGCCTACTCAGATGCTTAGAAAGTTGAGGTAATTTTAATCTTTGTTAAGTTTTATGGTGTGTGTCCCCTCTCAATTTTATTGTTTAATCTTTTTGTAAACCACTTTGAGTTCCTTTTTTACAGTCAAGTGGTATATACATTTTGTGAAATAAATAAATAAATACCTCAATTTGCAGCACTATATCCCCATAACGTGCTGAAAGTGGGCTTGCATTATTGAAGTGGGATTTAAGTTTCAGTGTAAACAAAGGAAGAGTCTTGTGCTACCTTAAAGACTTCACCAAAAATGCCAAAGGTCTGCTACTCAAAGCTAAGTCCCATTTTAAAGTAATTCCCATTCCGTTTTGTCTGAACTATTTTCAATGGTAGTCTTCAGTCAGGAAAGGTTTCTCCTTGTGAGGTTAAAAATGCCTCTGCTACCTCACTGCAACATTTTTGAATCTGCTCATTAATTGGTTTCCAAGACCCTCCCTCTCCCCCTCCTGTTGGTATGGGCAGAATACTTGGCCGCAATGATTTCTAGAGTAAGGGGCGTTGAAGAGCAAATGTACCTGAAAATGATTGCTGTGGGGATGCTATTTAAGCGCAAATGCACCTAGAACTTTCATTGGGACAGGAAGGAGAAAGCCAAGATATCTACTAGTGAACAGTTTGTTCTGGGCTAAGCAGTTTAAGAACATAAAGTAGCCCAGCATCCTGCTTCCCATAGTGGCCTTGAGGAAGCTTACAAGCACTACATGAGGGCAAGAGCCCTCTGCTGCTGGTGTCCTCCAGCAACTGGTATTGAAAGGCTTGCTGCGTAGTCTCGAGATGGTCTTTAACCACCATGACTAGTAGGCCATGATTGCTTTATCCTCCATGAGTTTCTCTAACCCCCTTTTAAAGCTAAGTTGGTGGGCTATCACCACATCTTCTGGAAGCACATTGGATAGTATGCCACAGCAGTGAGAAGGAGAGGCAGGGCAGAGCCTGTATGGAGGCGGGAATAGGATCTGGTACGGACATCCTGAGAACTTCCATCCCAGATCGCTTGCTGCCACCTTCAGACTCTACCCTGCTCTCCACCTCTCACTAGTTCACCCAACCTGAGCTCAGGTATCTTACAGGCCTTTGTCCATTTGTGATTACTTCAGGTTGACATGATTACTTCGAAATTACTTCAAAGGGCTATAAGAAACTACTGCTGCAGTTGCCAGGAAATGCCCTACTCCAAGAAGAGACCAAGCAAGGACGAAACAAGTTTTCTGGTCCATGTTTCACTTAGGTTAAATTAGCATGATGCATATGACACTTACTGCTTGGAAGGAAAGTGTCTTGCAGCTGAACTGGGATAGTTCTGAACCCACAAATCCAAATGGAATGTCGTGCAGTATTTTTATATGCTTTGTGCTCTTCTTTTCCACATACCCTCTTGTACTTTGGGGTGAAAGTAGGACAGGAAGCTCTGGGGAAAGGCAAAAGTAGAAATGTGGGGAGTTCACCTGCCACATAATCCTGCGGCAAGATCAAGCCCCGTGGAACAAACAAGAGAATCGTGCTAAGTTGATTCTCCTATAGAGAGATAGCACTACTGTTCAGTTCTTTTTCAGGTTGGATTTTTATTTTATTTTGGGGTCCAAAAAAACAGGAGGACGGAGCATGGGGAAAACACAAGAGGATTATAATTTGCTTGATACTTTATGTGGATGAGCTGTAAAAGGGGGGGGGGACCTGAGTAAACTAAGAACGAGAATTCCACAATTCCTAATGCAGACAGCCTTTCTCCTCCTCTTCTTCCTCTTCCTCTTCCTCCTCCTCCTCCTCCTCCTCTTCTTCTTCTTCATTGTATCCCGCCCATCTGACTGGGTTGCCCCAGCCACTCTAGATGGCTCCAACCACTCTCTGCCTTGTGAATATTATGTTTTAGAAATCACAATTTGCTAGGACCCTCAGCACCTAAAGTAAAGCCTCTGAAGGAAACAATAAATTGTTTCCACCTACTGTGATCTGAAATTCATGAAGCATGTTTCCTCAGCCTCTGTATGAATGGGCCAAAGCAACTATTATCAGCACCATGTTTACAGGGAAATATGGCCCAATGTATTAGATTGCATTTTGTTGCAGGCCTGAGCCTCCTACCATCACCCCCATTTCAGATTCTGTATATGGCTACTATGAAAAGTTAAATTGTTTGATTGTGTGCACATATTAGGATGCTCATATATCTATTAAAATTAGAATTTTGTTTTTCATCATATTTTGTGTAAGCTCTATTTAAATTAGTTTGTTGCAGAACAGAGTTGCTTGATGGGTAAATTGGTGGATCAGATTCAATGTTAACAAGTTACTTGTCTGGTATATTGTATATTGTATTATCAGGCATAGTTTTATTCAGACGTCACACTGAACACAGGTACAAGCTGTCTTCTCATGTACATATATTTGTGCAAAAGAGTGAAGACATGTTGATTTGTACAGATTAACTCTTGTGTACACAGGTACCCAAACAATACACTCACTGAATGGTACCTGTGAATAACTGCATGAGCATACAACTCAATGTGCACACTTGCACAGATTGTACGTTTATCGAATGTAACGTGAACATCCCCCATGTGGCTGTGTTTTGCAACCAGACTGATATAAATGGCCCCTCCTTTTGTTGCAAACACCATAGCGTAGTTCTCGCTGATTCAGTAGTGAAAATAAACGTTAATGCAATGGTCGTTGATCATATCTCATGCACAAAAAATGTGGGGGGGGGGTGTTTTGTTTTCTCCTCTTTTAAAAAACAATAATTTAATATCCATTTAAGTGGCTTCAGCAGAAAGCAGCATGTAAACTGACAAGCATCGCATCGGGCTCTCCATTCCAGAATTCCAATTAGGTGTTTGAGCGGCAGATTGTCAGCACACTGGTTATCAGCCTTGTGTGATTGTAGTATAGTGGGGCCTAATTTGGAGTCAGGAGCCTATTGCACCCCCACCCGCCAAACACTTTCTAAATTTCATACACCATCATTTAGATTCTGTATTACTCTAACGGAGTATGCATTGTCTCCCCTACAAATTTTGCCTCTCCTTGGTGTATTGACACAGGGAGGAGGTATTACAGAGGGGTTGGGGGGGAAGCAAACCCTGTTCCGAAGCTAGAAAGGGGATGTTAATTAAACACTGTATATTCCCCCACACGCCTCACTGAAATATAAATGACTCATTTGTTAGTCAACTGAAATTATCTTGCCCTGAACATCTTGTGCTCCTGTGACAAGGTTTGCCTGCGCATGGAAAATCACTTGTGCTGGCCATTTTCCGAGTTTTCTAAACTGCTGTGTTGCTTTGACATGTTGTTCAAACGAATTGTATTTTCTGCTAGTCTGAGGGAGGAGGGAGAGGAAGGAACTTAGCTATTTCAGGCCACAATCCTGTATTGCCAGATAATTTAGGTTTTAGGTGGTTTCGTATCTTAAAAGCTACGTTTTCTGAACTTGAAACTTCTTTCCGAGTCACATTTGAAGACTGCCCTGTCCACACACATTTGTCCATAGTTGCTGCAAGCAATTCGTATGCAGAGAGTCATGTTTGAAATCATTTTCCTGCATGCTTGTCCACTCATGTGTTAGTGTTACATGTAGCTTTGGGTGCTGGTGATGTCATATTCATGTGGCATACAGGTGGGATGCTGGTGATGTCATATTAAGGTGACATACAGTGGAGTGGCACACAGGAAGGAATGTCACCCTCTTCACATGGGTCACCACTACAAATGGTATATTTAAACTGGCCCAAAACATGTGCTCTTCTGAAATCAAGTTTTCCTTTGCCTTGATATTCTATCAGCGTTAGGCATCTTCTACATACGTATCAGGGCAGGTGGGCATAACCATATTTTCACATCTCATAAAAGATAGGAAAATCAGAAGCTGGGTTATAGCAAGTCAGGCCGTTGGTACATCTAGCTTACTTTTGTCTACTCCGACTGGCAGTAGTTCTCCAGGGTTTCAGACAGAAGGCTTTTCCCAGTCCTGAGATACTTGGACCTTTTGCATGCAAATCACAGGTACCTTCAGTGAGCTACAGCCTCTTCCTCATGCTAATTCCTCAGGCTAAGAAGCTTAGCTCTCTTTGTTCCTATAATTTCAGTCATTGCTCCTGTTTGAATTTAAAAGTCTCCTTTATTCTAATGCTCTAGTCTAGAACTTTGCTGCCTAATTAGGAGCTCCTGCAAATTCCTAATTCTAACGCTTCAGATGTTTCGATATGCCTTGATTTTGCAGACATTCTGCATAACAAATGTTTTCCCCTCAACAGTCTGACTTGCTGTATTTTGGGACTGGGTTTGAAACTTCAAAGGTGTCCTTGATTATTCCTGCCCACCCCTCTTCTCTCTCTCCCTCTCTCATTTTTCTCTTTTGCAAATACTTTGCACAAAGGTGATTTGACTTGGTCTCTCTTTTGATCCGATACATTTTATGACCTCTTACAAAGTTTGTATAATCATCAGTTGAGAAACTGCACCAAGCCGTTCTTTCTTACTCCATTTGGAATTTGTAGTATGTGTTTTTTCTCTGCTTAAAAATACTGAACAAGTGCCTCATCTAGCCTATGACTTCCAGGCTGATTTCATGGATCTCAGTGGATGGAATAACAGAAGGAGCCTAGACTATCTGCCTCCTGCCCTTAAATAGCACATCTGGTATCTACATGGCCCTTGTAATGATAGGGAGATAGGGTGTTTGTAATTCATTATGGGTTATGTGCAGAGTTGGAAGACAGGCCTGCGGCCAGAAATGTTGTGTACCTAAGCATACCTTGGGGGGAATGGGGATCATTTCTCAATGCAAATCAGCAGAAACCTAACCATAAATAGTGGAATTTAATTCTAAATTGAACTGGTGTATTACTTTTTTTTTTAATACCACCAGATGCCCTAGTGTTTCTCAGCTGCCCCAGTACTTTGCCACTTGCTGGTTAAAAAACAATGGAAGCCAGGAGCATGATTCTAGTGACACATTGGATACTGTGCTGACTGTGCATTTTCCCTCTGCAGGGAAGCTGCCAGGAACTCCCCCAAAGGCAGCAGACATCTCCACACACATCTCTGGGACAGTGTTGTGGATAGTATTAATGTTGCTACAAAAGCCGGCTCCTGTCCCTCTCTATGCCAAGCCGTGGCAAGAGCACATGGGATCTCAGACACACACACACAGGGTCTGTGTCCCTTTGGATAACAGAAGACACGGTGGAGGCTGTCGTGCTTTAAGAAATATGGTTTTATTCACATATTTACACCTTCAGTTTGCATGGAGGGGATCCAGGTCTTACAGCATGGCCCAGAGCATTGCAGGCAGTCCTTCCTTGCCCCTCACCAAGATGGATCTCACCCTTTCTTCTTCCCAGAAGCCCCTTGCCCTCCTCCCAGAGCAGTTACCCTGGCAACCTTCCAAATCTCCAGTCTCTGGTCACACCTGGTGCTAGAAGTTTGGCCAGGCTACCCAGGAATTCCTTTGCAGCTTATATTCTGCCTTCATATCACCAATAACCCAAAAGCCCAGTATTTATTTTTAGTATTTAGAGGGATGCCCCACCCCCACAGGTCTGCACCCCACCATGTAGAACAAGATTTAGGATATGCATTCAAAATAAAGCACCTTCATTCATTAAATAACTCTGTTCCATTTGGACAACATCCAACATTATGTGAGTGGACTTCCCTTTCCTCTTGTCAGCACCCCTCCAAAAGGTCCCACATGGGGGTCATGGGGAGGGGGAACAGAAGCCTCCTACAAACAGAAGTCCTTTCTGTTAGTGAATGGACTCCACTGGATTTCACCAGTTGTGTTTTAGGTCAGGCATGCTAACTCCTTTAAAATGGTTTTAAATTTGAGCATAAACATTTAAAAGTTTTTAAAAGAAATCCCACCTTCTTGGTTAATTTGTAGTCCATAGAGCACATCCTCTTCCTCCTTTTTCTTCGTTTTCATAAATCCCTTATGTCAAAAGCTTTTCACTCACCACTGATTGTAACCTGCACAGATGTTCCAAGTATTGATTAAATACATGGAGGGGGAAAGCCTCACTTGTTCCAGCCCTGCCAGAGGTCACAGAGAGAATAATTACTCTTAGAGGACCTTGTGTGTCATCCCAAATAAGGTTTCACAATTTCCTTTGCCGTTCTCAGGGGATGGTGTTGGCAAGATGGAGGAAAGAGCTGTGTGCTGGATTTATCCCACTATTAATTTGTAGTCAGAGAGCCATGTAAATGCATTATGGCACTGGCCACCTGAGCATTCATTTGGTTCTACAGTGGCAGACTTAAGTATCACCCTCCCTCCAAGAATCCTGATTTAGCCAGCTCAGCCAGGCTCTTTAATGGGAAAAACTACACTGCAAGAGCCTTTATTTTAAAGAAGTGGTTCTGCTTGTTTTGCAATGCCTGTGTATATATTAGCTAAAGCTGCGGCTCTGATGATAAATAGAACATGGAAGTGCATCACATGCTTGTACTCAATTCATCTTGAATAACCAACTCTCTCTGATTCCATACTCCTTCCCCCCCCCCCCAACTCTCTTAGCCACTCTAATGGTGAGTACAGCAAGGGCAGTTGATTTGCTTTTAATCTGCATTACTGTACTGCATACTATGGAAACAGGAAGCTGTTTTGATTAATTGATGTGAGGCATGTGATCCTGTGTCTATAGCATTACACTCTATGCCATTGAATCTACAGAGTGAGGTATACTGAAGATCACTTATCCCAGATTAATTACTCTTAAATACATGTTCCCTGCACGTTTGTACAACTAGTCAGGGTGAAAAAGAAGACTAAAAGTATAGCTTTGTGACATTTTAGTCTGATTGCTCAGAATCCACTTGAGTTTTAGACCTGCCCATAGAATAAACTTTCTACGCTCCCAGAATACTCTGTCAAGCCAATAAAATGTATGTGAAATATATACAAGAGTATGGTAGATTGTAGAATACATACTTCGGAAGCAGAAGGTTTCAGGTTCAATCCCTGACATTGTAGAGTTGGAAGGCACCATAAGCATCATTTAGTCCACCTCTCCCCCTGCAATGTAGGAATCTTTCACCCAACGTAGGGCTTTAACCCACAACCCTGAGATTAAGAGTCTCACCAAGTGATGTAGTCAGAGTAGGAGGGCTGTCAGCCGCGCCATAAGTGCAACTATACCAACATACATGATATATGAACTGCTTTGGCACTTCATTGCACAATAGTATTCCCATTCTGATGTCCTTCTGCTGCCTGCTGGATCTTCCTTCTGGAAGCTTTCAGCTAGACCCTTGCAGCAAAAGCCTGTCAAAAAAAGGTGATATTTTCATCCCCATTGTGTCCTCTGCGAAGGAGATGCTCACAGATGCTCTCTCACATGAGTGCAATATCACACAGGCAGGCTGGGAGTTCATGAATATTCAGTAGATTGGTTGTTCATGTGGGCTTTCTCTTTGTGGGCTTCATAATTGCCCGAGCCCACATGATTTGCTCATAAAAGTCAGTGACTGATGACCCTAACTAATGCTTTGCAGACTGCTGGCAGGTGTCGTCCTGAGATGAACTTCACCAATCATTGCTTCTCTATAGCCTCCATTTACTTCAGTGAGGCTCACACATGCTGGTCTTTTGGTCATTTTGGAGTTGGCCTTGATCTGCCCCAGTTGCACTTCCAGGATGCAAATACTTCCTGAGAAGTTGTGGCCTGTCTGTTGTTGTTGTTGTTGTTGTTGTTGCTGCTGCCTGTCAGTTGTTGTTGTTGTTGTTGTTGTCTCTTCTATGCCTGTGGATGGAGCAGATGTTTTAAAAATTCAAAGTTATCTGCTTTATGTGGCCACATCTGTACATCCATAGCAATAATAATAATAATAATAATAATAATAATAATAATAATAATAATTTATTATTTATACTCTGCCCATCTGGCTGGGTCCCCCCAGCCACTCTGGGTGGCTTCCAACAAAACACTAAAATACAATAACCTATTAAACATTAAAAGCTTCCCTAAATAGGGCTGCCTTCAGATGTCTTCTAAAAGTTTGGTAGTTATTTTTCTCTTTGACATCTGGTGGGAGGGCATTCCACAGGGTGGGTGCCACTACCGAGAAGGCCCTCTGCCTGGTTCCCTGTAACTTCCCTGTAACTTGCAGGCAGTTTATTTCAGAATCCCAAGAATGGCTTGCCCTGCATGCTGCAATTTCAGCAGGTAAAGTTTAGTACAGCTCTCTCGGGCCAATGCTGGGGCCTTACTGCTGATGCCCAACGTATAATTTGGCCGTTCACTGCGGCAAGGTGTGGCAATTATTGCTTTCTAGTTTTTATATACCATTTTTCATTAAAAGCAAAAGACAAATCACAAAAAGCAGCTTACAAGGCAATCCAAGAAAAAATGAAAAACACCATATAAAAACAATAAAACGTCAAAATCCACAAAATAAGATTCCACTCAGTACCCTTCCACTCACTCAGCACCCACACAGATGAATTCAACCTATACATGCACATATTCACCCACGCTTAAAGCACCCACCTACAAACACAGTCTCCCTCACTCTCAACAATGGCCATTAGATGCCGTTAAAAGGCATTTAGGCAAATTCAGGGACAGCAGTTATGAGTCATGATAACTAAACTTAACATGCATATTCAGAAGCAATGAGCCTCTGAATACTAGCTGCTCTGAAGCAACAGCGGGAGCATAGGAAGTCCATTGAGCCATCTAGCTGGTGGAGAAGTGCACCCCTGGTTTTTCTACATAACCCATATCCCTTTTATTTATTGGCAGCATTTTATTGTTTTTCTGCTTGCAAAGGAGTTGGTACCTGAGGAGCAGTTTCCATTTGTAAACATACACTGCTCTCTAAAGTCAGGAAATTCAGTGAAGTTGTCGTCGTCTTCTTCTTCTTCTTCTTCTTCTTCTTCTTCTTCTTCTTCTTCCTTGAATTTACATACCGCCCTATACCTGGAATCAGTGGCGTAGCATGGGGGGTGCAGGGGGGCCGGCCGCACCGGGTGCAACATCTGGGGGTTAGGGTTAGGGGGCGCAAATCCACGGGTTAGGGGGCGCAAATCCACGGGTTAGGGGGCGCAAATCCACGGGTTAGGGGGCGCAAATCCACGGGTTAGGGGGCGCAAATTACTTGCCTTGCCCCGGGTGCTGACAACCCATGCTACGCCACTGCCTGGAATATGGGTATATGCATCTGCCCTTTTAAACCTTGTTCACATCTGTAGTACTCCGATAGAACACTTGGCAATACTCAATGTTGTAAATTGGTTAATGTCATTGAGTTAAAACAACCACAACCACCATTTAGTGATGGAGGATCTTCCCTCAAAGACTTTTGGTGGTAGTCCCACCCACCCGCAGTTCCCTTTTGCCCATACCCGCAATTCCTTTTCACAATGGCCTGTCTGATGTCTGAGATCTCACACAGTGATTGTTCCCTGAGGAAAGCCAGCCAAGAAATAAAGCATATGGGGTTTAGGAAGGCTGTGCTGAGAGAATAGTGGGACTGCTTCACTGAGCACACTAGTCTCTTTCAAAGACAACAGAGTTCTCAGTAATTTGCAGAAAACATGTGTGGGCTGTCTGGATTGTCCTGGAATTGGAAAGGAGAATGGATACCATTTCAGCTATGAGATTGTGGAATTCTTTCTTGAAGTCTAAAAGTATTTCACTCGGTTTGGAATTGTATACTTCTGTTCCACGTGGATTTGGGTGCTTGTTCAAATGCAGTCATTGAAAATGTTCTGTCTTCTGAGGAGATACCTCAAGTACCTTGAGCTCACCATAATAAATAGATTATTAGGACTCATTGGCAGAGTAGACAATAGGTCCAATTTAAATTCTTCTAATTCCAAATGGACTTGATTTCAAACTATATTATATTAGTATTTCAGGGGGGTGTTACTTTTGTTTGTGCTTATTGTTTATTACTCTCGGTTAACCAACATCACCACCAAAGCAAAACAAAACTGGATGCTAGGGAAGGAATGAAGGAAGCAGGGATCAAAATGGGTCTTGGGTGTCAAGAGGCAAGGCTTCATGAGGGTAAGGAGGGAGGGCTTTGGAGGACACCTCCCAGTGAGTTCATGAACAAAGAACAGCTCAGCCCACACCCTCAGGAGCTGGCCTTGGGCCTGTTGAGGTAGCCATGTCTTTGTGTGTGGCTCCTTCCTATCTGAGCCCCTGCAAAGACTTTTTTGTTGAGTTGAAATGATACAACACTCTACTGAAATCCGCTATGTTGAGATATTCTGATAATGAAATTAAGGGTTACTGATTTTTATTACTGAAGTTTTTTTATTAACAAAGCCAGATGGGTGGGTATAAATAAT
Source organism: Podarcis vaucheri (assembly GCF_965113315.1). Classification (NCBI taxonomy): domain Eukaryota; kingdom Metazoa; phylum Chordata; class Lepidosauria; order Squamata; family Lacertidae; genus Podarcis; species Podarcis vaucheri. The sequence goes on along the minus strand of NC_138760.1, from coordinate 107,800,880 downwards.
AAATAAATTAATTATTATTATTATTATTATTATTATTATTATTATTATTATTATTATTATATAAATTATTATTATTATTATTATTTCACTTTAAAATGCATATGAAACAGAGAGCACAATTACAGCAACAGACAAAAATTAAAAGATGAAAAATGAAACTATAAAATAGGCACGTAGAATGAGTAGTTGCACATGAGTTAAAATAGCAAAATCCGAATAAAGACTATCGGTGCTATCAGCTCATCAAGTTTAGTTCCAAATTTGCCAGGCTTGTGACAAGGTTTGTCTTGAAAGCTTTGGTTCTGCTATATATGTCATAAAAGAAAGCCAAATCATATAAAAAGTGTCTGGAGGGTCTAGTCCTTGTCAAAATCTCAAATTATGTGTAATTTTATCCATTATAGAAATATTCCAGAGTGAGTTGTACAAAGCTTCCAGTGTCAGATTTTGGGCTGTTTTCGAGTTGAAATTACTTTTAAGGGTTACTGATTTGAGACTCATTTTGAGCTTGAATCTATCCTGTCTTTACTATCTGCCACTACATTTCGAGCATATCTGAATGGAGCACTTGGGAAGGAGGAGGCTGGGTAGAGATGTGCTGAGAAGCATTTCCAATCCCATGTATGGGGAATCTTTGTCCTTCCAGATGTTTCTGAAATCCCCTCAGCCGCAGCAAGCATGGCCAATGGCCAGGGATGATGGGAGTAGTAGTTCACCAACATCTGGAGGGCCAAAGGTTCCCCACACATGCCGTACAGTATATGGCGCTCATCATCATGGTATGATGTTAGCTTATTGCAGTACTAGCAAGAAAGACACCATTAATGTACCTGTTGAAACAAGTTCCTGTGCAGTTTCTCATGGACCTGCACCCACACCTACATGTTTGGGTGAAGGGACTAATTGGAAATGTTCTAGTGCAAATGTTCTTCATCACACTTTTCACATGTCACATGTTCGTCACATGTTCAGAAACCTGAGTTTCCATATAGGTAAAGGTAAAGGACCCCTGGATATTTAAGGCCAATCAAAGGCGACTATGGGATTGTGGCGCTTATCTCGCTTCAGGCCGAGGGAGCCAGTGTTTGTCCACAGACAGCTTTCTGGGTCATGTGGCCAGCATGACTAAACGGCTTCTGGCAGAACGAAACACCGTGATGGAAACCAGAGTGCATGGAAACACCGTTTACCTTCCTGCCACAGCAGTACCTATTTATCTACTTGCACTAGTGTGCTTTCAAACTGCTAGGTTGGCAGGAGCTGGGACAGAGCAACGGGAGCTCACTCCATTGCAGGGATTCAAACCGCTGACCTTCCAATCAGCAAGCCCAAGAAGCTCAGTGACTTTGACCACAGCACCACCTGCGTCATTGGACAGCACTAAAATATTTTTCATAGAGCCTTACATATGCTCTTAAACTCTGTAGCATTAAAAAAGGTAGGATCAGGCCCCTCCTGATAGATAGCTTTCAGCTGACAATTTCCAGATTTTGCAATAAACTAAAGCCTCAATTTCCTGTGGTCTTAGCAAGTTCTTTGCTATTATGCTGTGCTATAAGCAAGTGCATAAGTATGTGTTCAAATAGTGATCTGCCCACACGTAGGGGACTGCCTTTGTTTAAAGGAACAGAAGTGGTGGCTGGGGGAGGCATTGAGATCACGTACATCACGATCTCAAGCCTGTTTATTCTACTGTGAGCCCTGCTGATTTTAGTGTGAGGGAATCCCAGATACTGGTACACAAGCCCTCCAGTCTTGGCACTAATATTTTTAAGAAGTTATTCCTGGAAGATACACCAGTGGCTGGTGTAGATGTAACACTGTGAGATCAATTAAACGTCACTAGGCAATGAGGGGCGTTTTTCGGGGTCTTCGCCCACCCTTCTCCCCGCTTCTTTGTCCCCCACCTTCCCAGTTATTGATATCCAGTCTTTCCTACAGGGCAGATGGCCCTGTAGGAAGAAAGAAGGGAGAGTCTAGCTGGAAGATGCTTTGAGACAGTCTTCGCTTGCCTACGTTACTCTCCTGCAATCCTTCCCACAGGGTAGCTGGTGACAGATGGCTGCCACAGAGAAGATGTTGGCGTACATAGAAAACTAACCATTGTTGCCTTCAAAATTTAGAGAGCAGTGTCTGCACTGGGTAATAGGTATGTGTTGGTGGGGGACAGAAATCCAAAAGTTCAGGGGCTGCTGGTTGCTCAACCACAGCTAGGCAATTGGGTATCATTATGTCTGTACTGAATGAGCCAATGGAATGACTCTGTTACAGCCATTCAAGGCTTTGACAAAGCTACAGTGCTATGTATTTGTTTGAAAGAATTCCATAGCACATCCAGCTATGAAACTAGGTGAAAGGCTGATTCATGTGACAATTTTTGTCATCGCTTTGAATCGTCACCTGGTTCTAAAGATCATCAGGGAACCCTCTGTGCTGAACAAACACCTGAGTGTAGGTTAACATAATTGTGTAAATATCCTCAGATGTTATATGGCCATAAATCAGTTACTCCTCCGTGTACACATGGTCTCTGTCACACATCTTTTCTTTTTAAGATTTATTTTTGTGATGCTACTTCCCAACATGTGGCAGATGGTAGGTTTTTGTCTCACGTGCTGTTCTTCTGATCAATAATATCAGAAGCCTAGTTACAGCTAAACTTAGAATTGCTCAAAACTGGACGATGGACATGTCAGCATTTAAAAGACAATGGTTCAAATTATTTTGGTCCTGTTTAGATCAGGATAAGCCAAAATCAGGCTAATCTGGTGGAATGTTTGTTAACCTGGCCGTTTTTTCTTAGTTACACTGGACCTTCAAACAAGTTCAGTGTTAAACATAAGTTGATCAATTTGTATCAGACTAGCTTTGTTATTAATAAATATGGCTCTTACACAGAACAACTGGAGGGATGGAAGCGGTGTGGGATTATTACTTTTTTCCTTCTTGTTGTCGTTCGGGGGTGGGGGTGGGAGGAATATAAGAAACACTAAAATGAAGAGCATGATATCAAAAGCCATCCTCCATGGATTTTGCTGAATATTTTACTCAAAGGAGAAAATCCTAAATGCTTCAAACACATGCACGTTCTACCTGATCCATATTCATAGGCCTTCCCTTGCTGTGACTGATTTATTCCCCTTTGTGCCCCCAGGGTGTTCATAGTCTATAGTAAAGGCAGCCTGAGTAGAAACCAAGTCTATCTTTACTTACAATCAGGAGGAGAAAGAGCAGTCAGGATATTAAGGGAAGAAACAAACTGATTTGTGAAGGAATATTTCATTATACGTCACATATGTCACAATGTTTGGTCATACGCCACACATATTTGATCATATGTCACACACCTTGGATTCCCAGGTATCATTTCACTACAAAGTAATGTTCCCAGAAAAGTACAGCTGTTAGGAGATGGTCTGTGTGGAAGCAGCTGCCTGCTTGTGATGCTATAGAATGTGTTCTTTGGTGGCTGCATATTGTTTCAGTGGCCCTATGAATTTAGCTGTCATTGCTTTCGTTATTCATCAAGAACACAGTTGTTTGGGGGCTGCCAGATGTCCCTATTATGATATCCCCGAGAGCCAGTGAAAAAAGGGTCAGATTGGAACTTGGGTTCAGATCCTCACTCAGCCATGACACAAAGTGGGTGGCCTTCACCCAGCCACAATCTCTCAACCTATAATCTACATCACAGGATTGTTGTGGTGAGCAGGGGGGAAATAGGATAACGTTCAAGTACACTGTCTTGAGCTGCTTGGAGTTGGGGCAGGATAAAATGTGTGTTTGAGTGTTAGATTAGCCAGCTTTGTGGTTTTTGCTGATCCCATTGTTTCAGTGATTTTCTAAGTGTTAATTGTTGTGGATTCTGTGGTTTTGTGCATTCTGTATTTCATACCCAACCCTGGATTCCACTTAGATGAAAAATAGGCTATAAACAGTATATATTGTGTGCATGTTGTGTGTGTGTTCGGCTGTGTGCATGCCCCATAACCTTTTATCACAGCTCCACCGCAACATCATTGCTTGTTTTATCACAGCTCCACTGACCATGACCCTTAGTTTCAAACAGTTCAACTCACTAGTTTCATGCCTGGAGGGGGCTCAAATTTCTAGGAAGGGATAGTGTTCTGGAGCCTATGTACACCCATCATTCTAGATCCAGAGAGGCTGAATGCCCCCTGCAGAGGACCCTGCCCTATCCGTCTTGGATTTATTATGGAGTGACTGCACCTTCCTTACACCATCATCCCAAAGTAATTTTGAGATTATGTGAGCTTGGGAAAATGCCCCCCCCCAAAAAAAAAAATCCCTTGTGCATACTTTCAGGAGCAAGGAAGTCAGAAAGTGTGTTGTCTTTTCCTCTTCAGATTTCAGTCTGCGCATTGTTGGGCCAGTCCCACAGATCCTTCCATGGGGCACTAGGCTGTTTGCAAGCAACAGGTTGGGTTGAGTTGGGTTGGGTTAATTGAACATATGTATCACTTAAAAATCTTAAAGCAATTTGCAACAAGAATAAATACAATAAAAACATTTTTAAAATTGTCCAGTAGCACCTTAGAGAGCAACTAAGTTTGTTCTGGGTATAAGCTTTTGTATGCATGCACACTTCTTCAGATATATACACGAAAGCTTATACCCAGAACAAACTTAGTTGCTCTCTAAGGTGCTACTGGACAATTTTTTTTATTTATTTCAACTGCGTCAGACCAACACGGCTACCTACGTGAATCTACAATAAAAACGCATAAGTGTAATAAAAGCATAATCAAAATTATAAAAATCCAGCCATTGTTGCTGGCTGCCCAGCTCCCCGCCGCGCGCACACACACACAACCCTTTGCCACTGAATGAATGAAAAGGTAGGTGCCAGGTAGGACTTCCAGGGGAAAGTATTTTGTTTCATAGGCTAAAAAGAAAAGGCTTGTTCTTTCTGCACACAACTATATCTCCATATGCTCAGCTAGTTGGCTTTGGGTTCAAGGGACAGCAGAATGGGGTGGTCATGCTCAAAACATTTGGGAAATACTGCCACGGCTTCATCAATCTCCTTATTCTGAGCGTTTCGATCCGACAGCCCTAGCTTTGATTGTTAGCAGAATTCAGAAATTGAGGGCCTGCTGCATGCATTTGGCCAACTTCTTGCAAGAGATTTGCTTGGCCTTTGAAAGCTGTGTGAGTTGCACTGTCTTTTTTCTCTCCCCCCGCACCCCACCCCAAAGCCTTCTGCTATGTACCTCTGTTCTGGAAACAATGGCACTACAAATTGCTTTGACAGTGTCAGCAAAGCTGGGTGGGATAGAGTGGGCTTTTCTGCTTGGCCGTAATTCCAGAAGCCGTGCTGTGCGGCAGAGAGACCGCTGCAAACCTTTACAAGCAGAGGCAGTCACTTGTGTGCCGGGGAAGCTAATCGCGGCGGAGGCGGAGGCGTTCAGGACCCCGCACAGGTGTTGAGGAGCAGCAGTTCATTAAGGGAGGCAGGAAGAGGGCTCTCTCTCTCTCTCTCTCTCTCTCTCTCTCTCTCTCTCTCTCTCTCTCCTCTGTCCAGCCTATTGTTAAGAGCTCCTGACAGCTGAGAGCAGCCCCTTTGCTTGTCACAATAGCTGCTCACGCTGAGCAAGGCTCATTAAATATTCAGTCCCAGCCTCAAGCAGCTCATTAAGGCAGCAATGAGCAGTGACGTGGCTGCTGGAAAGCCCTGCCTTGCTTAGCATCACCATGCACAGGCTCATTGGACCTCTGGATGCTCTCCTCCTCAGTGCCTTCTCTGTGATGACCAGCTTGTGCTCCCTGCTTTGCATTAAGTACAGGTAAAAAGAGCAGCAATTGCAATGTGTTCAGGGAAGCAGATTCAAGTCTTTAAATCTGGCTGGTGGGAACATCGGTGGGCTGCATCGGAGTTGCCCTCTGGCCTTTTCAGCGTTCCTTTCAGCGGAGGGGTAGGGGAGGGTCGCAGAGGGAGGAAGCCGAGTTGACATCTACCACAGGCTTTTCCTTAGCAGCATGTGTGCTTTTCGCTGTTTTGCAGGAGAAGCCTGCAAAGGGGATTTGCACAGCCAGCACAGAGTTGAATGAGGCAAACTTTTTTTCCTGTTGAGATTGCAACTTCCCTAAGGAAGTCGTGTGGCCGTTATGTGTGTTCTGCTCTAGGTGCTGCCCATTAAGTGGCAAGGTTCTACGTGCTTCCAACACTAGTGTGCTTATGATTGTTTTAGTTTTCTTTTAAGAAGGGCTGTTGTTGAGCCACAATAATTGACACCCAAAAGTTTCCTTTTTAAGTGAATGCATGCACTCTCTGCTGCTAAACATCCTAGACTGTTTGTTTAATAAGAGATAAGAAACAGGAGGCTCCTAAACGAAATGATGGTTTATGGTGGCTGGTAGCAGTACCATTTTAGCGTTCACTTGAGGGTCACTGACAAAATCAGAAATAAAACTTTGTGTGTGTTTGTCCATGTGTGTGATGCAAATGCTTAGCATGGACAGAAATGTCAGAGAGCCCTGAGAGTGCTGATGATGTTTCTCTTCCATTCACAGAAAATGTTTTCAGACAGCTCATTTCTATGTGGAAGACAGCAGTTCGCCTCGAGTGGTGCCAAACGAAACCATTCCCGTTATTCCCATCCCAGGTAAGGAAGGTCTGACAGCATGACTTAACTCATTCATACTTTGGGCTCCTTATAAATCACAGTTTGCAGTGTATGTTCTGTATCAGTCAATCCACTTCCCACACTGGCTGACTTCTTTATACATTTGGCGCATCCCGCAGTTTGTAGTAATATTTCTGTAAATCTTCATTAAAATGAGGGGAGAAACACAAAGTTTGGATTAGTGCGTTCTTATCTGGATAAGGCACAAACAGCACTGATGGTATCATAGTGGGGAGTCCCCATGTGCCTTCTACTTTTCTGGCTCTGCCCTTTTGCCATTAATCACTTACTCCATCCTTCTTGTTCACTGAAGTTCATAGTCTGCACCTTCTCTGGCCTCCAGCTGTGCAGGACAATCTTATTAATGTCTACACAGAAATCCTGACATTCACTGAGACTTACTCCCAGGTAATGTTGGATTACAGTGCAAGTTGCCAAGTCTCTGTAATGAAGACTTTTGCTTGCCAGGCTGCCTATGACCTCTTGAGGGCAGGGGGAGATCCCACCTACGCAGTACTGTTTTATAGGAAAACTCTAATTTAAATGTAATTTAAATAAGATGCATAGGTTTTGCTTGAGGCAAAGTTGTACCAGTTTAGTCCTAAATACAGTCCTAAATACACTTACTGAAAAGTAAGCAGTGGGATTTACTTCTCAGTAAAGAGAAGATTGCTGTTAGAGTAGCTGCAGACTTGGTCCTAATGCTTATTTACAGGTTAATTAAAAATATCAACGCACATGCCTTCTATTTTACAATCTGTCAAGTGCCTTGAAGTAATTATATATGGAATGGTTCTCAGCAGAAATTTGTGAGCCAAAGCCAGACAGATGTGAAGATTTGCATATTGTCTGTTGTACACAGCTCTTTATGCCTTGAAACACTGGTAGCTATTTTGGTGCTGTCCAGATGTTGTGAACTACAACTCCCATCCTTCCCAGCCAGTAGGATCAATAGTCAGGGATGATGGGGTTTGTAGTCCAGCAACAACTGGAGGGCCAAAGTTTCCCTACTCTTGCCTTAGAGCAATGAAAACTCAAAGCTTTTTTCAAAGGCATGTAGGAATTGTCAGTTTTTCCTGAGGTAGTGGGTTGGCTGCTGGTTGGCCACTGGTTTGAGCGTTACAGTTATCTTTCAGTTATTGGGAACATAGGAAGTTGGAATCCCTAAAAAGGCGGTGGACTCTCCTTCTTTGGAGGTTTTTAAGCAGAGGGTAGATAGCCATCTGCCATGGATGCTTTAGTTGAGATTCCCCTATTGCAGGGGGTTGGACTAGATGACCCTTCCAACTCTACAATTCTGTGATTCTATGATTCAGATGCTCTCCCACTGAGAACTGTGCACTGCACTTATCCCCCCCCTTCCAGATATTTTGAAAGCCATGTAACAAATAACTGTTTTAGACTGAGATTCTTTGCAAGGCATACGTATAAGTTAAATATTGCTAGCCAACAATATTGTGTACAATATAGATAAGATAACATTGGAGTTCTTTGTATGGCCTTGAGGCTTTTGTCGGAAGTATGATTACCTTGTCTGACAAACCTCTGATGCTCATGTGGTGATTTTATTTTATTTTATGGGATCTCCTGAGCAAACATGCAAATACATAGGAAATTCACTTGGAATGCTTTCTATGTCACTTTTCCAAGGTTTGATCCCATTAGCTGAATTCCAAATTGGGTTTGGATCTGCTTTATGGGATTGTCTTCAGAAAGGGGCTGTGGATAACCCACTCTGACAGAGCTTTTGTTCACATACTCTTATCCAATTAGCAGCAAATCATGTCAGAAATGTGTACAACTCTGCATGCTGTGATGATTTTCCCCTATTACCAGTGCGCACAATGCTACAAACCAGAAGTCCTTCATATAACCAAAACTTTGCCATTAAAATCCTCCTTAAGGTTTGTCTAAAAGCTTTTAAAAATAAAAAAAATCTCCCCATCTTCTTGTCACGTGTAAGCAAAATTGTATTATTTGACCATATAGACTGCCTCACCCCCCCAAATGCTACTAATTCCATTAGTTCTGTGGTATTTCCCCACACCATCGCAGGAGGTGCAAAGTATTCAGGAGAATAGTTACGAAGCTTAAGTGGGAGTTGTAAGATAAAGAATTTCAGAGCTGAGCAGGAGAAAAGTTCTAGTCTATTATTTTACCTCATGTGGTTTTTCATTACTACAAATACATGTTGTTGGTTTTAATCAGATAAATAAGAGGGAACATTAAAAACAACAACAACCAAGCCCCCACCTTTTGTCTTAAACAATAGAAGACAACCTCTTTTGGTTGAACATGTATACAGTGGTACCTCGGGTTACATACACTTCAGGTTACATACACTTCAGGTTACAGACTCCGCTAACCCAGAAATAGTGCTTCAGGTTAAGAACTTTGCTTCAGGATAAGAACAGAAATGCTCCGGTGGCACGGCAGCAGCAGGAGGCCCCATTAGCTAAAGTGGTGCTTCAGGTTAAGAACAGTTTCAGGTTAAGTACGAACCTCCGGAATGAATTAAGTACTTAACCAGAGGTACCACTGTACCAGGGTCGCCCTCTAGATGTTGTTGGCCTCCAGCTCTCACAGCATGGCCAATGGTTAGGGATGGTGGGAGGTGCAGTCTAGCAACATTTGGAGATAGACATGTTCCTGATCTCTGGTGTAGATCATTTATTAGTCTGTCTAAAAGGTGGAGGCAAAAGCTCCTTCTATTGGAGCTTCACTCTAATATAATTTCTTAATACACTTTTAATACTAAGTTGTCTGAAGGACAAGAAACTTTGGGGGGATCTAGGAGAGGGGGACCCCAAACATATTCAGTGGTCACATAATGCCGCTTGACTGTTGTGAGCAAAATGGGAAACGGGTGGGAGGGGAAAGGGACTGGAGGTCCCACTTATACATCAATAGCTGTTTTATTCTTGCAGACAAAGAGGAAGCATCCATATCATTACAACCTTCCAACTAATGTATGTAGTTGAAACCAAGCCCAATTTTAGTTTGATTAATCAAAATAATGTGTAAAATAGCTAAAATGTTCAAATGGTCTCCCCAGATCTTCAAGCATTGGTCTGCAGAAGCGGGGGTTTGAGATCCAGGATAAAGTTTTCATCTTTTCTATTAAAAAAAATGCGGAGGGTTATAGTGGCTCTTGATTTGAATGAATATTCTCAGTGTGTTTTCACACTAGAGGGAAGTTTTTTGATTTTCTAAAAAGTGGGAGTGTGCCCATAAGTCCAAAAAGAAAATGAGAAAATGGTTGCTTTTCATCAATACCACTGAAATGTTCCAGGAGTACCAAACCGGAACTTGGAATAAAATAATAGACAGTGGAATAGTAGTTTAACTTAAATACTTTTAGATATTATTAAAATACTGTTTTTCCTCTGAAGGTAGAAAGCCATATTACAAATGTAACATAAAAACAAGGATGAAATTTTCTGCGTTATTCTGTGTAATAGGAAATATTATGCCTCTTTTTTAGTGGTGATAGGTCTAACTATGACCAAGGTCTAACTATGGAAGTAAGAGCACCTTTTTGCATGCATTCTGAAGCAGCAACCTTTGTGGAACTTTTGCAGTTTCTTGTACATAGCTGTTAAGTTTTATGTATATGATACCATGACAATACTGTGCCTTAATGCTGGGAACTCAAAAGCTCCATTCAAGCATTCAGGGCCTGTGGGCACAATGTGTGAAGGGCCCAGGTGGGCTAGCAAGGCATATACCAGCTGCATAACCCCAGCCAATGCCCAGTTGTCATCAGTCTGAAGAGGGCTCTTTTTGTGCTCATAAGACAGGTGTCGCCAGTGAGATGTCCCATAGATGTTGTTGAACTATAACTCCCTGACCATTGGCCATACTGGCTGGGGACTTGGTAGTCCAACAACATCTAGAAGGTACCACATTGACTACTCCTTGCATTGAGTATCCTCCATGGGGATGGGGAACCCTGAGTGAACAAGGTTTAACAAGCTTCACTTCCTTTTCCTGTATACCCTATACAAATAGAAGCAGATTGTGAGTCTGCTGGCAAGTCACCTGGGGTCATGGCCGACACATATGATGTCATCAAGGTGGGACAGCTCTAGCCCCTCATGTTCCTGCTGGTCCCATCATGCATTCAGTACCCATAAAAACCAGATGCCTGAGTAGAACTAAAGGTGTGCATAAATGTAGAAATAATTCTAAAAGTGGGGGAATCCGTTCTTAGTCTGTTTGAATGGGTCCAATTAACCTCATCCTGATGCCCTTTCCTCGCTTCCCCACCACACCAGAAAAGGCTTCAAATTCCATTCCCCAGAGCAATCTGCTAAGTGCTGTTTCACACCTTCCTGTCAGTTATAACTCCTTATACAGCCGTTTTTGCTGAAAAGCCTTTAAAGGTTAAATGGAAAATTCTTCCTTTTGATTCATTCATATGGTTGATAAAATGATACCTCTTCTAAACTTTTTCTTCCCCTTTAGAAATAGCCAGGGAGCATGAGAAAATCTCCCAAGCTGTATTGATTCTGGAAGTAAAGTATAAATGACATTTTAACAAACGCCAGTTCCTTAAAGTAATCTTTATTTGCTAGCGATACCCCAGGCAGTAGTTATAAATGGATAGTTAAATATGTCCCTGTGGATCTGCACATCTATTTAACCGGGCTGGGTGGACCAATTTTCATTCTCCGTTTCAGTCATATGGTCACAATGGAAGCAGTTTTGACTATGCATATCTAAAAATGTGAAACTCCTCTGCATTCCTTTTTTAAAACAACAAAAACACATTCTGTGACAGCTTTAAAGGTGCTTGACAGCTCCAAAACACATGGTGCTAATGATTGATGGTATAATAGAATTTTGCTGTTCTGCAACTGCAGCATTATTAGATACCTAGCTTTCCACAGAAGAAATTTACTTCATTTTCGACCATGAAACTGAATAGCATATAGGCATGTACTAATCTATGCCCATTCTGTCCTGAAGCCCAGAGTTCTCATTACAATTCATAATTAACTCTGCTGAGCAGTCTAGAGAACCACAGAACACCGACAGGATCATTAGCTCAGTTGCCCCTACAGCTATTACCCACTTAATATAAATCAAAAAGCATTGGTCTCATCTGGGATCATGCCCTTAGGGGGAGAGCAACTGCGCCTGGATGGCAGACTTATTAAACATTATTAAATATGCTAGCCCATTCTGTTCCACACAGACACACACACACTTGCCATTGCTTCATTTTCTGTTTCTTAGCACAGTTCATTTTGGGTGCCTCCTAGTGATCTTTTCATGGAACTCTTTATCACTAATCTGTAGTCATAGGTTAGGTGTGTGTGGATCTTGTCTGATGCCTATCAGCCCTCGCCACCAAATAAAAGCTGACCAGAGAATCATAAAACTTGCATTAAAAAGAGAAATATACCGTATTTTTTGCACCATAACACTCACTTTTTTCGTCCTAGAAAGTAAGGGGAAATGTCTGTGCGTGTTATGGAGGGAATGCCTACGGGTGGCATGCCTACGGATTTTCCTCCTCTAAAAACTACGTGCGTGTTATGGTCGGGTGCGTGTTATAGAGTGAAAAATACGGTATATATTTTGCCGGTGTTGTCATTAATGTACATCTCCCAGCTTAAGCCCCATATGGATCAAGGATAACCACGCATCTGTAAATTTTCTAATCTGTGGAGCAAATAGCAGAGTGACTGGCCTGGAACGAGGGCCATGTTCAAAATGTATGAGAAATATCAATCCAATTTCTTCCATTTGATATTGGCTTGCCTTCTTTTCCCCACTTCTTTTCAACAACAGTTTGAGTCATATTGGGTGGGGGGGGGGACTCAACAGCTGCTGAACCTCAAGAAATTTCCACAACTTTCTCTTAAGTTTGCAAACCAGTGCTCGGATGTTTCCATTATCACTGTATGTCACCATATTCATTGCTAAGGAGGAGGAGGCCAACACGTACCCAGTGCCTTTTCATATCGGGTACTTTTTGCAAGACACAACCATTCTCCTCAGTGAATGTAAATAGTTCTCATTTGGATTATTCAGGAATGACTCTCATTTCTTCCTTGCAGACTTAAAGAAGGTGGACTGAATGTCACTTTCATTTATTATTTAAAGGCGGATGTGTGCATGTGGTTTATAAATTCAGATTTCATTCAATGTGCATAATATTTGTAACTGACACATCCCTTAATAGTTGCTCTTGGCATGATGCTATATTAGATTACACCTTGATTGAAATGGTGTCATTAATACTCACTCAGTCACAAGCACGTGGTCTCTTTTCTTTCTTTCTTTTTTGTCTGCCGAAGAGTCAATTACAGCTCATGCAGAACTCTGGATCGGGACCAGTGAGGGTTCTTAATGACACTTAAAATATTAAATTATGTGCTGAAATCTCATTGTTTTTCAATGGGATTTAGGCATAACTCGCTTTCTTAGAATAGACTCAGTACAGTGACTGCAATCCAGTGCACAGCTACATGTGCTCATCCTACTTAAATTCGGTGCAATTTAAATTCATTTCACAGTTTGCTGGCTTCCAGCCAATAACAACATAGTCTTTCTCTCAACCAGTAGGTTCAATGTTGTTCAAAGGTTAGTTATGGGAATGCACTGTCTGCACACTCTGCAGTGTGTTGTTATTATCTTGTAAAATGAATAAAATAAAGAACATTCATAAGGGCAGTGGTGTGTCCCTTTACTGAGATTGGCTAAATTTGGGTGTTTGGAATGGAATAAAGGATTCATGAAAGCTCCCATAATGCATCAGTTAGGCATTATGGATACAGGCATGCATAAGTAATTGCAGGCTTATAGCCTATCTGAAAAGTAGTAGAATCATATAATAGTAGAGTTGGAAGAGATCCCAATGGTAATCTAGTCCAATTCCCTGCAATGCAGGAATCTCAGCTAAAGCATCCATGACAGTAGATCCACCATTGTTCAAACATCAGTTATGGGAATTCACTGTACACTGTACGATGCACTGTGATTATAACATAAGATGATTGTAGCCAATGGAACTTGAGTTCAGTGGAACTTACTCCCTATTGTGTACACTGGATTGCACAGCCTCAGACTAGTCCAAATCAACCACTTGGGGTTGTAAGCAACTATGGTTTACTCAGAGTTGACCAGTTGAAATTGTGGGCCTATGTTAGTCATGCTTCTTGATTTCAATGTGTCTACTCTGAATAGGACTTACACTTTCTGCAAAGTGTCTGCAGCAGTTTCACTTGACATTGCATGTATGATTTAGTAAGATCCAGTCTGTCATACACTGCTCAAATGACATTGTTGTTAATATCTTTTTTGCATCACCAGCAAATCCCTAAACTATCACTTTCCCTTGACACTAGAATAGCCTCTTAAATCATCCACTTAACATCTTTTAACACACTGTATCCCTGATCCTCCAAGCTTCTGTCTTTTCTTAGCCCTCTCCACCCCTTGCCATAGCTTTTTGGTAGAGCACATGCTTTAGCCCTGGGGCCTTTTGTTTGCAACCATTGGTATCTCCAGTGAAAAGGATCTGGTAGCAAGTTGTGCAGAAGGGACACTTTAAACATTGCCCAGATGCAGCAGAGAATGTGCATCACAAGACCTATACATATGGAAAGGGAATGTGAGAGTCACTCGTGGTTCCCATCTTTTAGCTTAGCCTTCTTTACAAAAGTCAGGGGCAAAATAAAATGACACTGAATGGATTGTGTGTGTGTGGTAAAAGTAATCACAGTTGTAAACCACCTTTTTTGCATTGCACATATTTACTAAACACAAGTGTCATTATCTATTTTTGTTTATTTTATTTTTTAAGTAAGATTTATATATGGCCGTTCATCAAAAGATCTCAGGGATGTTCACAAGATTAAAATACAATATAAAAGCACAACTAATTTGTTACAGCTGAAATAACAAAACAATAGCCGCCGCCCCCCGCCCCCACATTTAAAAGGCTGTAGAATATTATCAGACAAAGGCCTGGTGAAAGAGGAAAGCTTTTGCCTGGCACCTAAAAATATATAATGAAGGTGCCAGACGAATCTCCATGGGAAGAGCATTCCACAAACGAGAGCCACTGTGCAGAAAAGGCTCATTCTCGTGCTGTCACCCTCTAGACCTCATGTGAAGGAGGCACACAAAGAAGGGCCTCAGATGATGAATCCAGAGTCCAGGTCGGTTTATATGGGGAGATGCGGTCCTTGAGGTATTGTGGTCCTGGGTCAATTAAACTGCACACTTTAATGTAGCCTTAATGTGGGTAGGAAAGTAACCCAAGATGTCTGCTCATATAATCCACATGCTGATTGCATTATAATATACAGTGGTGCCTCGCAAGACGAAAAGAATCCGTTCCGCGATTCTCGTCGTCTAGCGGTTTTTTCGTCTTGCGAAGCAAGCCCATTGATTAGCGCTACAGCGGTCTAGCGGCTTTCCCTGATCAGCTGTTAAGCGGGTTTTTCAGCGGAACAGCTGATAGGCGGCTTAGGAAAAGGGGGGGAGCGGAAAAAACCCGCGGGGACGCGCAAGATTTTTTCGTCTTGCGAAGCAACCCCATAGGGAAATTCGTTTTGCGAAGCGCCTGCAAAACGGAAAACCCTTTCGTCTAGCGGGTTTTCCGTCTTGCGAGGCGTTCGTCTTGCGGGGCACCACTGTATTCCACCTGTGATTAAGGTTTTATTGGGGGTCTTCCATGGAGGGTTCTGTTTACACTCAAAAAGGAATATAAGCCCCCTGCAAATCTTACCCTCTCAAAATGGGGGAGGCTGGGAACTCATCAGGTGAGACAACATATACAAGGTTACGAGAGGCAGAGCTTGTCTGCATGGCCCAATCCAGAGATTCTGTTTTGCATGTTCAGGCAAATGCCTGAACGTACCTAGAGACTGGGACAAATGTACAATTATAATATAATCCTATATATGTGTACTCAGAAGAAAGTCCCTTTGGGTTCAATGGGACTTACTCCCCAGGTAAGTGAATATAGGATTGCTCAAGACTAGCAAGCAAGGCTGCTTGCTGGAAGGCTATGTAAAGCCTTGATTTTTAACACGGCAGAATGTTTTCCCATGTGTAGATGAGGAGAGGCAGGCTAGTCTTTAACATATTGGTAAGTAATTTAGATCTATTGAAACAAGAGAACCTACTTAATTTTTAAAATTCTTATTTATCCATACTGACATGACATAAGGACATATAAGCCTCTGAGACAGAATGAAGAAGAATCAAAATAAATAAAATAAAAAGTATGAACAATGGTTATTAACACAAAATATATCCTCCCATTTATTGAATGTTGGAACAAGAAGGTTTTTTCCACTGTGACACTAATGAATGCGGCCCGGTTTTAGGCAAGGAGAAAGCTAATTGCCCAAATGGGACTATGCACTGAGCAACTGTTAGGTTTCCTAATTAGCCTTTATAGGATTTCATTAATCTCTTCAGTAGACTAAAAGAGGTATGGTCTCTGAAGTAAATTTTCCTGAAATGGAAAAGAAGCTTATCAGTAGCCACTAGATAAGAGGTACCTGAAAGAAGCATGTTCCTCATATGCATTAGCCGATTTTATTTGAGGAGGCATTTAGAGTGCATGAGCAAAGAATGCAGTGGAATTTTCAAACAATGACTGCATTTTTGGAATGTAGAACTTTCAGACTCTACTTCTGGCTGACTATATATTTTCCTTCAAAAGAACGCTCCTGATATTTGCAGACTGTATGGACTAGTTGTGCAGAGAGTCCTAAACTGACGAATCACAGTGCTTCAAATTACTTTAATCTCTGGCTTTTTGAGGCAAGGGAAAAAAGATAAAATGAATATGAATTGGCAGTATGTTTGCCTCAGCTAGACCTTCTGTAAGTCAGAATAAGTCATTCTGCCCCGCTGCCCCCAGTCCATTTGAAATATCGGGATCTTTAATTCTGGGCATTGTGGAGTTGACCTGAAGATTATCTGAGTTACTCGTATCAGCACTGAATCACACAAACTCTTAAGAGATCAGCTTGTTTCAAAGTGAAAGCTTTCAAACACTGAAAAATTTAGCTCTTGCCATGCTGCACTCTTTGGTCTACTGACAGCTTGGTAAAGATGGAAGTGGAGGTGGGATCTTCCCATCATGATGCTAAGTAGCTTCCTCTGCAAGTGTTAACTTTTTCTCTGCTGGACAATTTAACCGGAAAGAATGGGAAACTTCAGAACAAAATACCTATATGGAGATGTCATTTGCTGTTCATTTAAAGAAGAGGGAAGTGAAGAAGAGATAGAGCAAGATAAGACAAACCAAGGTGGGGATGGGAAAGAGGGAGGAAGCGAGCAAGAAGAACAGGAAGAAGAAATGCTCGATCAGGGAAACTCAACAGTGATTGAATACCTTTCAGATACAGAAGATCCATATAATTTGTCACCAGGTGATGGCTTGATTGATTCATTGTTTCATTAAATAGAAGTTGTAGTCTACCTTTGACTTTAGTTCATCCTTTTCGCTGATACACCAAAACATCTGGGAAGGGTCTTAAATGTCCAAAAGTAGAGATAGTTGTTGGACTCTTCAAAGTTGGATTTATTCCCATTCCAATAGTTTTCAAGCCTTCAGTTAAGCAAGTTTTTCTTGGTATTCTTGCATGCTCTACACCAAGTGCAAAAGATTATTATGTGCTCATTCCCCCAAGGAAGGGTCACAACTCTGTAGTCTAAGCAGACAGAATAAAAATGGCATACTTCGAGAGCCAGTCATCCTCCTTGTTTTAACATATATAGTTTATCTCATTAATTAGATACATTGCAAAACTGTAATTTAGAGTTAGATATGCTAAAACAAGGGTACACAGAAAGGGATGTGTTACTGGTTTTGACTGTAGATTGGGACTCAATACTCTAACTGATCTCAGGAATTTTTTGGGGGGTGGGAATTATTAACTGTGTCAGAAATTTAACTTCTCATGAAAGTAGCATAGGAATTCATTCACTTTCAGAGACATTAGTTGCATTGGAAAATATATTATTACAACCTACCTGTGGATGAGAGTTAATTCTTCTGCTAAGCATACAGTCGTACCTCAGAAATTGAACAGAATCCGTTCTGGAAGTCTGTTTGGTTTCCGAAACGTTCGACTTCCGAAGCACAGCTTCTAATTGGCTGAATGAAGCTCCTGCAGCCAATTGGAAGCCCCCTCGGATGTTCAGCTTCCAAAAGAACGTTTGAAAACCAGAACACTCACTTCTGGTTTTCAGTCATTCAGGAGCCGGAACACTCAACTCCCAAGGCGTTAGGCAGCCGAGGTACGACTGTATTCACATTCATATATCGTAATAAACACTATACTAGAGGGAGAGACCTACTGTCAGGTTTAACCTCAAAAATTCCCTGGATTTTGCAACAGTATTAGCATATCTAGAGAAAATTCAAGAAGTTACCATGAAGTGCGGGCCAGGCAAAAGTAAGCATAAATGTACATTTTGCATGGATCATTGTTGTTGTTGTTGTTTAGTCGTTTAGTCGTGTCCGACTCTTCGTGACCCCATGGACCAGAGCACGCCAGGCACTCCTGTCTTCCACTGCCTCCTGCAGTTTGGTCAGACTCATGTTTGTAGCTTCGAGAACATTGGCATGGATCATACCAATCTATAAATTGTTGACTTAGCCTTAATACAACCACAGAACACAGTCAACCAAAATGTTTCCATGGGCAAACCTTTTTGGCTGTTCCATGTATCACAGTAGCAGAAGTCAGAGGTAGTAGAACTGATAACAATAATAGTTTAGAATTCAGAGCCCTCTTTATTGTTTGTCAGTATATTTTCATATTGCAAAGTGTTAAGCTATACCAAATACATACATAAATGTGTGTGTAAAAATACCTATGACATAGAGCCAAAGCAAGGTAATTTGCCCTACTCATAATTTGCATTATCTGTGATCAGGCACACAGCAAAGGTAATAGATATGCTGTGATTTCTCAGCTATTCTGCAGTTAAGCCCATCCACTACAAATATATTCCTGGAGCTCAATTCAGCTCAAACTCCCCATTTATGTGGGGGTTATGTTCCAAGGTACTGCACGTTTAAGTGAAATTGTGTATAGTGGGAATACCATGGAAAAAGCATGAAAAAGCCCTCTATCTAACCCTTTGGAAACCCTTTAAAAAACCAAAAATCCACCAGACACCATAAATGGGGAGTTGCCTGTAGTTTCTCCATCAGCAACCTGCCCTGGGTCACTTTGTTTCCCGTGCATCCATGGATGTTCTTTATTCATAAAATGGAAATAAAGCAACCATTTCTGGTCAGTAGGATCAATTAAATGAAAGCTTGACTAAACAGCAGCAACATGGTGGTCACTTAGTGCTGGATGAAAGTGATAATACAGAAATTGAGCATTAAGTTTGCACCAACATCAGTGGGGCCAGTATCAGGTGTGAAGGCAGTGAAACCATCATCACACACTGTTTATTAGCATCTAGGTAGAGATGTTATTGCCTAACTTTATAGGACAATTGTTATTGTTAGAAAATATTAATTGTAGAGCTGAGTATCTTTTTCATTTTTCAGATGACATGGAAGCTATTCCTGTCAAACAGTTCGTTAAGCATATCAGTGAACTGTATGCCAACAACCAGCATGGATTCTCAGAAGACTTTGAGGTACGTGTTTACAGCCTTAAGCGCTGGAAGTTTCTCTGTGGTGTTTAATTTAAATGTCTCAAGCAGCCTTGGAAGAGCGAAGGTCCAACTGCACTCAAGTGATCCTCTGAATAGAAGGGTTGAAGAAGTCCTAATGCCTGTGAGCATCTGCTGATTGGGAAAGAGGCAGAATGGAAGACAAAGCAGCCTGAAGTCTGTAATGAACGGTTATATGTGGGATGTTCGGTGGGATTTCTTGAACCTTGCAACTGCTAGCCTCCTAGTAGACAAGCAAGGAGGAAAGAGACTGTGACTGCAATGCCCACAGACTCGTTTGGGTGGGATTCACCTAATGGGCCCTGTCAGCCCTGTGCTAGGACTTTCATTTGCACAACAGGTCTTTGAAGATGGTTTAGAAACACTAAATGAATGACTCTTTGGAAATTCAGAACTAATATTGCATGGCACCTGTAGAAGTGCAAGTTCCACATATTGAAGTGAGTGTAAGGAGTAACTTGGTTTGTGATTGTAAACTAATTTCCCCATTTTTATTATTATATTGTTGTAACCTGTCCTGGGACCTTATGGTGAAGGCTGGGAAAGAAATCTTATAAATATAAAAACTGTGATAACAGTAAAATGGAGAGCTCAGTATTAGAGACTGAAACAGAAATAATGGCAGTGGAAGAAGATGTTTAAATACAGGAATGCTGATAGCTGTGCAGCTGTGTGCGCAACAAAGTCACAGTCGCGGGCACTCTGTGGGTTTACAGACCCATGTGGCTTACATAAACACAGTCTCATGCTTAATGATGGTGGCAGACTCAGGCTCTAATAAGCTAAAACAGTTATTCCAAAAGCCAGTATTAACCGTTCTGCTTCCCCGCATTCCTTTCAGCCTGATCACAGTGGAGCTTTGAAAGTACTGTCAGAAAGGAGGGCTCTCCCAGCCCTCTCAGCCAAAAATAGTGTGCAGCTGTTGTGCCATCTCGCCAGGGTGAGAGGAGAGAAATATGGTTTGGGGGCCATGACATGCTTTAGCAACCAAGTGTTAAAAATGTCATGACTGAGTCATAAAAAGCAGCTGTATTTACTAATAAGATATTGGCACAAAATTGCTGCTTTGATGCTGAACACCCTTTTCCTCAGTGTAACAAAGCTAAGGCTGCAGCCGTTTTCTTCAGCATGGCCCTTTCAAGCATCTTATTGCTGCCCTTTGGTAATAGCCTTTGCAATGAGGCGCACTGTCTGATAATTCAAAAACCGAACCAAAATAAAGGGGGGGAACCCTATTGTGCCAATCATAAGCATTTCGTATTCATGAGGACAGCGGCTGTGCGAGGTGTTAAAAGTGATTTAGTTAAATTGACTGTTGGCTGGATGACTGAACAGGGATATTGAGGCATTTAACAATGTTGATGGTATTCAGGACAAACATTTATCCTCGGGAGAGCAGAATTTGATGGGAATGATCAAATGCAATGCCGTCTCCTCAATTATTTATGAATTGAGACCCCAGTGCTATTCATCACAGCTGGTTTTGACACCATTTAATTATTCAAAATAATCAGCTACACATCTGTAAACTTGCACTGACTTAAAGTAGGCTTTGCTTCATCTGTCTCTGAAATCGTTGCCATTAACAAAAAGCGAGACAGCTTCTGTCTGCATTGTGCAGCAGAGGGATATATTCCTGAAATAGCCTTTCAGAATGCTTCAGGGTGCCCTTGTTGCCTCTTACTTACCCGTAAATATTGTTTTGCCTATTAGTTTTAGTTGGGTATCTCTTTTAAAGGAAGTATAATAATTTTTAAACTGCTATTTCAAAACCAAAATCTCTTCACTTCCACAAAGTATATGTGGAATTAACCCATAAGGGATTTGCATAAGCCAACGTGGTGCCCTCCATATGTTGTTGTGCTACAACTCCCGTTCATTACTGATCATTGGCCGTACTGGCTAGGGCTGCTGGGACATGCTGGCTATCCTTCACATAGGCCACTATTTTTAGGCTTCCCCATGACAGACATGCGACACCATCTGATTTCTATACCTTTGCCACATTCCTATTTGCTTCTCACCAAGGTAAAAATTGAAAATCAGCTGTGAATTTTCCCTTCGTTTGATATTCAAGTTGTCAAGGGGACGTGTATAAAAAGTCAGAGATCCGGTTGCCCAAGGTAGTAGGGAGTCTGTCCATCAAGGAGTAATGCAGAATACAGGTAGCTTAGATGTTGCTTCAGTGTTGGGTAGCCCCAAATGAGTAGCTTCATAGCTGGTGTTTCTCTCCCACCCTTTCCTGGCCTGATATCAGACCCTGATATTGTACATGTGAGGAATCTGGATCCTACTTCATGGATGGCTCTCAGGGATAGTTGACTTCATCCTGCCAGATGAGCATTGCACCTCAAGTTCTGGGTTTCTGCTCGGACATGCTGCCATCTTGTTGGAGCTATTCTCGGGGGAGGGGGGAGTATATCAGTCAGGTTGCATTGTTTCCTCCAAACCTGCCACCTTATTAGGTGAAGTACCTTCCATGAAGGTGGTCTTGGAATGGTTATTCATATCTGCTGATTTCTCTTTGACCCCATGAGAACTAGGGACCAGCAACAGATACCTGTACTTTTTCTGAAGTCCTGCCCAATTCTGGGCTGCCTCTGCCAGGACAATGTGAGACATGACAAGGGATACCTTACCTCAGTCCAGAACAGTAGTTCTGTCAGCAATAGACGAGGCTTGGTAATGCATTATAGCACGGAGCTATTCTCATTCAAGGGACGCGGGTGACGTTGTAGGATAAGCCATAGAGCCTAGGACTTGCTGATCAGAAGGTCGGAGGTTCGAATCCCCACGACGGGGTGAGCTCCCGTTGCTCGGTCCCTGCTCCTGCCAACCTAGCAGTTCAAAAGCACATCAAAGTGCAAGTAGATAAATAGGTACCGCTCCGGCGGGAAGGTAAACGGCGTTTCCGTGCGCTGCTCTGGTTCACCAGAAGCGGCTTAGTCATGCTGGCCACATGACCCGGAAGCTGTACGCCTGCTCCCTCAGCCAATAAAGCGAGATGAGTGCCGCAACCCCAGAGTCGGTCACGACTGGACCTAATGGTCAGGGGTCCCTTTACCTTTACCTTATTTTCATTCAAACTCTCTTTGCAAAATAACCTTAAGACACCTTGCCTGATTGTTAAAGTCCACCATGATGAGCTTAGGTGTTTTCCCCCTTAGATGGAATTCTTGTCTGTATATGTCCTCCCATAATAATTGCCTTGGAAATCAGATGACAAGAACCACTGATAACCTTTCTGTCTCCCCCTATTCACATATCTTCATCAAGTCTGATGACATCTCTGGGACATTGATTTAGGCACGGAGTGCTGGAACTGGGCTATAGTAGATCTGTGCTTTTTAAGTTGCCTACATGGAAACCCCCTTAAACAAAAATTAAGGGGTTGGTGTTCAGGACTGAAATAGGAAAAAAGGAGGAAATTGGAAGGAAAAAAACATGGCATGGATGGTTCTACAATCATGCAAACTTGTGTCTCCTCTTGCGATAATTTGGCAGATGTCTCCTTCTTCCTCATAAAGCGTGATAGAAGAAGAAAAAGCACAATAGAATGTTCCGTGTCCTAGATTTACTCTCAAAAGCTTAAAACTTAACAGAGTAGTGGTAATATAAAAAAATTCCTTCCAGTAGCACCTTAAAGACCAACTAAGTTAGTTCTTGGTATGAGCTTTCGTGTGGATGCACACTTCTTCAGATACACACTTCAGATACGCATGCACACGAAAGCTCATACCAAGAACTAACTTAGCTGGTCTTTAAGGTGCTACTGGAAGGAATTTTTTTATTTTGACTATGGCAGACCAACACGGCTACCTATCTGTAAGAGTAGTGGTAGAATGTTTGTCTTTATTTGGGGCTCCACTGCTTCTCCTGCTCTCTAACTTAGAAGTTATCTTTTCTGCCTGCATTTTGGCAACCTTGTAGAGGATTTGGGCAATCATGCCATTAGGGAGTTTAAATGTAAGAAGACTCTTCAACCCTCTGAATGTAGATCCCTCTCCCCATCTTCCCCTTTGGGAACTTTAAGCAGGCTTTTACTTGAACATTGGGAGGAGGAGGTTGTTCTTAGTTCTGTCCTTCACGTTTCATGAAAGAGGATTAAGCAAGGAAATCCCCAAAGTGCTGGCATGGAATGTTTATAATAGCATAATATGTATTGGATTTTGGAACCCATACAATTTTGTTTGCCTCAAATTCATTAGTGGGTTGGGCATCTTTGCTGCTAGAAAGATTAGCAGTGGTGAATATAATCTCCCTAGCCTTGTCTGTTGCCTGTGGAAGCACAAGGGTTGTGATCCAGCCCCCATCTTGGAATTTGACCCAAAAACAAGCAATGCAGCTATCCCCCCACATACATTCAAAAAACTTCAATTTCTCCCCCCCCAAAAAAAAAAATGCTAAGAAAACAGCCATAAGTCCACAAAATCTGGTGGACGAATTCTGCACTTGATAGCTTCCACAGGAGCAATAGTTTTATGGCTCACTAATTCTTTTTTAAAAAATAATACCAGGATCCTTACAGATTATCCCTAAAGAGTGGTGGCTAAAAGATAATGCTGCTCATAAGCATGCCCATAGTGCTTCAGAAAAGAGTTGGAAAACCTCTAGCACTCTTGATGTTGTTGAACTTCAACTCCCATCAGCCCCAGCCAGCCCAGCCAAAGGTCAAGGATAAGACAGTGGCAGTACAGCAACCTTTGGAGGGCACTAGGTGCCCTACCCCTTCTTCAGACCATTACAAATCCTTCACATACATTATCTCAGCACTCCTTGCAACATCACTGTAAGTTAGCATTAGTATCTCCTCCACATTGTAGTAAGGGAAGAATGTGATAAAGCTGAGAGATTAGACAACTTCATTTTAAAAATGAGTTTATGGAAGACTTTTAACTGCTATTGTTAAAATGGAATCTATAAACGATGTATACCTCTGATTATGAGGTGTTGAGTACAAAGGGATGGGGACTGTCTCCATCTATCCCTCTGTTTGTTTCACAAGGGCATCTGGATGGTATGCTACTGAAAACATAGGCTGGACAAAACAGATTTCAGTCGGATCCAACAAGGTGTGGATGTCATTAAATACCCTTACCCATCTTCATCATTCGCACTCTCCCAAACCCAGCTTGCTTAGCTGTAACATTATTCCAACTGCACTCACTTGCTGATTCCATTGTAGAGTCATTGTTGTCTTATTTTCTACAGACACGATGGAGGTGTTACAAATTCTGGAAAAGAGCAGTGTGTGTGTGTGTGTGTGTGTAGCAGAAAGGGCAAGTGTGCCAGTTTTGCCCTCCCTCCAGCATGGTTTCCATTGCCTACCAACTTAGGAGAGGCAACTGTCTACAGAGGGGAGCTTTTTGTATTCATGGGTGCTTCCTGGGCGTTTGGAAACCCCAATTTCCCAAAACATGCAAGAAGCCCCCATAGATATAAGAAACTCCCTGCTGCAGTCAGTCACCCTCCACACGTTGGAAGGCAAGAAAAACAGTGATGGGAAAGGGCACTCTCACACACCTCTCACATTCTTACTTCCCAGGATTTGTAAAACCTGTACAGAGCTACAATTGTCCCTAAGTATCAGACAGAAAATAAAGCCCTATGAGAAGCTAGCTCTCACCTGGGCTGGGAGTGATTACTTTTGCTAATCCACCCTAGTTTAGCCCCAAACCTTTCTTTGCTTTGCCATTAAACTTGCTGCACCTTTACAAGCTTGGCTTTAGTTTGAATTAGGTCTTGCTGGGCCACAGAGGCCTGCAGAAGAGACTCTTGCACTTTGCATCTATTTATTGAGTGGTTTCTAAAATTTCCAAATAGCCTTTCTACAGTTCAGTGCACAAGGAAGCAAACAGAACCTTGTTGCATAGCTACAAATTGGAGAGGGAAGTATTTGCATGTTCTTACAAGTACAGATTTTACTGCTTTTTTTTGTCTCAGAGTTCTTTTCAATTGACAGGGAAGTCATATTATGATGTTGCTCTCAGGGTCGTAACTTGTTCACTTGTCTGAAGTTATATCAGAATGTCTATGCAATCAGCCATTCCGGAGCAATTTCTAGCTCATTATGTTGGATTATCAGACGTGTAGCAATTGGATTTTACACATAAATTTAGCGAAAGAATATTTGAAGTTTATAAAACTAATCAGCAACTTGTTTCAGAGGGACACTGAAAATGAATGAGTCATTAAACCTGGATGTATTAAATCCCAATCAGTGGTAGCACGGACAATATAATTAAAAGCTAAATTAGCCATAATGACACAGAAGAGTTTTAACTGTGACTAAAGGTTGATTAAAACCAAGTGTGTTGGATTCCAGAGTTGCCGACAATACATTCCAGTGGACAAAATAATAAGAACCGTAACCGTTCATCTTTAAACAAAATTAACGTTTTGGGAAGTTAAACGCTGAGAATGTCATATGAACCAGTGAGACAAAAAAAATGAATAAGGAAAAATAATGATCTAGCGCTTATACAGCAGTCCTGCCAGAAAGCTTTCCCTTCAGAATCCTAAAATAGACAATCCATTGTTGCTTTATACTCCCGTGGTCCTGCATTTGAACTGTTAGAAATTTGGGACGATGGGAATATTTCTATATATTTTTAAGAATTAGTAAGGTAATCACAGCACATGGTAATGTAACCTGCTTAGGCATTTTTGCTGATCAAATGGTATATAAATATTACTAAATAGATAACTAAATGTAATCTCCTTAGATACTGGCTTTAAACCAGGGGTGGCTCAGCCTGTGGTCCTCCAAATGTTGCTGAACTGTGACTTCTATCAGCTCAGGCCAGTGTGGCCAGTGGCCAGGGATGATGGAAGTTCAGCATCATCTGGAGGTGACAGGTTAACAACTCCTGCTTTTACCTAAGCTAGAGCACAGCTAACATTTAAAACCACCTGGAGTGCAGCTTCAATTTTAAAAATATATAAAAAACCTTTGAGTCTCAAATCCAAAATGCAAAATCCACTGGATTGTGATTTCTGTCGTATTTATTCCAATTATTTAAATATGGGAAAGGTTAAATAAACATAGCATGTTTCTGCTTCATCTGACATCTTAAAATGTTTGTGTCAGGACAGATATAAAAGGGGTACCTGGTTCCTTAGGGTCTGAGCTGTAGTTGCTAACCGAGCACCATAAGGATTTCCTCCTTATGTAAGAACAAACACATAGGAAAGCAAGCCAAGACATAGATTCAGGTTGTATAAATTAAGCATGACAATGCAAGCTCTTTCATGTTTCTAGAATGCATACAGTTCTTACTCAAACATAAGCCAACCAGCCAAGAGTATTTGCTAGTTCCCTTCTCCTGGTTATTTCCTGAAAGCTCACGAATGTAATTTTAATATGTGACCTAGCAGCTGACTCATGTCTTCTGAACTAGGATATAAGCTCATTGTGTGTTGGCCCAAATCATCTATAAATAAAATGGCAGTTCAAAGTGAAGAAGTAACTTTCCTTACTTTCCTAATTTTGCCAGATCCAAATGGAAGGCATTCCTAGAGTGGTATGACATCTACTAGAGGGATCAGGCAGGGTCTTCTCAAGCCTGCTGACTCCTCTTAAGCTGGAGAAGTCAGCCGTCTCACCTGACCAACCCTACCTGTTGGCGGTGAGGGCTAATGTTTTCAGCCTGTTTCTCTTCTCAAAATCACTCTTTCCCCCAGCTTGTTTCCTCTTTGTACTACAAGTGTTTAGTTTTGAGCATCCTCCTCTCCTGTCTTGTTGCTTTTTCCTGTCAGTGTATGTATTTTTCTCCTTCCCTCCTTGATCTGTGCTGTTCCTTTCCTCTGTTCCTTCATTTGTATGGTGGGGGTAGGATCTCCAGGTTATTGGGGCCCACCCCTTGGCTACTGAATTACCTCTTTGACTTGAGGAAGATGTTTGTAGTAGTGGAGAATTGGCACATCCTCCCCAGAACCACAACAAGCAGGAGTGCTATTTTTATCCTTTTCCCTCAGCTACATTGAGCAGAGGTTTTCTCCACATGCTTCTCATCCTGAAGGGCCATGATAACCAACCAGTGGGACCATCAGTGTTGTACTCTCCCATTTCATATGGTCAGTCTTGGACTGGTCATCACTGGTGTTAGGCAGCCAGCAATTCCAGCTTCACATTCAGTGGGTATGCTAATGCTTGATGGGTCAAGTATTGCACTCCTTGATGTTCTGCCGCAGTTTCCCGCCTTTTTCCTCTGACCCTTCTGGATACGGCTTGCTTGATAGCAATGGCCTCTTTGCCTGTATTGGAGGCAGGCGGGTGGAACTTCCAAGCCATAGCAAAACTTTTGGACTCAGATTGACTGAGTGGTGCAGAAAACTGATTAGCCAAAGAACGGGAGATTGGCAGAAATGTCTCCCTTATCCTTCTACATACAAATGGATTGTGGAAGGATGTATGGGACAGGAAAATGTATAGCTTTGAGCTTCTGAGGAAAACTTTTTTAAAAAAAAATTGCTTGACATTTAACTTCATAGGACTAAGCCCTGGTCGTTCTAATGAACCAACCTCAACTGACCTTAATCAAGGAGTAGGGAAATGAAGAATGAGGGAAATGCAACAAACTAAGCTACTAGAATTCAACAATGACCGTTCACTTTTTGTAGTCGTTTCAGAGGTTTCTGCTCAGTTAACAATGTATACGGATAACTTGTAGGGTCCTCATCTGCATGGGGCCATTCTGTGCACACTGCACATATATATAAATCTGCCACTGAACTGAGGTTGCAGTACGGCAGTCAAAACCATAAACCCTAAGCATCAGTGAGGTTAATTAAAGTTACTGACCTTAGAAACCAGTCCCACCTGAAAGGTCCTTCAAGATGTAATGGCAACTGATGCAATTTATGTGCATTGTGTAAATTTATGGTAGGTCATTCAATAACAGGGACTGAATTCTATTTCTAATATGCTAGCGTGTGTTTTTTACAGCAAGTTTGAATCCTCACCGGCTTCATTCATGTTTCTTCTACAGTACACGCTAAGATAAAGTTGGAACACTATTTTTTTCATAGAATGTCATTAAATTGTACTGGAGACTTTCATTTTAAGCCTATAAAGCAGAGTAGCCAATGTGGTGCCCTCCAGATGTTGTTGAACAGCACTCCCATCAACCCCAGCTTCTGAGGATAATGGGAGTTGTAGTCCAACATCCGGATGGCACTGTGTTGGTTACTCCTGCTGTAAAGTGCCACACACATTTGATGGTGCTCTTTTGATGGTGCTCATCATCATCAGAATCTGCAGACCTTACAGAGCCATGTAAAAAGTGGGAGGGTAGTGAAACAGCACAGTGATTAATGGTTGATAATTAAAAATATCCTTTGGATTAAATCACTGAATCCTTTCTCTGCTGAACTACTGGTGTGAAAATACTGTTCTAGAATACATACCGTATTTTTCGCTCTATAACACGCAGATTTTTTCTCCTAAAAAGGAAGGGGAAATGTCTGTGCGTGTTATGGAGCGAATGTGTGGTCCCTGGAGCCGAAAAATAAGGCAAAAATCAAACCGCGCTTCAGGGAGAAGGGAAGCCTGAAGAGAGGAAGTGGCAGGTTTCCTGCATTCTGCCTCAGGGTCTTACTGCCCGCCCTCTCTGTTTCGTTACTGTGTTTGCTCAAACGGAACAAAGAGCAGGGGAAGCCCCTCCCCTCCAGGCAAGTAGAGGGGAAAGCAGAGCGTCCATCCTTCTATCCTCTCCCTGCTCCGGAGGAACAATGTTTGTGAAGGGAAGAGAGATTACAGGTTCGGCTTAAAATTCTGATTTGACTTCCTGCTTTTTGTTTTTGGAGACACACAGCATTCAAATATGCTTTCTTCCATTTAAAGAGGGAGAGAGAGAGCACACGCTGGCTGGCTTGTGTGGGTGGGTGGGGGGAAACTTTTGCCTTCCTTTCCTCACGTTATAGCCCTCTCCTGCATTCTTAGCCTTCTGTGTTTTTCCTTCCCTCCCCACTTAAAATGTGGTTACATGGATCCTCAGGATCTTTGCATTGGGTCAGCCAAAATTCACCATCAGAGCACATAGCATGTCCATGGCTACAGCCTGTCCCCCCCCAAAAAAAAACCCACGCACCCACTGTTGCCTGGGGCTGCAATGGTGCAAAAACATGGTTACAAAGCATGGATCCACATGGATCCTCAGGATTTTTGCATTGGGTCACCCCAAATTCACCATCAGATCACATGTCTGTGGCCACAGCATGAAGCACAAAAATGATACGTCCACTGTTTCATTCAGAATATTTTTTCCCTTGTTTTCCTCCTCTAAAAACGATGTGCGTGTTATGGTCAGGTGCGTGTTATAGAGCGAAAAATACGGTAATCAGTGTCAATTATTCCATGTAAGGACCTGATACCCCGTTCACTTCTTTGTTTGTTCTTTATTTCTTCTGGACAACTATGGGGATTTGCTTACCATATAAAAACAAATGCCACTGCTTTATGAGTCTAAATGCCTCTAATTATATTTGGACTTGTGATATTTTGGATTTCCAAAAAAAATGTAAATGTTTTGGGGCTAGATAGGAGGGAGGGCAACGAATTGGCTTGTCACTTCTTTATGACAGTTTTGTATTAATCCTGCACTGTAGCTACATCTGCAGTTTCACTAACATTTCTCGTGATAATTTTCTCTGTCACTTAGCTCCTACTCCATCATTGCAGCAGCTGTGCTGTACTAATGACTTCCCTTATTAGGATGCTCCTGTATTAACATGTGAAGCCTGGGGTATGAAACAGTGTGGCATCTTGTAACCCTTGGGAGGACAGGGGAAACGGATGGCACTGACGGCACCCTGCAGAAGTAGCTTTTGGATAAAATTCAGCTAAATACATTGAGAAAATGCCCTAGAAAGAAGCAACAATGTTACATTGTTATAAAAAGATCTTTAAAATGTAATTAGGACGCTTAAAATAAATGGCAGAATTGACATTTCTGACTAAGAGGAACGTAGGACAGTATAATCACTGTGTTGTCCAACTTAACACTTTTTGATATTATTTGATATTATTTAATACCAAAATGTTAACATATTTTAATTATTATTTAAAGTTACAACAAACCATTGAAGACAGACAGTGCCTACAAAGTAAACACTGACTTCAATGTGGAATGTGATAACAAGAAATCACTCAAATCTTAAGAGGGGAAATGAAACTAACACGTGTGTGTGTGTGTGTGTGTGTGTGTGTGTGTGTGTGTGTGTTGGCATCTGTCTGTCTAGAGACAATGGAGGAGTACGCCTTTGGAGATGAAGTCAAACTGTTAGAAGGTTACTGTGCCTGCTGTGGCTATATATATTTGAGTTGTCACAATTTAGGTGGTTTAATTATGTTGATGTGCTGATTTTGATTATTTTGCATTATTCACTTCACTTTACCCCCTTTGTTGTTTATTTTGGTGACTAACTCTAATGATACATTAGGACCCTTGTTCACATTGGGCCCCTGTGAAACACTGTAAATTCAGTCTGTTCTAAACTGCAAGTACTTCTTCAGTACAGTCACTCCACAGCTTATGTGCATTTAACCTTGTGCATTAAGCTTTACACGCTTGGCAAACCATTTTTTTACAAAAATTAAAAAGGGGTCAAAAAGTGGACAGGCATCTGGGGGGAAAGACATCTGCAATCCTACTTGCCATTGCACCCAATGTGTTTTGACCATTCACGTTTTTGGCTCTAGGGGCGATTCCCCAGAATGTAACCCCCCTATAAGTTGTGGGCTTACTGTATGGCTTTGTTTTTCCTAGGTAGGCACTCACTCCTCTCCCAGACCTAGGGAGTTATGACTGTGAGTTGCTATATGGCATAAAACTTTCTCAGACCCCTTTTTTATTTAAGAGCAGAGTTGCTATTTTGGCTATGTTTTTCCTGCTTCTGAAAGTGATCTAATTACAATTAAGCCTTGGGCAAATGGCTAGCAAAAGGCCTGTGACCACATTGGTATCACTTTCTGGCTGCTATTAAGGGAGCTCTAGATAGATGGGAAAGCGGTGGGTGGGTGGGAGGTTGCACCACAATGAATTGTAATCACCATGGACTTATATCAGATACTGGGAACCAGGCAATATCCTTAATAGAACTAGGATATGTTTAAGCAGTGTTATGCTGAAAGAATTCTCATGGGCGAAGAGAATCAATTACACCCACCATTTCAATGTGTTCTGAATGAGCTGCTTGCAAAATGAGACAGACAAAATGTTTTGCACTCATCTGCCTTTTTCAATGTAATTGTTTTCTTAACAGGAAGTGCAGCGTTGTACATCCGACATGAACATCACCGCTGAACATTCCAATCACCCCGACAACAAGCACAAAAACAGATACATCAACATTTTAGCATGTGAGTAGTAAAGGCCTTAAGAGACAACAGCAACAAAAAGTGTCCACTTTATACTACTGGTGTAAGAATGCCTGTCTGCTCAGCGTGAGGTTAGTTAGAGTGACAAAGGTTTGTTTTCATCCAAAGGACAAGATGCCCCTGTTAGGTATGCTTTTAAACAGACTGATGTTGACAGTCTGACATTAGATACTTTTGGATTTTGGTTAGAAAGTAGCAATCCTGCCTAAAGATTTCAGAGCTGAATGTTTCAGCCTAAATTACTGTCTGATCTAGGTATGCTAATCTCTGAAAAGCGACTTAAGGGAAGTACATATTTGACAATCTTTGCTAGTTCCATTCTCTCCCAAACTTGCTAATGGGTTTGTCACATTTCCAAGTGCTCTGGAAAGAAACAAACCCAGAACTTTTTGATCCCTTAGCTGACCATTTCTGCCACTTTTTTTTCTGGACAGCAAATTATTTTACTGGTGCAGTTGAGAATGGAAGACGTTTTGTGATCTTCAAATGAAGGGCAGCATATAAATTTAATAAGTAGTAATAAGAATCTTTAGGGAAAGAATGGTTTAGCCCCAAAAGAGCCAATGAAGGCTTCCTCCAGATGCTGGACTCCCAGCAGCCCTGGACATTTGCCATTCATGCTAGTTGGAGCTGATGGGAGTTGTGCTTATTAGTTTTCTGGTTAGGGAATTGTCCTTTTAAGAAATCCATAGTTTTAATCTCCTAATATGTTTTTCTGTTTTGTGCCTGTTTGTTATCTTTCCTGAAGATGATCACAGTAGAGTGAAGCTAAGACCTTTGCCGGGAAAAGACTCAAAGCACAGTGACTACATTAATGCCAATTATGTTGATGTAAGTTGTTTTTTGCTCTCATCTCTCTTTTGAGAAACACTGTCCTACAGAAGAAATAGAACCATTAGTACTTGTAGAAGGGTTTTTTTTGCTGTTGTTTTGTTGACTAACTTTAGCTCCAGACTCCTCAAACGTTCAGCAGGAAAGGCATCTCACACTGCAATATATACATTATTAATATGACTGCCATGCAGATACTTTATTTTGCTTTGCCTTATGGTTTTCTTTGAAGGGTTACAACAAAGCGAAAGCCTACATTGCCACCCAAGGACCTTTAAAGTCTACATTTGAAGATTTCTGGAGAATGATTTGGGAGCAAAACACTGGAATTATCATCATGATTACAAACCTTGTGGAAAAAGGAAGAGTAAGGGCAATGCAGTTTTTCACTAGCTACTTTTCTCGCTGTGATTATGTGATCTGTAAGACTAAGGGGATGGGTGTGGTGGTAGTGATGCTTGAAGCCTTGCTTCTAGCAGTGATAGGCTGAGCTCTCCTAAGGTCACAGAAGGTCTGGGGAAGCAGAAGGCTGACACTGACTGAGCTGATTGTGCCCTAGAGAAAGAGGAGTCAAAAAAGGTTCCTGAGAAGGCAGCATACTACTGAACAAAAGAGGGCCTAGGAAACCAAGTTTGGAAGAGAGAGAGCACCAGACGAATTCTCTGTCATCAGTATTACCATACTTATATGTATGCTGTGATTCCATAAAAATTATTCTCAGAGCAGTTTCAAATGAACAACATAGCGAAGTAAAACAATAATAATAACAACAATATATAAAAATGCAACACCAATACAAATTAAAACACACTATCAATAATTACCAAACAGTATACCAGACAGTCAATACAATAAACATAACAGTATTTGGTACAAAAATAACTGTATTTGGTACATAATAACCTAACCATCAATTGAATAGATATAGGAACCTGTACATAAGCACCATTTCCTTAATAGAACAGTATAAAAATTCACAACATCCAGCTGAACACAGCTTCAGCACCCCTAAGTGGTAGCCAAAAGTACACAAATGCCCAGTACCTTGGTGAACTTACTCTCACAGTCAACATACCAGAGCACAGGCAAATAGAAAAAAACAAAACAAAAAAAACACCTCAAAGCCGCTTAGAGCAATCTGAGGATTCTTTTTTAAAAATGCAGGAAATGAGCCAGATCCAGAACATTCTAAAAAGACCAATCCTCATGCTACAAGCCAGGCAAGAGACTGAAATGAGGTCAACACTAGCACTCATGCTATCAGCAATAAGAAAAGGGATCATAGTCCAAGCATTATTTTAGGGAGCCCAGTACAAACTTGCAGTGCAGACCCCCTGCCACATACATACTATAATCCCAACCCATACATAGAATAGCATGTTACCAAGGAAATTTTTCCATTGTAATTAAATTTCCGCCTCTCTGACATTATACAATGGCCAGAGCTGGCCAAAGGCATTTGGCTGCCCAGGGTAAAGAACAATTCCATGTACAGAAGCCAACCAGATTGACAGTTGACTCTTACCTCAACACTGGTAATTGGTCAGCATTCTTTGTTGCGTCAGAGGACAGCAGGCTAATTTAGGGGTGCAGGGCAGGCTATGTGGCACAACACCCCACCATCACTTCTTATAACCCCACATCTGGCACCTGAGGTAACTGCCTGACTGAGCACGGTCCACACTAGGACCTTTTTACTAAGGCCCAAATATATACACACTTTTTGCCATTGTTGGTAGCAGAAGAGTTCTTTGAAGCTTGCTGATTATTTTGTAACTTTTTGGTTGATCGTAATGAAGTTGTTATCCTGTTAATGTTTTGATTTTTTGTTTTTTAGAAGACTAACACAGCTGCAGATGTTTCATAAATAGATCAATTCACTTTTGAGATTTATTTTTCTGGCCTTTTTCATTGAGAAATCATGAATTATCTCACCCAAGCCAGTTTACCTTGCAAGTTCGCACACAATCGACAAAATAATTAGGTAGCTTAATGTTCTTGCCCAGGGCAACAAACACTGCACCGAAAGTTAGCTGCTTTTTTGGTAAATCTAATTTAGTTAGATAAGCAGAGGTTGCACACACTCTTCCCAAGTAGATTTTTTGAGATGCGGTGTTTCACAAGGAAAGTTCTAAGGAAGATCCGTAGGATACTTATGAAGTAGACATTTACTCACATATATTTGGGGCCTGCAAATCCTACATGTACATGACTTCCTCTAGCCCCAGGATCAATAACCCTATTGTGCTTTGTCCTCCCCATCAACTCTTCATCCTTCCTTCCTCTGCAGAAGGAACTCTTGAGATCGGTGGTTCTTCAGTGAGCAGGTCACATAAGAAAAGCACAAATCTCTCTCTCAAACTGCAAGTTCCCTTTTAACTGCAGGAGCACAGTCTCTCTGGGCTGCAACGTAGCCTCAGTTGTCCTTCTGGTAATGACGTTTCAGCCTGGGTTGCCGCCACCTTGTACTTCTCCAGGCCCCAGTAAAATGTACCATTCCCCCTCCACACATTCCCATGTCTGGGCATTGCAGGCAATGATCATTTCCAAAGAACCCTCAAACTAAATGTGCTCTTGCAACCTAAGTTCAACAAAAGGCCAAGAAAACGAGAAGCACTCACTTTTGCAATTCCACTAAGAGATGGCACAAAGGGGAGGCAACTTTTAGGTGCAGCTTTCCACTCCAGCTGCTGATGGAATATGGTTCTGCTGTTTTCTGTTTTTCACACTCGCTCCCTGTGTGACAGAAAAGGTAACTGGGGCCAGGGCATTCCAGATGACAACCGCTTCCCTGCGTTCTCAACTGGCCCATCAGCTGATACTGGTTTCAGGCCAGAATCGTCTAAGAAAGGAGGGAAGACTTTTCTAGCATGTTGCTGGTCTTGTGTTCTCTAGCAGGCTTCAAAATCTAATATCCTATGCTACTCTGTCTTTTCTCAGAGAAAATGTGACCAATACTGGCCATCAGAAAACAGTGAAGAATATGGCAATATCATTGTCACGTTGAAGAGCACAAAAATACATGCTTGCTATACAGTCCGCCGCTTCACAGTCAGGAATGCAAAAATGAAAAAGGTGAGAAGTGTTATTGCATTGTGGTTTGGAGAAAGGATGGACACTAGGAATATGCTATTGGGTGTAATATACACAGCTGCTATATATCTCTTTGATGGAATATCTGGACCCAGCCAGTCAAATGCACTCTCCTAGATTTAATAAGGCAGGAGGGATGGGGGACAAGAGGACACATGGACGGGTATGTAGCCACCAGCACTCTGTCCACATCAGCTGACTGGATAAGCTGAAATCAAACCCACAACACATCACCAACACTCTACATTGGATATTTCTTCTGAAACTGAAATAACTACAGAGTCGAGTTCACTCCAGAGTTGAGCAACTTTATATTGTGTAACCAGTTAGTTGCAGCAGGTCCTCAAATGTTCCAGAGGCCCCATCCGAGAGGCAGATTTAGGGGAGCACAACTGGTTCGGTCACACTGAATATAGAGCCTCAGGCATGTCACAACTATGCTTTAGAAAGGACCACAAGAGGCTGGGGGTGCCAGATTCTGGCATTGCACAGGGCCCCATTGAAATTTGAGACCCAAGGTCCAAAGCCCGCAGTGCCACAATGGCATCCTGTCATAAAATGGAAGGGCTTTCATTCTGGCATGGGATGATATCTCTACTAGTAAATTGGTTCTGGGGATGCTCAACTACCCTACGTGCACAAAGAAAGGTCACAGAGGCAGGTATTTGAATAATGGCTGTGCTTGTAGAATGAGAGTCATTGCTAGGCAGTTGTTTTGCCTATGTAATCCTGTTTTTCAGCTCAAGCATGTAGAGTTCAATCCTGCCTTTTGCAGGGATCAGCTGCACAAGCAGCCAATCCAGCTATGTCTCCACCTGCCCACACCTACACCAAACATGATGTCAGGTGTGGGGCACATGGGCATGGAAAACCAAGAAAGGCCAGTGATTTAGTTGTTGTAGAAAAGTATCATGATTTTATTTATATATTTTTGCAGCAAGTCAAAAGAAGAAATTGAGAAACTCACCGGAAGAATAAGAAATCAAGAAGAGAGACTTTTTAAAATAGAACGGTGGGGGGGAATTATTGACTATTTGAAGATACACTGTAAACAAATCAAAACATTACTGGGACTAATATAAAAATCAGTAAATATATTTGAATTAGATATGCAGGAATAAAAAGTTATAAAATAAATAACTGCAGAAAGGAGGGAAGTTGAGGGGAAGGTAAATTAGACTTGCAAAGATTTTGTTTCTCTTGTTAAAATATTTGCAAAAGGTGAAAATGATTTTTTTTTAAAAAAAATTAGAAGAATAGGCATTGGTTAAAGCTTATCTCACACCTGAACATGGTGCAGTTCAATCCCCAACTAATATGTCTTCCTCCTGTATGTGTTTCATATATTCTGGCTCACTAGGGGAACCCTAAAGGACGACAGAATGAACGGACGGTCATTCAGTATCACTACACACAGTGGCCCGACATGGGTGTGCCTGAATATGCACTGCCAGTGCTGACGTTTGTAAGAAGATCATCTGCAGCCAGGACTGCTGAGATGGGCCCAGTGGTTGTGCACTGCAGGTACAGCTGGGCAAGTTCAGTCTAATTTTGCGTGCAACATGTTGTAGATTAATATACAACTGAAGTAGAGCATAACAGTATTTCCCATATGTATCGTGGACTTTACAATCAATTATATCCATTTTGCAATAGGGAGAGATTGTGATTTACCAACACCATTCACTCAATCATTGGCTGAACCACAGTTTGAACTTCAATTTCTCTGGTCCAATACAAGTTTATTCACTGTCCCGCACAGCACAGCACATTGCTGGGTGAAATTCTCTTATATAGATGAATGACTTTCTGGGATCTGATAATTCTGTAATCCATAGCAGAACTGGGCAGTTTTCACTGAATTCTAGAGGATTATGCAGTTCGCTGCAGGATTTCATGCTGTGATCACTTGCTGTCATTATATGGGACAGAGCTTTCAAGTTCTACCAAATAGGTTTAATCCAGAACTGCCCTATGCCACACCACAGCTGCTCAAGAACATTTGCAACTTTTTCTTTAACCACAACAGTATTGTTGTTTTAACATGCTGTATTCTTACATTTTGGCTTTTTTTATCTTTGAATTACCACTAAAGGGTTGAATGTTTGGAGCTTTTTTAATTGTCAGAAAGGGCAAAAGTAAATGAATCCTACTTTCATCAGTGGGATTCCTTAATATGTTCTGATTGGAAAATGTAAGACTCCTTTT
Source organism: Podarcis vaucheri (assembly GCF_965113315.1). Lineage (NCBI taxonomy): Eukaryota > Metazoa > Chordata > Lepidosauria > Squamata > Lacertidae > Podarcis > Podarcis vaucheri. Next base: position 107,763,047 of record NC_138760.1, on the reverse strand, counting down.
TGGGAAAGTGTAGCTGTGTGTGCTACATGTACTTCCTAAATTTGCAGATATTTGCATGTCCACATATTTATTTAATATATTATTTTATTTACTGCGTTCATAGCCCACCTTTTTCTTCAAGAAGCTCGAGGTGGCATACATGATTCTCCCCCTCCTCATTTAGTCCCCACAACAAGCCTGTGAGGTGGGTTAGGCAGAGAGGCTGTGACTGGCCCAAGTTGAGCTTCCTGGCTGAGCGGGGATTTGCACCCCACGTCCTTGTCCAACACTCTAACCGCTACACCACCAAGTCGCACATAGTCTTGTTTCTCTCAAACCTGGAGAGTATCACCAACTGAAAATGAATCTTACCAGCTGACCTGTCTTTAAATGCTGAGCAAGACTGGCCAACCTTTTTTTGGCCCAGAAGCTGTATTCACTGGGAGCTAAGGTTCCTTGTGCAAGGATTCAAAGAAACACCTAAGATCCCAGCAATTACAAGCAAATTGAAAGTTGGCCATTGCATATTATAGAAAATCTAAAGAGCAAGACTTTGTGAATGTAAAGAAGCGTATACTGTATATCAATATTAGCATGGTGTTGCAATTCTTTATTAGTGTTTAACTAGCCTCTCTCCTGAAACTTCTGCTTTGTCAGCGCTGGTGTTGGCAGGACTGGTACCTACATTGTTATAGACAGTATGCTGCAACAGATAAAAGACAAAAGCACAGTTAACGCCCTGGGTTTCCTGAAACACATCAGGACACAGCGCAACTACCTCGTCCAGACAGAGGTAAAACACAGAGACACATTTATTTTTACCGCAGCAAGCTATTGTCGCCAATTAAATATTGCAAAAGGGTCTGCCAAGTGTAATTTCCACTGAAATATCTCCATAGGTTACATACTGCATTTCTTATGTTTTTCTGTGAATTCAGTTTGCAAATGCATGTAGTTGTCGTATTATTATTTAGCAATTGTGTCGCTTTTAAAATAAACCAAGCACTTCACAGAGAATTTTCAAAATACTAGACCCAAAAGCTTACAGTCTTTAGTATCCACAAGGCATTTAGTATGCCAAGGTAATGTATATTTTATAACACAGAGAACTTTCGTAAAGGTGAGCAGCAATTGATTAAAGTTGATGCAAGTCTCACTACCACCACCACTTTCATTTTTTGTAAAAGTAAAGGAGAAAATAGTCTTAGAAAAAGAAGGGAACTGAGGCGTACAGGAGGAAAAGGGAAATTCAATACATAAAAAAAAAAATAAGCAGAACAGCAAGCTGCAAAAGAAAAAAAAAGCAAGCAGAGATAACTATGGGGGAAATCTGAAAATTTATCTAAGCAGTATTTTTATTTAGTTGGTTCATTTTTAACTTGCCCTTCGTTAAGCAAATGGTCCAGGTTGGGGTACACCGAACATAAAATCAAACTAGCGAGGCAACAGTTCTAATTTGAACAATTGGAAAAATTAAAAAATCCATCAGTATAAACTCTACACCTTACTCAAAAAAATCAGTGTTCTAATACATCTGGCTAAAGAGGCAAGCTTTCAGCTGGCACCAAAACCAACCAAAATTGGTGTCAAAAAGATTTCAAGAGGGGAAGGCATTCCAAAGTCAGGAAGCCAGCACTAAGAAGGCCCTTCTGAGAGCTGTAGCTGTACAAACCTCCCTCGGAGGTGAACTAGCGCTTTTCAAACAGTCGGATAGTTGCCTTTGAAGACGCTATGCTCCACTTACTATGGGCTTGCTTCTTCATTCTTTATTTGCTTCCTGCCATTCTAGGAGCAGTATGTTTTTATTCATGATGCCTTGTTGGAAGCCATTCTTGGGAAAGAGACTGAAGTTTCTGCTAACCAGCTACATAGCTATGTTAATAGCATTCTCATACCTGGAATTGGAGGAAAGACTCGGCTAGAGAAACAGTTCAAGGTAAGTTTCATTCGTAGCTTGTTCAGCCCTGCTGCCTTTCCTAGGGGGATAAAGTGATCAGACCAAAACTGTACTTTATCAATGCGGATGGGTGGGAGGAATGGTCTGATGAAAAGGCTTTTGGTTACACCTCTGAAGTTGTCTTAATGTGTAAGGCAAGTTCACCTAGGAGTAGATGGGCATTTAAATATCCCAGTCCTATGCCATTTAGGACATAATACTCATCCTTCAATTCAGAGCCTGGAAATGGATCAGAGGCTATCCCAACCTGATAGATGGTGCTGAAAGCTGCTGATAGGTCCAGCAGAACCAGCAGGGATTCACTCCCTTGTGAGCTTCTGGAAAAGGTCAGCCACAAAAGTGACTATGGCCATCTCCATCCTATATCTTGCCTAAAGTGGGACTGAAATAGATCATGATAATCTGTGTCATTGAAGAGATCCTGCAGGTTTATCACCATTGCACCCTCAAGCACCTTTCCTAAGAATGAAATATTACAGACTGGGTGGAATTTTAAACGCATTTAAAACATATATCTAAAACACATCAGCATCTACGTTCCATTATAGGCTTGGCTAAAGAAACATGTTTTAAACAAGTGACAAAAGGTGTACAGCAAAAGCACCTTCCTGATGTCAATAGGCAGAGAATTCCAAAGTATAGGCGCCACCACACTGAAAGACTGATTTGTGACAACTGTGGTATGAGTATTGTGTGTCATCTGTAACGGTGCCTATTCTGCAGATTGAAGCGATTGAGAGCGCACATGTAACGTAAGGCGATCTCACAAGTAAACTGGTCTCAAGCTGTTAAGGGCTCTCTGTACTAAAAGTAACACCTTGATCTTGTCCACATCTTCAGTGACACAAGTGAAAAGCTATCTATAAAAAGTAGAGCAAGTAGGACCCAGGTTTACACTTATTGAACCTGCATACCTGCATTAACTGTGGCTAGTGATGTGAGGTGAGAATATTCTCTGCTAGAAAATTCTCTGGAGAATATTCTCCACATTCAATGGTATAAGGTGCCATTTACCAGAGATTGACATTATATTATCATATAATGATAATATATTTAATGTTAATGGCTTCTTTTTTATATGTACACATATAGTTATGTTTATCAAGTTGTGTTTTAGTCACCAAAACAGTTATTAAGCGTTAGAGCTATTAGGAGCACAAGATAGACTATTACTGAATTTACTTGTATCAAACCTTAACATGCCAATTGTATTTTTTGACATGTCCTGTAATATGTACATGTTCTAATGGAAGAATAAAATATGATTTAACTACTGAGTTTTCTTATACCAAACCTTAGCATGACAATTACTAGTGCCATCACCTTAGAATGATTTAACTTTAACTATAAAACATGTTTTACTTTTTTATTTGATACCTGCAAGTGACAAGTATGTTCGTGCTTATATATTTTCACTGTGGTTCTTTTACTAAATATATGGTTAGTGGTGAGTCATTCACGTTGAATTTTCAATTTCAAGTTTGGTGCAAAAAAATCAAAGAATGTAAATTCATGTTATTGCCCCATTGAATAAAAGTATCTGTACAATTTTGGTTGCCATCTAAACAAGTTTACCCATTAATAAACATGTATATTAACAACTTATATCATTCTGAATACATTAAATTATATCATTTTCAATGCATTAAAATGAATATTCTATTTTAAATGAAAATTCTCTAATATTCGCATTAGTCAAGAATATTCTCAAGAATATTCTCCAAAAGATTATTCTTGAGAATTTAATATCACTAACTGTGGCGTCTCAAGTGGGAACAAAATATCTGATGATTTTGTCTGTGAAGTATCTTGAGAAGCAGTCACAGTAAGCTCACTTTTTACCATGAAAGTATCACAGTCAACTTGGCAGGCAAAATAGGCAAGCCCAGGAATAACTGATCTCAGCTGCAGCATTCAGGTTCACAACAGCAGCAAGGAGGGAAAATTCCTTAGGCGTAGACTTGTTTTGATGTTTTATAAAAGAACAGAGAGAGCTTTTTTGTTTCCTGAGACCTGTTCTGACCTACATATATCTTTGGGGCTTTGCAATATGTCTTCAGCAGAACTCAAATCGACATTGTCAAACCAGGTTGGAATGGAATTTCATTCACCCTGCGTGATATAAATGAGACCTATGCAAACTTGAGGGCCCAACATGTGTTTGTATAAGTACCTTTCTTTAAGCAGAAAGTTCAGTTCATCTTGGCATTTTGAATGCTTTTAGCATATTTTTCAGTTTAGTCTTCCAGAGATGCATTTTCCCCCAGAAATAAGAAATATTTGTGTGTGTGCATGTGTGAGAAGTAGAAAGAACTGCAAAGGACTTAATCACTCTTGCTTATTTTTTTAGCTGGTTATGCAATGCAATGCTAAGTATGTGGAGTGCTTCAGTGCTCAGAAGGACTGCAACAAAGAAAAGAACAGGAACTCATCAGTTGTGCCATGTAAGATCACATCTTAAAGTCTGATTGTTGTGCTGAATAATTTCCTTGTGCTAAATTCTGAATTGTGTTTGCATGAAGAGATGTGGGCCCTCAATTGGATTGTTTTGTGCTATTGGGTCAGAGTTCTTTTTAAATATAAATCTGATTTGTGGCTTCTGATGCTGGATGCATGTTAATGCATTCCAAGGCATAAATACAAATAAGTTTTGAACCAAGTGAAAGTATAAGAGTTTAATATAGTGATGAAGTATTTTCAGATATTTTCAGGGAACTTAATACAGCTTCCAGGAATTTTCACTTGTCTTTTCCTGCAGAAATTCAATTATCAGCACTTTCAGAAGTGCAAAATAATTTTAAGGAAGAAAAAATCCTAAGGGAAGACTCCCCCCCCCCCCGCGCGCGAACAGCTCAATGCATTCTGCCCATGCTCAATAGCCATATAATGCTGTTTGTTGGTGGGGAGATGGAAAACAAGGTAGGCGTGGGAATGGAACAGAGAGCAAGGCTGGCTGGGACACTGAACAGGAGGTCTGCATGCTGCAACTTTTTGTTGCAGGTCCCAAATATTTATGGCATTGGTTTTCAAAGTGTTGTCATTCACCCCAATTCTTCATGCCAATGGGTGAATAAATCTAAATAAGTAAATGGGGTATGCATCATTAAGGATGATTTGTCCGTGTTAAAAAGGTAAAGGTACCCCTGACCATTAGGTCCAGTCGTGACCGACTCTGGGGTTGCGGCGCTCAGCTCTCTTTATTGGCCAAGAGAGGCGGCGTACAGCTTCCGGGTCATGTGGCCAGCATGACTAAGCTGCTTCTGGCGAACCAGAGCAGTGCACGGAAACGCCATTTACCTTCCCGCCGGAGCGGTACCTATTTATCTACTTGCACTTTGACGTACTTTCGAACTGCTAGGATGGCAGGAGCTGGGACAGAGCAACGAGAGCTCACCCCGTGGCGGGGATTCGAACCGCTGACCTTCTGATCGGCAAGTCCTAGGCTCTGTGGTTTAACCCACAGCGCCACCTGCATCCCTTGTCCGTGTTAGTCTTACAATAAAAATACTACATCTGAAATATTAAGTTGATCCTTAGAAGCGTTTCAGTGGCTGGGAGGCAAAACGATCTGGGGTCATTGACACCAGTGGCCTAAAGCAGTTGAAATCCAAGTATTTTTGCCTATCTGCTTTGCTGAATTTTTTTATGCTCACGCCTTAAAAGAATTGCTAAGTGTGGCTACCTCTGCAGTCATTGGTATCCAAACCTTTTTCAAAAAGGGCCAGATTTGATGAAATGAAGGGCCGTGAGGGCCGACCAAAGTTGCTGACCTTTTTTTAGGATTTTTACCCCAAAGTTCTTGAGCATTTTTAGGGTTGAATTTAGAATTGATGAGTTTTTTTAGGATTTTACCCCAGGAAATAAACTGCCATGGGGCCTGGATTAAACCGACCAGTGGACTGGATTAGGCCCTCAAAACAGACTTTGGACATGCCTGGTCTAGATACGTCCACTGCTCTGTGTCTGCATTCTGTGGTAGTTAACTTCAATTAGGGTGGTTCTCAGAGGATAGCTGCTGACTTGCCCTGAAGTTAGGGAAGTGGCTGTTGCTGTTGCTACTTTTGGGAATGGATGAGAGCAGCAAAAATAAATCAAATGTTGTTGTGTGCACTTGCCCATAAATGATCTGATCATCATCAAATCTTTATTTCATTTATTACATTTCCATCCTCTGCCCTTTCTCCAAGGCGCTCAAGGCACATAGCCCTGACTCTATTTATCCTCACAACAAACTTGTGATGTAAATTAGGCTGGGAGTATCTGGCCCAAGGCCCTGGGTGAATTTCATAGTGGAGAGGGAATTCGCTATTAACTATTATTTGGCATCTGGGGATAGCAGAAAGTAGTAAAATTTTATTGCTGAAATTATATCCTTGTGCAAACATTTCATTTTATCATTTTTATAGCTTTATCTCCTGCATGAGCTCAGCAAATTTTATGATACTGAGTCTGGCCCTGGGAGAAATAGGAGTTATTTTCTGATAGCTGTGCTAAGATTGTGAGTTTTGTTTGACAGGGGCTTTTCGTCTGTTCATTTGTTTGTTTACAGCTGAACGAGCAAGGGTGGGACTGGCACCATTACCTGGAATGAAAGGAACTGATTACATTAATGCCTCTTATATTATGGTAAGAAAATCAACAGAAAGTAACCGAATATAAAATTGTTCAGTTGGTTTTATCTATTGTTGCAAATAGCTCTTGTATTTCTTTTTTCAATGAGGTGATTCTTTTTTTCAAAGAACAGCCACTGTGTGCAACAAACGTTATACAGTGCTGCTTAGAATTAAAAGAAATTCATTTTTTATAACTTGGGGATTTGGGACACAATTCATCCTCTCCTGCATGCACAGCTCATGGGATGAGATCACCACAGAGCTTCAATTGAGTCTTCTAACTCTGATTCCCTTGCCAGCCCTTGACTGGGCAGATGTTCGCTAAAGCACGCCAGCTATTATGTAGAATGAGAGGAGCCCAGCACATCTCCCATTCCAGGTAATAACCAGCATGCTGCAATGGATATATGTCCCAGCCAAGGACTATGGTGTTGTTAAAAGGCCCATTCAGTCCTGTGGAGATCCTGCCCTGCTTGCACTGCTCTGTCAGCTGCTGTGCAGGAGGGGTGGGCCATGCCCTACATTGGCCAGTCATCTTCTTCATAGTTGCATATTGTGTGTCATTTGCATATTTTGTCAGTGGCAATGTCATTCTACTGGAGGAATTTTTTAAAAAACATCTGAAGTGACATTTGCTGTACCAGAAACTAGAACAAGTGGCATCACAGAAGGAAGGCAATATATCTAATAACTGTGCTGAATCCATTCTTTTTAATTAGGGTAAACAAATATTAGTTGCAGCTCATCTTAGTTGTTTCCACTGTGGTCCTCTACACTCAGTGGGTTGCCGTTCCTGGTGGAAACTATTCAGTTAAGTGAAACATGTTTATAGAGTTTATTTTTCGTTTATATATTCTCCAGTATTGTTTTAGGATAAATTAACACAGCAGGGAGCTTTGAAAATTTAGCAATCTAATAAACTTGTATTGTCTGCTCTCATCCATGAAGTTTCCAAACTATTCTATGCTCTGAGTAACTGCTGCATTTGGTTCTTGCTTTAAAAGGGTTACTATCGGAGCAACGAGTTCATCATTACACAGCATCCCCTGCCACACACGACTAAAGATTTCTGGAGAATGATCTGGGATCACAACGCACAGATCATTGTCATGCTTCCGGATAACCAGAGCTTTGTAAGTTATTTAACTCCACATACTTTATATTAATGATGTATCACAGCAGGGAGCAAGAACTGGGCCACTTAACTACATATTATGGCTGTATTTCAATGCAAAGCATAGTTGATGTCTCCTTTAACAGCTCTATAATCCACAGTATCCAAAGACGCCTGGGAAAGAAGTTGGGGGAAGACAGTGGGAGGGAGGAAACCTGTTGTGTTCTGTCAGCATCACCGCAAAATGTCCCAGTTCTGTGCTGCCCTACTGTGAAGGCAAAGTCTATCCAGTGAGCTTTTTCGAAAGGAAAGAAAAACTTTAGCGCTTTTGCACCAGTCACCCCTCAGGGATATCAACCTCCATTTGTGACCTCTCTTTCTCAAATGCCAATGAGAAATAATATCTGCCTGCCCTTATCTTCTTGAACAACAGAACATGTAAAATTACTTTGTTTACTGTTGCAGCGGAGCTCTATAGACGGGCATTTTACAAAACAGCTGAGCAGTATGTTGTCATTTCCATTAAATTACTGCAGGTGCCTAATCAGTTGTTATCCTAGTTGATTGGTTGTGTAGAAAGACAGAAACACACAGTGAGTTGTTGGCATACTGGTTCTTAGTGAGCAGTGAAGTGGCAGTCATAATTTATCTGCACCTTCCCATTATATATAATGGATTTGTGGACTATGGCACAGGAATAGAATCTGTATTCTTTCCATGACTCTGGTGGTATTTCTCCTGGAACTGTAGGCTTCTGGTATATGAACTCCAAAACTGATTAGAAGAACAAGAGAGCGAGCCCACATTTCCATCTGCTCCAGGGCTCTTTCTCTGACAGCAATCGTCACTGGTTGGGACACAATGTCATCTTCTAAGGCAGGAGTAGGCAACATGGTGCCATCCAGATATTGTAGACTGCAACCTCCATCATTCCTGACCATTGGCCATTCTGTCTATGGCTGATGGAAATTCTCATTCGCAACATCTGGAGAGTATCAGGTTGTCTACCCCTGTTCTAAGGTATTCACACTGAATTCAGGGTAAGATGTAGACCCTAACAGTTATGTGCTCTTAACTAAGTTTGTGCTGTCCTAAGCAGGTTCTGTTTTGGTTGGATTTCCCAAACCAGAATCAGGTTATCTGGGTCAATGCTGTTAAGAATAAGGGGTGTGTGTATATGTGTGGTGTTATGTTTTTAATGTATTGATTTTAAAAATTAAATATAAGCAGAATATTTAAGGAAAATTCATTTTTATTCTTCAAAATTCATTGAGAGCTTACAATACTTTAAAAATATATAGCATGAAGTACAACTGTTGTGTGTGTGTGTGCAGGTGTGTGTGTGATACACATATAGTATCTCTGTATGTCCTGAAGTTACTATTATAAAAGGGAATTTTGAGGCTTTGAATCAAATCCTAAAGGGCTCTATGGATAGCAAATAAAGGAAATAACATGTCAATATCTAATGACTTTTGTGGCTTCGAGCAGGTGCTTACCTTAAGACATGAAAAACTACATTATAAAATGTTATTGTATTTCTGCGAAATCTGTACCTCTCTATAAATTTTTAATTTTATAAATGTTCTAAAATATGCATTTCCCTGTGAAACCAATTAGATATCAAACTTGCCCTGATTGGGAAGCTCAGAGTATCCCTGTGATATTCATACTGTTGTTTTAACAGGATACATTTTGTAAAAAGAAAGAAAGATCAATTTGTATTTCTTCCTATTAAACCAAGTTTTGATTCTTTGAATTTTGCTCATGTAGAAAGTAAAGAAATATACAAAAAAGGTCTGATTCATTTTGTCTTTAGGCAGAGGATGAATTTGTGTACTGGCCAAGTCGAGAAGAATCCATGAACTGTGAGGCATTTACTGTGACCCTTATCAGCAAAGACAGACTGTGCCTCTCTAATGAGGAGCAGATCATCATCCATGACTTTATCCTTGAGGCTACCCAGGTATATAAAACATCCTCCAGAGGTGAATCTGGAGTCTGCTTGGCATTCAGAGTACTGCTGCTGTCAGTTAACAATTGATATGCATGCTTTTCAGTGGGATTGGTTTAATGTCTTTGTTTGGTCATAATGGACATCAGTTTCCCTCATTTCTTCCCAGAGGTCTTCTCCTGTCACATACCAGTTTTGTTTTCAATATACCATTTCCACAGAAGGTCATAACATTTCAGCTTTTATCTGATCCAAAGGTGGAAGTTCCTCAGACAGGAATCACACCAAGGGCTTGGTTTTGTTTTCATTTTTAAGAAGAATGTACTAAGGGTGATGTTCACTAGCTATTTCTCTGGATGCATTGCTGCTATTGAAAGCAGCTTTTGCGGGCCTCACAAGTGGAGTTGGTTATTAGGTATCAATATCTAGATTTTGTTTGGGGCAAGTGACTCCCTCTTAAGGCAAGAGTGGGGGGTCGTTTTTGTGTTGTGGGCTGTATTTCCTTGGGTGTAATCTGTTGGTGGCCACACCTAGCAGTGTGTGGGACCAAAGCGGGTAGAGTTTTGAAACTGGGCTGCAGGTTTCCCACTCAGTTTTAAGCGGTGTTACCTTCTCTGCAATGTTCTGTGCAATTTCTGGACAAATGGCACCTGCAAGTGGGTTACTCCTGCGTAAGGAGATCAGTTATTCTTTATATAGCAAGTTGCAGCTTCTAAATGCAAGTGGGCATGCCAGAGAGCTAGTTGACCCCATCATGCCTTTTCTCTATTCTTATACTCTTTGGTGAGCATATGCTGTAGCGAGCACCATAGAGACGAATGAGAAATGATCAGTGCAGGAGCAGCCAAGGCCCCACAAGTGGGGCACTGTTGCTCTCCAAGCTTTCCAACACAGCAGGTTGCTGGCATTTACTGAGAGGAAGAGGGTAAGAGTGCAGGGAGTTTGGCCCAGTGCAGTGCATGGCAGCAGGAGCATCAGATTGCCTGCACACTGTGACTCACAATGGGCCAGCTTCCCCAGAAATCACTTCTCCCCTCTCCATGCCAACAACCCAGTCTGTTGGGAAGCCAGGAGAGCAAAAATGTCCCACCCATGCTGCCTCATGAACCGCTAACAAACATATGTAACTTTTCCTCCACCTCTGATCAGCCTCCATATCCTGAGAACTGGAAAGTAGCCACCATTTTTGAAAAGAGATCGCAGGAGTGGGGTGTCCTGGAAATTACAGGCCAGTTAGCTTAACATCTGTCCTGGCAAAATTGGTGCATAGCATTGTTAACAAATAAAAAAACCACACCAAGCATATAGAAGAACAAGCATTGCTGAACAGAGTCAGTATGGCTTCTAACAGGTTAAGTCCTGACTCATGAACCTATTAGAGTTATTTGATAGTCAACAAGTATATAGATGTGATCTGGTTGATGTAGCAGACTTGCACTTTTAAAAAGCTTTAGACAAGAGTTCCTCACCAAAGTTGGCCACATAAGCTTAGTTGTCATAAATTAAGAGAAGAGGTCCTCTTGTAGGTTAAGTAGCAGAAAGCAGAGAGGAGGAATAAATGGTCAGTTCTCCAAATTGAGAGACATAGAAAATGCAGTCCTGTAAGGATCGATATTGGGACCTGTGCTTTTTAACTTGTTCATAAATGATTGAGAGGTAATGGTGAGCAGTGAAGTGGTCAAGTTTGCTGATGGTGCTAAATTGTTCAGGGTTGTTAAAACAAACAAAAAACTATTTTGAAGAGTTCCAAAATGACCTCTCTAGACTGAGTGAATGGGTAGTAAAATGGAAAATGCAATTTAGTGTAATCAAGTAAAAAGTGATGCATGTTGGTGCAAAAAAACATCTTTCACATAGACACCCATGGGGTCTGACTAATGGCGAGTGACCAGGACTGAGACCTTGGATTGTATAGTTTGATGAAGATGTCAGCCCAGTGCGTGGCAGCTGTTGTAAGCTTCCCCCAGGCATCTGGTTAGCCACTCTGAGGACAGGACGCTGGGCTAGATGGGCCATTGATCTAATTCAGCAAGGACTTCTTTTGTTCTTAAATAAAAATGAAGGTTACCACATGCCACTTGCAGAAAGAGTTTCTGCTTGTATGGGCAGGAGACAAGACATGCTTCCTCATAGCAATCCGAGGTTGGATTAACTTCTTTTTAGCTAGAGGTGATCAGTGAATCTATTTGAATGTTAGAAGTGCATTTTTAAACATAAAAGTGGAATTAAAACGATTAACTGTTGAGTTGGTTTTCGTTTCAGGATGACTATGTTTTGGAAGTACGCCATTTTCAGTGTCCGAAATGGCCAAACCCAGATGCCCCAATCAGCAGTACCTTTGAGCTTATCAATGTAATCAAGGAAGAGGCCTTAACAAGAGATGGCCCCACCATTGTTCACGATGAGTATGTATATCCATCAAATTACATTCATTTTATAGATTGGATAAGAAAGATTACAGTAAAAATGGAAGCTTATTTGGCCTTTCATCTGAGTAATGGAAAGGGGGGCACAAGTATTTTATTTGTTTGTTTATAAAACAAGTCTGTACCACCTATTGGCTCTAAAAAAGAGCCTCCAACATGGTTTATAACAATAGTAACACAATTAAAAAGAGCATATAAAGCCAAAATAGCATAGGGAAACAAAACTATAACTAGGTAAAATTTAAGACACATTAAAAGCCTGACAGAACAAAAATACCTTAATCACTCACATAAAGAACAGCAGAGAAAGGGCCAGTCTAATCTAGTTCACAGTTAGGGTGCTGCCAGTGAAAAGGACTTACCCTTCCAAAAAAAAATTCACCTTGCAGAGCAGGGCTTTGGAAGTTGATGGAGATTGATTAGCAGGTTCATGCAGAAATAGACCTTCCTTTAAATATCCAGGTCCCAAGCCATTTCAGGATTTTAGATTGGGCCTTTAAAAGAATTGGAAGCCAGTAATTCATCCACCAAAGCAATCGAAGCCATTTCTGTCCTCAAGCTGGGCTTCAACCCAGATCAGAAAGGATCTAAATAAGAAGAGTCTTGTCCAAGAAAGCTTGGGTTTGAGTTGCCACCATTGCGGAGAAAGCTTTTCAATAAAGGTCTCACAACTAATTTCTCATTCAAGGAAGAATTCAGAGTTCCAACCACCCACTTGGCCAGCCTCCCATCTGGCATTCTTAATCGGCCGCAATGGACACGGACCAAAATGCAAGCGGTTGGCCTCAGGCTGAACAAGCTAAAATTTATTCTTCGAAACAGTACAAGCAGTAACCTCAAACAAAGCCATAGATTCCTGCTTCCAGTGCAGAGTTTAAGCTGGAATGCATGCAAGTGAATTCATCGGCAAAGTGTTTTGCAAAGTGGTCACAGCAGGCTGCCAAGGGTTCCTCCTTGCTAACTTGTGGACTAGCATGCAACCATCTCCTTATCACTTGGAACAGCTCCACTGACTGACCCGTGTCAATGCACTGGTGATTAAGAAGTATAATTTCTTCGGTGCCATCATCACCATGGAGTAGGTCTTGGAATGAATTCCAACACATTTTTATAGACCACACTTTCATAAAAAATAGAGCAAGGCAGTATGCAACACACAAAATTACAATAATTGGTTTGGTTAAATACATCTTGAGTATTTTCCACTGTTACTCTGGCTACCCAGCCAGTCATTGCATCACCCTAGGTTTTTCAGAAAACCAATGAGCCTGAGTTCTACCCATGAGACAGGGTGCTTGGCAGTGATTGTGTCAATGCTAATGGCATTTCCTATTCTGGAGGTCAGCCAGGTTCAACAGCCATATTGGTAGGAAAATCCCCTAGAACACTCAAGAGTCCATCAGGAACAATTATTCACCAACGGTGGTACATCATAATAGGCTCTCCAAGACCTTTTCAGCCAGTGACTTGTCCATGCCAGTGCTGTTATTTCAACCCTGCACCCTTACACAGAACACTTTTTTACTGCCAAGCAACCACCAAGATTGTGTCCTGCAGAATGTGTAGGACTAGGTAGTGAGATAGGTCAATGGTTCTTATGGAGACCATGACATCCTGGCCTACTAAGCAAATTACTGAAAAATCAAGTGCTTTCTCTGTGTACCTTGGCTTCATTCTCCAAATCAGAACAAAATGTGTGGAAGAGACATTAAGTCAGAAAGCTACCCAGCCCAACACAACAATCAACTGTCTTTTACATACTTTCTTACCGTAGTTATCTTTGTCCCTCTCCTTAGGAAATGGTAGCTGGATATGTGGTGTATTATCATAATGCACAGATGGGTCTGAAAAGAACAATTAAGGGCTCTATATATGACTTTTCTTTCACATCTTCTTGCTAAAGTGTATTATAAAATACAGATGCGTTAGCCAAAACAATATTAAGTCATTGCTAGTTTTAATGCTCACCTAGATTCTGAATACTTTTGCTGCTCTTGCAATATTCAAAATTAAGACAGTTATTGATCTGGGCATTTCATGAGACAAAAAATATCAAACCTGTTTCTAACAGTGCTGAGTCATTTCTTTTGTAAATTGCTTTTTGGGTTATTTGTTATATTCACTGATTTTTATTTTTATGCCTTCATACATAATATATGTTCCACTTTTAACTGCATTCTGAGGAAATGTAGCTGAAAATGAAAATTTTCCTTCTGTGCACTCGACCACATCATCACTTACTTTATTCATTAATACAACAGCAAACTAATCCCAAGTATAGGTACACCTATCTGGCAGAGATTACAGGTGCAATTCAAAGAAAACTAAAGCTGATACACAGACATCAGATTTTCATTGCTGCTTGACAGGGGGCTTTATGATTCACCTATGAGCATCTGAACGCAACTGTTCTGTGGGTTTGCAGGTATGGAGCAGTGGCGGCTGGAACATTATGTGCCCTTACCACTCTGTCCCAGCAGCTGGAGAATGAAAATGCTGTTGACGTTTTCCAGGTGGCAAAGATGATCAATCTGATGAGGCCTGGAGTATTTACAGACATTGTAAGTCTTTAAAAAGGAGATAAAGTTGTTTACAAGGTAGTTTCTAAACAGGAAAATGTCCAATTAAAATCTATGCACATGTTTGGCATACTGTCCATGCCCCTGTGCCCGTGAAGTCAGATGGCTAAAAGACTCCTCTTCCACATATACTCATAGAGTCTCCACCAGCTTTGCTGCCAGATATCCTGCACAACTAAGAACCACAGTGCAGCAATAAGCACCATCTTAGACCCTGACCTTTATTTATCTAGGGTCGGAATTCCCTTTCCTTCTTAGATCCAACAAACAGAGTTTGTTCCAGGATGGAGAATATCCATGGAGTCAGCGCTACCATTCAGCTACTTTTTAACTTGTTATATTCCTGCAGGATTTGGGGTTTTTAGACTATAGTTCATTAGTTTTAACAATATTGCAACAAAACAATGCAGTACCTTATTCCCTCTTTTCCCTCCCGGCTTCCCCACCAACCTCTGTCCCCATGCTCCTTTATTTACTTCAAAATATTTTCGTTTCTAATACGTAGTCGTTAAGTACGCTACACAGTGTTCAAACTTGCATGCTCAGATAAGGGTTAGGATGAATGAGTGGCAGTGCTCTGCTTTGGTCCCAGATGAACATCTGTTAAATTAGAGATGTTTCCATCCCTGCACTGTGCCTGTAGGCTTCACAGGAAGCACAGGACTTGTATGCCCTAATTCTTTAGACTAGATCAGAGCAGAAAGGAGGTGCATGTAATATTAAGAGAAGGCGAGTAAACAAACCTTTATTGAAGATGTAGCTTGTGAGAGGTGACTGAAAAAAAGATGAGAGTGAATCTATTGCAATAATTGGGCAGGGGTCCAGCTGTAACGCACAACCAACAAAATTGATTGAAGAGGCAAGTCTTTTGCTTGAATCTGTGTTACTGCCCTTTGTAAATAGTTATTTGTGTATGTTCTCTCAACTTTGTAATTATTCAACAAATTGGCCACATAACTTAATTTTGTTTCATTGGTACTGTACCTGGCTTTGGGATTATTTTCTAATGCAAGGTTGGTAACCATGTTTATATTGTGGGTTATCAGAGTATGGGAGAGCTACAAGATTAAAGGTGTCAGGCTAGGGCACAGCAAGCAATACTGATCCCCCCCTAGAAAACGCAAGCTGAACATTTTACTTCCTTGAATGTTAGGTTGTTTTAAATGTTTTGATCTTTCCATTCCAGGAGCAGTACCAATTTCTTTACAAAGCAATGCTAAGCCTGGTCAGCACTAAGGAAAACGGAAATGGCCCCATGGCACTGGACAAAAATGGTGCTGTTATGGCCAACGACGAATCAGATCCTGCAGAAAGCATGGAGTCTCTTGTCTAATTGGAATATTGAAAAGGCACTTAATTTGTGGAATTTCTGAAGACTGAGTAAACTTTTTTGAGGCCTTTTTTGCCAGACTCTAGGTTATACAATAACCCAATTACTTTTTTACACTGATAAAAGTTTTGATATTTATTTTTGCCATTTTATGTCTTAATGGTATCCTACTGAGCATTTGCACCTCTTGTTTATTTCACACAGTGAAACGCAATTTTATCTAGTTTGCACTATATGATCAGTGTTAACTGCCTATAAAGTTGTAATACAAAAACAAGCAAGCAAACAAACCCTGATGTGACATTCCATGACAACAAACATGCTACTTTTTAGTTGAAATGCCATGAAGTTTTGTTAATTACTATGAGCCTTGACTCTAAAGTCTTGAATGCTCGACCAGAAGGGTTCTTTTTGTTTTACAAGAACAGTGCTGTACTCTAAACATACTCCAATGTTTATTAATTTTCATATAACTTTGGTAATCATTATAGGTCTTCTGTATTCCAGTAACATGGATGAGTGTTGTTGTTTTTTTCTTCTTGTTTGACAAAGTGGTGTGGTGATGACTAGCTACACTGAAGTGCAGTAGCATCCAGAGGTTGAATAGCTGGTCTGCATTGTTTGAATTGCTCCTCTTGGCTGCATGAAAGCCTAGGAATTGTTTTCCATGTCACATACTAAATTACATTCCCGAAACACTGAGCGACTCAAATCTTGAGCTTTGACCTCAGTCTTTGGTTTTACAACTTCACTGATTCCCCAGATTTTCACAATGGCATTTCAGTATGGGAAAATATTTGATCATATTGCCACCACAGACAATTTAGTAATCAACAATATACTACCAGATCATTTTATTCCAAAAGCATTTAGGTCACAATTTCCCAATTAGTATTCACCATTTTAAACATATATTTCCTTCATTCTTCTGGAACAGGATTTCTATCTTGACAATATGTTGCAGAATGGCAAAAGGAATTTCTTAATTTCATAGCTGTTAGATGCCGTTTTTACAGGTGTGTAATTTTTCATACTTTACTGCTAAAACGTACTGATCCATATTACTGGTGAAACGATCTAATAAAAAAAAACTACCTATAAGATTACACTCTTCCTCCTTTTTTTTTTTTTGAACCAAATTAATTATTTAGCATACATCTCCTTAGTTCATTGATCCATTCCTATATATTATACATTATACTACCCTGTCCCTGTTACTTCAGGCAGCCACTTAATCTATTTCAAACTTAAGAAAACCCATTTCCACCCCTTAGCTTTACATTTAAGCCTCTGTTTTGAATAACTTAAAACTGCTCTGCTTTCCAAACCACTTTTCTGCGCAGCTCATTTAAGCATGGATGGTCCCCTTGCACTGCTTTTTATCTACACTGTAAGAATGGGGAAATGAATTAAATTCTGATGAGGTGCTTGGTTACATGGCCCATACCATCTGTGGTCATTGTAAATAAGCAGCAAATGCCCACAGGAGGAAGATTACAGAGTGGACCTTGCTAGTATAAAATTCAGTATAATTGGCAAACTGGTTTTAATGGCTAAAATGTATAACTTACGTTATAGCTACCCAAATTACTTTATTGTGCTCTTGTGCTCTTGGTTTGTCCTTGAGTTTGTTTAAAATGATCCCTTCTTGTCTGAATTTACTTTACTATGCCTCCAATTCAAAATAGTGAGAAGAATGTGCCTACATGTAAAAACAGGTTCCTGCCAGTTACATCTGCACTAGCTGTCAAGGGTATGTGTATGTATGAGGGAATCCAGTGTAAGCCAACAGAGACACTGGTCTACTTGTCATTAAGATGGTAAATTGAATAGTCCCCCCAGGCAAAAAAGCCATGCCAATAGAAAATTAGATGTCAAGTAGAAGTGTTCTATCTTAGTCTCCTCCTTGACATCTAGTTCTGCATCTGCAGGGGATTTTCCCACCACAATAGTGTGAACCACACATTTGATAGGTTTGCTACCTTGGTGAGAATTCACTGTGTGCTAGGGCTTCATAGCACCACCTTTACTAGCTCCACTATTTAAAAAGCCACTGAAAATTCTAAAATTTGGTAGGAACCAAAAGGCACCAATTCTATATATCTATATAGCCAAAACTGAGCCCCACTGAGTCTAATGGGACTTACTCCTTGGTATGCATAGAGGATTGTAGCTTTAGGTAATTATTTGCATGCAACAGTCACTACCACAAATGTAAGAGTTGCTATGCAAATATTTGGTATTTGCAATGTACAGCCAGGCTAATACTGGTGCCTCAATACTGCAGGGCAAAGCCACTTCTTTCTTTGGATGATGATTTCCAGCACTTTCTCTACAAATGTATGGGAAAGTAAATTAGGGCATTAAATATTTATTCAAAGTAAAACGTACAAACATTTAGGAAACAGCTGTTGACAGAATGTCCTATTGTTTCATAGATTTCTTCATCCATAGAAAAGAGAGAAATCTAGTTTGTGCCAGTCACACATTCAAAACACTTTACCACTAAACTTAAAATAATCTGGATGACCCTAACCCTTAAGTAGAAGAGTTTGAAGTGGTTTTTATTGACACAAGTTGATGCAGGTGTATTTGTCTCCTACTCTGACAGCAAACTAATTCAAGTATCATATTCTTAAACAAATGCCGATTTCTTTATAATATTGTCTCCTAAAATGTAAAGGCCTCCTAAAAGGGTGTGGAAATAAATGTCCAGCAAAGCAGGAGAAACTATCTAGCAATGCAACAACTGCTCTGAAATTCATCCATGAAGCTGTTGTTTGTAATTGCTCATGAACACACAATTAAGTGCCTCTCACACGTTGCTGCCCATTTCAAATTTGCAGTTGAAATTATTAATGTGGCATTAGAGAAAGTAGGGTCCAAAACCACAACAAGATCCTGGTGGTAATTGCATTGAGGAGCCTCCTCTGTTACGGAGATGGATGAGGCAGCACCCTCTTGCACTGAGCTCCATGCACGTATCAGAACCATCCATGCACTCTAGAGCTGCTGGAAAAGGACTCCGGGTTCCGCAGTAAATAAACTACATTAAGTGAAGCTCACCAGAGAGGGGCCTAAGTTGTCCACTGTATTGTGTAGATTTAAGACTATCCAGAAGATGCACTTCACTTTAAAAACCCATTTCAAGTTACACCATCTGTACTGCTTCTGCTTTGACCAAGAGGCACACTGCTTGCATTGGCATCAGGGACTGCAGTGCTTCCATTGCTGGCAATGGGCACTGCTTCAGGAAATTACAACTTTTGAGCATGAGACGAACTTTGATCACTTCACATCCAAAATTTTGTGGCAAGAAATGACTGGTTCAAAAAGTAAGAGGGGTGTGGTGTGTATGTATCCCGCCCCCCAGGTTTAGTTGGATTTGTTGGTAGCTTTTCATTTGAGTCTGAATTTGTGGAGGAGATACTACAGAGGGAAATGAATGTGTTTTGGCAAGACTGCCTGGCAGCACTTAAGCCAGTTCCTTAAAATGTGTACCAAGTTGTACAAGTGTGTTTTTCGGTGTGGATTTTAAGACAAAATTAGACCAGTATAGCTGAAGTTGGATTGTTTGCAAAGCCAATTCCATGTGAATTCCAGCTCTTCTTTAATATTTACAGGATTTTGTCCACAGGTGTATAACTCGATTTAATGATCAGTTGCTTTGTTTTAATTAGTTCACATGGGAATCAGGGTGTATTCTTAATGCTGCAGTCAGCAGGTAAAGAGGGGGATAACAAGATACGTTTGGGGAGAAGGGTTTGATGTTTCATGTGAAGTTCAAGTTACAAAGTGTAAATTTGCTGTGACATGAAAAGCTGCAATTTTGAGTTTGCAGCTCTCATTTTGTTCTGAAACAATCCTATTGACATGAGCCCCAACTCAGAGGACGCTTGGGCCACACTAGATGTGACATTAATTGCATGAATGCAATCGACATATTGTTTTTATTATGCAAATACCAACAACCAAGGAGAAACCTAAGCAGCCGTCAGACCTTATGGGGTGGGAAGGAGGAATTCAACTTTTTCTCTCCCTGCCAAAGTCATATGAGCAGCAGTTGGCGCAGCAGTTTATGAGAAGTTAATTTTTGTCAGAACCATGGGAGGGAGAGAGTTAAACTCTCCATTCCCATCAACCCCTCCCAGGTTTAGACGTTATTTACTCTTCTCGTTGGCTGCAACAAAAATGTGCACATTATTTGTATTACTGCAATTAATTCAGTAGTTTGGCCCTTAATCAGGACTTACATCCCAGTGAATTATTTGGAACAAGTTAGTCATTTGTGTCCTATTTATGTTCTGCCTTTCTACCCTGCTTAAGGCAATGGGTCTTGCATCTGTTTATCCAAGGAATATTTGTAGTATTGCTTATCAGTGTAAGCTCTGAATTTATACTAACAGATCAGTGGGCTCAGCAGTCTAATGAAATACTGCCATTGGTCTTTTCTGTTAGACTCACATTGACTATACTTCACTGTTGAGGGGAGGATATCCTTCTGATGATACCTGAATTTTGATTAATTTATCAACATTAGTCATTTTCAATATTAGCATTTTGAAAGAAATGCACTTGTAAAAGACTGGTGCTTGTATAACCTGTCTTTGCTAATGTGGTCTGGAAACAAAGAGAACATGAGATTGTAATATGGATCCTCTGAAACAAATTGCCTCGTATGTTTGGGCCATGAAAATCAATGCGTATTTATGTATCGAACCCTCATCTAAAGGAAGGGTAGCGCCGTTGGCATTCCCAGTCTACAGCCTTAGTACTGCAAATACATGCTTTGCTTTGTACTTCTTGAGTATGAGAGTTGATATGAAAAGTCACTTTGCATAGATTAAGTTCATCACACATGAATAGTGCAGGAGGTAAACCAAAACTTTTATTTTGAAACAAATTATCCTTTAGCATTTCAGTGTGTCTGATCTAACTCTGAATGCAAACTATCAGGAGGCAAAAGATGTGGGTGCATGTGCACACCTCTGTGTAAGAAACACAGGCTTTTAGGGTCCATTGTAGAGCTAGTGGAGTTGTAATCAGATGAGCAAGGTTTTAATTGAAAGATTCATTGGAACGCTACCAAAATGCTATCCCTTTTTAATGACATAGCACAATGACCTTGTTATAAGTATGATTTCTTGTAAACTGCTATTGTATTTTAAAGTAGAGATATCAATTTTACCAAAGAAACATAATACTAAATATTAGCAAAAATAATGGAAAAATTGAAGAAGAAATAAGGAAAGTATAGTTGCGTTGCAGGGCAATTGTATGCATGTTTGGTTGGAAGTCAATCCCATTGTGTTCAATGGGGCTTAGTTCCAGGTAATGTGTGTATAGGATTGCACTGTTAATGACTTAGCAGTCATTCTCTCAAATTCATTCTCTTCTGCCACCCACTCCTGTGATACATGGTTATGTTCAAATAGTGCCAGTGAATTTTATATGAAGGGGAAATGCCTCATTGCTTATCCACTGCATTTCTTTTCTTTTTGAGATGTAATTCTCCATCCTTACATGTCAATCCTTGAGCTTTCTCTCTTGATTGTCATTATAAGTAATGCATTCTACATTAGCTTTGCTTATCTGTATGGGGAAGGCATGCAAAACAAACAGGGAGAGTACACAGAGAAACTAATGAAAAGACTTGGCCTCGACATTGTCTTAGCTGTTCAACTGTTTTTAGTATTTTTGTTAGATATTTGCAAAGGGAAGCCTTTTCTACAGAGGATAATTAATTTCAAGAAAAATGTCTTGAGTTTTAAGAATAAACATGTCTCCAAAAGAGGAGATAGTCAATTTTATAAAATGTCACAACTCTCCAACATTTGGGGTAGTGACCTTTCTTTCTTTTGTTAGAACCTTTGAAACTAGCAAGCAGCCATTGTTTCTAAAGAACTAAGTATTCATCTCTATCCATTATTTTCATTTCCTTCATTTTTAAATAGCAGAAATCATTAAAACTGTAAATATTTTGTTGCTTGAATAAGCATCTTCTGGGAACTTTGTATCTATGGTATATAATCATAGAATTTTATATTTTCATATAAAGCTAATTTTTTTCTAGTTTCAACTTCTTCATGGTTTTTTTTCCTTTTGTGGTGGATATGTGAATACATACTTTATGTGTATTGAAGTAGTGAAATGCCATCACATTCCAAAAAGAATTCAACACATGTTATTTCTTTGGGACAGTGATTGTTGATGCTGGATTTTCTTTAAATTCCATTGTCAGTGTGTGCAATAGGAATTAGACTTAACCAGTCACTGGATAAGTTTGTCTCATTGACCCATTGGGGAAATGTGGTGTTTGGTTTGGGGGGAGTTATTAATTTTTTTGTTTTCTGTTCTTCCTTTTTGTAACTTGAAGAATTTCCTTTTTGTTATGTTTTAAAAGTATATCAAATCATTCTATTATAGTGTTATTTAATATGTAAATTGTATTGCTATACATAAAATAAAGTATGGTTTTTGATGTATTTACAATAGTTGGTTGATATTTTCACTATATTAATGTACACCATGGCTAACCTGTGCCCTTTCTATTTCAGTGCACCTACTCTAACGCTCAATCCAACCCTACATGTAAATTGAAACAGGCTTTTGTCCAAATGCAGCCTGAAAGAGAGAGAAACCTGCATGGAAATAGACCACAGTATGGTCACAGACTCTATACATCAGTCACAAGAGCCTGTTGTTGGATAGAATGGTGGGGTATACCTTTTAAAATAAACAAGATCACATTGAATACTGATAAAAGGCACCCCGATGTGACCTCCATCCATAATTCACAGGCTGGAAAGATGAGGATACAGCATCCTTCCTTCTTTGTGAAGCAGACTAGGATATGTATCTCATCTGCTATTTTAGGGTATGAGTTGAACAGAACAATTTATTTAATGAGGCTTATTTGAGCCTTTACATTTGAAGAGAAAGATACTAAAAAAGCTCAGCTCTGCAGTCCCTGTTGCAATTAAACTGCTGCACCATGGAATGAGGAATAGGGGTACATCCTTTGGACATTTGGGAGCTTAACTTTGTTCAAAACATCAACTGGCATACCTAGACAAAGCAGCTTTCTCACAAAGCCTTTTTTATGTCTACCGGGTGCAAGTATATTACCTGGGCATACAGAAGTGTTTGGAACACTGATGGACAATCCACAACCCTTCACTTCCTTTCAGGTCCCCCCCCCAAGTCTGAAGAGAGAGAATGAACAGAACAGAATGAATGAATGGGAGACTGTGTGTGGATGATTTAAGGCTTGCGTATACAGATGTGTGAGAGAAAAAATGAAAGGAAGATGGGTAGATAAAGAACAGAAAGGGCAAAAGAAGAGAAGGGGTCTCCGACCCATTTTTGCTTTGGTCGTCAGCATGAATATGTGGCCCTGAACTCTGAGAGTGTGGTCTACCTCTTGATTTAAAGGGTATTGAGTTATTGATAAAATATTGGGTCTGGAGGGAGAAAATCCAGATTCATCTTTCTGTTCACATATGAATATCCTGGGGTGGCCCATCAAGTCCAGATGTTCCAGGATACTCAACTTACCCAGGGTTTTGCAGGAAATATAAATAACATTCCATACCATCACCAGTCTGTTTGCTTTCAATACATTTATGACATCAGCAACTCCAATGCTAATCCCCACTCTAAGTCAAACCTAGCTTGTATCCAGCAACCAGCATAATTCACAGTAAGAAAATAGGCAACGGCTGTCATGCTTAACAAGTCAGGGAACCAACTGTCAGCAATGAATGTGGATGCACAGAAGTGAGCAACAACCAGCTCTTTGAAAAGCAGTAATATATATTCCCCAATGTATGGGGCAAATGAAAATAAGCTGCTTATTTTATGCAAGAATTCACACATCTCATAGTTTAATCTCAAAGTATGTTCCCACAATTCACTGGACATCATGCTGGCAATAATGAGTCCTGCTTGATCAAATGAAAAGCCCATCTGGTCCAGCATCCTGTTTTCACAGTGGCCAGCAAAATGCCTATGGGAAGCCCACAAGCAGGACCTGAATGCAACAGCACTCTCCCTACTTGTGATTTCTGGCAACTGGTCTTCAGAAGCATACTGCCTTTGGGATTGGGGGTACAACACTGCAATCATAGCTAGTAGCTACTGAGTGCCTTATCCTCCATGACTCTGTCTGATCCTCTTTTATTGCTATTATAATAATAATAATAATAATAATAATAATAATAATAATAATAATAATAATAATAATTTATTTATACCCCGCCCATCTGGCTGGGTTTCCCCAGCCACTCTGGGCGGCTTCCAAAAGAATATTAAAATACTGTGATACATCAAACATTAAAAGCTTCCCTAAACAGGGCTGCCTTCAGATGAATTACTATTAATTACTATTATTACTATTCAGTAATAAGAGTCCCATGGACTGCAAGAAGATCAAACGCATCCATTCTTAAGGAAATTAGCCCTGAGTGCTCACTTGAAGGACAGATCGTGAAGCTGAGGCTCCAATACTTTGGCCACCTCATGAGAAGAGAAGACTCCCTGGAAAAGACCCTGATGTTGGGAAAGATGGAGGGCACAAGGAGAAGGGGACGACAGAGGACGAGATGGTTGGACAGTGTTCTCGAAGCTACCAGCATGAATTTGACCAAACTGCGGGAGGCAGTGAAAGACAGGAGTGCCTGGCGTGCTCTGGTCCTTGGGGTCATGAAGAGTCGGACATGACTAAACAACAACAATAAGATAAAAGCTTAAAGTACCGGTACTTCATTTAACAGTAGCTTGCTATGAGAAACAATATGCTCATGCACTTCCCATGGGAGTTCTGCAGCAGGCATACATGCACCATCTGCATCAGCAATCATGGGACACTAAACTTGCAGGTCTCTTTCTGAACTGAGGTACAGTGGTGCCTCGCAAGACAAAAATAATTCGTTCCGCAAGTCTTTTCGTCTTGCGATGTTTTTCGTCTTGCGAAGAACGGTCCATCGCAACTGCGCCTCTTCAAGCGGCTTTAAGAAAAAAGCGCAAGACGTTTTCATCTTGCAAAGCAAGCCCATAGGGAAATTCGTCTAGCAAAGCAACGCAAAACCGAAAAACCCTTTCATCTAGCGAGTTTTTCGTCTTGCGAGGCATTCGTCTTGCGGGGCACCACTGTAGCTAGTTATAAATCCAGACAACTGTGAAATACATGGTATCCTTGAAAGGACTGTGTAGAAAATAAATACCTAAAACTTTTTAATATTAAAGTCAGTGGGGCTGCTGCCCTGTTATTGCTGCTTCACGTGTAATTAAAAAAGCTACAGTATAATTAACTGTTCCCAACACTTCCCACTAGTGGCGATAAGGCACAGTTAACTAACTGCATCAGGAAATCCCAACATTGTAGGTAACAACAGCTAATGACTTTAAGATTCCAGACTCTTCTAATAGTCATATTTAATTATAAATAACCATGCCAACAGGAAAAAGAGACTGAGATTTGTGTGTGCTACTGACGGAATGTAATTTAAGATAAAGTTTAATTGGGCCATAAATCTCTTGCTGGAAAGAAAAGAATTTGGGGACTGTGATAAGAACGCTGCAGAGATTCTGGGAGTTGGAAAGGAGTATTAAATCTTCAGCACATTCAAAAACTGCCCACCTTTTCCTAGGCTGAGGGGGAAATGGCGAAGATCTGTGACATGTTTTACTAGTAATAATAATAATAATAATTTTTTTAAAAAATTATTTATATCCCGCCCTCCCCAGTCGAAGCCGGGCTCAGGGCGGCTAACAACAATCAAATAATCCAACATTCTAAAAACATTTCATTATAAAAATTACCGTAATTACCGTATTTTTCGCTCTATTGGACGCACCGGACCACAGGACGCACCTAGTTTTTAGAGGGGGAAATCAAGGAAAAAAATATTATTCCCCCCCCATCTCCAAAGAGCAACGGACGGCTGCGCGCTTCCTCTTTAGCCTTGAGCAGCATCTTTAGCCTTGCACAACGGGATGGATCGTGCCCGCTGTCCACCGGGGCTGAACTAGATGACTCCTGGGGTTCCCTTCCAACCCTGCAATTCTGTTACCTTGGAAGTTGTTGGGGGGTCTCCACCACTGGAGGCTTTTAAGCAGCAGTTGGGGGACCATCTGCCTGGCGTTCTTTAGCTGTGATTCCTACATTGTGAGGGGGCTGGGCTAGATGACCCTCGGGTGGCCCTCCCAACTCTATACAGTCCTACACTTCTGCGGCAGGAGATCCACAGCCACTTCATACAATGCCCACTCCCAATTTTTATAGGAGAGACATGTGGCTTCACTGTCTAGGTAGGTACCCTCCTACCTGCCACTCTTCCCTCACCCCACTTAAGCCGAGGGAATTCCTGTCCAGAGAAGCTCCCAGGTGAGGCAACGGTTAAGATCTACCTCTGGTAAATGGCTTTGTGTCCTCCCTCTTTCCCTTTTCTCTTCTTCTTCTATGCTAGTTCCTTCTCTTGTGTTTTGTTTAATCTGTTTTTATTGTAAACTAAAATAAAAGCTGCAACGTTTCCTTTTTTATAATACCCCCCCTCCAAACTAAAACGTTAATCTAGATAAAAACACTGATCCAGAGGAAAATAAGGGGGTGGAGAAAGGAGGAAAAAAGAAAAAGAGGTAGAGATAGAGAGATTTTTAAAAAGTTGGCTTCTTTAGCCTTGTTCAGCCTCCCGCGGCTGGAGAGGCGCGCACGGCTAAAGAGGAAGCCCGGGCAGCGAGCGCGATCCATCTCGCTCGCTGCCCAGGCTTCCTCTTTAGCCTTGCGCAGCCTCCCGCGGCTGGAGAGATTGCACAAGGCTTTTCTAAAGGAGGGAAAAGGGACTGACTGGCCGCGTCAGTCCCTTCTCCCTCCTGGGGAAAAGCCCGCAAGAGCCGCGCGAAGCTTGTGTGTGGCTCTTGGGGGCTTTTCCTGCTTGCCTCCCCCCCCCCCGCATTCGCTCCATAGGATGCACAGACTTTTCCCCTTAGTTTTTAAGACGGAAAAACTGCGTCCTATGGTGTGAAAAATACGGTAAAATCAAATTGATGGCAACCGTTAAGCAAAATTCTGTTCAGATTGCCAGAGGAGGGAGTCAGGCTGCGCCCTGACCAAAGGCCTGGTGGAACAGCTCTGTCTTGCAGGCCCTGCGGAAAGATGTCAGGTCCCGCAGGGCCCTTGTCTCTTGTGACAGAGCGTTCCACCAGATTGGAGCCGCAGCCGAGAAAGCCCTGGCTCTAGTTGTGGCCAGCCTAACATCTTTGTGGCCTGGGACCTTCAGGATGTTTTTATTTGCAGACTGTAGGTTCCTCTGTGGGACATACCAGGAGAGGCGGTCCGGTAGGTACGAGGGTCCTAGGCCGTATAAGGCTTTAAAGGTTAAAACCAGCACTTTAAACCTGATTTTGTACTCCACCGGGAGCCAGTGCAGCTGGTATAGTACGGATGAATGTGATCTCGCAGCGAAGACCCCATAAGGAGTCTCGCCGAGGCATTCTGCACCCGCTGGAGTTTCTGGGTCAGTCTCAAGGGCAGCCCCACGTAGAGAGAGTTACAATAATCAGTCTGGAGGTGACCGTCGCATGGATCACAGTGGCTAAGTCAGGGCGAGAGAGATAAGGAGCCAATTGCTTAGCTTGGCGGAGATGAAAAAATGCCGCCTTTGTTATAGCTGTAATCTGTGCCTCCATAGAGAGGGAGGTATCGGAGATTACACCCAAACTCTTAACGGACGGTGCTGGCACTAATTGCACCCCCGCAAGAGATGGGAGTTGCCCCCTCAATCCCATATCGTCCCGTCCCAGCCACAGGACCTCTGTCTTCGAAGGATTTAGCTTCAACCGGCTCCCACGTAACCATCCAGCCACAGCTTCCAAACATCTGGTCAGTGTGTCTGGGGCCGAGTCAGGATGGCCAACCATCAACAGATAGAGTTGGGTGTCATCGGCATACTGATGGCAACCCAGCCCAAAACTCCGGACAAGCTGGGTGAGGGGGTGCATAAAGATGTTAAAAAGCAGACAGAATGGTTTCTAGCAGACTTTCACCTGTTCTGAGACATCAAAACAAGGGATGGAGATATAAAACCTCTGAGAAACTTTGAGATTCAGTTC
Organism: Podarcis vaucheri; assembly: GCF_965113315.1. Lineage (NCBI taxonomy): Eukaryota > Metazoa > Chordata > Lepidosauria > Squamata > Lacertidae > Podarcis > Podarcis vaucheri. The sequence continues at coordinate 107,734,984 of NC_138760.1, read as the reverse complement.
CACCCCAAGTCACGATGGGAGGAAACAACAGCTGGGAAGTGAAAGAGACAACACCATATATGGACAGAAGGAATCTCCGGGGATATAACAGTTTTCACATACAGGACAGAATAAAGATAATAGTTTGAGTTCCTCATTTGAAGCTTTATAAATTTATATATTGTAACATCATGAATGGAAATCATTAATTATGTAGCTGTTGACTAAGGGATTATTATTATAACTGAAATGTAACTGAAATTAATTAAGCTTATGGAACGCAGTAATGTAAGATTAGAAATGCACTCAAACCATCATGTGGGGAGCCTTTTTAACTAAAATGTATTAATTGGAAGCTGGTTGGCACTTTGATAATGGTATACCGTATTTTTCGCTCTATAACACGCAGATTTTTTCTCCTAAAAAGGAAGGGGAAATGTCTGTGCGTGTTATGCAGCGAATGTGTGGTCCCTGGAGCCGAAAAATAAGGCAAAAATCAAACCGCGCTTCAGGGAGAAGGGAGCTCCGTGAGACAGGAAGTTGCTGCTTTCCTGCATTCTGCCTCAGGGTCTTACTGCCCACCCTCCTCTGTTTCGTTACTGTGTTTGCTCAAACGGAACAAAGAGCAGGGAAAGCCCCTCCCCTCCAGGCAAGCAGAGGGGAAAAGCAGACTGTCGCTCCTTCCTCTCTGTGCTCCGCTCCTTCCTCTCTGTGCTCCGGTGCTGCTGAAAACATGCAGGTGGGAGAGAGAGAGAGAGAGAGAGAGAGAGAGAGAGAGCTGGCTGGCTTGGGTGGGTGCGTGGGGGAAACTTTTGCCTTCCTTTCCTCCCTCCCGTTATACCCCACTCCTGCATTCTTAGCCCTTCTGTGTTTTTCCTTCCCTCCCCACTTAAAATGTGGTTAAAAAGCATGGATCCACATGGATCCTAAGGATTTTTGCACTGGGTCACCCCAAATTCACCATCAGAGCACATAGCATGTCCATGGCTACAGCCTGCCCCCCAAAAATCATGCACCCACTGTTGCCTGGGGCTGCAATGGTGCAAAAATGTGGTTAAAAAGCATGGATCCACATGGATCTTTGCATTGGGTCACCCCCAAATTCACCACCAGAGAACATAGCATGTCCATGGCTGCAGCCTGCCCCCCCAAATCATGCACCCACTGTTGCCTGGGGCTGCAACGGTGCAAAAATGTGGTTAAAAAGCATGGATCCTCAGGATCTTTGCATTGGGTCACCCCCAAATTCACCACCAGAGAACATAGCATGTCCATGGCTACAGCCTGCCCCCCCCCCAAATCACGCACCCACTGTTGTCTGGGGCTGCAATGGTGCAAAAACGTGGTTACAAAGCATGGATCCACATGGATCCTCAGGATCTTTGCATTGGGTCAGCCCAAATTCACCATCAGATCACATCTCTGTGGCCACAGCATGAAGCACAAAAATGATACATCCACTGTTTCGTTCAGAATATTTTTTCCCTTGTTTTCCTCCTCTAAAAACGATGTGCGTGTTATGGTCAGGTGCGTGTTATAGAGCGAAAAATACGGTAATTTGGGAATTAATTACTGTTATATTTTGGCTATTATTGGGGATATGTTGGAAAACTAATAATTTTTTAATAATAAAAATACAAATGGAAGCATCAAAATCCAGTTGTCATTTGTTCAATTACTCTCCCTAGCAGTGTGCTATTCTTTTGAAATCAAACTGTTTTTTTGTTTTTGTTTTTCATTAAAAGAACATGGATGGATGAAGATGGTATATTTTCTGGGATTAAAATCTAAAAAATTAAGAACTATTTTCAGGACTTTGAATTTTTCACCGTTTTATGAGACACACAGGTGTTGAGAGCAGATTTTTGTTTAACTTTATTAGATTCTTCTGTCTGATCCCCCAACAGTTGTGCCATCTGTTCACTCTGAAAATGAGAGATGACTCTGGTCTTGACTTGTTAATTGGAGATACAAAGCCCTTTAGGAACAGTAGAAGTTTTAGGTTTGCTATTTCTTGTTATCTACTTCTATCTGAGTTTCATTGAACTATTCTACAAGAACACAGAAAACCATTTTATATTAAATAAAAGAGAGATTAGACTCTCCGGGCAAGTTCTGCACTCCAAAGCTGATCTTGATTGTAAACTCAATTAATTATCTGGGAATGACAGCCAGTTCTACTTTATTTCCTGTAATATTAACTATAGGCTTTCACAGATACTATATGCTTCAGCCTCAAATCCAGCCTGAGCGAAATACGATTACTCAAAAGACCCACTATGTTCAGCAGAGCTTATTCCCGAATAAGCATGCATAGGATTGCAGCTCATGTTGGCTCTGGACAAAGCATTGTGGACTTTGGGCCTACTAATGTTATAGCTTGGTCTGCATCTTGAATGGACATAGGGTGCCCCATTCAAAGCCAAATTTAAAAATATATAATACGTAGGAGCACAAGAAATAAGATAGGCAGATACGGGTCCACAGCATTGTGGAGGACACTTCAATATTTAAGAGCACTCTCTTTCCATCCCTCATTACTGCCAACTGCTGGAGGGCGTAGAAAGTTACACAATGTAATATAAGCACTACCTGAGGGAAGTTATACTACCTCAACAGGAAGGAGCTGTTTTGAGCACATTCCTATATTATGCCTAAAAGGAAATTCCACTATAACTCTGTATACTCCATACACTGTAACTCCATATAAATAAAGAACTCTAAACACAGATCAAATGCACTCTGTCCTCTCATAAACAGATCCCTTGATTAAAAATGCAACAAAATAAGGGAACTGACAGAAAGCCATATTTAACAGTACTCTGCTAAATATGAAACACACTCTACCAATTGCTCACCTTCGCATTTCTCGAGTGCAAAGCATGGTTAAGACTATTTTCTGCTCTGTGAGTCCTATAAGCCTCTTATACAAAGGCATAATTAACCTTTTGAAATTAGATGTCTTCAGTACAGTGGTACCTTGGTTTAAGAACAGTCCGGTTTAAGAACGATTTGGTTTACAAACTCCACAAAACTGGAAATAGTGTCTTGGTTTGAGAACTTTACCTCGGTCTCTGAATGGAAGCCGAATAGTGGAAGGGTACCGGCAGCGGGAGGCCTCATTAGGAAAAGCACGCCTCGAATTAAGAACGGTTTTGGTTCAGGAACAGATTAAGTCTGTAAACCAAGGTACCACTGTACTATTATTCCAGATCCCGCCTGTCCTACAGAGGGAGAGATCTATACTGATTTTTTAACATTTACACTGTGGTATTCCTTGTCAGTGTGATGTATCAACTTTTCATGTAATAAAGAATCCTTGCTTGGCTTCTTGCTCCAAAATGCATGCATGTTAATGTTAATGAAACATTCAGGCACAAATTGTGTCTTAATGCAGTGTTAACATTTTGCATTGCCTGCTTCCAATAGTTTTTAAATAGTACTTTTATATGATCATTACAAAATAGTTATTCAGAGGTGAAGACCTTTCCTTACATGCCATTATTTAAGCAGTATGATGCATTTTACAGAAAGCTAAACTCTTTGAACTGACTCCCTCAATACAGGCATTAGAATTCTTTCTATACCTAGGTTCAGGATTCTAAAACTAATTTTAAACCCAGTACAAGAATTTCATTGGTTGAAATCCTAATCTTCGTTGCTGATTGGAATAATTGCTCTTCAAAAAGGTTCTCTGACATTTGTTTCTTGGAACTTTTGCCAATAAAGTAAAAATCTGATGCTACTCTAGGTATCCTAAAGCTTTATTTGGGATGTGGAGAAGGGACTCTCCATGACAAAATAAGGGGGCGGGGGTTACAGCTAAGTGGGTGTGACAGGCACAGCAACCATGAGAGAGAAGATAGATGACAACTCAGGACAGGAAGGAGCCAACCCTGATTTCCCTTCTGTTGCCAGCTGGCCCTGCCCCAGCTTCCCTCAACCTTCTCCTGGGGCTCTTCCTTCCTTCCCCATCCTACTTACAGCTGCCTCTTCCACTCAACCACCATGTCCATTTGGACATCAGAGGCAGTCTGTAGCTAATGGCAACTACTGGGGAGGCATCAGCACAAGCCCCCTAGGCCTGAAAATTGTGGGGGCACCTCAGCAGTGATTTTTCATTTTAAAATATACAGCCCACCCTTCATACAGGGGCGGGGGCGGGGTCACACCATAAACTTTGGTATTTGACCTTCCATTATCTGTGCAGGAAAAGACAGAACAGACAATACACATGGCTGTATTCGGTGAGCGGGATTTAGAAATATAAACTGGCTTGCACAAGTTCTCTTCATTGCTTTCACTAGAGTTGGGGTGGTATTCCAGCTCGGACATCCATGGAAGAAAAAAACAGACCATAAAGAGGATGGGTACCATCTGATCGCGTTACCCAGGACTTCCACCAGCTTCTGCCTGGCAACTTCATCCACTAACTTCAGCCCACCAACTTCCCAGGGTTTCATCTATTCATGAATATCCACCAGTTTCCTTTCACACATCATATTCACACATGTACACTCTTTGCTTTCACCACATTCAAACCCTTCCACTCACAACACAAGCATATGCCAGCCAACCTCCATGAAGAACATCCTTCATTTATCTTTCACTGTACCTTCATTCACATTCTTGTCCCGGCTGCAGCTCAGATTTCCACCGACTTCTGTTGACTGGCTTCCGAAGGTGCATTTCAACCAATATGCATCCACAAATATCAGCCTGCTTCAGCTTTACATCTACCAGCTTCCAAATGTGAACTCCACCCACCACCTTCCACCACCACCATCTGCCATGGATTTCAGCCGCCTTCTGTGATGGAAAAGTTTGTTTTGCTGGGCAGGTTGGGTCCCCAAGTGTTTTCTTTTTCTTTTTCCCTGCCAGAAAACAGTTATTGAATGGCAGCCGCTGATTGGCCAGGGTTCCAGGAGAGGGAGTTGAAAAGGAAATGATTTTGAGACTCAGTTCGTAGGTTGGGATAGAGCAGGAACAGGCAAACTCCAGCCCATCATCCCTAGCTAACAGGACCAGCGGTCAGGGATGATGGGAATTGTAGTCCCAAACATCTGGAGGGCCGGAGTTTGCCTATGCCTGGGATAGAGGTTGGGATAATAGGTTGGAAGATAGGGAGTGAGAGGAGAGTTGGTTCTGGGTAGAAACATCCACTCTGAGGAATATATCAAAAGCTAGAGAAAGGAGACTCTGAGTTTAGTATGAAGGACAGTGTGTGGTGTCCTGGAAGAGTAATTAGGCCAGGAATTAACTGGGAGGCTGAGGCTGAGCCAGAAGAAGTAAAACAAAACAAAACAAAACAAAACAAAATAAAAAAATTCCTTCTAGTAGCACCTTAGAGACCAACTAAGTTAGTTATTGGTACGAGTTTTCATGTTATTTTATTTATTTTGTTTTGTTTCAACTATGGCAGACCAACATGGCTACCTACCTGTAACCAGAAGAAGTAGAAGCTGTGACAATACAGTCTACTTAGGACTCATTCCAGTCAGGAGGGGAGAGATTCTTCTACAAAAAGAGAAGACTCCCAAACCTGTTAAGATGGATGTGGTGATCCCTTGGGTCTGTTACTTGGAGTACCTCAGGAGTAGGATTGTCTAAGGGGTGTGTAACTGACAGGAAGAACCAAGGTATTAAACGGCAACAGCTGTGCAACAACTGAGAAAGAACTGAAGTGAAATAACATACTCTGAAGTATCTTATGTTTTACCTACTTTGTGTCATAAACTTCCTTTGTTTAATAAAATCAGAGAGACTCCAAATTATTAAATTTGCCCTCACACAAGTCCCCCACAGGATAATCTGGGGTAGCTTGTAGGAATTTGTGGAATTGGTGTTCTGTGAGGTGGGTGCACTATATTTAAGTGAGGGCAGGGCCAATGGCACCAAGGGGGAAATTGTTGTTGTGCCGTCACACCTTCAAGCCACAATCCTGCTCAGCAAGTGAACTTGCCTTATTATCACTCCATAGCATACCATAGCCAGATGATCGCGTCTGTCCAATTGTCAATGTTTCCTCCCAAGTGCAGGAAGACTGGGCAATGTTGAATGTCAGTTGTTTCCTGTTGCATTCTGTTGAAGAAAGATACAAAGGACCACCTTTCTATCCACTCAGCTGCCATGTACTTTTCTGGTGTCACAGGTAGTCTGTAGCCAATGGCAGCAACTGGGGATGCATCATTATAATCTCCTCAGGCCTCACAATTATGGGTGCACCTCAGCATGGTTTACTTGTGTGCTTGTTTATTGTTAAATTGTTGGTAAAAATATTATACGCCAACCTTCATTTGTGGAGATGCACACCATAAAAATGCTGTAGACCTTTTTCACCATATTCAATTAAATGCATATCCTCCTTTTGCTTTCGCCGCAGTTTATATGGTGATTGGCAATGGTGGGCAAGATATGCTTTGTGGGAAATTGTTCACTGTTGCTAATATCACTGGGGATCAATCCTCAGAAGAGGAGCTGGAATCCTCCAAACCAGCAGCATCCCAAGCCAAGGGTCCAGGAAGAGCCCTTAGGAGTGGTTGCCTTCAGAGGTAGAAACAGAATGAACCCCCAAGCCCAAAAAAGTGATGTTGTCTCAAAAGGCGGGCCAGGACTCTCATGCTCAGGAGTGCCTATTTACAGAAAATAACTCTGTAAGGTCAACTACACCCCACAGTGTAAAGTACCACAACATACACAAAAAATAAGTGTGGTCTGACTGACTCCACTCACTTTAAAACATAAATATATATTGTGCCAGTAACATACATATAACAGTTACCCAAAAATAATGTGTTGTGAATTACTGGAATAACAAATCTCACAGACCTTGCAACTATAGTGCAAGCTACCTGAGCAGCCTATGCGCAATCATATTTCGTATCTGCATCACTATTTGGTCACAGGTGTCCATACTAGTTGTTGTTTTAATATAATAAAAATGAACTCTGGCTTGGAATTCAGATTTTGAATTGTGGTCTGAGATCCCTGCATTGTTATGTGTTGAACCAAGAAGAATCACGGTCCTGCTTCTGATGGGATTTCCAATGTGGCAACCAGAGTAAAAATTTCTTACTTACTCCCTTTGCTAGTGGCACATTGCTGAAGAAGTTTGCAATTGTCGTACTCCATCCAGAACCCTGTGGTTAGTACCTCAACCACTATCAAGCCTAGGTTTCAAGCTGCTGGGATATTTACTTCTTTCCCAATATATACAGTGAAGTGTGCCTGTCTGTCTGCCTGTCTCATTATTGACTATAAGGAGGAATTTAAAAACATTCTCGTTTACCCATGCATATGATTGCTAAAACATTGTGATGACACTAAATTTGATGCCTAAAAGAAACCTTGAAAAGGAAATTGTAGAGTTAGAAAAGCTTTAAAAAGGGTCAATCAAAATGATCAAGGGGATGGAGCAACTCCCCTATGAAGAAGGTTTCTCAACATTAGAACCTGTGGACATCCAATGAAGCTGAATGTTGGAAGATTCAGGACAGATAAAAAAAAGCTATGTAACTCACTCCCACAGAAGTCAGTGATGGCCACCAACTTGGATGCCTTTAAAAGAGGGCAGGGAAATTCATGGCGAATAGGGCAATCCATGGCTACTAGCCATGACGGTTGTGCTCTGCCTCCACAGTTGGCAGCAGTAATACACTTGTGTTTATTTTGACATCTGAACTAGGTTGATGTTGTAGTTGACGTCCATCTGTCTAGGGAGACAATGGAAGAGTATGCCTTCAGGGGTCAACCCGTTTCAATATTTATTGTACTTATTTATTGATTATACTTAGTGCTGCTTATCTAAGAAGGAGAAGCAGAAACAGTTAAATAGTTGCTGGGAAGGAAGAAATAATGGCTAGGAAGGCATGCCAAATAGACACACATACCTTCCTTAGGAAACTCAAAGCAACTTCCAATGATTTCCTGTGCTTAGGTTCAACAGTCATACATAAACCATGTACTCTCGGACCATTCATTAGATTATACATACAAGTGGCTGAAACATGAAGTTGCCAAGGGCATATATAATATTTTCAGTTCTATACATAAGTGGTTTAACTGATACTCCTTGAAAATGAGATGCCTTTTGTTTCAATTTCTTGGAGACCAACTCAGAACTCACTCTACAAAACAAACCTATTTGAAGCCCTTTTGTTTTTTTAAAGTGGCATATGGCACCAATTGGCATTGATAAATGAAAGCACATAACAATAAAATGCTCTGTGCTAAATGCTAGTAAAAATGACAAGCTAAAATATTATCAACATAAAAAGGAGTAGGTGCCATATTACTATCCAAAATAATATATCACACATTGTATTCTTAAGGATTTCATTTTACTTTCCTGTAATTATTTGTATATATCTGATAATATCAGTCCATGACATCTTTTGGGGAATATAATTAATAGCAAGCTGGATGAGAATGTTTTTAAAAAATTGTGCTGTGATTATTTTTAAGCAATTTCTGATTTGTTAGTTGTGTTTAACTGCCACCTAGTGTTAAAATTAACAAATGTCTTTTCATAAGACATTAAAGTTGTAGATACTGTAAACACTTATGTCAGGGAGGCAATTTCCAGTTTATAATATTTTGGAGGTCAATGCTCTTCAATTGTTCTCTATTTTTAAATAGAGGCCAATGCTCTATATTTTTAAAATCTAATGATTTGTTTTTTAAAAAATTGCCACCACATGCCCTGTAGGACAGGGACAAGGATCCTCCTGCCTGCAGGCCTAATTAAGCCCACCAGGTATCAGAGATAGGCCTATCAGGTAATTTGGGGCATACCATGCCCACCTTTCCTGCCTCTGAGGTCATATATATGTCCATCAGTTATTCACCCCTGCTTTACAGTAAAGGTCTAAAATATGTATCAGGCCACAAACATTATCAACCAAAATTCATCAGCTCTTGCCCCTGCCCTGTGTCCCTTTGGTAATGACCCAGCAACAGCCCACACCTGCACCAACTTTATGAGCCCAAACAAAGAAGGTCCTACTACCAGGTCTGATGCATAGGGCCATGCGCATTGCTTCAGCTGTTGGTCAGCTGCTGTTGTGGCCACTGCTTGGAGGCAAAGGGGGAATGATGTTTCTGGTTAGTTCATCCTTGACCTCCAAAAGAGCAGACATTCCTTTTTAGGCAAGCTTCCAGGATTTGCCAACTGTGGCTGAAGCCAGAGACAAAAGTGGGCACAGCAAAGAATATGAATTTCACCTTTGCACAGTATGCTAGTTTCTACACCCACACCCACCCACCTCAATCCTCCATTCAGGCAAGCAAGAATCAAAGTTCAAGGACACACTGCAGTGCAGCAAAAACACTCAAGGAATGAGAAAATCTAGTGTGGGATGTGGCCTGGAGAAGAGTTTGAGAAAATAGAAAGGTCTGGAGAGCCACATACCGCCTTGGTTCTCCATCCCTGCTAATGAAGTTCCTCCATTCATGAACGAACAGAATACATGTAAACTTTCATTGCAGAACATGTAACTAACTTGTTAAGCCACAAATAAAAAAGGTCATGGTCTCTCAAATAGAGTACCCACCTATAGTGACAGTTCCAACTGCAGAATTTGAGCCTATTTCCCACAATGATGCTTCCAAGAGGTTATCCACAATGTGTAAGTCATCTTCAGATCCCCCCCCCCATTAATCCTAACAATATTACTTTATAAGGTAGCCAGCCAAATATCAGCAGACAGTATGCCAAAGTGCTGAGTGGCATTCCTTTCATTTCTACTTGATCAATGTGTCTTTTGTTATGGCAGTATCTTAAACTGTGCTTTAATGAGTTATTTAAAGCTTATTCGCCATTACTGCATGAAAGCACAGTCAGGAATATTCCACCGTTTTTGGCCTGGAGGCAAGAATGTCATACTGCTAAAGGAGGGAAAGACATGAGAAGTCATTTCTTATTCCCTTTTAGGAGCAATCACATCTCTGATAATGATATTATTGAAGCACCAGATCTAACTGCAGCTAGGGATTGGTAGAGCAGCTTACAAGTCAAACCAGTAAAACAGTAGCCCAAACACCTGATCTGCAACGCTAGAGGTGTCCTTCTGCACAGCTTTGTCTGACTCTGTCATTGGAGGGAAAGCTCTGCAGGCAAGCTGTAGCCCAATCTGCCAGCCCAAACATTGGGCAGGTGGAAGACACCATCACCTCCCCTGTCAGAAGTAGTCATCCTCTTCACTGCACCAGCGCACAGCACCAGAGTTTTCCCTCCACCCTGGCTGGCACAAGTGGCAAAGTTGTAAAAGTGAGCGGTACAAACTTTGGTCCATCAATCCCTGCCACTTGCTGACCAGAGATTTCACTTGACCCCCCAAGACGTAACAATTCAGCAGGATATTTCCTATAGGGTAGTTTGAGTTGGCATGTTTATAAAGTATTTAACATGCTATAAATTGTGAACAGCAGGGGGAGAAATGCCTTCCCACATCACTTATGAGGGAGTAAATCACACTGAACACAGTGGGACCTGCTCCTGACTAGACCTGCATAAGGTTGCACTTGTTGCTTACTTATGAGGTTGGCAGTTTGTAAGCACAAACCGAAATATGTCTACTCAGACGTAAGTCCCAATAAGCTGCTGATTCTGTTGGGCAAGAAAAGAGAGACCCAAGACTAGAGATGGAGAAGTGTAAATGGCAACTCCTAGTTGGGGGACGAGTGGAATTTATATGTAACTTATAAAAGATAATACTGAGCTATAAAGTACCATTACATACGGTAAACACGCCTTTTCGACACCTTTTTTTTTTTTTTTTTTTGCCCACAAGCAAGAAACCTGAAGTACTGGGTTCTCTCACCGAAGGAGAAAGAAGAAAATAGAGCGGGGAAAAGCAACCTCCTCCTCCTCCATCACCTCAGAGTAACCTGCCCCTCCTCCCACTCAACGGTTTCCTTCCCCAGAGCCGCTAACGACTTGCTCCGCCCCCTTTCTTCGCCCGCTTACGACAGCGACCGCGCGCCGAGTGCGGAAAAGAGCCAGTTCTGTGCACTACTTGCGTAGCCGCGCCCTTTTCAGAGGAAGACGGCCAATCAAACGGTTTCAACCGTCGCCCTCTTTTACTGCTCCCCCTCCCGCGCTCGCTTTTTTTTATGGTATCGCGATAACAGCTAGTCGAGCGGAACGGTTGTTGGGCGTCTCCTAACGGCAGCAATGCACTCAGAAGAAAAGTTAAAAGGGAGAGGGAGAGGAAAAGATTGCGGCTAGCTGTATTCGGGTCGCGATGGAGGTAGCTTCCTTTCACCTCACAGCTCTCTTAAGGCTTTTTTTTTTACGCTTCACGCTGTGGTACGGTCTCATTGTTCACTTTCTTAGATATGACCCCTCTTTCCTTCATTTAGTGGTGCTGTCCACAAGCTCCCCCCTCCAATCTCCCATGCTTGGGTTCTTCCGCCCTGGTCCCCACTCCCTTCCTCCTCCTCCAGCCCCCCTCCCCATTCCCTCTCTGGTACTGTAGTTCATTCCTCCTGGAATGAACATTCTCTTCACCCCTCGCATAATGGTGCATTCTCCGCACAGAGCTTGAAAGGGCGGGAGTTGAAAGGACGGAGTTCAGATTTCTGAGGCAGGGGTGGTGAAGGAACCAAAGTTCGGTGGAGCAAGGATTTCAAGGAGCTCCAGGGACATGCATGCAACCAATAACTCTTGCTCTCATATCAAGGATCGTTGACTCAGCTCCCAAGGTGCATTGCCTGAGGACTGCTGTGTGCTGCATTGCATTGCAGAGATAGCCAACGTGTTTTGAGACTCCCAGCTCCCATCATCCTTGGCCACTAGCTGCACTGGCCAGGGTTGATGGGAACTGGAGCGCCAAACATCTGGAAGGTACACATATATCATGTGTATGGCTTTGGCATAAATTGTGGGTGGCTCTGTGGGTTAAACCACAGAGCCTAGGACTTGCCGATCAGAAGATCGGTGGTTCGAATCCCCGCGACGGGGTGAGCTCCCGTTGCTCGGTGCCAGCTCCTGCCCACCTAGCAGTTCGAAAGCATGTCAAAGTGCAAGTAGATAAATAGGTACCACTCTGGCGGGAAGGTAAACAGTGTTTCCATGCGCTGCTCTGGTTCACCAGAAGCAGCTTAGTCATGCTGGCCACATGACCTGGAAGCTGTACACCGGCTCCCTCAGCCAATAAAGCGAGATGAGCACCGCAACCCCAGAGTCGGTCACGACTGGACCTAATGGTCAGGGGTCCCTTTGCCTTTACCAGACACAGACATGCTTAGCGTCAGCAAGGTTGCAGCAGCAGCATCTGCTTTCATAACAGCACAAGGTTGTAAATAAGCCAAAAGACCATGCAGTGCAAGAGGTTCAGGCTTACCATCCCTGTACGAAGCTCAGGAGTGTTACAAGATTAGCACAGTGACCGTTCACAACAGGGTGGTGAATACATCTTGGTAGGTTTCTTTGTCTCTGTGCATATAAATGTTATATCCAGCTAGTTAAGTCAAACCTTAATATATATCCTAAGCCTAAGTTGGAGGGAGAACTTTGCTGGTGATGTACTTTACAGCTGCATTCCTCCTCTATCCTCAGTATGAAGCGAAGTCTGGTTCTTGCCCATTACAGTGAGAAAGAGAGAAGGGAGCACGAGGAGGGCTGTGCTGGAGAAATTGCTGTTGGAATGTCTCCTTAACCAATGAAAGTGAGTGAGCTCTAAAGCCCCATTTTGACAAGACTTGGAGTAGAAAAATGAACATCCACGTTTTGTGCGAGATAGGTCTCTAAACATCAGAGAAGAAAGTGGAACCTACAACAAAATGTTGCATTGTGGTGTGCTTTTATTTTCTCTCTCATACAATTCATTTTCCCTTCTCCCTCACCAAAGAAAAACAGGTCAGTCAGCATTACATACTCAGACCTCATTTTTGGCTGCTTTAGGGTTTCTCCCCTCCCCCGGGAGCCCCCCCCTATTTATTCATTCATTCATTCAGTAAACCTTTGGGTTCCCCCAAGCCTACTTATAACTTCACCTTGTGTGTAGATGGTGCTACTTTGACTATGTAAGGAAACTAAGATCACTATTAATATATTCTTTATTCATTTGTTGCAATTCTGTACTGTCTTTTTGCCAAGGCATCCAATTAAAATTTAAAATATTAACGAATGGTACAAATATTCTGAACAGATATTGTGAGGCTGACTTCAGGAGCTGATGCCTCCAGCTCCCTGGCCTGGATTGCCTCACTTCTGCTTTCCTTCAAGACATACAGGCCTTAAGTTGTTCCAGAGAATATGGGGCTGATGGTTGATGGAGCTGTTGATGGTATCTTCAGCTGGTGGTTATATGCTCCATGCCAACATTCTATGTTATGATCTAGTCTCATAAACTGAGGCAGAAAGGACAAAGGATCAGAAAAAGTCTTCTGCTATATTCAGGCATGCTCTAGAATTACCTAGACTGCTCCAGGATTGAATGACTTGCACTGAAATAGTTTTAAGTGCATTCAAGCATGTGCATGACATTAACATTGCCACACTCATGTACATACCCAAATGAACTCAACATGTTCAGGCATGCAGCAAAGTGATGTTGACATGCTTTCTTTGCTTCTCCAAAGTAAATACAGTTTTTTTATTAAAAAATCTGATAAATGACTGTGTGTTGAGTCTGCATTTCAGAATAGAGGCATCTCAGGTTAACTATGTTATGAAATAACACCATTAAATGAAGACACTTTTTTAAAAAAAAAATGCACAGCATATATATCTGAGGAACCATGCAATATTAACTAATATTCACCTGGTCCATGTGTCACATTCAAGCACAGTTTAAAACAAACTATGGGTTTTGTAAAAGAGTTCCTGGGGTGCCCCTCCTCTGCTTTTGCCATGCCACAGACAAAGCAATACAGATTCTTTGTCAGAATGTACATCAATATGAATGCTCTTATCTGTGCTGCATTGATTTGATAGGAAGTACATATGAATGTGCATGCCTATCTTTGTTCAGGTGCAACTAATCATATGTAAATTCCTTTTTTAAAAAAATGTAGTTACAGTTGGATTGGGGTGCATGTCCCAAGTGTGTTTCAGATTTTTTACAGAACTTCCATAATATTATGTTCATATATAACAAGGAGGATATCTTGCTGTGGAGGTAACATCTGTGCTTCTCTTTTTCTTTTTGCCCACCCCCAAACCTCAAAAAGGGAAGGAGAGAGAGAAAGCAGTTTCTCTAAAAATGAAAGGTGCATTTTAAAAAGTCTTGTCTATACATTGTGAGTGGGATTGAAGTAAGTTGCAAAAAAGCAAAGCTTGGGTTAATGCCCAGTTTCAGATGTGTTTGTTTTTAGGGATTCATAAGAGCTACCTAAACATCCTTCCCATAAAAGCTACCACTACCTGAACAAGGAACACTTATTGATGTTTGCCTTTCAAACAAACAAGCAAAGGCTGTATGAGTGTTCCTGCCCAGGAGTTACGTTGTGGAAGAGTGCACAGTTTTCAAAAAGGAAACATTGTGGGACAATGGCTAGAATGCTGGATTTGGATCAGAAAGGCCCAGGTTCAAATTCCTCATTTACTCAAGGACAAAGCTCTATTTTCCTGTTGTGCACCTGGGAGAGAACATAGGATGTGAAACATTAAATATAATGATGTGGTTGTGAGGAGACTTGAGCACCATATTATCATAGAAACAGAGAATAGTAAACTTGGAAGAGACCTAAGGGTCATCTAGTCCAACCCCCTGTAATGCAGGAATCTCAACCAGATCATACATGACAAATGACCATCCAACCTCTGCTTAAAAGCATCAAAGGAATGAGAGTCAACCTCTTCTCATGGGGGGGGGGTCTGTTCCACTAAATTGTTAATAGTAACTTGATGCCCGTTCCAACATCTGAAACATTTGTTCAACAAGTCCAGTTTTGCTGAAGTGGTTAGCAGTATGTGCCTTTAACATAAATACAGTCCACCAGTATTGTTGTTGACGTCTGTCTGTTTCATGACAATGGCGTTCTCCTGCGGGGGTGAAGTCAAACTACTGCATTAGCATCACTGAAATGACTTCCCTGGGGTACACGTCTGTGCAGTATGCATGGAGGGATTGGGCTGCCCAGACAACAAGACACACACACCCCTCAGCCTCACAGACATGATCCAAAGGAAAGCGACACTTTTGGCACCAGCTTGGCTGCAGCCGTTGCCAGATGGAGGCATACAAGGTGCCATCCAACCATCTTAGGGACTCCGCTCTGGATTTGTATAGTGTTTACTCCTTGGCCTTGTCTTCTACCAAAGATATCCCACAAGGCAGCAGGGGTTTAGGATCATAGTTTTCTTTCTCCTAGATGGGCTTCCTAGGTTGACAAGCCCCCTCTGCAGCACATGCAGAAACTGCCTTCTTGACCGCTGGAACTACTCTTGGTCTCTTCCACCCAATCCATCAGAGCCTCTATTTGCATGCAGGGGAAGTCCCTAATTCACCAAGGGTTTGAGACCCATTGACTACTTGGTTTAGCTGGCCAGTCAAAGCTGTTTCCAGGGTGTGGTTGTAGTCGCATGCTGACAGCTTCTAGGAGCCAACAGGTGAGAGCTGAATGTAGGGTGGGGACCAGAGGTGGACAAAATACCTGAGAAGGACCTTAACGTGTCCTCCACCGGAGGAGCTAACCCTCCCCCCCGGCAATATTATGATCCTGAGAATGTTCATGAATCAGACTTCACTTTTTAAAAGGCAGTTATGTAGCCACTAATTCTGTGTTATATTTAGCTTTATCACTGTATTTTAATAGATTTCCCTAGAAGTATCTCTCTGTATATTTAAAGAAACAATTTTAGCTTCTTTTTCTTCATTGACAGAGTGGTAAAACTGAGGCATTAGTCATATGACTAAAGATGGCATCCTATTTAGCACAAGAAGTTCAACTTGCTAAAAGACATGAAGAAATGTAAGTATTTATTTCAGACAAAATCCTGCCTCTTAGGAGTTTGGAGAAAGAGAAAAAACACCAAAAAGTTTGACACGTGTGGCTAAGAATCTGAAATAATTTCCTATGCTTTTTTACATTTATACCAGTTTGTGATCTTATTTACCAGGCTAAGTGTAACTGGGCTTTTTTCTGTATGAAAGACTTTTGCTACTATGTAAATACTCCAGAAAAAGTAACCTGTCTCTTAGACCAGTATCATTTTTCCCCAACTGAGCTTCTTGGAAGTTGTAACAATAGAAAACTAAAAAGATTGCCTCAAGGGGGTGCTATGATGCCAGTGCTGCTCCTCTGATGAAAAATGCTAAGTGAAAGCCTGACTATTAATATTGAATATTCTACTTAAATTCTAGCTAAACCTGAGCAATTGGATTCAGCCTTCTTAAATTCAGTCTGAGGCCTCATTTCTGTCCAGTATTTTTTCTTCATATTGAAACTAAAATTTCAGCACATATATATATCACTAAAACATAAAACATTTATGTTTGAATTAATAACAATGTTTTACTATGCTTTGAATAATTAAGTTCTTTCATTCAAAAAGTAAAATGTAAAATTGTGAATTGTAATGCTTTTTAAAATTGTGACAAAACAAAAATCTTCCAGCTCCACCTTCCAGCTGCTCTGATGTGAATCAAAAGGTGCTGTGGGCCAAGGTGCTAGGTACAGATTATTCAGGTGTAGCATTTGCTGAACCTAGGTTAAGACAATGTGGTGTTAATTAAGATAACATTCCTTACTGGGGAGTTTCCCTATTTCCAGTGTTTCTGGATCTGATGGCATCTTTATTTCAATGACTGATGCATCAGAGAGGCTGTGATCATCTGAATTGAAGTGCTTTTTAACCAATTGTGGATTTATGGTTCCAAACACGTGCTTAGACCCATTGTTATTTTACACAAGTACTGAACATGACAACCTGGTTGCAGCTAGTGGTGTAAATTACATTATAGGACCTTCAAATGATATTTTATTTGATATAAGTTTCTGCTAGTCATTCTAGTCTTGAAGGTAACCTAAGAAGGGAGAGCAACTGAAGAAGGCAGAAACAGTTTGCTTTAAAACTTTAGTTTCTCCGTTTTGTTAGTAACTAACTTCTTGTTTGACCCTCGTATGTTAATTTAATGCCTATTTGCTCAGTTTGGAAAGATCTTTTTGGAGCTCTTCACATTCCTGTTTTGTTTTCAGCACCCTCAGTAATTTGGTATGTCTGTAAACTTTACTGGCTCACTGCTTGCTTCTAAGTTCAGATCATTGATGAACAAGGTATAAAGCACAGTTCTCAATACTGCTCCTTGGGGGGGGGGGTTCCTCACTATTCACATCCCTCCATTGTGAGAAATGGCAATTTATTCCTGATCTCCGCTTCCTCTTATTTAACCAGCTGTTGATCCATCCTCTTATCCTGTGTCTATTAAGTTTACAGAGGAGCCTTTGGTTGAAGGACTTAATCAAAATATTATTGGAAGATTAAATATATAATGTATTCTAGATAACCCTTATATACGTGCTTTGCAACACTCTCAAAGAACTCCAAAAGTCTAGTCAAGCCATTTTTTTAGAAGCCATGCTGGTTCTCCTCAACAAGACTTATTCTTCTATATGATTAATCATTTTGTCTTTAAAAAAGCAACCCCATATAAAAGGCATCCCCAAACTCAACCCTCCAGCTGTTTTGGGACTACAACTCCCATCATCCCTGGCCACTGGTCCTGTTAGCTAGGGATGATGGGAGTTGTAGTCCCAAAACAGCTGGAGGGTCCAGTTTGGGAATGCCAGCCATATAATATAGCAGAACTTCTGTTTCTGTGGTATGAGAATCACTGACAAGCTTGACACTGCCTCATTGTGCTTCAGCAGCTGAAACGGCAGGGAGAATTTAGGAAAGGGTAAAAAGAGTATAAAAGTTGTCATAAGCTTAGTACCAAAATCTGTGAAAACTCTTATGTGCATTTCTGACTATCACTTCTCAGAGAGGAAAAAGCAAATCTTGCAAAGTACAACAAGGGCAATACAAATAGTGGTGGGTGTAATAAGAAGTGGAGACTTAATAGGACTAGACTGAATTAATTAAGAAAAGAAATAATCACCGAGGCAATGTTATTTGACATATGGAGTCTTAGAATGGTTTACAGGAAATTGAATGTAAGTGATATTTACTGATATTTTTCTTCTTCAAAAGAAATACTTTCTGAGCTTTAGGGCAGTGGTGTAGGGCCTGTGGATCTCCACATATTAGATTCCATCAGCTCCAGCCACCATAGCCAATGGTCAAGGATGATGGGAGGTGTTGTCCAGCAACATATAAAGCACTACCGGTTCCAGCTCCTGCTTTAGGACAGGGATCACAGCTCAGCTGTAGAGCTTATGCTTTGAATGAAGAAAATTCTAGGTTCAATCCTGGTATCAACAGTTGAAAAAATGGATAATGTAGCAGGTAAAGGGAGAGAGAGACTTCTGCCTAAGACCCTACCACCATTATGACGTTCTGAAAGATTTACACTTTCATCCTTATGATGTGTAATCCCAAAGCAGATGCATCACAGCTTTTGTTGGCTTTCCCCATCAAAGTATTTTTAAAGCTGCTCTGCAACCTTTTTGATAGGCTCCAGAAATTTGCTTCCATTCTGGTTCAAGAGGGGCCTGTCTCTTTTTGTACAAATGTGACTTACCCCAAAAGTTTTACAATGCACAAACAATCTAAAGCATTCCTCCCATTAGCCACCTTAACCATGCACTGAGATCCCACAACCCTGTCTGCAGGCCCAGCATATAAATCAGGTAGCATTGTACCATGCAGGCCCTGAACTTGAACATGTTACCTAGGAGTCTAAATTTGGCTTCCATGGCCTCATGTCAATATTTCCCAACACCCCTTGCTAGCATGTACCAAAACTAGTGATTGACCTTATCAGGACAATGCATGATGTTTGCAACCTTCACACCAGGCAGGCATACACCATACCATCATCAAGTTTGTCACCAATCCATTTCTCTGTTCCTGATCATCAAATCTTCCACTACTGGTTGCTCTGTGGGAGATTATAGCCAAGGATGCAGAATTATCCTTATCCGCAGGTAGGGAAAAAACAGCCAGAGAGCCTTTGATCTGAAGCCTATTGGTTAGTTTGGGGTTTAGAAAGAACCTTATTGTACAGTTGGAAATGAAGTGGAACTTTGGGGGGAGGGGACTGTAGAAGAGAATACAGTGGTGCCCCGCAAGACGAATGCCTCGCAAGACGGAAAACTCGCTAGACGAAAGAGTTTTCCGTTTTGGAGGTGCTTCGCAAAATGAATTTCCTATGGGCTTGCTTCGCAAGACGACAATGTCTTGCGAGTTCCTGCTGGTTTTTTCCCCTTTCCCCCCTGATCCGATCAGCAGATAAGCCGCTAAAAGCCGCTAATAGCGCTAATCCGCTAATCCGTCAATGGGCTTGCTTCGCAAGACGAAAAAACCGCTAGACGAAGAGAATCACAGAACGGATTCTTTTTGTCTTGCGAGGCACCACTGTATTGTAAAGATAATATATTTAAGGAAAAGCATACCTGATTATTTAGATTCTGAGGAAGATAAGTGGATATTCCTTTAAATGACAGCCTTCCTTTTGCATATGAACATGGGCTATGTACAATAGCAGAACCCAGTTAACCCATATTATTACTAATGGTACAGTTAGTTATTATTCCCAACTCTGCTTTACACACGTCTCTTCGGCGGTGTTCAGTGCTGGGTGTCTCATTTGTTCACAGAGCCTGCTTGTTGTACAACATGATGGTTGCTTTCTCCACAGGAGCACATCACGTAAGGGACTTCCTGTGCTTTTCCCCCTCCTTCAGTGCACCCACGCTGTATTCAACATAATTGGAGAAGAAATGGGTGAGGGTGAAAGGTGGCTGTTTTTCTTGCTGTTGTGCAGAAAGAATGGTCTGCCCACTTATCAGAATGTTTCCCTTTTGTAGACTGTCTCAGAGAATGGTGTTGCTTCAGCAGATGGAGAGTCATCTAGGAGACAAAGAAGCTGAGAAGACATGGCAAATACAAGAAGCTGATGCAGCTCGTAAAAGAAATGTAGCACTTTTAAATGTAAGTTTTCATCACTTTTAACCAGTAGCTGAATAGTGAAATTTCCATATGGCATTTAAAAGACACTGTTTTCCACTGTGTTAATTCCATTAAATTTTATTACATTTATATCCCACCTTTCCCTTCAAGGAGCTCAAGGTGGCACGCATGGTTCTCCACCCCAGTGACAGTGCCTGCTTCAGGGTCACCCAGCATGCTCCCTGGCTGAGCATTTGAACCCTGGTCTCCCAGGTCCTAGTCATTACTCTAGCTACTACACCACACTGGCATTCAGATAGTGATAAATTTGTTCAGGACCATATGCAGAAGGAAGCAGAGGTGCTTAACACTGAAGTGTGATCAGCTTATCTTTACACTGTTCATTTCAGACTGCTGGGGCTTACCTTTTAAAGTCCTGAACAGCTTGGGACTCAAATACCTGCAGCAACCTGCCCAAGTCTTAAGATGTTCATAGGAGGCTCTTCTCCGTGTCCAGGGGAAGTTAATTATGTAGCAACAAAGGAGGAAAAAAAGACTCTTGCTCTTTGGTGGCACTTCATCTTTGGAATTTCCTCCCTGTCCCTGCTAGCAATGTTACAATCATTTCGGTGTTGTGTCAAAACTTATTTATTTGTCCAGGCATTTTTAAGCTGATTTGCTGTTCGTCTTCTCTGCTTGTTTTAGCTCTGTCTGCATGCTTCTAATTGTGGTGTTTTATTTACTTTTGGCGTTATTTCTTGTTCTGTCTCTCCAATCCACCTGAAGCAGGAGTGGCTGTGCAGGTGCTGTGCCAGTGACTAGAAGCAGTGATTAGCTAGATGAGGATCAGTGGACAGGAATCAGTGAACCTGAATTCTGATAAGTCCACGCAGTGAGATTGAGAGAGGAGATCCTACTCATGATCCCACCAGGGCAGGGAGTGCCATTTATTTGTTTGTTTGTTTATTTCACAAAATTCATATACCACTAGATTGTAAGGGGGAAATATACATAACCTTTTGGTGACCAGACTGTGATCATGGTTCTAAAAAAACCCAAACACCTCTGCCTAAAGCTAAAACGCAGGTGGTGAATGACTAGGTTTGTCAATAACTAAAATGTGTGTTTAGGTTAATATTGCTCTTTCCAGGATGTTGGCTTTGAGTCTTCATTAAACTTAATTGAAATAATTGATAGAATCAGTAATGTTGCAAACTCTTTTAAAAATTAACTCTCATCCCAATTACTGCAACCTTCTCTCTAGTCTTCCATTGCCCTACCTCAGTCCCCTAACCAATATCCAGTATTCTGCAGCCAAAACTATTCACCTCTGTTGTCGCTCTGATTATATGGGCCTGTTCTTTCTCCCTTGCTTCTCCTTTGTCTCCTGGAATATGTGGTACCATGTTGAGTAATGGATTGTAAGCTTCTTAGAGCAAAAGGTCTGCCTTGACATACTCACATGGAACAAAATAATGCCCAAATATCTATTTAAAGATCGCATGAAGAAAGTGAATGGAGGCACATGTTCAGATTTTCATAATTCCGTTTGTCATCTCAACTGCCCTCTTTGTTGAATATAAATGGAGAGAGAGGGGGAGGGGAAATGGTGTGTGTGTGTGTGTGTGTGTGTGTGTGTGTAATGCAGTATCACTTTTTACTATTCTGGGTCTTGTAATTGTTTATGGTTTTGTTTCTTGGGTCTCTTACTGTTGTTTTTCTTTATCCTTCCAAGATAGCTAGGACTGATCCAGAATGTGGAAAAATAATTTCTGGTTTCTTGACTCTCACCCAAAGATAAAGGATAATTTAAAGCGATCTATTTGTGCTGTGTTGAGAGAATCTGGTCTCGGGTTCATTTGGTTCTCAGCATAGTCCTTAGCCCTCAATTGCTTACCAGCATGTTGGTTAATATCAGGTATTTTTGATTCTTCCTATCAGTATGACACCTAAGGTGTTTATGGAGGGAATGATTCTATATTGGGAGGATGGGAACCCTGTGAGATGCACTGGTAGAAGCCATGTGCACAGGAACACATCCCTCCCCACCAAAAAGCAGGTTCCCTGTGGACAGTGTGGTCCTTCATGTTTTTCTCCTTTTGAGAACAAAGATGGAGTCTAGAGTGAAACAGTCTCAGGAGTTGGATGTCACCATTTTATTTGTTGCAAAAGTCTTCCGCTTCTTCTAGCAGTAATTTTAGCTTGCGATGTCTGAAGCATTTAACAGTGAGGTGCAGAAATACTGTGTCTGCTCCAGGCTACGAAGACTTATCTACTCACTCTCTTACAGAACATTCTGCAAAGCTAAATCAGTCCTCTGGGCACTTCTGCAGTCCTTCCGAGGAAGGTGATATGAGCTCATGATATTTCTTTCGCACTTGCTTGCCCATTCCAGCAAAGGCCATCTCCACAAATTTTATGACAAAACATTGCTCTAGGAGTGAGCCAAGACATGAGAAATCTTACCGTCTCTTTCTTGGTCTGGCTCAAATTCAGCAGGTTCGACTGTCTCTAAGGAAACCATTTCCAACTGGCTGATTGCTGACTCTTCTCTTTAGGCAAGCATAAACACAAGATTGCTTTTGGATATAAAGGATTTTTCTTCTGTTGTGAAATAGCTTATACTTTCTTTTTCAAAGAGATAGCTAGCCCACTGACTGTAGCCCACCATGTCTTTGTTAACCACTATGGTTATATTGGGTCTAGCAACTTTCCTAACTCCTCGTTGTGTTGCCCCTGATTTTGTGGGGCATTTCTTTCCCATCCCCCACTTAAAATAAATATGTACTTGCTTTATCTCTCACGGACATACATATATATTTGCAACTATGCCTTAACATTCACCTGGTTGCTCTTCTAGTGCATGCTGTGGTGTCATGTTTTGTGACAGTGTGTCTTTGTTTTACTTTTCTAGAGACATCCCTGGGGCAGTACAGTCTCAAAAGAGTGGGGATGTGTCACCTCTTTCTTTGGGAAATGGGAAATTACTTCCCTTTAATTGCTTTGTTCTAAACATGTTATGACAGATCACCCACTCATCCACTCTGCTCTTTTTGGAGCTGAGGGTTCTGTAACCTTCTTGTGCATATTTTCAGTTCAGTGCCTATGAAATTATTTCTGTCAGGAGCAGAAAGGGAAATTTGCACATGATGGGACTCCTAGTTCTTCACAAGAACTGGCATTTGGCTACATTTTGATAGAATGAGCAGTTTAGAGCTTGGGGAAGTCCCAATAAGATATTTTAAAAGAAAAAACAGGGGAAGATGAAGGTTTGTTTGGGGTGGGGAAGGGTTGCCATGGCCTACCATCTGTGGCAGACCATATATCACATAAAGCTAAGTATATCAGATGCACAAAGACATCATAAAACAGTGACCACTCACCTCATGCATACCAATATATAGATGTCTGCCCTGTTTCCACATCTGATACATATAGAAGGCCACCCTATGGGTAGATCAAGATATGTATGCTACTTCAACAATGTGAAGCAGGGACCAATGATGAAATTGCTGCTCTGTGATGAATACCAGGTTGATCCTATAGCTCAGGGGTAGGCAACCTGAGGCCCGGGGGCCGAATGCGGCCCAATCGCCTTCTCAATCTGGCCCGCAGACGGTCCGGGAATCAGCGTGTTTTTACATGAGTAGAATGTATCCTTTTATTTAAAATGCATCTCTGGGTTATTTGTGGGGCATTGGAATTCGTTCATTTTTTTTTCCTTCAAAATATAGTCCAGCCCACCACATGGTCTGAGGAATGATGGACCGGCCCACGGCTGAAAAAGGTTGCTGACCCCTGCTATTGTTTATATATTTTGCATTCCACATTGGTGAAGAAAGAACACACATAATGCAACTTGCTGAAACCATGCACATATTTCAAAAAAAGTTTTACATATAACAATTCCTATATAACTGACATTTTGGGGGACGGTGATAGCCAGTGTTAGTCATACTCAGAGTAGACCCATTGAAATAAATGGACGTCTTAATTAATTTTGGTGGGTTTACTTTGAATACAACTTAGTTGAATATCACCCTATATATGTAATTTTAGCCCCCGGGTATTCAAATGAAAACAATTGCTTACGGTGAGATGATAATAGCAGTCTGTTGATACTTGTAGGTAAAATATTATAAGCTCTTTTAAGTTAGTGCAGAATATTCGCTGTTTACCATCACAGTGCGCTGAATAATTTCTCTCAAGTGTCAAAAATGTTAGAACATTTGAGGAAGGAATAAAAGCATATGTATGACCATCAAAACAAATTGTCTGGCAGGAAAATGCAACTTTAGTGAGTTTAGATGTATTAATTTTATTCTGGCTTTAACAGGCATGCAGCACTGCAGATGCTTTCTGATAACAAAATAAAACAGGAAAGAGATCCATGCAGAATATTATATTAGAACCTTGAAAATAAGGTTCAGATTTATGTGCCAACTTTTAAAAATTATTCCCGATAGCAGGCATTGTACATTTCACAGTTACCATGTGGAGAGTTGTTAATTTGGCTTTCTCAGAAATACACCGATGCCATGATGAGGTGTCATTGTATTTGCCTGCATTCAAATGAAATTGAGTAAAATTACTTCTGTTATGCTTTTAGCTATGAAAAGAGTTATTACTGCTCTCTTGGTTGCAACTAGAATTTTTTACTTCCAAAACAGAAATGGCTGAAACACAAGTATTAAAAATTGGCTTGTTCTGTTGGTTTTATTAAAGGGAGGAGAATTCAAAAACTGAAATTAATTGATTCTTTGACATTCAAAGGCATTTGGGTTGCAATCCTATGTACACATATTTGAGAGTGCGTCACTGGGACCTGTTTCTACTTAAGGATCGAGCAGTTAATCCAGTAAATTTGGATGCTAGGATAATACTTCCCTCTTGGCTAAGTTTTGCCAAGATCTTTAAAGCTGAATCTAAAGTTGTCTGGTTTATTTAATGGTGGCTATCTAGTCTTTTATGTATTGTATGTGTTTAGATTATCAATGTTTTTGGATGGCTTTGTATGATTTTATAATTTTACTGTTTTAACTTATGCCAATAAAGGCAAGTAGTAGTAGTAGTAGTACTTCCTTCTCTCACACACAATTCCTTAAGTTAGGTACTACTAGATTAAAATTATAATTATTGTGAAATAATTATAAATACCAAAACTGATTAATTAACTGCACCCACAGCCAGGAAATACATCTATGACTGACAAAAGAGCAGCAAGTAAGTGTCTGATATAATAGAAATTAGGCAATCGGTCAGATGTGCTCTCAAACCTTACCATACTCTCTTTAAAATATGGAATGAGAATTAGTATTATAGATTTTGAATGTGGAATTTGTATTTTATTTCTTCTTTTGCTTCCTCCCTGTTGGGGTATGTAAACCACTTAGAGATTTCTGCTGAAGTACAAAGTGGTATATAAATGAACTAAACAAATATAAATAAAAATATATAAATAAGACAGAGGAGGGTGGTATCACTAACAAAGCTGGTGATACCTCTTGAACACCATAAGCATCATTTGCAACTTTTAAGCTTCAAAATTAGATTCCATCTTCCCAAGACAGATTTTCTAATATTAGAAACCTTGTTTTGCCTTTCCATCTGCACTTTTAGTTAAATAGCATAGAAATCAATGAATGAAGTTATTTATGTTTTTCAGCTAGATGCTCCTTATTTCTTATAATGCCTGGTAGTATGCTACCCAGTTCACAAACTTCATTAAAACATACTCGGGGATGCTGTTCTTTAATTTCTCGGGGCCAAGATACAAGTGCTCAATAGCTTCACTGTTCTGCCCTATCACAAACTGAAATAATTCCCCCAGTGCAGATCAGGTGAGATCTTTTCCTCATCGTGTGCATACCACCTAATCAATAAATGTTCTTCAAAAGCTAACCGCCGCCCACTATGCAACAGTGTGTGCTCTCTTGATGGCACCTCTGTATCAGATAATGTGCAGGAACTGTTAACATATGAATTCAGTCTGTTCCCACCTTTGATTCTACTTCACTATTTTGCTAAAGATTCAATTTCATTAGAGCCAGTTTAAATCTGAATCATTTATGACAGGACTGAACTGACTGAGATCAGTTCCAGAGGCCCTGCTTATATGCCTGTTAGTAGTGGTGGTTAGGAAGGCCGATACGAAAGATGGGTCCTTTGTTCTTAGACGAATTCCTTCCCTTTCTCAGTGGAACTCCTTCCCCCTGTTGGTACGATTGGCTCCCTTGCTGTTCTCTTTTAGATAATCCCTGAAGATGTTTAATTTCAGTCTGCTTTTAATTAAGAGGGTAGGTTAATATATTTGTTACTGTATGTTTTTCAGTGGCTCCAAGTTAGGACTCTATAGATTTTTGACTGGCTTGGAATAAAATGATTTATACGACTGATTTAATATTCGAATGGTCAATTTTGATATTTGTTTTTCAGTGATTTATTCTGCATCACTTTGGGGAAATAGTTACCTTTTGAGAGGCTACCAAGGAGTTAAGTTTCTTAAACAAATTAAAAATGGCCTTACAAAGCTAAGAATGCACCACACTCAGGACCGCATAAGTCCATCATTGTTTAGCAGAAATCACATCAATGCCATCTGAGGAGAGGGATTGGCTAATTGGTAATGTACTGTCTCATTTTATTACATGGCACAGATTATAAAGCAGTGAATTGTTTAATACTAAATGGAGCCCGTGTGAAAGACAGAATGCTGGATGTGGACTGAGAATGTTTAGA
The DNA here is from genome assembly GCF_965113315.1 of Podarcis vaucheri. Lineage (NCBI taxonomy): Eukaryota > Metazoa > Chordata > Lepidosauria > Squamata > Lacertidae > Podarcis > Podarcis vaucheri. The sequence continues at coordinate 107,708,268 of NC_138760.1, read as the reverse complement.
TTCAAATCCTTTCTGAACTTCACCTCATAACAATCACTCTCTCTCAGCCTAGCCTACCTCACAGGGGTGTCATAATTATAAAATGAGAATATGTGAGAGAAACAAATGTGATAAGTAAAGTATAGGCAGTGCTGAATCTTTTCTGAAGGTATTTTGAAGCACTGTTCCTGGAGCAGCATTGTAGATTTGTAGTATTTTCCATCCTCACCTGAAGCTAGTGGTATTTAGTAGACTTCCAAGGGGCTGTATGTGGCCTTTACTTGTCACCTTCTCTGTTCCCTTTACTCCCAGCCGCCTTTTGAAACTTTTAAAAACCCAAAATGTTTTATATCGCAGTGTCCAAAAAAGCTGCACTTGATATGCCAAAGGCATATTATATTACTGCTGACTTTTAAAATATTGAAACGGTTTGCCAAAAGCAAACCCTGTTGCCAAACCTTAAAGGGAAAAGACACATACAAAAGACATGGTTGCCTTTAGCTATCAGCAGCATGCAAAGGTGCCATCTAATCTTTCAGAGACATCAACCCACCCCCAAGGCACATTTCAGCTCCCAGCAACAAATTCTGTCAGTTCCTGTCATTAAATCAGTGTTCTGGATGACAATAGACTTCAAAATATGCTAAAACTGGATAGGAGCAACAAAAAGACACATCTGGTATGTAGGCTGTGCCAAAGTGCCCTTCTCAACTAAAATCAAGCGAGCCAGAGCTATTTTCTCTTGCCCCAAAGTACTGTACTTTACTTTCCTACCATCATATATATATTTTTGAAACAAAGTAGCCACTGAATTGATTTTGGACAGGATTGCGTAATGCTGTGGAAATCTTCCTAAGAGCAGTGCTGTGGATTGGAGCGTGTTGCAGTAAGAATACTTTGCCATACAACACCCTAGAAAACCAGGGTTAAAGGGAGTCTGAGGTGTCTTGCTTATCATGACAGTTGATCTCTTCAGGCCAAGGAGAAAACGTTTTGATAGGTGTCGTAAGAGTCTGCATTTCATGGTGCATCTGTTCTGTCATTTAATCTCTGGAGCTGTTAGTCCGACATTGTGAACCACCCCTTTTAGCAAAATCGGGAGGGTCTTACACTTCTATAAATGCACGAGTGTGGGAAGGAGGAAAGGTTATCTTGCATTTCCTCCCCTGTCTCATCATGTTCACAATCGCTCACTTTGTCATTCCTTTTCCATTGCTGCCTGCAATAAATTGGGTCTAGATCTCACAACCCCTGCTTAGGCTGGTTTTAATTTAACGGTGATATTCCAAGTGGCTCCTCCGCTCCTGGCGAGCGTCTCTTTGTTTTGATCCCGTTGCACCAGGATCCCTATTCTTCTAAGCTGCCATGTTTTGGGAATGATGGGAAGTCCCTTTGGGGAATTTCCTCCTTTTTTTAACTTAATTTTTAAAAAATGCCTTACTCTTCACACTCACTCTCTGCTCCCGACGATGCCATCTGCTATGCTCTCTCCTTCCATCTCTGTTCAGCACTGGCTCCTTCACACCCCACTCCCACGCCCCTTCCCATCTCTCTTAATTTGCCCAAAAGGCCTGCGCTTGATCTCTTTAATGTTTGTGTATGAAAGCCCACAAAAAAGAGGGGGGTGTCACAGCTTCGAGGAGGTGCTTCCCCCTCCCGCCCCCAGATTGAGTCTAGTTCTCTGTGAACCCAACACATGGAAAGTGGAAGCCCATGTGCAAATTTCCTCAGAAAAGCTAATAGAGGTGAGTTTTCATTGGAGTTTGAATGTCTGGTGAACAGCTTGCTGCCTTTCTACATCTTTGTGCACATGTTATGCATGCATATTAGCAAGTCATCTTTGTCTTGAGCAGGGAAGAGCTTCAACAAAATTGCTGTCTGTCTTTGCAGCTCCATTATTTGTGGCTTTCTTTCGGAAAGAATATTGGCTTCATCACATGTGCGCAGCAAATGCTTTCGCTCCAAATGGTGAATCATCTTAACTGTAAATTACCCCCAGCGCATAAAGTTCAAATCATGCAGTCAGCGCTCTCAGTAAAAAGTACCTCAGTAATAAAAACAACTCTCCAAGTCTGAAGGGTGTTTGTCAGGGTACAGCTGATTCATTTAAAATCTCTGTCATGTTGCATACCTTATTCCTCAAAGTTCCTTCCTTGAAGGATTTGTCTTCACTTTCTAAGACAACCGCGTTTGAGAGATTTAGATGTTTCCAGGAAGGTAGGGTGCAACATTGCCGGGTATAACGTGTTTTTGAACACCCATTGCCATGAGTGAGAGCTATCTCATATATAGAGTAAGAAAAGGAGGTAGGAAATGAAACAGCCCATGAGTACCAGGAAGAGCTGCAGAAGAACGTTCATCCTCAGGACACCCACAGCAGAGATCCTTTCCAGCCAACATACAGGTGCACATTTGTGTCTTGCGACTTGTAAAGAGCTTTTGAAGCTTTGACTCTTTTTGGTCATTAGTTGACTCTGTGACCAAGTACTGTGACCAAGAGACAAAGGAAACTATGTAAGAACAAGAGCGGATTCAAGGAACTAGAATGGAAGAAGCTGGTTTCAGTGGTGACACGTGTCAAGAAATCTAATACCCCAACCCTACTTTTTTTTTAAAAAAAAATGTTTGCTAGCCACAAAATGCTGGTTCAATAATGAACTTAATTCTGGGATTTCTTTTTACTTTCCCCAAATCCCTTGAAAATAATAAAAGTTATAAATATAAAAGGGGCCCGTGAGGAGCACTGGAATGTCTGTCTGCATTGGTGGCATATCCACAATGCTAGTATAACAACAGTTGTGATATTGTTCTGGCTACACACCCATTCTTAAGCACTTAACTTATTCAATGGATCAGCAGAGCCTTCAATTCCAATAAAATTGTAACTTATTTGATAAACTGTTTCGATAGTTGTTTTTTCTTCTTGCTCAGTCACGCACGAACCACTTTCCTGTGCAGTGTCTTCCTCTTGTTGATATAATAGCTTTGTTGAAGTATGTGAAACAGCTGATCCCTGTATGCAAAGCCCCTCCTGAATGGGAAAATCAGTTGCTGGAGAATAGCAAAAAAATGCTTCTCATAAGATTATTAGAACTAACACACCAGTAAAGATACTCATCCAAATTGTTGCTGGGTTTTTTTGGACATTTTTAGGGTTTGTACATTTTCTCAAAACTTTACAATTTCTGTGAAGTGTCTTGCTTACCAAGTATAATAAAATCAGACACTGGTCAGATGGAGTTTTGCCAAAATCAAAGAAGGTATTTAGTGGGAGACCTAGTGAGGCAAATTTATCTTTTTGGGCAGGGATACACTAACCGAGTGCATCCTCTCTTGTGAGTCCCTCTTATGCATCCTGGTCTTTCTGGAGATGTCAGTCCTTATGCACCATGGTCCTAAGCATTTTAGGATTTTAAAGGTGTTAGCTAGAATCTTGAACTAAGCTTGGAAACATACACGAAGCTAATGGTGCTGATATGAGCCAACAGTGTGACGCGGCAGCTAAAAAAGCCAATGCAATTCTGGGCTGCATCAATAGGAGTATAGCATCTAGATCAAGGGAAGTAATAGTGCCACTGTATTCTGCTCTGGTCAGACCTCACCTGGAGTACTGTGTCCAGTTCTGGGCACCACAATTCAAGAAGGACACTGACAAACTGGAACGTGTCCAGAGGAGGGCAACCAAAATGGTCAAAGGCCTGGAAACGATGCCTTATGAGGAACGGCTAAGGGAGCTGGGCATGTTTAGCCTGGAGAAGAGGAGGTTAAGGGGTGATATGATAGCCATGTTCAAATATATAAAAGGATGTCACATAGAGGAGGGAGAAAGGTTGTTTTCTGCGGCTCCAGAGAAGCGGACACGGAGCAATGGATCCAAACTACAAGAAAGAAGATTCCACCTAGGCATTAGGAAGAACTTCCTGGCAGTAAGAGCTGTTCGACAGTGGAATTTGCTGCCAAGGAGTGTGGTGGAGTCTCCTACTTTGGAGGTCTTTAAGCAGAGGCTTGACAACCATATGTCAGGAGTGCTCTGATGGTGTTTCCTGCTTGGCAGGGCGTTGGACTCGATGGCCCTTGTGGTCTCTTCCAACTATATGATTCTATGATTCTATGATATAAAAAGAGTATTATGATTTACAAAGCCCTTATTCTTCATCTTCTCTTTAGATTGTATATCACTTGGGACAGTGATCTGTGATCTTTTTATGCCTCTTCTGTTCAGGTACCATGTACATTGATATCCCTTATTGTCAGGATGCTGTGAGAGGCTCCCGGCTGGTTGCCCAGGAAAGTATAAAGACAAGTTTTTTCCATCCTATTTTATTTCAATCTTTGCAGAGAGGGCTATAGAACTCAGCCTCTTGGATAATGGCGTTGTCCTGAGTGAATCTCCATCCCACTCCCCATTTCTCCCACTTCCTCAATCGTCACTCTCATCGTCTTTTCTACTCATGCTGCCACATGCCCTCTGTCTTTGAGCTCTTTTCTCTCCTACTTTTAAGGCTCTCCAGGTTCTGGGAGATGGAAAAGTCCATGTATGGAAAAGTCCACACACATGTATCTCTCCATCTTTTATCCAACAAGCAAAAGTAATTATTGCAGTCCACGGACCCATTCTAGCCAGACCAAAGCCTTTGAGGAGGACGTGGAATAGGGCTGGTGCAGGGTGTGGCCTGAGGGAAAAGGATGTTGCCACAGGAGTGGCCCAGAGAGAGTTCTGAGGGCCAGATAAAAGAGACCTGGGGGGCCATTTGGCCTCCAGACCTGACATTCCTTGCCCCAGTATATAATATTGCTGCTTTGTTGCATGTGTGTGAATTCTGGTGCTTCATGTGTTGCAGGATATAAAAGCAGCAGGGAAAAACCTACAGTCGAGAGACCACTTACTTCTGCACCCTGACATTGTTAACCTTGAGGTAAGCCTAAGGCCAAACTCCCAGCTTTCCAGAGTTTTTAATGCAAACTTTTAAGCCAAAGATTGTCAACATAGTGACCTCCAGATGTCATTGTGCTCCAACTGCTTTCATTCTTGGTCATGCTGGCTGGGGCTGAAAGGTGAGCCCATCGACATCTGCAGGGCAACCGCATTGGCTACTGCTACCTTAAGCTCTTCATGATGCTGTTAATGACAACATGGTTTTTAAATGCAATCACTGCTGTGCCCCTGGTGCTTTGCAGCCTCTTCAGATGATTTCATTATATTTAAGATTCTTTGTTGGAATAGAAATACAGCCTCTAATGCCCCATTAGTTGGATGTTAAATTCTATTTATGTTATGTCACAGTTTTCATTTCCAATACATTGTATACTGCTGTTTTCAGAATCCAGAACATATTGGGATTCATGAGGTTCAAAGCTGTATTTCCATTATCAATTGATTCATATTTTGGCATTTTCTCAGTAGAGTTTCAACATTGTCCCCTCAGCCGCACTGTGCTGTATTTCAAAAGTTCTCCAAACTTAAAGGAGTACATCCAAGACACAGTATGGCTGAGGGAACAATCCTCTGCCTTCTTCCTAACATCCAGGTTTCTCAGAGGTGGTCAAATATTACTTTGTTTGGTGTTGTGGCTTTATAACACATAAAACATCCTCAAACTATTTGAACCCAATTACCTCAAAATCCTTTAAAATCCTTGTATTTATGCACATGCCAAACCTTTCTATCAACTACATAGTTAAAATGTTTTAGATAAGGACTTTATTGTTAAGAATTCTGGGAATAACCTTGTGATTCTGAAAAAATATAACTCCTGTGTATAAATGAAGGAAACAATTATAATGTTCAAGGATTACTATTCTAATACATTATTCACCACAAGAGGGCACATCCAATCATTGCAAATTTACTCCAGGCATTGAAATCCTTCCAGCCTCCATTATATTGTATAATTGAGGGATTTGAGAATTAGCACCAAAGTAGTTTGGCCTTTTCTAAATTACTTCACACGTAAAACAGGCTTTAATGACACATTTTATGTTTGGATTGTTTTGTGATGGGCTGGTAAACAAAGTAGATTATGTTGTGAAGCCAAGTTAAATTGCATATTGTGTTATGTCTTTTCTAGACTCTTTACTGGGCAAAAGTAGAAGAATCCATCCCTAAGTGGGAGCAATTTTTTTTAGGAAGAACGCAAGCCCCTATTGGGGTTAGAAAAATCAAGCCAACAAAGCAAAACACAGGTCCCCCCAAGAGATAAACAAAAATCAGGTCTGTGGGAAGGATTTGCTCATTCTTCCAAATGGTGGGTTATTAAATGGTTCTTTTAATTTTTGTTGGATAAGCTACATGAATTCTGAATCGACAATGAAGAGTTCTCCCTCATCAGCCTGTTTATCTACAGGAGAGTGACCTTTGTATCAAACATGGAAGACATCAGACATCAAGATGAAAACTCAGCCGTTCAACTGTTAAGTCAAGATGAGCAAATATGGAATCTTATCCTTCACTTTTATGGAGAGGCATCTTTTCCCAATAAAAGTGGAAGCACATGCCAATCCGACTGCCCCATGAGAAGATTTGTTTCATGAGTAAGGCATGCATTTCCCATAATTTCGGCAAGCTGGGTTTAGCTGGTGGCTGGGGACTTAAACAGAACCCTGAGTGACAGAGGCTGAAGAAGAAACCCAAGGAATTTTAACATTCCCACATAATTTAACCATGCCCAACTCCCCAGTCATGTTTGGTCTATAGACATATCTTATGTGGCTAAATATTGCTCCGCTCTCATACTGTATTTCAGTTTGGATCCAGCTGATGTAACAGGATTTAACCACGGGATTTTAGAATTTTCCAGCACTGAACTCAGCTTTGTGTTTGGGATAGATTCTCCATCAAAGGTATACAACAATAAAAGGTCATATTAAAGTATATTTTATGTTGACATATTTTGTCAACTTAAAATTGTTGAACAAACACATCTATAATTTGTCATACCTTGATCTTAATAGTAAAGTAACCCCTCATTTTGTATTATTTGGCAGCTCTGAGCAGTGGAGTATAACTAACAGGTTAAGATCTATATGTGCCTTTTGCACTTTACTGTTAAGGACCTTGGTTTCTTATAAATCACAAATGGTTCAAGGTGAGAGGCATGGAGATCTTCAGAGCTAAAATGCGAGGAGGAAAATTAGTTTCATTTTGAACTAGAGTGTCAGGGAACTGACATCAGAGGAAAGGGAGTTGGTAGGGCTCCCAGAGACTGGGAGAGAGTCAGCAGCCAAAGCAGGGACAAGGAGGGGGAGCGAGGGGTCTCTGGAGGAGGATCTCAGTAATGCTGAGAGAGACGTAGCAGCCCAGGCAGGAAACAGCAGGGGAGAGAAAGGGGTGAGAGACACATCCAGCGAAAATAGCGGGGAGGTGTCAGAAGCAACTGCAGGGAGACCCATGCTTCGCCGGAAGCTGCCACGTCGTGAGTCCAGGAGACGCGTTTCCGTTAAGGAACTTCTTTGCTGGAAGCGCTTCCGCAGGCAGCCACTGTCAGACTCTACTAGTGACTAGAGCAGACATGTCTGAGGAGCTCTGTCACACACAGAGGTTTGTGGGGCCGCACAAACTCTGAAGGGGCACAATTTTAAGCACAAGCAGCTAATCATCCCCTGACAGCAGTCTGACAGTCTTTGTACGCTGCCTGTGCAGGAGAAAGCATCATGAGCAACCCAGCCGGAACCGGAGAGGCAGGGGTTGGAGCTGGTCCAAGCTTGGAAGAAAGGTATCAAGCTCTGGAGGTCCAACTTGCGCTGCAGACGGCGAGGCTCGAGGAGAGAAGGGCTCAGGATGCTGACAAAAAGGGGAGAACCACTCAGTTCCCCAGAAAGGTACCAGGATTGGTGCAGAAGTTTGGGGGGGACCCCAAGGATTACCATGCCTTTAGGACCGAGATGCAATATGCCCTGAATGTGCAGTTTGATGAGTTCCCTGATGAGGAATCGCGAGTTGCTTTCGTAATTGGGCATCTTGAGAAGGGGGCGCGGGACTGGGTTCGACCCCTGATGGCAACGCACAACGATATCCTAAAGGACACTATGAAATTCTTTCGTGCAATGGATATCATGTTTTCCAGCGATATTGAGGAAGGGGTGGTGCGCAGACAGCTAATGGCTTGCAAGCAGGGAAGCAGATCTGTCCGTGAGTACTGGACTGAATTTACCATGCTGATTCACAGATTGGGGTGGGATTTATCGGCAGCACCCATTCAGATGCTATTTGAAGAAGGTCTTTCTTCGGCTGTGAAAGACGAGCTGTCCAGGAGCCCCAGGGCGGTGTCTATGGATCAGCTGACCAAATCTGCGCTGACCATTGGAGCGCGCCAGGAGGCAAGAGCTTTGGAGAGGCGGGAAGGGAGAGGGGAACGTTGGAAGGAGTTACGCATTCCAGACATTCCTGAGCCAGCTTTCCCGCCGGCAGAGCCGATGGAAATCGGAACAGCCCGCGCGCGCGCAGTTTCAAAGCCCAGTGAGGGGGCGAAGAAGGAGGGAAAGGGAGCCCGGAAATGCTATCTCTGCCAACAGCCAGGCCACTTTGCCAGAGTCTGCCCCCAGAGGAAGGAATGGCAAGGGATGGTGGGAGCAGTTGAGGGGGGAGAGCAGGGAGAAACGGAGCAGGTAAAAGCCAACGCCTGGTTGCCACCGTCAGGGCACTGCAGCCAGGCCAAAGAGCAGTGAAAGTGCCCGTGCCAGAAGCTCCTCGACCTGCTCTAGTGATTGAAGTGTCGCTAGAGCTGCAAAATGGACACCCCCTAAAAATAAAGGCGCTGTTGGACTCAGGCAGCTCCTGCAATTTTATGAGCAAGGAGTTTGCTGCTGAACATCAGATACAGACTATCCCTTTAAGCAACCCCCTGCAGGTGACCACGATCGATGGCAGGGAACTGTTGGGAGGAGGAGTTAGCTTGCAGACCGTCCCAATGATAATGAGGGTGGCAAGGCACACAGAACTGATAGCGTTTAATGTGGCCACCTTGGGAGGCGCTCCCATTATTTTGGGAATGAGCTGGCTAGCCTTACATGATCCGCTGGTGGGCTGGCATCAAAGAGTGGTTTCCTTCGGTTCAGCACATTGCTTAGAACACTGCAGGGGGGAAAAGGGGTCAGCAGGGGCCCAAGCCACCCTGGCAGGGACTGAAGTAATGGGGAAGGGGAAGGTGCCACCACAGTATGCTGATCGCAGCGACGTATTCAGCGAGAAGGAAGCTGACCAACTACCCCCGCATAGGCCCTTTGATTGCCAGATCAATTTACTCCCTGGAGCACAGCTTCCTGTAGGCAAGTTGTATGCCATGTCAGACAGGGAAATGCAGGAGTTGCGAGCGTTCATTGACAAGAACCTGAAGAGAGGCTTCATCAGAGAGTCCAAGGCAGCGGGGGGTAGCCCAGTGTTTTTTGTGGATAAAAAAAACACGGACAAGCCGAGACTGGTATGTGACTTTAGGCGGTTAAATGCAGTGACAGAGCCGGCGGCTTTTCCTATGCCCAGGATTGATGATATTTTGACCAGGGTGCGGAAAGGAAAGATTTTTACAAAGCTGGACCTAAGGGGGGCGTACAACCTGATACGTATAAGGAAAGGGGATGAATGGAAGACCACCATGTTCACCCCTTTGGGGGCATTTGAATACCTCGTTATGCCTTTTGGATTACAAACAGGCTCCGCGTGTTTTCAAGCCTTCATGAACCACGTACTGGGGCCTTTGCTCTACAAGAATTGCGTGGCCTTCTTAGATGACGTGTTGGTGTATTCGGAGAATGAGGAGCAACATGTGAGAGACGTCAGAGAAGTGTTGAGCAGGCTGCAAGCCAACAGGCTGTGGGTGAAACTGGAGAAGTGTCAGTTTCATACCAAGGAGGTGGAATTCCTGGGGTACCGCTTGTCAGACAAGGGGTTGGCCATGGACCCCGGCAAGGTTCAAGCGGTGCTGGAATGGAAAACACCCAAGACCAAGAAGGATGTGCAGAGGTTCCTAGGGTTTGGAAACTTTTATCGTAAGTTCATCTGAAACTTCGCCCACCTGACGGCGCCCATCACGGACTGTCTCAGCAGTAAAAAGAAGTTTGTTTGGACGGGGGAGGCGGAGCGAGCGTTTGAGGAACTGAAAAGGGCCTTCGCCTCTGATGAACAACTTCTACATGTGGATTTACAAAAAAAGCTGAGGGTCGAAACAGACGCTTCTGACAGAGCCATAGGGGCGGTGCTTCTTCTGCAGCCGGGGAAGGAGGGGTCAGAGTGGCGACCGTGTGCCTTCTTTTCGCGAAAGCTGAACAAATCTGAGAGGAACTACACGGTGTACGACCGGGAACTTCTTGCGATTCATGAGGCCTTCCGGAGATGGAGGCACCTGCTAATTGGTGCACAACAGAAGGTGCAAGTGTGCACGGACCATAAGAATCTAGAGTATTGGAGAACTGCGCGAGTGCTCAACCAACGGCAGTTGAGATGGGCCCAGGAGTTCTCCAAATTTAACTTTGAGATTTGTTACGTACCAGGCCCAGAGAACGTTAGGGCGGACGCTCTCTCACGCAAACCTGAATATTTGGAGGGAGAGGGTGCCCCCGAAGAGACCCATGTCATTCCCGAGGACCGCTGGGTGTGTGGGGCGGCATTGGTGGGGCAAAGGGAACTGGTAGAGGGAACGGTGCAGGATGAATACGCCCAGGACAAACTCAGGGGTCTCAGGAGGGAGGGAGACAAACCCGGGGGTTTTGAGGAGAGAAACGGGGCGTTGTACTACAAGGGAGCGTTATACATACCTGAAGGGGAATTGAGGGAAAAGGTACTCAAGCAACTGCACGATAGCCCCACAGCAGGGCATTTTGGGCAACACAAAACCATGTGGCTGGTTACCAGGGAATTCTGGTGGCCCAAGGTCAGGGAAGATGTGCGGGAGTATGTGAGAGGGTGTGACCAATGCCAACGAGCCAAGGGGGAGAGGCGGGCACCGGCAGGTTTATTAGAACCACTACCCACGCCGGAAAGGCCATGGGAGGCAGTGGCAATAGATTTCATGACTGATCTGCCCAGGTCCAAAGGGAAAACAGCCATCATGGTTGTGGTAGACCTGTTAACCAAGATGGCCCACTTTATAGCCTGCTCACATGCGGTCACAGCGGAAGAAACCGCTAAATTGTTTGTGGAAAATGTGTTTAGGCTGCATGGCGCCCCCTTGAGGGTGGTTTCTGACCGAGGGAAACAATTTACTTCCAGGTTCTGGAGGAAGCTCATGAGCTTATTGCATGTAGAGGTGAATTTCTCAACTGCCCGTCATCCAGAAACCAACGGGCAGGCGGAAAGAGCTAATGGTGTCCTCCAGCAATATTTGAGGTGTTATGTGAATGACAGAGAGAATGATTGGGTGGAGAAGCTGGCGTTGGCAGAATTTGCCTACAACAATGCAGAGAACGTGTCCACGGGGATGAGCCCCTTTTTGGCTAATCACGGGTGTCATCCCCGAGCCTTCCCAGGGGGGGAAGGGGAGAACTGGAGCGTTCCAGCTGCAGAACAGTTCGTTGAAGAAATGGAAGCGATCCATCGCCAGCTCCAACTTAATTTAAACAGGGCGAAGGAGGAATATAAGAGGCAGGCAGACAAAACCAGAAGGGAAGGGGAAAGCATTAGGGTGGGGGACCAGGTGTGGCTGTCCACCCAAGGGTTACCATTCAAAGGAGGTTGTAAGAAGTTAAGACCCAAAAGGTTGGGCCCATTTGAAGTCACGCAACAGGTCAACCCAGTGGCTTTCAGACTCCGGTTACCGAACCACATGAAGTTGCACCCAGTGTTCCACAGGTCGTTGCTGTCACCGTATAAAGGGGACAGAGAGGGGAGGGTCAATAGGGGACCAGCTATGGAGGAAAAAGAACACAGCTACCATGTAGCGGAGATTCTCGATTCCAGGTGGAAGGGAGAGCAAGTAGAGTATTTGGTAATGTGGGAAGGGGAGCCGGAGTCGGAAAACACCTGGGTCAGGGCAGAGGATGTAGATGACGAGGTTTTGATTGAAACTTTTCATCAGAGATTCCCTCGTAAACCCCAGCCAGTGGCGAGGTTCCGGAGGGAATACTTCGCCACCACCGACGAAGAAGAAGAGTTGGAGGGGTTCTCTGATTCCGAGGTGGAGGAGGATTCAGCGAGTCGGAACGAAGACCGATGGAGGGAAATGTTCGAGACGTCTGAAGATGAAGAGGATTCTTTTCGGGGTTTCAGCTCCTCACCGCCCAGAGGAGAGAGTAGGGGCGGGGGAGAAGGGGGCCCTGGAGGGGAGGTGGATGTCAGGGAACTGACATCAGAGGAAAGGGAGTTGGTAGGGCTCCCAGAGACTGGGAGAGAGTCAGCAGCCAAAGCAGGGACAAGGAGGGGGAGCGAGGGGTCTCTGGAGGAGGATCTCAGTAATGCTGAGAGAGACGTAGCAGCCCAGGCAGGAAACAGCAGGGGAGAGAAAGGGGTGAGAGACACATCCAGCGAAAATAGCGGGGAGGTGTCAGAAGCAACTGCAGGGAGACCCATGCTTCGCCGGAAGCTGCCACGTCGTGAGTCCAGGAGACGCGTTTCCGTTAAGGAACTTCTTTGCTGGAAGCGCTTCCGCAGGCAGCCACTGTCAGACTCTACTAGTGACTAGAGCAGACATGTCTGAGAAGCTCTGTCACACACAGAGGTTTGTGGGGCCGCACAAACTCTGAAGGGGCACAATTTTAAGCACAAGCAGCTAATCATCCCCTGACATAGAGGTTTAATAGACAGCTATGCCATCCATCTATGAGATCCATGCACAGACAAAGATATACCAGAAATGGTTGAGAATGTCTTTTAATATTTTGTTGGAAGCCGCCCAATTATTATTATTATTATTATTATTATTATTATTATTATTATTATTATTGCAGCAAAGCTATTTCTTCTTCCTAAGTGTGTGTGTGTATAGAACTACATTTCAGGCAGAATATATATATTGTGCCTGACATGTAGTTACTACCACCAGTAAACTAGCAACAATCAGATGCAAGAGTAGTGTGTCACTACTATTAATTAAGCACTGTAAATACTTTTGATATGGTGAGGACAACAGTAGTGCTTGGCTATGGAGGTGCTAAGAGGCTATCATGGGATTTTTCATTTTTTGGATTTTTTTTTCTAATAAGTTAGTTTTTCATCTGCATATATAATATATCCTTACCTGCAGCAAGACTTCAGGACTGAGTAGGCTACTGTAGGATTTCACCAGTGTAAAAAAACCAAAAAACAGTCATGTACATATGATAAGATGAATTCACAAGGTAAGCTTCTGATAGCCCATAGTTGAAAAAGCCATCCCTTCTTTTATCCTCACAACATCCATTTCAGGTAGTTAAATCTAATGAGATTGACAATCCAAAGGCCACCCAGTAAACGGTTTGCCTGAGATTTGGAACCTGCATTTCCCTGGTCTTTGTGCAATACACCACACACTGGCTGAGTCCTTGGCTTCTGACTGAGTCGACCTCACCACCTTGGGTGGAATTCAACATAGTGCTAAGGAGATCTTTCCATCAGTGCAAGCATTTCTGCTTGCTCCATGGAACATGCCCCCTTTCCTCCCCCCCATGTTGTGTTCTGGGGGTTCTCTCAATCCTCTGGAACAGATTTTGGGCAGCCACTGGAGAGGAGAGGAAGGGAAAGCCCTGTTGCACTAGTGGGAGTCTTTATGCTAGCTTCCTCTGGAACTTGATAGTTGAATCTAGCCCAGATGGGGCCTTCCAACGTCCATTGAAAATGATTCTTATTTTTAGAATTGTACACTCTTGCATTTGCCTGATAAATGCAATTTAACTTCTGCTACTCCATAGGTATCCAATAACAAACACGCGGACCAATTTTGGACAAGGGGCAGAATTGAGGTAAACGTATATAGCAGAAGTAACGAGTGCTTTCCACTGTCCCTTTCAGGGGTGCCAACTTGAATAAAATATTGTAGGGGCCCAGGTAAGCCCCACCCCACATGACGCAGTGCACACACAAACACCATTTGAATGGGAATCCCCATCACCTTTGTGGGGGCAGAAGCCCCCACGGCCCCTAGAAATTGGCTCCTATGGTCCCTTTAGTGAAGTATGTTTGTCCTTTGTTTCCTAGTGATATAGCTAGCTTGCCCCATGATGCTTCACTTGAGAGTTTCCTCTCACCAAGTGGACTGTTTCCTTTAGTTCTTGGGCTGTGAAGAGCAAGACGCACCACCAGCAGGAGATGATTATGGGATAGTGGGTAGCTAGACTTACAAAATTCCATGGAGGGATGATGAGAGCAGGAGGCAGGAATGAATGTTCCAAGGAGGCAATTAGCAGGGTGTGTGGCCAGCAGAGGGAGCAGACACACTGCTGCCACATGTTTTGCTAAAAGATTTGAAAGCTGGGGAGGTTGGGGGGAAAAGATGTATAAACATAACTTCAGGGAGTAACCTGGATAGCTAAATTTAAATTGCTTTAAAATGTACCAACCAATAATCACTTCTAAATTGCCATTCCATAAATGTTTCCATTTTAAAATAAGGTGGCTAGAAGTTTGCTGTCAACTTTTTACCCCCTTTGCTACTGAAGTGTCCATTAAACTAATCAGGTTTTCTTTTAAAAAAAAAATTAACAGAAACTGCCGTTTTAGAACTATCCTGTTGAGTGGGTGTTGGTGTTTGTAACAATAACGTTGTTTTCATAATATGTGATGGCAGATTAGCACGCTTCTCTGCAGTGTTGTTAACAGTTGTAATTAAGGAATAAACAGTAAAGGGTGTCAGTCCGATGACAATTTCATCTATAGTGTCACAATACAAAATGTCACAAAATATTACTGTTATATAACTACAAAAATATCAAATTAGGCTTTCATCTTAGAAGCGGAGAGGTTGTTTTTTAAAAAAAAGAAAGAAAAAAAGAAACAACAACACACAGAAAACAAAACCTGGCATAGAGACCATCGCAATTTTATACCTACTCAGTGTTCTGTCATGAAGACAAGTTGGTAATGTTTTCTTCTGTAAAATTTGGTTCTTTGCCATGCAGTTGAATTAAGAGAAAATATAAAGAGCTGATCCACAGCTTGGGTTTTACGAACACCACTGCATGTAGGAGGATAGAGACGATGCAACAATTACAGCTTGTTATGAAAGATTTCTCAAAAATACATAAACTAGACTTCCATGTGTGTCTTCAGGCAATTTCCGCAAGCCTTCCCTAAAATATGTTTTAAAAATTAATTCACTTTAATTCAGGAGAAAATGAAAAGAACTGAGAGTATAGTTGGAACTAATTCCATGGTTCTCAAAAGGGTGAGATGGGTTTCTCTTGGAAGGGACAGTCGGTCACTAGGGGAAGCGTGTGAAGGTTGGAAAAAGGAAAATGGCAAAAAGTAAGAAATATTCCTACTTTTGAAGGCACACTTAAAAAATAATAATCTGAAATTTATAGACTGCCCTTTGGCCCCAACAAATGCTGCTAATAACTTCTTCATATTGAACCTTCTACATATATTCAGGTATTTCCTGCTGTATAAATTGGTGTTGGAGACGCAGGCTTGCATGTGGTAAATTCATGAATCGATGTTTATTTCAGGTTTTAAAATAATCATCTCTTTATCCTTGTTTTCCTTAATTTTCAACAACTAGTACACACAGCGTTCAGACATTACAATAAGCCAAGACTTATGGTGACAAGAATGAGCCAAACCTCCTCTCTCCCACTGTTTGTGAAGGGAGGCAATGGCAGCTTTCATCGCTATTTTTTTTATTCATTGTGGCTTGTGTTCTTCAAACAAATTGTAGTATTCTAACTATGATTTGTTCAAAACAAGCCAACTTCAAACCATGAGTTATGAAGCTGTCTTTTTTCAGACAAATCATAGTTAAGATTAACCATAGTTTAGGGTACAAGAGCGTGCCAAATTGCAGTTAATCTAAAATGGAAGCAAAAGCTCCCAATCTGGAGGAGATGAGAGAGGTATGTGTGAGCCTGAGAAGAGACTAGGTTTGTTCTCATCATTATAAACTTTGTAATGATGCTTGAACTTTGCCAATTACTTTCGCTTTCTTTGATCTTAGTAAAGCCCCTGGCTTTTTACACTTTTGCTTTGCAGATTGAGATGTAGAATTTAGTTGATCCTACAGCTCACTGTATATCAAAGCAACTTTCCATAAAACAGAATGTGCACAGCATTTCTTGCATTTTTTAAAAATAGTTTTCTAACAAGATTGTTGTGGGCTACATTCAACATTGCACAACTGGGCTTCCTGCTTCTTTCCTCCCACTACAGCCCCCACCTCAATCTGTTGTGGAAGGTTCCCTGAACCCTCTGGAGAAAACTTCTGGGTGTTTCAGGAGGATAGGAAGACTGTGTGGCTGGCGTTGGTTTCCACCCATGTTTTGTAAAGAGCAGAGTTCATTTGTCAAAAATGCAGCACTGAAAGCAGCACTGGGAAGAGACTGGTTGCCTTCTTTTTCATGTCTTCTAAGGCAATCCCCTTGACAAAATTCATCAGGACTGATATGCTACCCATCAGTGCAGATATACAGAAATCCCATGGACACAATCCAACACTGCATTCAATATACGGTACCTGAAAGACTAAGCAGCTTTTAAATGCTAATAAGTAAATAGTGCCTGCTATGCACATACCTCTTTCTGAAGGACAAATAGTGCCCTAGCAATGTTGAATAAATCTTAGGAGTGCAAAGGGGGATGTGCACTGAAACACCCTTGGTTGAGAAAACAGAAATATCACTGCTTATTCTTAATATCATGTTTCCTTGTCTGCACATAAAGGTAAAGGGACCCCTGACCATTAGGTCCAGTCGTGGCCGACTCTGGGTTTGCAGGCGCTCATCTCGCTTTATTGCCTGAGGGAGCCGGCGTACAGCTTCCAGGTCATGTGGCCAGCATGACTAAGCCGCTTCTGGCGAACCAGAGCAGCGCACGGAAATGCCATTTTACCTTCCTGCCGGAGCGGTACCTATTTATCTACTTGCACTTTGACGTGCTTTTGAACTGCTAGGTTGGCAGGAGCAGGGACCGAGCAATGGGAGCTCACCCTGTTGTGGGGATTCGAACCGCCAACCTTCTGATCGGCAAGCCCAAGAGGCTCAGTGGTTTAACCCACAGCACCACCCGCATCCGTTTGTCTGCACATAGGGTACTGCAAAACACACTTTCTGACTCTAAATTGGCCCTGGAGTCAAGGGGCAGGGATGGAGGGGAAAGGTCATGGAAAATCAGGCTACCTCCCAGAATGTGGGGATACCTAATAACAAGGATGTGGGGCACAAAAATGTCCCATGTTTAATTGCTGGCATTTCTGGGTAGGGCTAGGAGAGATCTGTTCTGAAATCCTAGAGAACTGCTGCCAATCTATGTAGACAGTACTAAGCTAGGTGGACTAATGCGAGTTAGTATAAGGCAGATTCCTGTGTACAGGAAAAAATCATGACACCATTTACTAGACCAAAGTGTGTTTTTGTGCTCCTTTATTTGCTTTTTATTCAGGCAATAAATTTCAGGTGATTTGCAAGAGCATGGTTATTATTATTTAGACAAATGCAACAAATAATAATAAATAATATGTTTTTGCAAATCACCTAAATAAAAAGCAATTCATCAGTATCACTGAGAACCATTTCACAGTCCATGATTCTGCATAAAATCCAGTTTATATGTCAGTCGTATCCTGCTCTTCCTCCCGCTGGTGTTTAAATAGAATAATAATCTCAGTGCTAGCAGGTTTCAAACATATGTTTGAATGGTATCCCCCAAAAAAGACTTCTTTAGAGAATATTAATGTAGAATAATAATTTGTAACTAACCTTGTTTCGAACACAGACTATAAGCAGGTATGATACTATACAATGCCCTGTTCTGAATTTAAGCATAAAAATCAGCATGCTAAAGATTGATCCCCAATGGGCCAGGATTTTGTCCGTCACCTATCTATCTCACTAACTGGTTCTTGGATTCCCTCTCCCTTGTAGCCTCCCATATAAATGAAAGGCTGTCATTCACTTCTATGGAGAAGAGTTCATTGTTGCCCTTGGAGATAATGCTGTGATCAGGCCCAAACCTGCGTCTCTCTGACACTGAATGATTCAGCCTCCATCATAGGGACCACTGAATCACAGAGTCACATTCTATGTCAATGGGTTGCTGAAATATTGATAATCTATAGCAAGAGGGCATGTGTGGAGGCCTCCCTGAAGGACCAGGTGCACAGCCTGGGAGTCATTTTGGAGTCACAGCTGTCCATGGAGGCGCAGATCAATTCTGTGTCGAGGGCAGCTGTCTACCAGCTCCATCTTGTATGCAGGCTGAGACCCTACCTGCCCACTGTCTTGCAAGAGTAGTGCATGCTCTGGTTATCTCCTGCTTGGACTACTGCAATGCACTCTACCTAGGGCTACCTTTGAAGGTGACCCGGAAACTACAACTAAACCAGAATGCGGCAGCTAGACTGGTGACTGGTTGTGACCGCTGAGACCACATAACACTGGTCTTGAAAGACCTACATTGGCTCCCAGTACGTTTCTGAGCACAATTCAAAGTGTTGGTGCTGACCTTTAAAGCCCTAAATGGCCTCGGCCCAGTATACCTGAAGGAGCTTCTCCACCCCATTGTTCAGCCCGGACATTGAGGTCTAGTGCCCAGGGTATAAATAATAAAGTAGTAGTAGTATGAGGAAAATGTGTCCCTCCAGCACCCATCATGCCTTACCTCTGAGGCTGTTAGGACTTGAAATCCCATCCCTGCTCTATAAAGACCCCACCTCTCATTACAATAGGCATATATGTAGAATAGAAACAAAGTTCATGTGCAAACAACTGCATGCCATAAGTGCATTAACACACTTAGAAAAAATTAAGATGCTGTCTTCCCTGACAAGGCTGTGCTGATCTTCAGTGCCCCTTCCATTGATGATCTTCGATGTCCCTTCCATAAACTATGGGTAAATATGCATAAGATTGCACAGTTTGTGGCATTTTATTGGAGGGAAGGTAAAAAGAAGCTAAATCCTTGATAAAATGGCTATAAGAAAAGTGCATGTATCGCAGGCTGTCTTTAAAGGCCCAATAGCTGCTTCGCTTCTAAATTGCATAGCCGTGAAGGCTCATTTTCCATTTCATATTAATTCATCATAACTGATTGATAATGTACAGTTAGCATGTATCTGTCCAAGATAACAAGTCAATTTTTTTAGTTCCCAAGTTCCCTACTACTATTTCACCAATAACACCTTCCCTCCAAAAACGGACAGGTTTCTTTTAAACTCTGTCTTACCAGCCTGCCCAGTTAAATTATTTCTCTTGCGGTTTTGCAGACATAAACCTGAAACTGTATGCCAGATAATAAGAGAGAGAGAGAGACCCAAGAGGTATTGTATATTCTTAATCACTTAATAGCAATGACAACTCAAAGGAAACAAGAGATCAGCTAGCTTTTGTGCTTCCTTGGAAGGAGGAGAAAAATACCCATAGGGGAAAAAAACTGTGTGAGACCTAATCTCTCAAAACTGCTTTGGTGCTTGAATGAAGTGAAGTCTGTCACTGTTCCTCTGTGTCGTCTATGAACTGTATTTAGAATGTGCTTGAAGAGCCAGCGCTGACCCACACTGTTCTGATTTCCAGACGCTTTCTCTTCCCCCGTCCTCACCCCCAAGTATTTGATTGCCAAGTCACTCATTGGGTACAATTGTGCTTTTTTGCCTGCAGTCAGCCTCCTCTTTCTCCTTGTGCTGGATGCCTTCAGCGATGGCACAATCCAGGCTAGTGACATCCCCAGTTTGTTAACAAAATGAATCAGAAGGAAGAGGCTGCTTAGACATGAAAAGCTATTTCTGCAGAACGGCTTGACGACTGCCAAAAAGCAGGCAGGGAAGGAAGTGGAAAGAGTCATCTTGGCAGTTCACGAGATTTTATTTTTTAAAATAATATGACACCAAAGGGTCTCTGGTGCCCTCCTTCCTGTATCAGTTGGCTTTAAGAAGCCACATGGTGCCCTCACTCCCAATTATACTAGCAAAATTATTTCCAATATCATGGGTGGAGTTGGGCGGGGGGGGGGGAGGACTTGCATATTGCCAGGACCCCTGCAGGGTTCAATATGTGTCTCTGCTGCACAAAGGGATGCATTGCACCCTCTCCGTGAATCCCGGGGCCCAGTGTCCCATTGGGAGCGATAGGGCAGAAGGCATGGAACCCAACAGTAGGTGACAGCACAGCCAGTGACAGGCGGAGCCAGCAAATTCCAGCTTGGTCCCTATCTTCCTCCCTGCTGGACACTACAATGGCAACACTGAAAGGATGAAGATGGCAACCAGTACCACTCTCTAGGCCAGTGTGAGGGCGAGATTGGTGGGACAGTGCCTGCTTTGCCCTAATTGGCTGGCCTCCACTGGAGAGGAGGCAGGCTTTCTCATTACCGGAACGGTGCCTGCAAATCCAGTGCATAAGAAAAATTAGCAGCCAGTCACTTGTATGGACAGCAGCCAAAGGGTCACAGTTGAGGATGGCTTGCTTCCTACCCAAGATGTGCTTGGGCTGTTTTTGGTGCTCCGCACTTAGTTTTTCTTCTGAAGAATATCCTCCTACAAGCCTTAAGGCTCTCTTGCCCCTGCTGAAAGAGGGTGGCCTTTCACTTCAGGCAATGTGCAGAAGGAAATGTGATGTAGAACTAGAAGCACAATTTACACCACAAAGAACTCATAACCCACCTGCTCTCAGCAGCCAGAAACACCATAACCAGACACTGGAGAGACCTGTCAGGAGTAAGCATGGACCAATGGTACCAAATAGTATGGGAAACAGCCCTACTAGAAAAATTAACTAATAAACTGACACGGGGACAAACAGAAGAAGGCTTCTGGTGCTCTTCCTTTATCAATATGGCTAACCTGATCCGAAACACCCACCCACCTCACCCACACACGAAAACAAAGATCGCCACAGCCAATCACAAGCAAACAATCACACCCTAGGCCAACCCCAGCCTCTCTCACCACCAAAGGAACACAAGTGAACAACACAAGCAACGCTGACACCAAACTCTACATACATTAAACATAATAGAAACACCGCCACCCGACCCCACCCCATCCATCTTCCCTCTCTCCACCCCCCTTTCTTTTTTCTTTTTTCTTTTCTTCTCCCCCTAATGCCTCAACAAATGAAACAGATTTGTAAAAATGTTACATGAAAAGAAAAAAAAATACGAGGCACTACACTTCTGTAAAACAAGAAAATACTGAATAATATATATATATTTTTAAAAAAGAACTAGAAGCACAACTCCACTCCATAGTCATCATAGTAATGACCACATGAACAATATGTGAATAGGGCTAAAATGTGGCGGTGTAGCATCCTCATGATCTCTGTTCTACCCACTTAGCCACACCTTCTTTCAGGATACCCCCTTTCCTTTTACCACCTTTCCTCCCCCACCCAATAGACAGAATTCAGTGCCCACTGACTTTGCTCAGTCCTCACTGGAGGGTGGACCAACCTCAATCTGTCCCCAGCCAGTCCCCTCCTGCCTACCTGCTTACCTCAACTAGTCCATATGGCAGCACTTCTAGTCTTCTTCATCATCCTCCTTAGTCTCAGTGTTGCCCTTTGTAGAACTCAGCAGAGAGGAGGATGGGGACAAAACTAGAATTCTTTGGCTCTGCCTGTTGCTGGCACTGGCTCCATATAAGGTTGGTCTCCCTGCCTTCAGCCCCACCAATAACCAATGGGTACCAGATACCACCAGCAATCTCTCTATGTGTGAGCGCCCTCTTCAGCCATCAACCCAGAGAGCTCTTGTGTTCCTTGATGTGGTCACGCAGGATATGATCCTCCCTCTCATCTCAGTTGGAAGAAGAAGGTAGAACCCCAGGTCACCCTGTATTTGATTTCTCCTATCCAGCATTACTGACTAAAGGAGCATCAACCTTTGGAGCTGTGGATATGGAGAGGAGCCATAGCTCTGTAGGAAAGGCTGTCCTTTGCATCCATTAAGTTCCCAGTTAGATCCCTGACATCTTCCTCTAAGGATCTTTGGTACCATGGTGGTAAAGTTGTCAGTCTGAGACTTTGGGGTAGTCCGGGGATGGGAAACATGTGACACACAAACTTGGTGGTGTTGTCCTTTAACTCCCACCCACCCCAGTCGAAATAGTCAACAGTGAAGGGTAATGGGAGTCCAACAACCTTTGGGGGACCACAGGGTCCCATCCCTGCAATGGACTATACTGGGCCAGATAGACCAACTGGTCTGGCTCAGTATAACATAATTTCCCATGTGGATATATGTAGCTTGTGTGTTCTCATTCTGAGTGGCAGCATTTGTTTTGTTTCATTTCATTTCAATTATGCTATGGCTGCCTACTGTGAAATACTGTCCACATTTTTATTTTTATTCCATGCATACCTATTCACACACCCTAGGATAAAAGGGTGGTTTTGCGTTCATGTTATATTTTTAAACTCTTTGGAAAAAGATGCCACTTGCCTCTGTGTACATATCCCCAAGTCTGCATTTTTTTTAAAAAAAGTATTGTTGTTGTAGATTTTCTTATCATCAAAACTGGCAAGTGGGAGAATTTGGATTGACACCAGCATTGCTGCCATCTCCACCCCCACCCCAATCTACTAATCCACAGAACTATAGGTACGCCAAACAGGAATCCATACCACAGTGATGAGCAGTATGATAGTACTTTCAGGGATATGTATCAACAAGTCCAGCACTATCAGATTAAGGAGAATGCAGGAGGCCAACGAGGAAAAAAATGGAACAAATAAAATGAAGGTGGAATAAACTGGCAAAACCATTCCATTTCCAAGTATAAAATAAATACCAATGTCAGAACATTCTCTAGGGGAAACTGGACAGGTACAGAGTCTTCTGCTGTACAAAGCACTCCTGGACTCTTCATAGTACACATTCTACTATGGTCACAACAGGAGGTGGAACAAGGGGTGCTGTGATGTCATACAGTTGTTGTAGAGAAAAACTGCAATGAGATGAAGCAATCAATCTTCCTTTTTTATTAGGGATTAATCCATAATGATCTGAGAGGTAAGAAGAAATCTGTCCCTATATGATGTGACGGGAGATTTTATGCCTTTGTTTGGAGCCAGTGACAAGGCTCCTTGCTTCAACCCTTCACTGTCTATATAGGTTGCCTTCCCCTTCCTTCCTTCTTTTTAGACCCTTCTCTACATTTGTTCTGGTCACATACTGAATTGATTTGTGCTTGTAGCTGTGCTTTGGGAACATACAGAGACCTGCATCAGGGTCAGGTAGCATTCACAAGGAGCTGCTATTGGGAACGTGTGTGCACCTGCTCACTCATCCAGCAATGCAGATCCTAGATTACCAAAGGAGTGACTAGGGAGCTCACCCATGTTTCAGATGTGTACCAACAGCTACTCATAGCTATGCCTTTGCGGATGAAGATCTGAAGAGTTCAGGAGAAATCCCCATTGGCCCTTGGTAATTTTCACCATGAGATGATTTTACCTTGTCAGTTTCATGTGGCAGGTGCATCTCTCCCTGTGTGTATATATACACACACTCTCCCCCACATTCATACCTGGTGACAGATGGTGTTTACCACTGCAGTGGGAAAGCTTGAGAACAAACAGGCTCCCTGATGTGGTAAATACCAGCTTTTCGGTACGTGGGGGTGCGTTGATGAGAAAGTCATTGTGGTCCATGGGAAATTATGGCACTTGAAAGAGTCACCATTCGGAAGGCTAGCTCTGGCCTTGCCTGCTCCAGGGGGCAATAAAGAAAGAGCTGGAAGATCCATAGAAGGACCTTGTTTGGGCACCCACACCAGTCATAACCATCATCCAGGTGCCTGGGGGAGGAGGAGACCCTGGTCATTCTTCAGGGGCTACCAGGAATTACATAGGGTGCAGAACATGTGGCCTTCCAGATGTTGGCATTCATCAACCCCAGCCAGCATGGTCATGAGAGCTGCAGCCCCCAACATCTGGAGACCGACAGATTCTCCTCACCCCTGCTTAATCGCTATAGATAGCTATAGGTCTTCATAAAAACTGGGGGAGTTTTTATTGTTGTCAAGAGTATCCAACAGCAAAGCCAGAGTCAATGCAGGCACAATAGTCCACAAACGGAGCAAATGGCGCTTCAGACTCCAGACCATGGCTAGGCAAACTAAGGGCCGGATCCGGCCCAATCGCCTTCTCAATCCGGCCCGCGGACGGTCCAGGAATCAGCGTGTTTTTACATTAGAATGTGTCCTTTTATTTAAAATGCATCTCTGGGTTATTTGTGGGGCATAGGAATTCTTTCATTTCCCCCCAAAAAATATAGTCCAGCCCCCCACAAGGTCTGAGGGACAGTGGACCAGCCCCCTGCTGAAAATGTTTGCTGACCCCTGCTCCAGACCGACTAGGTGAAGAAGGATGGCAAAGTGGCCCTTCGCCTTTCCCTGTCCCTGAAATAAACAGTGCCTACCTGTTCACATTTTTTTTACCTGTTAATCCAACCCTACCAGACCCAAGATGCCCACCGCCTTCCTGGGGCTTAAGAGGAATCTAGCAGCGGTAAATGATGGGGAAACCTTGCCCCTCCTGAAGACCTCACCCTAATCTCCAACACTTAGGGACGGTTTTAAAAAACAGTGTATGAATTTTATTATCTCTCCCCAAAATGCAGTGGGTCCGCAAATCCCCATTCATACCCTAATTGGAAAGCTTTGGAGTGCATTGCTCAGGACAGGGGAGTGGAGCTTAAGGATGGGCCGTTCAGCAGTTGGGGTGAGGGGGCAGGGGCAGGACATGCCAATGCATTTCCCATCCTGATTTTTGGGGGGGGGCAGTTGAGGGCTGCACTCCATCCCCACAGCGGGGGCTTTTCTTTTCTTTCTCCCCACCAGCTTTGAGCAGGCCTGTTTCAGATTGGCCTTTTTATGTTTGATCTAAAGAATAGTTGTTGGCCAATTCCATCTTTTCATCACTGTTCTGCCAGGCCTAGATCCAAGCGGCTTGTCAGATGCTCATTAACTCCCCCTTTGGCTCTTTGCAGTGTGTCTCCTAAGCTCATTGTGCCAAGAACTCGCGCTTCTTTCTCCTCCTTTCTCTGCTCCATCAGGGAGACAAATTACTTTCCAAAAAGGGGGATCGCCAGGGATGGTTTAATGAGAATTTCTGCGGGGCTGGGACTGGTGGAAAAAGCGATGTAGTTAACATTCGGTGGACTTAATTGGACTTTTCTCTTCTACCTCCTTCAAAAAAAAACTCCGAAGCTATCCTGTTAATCTCTCATTTGTAATCAATTGTGTTGACTCAACAAAAGTCTAGGTCGTCCTTTCTTCCTGTCCCAGACAATCCTTTGTTGCCTCTAAATGCCTCATTCTTGAGTGCTCCTGGTCTTGTAGATGGGCTCGATTGTTGACAGTTCATTATTGCGCTTTTGTCCATTTAATCTCCCTCGCTGTGTTTTGCATGTGCATGCCTTAATGAGCTCCGTTGGCAATTAACATGTTTCTCGCAGCAAACTGGTTGCTCAGACGTTTGGAGGAGTGGAGTGCAGGAAAAGGGCAACGCAGCTGCCTTGCAAGGCTCCCCGCTTTCCCAGCCCCGGCACACATCTCCCTCCCTCCCTCCCTTCCTTCCTTCCTTCCTCCCTCTCTCTCTCTCTCTCTCTCTCCTCCAGGCAGAAAACTTGCCTCCCTTGTCGATCCACCTGGGACAACCTCCCTCCGCCACCAAGGAAAGAAAGGGGGGGGGGAGAGGCCGTTGATTGGGCTGCGAGGGGAGGCCTCCAACGCTCAGCCAGGCAAATGGAGTTTACACCCAAAGGGTGTTTGTGTGTTATTTGTTGTTTTTTTAATAAATAAAAAAATTCTGCACGCCTGCAAAATCCTGGCAAGTTTTTAAGTGTCATTCTTTACATAGAGAAACCTCTAACCCCCCCTTAGGCACTAGGCCTGTTCAAGCTGTTGTGTTCATGCCTGTGGCTTTGGAAAAGGGTTTTCTTTTTTTAAAAAAAAAATACATTATTTGAAGCTTGCTGGCAAGATTGCTGAAGTGTGAGCAGTCATGGACAGAAGAAACATCTTGTGGTGGAAAAGATAATTGGAGGCGTGTGTGTGTGTGTGTGACAGAATTACCCTCCCCCTCAATTTTAGCATTTTAATGCTATGAGTAGCATAGGCTAGAATAATGAATCGCCCACCTTGTTTTAGAGAGATGCTTGAGAGGGGCGATTGGGATCACAAACTGCACGTCATACATGCCCCAAAAGGAAAGGTTCCCCCCTCCACTGTGATACATATATATCACAATATATATCAATATATGATATATTGTTATTGTGCTTATTCATTATTCTTCTCCACTAGTGGTTTGGTGCTCACATCCGCAGAAGCCAATACATTTATTTACTTATATTTATATTGATTTCAAACACATTTGTAGCCTGCTATTTGGACCTTTAAAAGGGTGTGTGTGCAGAATGGCTTACAATAAAATGCACTGTTAGGTATTTGGTTTTGTTGTAAGAAAATGTTCCAGTATGGAGGATTTCTGTTCAGGATTTCTGCCAGCCCTTCCCTTCCCTACAATACTCCATTCCATTCCCAATTCCCTTATTTTCCCATTCCCCTCCCCAATAGACAGTGTTTTTCACCCATGGGAGATGCTTGATCTAGAATGAATGGGGTTTTTTAGGTTGCGGGTTTATGATCCCAGTCTACCTGTGCTTCTTCAAATCTTGTGATTTCCCCCCAAGCTCACTAGCATATCCCTCTTGGACTTGCTTCTAAAGTCAGGGTTTGGACTAGGGGCTTTGTGTATGCAACAGGGGCTCTTTTTCTAAGCAGTACCAGCGGGGCTATTAATGCCTATAAATGGCACATTTGTTTATTTTCTTATACCCCACCTTTTCTCCAAGCCCCAAGTGGCATGCATGGTCCTCCGCCTGTCAATTTTATTCTCATGGCATCCCTGTGAGGTAGGGTTAAGCTGAGAGAAAGTGACTTGCCCAATGAGCTTCATAGCTTAGTGCGGATTTGAACCTTTGTGTCCCAGGCCCTTGTTTGATACTCGACCTTTGCACCAAACTATGCCAACCCTTACTGGAGTGATTAAGGTACAGGCACAGATTTTCAGCATATCATAGTCCCCAACCAGTGTAGTGTTTTACGTAGCCTTGTGGAGACATGCATCTTATCCCTTCCTTTCCATGAAGCTAACGAAGTGATTTTGGCTCAGTCAATCTTTAGATAGGATAAATGGGATGACCTAATAACAGAGAGATGGGACGTGGGTGGCACTGTGGTCTAAACCACAGAGCCTAGGGCTTGCCGATCAGAAGGTCGGCGGTTTGAATCCCCGTGACGGGGTGAGTTCCCATTGCTCGGTCCCAGCTTCTGCCCACCTAGCAGTTCGAAAGCACGTCAAAGTGCAAGTAGATAAATAGGTACCACTCTGGCGGGAAGGTAAACGGTGTTTCCATGTGCTGCTCTGGTTCGTCAGTATCAGCTTAGTCATGCTGGCCACATGACCTGGTAGAACTGTCTGCGGACAAATGCCGGCTCCCTTGGCCTATAGAGCGAGATGAGCGCGCAGCCCCAGAGTCGGCCACGACTGGACCTAACGGCCAGGGGTACCTTTACCTTTACTTTAATAACAGAGTTGTGCTGGAGCAGGCCATAGGCCTAGCATCCTGTTCTCACAGTGGCCAACCAGCTGCCTATAACCTGCATGGCTGCTGCCTTTAATTCCTTGGAGGAAGGATGAGTGTGTAAATGTGAGAAATATGCAAATAAAATAGCGTAAGACAGTTCTAAAGGAAGAGCACCAGAAGCATGAATCAATATTGTGAGTGTTGCACTAAGGGTGGGAGAGTGTCATTAAAACTAGTGGTAACCTACTAACATATCTGCTTCTGTGCAGCAACTTGCTTCTAAAGCAGAAATGGGCAACTCTTAGACTCTGGCTTGCATATGGTCCTCAGGCTAATTTCAAAAGCCATCTGCAAACAGTTTGATGTGTTTACTCGAATGTAGCGTGCCCCTTTTGAGGGCCAAATCACATCACAAAAATGAAGGGGTGCATTAGACTTGATGGTGCCAGCAATTTTTATTTATTTATTTATTTATTTATTTGGTTTCAAGGTTTTGAAAATTGAGGTGCGCATTAGATTCAATGGTGCATTAAATTTGTGTAAGTACAGTAGTTTTAGGTCCAGCCCTATTTTTGTGATTGTAAATTGTTTCAACTTGTTTTTAAATGTTGTATTTTGCTGTAACCTGCCCTGGGACCTTAGTGTGAAGGGCGGGTAATAAATAAAATTGTTCATCATCATCTCTTGCCAGAGTGATTGGTCCCTCCCCTTTTGGCCCACTGGGTTGGGGAGGGGGGGGAGAGAAGAGGTGTGATCCCAACCACTTTGTTCCTCTCAGGCTGCAGCAAGGTCTCTTGGGGACAAATGGCATTAACCATGGCTGCTTCCTCATCACTGAAAGTACAAACACTGGCTTTACCCCAGGTCTGTCTCCATCGCTTAGGCTAGTGGTTCTCAATTGATGATCCATGGACCCAAGGGGTCCATGTAACTCACCTAGGGCGTCTGTGGAACCATTCACATAACAAACTACCATAGACATATCAATATTTTTCAGAAGTAGGG
This sequence comes from Podarcis vaucheri, assembly GCF_965113315.1. NCBI lineage: Eukaryota > Metazoa > Chordata > Lepidosauria > Squamata > Lacertidae > Podarcis > Podarcis vaucheri. Next base: position 107,679,644 of record NC_138760.1, on the reverse strand, counting down.
GATCCATGGCTTGGCTTTTGAAAAATGGGATTCACAGTACTTAGCTAATTAGGAAGCACTGCCATAGGCAAGTTCGCTGACAGGCTGAATCAGGAGAAACTAGGCAATGCTTCTATTAGCAAAGCAAGAAACTGATTTTAGATGGTGTGCTATCCTATTTTAGCACCTGATATGGAAAATCATAGAATTGTAGAGTTGGAAGGGAACCTGAGGGTCAACACCCTGCAATGCACATATCTCAACTACAGCACCCATGACAGATGGTCATTCAGCCTCTCTTTAAAAAGCTCCTAGGAATGAGAGTCCACCATCTCCTTAGGGAGTCCGTTCCACAAGTACCGCTGCCTTTTCATCACATCCTAAGTATGCTTCCTCACTCTGCCCTAATAGTAGAGTTGCTCCTGTCTAGGAGAAGCTGCTGCCTGAGGCTTTGAAGAGCTCTTGCCTATGTGGGCAGAGGGCCCACCGCAAACCTTTGGGGCACAGGGGTGTGTTTGAAAATCTGAGAAGCTCTCATGAGCATCACTAAATACCTACGTCACATAATAAAATGTGCAAAAAAACACACCAAAACACAAAGCAGGCAGCATCCCTCCCACAAAGCAGGCAAACCCTCCCACACCTTGCCGCACAACAACAAACCCCACATATTTTTTTGTAAAAGTTGGAAGGGGAGAGGGCCTTGGCAGGCACTATGGGGGATTTCTGAGGCTGCCCCATCACCATACTAGTGCAGGGACATTTCAATGGCTAACAAGTCCTCTCCTGTGTCCAAGGGTGCCATCTCTGCAAGGAGTGTGTGACATCACATGCACAGTGTGCAATGTTGCCTCGTGGTTTTGGAGGGGGGGACTCCTCTTCCTCCTCCTCCGCCTCCTCCTCTCTGCAGCCAGCAAGGTACCCTTTTCCATGGGGAGGACTCAGAGGCATAAAGACCCCCATCTCCTGAAAAGGGTCCCTCGCTGGCCAGCTGCTTCTCTCTCTCTCTCTCTCTCTCTCTCTCTCTCTCTCTCTCTCTCTCTCTCTCTCTCTCGGAGGCAGCGGCGCCACAGAGGCTGCCTGCCTCTTTCTGGCTTTGCTCGTTGCCTTTGTGGGTGCCTGGCCCCCACAATTATATAATGGTGGGAGCCCAAGCACCCACAGCCCCCTGGAGCTGTTTCCTATGCCTGTGTCATGGAACAGTCAAGCACTAGCGCTGGAACACACATAGTTAAAACGCCAGACTCTCTCCAGCTGCTGCTCAGCAGGGATGAGGCAGGCACTGCTGCCTGATCTCCCCTATTGTGATTGAAGTGTCTGCATTTAGTTTGAGTTTCTGCAATTACAGCCCCATGTGAAATATCACCTTCCCAGGTGTAACAGAGACGAGGACTCGGTGTTAAAAAATACAGAACTGAGTGATCCCTTTTCAGACCTGCACGGAGACAGAAAATACTGGAGTAGCACCTCTTGCAACCCTAAAAGGCTTCTGCCTGGGCTTCCAAACTGCCGGCCAAGTTTCCAGGTGCAAAATCCTGGCCACGTGGCAGTTAATGGGAATGTTGCCACTGACTTCAACAAGAGCTATGTTTAAAAAAACAAGAACCAAAAACTTCACAAACAGTTATGTAGAGGAACTTCAAGGAAACCCCTTCTTTATCCCTTAAGTAGTCTGGGGTGAAAGTGATAATTTGTTTTGCAAAGTCGGTGTTGCAAATGCATAGGTTTTTTTGGGAAAACCCTGCATCACCCTTCTTATTCCTCTGCCCTGAAACACCTGAAACTTTAACACCTATATTTCCACCACCGCAGTTCTTCTGATTGCTGTGTTCATTCTGATCCTGCCATGTTCAGGGAACCATCCTAAACACAAGAAGCTTCCATAAAGCAAGCCAGTGTAAATTGAGCCAGCCTAATGTTGCACCGGATCCAAACTCTGCAGCCTGAGCCGGCCTAAGCTCTGCAGAGGAAAAACAAGCCTTTAAAACTGTTTTAGTTATGCCACCCTTTTTGCCATCTTAACTTATGCTGGGTTGTGTGGTCACATAACAGAGCTGAAACGGCTTGGTATCCAGCCTAAGTCTACCCTCTCTAGTTCCATCCCTGGGATACTCCTTTTTCAGGGTTTAAAGGCAAAGGGTAAAGGGACCCCTGACCATTAGGTCCAGTTGCTGACGACTCTGGGGTTGCGGCGCTCATCTCACTTTATTGGCCGAGGGAGTCAGCATACAGCTTCCGGGTCATGTGGCCAGCATGACTAAGCCGCTTCTGGCGAACCAGAGCAGCACATGGAAACGCCGTTTACCTTCCTACCGGAGCGGTACCTATTTATCTACTTGCACTTTGACGTGCTTTTGAACTGCTAGGTGGGCAAGAGCTGGGACCGAGCAACAAGAGCTCACCCCATCGTGGGGATTCAAACCGCCGACCTTCTGATTGACAAGCCCTAGGCTCTGTGGTTTAAGCCACAGTGCCACCCGTGTTCAGGGTTTACTCCACCTGAAAACCTGCCAGGCTTGACTCAGCTGACTCCTTCAAGGCTCAGCCTGGAAGGGGGAGATGCTCCAGTGAATCTCCAGCTGAGCTGGGGATGAGGGAGTTAAGGCAATGTAGCTTGGCTGTGCTGGGAATCTCCCAGCTCAGCCGGAGATCCACTGGATCCTAACCCAGTCATCCAGGTAGATATCACTATTGGATTGCTCCCGAAGTCTTTTCTGAATTCTGTAGAGCATTTGCAGTCCTCTCAGTTTAAAATGTCACTGAGCATTTCACTTGTTTATATACAGAAGGGAATATGTGATGCAATATTAATATATTTTAAATTACTTTCTCTCTGCATCCAGCTCAGGCCTCCTCTTTCCCTTCGCTTCAGTTACCATAGCGTGTGCACCATCTTCTGTAGAGGCTTTTTTGAAAGCCCTTCAGAGATAGCTGTGTAAATCTAGAGTTCTCGATTCAGTGCTGTTGGAGCGAAATAAATGTTACTTAGCAGCAACAGCAAATATTTCCTAGAAAGCTATATAACCATACAATCTGGTGAGGGCCAGTGAAGTATGCCTCTAAAGTCAAATGTAGACTTCTCATCATGTAAAGAACTGAGCGTTGAGGAGAGGCATTATTTTGATGGGGCAAAGAGGAGAGTAACAGAAGATTGTCAGACTGAAAGCTGCCTGACATTATAATTTAGCCAGTAAGCACATTACACTATAGCAGTGGTTTTCAACCCGTGTGCCATGGCACCTGGGGTGCCTTAAATGATGACCAGGGGTGCCGTGAAGCAGCCCTGACTATAAGCTCCACAGATGAATGGTGCCTCTGGCAGGCACCTCTCTTTGGGGAGGGGGCGGGGGGCAGCTCAGAGACCAGGCATGGCAGCAGTAGCTGCCTGGAGGACTCCCAAGGAGAGGGGAAAGGAGAGGAGGCTGAGGGTGTTCAAAAAGGGGTGAGGGGCTGCTGGCTCTGCAGACAAGGGGTGACATAACTGGGCTCCTGAGCCCCTCAGGGGTGCCACAGAAAGAATGTAGTTGGTTAAGGGAACCGTGGACTGAAAAAGGTTGAAAACCTCTGCATTATAACATGACACCGTACACAACACCATCTGAATGGCAATGCCCATCAACTTTGGGGGGGATACCTCAAATATTTTATTGGGGGGCAAATGAACCTTGGCCCCTAGGAGTTGGCTCCTATGGTGTGTGTACACACAAACAGAGCTTTGACAAGAGATACAATGAGAAATGTATTATTGATTGTCCCTGGTACAAAGGTGTGCATTGATTCCGCCACTGGCATGGAATGAGGGAGGATTTGAAACCTGTTGGTGCTCAATAAATCAGCAGTGTTAAGCAATCTTACTATGGCATAAAGCTTCCTTTTGAGTAAACATGCCTAGAATCACACAGCACATCTGTCGCAGAAGTGATATAATACAAAGTATTACATACGGTCCCTATATCCTTAAGCATATTGTTCCAAAGACTTAATGCACAAATCTGCTTTTGTCAGGAAATTCTTCTTTCTTCCTACTCCATATTAGTATCCATTTAAAACACACGTGGCGAAGCTCTTGGTGGGCTTCAACTCCTATCAGTCCTGGTCATTGGCCAGGTTGGGAGGGAGGCGGTTGATGGGAGCTGGAGCAAAACAGCCTCTGGAGGACCCCAGCTCCCCCACCCCACATTTAAAGCTACCGGGGTGGCGGCAGATACTTTTAATGAAAAATTTTCCAGTAAGCTGATGTCACTGACAAACGTCTGTTGCATTGTATAAGATCCCCAACCTCTTTTCTGCAAACTGCTTTTCAAAAGCCACAAAACTTTGCCACTATGTAGAGATCCAAGCGTAGATACAGACGCATTCTGCATCAGTCGACTCTCAGTTGTCCTCTAGGAAAGTGTTAAGTGGAAAGCAGGGCACAATGCAGAGCAATTGCTACCAGTGGCGTAGCGTGGGTTGTCAGCACCCGGAGCAAGGCAAGTAATTTGCGCCCCCTAACCCGTGGATTTGCACCCCCTCATAGGCGCCAACTCCATGGGGCCTGAGGGGGCTCGAGCCCCCTCAAAAATTCGTTTGGGGGGGCTCGGCCCCCCCAATAATCTTGGGCGCCCCTCCAGCAGAGCGCCGCCGCCGGGCGACTCCGGCCCTCTGGTTCAGGTTGCCATGTGGCTGTGTGCGCGTGTTTCGTCTGCGTTTAGCGGTCTTCCCTTTGGGTTCATCCGCCGGCGCGCGAGGGCCACTGCGTCTGGCTCAAACTCTCCACCAGCAAATCGCCCTCTCTGGTAAACAGGATCCCATTGGCTGCCGCACGTCTTTCGGGGTGGGTGCAAGGCTTTTGCCGTGGGTGGATTGGCGGCGACCCTTTCCCTTTAAATCAAGTAATCGCAGCCCGGCAGCGGTTTGCATCTCGGCCCAGCCTTTTCGCGCGTTGCAAACCGGATAAGCCAAGTCGTGGGCGGTGGGGGACAATTTACAAGGCATTTGTGTGGTTTCTCTTTAAATCGCCCTATCTGCGCTTGAAACCAACCGAAGAGGTGTTTCTGTTTCTTTTTCTTTTTTTTGCAAGAAGAGAACAGCTGGGTATCTGGTTCCATAAGGTGATGGTGAATATCGGTTCCCCCTTTTACAGATGAGGGGAAACATGAGTTTTCTTAAAGTTGACAGAAAGTTAGGTGCATCCTGTTCCTATCTAAATCAGCAGATGATTTTTTTGGTGGCTTGCGTAGGTGTTTTTTTGTTTTGTTTTGTTTTAATAAAATATTTTATTAAGTTTTAAAACACACAATAAAGAATAAACACACAAAATCCCCTCACCAAACAGAATAACAAACAAAACGCTAAATACAAGAACACCAACGAACAATATAGATAGAAAAAAAAGAAAGAAAACAACAAAAACATAACTATTCAAAAACTTTTTTATATAACTAACTGGACTTCCTCACATCTCCCTTACCCTGCGTTCTTTATAATAGAAAGTACCAGCAAATTGTTACCTTATTTCATATCTTACTTTGTACTTTTCAATTGTTATATTTTTAGTTTTAAAGTAATTTTTGTCAGTTATTTATACCTTAAATTAAACATTGTATTACTTTAAATTTCGACCTTATCTTACTTATAACTTAGTTTCTATATCTCACAATCAAATTACTGGAGCCATATTTTTCTAGACCATACAATTTCTTAACATTCATATAACTTATATTGTTTTTGTAAGTAGTCTTTAAATTTTTTCCAGTCCTCTTCCGTTGTTTCTTCTCCCAAATCTCGGATTCTGCCAGTCATTTCAGCCAGTTCCATATAGTCCATCAGTTGCGTCTGCCACTCTTCCAGTGTGGGCAAATCTTGTGCCTTCCAATGTTTTGCAATAAGTATTCTTGCTGCTGTGGTCGCATACATAAAAAAGGTTCTGTCCTTTTTTAACACTTTCTGGCCGACTATGCCCAAAAGGAAGGCCTCTGGTTTCTTGGTAAAGGTATATTTAAATACCTTTTTTAGCTCATTGTAAATCATTTCCCAGAAGGCCTTCACTCCTGGACAAGTCCACCAGAGGTGAAAAAATGTCCCTTCAGCCTCCTTACATTTCCAGCATTTATTATCAGACAGGTGATATATCTTTGCAAGCTTGACTGGAGTCATGTACCACCTATATATCATTTTCATAATGTTTTCCTTCAAGGCATTACATGCCGTGAATTTCATTCTGGTGGTCCATAACCTTTCCCAGTCCTCAAACATAATGTTGTACCCAATATCCTGAGCCCATTTTATCATGGCTGATTTGACTGTCTCATCCAGAGTATTCCATTTAAGCAGCAAGTTATACATTCTTGAAAGTACCTTAGTCTTTGGTTCTAACAATTCTGTCTCTAACTTCGATTTTTCCACCTGGAATCCTCTCTTTTTATCCAATTTAAATAACTCTTGAATTTGAGCGTAATGTAACCAATCTCGCACCTTATTCTTTAATTTTTCCAAACTCTGCAAACTCCAATTATCTCCAATTTTTTCTATTATTTCCCAATATTTCGGCCAACCGGCCTCCATATTGAGTCTTTTTCGGGCCTTCGCCTCCATTGGTGATAACCATCTCGGGGTATTGTTTTCTAATAAGTCTTTATATTTTGTCCAGACAATAAATATTGCTTTTCTGACAATATGGTTTTTGAATCCTTTATGAACCTTAACCTTGTCGTACCACAAATATGCATGCCATCCAAAAGCATTATTAAACCCTTCCAGATCTAGGACATCAGTGTTCTCTAACAGTAACCAATCCTTCATCCAGCAGAAGGCTGCAGCTTTATAATATAACCTTAAGTCCGCTAGGGCAAACCCCCCTCTTTCTTTTGCATCAGTTAAAATCTTAAATTTTATTCTGGGCTTTTTGCCCTGCCAGACAAACTTAGAAATATCCTTCTGCCACTTTCCAAAACACTCCACTCTGTCCACAATCTGTAGGGTTTGAAACAAAAACAACATCTTTGGCAATACATTCATCTTTATAGCTGCAATTCGACCCAACAAGGAAAGTTTCAATCTTGACCAAGTTTCTAAATCCTTTTTAATTTCTAGCCAACATTTTTCATAATTATCTTTAAATAAGTTCAGGTTTTTAGCAGTCAAATTTACCCCTAGGTATTTCACCTTCTTTACAATTTTTAGGTCTGTCTCTTTCTGAAACCTCTCTGATTCCTCAGTTGTCAATTTCCCCCCCAAAACCTTGGTTTTTTGCTTGTTCAGGTTGCGTAGGTGTTTTGACCCCCGCCTCCTCCCCACCTGCTCCCTCGCCAGCCAGCCAGCCAGCCGCGCGCCCTAGCCGGAGAGCCCCAGCTGTCCCCATCGCGCAATCGGCTGGATCTCCCTTCAGCAGGCCGTGCTCACAACTCGGCCCAGGGACCCCTCAGCAGCGGATCTCCGGCCCAGCTGAAGAATCTGGCAACAAGCCCCCTCCTCCCCAATCGCTCCGCCGAAATACGCTCCAAAACCCCCCAGATAGGCCGCCGGCCGCCAAGTCTCGTGGCGCCCTGAGCGAGGGTCTCTCCCCAACACCGCCACCTCGAACTGCGTTCTCCCGGCTACCCGAGCGAACCAGCGGCAGCTTCCCGGGCGCTCTTCCCGACTCTGCCTCCGAAGAAGAAGAAGAAACAGCCCCCGCCGGGACTTCCGGGGTTGACGCGATCTGGGAATGGCGGATTCCCTCCGAGCTCCGGAGGGAATCGGCTCAGCAGGGGACGGGTCTTTGCCGTGCCGGCGACACGGGGACCCTTAAAACCGCAGGCGCGGTGCCTGCGGACTGAAGACTCGGCGGGTGCCTTAAGCGCCCCCCCTGATTCGCGAAGAGCCTTTTTAAAGGCTGCGGAGGGGATACGGGGGGTGGCGCGGCACTGAGAGTCCATCGCTACCTCTGCTGAGCGAAGCCGCGAGCCATGACCGGAGAGCGCTGACTTCCTTCCTTGAAATTCGGCTGAAAAAACAACCCGTGAGTAATTTGGACTTGGCTTTTAAGAAATTTATCCACTGAATTTGAGACGATCGGGGGATGTGCTAAAAGGAAGTCCGCACCCCCCACCTTGCAGACGATCTAGAGCAACGAAAAAAGAACTAAGCTGGAGTGCCTACCCTGTAAAGGGTGAGTTTTAAAAAAAGACAGTAACTTCCAAGATTTGGAAATTTTGAGCAGGAGAGAGGAGTGTTGGATGTTTTGTGTTCTGTTGTAAACAACCCCCCCTCCCGGGCCCGGGAGCGTCCTGCTTTGGAGCTGGTTTAAGAAGTGCAGAGTTTGACAGCTGTCAAAGCTGTCAAACGGACTGTTAATAGTGGAAAATTGCTACCTAAGTTACCTCTGGATTAAAAAGAGTTACAATTGATCTAAAATTGTTGGAAATAAAGAAACAATAACAAGACAAAGGACTGTTGGGGAAAAGAATACTAAGTAACCAGATTCCCTCTAGAGGGAATTCCGTGGAACTACAATGGCTGTGGATGGAAAGATACTGGGAGAAATCGAAAGGATGTTCTATTTGGTCGGAATCTTACAAGAGCAGACTACGGCTATGAGTGAACAATTGATGACCTTGACTTCTGAAACAAGTAGTCCTGCTGAATGTAACGAGGACCTCAATGAGAAAGAATCCACAGCTGAACCAGAAATGATAATAAAAGAAGAGGAGAAGACAAAACAAGAAAGAGAAGAAGTGATCTGGGAAAATACTGAGCAGAAGCTGACGCCTGTGGAATACAAACAAGGAGATTATTGGAGCAAATCTACTATAAATCCACGAAAGATGCAGAAGACGAAAGTGGAGGTCCTGGGAGTCTATGAAATTAAGGAATTTAAAATAAAGAAATATAATCGGGGCCTCCACATAGACTCTGACTTTGATTACCTTCAAGATTCATGCCTTGTGGAAACTCTTCAGCAGCTGTTTGCAAATATGGGAAGAGACTTTGGATTGATGGTGAAAGAACTCTTTCGAGATGTGACGACTGGCATAAAGGATTACCAACAAGACCGGCGGAGAGGGACTGAAAGAGACTGGAGGGCCTCGGACGTGAGGAACCCGGGCTAGGAACTGTTATTTTGGACATGCTTTGGGAAGGGACGCAAACCGGGGATGGGAGGGAGGGAAAAATTAAGTTCTAACAACACTCATGATTATGGGATTTGGTTAAAAAGATCATTATTCAAGACAAAATGGGAAATCGATGGAAGGGAATTGAGGTCCAACTTAGAAAAAATTAATTTTGTTTGTTTTTATAAAAGGACTAATATTAAGACAGGGAAATGCCAATTTGCTGACATAAATTTGGAAATGGGGATGCAAGGGAGGGGGTAGGGGGAAGTCAATGACCAGGGTTAGGAAATAACATTTTCGGGAAAGTATATATGTTTGTTGTTGTTTTCTTATTTTTTTCTTTGTTTATGTGCTTATTTGTTTTTTGTGTTTTTGTTTTTGTCTATATAAAATGTGAAAACCCAATAAAAATTTTATAAAAAAAAAAAAAGAAACAGCCCCCGCCGAGGTGCATCCCAAAAGTTGGACGACGCGTCCTGGTATGGGCCCCCCCAATATTTTTTATAAGTCGGCGCCCCTGCACCCCCTAACCCTAACCCCCAGATGTTGTGCCCGGTGCGGCCGGCCCCCCTGCACCCCCCACACTACGCCACTGATTGCTACTCACTTTCTCTACAGGATCAGTTGCCCACTCTCAGTTGCCATGTGACAGCCGGCCAGAGAACACCTGCAACAACAGAATCAGCCCCAGAGCAGGCCTAATAAGCCTTGGAGGCACCCATAGCTCAGTGGCAGAGCCACATGCCTTGCATCTAGAAAGTCCTTGTATCTGCCATTAAAAACTCTGTTAAGAAGAACTAGGGAAGACCTCTCCCAGGGAATACAGGACTGGGCAGACTGTCAGTACAAGGCAACTTGGATGCCACCTCTTAACACGAAAATTCCACTTGGCTGATAAAGGGGGCAGAGGGGGACCCCTAAAGCTGGTGCTTTGGAAAGTTCTGCTGGCCGGCCATTTTAATATTTCAATCAGAAAATGATATTATAAGCTTACCAAATCCAAGTACACAGAGCACATTGATTGTCAGCCATATAGTTTCACACCAGCATTAGGTCACATTAATGGCAGCATGTTCTGCTGCGGCAGAACTTTCCCCAAACCCAGCAGGAAAAACAAATGATTGGAAAAACTTGGCAGAAACAATTCCTCTCTCTCTCCACCCCCATCCGTCCTCCCCCTTGCTAGGGTGTTATTTTGGGCTGCATGAAGAGCTTGGGCTTAGTTGCCTGCAAAAGGCAAATTAAGGTGAAAGCTTGGTTCATGGAGAACAAGCTGATACTGGGACTGCGGGGAAGGAGGATAGGAAAGCTGACGGAAAGAAAACATGAACGACCATTTTGTCGTATTGCAGTGCTTCCTATGTTCAAAATGTAGGCATTAGCCCAAGATCTAGGTGTATGTGTGGGGGGAACCCTGTTTCCTGATCGAGGCTGTGGTACTATACCCAGTTACTTGGGAGTAAAGCCCTGTTGAACTCAAGGGGACTTGCTCCTGAGCAGGCAGGTATAGGATTGCCGTGTAAATATCGACATTGCTATTTTACTTTGATCTGTGTGGGCATCGTTTCCTGACAGCGCCTTCCTGCCGGTGTGTGCTCAGAAGTCAGCCGCCTCCGGTGCAGTTTCTAGGTAAGCGTGCACAGGCGTTTTGGAGCCTTAAAGAAATTTCACGACCACTCGTGGGGTTTTATTTCCAACAGCGAGGGTTCGCCCTTCAACGCTCATCTTCGATACCTGGGAAATTAAAGGGACGCTGGTATAGATTATCTGAAATAAGCTTGTCACCTTCCTGCCCTGAATGTAGGAAACAACTTAAGGGGAGTCATGCGAGCTCTGCATTAGGAATAACTGAGGTGGACTCGTCGGCTGGGAGCTCTGCGCGAAACTTGCTCGCTTTTCAGCATTTAACCACTCAATTAACCAGAGGAAAGGTGAACTCCCGACGAAGCTGTCCCCAGACGATGGCGAGGTCCTGCTTAATTCTCCCTTTCATTGGCAAGCGTGGATTGAGCAGCACGCACATGGGCGGGCTCGCAGGATTTCCTTGGCTCCGCCGTAATAATATTGTGGGCAGAATTGATATTGCCACATTAGAAGGCTGGGGAGGGGAGGCTGAGCTAGAGTGTTCCTTAATCCAGGCCCTTGATTATCCATATTCCGATTTATTTTTTAAAAGGGGTTCTGCGGCCTGCTGTGGATGATTACACGATTAATGTAATGCGGTTTGAAGGGTCTGTGTGCTTTCCCTCTTAATTTGGGTCATTACTCAGAAAGCAAGCGTGAGATCGTTTCTCCAGCATTGGGGAGGGGGGGTTATTTTCTTTTTACAAAACAGTAATAGTAATAACAACAACAGTATAAAAAGACACAGGGATGGTCATTCAAGAAATAACTTTAAAACATCTCAAGTGATGGAACACACGCACGCACGCACACCCCACTAGAAAAGTGGCAGGTTACAGCTGAAAGAGGTGCAGCCTAAACTTCCAATGTCGACACTTTTTAAAGGAATCATCGGCATCTAATTTTGTCTTTCTCCTCCTCCCTCTAGGGATGGAAAGGAGCCATCGAGATCGGAAGCTGATTCCCCCCCCCCCATCTCTTAGTTGTGGAGAGGGGGAGAGAAACCAAAAACAGAACACATACACACAAAAACCCTCGAAGGAACTGGCGGTGTGGGTGTTGTTAGTGGCAGACGCCTGGTTGCGCGCGAGGGGGGAGAGGGAGGGCCCCCGAGTTTGCGCTTGTTTGTTACCGTCGGTCGTCTGCCTCGATCTAGTGTTTTGTTTGTCTGTTCCCAGAATCCCTTCCTTTTCCCTCTAAAAAGAATAAAATTAAATTAAAAAGAACAGGGCGGTTTTTCTCTCCGCTTCCCCGCGCCCCCAGCATAACCTGCACAGGCTGCGCTTTGCAGTGGAGCGAGAAGGCGCAAACAGGTGCTGCGGACTCCGGAGTGTCTCCAGACGCGCACCTTGCACAAACGCTCCTGGACTAACAAATAAACGAAAAGATGTCCTTATCTGGAATAGCTTGCTCGGTGCAATGTGGATTCCCCCACCTTTCTTGTGTCTGAGAGTCCCTTACTTTTGGGGAGGGATGGAAAACCAGCAACAACAAAAAACAGCACACCAAAAACCGACGGAAGGCTCGTTTTAGCAAAGAAATCCCTTTCTCCTTTACCTCCTCTCTTAGCCAGAATGTAGATTTCTCGTTGTTGTCTTTTGCTTATTGAAACGGCAATCCTAAGCCCCGCTCCGTGTAGGATGTAGATCCCGTTTCAATAAGCAGACCTGGAGGAACTACAGACTAGACTCCCAATCCTTTTAAAAAATAAATAAACACGTTTTTTAAAAAACGGTCCTGGGGACTAGAGTCATTCCACATGTTTGTCACACGCGTGTCCACAAGGAACCAAGCAGACTTTCCAAATCGCATTCGCTTGTTCTGTTCCTCTCCGCTCCAGAGCAGGCGCGGAAGTCTGGCTTGCACGTGGGAATCGAATTCACGCCACTTTCCCGGAGTAGCAACAACTCCAGAGCCCAGCAAAAGTTGATGACACCTAGGCCGAAACTTCCCAGCTCCACATTGAAATGGAACGGGGAAATCGCCCCATTTCAAAGGGGGTTGTCAAAGTGGTGGATTGAAACCCTTTTAAGCAGTGGCCCGATTCTTCCCCAACTTCACACACAAATAATAACGATAATGATAATGATAATGATAGACCGGAATTGAGTTTATTCTTGTTTTTTGTTTTAAAAAATGTGTTTGGGGGAGCTGGAAATAAGACTCGTATTAAGCGACTTTTTATTGCCTCACAGATGATAGATTCCTTAGTTATTTTGGTGTACATTAAAATTTAAAATTTTCAGTCATATATATTTATATATTTATATATATATACATATATAGAATGATTGGCCAGGCCTATTTTATTTTATTTATTTATTTTATATATATATATATATATATTTACAGTCCGGCCAGGCCTCCGAAGAAATGTTGCTTTCAGTCCAATCAAAGATCCGCCACTATTCCCGTAATTCAATCCGCAGCAGCGACGGAATTTTAAATAAGTTTCTTCCTTTTCGCGTGTCTATATATATAGATATATATATATACACACACGCCAAAAGTGATTGTTTCTCTTCAGCTTCTGTTTGTGTGTGAGAGAGGGGCTTCTCCCCCTTCCCAGGCCTTTTTTCCCTTTTGTAAAGGGCCCCAGATCTTTGGAAGTCTCTGAACGCGTCGCTTTGACCATCGTGCAAAGACTTCTCTTGCTTCGCTGAACAGGCTCGCCTCGCTTCTGCCTTATTGTTGCTTTATGTGAGTGTATTTTAGCTTTGCACGGTCCGAGGAAGTTCTTTCCCGCAAGGCGCGGCTGTAGCGGCGGCGGCAGCGGCGGCGGCGGCGGTGTCGTGCAGTTTCCTCACGTGCTTCTTCAAGTCAAAGTTCCTGCAGAAGCCCTTGCCGCAGGTGACGCAGGTGAAAGGCTTCTTGTCGTTGTGCGTGTGCATGTGGAAGGTCAGGTTGTAGATCTGGTGGAAAGCTTTGTTGCAGATGGTGCACTTGTACTGCTTCTCGCCGCTATGGGTCAGTTTGTGGTTTTTATAATTCCCTGTTTGGGAGAGAAGGAGGAGAAGAAAAGTAGGGGATTGGGGAGGGGAGCACGTTAGTTTCAAGGGGGATCGTTCCCTGCCATCAACACGCACACACACACACACACACATTTTCTCTCTCTCCAGATACACCCGCCCCCCTCACTGGAGCAGCAAGAGTTTCTGCGGCGGGGCTTCATTAGGAAGCGTCCTGCAAGGGGCAGTCAAGAAGTTGTCAAACTCAGTCTCCGTCAAGGCAGAGCAGCATGCAACGGACGAATTAAAAAATTAGAGGCAGGGTCAGCGTCCTGACCCGGAGCAAATGGGAGAACCAGGATTAGGAAACCCCCACCACCACCAAAAAAAAAAAAAAAAAAAAAAAAGGGTAAGGGGGTAGAAGGCCGGTTCTAATTTAAAGTTGGAATTTTCTAGCCAGGCAAGGGAGAATCGGCCCAGGCTCTTCCGAAACTTTATTTCCCCGTTTTGAGAAAGTACCGTCCGCCCCCCACTTCAAGGGCAAAGGCCCACCTGCCCAGCCCAAGTTAAGCGCTTTAAAGCGCCGTGGATTTCCAAAGGTAGACCGTGAAGAGAGCTCTCCGGTTAGAAATCAGCGGGAGTTTTCGTTTAAAGTGCTTTCGTTTCGGCTGGATCGCGCCCTAAGTGGGCTGAATTCATTTTAATCGCCGTTAATAACAAGTGACGGGTTTGAGCTAGTCTTTCGTGGCAGCCCCAGGGCAAAGCCCCCTAAGGACGTTTAAGGGAGGGAGGGAAGGGGTCATCTCCTAGCAGCAGCCTCTAAAGACGATAAATACGGCGGCTACTTTTTCTTTGCTTTTCCTTTGGAACGCGAGAGAACCGCAAGATTCCACTTGGAACCTTCACAACTTTCTGTTTGGAACCTTCTCAACGTTCTGTCTGGAGCCTCGTGCTCCGCGGGGAGCAGAAATTGACCAGACGCCTTGAAACCGGCGGGTAATTCTTATATTTCGTCTATCCACCACCACACGTGTTGTTTCCAAATTGTGCTTCCAAATAAATAAATAAAAAATTCCTCCTTAATTCGAAATAACATTATACTTCGAATAATAACGAAACCAGGTTCCTCATCCGGAAACAAAAGTAGCCTTCTACCCCTGCTTTTTCATTATTTATTTTTAGCAATTATTAATAATTTTCATATGCACAGAACTTCTCCCCCCATCTCCCTCTCCCCCACCCCCTCCCGCCACCAGCAGAAAAGCCAGAAACAAAAGCCACCGTTTTTTTATCCCAGATACCTTTTTGATGAAATCCTTTGCCACAAAATTCGCACACAAAAGGTTTGTAGCCAGCGTGGATCCTAATGTGAGTGTTTAGCGTGGAACTTCTGTTGAACGCTTTACCGCACTGGTTGCACTTGTGGGGTTTTTCCTGTTGGGCCGGGGAGAGGACATTTTAAAAGAGAGAAAGAATCGCGGGTGGTTGTTTTTTAAAAAAAGAAATAAAATTTTATTTTGGTGCCGAGCGCATAAACAAACAGATCTGACGCTCAGGTCTTTCCCCCTGCCCCCGTACCTGCGTGTGGATGATTTTGTGTCTGCAGAGAGTGCTGGCTTGGCGGAAGCCCTTCCCGCAGACTTTGCACACGAAGGGCCGGGCTCCCGTGTGCACCGGCATGTGGCGGGTGAGGTTATAATGGGCGTTGAACACCTACGAGGGAACACAAAGCACAGGCAACTTTTGTCAGCCGCAGGAGAGCTTACCTCCTCGCCTTTGCGCCCTTCATCCGGAGTGGCCAAAACACGGATCCAAAGGGGACGAGGAGAAAGACTTTCGTTCTGAATATATCTCTCTACAAACACACACACACACACACACACACACACACACACACACACACACACACACAGTTTAAACGACCCTTGGTTAAACTATAGTTCTGCGGCTGCCTGGGTGAACCCATTGGATCCTGACTACCTACCGCTCAGCCTCGGCGCCAACGCGCAAACACACGTACCCAAAATCTGTAAAATAGGAACAAAACTCTCGAGTGATTCATTTAGTGCTATTGTTAAACCGCGCCAGGAGCACCAGTGATGGGCGATGCACGGGGCACCGTAGCGACACTATAGCTCTCTTCCGCAGGTGGTTTTTACACATCGTACATCCGCTATGAACCAGGAGACCCGTTTCCGTTCTCAGCTCTGCCACAGATTTACCGGATCCCGCCCCCCCCCTCTCTGTGTGGCTTTGGTAAACTTAATCACAGTAGCCTAGTTCTTGTAATGGTGATTATGAAGTGTCTGGGAGCAATTGGGAAGGAGCTAACCCCTCCCTTTCAAGATTATTAAAACGCGCTGAACTTTTTAAAAGAAAAATATTATTATTAGAGTGAGCTGAAAGAAGCGTTCTAGGAATGAGGGCTCCCTCCTGGCGCGCGCAAAGAGCCGGAGCGGGTTTTTACGGCGGGCGCAGCCCTGTCCCGGCTGCCCCCCACGGTTCTAGAGCTAAGAGCGCGCCCCCTAGCGCGAGCACCCTGCTCCTGCATA
The DNA here is from genome assembly GCF_965113315.1 of Podarcis vaucheri. NCBI lineage: Eukaryota > Metazoa > Chordata > Lepidosauria > Squamata > Lacertidae > Podarcis > Podarcis vaucheri. The sequence goes on along the minus strand of NC_138760.1, from coordinate 107,663,465 downwards.
CCTTGCCGCACACCTCGCAGGTAAAGTTCTTGGGCTTCCCGTCGGCCGCGCCGCCCCCTCCAGCGCTTGCGACGCCGCCACCGACGCCGACGCCGGGTTTGCCGTGGTGATGCCCTTTGGCGCCGTTCCTTTCCCCGGCCAGGCCCGTGTTCTCCTTCATCACTTGGTCCAGCTGCCCGGGGAGGCGCTCCTTGTGCGGGTATTGCGCGTTGGGGAACTTCTCCGACGGGGCCAAGGAAGCCAGCTTGGCGTTATCCAACAGGAAGAGTTTCTGGTGAGCCGAGAGGGCGGCTGCGGCCGCGGCTGCAGCGGCGGCGGCGGCGGGGCTTTGGGAATGGAGCAAGCTGGAAGTGAAGAGCTGCCCGTGGAGGATCTCCGACGGGTGGTACGGCGAGGAATCCAGGTAGTTGAAGTAGTAGAGGCTAGATCCGTTGGCCGGCATGGCCAGCGCCTGGTTGATCACCTGCGGCTTGATCACGCGCGTCGTGGCGGGCAAGGAGGCCTGGCCCAGGGTGCTGCTGCTGCTGTTGTGATGGTGGTGGTGGTGGTGGTGGTGGTGATGGAGGTCCCCCTTGCAGCACAAGCCGCAGCCGCCTTTGCAGAAGCCGCCGACCGTCGAAGCTGCGCCACCCGCCAGAGCAGAGCCGCAGTTCCTCAAGCTACTTTTCCACAGTTCGGAGTAGTTGAGCAGCGCCTTGGACGAGGGCGCCTCGTACCCGGGCAGAGGCTGCATGGGCGCGATCACGCACGGGATGGGCGAGCAGAGGCTCAGCAGCTTCTTGCCCGGAGACTCGCTGCGACGCGCCTCGAAGGCGGCGGCGGCGGCGGGTTTGTGGTGCTGCTGCTGCGGCTGGTGCGGTTCGGAGCTCTTGGCCATGATTCTCTCTATGGAGAAGGCGAGCGTCTTGGCCGGGTTGGCCGCGCCGTTGCGGACGCAGGCGGGAGGCATGACCGTCTCCAGCGGAGCCGAGGAGGCCATCTCGGGTGGGGGAGGGAAGGAGACCCGAACTGGAGATGAGCAGCCGGATCTCGCCCATAAAATAGATCTATAGATATAGATATATATAAATAAAATGATAACAACAATTAAATTTTTGTTGTTTAAAAAAAAAAAATAGGAGAAAAGGGAGGGAAGAAGGCGCGCGTCAAATCACAGTTTCTGCCGAGTTCCTCCTCCAGCTCAGCATTCCAGAAAAGCCAGCAGACAAATCAATTTAATAAGCACCTCTCTCCCCCTCTCTCTCATCTCCCCCCCACCCCATCTTAGCATCTCCTCCCCCATTTACATTCAAATGAACACAAGAACAACTGCGCGCGGGGAGACCAGATTGCTGCTCATTAAGCGAGGAGGCAAGGAAGAAAGAGAGCGAGAAAGTAACAGGCAAACTCCCCGTCCCTTGCGGAGTGGGCCTGCATTTGAGAAGAGCGGCGAGGGAGGGGAGTAGGGAGGCAGGGAGGGGGGCAGAGTAAACCCCAAGTGCAGCCCCAGCCCCTGCGGATCTTTCTTTCGGGTCCCACTAGGGTGGGGAGGGGGTGAGAGAGTGGGGGGGGGAGGGAAGGAGGAAGGAGGTGGGCAGCCTGGCCTGGGATGAGTTACCTTTTTTCCCCCTTTGCCCGACGCCGCCGAGGAGACGCATCCAAGCACCGCGGTGCGGCCGCGCTGTCAGATTTGGATAGCCAGCATCTTCGCGAGCGTCAGATCGCTGTCTCTTACATTTAAAGCTGACATCACATGAAGTCACTTGGAGCAGAATGACATGGGATTTGGGCCACCAAGGGGGGGGGGGAGGAGAGAGCGAGAGGGAGAGAGAATTTCTTTTCCCAGCCAAACGTTCAGCAAAGGTCTGGACTGAAAGGGGGGGGGGTGAGGAAGGAGGAGGATGAGAAATGTACCCCCCTCTCTTCTCCAATTTAAGGCACACCCTTGGCTTTCCTTGCGAGAGAGAGAGAGAGAGAGAGAGAGAGAACCCTTCCAAGCGGGAAGGAGGGATAGAAGATTTGGGGAGGGGGAGTAACTTGCCAAAGGAGAGAGAGAGAGGAGTCGTTTTGCATGTGGCAAATTAAGAAAGGGAAGTGAGATTCGCAAGTTGGTTGCAACGCAAGCGTGCAGTTAGAAAAGCCACCCCGAGAAAGCAGAGTTGTATTTAATTTAACAAAAGTGTGCGCGCGGGGTGGGGAGTTGCGCAGGGAGAGAAAGAGAGAAGAGGAATTTTTAAAATGATGATTCAGCTCCCCCCTCTCTCTCAACCCGCTACCCCCACCCCACCCCCACCCCGGCTCCAATTTAGGCAACCCGTCCACAATCAGATCCCTTGCAAAAGCGAGCCGGGAAGATCAAGTGACAATTTATGAAAGATCAGCCCGCCCCCCCACCCCAGCCGCAAGAGCGCGCATCCGATGAATAGCGGGTCTATTAATGAGGTCCTGGCGGCGTTAATGCGAATTAAAACTTAGTTGAATGCTGCTGGCGCTCAGATTCCCTAGACCGGCCGCCGGGCTCCTGCCAAAAGCCGAATACCGCCATTCAGACAAACAAACAAGGAAACAAACCAATTCACAAACAAACAGAAATCGTTCACTTGTGAGATGTGATTTATTTATTTAATATATATATATATGGACAAAATCCCCTTTCTGCGAAGGTGGTTGTTTTTGTAGAAATGAAGCGGAGCGAATTCTGTTTTTCTCCACCTCCCTTGACTGGTTGTTGTTGTTAATTGGTTTATTTCCCGCCCTTCACCCTGAGATTTTAAACAAATCGCGATGGCAATTTAAGTTTCTGTCGTGGAGTTTGCAATGATCAAAGGACGAAGATAATTTGGGGCAGTGGCGGTGGTGGAGAGTCTCAAGCAACTCCGGAATCCGACCTCCAGGTGTCCGGAGCTTGCCTGATACGGGGTGTGTGTGTGTGTGTGTGTGTGTGTTCAGTGGGTGCGTGTGTGTTTGGTAAGAGAAGAAGAGAGAGATTTTGTCCATTTCCCACCTGGTTCCTGCGGGCAGCTCCGGCTGCTGCTCTGGCCGAGCTCCCGAGCGATGGAGAGCCTGCCTCGAGGCTCCTTGAATAGGGAGAGACACTATAGCGCTGCGTGGCACCTGATTTTGTGTTTCTAAAATAAAGAGAAGGATTATTTGGAGGGGGGCGAGAGAGCGAGAGGGAGGGGGAAGGATGAGAAGAGGGGTTTGCAGAGTAGGTAAAGCAAAGCATGAAAAGCATCTCTCTCTCTCCCTCTCTGTGCAGTTCTTTAAACAAAACTCACTACCCCAACTTGGGAGGAATTCCGCTTTTTGTGTAGTGCTAACAAAGGGCCCCAGAGAGAGAGAGAGAGAGAGAGAGCCAGAGCGCAGCCGCCGCCCCCTCTTTGCGGCGTGGAATGGGCTTTTTTGCGGGGAGGTTCTGTTTTCAGACCCGCTGTTTTCACCTGCGAAGCACAACAAGCCCTTCTGAAGGAGTCCCGGAGCACAACACCCAACTGGCCGAGCTGATGATAGCGGGTGGGTGGGTGGAGGCCGCGGGGAGAAAAGGGGGGAGGGAGGGGGAAAATGAGGGTCAGACAAGGAGTAGCAAGTTGGAGGGAGCGGGGGAAAGGCAACGCTTTTTCACACAGCGTTTTTGTCCCGCAGACCTGGCCTCCTTCTTAAGAAGCGCTTTTGCGCTCTTGCCGGAGAGATAAAAGGCAGAGCGCAATCTATCCAGTACTCCTTTCTCCCGCTCCGCTTCGCCTGTCTGTTTACACGTCCCCTCTCTCTCTCTCCCCCCCTCCGCAATCCAGCAGCTATATCAAAGGAAATGATGTTAGAGAGAGGGGAAAGAACTGCTGTCGTTGGACTTGGGTCAGCCACAGGATCACTCCCCCTTTCCCCTTGCTCTCCCGAATTCGTGTTCCTCCTGGACACATAGGAACGCTCGGCCGCGTGGCCCCCCTCCTTGCGCTTCCACGTTTCTAGTCCTCATGAACTACGCGCTGGGTCAAGGGGGAGAAACATGCCTGAGGCCCTTCCAAAGCTAAGCGGCTGCAAACGGATCGCACCACGCGCGCGAGACAAAAGTGTAGGCCTCTTACGTGGGAGGAAGCCGGATAAATCCACGAGACTTGCCTCCAGAGAAGCGTATTGCGATCGGAGTGTAAAATCAAGAACCTCCCCAGAAACATATTATTTATTTTATTTTATTTACAGAAGATCAATGGACAATTGAAGCTCAGTTCCAATTGCATGTGTCCTGGATGAAGACGGAGGCCAAAGGGCGCCCTTTTATTTTATCTTATAATTTTATTTCATGTTATTTTATTTTCGAAACCGCCAGGCAGCAACGCGTCTGGTCTCTAGTGTAAGCTGTTCGCTGTCTAGATTCGTAGAAACTGGGGTGAAGGCGAGCTCGCTTTTCGCGAAAACCACCAGAACAAGCGAGCTCATCATATTAAAAAATAGTTAGCAAGATCCCTGATGCGGAATTTGGGATTGCCAGCGAAGAGACCAAGGCTGAAATCTTCTGAGCCGCCCTCGACATAGTAACCTGGCAGTAAGCTCGGTTTTGAATAGCAAAAATAGAGGAAACATTTGCGGACTTCTAACTGTGGATCGCTGTGACGACTCTCATCTTACGTGCTCATAAAAAAGAGGACGTGTCCTGGAAAAAAGAGGCCATCTGACAACCCTAGTAGACACCTGCAGCATTGCAACGGGAAGTCTAATGCTATTTAAGTAATAAATCTGCATAGAACTGTGCTGTACTATTCCTTTCCGAGGTCAACTTGGAGTGTGTGTGCTTGTGCGAGCGAGAAAGCGAATATGGCAGTCTCAGTACCTCTGTCTGTAGTATGGGCGTATTCACGGAAGAAGATCCCAGCTGGTTCAAGCCAGCGACTCATCTAGTCCAGCCTCTTCTTCTTCTCACAGTTGGCCAACCCATGGAAGACCTGAAAGCAGGGCCTGAGCACAGGAGCGCTCTCGCCACAGACAACTCGTAGAAACTGGTACTGTATTCCGAAGACGTCTCTCACAGTGGAACTAGAACAGAGTCACAGCGGCCAGTATCTTCGCCTGCTTTCATCTGCTCACCTAACCGCAGCCTCATCTCTGGATATTTATGTGTTCTTTGCATTTGCATGCCGCCTTTCTGCTAAGGCACCCAAGGCGGTTTGCAAGTTTATGTAAATATGTGACAAAGAGATTCGCGGAAACAGTGAGGACCATCATCAACTACACTAGCGTGGTTGGCTCCTTCTCTTTCTCTCCCACCCGCCTCTTTTACTAGCCCGTTTACAAAGGGCTCCACCTGTTCCGGCCTGGGCCCCTGGGCGCCCCACCTGGGACCTCCGCTTTAGCCGCCCGCTCCCCTGAGACGAAGCTTTGAATTCGAAATTCCCCAGCCCCAACTTTTGGCTGCCAAAGCAGCTCCTTGGCTTCCGCCAAAGGATTTAATTAGCCTCCCAAACTTCTCTGTCTCTCTCTTTCTCTCACTCACTCACTTTCTCTCTCTCTCTCTCCGCCCGATTCTACCGAGCGGAGGGGTTGGGAACTCTTTTACACCTTGCCACTCACATGTTAATTAATCTCTATCTAACCCTAATTGCAGTTTATTCAAGCACCGCTCAACAGCTCACCCACACAATAAACACGGCGCGTACTTTTATCCGTCTTACTCCACGCTAACACGTTGAGTAATTAACTCCAGTACCAACTAATAGTGCAAACAAATATTTTCTGTAAACGAGATGATTTGAGGCAGGAGCGAAGCGGGCGGCGGAGACGGCGAGGCGAGGTGCGACTGCTGTGCCGGGTCACCGGCGCTAAATCCCCCCCCCCCCAGCCTCCCCAAAGCCTCCCTTCTCCTCGGCGCTCACTTCCCTCCCAGGCTCGAGAGTCTCTTCTCCCCACCATTTCCAGGCACCGTTCTTTTTCTTCTCTGTTCCCTCTTTTCTTTCCACCACTTTTCTGGTCTGCATCCCTCCTTCTCCGCCTCTCTCCGTCTTTTGCTTAATTTTTCGTTTCTTTCTCTCCTATTCCTGGTCAGCTTCCTTCCTTCCTTCCTTCCTTCCTTCCTTCCTTCCTTCCTTCCTTCCTTCCTTCCTTCCTTCCTTCCTTCCTTCCTTCCTTCCTTCCTTCCTTCCTTCCTTCCTTCCTTCCTTCCTTCCTTCCTTCCTTCCTTCCTTCCTTCCTTCCTTCCTTCCTTCCTTCCTTTTTCTACCCTTTCTCCATTCCTTCTGGGTTTGTACTTGGCTAGAATCGATTCCTTCTGCATTAGCTCCAGACTTTTATTCAACAGGGTTCAGACAGAAACGCACACACTCTCTCTCTGTCTCCCATCCCGCTCAGTAACGCGCAGCCGTCTCTAATCCCGATATTCTCCAGCGAGAAAACTTCTCCGAGAAGAGGATCGCGCGCGGGGGATCCGCCTGCGCCCTGCTGCCGGAGCACACGCACCGCGCAGTCCCTGCCCACCCGCGTCCGTGGGGCGCTCTGCTCTCTCCGCGCCCGCGATCTCGGGTGGGGGAGCAGCTTCCTCCTCCTCTCGACTTGCGCTGGCGTCTGATGGCTCCGCCGGTAACTGCACCGGGCAAAGCGTTCCTCCGAAGAGCCGGCCAGGCCTCGGCCCGCAAAACGAGACGGGATGGTGTCACGCCGCGCTTTCTTCTGTTCTCTAAACGCGCACCACTTTATTTTTACGCGCTCTGCTTGCGGCTCCGGCAGCAGGTCAGCGTGGGAAGCAGCCAGCGGCAGGCTCCGTTTTTCCGGCCTGGCTTGCGGTGGCTGATCCGCTTTCCTGATCTCCGACGGGAGCGTGGAACCGCCGCTTTCCAACGGGACCAGGCGGCCCCAGAAGCGCCTCCGCGCGCGGCCGAGGAGGCTCCTGCGCGCGGCTGGCGGTGAGCGAGGTTTGCCCCTCGGGCCTTCTCGGGTGGAGGTTGGGGCTTGGATCCTGGCTTCAACCCACCCACTCCAGGCAGACACAGGGACCATCTCTCCCCGATCCTCATCCCTAGCCCTTGATTCGGAGCGAGGAGGTGCCTCTCGGCGTGGCCTCCTCTCTCTCTCCCCCCCCTCTCTCTCTCTTCCTCGCAGGCTACCTGGGATCCGGTTTGAGGGACTACCCGTTCACGTAATGTCAGAGGAGCCCTGCTAGGTCGGGCAGGTCCATCTAGTCCAGCGCCCTGTTCTCACAGTGGCCAACAAGATGCTCCTCTCCGCTTGTGATCCTCCCCAGCATACTGCCTCTGACAGGGGCGGCGGTGGAGGAACCGTGCCTTGCCTCCAAGTGAGAAGCGCTAGCCCGATCGCCAAGCTTGTTGTGTGTGTGTGGGGGGGGGGGGAGAACGGCATGACCTCCCCCATGAAGGAGAATGAGGCATATAATTTGCTCCAGTGTGGGCATGAATAATAAAATCAAAGAATTGTCAAATAATTGACCACGACGGTCGTGTACTCCAACTGCCTGCAATGCAAGGATCTTTTGCCCAACGCGAGGCTCGAATCCACGACCCTGAACTACTCACTGGGATAAGGGTAGTGACGGAACAGATATGACCAGATAATAAAGCAGTTTGGGAGACGCATTTTTAAATAGCTTAGCAGAACAGCCGAGCTATTTACTACCTGAAGGAGAGGGTGTCACTGACCATGGGCAGATTGCAGCCCCGTCCCCACCCGCCGCTGACTACTCACAGTCCGCACCTATCCACATAACCGGGAGGAGGTGGAGGAGGAGGAGTTAGGGGGCGCGGAAGAGAAGGATTTGGTGACAGAAAAAAGGTGAGATGGGTGGGAGCTTTTCTTCTTGACATCCCACAACATTTCGCTTTTCTCCCGCAGATAGGGACTAAGTTCCCTGAATGAATAGCTCCCGCCCCAGTTTTGGTCCTTGGTACAAAACCGGTACAGAGTGGACCACTGAGAATCTCAGAGAGGCCAGGTTTTTGCCTTGCATTTTTGCAGTTGTTCTGTACCTCAATATTTGTAGTTAAATAAAACGCCTGTGCAGGAATAGGACCGCAGACAGCTGCCTTATACAGTGGCACCTCGGGTTACATACGCTTCAGGTTACAGACTCCGCTAACCCAGAAATAGTACCTCGGGTTAAGAACTTTGCTTCAGGATGAGAACAGAAATTGTGCTCCGGCGGCGCGGCGGCAGCAGGAGGCCCCATTAGCTAAAGTGGTGCTTCAGGTTAAGAACAGTTTCAGGTTAAGAACGGACCTCCGGAACGAATTAAGTACTTAACCCGAGGTACGACTGGGTCAGGCCACTGGGTCCAGCTAGCAAAAGCGTCTGGATAGAAGATGTTGGATTTCAGCTCGCCTGGCTGCCTGGGGCTGATGGGAGTTAGAGTCCAAAAAAACTTAGGGGAAGAGCATCTTCCCCATCCCTGCAGCGAGGCAAACCACCGCCGCCACCAAACCAACTCTTATCCAGCGTTTTGCAGCAAGGCTATATATATTCTGGAAACAATAAAATAAACGGAAGGGCATTTATAAAGAGCCGAATTCTGTGCAACGTTGGAAGCCTTTCCACAAATCCTTGCGACAGTCCCGCGAGGTAGACTAGTGTCCCCACTCTTCACCCCACTTCTTCGAACTGCAGCTGGGAAACCTGAGAGATAGCGGCTTGTTTAAGGCCACCGAGAGAGTCTGAGCCAGAAACCTCATTTCTCCTACACACCTTCCTGAGTCCTGGCAGGAGCGCGCGCCTGTGTGTTTCCATCTCAGCAGGACGCGTTGCTATGGTCGCTTGGAGAGGGAAACCACCAAGCCATAAGAGCCAACTCCTAGCGGCGGAGGTCCCTTACCTCCCCCCCCAATAAATTATTGGAAGGGGCCGAGCCCTCCCCCCCCCCCAGTTGATGGCCATTGCCATTCAAACGGTGTGGGTAATCCCCCTCATGTGATCCATTATGTGGGGAGGGGCTTCCCTGGCACCCCAATATTTTATTCAAGTTTGCATCCCTGCACCAAACGAAGGCGCATCAGAGACAATGAACACCAGGAACTGCTTTACCCAGAGCCTGTATTGTCTACACGGACTGGTAGCGGCCCCCTAGCGTTTACAGGCCGCTGAGCCAGGGGACTTGCCCACAGGGTGTTGCGCGCCTCGCAGAATACAGAATAGGCAAACTCCGGCCCTCCAGATGTTTGGGACTACAATTCCCATCATCCCTAGCTAACAGGACCAGTGGTCAGGGATGATGGGAATTGTAGTCCCAAACATTTGGAGGGAAACAGTGACGACGGCTCACAGCTAAACAGCTTCTCCAAGGAATTGCACACACGTGTCTGAAGTCTGAAGCCACGATCAGGCCTTTGGGTAGCATCGGATTCCACCAGAACATTCCGGGCCCAGAGGGATGCGCAAGGCGCGGCGGGAGAATGGGCTCCTCCTGCCACAGAAGCGGCCCCATTGGCAGGAAGGCGCAGAGGCTTCGCCTCACGGGAAAAGAGAGATCCTACGTTTATCCTCTGAGGGAAGTGAGGGGCCTTCCGACTCAATGAGCCCGCACCCAAAAGAGGACCTTCTTCTCCCAGCCCTCCCTAAGATTCAGGCAGGAATCAAGATTCAATCCGGCTTGACATTTGGACAGGTCCGGCTCTCAGCTGCCTTAAACCGGCCTTCAAATCCCACTTGAAACAGAGATAAAAGTTTTTCTGTCTCCGCCCCACCAGCAAAAGTGTGCTATATGTTGCCTAAAAAGCTCCCTCTCTTTCTCTCTTAGTGATATCCAGACAGAGCCAGTGCCCACTCGGTTCAATGGGGACTTATTCCCGAGTGGGCGAAGCAAACCTACTTCGGAGCGAGTCCGGTTGAGCGGGACTCCTCCCTTCGGAATAAGTAGGCGCTTGGTAGAGCGGCTAGGACTTTGCGGGATGCTGCTCGTCTGGCCTTGAGTCTGGACCGCCGCTAGAATAGAAACCAAAACCCTTCAGCGCAACCAGCTTTGTGCGCATAAGTCTTCCTATTAGTAAATCCCATCGAGCTCAACACGGCTGACTCCAAGCTCCAGGCTGCAGCCTTCCCTATTTGCGCCTGACCAAGGATGCGCCTATGCGCGCGCCTGCGCTTTCCTGCGCCCTCCTCCTTCTTCATCCTTTTCCTTCACCTTTGCCAGGTATCCCGCAGTTTAAACTGCTCTCCCTTGCTTCAGCCGAAGGCCTCTTTGTCTGTCACAGGGGCTGTCTTCTCGACATAGAATAACAACGCATTATTCTTTTCTGACACTCTTTTGCGCACATATAATTATCACCCTCTGATTCCGACACCCCGCTTCCTAGTAGTTGTAGCAAACGCTATAACGACAGCAGGCACTACTACTACTGCTACTACGAAAGTCGACATTTAGTTCCTCCGTTCCCTGGCTTTCCGATTCCGAAGCAAGCACTTGGCCGGTGCAAGGCGCTAGTCCCTGCGGTTCTTTCCCAGTGGGCAATTATCGATTGGCTCCAGCCCGGGAGACCTGGGTTCCAGCGACCCACGCCTTTCCCCGTCGGGGCGCTTTTGAGTCCAGTGCCCACGTCCAGTCCAAGCCCGGGGAAAGTAAATAAAGCCCACCCCCAAATTTAGCCTCGCCGGTCGTTACCATCACGACCTTCACGCCTAGGGAGTGCGCTCAGCAGGTCTGCCTTTGAGATCGCTGACCCGCCAGGCTCCCGCGCCCTCCAGCTCAGAGAGGGAAGCCGGGCCGCCGCCTCCAGGGAGAGGCGATGGTGGGAGAAACTTTCTTTCCGGAGCAGCGATGGCTGTTTGCTTCTGAGCAAATGGCCTTTGAGGAGTGCCACCCCGACCTGCGCAACATACTAGGCAGTCCGATCCTATTCATGTTTACTCAGGAGTAAGTCCCAACGGGTGGCGCTGTGGGTTAAAGCCTCAGCGCCTAGGGCTTGCCGATCGAAAGGTCGGCAGTTCGAATCCCCGCGGCGGGGTGCGCTCCCACTGCTCGGTCCCAGCGCCTGCCAACCTAGCAGTTCGAAAGCACCCCCGGGTGCAAGTAGATAAATAGGTACCGCTTACCAGCGGGAAGGTAAACGGCGTTCCGTGTGCTGCGCTGGCTCGCCAGATGCAGCTTTGTCACGCTGGCCACGTGACCCGGAAGTGTCTCCGGACAGCGCTGGCCCCCGGCCAATAGATGTGAGATGGGCGCACAAACCCCAGAGTCTGTCAAGACTGGCCCGCTCTGGCAGGGGTACCTTTACCTTTACCTTTAAGTCCCAACGAGCGCACTCCTATAAGTGAAAACGCAGAGAATTCTCGCCAACGTTCGGCAGAGCAATAAAGCATTTTTTTAAATGCCCAGTGTTAATTGGAGAGGGCGCGGGAGGGCTAATTGCTTAGTATGCTCCAATTTAGGATTTATTTTTTTTAAAAGTCTGCAATCCTAAATACACTTAACAGTGAGAACTCATTCCGGGTAAAGACGAGTTGAATCGGAAAGCAAATTCTCCCGACACATTTAATATAAACCAGAAATAAATGAATGTAGATGAGGAAAAAGTGTTTATCCAAACGAGTGAAAAAGAAGCTTGCATTAATTTTGGCGAATTTTGCAAATCTAACCATTTCGCACACCATTGAAGAGAAGTATATAAACAACTTTACATTTTGATGGGGATTTTATTTTTATTGTGAACATGCTTTTATTTCTTCAGCCCACAGATGAAGTAAAGGCGAATCTCTGCTTCCCAAAGTTCAGTTTTCTAAGAAAAATGTTAGCTTCTCCTGATCGGTGGACTTTAAATAAACTTCTTTTGCGCGGAGATTACTTTTATCAACGGTTCTGGGTGGAAACGGTGGTTGCAAGTAAATATTATCTCAATACCCTGCAAGAGCTGGACCGGCGAAGGCTAGCAATGGGAGGGAGGACCAAAGGGTGTCGGAGCGTAGGAATATAGATAGGAAAAGAGAGGGGAATGGGAAGGTTGAGGCTGCAGCCTTCTGCTGATTTACGGGGCTTGTTTATAAATATACAAACAAAGGATCAAGCTATAAAGGACATTACAGGTTTTTTTAAAAAAAAAACAGCTAAAAAGAAAGATAAAAGAACATGAAATAATTGGAGGGGGAGAAAATGGAGGGGATCGAAGAGGTGGGGACGCAGAGAAGCTATAGTGATGACAATGGACGCTGGAAGAAACACACACACACACGCTGGTGGTATTCTTCTTCTTGGCTTGGAAAAAAAAGTTGGGAAATATCTGGAGGGGAAGAGGACAAAAGGCTTTTAATTGCATGTCGGCTGGCAACCGGGGTGTGTTTAATCCAGTGTGGTGGAGTATATTCAGCATTTATACCCGGGGCAGAGTAAGAAGTCAGAGGCGTGTGTCTTCTTGTAATTGCTTCCCCAACAGGATTTTTCTTGGAAACCTCCGTCGAGCTGGTTCCCCGCTTCCCGGTCATTTTATTTCTCTCCCCCCCCCCAGCCGGCCCTTCTCTCCTCTCTCGGGAGCCAGCCCCTCCATAGGATGCAGTTTACTGGCTGCGAACTTCAGGGCCCCCTTTTGGGATCTCCCCAGCGTACCTTCCAAACTGGACCCCTGGACTCGTCCTCCCTTCTCATCGCCGCCCCACACCCGATCATATATATATGTATGTATTTCTGCTAGACTGATAAAGATAAGTTATCGGATCTTCCTGGTTAATTAACTTGGCAGCTGTTTAAACTCCGCAGTGGAAGCTGCCCGAAGTTATTAGCATTAAGCTGGCCGAAAGGAAGGACAAAAATCTCCTGCAAAGGATTGCTCGTTGGAGAGGGGCTTGTTGCGTCTCCTCCCTCCTTCACGGCACAAGGCAAGGGTTACTCAAGGGGCAACGGAACAGCGCAGGACTAATGTCTCCCGAATGGGAAGTGACATCCTCTTGCAAACTAAAGATATAAATGTGCCAGGCAAACGATTACGGCACGCGTTGCAAACGGCAGCCTTTTCTCGCTTGGAAAGGCGGGGTCCGGGGTGAGTGGGGGGTGGGTTGTGGGAAGCATCTAAAGCAGGCACAGACCGCGCAGGGAAGTGAGGCAGGAACTTCGCCTGATCTCCAGCGAGGAAGGCGCCCCCTTGTTGTAGTTTAGTCGTGTCCGACTCTTCGTGACCCCATGGACCAGAGCACGCCAGGCACTCCTGTCTTCCACTGCCTCCCACAGCTTGATCAGACTCATGTTCGAGAACACTGTCCAACCATCTCGTCCTCTGTCATCCCCTTCTCCTTGTGCCCTCCATCTTTCCCAACATCAGGATCTTTTCCAGGGAGTCTTCTCTTCTCATGAGGTGGCCAAAGTATTGGAGCCTCAGCTTCAGGATCTGTCCTTCCAGTGAGCACTCAGGGCTGATTTCCTTAAGAATGGATAGGTTTGTTCTTCTTGCAGTCCATGGGACTCTCAAGAGTCTCCTCCTCCTCCAGCACCGTAATTCAAAAGCATCAATTCTTCAGCGATCAGCTTTCTTTATGGTCCAGCTCTCACTTCCATACATGGGAAAACCATAGCTTTAACTATACGGACCTTTGTTGGCAAGGTGATGTCTCTGCTCCCCCTAGCACAGTGAAAAGGACTTCCAACTGCCCCGAATAAAGTGCACAGAATTCGTAGGCTTGAATTCGTTGGGAGTGACTCCTGAGTAAATCCTCGCAGGATAGCAACTCTGTACCACCTTTGAAACACTCCCTCCACGCCCAGTGCTCGATTTCACACGTGTTGACATCGGAAGCCACTGACTGCCTACTCAGAAGCAAGCCCCACCGAAATGAATGGGGTTTACTCATCCCCCCCTGCGTCTGTATAGGTTGCAACCATTCAAGTCCCTTGATCGCAGGATGACTGAGACGCAGCCAAGCCCCGCCCCGGATATGCCCACTTTGACCCCTTAGTTTGATAGTTTAGAGAAAGGCTTGATTTAAGGTAAACAGCCTCTTAAATATTTCCATAGGTAAATCCGGATCTCTTAGATTTGGGAGATGGGAAATGTATACACGATTAATCCTCAACCTTCTTTAGTTTGCCTTCCTCCGATACGCTTACCCATTTCGTGAAAGGTTCATTCAACGGGAGACTGGAAGCCTCAACAATCCGTTCAGTAAAATAGAGGATGGGAGAAAGCGAAGGAAAAGGCCATTGACAAACCCAGTCACCATATTCTTCGTAAAAATGTAGCACCACATTATGTAATTTCTTCCTCTCTCTAACGCTAGGTTCACGGATGTCATCCTTTGGGGAATTTATTTATTTGGACTTTTTAAAACAGCCCGTATCTGCAAAAGGAGCTGGTACGGTCATTCCGAATAACTTGCGCATTACAATCCTCGTTTTTCTCAACATCCAGTCCACCCACCCGCCTGCCTGCCAAGAGATCGTTTTGGGCATGGGGATCCTTTGCGAGAATAATTGCAGTTAAAACAAATGCATCACGGCCCAATAACCGCACGTCCCACGTGGGTGGGACCACCTTCTCAAAGGGGCCTTTTTTGGATTAGCGCGCGCGCCCTGCTGGCCACTCAGGCGGCCGGGACGGAATACGAATTCTCTTTCTGAGCACGTGCCAGATTCTCGAGGGTCACGTGGGAGGGTCGCTGCGGGGGAGTGAGGTACAGCGGTCCCTAAATATTGCGACGTTCCATTTGCTCAGGGCGTTCCACGACTTCCTTCCTGTCACCTAGTAGTGCAAGGCCCGGAAACGAGGCGCCTGGTCTGTGCAAAACAGGCTAATACCGCACTAGTTCCTTTGCGATTACTTTCTCCCTTCCAGCTGCGAATGGTGCAAGGCGCGGACAAGTGATGACCTTGGGAAATCACTTGGGAATCCTCCTTCTTGGGTCTTGAGCCCTGCACTTCTTCACTGAGCAGCCAATTAGAAACAGCCCCTGTCCTCAATCTGGAGGCCGGATGACAGCTCCAGGGCAATAGCTTAAACCCCCTATAGCTTTCCATTTAGAAGTTATCCACAAGGAGTATATAACTCCCTTAAAGGTGGCAGCTTTATACTCACCCATGTTCTGAAAGCCTCCTCCTATCACCAGCACTGTCACAGACCCTCCAAGTGTCCCTATTTTCCCAGGGACAATCCTAGATTTACAGAAGCTGTCCCGGTTTCTGATTTGATCCTGGAATGTCCTACTTTTCCTTAGGATGTCCCTGTATTCAACGGAGAAATGTTGGAGGGTGTGGAGTTATCTGGCTCCCAAGCCCTTTGAAGGCAGCACTGCATAGGGAAGTTTTTTAAAAAAATGTTTAATGTTTTATTATGTTTTTATATACGTTGGAAGCTGCCCGGAGTAGGCAACCCAGTAAGATGTGTGGGGTATAAGTAGTAAAATTATCATTATGAAATGTAGTGTTCCATGTATTTATCAGAGAAATGTCAGATGGTATGCAGTCAGCTGATCTTCTTCCTTTGTTCACGCTCGATCCTCCGTTGCACAACTTGGTGCAGTGCGAACCTGCAATGTTCTTGTTTTTCCTTCCAAATATTTTTTTGCCTCTGGATGCTGCCGCTCCCTGCTCTTGTAAGGAAGATTCAACCACCATATAGTGGTACCTCGGGTTACATACGCTTCAGGTTACAGACTCCGCTAACCCAGAAATAGTACCTCGGGTTAAGAACTTTGCTTCAGGATGAGAACAGAAATCATGCTCCGGCGGCGCAGCGGCAGCAGGAGGCCCCATTAGCTAAAGTGGTACCTCAGGTTAAGAACAGTTTCAGGTTAAGAACAGACCTCCGGAATGAATTAAGTACTTAACCTGAGGTACCACTGTATTCTGAATGGAAGGCAACTGACAAAGAGTTCAGTGGAAAGATCAGAATGCTCCTCCCCTTGTAGAGCATAGTTTCCGGTTTGACTGGGTATTGCTCCAAAGTAGTGTAATGGTTAGAGCATTGGATTAGGGCTTAGGAGACCAGGGTTCAAATTCCCACTCAGCCATGAAGCTCATTGGATGCTTTAGCTGAGATTCCTGCATTGCAGGGCGTTGGACTAGATGGCCTTGGGGTCGTCTCCAACTCTCCAACTCTATGATTCTATGACCTTGGGACAGTCTCCATTTCTTAGCCTAACTTACCTCACAAGGTTGTTGTAAGGATGAACTGGGGAGGAAGAGAACCCCGTGTACCACCTTGAGCTCCTTCGAAGATAAAGGAGGTATATAAATGTCATAAACAAACAAACAATAAAATAAATAACTCCCACCATAGCTTGCCATTGGCCATGCTTGCGGGGGCTGATTGGAATTGTCCTTCAGCAATATCTGGAGGGCCAAATGTTCCCCACGCTAGAGTTTATTTGGCATATTGATCAATCCAGCCTGGTCCAGGAGGCACTGGCTTTTATTTGTTTTCATTGCTCTGTTGGCACCAGGAAAAGTGTGGTGTGGTTAGAGTGCTGAATGAGGACCAAGGAGACCCAGATTTAACGGCACTTGGCCATGAAGCTCACTGAGGTGACCTGTAGCCAGTCACTATCTCCCAGCATAATTTATTAAGGAAATCAGCCCTGAGTGCTCACTGGAAGGACAGATCCTGAAGCTGAGACTCCAGTACTTTGGCCACCTCATGAGAAGAGAAGACTCACTGGAAAAGACCCTGATGTTGGGAAAGATGGAGGGCACAAGGAGAAGAGGACGGCAGAGGACGAGATGGTTGGACAGCATTCTCGAAGGTACCAGCATGAGTGTGACCAAACTGCGGGAGGCAGTGGAAGACAGGAGTGCCTGGCGTGCTCTGGTCCATAGGGTCACGAAGAGTCGGACACGACTAAACGACTAAACAACTAAACAACATCTCCCAGCATAATTTATTTCACAGGGCTGTTTTTCAGGATAAAATGGAGTTGTGGGAGAACAAGGCCTTGAGCTCCTTAGGAAACAAATGTAGTAAAATAAGTAAGCAGCATTCTATTTCCCCAGACATTTAACATTATTTTAGTCCTGTTGGTTGTTTTTATCAGGCTCTTAAAATCCTGCTGCCTTTTTTAGTTTGTGTGTGTGATTGTATGGGTTTTTTTAATTTTAATTTTTACTTTAATTTTTACTTTTCTTACGTAAACTGCCCAGGACGTTTTGTTTATTGAAGGGTGCATGAAAATAACTGTAATACGGTTGCTGAATGTAGATATAGTTGGTTCATTATGAGAAAGATTATTGAGAGTTGGAAATGGAAGGGTTACAGCCTTTTAAGAAATCAAGAGAAATTGATCAAGAGATCCTTCTGCTAAGGTTTGAGTTAGTCATATTGTAAGTACTAGGTTGATTGCTTATGGTCTTTGTTCCCTAGTTTGTGAAGATTAACAATATTTCTGTATGTTATTATTTGGAGCTGTTCCTTTTAAGATTAGAGAATATGGATGTTTTTATGTTTCTTTTCTTTTAATAAAAAACGATATTTACTATGTGAATCATTTTCAAAGTCACATAGAGCGAGCTTCTGTCCTTGCACTCTTCTAGACCCGCTTAGGATCAGCGCGTCTGCCATATCACGCCTCTCTAGATCAGGTCCTGGTAGGTGGACCATGATTGTTCGAAGAGGCTGCATCTTCTCTTCCTGAAGCTGTGCTATTTGACATGGATTCTAGTCTTAAGGAAGAATGATCGTGAGCTTGGAAAGCTACTGCATGAAACAAGTAAGGGGGTGGATAAGCCTTGGCACCAGTTCCAGGCACTCTTGTTTTGGTGTTAGCCAGACATCTCCATCTGCTTGGTTATACACTTGTGGTATCGTATGTGTTCGCTATCCTGGATTCAGCACCAAAGTGAAACTTTGCTAGTCCCCCCCCCCACTTCTGCGTCGAGGGTGGGGAACATTTTGCAGCTTGAGGGCCACATTCCCTCATGGGCGACCTTCCAGGGGCCGTATTCCGGTGATGGGCACGGCCAGAGGGGAAAGGTGTAATAGGTGTGACTTTTACCATTGCAGAGTAAGCTATATTCCGGCTGCACAGAAGCCAGAAGTTTCTATTCTATGCGTACCCGCCCAGGCAAGCAAGAGGCCATTACCACAATCTAAGGCTACATTTCAGCAAAAGCATGTGAAGATGACAGGGAACATACCCAGTGAGAGGCATGGCCTGGAAAGTGTCCCAAGGGCCAGGTAGAGAAGGGAGGAGGGCCATATTTGGGCCCCGGGCCTGAGGTTTCCCAGCCCTCCTCTAAGTCTTAAAAGTCACTTGAACGTGAGGACTGCAGTGCATCTAAGTCTGCTGTGCCCTCCAAGGTTTAGTTGACCTTATCCATAGTGCTGTGGAACTGAAAGTCTCCTGCTATTTATGCCAAGTCCAGGACAATGTTGCAGAGATACGGTGCTTGTAAGGCCTGCAGACACTGCTGCTGCTAACACGGGCTCCAAATGTCAACAGGACGATGCTGTTCTGACGTTGACACCCACAGTTCATGCTGTGGTTGCTGTGTCAAACAAGGCGAACAAGAGAGCCAGCATGAGAGGCATAGGCCCTGCCACAAAGAGAGCAGTTCCCTGCAGATTGTTGTCTTCTGCCTCCATCATCACCTTTGAAACGTGTTTGAAGGTTTTCGTTCCTTTTTCTTCTTTTTAATCCACTGCAGGTGCATTTAGGAAACCCACGATTGGTTCCCTCTAGTCAATCACCTCTCTAGCCCTATGCACTGGCCCTTTTGTTTTCACCCTTTTACAAAAACGATTCATTGGGTTTTGGTTGTGTTCTGTATATGGGCATTAAAAACAAAGTGCTCTGACAACCTTCTAGGGAGTTTTATTGTGATTTGTTTAAAAGGCGAGAGCCAGTTATGGCAGCCGGCTAGTGCAAAACCCATCTGCTAGAGCTCCAGCCAGCATGAGCAATTTTGAGGAATTATGGGACTTGTAGGGACACCCTTTCCCCACCTGTGTCTTAAACTAAACAGGAACAGTCAGGAAACATTGGCACAACACCCCTAGACAGGGCCGGCTCAACCATGAGGCAAGGGGAGGTGACCTCCTCAGACGGTAGGTTCCACAGGGACAGCAGATCCCAGTGTAGACCTTTCTTCCCCTCTTGTTTCTGATGTAGATATTCACTCACCCCTCCTTCTTCCCTGGTGGGGAGTGGGAAGCCATTTTGTGGGTCGCCTCAGGTGCCAGAATGTCTTGGGTCGGCCCTGCGCCTAGAACAGGTGTAGCCAACATGGTGCCATTCAGTTTTGGGGACTCTGAGTCCCCAACCAGCTTGGCCAATGATCAGGGAATATGGGAGTTGTAGCCTTGTTGCTGTGTGGTCGGTCCTATCAGGATATATGCAGACTGCAGTGACGGTAGGTAGCACATGAATGGCCTCTGCAGGCTCAGGATTGCACCGTATATTCCAGCCTATTCTGAACACACAGCAAAGGATCAGCGATAAACTTTGCCTATTAAAAAAAGCAACCACCAACCTTCTTGTCAATCGGATCCAATCCGACCACCTGGCTTGTCTTCCAGGCAGACAAATAAGTCATAACATGTTTGTTTATTTCAATAACTGTCTTTGTTGCATAGCAAATGAGCCAATATGTCTGTGATGGGCCCAGCAAAAATGAACGTCGTGTTTTGCGATTGTCTTGCCCATCTCTCAGCTTCTGATGTTTTCCCAAGTAACCACAATCTTATTTTTGTACTTCTGGCACCTGTTATTGACTTAATCTTCTTAAGTATTCACGTTATTCCAGGGTTCTGCCCCCTCCCCTCCCCTGGCCCTCCGCTCTTTGCTGCATGTATTAATTTTAATCGGTTTGATCTCCATATTAGCTGCTGCCTGGGACTAATTTGTTGCTCAGTGTTTTTCTTTGTTTTGACCCGCAAGCCACTTTCATCATGCCAGCAGATTGCTTGTAATCTCTGCATTTCATTCCCTGCCTCCCCAGCCCATAATTTGCATTGTTACAGTAAATGCAGATTTAGAGTCTCATTAAAAAAAAATCCATATCATAAAAAGAAAAGTGGAGGATAGGAATGATTATTGCCTATCTGGATAATAAAGGATCTAAACTCCATAGAAGCACAAAAGATGGACGACTGTTTTCCTTAAGTGGTGTTCATCTACCCAGCGTACATAATCATAACCATCATCTTATATATGAGACAAGAAGTATAAGATGAAGAACTGAAACACCTCCAGATGAGAAATGCAAAAGATGTGGTAAGGGTTACAGATTTCTCTTAATCTTAATCTGCAGCCAGGAAGTTCATATTCTGCAAAGGGAACACACAGTTTGAGGTAAGTAGGTTGCCTTATCTTCAGCAAGTGAGGAACTTCTAGGGCTTCAGATGTTCCCTTCTAACTTCCATCACCCTAACCATTGGCTATGCTGGCTGAGGCTAATGGGACATGGAGTCCAATGATAGCTGGAGGGCCAGAGGTTTCCCAACCTTGTCTTAGGTGAAGCAGAGATTTGCATAGCTCCAGCTGCGGTGGCACCCTGCCTCTCATCCTCCCTTAGGCAAATGTATTGCCTATTCCCTGGTGTACTCTGGTCATTCATAGGATCTGTTTACTATGGGCTACCCCACCAAACTTGGCTTGGGGCAGAATTTAGAGACCAGCAGCCTCCGAAGAAGTTACCTGCTGCTGTTGCCAACCCCTGAGAACCTGCTTCTTCTGTGAACCTGTCACCCACGTATCCTTTTAAACATGCCTCCTCCTACATGGGAACCCACATTTCCTAAGCAAAACATTGTGGAGCACACATCTGCAATAGCAGTTATTTGACCCTTGCCCCACCTTTGCGAGGCGGGCTAGACTGAGAGACAGGGGTGGTTTCAGGGAGCTGCACGGCTGAGCATCATTTCCAGGTTGCCATTTTCAGTTCCCATTGGTCTATCAAGTAATGTACGTGGGCTGCCTTGTGAGCAGCAAACTCAATTTTTGGTATTGACAGGAGAGCAAGAACTGTTGCACATGGAGTGATTGCGCAAGGCTATGGTTCCACAGGTGGTGCAGAGTCTGCCCTGTTTTGTAAGGGGGTGGGGAGAACGTCTCGGAAAACGGGAGAGCCAGTGGTTCATGGAGGGATGCTAGAAATCAATAAGTGAAAACCTCCCTCTGGCAAGAGAGCCCTGCTCAGTCTGTGAATGTTCACAAGCCCTTGTAGGCTGGTGCATGGGCATCATATTGGACAACCTCACAGCCACTCATGGGGAGGCATTGAAGACATGAGGCCATCAGGCTACTCAAATGCTTCACATAGAGAGTCCTTGCTATAGGAAACTGCGGCACACACTGCCTCCTTGGTAAGTTCAAGAAGAGATGAGGAGAACCTCAGGCCCAGCTTCTCTGTCTGGTCCTCAGGACTCTCTTTAGCCCTGTCCCCAAGCTAAATCCCTCACTGGCCCTGCTTTACATACTGCTTGAGAGTTTTTGCCTGGCTCGAATGTGTCATTGAACTCGGATAAAACCTCTTGCATGTCTGGATAGAGGAGAGAGAAAGAGTGGTGTGTGTGTGTGTGTGTGTGTGTGTGTGTGTAGAATCTAGTTCACTGTACAGAGGTAAAATTTACATGTGTTGCCCAGCTCACCTCTGCCTCTGGAGCCTTTGCAAGGTTGCCTAGAAGGAAATGTGGCTCTTAAACTGTAAAAGGTCCCTCACTCCTGCCTTGGGAGGTCAATAGATGTCTACACCATGGTCTGCTAGCTGGAGGAAGAGGGTTCTGTGCTCTATACAGCTCCATGTTACCTCTTCGTGCCCATGCCTCCTGTTCTGTAGCCTTCTAAAGCCTACCCTTGTCTAGATTCTATGATCACCTGCTCTTCTATCCCCATTGCTATATCCTGCTTTAACAAGACCAGATATTCAGGAAAAAAGAATGCAGCATTTTGGCAGGCTCCCAAGAAGCTCAGGGTGACATATAGAGGCTTATTTCATTTGATCCTTTCAGTTCCCTTGTGAAGAAGGCTAGCCCGAGAGAGAAACTGTCCCAAGGACATCCAGGAAGCTTTGTGACTGGCCACAAATTCAAGTCTAAAGAGTCTACCGACCATACCAGGAGTGGGCATTTTGTGGCCCTCAGCCTAATTTTAAATCCATTGTCTCCAGAGTTCTGTGACCTTGCCCTTACATGCTCCTCCACACCTGGGAAAACCAGGGCTCTCCTTTCACAAAGGGGTGGGAAGCAAGAGACAGGGCACTCAAAGTTGTGGCACTGCACACTACTCTGCCTCCTTAAGAAAATAACAGTCACCTTCTAAATGGGAAGCTGTGAGGTTTGTGGAAGAAAGAACCAAGGTAGCAGGAGAGTGAGTGGCTTTCTGCAGCTCCCTCCAGGCCAGGAAATGGACTTTGCAGCAGGGTGGAAGCCAACTGCTGGAATTTGAAACAAATTGGATTAATAGGTGGTGACATGTGTCCATTTGCTTGCATTGCCCGTCTCCATGCCCCATGAATTAACGCTGCCAAAGAAGGAGAGCTTAGCTGGACTTCCAGAAGATGAGAGAGGATTTGACGTGGCCAGGCATGGTGCTATTAGGGTTGGTGTGAGGCTGGATTCCCTTCCAAATGAAACTGATGTCCAGCAAGGCTTTAAAGCAGAAGCCCTCCAGTCTCCCATTACCAAGGAGAGAACAAGTCTTTGCCATAATTCCACCCCCCCAACTCCACCTGTTGACAACAAAACTCAGAAGAAGGCAGATATCTGCTCCAAGGTGTTCAAAACTATTTTGTGAATACATCTTTCTTTTTTGCTTATCTTTTTTGCGGACGACTCTGGATGTTTCCATATACCTCTGGACTTGGGTGGAAGAGCACAGGGGAGAGCGAGTGCTGCTCCTTGGAAGTGCTCCAGGGAAGCACAGGAATGAGATGATGGTTCAGTTGTTGTTGTTTAGTTGTTTAGTCATGTCCGACTCTTTGTGACACCATGGACCAGAGCACGCCAGGCACTCCTGTCTTCCACTGCCTCAGTTTGGTCAAACTCATGCTGGTAGCTTTGAGAACACTGTCCAACCATCTCGTCCTTTGACGTCCCCTTCTCCTTGTGCCCCCCATCTTTCCCAACATCAGGGTCTTTTCCAAGGGAGTCTTCTCATCTCATGAGGTGGCCAAAGTATTGGAGCCTCAGCTTCAGGATCTGTCCTTCCAGTGAGCACTCAGGGCTGATTTCCTTCAGAATGGAGAGGTTTGATCTTCTTGCAGTCCATGGGACTCTCAAGAGTCTCCTCCAGCACCATAATTCAAAAGCATCAATTCTTCAGCGATCAGCCTTCTTTATGGTCCAGCTCTCACTTCCATACATCACTACTGGGAAAACCACTGTAGCCTAGTGCTCTTGTCTGCTGAAAGTGTATGATCAGACGGCTTGTTCCTCAATGGGAGGGCATGAAGAGGGATCCTGGTTTAATCAAGTAGCAGTTGATGAGGAAGAGTGCTTCCTGAAATTCTGCTGTCGCCAATCATCGTGGCGGAAAGCGCTGGGCTAAAGGGACAAATAGTCTCACCTGGTATAAACAGGTTCCTAGATCTTGGATGAATACTTTTTCTCTCCTGCTGAAGGTTGCATTCCCTTGGGGATAATCTGTTGGGTGATGCTGAAGCCAGCGGCATGCAACAATATGCACGGCAAGCCAGGAGTTTTCCAGGAATCGGAAGATGTATTCCTTGGTTACAGGAGTTCTCAGAGTACATTTTGTTTTCTGAGTCAGCAGATACTACTGACGCATCTAAAACATTTTGTTGCCACCACGAGGCCTAGCTACATGCTTTCATTCTCTAAAAAATAAAAGTTCCCCATGAAAGCTAAATTTGCTACCTATTTCAGATTTTGCAGAGTGCATGGAATCTGGCCATGACCTATGCTGTGGAAGAAAACCGCCCCAGCTCAATGCTACTGGTGGTTCATATTGTCTCCTGCTGTTGAGTTGATTCCTAGTCGGTTAGCATCAAATCAAACCCATTATTCCATTCCAATCAATGCAAATCAAGCTCTGCCTAATGAAATGGAGTGAGGGTATCAGGCGTGTGTGCAGCCACCTTTGCCCCTGTAGCCCTCAGGACCTTACTGTAAGTACAGATCCCGATGAGATGGCTGAGGTTGGAAATGACCACTGACATGCTACCCAGCTGTGAGTGCTCAACAGCAGCAGACATTGCAGTGCCTCAACTCAGCTGTTGCTTCTTCCTTTTTTAAGCTTTCACTCTTTTCATTCTAAATGTTTTAACACATTCTGTGGCTTCAAGCATACCTTCCTTTGCCCCCACCCCGTTTCAGAGAGAGACGCAATAATATCACCACTGATTAGACACTACTTTTATTCTGTTTGTGTCATTAATCCCTAGTCCGTCTCATTTGAGTTAGGGCTGCATTTAGTTTAATTGGTTATGTGCATCAGTTTTAAAACTTTTAGGCTGTAACTATACATACAGTGGTGCCTCGCAAGACAAAAAGAATCCGTTCTGTGATTCTCTTCGTCTAGCGGTTTTTTCGTCTTGTGAAGCAAGCCCATTGACGGATTAGCGGATTAGCGCTATTAGCGGCTTTTAGCGGCTTATCTGCTGATCGGATCAGCTGATAAGCGGTTTAGCGGCTTAGAAAAAGGGGGGGGGAGGAAAAAAAAACCAGCAGGAACTCGCAAGACATTGTCGTCTTGCGAAGCAAGCCCATAGGAAATTCATTTTGCGAAGCACCTCCAAAACGGAAAACTCTTTCGTCTAGCGAGTTTTCCGTCTTGCGAGGCATTCGTCTTGCGGGGCACCACTGTATACTTTCCTGGGAGTAGATACCATTGAACTCAGTGGGGCTTGTTTCTGAGTAGGTATGTATAGGATCGCAGCATTAATTGACTGAATGAAGTCCCTGCTTAATCAAGGACAAAATTGTGTCAGTTCATGTATGTCTATGTATGTACAGCATATGTATATATCACTGCAAATGGCATTTTTAATCTTTAAAAAGAGGTTTTATTTCCCCCCTCCCTCTCAGTGGTATGCCACATATGAGATGCTGCTTTCTGAAATATACAGTATGCGCATATGGGAATCTTTAAAAAAAGCCCAAAGAAAGCATGCTTCTTGTTTCAGTAACACTGTTTCAAGCATATACAAATTTGTACAAGTTGAAACAACAGCATAACCAATTAAGCAACTAAAACAGTTATGATTAGTGGTCTAAATTTATTTAACTGGGTTGCAACCCTCACTTTAATGGGATTTTAAAAAATCATTATCCACCTTCCTTTAGCCATGATGTCGTCCACCCCTGCCATCTTTTCACAGTTTTCTTTTTCTGTTATTTATTTGTTTCATAAAATTTATATGCCCCTCAACTGTAAAAACAAAAAACAAGACCCCAACAACC
This sequence comes from Podarcis vaucheri, assembly GCF_965113315.1. Taxonomy (NCBI): domain Eukaryota; kingdom Metazoa; phylum Chordata; class Lepidosauria; order Squamata; family Lacertidae; genus Podarcis; species Podarcis vaucheri. The sequence goes on along the minus strand of NC_138760.1, from coordinate 107,638,233 downwards.
TCAAAGCAGTTTATATAAAAATAGGTAATGTGATTTTAAAGAAGGTTCAGGTGTAACTCTTTTTGACAGGAGACAAATTGGACAGTTTATTGACTTGGGGTTTGGTGAGAATGATCATGGGTCTTATGAGTTTAGAGGGTCTTCGCAGTAGGTGTCATGCTGTACAGTTTGGATTCTAGTTAAATGGCATTTTAACTTTGGTTAGCAGATCCCGTAGATAAAACAACCGGACAGGGCTGTCGTCTTCATGCCCCGTTTGTGGGCTTCCTGGAAGCATCTGTCTGGCCTCTATTTCATACAGGATCATGCTCTACGTGGACCCTTGTTCTGATCCAGCTGGGCATTTCTTGTCTTCTTTGTACTATATTCACTGCAGTTCAAAATCACTTCCCATATTAAACTCAACCTTCCATCTGTGGGTACCCAAATGCTCTTTGGTGTTCACTAGTACACCTCTTTCTTTCTGCTGCCTATCCCACCCATTTTGTGCTGGCATCCACCATAAACGTGCACCTCATTTTGCTTCTTTTTTTAATCAAAGAAAGTCTGTACGATGCCTAGCATCTCCAGCTAAAATCTGTCAAAGGCTCCAGACTAAAAGCTTGGAAAGTCCCTGCCAATCAGATGAAGACACAGCAGCTGCATACGTCCCTTCCCTGTTTCCTCTCCTCTAGTAATTTTTCGCCACTCTGCCCCCGCTGTCAATGAAATAAAATATCTACAACACTTGGTACAGAAATCAGGAATTTGTATGTGAATTAGCTTAGTGTGCATAATTTATTCCAATCAAAGTTTGTTTTATTTTTAACCCAGAATTCTAAGCCCTCTCTGTAACAATATTTCATGATAGAGGGGAAAAATCCCTCCCATCTGTCCCTTTATTACAAACCCGGGTTTAAGAGCGATAGACTTGTAATCTGGTGAACCGGGTTCGCGTCTCTGCTCCTCCACATGCCGCTGCTGGGTGACCTTGGGCTAGTCACACTTCTTTGAAGTCTCTCAGCCCCACTCACCTCACAGAGTGTTTGTTGTGGGGGAGGAAGGGAAAGGAGAATGTTAGCCGCTTTGAGACTCCTTCGGGTAGTGATAAAGCGGGATATCAAATCCAAACTCTTCTTCTTCTTCTTCTTCACATGCCTTTTTCAGACCAGCTAATGATACTTATACTTCTGTGCCAACAACAGTACAGTGGTACCTTGGTTTACGAACTTTATCCATTCTGGAAGTCCATTCTTAAACCGAAACCGTTCTTAAACTGAGGCGCGCTTTCCCTAATGAGACCTCCTGTCACTGGTGCCCTTCTACAGTTTGGATTCTGTTCATAGACCAAGGTAAAGTTCGCTAACTAGAACACTACTTCCGATTTTGCAGAGTTCGTAAACCGAATAGTTCGTGAACAGGGCTGTTCTTAAACTGAGGTACCACTGTACCAACTTAAAAACTTCTGTTCCATTTGCTTGGTATGTCTCAATGCAGAAGGAGTGGTTTTCAGTCATTTTCCTAGTGCTGGAATCAGTAGGCTTAACCACACCTAACAATGTAAGATTGCGGCCCTTATCTCTCACCACCTCCTCTGACTGTCAGATAAAAATACAAAATAAAAATAAATCATAGCCCAGACTTTACCTGTAACAATGTTATATGATGAAAACAAAAGGTAGTTCCATTTTCCAAGAAAACCAAATTAGCTCAATTGAAACCAAATTGTAGTGTTGGCCCACCATAATTCCCCCCTGATCCCTTGGAATCCTATTCATTTTGATGCAAGTAGGGAGCATAGGATTTTGAAGATCTCCTCTGTAGGTGGAGCAGACTATCTGAGCCCAGAGGCCTCCTCAGTTCTAGAAGCTGTTGGTTCTCTGCTGTTGGTGCTCTGATAGGTGAAGAGGGCAAAGTACGTAAAAGAGCACCTCCCCCAGTATTGACCATATTGGGCCCTACAATTGGCAGGGGAGACTCTGTTGGTGTTGTTGCTGCTGGGTGTTGCCCAGTTGGCACTGACCTGTGACAGGGCCTTCTTGGGAGTGGCCTTCCCTTTGCAGAACATCCTCCCTGGTGAGGTGCGCCTGTTTCCATCATTATTAGCATTCAGTAGGAATTTGAAAACATTCCTGTTTGCCTAGGCATTTGATGGCTGAAAGATACTATACCTATACCTAGCAACCTTGAAAATACCAGCTGTGAGATTAAGCGACTGTTTTCAAATGTTCTTCATGTTTTAAACATGTTTTTGTTTCATGATAATTGTTGTTTTACTACTTTTTTGTTTGCTGCACTGGACTTCCTTTGGGAGGAAGGGTTAGCAAACAAATAAACATCTTGAAATAATCAAATGCCTGCATTGTTTCTTTGTTAACTTAGCAAGGCTCACCATGACGAAAACTGAAAGTTGCTGCATCCTATACATCTTGCTGTCTGCTTCTATCCAGGTTTACTTGAAAGTAAGAAAGGCTTCCTTTCAGGGAAGGGTGCTTCTACAATTCTGGCTTTTGTAAGTCAGGAAACAAGTCCCTTCAACTTAAAAAAAACAACCCAAACCCATCCACGTGAAAAGAAAATTCCTTTATTCTAGGGCTCTTACATTTGGTTGTGGTTTTTTATGTTAGCTCATCTTTTGCTTTCTCTTCCTAAGGCAGACATAAAAAGACTCCAGCGTTTATTCTTAGGACATCTGAATAGTTATTTATTGAGAAGCCACAGTCCTCACACTGTTACAACTGTTGGCTTGTATAAGGCAAAAAAGCAAGATGGATCCACTATTTTACACAGAAAATAAAAGCTTCTGGAAGGGAAAGGGGGAACCCAAGGACATGCAAGTTACTGGTCCAAATGCAATGTACATGACAAGATATAAAAACCATTGTGAAAACAAAAGGAGATTTAAATTATGGTTACAATCTACCAAAAGAAATCTTCGTATATCGTCATTATTATTATTATCATTATTAGTTATTATTATTATCCTCGTTATTATAAACACATCTGTATAGTCTAAGATTGTAATTAAAGTTGTCCTTTTTACAAACACAGTTATCGGAACTCTGAACAAAAGTGTAACATTTAGAGGGGGGGAAAGACGCGGACATAAAACAACTGCTCTGAATCAAGGTGATGTGGACAAGGTGATGACGGTCAACCCGTTGTGGCAATATGGATGACTATTATATTCCATTGGTATGTCACTTCTACAAAGTTAGCTGTATATATTTTGAGGGAAAGTGCTTGGGTCTATTAAACGGGAATAATTCCAACTTCCAGTTTATGCATTTCCTAACCCCCCCACCGCCCCCAAATGTACAAAAGAGGTGTCATTTGTAGTAGCCTCACTCTGTTTCGAAGCAATCGGCATCCACAGGAGAGAAACAAAGATATGAAAGTACTTGTTTCACTTGTCTTCACAACAATTTACCGTCAATGTATATATAGTACATTAATGAAGCATCATTTATACTTTAGTTATAACAGGGACACACCTAGCATGTTTTCTATGCAGTTTTTTTCCATTAACAGTTTTAAACAACGGTGTTCCATATTGCTTATGAACATATAGATATGAAATCAGGAAACTCAATGGATCGAAACAGAGGTGCTAAATCTTAAGTACCACACAGCTAAAATGGCAATTGTATTGGTAGACTTTCCATGGGCATTTAGAGCAGACAGAAAATTTCCTAATGTGGCTAAACTGAATAACAGACTAGATTACATGCACTGGTTTCCAGGCTACATCCAAGTTGGGGGGGCTTCTAGATCTGGAGAGTTAATCGTCCTCTTCATCTTCTTCATCACTGTCTTTCATGGTGATTCCCTGAAGCCCTCCGCCTTCGCTTACTGAGGCTGTGGCTTCTTCTACAGTCAGACGGTTTCGCACGGTGTCATAGGTTTTGCTATTCAAGGTGGAATCCAGGACTCCTTGCAATCGGAAATCTCTGTATGTTTTCTAGGGAGGGGAGGGGTCACGTTGTGGAGAAGAGGAGTAGAGAAAATAAATCACAAACAGGACAAAGTAGGGTTCGTATAATCAAATCTGTTCCAAGTCAGTTCTCTCTCTCCCACCCCCCACTTTTAGAGAGTGTTTATACCTGAGGTATTCTTTGGCCATAATTCTCAACCCACTTACCCCGAAGCTGGGCTGCTGGAGCAAATGGTAAACACTGCGAGGCTTATACTAGCATTGGCCTTCTGAATATCAGTCAGCACTGACCCAAGAGGCAAACTTTGGTTCTTTATAACTCAGTGGATGTCCAAGTTGGTACTGCCAACACCACACACAGATTGATTACTATTACAACACATTCAACCCAGTAATAAGACAGTAATAGTACAGGATATCCCTATCCAACTGTGGGCATCCTAGTCTGGTAGTCTATTACAGTTGGTTCGACTCTCAACTGAGGAGAGTGGTGCTGTGCTCAGGTCCTGCTTGTGTGTGTATATATGTGTGTGTGTGTGTGTATCTATATATATATATATATAGGCATCTGGTTGGCCACTGTTAGAAATGGATCCTGGATGAAAAGGGCCTTTTGCCAGACCCAGGAGGACTCTCCTTAAATTATTAGTGTTAATTATCTGATATGCGTGTGTGGGGAATAAATCCAGTCTTTTGCTGCTCCCCACCCACAGTATGGCACTATTGCTGACAATCTGATCAGTGCTACGTGCTCAAACCCTCAGCTGCCGCATTGGGACAGAAATGGCTTGTCCACTGCCCATTTGTGCATAGAGTTCATCATCCCATTGTTGTCAGCAGAATCAGGATGTAGCTCATTTTTATTGATAAAGCCAAGTGCCATTGCTTCATTGCGTTTTCTGCCGTCTCTATAACCTCTGTTAGTGACTCAACTTGCACGTTTCCGTACAGCCTTAAACATAAGTCACTAATACCAACGGGTTGCGTGATGGGGAGGAGACTCTTGTCTGTGGCCACCACCCCTTCAAACCAGCTTCCATACAACTAGAAACTTTAGCTGTTGTGCGTCTGTCAGGTGAATAGGAGTTCTGGGGTGGTTTCAGCAGCAGGGAAACCAAAGAAGTCATGTGTGTTGGGTGAAGACATCTCTGCCCCTTCTCTGATGTGAACAACACCAGGCAAATGCAGCTTGAAATGCGGCAATGAGGAAAGAACCTTGCTGCTAATGTGAACATACATCCTTAGCGGATGGAAGTCAGGCTGCTTAGCTTTTCCTATGTCTACAAAACCACCTCTCCAAATGCTCGCCCAGCCATTTGCCCCCTAGCTGGCCTTACTTCTACATTTGGAGAAGCCTGGTTGGGGAAAAGCATGCTAAAACCACCATTTATTAGGGAGAATTGTTGGGAGGAAATTAAGCATCAACTCCCCACACTATGAGACAACCCTGCACTTGTCCCTCGCAAGACAATTCTGCCCATGCAAGTGGAGGGTAGATTGTTTACAGAATAGATAAGTTGGAAAAACTGCACTGTCCACAAATAGTTATTATTTGTATTTGACTAGGTTTAGAGTCCCTTTGTTTTTACAGAACACAATTGCAACTTAAAAATGCAAGTATTAGTAAAATTCACATGCTATTTAACACCATGAAACAGTTTAAAGGTGTTTTGTTGGATAGCAAGCACGCCTAGAGAAAATGTTATTTTTTATTTTTATTTTTTTGAGCAACTGCATAGCTGTAACAGCACACAAGACACCTTGAGTGCTTTTCGGCGCCCCTCAAACTAACACATAATAATAATGTGCTGATACCTATCGCTTTTATTTATGAACATTAAAAGCGTTTTAGTAATTTATTCATGCCTTGATTTTCAGAGTATACAATTCTACTATTTTAGCGCTCTTCAATGAAACAGAACCACATAGAACCAAAAATGATCAAATATGTATTTACCTCCCCCTGTGATCTTATTATTTCATGTAAGCCACTGAGATTTCACACTGAAATAATTATCATGTGTCCAGTACACACACACACACACACACACACACACACACACACACACGGGGTATCTTATTATCTCTTTGCAGTCCCCTTTAAAAGGCTGTAAACACCTATTGTAAGAGAAATAATTTCAATTACCTATATGCATAATTCAGATTTGTATTTACAATAGCAATTGCACAGAAACTAAAAGTGAAGTCAGTGGTAACAATTTAGCCAACGAATTTTGCAAATGTGAACATCCAAAGGGAAAAAATAATAATGGGTGTAATCAAACATATGTCTAGTTAAAAAACAACAACTGCAAATGATGGCTGATAAATCATGGCTTGTCTGACCAAGAATTAACCGTGCACCTGTGCAACCCTTCCCTGCCTTTGTGCATCCAGCCTGGTACTTTTATCCTAGTTCATTATGCTTCAGTGTTCATGACATCAAAATTAACTGTGGTTTCATATACTTCTTTGTAGGTAGTGATTAAACAGCCATTTCCCTCTTTGGCTGTCCCAGGAAACTATGGTTCAAACAAGCTAGAAGTGCCAAAGCTAGATGTTTGAGAAGAGAGGATGGGTGAGGAGGGAACATGCAGGCATATTACTCATTCTCAGTGACAAACCATTGTTTATCACCCCAATATTGCTACATTTGAACTTACGATGGTACAATGCAAATCCTGCCTTTATTCTACCCCACTAGTCTAACGTTTATCAAATTTCTTTCCTGGGAAGCGATGTGATTGTGGGATTCAGCTATGTACTTGAAATGGTTGTGAAAACCAAATGAGACCATAGTGGGAGGAGGCAATCATGGACCTATGGTAATTGGTCTTTTTTAAATGTCCCAGGCATTCTGACCATTAAGGTTTTATTGCACTCCTGAAAAGCTCCAATTCAATATTCCCCACCCCCCAAAAGGCAAGACACCAAATGTTTCTCCTTCAGGTCACCAGGTGTGGGGTTGTTAACCTGAGATTCTGCTGAACTTTGTCATGCCCATGGTGCCATTGGGCCTTGGTGGAGGGAAAGATATGACCTATCAGGCAAGGAGACAAGCTGTTAGAAATGACATTTGTGATGGATGGGGAACTGGTACTACTTGATAAAGCAAGCAGGAGGCACAAGGCATCTCTCCAACATATAGGTCAGTTTCCCCCAACCTAGTGCCCTTCAACCCTGACCACTGGACATGCTGGCTTGGGCTGAGGGGAGTTGGAGTCCAATATCTGGATCATACCAGGTTGGGCAATGCTGATACAGGGAAATACTGTAGGATAAATCTTTAATATCTTGAAAAAAGTGAAGTTGGAGATGTGCCCACAACATGTACTCCTGAATCTGCTTTTGCCAGTAGAATTCAGTAGCTAAGTGGAGTTGGGCCTAGATTCACCCATGGACTTTCTTGGTGGCCTTGAGGAGGTCAATACCTTTCAGCCTCAATTTTCTATCTGAGGAAATGGAACAAGGCTAGATAAGTTGAATAAGGCCGGGGCTAAAATACAGCCCTGCTTGACTCCTTTGGTGGCTGGTACAGGGCCAATTAGTTGCCCATTTACTGAGGTTCTTACATATAACTTGGAGTCTTTATATAGGCTTTTTATCAAGAATAGTAATCTTTTGTCAATGTTGGTAGAATTGAGTTTAGCCCAGAGTTTGACTCGTGAGATCGAGTCAAAAAACAAGGCTAGATTTATACCCTGCAACAGTGATACGGCAACCACTTGAAAAATGGAACTGTTTTGGTTGAGGGATTGCAGTGGCATATTGAAAATCAGCAAAAACCCACATAGGCGGTGATTCACCCAGACACTATCCTGCATGGCATTGTACCCATATGCTTCTTGTTTCAAGTGCTATCACACCCCTATTGTATCACATGCCTGGGGCCCCTTCTGATTTTATAATTAGTGGTGTGGGAACGGGTGCAGTACAACTCCTTCCTGCATAATTTAGCGTCGTCGGATGTGTATGATCACATGACAAGCAGCCCATCTCATGCAGCCACCTTATGCCATTGTCACACTCTCTCCAGGAACTGGAGCAATGCTGGTCTGAGAAGCCGCTGCAGCAGGAATGGGGAACTTGTGGCCCTCTGTCTGTTGGTAGACTCCAACTCCCATCGGTCCCAATGACAGGAATGACAGACATTGTAGTCCAGCAACATCTGTAGGACCACGGGTCCCCTGTCCCTGTGCTATATGGGTTCTCCCAAAGTGTGGTCACACTTCTGGTGCCGCCTAGTGGCGCAGGAACGCACCACGCGACAGCTCATCTCATGCCACCAAAGATAACATCGGAAGCCACACCCGTGCAGTTAACTCAAGCTCTACAACAAGGATGAAAAACAAGACAGTACAGCAATGTTTACCTAAGGATGAGTTGGATCCAACTAAATTCTTGAACACAGAGCAGATGTGCTGCTACACGGATGGACCGAAGTTAGTCATGTCCATTGATTTCAATGGACCTGCTATTTCTTTCGTGAAAGGAACCTCTTTCCTCCAAGAAACAAAACAGCCTGGAAGTAATAAAACATGCTCACCTTTACTATCCTGATAAGGGTTTTCAGTTGATAGATGTGGAGCTGAAGGTCCATGCGGTCTGTCAGCCAGGTGCAAACCATGTTCATGGTGCTGGTGTACCATTGCTGCAAAAGAAGCGAGAGCTTTCCAAGGAACATGCCAAAGAGCATATATTACGTGCCAAGTATAAAACACAGAACACAGGCAATTGGATATGATCAGGTCTGGCCTCCCCATCCTCCCTTGCCAGTTTGCCAGCACAGGCTCCTTCCTAAGAAGAGAATGAGCTTTTAAGCCCACTGAGGTCCAGGAGCTCTTGTCTGGCACACTTGGATTCACTACATGATCTAGAACTTGTATTAGAATTTTTCTTCTTCTTAGAGGAATCCTCTATCCCTGCGTTGCAGCGGGTTGGATTAGACAACGCTTGGGGTCCCTTCCAACTCTACAATTCTATGATCCTAATTTTTTGTTTTGTTTTGCATTACGATTCTATATATCTTCTGTTATTCAGGTGGGGGAAACGGAAGTCTGACACTATCATCAGACTGAATGCATATGTACTTGTCTTGGACTCCCCCCCCCCCCCAATTTGCAGAAGGTGGAACAGGAGTAAAGCAGACAATTCCATTGCTTTCTCATGTGTGAATCTGTCTGCGGAGCGTCACAATTTTAATTGTGTTTTAAGGGTTTCCAGGGAGTCTTCTCGCCGTGAGACTGTTGTGGGTGAGCTGAGAGTTTGTTTGGACCCTGGGTGAGAACCCGGAGGCTGAGAGGAAGGGTGTGTCAGAATGAAAATGAACTGATATTGATTTATACAGTGTGTGTGTGTGTGTGTGTGTGTGTGTGTATATATATATATATATATATATATATATATATGTAACTTTGTATTAATGTAACAGTTTACATGTAACTGTGTTTTTGCATGTGCAATTAAAATGTCTGTTGTTGCTTCAGTTTTCTGTGCACTGCTTGGATATATTTTTTATATATTAAGCTGGTATAGAAATTAAATAATCAGTCCACAAACCAACCTTCCAGGGGCCACATGGCAGTGGTGGGTAGAGCAACGAGGGCACATTTTACCTTTCTACAGTTGTGTGGTTTCTATTCACACCTATCTCTTGATTCTCCATCCAGGCAAGTAAGAGGCATTGCCAGGGTTCAAGGACATGTTTCAGCCTGGCAAAGACACCCAAAGAGGATGTGAAACAGGGTCAGTGAGGGGTGTCACTTGGAGACAGTCCCAAAGGCCAGAAACAGAGGCTTGGAGGCCCAGCCCCGTTGCCAATGAATGCCGAAAAAGTGAGCACATAGCAGCATCCCTACCACAGGCAAGGCGCGGGTTGAAATATGCTTGCTTGCAGTGATACTCAGAGAGTCCTTGGACTGGGGCGAGAGTGGTTTGCAAAATCTACTTATTATGGATTTTCCTTTCTGAAGGAGTGCTGAAAAGTAGCCTCGGCTGCCAAGTTCACAACAGGGTCCCTGAGGCAGCCGAGTAGGGGTGTGACAGCTTATGTTGTCAGGCAGTCCCCCACATTTCTTATTAGACTTGCACAATTCAAGAGGGTACGTTTTTCGTTCTGTAACTTACTCTAAATTACTCAGCTCTGCCTTTTCTCAGACTGTCACAAACAGAATGTTCTCATTCTCTCAGAGGCTTTTGGGCACAGGCTACCTCATAAATATTTATTGCTTCGGCTTTGCATCCCAAGGTAATGAGGATCTCTTGTTTAATACACGCTGCTTGTTCTTTTTCCACCCATGTAGCCCTGAGGCCTTTTCAGTCCCAGGGACAGCCAAAGCACCACCATTTGCCTGTGGCTACAAACATTTCCAGGAATGAAGTGATTACCATCTTTGCTTTCCTGCTCTTCTGCATTTATTTTTTTAGGGTGTGTGTGTGTGCAGATTCAACTCAGATGGTTAAAGATGGTTAAGCTTTTCTCTGTCAACATTAAAAATAAAAAAAATGAAACCTTTACGGAAGTACATGCTGCCGTATCGTGAAATATCAGGGTGATGCCCAATGATATGTATACAATGAAACAAACCACCGTGAAAGGCAAATTAATAATAATGCCTGCTGAATCTCTGTCGGAACAACATGGGACCGGAAATGCTTAAATGTCAGTCAGGGGACAATTAACAGTGCTACTCCAAATGATCTAAGTTGGCTAGGATATATAAAGACTCCGGCTTAAGGTATCCTGGAACCATGAAATAGCAATTCACCATTTATATCAGGGGGGTTCAACTTTTCATACCAAGTGGGCTGCAACAGTACTTCGACATGAAACCTGTGGGTTGCACTCTGCCTTGTTGCATGGGGGGCAAGGCCAACATTTGACACTCCCCAGCCATCACGCTGCCTTCCCAGAACTGGCTAAGCGAGTCAGTTCTGATAGGGTCCTTGAGCCCTCTCATCTCCTCCCCAAAGTTGGGAAAGCGCTAACTAGGATTTGGGAAGGAGGCAGGAAGACTCTAGGATCCTCTCAGAGCCCTCATATCTCCTTCCCAGAGCCCAGCGTTTTGCTTACCTGGCTTTGGGAAGGCAACTTGAGGGCTGCGGTGTGTGTGTGTGGGGCATCAAATATTGCTGAGGGCCGTGAAAAAAGGCCTTGAGGCCTGCATGTTGGACCAGCCTGGTTTGTATCATTCTGCCACCTGATTTGCCCCTCTAGGCTGAACACAACTGTCCCCTGCCAACATTAATTTTCAGAGCTCCTAAACACACTTACCTGGGAGTAATTTTTGAACAAACATGCATAGGATTGCTTTGTAACTTTCAGCTTGTCCCACCGTTTTCCCTGGGAAAGCCTGCTGTTTACTGCTGAATCGGAAGAAACGTCAATCCCTGGAAAACCTGATTGACGTTTGTTCCGATTCAGCAGTAAACAGTGGGTTTTCCCAGGGAAACTAGTGGGGGAACAGAAAAAGTTATTGGATCCGTGCCTAGAAATCACAGGACAATCAGAAATATGGACGAGCCCATTGCTACGTTAAAAATGTGCAGCTAACAGCAGAAGCCTAGGGATGTCTGATCAGGCGTCCTACTAAGCTCAATGGGACTTATTTCCAGGTATATAGGATGACAACCATATAATGCTAAGGTGAGCCAGGGGTGCTCCACTTACACAGTACATACCGGAGAAAAGCTAGTAGCCAATTGTCACCACTTTCAGTGGTGAAGGTTACAGCCCTAAGCACATCTCCTAAGCTGTAGGGATGGGCAGATTGCTCTATTTCTGGCACATGTTCACTGAAAACCCTATCCTGCCCCATTCCCACATTCATCTGAAACTTTTGTTGATTTAGCAATCAGCATGAACCCCCCCCCAGCTTTTTAATTTTCTCACACCTCTGCATTTCTGTCTATACATTTAACTTGGCACAGGGGTAGCTGATGTGACTCTTAGTCACGCTGCCTGGGGTCAATGGGAGTTGGCATCTGACTGTGTAAAGGGCACCACGTTGGCTACTCCTGACTAATAATAATAATAATAATAATAATAATAATAATAATAATAATTTATTTATACCCCACCTGTCTGGCTGGGTTTCCCCAGCCACTCTGGGTGGCTCCGAAGAGAATATATAAAAAAGCGGCAAAACACCAAACATTAAAAACTTCCCTAAACTTAGCACATTAGTGTAAGGGGATTGTGCCCTGAGTGTTCTATGAACCCAGCAACAGCCCTGCAGGGCAGCACTTTGGGAATGCCAGCTTGCTGAAATACAGGCTGGGATAGTGGAGGGTGGTAGGCCCTGAGCTCCTAAAAGTAACCACTAGTAGGCAGCAACACAGGAAGCTGCCTTATACGGAGCCAGACCATTGGTCCATCTAGCTCAACATTGTCTCATCTGACTGGCTGGAGCTCTCTAGAGCAGGGGTCGGTAAAGTTTTTGTGGCTTGGGCTGGCCCAAGGTCCCGCAGATGCCGTGGTGGGCCAGTGTGTGTGTGTGTGTGTGTGTACGCACAAACGCTATTTCCGGCGCTCCTTCCAGTGCGGAGGAGGCATGCGCCTGTAGCCAATGGGAAGCTGGCCAGCGTCGCAGAAGGCGGTCCTTGCTCTGCTCCGTGCCAGTTTAGCGCAGCGCATGCATGGCAGCCGACCAAGCGGGTGGTGGGGGGTCCATGGGGCGGTTAAATCACCCCCATGGGCCACTTGTGACCCATGGGCCTTAGGTTGCTGACCCCTGCTCTAGAGTTTCAGACTGGATGGAGGGCATTCCCAGCCCTGCCCTGAGATGTATTTTTTGGACCTGTCAACATCAGTGTCTGCAGAGCTGCTGAACTTCATCTCTGAATATATATGTAAGCTGCATTTGGGGGGATGGGGGGAGAGAAAAAAATATGATATGAATAATTCTGCAAAGTAACACACATTGACGGCGGCAGCAGCAGCACATTTGATGAAAGCCCGCTCTGGGTTCCTGCGCTTCGAGGGAGGTGGTGTCATTACACATCCACCAGAACATCTGCAAACTCCCATTTCCTTTTGGTGGGTTTGAATGGGAGCCTGACCTCCTGTTCCTTGCCATGAACCTTGAGTTCACACTCACAATTTTACATGTTACAGGAAGCCGCAGCTCACTCCAGGGGTGCTGCAAACAGAATCTCAGAAGCCAGATGCAGCCCTGCTTCTTTAATGCACCTGAAGGAGCTGTATTCTCCATTCAAAAAAGAAAGAAAAGAAAAACAGAAAAAGAAGGAGGAGGAGGAGAAGAAGAAGAGGAGGAGAAGCCCACATACTAGTAGCTTAAGGTCACTCTGGCCTTTGTAAAGAGTTGGACAAAACCAGGAATGCGTATGGGGCTGAGTTGTCAGCAGGGTAGCAGAAGGATTACAAGGAACCTGTGACTCTGCCTCTTTCTGCCTTTGCTAGTAGCTTTTGTGTGTGTGTGTGTGAACAAGTGCCATACAACAGATTGAGGCTGGTATAAAGGCCTGGGACTGTGCAAGGAGACCCCCGCTGGGCCTCAGCTGTGCTTGCAATTAGCAATAAGCATGAAATGATTATTGTTGTGGTGGCTGATGGCAATCTGAAGTGACAAGTTTTATGGGGGGGGGGAGAGTTAAAGTAAGTGTGTGTGTGTGTGTGTGTGTGTGTGTGTGTGTGTGTGTTAAGATGTTCAGGAAAAGTCCTCCCCCTTTGCTTGCAAACCCATTAAGCAAAAGCTCCAGTGCAGTTTAGTCAGAACTATTTTATGTCATTCACAAAGGTCTTACAAAGTCCCGGCTGAAAGAATATTTTCTTCCTCTCACTGCCTCGGAATGGAGTTTTTCTAGGTCATGGATTCTTCACTGCCCTATTTAGTGTCAAAAATACCCATTTGCCTCAAATTAGCAGAAAGCTTGTAGTGAAGGGCGAGAGATTAAGCATACAAAATTACTCAGCAGGCGGCCGCTGGATGGATTTTGGGGGGTTGAGAGGTCTTTAAAACTGACTACAAGACATTATATACTTCTGACAAAAGAACATAGTAATCCTACCTGCTTGCTTTAACCACTGTTGTTTGTCCATTATTTTGTGCTTTAATGCCCATGAGAGCAAAACTACGGGCAATGCTGCTCAATAACCATAGTAACTCACACCCATGACCCCTCAGTTCAGTTCTGGCTCTCCAACCAGAACGAATCCAGGCTGCTCAACCCTATTAAGAATAAACGGAGGCAGGCACTGCACTGAGAAACTCAAAGGACAAGGCTGTCCTTTCTCTCTCTCTCTTCTGGACTGCGGGGCTCTGTTTTGAAATACTCAAAAGAGGCTTTGCGAGAGACCTTTGAATTCAAGGTGTTCCAAAGGTAACGGATTCAATGGCGTGAGGCGATTTTTCAGCTACACCCGGGATAAAAGCAACACTAGTCAAGGGAAGCGAACAAAAGGGGCATGTGCTCATGGGTGATCACAGCCCTTTTTGGTTTTCAGAAGGCAAGTTTGCGGCTAAATAGCCAGCCCCACTTCAATAGACCAGTAAGGTACAAAACCCTCAGACATTCATTTTTCACCAACTCCATCTCTCTCTCAATGCGCTTTCGCCGGGCTTAGCTGTTGGAGCTATCAATGTGAGAAGGAGGAACCATAGTCAACCCTATTATACATAAGGTGTTCAAATCTGCTTGACTTTTCCATGCAAATGTAAATTGTTTGTAGGGATTCTTAGGTTCAGTTCCTAAACATGGTGCCACAGAAAATGCATCTCCATGCTAACCTGAGCATTTTTAAAATTTTAATTAAGTTGTGTATAAAATGCTCACACAATTGGGTACCCTTCTCTCACTTCATTAAGACAAAATGAGAATAAGATATTGGAGACGAATTAGAGGAGCAACTCAGGGAACAAAACTGGAATAAACTACCATTTGGATCTATCCCAGTTAGAACTTGAGAAAATGCTTTAAAGATAAAGATGGGACATGGGTCCAGCCAGAGTATATAGGATTAATCACAACACACCCAACTTTTGCTGCCGAGAATGCAATTTAACTGGCTCTCTCATACACTTGTGATGGCTTTGCCCCAAAATTATTCCCTTTTGGGGAAAAATGTTTTCAAACAATCAATTGATAGGACAATTATCCCTACTGTCTTATTTTACTCCTCAGATTAAGAACATAACCAATAAAGACCTCATCCTCCATTTACTAACTGCAGCTAGATTAGCGACTGCAAAACAATTGGAAAACTTTGAATGCAAATATTTTGAAGCCTGGATTTCACAAGTGTGGTACATTGTGCTTATGGACAAATGAACCGTTTCACAAAAGGAATATTGATCTGGGGGGTGAAAAAGACCCACACCTTCTATACAACATGGTATCCCTTTACTGACTTTGTAAAGACAACTGAACATAGTTCTCACCCTCCATCAACTCAGGGTACCTTATTGAGAGACACTTTTACATGATTGCCTTTCTTGGAACATCTAAATCTACAACCATCAGCCATTATTTTTCTTTCTTTTCCATACAGCTACTGAACTCTGTATGGGTGTTTTGTTACTTGAAATTAAAAATCAGTTTTTTTAAAAAATCAATCAATCAATCAATCAATCAATCAATCTCCCTTGTTACTCAATCCACCCATATAAAACTTGTTATCGTGTAAACAGCAGAAGAGCTTTAGGGTACCTTAAAAGGAGATTTTATTTTGGTAGATGAAATTAAGAACATTGGCTGGATCAGGCCGATGGTCCATCTTTGTCCGATTTAAAGCTGTATTTCAGTCGATTGCTGAATTTTATGCCTTAATGTATTACATAATTTGATGTTGGCCACCCTGAGCCCGGTTCTGGCCGGGAGGGTGGGATATAAATAAAAGTATCATCATCATCATCATCATCTAGCTCAGCACCTCAGCACAACCAGATGCCTGTGGGAAACCAGGGAGCAGGGCATGGGCCCTAGAGCGCTCTCCCCTCTTGTGGCTTCCAGCATCTGTTTCCAATGAGAAGGAAGATGCATATGTTTCCCCTGTTTCAAAGGTGTGTTGGGGGAACGGGAGCCAAAGGAGTCCCCGTACCTGACCACAGCATGCTCCGAATCTACCCCAGCACACACATACCATTTTTGTCTCTACTGTTCTCAGTAAGGCAAGGGTGACAGAGGTTTCTGTGGCTGCTGGGAGAAGGGGAGGGCCACAGCTCAGTGATAGAGGATCAGCTTTGCATGCAGAATGCCCCAGGTTCAATGCAGGTAAGGCTGGAAACACCCCTTGCTTAGAACTCTTGATAGCATCTGCCAGTCAATGTAGACAGTACTGGGCTAGATGGTCTGGCGTGGTAGAAGGTTGCTTCCTGTGGCTATGGCAGGGGCTGCTTGATGTTGGCTCCCCTCCCCCGTGTTTGGACCTCTGTCTCTCTCCGCCTTCAGAGGAGGAGATCTGAGACAGCCGACGGCCCCACAACGCCCTCCCAGGAACCACAGGGCAGCAGAAATTGATTAATCGGTTAGGTTAATTCATCAACATAATAATTTGCTGAACTGAAACAGGTGTCCTTGATTAATCAGGCAGCGGGTTTTTCAATTATTATTTTTTAAAAATCCTTGTATTCTAAAAAAGTGTCATCTTAAAAGAAACATTCCCACCTAAGGGAGTACAAAGGGGTTTTCTAATAACAGTAACATTTCAAATTTTTAATTATTTATATGCCACCCATCTGACTGGGTTGCTGCAGCCACTCTGGGCGGCTTCCAGAAAAGTATAAAAACACAAGAAGATGCTGTGACACAGGTATGCATCATCCCCAGACTTTCTCGCTTCAGAATATATATTTTTTCACATATGTAAATTTATACAAAGTTAACTGATTGATTACCAGACTAAAATTCGTAAGATTAATTGAACAATATTTCTTTCATTGGAAAATAGCTATCATGAATTATAAAAAGGCGACCACAGCAAATGTTCTAAACACACACCTTTGGGGCAACAGATTCAAGAGTGAGTAGAGCTATTTAATTCCTACCAATAATCCCGTTGCTTCCCCTTGCTCAATTTGGCTGGCCCAGATACTGAACTCTGAAATGGCACACCTGCCTGTCTTCTTGCTCAGAGCCTAGCGGCCAAGATGCAGGGATCACTTTAATGCAAGATCATCAGGGATTGGAAGTGAGCAGGCCTTAGAGCCTCAGGGCAATCTAATATTATACAACAGAAGTCTGAAAACAGCATGCAGTGTGGGCTTCGTAATCGTAAGAATCCACTGTATTTGCATTCTTTTTTTCGTTTTGCTTTCCTGGATAATGGAAAAGACATCTGCACTTCTAGGCATGTTGCACGGGGCTGGGGCGCTTAAAAACTACCGCACACACACAAAAGAAGGCACATCAACACAGCCAAATGGCCCCCAATGCATCGCTGATTCCAAACAAGCCACTAAGCTACCTGCAAACAGCTCCAACCCTGAGTCTCTTTTGACTTCCTGCAGTAGCTTTCATTCCTGGTAAAGTGACCTAGTTATTTCTGAGGTCAACTGTTTAATGCTGGGTCAAGGATGACAACATTGCAAAGTTCATATTGCATTCATTTATCCCTAGAGAGATTAGGGGCAATTCTGCTGGCTGATCCCATGGATGTCATTTCACAACTGGTCAGCTGCATAATGGGGCTATTCTTATTAAAACCCAGAAGCATTGGGCAGTCAAAGGCGGAGTACTGCACTGGATGCTTCATGTATCTACCCTCAAGATTTCCCTCCTTTTTGCCCTTTCACATAACCTGTCATGGTTAGAGGTCACTCATTACTATCAAATTCACAGGCTCGTCTGCGCTGTACATGGGTGGCTAACCTGTAAATCTCCCGAAGTTTTAGGCTCTCAGTTTCCATCATCCCTGACCATTGTCCACGCTGGATGGGGACGATGGGAATTAGAGTCCCAACATCTGGAGGCCCACAGGCTCCCCAACCCTTCACAGTGTTTTCCTAATTGTATCTCAGGTTTGCTAACACAATGACTACAGCATCGTTATTTGATTTCCACCTCACGTGGGCTCGACAAACACACATTACTCTTGGTGGTTTTATTTCTAAAAGCGGCAGGTTTTGTTTTCGGAAGAACTTAACAATGCGAATCTTCTCAGCAAAACCTGTGTATTTCCAGTCAAAGTACTAACAGCATCTCCAACAACTTCCTGCTTCTTTGTTCTAACGTGCAACAGATATAGCTTAGGTAAACATCAGCTTACTGATGTAGCATTGATTCAAGGACATCTAAACCTGTTTATCCTGAAGTCTTTTCTTTTTACTAAAGACGACTGGGCACATATGCATGGGGGGGGGGGGGGGAGGAGAGCAAAACAGGACACGGATTTGCAAAAAATGTACATGTGCTAATATATAGGTACAGGTGCAAATATTAAATATAAATATAAAAGATTTCACTATAGCAGGGAAGACTGTAACCCAGTGACCCATGTTCCCACTCAGTCCGCTGCTCAGATGTTAACTGTTGATGGGCAATTTCAAGGCCTGTTAGGGTTCTTAATTGTTAAACCAGACTTTGATGTCTCTGGAATCAATTATATTGATAGGGAAGAAGCATGGGGATGCAGTTCTTCAAAAGAAGACTGGTTGCCCTTATAACAACTTTAACATAGGGGTACAGTGGTATGTTGGGCTATAAACACCTCGGGTTACAAACACTTTGAGTTACAGACTCCACTAACCCGGAAGTAGTACTTCGGGTTAAGAACTTTACCTCAGGATGATAACAGAAATCGCGCACTGGCAGCGCGGCGGCAGTGGGAGGCCCCATTAGCTAAAGTGGTACCTCAGGTTAAGAACGGTTTCAGGTTAAGAACGGACCTCCGGAACGAATTAAGTGTATTTTGGGTGGTGGTTGTTCCTCACACGCAACAGTGGTTCTCAAGAACAGTGGTCCTTGGTCTTTGGCCAAGGTCTCTGACACCACTTGATACTTGGTCCTTTTCACTGAAGATGCCCAAGGACTGAACCTGTGTGACCTTCCGCAAACAAACTTGCTGTACTTCTCGGTCCTGATTCCTCCCAAAAGACAGAAGATGTATGTGATGTGCATTATAAATGATATCTGAGACCTGTCTCTTTGTCACCATCAAGCATGACCAAGAATGCAGCTTCTGGCTTGGTTCTCAGTGGTGTCTAATGAGTTATATGGGACATAGTAATCTGTGCACCATTAAGATTGAACTGAGAGGGGCAAAGCCTGTGTTTCACTGAGATGTTCAGGCAGGGAAAGGTTTTGCACTCCACAGCTTTCAGCCTGCTTTATTCCCCCCACATTTCCATTCAGAGTGGAAGCTCTCTGGGACAAAGCAAACAACTTGCCACATTTGTTGACATACTGAAAAACCTCCCCGCCCACTCCAGACTTCTGGGTTATCAGACATGTGTCAAGTCCTCAACCCAACTCTGCCTTGCAATGCATCACAAATGGCTGCCATTCTTACAGGAAAAAGTACCTGGCACCCAATTGTGGTGGAAGCAATTGCCACCCCCAGCAATCCATGGGGACTTTTTGGGCTAGTGAACTGGAAACACAACGGTGCAAGTGATGTTACAAAGCAGCGAGTAAGATGTCCAGAGCCCTTCTGGATGGTGGCTTTGAATATAGTCTCCATGGAAAGTTGGGGGAAAGGGAGACTTTCTGCCGCAAAGAAAGGGGAGCATGGTTTTCCATGCTAAAGGAAAATATTTTTCTAGCATTGCAGAGGACTCCCCTGCTCAGCGCCTGAGGGCCCCAGTCCTGCCACTCACCACCTGGCCTAGGGCGGGGCCTGACGGGCTCCATAAAGGACTTCTGCCACTGCTGCTGCTGGGCAGAGAGGGCTCCATCTTTGTTTTTGTTTTAAATTGCTGTTATTTTTTACCTATGTCATTTAAAACTGTGATATCGATGCTGTATCCTTAGTTTTAGATTTTGATTTATGTGGAAATGGTTTTCCATTTGGTTGTGTATTTTTTTGATGTGGTTTATTTATTGTTTATGACTTTTGTAATTATGTATATCTTGTCATGTTGTTAGCTGCTTGAGCATTGTTTTTAACTGTGGAAAGGTGACATGAAAATAAAATGATGATGGGGTCATTCCACATCAAATCAATGCAAAAACAAGGGTTTTGCTACCCACCGTCTCAGATTTTGATGAAACATGGTGTACACCCTTCCCTTATGGTTGAAAGAAACCCCCTTAATTTTTTCCCCTCTTATCTCAAACGGTTTGAGATATAGCCAATTTTCATAGTTTTAAATATCCCAAAAATGAAAAACAAGCCCGCACTTTTGAAAAGCAACAACCCTGTAATAACCAATATTATTTTAGATTTTAAGATGAACTTTGTTTCATTAATTTTTTCTTTAACAGCTATGGATTGTAGGAAAGTTGTACCCAGTAGCCATTCTCCCCCCCACAATGTCCAAAAAACATAAAATTTTGTTACAAGACATAAGAGATCCATAAATTTTATTCTTTGTTGAGAAAGAGCATGTCTTTGCAATAATTTTCACCATCAAAAACTTTTGATTGCATCTTGCCCTAACGCTGAAAATTTAGGTTTTCTAAACCTAGTTTTTCCCGCCAAAAAAAGCTACATTTATACATTTTTTAGGCATTTATAAAATCTTTTGAGTGCTGGTGTATTTTTTTTGCTGAAATCCTCATCATGTTATTGATCTCTGTGTAAAATTTCAATGAGATCTCATCATTGGTTATGGAGAAAAAAAATAAAATGCACACAAGGCTGAGGATCTCAAGAGGGACAGAAACACAGATTTCACAAAACTGTGAAGTGCTATAAAATTAAAAACGTTTGAGATAGAGGGGGAAAAATTAAGGGGGTTTCTTTCAACCATAAGGGAAGGGTGTACACCAAGTTTCATCAAAATCTGAGACGGTGGGTGGCACGACCACGTTGAACTGACGTGGAATGACCTGATGATGATGATCCTGTGTACAGAAATAAGTCCCACTTTATCTTTTAGTGGGATGAAGCCCCTTATCCAGTGCATGCTCTGACCCCATCTGGTGCAGCCTCAACCTGCCCGCAGGAAGGTTAGGGTTGGAGCAGGCAAGGAAGGAGAAATCTCTCCCAAGCTGTTTAAGCACAGATAGAATCATGCCGCACTACTGTGTGGATATGTTTGCAGCCATGGTAATTGATTTCCTGGGCCATGCATGAATAGATATTTTCAGATGAGCATAATGAAAACCCAACAAAGCTTCTACCTGTTCGGTATCTAGCTAGGCCTTCCTTCCTTCTTCTGTGGCTGGCTCCCCCTGCCCCATTTTGAAAGCTCAATTCTGACTTGAATCCTTAGCATATGAGACTCCATCACAGTAATAAATCTGCTTATCCCTAAAACAAACCAGTGAGACACGTCAACTCTGTTACATACCATTACGATTTAATAGCACCAATATCTATGAAAACTACCACCGAGCTAATGTTGAGGGCATTGATCAGCAAATCTTAACAATTATTGCTTCCAGTAATAATAATGATAGTTTTTGGGGAGGTTTTTTTTTTTTTTTAAAAAAAGCAAGCTCCCTTCATCCTTTTATTCGGTAGCATAAGAAATTAAACACTTGTGGGCTTATTCTAAAGAGTGAATGAAATTGAATAAGCTACCTAGTACTTGAGTTTCACAGCGAGTGCTTGAATAGAGCAAACCTCCTAAGTTGAATAGGTTGCCTTTTGGGACCAATTTGCCTCTTTTCACTCTTTAGTCTTCCTTTTTTGCTGACAGATGTACAAAGGCGGAACTGCGCTGTGCGGCTTATCTACATACACCCTCAGCAGCTGTCACTTTTGTCGAGCAAGTTAATCAAGCAAATGCCACCATATCCCACTTTCTATAAGGAACAACATGTTATAGACAGTAGTCTTGGGAGAGAGAGGGAGAGGGAGAAAGACTTTATTTTAACTTTGATTAGCTTGGTTTTTTTCCTCCAAACAAAAGCCTCTCTCTCTCTTTCTCTCTCTCTCTTTTATACTTATGATGCAACTCATTATTTTAGGGTTTGTTTTTTTTTTTTAAAAGGGAATTAAAGATCTCGAAAACTCAGTTTTGATTCACAAGAGCGAAAGAAGGGGAGAAGTTGCTAGCCCTCATTGACATAGAGAAAAGCAGCTGCAATGAGCCATAAAGGCAAACAGGGAAGAAACCCTATATTAAAAAGCAACCAAACAAAAATTATCAACTTAAAATATAGCGTAGGTTTTTGACAGGGCAGGAGAAACAGCTTTTGAGCAATGTGTATCATCATTATTACTGCCAATCTAGCTGGCTGTTTGCAAAGGTCTTTTCAATTTTTTATTTTTTTTAAATTAAATGATTTAAAGACACAGAGAAAGAAAAATGGATGCTTTTGTTTGCACTAATGCTTGTTGATAACAATATATTGTCAATTGCTGAGCCACAAAGATTAGCACAGCAAAAGCTATTTTCTGAATAGCATGAGTGAAAGGCTTGGTTCATTTTCTCCTTGTATTTCATTGTAAGAGAGTTTCAATCACTAGTTGTTATTTATACATGTTCTTTGATAAACTCAACTTGTGTGGCTGTGTTTTGTTTTTTTTTAAGAAATCCCTCCCTCATTAGGTACATAATAGTGTTTAATGTTGTAGAGGTTCTTCCCTGCTTTTTTTCTTTGAAGTCTTTCAAGCTTAAGCATACTTTCCTCTGTTAAAATCATGCTTCAGAACTTCTGACCTATGAAAACAAATAGCCACGAAAACAGCATTATGCATAATAAATTCTGTCAATAAATCTATTCCTATCATACGTTCATGAATTATGCCACCACCAAGAAACTTCATCTAAACTCGTGAGTGCAGACCAGCCTGCAACACATCTAAATTAAGTCAAAGCACCTGGATTAATCAGATTGAATCATGTTACTTCAAAGAGGGCTAACATGTTTCTGTCAGCGTATCTACTTGTACACAGGGAGCGAGCTGCTTCTAAAGCGATGTTATGTTGGTAACAGTGATCAGCACAATCCAATCTAAGTACCACTTTGTTCAGCAAATTTTATGACTGGCCGTTTGGTCTATATATACATTGAACAAGAAACTGACCAGGCTACCATGCTAAAAGTGAAGCACCTCACTCAATAACAAAGCAAAAAAAAAGAAGTCTATAGAGTTTCTCTCCCCTCACCACACATTAAGACTTTGCGTTTTCCTCATTAGCTCATACCATTTCCTAAACTGTCTCCTTTAAAAGATGAGAGTTGTTAATTAATCGCTCAGTATTTGTGCGGTGTTTTGACTTCGTATATCGGAGACCTTTGACTCAGTTACGACCCCAAACAAATGAGAAATATTACAGTGTGATGGATTGTGTGAAAAACCAAGCAGCAGCTCTTGCAAATAACAAACCACTCCTGTGAAAAAGAGGTCCTTCAATCTTGGAAAAAGTTGGAAATTCCCCCCACCAATTTGTTTATATGTTCTAGTTTAATTCAGTGCACTGGAAAGAGTTCTCCAATAACTGTCTTATGTGACAAAGGGGTGCATTTTATACACATGAGTTTTGCCATTAAAACTTACTCTAACTACAGTGTCATTTTCAGGGAGAATAACTGGCTGAAATACATTATTGCCCCGACTATAAGTGTAGGCACGTATTTCTTGCGATCACAGCGATACTTTTTAAGAATAATGCTGCAGTGATTTGGTTGCCTTAAACAATGCATATAACCCGTCTACAAACACTTTATACTTTCTTTGCCAGTCTGCTCCCTTTTCTCCTGTATCAGTGAAGCCTTAATCACATTGAAAATGCATTGATGCAGAGAAGTTAGAAAGTCAGTGAGCTTTGAATATTAAAATCATTTGCATTGTTGTTTAATAATGCTGCTGTGATGGTGTTACATAATAGGGTTAAGCTGCTATCCTGAATTATCAATAATCTCCCTCGGCATCAAATTACATCATCCCCTCCCTTCCCCTTTGCCGGCTAAAATAAACCACAAAAGAGTTGCTTAAAAATTGTTGAAAAGGTCTGGTCTAGACAAAACAAGGAAGCGGGTTAAGACGGAAGCTTAAATTTGCAGGCACACATTTGCCTTTGCATACAGCAGGGTTCTTCTCCTTCTGTTTTTGCAGTACATATGGTCCATAAGATCACCCACTGTTTAGGGACTTCTGTGATAGGGTGAGTTAAGGATGGAGTTTCACCCTTAATTGGGATTAAGTTTGACTTGAAACGGTCTACTGCATGGAATTCCCATCACTGTTAATGAAAGTTATGCGCTGAATGAAGTCCCGTGGGTGTTAACAGGCTGTACGCCTTGGGTATAGGTTTCCAGGGCTGGATTCATGGATTTATGGCTTCAGGCTCCCATGGCTGTTAATGGGAAATGCATGTTTAATATCTCACAAGAAATTATACTCTGTTCTCCCATTTTAATAACGCCTTTTATTTTAATTGACCTCTATATACCACAGCTCAAGCTGTTTTAATCAGTAATAACCACTAATATTTTATTTCATAAGTAATAAGGACTAATTTATTTCATAAGCATTCTTGGCATCAGTTTAGATTCTAGAAGCACAACCAAACCTCTTAAAAAAAAAAAACCCAAAGCAAAACACAACTTTTTCCCTCTGCAACAAAAGGTAGTAGACTGAGATAGGCAAATAGCAGAAAAGTGTCCTTATTTGTCTTTAGCAGGAATAAAATCAGAACTGCTGTATTGTCATTTAGAGATTACCTGGATTATTGTACAAGGCCATTCTATGTGTGGGTGTATTTTATCCAGAGTCTGAAAAGTTGAAAAGAATGTATTTTTTTGCCTGGAGAAGAGATGACAAAGAGGCAATATAATTGCCATCTCCCAGCATTTGATGACAGAGCAAATTTATTCTCTGTTTGCTCCAGAGGGCAAAACACAAACCAATGAGTTCAAATGACAAGAAATGGGATTTTGACTAAGCATTAGGAAGAACCTCTGGACAGTACAAACTGTTTGATGGTGGACCAGCCAGACTGCCTCAGGCAGCTGTGAACTCTTTGGATTTTAGTGCTCGATATGTTAAAAACCTTCAGTAAAATTGCTTCCCCCCCGCCCTGCTTTGAGCAGTGAGTGAATGGCTGCCTGTCCGATCTACAGCAGCAATGGATTTCCTGAACCAGTGGGAGGTTGGTCTTGGGGGAATCCTTTCCAACTTTTTGATACGATACGATAATCTTTATTGTCATTGTCCCATACAGAACAACGAAATTGAAAAAAATCTGCACCAGACATTCAAAACTCAACAAGCCTGCTATCCCAGCCTGGTTAGCCCCCTAAAAACTCTGATACCCCATAATTAAAAGCAATATACTCCCACAGAGACTACCTTACACTGCGTTTAAACCCAAAATCTCATTTGGATAGAAACTGTTTCTCAGGTGGCTAGTCCTACTCTTTATAACCCTGTACCTTCTTCCCGGTTTCTACAATTTTTAGGTGTATCTCAGTCCAGCAAGACCCAGGCATGCCCAGATAAGGCTTCATATGAGATCCCCTCTGAGATTACTCAAGCATGGATCATTCATGCAGGCTAACAGTGGATACTAGCCATGATGGTTGCGCTTTGCCTCAACGGTCAGAGGCAGAAATGCTGCTGAACACCAGTTGCTGGAAAACACAGAAGGTGAGGGTGCTCTTGTGCGAACAGGAGATGGTCCACCGGCCTGATTCAGTGGGCTCTTTTTAGGTTCTTATTAGAACGCAACTGGGAAAGGGCATACTATTATTATTATCAACCCGGTGCTCAAGGTGGCATAGATGGCTCTCCCACTCCTCACAGCAGCACTGTGAAGGCAGACTATGCTGAGAGAAGGTGACCAGCCCAAGGTCATCCAGCGAGCTTCATAACCGAGTGGGGATTTGACCCCATGCTCAAATCCAACATTCTAACCACAACATCACACTGCTGGTCGGCAATGCGCCTAAATGGTGTATCCAAAAATCACAAATAATTGCAGAGGTCAGAAAACGCTCACCTTGACTAAGTAAAAAAGGTCACCTGAGTACTGGATGATTGGCCTGCCTTCTGGACATGGGAACCACCTACCCACAAAGCCTCTCCATTGGTTTATTGGCCCTCATCCAGTCTGCCACTACATGCAGGCACCAGTCCAGGGTTCGCACGGTCATTCTGATTCAGATATTATGGAGAAACACAGCTGCGTGTCACCAGTGTACTGATGGCACCATGCTCCAAACCCCCTAATGACCACACCCAACAAATCAAAAGAGGTAAAGGTTGCATTTCAGCTGGCTGAAGATCTTTTGTTAAAGCTCATTACGTCTTACAAGTTGAACCTGCACAGTCTGAAGTTAAATACTACTGAGGTTAAGGAAGCTTAAAGGTAAAGGGACCCCTGACCATTAGATCCAGTTGTGACCGGCTCTGGGGTTGCAGCACTCATCTCACTTTATTGGCCGAGGGAGCCGGCGTACAGCTTCCGGGTCATGTGGCCAGCATGACTAAACCACTTCTGGCGAACCAGAGCAGTGCATGGAAACGCCATTTACCTTCCCACCAGAGCAGTACCTATTTATCTACTTGCACTTTGACGTGCTTTCGAACTGCTAGGTTGGCAGGAGCAGGGACCGAGCAATGGGAACTCACCCCGTCATGGGGATTCGAACCGCTAACCTTCTGATTGGCAAGTCCTAGGCTCTGTGGTTTAACCAACAGTGCCACCCGCGTCCCTTAAGGAAGCTTACTCACAAGAAAATATGCATAGGGTTACAGACAGCTATGCTGATCCTAATGCTACTCTTTCAGTGTGTGCATGTGTATGTACATGTGTGTGTTATTACTATTATTATTATTACTAACAATAATAATGAAACCACCCAGCTGCCTGCCTTTTTGGACTCTCTTGGGGGGCACAGATGTCACAACGAGCTTGCCCTGTGCTTCAAAAATTACTACTATGCCTCTCTCTCCTCTTTTGCCCCAATGCACTTCTCAGTACATGTGGTTGTTTCAAGCAAGTTTCTACCCATCATGATCTGTTCCAATATCAGAGGTGGGCTGGGTGGAAATGGTTTGAGACAATGGAATCAGGCAAAGGGGGAATGGTGTTATTTATTATTTAATCCAGACTCCATAATATTAAAAAGCAAAATCTCTTCCCTACATGGTCCTTTTCATGGGGAGAAGGGCAGAAACAGATCTTTGCCCCATTCTTTCTTTTTGATGGCAAATTTGACACATAAGTGCATAACACAGATGTGACTGAGCCATTGCTTCTAGTTTGGTTGTAGCTTGTGGTGCTCTAGCAAGGATGGGGGGGGGCACCTCAGGCATGGGGTCAAATGGGACCTGCCTGTCATTTTCTAGAAACTCCCTCCAGGCCACACACTTCACTGGCTTTTGCTTTGCATCCTCTCTGAGCACTTTTGCCTGGCTTGACTATGCCCTTGAACTCTGATAGTGCTACACTAACCACGACAACACACTGACTCTTACGATGTGTATAAATGAGTTTTAAATGCCCTTGGTTTTAAAATATGATTTGAAAGCCAGCAGTGGACTTCTTCCAGGAAAAGTGTTAAAAAGGTGGAGGAGCAGGTGGCTATAAACATCCATCTCTGATCCACTGTCCATTTGTTTAGTATCAAGTACGAGAGGAAGTGTGATCCACTGGACCATGTTGACTTAGGGCCCTCTCAGACTGTTGTTATCTTCAAGCGGGATCAATTGCACACCAGCAAATTTGGGTAGTGCAAATGAAACCTGATTTTGTGCTCTTGTACAGCAAACCTCTTTCCCCACCAAAAATCAGATTTTTTTTTTTATGATAAAGAGAGTGACAAAAAAATGTACTGGAAGGCCTAGGGTAACACTCGCTTGACACAACATCCTATAACCCCTCTGCATTCATATACCTATGAATGGAAGCAAAATAGAATGGAAACAGATTTAGGAGATGCATATTCAAATTCCATCTCTGCTTATAAGTGACTGACCTTGGGAAGTCACTATATTAAACCTGAGTTTAAAAGGATTTTCCTTTGGTGCATGTGTGTATGTGTTTGATCTCCATTCCTTTCTATTGCACACTTATAAAGGTCCTTATTTCCCTTTTGTTGTAGTCTTTATTGATACACTTAATATATTTTTACTTCTCTTTGCAGCAAAAGATTTACTGGGATGTTTTTGCATTTTTAAGAAACAATCTCTTATCAAAAATGTTTTTACATTGAAAACATTTCTCACTTTCCTAGCAAAATGAAAGGGATTTCCCTTGTGCTGTTGCAAGACACTTGGTAATATGTGCAATGCTCCCTCTAGCGGTTGGCCCACCAGCAGCTATCAATCAATCAATCAATCAATCAATCAATCAATCGCACCAATGAATGAATACAGTTACTCCCTGTGTAAATGATGCTTCGTGGCAAATAGCTTCCACTTTATGGGTATCATTTTCATGAAGGAAAACGCATATACAAATTTACTTGACTGCATGTACACAGTAAGTGACGTTGCGGCGAACCACAGCTTCCCAATGCATGTACAGATAATGAAACAGACACGTTTGTTGGTACATTTAAGAATATGCCCATCGCCCTGTTCTCACAGTGGCCAATAGAAGCCTGGAACGCTGCTCTCACTTGTGGATGCCAGCAAATGGTATTCAGAGGTGAAGCTGCACAGAGCTTGATATGTGGATGAGAGAGCCATTTGAAAAGTAAGAACTCTGCTAACATAAGAGGAGGTGGTCAGCTGCATTATGAAGCAGCGAGAATTCAGTACTGTGGTTCTCAGCCTCCTGCAATCCTGGTTTTTGGCTTTTGCTGCTTTTAGTCGTGCTCTGTACTGAATATGAGTGCTTAAATCGGTTGACCCACATGCACCCATTGTTAATCTGGTGGACACCAGAATGGTCTCAAGCCAACACTTGTCACAGTTATAAACTAGAATAATCGGTAAGGTAAAGGGACCCCTGACCATTAGGTCCAGTCGTAGCTGACTCTGGGGTTGCGATGCTCATCTCACTTTATTGGCAGAGGGAGCCGGCTTACAGCTTCCGGGTCATGTGGCCAGCATGACTAAGCCACTTCTAGCGAACCAGAGCAGTGCACGGAAACGCTGTTTACCTTCCCGCCGGAGCGGTACCTATTTATCTATTTGCACTTTGACGTGCTTTCGAACTGCTAGGTTGGCAGGAGCAGGGACCGACCAATGGGAGCTCACCCCGTCACGGGTATTTGAACTGCCAACCTTCTGATCTGCAAGTCCTAGGCTCTGTGGTTTAACCCACAGTGCCACCTGCATCCCTTCAGAATAATCGGGACCGAGGGACAAAACAGTTTAAATTAAGGACAAATAATGTGATCTGATAGAGATTCCAGTAATGAAAGGCATGAGTGGCATGCAATATTTTCTTAAAGAATTACCATATATTCTTTACTTTAATGCAACATTCCTTTATCCAGAGCATTAGAGCAAATAAATCTCATTTGCAGAACACCTTTGGTGCCAAAGAACTCCACAGAACAAGGCTTGCGCACTGACAGCCTGCATGTGACCTCTGACTATGAGGTCACTGTGGTGCAGTGCTTGAGGCGCTGGACAAGCAGTGGAGAGATCCAGAGATCAGATCCTGCCTCAGCGATGAAGATCACCTTGGGCCAACCACTGCCTCTCAGCCCAATTTATCTCACAGGGCTGTTGTTATGAAGACATAAAGTTGGAAGGCGTGTAAACGGTGAGCTTTTAGCTGTCACCTTGGGAGAAAGGTGACATCTAAAGGTAGCTACTCACCATCACCATATCTGAATTTTAATCAAGATATGGTCA
Source organism: Podarcis vaucheri (assembly GCF_965113315.1). Classification (NCBI taxonomy): domain Eukaryota; kingdom Metazoa; phylum Chordata; class Lepidosauria; order Squamata; family Lacertidae; genus Podarcis; species Podarcis vaucheri. The sequence continues at coordinate 107,608,492 of NC_138760.1, read as the reverse complement.
TATGATGACAAACCTAGACAGCATTCTAAAAAGCAGAGACCTCACCTTGCCAACAAAGGTTCGTATAGTTAAAGCTATGGTTTTCCCCGTAGCAGTGTATGGAAGTGAGAGCTGGACCATAAAGAAGGCTGATCACCGAAGAATTTATGCTTTTGAATTATGGTGCTGGAGGAGACTCTTGAGAGTCCCATGGACTGCAAGAAGATCAAACGTATCCATTCTTCAGTAAATCAGCCCTGAGTGCTCACTGGAAGGACAGATCCTGAAGCTGAGGCTCCAATACTTTGGCCACCTCATGAGAAGAGAAGACTCCCTGGAAAAGACCCTGATGTTGGGAAAGATTGAGGGCACAAGGAGAAGGGGACGACAGAGGAGTAGATGGTTGGATAGTGTTCTCGAAGCTACCAGCATGAGTTTGACCAAACTGTGGGAGGCAGTGGAAGACAGGAGTGCCTGGCGTGCTCTGGTCCATGGGGTCACGAAGAGTTGGACATGACTAAATGACTAAACAACAACAACAACCTCAATTGCTTGCAGCAGCAGGGATACAGAACCTGTGGCCATCTGGATTTTGTTGGACTACAAGTCCTATAATCGCTTACCAATGTCCATGCCACCTGCAGCTAATGGAGGTTAGAAGCTATTAACATCTGGAGAGCCAAAGGTTCCCCATGCAGAAGGCCGCAGGTTCAATCCCTGGCAGCTCCAAGTAGGACCACTGGGGATGCCCCTTGTCTGTAGGGTGAGCTGTTGGGCTAGACAGATCAACAGAATAAAGCAGTGTTCTGTGTTCCGATGTAATGGTCCCCACTTTCATGGCAAGAGTTCTTTGTGCAAGGAGACACACTCCTGGTCCCCAGACCTATGGCACTGCACAGAGAATAGAGAGGTTGGTCATCTTTGCCATTGAACAAACACTGTGACTCCAGAGGAACACGCCCCCCACCCCGAATACAATGGATCTGGGAAATTTATGCCCTGACCTTATGACACAGTGAAAATTTGCTGCTTGGATGGAAAGGTATGATCATTACAGGTTTTCTGGGAGGAAGTGTGAGAGACTGGTGGATCATTGTGAATGCTTGGAATGAAATAACAGCTATGTAGCACTAGCTACCAAGTCTGTGGGATATAATCTGGTTTTTGTAACCCTGCATAAACTGTGTATTATTTAGGTCTTTTTTAAACAGACACCTGAAACAGTGAATTGTAGAGGGTCTCAAAGGAAATGTATAGCTCTGCTTTTTTAAAAAAGGCCTCTTTTTGAATACTGTATTCTCTTGTTTGTTCTCTCTCTCTAAAAAAAGAATGTTGATATTTTACACTCAGTTCTCCTATAAAGGTCCTTAACTAAACAGACTACCTACATAGCAATTTTGTGAAGGGCCATGCCCTTTCCTAGTCAATGGATTGCAATCCAGCACCAGCATAATTGGGATGTAATGTTATTTTGCACATTGCAATAGAATAACGACAGTCATACAATACTTTAATTGTACTGGTATTTATGCTTTAACACTAGAAGCGGAATCAAAAGACGTCACAAACTGGACTCAGTAACCTTAATTGAGTCCTCTTGTGTAGCTTTCACATTGTAAAGTGAGTGTTTTAAGGGGAGGCTAGGTATTCACTGTGAACTGGATGTTCAGTGAATGGCTGAATAATGTCCTCGCTGTTCCTTCCAGTGCCATACATGGGGTTGCAAATGGATCTCCTGGCTATTTGTGAGCATTTTTGTAGGCTGATATCATAAATGCAGGGTGGGGGCAAGATTTAAAAGGATATTGGGTTGTAGAAAAGAAAAGGGCTACAGATCAAGAGGAAAAAGGTGACCTATGACTGTTAATCTAATATGCACCAGTGGTTTGCTTGCCAGTGGTGTGTGACTGGGCAGTCCACAGAGAAAGAGAAAGAAGAGTGAGAACTCTGTAGGGAACTGGGCTAAACCTTTGTTGCTGAGGTAGCGGACTAAACACTGCCAAGCACCACCTCAGTCTGATGCTGGGAAGTGTCTCCTTAGCCCACTGCCTAGGGCAAGCTGGTAGTAGCCTTGTTTTGTATGCAGCTAAACTCTAAAGAACTTGCACTCGGAATCACACTGCCTCTAACACTGGAGGAAATTCTGCTTCCTTTGCATCAGTGCCCTTATTGTAGAACTATCTCGCCTCTTTAGCTTACAACAGCAGCAAAAGTATGGATGCCCTGGAGCCTATCACAGACAGACTGTGTTTGCAGGCCATTTGCTGGTGCTTAGTCCTGACAACTCATGACTCCCACTTCCTTTACCATCAATTCTGGTGGCCATATACCTGCGTATTAGTTATAGCAAAACAGAATGGCAACTGGAACATGCTGACCCACCAGCAGGACACTACTTTTTGCATGCCACAGGCTTTGCCAAACTGATGCCCGCTGTATGTTTTGGATTCCTGGGGCTGGTGGGAGTTGTAGCCTCAAACTGGAGGACAACAGGTTGGCAAAGGCTGGCCTAGAACAAAACAATGACACTTGTTATCCATAGTAACTCTCAACCTGCCAAATGTTGTGCTGAATAATTCCTAGAGGTATAAAACAACAGCATTGCACTCCCTTAAAATAATGATGTTGGTCCAGGCAGGCCCATGCAGAGCTTGTCTGAGGCCCAGGGTGGCTGGGGGCCCAGGATATTCTTGGCATGACAGCATAGGTTCAACAAATCCTTAGCAAGGTCTGCCCAGCCAGCTTAGCTCTTCGAGGGCCAGGACAAGTGTAGTGGGCTGCCCCACCCTCTGCATGGGCCTGGGTCCAGGAGTCATGATGTCTGAAAGCAAGCACTTGATTGTTGCACTTAAGCCTGTGTACAACATCAAGTACAGTTTAATGTGGTTGATAATTTATGTATTTACCAAAGAAGGGCAGTACAGCCCAACATGCACTGGGACATGCAGTCGTCTGCTTTGCAGCAGCTTCCATCAAGCCACCAGAGGGCCGAAATAAGCCACCAGAAGTCTTTACCTGGGAGCTATGGCAGCAGGATAAAGGGCCTGCTGGCTTGTTCCTAAGTTGGCATTCAGCAGCTTCAAGTCTGGATGGCTACAGAGATGCACTGCAACTACCATAACAGCACAAGTCAGGTGTCACAAGGCACCAGTGGGGCTACTTTTGGTGCAGCACAACTTCTAACTCTGGCCTGATTCCGCAGTATGAGGATCAGGTTACTCAGAGAGTGATTGAGCTGTTCTACAATCACCTGTCCCTGCCCATCCATCTGCCTGCTTCCCCCCACGAGCCTGTCTGCTTTCCAAGTGTGCTGCCCTGCTGCTCAGTAACACCTGCTTGCTTCCAGGTCTCCAGCCCTGGCAATACATTTACTGCACACAGGAGATTGAAAGATATAGTATTTGCTGGAGGTGACCATTGTTTAGGAATGGCCTGAAAATGCCAGAGTGAGTGAAGAGAGTGAAAAGGAAAGATATGCACTCTGCTGTAACAACAACAACAGTTGCCTCAGCCATTCTGGGTTACTTCCAACAAAATACAGAAACACAGTGAGACATCAAACAATAAAAACTTCCCTATACAGGGCTGCCTTCAGATGTCTTCTAAAAGTTGTACAGTTGTTTATCTCCTTGACATGTTTTCTGTCTGTGTTAGGGAGGAAGGGGCAGGGGAAGAAGAGGGGACAAAATATTTGTTCCCATTAGATGTGTGACATAAGGCATGTCCAGAATAAGGAAGGATTTGGATTAGATAGGTCTGCATAAGAGGGGATTTACTGTATTGATTGTCACTTCCAAATTTCAGGCCCAATCCTGTTTTGCTTGGATACCTTCAGTTAAAGTCAGCTGAGGTTTTGTCAGCCCCTAAGAAATATTATATCCTCTCATTTGACCTTTCTACCAAACCATGCCACAGTTCAATTAAAAAGAAAAACATTTTCTTTTATAGAAGAGTTTGAATGGTGCAGCATTTTCTCCCCCCCCATGTTTTTTTGTGTGGACTCCCTTTCTCCTCAACACCCCCCTCCCCCATTTAATCTAAAGTAGGATTAGTGACCTTTTTATTTTTACAGTCAGTTTTCTTCCTTTTGGTTATACAGTGCAGCAGGGAAAATTCTGCAGCCCTTCTGAGAGTTAAGATGTTTGCAAATGTGATGGGCTTTTCAGGTTTTCTGCATCGCCTCTCTCCAAAATATTTACTTTTGCTATAAACTGCACACGCAATAGAGTTAGGCATGTGAATCATTTCCCATTCCCATCCCCCATGACCATTGACCATGCTGGCTGGTACTGATGGGAGTTGCAGTCCAAAACTGGAGGCCACCAGGTTGGGGAAGGCAGATGCAGACAACACTTAAACTGGCAGATTATATTTAAGAAGGAAAGGTATTCCTCTTGGAACATCAGCACATTCCTTTCTTGGAATTGTCAGTGCCACACTTTGTTCAGGATGTGGGGTGAGCAGTTACATGGAATGTCCCATCTGCCAGAGATGTTCCATAAGCATAGCTGCCATCAGAATATTTGTTCCGCTAGAGAAGGGGTTGCTCTGTACACTTTCTTCCTTTATTAATGCCCTGAGCAGCTGGTAGAATAGTAACAGCTGGCAAGCTCTTATTTCCTCTGTACCAAGCATCTTGGACTCTACGATTGGCAGGTGAAGCCTTGTTGGTGGTGCCACCGCCGGGGGCTGCCAAATTGGCACTGAGTATTTTCAGTGGTGGTTCCCTGGTTGTGGAATATCCTCCCTAGTGAGGTGCGCCTGTTTCCACCATGATTAACATTCAGAAGGAATTTGAAAATCTTCTTGTTTACATGGACGTTTCATGGTTGAAGAATACTGCTCCTGCTGACCCCAAAATCATTGATCAGATGAATGTTTTTAAGTGCAACTACTTTTAGGATGGTTTTGTTTTTAAACTGTGTGTCTGTTTGCTGTCCTGGGTTCCTTGGGGGTGAAGGATAGGATATAAATTCAATAAATAATTATAGCTACTCTGGAAGAACATCGTGCCTGAGAAACTGAACTACATAGCGAGAATTTCACAATTAAAATTTCATCTTTGCCATGAACTCACTAGGCAAGGTAGCCTTACACAAGCCACTCACTCTCAGTATCCCATTGATAATGTGGGTATAATAACATGGGCAACACCTTCTGGTGTAGGGGTGCAGGCAGGATACATGCAACATTCAAAAATACCCTATACAAAGGAAGGGGAGCTCTGGTGAACCATCAGACTGAAGACCCATCTAGTCAAGCATTGTTTGCAAGAGTAGTTAACTCTTCTAGGAAGCTCACACACAGGGCATGAAGGCAACAGCTCTCCCCACCACACTTGCTTATCACTCAGCAACTGGTAATAATAGATCATTAAGAAAAGCCCTGCTAGGTCAGGCCACTCTAGTCCAGCATCCTGTTTTCCACTGTGGCCAGTCATACGCTTCTTGGAAGCCCACAAAGCAGGACATCATGAGTGCAATAGACCTCCTGCGTTGTCTGCCCACCAGCAAGTTCTGGTAAGAGCTGTTTGCAGGAAAATAAACCGCAACCACAATAGAGATACAGGAAACCAAATACATGTTAAACATGCCAGCTGATTATCCATAGGCCGACTATATTATGTTGATTCCATCCTACAGCTTGAACAAGGTTTGATTCTGGTGTTGTAAGAAAAGTTTGCCTCAGGCTCCTTGTTTGAGGTGCTCAGTACTATTGCGTGGCATTAGGAAGTGGGAGAACCTCTGCTCAGGCAAGGTGGGGCATCCAATTTTTGAGGATCCTCTTACCTCCTCTATTCTATGTTGTGGAATATCTCCCTAACCCTCAGGTGTAGCTTTGGGGGGGGCCCAACCCTTCATGTGAAGTACTTCTGTTTCCCTCACTGGATATAACCCAAGGTGGCTAATCATTTTGTATTATAGCTCATAAACATTAACGTTGACAACTTTTCAGGAGAAAAGAAACAGCAGTCTTCTGCTGGGCTACTTGACAATATAATATTTAATTCCAACAGCAATCTCCCTACTCCTCCAAAAAAAGCACAAACCAACCCAGGATTGTCTGATGCCTTCAATCTGCCATTAAAAATATAACCACATTTTCAGACACAGAAAATATGACACTAAACATGTCAGTGAGAGTTTCAAGTAACAGAATAATTGGTCTGATTTCTCAAGCAGCAATTCGGCGACTGTTTACACTGATGCAGCCCCATTAACATACGTGGGTCTGCACCAGTGTAGAAGTGATTAGTGGAACAGTCTCCCCTGGAAAAGAAAACCAATTAACTGTCTTCACCAAATGTCTGCTGGAACACGAAAAGCTGCTTCGATAAAGATCTTTGGGAGCATAAACTCCTACAAGCATGCAAAGCCAAGTGACAAATCTAGGACTTATTTTGTTAAGAGTCTATCTAAAATAAATTAGACTAAGCCCTTCTTAAATTAAATACTTCACAAGGGAATAAACCTTCTGACATACTATAGATAGCAATTTCTTACACAAGTGCAACTCTTCTGTATTTGTCAAGAAAACATTTCCACGATTAATCAACCCCCTTAAACCTTTCTCTTGTCCTTTTCTCGGTAGTGGATGTGCAGTTAAGGATAAGCTGAGAAATGCCTCGGGGCTAGCATGTTGGTGTGACGGGAGCATGCTCTTGGAGCCCCCAAAACAACTGTTCAGGGAAGTTTTTAATACGTAACGCTGTACTGTTTTTAACACTGATTGGGAGCCGCTGACTGGAAGCTGCCCAAAGTGGCTGGGGAAACTCAGCCAGATGGGCGGGGTATAAATAATAAATTATTATTATTATATTATATTATATTCTCCCTTTCACCTCCCATAAAAATCTACATCAGAGAAATAGACCTCCAATGGGAAGGGATGGTGGAAGTAGCTGTCCAAAAGATCTGGGGTGCTGGGGAATAATGTTCATATTAATGAAATCTCCACCCCTGTCCCTCCACCTAGGGTGGTCATTTACACATAATCAAAAGAGGACATAAAATCTGCACATGCCACTTTGAAAATTTAGAAACAGTTACAATAATTTCAATAGAAATACAGCACATCTCACCATAGTGGGAGAGGCCGGGGCCAGGTGATGGGCAATTGCAAGGCCCCGGATCTCCCTTCTTAGGGTTCTTTATCTTTTAACCAGGTTTAGACCAGGCACTTCTTCAAATAGAGAGCCACCTGATCTTTCTGGCCCCACTAAGATGGCTCAAAAAAAGAGGACAACGATTTGCATAAAATTTGCATTTGATATTTATAGATACAAATTTGGAAATAATTATTGTATTGAACATTAAATAGAAAAGCATTACGTCTCACCCTAGTGGGGGAGGGCTGTGAGAAGGAGACAGGTGAGCCTGTTGAGTCTCCTGGCTGATGTCTCCAACTTCAAGGTCCCTGCTCTCCCTTTTTATTGTTATCTTTAAACCAGTTTGTGCTTCAGTGAGAGGACACCTTGACACAGACACCAGTCCTCTGACAGCCCTTCAAAGTAGAGGACTGCTCTCTCTAAAGTAGGACATGTAGCCGCCCTATCAGATATCTTGGTGCGGCTCTACGCTGCTGATATGCCATAGTAGCCCTGCAAACCTGGGACCACATGCCTTACATACTTGGAACTGCACCCTATTTTCTGCACTGTCACAACAATACATATTAATAAAGTCAGGATATCAAGAGGCCTTAAGTAATGCCCAAATCCTTGAAAAGAGCATGCACATTTTGAGCAGCTCAGGTTGCTTCCAGCCAACCTATTGAGTTTCCATCCTGATTTGTTTGTAGGGAAATTAGAAAACACTGGCTATTTAATGAGCATTCATTCTGAGTTGTTTGTGGAGAGGGCATGTTGTTGCTTTGTCAGACTCAACATTATGGCGACATACTAAAATTGATGAGAAGAATCTCTGTCATCAATGGATGTGGATCGGCAACATGGCCGTCATTTGTAATAACGAAAGGGACTTTTGGCTTCCTTCCGTCTCACTTTTCTCAGGCCTATCTCACACAGGTTTCTGAACATTACACTCACCTTGAGATGTTTGGAGTTGTAACGAGACGCTTCTGCTCGAAGGCAAACTCGGGTGATATGCTGAAAGTATCACACTTCTCACCTTAAGAATCCTCTGATAGTTTGCTACACTATCCTAATCACATGGTGCTGAGAATCTTTATTATTAGGTTCACATGGGATGCAGTTTGGGAGGAATTAATTTGTGTGTTTGTGTGGCAGCCGGGAGGCCAATCTTGTGGAGACAATCTAGCCCCCTTTTTCTCTATGCTTGTCTGTCAAAGTACTGGCATTAACCTGCCTGACCAGGGCTGGCCATATTAGTTTAAGAGCAAACACTCCAGAAACAAAAGACTGAACTTCCATTTCAATACTAAGTATGCCTAATGAAATATGTTCCAACAAATACAGTGAAAAAGAGCATTCAATTACGAGGGGCAGACAGGAAATATCACATATCACACAAGACTCCTCGAGAGCAAAAACACATGCAGCAGTGTTGCTCTTTGCTTACAGCAACAGCACCTAACAACACGGTACATGCAATAGAAATAATAGGAAAAAAAGTGCTGGTACTCACCATGAAGTTGTTACAGCAGGCGCCACACTTTTAACATTTGAAAATAAAAACTGCTGGTTCTCTGTACCCTTGAGTACCCCCAGAAAAAAGCACTGGGTAGATGTAACATTTAGACCTGATCTCAGAGCCCTGATTCCATATTCTTTGAATCTAGTAGGGAAGATCACATGCATACCCAGCTCGTGATTCCTTTCCTGTACTGCAAGATTAGGTTTTTGTGTGCCCCCTTCATCATAGCACACATAATGTAACGTTTATTTATTTCCACGGAAAACCCTTACATCCTGCCCTTTGCACTGAAATCCCAACAACAAATACATAAAAACAACAAATATTAAAACAAGATGCAATATCAGCAAGACCATCAGTTACCTGAGATCTAGGCATGCCTCTACATTAAAATGCCTGCCAGGAAACACAGGTCTTTAGCTGGTTCTGAAAGCTGAACAACATTGGTACTAGGGCTGTGGCTCAGTGGTAGAGACTCATGCGCCGCATGCAGAAGGTCACAGGTTCAATCCCTGGCATTTCCAGTTAGGGATGAAAATGTTCCCTTCTGAAATCCTGAACAGCGGTTGCCAGTCATTGCAGACACTGACAATATTGAGCTAGATAGACCAGTGGTCTTGACTGGTTATAAGGCAGCTTCCTAGGAAGCTGAACCTCATGGGGAGGGGGAACGCTTTCCACATCTGGAGTGCTGAGAAGGCTCCCTGGGCCTCCCTTAAGGCTGGAACTTCCAACAGGGCCTCAATAGAGAGGCCCAATTTGTGCAAACTCCCCCCTCCTTCCAAAATAGTGGAAACATCTCTGCACAAACTACCCATATCATGTTAACTTGTGTGCATGGTGGAGCCGTTTAAACTCAGGATGAATTGTCTCAGGTAAGTCCAACCTGTCATAGCCAAAAACCAGGACACATGTCTTCTGGGCCATGCTCCTGGGTGAGTTACATGACCCACATGAGAGTATGGCATCTAAAAATGGGATATCTCGATTTAATTGGTACAGTTGAGGGGTATGATATTGACCAAACCATTCTCCTTTCTGCTTGTTAATACATTCTCCTTTTGTTCTGAAGTCTCATTTTTAGATCCACTTTTACCCTGCCTGGAGAGGTGTTTTCTAAGTGGTTCCATCAACAGTGGAGGGAAAAAAATACATCTAGGAAAACATCCAGGCACATACTGTAAGGTTACCAGATTTTTTTCAATGAATTCGGGGACACTTTTCAACTTCGATAGATTTTGTATGGGGACTGGTTTGTAAATCCGGGGACTGTCCCCGGGAGACGGGGACATCTGGTAACCTTAACATACTGTACAGCTGATTGTAAAGTGACAGTGAAATGGTAAGTCAAGTCTCCTGAAAAAGCATAGAGCAGTTAGCATCCCAGTATCATCGGGCCCTATCACTGCATGATTAAGTTCTTACCAGACTTTTCAGTAAGGGCAACCTTCCTGATCCGGTAACTGCCAAGGGCAAGCCAAATACACAGAGTCAATCTATGAACATTTAATCTCTGCAGAGAAGGCAGATTAAGTGTATAATTGACCCATATAATCCACATATCATCTCCAGTCAAATGCTTCCTACGTCCGGTTTAGACAGACAGGGGCTCTGCAAAAGAAAGCTATCAGGGCCTGCATATTACCAGGGCTGTGGATTTCATCAAAGTTCGAGATGGCTTTTTAATCATTGATCTCAGAGACTGCTAGACTTAAGCAGATGAACTAGCTGCTAAGCACATCTGTTTTAATCCTTATCTTCTGGTCAGGCAGGCTCGTGTCTTCAAGAAGTACAAGGAGGGGAGGGGGGAAATAAATTAATTTTTGTTTAGATCTTTGCAATCTTGGGAGCTTCGCTGGATGATTTGATTTCTCATATCAAAAGCATGTTGTTGTTTTTTAAAGTATTTTTTTTGGGCAAGGGGCAAGATATTGGATTAATCATCTGAGAGGAGGGAAAATGCCATCTGCGCCTTTTGTGGATTCTGCATCAATATCCGAAGATCCACATAGGCACCTGGGTTCTCATCTCATTTTTTGATACTCCACTGCTACAGAGGAGCAGTCTATAAGAATGCATTCTTCACAATATCCAAAACGATGGTTCTCATTGTGAGATCTATTGGCGATGGACTTTGAAGTCTCTTGAAGCCAAGGGTGGCACAGGGCCAAGCTAGATGCGACACTAATCACATGGTTGGTCTTTGCATGCTTGTGTTGGGCTTTACTATATAGCCGTCATGGGGGACAGAATCTAGAGGGAGATCATGGCATGAAGCGCAGGAGGGAGGAAAGGAAGAGGGGCTTTAACCTTGCCCATGCTATGGTCTGGGTCCAGACAGGGGCCCATGGGCCTGCTATTTGCCTTGGGAAGGAAGCTCCCATGCAGCCATGTTGTCACTGTTTGTGTTGCATTTGGGTTCTCTCCTTTGAAAGGAACCTGCCAGAGCTCCCCTTACCTTCTGCCCCAGTACTGTAATTCAGGTTGCTTCACACAATGTAGGAATTACCGCCTACAGGTCTGCATACTCTAAGTACTTGCAGTAATGCGTGAGAGCCATACTTCTTGTTGTTAACTTACATATACCTGGGCAGCTTGCAAAATGGAACAACCCCCCTCTCCCCTGCTGTATGTTGTTCTGGGGATTCTCCCCACCCCAGCCAATTTCACGAGGCATGGGGTGGGGGTGCATGAAGAGAGGAGAGGGGTGCAAGCCCCACTGTGCTGTCCTTGCGTGGGCTGAAGCTGGTGGGACTGGTTAGCTGGTTAACTTAATTACACCAAAGCCCACATCTCTTATGTCCCACGGCAATCAGATGAGCCATTTGCAAGGGAATGACATCCTGACAGCATTGGTTCTCTCTCTATGTCCAACTGCCAGCCAGCCGTTCATTCATTCATTTAACTATTTAAAACCTGCACTTTTCATGAAATATATCAAGACGGCTTTCAATTAAAAAAATACACAATAAAAACAGTCTATAAATATCCACAGTGAGCACATCGATAAAACATCACTAGATACTGGCTGGTTATAAAGAAAAAAATCCTATTGCGAAGGCCTGTCTAAACAGTGCAGTTTTCAGAAGATGTCTGAAAGAAGGCAGCAACGATTCCTGCCAAACCTATCCAGGGTGGGTCTTACCAAAATAAAGGTAGTGAAGGCCAACTGGACCCCAGGGGTGTGGGGAACTACCAAAAGTGCCCCATTGGAGGATCCCAGTCAGGGGTCAGCAAACATTTTCAGCAGGGGGCCGGTCTACTGTCCCTCAGACCTTGTGGGGGGCCGGGCTATTTTGAAAAAAGAAAGAACGAATTCCTAGGCCCCACAAATGACCCAGAGATGCATTTTAAATAAAAGGACACATTCTACTCATGTAAAAACATGCTGATTCCCGGACCGTCCATGGGCCAGATTGAGAAGGCGATTGGGCCGGATCCAGCCCCTGGGCCTTAGTTTGCCTACCCATGATCTCAGTGCTCAAGGTGGAGCATACGGTAAGGGATCGGATGCTCCCTAAGGTACTCTGGGCCCAAGTTGTTCAGGGCTTTGTGGATTCATAAACCTGGGCTGGTAGCAAATTGGCAACGAGAACAGCTCTCTCAGCAGCGGATTATCATGTTGTTCCTGTGAGCAGTCTAGTAGCTGCATTCTGTAGCAGTTGCAGCTTCTGGACCAGATACAAGGGCAGCCCCACATGAAATCAAGTCCTGAGATTACAGTAATCAGGTCCTGAGATTGCCAATGCATGGGGCCACTGTGGTCAGCAGGCTGTCACGGCCCCAAAACAGTCACAGCTGGAGTATTAGCATGAACAGATAAAAAGCACTCCTAGCTACAGACATCACTTGGGCCTCTAATAGCTCAAGGAGTAGCCTCAGACTGCACACCTCTTCCTTCAAAGGGAGCGCAACCCATGGGAACGTTACCCTGCACCCCAGATTCCCAAGCAAACCCTAGCCATACACAATCATGACTCTATTATCATTTAAACAACACCACAGGACCCCACCTGGGACAGGTAACACAATGCTACTCTTTCTAGATTACAAGAGACGCTAAAATCACCTCCCAAAAACCCAAGAGATGTAAACTGGCCGTATAACCTCAAATCAGAGTTTTAGAACTGACATGCAGATAAACCACACACCTCTAGCCGAGAAAACACAAATGCACAATAAGTCTATTGTGTTTCTTTTTCATAACTACTGGCCACCTTTTTCGTACGATGGGACAAAGAAGTCATGTGAAATTTCAGTAAATAACTCCTGGAGGAGAAAATAGCCTTGTTAGCTGCTGATTGTCAGACTAACTTACTAGCCAATCTGTTTCTTTCCCCAGTGACCTGAAGAGAAGATTTTTAAAATGACAATGATGACTTTATTCCACAGTAAACCCGACTAATTTACAGAATAAAGGCGATTAAAATGTAGACCACACAGTAATATTCAGATAATCTCCTGCATACCCCAATATCCACCAGGGAGAATAATTCTGCTATCACGGCTCACATGGGGAAGAGGAACTGGGGAGGTAATGAACACTAAAGCAGTGTAAAATGAATGGCCTCGGGAACAAAAGAAACAGCAAAATTAGCCTTTTGAAAATGTATTGCCAATAATATTAATAACTTAAAATATTTTTTTAAATAAAAAGTGGAGAATATGTGACAAAGGCAAGGAGGAATCTAATGTGAACACCACCTTCAGAAATAAAACAAAACAAAGAGGGTGATTTTATTAACACCCCAATTCTATGCATGTTTCATCAGAAAGTAAGCCTTGCTATGTTCAGTGGGGCTTACTCTCAGGGAAATGTCAACAGGATTGAAGCCTCATTGTTGTTGAGATTCAGTGAAAGTAGGTAGCTTTGTGAAAAAGGAGACAGAGCTCCTGCACTTTTAATACATGGGTAGAAGAGGGAATTTCAGCAGGTATAGCTCACATAACAAGCTGCTCCTGTTAATTTTCCCTCTTCTGCTAGTTGTGTAGAAAGAGCCCTGTCCTCTTTTGCATTAACGGTAAAGGGACCCCTGACCATTAGGTCCAGTCGTGGCTGACTCTGGGGTTGCGGCGCTCATCTCGCTTTATTGGCCGAGGGAGCCGGCATACAGCTTCCGGGTCATGTGGCCAGCATGACTAAGCCACTTCTGGCAAACCAGAGCAGCGCACAGAAACGCTGTTTACCTTCCCGCTGGAGCGGTACCTATTTATCTACTTGCACTTTGACATGCTTTCAAACTGCTAGGTTGGCAGGAGCAGGGACCGAGCAACGGGAGCTCACCCCCTTGTGGGGATTCGAACCGCCAACCTTCTGATCGGCAAGTCCTAGGCTCTGTGGTTTAACCCACAGTGCCACCTGCGCCCCCTATCCTCTTTTGCATTAGGTCACCCTGAAACAAAGCAGGCAATACAAGACCTTAGAAAGCCCAGGTCAATGTGTCCACTGGGGATGGTTACCTATTTTAGAGCAGGGATGTTGTTGAGACTCCCAACTCCCATCAGCCCCTGGCACCATGACCAATGAGTCAGGGTTGATGGGAGTTGTATCCCAACACCAACAACTGGAGGACCACAGGATCTCCACCCATGTTTTACAGAAGGGGTGAGGAACCTGCGGCTCTCTTGATGTTGTTTGACTCCAACTCCCAACAGCCCCAGGAAGTATGGCCAATGGTCAGGGCTGAATGAGAGCTGTAGTCCAGGTCTTGCTCTAGGGTCTTGCCTACCGGTCTAGGTCTTGCCTACCGGTTTTGCTCTAGGGTGACATGATAAAAGGAAGAGTAGGCTTTGGTATGTTTAATAGCTCAGATATGCTCATGAAGGCTCAAAGTGCACCAAGAGGAAGCCACACAAGGCCACCTTGTCACAACTGCAGGATGTTAATAGAGAGGCCTGGTTAAAAGTGTGTATGTGGGGGGGGTTCCTGCACTTTTAATAGGGAATTTCAGAATAGCCATGCAAGCTGCATCTCTCTTCAGCATGACTCTTCAAGGTGCAGGAGTCCCCTCCTCTTTTGCAGAATGTTTCCAGATTAAAAAGAATGTTTTTACTCTGAATTTTTCCAGATTAAAAAGAAAAGAATGGCTTGCGTATGCAAACTGTTGGGCGACAGTGGGAAACAGTAGAAAATGAGTGCCCTAGGCATGGTTTTTAGTGCTTACACTGGAACTTAGGGTTTATATTCTTTGGAGCTGTGTTCCAAATTGGGAGCATGTTGCAAATTTAACCCAGTTTTGAACACAGTGTTTATCTGTGGCCTTGTAATGGAGTTCATCTTGCTTATAGTGGTATGCTTCCTGGGGGGAAGCTGATGCAACGTTTAAGCCAAACGGATTCTTGCTGTGCGTTGGCTCCTCTGCAAAGACCTTTTAAAATCTAGCTTAAGCAGAGAGATGTGACCTTATATAGATCATGGTTTCGATTGAACTGAAATTCAATTCCGATCAACTATCCGTCTGCTGGGATCTGCACAAAACTGGAAACTGCTCAAAGGAAAGGTTGGCACCGAAAAGAACAGTCCCGGGAAAATGTACTGCTAATGGAAGAATTTCAGCAATAGGCAGGCAGAGCGCTAGCAGATCTGTAACATAATGGAAATGACTGCCTCTTTGTCATTGCCAAGTGGATAGGTGATTTGTATTTGACATTTTTTTTTAAAATGCTTGAAATTCTCTTAAGAGGAAAGGAGTCTCTGGAGTGCTTTATGCATGAATGAGGCATTCTCAGTGGATATGGGTCATGCTAGAAGATGTACACAGGAAGATTATTTGACTCCAATTCATGCCACTTGATATAATGTGATAAAACATTTGACATGAGAGATAAGTTCCATTTTAATCTTGGAGAATATGGGGGGGGGGAGAGAAAGGTGGCGGTGAAAGGAGAGAATTATGCAGTAGGGAAGAGGCTTTGGTGGGAAAAGAAAAATGGGGTGGAGTGGGGGGGGAAGATGGGCATCAAGCAGGAGAGGAACTTGTATGGGGTGGTGCGGCAGTGACGATGGGAGAGAAAAGGCTTTTCCTGCCCAATGCAAGCAAGGGAGCACGCTTCCGGTAGGTCTGAAGGCATGCACATCCAAATGCCAGAATACTGGGTGGGTGGGGGAGAGAAACAGCACAAAACAAGTGAGAGTGAGTGAGCGAGAGCGAGAGAGAGAGAGAGCGCACTGAGAGGTTGCAAAGGGAGAAAAAGGAAGCTGCTTTACAGCCACAAAAACAACATAAACAGAGATCCAACCGAACAAGTGACTGAAACAGTAATGTCAAGCACCCGCTGCAAGCGTCAATGCTAGACTGCACAATTGCTAGGGCAGAAAATGTGTTGCACAGCAGAAGCAACAGAAAAGCAGAGAAGTCTGTGAACATGCACTCTATGCTATTCAAAATAAAATCTTAGTTGACACTTGGGAGCTATCGGGCACCACAGCCGCCGTCCTCTTTCAAGGTTTTAAACCTAGGTTTTCAGATTTAAAAAGTTCCACCCAGTATTTCCTAGAGGGTCCCAAGTTCTAGTTTTAAAGCATTACAATTGTATTCTATAATGCAAAAATTGGACTTATCGTTTTTTCTTTAAATTTTTAAATCATGCTTAGATTTCCTGGAGGGAAAGATCATTCCCTCCCACCCTTTAATTAAAAAATGGTCTTTCAGTAATGATGCTATCTCCAAGTCAAATTGCACATGCACCCTATCTGACTTCTTCACCTCCCCCCACCTTTTAAAAACAGGACTTTTGATGATAATAATGACTTGCAGTGCAAATCCTATACATATCTACTCAGAAGTAAACCCCTCTGTGTTCAGCAGGGCTCACTCCCTGGTAAGGGAGCATAGGATTGCAGCCTAACACATTTCGAATGCGAGATGATACATGTTGATATAAGATGCTTTTATCTAAAAATCTAGAGAGAGAAAGAGAGAAAGAGAAACCAGGACAAAGTGGATCCGAGTAGAACATTAGAGCAGACAGAGAGCTGATAGAATTTCAATCAGAAGGAAAAGGAAACTTAAAATAAAAAATAAAAATCTAAAAGTAATCATTTAATCTCAAAATGTGACTTATCCTCCTGTCTCATTTTGCCACATTTTGCAGTTTCTCCTCCTTGGATTCCCCCAAGGCGGAGAAGGCATTTACTTACATCAAATAACCTTTCTATATACATCTCCTCATTGACCTTATCACGCAGGATGTCCTGAGAATGGCGCACGAAGGTCACGTAGGCGTCAGCGACATCCATCCCTGGTTTCTGCACAGAGGAAAGGAGTGGGGCAGGGAGGAGAGGAGAGAGAAGGAGGGTGGGGAAAAACACAAAACACCCAGCATGAAAATGGCATCTTCCCAAGAAAAGCTTATTTATACATTTGTAAGGATCCTTCCCGTCCCTTGCCGCCGTGCGCTCTATTCTCCCTGACACTGTGGCGGAGGTTCCTTTTCCTACCAGAGTATCTGTGACATATTTGGGTGTCAGCTCTTGCTTGGTAGGCAGCTGAAGCAACACTAAGTGCAGCTTGCACAGCATAGAAAGATCTCCGTATGCACAGACTATCTCTCTTTCTCTCTTTTGCCCGGAGGGAAGCCGCTTAGATGGATATAGACTTTCCCTTGACACTCTTGGTGCCAGGAAGTCCTCTCTTGCAATGTTTGGTACTATTGACCTAATTAGCAAAGCAACAACTCCTGCTGGGTTCACCCCCCACCCCACCCCTTGTGTCCTCTGTACGCAAATCTCCTATTATACAATGTTAGAAGGCTAACACCAGCACTTAGTCTCTTTCCCCTAAGGCATTTGAAATAGGTACATGTATTTATTTTTTAAAAAGACCATCAGAACCACACATTATAAAAAAAAGAGTTTGCAGTTTTATCTTTTATTTCTATACCTCTGTTAAGGGCACAAATACCTCGGCAGTGTATTGATTGTAGTGGAAGTTTAGCAGACTTTCCCTTGTTGAAACCTTTGCTGGATTGGGCCCTAAATGCTAAATAGCTACTAAGGCTGCAATCCCGGGTCTGCTGGGACACAGTGGCACTTACTTCTAAGTAAACGTGCACAGGACTCCTCTGTTCAGTCTCCAACCTGTCTGAGGAGTCTGTCTCCCCAAAACCAGAACTTCTAAAGCTTGCGGTATCTGTGACGCTCATGGCACAGTTTGTGTTTCCCTCACAAGATGCAAGCCGTGGAGATAATTTGGGAGAAAATCATCACTAAGTAAGTTCACACTCCTTCATATGTTGGAATCGAACTTATCTCAGAGGGAACCCATTAAACTGCTGAAACAAGAGTCATTATGAAAGCTGCCACACAAATCTTAAATGTCTGTGGCACATTGGAAGTTTCTTCGTAATGGGTGTCATTACTTGTATTACTGTGATTTACCGCAGATCACAAAGTATCATTTTCTGTATGAGATGTGATTGTCAGCCACTGTAAATTGAAGTTAGTTAACACTTCTCTGTAATTTCCAGGGTGAAAATTAGGACAGTTTGAGAAGCAGTAGGAAGGTAGTTTATAGATATATATATTAAAATAGAAATACAATTATCAAGCAAAGGGCCAATGGTTGGCCCCAGAGCTGCCAGTAACATTTTTAACACCTACTGAAACAATGACAAGGTATTAATTTAAAAAACAATGAGGACAATGTAAACGTGGCGGTTATATTTTTTCAAGCAATTTCCTGCAAGCGGATTGTGCCAGCTTTAGGATGCAATAAAAAGTGCTGTAATTCTCCAGTACTAAACAATCATCTTTCCAGAATTAGATGCAGCAATTGTTATCTGGCTGATGCTAAGAGAGCTAAGCTTTTACCTAGAGATAAAACCTCAAAGCTCTCCTGACTGCACAGGTTTGGGGAGTTTCCCCACCACTGAAAGAATTTGCCAGTCAATTGAGATATTGGATGGGTTAGGGGAACAAAGGGAGTGAAGGCACCAACTTCATTGTGAAAATCAGATTGCAATTGTAGAACATACTGTAATGTCCCACTCTTCAGGATCCCACTAAGTGCTGAGACCGGGATGGTGAGAAGGAAGGTGCCTCCATAGGGTCTCTTCCTACATTATTTTCCCCTTCTTGGTTTCCTCTGCAAGGAAGGGAGTTGGGGAGGGTATTCCATTTAGCTGCTCTGACATCCCCTTTTCATTCCAGCTTGCCATGCTCAGCTGCTTTCTCCAACACTCCCACATGCCTACCTGCTCTGCCTGGCTGGAGGTTTTATACAGAGGTTCTTTAGGTGAGACTCCTGCATTGCATTGCAGAGGGTTGGACTGGATGACCCTTGGGACCCCATCCAACTTTACAATTCTGTGATTTTATGTCCCACCTGTAGTTTCTGCAATCACACCGTCTGATGCTGTAATGGTCCAGAGATTGGCAATCCCCTATGGCTGAAAGCAGATATCAAATCTATAGGTGTTGTCGGAACCTGATGTCAAGGTTCCTGAGCCATGGGGGGCAGGTATTTTCCTAATACCCTGCAATCATAATCTGATGCCCTTCTTCATGCGCTCCCTCCAGGAGAGGGGCCATGAGAAGTCTGGAGGGTGGCAGCATGAGACGGGGTCTTTTCTGTGGTGGCTTCCCATTTGTGGAAAACTCTCCCCAGGCACCTACATATTATGTAACCAGGTATTTGGTGGATTAGACTACTTGGGTGGGAAGGTTTCAAAACAACGGTCATGATGTTTCATAATGTGAAAAGAAAAAGGAATAAATTCTAAACTCTGCCTGTAACTTCCATAAATATATACTGAAGTAAGCAAAACAGTTTACTGATCAAAACCACATATAGCTTCTCTGTACTAATTTGTAAACATCTTTATCTTCCAAATTCTACATATGGATCCATATTTGTAAAGTTAAAAGTAGTCATTCATGTTTATAAATTCTCATTTAAAAAAAGTCTGTCTGCAATTGCCTCCTGTTTATCAGTCATAATCCTTGACTCCCACCAACATTTATATACTGCACTTAAACTTAATTTAAATGTTAATTTCTGGCAAGCAGAGTGCTTTGCCTGAGATCTTTAAGAGTTCTCTTCATTATAATCCAAGCTCTGAATAGAGAGATGCAAGCAGCAGCACTATTTGCCCTTATAAGAATGATATAATGTGGTTATTTTGCAGAAATGTTCAAGGCTGGTTTTGGTATACACAGCACCAATTCAACATTTCTGCCTATCTGGGTTACACTTAAATTATGTTAGTAAGAACTGACCCATCAGTTTATCTGATTTTGAATAAGTTAGTTTGGGCCTCTGTAAAAGTCCTTCTGGAGTTTTTATGGTTTTTAGCCAAGCTGTTTGCTGGACATGTTGCCATTATATTTTTGTATTGCTGTGGTTGGAAATGGTTTCTATTTTACTGCTTTGGCATTTTTGTATTTTTTTGTATTTTGTATTTTTTAATTTTAAGAAGCTTTATTAATAACGTTGTGTTACATTTTTATTGCTTATATTGTTGCTTGCCACCTGGGAAAGACAACAAGAAAGAATGGAAGAATGATGAGTTTTTAAATTTCCTAATGTACATTCCTGACCTCTGTTTTGGCTTTACCGGTAATTTCCCTCTTGCTAGGCCTAGCAAACTGAACTATTGCTCTCTCTCCCTTCTTCAACCTCACAAGCCCCCTCTTCTAGCCAGGCCTCATTTTAGACCTTGTACTGCCTGTGTACCACAAATACGACAGACCCCCATCTTTGCAGCCTGTTCTTCAAAGCCATTGTTTCAAGATGCTGGTAGCTCTCAGGAACCACTTCCCACAATGCCACTCAAATGTGTGACAGTATCTTCCTTCGTTTCCTGGGACTGTTGCCTCCTCCTGCCCAGTAAGTCCTTGTGGAAGGACGTGTGGATCCAGAATTGGCCTCCACAGTCACCTACGGACTCATTGTTAAAACTGTGTTTATGGAAGACAATCTTACTCAGCTATGAGTGATCGCCAAAGATAGTTTACTACTCATCTTAGGGCCTTCCCACACTTACCACTTACAGTGGTATAGTTGTAGTCTGAGCCAACATTTTAAAGAGGGAGTTTGTAGTTGGTAGTCTGCAGCTTTGGTCCAACGCTGCTGTTATTACAGAGTTAGTGTAACGCTGCTGTTGTTACAGAGTTAGTGCAAAGTTACCCTTTTCATGCTAATGGCAGGTTGTGCCCAAATTCAGAAAAGTTCCGTGGCTGTAGTGACATCCCTTGGAGGCCACATTTAGACTCTGGGCCCTGTTTTACATATTGGTGGATGATAAACAGCATATGATGCAAGGGACAGAGAATCATAAATGAAAGCATGTCTACAGGGTAAAATTAACAGGGAACTTTCAGGATAAATCAGCTCTCAGAAATTTTTGTAAACAGGAGTCTATAGTACACCATTAGCTAAGACAGGATTTAAAGGGGAAGAAAAAACAACTCCATTTCTTCTTCTTCTAAAAATACATAGCAGGAACTATTGCAAAAATTATCGTAATTTTTTTGTGCTTACGGGCACATCCACGTATTTGGAAGCTGCCTTCACCTGAAACAGAAAAAAAGCCAACTTTAGATTATGCTTTCGAGCTATACAAAAAAACCACAAACAGGGAAGCAAAATAGGACAACTTAGCAGTATTACTATAAAATAAAAATGCAGTAATTATTAGACCAATTCAATGTTCATGGCACTGAAGGATAGATTCTAATTAAGCATACTGAACCACTTAGAAGATAAAACCTAACTAACTATAGGCCACTTGCTAATCTCCCTTTCCTGAGCAAGGTTCTGAAGTGAGTGATTTCAGACCAGATCCAGGCACTTTTGTAAGAAACTTGCTTTTCTGGATCCATTTCAATGGGAGTTTAGGCCCTGTTTTGGCACAGAAACTGCTTTGGTCGGTCTGTATTATGACCTCTGTTGAGAGACAGAGACAAGGGAAACAGGTCCCTGTTAATTCTTCTTGATCTTTCAGCGGCTTTCGATAGAATCAACCATGGCATCCTTCTGGAGCAACTGCCCAAACTAAGGGTGGGTGGCACCGCTTTGCGGTGGTTCCAGTCTTACTTGGATGGTTGTTCCCAGAGGGTGTTGCTTGGGGAATGCTTTTCAGCCCCTTGGAACCTTCAACGTGGGGTTTCGCAGGGCTCAATCCTATCCCCTACACTGTTTAACATCTACATGAAACCACTGGGTGGGGTTTCCCAGAGGTTTGGAATACGTTGTCAGCAGTATGCTGATGACACTCAGCTCTGTTTCTTCTTTACATCTGCAGGTGAGGCAGTGGAAGTGCTTGCCTCAGTAAAGGGTTGGATGAGAGCAAAAAAACTGAAACTCAATCTAAATAAGACTGACACACTGTTAGTGGGTGGTTCCCTAGACCAGATGGGTGGGAATCGCCTGCTCTTGATGGGTTACACTTCCTCTGAAGGAGAAGGTTCGTAGCCTGGGGATACTCCTGGATCCTTTGCTGTTGCTCGAGGCTCAGGTGGCCTCAGTGCCTTCCATCAGCTTCAGCTGGTGGCCCTATCCTGAACAAGGATAGCCTAATTACTGTTGCCTATGCTCTGGTAACCTCAAGGTTAGAATAATGCAACGTGTTATATGTGGGGCTGAGTCTGAAGACAGTTCAGAAACTTCAGCTAGTGTAGAATTCAGCAGCCAGGTTGCTCACCAGAGCAAGACAGTTTGGACACATTACACTGACCCTGGTCCGACTGCACTGGCTACCATTTGGTTTCCGGGCCCAATTCAAAGTGCTGGTTTTGACTTATAAAGCCCTAAACGGCTCAGGACCGCAATAGCTCCAGGGATGCCTCTTTCCATATGAACCTACCCGGAGCGTGAGATCATCTTCTGAGGCCCTTCTTCCTGTGCCTCCTTCTCAAGAGGTCTGGAGGGTGGCAACATGAGAACAGGGCCTTCTCTGCAGTGGCTCCCTGTCTGTGGAATGCTCTCCCCAGGGAAGGTCGCCTGGCACCTTCATTATACACATTAAGGCGCCAGGCAAAACCTTCCTTTTTTTACCAGGCCTTTGGTTGATTTGATTGGCATCCTATGCCCTTTTAAAATGTGGGTTTTTTGGTGTGTGTGTGTGTTATTGGGTTGTTGTTTGTATTTTGATTATATATTTTGTGGTTTTATATTTTGATTTTATTCTGTGAACCACCCTGAGACCTCTGGGTATAGGGCGATATATAAATTCATTAATAATAATAATAATAATAATAATAATAATAATAATAATATTTTAAGACAAATATTTGGTACATGCTTTAAGAAAAATTCCAGAAATGCAGAACAGAGTACTAGATGAATCACTAAAGATTTGTTTCAGAAATAAAAGCTTGTCCCTGAGGCTTCAGTGGGATGATTCCTTTCTTATTGCTCTGTTGGGTTTGGAACTTCTGCAGTGTGTCTTCATCCTGGGCTGCCAAAGTAATATGAGAAGCCCCATGTCAGATTGGGTGAAGGTCATACTGCACCTCCATCCATGTGGCCTGGAGCTTCTCACAGAACACTGGTGGCAGAGGAATGGCTACTACCTCCACAGTCAGAGAACAGATGCTTCTGAATACCAGCTGCTGGAAACCGGAGGAGGTGAGAGGGCTCTTTTTGTGCTCAGGTCCCACTAGTGGGAGCCAGTGTGGTGTAGTGGTTAAGAGCGGTGGACTCATAATCTGGTGAACCGGGTTCGCTTCCCCGCTCCTCCACCTGCAGCTGCTGGGTGACCTTGGACTAGTCACACTTCTTTGAAGTCTCTCAGCCCCACTCACCTCACCGAGTGTTTGTTGTGGGGGAGGAAGGGAAAGGAGAATGTTAGCCGCCTTGAGACTCCTTCGGGTAGTGATAAAGCGGGATATCAAATCTAAACTCCTCCTCCTCCTCTTCTTCTTCTTCTTCCCATAGGCATCTGGTTAACCACTGTGAGAACAGGATGTTAGACCAGATGGGCCATTGGCTGGATCCAACAGGCTCTTATGTTTTAATGCATTGCAATGACTCCCATCCAGTGCTAGTTTTCTAGAAAAAGAGGAGCCGGAACTCACCACAAACGCTTCCCTTGTTCTCTCATAATGACAATGGTGCCCACCTGAGAGGTGCCGGAAATGAGTTCCAGCTGATAAAGAGCCCTGCTCCCATCCCACCAGAATAATGTAAGAAAGGGCCTCTGGCTGGTATGGAGTTGGCAACAATGACTTATGGGCATTTGGTACTGCAATTATGCCTTCAGCATTATTAATGTCACAAGTTCTTCCCTCCTTTCTGTGGCCCTTCTCGGTAGGCAATGTAAAAGCAAATGGGTTATCTCTGCAGCTGGCAGCAGAATGTGTTGTTGTTGTTGGGGGGGGGGAGTCCATGAATTTCCGAGTTAACATATCTAACGGAATGGTTTCCAGATGGACAGAGAGACCCTTTTGCAAAGGTACCATAATGCATCCCATCTGCAGGGCTGAGAATTTCTATAGCAAGCATGTATCTAATTAGAATAAATCACTGATCAGCATCCTTGTTTGGGTTCTAAACGCTCACCTGCTTCTAAATATTTCTAAAGCTACAGGTAAAATAGCCTAAATATTAGACACACACGCAGGCACACACCTGCATCTTGCGATGAATAAATTACATGTTCCAGTTGGGAAATGCATCGTTTGAGACTGCAAAGCAAGGAACCACTAAATAGGACCACTAAAATCAAGCTATGTGCAGTTAAAAGGTATGGGGAGGGGGAATCACTGTCACACACCTATTTTAAAAATACCCTATTCAGGGAAAGTTAGAATCAAGAAGGCATAATTTATAAATTGAGATGCAGGTGGCGCTGTGCTCTAAACCACAGAGCTTAGGGCTTGCCGGTCAGAAGGCCGGCGGTTCAAATCCCCTTGAAGGGGTGAGCTCCCGTTGTTCGGTCCCAGCTCCTAGCAGTTCAAAAGCACGTCAAGTACAAGCAGATAAATAGGTACCACTCTGGTGGGAAGGTAAACGGCGTTTCCGTGTGCTGCTCTGGTTCGCCAGAAGCGGCTTAGTCATGCTGGCCACTTGACCCAGAAGCTGTCTGCGGACAAACGCTGACTCCCTCGGCCTATAGAGTGAGATGAGCGCATAACCCCAGAGTTGTCTGCGACTGGACCTAATGGACCTACTTTTCTTTACCTTTAATTTATAAATTACCATGGACTTTGAATTCCAAAAGGATTTAAGGTGAACCTTTGGATGGGCTCTGCACTTTGCCACCATCCCTCCCTTCTCCTCTAATATCAATGGAAAGCCCAGAATGTAGTGGATATTTATGAAATTCTGATCCCCCCTGGAAATCTTGCTCCCTTGCCTAAAAAAAGTAGTCAAGTACCTACTGCTGTGCCTTATAGCACATTATGCTGGATGTGAATGTGCATTGGAACGCATACCAATGCTATGTTACTCTTCGATATCCCCCACCGTCCCTGCCTAGGCTGCGTGTCCAGCTGCCACTTATTACAAAAAAGTAAATTGGACAGACTCGAAAATCAGGAAGGTTCGAGATCATTGTCTCCCTCACTGGGATAATCAAACCTGGCAGGTGACTGCAGCATGGTACAGGTGCATCAGTGGGCGAGCCAGAATGGCTCCACTAAACAAGCCACACAGCACCGACCGACCCTCCCTACCACCTTGCCCCTCCCATTCAATGGTATTGACTCCGCTGCCAGGAGGCCAGGTGCAGGGGTGCCAACGTGAATGGAATATTGTGGGAGGCCAGGTAAGCCCTGCCCCACACATGATGCAGTGCACACACCCCATTTGAATGGCTTTGCCTTTTTCGGGGGGGGGGCAAGCCCCTCAAATATTTTATTGGAGGGGGGCAAACCCCCCATGGTCCCTAGGAGCTGGCTCCTATGGCCAAGTGCATAGCAACCACTCCTGAAGCAAAGGCATATTGCTTTTGATATGGAAGGTATGATGTAGTGATCATGACCAGAAGCCATTGACAGCCTCATCCTCCATGAATTTACCTTTGAAAGACATTCATGCTGGTGGCTGTCAGTACATCCCGAGAAAGCAAATTCCATGCTTTAACTATGTGCTGTGAGAAGAAGTACTTTTTTTTTTGTCCCGAATGTTTCAACATTCAGCTTCATTCGGTGACCCCGAGTTCTAGTTTTATGAGAGGCCTATTCTATTTCTTCTCACCATGCTTGCAAACTACAAACTTCGCCTTTGTTTGAAATGGAAAAGCCCCAAATGTTGTAACCTTCCCAACCTCATGATCACTCTGGTTGCCTTTTCCTGTAACTTTCCCCATTCTGCAACATCACTTGTGAGTTAAGGTTGTAACCAGAGCTCTTCACCCAACTCAAAAGTGTGGTCACACCACAGATTTGCATTATGATATTGGCAGCTTTATTCTCAATCATTTCCCTAATGATCCCTAGCATGGAATTTGCGTTTTTAAAGTGACTAAACTTAGCAGCGGAAGGAGAGCAGGAGGGAGGCCTGTCTCCCCCACAGAGACAGCACATGCAGTATTGCTTTCCTCAATACATTCTTTCTGTGTCACCCCTGTGAGGCACAGGGGCCCAGTTATGTCACCCCTTGCCTTCAGAGCTGGCAGCCTCTAACCATTTTTCAAACACCCTCTGTTGTGGAGTGTTCCTTCAACTTCCTCTCCTCTCCTCTCCCCTCTCCCTGAAGAAGAAGAGTTTGGATTTGATATCCCGCTTTATCACTACCCGAAGGAGTCTCCAAGCAGCTAACATTCTCCTTTCCCTTCCTCCCCCACAACAAACACTCTGTGAGGTGAGTGAGGCTG
Source organism: Podarcis vaucheri (assembly GCF_965113315.1). Taxonomy (NCBI): domain Eukaryota; kingdom Metazoa; phylum Chordata; class Lepidosauria; order Squamata; family Lacertidae; genus Podarcis; species Podarcis vaucheri. The sequence continues at coordinate 107,582,138 of NC_138760.1, read as the reverse complement.
AGAGACTTCAGAGAACTGTGACTAGCCCAAGGTCACCCAGCAGCTGCATGTGGAAGAGTGGGGATGCGAACCCGGTTCACCAGATTATGAGTCCACCGCTCTTAACCACTACACCACACTGAGAGTCCTCTGGGCAACCACAGTTGCCAGCCCTGGTGTTTGAGCTGCTCCCCCTGTTCCAAAGAGAGGTGCCACCTCACACTGCTCCACAGGGGCCTGGGAAGCACCCCCTGGCCAGTCCCAGAGGCACCATTTGCCTGGGGAGCTTGTAGCCAGGGCTGCTGCAACAAACAGCTGTGCAAGCCTTTGGGAGGCAGAGATGTGAGAGGGCATCAGAGGGAGGGAGGGAAGGAAAGAAAGAGGGACAGAGGCCAGTGTTGCTTGCGGCACCCCTGACTATCATTCAAGGCACCCCAGGGTGCTACAGCACAGTGGTTGAAAAACACTGCCTTAGAGGTTCCTAAACTGCAACAAAGAGCAAAACGGCAGCACTGTTATTTGAGTGATACACGGTAGGCTGGGGCTCAACGTACTTGTGGGTCCCAACTCTTCAGTTGAAGACACTATCCCTCCCCTCCCGTCTCTCTTTCTCTCTCTCTTCATTCAATTTATATCTGCCTCCCTTCCTCTCAAAGGAGTCCAGCGCTTCAAATACATCAACAACAATAGCATCAAAGACATTCTGAAAGCATTTTAAAACGTTCAAAAAAACCTGTTAATCGCATTCTAATCTAGGATAGCGGACACTAAATGAAGGTTAAGTAGCAACAACCATAAAAACAGTAACTGTTTGTTTGAGGCCATACTGTAGCTGAGAACAGTTTGTATATCTTAAAAACTAATGGAAATAATCTACAAAAAAGTACAAAAAGTTACTGTTATCTCACTGACATTAAGGTATTTGTAGACACAGCAAAGGAAGAGAGTAATACAATATGTGTTTTGCTACTGTAACAAAACTAGAAGCAGAGAAAATATTAGAGACCAGAAATAAGAAGTCATGGAACCGCGGCAAAATAAAAGGAATATTTGCCGCAATTGAGATATAATATGGCAATGACTCAGTCTGTCTTCCACATTGCCTTCTCACAAAACAACCCTAAGCTTCTCCCCCCCCCCTAAAAACAACAACCAGCCAGCCACAACTGCTTGTTTTTCTTTAGTGTAAAACTTGGCTACATACATTGCAATTTTCATGCTGCCGGATGTTGTGTGATCTCTTTGCTAGGCTGCAGCTCATCAGGAATTATGTGACTTTTCCCATGAAATTTCTCAGTTTATGACAAAAATTTGTGCCGAACAAAAATAAGATTGCCAATAACCTGTCCCGGGGGTAAAATACACTCTCTAGTTTTAATTAATGTAGCAGTAATTCATTCCCCACTCTCTTGTTCAAAGCGAAGAGATGCTTCAGATGAAATGAATCTTGAGCAGCTGTCATCAGCTTGGTTGCAATTCTTTTCTTTAGGCAGAGATACCCACCTAATGACTGGACTTCCAGGTCCAAGAAACACTATTGACTGTAGAAAACATCTTTCTCCAGCTCCTTGACTAAATGTAGAATGATGTTCCATTAAGGGGGGAGGAATCCAAAGAATATTTTATAATGATGTGGTTAGTGAGAATGCTATTAAGACAACTGATGCATTAATTTTAAGCTGAATTTCACAGCAAGAATTGAAAATGAGGGTATCCTACTAGGTGATAAAACGGCTTGTCACAAGACCCCTGGTGACATGTCATTTTCTAAGCAAGTGGACAATGTTTGATAAAAGGAGTTGGTAGAAGGCTGGGTGTTTGGAGATTTTTTTTTATAATAATAATAAAAAAAATCTGACAATGCTATTTGAAATGATTTGTTTGTATAGTGAAAGGAGAAGCAAATGGACTATAATAAGAACAATGCTTCTTGTTATTCTGCATTAAGGATGATGCTACAGACTTAGAGAATTATGCTACCCTGCTGATGCTTCTTTTAGGCATAGTGTTGTAAGCATACGGGATACCTCCCCAAAGCTCTGTAATATTTGGCCCAGTCTGGATGCTCAGTTCTTGCCTTGCTAAGCTACAGTCTAGCAGCTGAGAGCAAACAACAAGACCAAACATTTCTTTCTCGCCCTGTCCCCTTGCCCCTTCCTTTCTTGGTGCTTACAACCTAGTTTAATTAAACCAGTTAGTAACAACTGTGTTTGAAATAAGGAGCTATGGTTTAATACTAGAATATTAATATTCAAGCTCTAGTTTAAGATCCTTGTTAGCGAACATATTCATCTGAGGCTGTGTACACACAATACCTTTAAAGCACTTTCAAAACACATTCTTTCCTTCAAAAAATTGTGAGCACCAGAGCCCATAAGGCAACTACCTCAGACGGCAACATCCACAGGAGCAACAGAGCTCAAAGCAGATCAATAAGAGCATGTCTATCATAGAATAAGAAAAGTGGACTACAAAATTTTCTTCCCCACTTGTTACTGGTGGATGCACCCATATTCTCCTGTGTATTAAAAGTTAGGAAGTGTTAAAGTTCCCCACATGTGGTTGGCTGCCTGGCTGAGTTAGTAGTTTATTGTTTGTGATGTTGCATGGGAAAGGTATCCAACTTGCTTGGAAAGCTGTACTTAAAACTTTCCTGGTTTGGATGTCACAGGAAACTGTGGTTTAACAAACCATTATACCTTCCTCAAAGCTCAGTTTGCGAGGGGAGGAAGGCAAGGGGGTGGGGGGTGGGGAGAGTGAACACCATGCTCATGTTTCATCGGAAATGTTTACACCTAAACCAAGTCTATATCTCTGTCTTTGAAACCCATTATAGTTAATTGCCCTGATCCAGCAGTTTATTAAAGGGACAGAAATTCTGATCTATATACAGACCACCTCCATACATCAACATGGGAACAAAGGAGAATAGGAAGCTGCCTTATACTAAGTCTGACCATTGGTTCATCTAGCTTAGCATTGTATATTCTGATTGGCAGAGTCTCTCAAGGGTTTCAGATAGGGAACTCTCCCAGCCCTGCCTGGAGATGTCTGGGATTGAACATGGGGTTTTCTGCATCTGGTAGGCCACTGTGAGAACAGGATGTTGGACTGGATGGGTACCGGTATATAAAAGTAGGGAAATAGATAATGAACACTTCCCTCTCCGACTTTCATCTTGCCTTTAGGGTAGCATACATGGTTCTTCCTTTAATCCGCACAACAACTCTGTGAGGTAGGTCAATCTGAGAGATGGCAACTAGTCCAAGGTCACCCAGTAAATTTAGCCACTGAGATGGATTCACACTCAGGTCCCCCCCCCGACTAGCCACCATAACACACTGGCTTTTAGTTGGCAGGGTTCTGGAAAGGAATACAGTCTCTTTTATTATTTTGGTACTTCTTAATATATTCATTATATTTATATGCTCTTTTTCACCCATCATGGAACTCAAAGCGGTATTTATACAGTTCCCAGGAATTGCTTTTCCACTGGAACACGGACCAATCCCATACCTGCTGAGCTTCAGCAAGGCGGTTGGTATCAGATAACTTCAGACCATGCAAGATGTTTCCTTGTGGTTTTAACCAGAACCATCCTTCAGTCCATGAAAAAAAACTACTTTTAAACTATGAACATTGAATTGAAAAGTGCAAGGAGCAAAAAGCAGGGACAATTGGGTGGTTGGATGAAGAAGGCAACTTACAGTAAATGACAGGAAAGAAGAAAACAACGTCCCTTCGTCGTATCTGGATAGTTTGGCCAAGACTCCTTCCAGAATTGTGACAAACTGGAGGAACAAAAGGACATATACTTCAGTTGTAAGAATAATCAAATCACCCTGATTGCAACTGAGCAAATCAGTATTAAGTCCATCGGAGTAAAAAGGGATTTCAAAGTGTATCAACCAGCTTCTAGCTACGTAGATTGCTTGTAGAGATATGACACTTCAATGACGAGATAAAGAACTCTATCCTCTAATTAGCAGGGAGGAAAGTCATTGAAGATTAAGAAAAGTCAAGTTGTATGTGTGTGGGGTAATCTAGCTGACTATTCTGGAGTAAAGAGCTGATATTGTCTATAACTAAACATTTGTCCTACATTAGCATGGTGTCATGGAATACATTAATAAAGAGAATCAAGTATAGCCACTGACTTATTTTTCTTTTGGCATCACCAAGCTTATTAGCTATTATTAATAATAATATAAGTAACTGGAAAGCAGTTGCTTTCAAAGGACAAGCATATCAATGAAAATGTTTAATCCTTTCTTGCTTCCGCCTAAAACAATTTCATCTTCAAATGTTTAGGAGGTTTCTAATTTGGTTTTCTGTTTTGGCAACAAAATTATGCACAAGGAAGAAAATCCCTCTTCTGAGATTCCCTTGCATTTACAATGTTTGTTGATCAAAAGCAAAAAAATAAAAATAAAGCGAAGCTCCTTTGTGTTGTGTGTGTGTATATCACATGTTCATTAAAGCTCTTTCAGCTGCTCTCTGCCTGCTATATTGGTCATTCTGTGTAGAGAAAGGCAGTTATGTTGGTGCCGTATATTGCAGAAGCTAATGAGAGTGCAACTCCCAAGCATAAGGTGCAAGAAATATGTTACTCCTCGAGAGTAATACCAAATGGAGAACAGCTGGTAGGTCCTTGATGGAGACCCAGAATGGCACGCGTTGTCCCATATGTTCTACAGGTCCTTGTAATTATTTTGTGATCCTTATAGTCCTCCCCTGGTTTGCCTAATTGAAGTTAAAATAAATGCAAGCATGGTGCATTTATTTAATTTATTTAAAACATTTATACAAAGTGTTACAAGGATCACAGGCAGAAGTCTGTGTTGCAAGATGCTTTTTAGTCTGGAAATGGAAAACTAGATGAAGCAGTACTATTGATAAATGGCTGACATTGCCACACAATATGCCATATATATGAGAATGCTTCTGAGTTCATTGTATTTTGCATTACACCCTTCCTGACAGTTCAAAGTGATTGACAATCACAACATTTTAAAAAGCCACAAGAACTATAAGGATTAAAACCACATAAAGCACCCTCCTAAAAACTTTGGAACCTACCACCCAGAGATAAGATGGAACCAAAACAAATTACGTTTGGCCAAGTGTTGGGGTTTGACCCAGTCTAGCTGCTTTCTGCTCTAGTGCAACTGCGTGTGACGGAAAGCTCAGTAGAGGACCTGGAAAGAGGGAATGGGGACCCATAGAGGTAAGGTTATAGTCCTAGGACTCTCCCTGCAAACTGGCAATGAACGGCTATAAGTCCAGATAATGTGATCAAGTTCAGAAAACAAGAGCTTTGCAGTCTTCGTCTTGAACTGCACTTTGTAAGTTCAGCACCCCTGTGTTGCTTCGTACAGACTGCAATCACGAAATGTTCCGTCTGTCGAGACTGAGTGACGTATGATCTCTCCTGTGAGAAACAACAAACCACCCAAACTTCTTAATGTGTCACATTTTAATGGAAATGCTGTTTTAAAAAGGGAGAGAGAAAAAAGAGAGAGTGATGTTAACAGTGAATCGGTTCACCTGAAGCTGAAGGTTACCTTTGCAACTAGGAGCGTTATCATTTCCTTGACGGTTTCTTCAATTAGTTCATCTATTTTTGAGTGATACTGGTGCTAAGGAGGGGGAAGAAGATGGAGGCAAAATATTATTAGCATAAATCATTGGTAACAAACACTTCTGTCTAGTTTGTTGTTGTATCGGCTGTGATATTTAAATGTTGATCGACACGTGCTCTAGTGTAGTGGGCAGTAATGGATTGATAAAATGCGTTTTTCTTTTTTCTTCTCTTTTTTTAACCAAGAAGCCTCTGATAGGATTTCATGAATCATGGTCAAATCCTAGCTTCAGTTCCATGCGTGCAGCTGAGCCGACATTAATGAGAGTCAAATGCATGCAGCAGAGGACAAAATCTGGCATCTTTTTTTTGCTATATGCAAATCATGATAAAAGTGGGCAGCGGTAGGAGAGCGCTTTACATCTGTTCTTAGTTCTGATTGATCCAAAGTGTTGCAATTAAGGCATTGACATTCTTTAAGGTTTTAAACGACTCCTGAAACACAGCCCACGCTGAAAAAGCAACATAGCAGCTGTCTCCTGGTGCACAGCAAATCTGCTGTTGGTCAGAGGGAACGTACAGAGGAGTCGAGTTTAGGCAGACAGGCTGCATTGGGTATAAAGGGTCGCCCACTTCCAGAAAGCCAAGTGGAATTTAATGTTTAGACTCCACTCTTGGCGAAACAAATTAGCTAAGGATGTAAAGTTCCAAATGCAAGTGCTTGTTAAGCACCTGAGTGAATTGGAGCCTTTATGACCAAGTGTAAAAATGATTGAGACATGGGTGTTCTGACTCATGCAAAAGATGGCAATTGCTACACTATAAGGCCCCTCAATTAGTACCATGCTGGGGCATAGGGTTAGTGCTGGCGGCTCATAGAAAAGACTGACACCAACTGAACATTCAGCATCACTTTTGACACAGGATGAGAGCTGCTACCCACCCACTCGATGGGCCCCTCTACCCAATTACTGACCAGATCAAACCTTGCTGTCCTACGGAGCTCTGAGAGAATCACCAAAAGCGTGTGATTCGAGGCAAGGCACAAGAGCTTTCTGCCAAATTTTAACAAAACAAGCATCTACTTTGTCAAAAAAACAGGCTTTTCACTACTAAGCAAACACTACGGGGGGGCATTATTTTGTTTTTGTCAAAGCACACAAGAACAAATATTTAATATATGATGAAGTTTCTTTTCCACATTCCTCCCCTCCTGCATTAAATAAAACATTGAAAGCGCTGATCTCAGTCACTGTATTTATTTCCACTTGCTTGCGCTAATGTTATTTTAAAATGTTAACATCCAACCAGAAAAAAAACCACATTAAAAGAGACAAATCTGCTATAAATACTAAATCATGCTTTGGGGAATAAGGAGTGTGAGGGGCAATTAGAAGTGTGAGACGCTAGTCCCTCAGAACTGATTTAAGAGTTCCTCGCTAGTTTGAACTGCTCAGTGTTTCTCTTTCTTTCAATGGAACAGTCACATACTACAACAGGAACTTGGAAGAAAACAAAAGAAAATGTAGGACACACTTACCCACTCTTTAGCAAACTTTCAGATGATTGGGGACAGAAATAAAGAGGAAGGTGCAGAAGACAGGAAAAAGAACATATGAAGGTAAACCATAAATAAAAACAAAATCTTCAAAAAAATGGGACCTTTTAAATGGGGGCCATGAAAAAGCAGCAGCATGCACAGAAACAATAAGCAACAAGGAAATGAAATATAATGGGTATAATCCCTTTTCACTGAAATACCTGAGATTGCTACCAAAGAGAACCACACGCAGAATACAAAACGGGTTTTTGAAAAGTGATTGTTGCACAGAACACATACACAGAAACATCTCTAGTGAGGCAGAGAAATATCATCTTTGTTGCAATTTGGGAAAAAAAGGAATAGTAATAATAATACATGTAGAGCTCAGTGGCATGGCAGCTGGTTTTTTGTGGTTTTTTTTGGCTTACTGGACTCCAGTTTGGGGATGGCTAAAGTTTGATGGTACCCCCTTGTTTACGGAATCATCATGAGGAAGCTGACACTTGGGAAGAGGCAATTTCCCCAGAATTCACATGTGAGTTTTGTCCACCACCGTTTTTTACATTAGAAGAGAATTGGCTTTTGATTACAGATTATTATTTTTTTAAATCGTATTCAGAATTTTAGGTTAACCGTCATAATGTTACAACCTAAAATAACCTTTTTGTTCACTTGGTAGAGTCTATCTGATTAACAACCCATTCCCATATCTGCGATGTCAGTCAATTTATTTGGGTTGTGACTGAATGTAAACTACACCTACAACTTCCAATGGGATGTAGAATATCTGTTTTGTTGTTCTTCCATTAACTGCATTGTCAGGTTGTGTTGGACTAGCTCACAGGGATGAAAAGTGTGTGCATGTGTGTGCGTAATGTAGCAGCTTTTCCCACAGAGGACCCCCGAGGCCGAATCTACATATGTAGCAGAATCAGGGGGCAGAATCCTAACCCCAGAGGTATGGACCCTTCCACTTCTGGAAAGCTGTAGACGGAGGATGTGCATTTTGGAAGGTATCCTGTGTTAAAAATAAACGAATCACTGCAGGTAGCAGAAAGAGGTATAGCAGAAAAAGGGCTGAATGGCAATATTTGGGAAGGGACCATAACCCATGCTTTACATGCAGAAAGTGCAAGGCTTGATCCCAAGCCTCTCCAGTTAAAGAGAGAATGGGGTAACAGGTGATAGGAAATGCCTCTGCAACCGCTGCCAGTCAGACAGTTCTGGGCTAGACTGGTGAATAGTTTGACCGGTATGAGGCTACACCATGTTGTCTAACTGCCTTGTTCTGATAAGGGGAGTTTTAGAGCAGTAGAACTTTTACCCACTGTGTAGAAGTGGCAGTCATTCTACCACCCATGTGCTGCTACATGTGTACATTCATGCTAAGCCTCGGAAGGGAGGTTTGTTGTTTTTTGTTTTAAAGGCACAGGTGTTTGTAACTTGGACCAAACAAGTCAGCGTTTGCATGTGATTGTGTACGTGTTTACAGGCACTGGAAATGGCATAGGAATGCTGGAGGGAGGAGGGTGGAATCTCCCGACTCCGTGCTTTACAATTTGCACAGGGAAAATCAGCAAGAGATGCATTACGAAAAGCAGCAGTGTTTCAGAATCCCACCTAGTGCTTATCTCTGCCCCTGACCCTCATGTGAGGAAGGTAAAGACTTAACCTTCAATGACCTCCCCTGCCTGATGTAAAATATACTTGCTGCTGGCTCAGGAAGGCTGGGCACTATGGGCAGCTCTGTGTTTGCACAGGCGAAAAGGGGACTGGGGAAAGGCGATGCAGGTAAGGAAGCAGAAGCCAGTGGCCCTCTCCTCTAGTTTGCTGGGGGCCATGTTGCCAGGCTACCCAAAAGACACCCTCTTCCCAAGGGACTAGGTGCTTTGCGCAAACCCTCCACCGCTCCCGCTTCTCCACCTGCTAAAAATATATTCCTTTGCGTGCAGAATCCCTCTTTTCTCCAGCAGCCACAGCCACTTTTGCAGATATTTACTCTGGATGGTGGGATGCAGGCAGCGCTGCTGAGGAGTAGCATGCTACATCATGAAGAACGTGCCGAACAGAACAACTCCCTGGACGCGGAAAACAGCAACGGGCGTTCCCTGGAGGACGTGACCCCGTGACATATATATGTACACGTGCTACCCACTAAGCACAGGACAAACAAAGCTTGCAAATGCACACCATGCACACCAGTGAAAACTATGTTGGCTTGGACCTCATTTTGAAAAGCACCAAGAGATGCACAATGCAGGACATGCCCAAACCTGGCACGCTCTGGCTCTGATGCATGCACAGAAAATGGGACCCTTACAAGCATGTTAGGCTGAGCGGAGGTACACCAAAGGTAGTGAACGTGCAAGCTGGACATTCCCCTAAAGTGCATCGATGCTTTTGAAAATGCGGCCCACGGGATATGGTGGCAATGCATGGAATTTAAAATAAAAAGATTCTCTTGACTGATTTTTCCCCCCCTCTCTCTTTAAAAAATCTGGGCTTCGCATACAAGTCCAAAAGACATGCTTAATTTGCCACATTATCATATTGTTTTAATCAAGGATGTTTGTTTGTTGGAGGTGAGGGCGGGTGACAGTTCTCTTGCTAAGTGTTCATCTTCATTGGATAAATTATGAGATTTAACTAAAAGGATGGCTAGGTGTGTGCAAAATAATACAGTGTGAAATGTATTGACAAATATGTTTTCAATTAAAATCTCCTTTACAACGCAAATGAGAACAACAACGGCAGCAGCAGCAACAGCAGCACTAGAATGCAGCCAGAAAGATTGCAGACTAGCTGTCTGATCCTCAAACCGCTTCGCCAGGGCAAGCTCCATTGGCACAAACAAAGCTTGCGCTGGTGGAAGCGCTGGGAGGATTGTATATTTTAGAGACCGACAGGGCCCTTCACCTATAGGAATCCAACACTAGGGGCACTGACTCAAAGAAGCACTACATTGTTCCCCTAAACCTGTTCCCTATTTTGAACCCGCAGGGCTAAATAGAGGATAATAATAATAATAATAATAATAATAATAATAATAATAATTTATACCCCACCCATCTGGCTGAGTTTCCCCAGTCACTCTCGGCGGCTCCCGACTGAATGTTAAAAACAATACAGAATTAAATATTAAATACTTCCCTAAACAGGGCTGCCTTCAGATGTCTTTTAAAAATAGGATAGCTGCTTATTTCCTTGACAGCTGATGGGAGGGCGTTCTACAGGGCGGGCGCCACTACCAAGAAGGCCCTCTGGTTCCCTGTAACCTCACTTCTCGTAATGAGGGAACATCCAGAAGACCCTTGGCGCTGGATCTCAGGGAATGTGAATCATAGAATCATAAAGTTGGAGGCACCCTTACCAAGAAATCTGGTAATACAGTATCATCCAACCTCTGCTTAGTGATGGTGAGTCCGCTGTCTTTTCAGGAGGCCTGTTCCATTACTGAACAATTCACACTGTTAGGAAGTTCTTCCTATTTACTTACTTTCTGACATTTATATTATTCTGTGCTCCCCTTACAGAAGCCAAAGCAGTGTGGTTCAAAGGCAAGAGTTACCCATCCAGGCAACTGACCAGTCCCAAACCTGCTTAGCTTCAGCAAGGCAGTAGTCTCCTGTATCTTCATACCATATCCATAGTTCCTTACATCAGGTTGTAATAAAAAAGATCAGAGGAGTAAAGTAAAATTTACACCAACAATATGCCTTTTGGCTCATGGAGCTGTTTTAAAGCTACCCATTTACTGCCGATAGCTGCAATGCAGGGCATCCTGTCAACTCTCTAATTATGAAACTCCATGGTGTGGATGATGTGATGTATGGGGAGGATGTTGGTGGGTAATCCTACTTCTGGCAGACATTGGAATGATGGGCGCTCTGTGGGTGCCCGTTCCAGGTCTCACTGCACAGAAGTTCTGTGGCCCTCTTCAGTTTGACTAAAGCAGGTTCCTGCTTGCAGCTAAGTGTCCTCTGATTTATTTGCCATCAGCAGAAGCTGCCATTTTACCCTGCATGCTATAGATCAGCCCTTCTCCATGTAGATTGAATGGTGGCTTCAAAGTTGCTATTCCCATTTGAAATGAACATGGTGGTGAATCAGCTTGTTGTTGTGGGGGCAGGGAGCTACCGCAAGCAAAAAAAGGGTCGGATATGTACCAGCCCTCCTAGAGTGCAGGTTAGGTGTGCAGCCTTGAGGTCATCTTGGACTCAAAGTTGTCCATGGAGGTGCAGGTCAATTCTGTGTCCAGGGCAGCTGTCTACCCATTCCATCGACCTGCCTGCACACTGTCTTGCCAGAGTGGTACATGCTCTGGTTATCATCCTGCTTAGACTACTGCAATGTGCTCTACACGGGGCTACCTTTGAAGGTGACTTGGAAACTACAACTAATCTAGGATATGACTGCCAGACTGGTGACTGGGAGTGGCCACAGGGACCATATCTCACTGGTTCTAAAAGATCTACATTGGCTCCCAGTGTTGACCTTTAAATGGCATTGGCTCTGTATACCTGAAGGAATGTCTCTATTTCCATCGTTTAGCCCAGACACTGAGGTCCAGCTCTGAAGGCCTTCTGGTGGTTCCCTCAGTGTGAGATTTGAAGTTACAGGGAACCAGCCAGAAGGCCTGCTCAGTAGTGGGTCCCACCCTGTAGAACATCCTGTCATCAGATGTCAAAATGATAAACAAGTACACAACTTTCTGGAGTCATCTGAAGGCAGCCTTGTATTGGGAAGTTTTTAATATTTGATGTTTCATTGTATTTTTACATTCTGTTGGAAGCTGCTATAATAATAATAATAATAATAATAATAATAATAATAATAATAATAATAAATTATTTGTACCCCGCCCATCTGGAGGGCTTCCAACAGAGATTAAAAATACATTAAAACATCAGTCATTAAAAACTTCCCTAAACAGGGCTGCCTTCAGATGTCTTCTAAACATCAGGTAGTTGTTTATCTCTTTGACATCTGATGGGAGGGTGTTCCACTTGGCTTCTCGCAGTGAGGGAACCGCCAGAAGACCCTTGGCGCTGGACCTCAGTGTCGGGGCAGAATGATGGGGGTGGAGACGCTCCTTCAGGTATACTGGGCCAAGGCCATTTAGGGATTTAAAGGTCAACACCCAGTCAGATGGGTGGAGTCCTAATAAACAACAACAACAACAACAACAATGATTGCCACAGAATTGCCACTAGATCCACAGTGCTTAGTTCAGAGTGGAGAAGATGGGAAGAACATGAGAACATACCTTATACCAGCTCAGGACTAAACTATGGGCCCATCTGCACCATACATTTAAAGCATTGCTGATACCATTTTAAACAGCCATGGCTTCCCTCAAAGAATTCTGGGGGCTGTAGTTTGTTAAGGGCACTGAGAGTTGTTCCCCTCAGAGAGCTCCAGTTCCCAGAGTCCCTTGGCAAGAAGGATTGTTAACTCCTCCCTGGGAATTGTAGGTGTGTGAGGGGAATAACGGCTCTCAGGTGCCTCTTCCTTTTGTGGTCCCACCTGTATGGCAGCACTGGAACTCTTTCGGCAGAGAAAGGCATGGATTTGGTGCTCCTGTCATGCTGACCCATTGAATCAGTGTGGGGAAAAATCCACCCTAGGAAGCTTTGAAGCACCCAGGTCCTCCAAAGTGCTCTGCAGGAGTGGGATGCTAATTCAGCTAAACTAGTGAGATACTTTGGCCTGCTTTATAAGCAGATGAATTCAGTCCATCTATAGTCACTTTACTAGGCTGACATTGGGTGCGCTTGTGAGAGGCATGTTTCATTATGACACCGCCAACAGATTGTGTGTATGCTGCATTTCTATTAGCGACCATCTGACCTCGGAGAAGAAAAACATACCAGACCCACCAAGAAATATTTGATACACAAGTTATTCCTGTCAATACATTAAATATTCAGAAGAAATATAAATATTTAAGGTGGTAAATTATGTCTGCCAAATGTCTGAACAGCTGCCTTTGAATATAAGGACACAGGGAGAATATGGGTGTATATGTTCAACAGAATGCACTCCCTAAAATGCCTCAAATTTTTCCATATCTGATCATTAAAAAAAATTAAGAGAAATAATGGCAACATTTGGAGGCTCAGTAGGATTCAGTGGACCTTATATAGGTCTCCTTTTATCCAAAGGAAGGAATTGTGGATACTCTAAAGGAGGAAACTCAGGCTGTCAACTCAAGATGGGTTGTTTATTGTTTTGCTGGTTTGATTTACTTGTTTCTATCATGTATTTTATTCTGCGAACCACCTTAAGATCTTATGATGAATATCTTATTCAAAATCTAATAAATAATAATAATAACGTTTGGTGGTTATCCTGAATTTTCTGGTGCAATTATCCCATGTCTTTTCTAACCATAAAAAGTTTGATAAGAAAACTGATGGAAAACTACGCTGGAAAACGTTGGCAAAGTTGTATAGCCTTCACATGAACATACCAGGATGAATGCCTGGTAAAGCATCATTTATAGCAACATTGTACTCTGAGTGATCAATAAACAATTGGCCTGGAAGCTCCCTAAATATCAGTTCAAATGGAGTTGTTACTGGGATTGGATTGGGTGGGATGATAGAAGTATAGTTCCTGCTAGTTCCATTACATGTGGTGGAGTGGGAGGTTGCTGCAAATTGACTGTTCCTATGTGTGCAATTGACTTAGATGAGTTCCATGATTGATTAAGAGGAAAGGCCTTTTATCAATTGCTAAGGATGTGGGGAGAAAATGAGGACAGCAAACACACGGAGGAATTCTACTGGAAGGGAGGGGCAAGATTATGTCCTAGGGCTACTGTCAGAAGCAGGTTGCTTGGTTCCCTGGCAGGTGTGTCACTTAAGAGGGGGAACGGTGAGGTGGTGTGGGGGTTGGTGCAGTGCAGATGCACTGGCAGAACCCATCTGATGCTCCCACTGGTATGTCCGCACTGTACAGACACCCCCACCGCCTCACCCCTTCACCCTCCCCATAAGCATCAGCAATGCGCTTGCCAGGAAGGAAGCATTGTGGCTCAAGTTGCTGCTGGCTGCTGTGGCTCTGGGAGCACCTTTGGTTCAACAACCAAGAGCTCAGTTAGCCTGGGGAATAGCAAAGCATCCCGCCAGCAAACCCTTCTGGGCTGTGGCTGGCAGGAGACTAAGAATGCAGCAACTGTCAATAACGTTATACCTTTGGAACTGGGTTGGGTTTGGCCACATGGAAGGTTGAATCAAATACACCCCTACTTTGTTTGAGAAAAGAGATGGATAAAATGGTTAATTTAGTGTCGTTGGCATAAATATCCCTTGCCATACTGCAGTCCTTATTAGTCAATCACTTTATATATTAGCAGTTATACATTTCTGAGAGAAACAGGAGAAAAGCAAAGAGAAATGAGATGACATGAGACACTGGGATGAGGTAGGAATTCATTAAAATGAATAAAAGAGAAAACAAAAGACTTGGAGGGGAGAAGGCGGGGTGTATGTAATCCTGCAGTCCTAAACAGTAACTTATGCACAGATAACTCACATCTGATTTGCAGGTCTATTAGTTCAGCTATTTGTTAAAAACGTCATACCAGAGCAACCGCTACTTCACACAATCGCTATGCAGTCTGTGTACCACAGTATCAATACTTTCTCAAAGAGGCACATGTGGATTTGCCTAAGACATATTAAAGGCTGATTCTTTGTGCAACTGAATTGCTGCTTGTTATCAACCATGATGGGTCATGGATTTGCAAGAACAATGCGAGTGACAAATCAAGTAAAATGGGAGTTGGACAGGGGTAACTGAGGCTGGCAAGCACCTTTTACCTATGCTATACCTGATGGGAAATGAAACTGATACAACGGAGAAATGGCAAATTAAAACCCCAAAGAATCAAATTTCTCACCATCACATGTACAGGTAGCTGGTAGAACAAACCTATGCATATCTGCTCAGAAGTAAGTCCTGTTTAGTTCAACGGGACTTACTCCCAGGTAAATGTGCATAGGAGCGCAGCCTACGCTTACTCCCAGCCTTGGCATTTGTGTAAGGCCTAGAATTTATTTCAACTAATAGTGTTATTATTAGAGGTGCTGGAAAGCTGTATTTGTAAAGAGATACTAGGCTTAAGCCAGGAACACTGAACGCTGGGGCTCTTTACAAACTTGACTATTGGAAGAGTTTAGAAGTGTCACTTCAGGCCAGTTGCCAGAAACCTCTAGCAGACGTTCCTATAGATCATAATGGATCAAAACAACAAGGAATTATGGCGTAGAAATAATTGAGCTGCAGCAGCTTCACTACGACTGTCTTCCTGAGTTTGTTTTGAAAAAGTGCAACGAAAAGGCTGCACCAAGACAGAAGATGCAAGGCAAATTCTGTGGTTCTGGGCTAATTTCAGACCAGGAGTGGTGGGAGTTCATTTAAGTATATGCTTTGACTTGGGTGAGGGAAGCCTTTAGTGCTCACAACAGTAAGGTTGCATCCTGGGATTATATAAAAAGAGGAGCATCTAAAAGAACAAATAGCATACCAAACAAACAAAAGAAAATGAGGACCAAAGGACCTGCTCCAATGCTCACTGTACTCAGTCTAATCTCCCCATGAATCCATTTGGATTGGTGCTTTATTTTGTAAGTATCAGAATGAGATAAATATTTCAAGAAAATAAAAAAGCTAGAATAACCCATGTGACATAGATTCTGAACATGAGGAGTTGTTGTTGTATGCACTACTGAAAATGAGATACGAGAATCCAAGCCCTGTGTCTGAACTGGTCATAAACAGAGATGAGAAAAATGTTGAACAGTGTTTCAAGCCTTCCAAACAAAAGAGGATTATGATTATGCATTTCATTGAGCCCAATTCAGCATGTCTTTCTACTTCACAACATCACATGTGGAAATGTTCAAGTTGTGATAATGTCTTTGAGAAGTAAAACACATTAGACCAGCAGATGATAAAACTGGACCAGTTTGGAACCTTTGAGTCATTAAGGACCCGGAAGTAGTATAAATGTAGGTTTTAGAAAAGTCCAATCAGGCTGGACTGCATTTTACATAGGATCAGGCAATTTATTTCCCCTTAAGTCCTTTTGCTCAGGTTGCTTTGTTTCTCATTGGGTTTTCTTTGCCTGTTGGTCAAAATAATCATGCCTTTGCAATCTGGTAGTTGCATGTAAAAATCAAGACGTTGGGGCAAACGTATGTCTGGTTCCAAGGTGGAGTTAATGACTCAATATAAAACACTGTCATGCATAAATAGGCTTTAAAGGTACCTTGTGCACATCACAATCCTTGCCAACAGTCACTTCTAAGTGACAGGGGTTCTGAGTGTCCATATTCAATATGGGGATTTGTTTGACGGAGTGACCCTGCATTTTCATCTGCATAGTCTATATATGGAAAACTAAATCCACAACTGTTAGAATGTTTCTGAAACCAGCAGAATATAAGATGCAGATTTTCCCCCCTTTAAACATTTATAAATATATATATAAGTTTTACCTCTTGGCCCATTTCCATACTGCAAAGTTTTGTTGACTGAGCTTTGGCATCAACCATAACATTAAACATGGTGCATATTGACTGAGGGACTCTGAAATCTGTTGACCGGCTTGTTTTTTGCAGCTTTACTTCAAACGCAATCCTGGTTCTGTAAAAAGTAATAAAAAATAAAATAAAAGGAACATTTTAAAAGTTAAGATACTGAAGCTGCTAATTTGACTGAGCAATACAATACTCCGAAGTCTTCATTTTCCTGTGTGTTCTGGGAGACCAGTGGGAAGGGGAGCTGGTCACAGCAGGAGAAGGAGACCCTACAGCCTGCCTCACTCAGCCTCTTGACCCCTCTCACTTCTGAGTCTGCATTGCTGTCTGCCACAGCCTCTTCCTGCTCACTAAATCCTGTTGCCTCTTCTGCTCCTAACACCTCCTCCTCCCAGTCTACTCCTTCTCTCTCTAACCACCCATTGTCGTCCCACCACCAGCCCTCTGATTCTGAGCCTTCTTCATCTGGGGGTTCCTTAAGGGTTCCTTGGCTTGTACCTCCCACCACTTCTCTGCATCCAGCCAGTCCATGACAACTGATTTCTACTACGGACATGGAACAGATAAGCGAAGCTCATCAGTTTCTGCTCCTGTTTCCATTTTCAGCTGAATTCTCCAATATTCCTAGCCCAACACGTTTTGGAATGTAAAAGAAAAATGTTCATGAATGGCAACTCACACTTTTTAGCTTATTTCTTTAGTGATTTGCCAAAGCTACAAAAGTTTATCTTTGCAGGTTGCAAACTAATTTATAACTGAAGTATACCAGGAACCAAACAGAAAACTCACAGCAGTATAGGAAATCATATGGGTGTTCATTACTCAGCACTGATTATACAAACCTGTTAATTGATTAACTCCACCAAAATACTGAATTGTTGCATTTTCATTTTGTCATAATGTGACTCGTTTGCCTGAACTCTTCTGAATTGTCACATAAACTGCTATAAGTTGATTCTTTGACAAGTAAATATACAACACCTCTTCAGGTTCTATTGCAAAACAGGAGCCCCAGGTTTATTTCTTCTCTTCTCATTATGCGATTTACCCAACCTATTCCAACAACAGCCAATGATGTGGATTTGGGTGGGGAAAACCATCTTCTTCTTCATCAGCATCATTACTACTATTACAACATTTCTATCCTATCTTTCTTCCAAGGAGTTCAAGGTTCTCACCACTCTCCATTTCATCCTCACAGGAAAAACAGTGACTGGCCCAAGGTCACAAACACAGAGTGAGATTCATGTCTGAGAAGGCATTTAGACCTCGACCTGCCATCTCTTAGACCAGCACTCTAACCACTACATCCCACTGGCTCACCATAGCATAGCATGATGACATGTCATATGATCAGTTGAACCAGCTAATTTTGGGGGGGTGGGGGCAAGAAAGAGGGAGAGAATGAAGAATGCCACCAACATTTTTTGGCAGCAGCCCCAAGTATGTAGTTCTGCCCTGAACGACTACTCTTGTTTGATTTGAGAAGGCTGCTTGCCATTACTGAACTTCTCATTGAGGAACCCCTGCTAAGGCTTACTTAAAACTCTCACAGAAGCTGCTCATCAAGTACTTAATTTTTTGGGAAGTCATTTCCAGCATGCATTGCCCCAATTGCAGAAGCAGAATTGCACAATTGCGCAGAAGCAATTGGATGTGATTTCAAAACTTAGATGCACGCTATGTGGACACTAGTTGCTTCCACCAGTGCTTCCACTGAGAGCCAGTGTGGTGCAGTGGTTAAGAGCAGTGGACTCGTAATCTGGTGAACCGGGTTCGCGTCTCCGCTTCTCCACGTGCAGCTGCTGGGTGACCTTGGGCCAGTCACACTTCTTTGAAGACTCTCAGCCCCACTCATCTCACAGAGTGTTTGTTGTGGGGGAGGAAGGGAAAGGAGAATGTTAGCCGCTTTGAGACTCCTTTGGGTAGTGATAAAGCGGGATATCAAATTCAAACTCTTCTTCCATCAGTGGTGAAGCATGGGAGGGGGTACAGAGGTGGCTGCCCTGGGCACAAAATCGTTAGGGGCACAAAATTTCAACACCCGGTGTTGCCTCAATACAGCTGCGCAGTTTCGTCGCTGGGCTCTGTTGAATACAGCTTCTCCATGTGCACCAGGAAGTGACTTCTCCAGACAACGATCTCCTGGGTGATGCGGATGCCGTTAGGAAGCTGAATGCTCATGCACACTCCCTATCGTTTCCCCTCCCTCCCACCACCTCCGCGTGGCCCCAGACGCTGGCAACCCGTGCTACGCCACTGGTTTCCACTTACCTCTTCACACAGGACTCAATCATATCACTAGCCATAAGCTTTAAGCGCTGTTCTAGGTGTTTCCCAAACTCTTCCTCAGGCCAGTGTAAATCCCTGATGAAGGTCTGTAAGGCATCCAATTTCCAAAACAGATCTTCTGACGTTCCTGATCCATTGCTGACAGGAGAAAAGGAAAAATAAGAATGACAGGAGAGGTTACAGCCTGCTCTCTGGCTCTGGAAACCTAATGTGGAGATCGTTCTTGCACACGTAACGGGGGCGTAACAGTGATTGGAGACACAGAACAATGCCAGGGAGAATCTCCATCATCAGGGTTTTACACTATACATTTTCTTCTTCTTCTAATCTACCTAGCTGTTACAAGTCTTTCCAGATCAGACAGAAGAGGGTAACGAACGTTTATCTGGAAACAGTGCATATGGCATAAAAACAAAAAAACAGCCTGTTTCAATAATCACATTAGGGTATGTAGTTATTGAACTGAAGGCTATACAACGTGAAGGCAAATCTCTGGTTGATAATAACCGCAGTACACAAACGTATGTGGTTATTCTCCGGTTTCATGCACTTCCCGCATTGCAAGCTTCATTCTCTTCGTTCTCCTTCCCCCATCCCCAAGGGTTTCAGGAGAAAACAAGAACAGTGCTAACAAGTGGTGAGCGAGGACACACTTTTTGAACAGCTGGAAACAAATCAGGGTAAGGCAATTGAATAATTCACAATGAGACATCCTTTTACATATCTCAGAAAACTTTGGCTTTGTTGATTTCTCTACCTCTTTTTCGTTTGGGACTCCCCCCTCCCCAAATTTCCTTTCTCTTTTTCAGAAAGAGAAATAAATATATCTGACCAGACTTCTGTAAGTTTCCTTTTGCTTTTTGCAATGCCTTTACAATTCTGTGCAGGTTCAATAAAGCGCAGGTTCTCTTACCCAGATCTTCCATACAGATGGGACCAGCCAGTCCAGCTGATTTAGACTTCTCTTTAGCTACAATTATGCCTAATGCCTCTACTTACAGGATAAGATACGAGCTTCAGATTGTGCTTCATGCTGAGAAATTTATGCACCTCTCTCCTTCTCTCTCTCATCCCTCTCTCCACATTGATTATGACCAAGGGAACTTGAAGAAGCGCACCCGACTCCTCGCATACCACTAATGCTAACACAATAATTTGTATTTACACACCATGCATTACCAGGTCATGCTGATATCGTCTATAGAAACAAATAAGGATGGGTGTTTCCATTGTGACAGATGCCAGCTGCATTGAGTTAATGCTACAGAAGGGAAGATATAGCTAAATGCACACATGGCTACTGCAGGGTGAAGACTATATTCCCAACATGCCGGGGTGGGGGGCACAGTCCTTTGAATCCTGCACTAACAAAGGTATTTATTCCCCAAAGAATGCATCGACTCAGTTGTAATAAATAGACATATCTATGTAATGGCGTGAAAACACTGAAACATGTCCTTAATGGGTAGAAGGGAGATGGGCCCAATGAAAAGATAAGAGAATCAGGCTTTTTCTTGAATGGTTGGTTAAGCAAAGAAGTAGCACACATCATAACAGTGGCATAATTGGCTAAGCATCATTTCAGTTCTTCTGATTTAAACATACATTGAGAATAATTACCTTCTCTTTATTATTATTTTTTAAATCCAGTCTAATCCTGCCTTTGGAATAGAGCGTATTTATGTTTGAAGCAATCAGATATCCAGGAATGGGGGGAAAAACCTGGTATTTAGTATTACAACATGGCGATACCCATCTGCTTCCAGAATTTGCAAATAAAAAAATAATCTCTGGGTTGATTTTGTATCTCCCATTTGAAGAGTTCACTGGATTTTGAAAAGCGGAGAGCAATATCACACATTTGGCTTAAAGCTGACAAGTTCAGTAGCTCATTTTTCCCCATCATACTGCTTTTAAGATGAATTTGTGCTCAAGTTTTATTCTTTAAATAAAATCATACGCGAAACTTAAGATGACTGCTTTGTCTTTGACTGCCATCCTAAATGCATGCCCTCATCAGAAAGTGACATTCAAGTCATTCAATGAGACTTACTCATGAGTAAGCATGTCCAGGATTGAGGCCTTGATTCTTATCTTTTCGAAAACAAAACAAAACAATATCACAGAGCATGCACAGAGAGAAAGTAAAACTGTCAGTTAACTATTTACACATACTGCCTAGTCTAGCCTTTAATAAACCAGCTTAGCATGAATATGAGTTGCATTTCATGGAATTATCAGTTCTGGTACTTTAAAAAAACCTCTATATATACAATTTAATAGATGAATACAGCATTTTCTTGTACAGTGATTCATTTGACTTGCTTTTCAAAATCATAACGTTTTGGTGGAAATGGCCTTTAGATTAAAATTTGAATACCGTTTCCTGTCCCCAAATGATTGTTCAAAAAGGCAGTACGATAAGCTTCGTCGTGCTTGGATTGGGCCTGGTAGGGTGGAAGGCAGGGAGCCCAACAGTAGGTGGCGCCATAGCCAACAACAGGCATAGCCAACTAGATCCAGTTTTTTCTGAACCCTCCACCCTGCTGAGTTCTACAATGGGAACACTGAGACAGAGGAGGAGGAAGAGGACAGCCAGCGACCCCTCTCTGGATGGGTTGTAAGAAGGCAGGCAGATCGGGAGGTTGGCTGAGGGTAGGCTGAAGCACAGAAGCGACACTTGTGGGTGGGAAGTTGACATCTGTGCTTACACTCACACTTCTGGCAGGGCTATGCTTACTTTGGTCGCTCCAAATGCGTCCCACTGACTTCCATGGGGCAATTTGGAGTGAGACTGAAACCATTCATATACATTTGCCTCTCTGGATGTACTAGCCAGGTCCCAACTTCAATCCCCACTGTCATCTCCAAGTAGGGCTGGGAGAAACTCCTTCTTGAAACCCTAGGGATCCACTGCCATTCGGTGTAGACCAATGTTTCCCAAACGTGGGTCTCTAGCTGTTTTTGGACTACAACTCCCATTATCCCTAGCTAGCAAGACTAGTGGTCAGAGATGATGGGAATCGTAGTCCAATAACAGCTGGAGGCCCAAGTTTGGGAAACACTGGTGTAGACAATATTGAGCCAGTTGGACCAATGGTCCAATTCATTATAAGGCAGCTTCCTATGTTCCTATGTAGCTGCAGCTTTCGTGTTCACAGAAGAAGAGGAGCGTAAATCCTGCCTGGGTTTTCTCTTCTGACATTCCACTACTCATGCAAGGAGACCTATGTGAGCAGCTACTTGCAAGGGTTAGCTGTCTGCAGGAATGGAAGACCTCAGCTCATGATGGTCACAGACTGCCATGGTTTCCCCACTTCCCTTTGTAATGTGGTTATAGGACTGGTGTGCCAGGCCATGGTCCTAGATAACTTGAGGAAAGCTATCTAAGCAACAGCAGCTTTGGGATGCAGATCTTCCAGCGGTATTTAGGGTTGGGCCCAAGCAACTTTGCCATCTAGGACCAGGCAGCCTCCTTCACTACTGCATTTTGCAGCATCGGAAACCGCCCCATGCTTCAGACACCACAGAGAAGCCACCTGAAGTTTCACAAGGCTTTGCCAAAGTGTCCAGGGCAGCAGGTGGCAAAGGGGCATTGCTGTTCTGATTTGCTAGCAGCAAGAAAGTGCTCATTTTGCTGCCCCTCCCAACCTGCCGCCTGAGGCAGGTGATTCAGTATGCTAGGGCCAACTCTGAAAGCACTTATTCCAACAGTGTAAATGTTGTTTTCTTTCTTTTTAACAATCATTTAGGAAAGCAGGAACAATCAGGTGAAGCATATGGGCTTTTAGATCCCAATAAAGATGATGGCAAAATTAGCTGAGCACAGGATAGTTTCTTTTTTAATAGCACACATCATTGACACTTATCTCACGGTTCGCAAGCAACACAATAGTATTTTTTTTTGGTGCGCCGATCCAAATCTTATCAACAGGTATGTTGACAAGTGTCAAGTGTGGAAGGAAAAAAATGCATTCGATACAGACATCCGTGCTAAATTTTAACAGAACGCGCGCCAAATTTAGTCCTTCTCTAGAAAGAGACGTCAATCTCGCTTGTTCTCTTAAAGAGGCTCTAGCAAAGAGAAATAAACAATCCATATCCATGCCAAGGAAACTTTTGATTTAAATGAGATCTATTGAACTGAATACACACTCAGCATCATATATAGCAGCCATCCATGACGGTGCAGAAAAGGCAGGCATTTGGGGGATGCCTAGCGGGATGTTAACTGGTAGATTTGGAACTTTGGGGAGATTCACATTTGGTAGGTTCACATTGGGCAGATTACTTGTTAAACTCCTGTGGAAGAAACAGACAGAAAAAGAAAAAAATACCATCACGGTGACAATGCAGATGCAGCAGAAGCACAGTGGCACTAATAAACAAATCTGCAAAGTTCACAGCGAGACGACAGTCAAAAGACCCAAACCAAAAACATTTCAGAGAGAAGCATGAATATGGAAGGCTTGGGGGTTTGTTTGTTTTTAAAGCAGTCTGCAATTGAAAATAACAATGACAAACAACAAGTTGCTGAAAAGAAAAGAGAGCCGGGACGAAAACGAAAGAAGAGACGTTTATAAAGTAGCAAATTAAAACATCAATACAGAAGGACGTAACCTACATAGATCCTGAGGACTTTTCAAAGCACAGAGACTGGTTCCTATTTACAGTGAGGGAACGCACTTCAGGGATCCAAATGTACAATAGGGAGGACATAATGACATAGTTACCCTAAGGCCGCAGTCCCATATACACTTTACTAGGGAGTAAGCCCCATTGGACACAGCGGGACTTACTTCTGAGTAAATATGCATAGGGATTGCACTATAAGTTTCAAGATTAATATTATTTTAAATGATGGTTTGTTTGTCTTTTAAAAATAGGGATAGCCAATGAATATAGAATCTGAACTTCCTTTCTCCATATAAATACATTTTTTCTTACGGACTCAGGGAACAGTATTCAAACTCTCAACAACTGAAACAAACACTTCCTACAATTTGAGTAGGTTTGCCATATGTCCAGGATTTTCCGGACATATCCAGAATACTGGGAAAATCTGGATGCATGGCAGCCCATGTCGGCAGTGCAGTTTTTGCAAATTTTCCATAAAAAATAGCTCAAAAACGATCTTGCCAAAAAGCTCAAGAACTTTCGGCAGTACTAAAAATAGCTCAACAACCTTAAATTTGGGCATACAGAAATAAATCCCTGATCCTATGTTTCTATGTGGCCATAAGAACTTGATGAGAGCTCCTATA
Source organism: Podarcis vaucheri (assembly GCF_965113315.1). NCBI lineage: Eukaryota > Metazoa > Chordata > Lepidosauria > Squamata > Lacertidae > Podarcis > Podarcis vaucheri. Next base: position 107,557,931 of record NC_138760.1, on the reverse strand, counting down.
CTTAAAGCAGGATTTCCCATTTATTTCAGTTGAGTGGGAATGCACACACAAAGCTGTCTTTCCCATACAAGTGAACAGAGAATCCTTACATGCATGTGTTATCTTTGGCAGTCACAGTAAGTTACTTATTGTTCATTGATAGTGATTATCACCAAATTCTGCTCAAAACAGAATTGGGTGGTGCATGTGTGGTTCTGTCCACAGCGGAACTGAACTATAGGGGATTTGTAAGCCTCCTTAGGGGATTTGTAAGCAGGTGCAGAGATCTCCTGGCCTGTGGCACAGAGGGTAGGGGAAGCTTGTGGAGCCACCAGAACCCAGGGAGACTTGGAAATGTTCTGACTGATCTGGCTTCAGGAATCCAAGGCTGATTTTCCAGCAGCTGATGTGGAAAAGGAAATGAGAGAAATACATTGGGCACCAGCTTGGTTGCAGAAGTTGCCAGAAATAGGAGTACAAGACACCATCCAACCATCTTAGAGACTCCACTCTGGATTTGCGTAGGGTTTTCTGATTGAACTGGCTTCAGGAATCCAAGGCTGATTTTCCAGTAGCGTGAGAAATTCCAGCAGACTTCTAGACTGGAGAAAAACTATTCATCCCAATCCTGTGTGCATTTACTCTGGAGTAAGTCCCTCTGAATTCAACAGAGTTTACTTTCAAGTAAGGGGGTCTAGGATTACATCCATGAAGTCTAGTTTTATGAATATAAACAAGAGCTAAGGTCTGCTGATTTCACAGGACTTACTCCCAATAAATGTGCCAAGGATTGTATCCTTATGCTGAAGTTCTATGTATGTCTACTCAGCTATAAGTTGTAATGTATTCTATGAAATTTACTCCCAAATTAAATATGTGCAGGGCTGTGGATCTTTAATTTTTCTTTTCTTTTCTGGGGATTGTTATGCAATCTATACTCACATTTTCGTTCCTAATTCTAGTGACAAAACGAATGCCTGAAGGAATGAGCTTGTACGATTGAGGATTTGCTACCCTATAGACTTGAAATATGAGTTCAAAACCTACTTCAGCCCCAGACACTGCAGATCAGGATTAGCAATAGTAACATACATATATGATTAATAATAGTAATAGTAGTAGTAGCAGTAGTAGTAGTAGTAGTAGTAGTAGTAGTAGTAATAATAATAATAATAATAATAATAATAATAGAGAAGCACTTTTTAGTGCTCTGGGACACAATGAGATTTGGGTACATTTTTTCAGCGTGATGTGCATTCAGCTAATCAGTTCTGCTAGTGTAAGCCAGCACAAGGATTCCCGCTAGTGAAAGGGAGCTTCCCCTTCTGCGCCTCACCTAGTCCAAATCTGCTCAGGAGGGGCAGGAGAACTGCCAGGACCGTATGCAGTGGGGAGGAGAGGGAGATAATTCCATGGGGCAATCATAAATGTTTGCACTGATGGAACAAGCTCCTTAGTCCTGCACTGACTTCCACCCATTATTCTCAGATATTCCCCATGACTTAAATATGGAATCGGCTAACCTCTAGAGCAAAATTAGAAGCCCCTGCTGTGAACGGGAAGAGCTGTCCTATAGGGGAACAGACTCCCACAAGAGGTGATGGACTTTCCTTCCTTACAGGTTTTTAAGCAGAGGTTGGATGGCCATCTGCCATGGATGCTTTGGCTGAGATTGCAGCCAAAGGAATTGCAGGAAATTGGACCAGATGACCTGCGGGGTTCCTTCCAACTCTACAATTCTATGATCACATGATCCCATTCCCAATTAATAATGTTAATTGACAACAAGGTGGTAGGTTTTCTGGGGCTACTGGAGGAAAAAACCAAACAAGAACACTCTGATGAGCAAGTGCAACCTCTCAGCCTAATACCTGGCTCCCAAAGGGGTGGTAAAAACCATGTCTGACCAGCAGCATTTGACTGCAGGAAGTGGCTCACATAACTGAATACTCCTCCATGCCAGGAAATCCCCTGTATAAAACAAACCAGGAAGAAAGCTAGGCTGAAACCCTACTTTATGATAACTACTTGGAGAGGGGGGCATTTTTTGTATAGAGAAGCATTCGGTCATGTACTCATCTGAAGTGGTGCAGTGGAGCCTAGATAAAAGTTTATCACTACAATGAGAGCTATGATTCCAGCAGGCCTGGTACCTGAAATGTGATTTGACTGACTCTCTCTATTGAATACATTATCATGTAATAAAATACATATTCCATAAAAATACACACGGGAGGGTTAGTGACTGTAGACGCTTCATCTGATGAAACAGATGTGACCAGAATAATGACCTCACGAATGAAAACATCTTGCAGTTTTGGTACCTAGAAATTCACTCTCTGAGGATTTTTATGATGCTCTCAACAGGAAACAAACATTTTAGACATAAACAATGCTCACTGAGGACAGCTGGTTATAGCAGACATATTCCAGAGATGACAGTAAGAAAGATATACTCTCATATCATTCATTTTTTTATATATAAAAAGCAAAATGATTTAACTACCATCTGCCCAGCTTCAAGAGAAATGAAACGCTTCTTCATACAATTATATACCACCCACAACAGAGCAAGATTAATTCAGAAATTCCTTGCAGTTTCATTATGAAAGCAAATCCCAGCAACCAGATTAAAGTCATAGAAAGAACTGTACACTTGAGAAATTTACTGGTATGCGAGGGTGGTCAACATTTTGCATATCAATTTCTTTTATTTTTGATTGGCATCATCTCATTGTCCCATGCCAAAATGTGACTGACACCACGGGGAGCCAATGCTGTGCCCTCCTGAAGTTGTTGGGCTATAACTCCCATCAACCACAGCTAGAGGCCAAATGTCAGAGATCATGAGAATTGTAGCCTAACAGCCAGCAAAGGCTGGCACAGTGGGATGGTGCTACACCATTGTTCTCCCAACAGTGGCAACGCCGCCACTCACCATGACCGGTCTGGGCAGGGTGGCAGCAACATTGAGGCGGCAGTGTGCACCAGCAAAGCTCTGACCTTGTCACTGTCCTGCTCTGCTTCTAACCTTGGTAAGCCACAATGATGCCACTCTCAGGAAGGCAGTAGTGTGGCATCATCACTCTGTGCTGGCTGTTCCTACACCTGGAGTGCAGCACATTGGCTACAGCCGTATTATACAGCCCACATTTTAGTATAATCTCAAGCAGGATGTCACAGGGAAAGTGCATCTAAGGCTAAGGGTTCAAAGAAGTGGTATGCATGTGCAAAGGACAGGCCTATGTGAAAACGTTATGTGGAAACCTAAAAACAAAACTCTGGTTGTGTGTCTATGATTCTGCTCTGTGCACACCTATTCTTTGTTTGGATCCCAGCCGATGTATTTGATTACAGACACCGACACAAAACTGGTTCTGAATTAGATTTTTGTGCAGTGAACCTCTGTGTGTTTGGCTGTTTTTCCAAGCCACTTTTGCCCAGGTATGTATTTGTGTTGCCTTTACTCCATGTAAATAGGATGTAATGTTTTCAAACCATTCCAGATGATGAATGTTGAGTCACCACCAAGTGAAAAATCCCTTCTGCTTCAACTATAATAGAGTAGCAAGGTTTGGCATTTGGGTGGCGGGCTGGGGGGAAGGATGAGATCCAGCCATACTCTGAGTAGACCTACTGAAATTGATTAGTAGTATGACTAAGTTGGATATCACCTTAGGTCACCAACAAGACACCCATGGGTACAATGGAAATCTTGAGGCCTTCCTCTGGCACCCAGAGGGGGAAAGAAGAGATCTGTTCTTACATACGGCTAGATCTAGACTTTGTCATAATTAGAGTAGTCCATTGAAACCAATGGGACCTATGATACTCATGCCTGACTTAAGTCCCATTGACTGTAATGAGGTCTACTCTTAAGTAAGGATCCAATCCACTGTGTTTTAATTAATGGAACTGTTGCCTCCAATCTGGTGGTTTTATTTTTCTAGTTAAGGCTGCAATCCAGAAGGTAATTATGGACTCTTCAGTGGGACCTGCTTATTTCATAATTATATGCTGATTTTCAATTCGTTTGCAACCTAAAATATTGCATAACCCTTTAACACAGGCAAATGAATGCCTCTTAATCCAAATTGGAAATGAGTTCTCAGAATGGCTGAGAATCTGTTACAAATTCCAAGATTGATAGGCATATTCACTTGGACATCAAATGTTAAGAAATTAATTGAAGGCATGTAAATTCATGAAGAAAAGCAACTTAAGCTTGTCAATCACATATAAATACATTTTTTTAAAAAAGATGCTTATTATAATATTTAAAAGGCACTGGATATTCAGTGTTTAATAAAATGTGCATTACTGTAGTTTTACAGTGATAAGCAATATTAGTCATACTTACTGATTTAAATGGGTATACTCTGAGTATGAGTAATGTTGGGTATCACCCAAAAGGTTTACTATTAATAAAATATTTTCTTCCCTCGCAGTCAAGTATTAATGCAATGTTGTTATATGGTGCTGTGTCCACACATACCTTTTTATTCCATTTCTTTTAAAAGCCATATTACAACTCAGTTTCTTTTTCACAGTAAACTAAAATACTGCAGTATATGTAAGAATTTCTGAGCTTCTCTATTTGGACTTTTTTTTTTGGCAGGGGCAACTGATCTTATTTACACATCTAATTATCTGATTTGAAGTTTCAGCCAAGTTATCGGAGTTGCACCTAACAGTAATAGCACCTGGGTGTTATTAGAGCCACAGAACGGCACGCGTGAAAAATGACATTGCTTCTAAATATCACTGCACACATTTCTCTCTTATAAAAGTATCCCTTGTGCTGCAGTCAAATTGGATAAGCTGATGCAGATTGTCTAATACCCATGGGGCAGATATGGGTCCTGTGCTTGCTTGTGCGTAGCCAACAGCAAGGTTGGCTACTGCTAGGGGAGGGCAAGGCAACCAGAACGACCACTGACTTCCATGAGGGAGCAAGGTAAGGACTGCTTACCGTCAGCTGTGTGGTCGGTATTCCTGCAAGCATATAATGAGGTTTCCTTCTGGCAGGTTCTATTGGTCACTCGCCACAATTCCCAGGCCCATTCCGATGCCTCCAGCAGCCTAGGCTTCGGGGTCTACTTCAAGGGTTGTTGGTGCTCCCAGCCATGGCCTGCTCATTGGAGGGAGAAAGGATCACATGCGACCTTACCTTCCTAGAATTCTTCCCCATCCTGGTGGCTGTACATATCTGGGTTGAGGAATGCCGGAACTTCAGGGTCTGACAATCAAGTGGTGGTGAGGGTTCTGGCCAAGCTGTCCTTCTGGCAGGACCTGAGGTTGTTATGGGCATTTGTGCTCCAGCTGGCTAACATCTCCTTTTCAGCCAGTTTTGTTCCAGCAATAGCACAGTGGACATTCTCTCTCAATTTCAGGAGGATCGCTTTTGAGCTCTGGCACCTGGGGCTCAGTTGGATTCAGGGCTCTTTCCTGAGAACCTGTGGGCACTTGGAGGCACTGCGTGATGCAGGGAGTATTACAGTCCATCGCGCCTTCCACATTCCAAGCGTACTCCAGGGCATCGTCTTCCTTTGAAGCCTTTAGGTCTCATGCTGGGGTGGGCCCAGACTCCCCTCAGGCAACGAGAGGTGGATTTCCTGCCATACCTTGTGTCCCTTAAGAACCAGGGGTTAGCCACCACGACCATGTCCTTGCATGTAGCTACAACCACCATCTTTAGTAAATTCCTCTGGTTCCCCACCCCCTGCAATTACTTCCAATTCCGAAGGCTGTTGGAAGGCTGGCGCAGGCACCACCTTACAGCCCCAGATGTGGGGAGACCAATTACGTATGGTCTCCTCAGAGATACCGTATTTTTCCACGTATAAGACTAAGGTTTTCCCTCTAAAAAATAATGTTAAAAATTAGGGGGTGTCTTATACATGGGACCATCTCCTATCTCCCCCCATTTTCTTAAATCTGAGTCCCCCCAAATAGGGGGCGTCTTATACATGGGGGCGTCTTATAGACGGGAAAATACGGTATATGGAAAGTTCTGGGCACCATCTGCTGGACGAAATATGAGAAAGACTTTTCTGGTGAGTACTGATGCTCTCTTTCTCAGGGCCTACAGCCTATCCCCCCCCCTTCCCGGTTTGAACTTCTTTGTTTTATAAAAAATATTTATTTATTTCTGTGGTAGTCATTACTCTTAACAATGACATCAAATTGCATCAAAGTACGGTATTAATGAAAAGAATGCATTTTTCTTAAATGATTTCCTGTAAAGGACACACAAGCCCTATTCAGGCATTATGTACACAGGCAAGTTGCCCGGTGTGTAGGTGTGAGCGAAGGGGTTCCAGCAAGAACAAGTATGTTAGCTTTACCTGCTCTGTGCCCCAAAACACACAGGAAGCACGCATAGATACAGGAGGCTCTCTGCTGCAGAAAGTCACCTTCCAACTCAAGGCAGCTGATGAAAATGGATGTGGATAGGGGTGGAGCTAACATGCTTGTCCTATTGCCCTTTCTCGTGTGGTAGCTGACCTGTGTACCGAGACCTTGCTCCAGATGAGCCAGGTTCTGTTGACCAAATTCCTCAGTGCATTGATATCTGGGTGGTTGCTGAATACCATGGAGCTCACCGAGCAATGAGTCCAGAGGTGCTGTTGCTTTGATCCCTTACCTCATGTGACTGTCTGCATTTAATCTCCAGATTTATCTTGCATATTCAGTGTTTTGGAAAATTGTGTTAGGGTTGCTGCCTTGCTTCGATTAATTTCCCCTGCATGGTTTTGTCCACAGTTACCAAGCTGTGCAAACCTTTCAAAAAGCAAGAGGACTCGTCTTGATAAGGTTTGCAGCTTTTGCAGAATGAGTGAAATAATAGCAATAATAAAATAAAACAAAGAGAGGCATATTTATACAGCATTTGTAGGGACTCTTTGTTGCTTTCAACGCTTATCTCTATGTATGGCTCGAGTCAATTTCAAAGGTGCTCTGCAGCATTTTGCAATGGATTTTTTTTCCTTATAGAGCCATCTGGTTAGGTTAAATAAAGTGCCATATATTTCAACCTTGATTTGCAGGCAGGCATGTCAAAAGGTCTATTCTAAAGACTCTGTGTTGTGATAGAACTTCTTGGCCTGCGAGAGGTAATGAGATTCCATCCACACAATTTGACCTAATGATTCAAAGCAAGATAGCAGAAGGCTCCGTGAGACATATGCATCTCTTGCTTTCTCTTCCAGATAAAGTTGAAAGCTTTTCTCCAATTCTCTCGAATGGGAAGCGAATATTTGCCGATAATAATTTACACTGAATGGAGGTCACATTGTTAGCTTTGTTATTAACTAAGGCTGAAAACCCTATATATGCTAAAGCAGTGGCTTCCAACCATTCGCTTATGGTGATTGCACCAGGGATGAGGAATCTGTGGCCTTTCAAAAGTTCTTGGACTACCATACCTACTGGCCTTGCTGTCTGGGACTAATGGGAGCTGGAGTCCAATGACATCTGGACTTCCCCAGGTCCCTCATCCCAGCATTCAGTCTATGGCTGGACTCCAAGAGCAGGGGAGGCAGCCTCTCTGTACAAAGTACCACTGTAATTAGCAAGTCTTTGTCTCAGTGGTAGGTGGGAAGAACTCTGAATGAAATAAAGCTCCTCCTACACAACATGGACAAGCTGATAATTCACACTATGATATGGCAAGCTGAGTCCTGAAAGGAGAAAAGGCAGTCCATCCTGCTCCTTCCTATGTCAGAAGAGTAAATGGCTGCTGAGTAGATCCTCCTGAAAGTCAGGATGACTTCTTAATGATGTTTAGAACAGGATGTTGTTGTTGTTGGCATCTGTCTGTCTTGAGAGACAATGGAGTGCGCCTCCAGGAGTGAAGTCAGACCGCTGGAGAATGACAGAGCCTGCTATGACTGCAGAGGCCCGTATTGCCTCCTGTGTTGTTTTTGCTGCATTAGCAGCACCAAAGTGATCTGTCCAGGGCACAAGCCTGGGCAGTGTGTATGGAGGTCCAGGGGTGCCCAGAGGACAAGACCCTCTTATTGGCATCGCCAGTGTGGTCTAAAGGAAAGCAGAGCAATGCATTTGGCACCAGCTTGGCTGCAGGAGTTGCCGGAAACAGGAGTATAAGATGCCATCCAACAATATTTGAGACTCCACTCCGGATTTGTGTAGGGTTTACTCCTTAGCCTTTTCTTCTCAAAGATGTAATGGAATAGGACGACTGCTTGCAAAAGTAAAGCAGTCTGGAATCTCCTGCAGTAGAACAACTCTACTGGCTTGCAGAACTCAGCCAGAGTAAATAGCCTGGGAATCACTAGGGCCAGCCGAAGATGGCTTAGGCGACTGCATGTAAGATCTGTGAGGTGTGCTCCAGAATTGCTTGCAATGTTGCCAAGTTTGTTAGGGCACAACTAGAGTGCCCAGTCTGGTGGCAGTGCTCTGTGGCCAGTCCAAAGATCTTCACTCCTTGGTGTCCTTTGGTGTCTCCCGTTTTAATTGCCATGTTGTTTTACTGCAATTGCTTTATTTCATATTTCAGTTATGGGCTGGGGGAGGCTGCTGTCTGAAGTCCAGGAGAACCATGGCCGGTGTCTGAGCTAGATGGACTAGTGGTCCAAATCAGTATAAGGCAGCTTCTATGTTCCTCTTCCACTTGTTGGCACCATTCTCCCCACCAAGCAGCACCACCTGTTTCTGATTTGGACCACTCTCTTTTCACCAGCATATTCAAAATTCAACAAAGTCTTCATGAATTTACATTTTCGTTTGCAAATCAAAAATGGCACCTACCCTTAAATACAAATCCAGTGTAAGAATTTAGTGAAGTTGACAAAAGATTGGTATAAATAGACGAGTGTAATCTCTCCACCACCTGCAACCGCATGGCATGATTCAGCCAAAGACACACGTTTAATTCCCTTAGATTTTAACAGCAGAGTTAACTACATCCTCAAGTCTCTGGCTGAAACCAATGGCACTTCAATATGCCAGTTGCTACTGGAGTGTGGCCATGTTAGGCTTGAAGGGCATTTCTAAAAAAATCCACCTTTATACAACTTTTAAAGATAACATATAAAGAGAAAGCCCTGCATAGCTTTCATGCACAACATTACCACTAAAATAATAGATCTTCATGCACAAGCGACTGTGATACAATTAAATATCCCTGAATTAATTTAGAAACAGAGATTGCTATTCAAAAGCAGCAGACCTTTATAAGAAAGAGAACATGTGCAGGAAAAAAAAAGCGACTGCAAACCACAATTCAGTTATGCAGATCATGGAACTAATGTGGAATAAATAAATTGTGGACTCTGGCTTGGACCTAATAGACTGAACAACATGTTAAAAAAGAAAAAGAAAATCTAAATTCATTTAAAACTACAAAGTGCATATATGTGTGCACTATTTCTCAAGTATATGTTTCAGTATTGTTGCCTAAAATAAAATGTAAAACACAATTTTTAAGGTGCAACTATTAATTAATGCATTTCCCAAGCATGTTTTGAGACAAGAACCAGTTTTCTTTGGTGAAAAGAGCCTCCCCATGAAGCACATTTGCCCCTTAGAGGTGGTTTTCACCATTTCATTACATGCCTTGGCAAGTAACACACAATTCCACCTGTGGGCAAATTTCCCTGAAAACTTCCATCTTTTTTTCTGAATGCTTTTTGCTTGATGGTAGGTCAAAAGAAGAAATTGCTTCCCAGTAAGAAACTCAGAGTCAGTTCACACGAGAACTGGGAACATGACAGTTATTAGAGAACCACTCGATGGCATCAGGTCTAAGATCAGGCTTTTTACATGCCATCACATGTTTGATATAACAACAACAAAAAAATTGACGATAATAATGCATTTGTAACCCAAACTAGGCATCAGCCTTAATTGAATATGGAAAAGAATAAGTTTTCCCCTACTTCTCTCATAAGGAACGTAAGTGTTGCAGTTTAGAACCGTAAGGCTCTCAGGTGCACAAACTAGTTTAGTTACTCTTGAGTACCTGGATTTAGGCTTGAGTCTTAGATGTAAGGTTCATTTATGCATTACTGGCAGTGGGGTAGGAGCTGCTTCTTAGCAGTTTTGTCCCACATCACCTGCAGGAATGCCATTATCTGCAAGCTGAGGCCAAGAGCCAGGTGGCAAGGAACCATGTCACTGGCCCTGTCTATCAACTCAAAGATCAGCAGAATACTCGGAAAGGAATTCTCTCAGCCCCGAGTGACTTGGCCATCTTCATCATGCTTCCAAGCAGCAAGGTGAATCCTACCACTTGTCAACTGCTCTCTCACGTGTGGTAAGTGATCCCAAGCACTAGCAAGATTGATATGGAAAGAAGCTACAACCACCAGCTGACCCACGATTCAGCTTTTCCTATGTCAGATCATAAGTGGTTAGTATCGCTTAGTGAAAAACACAGCACTATGCTTAAGTGTTCAATAGTTGGGCTATAAAGAGCGAAAAGAGACAAATGAGAGAACTTTCACTCATGCTCTACCTTTGCATTCCAGAATGCAAATAATTAAAAATTAACAATGCATAATATACCGCAGAGTATCTATGAAGTCTTCCATAAAACCAGTGGACTTCTCTTTCAAGACCTTATTTTTTTTTGCACCCAAACAAAAAACATTTACAGAGCATCTACTGTTTTACTAATTCATCTGCGTATGAGTCCTCTTGTACCCGAAAACTCCAATTGTATCAAAGGAGGTTTCCTTACTTTACTGGCTCCCATGACTCCCGCTCAAATCCCCTGTGAATTGACTGTGCAATTGAGGATTCCATGAGATCGACATATCTAACAACAAGTGGGGCAAACAGGTCTTGAAGATGTTTGTGGTATTTTCCATTGCACAAATTATCTAGAATAAATAAATAAATAAAAGCATGGTAAGAAGTCTTTCGCAGCAACCCAGACTGTCATATTTATCATACAGCATAAATTTTTGAGCTCAAAGCAATACTTTACAGGGCAAAACAATTCAGCTAGAAAAGGTCCTGCCAAATAAAAGGCTTTGCTACCAAACCATTTACTCTACATTTCAGGGATTCTGATGAGGCTAGTAACTGCAATATTACCATCTTTCTTCAAACGAGCAAACAATAAAATCATACTCATTAGTGGCAACACAGGTATTGGCAAAACAGTTGTGTTCTTAGTACCGGGTACAAAATGCTGAAGTTGCTTTGTACCGATTAAGACTTTCTTAGATGCGTCACTTTAAATCCTTGGATCTTTGATCCCATATAAAATAAACTGAATACGAAGGCATCATGGGAACTGTAGTTTTTTCATGAGTGTGGAAAATACCATGAAAAATCCCTGTATCCAGCTCTTTGGAACTACAGCTTCCATGTGTCCTTGAAGGGAAACTGCAACATGTGCAGCTCAACCTGATGCAGGGCTGCTTGGAAGTATACCCAACTGTATTCAATGGGGTTTAATTGCAGTCTTAAACGGGTTGAAGTTTGTGGTATAGAATGTCCTTAGGCTTGCACCCAGTGCTCATCATGAAATTTGTAAGATGCAAGCTCAGATGTTATTTCACAGACATTTGTCTTTATTTAAGATTCACCTTTCAACCCTCTTCACACACCAATCCCACTCACATCTTTTTGCCATGAAATGCTCTACACTCTCTGCCTACAGGTTCCTACAACCTAGATCTGAGTTTGGGAACCTGTGGCTCTTTAGACAATGCCGGACTCTAACTCCCATCAGCTCCAGCCAGCATAGCCGATGGTCAGGAATGATGGGAATTGTAGTGCAGCAGGATCTGGAGGGTTGTAGGCTCCCCATCCTAACTAGATAGTTCTGATCCATCAGCTGGGAATCACTAACTTACATCAATGAGCTACTGAACAAATTGGAAGGATACGATAGCCATAATAAACAAAACAAAATAAAAAAACCCAACACAGTGATCTGCACATGCATTAGAAACGTCTGCAAATTCCTTCATTGAAGTTTTCACTATAGCTGTCCATGCTGTCCACAGAGCAAAACTGATTTTTCTCTTTGAAACATGACTTCTTTTTCTGGTTGTATGAGCAACTGAAGTAGAAACTTCAAAGAACTTTGTAGTGGCACATGTGGTTCTCCCTTGCATTTATTTTGCAAACAGAGTGGTATTCAGCTAAGGTTTACCTACTGAAATTGATGGCCTCAACACAGTCATGCTAATAAAAAGCATTGCTAACAAGTACCACCAACCAACTGCGTAACTGGCTGGTGTTATTCATTTATAAGCTGGTTTCAATGAGGCAATAGAAAGGTTTGATACTGTCTTTGTACAGGAGTTTACATATGTAAGGTACATAGTTCCCTGAGTATGAATAAACAAGAATGCCTTTCTTCCAAAACCACTGAGAGTCAAACGAATTATCAAAGGCCACTTTTATTCCACAAAGAACCAGAAAACAACCTATCAGAGAAGGAACATTAAATGGCCAAATACAATACATACAGTCACTACGAAGTGAATCATTTAGAAGTTGAAAGAGTGGAAAGCTGTCCCAGGTATCTGGGGGCTGGACCTCTAGAGCAGCATCCATATCCACCGCAAACAAGGAAAGGAAGGTTTCCGCATGCTCAACCATTAAATCTGACCACCAAGCAAAGGCCTTTAAATGGAGTAGGGGGGAAAAAGGTGAAAAAAGTATTAGTGATCTCCTAAACCACAGTGCATTTTCGCACTTGTAATAGGCATTCTGAAAACAAGAGCTACTAATGGGGATCCTACTGGAAACTAGCTTTATTGTAAAGAGAACAGCAGTACAAAATGCTAGCATAGTGCAGATATGGTGTATCCATCAAGCCGCTGCTACTTTTTGGCAGGAACTTCTCCAGGAGCGTTGAATCAGAACTGTATACTTCCTCTACATATCTGTAATGCAACAGAGGATGCATGCCTGTTCAGTTTACAATAACCCATTCAATTCCTTTTAGATCATGCTATTTGCTAGAGGGGTAAACTAGTTCTTTGTCTAAAATATAAAACATCTGGGAGTTTCTTCACTGTGTTTGTGGGTTTTCTCCTTTTCTTTCCCACGATCCTATCAAAAATCCATCTAGAATCTGACTGACAACTGCAATGTGAGAACAGCACTTGCACGGGAACTGACTGGCCCTAAAACATCTCACATTAACAGTGCAAAGTCAACCAGTCAATTAAAAAAAGATCCCTACCTTAATTTAACTCATTTAAGTTTTAAAGGAATTAAAGATGGTTTTCCCCACTTAGAATGGAAGAATTACCACCCAGTTTTAGAAGGCTGGCATTAGAAGAACCACCAAGCATCAAGCCAGGGTGTGCCTACAGCAGGAAATAAATCTAAAGTTGAAAACCAAGAAATATCAGTGAAGTAACTCTTTTGTCATGCGCATGGGTCCTCGAGAATTCACTGTACAGCTTTTCTGAAGTGACATTCACATCATACATGACTCAGATGTGAATGTGTTTGGAACACATGCATGCGTGTTTAAAATCACTTCTGCTGAGGAACATGCAGTATGAGTGGAGTTGTCAACAGGACCTTGTGCAGTAACTGTTAGGCAATACGGAAACTATTCAACAGCTTAGTGTTTATACAAGGTAAAAAAAAAATGTCATTAGCATTTACCAAGGGGAGAAAAAAAGTTAGACTTGAAAGTGAGGAAAAGGCTAATTATATTTGATTAAATAGCCATTTTTAAATCTGCTAATGCGGTCCTGTTCTGTGTTCCATCCTCCGAGGAGGTAACACTGTCAATCTGACTGGAGCAGTGCCTTTTGTGTGGTGGCCCCAGAGTTATGGAATGTGCTTCCCTGAGAGTTCTATGGTTTGTATCCAACTAGGTCATACTCAGAGAGAGTAGACCCACTGAAATCAAGGACCAAGAAAACCACAACTGACTTAAATCCAGTGCTTTTTTTCCTGGGGGAATGCAGGGGTATGCATAGCCCTAAACATTTTGTGATTCTAAGTTTGGCCTCATTGAGGAGCAGTATTTCAGTATAAGTAGGAAAATGAGAGTACTCCTAAACATTTTTTTTTTACAGAAAAAAGCACTGCTTAAATCCATTGGGCCTACTTTGAGAATGTCTTAGTTTTGTACTATCTATGTATTCTTCTCCAAGCTCTTTTCAGAAGCAGATGAAGACCTGTTTATTCTGCCAGTCATTTCTGGAGTTAACAGCAGATTTCCAATTGCTGATTTATGTAGTTTTAAATTATTGTTTTATACTGTTTCAGTTAGACATGTCTTCAATTAGAAATGTTTTGTGGACATTTTTGCTGGAAGGTGGCTAAGAAACACTGTGCATAAAATGAATAAGTACATACAACTGAACAGAAATGGTTAGTGATTAATCATGTCAATTGCAAGGGTATATTTTTATCAGTGGATGGGGGAAACAGTTCAAATAGAAATGAATGGATGGACTGAACCCCTACTTTGTTTTGCAATGCATTATTTTTGAGACATTAACAGAAATTGATAATCAACATTCAAATTATTCACTGAAGGGCCCAAATTGCCAACTTTCACATTTTAAACTATTCCTTAACCTACTCAGGCATCCTTTTTTACTACAAGCAGTGCACCATGACATGGATTATATTAATTTTTAACAGGAGGTCCTGAGGAAGGCAGGAGGAATTGTACCTCTGATGTGCTAATTCAGACACAAAGGAGCTCTATTTGTTCAGATACTGGTTTTTTGTCCTGGTTCCCACAGAAAACTCCTATGTGGATATGTGCCAAGGGATCCATAGTATGAAATATCAAGGCATGGTGTGAGGGTTTAAGATTATATAAATTTGAATCTCTATGTAGTATTATAATGCCACGACACTTTAACATTAAGAGCTCTATATTACTTTATATGTAATTGCAATTGTTTTGCTATTTTCTATTAATGTCGCCTTTGTAGATATCTGATTTGTACAAATATCTGATTTGCATCATATCCAGATTTTCAGGGGAAATTTAATTCTAACAGACTAGTTGTTATGGAAATTTCATACAGATGAGTTCTGCTGGATCACACCAAAGGTTCATCTAGTCCAGAATTTTCCTTTCCACAATGGCCCATCAGATTCCTTTCAGAGATTTCAAGGGATTGTAATCCTAAAAAGTTCTGTATTTCTTCCCTGGCAAAATATTGCACAGTGTTCACAATTTTCTGCTTTGTTTGGCTCAGGTTATCGATTGCTTTTGTTATCTTTACAGGGTTTGCTTTATCTTCTGGACTAAAATACTGTGTTATAAATTACAGTGGATTGGCAGGGGTGGAAGAAACCTATCAGTAATAATGTCCACACACAATAAACATACCTATGAGTTAAAAAAAGAAAAAGAGAGAAAGAGAGCTAATGCTTTAGAAATTCAGAAGAAAGGATCACGGTCTTTTCCGAAGAACAATGCTTTTCACTCTGTAAGTAGCAGTCAGCTTGCACTCAGTAAGTCTGTTCATTCATGCCAAGCTTATTGCCCTGTGATCACAGTATATCGTTCCTTCTTTCTCCAAAATGAGAGAAGTAACATGGTGTTACTCAACAATCCAGTTCAACACAGAAAAGTTTAGTTTGCCACCTACTTACCTTCTTTGTCCCAAGCATGGAAAGGAAGTATTCTCCCTACATCACCACACTTACAATTCCCTACACCCATGGGAACTCATGTATATATGCATATCTCACATGAGGTAAAATACATATATACATACTCCTACATATACATACATAAGGAGAGAGAACGGCAGTACTGAGACTGCCTATGGTAGCTACTGCCTTATAAAATGCCCTGTTACTTAGGGAAATGTTTACGAACAATGAGACAAATGGCATAGACTTAAAGGCTATAAGATGTCTGTTGGGATCTGAACAGCAACTTTAGCTTTTGCAACTGTTCAACAACACAGTTCAGGGCCCTTTTGCTTAAACTGAATTAATTGTACAGCACATATTTAATGACAATCTTCACTGTGTTCTCTGGGGGTTTTTTGGAGAGGGGGAGGTAGGGGTGAGGAGTGTTGTGCGTTTGCTAATTGTTAACAAACCCACTATGAACTAGGAAGAAATCTTTTTGCGCATTAACAGGTGTGTGCATTAACAGGTGTGTTAATCCACTGTGCATTCTACAATACCCTTCCCATGTGCTCATGCTGCTTGTCTTAAATGGTTGTCAGTAAGTGATGTAAGGATGTGTGTGAAGTCTTCAGTGAACCTCAAGTGACCCGAAAAGTACTTATGAAAACTCATGGAAAGTAAGAGAAGGGAGTGTTTTCATTTTGTCTTTTTAATGCTACAAAGTCAGTAAATCTGGAGGGAGAAGGGGAAAGGCAACTGGCCATAGCATCTATAACATCACCAATCTACGCTACACTTACTTATTTTACGGATACAGGTAGGTAGCCGTGTTGGTCTGCCATAGTCAAAATAAAAAAATTCCTTCCAGTAGCACCTTAAAGACCAACTAAGTTAGTTATTGGTATGAGCTTTCGTGTGCATGCGAAATCTGAAGAAGTATGTATCTGAAGAAGAAGCATGGTATCTGAAGAAGTGTGCATGCACACGAAAGCTCATACCAAGAACTAACTTAGTTGGTCTTTAAGGTGCTACTGGAAGGATTTTTTTTATTTTTATTTTACGGAGCAATCCTAATTCCCAGCAGGGCTGAACAGAGTGTACAAGTCACTGCTGCATCTGTGGCACTGTTGCTTGTGCTGGCCTGGCTAGGAAGGAGGGGTGGAGACAGTGCTAAATGCTCGCAGAGAAGAAAGGCCTGGATCAGGCCAGTTGTGGATAGCTGGGTCGACTTAAGATCCAGCAGATTTCTTGGCCAGCCAAGCTAACCCTTTGCTGAAACACCCCATTTCAAGGGTTTGCGCTGGTGGGGATGCCACTAGAGACCATGCTTTTGGAGGGTGCAGTGGGAACCTCAATGGTGGCAGAGCTCCCTGTGCCCTGCCAGCGGATCCCAGCAGATCCAGGTACTGCCCACATCCTAACCTCCTTCAGGTCAGGGGTTAGGATTGATCTGTTGCACATCAGTCTTCTTGATCTATAAAACCCCAAATGGATTTGCGTTGATTCTGTAAATCAGGATGGAGAAGCTGTTGCCCTCCAGGTGTTGCTGGACTACAACTCCCATCATCTCCGCATATTGGCCAAGCTGGCTGCGGTTGATGGAAGCTGGAATCCAACAGCAACTGGAGCGCTACAGGTTCCCCAGCCCTGCTCTAAGAGATAACTACTTTCAGTCAAGGCGGGCTCATATGCTAAGGGTCCTGTGTGGTTGCTGTTCGCCAGTGGTCCATTTGCATTCTACTTGGGTAACGTTGGACTAGCAGAATCATGTGCGTGTGTACTGGTCGCTGCAGGCATGTCCCTTGCCAACGTTGCTCCATGTGGTAGCTCTCAACATGTGGTGAACTGTTTTCCCTTACAGAACCTATGCCTCAAAGTCATAGCCATTGGCCACTTGTATCAGTTGTTGCCATTGTCTTGCTACTGAACAACTGCAGATTTCTCATTCCTTCACGAAGTGTATGAAAAAGGCGAGATAGTGAGGTGGGAAGCAGCATTATTTGCCATAGGTATGCCACCACAGCTGCCCAGAATCATGCTCTTTCTGAATTAACACAGCTAGTCTTTCAGCAACATGAAAGCAGAATTTTCTCCACTCCTGAACCTTGGATCAACACTCTCTCCATATGTACATATTGTATATATATTTATATATACCGTATACCAAAACAATACACACAATGGACAAAATCAGAGGAAGGCTATAGCTATCCTAGCTAATAGTTTGGCACTTATTTTTATTACCAGCAGGGGAAAACTATATAGAGATCAGGTGTACGCTGAGCAACAGAGGTAAACAGGCTGAGGAAAGAGCCCAGGCAGGTAGAACAAGTGTTGGGATGTAACTGCAGTGCTTGTAAAAATAAATCCATCGCTACATGCACGGGCTGGAGAATTTCCCCCCACATTGGCCCTGCCATGTAGGGCTACAATTCCACAAGCAGTTCTGACAGAAGTTGCTGTTACATTCCTTGGCTCCAGAGTTACAAAGCAAGGATGACCCAGGGAAGATCCCATTAGGAAACATGGCACCGAGAGGGCATGCACGGAAATATGACAGGAGGTGACTTGTTTCATTCACTTTAGTCACATACCTCTTTCCCCTGCCAGGATCATCCAAGATTGAATGAACAGTAGAAAAACAGGGAGGAAATTTAAATATGCAATCAGGCATTAGTTGGGACTCGTGGATTGCTGTGCACTAGAAATAAATTAATTTTACTCTGCTTTTATTAGACATCTGATTTATGGTTGTTGTTTTTTTTAATGGCAAAATTATTTATGTTAGAATGTATTTAATACAATATAGAAACGTCAGTGAAAAGGAAAGGAGAAAATAGGGAATTAACGCTGCAGTGTTAAAATTTATAAACAAAGGATAGTTTTATCTTAATTTTAAGAGGATCATTTATATAAAAAAAGGTTATCACAGATCACTTCATTTTTCAAAGAACATTGGATATGAGTTTACATGCAAATTTAACTTCATATATGCACCTGTATATGGGAGGATGAAACCCTGGCACCACATGAAGGCAAATGCACACTGACTACTTCGGAGTCAGAATTTCATTTTTTGGATTAATAAATGTGTCCTTTAAAATCCTAACAGGATTCTAAGCTGCTTTAAGAGTGGCAACTAAACCAGCTCTCCCTTTGCTGGAGAACTTACTCACTGAAAGGCACAAGTTGTGCCAAGACTTCTGGCAACATGAATAGTAACTGAAGCTGTATTCTTGGGCCCTGTTATGCATGCTTTAGTTCCTTGCATATTAAAGCATATGAACAACTGAACATCTATAGAGTCCTGACCTAGTCTGGGCAGTTGTCAGTTCATTGGTTAATTTCTATTATTGGCTGTTTGGTACATATAATATGGCTTTTGCACAACAAGAAAACTCAAACTTCAACTCATCTTAGCCCACCTCTTAAATTAGAAACCTTTTATGTTGTAGTTATTCAGCAGGTAAAGAAAACTGGCCAAATTTTGCTGCATCCCACAATGATTTAATAAATCAACATAAAATTATTAGTGGCAAACTGACTTCAAAGCTGAGGCATACCAGGTGGAGTAACCCAGACAAAAACACATTATATTGGAATGCAAAGTATATCTGCTTGGGGTTCTGTTCTTCTTCTT
The DNA here is from genome assembly GCF_965113315.1 of Podarcis vaucheri. Classification (NCBI taxonomy): domain Eukaryota; kingdom Metazoa; phylum Chordata; class Lepidosauria; order Squamata; family Lacertidae; genus Podarcis; species Podarcis vaucheri. The sequence continues at coordinate 107,538,754 of NC_138760.1, read as the reverse complement.
TTATTTACGCAAGGAACAGATGTAATCAAATTCTCTTATTGCAGATCTCTCCTGCAAAATCCATGTAGTTTTTACATTCTGACATAATGTTTTCTCCATGGATTTCTCCACAGGTAATCTCCGAAATGTTACATTGGAACAGAACCAGAGAATAGAATCTGACCACTGGTGGATACGATCCATAACTGAACTGCCTCTTTAAACCCCAGCCCAACTGAACCAGCATGTAAAGTGATGGTTAAGCAATTATGCCCATAGTTGTTTCATCAATCTTATACAGTTGAGCCCTATATGCATCTACTCAAAAGCATGTCTCATGAGGTCAACAGGATTTTACTCCCGGGTATGTGCATAGGGGACTGTAGCCTTAAAGGTCTTTCCCTGTAAAATTATTTTTCTTTTTAGTGATATTTAGTTTTATTTTTTGGGGGTAGACAGTGGATTTGCCTTGCTCACACCCTATGGCGTAAAGAACTAGAGGTGCAAAACGCAGAGGGATGACACTTGGTCCAATAGGTCCCCGCTCAGAAATGTTTAGGCCACAGCTGCTCACCTCTGCATGGTGCTCTTCGTTCTGCTGTAGGACTTCAATTACCAATTCCGCCAAGCGAATTGTATCTTCTAGCTTTTTGGCAGGTGTGACTAACCGACCTACATTTTCTGTAGTACAAGAACTTGAATTAAAATGGAGTGAGACAGGATAGGCTCAATGTAAGGCCAACAGATTGGTTGCTTTTTTTTTTTAAAGAAAGAACAGAAAAGAAAAATCCCAGGGTAATTAATAATAGTAATTAAAAAGAAAAGAAAAGAGGAACCTCTACTTCATGCAAGGGTTAAAATGCTATGTAGTTAGTACTGAGCAAACCATAAAGCCACGTTTGTTGTTATACCATGAAAACAGTGCTCCAGCTTTGGATTTAAATATGCGGTACAAATTGTTTTACTTTGCAGTTGAGACGGTATCAAGTAACTACTTGAAAATACATTTCCTAGAGACAGCATCTTGGTCTTATCTGCATAGGGAACATCTGATTTCACAGTTTATGCATACATATGGTTGTGCTGCGCATCTCAAACACTGTTTGTGATTTTGAGTATTATCTAAACTGATCCAGAAATTAGGAATGTTAGAATAAAGGATTTAAGCTAATTCATCCCAGTTGACACCAGTGGTGTTACACCAGCTTACATCTACATTTGCGTGTCACTACGGTGCTCATTGTGGCCACTTCAACAGGGGCTGATGGGAGCTGCATTCCAAACCACCTGGAAGGCATCAGGTTGGGGAAGACCAGGGCTATTTTCAGCCGGAACTTGCCAGAACTCAGTTCTGGCACCACTCAGGTGGGCACCCTTGCCATTCTATGAGAACGAGGGAGGCAGTTATTGTCACATGGTGAGTTCCGGCACCTTTTTCTAGGAAAATAGCACTGGGGAAGGCTGCATTAGCAAACTCTAACTATACCCACACCAACACCAACAGATCTCTCACTGCGCCTCGAGATAGTGACAAAACACAAGGACTGCCAAAATGTGCAGTGCCCAGTGCTCCTAGTAGTTAGGTAGAAGAACGCCATATTTAGGGCACACTATATTACTGAAAATAAAAAAATTCCTTCCAGTAGCACCTTAAAGACCAACTAAGTTAGTTCTTGGTATGAGCTTTCGTGTGCATGCACACTTCTTCAGATACACTGAAACAGAAGTTGCCAGATCCTTCTATCACCTTCTCACCCCTTGCCTTTTCCTGTAAGACCTATTACAGTCGTTAAGAGTCGTCAACAGGCTCATCTCAGCTATCTGCCAATCTCCCATTCCCACCACCCTTCTGAGTAATACCCCTCCCCACCTTCTCACTATATAGAAGGATCTGGCAACTTCTGTTTCAGTGTATCTGAAGAAGTGTGCATGAACACGAAAGCTCATACCAAGAACTAACTTAGTTGGTCTTTAAGGTGCTACTGGAAGGAATTTTTTTATTTTGACTATGGCAGACCAACACGGCTACCTATCTGTAACTATATTACTGAGTTTGGGAACTTACCCCTCTCCCCCCCAGTATGTATGAGGGTTATAATAAAAGAGGTTATCAATAACATTATGGTTATCCAGATAAAACTGGCAGAGGGCCTTTTCGGTAGAGGCCCCTGCCCTGGGGAACGCCCTCCCATCAGATGTCAAGTAAACTAACAACTATCTGACTTTTAAAAGACATCTGAAGGCAGCCCTGTTTAGGGAAGATTTTAATGATTGAAGTTTTATTCAGTTTTTAGTGTTCTGTTGGGAGCCGCCCAGAGTGGCTGGGGAAACCCATCCAGATGGGCAGGGTATAAATTAAATTATTAAATATCCAATTATGTTAAGTGATTAATTTTTTTTTTTTTGCCTTTTAAACTGCAATTGATCCAGAATGCAGCAGCTAGACTGGTGACTGGGAGTGGCCGCCGAGACCATATAACACCAGTCCTGAAAGATCTTCATTGGCTCCCAGTATGTTTCCGAGCACAATTCAAAGTCTTGGTGCTGACCTTTAAAGCCCTAAACGGCCTCAGTCCTGTATACCTGAAGGAGTGTATTGTTCAGCCCGGATACTGAGGTCCAAGTTGCAGGGAACCTGGCAGAGGGCCTTCTTGGTAGTGGCGCCTGCCCTGTAGAACATGCTCCCAGCAGATGTCAGGGCAATAAACAACTATCTGACTTTTAAAAGACAACTGAAGACGGCCCTGTTTAGGGAAGTTTTTAATGTCTGATGCTCTATTGTTTTTAAAATTCGGTGGAAGTCACCCTGAGTGGCTGGGGAAACCCAGCCAGATGGGTGGGGTATAAATAATAAATTATTATAAATTATTATTATACAATGCCTTGGCTACTGCATCCCTTTGGGGCTGTACCTTCCACTCACACATCTGAACCAGCAGATATAACCACAAGCTTACCTGCAAGAATTTGTCTCTAGATGAAATGTAGATTCATCCCAAGCTTAATTTTCTTTTCAACACCTTTTTTTTTTAAAAAAAATTATAACCTCCTCCATTTTAGAGAACCATATTGTGGACAACTGGAGCACTGCTCAATGAAACGGCATACTTCTCAATCATTTCATACTTCATTTAATTCATACAGATTCACATATCTCATGCAAAATGTTATGCAACAACAATGTTATTTTGTGCTGACGTTGATATTTGAAAATGTTGCATATGTCAGACATTGCTAGACAAAAAAGGTGGACATTTTGAAACCAATGCTATTTACTAGAAGCGCTGCGCTAGGAAATTTCTCTTTTTCAAAGCCTACGGTCGAGACTACTTTCCTATGATCTAAACTAAGAGCAAATTAAGGAGAAAAAGGCTAAACTAGAAAGATATATTTAATAAAAGAAAGGAAAACCATTACGGTTACTTGGTGCTTGCTTAGGTATGCCTTTCAGCATCTGATTTATCATGTTAGTCTGCGTTTGAGTGGATGGAGTGGGCCCAGCTGGGGGCTTGGGCACGGACGATCGAGCTGTTCGTGAATGATGTAAAGAGACAGCAAAAGTAAAGACACATGTGACTTCATAAACAGTGACAAAAAAGATGAAAACTTTTGAACGAAAAGTAAGCAGAAATGATAAAAGTACAAATGGAATAGCTGCTGTTTTGCTTATCGTCAACTCAAGTACTACACAATTATGACAACAAACATTTTTTTCTGAAGTCGACAGATTCCACTATGCTACAAGAATTCACAATCTAGGATGCTTAAAATTCAGTGCGAATGCTAATTGTTATTTCATGTAGCCAAGTGCAAAAAGCAGGATTTTAGTACAGTCAATTAGTTGTGTATGGTTTTTTTTTTAAAAAAACTTTATCTGCATGTGTCAAATGTGAAATAGCATTGCATGCCTTTGATACCCATATCGTGGCAAGAAATATTGCCTGCTATGGATTTCTTCTAGATATTGTGAGACTTATTAACTGAAAAAATGCAGAAAGTACAGAAACGAATTGTTTTGCAATGACTGCATTTTGAAAAAAGTAAATAACACCATTCTGGGCTAAAAGGATTGCTATACAGCATTCTTTGTGCAATTTAAATATGTACTCAAATCTCTCGCTTTCTTAAAAAAAAAAGTGTGGTTTCTGATTGTTTCCAGCTCATTATTTTCCACTTGGAATTGTAGTGGCTTTTATATTCTGGGTTGAATCATATATAAAAACTTGCCAGCTCTATCAAATATGTTACTTTGCTATTCCAAATGTTAGAATACTGCAAATCAGGACTTGACCCATCTGTCATATAGTTTGTGATATCAGCCTAGGGGGAATATATATATATATATATAATTTCTGTATGCACACAACAACAAATTCTATATGATGAATGTACCTCTCCTATAGTTTCTGTTATGTTCAAGATCAACATTATAATAGCCAAAGCACTTCTCTAAACAATTCTGTCTGCAAGGAGTCTGGCATATTTATCTACATGGTTTGTTGCCAGAAGCCCTTTTCTTTTTGCTTGCATTTTCCAGAGATGGAAAAGAATGAGAAAAGAAAGAAAGAAAGAAAGAAAGAAAGAAAGAAAGAAAGAAAGAGCCTAATTGTTTAGCTCTTTACAGGAAGATGATTTCTGGTAAATTGTAATTTTGAAAGTGTTCTAAATCTTTTATAAATGGCTGTATGTTCAGGGCAGTAGAAACACTTGCCTCTTTGAAGCGCAACTGTAAGGGAGCAATCCTATATACATGAAGCTGGCATAAACTTACACCAGATCCAAACTCCATTCAGTCATGGGGCTACTGTCTACTGAGCTGACCTAAGTCTGGCAGAGGGGAAGCAAGTCTTTAAAATACGGTTTGGGTTATACCACCCTTCATAGCTTAACTAATGCTGGGTTGCCAGGTCACATGACCATGCTGAATGGTCTTAGGATCTGGCCTAAGTCCTCCCCCCACTTTGGTCCCTCCCACATCACATCCCTGGAGCGCCCTTTCTTCAGGGCTTACAACAGCTTAAGGTCTGCCAAGCTCAGCTAAGCCAAGGATGAGGGAAGATACTCCAGCGTACCTCCAGCTGAGCTGAGGGTGAGGAAGTTAAGCTGTTGGATCACTGCCTTGTCATGGCAAAGGGACTTGAATAATTCAGAGAAGCTATGAGCTATGCCGTGCAGGGCCACCCAAGACGGACAGGTCTTATTGGAGAGTTCTGACTAAATGTGATCCACCTGGAGCAGGAACCAGCAAGCCACTCCAGTATCCCTGCCAAGAAAACTCCATGGACAAAGACAACAGGTTTGCCCAAACTGCAGGAGGCAGTGGAAGACAGGAGTGCCTGGCATGCTCTGGTCCATGGGGTCATGAAGAGTCCGACATGACTAAATGGCTAAACAACAACAAGCCTGGCTACACCAGGAACCTCCTGGCTCAGCCAGAGATCTGCTCATCTGATCATCCCAGCAGATATTGCTTTAGGATTGCTCCCTTAGGCAGCAATCCCACACAAACTTTGCCTGCTTGGATTCCACTGAAGCCAATGGGATTTGAGAAGCCCGTGTGAAGGATGGTATCCCAAATCTTAATGAACCATCCATCCCATTCTAAGAGGTATACACGCTCTGTCACACAAACAAAAGCCAAATAATCACCTGTTCATCGTACCCATAATGGTCAGCCATAATCATAATGGGTGACCAGAAGGGCTATTCAAGCTTAGTTTTCATCTTTCCTTTTGATATGGTGACTTTTCCCACATGGCAACCTAACAAGGCATGTTTGGCATGACAAATATGGGGAGGTCTGTCGGGCCAAGTTGCTGCTCTAAGCACATAGGCCCTCCCTTGTCAATGAGTGGATATCAGGGGCAAGAGCAGTAGGAGCATGGCTGTCAGGGTCAGGATGTGCTATCTGGCTGCCCCTCCATATACTGCATATATGCATAGAGGAATCTCTCCTGAACACCCCTACTGAGCCAGAACCTCAGTCCACATTCCTCACAAATAATGTACAAAGAACTTGGAAAGCTTCACTGAACTTTATGACATTTCTGAATGCTCTTTATAACATTTATGTTAGGAATACATTTATGTTAGGAATACCTATACAACTTATGTGACTAAATTTCTTTCACCCTTTTTCTGAAATGGTTCCCCTTTCCTTGAAATGAATCCATCAATTCATGTCCCAAAACATCTTAGTCTAATTTCTCATGGGCTAAGGAAGGGAATGGATACTAGTAAAGTTTTTTGCCTTATGCTAAACACATTATTTCTTATTTTGTCTAGTATTTCCCTTTGTTGGGATATTTTCTCCCCATGATGCTATGGGTCAAGGGGGCAGAATTTCACAGAACCACTGTGAGTCAAGAAAAGATTGGAAATGGAAGCCTTTTTCCTGCTGTAGGCCTCTTAGGAAACAGCCATCCTATCTAGCATGCAATCTGGACAACTCATAATCTCTGATTTATAGGAAAAAATATCCCAGGCTAGTCTTGGTTAAAACCCTTTAAGGGCATATTAAAGCTCACCTCAAAAGGAAGAGTGAGCTTTACTTGTCTTTCTAAGTTGGAGAAGACTTGCTGGCTTCCATGGCCTCCTGAATTTCTGTCCTTATCTCTGTATTTTGCACCCATTCAGTCTAATGGACCAACATCACACCACTGTTTAATATGGAAATATTTAAGATGGTCACAGGTGGGTAATTTTTCTGGACAAGGTTAGCTTCCTTGGCTCTGCTGGTGTGTTTGCACTATGCTGACCTTCAGACCACTTCAAGCAACCCAGCTGCCAGGAAGCTAGTATAGCAACTTTGCCTCCCCTGGCAAGCCTCTTCTGCCTGTGTGTGCTTGTGTGTGTCTGCCCCCCCAAATTAAACTAAAACAACGAATGCTGATAACAAGAGCAATGTTTGGAAAAGGCTGTCGTTCCCTTACACCAAATATATGCATGGGTCAATTATGTCGCTGCAGACAATTTTCATCTGACCTGTTCCCATTCAGTTACGACGTGAATGGCATTTCCTCAAAGGAATACCAAAGCCAGAGGACAATTGCACCCACGAGACACGGCTTAGCTGTGCAGCAGGCCCTGCAGTAACTCAACTCTGCACCAGCCTTAAATATGTTCCAGCTACTGAACTTGCCAGCAGCTGCACATTTCTGCCAGTTGCTGCAGACCTAGACACCTACAGTGACCTAGATGAAAAATATATTTCAGAGCTGATTGGCATTTAAATCCTGCAGCTGTCAAACACGCCTGGGTTGCGCAACTGCAGTTGGGGTGTGCTTGTTTGCGAGTGCCCGCGCACATGAGTGGGTGCCCAAAGCAGAAAAATATGGGGAAGAGAGTGAAGCAGAAAAAAGGGTGGGGAGAGCGAGAGTGAGAGGAATAAAGAAAGAAAACAGCGTAAAGCAAAGTGGCCATAGCAGCTGGCCTTATCAAGTATTTTTTTTTAAAAAAACAAAACAAAACAGCTTAAAACACATGACCTATGGATTGGATTGTGCAGTTCTCAGCGCACTGATCCACTACTCTGATTTTTCTTTTTTTGAAATGAAATTGTAAAAACAAAAGGAAATAGGAAGAAGTATTTTTGAAAGCAACCAGGGAGGGATCTGTGCATATTTCCCTACAGCTCCGCAACATGCACCACAAGAGTAATTAAAATACCCCTGCTGATTCCCTATTGATGCCAACAAGTGCATATAGATGGCTTCTGCCAAACTCTGGCATGAGATGTAATTGCTTCATGCTAGGTTATAAAGGCAGTGGGCAGAACCAGGAATACTGTCACACTACAAAAGTCCAAATTCCAGGACCACACTTTCAACTTTCAGGATTACATTAACAGCATTTTTTTTTAAAAAAAGATTTCCTTTTTATTATTATTTATGCATGTGTGAGTACTAAAGAGACCTGATTCGCTCTAGCTTGGGGACTTAGGGACAGAGCAGGGCTGGCAGGCATTTGGATGGGCAGTGTCCCTGCAGAGATCAGTTTGTAGGAATTAGCATCTCCATATTCTACATGTCTTTTGTAGCTGTTGTGATTTACCTGATTGTAACAGCTCAAAAGAGGGCCGTTATAATCTCAGAAACAATAGTGGCAGGGTAGACATTCCCATATGGAGGTATTGATTCACACAATGACTCTGAGCTGATTGCCCTGCTGAGATGCTCAACCTCTTCTCACATCCATTGCACAGAAGTGAAACTCTCAGGATGGTGTGAAAAGCAAGTACAAGTACCGAAAAGCTGGTATCATACGGGATAAATCAATACCAACGGTGGGTATGAAAACACAGGAAAACTTCAATACCATTTAGAAGCTATTCCAGTATCTGAAAACTGCTCATTTTTGCCACCTTGTGGATATTTTTCTGTGATGATTGGGTACAATCTATGGTGCTGCAGCACTTTCTCTCTTCACAGTCTAGGAATTACTTTATCTTCTTTGAAACAATAAATAGAATCAAGCACACATTCTGTCCACACCGTGCCACTAGTCTCATGTGCAACTCCTGTCCTGCTTTCAGGAGATTCCTTCTAGCTGGACTCCTGGTAGGAATCACAAGCAAACACTCAGCTCTGGGGGGAAAGACCCCTGGGAAGAGAAGGCATCTTGTAAGTTTGCCTGTGACTTATAAGAGAGAACAAGCAGGGAAACATTAGCTCCCTTTAGGCTCTCAGTGCTTTCTGTTTCTGATGGCTTCCTAGAACCCAAGCCTTCAGGTTCCTTCAGCATATTAGAGATGCAACAGCTTCACTGTTAGGTGTAGCATTGCAGCATACCATACCCAGTTGCTAGTGTAAAACAATCCCAGATGCTTTCTGGAGAACTCTGTAGCTATACACTCCTTATATTCAACTTTACAGTGTTTCACACCCTTACTTCCACTCTTTCATTGCTAGAGATTCCTTGGATAGGCTGCTGAAACAGTTCTCCAGCTGCAACAACTGGCCACTGGTCCTCATACTCACCCTAAATGGAGACGGGATGATGGAGGAGGCTGAGGACACCTCTGTCTGCCCTGTGCAAATGTATATTTGTTGCCTGGTAACAGGCTCAGGCTTCCTTTCAGCTTAATTGCCATCCTGGGCTGGATGTGGACCCGCATCTGCTCTATGCTGCTCTATGCTGCTGAGATTGACCGACAGCATGAAAGCAGCATCCATGTATGTCACTCTTAAAATGGGATTTTTTTTTTTAAATGGCAGGAGGGTTGAATGGAGATTGTCCTGGGGTTTCAAATCCTGCCACCTCCAGTGAAAAGGATCAGATAACAGGTGACTGGAAAGACCTTTGCCTAAAATCATGGAGAAGGGGCTAGAGAAAGAAATAGTCTTGTCCCAGGACAAGTCAGCCTCCTTTGCTCCTATGGGGAGTTCCTCTGATATGAAAGAATCCACTCTTTCCCTCACGTGGGGCTTCAGTTGCATGCAGTCTGGTCACTACTCAACACTTTAACAATGTGGAAGTAGATTGTTTTTGTTTGCCTTCTAAAAGGTTTAAAGATATTTCACAACGTTGTGTTAGAAGTGGCAATAACCATCTCTTTGTTTGCAAAATGCAAGGCGGTTATGGGTTGATTGCACTTTACTAGTTACAGGTTCAAATAACAACATTTTGGTTTCAATATCTGTTCCATTGTTCTTACTTTCATTGCCTACTCCATTTAACATGCAGGTTGTCTTTTGCAGCTAATCAACACCTTCTGACTACTCCAAACAAAATATATTCTTTTACCAAATCACATTAGGACTATACATGTACAAGGAATGCTCTGTTTTATAAGCTGTAATATGGTATGAATTGCCTTAAGCCACTTACAGCAAATCAAGAACTATCACTAAGAACACTCTTAAAATCTACCTAACTTTGGCATGTCATATTATGCTTCTCTAGCAGAGTAAGATAACTGCAGTGAAAATTAGTGAGCAGGACCCTTTAGTATTGAAGTTATTCAGATATCTGTGCAGAACTGTACCTATAGAAATGTACCTAAAGGTTGCTGCAATTATTATTTTCTAAACAGACAATGTATTTTAAAATTCCATGTGCAAATATAAATGAATCCTTTGCATTACGTTTTATGATATGCTAGAATTCACTGGAGCTTGAATTCTTCTACTGAGTGATGTTCTACATCACATGAGAATATTTCTGCTCACATGACTGTACTTCCCCCACTTCTCATCCTCTTTACAGGTCCCCAAAATCTACTCTGGAGGGTTGGGGGATCTTCTGGAACAGATTACTAGGAGTACAAAGGAGGCACATAGGGGAGGAGAGGAAGGGAAAGTTCCATTGTGAAATAATAAATCTGTATTGCAGCTTGGTGGACAACAATGGATGTCACCAATTGACTTTAGAGTGACTTTCATGTGGTTGTGGTTTTAATACCCACCATGTTCCTTTGGTGTCAATTTGAGGTGTACTGCATCATGATACTTTCTGAACCAGAAAGCAAGCAAAACACAGTTTAATTTGAAGCATGGACACAATGGATGCAATCCAGACCCATTTTTTAAAAAGTGGGAGGAAATATATAGAATGCCAGAAAAATGTAACTGCAAGGTTGTTAGTGTAGCTCAAAGACAGCTAATCCACAGATATAACTTGCACATAAGATACGCTGAATAACCAAAATATGGAGACTATCTTACCTATCACAAGGGACTGTTGCCAGTGACAATCCCTTACATGTCTGGTGAATATTCAAAAATATAGAGATGTACCAGTGAACCATGTTCACTGGACATGTTCAGATCCACTCCATAATTCTGGACAGTCACAATATACATGTGGCATGGGTACTATTCCCTCGTGGTTGTCTCCTTATTTTGCTAATGTACATTGATGCATGATGCAGATGCAGACTCAATTGTACTTTATGGATGCATCAAGTTGATGTATGTAAGGCTGCTTGTCCTTGTCAGAGCCACCATTAGTCATAAATATCTGTTTAAATTCTGTATAAATCAAGAACACTGGATGCCCTTGATATTGTGACAAAATGATTACAGTGGTGCCTCGCAAGACAAAATTAATTCGTTCCGCGAGTTTTTTCGTCTAACGAATTTTTCGTCTTGCGAAGCATGGTGTCGGGAAAGTTTTGGAAAAGCTTCAAAAATCACCAAAGTCTTCAAAAACCTCAAAAAAGGCTACCACACCACGTTCTATGAGTTGCTCCTGGAAGTCAAGTCGCAACTGTATTAACGGTGTTAAGAAAAAGGAAACAAACTTGCAAGACGTTTTCGTCTTGCGAAGCAAGCCCATAGGGAAATTCGTCTTGCGAAGCAGCTCAAAAAATGCAAAACCCTTTCGTCTAGTGAGTTTTTCGTCTTGCGGGACACCACTGTACCTAATAATATTGTTTATGGAAAGGGAAGGGTAGGCAGTTTTAGTTATTTGTTGTGTTAGGGGGCGACAAACTGTTCAATTAAAAGAATAGATTTCCTAGTATTTTAGTATAGTTCATTCTGGTGTGAGTGGAATTCTTGTATGAAAAAATGAGATACTGAGCCACTTTGTGGTAGCGTCTCTCAAAGATGACTCTGACGCAATCCAAGGCAGAATTTGCAACAAAATTATGCATTGCAGAAATATTTTCTCTCTCTAAAAACACTTCAAAATCCAGACAATCTGCTTTCACAGAACATAAACGAAGGACTCAGGAAAAATAAAAATAAATAAATTAAATTAACAGTTCAGATCTTACGAAATTTCAAATGAATATTTTTTTATACCCAGAAGTCATGAAAAAGGTGGCATGTCTGACAAATTTTTACTGAATTATTTTTCAAAGTTTTTTTAAATCTGAACTGTATTCTTGTTTCATTACATCACCACATTACAAACAAAAAATAATAATACAAGAAACATGACTTCTCTCTGACTGTATTGTTAGTTACACATTAACAGGAAAACAATTCAACCCGAATAGGGTATTAAACAGAATATATGAAAAACAAAAATGAGATTAAGTTTAGGTATCAAACAGTGGTTTGAACAGAATGCCAGATTGCTAATAGTACTGAGTTCTAAAATGTCCTTTTAGGGTTGTTTTTGTAAACTTTTTTCTTGATTAAACTGTGTCTCGTCTCCTAGTAAGATGGCACTGAATTTCTGTTCTACTAGATCTACTTAGGGGAGAAGGAGAACACTCATTACGGGAATTAAGACAGCACAAATTAACTCCTTAAGTATTACTGCAACTCCAACTTCTCTCTATAAAGGAGTACATATCTTAAGGAGCTACGGAAAGGAAAACAAAGATCAATAAAAACTCAACAATCCTAGCAATGTATAATATACAGTTGTTCACCTGCATCCTTTTGATTCTCTATATGAAAGAGAGAGAAAGCAACAAGGAGAAAAGAGAGAGAAACAAGAACAGATATGCAGGATTAATGAGCAAGTGGGTCAAAATGCCCCCCAGTTATGTGTGATATATGACATTCAAAAAGAAAAAAAGTTGCCCAAATCTCTCCCACCACCCAGAAGCATGGGCAATCATCAAAAACGACTTGCTTTGCCAAGATAAAATGTTATGTTGTACAAAGAAAAACTGGGGTTTAGGTGGTTTAAGCTCTGAGCACGCATACTGGCTATTAGACTGGTAAAACGAATATACACAATTTGTCCTATTCAGAGCTCTCTATAGAGGAATATTCAGGAAAAAAGAACCTTGGATTTCACTCTGTTTAAGAGAAAACAGACAAGAGACGTGGAAGATCTAACGTACAGGGAAGACATTTTTCTGCGGTCGTATGCACAGATTGTAAAGAACTTTTGAAACACATACACATTAGGGAAAGATAGAGATGACTCTTTCCCAGTGTCTTTTTTTTCTGAACTCTAGCTCATTGCTCCCCCATGTAGTTGCTGTCTTTTGATTGTGTACCAGTGACAAGTGTTTACAAATTGGGGTTACACAGAAGCAAAGTAAAAATGCATTCAGGTCACAGACAGAAAGAAGAACTGAAAAAACTTACAGACAAATTGGAGTTCGTCACAAACAAAAACAGCTGATTTTTTTCTAAGCTTTTTCTTTTCTTTCTTTTTTTTTAGGCTGATAAAAAGTGACTGGACTTCTCACACTGGGACTTTCACAGACAGAAGCAACAGACAAAGCCAATGCTAAAAGACTTGAAGCAAGGAAAGTGAGTTGGTTTGGCTCTGGATTGTACTGAAGTAATGAAAACAGAAAAGAGTGAAGACGGTATGGAGAGGAGGGCGGAAGGTACTCACGAATGGTTAAATCCATCACTTGAGAGGCCAAGCAGAAGACAGGATGCTCATACATTTCTCTCTTTTTCCCTATAAAAGAGGATTTGGGCATGCAAGAGGCTTAGGTCAGAGGTAAAGAGGTTATAGGTCATAGGTCAGAGGAAAACTTTACATTAGCTCAAAAGGAAAGTAGCTGTAGAGTATTTTGGGATACACACAGGAAAAAATAATAATAATTAAAAAAAAAAAGATTTAAAATTGGAGGTTTACTGGATTAACCATTCAGCATGCTCATGAGTCACAAAAGAGATTGTGACCATGATTCTAAAGGTTTGTTCTGAATTTTTTGCAGGAATATAATGGTCAGAACGTCATGAATAGAAGGAAATAGAATTTGATTGATTTAAGGCTCCAAGATACTAAGGAGTTTAGCCTTCAGTATCTAAGGCTTTCACAGGTATTTCTTCATAAACATAGCCTCAAGCAGCATTGCTGTGAAATTGTTTCTTATCTTAATTTTAATGCACTCAGGCTAGTTAGACCTCGAAGGAGGCATTTGGTTTCCAAATTGTAGACTCCACTGCAGAAATGGTCAAACAATGATTGTTTTTAAGTTTAAAAAAAAAGGAGCAGAAAAAAGCGAAGAGGAACTCAGAGTGAGCGGACTATGCTCATGAGAGAAAACCTGAAGCATGCAGCTTGCGGATGTTGGGTTGTTTTGAATTAACAATCCCAGCATGCTCTGAAACTGATGCAACCACTTTTTATAGAGGCAGCATAGAAAAGTGGCTGAACCAACCACGAACAAGGAAGGAGAGAAGCAGAAGAGAGCAGGTAGTGTGGGATGAAGTACTTCTCCGAAAACAATAGCTGGAATTCAAAACAAAACAGGAAAATAAAACAAATAATAAAAAGTTTGTTGCTTCAAAGTTTCCCAGACCTAAAAGTCACAGTGCCAAAAAAGAGGGCAAGGTAATTAAAGACAACCAAGAAGAATTGAGGCACCAAAGGAAAGTACACGCTAACTGTTCTACGTTTTGGGAAATGAATGCATTTTTACTTACAGATCATAAAGTTTGTTTTTGCATAGATATATCTGAAAGAAGAGAGCAAAGCTTACCGACAGAGTTAGTGAGCGTTACACAGAGACCTTGGGAGTCCAGTGTCCATTCAAAAGGAAAGTCACAACAACAACCCCAAAACTGCCTCTGAACTGGAGTTCTCCCATGTCCTCGTGCAGCATATTTAAACATTGAATTTTTTAACAGAGTTCACCAATTAAAACCATTCTGTGAAGTCGAGTGCTTTGATAAATTGCTTGATAGCACAGCGCTCAAGAGACCTGCGTTCCTTCTCTATTTTCATCGCTCATTACCAAGTCAAGAGTTGATAAACATCCTTTTAGTGCCCAATTCTTAAGCGTTTCTCACTGGATGCATAACAATGAATTCATTACCACTGGTACACAATTTGCATTGTCAACGTGGGGGGGGGGACATTGAAAAAGAGAGGAGGTGTATAATCTACAGACCCTGGAAATATGGGGCATATCACAATAATCCAGTCCTTATGACATGACCAGCAAGGACTATGGAAAGAAAAATAATAATTGAACGGTGATATTGTTTCCTCTAGCATTATTATTCGAAGCAAACGAGAACATTGCTTTATTTAGCAAAGCTTCATGGCTCACACATGACAAGAACCCCAAATCCACAGCACATAATTCAATTTAAACATCTAACAGCAAGGCATTTGTCGTGTTGTGTAGGAGTTTCAAATTACTGTACAGCAGCCAAAAAGGTAACAATGAAAACTGATTAATGTGTAAAGATCTATCTGCATGTATAGAATTCCTGCCAAAAGCATATCTTCAAGCAAGTTTAAAAATGTCTTTTTGATAGCTACATGTGTCTCTGGTCACTAGTTGTTATTCTTCCCTAACGTAAAAGGTCAATAATATCAGCTGTGGCGAATTTAGAGTGACAAGAATGAAATCTGATGCAAGTGCAGGGCCAACTGATTTGACAAGATCTGCTATGCATAAAAGGGGAGGTGGCAAAACATTACCCAGGAAAAATAAATAAATAGACATCCTAAGCTGGCTTACAAATGAGTGTGCACAGTTAAAAATATTTAATTTCTGATATTTCCATTGTTTCATGAACTCCGCTGTCACAAGCAATTAGCTGTGTTTCCCATTCCAGTTACAAAACATGACATACTATGTTGATCTCAATGGTTGTTTTCTAGGAAAACAACACAACACATACGAATATTGTACAAGTGACCAAACATGCTTACTCTCCCGCAAAGTAATTACCCTGTGTACCATTTCATGTTCTTAAAAAAAGAGAGGAAGATTTTGCCCTAGCCTTATTTATCCTGCAAGCTATGGCATATTTTGATTTTATTTATTTTCTTTTTCTTCTTTTTTTTTAAAAAGCAGCTTAGTCGTCTCACTGAAACAGGAAACCAGCGTTAATTTTAGTAGCAAAATCGCCTTACCTTCAATTTTGGCATACTCTGAGAGCCGTGTATAGTTAGTCAATGCAGCTTGCTCTAAGCATTTACGGATGACGGTCTTTACCTCCTCTTGAGGGACTGGAGTAACTATGTCTTTCATCAAAACCTTGATATAAGAAACACTGATTTGTTGTGTCATCTTGAAATTAACTGCTTTTGTTTTCAATTTCACCCACCTAAAAGATTTCGAAGGGTTCACAGTGCCCTTTGTCTCCCTCTACTGGTTAGAACACAGGCAGCAACAGCATTGCCCATTGCATCTTGGGAACTATTGAACCTGATCACCCTGGCCCATGGTTCTAGGTGTTTTGCGTTTTGAGGAATGTAAAACGTGAGGAACGTGAGGAAGTGGGCTGCTAGGAGTGGAAATCCAGCAACATCTGGATGGCACTATATTTAGGCTACCTGTGCATGAGATGTTAAGATAAAATGATTGGTTCACAAGGTTCATTATTATTAGATGTACAGATTAATTGCACCAGCCCTAAAGTACTTGTTCAATTAGAGCTGAGTTCAATAAGAGTTCAGGTTTTTCTGCTAGCAGGATAAAACTATGACTTTATGGCACAGAAAATTGCAATTAGAATTCTAGGTGTTATAAAATATCCACGTGTACATGAAGCTTTAAGCTAGTGTTGTTCATAGAGTCAGGAGAGGCCAAGAGGGAACCCAGCCCAACCAAACCCACCCATGAAATCTGGACCACGGTGTGTCCCAAGTAGAGAGCAGGTGTAGTGAAGAATGCTGCTCAAATGAAACGACACACACAAACATGCCAGGAGATGAAAAGCCCCTTCATTTCCAATATGATTGGAAGGAAAATGGCATCCAGACTCCAAATATATAATCGAAGTCAATATAAATTCCGCTGAATGAAAAGAACCAAATATGAGAACTGGATTTTTTTTAAAAAAACCAACCTTTCAGGACCCTTACGCTTACCCTTTCCAGGAGTGATAGTGTGGCTTTTAAAGCACCTTCTGGCCGGCCGAATGGAAAGCAATACCTAGGGTAAATACATAGCATTTTTGGATACGTGCAAAATGTTTTAAAAGCTAACAGATGATTTACACCCATACTGCAAGTCCCAGTCACTCCCCACTTATGTGTTTCAAAGTGAATAAGGAAAACTGGGTGGGCAGGGGGGTGGGGAGGGGCAAGGCAGGGAGAGGAAGAAATTGCTATTTTGGTTTTGAAACTGGAATAGCATTACTTTATAAAAACCAAAACCCCAATCTTCTGGCTGCTTTTAGTTAATAAGTACTGACAAGATAAAAAACAGAAAAAGGCAATTGTTTATAACATGGAGACATTCCACTGTAGACTTCTATTCTAAACCTTTCATGGCAAAAATGCACACATAATTCCATTTTACATTTTCTGTGTAACATCTCTATGACTGAACTGTCAGTGCCATCTATATGCTAACATATAGTACACTAAAATCACTTTAAAAGTTCCTGCTGTTTATGCAAGTAATCATCACTGCAGCATCTGAAACGCAGCAAGTTGGCTCTTTGTCTGGAAGGTGAAACATCAGTCATTACCTAAAATGTGTGATTTGATTTTCCAGTAACAACCGCAGCCTCTCTTTGATTTCTTCAAACCGCTCTTTTTCTTCTACTGTTACCGTTCCTATTCCGTCAGGCCTGGAGGAGAAAAGCTATGAATAAGTTGCATTTTACCTCATGACTTTTATGAATCATCAGCACTGTAATGCATCACATTATAGTCAAAACAATTATACAAATAAATAAGAGTATTTGAATATTGGGTTTCCAGACTTGGATTACCTAAATCAGTGGTACCAGAGAGCCTGAATAGCAGCTGTGTTTTTTGGGGGGTGGGGAATCTGTGGTCCTTTAAATATAATTGGGCTCCAGCTTCCATCAGCCCCAGACAGCACAGCTAGTGGCTAACAATGGCAGGGATTATAATTCCAGTTATATTCCTGCATTGCAGGGGGGTTGGACTAGATGACTCTGGGTGTCCCTTCCAACTCCACATATGATACCTGGAGGGTCACAGGGCCCCCATCCCTGGAGTACCCCCATTCACTTCAAGGGCACTGCTAGTTCCTTGTGTGAGTGTGGCATTTTGCCCCACACTGGGCACCTCTGCTGGGTTGAAATTCTTGGATAGTATTCATTGCAGCCTCAATAAAGGCACAGGGCCAAGGCAGTAAATTGTGTTGCCTCTAAGTAACTCATGTGGGAGGCAAATCTCTGAATATCTTATTTCTCCATACCTACAAGACTGCCTTTCCCCATGTGAACCTGCTCCTAACCTGAGGTTACCATCTGAGGCCCATATCTGTAAGCCACCTCTGGATCAGGTCTGCAGGGGTGTGTGAGTGGGACTCGCACCAGTTTAGATCCTGGCCTACTTGCTTTCAGCTATTAGGATCAAAGGTGTGAACGATGCAGTGTGAGGAAGTACAAAGGCAAGGAGGAGCAAGGTTTTTCTCCTGTGGAAGTGATCTGTGCTTCTTTTGAAAGCAATCGAAATAAACAGAGTTCTTCCTACGTGCAGAATGCAGTTCTTTGAACAACGCTTAGTAGTACCAAATTAATTATTTTACCTCAGCAAGTAATGCGTTGCTGTGAAACTCCCACCCATGTGCAAAGCAGTTAAGCACAAGTTGACTTAAATCTGTCAGTTTGCATTTCTTAGTGCAGAAAGTATTGATCTGGTGTGTAGAGATCTTTCCTATCTACTTAATTCAAGAGGGTTCTGGAAGCTTCTTTGTATGAAAGAGGTAAGCAGAAGGTCCTGATGTTTGGGTTATTCCCTCAGAGAAGCTGAGTACAGTTGGTTTAAACTGGTTCTGTTATCTCTTTCAGTCATGGTCATGCTGACTATAAAAGTAGGGCTAGAAGGAGCCTGGGTTTCACTTTCTCTTTCTATCGCTTTTTCTTCTGGTGTGGCATTCTGTACATACAGTAGTATGAAATATATATATACACACACACACACAGAGAGAGAGAGAGAGAGAGAGAGAGAGAGTCCAGTAGCACCTTAGAGACCAGCTAAGTTTGGTGAGAGCCAGTGTGGTGTAGTGGTTGAGAGCGGTAGTCTCGTAATCTGGGGAACCGGGTTCGTGTCTCCGCTCCTCCACATGCAGCTGCTGGGTGACCTTGGGCCAGTCACACTTCTGTGAAGCCTCTCAGCCCCACTCACCTCACAGAGTGTTTGTTGTGGGGGAGGAAGGGAAAGGAGATTGTTAGCCGCTTTGAGACTCCTGAAGGGGAGTGAAAGGCGGGATATCAAATCCAAACTCCTCTTCTTCTTGGTATAAGCTTTCGTGTGCAGGCACATTTCTGAAAGCTTATACCAAGAACAAACTTAGTAGGTCTCTAAGGTGCTACTGGACATTTTTTAAAGTTTTTTTTATATATTTCGACTGCGTCAGACCAACACGGCTACCTACCTGAATCTGTACATAGTATGCTTAGTGTTAAGGTTTAGATTTATTATGTTATTGTAAGTTTAAGTTAAGTCTGCTGCAACTGAGTTTCTTATGGACAGTGCCAATCCTGAATGTATTGGATTTGTGACCATTATGCTCATTTGCCTTCAGTAGTAATAAAGCTTTGCTGGATGAAATACAATTGCCTCTGGTCTATTTTTTGGGGAATCCTTCAACGTATTTAAGATGTTACTCTGCTAACAATACATTGGAATCTACTCTGGATCAATATTGAGTAGAATTCCATGACAAAATCGAAGTGTTCTGCTTTAGCTGTTTTGCCGGGGTGGGGAACTTCAAAATGCAGGCCTCCTGTTCTCTCTGTCTGGTCCTAGGAACTTTCTCCAAGCCACATCTCTCCCCAAGCTAGAGCTTGTACTGGTCCTGCTGTGCACTGACCTTGAGTGCTTCCACCTGGTTGGGGTGTATCCTTGAACCCACAATATTGCCTTTTGTTTTGCCTGGAAGGAGAGTGAGGAGTGTGTCTCTCTGTGTGTAGACCCTAGCCTACCACACAATGGTAAAATTTACATTTGCTTCTCCACCCACTCACTTTTGCCCCTCCCACATACCACTGTCATGTAGTCCCTGAAAGGTTGCCCACAATGGAATGTGTCCCTCAGGTTGAAAACAGTTCCCCATCCTATGATCCCTCTGTTACATGGATGTGGTCGACAAAAACCAAAGGCAAAAGCCAAGACTGTGGATCGGAGGAATTGTGCAAATTCTCTGTATACCCAAATTGGCAGGCGCAGTCATATGCTGTTCCATTGAATAATCCATGCAAAAGGTAATGAACTACTTTAATCCATTCCAGAAAATAAGTCAACAAACCAGACAATTAGCAACACTATTTCCTACTACTGGCAATTTCCTAGTGTGTGGACTTGTGTGCTAGCACTCAGTTTGTAACTGTAAGTCTCTCTCTCTGTTGGGAAGAGTAATGGAAGAAGTCTTAAAACTGAACAAATGTTCTTACTTAAAGGCCTCCTCCCGTGTTTGGATTAAAGCTTTGTAAACCCTTCGTATTAGACTAGTTTGGCTATACAAAAGACTTGGCAAGGGATTACAAAGCTTCTAATGAACCTCCTGTCAGGGGTTAATTGGTAAGCTTTATTTTTCCTTTTAATGAATCAGAATGCTCCTAACTTTTTTAATATATAAAAAATACAATCTGTACAGTCAATATTTCATTGACCTAAAGATGCAGAAACCTCAAAATATAATAAATATTAGCACTTGATGTTAAATATGGTTAAAACTCACCCATTTAAAACAAAGGCATTATATACTTTGGAAATGTATTTTTGTCTTTTTTATTTAAAGTGACGAAGTGAATTTTAAACACTCAAAAATAAACACTCATAAAATTGGGTTGCCTATCACTAATCCTGTATACATATGTCCTATTGAGGAAAAGAGAGATTTACATGTTTGATAGGTTCCTAGCCCATGTATTTAGATTATTCTATGGTATTACTGTTTGAATTCAGTATACATTTTATACACCAAGCTTGGGTGAATAAAAATATTGATTTAGGCCTCAACTGGAAACATCACTAGGAGAAGACATAAAGCAGTACAAAAGTATATTGTTTTGGCCTCATTTTTGCTTAAATATATAGTTGTATGAAAATTTAGCAGGCTGTTTAGTTTGAAACATTTAACTACTGAAACACTTAGAATATTTTAAAATTCCTTATTCTAGAAAATGTTACCGCTAAAGTTGCAGTCTTAGAATCACTTACCTGGAAGTAAGCCCCATTGAGCTCAATGGGGCTTACTTCTGAGTAGGCATGTTTCAGATTGCATGGTATGTTTTTGTTTTATAGTAAGTGAGCATTCCTACAATAAGACAAAAGTGACAGCATAGAGCAGGGGTCAGCAAACTTTTTCAGCAGGGGGCTGGTCCACTGTCCCTCAGACCTTGTGGGGGACCGGACTATATTTTTTTTTCTGGGGGGGGGATGAACGAATTCCTATGCCCCACAAATAACCCAGAGATGCATTTTAAATAAAACAACACATTCTACTCATGTAAAAACATGCTGATTCCTGGGCCATCTGTGGGACGGATTTAGAAGGCGATTGGGCCGAATCCGGCCCCCGAACCTTAGTTTGCCTACCCATGGCATAGAGTTTCAACTCACAGTGCTTGGAGACACAGCTCAAAAGGCCAAATGGAAGGCCTCATTGTAATTTCAAAGAAATATGCAAGCACAGAACCTTAACTGCTCAAAATGAAGGGCACTGCTAATTTTCAAATCAACTGCTTATTTTAGAGAAGGTCCGTTTAACTAAAAGTAATTCTCAAACTAATTAGGGACGGCAGTCTAAGATATAGGAAATATTTGTTTACTGAGATAAATTAAAAGGTTTGAAAGACAAATGCCAGGCAAGTACACAAGTTATGTTGTTGATGTGATAATTGTAGCTATCACTTGATAACCTGAACGTGTGAAACTGTTACCACTAGTTATTGCATGATCAAGTTATTACAGATCATTGCCTCTTGTCAGGCACTTGCCCAATAAGGGAAAAATCCAAGATAGGAGGTGATAAGCCCATCATGTGTAGTTGCCCATCTCATGTTGTCAAACTATTATTAAACGAAATGTGTGATTTTTCCCTGATTGCAGCAATAACCTATGAAGTGTGTTACTGAAAATGTCTTGACATGAGTCTAAATGCAGAAGAAAACAAAATGTGGCTCAAAAACTTGTTCTTTTCCTGTACTCCTTTTGTTTTAAAGACATCAATTTAGAACTTATGGTGAACCCTACATGCTTACTACGGAGTGAGCGGCTTCTTCCAAAGAAGACAAAATGGTAACCACAGACTACAGATGGCAATGGCTGACACTCTGATTCTGAACACATTGCAGGAGAAAGTACTTCCAATTGTGTTTGGGGTCAGAGCACCAGACTGCTGCTTATTTTGCTGCACTCCACAAAACACTACCCAGCCACTCCTTTTGTAGGCTCAAGGAAGTTTACTAGAGCAATAAAACTAGCACTGCGCTGAAACCTGCCGCCCAATTTCTTTAAAGCTTTCTTCCCCCACAAAAGTAGCCTCCATTTTTTTCTGCAGAGTTGAGCACACTTTATTGGTGACTGAGGGTGTTGGGTATATTTTTCTTTCCATTCAACATTTCCCCAGCACTCCCCTGTCATGGCTGCCTGTGCTTCCTGATCTGAAAAAGCCCTATGGGAGCAGTCTTTTATTGGCGATGAAAGGCCATAACGTTTTCCCATGAGCTTTGACGGAAGCATGGGAAACTGGGAGGCTGGCTCCCAAGTACCTGAGATAAGTGAGCTTGCCACCCTCCCCCCATGAAAAATCATTCCTTTAACATAAAAATATACATAAAATAATAATCTTTCTGCATTGAGTCATTGAAAAGTAAATACTTTAAAAATAAACAGACCAACAGCTGTCAGAGACCTGGTAGGCAGCTTCCCATACATTGCCAAGAATATTATAGTGTTTTCAGGAATGATGGACAACAAGGGGGGGCTTAAGAATGCAAACCACTTGAGAGATGGCTTGCTGAATGGAAGAAAGTACCATACGTTCACAAAACACCAAAGCAATCTTGAAAGGTAAACACACAACTGCCCTATGCCCCACTCAGGACAATTTCACCAATATTTTCTCTCTCCTTTCTTAAAGTTCAAATGCAATACCCCTTTTTATTAATTGAGAGAGAATAGTTGGAAAAAAGAAAAGAAAACACAGACTAATTTAACCAGAATGCTAAATATGTACCTATATCTGTATCTATTTGTGAAACAAAATAAAAAAATCCTTCCAGTAGCACCTTAGACACCAACTAAGCTTGTCATTGGTATGACCTTGAAGGATTTTTTTTATTTTGTTTTGACTACAGCAGACCAACACGGCAACCTACCTGTAACTATATCTATTTGTGAATTAGCTTGGGTCTCCCAAGCTGCCTGAGAAAAAGCTTTATTTTACCAATAATAAAGAGAATATAGGAGTACCTGAAGGAGCTTTCCATTGAGAGACCCCTGAGAAGAAGGTGCTGGCAGTGGGGAGTGCTGATGCCTTGCTGGCCTCACCCTTAAGGCCTGTATACTCCCAAGCATTTTCAGGTACATCTACTGCTGTTTGAATGCATGGGGATTATAGTTTCCAGTGCCTCCCAATCCATTTTTTTTTTATGTGGGAGCTACTAGAAGCTAGAATTGCAACTAAATTGTAGCAGCATCAGAAAGCTTCCACAGGCCAGTAGCCAGTGAGGGGACAGGACAGAACAATTGGGTAGAATCACTGCAGCAGCTCCATGCTGTTGAAGTGACCGGGTCTGGATCAAGTTCAGTGTGGGCCAGCGATAACTGTGAGAGTGGGTCAGGATCTAGCAGAATGCAGGTTGGCTCTGCATAACCCACCACCTACTACCACTGGTGGTGTTTTGGGGCTTTCTGCTGGTTTAGGGTACCACCAGGGGACTTCCTGGATAGGTGCATCCAAGGAATTATGCTTGGCAGCTCAGCTGGAAAAATGGGATGCTTCAACTCAGTCCAACCCCACTTGCCCAGTTTGGTATAAGATGGTTGGTGTGTGTGTGTTCACTGCGCTGTCACTCATTACCTCATGTGAAAACTACTTGTGAAAAATACTATGTCTGCATAGCTGTCCTTACAAAGTATTTTTTTCTGTGTGTATTCCACTGTACCTGTGAGCAGAAACAGTGTATTTATTATTATTATTATTTAAAAAAATGTATTCACAACACTAGACGGAATTAATAATAATAAAATATCACAGCTGGCTTCTGTGTATCATGTAGCAACAAACTTCAGACAATCTACAGGTCAACTGTAGCCATTTTTGGAGCCGCCTGGATGTCTGGAAGGGCCTGCCAACTAAGAGCCATCACAACTGCAAGGACTTCCTTTCTCAAACAGCTGTGGACTATATTACATCTGACATGACGAGCATCTCTTGAATCTACCTTTCAAACATTCGGCAAACCATTTTCTCACTGTCCTTCACAAAGTTGACATTTACAGCAGCATGATAGGAAAGATGTCATGTCGGCTGTTTTTCAAGTTCTTGTCACAGTGGTTAGCACCAGTTCTGTCATCTTTACTCTCCTCACAATCCCCCATCTTTAGCCATGTCACAAATAATAATACTTCCAATGTTTTTTGTCAAATTCCAAATACTACCACCCAGCTGCACATCTTTTGGAAATTTATGAGTTATGTTAATTCTTGTTGCTCATCTCCCCAGAAGCTGAAGCACCATGATTTCATTAATTAAGTACAAATCTGTAGACGGCACTATGATTATATAAACATAAATTAAGAGCCCTGCACTTATTTTTATATACTTGAAGGGAAATGGTACCATTGTCATTAACGATCATATTATCTCAGTTTATATATGTGTGCTTCCTCCCGCCTTCAAATTAATGTTTGGGGCATTCTTGCTCTTAGGATTTCCTTTTCTCTGCTGCATTTGGAACATTCTCTTGTTGCAAAGCAAGCAGTTGAAGGCAACAGAATATACCGGTAATCAAAAGGCATTATTGGTGGGAGAAGAAATCCACATTTCTGCTGTAGATGTGTGTGTGTTTAGGTGCCACTTCCGAGACATTTCAATATTTGATGTTTACAAGTGTAATCACAGGTTCCTGCAGCTTGTGCAATTTGTATTTTACCATTTTATGTCCAATGATTAAAAAAACGTGTACATAATGTCACATTTAAATGTAGTTATGTCATGCTTGGATCCAGATCAGGAATACAAAACACGAGGAAGGACAGAAACAGTGCAAAGAACCATCAGACTTGTGGTGTCTGTAAATCTCTATGTAGTCACACAAAGAACTGCAGACACGTTACAGTGCAGGCACCTCTATATGAATTTAGGTCAACCTACAGAATTGGAAATATCTCAGACTTGAACGGTAGCAGATTCCCCCCGCCCCCCCCCATTTTGATACTGTTTGGATTCTGCTAGAGAAATTAATAGGGCATAATAGTACAGATGGGTGTTGGGGGGTGGAGAGAAAAAGGAGGTTGGGATAGTGCCAGGAAAAGGTGCCTTTATGATGAGATATTAAAACCCTAAATTAGCTGTTCATAGTGTGCATTTTAAAATATTGTAAACACATTACACGAGAAGCTAAAATGTCCCTGTCTACTCCTAATATTACTCATTGACTAATTATTAATCAGCCCCCAAAGAAATCTTTCTGAAGTGAGTTGTCAAGTTTAAAAATAAATGGTCTCGTGGCAAAGACAATATTCCCCCCCCCCCCGACTGCTTCTTTGTGCAAATCGCAGGGTTAATTATAAATTATAATTAGGACCAGAGGTCCTAAGGCCACGATTTCTTTCTAGAAACCCCACCTCCCCCACCATGCCCTTTTCTAATTGTACACGGTGCCTCGGGGGCTAGTTATGCTGCTCAAGCAAATATATCAAAATCATTTCTTTTAAACCAAGGAGTACTATACGAGGCAATAGCATGCATTTGTGTGCAATTATAAACACACATTATAGCTCTTTGGGGTTAATCCCTTTGACATTTGCCTGTTCCAGTGTGGCTTTGAAATGAACACAGTGTCTTTTACACCTTTCATGATAACCTCTCCCGTTCTTGGGAAAAAATGCCCATTAGTAGGCACGTACAGCCTGATAAATACCTGATCTGAACTGGTGAAATTTAAAAGCTCAAAGCCCTCCTTTCTTTCCTTTTTCTACACCATGGCCCCTTGAAAGTGTTTTGCGGTGCAGAGGACTTACAATACCTGTGACTATTATGATGCAAAGAGCATGTCCAGATGGCTGCCTGGCTGTAAGCCCAGGCGTATTGTGTTATTACATAACCATGTCACATCAGAAATGCAGCTGTTACCGGCAAAGGGCAAATTGAGTGCTGCTCCCAACATGCATGACCACACCTGGCTTCATCTACTGGTTCTTGCCTGTTCTGCTGCAACCATGCCATCACGTCACATGGGAAAACCTTGATTGAGACGGTATGAAGGGGCTAATGTGCATACTTGGCCATTGCTGTATTTTTGTGGCTAACATTGGCAGAGCTATAGATCTAATTTCTCTTGCATTGCTCAAGGCTGACACCCACTACTTGGGTGAGCAGCATGTTCATTAGTACCTCTCATGGAAACTCTCTTATATACAAAGGTCAAGTTAACATATGTAGAACCTTGCTGGATCACGCCAAATGCCTGAATAGTTCAGTTGGTAGAGCATGAGACTCTTAATCTCAGGGTCGAGGGTTCGAGCCCCACGCTGGGTGAAAAATTTCCGTATTGCAAGGCATTGGACTAGAACAGGCATAGGCAAACTCAGCCCTCCAGATGTTTTGGGACTACAACTCCCATCATCCCTAGCTAACAGGACCAGTGGTCAGGGATGATGGGAATTGTAGTCTCAAAACATCTGGAGGGCCGAGTTTGCCTATACCTGGACTAGAAGACCTTAGTGGTAACTTCCAGTGTACGATTCTATGAAACCTGCTCCAGAGCCCTATTTCCTGTAGTGAATAACCAAGTAAGAATATAAGTAGAGCTCTATTGGATCAGACCAAAGGCCTGTCTGGTCCAGCATCTCCCCCCCCCCAACCAGAAGTCCATGAGAAGGCCACCAGCACAAGAGCACTTTCTACTATTGTTCTCAGAGGCACACTGCCTCAGGTCCTGTAGGGAACTGGGAGATATTGGTGTAATAGTTTAGGACAGGACTTTTAACCAGTGGTGCTTCACAGTATATCAGGTGGTATAAGCAGTACTGCTTGAAAAGCACAAGTCAGAATGATGGACTAAGATTGGAGAAGGGCCATAGTCCAGGGGTAGAACACATACTTTAAAAAACAGAAGGTCCAAGGTTCAGTCCCTTGTGTCTCCAGATAGGACTGGGGAAATAATTCTTTCTGAATTCCCAGAGAGCCAGTGTCAGCCAGTGTAGACAACACTGAGCTAGCTGGACCCTATGTTCCCATGAGAGACCCAGATTCAAATCCTTGCTCAGCCAAGAATCTTCCCGGATGACCTTGAGCCAATCAGTCTCTCACACACCACAGGGTTTTTGTGTGAATAACAAGGATAGGTATCGCCTTGAGCTTCTTGGAAGAAAGGTGGGACAAAAAATGTGTTATTTATTAAAAAGGTTTGTGCACAAAGAAGTATTTCCTATTTTAATTTATATATGTAAAATGATAAGGGGCCAAAGCTATGCTGCGCCAAATCAAGAAAGTGAGTTGCAGGTGGGATATTTGAAACGTTTGTTCATACTGCGCCATCTTACTGATTCCCTGTCTTTGGACATGGTAAAGACTGGTACTTTTTTTTTCTTAGATGACTGGATAAAGGAGGGTGTGACCAATACAAGAAAAATGGAAGAGGTGTTGGAAATGTGTGGTTTATTAAACCTTACATGTTCTGAGTGAAGACTCTCTGGTTACAAATGCACTATAAATTTAAAGCACATTTGAAGCATGTTTCAACCTCCTCAAAGAATTCTGGGCACTGTAGAACATGGAAGGTGCCTCTTAATACACTCTCTCAGCTGAAACTTTCTTCAAAGTACCTCCCTCCTAGTGGTCAGAAAGGAAAGCGCCCCCAATGCTTTTGCTCACTGGATGGAGAGGCTAGGGGGAATGTAGTGAATTAGTCCCAGTGCCTTTTGAGTAAAGAGTCTTTGTCAGGGCACTCATTTACTTACTTACTTACTTACTTACTTACTTACGCATAGCAAAGGTTTGGTCTAGGACAGAAAAGCAAAGCTTAAACTGTGGAAGGGAAACCAAATTAGGTACAGTGAACATGGCTGCATTTGCCTTGCTGACATCTGGACAGGGAGGCAAAATTGTAGCAGAGGCAGGAGGAGGGAGGGGTCCTCATTGCCACAGTATTTATGCTCCACAAGGCTCTCCAAGGCTCTCAGAGTCTTATTACATGTTGAAAAAGCAAAACTATAGGGGAACAGATATTCTGCCCAAAAAGCTCTTGGGGGAGGGGGCTAACTTTACATGCTCAAATAAAATGGCAACACATATATATACTTTAAACTATCCAAACAGTGAAAATGAACTACAGACAAATATTAACAATTGTACAATTATTGCCATGTTTCTTCTCTGTAACCATTCATTTCAGTGAGAGAGTGAAGCATGTTCTCAATTTACTTCCACTGAGATATACCGTACTTGAAAGGGATCTGCATGGATTGTGTCCAACATAAACAGGGCCCAATCCAGTTGGCCCCTTCTGCATAGGGTTCGATGTACACAATTGTCCCCATAAGTGTAGCATTCCACTTACAGAAGAGCTACCTGTAGGGCAAGGGGTGGGTGGGTGGCATCCAATTCCTGAGCTGTGTGCAGGAGGAGGTGGCAGTGGCAGGTGGCTTGTGCTGGGTGGCTTGTGCTTCAAGTCTTTAACTGCACGCCCCTTGGCTATCCCTGCCCACTTCTTCTATTTTAGGAATTTTACGTCCCTAGATTAAAAGCAACGGAAATATAGAACCAATCCATTTCACACATAAATAAGCTTGCTGAATTCACACATAATGCTGAACCATGGTTTAGCATTATGAGAATAAGATCGTGGAAGCTGAATACACACTCTATCTATCTATGTCCCAAAGAAAGAAATTCCATTCTACATCTCAGGGAGAAGAAAAATAATATTATAAAGTTATATTATAAACTAAAAAATGTTTTTTGATTTTCTAAGAAACAGAAAGAAAGTAAATTCTATCATTGCCTGGAAAGTAGTTCTTCCTAATAAAACATCTAAGTAGTCAACTGACAAAATCTTCCCAGCAAAGTCTGAAAATATACAGTGCAAAACTCTCTTTTTGCTTTGTAGACATTTCACATGATATGGCACAGGGGTCACAGCTGAGCTAGAGGTGTATTTCTAACAGCAGCCATTTTATTCCTGTCCTGCACTGACACTGATCAGCTACCCCAGAACTGTATTCATGAAGCAGGACCCTGGATAGCTTCTAGTTAGTTTCTTTCCTCTGATGGCCTGTCATTCTGTCAGTCCTGACCTTCAGGCTGTCCTGCACCATCTGAATCACATTCTCTCTGCACTTTCTCGCTGACTGCAAGCTACTGTTGTCTCACTGTCTGACCTTACACAAACACAATACAAACAGACAACCCACCTCAGCTCCATCACTGTCTATCGCTTACATGGGAGATTGATAGCCACACAGAATTCTCTCTCTTCGACCTTCATTACTAGAGTGGCATATTCTGACTGACAGCCAACCTCATTTCTCAGAAAGCTAAACTGCCAGTTGTTGGTGGTGTGAGCTTTCTCCCCTTGATTTCTTTCAAAAATCGCCTTCATTAAGCAAATGGATTTACTCACAAGTCTAACAAGAGGCATGTTAAACACATCTGCTCTCAGCCAGAGAAAAGATGCTTTAAACATTGAAAAACAGAGAGAGCAGGATGGAGAGAAACATCTATAAAATAGTAATTAAGGCCACAGTTTTACACACTCTTACCTGGGATTAGTAAGCCATACTGAACTCAATGTGGCTTACTTCTGAGTAGACATGCATAGGATTGCATGGTAAGACATGAAAGGTTTGCGATTTCTCTCTGTCCAAAACTACAAGTGGAAATCAAGTGCCAATCTGTAAACCAGATACCCTAAGAATAGCCATGCTGGACTATCACTCCCCTGTTTTGTCCTTTGCTAGAAAGGATGATCTGGCCCCACAGGGTTCAGTTATTTAGTAATAGCAAATCTCTCTATAGTATTAGTATTACCATAAGTAGAAGGAATAATAATGCTGCTCCTTTAAGAAAAGGTAGTGTCTTTCCCATTTCCAGACCTCAAGGCAGGCTAGGAAATGAAGGCACAGTAATTTTCTAGTTTCTATTGGCTCTACCCAGAGTGGGAAAAACCTCCCTCTCTCCTTTGCAACCTGGTTCAGTTTAGTTCTTGCAAGCCAAGGAAGAGGGGTAAACTCATTTGTTCTTACAGAACTCCATAGAGAGCTTCATCACCACATTCATTCAAAGCCAAAGGAAAACCTACTGGAATGTGAGTAAATATCTCCACATGTGCCTTGTGAACTTCAGTAAAATGCATGTTTGAGAGCTTTGTGGAGTTTTGTTTATACTATCCTAATTGAGTGAAGTCTCAGGACGGAACAAAGGAAGAAGGAAGAAGCCATTGTGATGTATTTGCCTACTTTAGAATTTGTCTGAGTGATCCTTTAACTTGCAGTGCTAAATAGACTGAACTAGCATTTCAAAAATCACTTCAAGATCCACAGATGGTACAAAGTTAACACAATGGCTTTGCACACGATTACACACACACACACACACACACACACACACACACTCATTGTAGCTACAGGTTTCATCAACAGATGCAAAAGTTGCTTTTATCAGCCGATTATACAGATTTCCAGTCATGCCTCTGTCAACCATAATCCACACAGCTCAGACTGAGCCTTAAGCGTGTAAGTAATCAATACTCTAAAAGCTCTAAAAATTAAAAATCCACTTCTTGCATAACTTAGCATAGGTAACCCACTGCCCCAAGTCTTGTGGAAATGTGTGAATGAAGCTGTGGTTCACACAGCACGGCTGAAAATTTCCTCAGGTGCTTTAGAAAACTTCAACTTGCCTATTCTGAACCATGTTACCTATCTCCCCCCCCCCGCCCCCGGTCTTCTTGGTCCTTACAAACAACAAAAAGTTGAAGAGCTGAGAACCTCATACTCATGGGAAAGCTCTGTTTCTGACTTCAAATCTAGGAATGTCCTTGAACTGGACTTTGAACTAGCTCCTTCTCAAGACCTCTGCATGGCCCACTCAAGTTTATATGCTACAGCCTGTATCTTCCTTATCCACCATGTTTCTCATGCTGTAAATTAGCCCCTGGGTTAGATTGGTACTGGTGTACCAATAGAGCTTGGGACCAGCATACCAGAATTAAAGATCGTCTCACCCCTTAAAAACCCAACCAATCACTGTGACCTACAGAAAAGGGCGTCTTCATCAGGAGGCCCATTCTGTAGGAATTGGGCCTTTAGTGTCATAGTACCTGCCCTTTAGAACTGCCTCCTGTTACATAGGCGTCATCTCTATTACCTTTTCAGCACCTACTGAAGACCTTCCTTTTTCAAGAAGACTTTTAAGTGGAGATTTCCATCCCAGTCTGCATCTGCACTGGATTTGAAGTTGTTTTTATGTGGGTGTTTTTATTGCAGATGTTTTTTTAATTGATGTGTATTTATTGTTAACTGCTTTGAGATGTTTTATGAGAAGTGATACCTAAATGAATGGATGGATGAGTGACTGAGTGAGAAACCCTGTGTTAGTGATTGCATGTGTGCTCATGGAACAGCATTAATACATTTGTGGTTTTCTTTTTCTTGCTCATATTTCTTGAGGTCCAAGCCAGTGTGCTCAATGGCCGATACAAAACTCTGCAGTGCAACCTTGTAAAACTGCCATTTCTTACCTTTTGGGCTCTGGAGGTGGCTGGGGTTTGGAATCTTTCCTCTTTTTGGACTCCTTTTTGGAATCCTTTTTTGGCTCTACTTCGACGGCTGGGGGATTATTTGCCACTGGCAGTATGGCACCAAGTATCTCTTCCATTTTTTGACTTTGGGACATGACAGGGATGGTTTTAAGTGAAAAGGTAAGGGCAGCAGAAATGGAAAAAAAGGAAAAGTAACAAAAGAAAGTGTAACAGAAGAAATGAAAGAAAACAAGCTAAAAGCAAATAATAGAAACAACAACAGTATACTAATAATAAATGCCAACAGTGAACAAAAGAAGCAAATGAAAGCCATAACCAAAAAGAAAATATGGAGAAGCAAACTCTGTTAGCCTGACAAGATGGATCAAATGAACTGTGACTTTAGTGGCAGCCTTATAATGTGAAATACCGGCAATGTGTATAATAATTCGTGATGATGTTTACCAGAGAGCTTACAAAAACACTTCATTATTTTATAACACTCTGCTATTCGGTAGCATATGCAGAGCAGAGTGTGATATCTCACTGTATAGAATGCAACTTCCAAAAACAAAACCATCAGTGCAACAATACTGTCGCTGTCTATAGAGAAAGGAAACTTATCTCAGCAACACTTTCAGGCGTAAAATCTACTGTTTAATCCTAAAAGGCTGGAGTGAGCTTGAAATGGCTGTGCAGCTATTGTGGCTGCCAAGTGGCAAAAGTGTTTTTGTGTTTTATTTTTAACTGTCTGGTTCACTGTAGCAGGCTCAACTGACAGTCTGGCAAGGGAAGGTAACTGCGGACCTTATAGATTAGTAAAGCCCTGGTAGACGCTCATGTGTGGATAATTCACCATTATATTGAGGGATATTCTTAGTTCTGTACTGCATGTTAGTGGAGCCAACAAGGCAGAAAGTAGTTAGCACCAGCCAATGGAAAGCCTTGCTTAAGTTTTATAAAGGACCTGGAAAAAAGGCAGAAGCCTATTTATTACCACTCCTTCCCCACTTCTCTTTCTCCTTTTATGATGTTAAAAATACCTGGAAGAAAGAGTCTCAGTTATTTCATCTCTGCTCTCTCCCATCCAATACAGAGACTGCATGAAGATTCAAATGTATACATTTTTGTAAATAAACTCAAGTATATCTTGCAGCATTCTGATATATGGTTTAAAAGAGAGCTGGGGAACCTGCAGCCCAGTATATATTTGTTGGACTCCAACTCCCATCATCCTCAGCCAATATCTGGGGATGATGGGAGCTGTAGTCTAGCAGCAGCTGGAAGGCCACAAATGTTCCCCATTCCAGACTTTTAAAAAAATGTTGACTTGAAACATGCTTCCCAAATAAAATAAGATATAATGATTATTTACAATCAAGTCATCAGAAGTTATTGTTAAGTTGCAAAGTGGCCAACGCTACATTAAAAAAAAGAAAATCTGAACCTACATTTCAAAATATTCTTAACACATCGGTTTTGCATCTCAGTTACACAAGTTGAGTCTTAATAAGTACTTTATAGCAGAATACAGAACTTTTATTTGTTAGTATTTAGCTGTCTATTCTCATTCAGATGAAAATGAAACAGGGCAAATTCATCATACCCAATGACAGATACATTCTGCAGCATCACACTACCCTACTTCCCCCCTCCTCCAAATTGCATCAAGCTATTTTCTTAAGTGAACAAAAAGCAACAGTCAACTGTTTGGGTCTGTCTGCACTTGATTCTTTGCTGCCTTCCTTTCGCTAACAACAGGCAAGTCAATTGTGCTGCCCAATATGTTGTGTATCATACAATAAGAAGAACACAGCCACAGGGAAGGAGCCGTTATGCAATAGTAGCCAAATAAATCTGTACTGGAGACTTGCCCCTCCCTGATGGAGACAAGCATGTCCTCCACTTACCTGTTGCCATGGACATGCGATGCGCAAAAGGCAAAGCTGTAGTGAAGCAAGGTAGGGTCAATCATCGCTCCATTTTCTGCTCTCTCAAGCAAGTCGCTGAGGTAGCAGAGATGCCTGTGACAGCCTCTGACTCCGTTACGTGCGCAATACTCATCTAGCACAAATACCTGGCCGGGACTGAACCAGCCCTGTTTGGAAATAAGAGAGAATTTTTTTTCAAACAAAGGCATTAGATCTGGAAATGTGATGCTCGGCAACAGTGACAACAACAAATGGAAACCTCTATAAAGAAAGTATTAGCAATGGAAATGAAATGCATTTGCAAACACACGAAGCTTGCGTTATTGTAAGTAAGTAAATACAAATCCAATAACCTTCAGAAGTTGGCTGCAGAAACTTAATATCACAATGATAGAGTGTACATCAGATTCACCAAATTTCAGAAAGAATAAGAATTTGCACAGCTTTTACTACTGATCACTTTGTTTATTACTTATTGGCTTGCTAAACACATGAACACACCTCAGCTGATAATCACCTTCTATTACTAGCCTACAAACAAGTTTGTGGCTGATTGAAGCTATGAGTCAGGCACCTGCAAATTGAATGAATCACCCATAAGTCACCCATTCAGAGGGACAATCCCCATTCTGATCGGCATTAATATAAAGCAGCCAGCAGGAAAGAAAACAACAGGAAGAATTAACAGCACAGTTCCAGAACGATACCAGAAGTCCTAGCATAATGTAAAGGCTTATCTAGTCCTGCAACTGGTATTCTGATAACAGAGGTAAGGCAGTCATTATGACTTTCATTAATTAGTGTGTTTTGATACCCATTTCAACAGGCACAGCTTCAAAGAATCCTGGGAGCTCTAGCTTGTTAAGGGTGCTGAGAGTTGTTTGGTGACGCCTTATTCCTCTCCCAGTTACAGTTCCCATAGTTCCTTGCGAAGAGGAATTGATTGTTAAATCACGCTGGGAACTGTAATTCTGGATGGGGAATCAGGGGTCTCCTAACAACTCTCAGCACCCTTAACAAACTACAGCCCCCAGAATTCTTTGGGGGAAGCCGCAACTGTTTAAAGTGGGATCAGAGTGCATTAAATGTATGGTGTGAAGGGAATTGTGCAGTCACCAAAACCAGCCCTTTGAACCTATGCTTCATTCCACGCAGGTGTGTGCACACACAATTGGGACTGCATGTCTGGCCCCACCAGGGATCTCCATGTGCCCGAGGAGCTGTTCCAACAAGCGCCTGTAGGCATACATGCCTATGTGCATGGGCTCTGGACATGTGATTTGTACCCCTGTAAGAATGGAACACATGGCTCATGTGCACAGAACCTGTGCATGTCACGAGATACATGTTTAGACTTTGTATGGATGGCATCTGGAACACATGGAGGTTGGAGTAGTGATAGCAGTTGTGATCCCAATTGTCACCTCTGTGCGCAAAAATGAAATGTTTGCAAAGAGCTAAGGCTCCTCTAGTAAAAGAGAGGAAGAAAAGTCTACCAGATGCTATGGGCTAACTATGCCAGCGTGGTGTAGTGGTTAAGAGCAGTGGACTTGTAATCTGGCAAACAAGGTTCGCTTCCCCGCTTTTCCACATGCAGCTGCTGGGTGACCTTGGGCTAGTCACACTTCTCTGAAGTCTCTCAGCCCCACTCACCTCACAGATGTTTGTTGTGGGGGAGGAAGAGAAAGGAGATTGTTAGCCGCTTTGAGACTCCTTAAGGGGAGTGAAAGGCGGGATATCAAGTCCAATCTCTTCTTCTTCTATGCAAATATAAGCTTACAACATATAAGCTTACAAATTACATACATAATTTTATTTGTATGGCGCCTTCCACAGTTCAAACCATGCTCAAGGTGGCTTACAATATGAACAAATACATAACTACAACATCACAAAGGTAGTCATAAACAAGAATTTTTTTTTTAAAAAATACACAACCAAACAGTACAACTTCCACATAAATCATAAGAAGATCTGAAATAAAGATAGAAAAAAACCAGCATTAACCCCCCTTCCAGCAAAACATGCCAGCCCAAGAATCTGTTCAGCAGCCTCAATTTTTGTAGCTGGAGTCAGTCAGGACTTTGTCTTCTTAGGCCAGGTGGAAAAACGGTCTGCAGGAAAGGACTCACAACCAAGGTGGTTTCTAAGGCTCAAGCTGTATAAGAGTTTTATAGGTCAATACTAAGATCTTGGGATTGTGAATGGAATTTGATTAGAAGCCAGTCTATATTCAGGTGTAATGAAAGTAAAGCAAAATTATATTCCCGGCAGACCATCATGTTTGCCTCGAGTTGCTTTCTCAGAACAGTCTACAGGGCCACTGCTCACGATAAGAAGTGTTATAATAGTGAAGTTTCAAGGTTGCAGAGGCATGAATTAATAGGGAAGCAACTTTGTAAATCTATCCCAGCATGCTAGAGCACGATACCATCGTTTTACGGCGGGAGAACGTGCGTTATGGTGACAGCGATGATGGCGTCTCAGGTAGACTGTCTCTCACCTAATTTGAAATTCTGTTAAGTATGATAACAAAGGCATTTTTCAAAAACAAAACAACAAAAAATCTACAGTATTGATAGGGATGCTGAAGAATTGATAAGATGTGCGTATATCGTGCTTCAGAACTGCAGAATCTTTCATCTTTTAATTGAAAAGTTCCTGCAGGGAGTAGATCAATGCCCTGCCCCTTTAGGCAACTTGTTTGCCACCCCATCTGCCACCCCAAATGCTATGTCTTTGAAATGACGCTGCTGTGAAAAGATTAAAATATATTTTCTACCACTCGGATGACACCAAATCTTTCCTGGATGCCAAAATAGCTACTGTTGAGGAGAGTTGAAGAAATATCAATTAAGAAACTCCGTCGAAGGGATTTGCTTATCCTTGTTGGGCCAACTCCAGAACAGATTGAAAAAGGGATGAAAATAATGAGGGGCAGAATCAAAGGCATGGGGAGGGGAGCAGATACAGTTCCTTTCATTACTCCAGTCGCCAGAAAGCGCATGTGTGAAAACCAAGATGCTGATTGAGAATAACGCAGAAGGTGGCCTGTCACGAGAGTCCTCTGATGGCGGCTTCTTTCCTCTGTTCCCACTTTGAGAGAGCTACCGGGATTCTGCTTTTTAGTGGGGGGGGGGCTGAAACAAATATTTCCCATACTTTTGTGTCTGTCTGGGGTGCGTGGGGCAGGGCGAAGGGAAAGCAGAATAAAAGGCACGCTGCTGATTTCTAGTGGGATTTAGACTTCGGGGGCGGGGGAAGAAGGAAAAGAACACCCAAATCTACAGTTGGGCAATAGGTTTAATATCACAACACGTCACAAAACGATGTCAAGCTTTCGAGTTCTACCGAACTCTTCATTAGGCTACAGGATATGCAAAGCAGGGAGAGAGGCATGGGTGGCATGAGTTCCGATTTGGTCTCGTCTGAGACCATTTCCTCCAAGCCACACCCACCTGCTCCTGTGCCACCAGGTGAGGGGCAGGTGGCAATGCACCTGTCAGTGTACAATCAGAAGCCCTGGAGTGCATTCCTGATTGTGCATTGGCAAGGGAGGTTTGCTGAGCTGGTTACAGATCTAAATGGCTACAAGGCCATATAGGGGATTGCAGGGACGGGGTCAGTCAGCTTGGATAGCTCAGTGGGTTAGGGTGCGGTGCTGATAATGCCAAGGTTTGCAGGTTTGATCCCCATCTAGGGCAGCTTCACATTCCTGCACTGCAGGTGTGGGTGTGGACTGGATGGCCCTGAGGTTCCCTTCCAACTCTACAGTTCTGTGATTGTTGGATAGGGTAACGTGTCATATTTGATATTTAGCTGCAGCTTCTAAGCAGAAGCTAAAAGAAAAGGGAAAAAAGGAATAGGGGGTGGTTTCAGGCAGCTTTGCAGGGCTACCTTTCATTTCGCGGTCTTGTATTTGTGAATCTATTTTGCTCCTTAGTTCGGTTTCCTCCTTGACATTTTGTCCACAGGCTCCTTTTTCTGAGCTTGCCAAACACTGCCTAGAATGCCTTCCCAGGTCAACCCTTGTCTGTGTGCCCCGGTTTTTCTGGTCCCAATTGCAGTTCATGATTTTGGGGGCCCGAATAATAACCCTAGATCTGCCAGGGTGAGCGAGTTAGGATGTGGTTGATCTCCAACCCTGGCTCAGCTGGAGATATGCTAGCTCAGCCAGTGCCCAATAAACCTTGAAAAAATGGGTGTTCCAGAAGAGTGGTAGAGGAGGGGCTGGATAGTGAGATTTATGCTGGATCTTGACTCTGTTCGGCTCGGTCATGCGACTTGGCAACCCAGCAAAAGCTACACCAGCAAAAAGGGTGGTGTAAATCAAACTCTGTTTTAAAGGCTTGTTTTTTGTCTGCCAGGCTTTGGCCGGCTCAGCCGGCAGTAGCCCCCACCCCCAGTGAACAAGTTTGGATCTGGTGTAGCTTTTGCTGGCTTCTCATACAGCTCAGGGAAGTTTTTAATGTGTGACATTTTAATGTATTTTTAATCTTTGTTGGAAGCTGCCCGGAGTGGCTGGGGAAACCCAGCCAGATGAGCGGGGTACAAATAATAAATTATTATTATTATTATTATTATTATTATTATTATTATTATTATTATTACTACTACAGTTGCTTCCTTCCTTACTGCAATTTGTTTACTGGGGGAATCCTACCGTGTCACTGACACTTCCATGGGCTCTCTTATGGGATTTGCCATTTGAAACTGAACTATGCTTGCCATGGAAACTCTCCTAGAGACAGTGTAACTTCAGCAGATGGTTGTTCTTCTCACTTCAGGTGTCCTTTGTTCCTTTATTCCATCTCCAGACCCAAATCAAGAAACTCACGCAGCACCTTCTAAACGCTCACTTTTTCGGCAGGGAACAAGGTGTCTGGAATACAACTGAGACTTAGCCTTTATGATCCAAGGGACCTATTTCCGTTTTGTTATAGCAATGTTGAAGTCCATTTTGCAACCAAATATCTTGGATAAATGAAGGTTAAGGTGGTCATCTGTTGAGCATACCCCCCCATCTTTCCTGAAATAAAAATGAAATTGTTTTAGAAAGGCCTGATGGTAATTTTCACCTTCGTGGGATTGCTATTTATGCTAAAATTATTCTTAAAAAAGAAGAAGAAGCCATGGCACTTATTTTTGTCCATAGAACTTGTCCTCTGATAAACTTGGCTTCATTCTGGTGACTTTTGGCTCCATTGTGGAATGATGCTCCATTCTCCGTTTTTCATACAAGACTCAGCATGAAAGCAGTTCACCGCTTCGTGAATGAACACTGAACCACAGGAAAAAAATGCATAAAAGCGCTGGCAGAAGATAACAGGAAAACGGTAGATGGGCTATTTGTTGGGACCACGACTATGTAACCATCTTTAGAAAATACTTGACATCCTACCAGATAACATTCTGCAATGTATTGGGAAGCTTGAGTCTACAGTGGTGCCTCGCAAGCCGAAATTAATTCGTTCCGCGAGTTTTTTCGTCTAGCGAATTTTTCGTCTTGCGAAGCACGGTGTTGGAAAAGTTTTGGAAAAGCTTCAAAAATCACGAAAAACCTCAAAAAAGGCTACCACACCGCGTTCTATGAGTTGCTCCTCGAAGTCAAGTCGCAACTATATTAACGGTGTTAAGAAAAAGGAAACAAACTTGCAAGACATTTTCGTCTTGCGAGGCATTCGTCTTGTGGGGCACCACTGTAAAGTGGAGAACCTTATAAGGCACAGGTGCAAACTCCACAAATGGTAACACCATTGCTATTCCCAGTTCAGGAACGGCGGAAAAGCCCAAAGCTGCAGATTTTATTAATGAAGCCTGTGAGCAGGGTGACTTGCCTTTCATGAATGGCTTTCCCTACTGTCAGGGACCGTGCTGAGGAGGGCTGCACTGAGAAGGAATGGTAGGATCCCCCTCCCCCTCCTCTTGCAGGATCAGGAGGACAGTATAGACTTGGAACAGTGGTTTGCAGAGGGACATAGTTCTGAAGGCAGAAGCTGGGAAATACTGGATGGGGAACAGCTAGGAGAAGCAGCATCGGGAAAGAGAGAGTTAACAGATTCACAGTCTCTGGACAGCGTCCACCCCCTGCTCCAAGGACACAGAGAGTTTAGAAAGTGTTAGAACAGAAAGCGCAGAGGGTACAAGCTCAGATTACAAGACGTAGGAGTGACGTAGATTAATAGGGTTGGGGGGGTGACCCTTAATTGGGAGCGCTGCCATTTCTAGTAGATGTGCTCTTTGTTCTCTCGCTGTGATTATTAAAGATTCTAACTGGTAAGACGTTCCTTTCGTTTGATCTTTTCTTTACTGCCATGGGGGAGGAAGCCAATTCCTCAAAACCTGACAGCTATTGAAGAGGACAAAACAAAAAGGAAGAAAGATATGTGGTGATAGGTAATTTGGGATGTGGATGGATCCATACAGTCCTCCCCCCCCCTCATTGAGTGTATAGGAGATAGGGAGCATCAAGAGAGGTACGCAGGGGCCAGAGCAAGAACTGTTGTGTAGAGGGGTGCCTTCTTTGCCGTCTTTGGGGACTTCTGTGTAGCTCACCAAACCTCTGTAGCCTGGAATTGGGTGTGTGGATTGCAGCTGGGCACTGAATGAGACACAGCTGTGGGCAGCCAGAGGAAGCCCTATTTACCTTTGTGCCTACCCATCAAAAGCAAGCCTAGAGCTTGAATGGTGTGAGAAGGTTCCAGGAACCTTCTTTGCTGTGAAATTTATTTATTTTTTTGAGAGGAGGACCTCGCAGTTTGTTTGGGTCTTGAGCGAGAGCCAGGAGGCTGAAAGAGGTAATGTCAGAAGGAGAAGGGATTGATATTAGTTCATTTATCAGTAAATGGCATTAATGGTTTCATTTTGCATTTTTGTAGTATTCATTTTAGTTTACAAAATGGCCTAAAATAAATAGTTTTTACTTAGAATAATATTTAAAATGGGAAAGTAACAAATAATAATACTAAAGATTCTGAACTGAACAACTGACAAAAAATTCCCAGGTGCTACTGAAAGACTATTCATATAACACCCTTAGAC
This sequence comes from Podarcis vaucheri, assembly GCF_965113315.1. Classification (NCBI taxonomy): domain Eukaryota; kingdom Metazoa; phylum Chordata; class Lepidosauria; order Squamata; family Lacertidae; genus Podarcis; species Podarcis vaucheri. The sequence goes on along the minus strand of NC_138760.1, from coordinate 107,498,079 downwards.
TAGGCCTTCAGGCATTTCCCATTGAATATTTAGATCGCAGATGTTATTGATTTTCAAAAATACAGAATGTTTTGGAATCATCCAGTTTGATATTTTTAGAAACTCTGCAATCTCCGAATGCCACCATTTTTTGGGTGTGTGTGTGTGTTTCAAACTCTTAGAACGTTTGAATGCAAATTTTCATTTCATATATAAAAAAGAAAGTATGCTTATCTCTGCAGCTTTTGGGTCCGTTTCAAGAGTAGTAGAACAAAGCACGTTAAGTCACCACATGTCAAATCCGCAGAGCGGAAAGGCACCAATTGCAGTGTTAAAATATGGGAGTGAGTACCAGTGATGGACAGTAGAGGCATCTTCTAAAAGGCCATTTGCAGAGAGGGAGCCTATGGCTATGAAGACTGTGGCAGGCAGCTTCAGTAAATGGTGCCAACAACACCTCTGCTTCTTCCCCCAAATGCTTCTCCCTGCCAAGAAGTGTCGCCTCTGTCTTATCTGCGATGAGTCAATTTCTTTGTTTTCATACAAATCTCTGCCTCTGTGGGGAATCAAGCGAAGCTGTACAGCGGTGGCTCAAGAAAGAGCAAGGATGCTGTTTCTAGGGCATCTATCTGTCTATGAAACTGTCATAGAGCGAGCAAGAATTGCCATAAGAACAACTGTAGAGGCACATTTTACAACAGCGAGGGAGGGGTACTGTATTCATTCTAAACTCAGAGAGACATGGCCCTCTGGTACATTTGCTTGAGTTCCCCCGGGACGCCTCTGCATTGACTCATCTATGGCAGCGTTGAACTATGGGCTGATTCACACAGTTTCACTTACATGCGAGCAGATGTGCTCTCTCCTGAGCAGGGAAATTAGCAATAAGTTGCATTCAATGCTAGCCCTACCCAGAGTAGACCCACTGAAGTTAACAGGCATGACTAACATAGATTCATTACTTTCAGTGGGTCCGTTCTGAGCAGATCTTACTTGGAGGGAACCCAATTTTCTTTACATGTTATCTTCAGGGCCAGGCTTCCAGTCATGGCAGGATCACCTGTGAACCAGTTGGTATTTACATCTTATTTGCAACTTGAAAAAAATCTTAGTGAGTCAAGCTGTGTGAAGCCCAGCAAATAGAGAACTTGATATTGATATTGTTAGTATGGAACTGACACACACAGAGTCTCTCTCTCTCACCGCACATGCACACACCTTTAAGAAATCCACATAAGTATAAATAAATGGGCTGCAAAGGCTTCACATATTGTGTTTAAGATTCCATATTATTCCATATATTGTGTTTGAAACAGGAATGTAAGGCAGCTTTATTTCATCTCATTAACTTTAATGGTAAAATAGAAAAACTATATTTTATAAGGAAGCTCATATGCAGCCAAGACGTGGAATGCAGATGAGCATTATAGATAGTGGTTTCTCTGAGGCATGTATGTTACAGGTGAATGAATCAGCATCTGCTGCCTCCCAAAGAAAAGCTACCCAGTACATTAGACACAAGGATACCGCATTTTTTGCTCTATAAGACTCACCAGACCATAAGACGCACCCAGTTTTTGGAAGAGGAAAAAAAAAAATTCTGAAGGGAGCGCTGAGCATTCGCTCCATAAGACGCACACACATTTCCCCTTACTTTTTAGGAGGGGAAAAGTGCATCTTATAGAGTGAAAAATACGGTAAGTTTTCATTTTAGGAGCCAGCAAAGGGGAATTCACTTGTCTCTAGCAGCAACCCCCCCCTCTCTAGGATCCATTCTATTCTCTTGGTTGGTATCTGGTTTTTTATATTGGTAAAAATTGGTAAGATAGAGATAGCTTGTTACACTTACTTTTTGTTTGCTGGCAAGTAGAATTGTAGCCTCAATATACCAGCAAAACCGCCAGTGCCAAGTTCAAAACAAAGGTTTTGATTTAAAACAACAACAACACAGAAAATAAATTCAAGTAAGCAATGCCCACCCACTTTAAACATTGTTCACAGAGCCAAACAACTATTTAGAATAATGGAACTGTAGTCAGAAGGAAGCCTTCGCTGAGATTTGATAAATAAGATGTTCACCTGGTCACTCATGGTGAGTAGACATCACCTTGAGGTGATCAATGAAGAAAACTTTTTAAAGACAGCTGTTTCTTTCCTTATTGGCCACTGACGTACCGTAGTTCATTGATGTAGGTTTGTGCAGACAACTTTACTTTACTAGCAACCTTTGTGGACAGAGCTGCAAGTCTGCCTTTATGTTCTTCCCAAGCCTGAGGACAGCTCTGTTCATTCTCCCCACCCTTCAACTGTCCAATGCAGATCCAAGCATACCATAAACATGGCCACATAATCATGTGCACAGCACAAGAATGTTTGCAGAACATATCATGCAGCAATGAAAGGTAAAAACAAATCCAGTCTGATCTGGAGAGAAAACCTTTCATGACTCCAATAGGGTAATCATTCAGGCCCCCATTATGAGAAAAAAACATCCAAACCAATGCAAATTTCATTGAAATGTTATTCCAAATCTCCCAGGATCCTATAATAATGTATTTATTTCTTATACCCTGCACATCTGACTGGAAAAACAACAGCAAGACAACAGACCATCATACATTAAAAGGGCTGCCTTCAGATGTCTACAGAAGGTTGTATATTCATCTGTTTGACATCTGACAGGAGGGTGTTCCACAGGGCAGGCACAACTACTGAGAAGGCCCTCTGCCTGGTTCTCTGTAACTTCACTTCTTGCAGTGAGGGAACCAGCAGAAGGCCCTCAGAGCTGGACCTCAGTGTCCGGGCAGAACAATGGGGTGGAGACGCTCCTTCAGGTATACTGGACCAAAGCTGTGTAGGGTTTTAACTACTATGTCTAGTAGTTGAAACAACAGACGAGTAGGTGAGTCTTGTCACAATTTGAATTTCTCAGCAGAGGAAAGCTATGTTGGAGGATTTAAATGGTTTCAAGACATAGCTACACAGGGTGAGTCCAAGGCTGCAAATAACTTTTATAAATTATGTTCAGTACAATCAAGGAGGTGTGCCAGAACTGTAATCCTGCCATCATAGGAACAAGCGAACTATAACATATAACTGTGAAAGTATATGCATTCCACAGAAAAAAGTGTAATGTTCTGAAGGTGTCTGACCCGACACCAAAAGTCAAGTAAAATCTAAAGTCCCAACTGCAGGATCAAACACAGCTTTGGGTGTAGTAACATTCAATAAATAGCAATGTACATTAAAAATTACACAGGAATTTAACACATGTTAGTGATGGCCAAATTTATTTCCTGGTTCAATTCCACCGACTAGGGACGCAGGTGGCGCTGTGGGTTAAACCACAGAGCCTAGGACTTGTTGATCAGAAGGTCGGCGGTTCGAATCCCCGCTACGGTGTGAGCTCCCGTTGCTCAGTCCCTGCTCCTGCCCATCTAGCAGTTCGAAAGCACATCGAAGTGCAAGTAGATAAATAGGTACCGCTCCGGTGGGAAGGTAAATGGCGTTTCCGTGCACTGCTCTGGTTTGCCAGAAGCGGCTTAGTCATACTGGCCACATGACCGGAAGTTGTACGCCGGCTCTCTCGGCCAATAAAGCAAAATGAGCGCTGCAACCCCAGAGTCGGTCACGACTGGACCTAATGGTCAGGGGTCTCTTTAAAGGTAAAGGTACCCCTGCCCGTACGGGCCAGTCTTGCCAGACTCTAGGGTTGTGCGCCCATCTCACTCAAGAGGCCGGGGGCCAGCGCTGTCCGAAGACACTTCCGGGTCACGTGGCCAGCGTGACATCGCTGCTCTGGCGAACCAGAGCCGCACACGGAAACGCCGTTTACCTTCCCGCTTGTAAGCGGTCCCTATTTATCTACTTGCACCCGGGGGTGCTTTCGAACTGCTAGGTTGGCAGGCGCTGGGACCGAACGACGGGAGCGCACCCCGCCACAGGGATTCGAACCGCCGACCTTTCGATCGGCAAGCCCTAGGCGCTGAGGCTTTTACCCACAGCGCCACCTGCGTCCCTTTTCAGGGGTCTCTTTACCTTTTAGCGATGGCCAAATTTATTTCCTGGTTCAATTCCACCGACTTTGCTGCTTAGGATATGACGTGATGCAGTGATGGATACTAAAGTATGAGTGTCAGTTCTGTTTCTTGTTTCTTAGCGTTTACATGTCAATATTTTATTAAAAAGGAAACATGAAACCCTATGCTGTGCAGAATGGCTAGCAAAGACAGTAGGTTCAACAGAGGTTGTTTTTGAAAGATAAGACGTCTGGGGGCCAGTTTCGGACCTGGAGTAAGCAGGCACGGCTTCCACTAATTGCAGTGGCACGGCACAGACTTTCCCCAAATCAGACTTTGGTGCCCAGTATTGATATTATATAGACCAAAGAATATACTTGCCAGACAAGAATAGGAATCATTAAGTCTGTGGTCCAAAGTGAGGCGCTGAAGCATCTCAAAGAGTGCAGCGTGGTCAAAGTTACAGGGATTGGAAGAGATAAATTCATCCATGCCATGCTTTTGAGCTCTATCTGCATCTGTTCATTTATACATATAGAGAAAGAAACAATTTAGAGAAACGTTGCATTGCATAAGATGCATCAAATGCTATTAAATGAAGCACGAGAACTACTTTGCTCCCTAGCATTCGGCTGAATTCCAGGCTCACAAGCCTCTATCAAATAGTCTTCAGCTTCCATTGTCAACTTGCAACACTTCTTTATTGCCTTGAGGCCAAAGGTACTGGAATCAGCATCTAACCCACTTGAGCGCATTTCTTCTGTACTTAACAAGAGAACTTTTCCCTCATGAAAGCAAACAAACCTCCAAAACAACTCATCCCAAAAAGCAAACTAGAAGGATAGTAACAAACAGCCAGTTCCTATTTATATATTTCTAAATAATTGTAATAGATTCTGCCATTCTAAGGAAATGTGGTTCATTATGTTTTCTTAATTTTACTATATTTGGCTAAGCATAAGCCCTTTTAGACTTTTTGGGACTAAAATCTTATCCATCATGGTTTGTTTGTTTTTTTACTCAACCTGCAGACATAGGGGTGTGGGTTTTTTGCTATTTATTTTTTTTTACAGCCGATTTAAATCTTTTCTGGAAGAAACAACATAAAAGATGCTCCTCTAAACATCATAGACAAGTTAAGTGGAGGTGCAATTTCTATTTCAGTGACAGAGGAGTCTGATTATTATTTTTTGGACCCTATTAAAAATTGATTCAGATAATTACTGTGCAATCCTATATACATTTCAACCCAGAAGTATGTTTTACAGATTTTAGTGGGACTAACCGTCAGGTAAGTGCACATAGGATTGCAACCTAAGCATTGTATCGGGGTTCAACTTCTGTTCTACTTTGTGGGGGACAGGAGAAATGCAAGATGCTACCCTAGCCTATTAATAATAATAATATTTTTTTATTTGTACCCCGCCCTCCCTGGTCATAGCTGGGCTCAGAGCGGCTAACATTATATAAATAATACATGTTTAACTCTGATAAAATACCCACTTTGTTTGTTTCATTTTAAGCTGATGTCTTCTGGTACAAGTTTACCGAGGCTACACCTATTACCCACATTAATTAATTAATTAATTAATTAATTAATTAAAATCATACCTAGATAGCAGGAAGTATTTTGCAGACAGGGGCATGTCTACAAAAGACACTGTTTCCAGTCCTAACGCAGATGTGTTTTGTTCAGGAGCAACAGAATTAAAATAACCCCTTTCCCTTAAATTCTTTTTCTCCATTGACTCAGTTTTCTGCTAAGTGAGGCCTTGCACAAATCCTCAACAAATAAAGCAGGAAATCGGGATTTAAATCCCTACCTTGTTTACAGCTTCCTACTAAGGTCTTAAGAGAATTAGCAAAGCTGAAGGGCACAATAGCACACTTAAAATGAAGACCTAGAGTTTCTTTGGGATGATTCTCACTTCAAAAGCACAACAAGATTTTTCTTTTCTCTTTTTAAAGGCCTGTGTTTTAAAAACAGCGAGTGGAGCTGTGCTTATATAGAAACAAAGGAGATTTCTGCGAAAGGTTTCTGAAGTGGGGAGCACTGCACAAATTGCTTTGAGAACGCCCGGCTCCTATATTAAGGAATTAGTGCAGCCTTTTTTAATAAAAAAGAAAACGAGAAGGGAGGGGACGAACCTTTTATAGGATATTATCTACATAGAAGATTTTGGTTTTCTAAAAGGCTACACAAGCAAACTATAAAACCTGCAGCATCTCCATTAACTGCAACAAGGTGTTAGTTCAGCAAATAATGTATGTGTTTCTTTGATTCTGTACGTCGAACTAAAAATGGCAGCCTAACCTTTCCCTGTACATGCTGACTTGGAATAAAGCCTCATTGAATTTTGAGGGGCATACCTGCAACCCACTGAAATGATAGGATACGTTATTCCAGAGTATGGTTTTATGTTTTTTGTTCAGTATGAACATTTTATTCAATAACTGGTTGATCTTCTAATTTATCTTTTATCAAATTAATTTCTAGCTGCACATCTACAGAGCAGCGTTAAAAATAGTTTTATCTGGTCGGCTGATGCTACATAATTAGCCCTGTATGTTTCTCAGTTCAGTGGCAAGGAATGTGTGAATTAAGTCAAACACCTTGGCTGTAAGCCATAGTGCCGGCTCTACCATTAGGCAGAGTAAGGCAGCTGCAGGCTACAGCAGAGAATGTCATCCCATCATCAGTACTGATGATTGTGCATTGTTAAGTTACAATGGACCAGGCTGTAAGTTTACTTTCCCTTCAGGCTTAAGACCGTCAGCACAGTCCAGTGTAACCTTGGGTTTCAAACTGCAGCACACTATGAGCAACCAATCAGATGCTGTCTATCTCTTTTGACAGACGATGCCCATCCCCTCTGGGCCAAGATCAATTTGATGAATACAAATACACCAGCAAAAGGCTTCCCCACCCCTGCCATTTTCAAGTTTTACAGCAGCCAGAATAATAAACACATAATAAATGAGAAGCTTCACAGTTTTAACAGGCTGGATGAAGCTTTTTAAAATTATTTTAAATAATCAAGGCTGTAGTGTTCAAATTTCCCCGAGTAGACTGCAAGCTGACAAATTGGCTGGAGGCCTTCATTTGCCAGTTCTGCTCAGATATTTCATGACTTTTCCAATTATGAGCCATGGTGCCTTGTCAATCCCGATGCTTTAATAAGCGAGCCAGAGTAAACTGGCTACAAGTTGAAAGCGCCCCTCATCCTCTAAGCGGGTAGAATTCTGACCTCACAGGAATCCAGTGTCATGCTCAGCCTCTTTTAATAGTTATTAAAAATTAAATGAACTAACCTACATGATTTTTTTAAAATTAAAAAAACAGAAGCTTACATCAGAGTCTTTATCACTAGACATGGCTCTCAGTATAGGTGGGAAACATGTTTACTTCTCTCTCTCTCTCTTTTTGCAGTAGAAACTGGTCTTCTGAATACATGTCATGCACATGGGTGCTTTTGCAAAGATAAAGAATTGCACCTGTGCATGGCTGTGCCTGTCAATGACTTCCCCTGCATCCTACCTGCTAACACCAGAAATAAGAATCAGCTGGGACAAAGTTCACTGCTGAGTCATCACTGACCCAGCTTCCCGTAAGAACAGCAGATAGGCTGCAGGCAACCAGACTGACATATCAGCTTTTGAGAGTGTCTGCCTGCCTCCATCAATTCCCTGCTTCCCTGAGCTTCCTACTAGGTGTCTTGGTCTTGCTTTTGTGCCCTGAGATGGTAGCATCCTGTCCTATATTGCCTCAACTCTAGACCTGACTCAATTTGGGCCAGGATTGTGGTCCATGGTCTTTTGTAGTAGACAAACTAGGGAGCATGTGGCAAAACTTTCTGCAATGCACCGCATCAGCCTGTAACTGGGAAGAACAGGATGACTGCCGGCTGCCCCATATTAAAAAATTTCTCCCTGTACATTGAAAACTTCTCATTTTCCCAGACACCATCATTTTTCTGTTTAAGTAGGAGTGCTCTTCCCTCCACTGAGAGTACTGATAAATACTGCCCCCACCTTCAGTACTGAGCAATGCATTCCAGGGACAGCCTTTCTCTAGCCAGGTGCTGTTGGCCTAAACCAGACCTGCTTCTATCATGCTCACTGCGCTGCCCTCCCCACCAGCTTGGCTGCATAATGTCGAATCCTGGAATCACTTCCCAGAAGCTTACTGCTCACCCCGGGGCAGTGGTGTCCTTCCAACATGTGTTGGACCCATTCTATGTCAATATCTAGCCTGATGTGATGATTACCATGAGGTGACAATTTCACGATGGGATGGGGTTGACAGTTTTAAGAATACTGCCTGTGTACACTCCATGGGGTAATGGTGGTATGGAATTTATTAGAGGTTTAACAACTTGCCAAGCAATCTTCTACCTAGCTCCCAAGCTTTAGAAGCCTCCGCATCAAGCTCCCAGGGTAACGTGTGAACGTACCCAGCCCTCATTATGCTGGTGGCTGGGTTAGGCTCATGTGGAGGTGCAGTTAGGGGAACCAATGCCTCCACATGGGGGCTGCACACAACCGCTGATCATGGGTACCACGTTTTTGAGCTGCTGCAATCATGCGCATCCCAGCGGCCATGTACATACAGCATCCATGCAGAAGCTATTGTTCCCACAGAGGCAGGGACGGAAGAAGGAGATGTGCGGCGGGGGCGGTCCGCCCCGGGTGTTGCCACTGAGGGGGGTGACAAAATGCCAGGTGGCATTCCCTATGGGGCCTGCAGCGCGCCCAAGCCACATGTCTTTCCTGGGAGAGATGCGGTGGTTTATGTGCGCAGGCTCCGCACTGCCCCAAACAGTCTGCCCGCCGCCTCCCCCTCAGCTGCAAGGCAGACTGAGTGAGAGGAGGTAGCCAAGAGGCCCTGCGGAGCGTCCTGCCCCGGCTGGCCCCACCCTGTGGGTGGTTGGCCCTGCCCCTGGGCGCAGGGCATGCGCGCCGCCCCAGGCTCCCGATTGGCTTGCACCTCTGTGTAAAGTTTGTCATGTGAAGTCAGTTCTGTGAAAGCCACTGCTGCGAAAAGAGGTGCTGGTGAAGTTTGCAGTCATGTTGCAAAGCCAGAATGAGCAAGAGCTACATAGAGGTGGGTGTACTGAGCTCCTTTGCAGCCACTTCATTCCTCTCTTTGTGTGAGCAACCGGAGGAGCACTTAAACATAGCCTTCTGTTAGGTGCAAACCTAAGCATGCCTTCATATTCTGGCCTGTCAGGAGGCCAACGACCATGGTTTCTGGGTTTGCATACGAAGGGGAACTATGGTAAAGAGCTGTGCCCTGGCTTGTTCAGCTACTCCTGTGAAGGGGAGCAAAGCAGTTGCAAAGTTCTCTACGTGGGTTCCTCAGACAGATTACAATCTGCTGGAGATCCAGATACTGAAATGGACGATGGCACAGGCCTTACAGAGCAATTTGAATTTATACGTTCAAATAGTGTTCACTGATCATTAGCTACAGGTTAAGACTGAAGAACGGAAGATGTTCAAAATTGCCCTCTTAGATCTGGATACATAAAAATAAAACATGGCTCAAGTTGGAGATGGGTTTGGAAAGCGATTATGCTGCAGATTAGGCACCCAGACACAACTTTAAATGTTATGCTTTCTAATTGCATTGTAGCTCTTTGGAATACCTAGAATCTATGTTGGAGGATAAAATATTAATTAACATCCTACGTTGGCAATGCTGTTTTTCCCCCCTTCATCAAAATGATAAAATAAATGCACCAGCAAGCTGTTTTAGGGTTTTTGATTGGCTTCCATTTTTAGCAAGTGTTGATTTGGCTGGGGCAGAAATATAGACTTGCACTAAAACATTTCTCTTTCTAGGAAAAGCAAAGCATGATAACTAAACCTACTGTCCTTTGTTACCTTCCCTCCTGCTCCACTTTAAATTACATATGGGTCTAATGGTTTCAATGCAATCCCTGCCAGCTATATTGAAATATAAATATTCTTTACAGTTTGAAAAAAGATTTTAACCAATTATCAGGATTAGGTGGGTTTTATGCCATTCCTTGAATATTACAGATGGTTGTTAGAGATCTTAAATGAATCACTGGTTAGCAATAAACTATTTTGGTTGTTCTAAAACCCTGATCTTCTTGTCAACAACAGCAATGACAATGTAAACTTCCACAGCAATGTACTTTTGGAAGTCTTTATGTTAAAGGATTTGGCACATTTAGGATTCTTTGGCTTGGACCTCCGCTCATGGGAGGCGAAGGCCATGTTAATAGATTCCCCCTTCCCTGTGAAACTGCTCTGCAGAGTTGGGGGACTCTTCGGGAAAGTGTAGTAGGGAGGATGTAGGGCAGGCATGGCCAAACTTGGCCCTCCAGATGTTTTGGGACTACAATTCCCATCATCCCTGACCACCGGTCCTGTTAGCTAGGGATGATGGGAGTTGTAGTACCAAAGCTTCTGGAGGGCCAAGTTTGGCCATGCCTGATGTAGGAGACGATGGACTTGCCAAGAATTACCTCTCCCTCTTCTTGCCAGCAGGAGCCTGTGTGCTACATTTTTTGCAGAAAGACTCCAACGCATTCAACACGGTGCTGAAGGCCAAGGAAATGTTTTGTTTTGGGGAGGTTTGGGGAGATTCCATAATAGGAGTTTGGTATCACAAACAATACTAAATTATTTGCAAGTTTTGGATGGAAGCCTTTCATAATAGAATGCTTCTCTGGAGAGGTTTCTTTCTCCTCCCACTACCATGCATTAAAATGTATTTTTTTGGGGGGGGGAAGATATTGGTTGTGAATCAGTGGGGGCTTTTCAGCTGCTCTCTTCCTGCTGCAGCCTTGCTGTGCCCCTTAAAAAGTTGTCCCATTGGACAAGGGACCATGTGGACTGGATTTTTGTTATAGGCAGATGGGGCTGCTGTTGATGCTCTCCTTCAGATCAGCATGCAATCTCTACAGTAGAGAAGATTCCAGGTTCTATTTATAGCATTGACAGGTAAGACTAGGAAAGACCCCTGCCAGATACCTGCAAATCAGTGTTGACAGTGCTAAGGTACATGGAATAGTGGCCTGACTTGATTTAAGGTATGTTCCTATACAAGCACGGCAATTTGCGGGTTAAATCAGCAGACATTGTAAACCTCTACTGTCATTAATAATGTTTTGTATATATGCCTCACTTCTGAAAAGGCATGTTGCCATCAGGAAAATACAGCTTTGAAAAATCCTGCCTTTCCCCCTCCTGGTGCTATAAGGTTGGCTGTAGAAAGGCTACTTTGGGTGTGTTATCTTCTGACCAAAGTAGACAGAAGCGTCAAGCATCTTTCTCTTTCTATTTATTTTTCTTCTTGTTGCTACATCAAGAGTTTAGACACATTCTGATGGAGCCTTACAAATGGGTGCAAAACTCCATGAATGATTCCTGTTATAAAAGGCTGCAGCGCATTCATTCGTTTGCAAGGGTCTAAAAACCTGTTTTGTTTATTTCGCAGGAAATAAGTAGCTTTGTTTTAGCTCAAAAAGCCAAATGAGCATCTGAGTACATTATTATTTTAGAACAGATTTGTTTATTTAATATATATATATATATATATATATATATATATATATATATATACACACACACACATATATATACATATATATATATACACGCAACCACCAGCAACCGCTGAATTGTAAATTAAAAGGTGACTTTGTATTTTATTCATCTGGAAAATGTGTGCTTGTCATATCTGCTTGACGTTACAAGAATGAAGTTATGGTTTGGACAGTAACAAACAATGACACTAGTCAACCTCATCAGTAGACATGAAATAAAGGAATGACAATGATTGATGGCAGCTATTCATTTACAGATATTTCTAGAAGATTCTTTATTGGCATAGTCAGGGAAGCATACATTCTTTCTCTCTCTCTTTCTCTCTCTCCCCCCCATTCTTAACTCTTCTTTAGCTCTGCACAACAGTGGATAAGAGGGCAAAAGGGACTTCAGGCAACTCCCAGCCTCTTGCACACACAGGCAATTGCATGCTTTGAAGAACTACTATGCTCCTTCATAGTCTCATAGGTCTACGCTGAATGGATACACAGAAAGTAACTACTTAGTAACAAAACACTGCAGTAAAGTGTCGAAAGAGAACAAGCACACTTCAGAATTGAGAGAGAGAGAGAGAGAGAGAGAGAGAGGGACAGGCAGAGAAAGAGAGAAAACCCTGAGCAGCATATAATTCGGTTCTAAACACTGCCTCACTGCTTATCTTGGCATTTGGCGTACCAAATCTAATTACACGAGGTTGCTATCTCCCTTGTTGTTTTAGGGTGTGCCATAATTTTGCCCCTGGTTTGAAGCCAACGTGATTGTTCTTATAGGACTTCTCACTTGAGTAAAGTTTCATACAATACTGATCCCTTCTTTGGTATTATTTCAGTTGCTTTAAAAACAAAACAAAACAAAACTGACCATGCTTTATAGTGTTTGACTCCCTATGGCATAAACAAGCATATTCCTTTAAATTTGTTTCAATGGTTTCTCTCCAGTAATGCATTTGACTGTAAATCACTAAATTATGTTATTGCAATCAGAAAAGTGTTTTATAGGTAATGTTTTAGTGGTGCTCTGAATAAACTAAGTGGTCCATTCAATAAACAGATTTCCGAAAACAAAGGAGCGTGCCAGTCACTGCATTTTGAATTGTTTTGAATGGAGTAATTAGAGGGGATTATTTTATTTTTTTTGGCATTGCATTTCTGTTAAAAGGTCCAGACAGTGATTTACAGTATATCTGAAGTTCATGCAAAAAAAAATGTGAAAACTGAATTTGTCTTATAATACTGCATTCCTGTAATGTAGCACCTGCAAGTTGACAATACAAGAAAACATAAGCAGTGTTCTCATGAGAGATAAATAGAGACTAAAGCAACTAAAAGCACACACATTGCTGAAAATAAAACAACTAAGAGGATAGCAATGCATTCTAATGCAAGATACATACTGTCAGACCAGAATTCATTCAGTCTTTCTTTTTTTAAAAAAGAAGCAAAATCCAGATTTTCTACCCCCAACTCTGTTCTATAGCAAATCTGATCCTCTTTAGACCTCCCCCACCAACTTAGAAAGAACTCAAAAGAAAAAAGAAAAGAAAAATTGAGTAAAAGAATTTAAATAAAATAAAACAAAAGTATTTGCTAGAAGTGGTGAAGAAATTCTGCCTGGTATCCAGGGTATGCTCATGGAAAAAAAGAAAGAAAAGGGGGAAAGGAGTATTGCCACCTGCTCCATTTCATTATTGCATTCAGAATACTCCAGGTACATATTTGCCAGCTCTCGTGACCAGTAAAAGCTCCAATTCTCTCTTAAGTAAAGGTGCACTCACCATTTGTATGAGGAACAGCTTTTTGAACATAAATAAAAAATTAGTACAGCATATTGTTTAAAAGTTAACATGGAGGGGAAGGGGAACTTGTTTTTATTTGGATGGATTCAGCTTGTCTTTCTTTTAAAAAACCTAGGATTAGGGGAAAGGAAACAAAAATATGATTTAGCAGCTAAAGATCCCTTACAGTTTCTTTCTTTTAAAAAAGACTGTTGTTTTGCTAAAGCAGAGTTATATATGAGATCGCATGCTAAAACATTCATTTTAATGGATTTATTTTCAATTTTCAATTTTTAGTGGCGGTGGTGGAAGAGGGGGAAAGGTGAGGATGGGATAAAGGAAGAAACCCTATCGCTTCTAAGCTATTCTCTCCCTCTCTTATGTGGTTATACATATGGATATGTTGAAAAACGAAAAAGCAAAAGTCTACCAAAATGATCACCACATAAGATACATGTTTTTGGTTTCTAGACCACTGGAAACTGCTACTCAATAAGCAGTCATACTTGCGCCCGCAGGGAACTATTATTGCTCTTGTTAATTCCCCACCACTTTAACATACAGCACCTTCCCTCACTGCCCTACCTTTCTATTCTTGGAAGTGTCCAGGGTTAACACCATTCTGCTGGTGAACTACACCAAGCTAATCATTGGAACGGGGAAAACAAAACAAAAAAAGAACGGTAGGTTGGCAAAGTGCAGAATGATCTGTTGTCAGGCATCAAAGCAGTCAAAACTAGATGTCAGTTCCATGAAACAAAAGAAAGGTAATAGTTACAGTCTCATTGTGATGTTAATTCATATTTACAACCTTGGGATGATGAAGAAGAAGAAAAATAAAAAGGAAAAGAAAATGTCAATGGTTGGCTTTTACTAAGAGGATCAGTTGATGCCAATATGAAAGCCAGGGAGAGAAGGCAATTATGCAAACACCACATGCATCCTAATTTCAGTATGGAAAACTTACATTTCAAACCTAAATTCAGGAAAATAATATGGAAAATTTATACTACAAAATCTAAACATGAGAAAGATTTAAGAGGAGGGGTGGGGTGGGGAAGCACATTGCATATGTCAGATAATCGACTCTGATTATCTGATCTGTGCTAGCTACAGGGAAGCACTTACCCTTAAGTCCAGCTAGAAGTTAGCAGGGTAAGAAGGAACAAACCAGAATAACATAAAGGCTAGCAACAAGGCTCAGGAAAGCAGACAGGAGTTCTAACCTAGCAGCTAGAGTACTTGGGTTCAAGCAAAGAATGAAACAAAAAATAATAATAAGAGTAATAAGAAAATCAAAGACAAATAAAGAAACTTTAAAACAACACGAATATACAACAACACTTAACAGCTGTTTTTTTTTTAAATGAAGCTCAAAAACCTAGCCATATAAATATATATACAAAATATATAAAGGGTGAAACAAAGGATCACACGAATTCTCAAAAAGAACAGCCAAATCTTTTGCACGTGATGCGACCAACATCGTAAAATAGAACAGATACCACAAATCAAACAAAACGAAATAACGGAAAGGAAAGGAAAAGCACAGGTGATATGTGAAACAATTACTGAACAATCTTTCATGTTTAAAAGAAGGTTTAAAAATGAAAGTGTGTGTGTCTGTGTGTGCATTTTGGCTAGCGTGCCAGTAATAAAACAGAACAGATAAAAATTGATATCCCCAGACAAGTGTCCGTTTCATGAAACTTTATATATTGCCAAAGGGTGTTGTGCATCATTTTAGGAGTAATGAACAAAGGCTTTGGGTAGATTTTTGTTTTCCTTTTACTGAAAGCATATATAGCATGAACCTTCTAGCTTACTAACACTGAAATCCTTTGCATACTTTCCTGGGAGTAAGCTCCAATGAAAACAGTGGCTCTTACTTCCAAATAAACATGCATAGGATTAAAGTGCTGGTTTTTATTGATTTATTGGTAGAAACAAAAAGCAATAACAAAAGTACCAGTCTCTCACAAAAAAATGGGATTGTTGGACTTTATAAAACTGATGAATAGCAGGATCTATTGTTTTCTGCATTTAAAATGCCCGCAAAAATACACTCCACTTTTAAATTTTATATACTTAAATAAAAGCTATCTGTTTCATTCAAAGTTGGAAGCCAGCTATCATACGGGAAGTTGAGCGTTGCATAAAGTTTACATTTGCTAAGACAAATTAGGTGGGAACCAAATGAATTCAGTATTATTCCCAAGTTTCCCAACTGTAAAATGTGTTGTTCTTGAGTTTCTGTTTTACAGACAGCTTCATCGTAAGAACGGAGTGTTGTTGTTTTTTCCTGGTCAGTAACACAATGCAGCTCTGCCATCTTTAGGCAATTTATGTCATCTATGAAAGCATTAACAAAAATTTTACACTAATGAAAAGTGCCTCTAATGTGTACTTTCTTTCAAGCCTTTCATGTAGCCAAGAACTATATGCTACTGTGAACAAGGAAAAGTAAACAAAAAGGATATGCAAGCTAAATGCACAAGAATAAAAGCGTTTCTCTCACAATAGTACTTACCTTTCTGTGGTTGAAGAAAAATAGAGAAATGAAACCCTTTAAAATGCAATACTTGATTTACATGGGAACTGAACGATTTGTTCTGTTTTCCCTGTGTGATACCTGGCAGTCATCATCATGTGTGCATAAAAAGGACTCACTTCTGATGCTTATATCTCTACCTGCGTATATTTTTTTATTGCCCACTGATGCATTTTAACAAGGAGCTCGGTGTTCTGATGCAAGAAAAAAAAAGTGATGCAAATATGCAGGCATTAATAAAGCATGACCTTTCACAGCCTGAGCTCACTGGTGTTTTGGTGAGCGGGGGGGGGGGGGGGAGAAGCAGCTGCGATGCATGGGTTCGGGCTAAAGGCCTGTGCACATATTATGCATTTGCAAGATGCACTCGCCCCAATATTTTTGTTTAGTTCATCCCCTCCCTTGATTTATGTAAACCACTTAGAGGTCTCTGTCAATTAAGTGGTATATAAACCCAAGGGTAACTGCGTTTCAGCTCATACAGGACTGTATGAACATGGTGATTTATTATTATTATTTACGAGATTATGGATTACCTTTAGCAACCTCTAGTGGTAGTTTTTCAGCTATCTGGAGCTACCTATAGCCGTACATGTTACCTACCAGTCATTTTCTTTCGACCAGGACTTAAAAGGTCTGCAGTTTTCTACCCTCAGAATACTCTGCTGTGGTTGTCTTTGTTGGCATATGTGTCTGTTTCAATCACTTTGTGAAGAAACAGAATTATCAGAAGAAATAGGAATGCCTTCAGCCACTGCATCCATTTGCTACGACGGAGCATGTGATGTTTTCTTTAGGGACAGGTTTCTGGAAAGGAGACCCATTTTCGTTGCCCTATTTGCTACTCCAGCAGAGAAGAAATGCAGGGAAAAGCCAATTCTACTTCCACATTTTTTTCCAGATTTTAAAGCACATTTAGCACACACAGCTTCCCCTGTGAAATCCGGAGTACTATAGTTTATCCCTCACGGACCTACAGTTCACAGCACCCTTAAGAAACTGCAGTTCTCAGGATTCTACAGGGGAAGCTGTGTACTTTAAATGTATGATGTGGATGTGAAGCAAAGCCTGCAAATGAGAAGGAATGTCTCCAGGGAAGAGATATTCCACAAAGGAACACATGATTGCTCTTAACAGCTGGTCAGTTTTATAAACAGCTATGCTAGGAATAGGGATGCGGATGGGGCTGTGGGTTAAACCACAGAGCCTAGGACTTGCCGATCAGAAGGTCAGTAGTTCAAATCCCCATGACGGGGTGAGCTCCCGTTGCTTGGTCCCTGCTCCTGCCAACCTAGCAGTTCGAAAGCACGTCAAAGTGCAAGTAGATAAATAGGTACCGCTCTGGCGGGAAGGTAAACGGCGTTTCCGTGCGCTGCTCTGGTTCCCCAGAAGCAGCTTAGTCATGCTGGCCACATGACCCGGAAGCTGTACGCCAGCTCCCTCGGCCAATAAAGCGAGATGAGTGCTGCAACCCCAGAGTCGGGCACGACTGGACCTAATGGTCAAGGGTCCCTTTACCTTTTTATGCTAGGAATATAACTCTGGCAGAATCTGGGTATCCAGATCACTAGATCTTTTAATATAAGGAGCTCAGCAGTTAAGCCACTCAGAGGAAACACATAATGTGTGCACAAGCGCCTTGACGTGTTCTGTCTTTTCCTCTCTCTCTTTGCCTCAAAGTCTTGGTCAACATGGTGTTAGATATACAAGGCTGAAAGTGGGGGATGGATCAGGGAAGGGGACACATTCTGCGATATGCTTGGCCCATCCCAAAGCAGGGTAGCAGTCTGGTGCAGCCGTAGCTAAGTCTGGAATTTCCGTTGTCTTATTTTGAATGTGGTACGTTCTCAGAAGAGCACCACAGAATTATGAGTCAAAAAGAGGAGAGCGGGACCATTTGGAAATCATTATGGAGGCTCCCGGTGCTGACCAGGGAGATTCCACGGGCTTGAGATTTGTATGTCCCACACTTCTTGACTTTGCCAGCTAGGGATTGCGGGGAAAGGAGACCATTCTTTAAGAACTGAAGAGCGAAACAGGAAATTCAGAATCCTGAAAGGGGCCAGGTAGGTAAAGACAGAGCACATGGAATGCTTGGAATGGGAATGACACAGCTTTGGGGAAGAGTATTAGATTATGTAAAGGAGAAGTATTCTTATGACTCGCTCTTGGGTCAGCCAGCCATTCACTGAGCTAGGAAAGGCCATCAGACTGCTCTGTGGGGTCCTTGTGCAAGCAACTCAGAAAAGTATGCTGTTTACTTACCTGACCTGTGTCACAAACATGTCATGTCATTGGAATCATGGAAACGGGCTGCTCCTAATGTGTGCAGTGTGTGTGTGTGTGCACATACACCTAAAGGTGATGAGAGCAAGGATGCACATGCCATTATAAGGCCCAATGCTATAGCATTTCAATCCACCAATCAGTCAAACTGCCACTTAAGGCAATGAAAGTTTTCCTTTTGTAACAGGCAACAGAAAGGAAACCATGAAAGGAACAACCTTCAACCAGTCTTCTGCTTCATGCCATGTTTTCATTCGTACTGAAATGAAAACCAAGCTTTTGCTGGGCAATAATAACGTCAGAGTAAGAGTCCAAGCTATGCAAGCATGTGATAAAACGATATCGGCATATCTAAATATTTCTCAAAACTTTAAAAACCCTCACTGATATACTCTGTAGGGGGAAAAGGAACTAAAACATGATCAGTAGTGAGGTGTCTAAGAGTCCGTATATGTAAAGGCAAGCGCTTTTGATGTATTTCAAATTTACCATAGCCTTCAACACATGAGAGGGCAAGGAAGGCTGATGTACAAACCCATGCTGAATCTTTGATTTTGGGCTGCTTAGAAACTTTTGATTTCCAGGAGTCTTAGTGAGAAAGCTGAAGAGTGTGTCAGCTCACCATGGGTTTACTGGTCATGCAATTGGTTGATTCCACCATGTGGAAGTGATCACAACCCTCTGGAAATGTTGTGGAGAATGGGAGAATCATGAGCTCCACCTCCTTGGCATACCATACATCTGCAAAGGAGGTTAAGCGCACAATAGGCCCCAATGCACATAGAAACAAATGACTCAATCTGTACATTGCAACGTACGGATTATATAGGTTTCACTCTATGCCCATGGATCTATTTATTTAAGTCCCTATGCAGACAGTATAATCTACACATGGTGTGATTATAATTCTTCTTCCACACATTGACTGCAATAGCTGCATAGGGCTCATGTGAGTAAGCTCCCCAAACCAAATTTTTAAGCTGAAACTGGTGAATGTCCTACACCAAAGATTGTGCTGGAAATTTATTTAGCTCCTTCTCCATGGGACAACCTAACAATCTTAGCACCACAATTAGTACCATTATTCTAAACCTCTTCCCAAAATCATGTCTCTGAGCTAGTTAAAAGTGTTACTTGATTTTAAATTCTCCCGTTTTTCTGTTTGACGCTCTGGTTTCTTTGAGAGGAAGGGTGGATACATAATTAATAATATAAATAAATAAATATCTCTCAAATTGCATGGTTAAGTTGGCAATCTTATACACACTTACCAGGAAGCAAACCACATTTAATCCAATGGGTTATATTTCTGAGTAGACACGCATAAGATTGCACTGCTAATGAATCTATTTCTTTTAAAAGGTGACATTTGTGAATGGAAATAAGTTACGTGTTTGTGGAGTTTAAAATTCTTAAAATAAACAGTTCAAAAACAGTAAATTGATTATTACAATGAAAAATTCACAATCTAGTGGCTGAAAACCACGAGTGCACCACAGATTTATTTGGTCTTGAGTTAAGAGGTTCTTGTTTCCTGTAACTAATGAATACAATCCTGACTATCTGTGCAGTTTGCTAGGCTGGGTTCCTGGTTGTTTAAATTTGGATAACAGATAAAGCAAAAAAATGTGCTTGTGACCTACAGCTGATTTGGGGGATACAGAAGGTGTTAGGTGACTGGATTTACACATTTATAATACATCTGCTTTTTCTAAAACAACACCGGCAGAAGACAGCCTATTCTGTCCTATATCAAAACACCAATCTTGAAAAGATAGCTGATTCCTGGCACTGTATCAACCTGGTAGCCTCCAGCTACAGCTGGACTACAGCTCTCATCGTTCCTGACCATTGATCATGCTGCCTGGGTCCGATGGAAGCTCTAGTCCAAGCATCTAGATGGTACCAAGCTGAGGAAGGCTGGCATAAACAGCTGGTTTTGTTATGGGACGGAATATGACTGTCCTTATGGTTTGTCCCATAAAAATGGAAAGCACAGAGAAGAACTGAAAATGGACAGCCCTGAGTGGATGTTTATGCAATTGTTGTAAGGAACAAGTGTGGAATACCCTATAGCCTTCTGAGACATCTCCTCTGAGAACCTTTCCATCAAGTATTGCATTTTAGACTTTACTCTGGATGTTTCCCAATAGGATTCTTTTCTCGGTCCACTGCGCACAGCATCCAGAACCCTCAGATGTGAAGATAAACCAATGAAAAATGTATTTTGAAAAAGTTGGAGCCCACCCCTGCTCCTCCATTCATGAACAAGCAACCTTTTGAGCAACCCCCCCCCAACTTCTTCTCTCTCTCTTTGCTGTAATCAGAGCTTGGTTTACTTACAAAATTGAGAGATTGGGGCATCTAGCTGGGGCACGTTTCCTCCTTTAGCATTAAGCTTTTGAACTTGAGTGGGGGGCACAGGCTTGTGGGACTGGCCAGTGGCTCGGTACATGGCTTGGACCCACAGGATCCGGTCCTGCTCATCGTCGCTTGCAAAAATCACCGTGTCGCCTTCTTTCACCGCGTTAAAAAATGCTCTGCCGCCCTCCAAACCTGAAGAAGACCAGAAAACCAGCAATTAGAATGGCAGCAACTGGAGACGTGATTTGGGATTCAGTGACTGGGATCCTAAATGCAAGGCTTGCCCAATGAGGCTTTCTCCCTTCCTGCCCGTAGTCTCCCATGCCTCCAGGAAAGCTGCTCCTGAAGGCCAGGAGATTCTCCAGAAAGAAATGTAATGTGGTGCAGAAAGCTACAAGATGTAGGGAGAATCTGAAACCCCTGCTTTGTATGAGCGTTCAGGCAAAAGACTTTTAGCGTCCAATCCAGCAAGCAGAAGGGGGCAAACGACTAGGGTCAAATGAAGCTTAGGAATGTAGGAAGTGGACTTATTCCAAGTCCGACCTTTGGACTATCTAGCGCCATAGTGGTTGCATTGGCTGGAAGCACCCCTTCAGGGTTTCAGACAGGGGTCTCTCCCAGCCCTACAAATAAATGGACACACATAATGTACAACCAACCATTGGAATGCGACTGTACCAGATTCTATGTGATGTTCTTTCTGCTCTTGACACTTAAGATGTTGCAGTCTCCAGGCAAGTCTTTAAACCTCCTTGAAGAGCAACAAGTTACTGCAACGCCCTTCCTCATACTTTCCTCCCTAGTGTTAACAGACTGGCCCATCAGCCCTAATCTATGGCATTGGCTACCAAGACTTCTGCCACCACCGCCACCCTTCCATCATAATCAAATATCCCATAATCAAAGACTTGGGAGAGATGTGGAAGAAACCTTTGCCTCACATGCACTAATCATTTGGTTGCCCATGAGTACGATTTGGGGATCATATCATTATGGGTGCAGAGACTTAGGGCATGTTTTCAATGACAGGAAAATGTAATCTATAGGATTTTATCACACCACGTGGGATTAGAAGGCACCAGTTTAAGGACCCCTTTCGTAGCTTGCAACAACAAACAGAAAACAAGCAGCTTGCAGAAATAAATGGAACAAATCCCGATTAGGCCCATAACTGTTCAGCAAATAAATGGGCAACCAGAAGATAAAGAGCACCAGTCGACTTATCTACCTGGCTGTGGGTCTGTGTAGTCCACCGTGTATCCATCAAGCTGCAACAGCTCTTGAGGCTCAGCTTTTTTCTCTCGGTAACTGCACATAGCAAATGTATATTGGCTAACCTGCAGGAAAATCAGAACACTTAAATAGCACCCGGTGATGACGGTTGAATTCTTCGAAGTGGCAGCATCTGCAAATATTTAGGCAGCCACTTAAATATCTATCATCTATCTATCTATCTATCTATCTATCTATCTATCATCTATCTATCTATCTATCATCTATCTATCTATATCTATCTATCATCTATCTATCTATCTATCTATCTATCTATCTATCTATCTATCTATCTATCTATCATCTATCTATCTATCATCTATCTCTATCTATGTATCTATCTATCTATCTATCTATCTATCTATCTATCTATCTATCTATCATCATCTATCTATCTATATCTCTGTCCATCTATATCTATCTATATCTATCTCAGGTGAAACCCTAGTATATGAAACCTCTCCCCAATTATAATTTGGGATCATTATCACCAGTCTTGAAGTGCACAGGTTTCTACTTAGTGGAAGACAGAATGCTGGGATACTACATTCATTATCCTAGGGGCACAGAGTAAGACTTGGCCTTCCAATAATCAAATATATGCCATGGAACATTCTTGTCCAAAGAGCAGTCGTTAGGCAGAACAGGGAACGATAAAAGGGAGCAAATGGGACTGGACTGTGGAGTTGTAAGCATGGTGCCTGATGTTGTAGATGTGCCCATAAAGACCCTCCCTGGCACATACAGGGCCCTGTCCTCTTGCATCTTCACAGCTGAAATTAGGCTTGAAAAAAGCCTCTTATTAGCTACCACAGGCGGCTTCTTTCAAGTCTAATTTCTGCTGTAAAGGGGGTGGGATTTGTGGGAGTGCTGCTCTCCAGGAAGATCACCCCAGTGGCATGAAAAACCCCCCCACACATTTCCAAGCCTAATTGCTGATAAGGGAGGCCAGAGCGAATGGGTGTGTGTGGCTGTGATGTGAATGCAGCTTGGGGTGTGTGTGTTGTGGTGCAGGCAGGCATGGCTGCAGCAAGCAGGTATCACCTGCAACATTTTCTCCAGTTTGTAAATGTGCCCACAAACTGCTGTCCCCCACCCCTGGCTGTAGTCCAAAGATGAAAGCATACTGCGACCAACTTGCGAGAGGCATCAAAATATGTGTTCCTCTCCACACTTCATATTTCTTAGATACACATTTGAGATTTATTTATTTATTTATTAGTTCACAGCTAAAAACAAATATATCAGATGGGTATATTTGTCAGAAAGCTGTGATGGTCTGTGACTCCCTGTTGATTATCATTGTACCAGGCGTTTTCTCAATTAAAAGTTGATGCCCTTGCCATGTGCGCAAGGGCCCACGAAAACTTTCTGCTCTTGGTTTTCCTTACAGCTACTTGTGGCATTGCAAGAAACGTTAATATAGCGGGCACATGGCGTGCCACAGGAATGTCGGAAGAACCTGCAGCTGTCTCCTGCCCAGCAGCCTAAGGAAAAGCTTGAGAAGCTTGGTTCAGGCAAAACAATGTCAGTCTAATAAACCCATGGCTTATTTGAACAAGGACAGCATTGGGTCCAATCCCTACTTCCTTCTTCTTCTTCTTGGCATGCCGTAATAGTAAACCTAATTTTCCTGTTACAACAGAACTGGGAAACTGTAGTTTACATAATGCTTATAAACCAAGAACATCACATCTGCACTGGGCCCTCAGCTGTTCACTTGCAGATGAATAACCCATGACTTTAGGAAACCAGAGGTAACCTCCTCTACACAGGCACTAGATATGGACTGCAGACCTCTACTCCCAGTCCCTGAGCAGTTCAGAATCCATGAACAAGCACAGAATAGGTTTTAATTATCCTAGAAGGAGATTAGTCTCCTGTGCTGATAAGTCTCAGATTTATCAGTTGGTGGGCAAACACTCTATAGCCCATGCCTAACTTCATTTAGTTGTTTTATCGTGTTTTTAATATTTTGTTGGGAGCCACCCAGAGTGGCTGGGGAAACCCAGCCAGGTGGGCGGGGTATACATCGTCATCATCATCATCATCATCATCATCATCATCATCTCTATGGGGCATCCAGGGCAAGAGACTTCCAGGTAGAACATGTTGAGGGTAGCAGTAATAAGGAGTCAAATGGCAAATAAATAAATTGTTCTGACTACGTCCAAAACGATCCTTTAGCATTCCTTAATAAACGAGTTCACAGTGGGCTTTTCACTCCCTGAATTGATCCCAGGGCTTTTGTTATTTTTATTTTTTTGAAGCTATTGTCCAAAAGGCGGAATCTACATGCTTTGAAACCGCTTATCATTCATCTGGAGAGCGCCAGAGTGACACACTGTCAGAAACAATGTGCACTAAATTGCTGGTTGCCAGTCATATTAAAGCAATATGAAGTCCCCACAGATATGTACAGTTGTTGTCGTTGGTCCTGCAAATGGCAGCTCTCAGTCCTCTGATTTACCATCTATCTGCGTGACATGACACATTCAATGTCAAGTTCTTGACGGAACTCTTCTTGCTGGCTGCCGGGGGCTCTGGCATCGCCTTGAGGTCCCCATCAGGCTGCATCAAGAGCCAGCTTGTACTTAACATTTGAAAAATCAGGATCGTCTAGGAGAAGGCAGTTAGAAAGCAAAGGATTCTCCTCAGCTCTAGGCTAGGAACTTACAGGGAAATTTACTGTCAAATGATTTCAAAATGACTTTGTTAAGGTTGTGTCACATTCTGGATTCCTGACGCAATTATATTGGTTTGGACATTTCCTTGACCTCCGAAGGAAACTTTGACTCCGACAATTCCTTAAAACTCTCGTATCAATGCATTGTGTTTGTCATTTTGGAAGTTCTAGGGGGGTGGGGTTGGAAAAAATCCCCCCTCACTCGATGGATGTGAGAGTGTCTGCTGGCCATCGCAGAAAAGCTACAAGACTTCCTTCCAAACTACACTGTACTATTAGCAAGAATGTATATAACAAGATGTATATCCACACGCACACACATACAGATGCACGCACAAAGATGTGATTTATTAAAAACAGAAGATTTTTCAAGCAAGGTAAGATAATTTAGTGACATGCTGCCCTCTTCTGGTCTCAAATAATCATTAATCGTGTGCTTATAACTGCCACCACCTCACTCTCAAATCTGTTGCTAGCTTCTCTTGCTACTTTCTCCACACTCTGATTATCCATACTTTAAAAACCCACAAGATATTGTTGCGGTTCCAAAAACCCACATGAGGAAAGCGAGCCAATTTTCAAGGTGTTACTGTGAAGGATTTATCACCAGTCACAACCCATCTGGGTATCTCTAGTCATTCCTTGCATCACCCAGGCCTTCATAGCGCTGGCTTTCTTTTGTTGTTGCCTCCTGAATTATTGTTTGCCTGTTGCAAGGCTTTAAAGATGTGTTCCCAAATGGTTAGCATCTACAGGGGCGTGTGTGAATGAAACCTGCCCACTCAAACCATGCAGTGCTACCATGGTCTAATTCTGAAGCCTGTGGGTGCAACTGCGCTCTTAAGGCCTTTCCTTGGTACGTGCAAAACCTCTGAGGTGGGTCACCCATTGGCCCCATCCCTTTGTCATGTGGTGGTGTGGGGGGTTAGCTCCCCCTGCCCTGGAAAAGTACATAGCACATATAACAGCGGTCCTGAAAGACCTACATTGGCTTCCAGTACGTTTCTGAGCACAATTCAAAGTGTTGGTGCTGACCTTTAAGGCCCTAAACAGCCTCGGCCCAGTATACCTGAAGGAGCGTCTCCACCCCCATCGTTCAGCCCACTATCTCCTGAAGGAGCGTCTCCACCCCCCATCGTTGTGCCTGGACACTGAGGTCCAGCACAAAGGGACCTCTAGTGGTCCCCACCCTGCAAGAAGTGAGGTTACAGGGAACCAGGCAGAGGGCCTTCTTGGTGGTGGCGCCCGCTCTCTTAAATGCTCTCCCATCAGATGTCAAGGAAATAAACAACTATCTGACTTTTAGAAGACACCTGAAGGCAACCCTGTTTAGGGAAGTTTTTAATGTTTGATGTTTGAATGCTTTTAATATTCTGTTGGGAGCCGCCCAGAGTGTATGTATGTATGTATAAATAAATATTATGCTGAAGGAGAAAGTTGGAAGAGCAATGTTCTTTTCCACTTCCTCTTTCAGCTCTATGAGCTTTTCAAGGCTCAGATCAGCACCTGAGCAGATGAACAGCAAGAATGGCAAATGAAAAATATTTCTAACTAATCAAAAAGCTGCTTCCCTTTTGTGTTGCTTCTTGGAACACTTACTGCATTGTTACCAAGTGCAGAGAATAGAATCAGAGAGAAGGTGTGTGCGGACTTACAGATGGGTGAGATCCAATAAAACGGACCTCCTAAGCTTCCTTCATGGGTTCCATCCCTTCAACTCTCCATAAGATCACAGTACATCTCACTCTGTTGACTGAACCATTAAAAAAAAAGTATCTTGCAAACTGCCCTGAGATCTTTTGAT
Organism: Podarcis vaucheri; assembly: GCF_965113315.1. NCBI lineage: Eukaryota > Metazoa > Chordata > Lepidosauria > Squamata > Lacertidae > Podarcis > Podarcis vaucheri. The sequence continues at coordinate 107,471,763 of NC_138760.1, read as the reverse complement.
GAAGAAGGGCAGTATGTATCTAAATCCAGTGCTTTTTTCCTGGGGGGATGCAGGGGTACGTATACCCCTAAACATTTTGTGAATCTAAGTTTGGCCTCATTGAACGGCAGTATTTCAATATGAGTAGGAAAATGAGAGTACCCCTAGACATTTTTAATAGAAAAAAGCACCGTATAAATCTTAGCAACAACAACACACTTCCTCACGTGTCTGTGAGACAGAAAGAGAAGTCATTGTCCCTAGATATGCAGCATGTTGCTGCCACCTCCTGGACAATCCGTGACAAATGATGACAATGTTCAGTATCCAGCTTCCAGTTGCTCAATCAAAATAATCAGATCTGAATTACTCCATGAGTGTGAAATGAGGGATGCCAGCAGATATTACATGTCCATGGGAGACTGGCTCCTTTGTCAACCAGAATTAACATCTCACCAGGGTTTTTCTTTCTGCGATGGTTTAATCTAAAAGAATGTATTTTGTAATTCTGCAAATGTGTTCTTAATTTGTCATCTATTTGAATGCGTATGATTCCTTTTTTGCAATGCCAGTAAACACTGGGTACCTGATTCATGATTTTCTAGCATATGTAACTGAGCCTGAACAACCCCAGTTCAATATCTAGAGAGATAAGCTTATTTGCCTTTTGCCATAAAAACAATAGTGTGGTACCTTAAAGACAAACACATTTATTATAGTATAACCTTTCCTCAATTGATCAGCTGAAAAATGGAATTTAGAAGGAAAATTTCAGCATAAAACTGCTGAATTACAATTAACAAGAAGTTTAATTCCATTCATTTGAGTCTGAACAGAATTGATTTGCTGTCCTGTCCCACTGCAGGCGTTAGTATATTTTTATTCAACGGGATTTGAAACCTCAAAAAGGTTATCCCCACCTACAAAGTCACTGGGCTTATTTTGAATACTTTTCAGCTCTGATTTACTTGTCACAGACTCTACCTCTATTTATTTATTGATAAGATTAATTCTAAACTTCCAACTCATTCGAAAAATATCGTGGCAGTGTACAATACAACTGCTTTTTCACTGAACTCCAAGTTCTACAAGCCCCTTGTTTAAGCAGAGGCTGGATGGCCATCTGTCAAGTATGAGCTAGTTGAGATTCCTGCATTGCAGGCAGGGGGTTGGATAAGATGACCCTTGGGGTCCATTCTGCTATGCGAATCACATGATGCAGTGGACTCTAGCCCATGAAATCGCATGCCATAATAAATGTGATTTCGTTTAAGGTTCCATAAGCCCTATTCAGGTGTTTGGTGCATGTAGGTACCAAACGTGTGAGGAGTCTTGAGAGGGTTAGCCTCACACCTTGCACGAGCAGATCCCAATCCTAGCTGACGATGCGCACACCAGCAACACCTTTGGCTGACACAACAGCACCAGTCTGAAGGCAGTCTATGCAAGCACAGATATATGTGCGTCAGGCTCTATCTACAGGGAGAGGCCCCCTGGTTCCCCCTACTGTGAAGGGAGTCTTTCATGCTGATCACACATTGGGGAGAGTGTCGTTGTGGCATGCACTTTGACATCGAGGGGCTGGGACTATTCAGCACATTCTCAACAGCCCCTTCACGTGACCTTATGGAGCAGTGCAATATCAGCAGGTGGAGGCCATGTTCTTGTGTTGCTAGGTGGCAGTGATGAGGGGAGGAATTCACTGTAGCACTCAGTTAAAGTTAGCGAACTTAAAAATGGAAAGCGTAATGCTGGCGGTCAACAAAAGAGGTTTAAAGACTGTCTCAAGGCAAATCTTTAAAAATGTAATATAAACACCAACAATTGGGAAACACTGGCCTGCGAGCGCTCCAATTGGAGAACAGCCTTTACCAAAGGCGTCATGGGCTTTGAAGACACTCAAACTCAGGACGCAAGAGAGAAATGTGCTAGGAGGAAGGCATGCTTGGCAAATCCACACTGTGATCAACTCCAACCCGGAAACCAATGTCTCCACTGTGGAAGGACGTGTGGATCCAGAATTGGCCTCTACAGTCACTTACAGACCCATTGTTAAAACTGTGTTTATGGAAGACAATCTTACTCGGCTATGAGTGATCACCAAAGAAGAAGAATGCTATCGGAATGGCTTGCAGAAGAGAGAGTGCAGCAGGGTTCTAGTGGCTGGTTGTGCACCAGATTCCTGCAGCCCCAGTACGACCAGTCGCATGACCAGTTGCACAACAAGCTTCCGCTAGCAGAACTGATGCACTGGATTTCACACTGCGCAACCATTATTCTCACCCTTATGCTAGCACAACCGCCCTTGCATTGTCAGAGAACGTTGAATGTTCCTCAACTTTTTCTGGGTCCAATCTAAATTGCTGGTTTTAAAGATCACCTTATCCCATACCTGAAACCTTAAGACCATTTTGGGGGACATATAAAAACCTCATTGAACGGGGCTTATTCAAGAAACAAATCCCAGAAACAATCCCAGAACCAAGAACAATCTTCGCTGCTCACTTGATAGGGGCAAGCTCTTTCTGTTATATAGTGACAGGAAGCTGGCTTCAAAACTTTGGAGCTACCATGAAAAAAAAAATCTTGTTTGGTGGTGACCACCAGCTGTATAGCTGATAAGACTGTCAAAAGACTTTAAGTGCCAGATTTTAAAGACCAGGAACATACATGTGTGAGATGAGATGATTAGAATAATATGAAAACACACCGAAGATTTCTGTGACATCATTACGACGCTACAGTTGAGGGATGTCTGGTCTGATGCTTTTAAGAGCCTCATATACAGCTGCAGCCAGTAGGGTAGTTCACAAGCAAGAATCACTGTTTTGGTGTTGTGAGGGCAGGGCAGTGGCTCAGTTAGCACCATGATGTCAGTGGGCTACGGCCATTTGGAAAGCTGCTAGCCAGCAACCAACCAACCAACCAGGTGCTTGCACGATGCTGACTGAACTGTTCTCTGCCTCACCATCATCTCCCGACAGATGTTAGTAAGGACCTACGGCACATTTGCCTCTCACCTCAATTGCCCAGCAGAGGCAGCCAGTAATTCCCACACCATATCTCAACCAAATTTCATAGTTCTGCTTGGCATACCTAATGATGAATTTCCTAACAAGTTCTGTCGGAGAACGAAGACTAATTTGGTAGTTTTCAAGAATACTAGATAGAGCAATTGCTTTTGTGATGCCATCTTAGAAGAGCAGCAAGAGCAATCATTTCTATTTCTTTTTTAAAAGAGCCATGCGGTTATATCTTATGGACTCCCATATGTGAAAATAAATAAGTAAGGCTGGAGGTTGCATCCACCTCAAGCTTTTCAAAGAACATCTACCTGAAGGAGAAAATGAAGAGATACTTATAAGACATTAAGTGATTGGGCTTTCCCCCCACTTCCTACAGTAAAAGTCTTTCATATAAAAACTTCTTGGAATTCTCCAGCCAGTTATGAGCATTAGACTGACTTTGCCGTGCATTTCCCCTGATTTATGATGCCGTGGACACATTTTCATTCCTAACCTTGGGGTCATATTCTGCCATCACTTTCACACTGCATAGCTCAGAATTTACAATGAGGTGAATAATGAGCCTGTGCTGTGAAATTTGCATGCAATTAGCATTCTGTTCATTGCAGAGGGTAAATTTGCAACCAGAGTGGTAGGTGATGTACAGAAAGGCACTCAGCAAAACCGAAAGAGAACACACACTCTCTCCTGGACTTACTCCAAAGCTATTATGAGTATGTGATCCAAGAGGATGTGATAATGTTCTCTTAGGTTTCATGATACAGAGGCAAGGGAAAGCTGTTTGCGCTCGGACAGGCACTCTGGACTTTAAGAAGGCCAAATTCGAAAAGGTTAAGAGAATATTGGGTGAGATCCCATGGTCAGAAATACTCTTAAGACAAGGGAGACAAGATGGATGGGAGTTTAAGAAAGGTGAAAGACCATAAGACCATTCCAACAAGAAAGAAGACTGAGAGGCAGCTAAAGAAGCAGGTGTAGCTGCCTAAGGAGCTGACAGATGAGCTGAGATTTAAGAAGAGCATGTATTAAGAAGCAGAAGAAACGGAACCTGGAACAAAAGAGCTTTTTAAGCCTTGTTTGCTAGGCAAGGACTTCTCAGCACGCCGGCTGTCGGAGCTTAGGAATGCTTGTGTGAGATCTTGCAGGAACATGTATCACCCCTCAAGATCTTGTGAGAGCATCCCAGAGCTGGTGTGCTGAGTGGGCCTTGCCCCTCAAGCAAGGCAGAGAGTTTAAAAGATCTCCAGCGTGGCTGGATTTATCATGCACAGTTTCAACCAGCCTGTCTTCAAGTGCGTATAGTTGAAATTGTGCAAGTTAAATGTGTGTGAAATGCGATTGTACTGTAGTGGCTTATCTAGTGGATGAGGTGAAACCTGAGCTTCAGATTTTTTGGCTTAAATATCTCAGTCTTACACCAGCATTACCCAGCCAGGTGCTTTCCAGATGTTTTGGGCTACGAATCACATCATTCCTTGATCATTCCGGCTAGAGATGAAGGGAGCTGTAGTTCAAAATATTTGGAGGGCACCACGTTGGGGAAAGCTACACTATATTATACCCGTTCTCAGAATTCATGCTTTCAAAAAATAGAATTTTTAAAAGAGATATTAAAAAGAGCAAAGCTGGCAAAACCACCTCATGTTAAAATAAGGAGAACCTTTATTAGTCGAAATATTACCTGGACCAGCACAAAGAACCTTTTCTTCCATCTCTTCCAGACATTTTTGCCAATGGCCCACAAATATCTACAAAAGAAGCAGAGGCAGTTTCAGTAGGCAAATATCTACGGGAAAGACTAAGATTATGGTGAGTTTAACATAATACTTGCGGTGAGTTTAACATAGTATTTTTTTCATTCACAAAGTCAAAGGCTATATAGTCAGATATAAAGGCAAGGTTTACCACATCTCTTATCTCACAAATGCTTTTGAGTCTCACAGTTCAATCAATACAGGCAGGTCTCATAATCCAAACACAATGTGTTCTCAGAAAACCGTTTGGTGAGCTTTTGCGTAAGGAGTCAATTATTTCCATCTGATTCCTATGGGGAAATGTCTTCCTGACCATGATACTTTGACCCCAATGTGACAGAAAAACCCAGGAAAGTCCAGGGAAGCTCTCTGAAACCTTGCAAAAGGCAAAGAAGGAAGGAAAAATGCTCTCTTATTTGCTTGATCTCTTCCTCATACCACAGTTTCTGGCGAAACAGCTGCCATGGAGTAACAAAAGACAAAAAGTAAAGCTTGCTTATGGCTACTTATTTGTTTACAGTGCTACATGCAAATCCAGCTGTTTGGATATCTGAATCTGTGGTGTGTATGGTGAGGTTTGGATACTAATTTATCATGTTTGGATAAGTGAAATGCTCAAAGAATAAGCATTTGTATAGTCGGACCTGTGTGTACAGTAAGCCCACAACTTGTGCACATTTATCTTGTGTACATTCAGCTTTACGCACTTGACAATATAAATATTAAAAAAACAAAAACATAAAAGGGGTGGGTGTCCAGGAACACATTGCACCCAATGTGTTTTGACTATATGTAATTATGGCTTTAGGTGATATCCCCATAACTCAACCCACATGGAAACTAAGGGCTTACTGAAGAATTTATAAATATGCTTCAAGTGTTGAAAGTGCGGATATGGGCAAAGCAAGAAAAAATATTTTTGTGTTGCGATTGCTGCAGCAATTTGCTATCTTGCTTCATGATCATTTATTTATTACAAAGTGTTGAAAACATGGATACATTTGATATGATTTATATCATTGTATCAAGTGATGAGGAGAATTTTACTGCAAATCAGCTATGAGGGTGTGTTAAAAGGAGGACATACGGTACTTCAGAAATATATTAACATCATATGCGATAGGTTGTAAAAAAATTTTTGTTTATGTTTTCTGTCAATATTTATTGTTGTTTATGCTTTATACAGGTCATGTTTACCACACAAATAACACATCATGACATTATTTAACCATTATGACATTATATAGCCAATCAGAATTGGCTATGCGGTCATCTCCTAAAGCCAATTCAGAATGAAAGAAGTAACCATCACTCTGAATAGTTGTTTTGGAGGGAGCTATGATTTTAATACATTTGCCCTGCTTCTGAAAAGTAACTGAAAGAAGGAAGAGGTAAAAATACTTGAGAAAAATACCCATTTTGGCTCAGATCTACTTTCATTCTTTGTCCTACTTTGGTATATTAGTTTGTGGGCATAACTCTGTTCAGCAGCAGCAGCAGATATGACAGCACTCTCTGTGTGAGCTTTGAGAGTATGATGAATTGGCCTGCCTCCCATCTGTAGAAACTCAGAGCTGGCAAAGAACACTCAACTATTGGCTCCGTCTTAATCTAAATCCACCCGGTCTACTGCCTCTAGTAATGAAAGACCCTCATAAAAGCATGTGGTTCAAAACTGTGCATCAAAAACTCCTTACATGCGGTCTGCATTCGCAATCCCTACTATCAATGGGCCTTAGTAAAGCAAAGAGCCTAATAGGCCAGCGCCTGAAAGACATTGAACGGCAAAACAACCTGACTATTCTAAAGAAAATGTGTCCATGGTATACTTACTTTCCCCCTGCCCACTTTGACTTCCCAGCTTCATATTTGTCTAAATTAACCATCCCAAAATACAGACGCGCCTTTACATTGGCTAGATGGGATGTTCTTCCCTCTGCCGTACTCGAAGGTCGTTACCAAAAGACTCCATTTGAAAAACGACTCTGCCCATGCAGAGATGGTAACACGGAAACAGTGTCCCACGTCCTTCTATCCTGCCCCCTTTATAAAGATCTAAGGAATGAGATTATTACTCCACTCATTCTCCCCAACCCCGGCCGTTCACAAGACATTATACTGTTCTTTCTCCTATCTGATACGGACAGTCAGACAACAGAGAAGGTCGCAAGGTACATCGAGAGAGCTGTGAAATTAAGGGCCACCATCTGAGTGACAGACGTGTTCACCTGACGGACCTCCTTTTGTTTGTTTTTATCCCCTCTTTATGTTTATTTTATTTTATTTTTAATTCTTGTATAGCTGTGGCCTGTTGGCTTTGCTAATAAAGTTTTGATTGATTATGGAATGTATTATCACAGCATGCGGTGATAGAATCCTTAAAAATAAAAAGGATACCTGAGGCATATCTATAAATGGATATTATTAGCCACGAGAAGCCAAATAGAGCCTGTATCATTGGAGTCAATGTACCTCTGGTTACAGGGCAAGACAATTGTATCATACTTTGCCTATGATCTTCACATGGTTCACTTTAGGGGGGAGAATGCTGGAACTGCTGCGTCCATAGGGTTTGTGATTGGTGGCTGCAGCAAGGGATGGTGTGGATTGGCTCCTGCTTTGGCAATTGTGTGTGCAATTGCTGGCTGCTGTTGGCGAAGGGCAGACACTGTGCAGCTTTTGTGATGTGTGCAGTTGGCAGCGTTTGTCAGTCTGGTGAGTGATTTTTGGCACCCCCCCAAAAAAGCTCAACAACTCTGGGCCATCTCCCCCCCATTTTCTTAAATTGGAGCCCCCCCAAATAGGGGGCACACTGAAAAATACGGCATGCTGGGTGGACAGAGAAAGAAAGTGCACCCTCCATTTGCAGGGGTTCAATATGGGTAAAGATGTCATGTGATCTGGCTCAGGGATATTTGGGAATCAGAGGAGGGTTCTTGCCATTTGAAAAATATTTGTGCTGCCCTTTACGCTGCTTTAAAGGTGCAAAGAACAGAAAAGTGTGAGGAAGCTCCGGCAGTCCCATGAATTCAAATTTGTCTCCAAAGGTTGATTTAAATGTGATGCCAAGCGGGCAAGAAGAAGTTGCCTGTGTACCTTGCTTAAACCAGGTCCCTCAACCAGCAAAGCCCTCAATGCACATATAAAGGCCAGGTTTAAATGAGACGCTGAGCCCCTGCAACTGGGGAAATTCTTCTTGACCTCCTGCGTCACATTTAAATCAAGCCTAAATCTATGCAGACAAAACTGTCAGGCACTTGGCCTACATGCTGTACAATTATGCATAATTTAGCAGAAACATTCTAGGATGCATTATTTATGGCTTGAACAAAAGTCCTCTGAAGTTAGTGGGGAAATTGTAATTGACTTCGGAGAGGTCTGGAGCATCAAAATTTGTAAGAACAGGGCAGATGGCTTAATCATTTAAATGTACTGAAGACTTCAGAATCAACTGCGAGTCAAAAGGAACTGTGACAGAAAGCCAAAGCTAATTAGGAGAGTTACACTCAGAAGCTTCTAAAGAAATGAAATATTGCTGAATGATTATCTACAGAGGGTGATCTAAATCTCAGATTGGTCAGCTACATATTCCTGGAGTGCCCAGAAATATTTCTAAACAAGAGGGGAAGAAATTAATTGAATGTTAGGTCTAGCAGGGCTGCTTGATCTAGTAGGACTGGTCCCCAATTGTCATGCATACATGTCACCATATTGGCCTTGCTTATTTATTTTTTACTATAGAATAGGCTCTGGAAGTGTAATTTAGGGCAGATTTTTATGGAGAATATGTAGATTTTCCTACAGGAGATAATTTAATGCAGAGGAGTTCAAATTTATGCTTTGTCAAGCATTTACTATATGGATTTGGGCAAGGAACTTTCTAACTGTCCTACTTCTCAGGTTGGAAATGAGGAAAAGTGAAAAAGCAGAGAGGAAATACTTCCTGGTGAAAGTAGGTTATTGAATAGTTTACATCCAAATAGTACTGTAACAAGAGGAATTACTTTCTGCTGTATTAGCTTCTTTTGCTCCTAACTGTACCATCTTCATACAGTCTTCCAGAGGATTTTAATAAAATAGTACATTTGCAAAATATAGAAAAGATTTACATCTCCCTGTAAATAATGATAATTGACCGTTTCTGTTAATGTTCTTACCACACAACAACGAGACTTTTATTTTGAAAATACAATGTAATAAAACATACACATCAAGCAAATCAAGATATGGCGATGATCTGTACAAGATATGACAATGATTGCTGTGGTCTTTTCGTTCTCCGTCCAATTGTGGTGGCAGCGGCGGTGGCGGGATCAATCATGTGTGTTTCTGACATTGAGCAATTGGGATAGATAATAATAATAATAATAATAATAATAATAATAATAATAATAATAATAATTTATTATTTATACCCCACCCATCTGGCTGAGATCATCTTCTGAGGCTCTTCTTTGTGTGCCTCCTCCATGAGAGGTCCAGAGGGTGATAACATGAGGACGGGGCCTTTTCTGTGGTGGCTCCCCATTTGTGGAATGCTCTCCTCAAAGAGATTCAGCTGGGGCTTTCATTACACACCTTTAGGCACCAGGTGAAAACATTCTTCATCATTCAGGCCTTTGGCTGGTTGACATCCGAGGCCCTTTTAAATGTGTTGTGGAAGGGGAGATTACTGGCTTGTATTTTTAATACGTATTTAGTGTTTTTGTATTACGTTGTGAACTGCCCTGAGTTCTATGGATAAAGAGTGCTATACAAATAATAACAACAAAACAACATCACAATACAAACGGGGCAATTTCCTTGTTTATTTCTGTCTCTCACACACAAACAGAACAAAATTCCTGGTGAATTCTGTACAGATTTAGTTTTTAGCTCTACGCATCTGCAGAATAAACAAACTATTACTTATTAAAACAAGCTGTCATTCTTTAAATGGAGATTGTCATATTCTGTCATGTCACAAATTAAAGTCAAATTTCCCAAAAGCTCTGGGGCGGAGGGAAAGCAGGGCTAATTAGAACTAAAATATTAGGGTGGTTTACACAAGGCATTTAATTTAAGTCATTAAAAATATTATTATTACTATTTAAAATGTGGTTATTATCTTTGAAATGATTAGCTGAGATCCACTGAATCATCTTTTAACCATATGTAAACCAAGGAGGAGGAAGGCAAAGCCACATTTGTCTCGCCCCCTGTAGCGCCAGGAAGAAAGATGACGGATGCCAAACTACTTACCCAGAGTGCTTCATGTTTTGAGGTTTATCCATTCGGACTGCAAGTTTGATTTTCAGGTTCTGATCAGGACAGTTTTTGGAAACAACCATGTTGTGCCATTCTGATTGCTTGGGGCTGTTGGGTGTAGGATGAAGAACGACCTGAAGGAGACAAAGAAGAGAAACTTTTAGTATGGTGAGGTTTAGAGAGGACAGAGAGTGCAGAGATACTGAGAGAGAAACACAATTCATTCTTGACTTTTGCAGTGTTTCTGGGCTGAGTTCAAAGTGTTGGCTTTGGGTCTCAGTATTTAAAGCAGGCTGGGGCGAAATGCAACCCTCCCTGCCTTTCTGGCCCCCAGGATTTACCATTTCTCTAGGCCATGCCATGTCCCACCAACTCCAGGACAAGCCCTTCCATGAGAGATTTGCCTGTTTGGAAGATGTGCGTATTTATGTGTGAATAAGTGTGTGCATTTGTATAGAAACCTGTGGCTTTTGTCTGGCTGTAATGTAGCCTTTTCTACAAAGATAAGAGCCACTTCAAGCTTCACCCAGTTTTGCTTCTGGCACCATCCACCATCAAGGCTCCAGAAGGTTACTCTTGCAATATTGACTGACAAGATTCCTCTCCCGATTGTCTGCTTCTGTATGTACACAACTCTGCCATAGGGATGTCTAGTCAGGAGCATCCCAGGCCCTAAGGGTTTGGGGCCCACCCGTAGGTCTCAGTTTGGGCCCTGGTGATGTCACAGGGGGAAGGCCCCAGTGATGTCACTAAACAAAATCCCCACCCTATTCCATTCTTGTCCATATCCAAAGTGATTTCTAATGCCCGTTTCTATGGTTCCCAATTGGATTGTTTTACTGGGGAGCTGAGGAAGGGGAAAACCCACTGGAGTGGGATTGGAAATTTCCCAATCCAGTGTTTTCTTTTCTTCTGCCTCTGAGGCAACCCGCTCACCCCACCGAGGTGTGCTTACTCAAACTGTACACAACCTTCAAAGTATAGTTGTACCATGGACCAGAGAATCTTGTATTAGGTGCAGTTTTGTTTCAGTTAAATATGAAAGACACTGAATTTGCTATAAGAGTGAATGTTTTTAAATATACCGAAAAGAAGGTGGTTTTTTATAAAACACCAAGTATGACTTCTAGTATGCTAATATATATGCTTTTGGTTGTGGTAGCATAAAAAGATGAAAAACAATGTGAAGGGAGAGAGGTTCATTTTATTGAATAAGATAAAGCTAAACGTTAAGCTACACTGTAAGTTAATGGAATGAGAAATGTTTTAAATACTTGAAGAGGATGAAAAGGTTAAGGAAATGATAACATTTTATAAAAAGCTATGGAAGGTTAGGGAGATGATTCCGAGGTGTGTGCTTTGACACAATTAAAAATATCTCAGGAAAACTATCCACGGTTTAATTAATAGCCTCCCCGCCCCCCTGAGGGTTTATTCTGTATCTTGTTTCTGATATATTATTTGTTTTTCTGTTTCGGTTCTTGAAGAGTAAAGACATGTTCTTATCATTTTTTATTTTTGGCACCTCTGTTTTCCATTTCAGCTTGTTCCAATGACTCAGGAGGTAAAATCTCATTATTAAGCTTCTTATTATTCTGCAGCAGGATTAATCTCCTCCTAATGCATTAACCTTTAAGGGCACGTACTCTCATTACTCAGATGATTTCTATCTTTTTCCTGACTTGCTGTATTTGCCTAATACTGACACACAACTTCATCTTCCTAATATTCCATCGATCTTGAACTCTGCTGCTGATTCAACAGACTATACCTTTTTTATTTCTGTAATGGGATTAAAACATCTCAAGCACTGATTGCAGCAACAGACCTAATTTCTGTTTAAATATGTAGCTCAAATCACTAAATGCTTCCTCCGAGTCCTCTGACTTCAGCAAATTATTATGTTAAATGAATATTTTCTTTGCCAAGTTAAAAATAACATAGCATTTTTTTCCCTTTTCTTTTTTAAAGTTATCCAAGACATAAAAACTTTAGAGGGCACCTCCCTGCTATGGCTACCCACTTAAAGGTTCTTTCCTACACAAGCTCCATGCCAAGTAAGAACTGAATTGACCCCAACAATCTCCTGTGGAGACCAACAGTATCTTGAGCCTAAGTTTCATTCACATTTCAAATGGAATACATTTGTTTGTGAGCTGGCAGTTAGTAGCTATATTTGGTCAACTTTTCCTCTTCTAAACATATCAGAATAATGGACACGTCTAGCTCAGGCCTACACAACTTGCAACCCAAATGCAACTCAGATACAGCTCCAGCAGAAAACTGTGTTGTCACTTCTACTTAACAACGCAAACATATTTCAGATAGCTTCAAGATGTATTGTCTGCCTTCTGCTAGTGTGGTGCAGTGGTCAAGTTTGTTGGACTAGGGCCTGGGAGTAAAAGGTAAAGGGACCCTTGACCATTAGGTCCAGTCGTGACAGACTCTGGGGTTGCGGTGCTCATCTCGCTTTATTGGCTGAGGGAGCCGGTGTACAGCTTCCAGGTCATGTGGCCAGCATGACTAAGCCGCTTCTGGTGAACCAGAGCAGCGCACGGAAATGCCGCTTACCTTCCCGCCGGAGCGGTACCTATTTATCTACTTTGCATTTGCTTTCAGGGAGACCAGGGTTCAAATCCCCATTTTGCCACAAAGCTTGGGCCAGTCACTGCCTTTCAGCCTAATCTACTTCACAAGGTAGGTTAAATGGGAATTAAATGTGGAAGGGGAGAACCATGTGTGCCACCTTAAGCTCCATGGATAAAAAGGCAGGATATAAATGCCATAAATCAAGCAATCAGTGCCTCATGGTACAGTCCTTTGAGCTGAGGCAGTGTGCCATGCAGCTCCTTAGGAGCAAGGGGTTTCTCTTGTTTAGTAGTAGTAAAGAACCCCCGGTTAAGGTTCTGGAAGCTCCATTGGGTTTCCTGGAGAGGAGAGCCTAGGAGTTGGCTGCAAACCGAGCAGGTAAGCTCAGTCTCTATATAAATCATTACACCCACCATATTTGTAGTCTCAGGCAGGGAACAGAAAGAAGCTTATTGAGCCTTCATGGCTCCCCAAACATGCATGGATTGGGCTGTTAGAAAAACCAAATGCCCGTTCTTCTCAGATTTCATGGAACAATGATTTGTGGCTTGTGGACATTATTGCTTCTTGCCGTTATTGCTACAGCTAAATGGGAAGCATTGGGATAGCCGCTGAGCTACAGCTGAAATATTTTAAGTTCCAATCAAGCATGGAATTGGTCTCAAGAACACCTTTGGGTTTTTCCTCTTTCGGGGCTTCATTCTACTTTCAACTGCTTGGTTCGGCTACTTTTGGGACACTATTTTCTTCCTTTGCTCATCTGCAAAAAAACCCCTGGGCTGTATTTATTTGAAACGCTAAACCATGGGCATAATTCTCTCTTGGAATAAATAAAAACAAATCTCTAAACACACCTACTTGTCTATTCATCAGGGGGAAGACAACAGAGACGCCTTCTGCCCACTGTGGGAGACACTCCTCTCATAGTTGAGGGGAAGTGAAGGCATCTCTCAGTTTCTGCACCTTAAAAGGACCTCCTGTTTAAAGACACAGATGGTCCTTATGTCCAAATTCACGCTTAGAGTGTGTGTGAGGGGGGTGAGTGAGGAGAAAGCAGAGGCAGACATAGGATTCATTGGCAATTATGTCTGCCACCAAGACAAATTGTGCAGCTGCAGGCTCTGGAGAGAGTGAGGGGAAAAATCAATGATGACTAACTGAAGTGTCATAAAGCAACAGAGAAGGAACATTCAGGAGCACTCTGTGTGTAGCTGATAGCACCGGGGAACAAGCTGAATCACAAAAAGGGGAATTCGTGTTATGAACCTTAGCAGCTGGGGGGGGAGAGAGAAAGGGGCAGGTTGCAGTTAATTCAGCAGGGGCCCTGTTGCCAAATTTAGCATACTGAATTATTTACTGATCATCCAGCTGACATCACGTAATCAATCCCCAACATCCACAGCAGATCCTCCTGTCCTGGGCTGTTAAGGTGAAGTATTTTCCAGGACAGTCTGCAGCTTTGTATGTCTGCAACACAAGTTAGCTGAAGCTCAGGTAAATTTTAACAGCCTTACAATTTAGGCAATCCCATCTCTACTACTATAGGGATACGGGTGGCGCTGTGGGTTAAACCACAGCGCCTAGGACTTGCCGATCAGAAGGTTGGCGGTTTGAATCTCTGCAACGGGGTGAGCTCCCGTTGCTCGGTCCCAGCTCCTGCCAACCTAGCAGTTCGAAAGCACATCCAAGTACAAGTAGATAAAGAGGTACTGCTCCAGTGGGAAGGTAAACGGTGTTTCCGTGCGCTGCTCTGGTTCGCCAGAAGCGGCTCAGTCATGCTGGCCACATGACCTGGAAACTGAATGCAGACAAATGCCGGCTCCCTCAGCCAATAAAGCGAGATGAGCGCCGCAACCCCAGAGTCGGGCACGACTGGACCTAATGGTCAGGGGTCCCTTTACCTATCTCTACTCTAAAACAAACACCTGGAAGAGGCCTGCATTGACTGGTGGCAATGTGTGAAGAGGGCCTGACTTGATTTTTCACCCTTCTTTTCTTCATTGCAATAGCTTGCCTGAATTAAAATATCTCTTTGAATCGGTAGAAGAGAAATTAAACTTCAGCATCTTCTGTTAGACAAGGTGGGTTAAAGCATGTAGCCAAGATAGCTTACCCATCACTCGTGAGCTGATGTGTGGACCAGGGAGACTTAATTTCACATCTCCCACCAATCTTCCTGAAGTTACGGCAGCAGTGCTTGTATATTGTCTTTTTAAATTGCCCATTGCTGTGTTCTCCATTTATTTCTTATTGTTAAATAAAGTGTACTGCATTGAAGCCTTGTCCCTAAGTGTGGTGACAGATACATCCTACAAATTCGGCTACCGCAGTTATAGTAACCTGTTAAGTCAGGGGTCCTCAGAATTTCTACTCCCGGGGTCCGCTGGAGATGACTAAAGATTACTGAGGACAACCGGACACAAAATGGTAGTGCAGGAGCACAGCCAGTCACAAAATGGAGGCAGATGTTGATGGGTCATCTGGCAATTAGTGACATCATTTTCTATTGATACCTGTACAAAAGCCCTCTTTTGAAATTGCTAAATTCTTTGCCACAGAAGTTTCCTTGTGGCGAAGAGTTCCATAGGTATTGTGAGTCAGTGTCGCTGTTTTAGACAGTGGTATAGGTTTTTTATTTTATATTTTTCGCTCTCCCTATGCCTCTCAAAGTATTTTTTACTCATTCATTGTCATTTCTTCTTTTCTCTCTTTCAAATTACACCTTAGCCCCCTGCAGCTGCCAGTTTCTTTTATCCCTTCTCCCTGCTCCTTTTACACACACTTTTTTCTCCTTTTTTCTCCCCTTCCTTTCTATTCCCAGTGTGTTATTATTATTAAGCTGATTTTAAAAGAAATCCATCTTTTACCTTTCCTCCTACGTTCCTCCAACACCCCCTCTGGCCTCACGAGAATTCATCAATATTTTAGTGTGATTTTCTTCTAATATACACATATTCGTGTGCAATTTTGTATAATAGACACATCTTTGTAAAGCAATTTCGCCTAATAAGATTTTGGTATGTTATGTTCACTAATATCTGCATTTTTATTTACCCTAATAAATGCATTATTTGGCCTACTTTACTGCAAAATTTGGAAATGTGTGAAATTTTGAAGGATGGCTGGGTTTCAGTTCGAATATTGTTTCAGAAAGTGCAAATTACGTCGGTTTGGCATTAAATAGGAACTGCCTTGGATTTCTCCCCCATCCTTAGTTGCTGGAGCTTTTGCCAGCCCAACTAGGAGATGGGTCAGGTGAGTGAGGAGGTCTAAGGCCTACTGGTGGCCTCTAACCCACCTTTTGTGGGTATGTCTAATTGGGTGTGTAGCTGTGCACCAACAATTTAGACATAATGGCTTCAAGCTATAAGAAAGGAGATTCCGCCTAAACATCAGGAATAGCTTTCTGACGGTAAGAGCTGTTCATCCGTGGAACAGATTCCCTCGGGGGTCCCATCCAGCTCTATGATTCTATGTGCGACACACACCACACTTTATTTGAAACAAAGACTTCAACCCATCTCCTCTCTGAAATTCTTTAGTGACTGTGATGCTTACTAGGAACCAATCTAGCTTCTTCTTTCCCAGCCCAGAAAGCTTGTATTTTAGCTCTAGAACAAACTCTGTCCTCCTTTTCTGTTCTGCAAATGTGCATTTATGTGTTTTATGTGCTTTCCCAACAGCTGCCAATATTACTGTATTTTTTGCTCTATAAGACTCACTTTTTCCCTCCTAAAAGGGGGAAATGTGTGTGCGTCTTAAGGAGCGAATGCAGGCTGCGCAGCTATCATAGAAGCCAGAACAGCAAGAGGGATTGCTGCTTTCACTGTGCAGTGATCCCTCTTGCTGTTATGGTTTCTGAGATTCAGAATATTTTTTTTCTTGTTTTCCTCCTCCAAAAACTAGGTGAGTCTTGTGGTCTGGTGCGTCTTATAGAGTGAAAAATACAGTACTTCCTTGTCTGGGGACGTTCGGTAGGCTGCAGTTCTTAAAAAGCTATGCCAGAGATGAAATCTTCTAATTTGCAGCACTGCGGGTTAGAAAGCCTGTGTTCTTTTGCGACCTGGTTTCATAAAACCGCTACCCCTGATGGGCGGCGGGGTTTTCCTTCTCCCGCAAAGCAAAGCTGAAGAAGCATCACTGCCCTTACCCGCCCGAGTTCTTTGTCTTCTAAAGCCAGCACGCCGGTGCTCTCGGTAAACAGCTTCACCTTCACTGCTGGAAGGGCGTGCGTCGTGCTAAAGTCACCTTGAGTCCCCCATCTGTGAAAACATCCAAGATGGAGAAAAAGCATGAGGCAAGAAACACAGTCTGCCAACCCAGCCCTGTCACCTCAGGGTGGAAAAGGTTAATGCAAATGTCACCAACTGTCTTAGGCATTAAAAAAGCAACAGGAGTGACATTGTGCTAATTAATGAAGTTGGTAAGAAAAACTGTAAGACAACAACTCTGCAATATCACAAAGCTTCCTCTGGGAAGGCAACAGAATAGCATGAAGCAAAAGCTCGAAGAACACACATATCCGCACGCGCCACGGATACACAAATGCGCTTTTATTTATTTTTGCAAGTGAGCAAAATAAACCCGATGAACATAATTTAGCACTGAAACTTCACACAGAGGTTGCGGAGCCATCTGGATACTTACCTGTCTGCCACTGCTAATTTTCTAGAGAAAGAGGTGCCGTAACTCTTCATGAACCCTTGTTCTCCCCAAATTTGCAATGGCGCCCACCTGAGAGGTGCCAAAACTGAGTTCCGGCAAGTTCCAGCTGAAAAAAAAATCCCTTCCTGTCTCCCATTACTGAAATAGCAGAGTGGTTGCAGACAATAGGAGTCTAGTAAATGAGGCATCTGGGAGCACAAGAAGAAGAAGAAGAGGAGGAGGAGGAGGAGTTTGGATTTGATATCCTGCCTTTCACTCCCCTTCAGGAGTCTCAAAGCGGCTAACATTCTCCTTTCCCTTCTTCTCCCACAACAAACACTCTGTGAGGTGAGTGGGGCTGAGAGACTAGTGTGACTAGCCCAAGGTCACCCAGCAGCTGCATGTGGAGGAGCGGGGAAGCGAACCCGGTTCCCCAGATTACGAGACTACCGCTCTTAACCACTACACCACACTGGCTCTGCTCAGGCAGCACTCAGGATTAGAACTAACATGGATACAGCAAGGTTGCCTCTTCCAGGGTTCTGACTTGTGTGGGGATCTTCCACAGAGGCAAAAGGTTCCTCATTGGCAGAAGTTCACCTTATTGGGTGTGGGGCGAGGAAAAAACAGCACTGGTAAGGTAAAGGACCCCTGGACAGTTAAGACCAGTCAAAGGCAACTATGGGGTGCGGAATTCACCTCGCTTCAGGCGGAGGGAGCTGGTGTTTGTTCACAGACAACTTTCCAGGTCATGTGGCCAGCATGTCATGGAACACCGTGACAGAAACAAGAGTGCACAGAAAAGCCATTTACCTTCCAGCCACAGCGGTAACTATTTATCTACTCGCACTGGTGTGCTTTTGAACTGCTAAGTTGGTAGAAGGTGGGACAGAGAAACGGGAGCTCACCACCATCGTGCAGATTTGAACCACGGACCTTCTGACCAGCAAGCCCAAGAGGCTCAGTGGTTTAGAGCACAGCGCCAACAGCACAATCTCGGG
Organism: Podarcis vaucheri; assembly: GCF_965113315.1. Taxonomy (NCBI): domain Eukaryota; kingdom Metazoa; phylum Chordata; class Lepidosauria; order Squamata; family Lacertidae; genus Podarcis; species Podarcis vaucheri. The sequence continues at coordinate 107,453,523 of NC_138760.1, read as the reverse complement.
GTCAGGGCTTAATGTTGAGCCCCGTACCCCACTCTATCTGTGTATACGGTTGGATGCGGGATGCCAAAGAAGGATGCCAAAAACATCAGAATGGCCAGTTCTACTGCTTCATTAAAGAATGTGGGTGTACAAATAAGAAAATTATTAATTATTCTTTACAACAAAGCAGCCTGCCAGTTCTCCTAGCCTTTGCGGGCACGGGACGGACACCACAGCAAGGAGATGGCTTGTTTGTGCCCAAGCAAACGTGCACAAATTCTTCATACACAAAGCAGTATATGTCACTTTGTCTAGGACTTCCCATCACTTCACCTGCCCAGATGAGGGCATAGGTGGCAAATACCCAGAGATAGATCTCATTTCTGAGCTCAGAGCCTAGCACTGATAAGGATAACATCAAGTAAGCCAGTTAGCTTATGTCAAAGCAAGTGAACATAAACATATATGAGCTTATTGCTTCAACCACCCCCAATTAATTGTGAGTTTATCTTGACCACCAATATGGGGTTTGCAAAGCTGCTTGAACAGTTCAGCTTTGGTTCAACACAATTGTACCTTCTAATACTGCCTTTGAAACTCACCCAGAAACTCCAGCAGGTGCAGAATGCCGCGGCGAGGCTCCTTACGGGGTCCTTGCCACGAAATCACATTTATCCAGTGCTTTACCAGCTGCACTGGCTCCCGGCAGAGTATGGGGTCAGGTTTAAGGTGCTGGTTTTGACCTTTAAAGCCCTATGCAGCCTAGGACCCTCGTACCTACAGGACCGCCTCTCCTGGTATGCCCCGCAGAGGAACTTAAGGTCCATAAATAACAACACTTTGGAGGTCCCAAGCCACAAGGAATTTAGATTGGTTTCAACTAGGGCCAGGGCCTTTTCAGCACTGGCCACGACATGGTGGAACGCTCTGTCACAAGAGACTAGGGCCCTGTGAGATTTGACATCTTTCTGCAGGGCCTGCAAGATGGAGTTGTTCCGCATGGCCTTCGGCTTAGACTCACTCTGACCCCTTATATGGGATCTGGGATATAAATTTTCCCTTGGCTTTTTTGCTGGCCCATGTAGGACCAGCATTGATAGCTGGCTCAGGTGAATATCTGATGTTTCGTCCCTTTATGGTCTTGATTTATGGGCTACTACTAAAATGAGGCTGCATTTTAAGCTGTATTTTAAGCCGTATTTTAATTAACTGTTTGTTTGTTTGTTTGTTGTTTCTATTACATTTTATTGTAATTCATATTTGATGTTAGCTGCCCTGAGCCCAGCCCTGGCCAGGGAGGGTGGGGTATAAATAAAAATTTATGATGATGATGCCAAAAAATTGTTAAATACAATTTGGGATCTTTGGGCAGTTGAATCAGGCCAATAGACAGTCTGACCCCCTCCTTTGGTGATCCTCATAGAACTCTGGCCCAGTGATTGCCATTTGATTTTGAATTGATTTTAGAAAATTGATTTTAGAATGCTGTGTTACTTTTATTGTTGCTAGCCGCTCTGAGCCAGGCTCTGGCTGGGGAGGGTGGGGTATAAATAAAATTTTATTATTATTCATCCAGAATCCTGATCTCATAGTGGCCAACCAGATATCAAAGGGAAGCCCTCAAGAAGCAGCTGAGCACCTGCTGGAGTTTCCAAACACTCTTCAAGGACAGCCCCGCAAAGAGTACACTGCAGTGGTCCAATTTGGATGTGACCAGGACATGACTAACATTTTGTACTATTCAGTCCACTTTATCCTGAGCCACTTGTGGTACCCTGTAAATCCTTTAGCACTTTTGTCAGAGGAGGAGTGTTCAGGATGCTGGACTTAGAACATTCTCTGCCTTATTGGTTCATTCCAGTTTAACAATTCATAGCAGGATTCTACTCTCTAGCTCTGGAGAGATCACAGGGAACTTTTCATTATGGCTGTGATTGATTTTCAATAATCTTCACAGCTCATTTAATTTTGTTTCTCGAACTTCCAAGCTGCGCTAACATTTTTATTTTTTTAAAACAAATGGTTCATTTGGTCTCGGGAAGGTAGGCAGTTCTCTCCTCTCCCCATCTCTCACGTAATGAAACTCACCTACAGCTTAATAAATCTTGAGAAATAGCCTTAATATTGCCATTCTGTGTAAAGAGACACCATAAAGAACATCGTGGCCCAGCTCTCTCCTGTTTCCTCATGTCCTCCAGTTTCTTGAAGGAAAACAGGGGCACTCCGTTGCATGACTTGGTGGAAGGAGGGGCCCTGTTTTGCAGCCCAGAGGCAAGGCTCAATGGATAATGGTGGGTCTTGAGCAGGGAACCTGTGGCCCTCCAGGTGCTGTTGGACTTCAGCACCCATCAGCCTCAGCCAGCAAAGCCGGTGGATAGGCATGATAGGAGTTGTAGTCCTGCAACATCTGGCAAACCATAGGTTTCCCATTCCTGGACTAGTGGCTTAAACTTTTCAGAAATGCTGAAGTTGTTGGGAGAAAAACTATCTGTACTTTCTCATCATGAGAGAGCCAGTGTGGTGTAGTGGTTAAGAGCGGTGGACTCATAATCTGGTGAACCGGGTTCGCTTCCCCGCTCCTCCACACGCAGCTGCTGGGTGACCTTGGGCCAGTCACACTTCTCTGAAGTCTCTCAGCCTCACTCACCTCACAGAGTGTTTGTTGTGGGGGAGGAAGGGAAAGGAGAATGTTAGCCGCTTTGAGACTCCTTCGGGTAGTGATAAAGCGGGATATCAAATCCAAACTCTTCTTCATCAAACCCAAACTTTTTTACAATTTAAACAGGGGGGGCTGGGATGCCCCTGCTTCAAGTGTTGTTACTTTCTGCTTGAGATTTCACTGTTTATTAGGATGCAACCCTATGCAGCATTTACTTGAGAAACAGTCCACTCTGTTGGACCTTGGAGAAAACAGGCTTGCCGTTCTGCTTGCAGAGGTCTGTGGAGCATAATGCACTTTTAGACATAAATGTTTCTACTTGTGGCGCGAATACCTCCGGTGTGGCACACAGCTTGTACTCAGTCCCTCTCCTTGTGGCGCACAAAAGTAATTGTGGGTTAACCTCTAAGGACTGACAAGTGTGAATGTACATAATGTTTCTGAGCTGTAAGATTGTGTTTTTAAAAACTTCAGACTATTAACTCTGTCCGGCATTTTAAAACATGAGAAGAAGAAAGTTTCAAAAGTTTTGGCCTTATCAAAAACAGAAAATATTTGAGTTACAGATAGGTAGCCGTGTTGGTCTGCCATAGTCAAAATAAAAAAATTCCTTCCAGTAGCACCTTAAAGACCAACTAAGTTAGTTCTTGGTATGAGCTTTCGTGTGCATGCACACTTCTTTAGATACAGTGTATCTGAAGAAGTGTGCATGCACACGAAAGCTCATACCAAGAAAATATTTGAAAAACTATGTGGGATGTGATACTTTCTCCTTAAGCAGGGATCTGTGGTCCTCCAGATGTTGGCTCCAATTCCCACCATCCCCAGCCAAGCCTAGTTTAGGAGTTGGGGATGACGGAAGTTGTAGGCCAACAACATCTGGAAGGCCACAGGTTCTCCACTCCCGACCTAAAGTGAACATTTACAAGCCCACTAAGTTTGAAATCACCATTTAAATGGTTCTGACCAATTACATTCTGTACTGATGGTTGCCTTTTCTGCAATCCTCGAAGTTGAGATATATGCAGTAAAGGGAAACGGAAAGCATACATCGTGCATTCAAGTTGCCGGCATTCAACGGAAAGATGGCTGGATGTGACTGTGTGCAGGCACATAAAGCAAAACACAGATGGTGAAACTAATTTTAGGGCTACCAGAAAAGGCAGTATTGCTCTAGGCGGTTTGTTTCCTTGACAATATCTCACTGTGTGCTTCTTAACCCATAGAATAGCACTGTTTCCTAGATTTGCAGACACTCAGAATGCGGCATTTGCTACTTATGATACACAGCCTTCAGCAGGCCTGCATAACAGCCGTCTCAATTAACTTTAGGTTGGTGATCTATGCGTGAATGATTGAAAACATCCAGATTGGTTTCCCACCCCCAGGAGTGACAAAACTATTGGGCTCAGTTGCTGAATGCTGTGCATTACTTCTTTAACCTTCTGTCACTTCTCTACAGTGGCACCCCATTTCCTAGGTCCTGTGCAAGTAAATGAGGCCCAAAGTGAAAGAAATGACATATACATATACGTATACGTATACGTATACATATACACACACATACATACATACATACATACGTAGAGGTATGTAAAACCTCCTATTTATTCTCATAAGATTCGTGCCTTCCCAAGCATTGGCATTGGACGTGTGATATATTTATGCAAAGGAAAATACAGTCGTACCTTGGAAGTTGAATGGAATTCGTTCCGGAAGTCTGTTCGACTTCCAAAACTTTTGGAAACCAAAGCATTGCTTCTGATTGGCTGCAGGAAGCTCCTGCAGCCAATCGGAAGCCCCGTTGGACGTTTGGCTTCGAAAAATAGTTTGCAAACCGGAAAAGTCACTTCTGGGTTTACGACGTTCAGCAGCCAAAACATTTGGGAAATAAGCTGTTTGAAAACCAAGGTAAGACTGCACGTGATTTGCGGAAAGGCTTGACATTTATACTAGAAGGAATTCAACATCACACAAAGGTGTTTGTTTCATCACGGCAGACACGGTATGGCTTGCCGGATGGAACAATCCCCCCTCTCTAAATAGTAGTTCTGAGAACCAGGAGTTGCTGGTACCATCTACCTGGACCAGGAGAGGAGCCTGGCCTCTTTGGACCTCTTATATCTTGTGATACCCAGGCCAGGTGTTTAGCAACACACTTCAAGATCAGAGAGGTTTTTTTCTGGGGCCACTGCAGGCCTGTCCTAGGAATAATAGGAACAATTGTGCTGGGAATAGGTCCTTTTCCTGCACACTGTTGACTCATTCCTTTCAACAAAGAGCCTTCACTTGCAGCTCCCACAGCCAAGAAGTGAAAACTTTTGATTAAATAATGTTTTTGGAGGTTTTCAGTGTCGCTCATTTTCAAGGTGTTAAACCAGTCAGAGAACTTTTTTTACAGTGAAAAGTGGTATATGCAATCCATAATATGAATGAACTAGGTGGCTTTGAGCAAATAAAGATTTTTCCCCCCCAACCTCAGTCTTTGTTTTTTTTTGGGGGGAAAAAGAAATAGTGACCCACCTCACAAATGCAACAAATTAATAGGAGGAATAGTATCAAATTTAAACCATTCTTGAGGGGCGGAAATGCATGATAAAGCTATTTTTCGCCATCTCACCCCTTGCTTTTTCCTGTAAGACCAACTGCAGTCATTAACAGTCAACAGGTTTACCACACCTATCAGACAATCACCCATTCCCACCACCCTTCTGAGTAATACCCCTCCCCACCCTCTCACTATATATAAGGGTCTGGTGACTTCTGTTTCAGTGTATCTGAAGAAGTGTGCATGCACACGAAAGCTTATACAGTGGTGCCTCGCAAGACGAAATTAATCCGTTCCGCGAGTCTCTTCGTCTTGCGGTTTTTTCGTCTTGCGAAGCACGGCTATTAGCGGCTTAGTGGCTATTAGCGGCTTAGCGGCTATTAGCGGCTTAGCGGCTTTAAGAAAAAGGAAACAAACTCACAAGAACTCGCAAGACGTTTCGTCTTGCAAAGCAAGCCCATAGGGAAATTCGTCTTGCGGAAAGACTCAAAAAACGGAAAACTATTTCGTCTTGCGCATTTTTCGTCTTGCGAGGCGTTCGTCTTGCAAGGTACCACTGTACCAGAACAAACTTAGTTGGTCTATAAGGTGCTACTGGAAGGATTTTTTTTTATTTCATTCTTGAAGGAGTTAGGGGAACCAGCAGAGGGCAGTATAGGCATGGAATATTCTACCAGTTGTAGAATTCAGCTGAAGACAGACAATAGGATTTGAAGGTACAGGAGTTTGACAGAGGCGTTGTTATCAGTAGATGCACTCATACAGTTGTCCCACTACTGTCTCTGGCAAACAGATTTGTGAATCACTTGGAGTGGGGAGAGAGGGATATGTATTGCCTGGAGAATGTATGAGTTCCTTAGGAAGTGATTTCTACAAAGTACAGAGATATAGCAGTTAAACTGTAGTAAAGTCTCTGTAGATGCCTATGGTGTTTGTATGTGTGCAGCAATAGTTGTTTTCAAGGTTTGTTTCCTAAAGAAATATTTCATACTTAATATCAAACAAAGAAAGGAAGGTGGGTGAAATTATACATAGTTTGTGGTAAGGTAAAGGTAAAGGGACCCCTGATCATTAGGTCCAATCGTGACCGATTCTGGGGTTGCGGCACTCATCTCGCTTTACTGGCCGAGGGAGCCATGTGGCCAGCATGACAAAGCCGCTTCTGGCGAACCGGAGCAGTGCACAGAAACGGCGTTTACCTTCCCGCCGGAGCAGTACCTATTTATCTACTTGCACTTTGACTTGCACTTGCTTTCGAACTGCTAGGTTGGCAAGAGATAGTTTGTGGTATCCCCCCCTTTATCATTAGTAATTTAATTTGTTTATGAGCCAGATTATACAAGTGAAGAGCCCACCCTGTGGAACGCTCTCCCATCAGATGTCAAAGAGATAAATAATTACCTGACATTCAGAAGACATCTTAAGGCAGCCCTGTTCAGGGAAGTTTTTAATATTTAACCCTGTACTGTTTTTAACACTTGATTGGGAGCCGCCCAGAGTGGCTGGGGAAACTCAGCCAGATGGGCGGGGTATAAATAAATTATTATTATTATTATTATTATTATTATTATTATTATTATTATTATTTATTTAAAAGGTAGATTTTTTCTTTATTGTTAGTAATTTCATTTGTTTATGAGCCAGGATTATACAAGTGAGGAGCCTAGGGACTTCCCAGTATCAAATGGACCCTCCATCTGTTCACTTGTCAGAACTTTGAATGAATCTCACATCTCAGCCTGAAATTAATCAAAGTAGACTTTGAGAGCCTACAGATTCTGTCAGTAATCTTTGTCACTATCACTTCACATTGTCTCAGTTCCCCAAAATGTAAAAAAAAGAAAAAAGGAAAGTAATATTAATGACTTTGCAAGCTTATTATTAGCATGAATGAGCTAAGGATTGTAATGCAGAAGCTTGATTCAAGGCAAGGACAGAATATTTCATATCCACCTGCTGGCTGCATTTTGCAGCCAGATGTTTACACCGGGGAAACACAGTCACATTGCTCAGATTGGACAGATAAGTCTTAATGTGATTAATTGGGGGGGGGGAGGAATCTGCATAGAATTGCATCTTCATGGTGAAACAACTTGAGAAATTCATTAAACATGTCTTCCTGGATAACCTTAGCGGCAGGAGCTAGATGGATTCCATTACAGATAGAATTGTATCTATCTTGGCCAGTGTCATCTTTGCAAAAGAACTGGGATGCATGTGAGAAGCTGTTCGTCCTGAAGGGCTGGGTTGATACTGATTTCTTCAAGTCTGAGCTCTTGGAAACAGCCATGGAATAACAGAATCGTAGCAAGTTTGGCCTGATCTGATGACTTAAGATCAGAAACACTTTATGTACACGTTTTGCATGTTGACAATCAGCTCCCTGCAGTAATGCAGTTGGAGAATAATTCATTTCCATAGTGGGATTTGATCCATTTGTGCTTCCAATTTTTGTGTTGTTTTTAAATCCATGTAACAGTGTTTTTTTTTTGTAATCCATGTTTTGAGCCTTGTCTAAAGAAACTGAAATCCCGGAGCACTTTGGGCACCCTTAATTTCATTATCCTCTTTTGAGAAAGCCAGTTATGCAATGATCGAAAAGTCCTGCCTGGTCATTACGTAAGACATTATTCCTTCTCTTTTGCTCGCTTGGATTAGCATGCTGCACTGAGACACTTACTGAATGTTCAGACCCTTGAGCAAACCAGAGCATGGACTACAGGCCCATATAGTCAAAGGATACAATGCATTTGGAAGGAGCTACTAATTTGCCTTGATATATTTTATATATTTCATACACTCAGGCTGCTGTTGCAGGTTTTGCTTACGGGCTTCCCGAAGGTTTCTGCTTGGCCACTATGAGAACAGTAAGCTGAACTGGATCAAAGTCTAAAAGTCTGTTAAAACCATCTTATTTATAAATATTATAGGAGTTGAAACAAGTGACTAATCATGCCAGAAACACTTCCCTCTCACTATGCCTATAATCTATTACTTGCCCATACAGTGGTACCCTCGGGTTAAGAACTTAATTAATTCTGGAGGTCCGTTCTTAATCTGAAACTGTTCTTAACCTGAGGTACCACTTTAGCTAATGGGGCCTGCTGTGCTGCTGTCGCTTTCTGTTCTTATCCTGAAGCAAAGTTCTTAACCTGAGGTACTATTTCTGGGTTAGCAGAGTCTGTAACCTGAAGCGTCTGTAACCTGAGGTACCACTGTACTAAGATAAAAGGAAAAGGACCCCTGGACGGATAAGTCCAGTCAAAGGCAACTATGGAGTTGCAGCGCTCATCTTGGTTTCAGGCCGAGGGAGCCGGTGTTTGTCTGCAGACAGCTTTCTGGGTCATGTGGCCAGCAGGACTTCTGGCAAACGGGACACTGTGACGAGTGCCAGAGTGCCGCAGAGGCACCTATTTATCTACTTGCATTGCTGTGCTTTTGAACTGCTAGGTTGGCAGGAGCTGGGACAGAGCAACGGGAGCTCACCCCATCACGCAGATTCGAACTGCCGACCTTTCAATCAGCAGCCTAAGAGGCTCAGTGGTTTAGACCACAGCGCCACCTGTGTCCTCCATACTAGTAAAAGCTTCATGCAGGTGGCTTTATTACAACCATGATGGTCACCTGCACTAAGACTGTACATCTAGCTTCCATAGCACTGCCATGTTTTTACCATGGTACAGTACTATGAACACCACGGATCATCTCCCCTTAGAGCTGTTCCACCTTTTAATTCAAGGCAACACCATAAACGCTGCACAAGTTTTGGCTCTTTGGTTGGAAGAATGAATGAGAAATGCATGCAGCTTCATAGTGGTTCAAGATTGCATGGGCAGATCTTTTCCTACTGCTATCACCTAGCAGGAGGAGAACTGAATAAACTGGAGAGGCGAAAAGTCTGTCCAAACAAAAAAGTATTCACCTTCTAGCAGAGGTCCCCTAGACTGTTCACTACATACGTACATTAAGTGCAATGTCACACAGGACACTTAGTTGTAAAGTCTAGATGAGCTGCAAGCATTGACTGAAAGGTAAGAAGTGCCAAGAATCTGGTGCAAGACATGGCCAGACTTTAAAGCATTCATCAGCCTAGTTTGCTTTATCTCCCAGTATGCTAGTAGCACGGGAACATGTCTTCATAGTGATAATGTCAAGGGATTCTAAGTAAAGATACACATGACTGAGATCAAGCCTGGAAATGTGAACGCTATCTCTGCTAAGCTAATCAGAAAAAATATCAGTCTGCAAAGGAAATTGTAAATTTACGGAAAAAGAGTTCCATCAAGTCTCCAGGATGTGGTAAGGAAATGAAGGCTGAGGCTTTCAAATTCCCAACGCAAAGCAGTGTCTACAAGACACTGAAATATTTTTTTCTTTTTTCCTCATAGGAAGCATTTTGTGGCACTTAAGTTATTGTTAAGGTAAACTGTAAACTATAGTTAAGGTAAAGTACCCAGCTTCTCTCCTTCGCCCCCACCAACCCGATTGCCAAGGCAACCCAATAATCGTACAACACGGACCAAGGTGCCATACCGCCCCAATCTAAAGAGCTGCCAGAATGCACCAAAAAGGTGCCGGAACTCAGTTCCAGTGAGTTCCAGCTGAAAAAAAGCCCTGATTCTTATGGTGATATCTTGTGGGGAACGGATATCAAAGAGACACTGTCTCTTAACTGGTTCCTCCTGCCCCCATTTAAAAATAAACTAGGAGCAAACTATTTGATAGTTAAGTACAGTTGTACCTCTGCTTATGTATCCCTCTGGTTACATAAACTTTGGGAAATGTAAGCGGCAAGGTAAAGGTAAATGGACCCCTGAACATTAGCTGGGTTATACTTTCAATTTCTTTTTTTAAAAGCCCCTCAGGAATCAAAAGCAACAGAGACAAGCAAAACGCATGCAACAATACTATCTCACTGAGGATAGGGCACAAAGCAAACATTTCTAATAAAAAAGAGTAAGATTTACTCACAAGGGCAAAAAATAAAATAAAAATGAGCAGTTCAGTTACGGCAGATGGATCTGTTAAACCTCTCAGTAAGGTAAAGGTAAAGGGACCCCTGACCATTAGGTCCAGTCATGACCGACTCTGGGGTTGCGGCGCTCATCCCGCTTTATTGGCCAAGGGAGCCAGCGTACAGCTTCCGGGTCATGTGGCCAGCATGTGGCAAACCAGAGCAGCGCACGGAAATGCCGTTTACCTTCCGGCCGGAGTGGTACCTTGAGGGAGCCAGCCGTCACAAATGGCGCAGTTTAGCATAAAATAAAGACACTGAGAGCCAGCAATATTTTCAGGATAGTATGAGCAGCTCCTTTCGAACTTCTCTCTCCCGTAACTTTTATTATCCTTTGTTCTCTCCTCTCGCATGGCCCTTTGCCAATGTCTCACATTACCTACATCCGGTCATGGCTTAAACCCACCCACAACCATATAAGGTTATACTGCCCAGAGGGGGAACATAACTCCATATAAGGCTATGCACTTAATACACTGCAAGGCACGGACATGCAGGTCACTGAGGTCAGCGAGGCACCAGGTGGCGCTACAAGCCTTTTTCATGGCTTCCTGGCTCCCACAGTACCTATTTATCTACTTCACTTTGACGTGCTTTCGAAGTTTGGCAGGAGCAATGGGAGCTCACCCCATCGTGGGGATTCGAACCACTGACCTTCTGATCGGCAAGTCCTAGGCTCGGTGGTTTAACCCACAGCGCCACCCACGTCCCATAAGCAGCAAACCCGGATGCATATTTCCGGGTTTTTGCCACGCACATGTGCAGAAGCGGTCTCTCCTGTTGCGAAAACCTCAGGATCCGGCCAGATCTCCGGAATGGATCCCATCCACAACAGGAGGTACCACTGTAGTTCTTGTTGGTTACGTGATAGGAAGGTAGAGCCACCGACATTCTGAGAACCACCAATTCAAGAATTGTAGAACTGGAAACTGGAAAATTGGTACAGAGGGATGCTATTATGTGATGATGAAGGAGGAGATCTGAAGTGGCCAGGTGGCAGGAGCTGGGTTATACTTTCAATTTATTTTTTAAAAAGCCCCTCAGGAATCAAAAGCAACAGAGACAAGCAAAACGCATGCATTAATACTATCTCACTGAGGATAGGGCACAAAGCAAACATTTCTAATAAAAAAGAGTAAGATTTACCCGCAAGGGCAAAAAATAAAATAAGAATGAGCAGTTCATCAAAGCAGCTTGTGGAATTTACTACTTGCTCTGGGATAAGAAGGTGAAACATACTCTGTTTTGTCTCTCAGCCCAGTAACCGTATGGTTATTGTTTCACTAAGAATTTTCAGGATCAAACACAAAATCCATATTTTAACAGCAGCTTGCCATGTGCCTCCAAGGAAGCTCACAAGCAGAGAGTGATGGCAAATAGCTCTTATTTCCTGTTCAACGCAATACCTAATCATGAGATGTATACTGCTACTGGATATGGAAAAGCCTTTCTTTGTTGTTACAACTAATCTGGAGCAAGCAATTTCATAAGTTCTGTGTAACAGCATCCTAGTTATGAAACGCCCTCCTTTCTAAATTGTGCTTGCCAGTGATTCTTTTTTTTCTGGCACCAGATCAATGTGCATCTATTTTACGTGGGCATTTACAGGTCGTTGGCTGTGAATTTATCTTGAAGGATGAAGCTGCTCTGCACTTTTAAAGATTGCAGTTATTTATTGTGTTCTTATCCCCATGTATATTTATGGTGGGTTGAAACCTGACATATTTAATAGCTTTAAGTTCAGTATTTCATATTGTTTGCACCTTGTCCTGGGATTGTTTTTCATGAAGGGCAGGTTAGAAATATTAAATAAACAATAATAAGGTTTTGTTTCTTTTTTAAAAAAAATGTGTTGGCTGGAGGAATATCTCCTTTTGTTTGTTTCAGATCTAATGTCAATTGCTTTTGCTGGAGGTCTCCAAGTTCTGCTGGAGAAAGAAAGAAAGGCAGAGAAAATAATTTCTCCCTCTCCACTCTCTCCACTCCACAAGCAATTTCCTATAAACCTCTTGCACGTCATCTTTCAAATCTGCTTCTTCCATATACTGCATAGTTGTTTTATGGAGATGTCATTAGAAGTTGATTGCCAGGGGGATTTTGGTGCTATGACCAATCTTATAAATGGTTTAGTATGTACTATAATCACTACATCTTAAAAAAAACCATCCTGAAATATTTATTTCAAACATTTGTAACTTGGGTTTGTGCTCCCAAGCAAAGTGACATATATAGGATCTCAAGGACTGCCCACTTTCTCATAAACTAAAAGGATCGCTTAAAAAACTGTGAAGGACTAAATGACCTTCCACACGAATGTGGCTGAATACTGACATCATTTCTAAGTGCTTCCTGAGATTAAATTGGTGGTGCTCAGGAAAAGGCCTTCTTGGTGGTTTAAGTCTATGGTTATGTGAATCAACCCAGTGGCATAGCAAGGTCAGGTGGTACCCGGTGCGGAAAATTTCTTCTAAACCCCCCCCCCCATTGAAATCTAGTTGAACTCCCAAGAGACTGCGATCTACTCACAGTATAAAAAGACTGGATGTGGCAATTGTCATTGCCAGCAGTTGTTGAACTTTTTAAAGGGGAGGGTTGGCCAAAGTAGTTGAGCCTTTTTTTTTGCAGTTACAGGGTTTGGGTCCTGAGTTTAGGGAGCTTCTGCTTCTACCCTTCCCTCTACTCAGCCTTGTTTGCTCCTTCTGCCTCCTCCAGCAGCCAGGGAGCGCGGGGCTGTCAAAACAGCAGAGTGGTGCAGCTCCCTCCCTTCCCCCCACGGCTCGCGGTAGGCGGGAGTCATGGGTGGGCGGCGCGCAGAATGCCACCCCTCCTTGGTGATGACACCCGGGGTGGATTGCACCCACTTTGCTCTGCCCCTGAATCAACCTTCAGATAATATAAAGGCAATGTATTGTTTATCTGTCCAAGTTTGCCAGATCTTCTCCACTCACCTAGAAGAAAGTGATTCAGTTTAGGTCCCTCTCAAGAGCTTCAATAATAATCAAGCACTGGTTCCAAAATGGAAGAAGAAGAAGAAGAGGAGGAAGAAGAAGAAGAAGAAGAGTTTGGATTTGATATCCCGCTTTATCACTACCCGAAGGAGTCTCAAAGCGGCTAACATTCTCCTTTCCATTCCTCCCCCGCAACAAACACTCTGTGAGGTGAGTGGGGCTGAGTGACGTCAAAGAAGCATGACTAGGCCCAAGGTCACCCAGCAGCTGCATGTGGAGGAGCATGGAAGCGAACCCGGTTCCCCAGATTACGAGTCTACCGCTCTTAACCACTACACCACACTAGCTCACAAACATTGGTCCATGGGGGAGAGCTGTGAGTGGCTCGCCAGGCATTAGGTGCAAGTATTAGACGCAGTACGGTACAAGGATGCTTTTACTGCATTGTCAGCGCTTAGGTTCCACAGACAGGCTGCAAATTCCATAGGTGATAAAATTCAGTTGGTGACTTCCCTTGCTGGGAACAATTCTCAACAGTAGTTGGCTCCTCCACCTCATTTTTCTTTCAAATAGGTAACTGGAGTTTATTGTAGCTCCATGGTAAAGCATCTAGTCCCCCTGCAGAAGATGTCTGGCATCTCCAGGGAAGGCTGGGAATATCCCTTGTCTGGAAGCCTGGAGAGCAGCTGCCAGTTAGTGCAGACATTATTGAACTAGATGGACCAATAGTCTTCTATAAGGGAGCTTCCTAGGTTCCTATTTATGACATAACTGAAAACAGTTTCAAACAGTCACACTTTCTCACAGCTTAATTAGCTGGCTCAGAAATTTTTTTTAGTTCTTAAAGCTGGAATATCTGACAAACCAGCACTGGACAAACGATATTTTCGCACTGGGAAATACCAGGAATAATATTTCCCCCTTGCCTAACACAGAACTAAAATGTGTTTATGTTCTGAATACAGTTTGTCATGACTTTGCATCTTGGCTCTACACAACTTTTGCCAAGCAAAAGGCTGACAAATTGACTTGTTTGCTTCCTCATAGATTTTGCTCTCCAATGGACCTCCTTCTGGCTGTTGCTGAATGTCACTTTGTGATCAAGCTCTACAGGACTTAAACCTTTCATGCGAGAGACAAATTGAAATGGCAGAGTTTTGAAAAATTAAAAAATAAAGTGTGAGACTGGCTTCATTATTATCAAATAATGGAGGCATACAATTTGGACAAAAAAATTGGATTCCAGGTGGAAAAATCAAAATTGGAAACAGAACTGTTGGATCCCAAAACTAAGATTTTGTCAAGGATGTATAACTTGCTGTTGAAATGGAATACTCAGGATGAAACTGTGAAATCTGCTATGATTAAATGGGCACAAGATGTTGGACATAACATTATGATGGCTGACCGGGAACAGTTATGGACCACAGGTATGAAGTTCACGGCATGTAATGCCTTAAGAGAGAATATTATGAAAATGATATACAGGTGGTACATGGCCCCAGTCAAGCTTGCAAAAATTTATCACTTGCCCGACAATAAATGTTGGAAATGTAAAGAAACTGAAGGTACATTCTTTCACCTTTGGTGGACGTGCCCAAGGATTAAGGCTTTCTGGGAGATGATTTATAACGAAATGAAAAAGGTATTTAAATATACCTTCCTGAAGAAAACAGAGGCCTTTCTCCTGGGCATAGTCGGCCAACTGGTGTTAAAGAAGGATAGAACTTTTTTTTATGTACGCCACAACAGCAGCAAGAATACTTATTGCAAAGTACTGGAAGACACTAGATTTACCCACTCTGGAAGAATGGCAGATGAAGGTGATGGACTACATGGAATTGGCGGAAATGACTGGCAGAATCCGAGACCAGGGAGAAGAGTCGGTGGAAGAAGATTGGAAAAAGTTTAAAGAATATTTACAGAAATATTGTAAAATTAATGAATGTTAGAATGATGTTGGATAGAAATTAAGTGGTTTTTAGCTGTAATACTATAAGAGAATATGAAAAATGGATTACTAATAGGTAAAAATTTAATGTTACAATATTTTAAGATTAAAGATTAGGATAAATAAAGAGGGGAAGGATTTGCTGAACTAACAAACTGAATTGGAATACAAAAAAGGGAGGCGTGAGGAGGTCCAGGAAACAAGCTAATGAAAAATAAGTAATGGAAAGATGGAGTTGTTTTTAACTGTTTTTTTATTTTGTATTTTTCTTTTTTCTTTTTTCGTTTTGTAATATCTTGAAAATTTTAATAAATATCTTTAAAAAAATAAAAAAATAAACCTTTCATGTGAGTGCACCAAGCGGCCAGAAAAACCTAACAATAATCCCGTTTCTTAGTAGTATTCAAAATATGAAACCTCTACGGTTCTACCAGTTAACCAAATTAACCAAATTTGGCAGGGATAAAGGATGTTGTGGCAACTAAATAGTAATTTTCTAGCAATTACTGGTATTAAACTAATCAGGAGAAAGGAACAGGCTTAAGATTTTGCTGTCATTTGAGAGTCACAAGGCTTGTGTTGTACTCTGCATCCTTTTTTCCTGTTGGCACCTGGACACCTTGAGATGCAGCTTCAATGAAGAAAATGAAAACAAGAATGAAGGAAGGTGTAAGAAGTGTAAAAGGAGAAGGAAAAAAAATACCCTCGCACATAACCTTGCACTGTGTATTTTGATAGCATCTGCTTTCTACAATGCCTACCTCTGCTTACTATTAAAAGCTGCTTATTTGCTGAAGCATTCCCAGACCATATGCTATCAACAAATGTTGGTAACCAAATGCAAACACTAATTTTCATTAGTGTTGTCTTTATGAGAACAGCATTAGTCACAAAGGGAATAAACCAAATGAGGGTAAAGACACGTAGCAAACCTTTGACAACAATGCGGCGGTTATAAACTCATACTTAATAAAGCTGAGAAATGTCCACTTCATTACATAAATGACAATTTTGCAATTGGATTTAGGGCAAGCTAGATTTTAGGATGATGTCATTAGTTGCCATAGTGATGTTCAGCATAAGGACATAATTCAGGGCCGCTAAAATATCTGCATTCATGCTAAGTGCACAGCTTCTGTTCATAAGAAATTGTGCTTAGCATTCATTTAAAAAAAAAAAGAGCTTCAGAGAATATCTAGATAGCAAAGTCCTTCCAGAGACAAGAAGCAGAATGTGATTGGCTGGCTTGCTACAAAGCAAAAGTCTTCCAGACAATGGAATTTACTTTCATTTCTCCCCCTTTTTGCCAAACCTTTGGATTTCTTTTTAGACTGCAGAGAATCGGTGTATGAAAAGATTTAAAAGTGCATAGATTATCTAGTCGGGGAATTCTCAGTCTTTATCTTTGTCAGCTTCTGTCAGTTCTGTGTTCGTGTGTGTGTGTGTGGGGGGGGGGAGAGAGAGAGAGAGAGAGAGAGAGGAGCACATCTATGAACAAAATCTTCTTGTACAACTTCATACACCACCAATGGACCTTTTTAAGCATAATAAATCTGTGATTGTTATTCACTTGTTTCATTCAAAAGCTCTAGATACCTTCCACTTTGTAGCACTTCTTTTGATGGAATATCTAATATGCCCAATGTTCAACCTGCGATGAGAAAAGTATGACCAGCCATACAGCTTCCAGGGCTCTTGAGAACTGCTGTTTGGCATGAGGTTGTTGAGTGTCAAAGACCTTTTCCGGGTCCATGTGTATCTTCATTAGTGGCTTGTGATGAAAGCCCATAAATCTGGTGCCATTTTGACACCTTGTTTGATTTTATTTTGTTTCTTATACGTAGCCCTCTAAATAAGAGGTGCCTCTGGTTTATTTTGTAAGTCTGGTTCCAACTGAATTAGTGTAGGGAATCAACTCAGATAGAGATTCTAAGCATATTCAGCTGAAGATGAAAAATTAATAGTATATATAGCTGTGGGATATTGATAGCAATAACTTTTTTTAAAAAGAGGGATATTCAATCAGAGGTGAATATTGCTATTAAACAGATTTCCCAGTATTACTTTTGGTGAATTTGCAAATTAGCTACACCAGGTGTTATGCTCTACCAACTGCACTGGCTCCCGGTGGACTACAGGGTCAGGTTTAAGGTGCTGGTTTTGACCTTTAAAGCCCTATGTGGCCTAGGACCCTCGTACCTACGGGACTGCCTCTCCTGGTATACCCTGCAGAGGACCTTAAGGTCCACAAATGACAACATTTTGGAGGTCCCAAGTCACAAGGTGGTTAGATTGGTCTCAACTAGGGCCAGGGCCTTTTCAGTACTGGCCCTGACTTGGTGGAACACTCTGTCACAAGAGACTAGGGCCCTGCGGATCTTTCCGCAGGGCCTGCAAGACAGAACTGTTCTGCCTGGCCTTTGGTTTGGACTCAGTCTGACCCTTATATTTCCCTCCCCTTAAGGTTTTGATCTATGGGCTACTATTAAAATGAGGCTGCATTTTAAATTGTGTTTTAACCCGTATTTTAATAAATCCCCCCCCCGTTATGTTTTTATTGTAATTTTCCTGGTGTTAGCCACCCTGAGCCCGGCTCTGGCTGGGAAGTGTGGGGTATAAATAAATAAATAAATAAATAAATAAATAAATAATAAGAATAATTTTAAAAGTGCACCAATAATTTCTATACGTAATTTCAGAATTGGCTTGTGCAGCTTAGTCTTGCCAAGGCCTCTTCTATTCATTCATTCCACTGCCCACCTTTCTGGTGAAATGTGTATCACCATCTACATGAGAACATAAGAAAAACCTGTCCAAAAAATCTAGTCCAGCATTCTGCTCTTACAATGGCCGACCAGATACCTTGGAAAGCCAGAAAACTGATTCCAAGTACAAGAGG
Organism: Podarcis vaucheri; assembly: GCF_965113315.1. Taxonomy (NCBI): domain Eukaryota; kingdom Metazoa; phylum Chordata; class Lepidosauria; order Squamata; family Lacertidae; genus Podarcis; species Podarcis vaucheri. The sequence goes on along the minus strand of NC_138760.1, from coordinate 107,435,525 downwards.
ACTCTACCTTCCTGCAGTTCCTGATATTAATATTTCCTCCAGCTGTGGAGTCAGAGCATAGCCATCATGGCTAGTAGCCTATGATATCCCTCTCCACCATGAAGTTATCTAATCCAGTGTTGAAGCCATTTTATATCACCAAGTTGCTGCATCAAATGCCACATGAGAAATGGAGTCCTGGGATTCGATAAGATGAGAGATATGGGGAGGAATGAGGGGGGGAACCCAACAATACAGAAACCTAAAGCCAAACCCCAGAATGTATCTAATAAAGACTTCAAATAATTCTTCCCATAGCAGAGTTTGTATAATCAGGGACAGGATAGTGGTGGAAGAAGCAAATCTAATGTCCATCATGGTTTGCTAGACAATGCCTGTTTTAGGCCTCATTTGTGCTAAACTGTGCTATGTTTATCTCTAGCGGCTTCCTTGCTCCCATACCAATTAGTTGCCTGCCTTATCTTGAAGGAACGTCTACAGAAGTTGAAAGAACGGTGACCTTTAAAGTGAAGAAATTGAAGTGTCTTGGTATATAACTCATTTCCAGCTTAACTGCTCGCTGAGGTGTTGGTGCACACAAAGGCACACACACACACACACACTCAGGAGTGCTGCGCATCAACAGTGGTCCCCACTGAATCATGCCATGTTGCTCCTCAGCGACTAGATGGCATCAGAGAGCTGCAGACGGGGATCTGGCGCGGTCGTCTCACCCCAAAACTAGCCATGGTCTCTCGTGAATTTCTTGGTGATCAGATTTTGCTGCAGGAACACTTCCCACAGCACGGAGGAGACATCACAAGCAACATCGATCACTTTGTCCAAAGGAAACAAAGTGAGTGTAATTTAGTGTGGTTTGCTTGGTTCTTTGCAATTCAGAATTCAGGTTTGATGCTTGCTTTGGAAAGGGTTCGGGTTTGAAAACAGAATTGCAATAATGATGGGAGGGGGTTAGAATTTGTGTGGGCTCCCCCCCTTTAAAAATAAAGTAACTCCTTTTAGCTGCAGAGTAATGATGCCTTCCCCAGTAAATACTTTTCCACCTGCTCACCACCCCATTCATTACAGTACACATAGACATTCCTTGCATGTATCAATCTGTCTCTCCACTGGAATTAATGGGACGTACCATAGACTCACTGGAACTCCATGTGTGCATCGAAGCACCTGTAGTTGGTTATTGGCTAAATTCAAAATGATGGGCAATGAACGTTTTCAAATGACAACTCATCAGGCATCGGTCTTCAGATAAAATACTGTAAGAGTTTTGAATGCTATTATGTTCAAACAGGTTTTAAATTCTGTTGATGAAGAAAGCACATGTGGGCTGAAAATTTCCCCTTCCTCTTTTTTATTGTTATCAATAGTTTACTAGGGTTTGCATATTATTACAGTAAAGCAGTAGAGTCCTTAGTAGCTCCCCCCCCGTTCCCCCTCCCCTCTGCCCCCATGACCTGTTTAGTTACAGCATTTTTATTTCTGATTCAGGAATGTAGCCGTGTTGGTCTGATGCAGTCGAAATATATTAAAAAATCAAAAAAATTGTCCAGTAGCACCTTAGAGACCAACTAAGTTTGTTCTGGGTATAAGCTTTCGTGTGCATGCACACTTCTTCAGATACACTGAAACAGAAGTCACCAGACCCTTATATATATGGACATAAATCTGACATCAGGAATCACAAGACAGAGAAGCCAGTAGGAGAACACTTCAATCTCCCAGGACATTCAGTACAGGATCTCAAAGCAGCTGTCTTATTACAAAAGAATTTCAGAAACAGAACTGAAAGAGAAGTTGCTGAATTACAACTTATCACTAAACTGAAAATTAGGGAGAGACCTGGTCTGAATAGAGATATTGGATTCCTGTCTCATTACATATGCTAATCATCTGCATCTCCTACTACTCTCCTGAGAAAAACCCTACCCTACCCTCCCACTATATATGAGAGTCTGGTGACTTCTGATTAAGTGTATCTGAAGAAGTGTGCATGCACACAAAAACTTACACCCTCTCTAAGGTGCTACTGGACAATTTATTTATTTATTTATTTATTTCTGATGTTTAATTCTTTAGTGTGCTATACAGCAGGCAGTTTCATATTTAGAAAGAGTTTAGACAGATGAATATCACTGCTATGTTGGGGTCCCAGATTAACAACTGTTAAACTGGAGGTGGTTTCATCCCTGAATTTTGATGGATTTTGCAAAACACACCAGACATCGCCCTGTTCTACGCCTTTCATTCCAACGAAGTGTTGACCGCGTGACCTTTAAAATGCAGACATTGCTATGTCGTGAGCATTGCCATTCGTATTTCAACACAAGCTCTCACACAGAAACTCTTCTGTCTGAGCTAGAGAAACATGCTAGAAAGCCAAGAAGTCAGGTGTGAATTCTGTAGGCTGACGATTGTAAACTTTTAAAATTACAGCATCTACACCCACGTATAGTAGCGACTCTGAGGAAGTAACTGGGAATCGTTTCACACATTTTGGCCTTACTAACATTCACCACTAAGAAACAGTATGTCCTAACCCTGAATGAGCTCAAACGCTTATTTAATCTGAAAGGTAGCTGGTTCATGCACCACAGGTAGCTAATCAGCTAGTTTGCAGTAGTTTCAAATGGTATTCCTAAGATACAAAATTAAAAGACGCCTGCTTCTTGGGAGAAAAGCAATGACAAACCTAGACAGCATCTTAAAAAGCAGAGACATCACCTTGCCAACAAAGGTCCGTATAGTAAAAGCTATGGTTTTCCCAGCAGTGATGTATGGAAATGAGAGCTGGACCATGAAGAAGGCTGATCGCCAAAGAATTGATGCTTTTGAATTATGGTGCTGGAGGAGACTCTTGAGAGTCCCATGGACTGCAAGAAGATCAAACATATCCATTCTGAAGGAAATCAGCCCTGAGTGCTCACTGGAAGGACAGATCCTGAAGCTGAGGCTCCAATACTTTGGCCACCTAATGAGAAGAGAAGACTCCCTGGCAAAGACCCTGATGTTCTTCACAAGGAGAAGGGGACGACAGAGGACGAGATGGTTGGACAGTGTTCTCGAAGCTACCAGCATGAGTTTGACCAAACTGGGGGAGGCAGTGGAAGACAGGAGTGCCTGGCGTGCTCTGGTCCATGGGGTCACGAAGAGTCGGACACAACTAAACGACTGAACAGCAACAAGAAGAAGATACTGTATTTGGGCTTCAATGATTCTTCAATAAGAAGACAAATAATTTTGAACAGTCTTTGCTGAAAGACAGTTAGTTCATCACAGTCAACCATCCTGTGTACTTTCTGTTGCCTGAGTTTAAAGGATGTTGAAGTTGAATCTTCCTTCAATAATGATTATGGGACAATGCCCTCCATGGTACCTCAGGGCAGCAGACTAGCTCAGGGGCCTCTGTGAGAACAGAGGGATTCCCTGTTCCTGTGATTTTAATTTGTTTTAACTGCATGGAATCTGCTGGTGAATGGCATGTAATTAATTAATTAATTAATTAATTAATTAATTAATTAATTGACTAGATGGGTCTTTGGCCAGATCCAGGGGGCCTTTCTTATGTTGTTGGATGGAAGTAAATATACAAGGGACTCAATAAAGTTTCCCCTCATGGTTACAAGTGATGGCTCAAAAACTAAAGATAAAATTCATTATCGGGTTTGTTTCTTTGGGCGTGTGAGCGAACAGCGATAAGCCGTCTCTGAGAATTTGGGTGAGGCTGACTTAGCATCTCTAGAAACCTAAGCACAGCAGTGGAAGCACAGCTGTTGAATACAAACCTGTTTCTCAAGGACATTTATTGCCCTCTGCAAATTGAAAGATGAAGATGTGGGAGAAATAAACCTCCTTGACTCCAGTGGGACTTACTTCCAAGTAAGCAAGTATAGGACTGCAGCCCTAATCTCTGAGGAACAGGTGCAATTCTGATGCCAGGAGCAATTCTGATGACATGACAGGGTCTTCCCCCTGTGAGATCACTTGAAAATAAGGCTATTCCCCCCCCCCTTGTTTCCTTTGAAAAACAGGGCAATGTAAATGTTGGGCAGGTTCCTGGCTTCAGACTGTCAGGACTTTTCTTTAGGGAGTGTTGGCAATTAGATGCTTACTCAGTCCCACCACGGCAGAACACATTTCATCTTGTTTTTATGTGGAGCTGTTCAGCTGCTTCTCTAATTCACAATAAGCAAAAAGTCACAACAAATTCAAAGCTGAAATGCGAAAATGTGATCAGCTAATCTCAATCAAAAGCCGCACGAACAGATTGCCAATAGACGTTCTGATCAAACATGAAGAAAGGGGGGGGGGAATCTTTTCCCCAGGAGGGGAATAAATGGGAAATAAACATCAGAAGAGGGTTTAAAAAAAATACCCCTTAATTAACAGGACATCAAAGCATGCAGTGTGCTTCTTGTCCAATGAACAAATAATGAATAATGTCCACATTCGGGGTTTGATCTGAGTCAGGACTAAAAGCAGTTTATGCCTAGCCTCCAGATGCAACAGGGATAAGGTGGCAGAGTTCTGAGTCTGGAAGAGGATTACTTTTGAATGCTTGAATCACCATCATCATCATCATCATAACCCACCAATCTGGGCAGCTTACAGTACATATAAAAACATAGTAAAATGGCAAGCATTTAAAATTTCCTGATACAGGGCTGCCTTCGGATGTCTTCTGAAAAATGAGAAACCCTCCATGCATGAAAAAAAAATCCTACACAGCAAGAAGTGGCCTGAGCTAAGGCCTGCACTAAGTTCCTTAACTGAATGGAAATCTTTACAAAGAAACATTTCAAAATGTTATATCCCAAACGCCTAATTTTAACTGTAAACTCAGCCAGTAGAGCCGGAGGCACTTGATCCCAGGATCGTGGGTTCGAACCCCACATTGGGCAAATAATAATAATAATAATAATAATAATAATAATAATAATAATAATAATACACGCCCATTCAGCTGAGTTGCTCTAGCCATTCTGCATTGCACGTGGTTGGACTATATGAGCCACATGGTCCTTTCCAACTTTACAATTTTATGATTCAATAATCCTAAGGTCAATCTATTTTCACTGGTAGTGCAAAAAACCAAAGCAAACGAGAAAGCTTGCAAGTACTTCAAATTGTTAAGGGGATGAAAGAACACCTTGTCACAGGTTGTTTTTAAGAACATCATCCAAAAGCTTCCATTTATGGCTGCTTTAGGGACAGGGTTCTCTTCAGTACGAAAAAAAACTGGCACTTGACCCTTGACTTGATGAGGTCATGGAAGCTACAAGTAACTATAATTTTTAACCAATTTCTCCCCGCACCCAGGAATAACTGCTACAAAAGGCTGCTCAGTTCACTTCCAGACAGCCTGCTTATTGAGCGTTCATTCTGACATGCTTGCAAGGAGGTTAATATGATGTTTCGTCATGCAGATGTTACCCGATGTTTTCCAATGTCTTTCCTCCAGCACTTTCTTTATTGCAAAAAGTCTGATTTGGGGGCGGGGGTTTGTTGCATAAGAGCACTAAAATCAGCTGAATGGTCTGACCTGTATTTGGTGACAAGTGATTGAATCCCACCTGAAAGTAGTGGCAGTCCAGAAGCGCTGTCAGTCTCAGACATTTGACTGACAGGGGAAGAAATAAAGGCAATAAAATGTGTTTAGTGAAGGAGAGGTGACAGAATACATCACGGAGATCTTATGAGGGCCATAAGGAAATTGGTGCTGCTTTGAACCTCCATCTCTCCACCCTCAAGAAAATCTACATTTGGCTGATTCGGAATGTGGAACAATTTTTAATGGTGTTTTAGGAACAATGCCTGAATTTAGCAGCTCTATATTTGAGCCGGGGACGTAGGTGGCGCTGTGGGTTAAACCACAGAGCCGATCAGAAGGTCAGCGGTTCGAATCCCCGTGACGGGGTGAGCTCCCGTTGCTCGGTCCCTGCTCCTGCCAAGCTAGCAGTTTGAAAGCACGTCAAAGTGTGAGTAGATAAATAGGTACCGCTCTGGTGGGAAGGTAAGCGTCGTTTCCGTGTGCTGCTCTGGTTCGCCAGAAGCGGCTTTGTCATGCTGGCCACATGACCCTGAAGCTGTACGCCGGCTCCCTCGGCCAATAAAGCGAGATGAGCGCCACAACCCCAGAGTCGGGCATGACTGGACCTAATGGTCAGGGGTCCCTTTACCTTTACCTTTATATTTGAGCTATCAAATGGAATTCGTAGTGTTCTCTTTCCCCACCCCACAGAGCCATCAAGCTGCTGTGATTCAGTGAATAAACATGTGTATTTTAAGCTTTCATATAGCATCGGGGTACAAAAGAATTAAATATGGCAAGATAGATTGGTGTGACAGGTCTGCTGCCTTTGAGAAGAAGAATGGGATAGAAATTTAATGAATGAATGAGTGAATGAATGAATAACCAAATGAGAATGCCTCTATCACAAGAATACACAATGTTAGTTGAAGTCAGCCTGAAAGCAACGGAAATTTCTCGTTGCAAAACAAATAATTATTGAAGTATATCACGTTTTTTTCACAGAAGGACTTTGAATTCCCGGAAACTTAATATTCAGTGCACATTCCATATTTTTGCACCTTTCAGTGGCAGTGCTAAAGCAAATCGGGATGCGCAAGGAACAGCACTGGCTTAAAAGCTTGTCTAGACAGATGCGTTATTGATTGACAGCCTAAATGACAACTAGGATTTAGGTGAAGGACTCTGAGGTTGTTGTTTAAAATATACCTGCACCTGGTATATTAGAGAAGGGGAAAGGAATGATGGCAAAATCTGATATGAAAGACAATGACCGAGTTGGAAACTGCTCATTATGCTTTGCAATACATGTAAGCAGCCTGACAGATTTACAGTGGATCAGAGCAGCTCTTTGGGGACATTGGTAAAGATAGAACACCCCTGGATATTGCAACAATAATGGCTTGCCACTTGTACTTTCAGAAACAAATATATATAGAGAGGGGGGGGGAGGGAGGGAGGGAGAGATCAAAACTGCACCATGAAAGGTGAATCTAGAAGACTATCTGACCACTTCTATTATACAATTTTTTTTAAAAAGAAAAATATTTTCAAGAAGTGGTCATCTTAATGTATATATTTAAATTTCTGACAAAAAAGGAACACCACATGGTGCCTTTTCCTGTAATTGCCCCATGCCTAGGCATATATATCTACGTGTGGGTGTGTATTCAATTTAAAGTTATTAAATGTAAAATGTATTTAAATGGGGGTAAATGTAATGTAAGCCTGATCAAACAGGTAGCTGTCACAAGAAGGCTTAGTCATAAGATTTAGGAGGGAAAGGTGATTTTTAGCTTTTGTATTATGATTGCATACAGTTTGTGTTTCCCAGATGAATACTTAGGGAGGGCACAGAAAAGGGGTGACTGAGAAATTGCCATTTACTTTCTAAGAATTCAGTTTTGGAGAGAAAACATCATTGTTAAAAGGCAGTTCCCTCTCCCCAAGCATCTGACTCTGTTTTGAACCATTACGTTGGCAATACTCACATACATATCGTGGAGTAGCATTTTACATGCTATCTCCATATAATGGCATTCTCTCCATGTGATGGGGATCTCTGGAACCATGGCTCTGGAGCACATCAAAGGGAAAGTTGGCGATTTTCAATCACTATATGTCTCCCTGCCAAAGGGAAGGCTCTTCCCACAGATTTGTGCAAGCTGCCTGAAAGTTCCAGCAGTTCCATCTGGCTACATACTGAATAAGATGGATTCTTGACTGAATTTCCACATATCTCTCAGCACATGAGTGAGCGAGTGGTTCCCATATGCACCCTAAACCAACCTAGAGTACCGAAAGAGGCTGGAAGAAATAGCCACATGTTACACCAGGGGTCAGCAAACTTTTTCAGCAGGGGACCAGTCCACTGTCCCTCAGACCATGTGGGGGGCCGGACTAAATTTTGAAAAAATATATATGAAAGAATTGCTATGCCCCACAAATAATCCAGGGATGCATTTTAAATAACCCAGGGATGCATTTTAAATAAAAGTACACATTCTACTCATGTGAAAACACAAGGCAGGCCCCACAAATAACCCAGAGATGCATTTTAAATAAAAGGACACATTCTACTCATGTAAAACCATGATGATTCCCGGACCATCTGCAGGCTGGATTTAGAAGGCGATTGGGCTGGATCTGGCCCTCAGGCCTTAGTTTGCCTACCCATGTGTTACACCATACATGGGAATGTTCAGGTAAGACTGAAACGAGCTTCCTTACAGAACAGAATATAGAATCAGCAAGACTTTGTGCTCCTTTTTAGTCTGCTGGTTTTCATTTCAGTAAATCACACTTCAAAACGGATCACACTTCAAAAAGACCTTGAAGTGTGACCTCAGGATCACACTTCAAATGACCTTGACAGATTAGAGAACTGGGCCAAAACAAACAAGATGAACTTTAACAGGGAGAAATGTAAAGTATTGCACTTGGGCAAAAAAATGAGAGGCACAAATACAAGATGGGTGACACCTGGCTTGAGAGCAGTACATGTGAAAAGGATCTAGGAGTCATGGTTGACCACAAACTTGGCATGAGCCAACAGTGTGATGCGGCAGCTAAAAAAGCCAATGCAATTCTGGGCTGCATCAATAGGAGTATAGCATCTAGATCAAGGGAAGTAATAGTGCCACTGTATTCTGCTCTGGTCAGACCTCACCTGGAGTACTGTGTCTAGTTCTGGGCACCACAGTTTAAGAAGGACACTGACAAACTGGAACATGTCCAGAGGAGGGCAACCAATATGGTCAAAGGCCTGAAAACGATGCCTTATGAGGAACGGCTAAGGGAGCTGGGCATGTTTATCCTGGAGAAGAGGAGGTTAAGGGGTGATATGATAGCCATGTTCAAATATATAAAAGGATGTCACATAGAGGAGGGAGAAAGGTTGTTTGCTGCTGCTCCGGAGAAGCGGACACGGAGCAATGGATCCAAACTACAAGAAAGAAGATTCTACCTAAACATTAGGAAGAACTTCCTGACAGTAAGAGCTGTTTGACAGTGGAATTTGCTGCCAAGGAGTGTGGTAGAGTCTCCTACTTTGGAGGTCTTTAAGCAGAGGCTTGACAACCATATGTCAGGAGTGCTTTGATGGTGTTTCCTGCTTGGCAGGGGGTTGGACTCGATGGCCCTTGTGGTCTATTCCAACTCTATGATCCTATGATTCTCTATGAAATCAATCCAGTTTATACTTAAAATTAAGTGCTTATGAGATGTCTCGCTAACATTCAACAGGACGAAAGAAAATGTTACAAGCCTTTACTGACTCGTGGCTTAAAGGTAAAGGTAAAGGTACCCCTGCCCGAACGGGCCAGTCTTGACAGACTCTGGGGTTTGTGCGCCCATCTCACATCTATTGGCCGGGGGCCAGCGCTGTCCGAAGACACTTCCGGGTCACGTGGCCAGCGTGACAACACTGCTCTGGCGAGCCAGAGCCGCACACGGAACGCCGTTTACCTTCCCGCTGGTAAGCGGTACCTATTTATCTACTTCCCCCCGGGGGTGCTTTCGAACTGCTAGGTTGGCAGGCGCTGGGACCGAGCAGCGGGAGCGCACCCCGCCGCGGGGATTCGAACCGCCGACCTTTCGATCGGCAAGCCCTAGGCGCTGAGGCTTTAGCCCACAGCGCCACCCGCGTCCCTAACGACTCGTGGCTTAGGAGCTGTTAATTCATGGTCAAGAGATGATCTCATATGGAAAGGTATATTTCCACACATGTCATCATCATCGCCATCATGGCTAACAGGAAGGGAAGATGGGAATTGTTCCCCAGCAATATCTGGAACTCCAGACATTCCCCACCTCCTTGTGCAGAAGGAAGAAGAGAACTCACTGTGTGTGTTTTTCCTGCTAGGCTGGAGAAAGAAAACGGAGGTAAAGAAAAACTTACGTTGGCTTTGATGCCTCGGCTTGATCTGTCTGTAGCTTTTCTCCCCCTTCCACTTCCATAGTGCAATATACAATGCGGTTGGGTGCTAAGGATTTGAGACCTTGGACTTCCATGATGACAACCTATTAAAAGAAAACAGAAGAAAACCACTCTGGATGACGTTCTGCACTCAGCAATCAGGTCTGGAAACAATATTTTGAAGACATTTCTATGCCGCTTTAGTTATTGTTTATGACATTTCCGAGAGAGTGTGATCCTGAGGATCTACTGATGAGGAATGTAGGGGACAGACCTAAAAGGCTGGACGTGTCAAAAATAGGTAAGTGAAGTAATGAAAATGAAACAACAGCTCTATATTGATTAATTGTGAATTGATGAATTACTGACAGTCAGCAAACAACCCCCCCCAAAACATTAATTAAAATGAATTATCTCCAATTTCTTAAATGCAGGAGAATTGTTTCCTTTTTTTTAAAAAAAAAGATGGGGGCAGAGGATTTGAACAATCAGATCACGAGGTATCCTGCTTCTAGTGGCCAGGCAGTTCAAGGTGTGGGAAGATGGGTTGATGATGTGGAGTCGATTCACACAACCGCTGCTAGTTGAAATTCCTTTTCAACTTGGCTCTCTGAGCATGCCCAGAAAGTTGTATGCAACAGCTGCTGCCACCCACACCCTTAATTCTTTCTTTCTTTCTTTCTTTTTTTTGGCAGGCTGCACATGACTGGCTAGTGACAGGCAGGAAGTTCATGTGTTCAGGAACTTCAAGCAGCTGCTGCAGGCTCCATGGTCATGTGAATTGTCCAAAACTGCATGGTGCAATGCCTTCGCATTATATCTTCCTGACAATCTTTTTGCTGACCACCCAGACGTGCCCTCTAATAGTAAGTGTGCCGTCAAAAGCCATTTTCCAATGTCTCACTGCCTCACTCAAGGTTTCAATGAATAGTTTTTGCTTGTGCTTAAGTTTTGATTGATCGCCACACATGGATTTAGGATACAGTTCTCCTAAAGTCACAACTGGCTAGTGGGGCATGGATCACTTGAGAGGCATGAGTCCCTGAACACAGAACTATAGTTCTGTAAGCAAATGACTGTGATGTGTCTCATCTCTGCCTGTGGCATGTTCTGATGCTGCCATCTCCTCCCTGCTCCTTAAAGGTAAAGGTAAAGGGACCCCTGACCATTAGGTCCAGTCATGACCGACTCTGGGGTTGCGGTGCTCATCTCGCTTTATTGGCCAAGGGAGCTGGCATATAGCTTCTGGGTCATGTGGCCAGCATGACTAAGCCTCTTCTGGCAAACCAGAGCAGTGCACAGAAACGCCGTTTACCTTCCCGCCGGAGCGGTACCTATTTATCTACTTGCACTTTGACGTGCTTTCGAACTGCTAGGTTGGCAGGAGCAGGGACCGAGCAACGGGAGCTGACCCCGTCACAGGGATTCGAACCGCTGACCTTCTGATCGGCAAGTCCTAGGCTCTGTGGCTTAACCCACAGCGCCACCCGTGTCCCTTTCCCTGCTCCTTACCAGCACCAAATCACATACAGAAAAAGCAGTGCAGGAAAGTCCTCTATATCTGCTTCAGCACCCCAATGGTGCTTTCCGCTATCAAAGCCGAACTCCATAATTAAGTAGTGGAACAATTAGCAGCATCTTCACTGGGAACTGGGCACAGTGTTGTATAACCCAAGGTTGCATTCAGCGTTGGAGTAGCAGGGCATCATATTGGTTTTGCACCCTATGGCACAGACAGTTCAGGAAGAGAGGCTAACATGCATGTGGGTTCATGAATGAGTATTGCCAAGCAACGGATGTCTCCTCGTGTCTATTAATCTGGGTTAATGGATTTTTGTGTGACTGTTTTTGGAAAGAAGCTGGAGCATGTCAGAGAGCTGGGAGATTAGAGTAGCTTAACCACCCTTGACTGTGAGACCACCCTTCATGTTACACCGCAAAGAACACACAATTACTATTTAATTCAGGTGAACCGTACATTTCAAAGTATATGTGTGAAGATAAATTGTACAACTTGTACCCGCTGCAATTTTTAATGCTTAGAAATCAAGGTTTCCTGCAAAATGTAGGTGACACCTCTAATTAGCAATGATCAAATGCAAAGAACACAGGGAAAGAAGATTTAGTAATTCAGACACCAGTATTAAAAAAAAAGTTGTGAAACAACTCTAATGAATATTAAAATACCTCCTCCCAGAAGATCTATTTTTGAACCAAACAAATAAAAAAAAAAAATTCCCCTGCAATATGCACAGCAAAGTTTGCTGTCGACTGAAATGAAGAGATGGGGAAAACATATATGGAATGCAAACAAATAACCCTTTTTCAGGTTGGGGAAGGCCTGTAGATCAGTGGTAGAGCAGTTATCAAAAGTTCCAGCTTCAGTCCCTGACATTTCCAGGCAGGGTTGGGAATGTCCCTCATCTGAAACCCTGAAGAGCTACTGCCAGCCAATGTAATTGCACAGCACACGGCAGCGCCCTATGTTCCTATGCATATGGTCCCATTAATATGACACTTGAACAATGTGGGAATTTCCATAGCAGGGCTTCTTACCATTCTGCTGCTAATATTCCAAGGGAGACAATTGTGTGGGCAGACTGATTCATGTGGTCGTTTCCCATAGCATGAGCAATGTTGATGTGGGGAATAACAGCCAGAGTCTGGCCGCCCATGCAATTGCTTTCCTTCCTGAGTTACTAGACCAGCATGGGAAGCAACCAAATCTTAGAAGCACCCACACTGTTCAGGTAAGGTTTGAATTATGCCTTTCTAGTGTGGGATGTGATACATAAGTAGCAGTCAAGTAGAACATTCCTTGTTTTCCTAGAGTGGACATGCAACGGAATTTTTGGTCCAGCCAGTTAAAACTTCCTGATTCCTTCTGGCTGGGACATACTTCCTTTGCATGTTGACTAGAGGTGGGTGTGACCTTACCTGTCCAAGTAACTAAAGGACAAGGCACACAACACCCTTTCTCTTTGACTTCCTGCATCGCTGGAGCAGCAGCTTTTAGCTAGAAATGCTCTATTGGCTCTCAACCAACAGAGAACACTGGGACTATATCCATATGGGATCCACATGTATATACTTTGTAACTAAGTCTGCCTTTAGGGATCCAACTGTGAGCTGATGATGTGAGTCAACTTCTTTTATATACTTTACACAAGACTGTGGCGTGTTTATTCTTTTAAGTGGGATATAAGGGAGCTTACCAGGAATCTAATATTGAGAGGCTTAAACGAGCCTGCAACCAGCTATCCGCTGTAAATTCTGCTAAGTTATAGAACTTGCTAGTGCAAGTTAGGAAGGATATTAATAAACAATATATCTTCTCCTGCCTCCCTGAATATTCCCACATATAGTCATTACAACAAATAAAGGGCTATTATATTACAAAGTCATGTTCCTTTTCTCCTTTTTTAAAAAAACAAATCCCATGTCTTGGCACCATTAGAGTGCACAGTTCCCCACCACTGGCTACTGCTGCTGGCAAACACGAAAAAGCACATCAAATTGACATCAGTGTGCTGAACTATAGGTTAAGGAGCATGCAACTCAACACCAGGCTGTCTTTTTCACTTTGTAGCATTTAGTTCTCATTTATTTTGCCTTGCACAAGGACTCTTAATGGGCAGGCGAAGCACATGCAGATTCTCAAACTTACAAACAAAAGATGTAGTTCAGAATTCCTTATGCAGGGAAAAGGAGCCTTAGGCTTGTTCCAAGACAGTGAGCATTGAAGTGTCGCTAAAGTCCTATGGAAGGGGAATCCAACATAGTGTCCTTCATAGGCTGTAGACTATAAATCCTGGTTCTTGGCCATGCTGGCTGAGCCTGATGGGAATTGTAGTCCGTAACACCTGAGTGGCACCACGTGGGCTACCCCTGTTCTATGGAAATCCAGATGTGCAAAAAAGGGGGTTCTTGATTCAGAATAATAACTATGGATCATCAACTTTTGAAGCCACCTCAGGTGTCCTGAATGGGATATTTTTAGATAAGCAAGCGATTTTTAATTTAGGTAATTGGCTTAACATTTACACATTCTCCTAACAGACTGCACTAACAAGGCTGCATGGAACCTGAAAGAAGAAATCAAAAGGGATGTTAAAGGGATTTCTTTTTGTTGTTGGTTAGGTTTCCCCCCTTCCTTTGCTCAAGTATTGGGGGCCTGGTTTCTGTTTTGCTGACCTCTGCCCACAAAGCTTTTATTTTAAGCTCTGATTAGCTAAACAGTGATTGTCGAGACTTTCTTTTGCTGTTGTTAACTTGCATGAATATTGCCAACATGCCTAATTGATCCGTAGAAAAGCTGTACATTTTACCTCCAGGGAAAAAGACAACACAACGTCTGACTTTGAGAGCTGGTTTTCATTTTCTTCTCCCAGGTCGATGATGGAGGTGTTGTGGCTTCGTTTTAGTTTTTGTAACTTGAACTCAGAGCCACCTTTGGACACTGGCATGCTTTCCAGGTTTGCCATTAGCAAATTGACCGATGACTTCAGTTCCTCAATGTACATGTTTTCCATTTCTTTGGATACAAATTTAGGAAATTTGCGTTCCTGTGATTGAAAGACAAAAGTAAAATTAGGGCATAATCAACAGCATCATGTTAGCACGTATTTATAATTATATTAATTGTTGTTCAATAAAATATACCCAAAGCAATGTTTACTTTATACCAAAATTGTATTAATTAGGCAGGCACTACTGATATACTGGATTTGGGGGGAAATGATATGTAAGCCTACTAAGAAGTGCAATTTTATTATGCATTGGTTTTGAAGCTTGATTTTATCTACATTTTGATAATTTTATTATTTCTGCTGTTTTTGATATCTGTTCCTATCACAATTTTTATTTCATATTTTATACTATTTTATTTAAATCACTTTTATACCTCTTTTGATATATTAAGCAGTGCATCTAAATCTTGATATTAAATAAAGGTGCAAACAGGAATTCATCCAAGCAAACATCTCTATCTTATGCTTTCTAGCGCAAATGTACCACTCAGGGTAGCTCACAACATTGAAAACACAACTCCATAGAATAACAATAATACGTGCTAACCAATGAAAAGAGACAGAGTCAGCGTTTAAAGCCAGACATAAAAACAATTGTCTGCTTCAGCACAGCGATAGTCTGCTGGAACAAAAATATCTTTGGCAGAGCAAAACAGCAAGGGAGGGAACTGGCTGTTCACAGGGCAGGATAATCTAGGTGCACCCATGGAAAAGTCATTAAAATGCAATCTAATAAAAACAACAGAAGAAGAACCATGTTCACATCCTAGTTGGTATTTAGCTGATAAAGACTCTTGAAGTAAAAATGAGCATAAGAAAAGCCCTGCTGGATCAGACCAAAGGTCCCTCTAAAATCCTAGTGGCCAAATAAATGCCTATGGAAAGACAGCCTGAGGGCAACATCCCTCCTCCCCACTTGCAATTCCCAGCAGCTGGTTTTCAGAGGCATATTGTGGAGGCAGAACAAAGGCATCAGTTAGTAGCCACTGATAAAGACTTCCACTGCCTCCAACCATTAACAGCATCATGGAATGCCTTCAGCTGCCAAGAGACCTTGTTAAAATGAAGCAATAGAATGCTGTGGTATTAGAAGGGAGGGTGGCGCTGGACCACATGGAAGGGATATCACTCTTCAGTAAAAAAAGAAATGAAAGTAAAAAATTAAAGAACTCCTGCAGATAGAAAACTGGCATATCGGGGAGAAAAGTTCTAGCCTAATCCTGTGCTTGCTTGCAAGGAGTTTTTAACACTGGAGAGCATTCAGAAATGTGACCCTTCAAGTGGACCCTGAAGTGTTGCAGTCCAGCCTCTCATCTCATGTTGCTGCAGGCATAGACCAGACCGTAGAAAGGCTGGCCAACACATATCTCTTTTGGCAGCAGATTGCAAAGTCTAGGTGCCACAGCAGAAAAGGCCCTGCCTGTACTCCGAGAGGTCTTATTTCAGTAAGTGGGGAAATATGGGCAAGCTCTGTGCACATTTACAGGGGATGGTGGAAAATGTGGGAGCAAGGGTAGCCAAAACTATGAAGGACTTAGGGTGTTCAGTGGATTAAAATGGGCACCTTGGGAAAGTTGCTTTCCCCTTATACCCTTCCAAACGCTTAACATACTTGACGGATGACCCTCCCATGCCAGGTCTAGCAAAGTCCTCCACTGTCCTTAAGAGTTTAATCTAGGATTTGGATATGACTCTCAGAAATCTCCCTAGTGTTTTTAACACTCTGAGTTGATAATCTTATTATGCTTTTCACAGGCTAATGGTGGCTCTAATAGATAAACAAGGAGAAGGAGGTAACTAGGACGTAACAAAGAGACCTGTTTCAGTGGCCATTCATGCCCTTAGACCGGGGGTCAGCAAGCTTTTTTAGCCATGGGCCGGTCCACCATCCCTCAGACCATGTGGGGGGCTGGACTATATTTTTGGGAAAAAAGAAGAACCAATTCCTATGCCCCACAAATAACCCAGAGATGCATTTTAAATAAAAGGACACATTCCACTCATGTAAAAACACACTGATTCCCAGACTGTCTGCGGGCCGGATTTAGAAGGCGATTGGGCCGCATCCAGCCCCCAGGCCTTAGGTTGCCTACCCCTGCCTTAGACTATGGCTACAAGTTTTGTCAACTATAATTTGGTATGATACCTACTCATATGAGTATAGGTTTATATAAAAATAAACAGTCCCTGCATATGGATGTGTTGGAAGCCTAAACAGGACAGAATATGAAACCTGGTCTGAGCAGAGATAAGGAATTCATTGAGTACTGTCACTGTGTCCAAATCCGTCCCCACAATGATTTTTTTTCTCATGTGACAAAAGGAAGTGGAGCCCTTGCTTCCCATTCTCAAGTAAACTCCAAAGGAGTGGAAGAACCGGTCTCAGAAGCAGCTCCTTGCTTCCACAGTGGTTCATGCAACATGGTTCTGGATTCATATCATTTTATGTTTGTACCTGCTTGGCATCTGTGTGACCTAAAGCAAAACATTTCTAGCTTAGCTCGCTGAAAGATTTACAGAATGCTAGAGGTTTCTGTCAAGCATATGAGGTCTAGTGCTTGTTACGTTGAAAGTTTACTTAGGTTGGAGGTTGCCTTGGAGAAGTAGGCAAGATCTTACTGCCTGCTGAAGAGAGATTATTCTACTATAGAATAACTACTGTCCTCTTTAGTAGAGCTGCAATTACTGGTTGAGAAACGGGGGCATTTTCTGAAAAACTACTGAACTCGGAAGTTGCCACTCATTGAATTAATCGGGGCTTTGTGAGGACAATATGTTCGCCTCAACTTCTGAACCATGGCTTAATTTGCAGATGGCTTGGCCAACGTGAGATGTGAACAATTTCTTCCGCAAGCATATGCTGACCAATCAAGTGCACTTATTAAGCACTGTTCTCTGAGCTGCTTGCTGGTTCCTGCTCACTAACAATGCAATTTAAAGGCATAGCCAGGGCTGCCAGGTGAGAAAGGGAACAGAACTCCTGTCCAGAGGATGAAATTTTGGCAGATGTAGCTCGTCATTCAAGTTTCATCTGCTGAAATTCCCTCTTCTCTCCTGTTATTAGAGATGCAAGAGCACTGTCCTCCTTTTCGCCTGGGCAGATGTAGTGCGAACTAATTCATGTTGCATTACAAATGGGAAGAGGCTGGTGCAACTAATGGGGTGAGGGAGGGTGTTTGTGAGGTTGGGGTTGGGTAGGCACACCAGCAAGAGCACTGGGTTGACTCTGCTGCTGGGCTTGGGCAATCGCAACCTCACTGCAGATGTTGCAGCAACAGAAACAGGGAGAGATGCTTCGGATGCTCCAGTCTTGAGGGTATAATCTGTTGCTCCATGGAAACTAGTCTCTAACCTAAAAGCAGTACCTGATGTTTCCCCATCACCATCCTTCCCCACTCAGTCCAAAACATTTGGGAGGCACCTGGTTGGGGAATGCTGGGCTACAAGGGCTGTCTGAGATGCTTCATGAAGAGCCCCTGCCTCTGCCACTGGGTAAAGGTAAAATAGATAAAGGACCCCTGGACGGTTAAGTCCAGTCAAAGGCGACTCTGGGGTTGTGGTGCTCATCTCACTTTCAAGCCGAGGGAGCCGGCGTTTGTCCACAGACAGCTTTCCGGGTCATGTGGCCAGCATGATGAAACCGCTTCTGGTGCAATGGAACACCATGACGGAAACCAGAGCACATGGAAATGCCGTTTACCTTCCCGCCACAGTGGTACCTATTTATCTACTTGCACAGGCATGCTTTCGAACTGCTAGGTAGGCAGGAGCTGAGACAGAGCAACAGGAGCTCACCCCGTTGAGTGGATTTGAACCGCCAACCTTCTGATCAGCAAGCCCAAGAGGCTCAGTGATTTAGACCACAGCGCCACGCGCATCCTGTTGTCATATGGAGTTTACAAATTGGTCAGCATATTAATATGTATTGAAACCAGTTGCACAAGTCATTCCACTCACCTCTCAGCCTGTACAACCACGTCATTTTATGTCCTGCCCAATTTTCGCCATGAGTTATTAACATACTTTATATTAATAAGTATTTGACTTTTGCATCCTTGCCCTGGGCCTGAAGATTCATTACTTGTTGCCAGTGACTTTAGCCTTTAATGAAGAAACAATGGGCAGCATGTAACCAAAATGTCTCCATTGGGCACCATGAGAAAGTGCCATATCAGGAATGCCACAGAAGGAGTTTCTCATTAAAAGGCTGCTCAGCAAACAAATGTCCTTTATCTCTGGAAACTTTTCAGCAGCTGATATGAATTCATGTCCCTTTATGACATTTTGAGGCAGGAAGCACTGGCTAGCGAACTATTACACTCATCTGCTTTCAGCTAAAAAGTTTTATGATCAGATCATTGTCCCCAAGCCTTCTTTTTTAAATAGACCTTTGATGCTTATTAGCCTTGTAAAGTACTTTCGTAAGCATTGCTCAAACAAGTAAATCAGGTCCAGCTATGGGAACTCTTCATTAGCAACAAGTAGCAGAGAATTTCAAATCTGGTGACCTATCCATCCCTTTCACTTTTCTGGGCAGCGCGGTCTTTCATTCTGTGATTAAATGAAACATGATAAACCATGGGGGAGAGAATGTAGCTGAGTAGTAGCATGCATGCCAATGGTTTAATCTCCACCATATCCAGATAGACAAGGGGAAAGTGCCTGTCTTAAACCCTGGAGAGCTATTGACAGTCACACTTAGATGGGGTATCAATCTGATTTGGTGTACAACAGCTTCCTATGTTCCTATGACTTCTGTAGCCCTTTTGTGGATTTCATTGACAGTGTTATATATAGAACCTAACATATAGGATTGCTACATAGCCTACCAGAGGATGCCCCATTCAGGGAGGCTTCCTATTTAATCAACACAGTTCATCCTCTGTGCGTGCAGCAGGAAGAGTCAAGCTCTCCTTCTCTCTTTCTGGCTATTATTGGTTTTATCCAATGGCAGCCTCTCTTAGAGTAGACACACTGAAATAATAGACACAACCAGTGCTTTTTTTCAGCCGGAGAGCAGTTCTGGCACCTCTCAGATGGGTGCACTCTGGGCCAGTGGTTCCCTTGCCTGTTTATTGTCTTTACATACTTTGGAGAAGCCCCAAACAAAATCAAAAGGGAAGCTGGCCAGCAAGTCGGCACTTTTTTTATATAGACCGTCTAGCTCCTAGCCACTCCTAGTCATGACTGGTTAAGCTACGGAGCGGAGCCAATTCATATTTCCTTTTCTTCAATCTTTCTCTCGTGTAGTGGTGGTGGGCTTTGAGTTTTCCAGTCAGGCCTCTACCACTGCACACACACATGCATTAAGAGGCAAAATACTAGTGTTATCCTAGTTACCAACATAACAATGAAGTAGTAGTAGTAGTAGTAGTAGAGTTTGGATTTGATATTCCACTTTATTACTACCCTAAGGAGTCTCAAAGTGGCTAACAATCTCCTTTCCCTTCCTCCCCCACAACAAACACTCTGTGAGGTGAGTGGGGCTGAGAGACTTCAGAGAAGTGTGACTAGGCCCAAGGTCACCCAGCAGCTGCTTGTGGAGGAGCGGGGAAGCGAACCCGGTTCACCAGATTATGAGTCCACTGCTCCTAACCACTACACCACACTGGCTCTCCTGAAGTACCTAGCTAGCTGAATTCAGAATACCCAGTGGGAAAAGCTGACATCAAACCATCCTTGCAAGCTAATTACTTTCAGTTAACTCTAAAATGTAACCTGTGATGCTCTGCAGGGAAGCAGAATCTGTAGCAGAGTGCCGTAATTCACATATGTGGCATCTGTGCTGTGACATCTACTGAAGTAGACACAGCATGCTCTTTGAAATATGCTCTGTCCTGAGCAAACAGAGTAAGCATTAGAACCCCACAAATTTGCTAAGACTCAAATCTCATAAACATGCCCAGTGCATATGCATAGTCCTTGTGGCGACTCGGCCCTCCATATATTGTCAGAGTACAGTTCCCATCAGCCCCATCCAGCATGGCCAATGGCCAAAGATGATGAGAGTTTACACCATCTGAAGGCCACCAGGTTGGGGAAGGCTGGTGTGATTGAATGCATCACTTGGGTATCATTCTCCAAGCATGTCTTTGCCTCTGACAATTTGTACTGTGAGTTTCAGCAATCAGCAGCTTCACGAACAAAGTTCAGTTCTGGAACGGGTTTTAAAGATCAAACTTCTGTAGATGATCTTTGAGAGATGTCTTCTGACTTAAGACATAAAAGACACTAATGACATTAAAAATATGTTCATAAAAAGGACTCCTGGCAATAAAAAATAGAGCTATAGTTCTCTTAGGAAAATGCCTTTAAGCAAGTTGGAGAAATATACGTACTCTGCCAACATTCACTGGAGGCAGAATTCAAGGCTTAGTAAAATGCTTTAGCATTAAAAACAAAACAAAACCCTTCTATTAAAAAAAGCTTTTCTACCAGGCAAATTAACAATTCCAAGTTCAAAGCTTCAGAAACCTTTCCTTTTTATCAATTTAGCCACAACCATATCTAGTAAAAGCTTAACAGTGAAACTGATAATGATTTGCCCAAGGTCAGCCTGTGAAATTTGAACTTGAGGTTCTCACATCCAAGCCCATGACATATGTCATGTCAAGGACTGATGCTCCTAGCCTGAGACAAAGGGATATTTCAAGTACCTTCAACCTGGGAGTTGAGCATTCATTGTTCTGAAGAGTTGCTGGATTGGAAAGGTCCCTGATTTAGGTGACAACTTGTATCTAATTAGATTTTTTCAGCACCCCTTTCAGAAAGCCCACATTGTATTCCTGTTTCTAAAGATTAATTAATGTGCATATTTTTTCCTGTTATCTTATTAGTATTCATAGAAAAGTATGGTTAAACAGTAAGATAAACAAACCAAATTACCATCAGTGTGTTCCCAAAAGGAGGCAAAGTTAGGATTTAACCTCCTTTTGGGTATTATGCAGTTTCTTAATAAATATGGAGCAATACTGTACTCAAGGAGAAAGAGGGCAAACCTTCCACTTTAAGCAGGGGTGGAGAAAGAATGAATATATGGTTTCCGCTGTTAATTTTTGCAAGCATCCACTTTGGTCTACCTCATTTGTCCATATCTTTAAAGTGGCCTTTAATATTTTTTTTTGGAATTCCTGCCTGCTGTGATAATGACTTTGAAAAGCAGAATGCACAATGTAAGGGCAAACAGGGGAAGCGAATGGTGTTCCTCCAAAATGCTGGCAGTAAACAATGAAGCACAACAACCATTCATAATACACAAGCTCAGTTGGGTGCCTCATGATTGCTTTGCTGAGAAATCGCCCTGGAAAAGCCCCATCTTCTGAGATTCCTCAAAGAAGCCTGGCAAATGCTGGTACGTAAACAATGAGCGAGGCATTTATCCTACAGGGACTTGTGGTTTACTCTGGAGGGACTTGTTGTGCATCTGCGCTTCTCAGTAATGAACTGGAGGGGCTTGGAATTGGTAATATATTTAGCTTCATGGGCTGTCAAAAGCACTAAGGATATATCTGGGCTTGTAAGGAAAACACTACATCATATTTGTTCTTGCAGATGGGAAGGCTGGGACGCAGGTTACGATTTCTCTCTCTCCCAGAAGAGTGATGCGACACAGCAGCTGGTGAGCCCTCCCTACTACACCTTACAGGGTTTTCCTGATCCTCCCCCAAACTGGCTCAGTAGCTCAGGATTTGGCAGTGCCCTGGGGGAAGCGTCACAGCTCAGTATCAGAGTCTAGGCTTTGCAGGCAAAAGGGCCTAGACTCAACCCCCAGCATCTCCCAGTGGCAGACTTTCTTGGGGTTGTTGTTACCTTGGCGATCTGATCTGCCATTTGGAGACGTCCGTCGAGCTCCCGCCTAATTTGTGCGGCTTGTTCATCTGGATTGTCCAGCTGCATGAAAACAAAACAAAATAATTAATACTGTTATAGCAATAATGAAAGGGGGGGAGCAGTCAGTGATGGAAGAAACACTATTACAGCATGCCTGTCTGTCTGTCTGTCTGTCTGTCTATCTGTCTGCCTGCCAGCCTGCCTGCCTATCTGCCTATCTTTCTATCATCTATCTACCATATTTTTTGCTCTATAAGACTCACTTTTTCCCTCCTAAAAAGTAAGGGGAAATGTGTGTGCATCTTATGGAGCAAATGCAGGCTGCACAGCTATCCCAGAAGCCAGAACAACAAGATGGATTGCTGCTTTCGCTGCGCAGCGATCCCTCTTGTTGTTCTGGCTTCTGAGATTCAGAATTTTTTTTTCTTGTTTTCCTCCTCCAAAAACTAGGTGCGTCTTACAGTCTGGTGCATCTTATAGAGCGAACAATATGGTATCTATCTATCTATCATCTATCTATCTATCTATCTATCTATCTATCTATCTATCTATCTATCATCTATCTATCTACCTATCTATATCTATCTATCATCTATCTATCTATCTATCTATCATCTATCTATCTATCTATCTATCTATCTATCTATCTATCTATCTATCATCTATCTATCTATCATCTATCTATCTATCTATCATCTATCTATCTATCTATCATCTATCTATCTATCTATCTATCTATCTATCTATCTATCTATCTATCATCTATCTATCTATCTATCTATCTATCTATCATCTATCTATCTATCTATCATCTATCTATCTATCTATCTATCTATCTATCTATCTATCTATCATCTCTCTCTCTCTCTCTCTCTCTCTCTCTCTCTCTCTATCATCTCTATCTATCTATCTATCTATCTATCTATCTATCATCTATCTATCTATCTATCTATCTATCTATCTATCTATCTATCTCTATCATCTATCTATATCATCTATCTATCTATCTATCTATCATCTATCTATATCATCTATCTATCTATCTATCATCTATCTATCTATCTATCTATCTATCTATTTCTATCTATATCTATCATCTATCTATCTATCTATCTATCTATCTATCTATCATCTATCTCTATCTATCTACCATCTATCCATCTGCTTTGTAAGATGCCAGGAGATGTGAAGCAAGCATAAATAAAATATAGACATAGTACTTTTCAAAGTTTTCTGCACTACTATTGATGCTGCGTACCCATTTGCAGCCTGTTGCACAATCTATCAGACACATAGCTTTATCCCTCTATGTCTTACAAATAGCTGCATTTACTCTTTCCTGCAATATTTAGCTGTAAAGAGAAAGGCATCTAGTGTCAGAAACTCCAAGGAGTTGTACCATCTCCCCAAAATGTCTTCCTTCATAAATGCCATTATGTGTTGTCGTCGTTGTCGTCTTCTTGTTCAACTTTTCTCACCACCAAAGGAACACAAGTGAATAGTAAAGAGAACCCGCACAAGCGACGCTGACACAAAACCCCACACATACATTAAGTAAAATACAAACATCGCCTCCCGACCCCACACAATCCCCACCCACCATGCCCCCCTCCACCTCTTCCCCCCTTTTCTTCCTAAGGTAACCCTAATGTCTCAACAAATGAGACTGACCTACGGAAAACGTAACTTGAAAAAAGACATTACGCATACCTTTGTAAAACAAGAAAATTTTAATAATAAAAAAGAGGGGGGGATAGAGATACTGACTAAAAACTACTTTTTATTTCATTTTCCACTCATTTTTCACCCCACCTGCCCCGCAATACCACCTCCATTCATTTTACTGGGATTGTTCTATGTCCTCCTCCTAAGAGGAACCTTAATTAAAAATACTCTCAAGTGAGGCTCCAAATTCATTTGCTTACTAGGTACAGGGATGCCCAGCTTTTCACCTTTGACTGCATGAACTGCTCTGTGCCTTGCCTAGAAATATCCAGATTATAACCATATTATGTTTGTGTGTGTGTGTGTGTGTGTGTGCATGCTAACCATCCAAACAGATTATTACCATTAACATCTTTTTTTTTTGCTTCTGCGAGAAGAGCTGATGCCTTACTTTACTTTCGCAAGACAGCTGCTGCCATTCTTCACTATCAAATGCCAGTTATGCCTTTTATATGGAGAAAGAAAGCTTGACTGCTGAAAGGACATCACTGCTTAAATGCACAACCCCGCGAACATTTTTATTAAAGGCAAGGAAAGCTGATAATGTCTACTTTCTGAAAGTTCAGTCATGATGTTCCTTTTGAGGTCCCTCCTTTTCCACCTCTGCGCAAGCTTCTTATTATTATATCACCTACTGACTGCAGAGAAAATGCACCACTTTCCAAGGAACTTTCAGCGTAGTCCTACACATGCTTGCCCAGAAGTAAGTCCCACTGAGTTCAATTGGGCTTACGCCGTAGTAAAGTATTCTCAGCCTATCATTGCCAGAAGCCTTCCCTGTATTTTATCTTAATTATTGATCAGTTCACCTCCTCTCCCCTCAGACTTTACAAATGCCGAAGCTCTCAGCGATCCCTTCTAGCTATGGGAGAGGAAGAGAGAGAGGGGGGGGGGAGAAAGAAATCTCCCGGAGCGCTTTGTGTACAGTAGCACTATCTTTGGTGACAGGTCTCCATAAAACACTTTTATAAGCCGGCTTGGGGTTGCTGTAAATACCACCCTATATTTTATCCTTCTCCGGAGACAAATTGCTCCATACAGCAAGCGCTTGCTTGCTTGGTGCAGTGCAGTGCAGTCTGGAAAGTTACAGCCGCAGGAACCATTACGGTTTCAATTCCCAATCTGACTAGACATGAGCGCTTAGGTTATAGTTCCCTGAATGTATTAGACTATGCCATCTATCCATCAACGCATTGCTGAACCTGCAAGCTGCACCAGCTGCTTCTTTACACAAGCGCACAGGCAGGTGTGCGGTAAACTGTATTCGTAAACTCAGGTCGCGTTTCTACACGCATGGGCGGGTTCCTGGCTGCTCCTGGAAAACGTCTCATTCCAATGCTAAGGATGTTGAAATGTGGGAAGGGGCCTATTCTGCTTTCAGTGAGGGCTGCAATCAGGTCCTTGTTTAGCAGAAGTAGCAACCCCTCTCTGTCACCACACTATTGTCCCCTATGTAAGAATGCACTACATAGACATTTCTATCTACCGCATTGAAAAGACATATTGCTGTCTACTGCCTCCGTATTTCAGTTAAGTGAAGGATAATCCTACAGTCATGGTGCTTTCTTTGGTAATTCAAAAGCTTGTTATTCTGAGCTCCTTTAATTGAGGTTAACTGCACTGCCCAAAATAAACTTGCAGGCTATATTTGGAAGGGAAGGGCGCTGTTTTGCTTGAAATATGTCCTCTTGCTTGCCTTACTACCGTAGCACCTTTCATTTTGCAGGCATTTTCAAAGAACAATCGCCACAAAACGAGGGCCAATCATTTGTATGGTGATGTTAGTTCCAAAGCAGCATCCTCAGGTCAGTGCTCAGACAACAGATGCCTTGGCCCTCCGTGATTTAGTGGACCACAGGGACACTGCTCTCAGGTTTGCAAGGACATCTCCTACAGCTGCTGGCAATAACATTTCTGCTTCTGAAGGTAAGCAGGACATGAAGCAGTGACACACTTTTTATGGCAACTCAAGGATTACATCTGTGTCTTGAACTAATGGCCTGGAAGCACGTTCCAAAACAACATTAGGGCTACTTTTCAGAATAGTGTCACCTCTGATTCAAGATCCATATACATGGCCTATGAGACACATGTTCCCACCAGATTTGTTTTCTGTCAGAAAAAAGCCCAGACACTGTAGCTGCTTTCAGAACCTCAGCAGGCAATGCAGTTCTCACATTAAGACTAGATGACTCAGGAAAAGACGTCAAGGAAATGAAGCTTAGTAAAACAAGGTTTGTCTCTCTCTCTCTCTCTCCCGCCCCAAATCTGCAGCAAACTTGCCTAGATTTGGTTGGTGAACCGATCCCATCATAATTCACAATTATGCGAATTATGACCAAGTTATAAATTTAATGTTAAGAATTGCTAAGGTCAAAAGTTCTCCATTATTATGAGATTCTGAAGTATGTTTGTAGTTAAATTTACTGTAAAAGAGCTCTAAAACATTTTCTTCTATATTTTCCTTTTTTTAAAAAAAGGTAAGAGCCTCTCTGAGACAGAAGCTTCTCTTGCCGCAAAGCTTTCAAAACCAGGTCAGAAATGTCACTGGAAGTGGTGCTTTGTGGTCACGTAATGTTGTTTCCAGGAGCTGTGCGTAAAAAAGGTGGCTGCCCACACATCATACAGAAACCACAGATAAGGTCAATGGGATAAAGTCAATAGAAAGTGCCACAGGGCTGTCAAATTATGGGAAGCAACTCTTCCTAGATGAAGCTTCAGTTTATCTTTGGCTGCTGTGTGATTCTATTTCACATACCATATTTTTTGCTCTATAAGACTCACTTCCTCCCCTAAAAAGTATGGGGAAATGTGCGTGCGTCTTATGGAGCGAATGCAGACTGCACAGCTATCACAGAAGCCAGAACAGCAAGAGGGATTGCTGCTTTCACTGCGCAGTGATCCCTCTTGCTGTTCTGGCTTCTGAGATTCAGAATATTTTTTTTCTTGTTTTCCTCCTCCAAAAACTAGGTGCGTCTTGTGGTCTGGTGCGTCTTATAGAGTGAAAAATATGGTATGTCTCAGTATGTGTCCATTTCATTTGTGCTTTTATGTACAATCATAGTAAAGGTAAAGGTACCCTTGCCCATACGGGCCAGTCGTGACCAACTCTGGGGTTGCGCGCCCAACTCGCTTAAGAGGCCGGGGGCCAGTGCTGTCTGAAGACACTTCCGGGTCACCTGGCCAGCGTGACGAAGCTGCTCTGGCAAGCCGGCACCAGCGCAGCACACGGAAACGCCGTTTACCTTTCCGCTATAAAGCGGTACCTATTTATCTACTTGCACTTAAGGGTGCTTTCGAACTGCTAGGTGGGCAGGAGCTGGGACTGAATGATGGGAGCTCACCCCGCCGCGGGGATTCAAACCGCCGACCATACGATCGGCAAGTCTTAGGCGCTGAGGTTTTACCCACAGCGCCACCCGCGTCCCTTTTACAATCATAGTAGTCAGTGCTATTTTTCCAGAAAAAGAGGTGCCGGAACTCACTAATATGCCTCCCTTGTTCTCCCCAAAATAGCAATGGTACCCACCTGAGAGGTTGTCCTATATTGTTATTTCTATCGGTTATGTTGGCTACCTCTGATACTTTATGCTTTTTGCATAATTTGCAGGGGCCCCCTCCTTTGCAGTTGGTGTCCCCATTATGCTGACCACACAGGCACAGACCATATAAATGAACTTACAATCCATCTGAGCTTTAGCTATGAAAATATTAAAGTTTATTGGATTGAAGTCAGGCCTCTTTATGCAATGAGAATTACAGACATATTAGATTTGACTTACAAACTAATCTCAAATTTCAGCTGCATCACTGTATTTGGCTAGATTTGATGGCAGGAATATGCGGCCTGCCCTGTCTAAGAGCCTGAGGCAGATAACAGCATTAGAGACGGAAAGAAAAGAAAATAGATCTCTATCTTGCAGGCACACACTGAACATATTTCTTATCTTGGAATTATGGAATTATGGCCATATTGAGGATGGGCAATTATGTTATACTGTACATATTATTATATCCAGTGTGGATGCAAGTTTTAATTGGTTTTAATGGCTACCAGCTTGATTAACAAGCAATGAACATGTTTATTTGGCAAGGCTTATTTTAACTTCAGTTGGCAGGGCCGGTCTTAGCATTTGGCAGAGTGAGGCAACCACCTCAGGCAGCCCATTTTGTGTATCATGGAAGGGTGGAAAATTACATCTATTATTATTGCACACTGAGTGTCAGGGAAGGAGAGAAGGGCGCTTGTGTGGTTTTCTGCCTCAAGAGCCAAAATGACTTGTCTAGTTCCATGTACTATGCATCTGGAGCCTGGTGATGATAATGCCAAGTTTGCAAGCTTGATCCCCATAAGGGACTGCTGCATATTCTTGCATTGCAGGGGGTTGGACTAGATGATCCCCAGGATCCCTTCCAGTTCTATGATTCTATAATCAATGCAACACTGTGTAGCAAGGATGGGAAAACAAATTGTTTCAACTCCCGCTTTCTTCATCCTTGGCCATTGGCCATGCTGGCTAGGGCTGATGATAGCTGGAGCCTAAGAACACCTGGAGGGCCACTGGTTCCCTATCCCTGCCATATAGACGACAGGAGCGAACCAGCAGTAAATCACACTGTGCATGTTGGAGTTAACTCTTTATTAGCAGAAAGTGTCAGGCCTTATGAGCACAGTAACTAAGCTCCAGTAGGTCTTACCCCCATGAAGCAGCTGCTGAGACTGAAGTCCCTGCTTCTGTGCAGCTGCCTAAGTCCCCTCCACTCCAGGATTTCCCCCAACCAATCTGAGACTGCATCTGGGTGAAGCTAACTTCTCTGCCCTTTTCATGCCTCTCCTGGATCTGGGAGACCAAGGAGGAGGGGAGCTAGTCACAGCAGGAGAGGGAGATACCTGAGCCTCTTCACCAGACGGTCTCATCTCTGCCTCTTGGCCTCCCTCCTAAATCAGCTTCTGCCTCTGATTCTGGACTGTTCCCCACCCCACCTTCTTCACTAAACCCTGTTGCGTCTTCAGCTTCCAACACCTCCCTCCCCAATCTTCTCCCTCTGACCACTCATTGTTGTCCCACCACCAGAACAAGGCTCTGAGCCTTGTTCCCCTGGAGGTTCCTCAGCTGGTACCTCCCACCACTCCTCTGTGTCCATCCAGTCCCTGACATCAATAACTTGGTCTCTACGGTAAGTATTAATACTCCTATGCAAAAAAATCATTCACCAGACCCAATTTCATTAGGATTGTCACCTGACCAGAAACCTTACCCCACCCCAGCCTGGCTTCTTCCTGTGCCTTGAACAACAGCTTGACCTGCAGAAATCAGCAGGTAAAGCTTTCTACGACAGAGATAATTTTCCACATAGCTATGCAGAAGCTGACTATTTATAATAAATGAAGTCATTCGCTCATATGGATGTGCATTGTTGGTGCTGGCAAAGAGGCTGCAACCTGCTGTTACTATTAAATTTTCTTTATTATACCAGCAAGCATCCTCCTTCTTCATCTATTTAACGATCAAAGCCTGAAGTACAAAAATAAGCAAAAGCTATGAGAAAGAGGAGACAATTTGGTAAGAGCCAGAGCTTCTTCCCTTCGTTACTGAAATCTTATTTCACAGTTCAGAGATTTCAGGCCTGTGCCTGGCTGTACTATAATAAACATATTCCCAAAGCTTCAGGCAATTGGTCCACCTTTTCTGAATGCTAATAGCAAAGGGCAAAACAGCTTTATTACTATAAATAAATTTGGCTCTGCTTGTGGAATCTATATTTTTTTTTTTTTAGACATCGTGCAATCAAATAAGTGTCAAGTTCTGGATATTACTTGCAACTCTGTTTACTTGGAGGGTGTTTTGTTCATTTGCTGTAGGAAAACTATATTCATTCATTCATTCATTCATATTTGTAACCTTCCTGTATCCCAAGGACTTGAGACAGCACTGGCATTTAGAAGCATGTGGTATTTGTGCATGAATGTGTGCGTGGATCTGTCTAACTGTGCTTACAGGACAGTACCCACATAATAATAATAATAATATAATAATATTATTTATACCCTGCCCATCTGACTGCGGCAGGAAGGTAAACAGCGTTTCCATGCAATCTGGCACTTGTCACAGTGTCCTGTCACGCCAGAAGCGGTTTAGTCATGCTGGCCACATGACCTGGAAAGCTGTCTGTGGACAAACGTTGGCTCCCTTGGCCTGAAAGTGAGATAATCGCCGCAACCCCATAGTTGCCTTTGACTGGGCTTAACCGTCCAGGGATCCTTTACCTTTTACCTTTTATCTAGTCCAACATCTTATTCTCACAGTGGCCAAGCAGATGCCTGTAGGAACTCTGCAAGCAGGAGCTAAATACAAGAGTACTCTCCCATCCTGTGGCACCCAGCAACTGGTATCCAGAGTAATTACTGCCTCCAACCAGGGCTGCAAACAACAGCCATCATGGCTATAAGATACGTATAAGATCATTTATAATGGGAACTGTGGTCTGGCAGTTATAATATCTATTAAGCTATCATCCCCAAACCAGAAGAAGAACAGAACTAAACCACTGTACTATTAAACTGCATTGCTTGAATTGGAAATAGGATGGGCTCTTTATTTTCATATCTTACCTGTATTAACTGAGGTTTTTAACAATGGGTCAAAAAAACCCAGTACAGCAGATAATTCAAATGAAGCAGCTGAAAGCAAATTGTTTGGCTTTCAGCCTGGGTTTGACACTGCAGAGAAATTCACATGTTAAGATGTGCCCTGATAATTATCACTGCAGATGGTATCTTTGAATGTCCCAACCTGTATCATGCTTAAGCATAATGACAATTCACTGAACCACTGCAAAGAGAAAGATAAGTCTCTGCTTAATATCAGTGCCTTGATCACAAAAGCGTTGATGGCAGGAGAGGGCAAAGTGAAACATGCAGCATTTTAAAATCTCGCATGGCTTACTGTTTAAAAGCCCCTACCTGTTATTATTATTTTTTAAAAAGCCTCGTAACAGGAGAATGTCCTTGCTCACTTACGAGGGAAACCTTTTACCCCATATTATCTCTGTCAGAATGAATTTCTTAAAGTCTTTTCTAAATAAATAATACTTTCAATCTCTCTCCACTTCAGTGCTTGTATGACATTTACTATTAATGTTTACACCTGAACTATGCCTTTGGGTTGGGGAAACGGGGTTTTATGCACAGTTTGTATCCCCCCCCCCATAAAAAATAAAAATAAAAATACTACTACTACTACTAATGCAAAACTCCTAGATCCAAGGGCACTTCCAAACAAACTGTTTACTGGGCATTCATTCTGATTTGTTTCCAGGGAGGTTAAAGAAGATGTTGTGTGAAAACAAGTGCTATCTCACCATTTCCAGTGCATTTTCTTGTCACCCTTCCTTATTGCTAAAAGCCACTCTTTGGGGGAAGTGGATTTTCTGCACAAGACCTTCCAACTATTTAATTTGATGGTTTGTGATGGAATCCCAACCAAAATTAGTGACAGCCAGATTACAAGAAAGTAATTTGAGACTGAGGCTCTGAGAATGGACCCCAAAACCACCTTATCAGAGGAAGTATTTATTTATTATTATATATTTGTTGGATATGGCGGACACAATGGAACATGACGAGACAGCAGAGGACAACTCCCATGTGCTGAGCAATAGTCCCCATAATAACTTTCTGGAAATTACCTTGGACGTAGAAGTGGAACCACTGTAATATGGTACCACAACCCTCCACCTTCCAGAATGCCACTGGGAGGTCAAAGAAAGCGAGTGACGTTGCACTTGCCACATCTTTCTCTCCCAAATGTCATCAGCAATCAGCAATCAAGGTAGTTTCAGTGCCATGACTGGGCCCGAAACCAGACTGAATTGGACCCACATAATCAGTTTCCTCCAAGCATGCTTGAAGTCTGGTTACCACTACCATATTGAGTGCCTTGCCGCCAAAGGGGATATTCACTACTGGGTGATTGTTAAACACTTCTGGGTCTAGGCAGGTCTTCCTAAGTAGAATCCAGTGGTTAGAGTGCTGGACTAGGAACCTAGAAGACCAGGGTTCAAAGCCCCACTCAACCATGAAGCTCAATGGATGATGTTAGGCCAGTTGCTCACTCTCAGCCTAAGCTACTTCTCAGGCTTGTTGTGAGGATAAAATGGGGAGGAAGAGAACTATGCGCTGCCACCTTGAGCAGCTTGGAAGAAAGGTGGGAGAGAAATGCAATACTATATGCCTGTGAAACGTGGACCGCCATCTCCAACTCCTCGAAAGATTCCATCAACGGTGTCTCCAAAAAGTTTTGGGAGACATCACTTGGTAAGACAGGCGAACTAATGCCAGTGTACTGGAAGAAGCAAAGATCACCAGTGTTGAAGCAATGATTCTTCAACATCAACTTCATTGGACTGGTCATGTTGTGCAGATGCCTGATGATCGTCTTCCAAAGCAACTTATCTATTCCGAACTTAAAAATGGAAAGCGTAATGCTGGTGGTCAACAAAAGAGGTTCAAAGACTCTCTCAAGGCAAATCTTAAAAAAAATGTAGTATAAACACAGACAATTGAGATAAATACAGACAGTTGGGAAACACAGACAGTTGGGAAACACTGGCCTGCGAGTGCTCCAATTGGAGAACAGTTTTTTACCAAAAGTGTCATGGACTTTGAAGTCACTCAAACTCAGGACGCAAGGGAGAAAAGTGCTAAGAGGAAGGCACGCTTGGCAAACCCTCACCATGGTCAACTCCCGCCTGGAAACCTATGTCCCCACTGTTGAAGGACATGTGGATCCAGAATTGGCCTCCACAGTCACTTACAGATGCACTACTAAAACCATGTTTATGGAAGGCAATCTTACTCAGCTACAAGTGATCACCAAAGAAGAAGAATAAATAAAATAAAGAAATAAAATAAGTAGTGATGGATCTATAAGGATGACAAGAAGGCATGAGATCACAAGAAGCATTGCCAAGTAGCAGCTGCCACTTTTGACATAAAGTGAGAGCCCTCCTTTCTTCAATACAGGCATAGAATAGCCAGCGTGATGTAGTGGTTGGATTGCCAGACTATGATTGGGGAGATCTGTCCTTAAAACTTCCCTCAGCCTTAAATATCAGCTGGTGACCATGGGTTAGCCCACCTTACAGAGTTAACTCTAAAATGCATGCCACCCTGAGCAATCTGGCAGAGTGGTGGGATGTAAGTGATGGTGATTACGATGATGATAAGAGAAAAAGAAAAGCAGGTTATATGTGAACAGCATCTCAGGGTGCTCCTTTGAATGTCTGGCATTGCTAGGAGACTAAGTGGGAGCTGCAAATGAATCCGGAGGTGCGGTGGGGGAGAATTGCTGCTTTTTTTTTTGTTTCAATTCAATGATGTATATAAAAAATGAAATCCTAGAAGTGGCACAGCCTGGAGCCATTCCGAGAACACAATTGCTAAAATTGATTTCGAAGGTTAACCACCAGCTTTTACTTTGAACTCTCTTTTTATAGGACCAGTTTTTCTTAGTCTCCCTCTTTAATATGTGACCAGCGACTGTCCTGTCCTTTTGTGATATCAAGAGAGATGCTTGCTGGCTTATTATTCATATCTAACTGAATTTATCTCTGCTGATAGCCTACTGTACAAGTCTTAATGTTATTGAAAAGGATTTATTGGACATGCGGTGAACCTTTTATTTGACTCAGATTGGATTTTCTCTCTCGTGGCTGACCAGTGTTCTGCTTTGGTGATATTCTTCTCTAGAACCCTCTTCCTTGTTCTCCACAGAATTTATTCTTACCAGGCACAGATCGTTATTAATGATTAGCAAGGTTTTACTAGGAATTTATGGTCTCTGGACAGGAGTTATTAGGCAGCCACTTGTAATGTCAAGTCAAAATAATCTCTCAAGCCATAAAACCCATGTTATGGTTAAAGCAAAATTTTCATGACTTGCGTTACTTAGGGTTGGGATGCAGTCTGGATCAGATTAAAGCACTGCTAGTTTATATAATAGGGAATCTGTATGCAACTGAGGAGGAAGCCAGGCAGTGTGAGAATGATCAGGGCTGCCCCCTACTCAGCCACACCTTTGGGCTCTTGCCTTCCCAAAGGTGCCTCTAGCTCTGAAATTAGGAAACGGAAATTGAAAACTGTTTGGAATCTCTACTT
Organism: Podarcis vaucheri; assembly: GCF_965113315.1. Classification (NCBI taxonomy): domain Eukaryota; kingdom Metazoa; phylum Chordata; class Lepidosauria; order Squamata; family Lacertidae; genus Podarcis; species Podarcis vaucheri. Next base: position 107,401,338 of record NC_138760.1, on the reverse strand, counting down.
GGTGCAAAAGTTTGCAGATCAGCTCATGAAGCTGCAATAATATGTCATCTTCATTTGTCGCCAATGCTTTTGATCATTAAAGCCCTGAATAGTCTAGGACAGGCTTCCTCAACCTCAGCCCTCCAGATGTTTTTGGCCTACAACTCCCATGATCTCTAGCTAGCAGTACCAGTGGTCAGGGATGATGGGAATTGTAGTCTCAAAACATCTGGAGGGCCGAGGTTGAGGAAACCTGGAAGTTTTGATGGATGTAATAATGGAATACTGAATGGTTTAGTTTATGTAAAATATTTAGGGATTTAAGATATGGAAAATGAACCATGGAAAGAGAAGGAGGGAAGTCATTGATATTTTAAGGATGTTTAAATGAGTACAGTGGTACCTCAGGTAAAGAACTTAATTCATTCTGGAGGTCTGTTCTTAACCTGAAACTGTTCTTAACCTGAGATACCACTTCAGCTAATGTGGACTCCTGCGGCCGCCACGCCGCTGCTGCACGATTTCTGTTCTCCTTCCGATGCAAAGTTAACCCAAGATACTATTTCTGGGTTAGTGGAGTCTGTAACCTGAAGCGTCTGTAACCTGAAGCGTCTGTAACCTGAAGCGTCTGTAACCTGAGGTACCGCTGTATTTTAAATTGTATAAGAGAAAAATTAATAAAAATTATATCTATCACCTATCTATCTATCCACCATCTAAGGAAATATCAAATGCAAACTGATATTATGAGAAACCATCAAAAATCTGCTTCCTAAAGTATGAGTCAGCATCAGGACTGTTGGAACAGGAATAGCTCTCCTTTTATGGATGAGCTCAGCTATGCAACCTAACTAGATGAAGCATAACTTTCTAATTAAATTGGAGTGTGATGCTTGAGATGCACCAAGACTACTGCTGTTCCTGGCCAGCTTCCAACCCCCAAGTGCTGATCAGCCATAACTTAAACCAGCTGTGAATGCGCTGCCCTATATATATCATATTTCTTGCACGTTTCCTACTATGTTTCTTCTTGCACATAGGCTGCAGTGGCTAGTAAATTCCTGATATGATTCTTGTTGTCCTTACTGTCTAAAAAAAGACGTAGGTTGCAGCAGCATGAAAATCTATAAAGACTGAGAACTAAGTGCATACTCAAGGAAGTAAAAGATGCCACTTGGAGTGAATCTGCATGACAATTTCTCACAAGGTGAGAAATCACTGAAATTATTCTCTCATTTATTCTTAAATAGTAGGGGGAAGTAAAGATAGAGCTATTTTTTTTTAATCTACTGAAATGCATTTTAGTGGGGCTGTTTTACTACACTACCGGGGCATGGGGGAGATTTATCAGAGTTCAGTGATACATTTGAGCCAGGCAAAAACACTCGAAGGGTATGTCAAACAAAGCCAGTTGAAGAGTTTGGCCTAGGAAAGAGGATGTGGCTGGGAAGAAGAAGAAGAAGAGTTTGGATTTGATATCCCGCTTTATCACTACCCAAAGGAGTCTCAAAGTGGCTAACAATCTCCTTTCCCTTTCCCTTCCTCCCCCACAACAAACTGTGAGGTGAGTGGGGCTGAGAGACTTCAAAGACGTGTGACTGGCCCAAGGTCACCCAGCAGCTGCACGTGGAGGAGCGGAGACGCGAACCCGGTTCACCAGATTACGAGTCTACTGCTCTTAACCATTACACCACACTGGCTCTCTGGGAACCAAACTGGGAATGGGGAGTGGCTTGGGAAGAGTCTCAAATGTCATACATGGAGGGTTCTCCCCGGTGTTAAAAGCACCAAGAACTGAAGAACTATCACCATTCTGATACCAAAGCCTACCACAGGTGTACCCCCATTACATTTCCATAAAAAGAACCTAGGCAGAAGAGCACCTACGTAGAATGCAACATCAAAAAGTACTCATTTATCTTTGCAACTGTAAAATATAACAAGGAGTGCCTACTGATTTCACCAGGAATGCCTGACTCCAAATCCATGCTCAGCCATGGAGTCGAGGCTGCTCATCATCTGGAATTGGGATTCAGATGCTTCCCAAATTAAGAAAATTGCCAAAGGTTGGAACCAGATGGGCAGGGTATAAATAATAAATTATTATTATTTATTATTATTATTGGGAGGCATGAAATTAGCTGTGAGTGGAGCCCTACCAAGCCACATAGTCCACTAACAACATCTAATGGTCAATAGTGTCAAAAGCCACTAAGATGTCTAGAAATACCACTGAGGTTACATTCCACTCCCTTGCCTGAGCCAATCCATCAATCAATCCCCAAATCAGCTGGAAAACTCAACCAAATAGATGTCGGGATAGAAGACATGCCAGCAGAGATGGTGGGAAAGGGGGAGGGAGACAATGGAATGCAAACACCTGGAGGAACAAGTAGGCAGCCAGTGAGTGAAAATTCATGTGAGAGAGCGAGGGAATGCACCAGAAGTGACAGCTTTTCAGAAGGAGGAGGGGAGCCTGTGAGCTTCCGAACCCACAGGAGGGGAGGGCTTCAAGAAAGAGAGTGGGAAAAGCAGCGTCATAAGAAAAGGCTGCACTTCTGTTTTTGCTGGAGAAGAAAGAAAGTGAAATTTCAGCTGAGTCATCATCACTGTGATGGACGCTGCTCAGAGACAGCGCTCCGAGCGGACGTGTTTCGTTTGGCAATAAACCAACCCCTTTTAATTAACCGGACACGTGTGTTATCAGCTGCCACTCACAATAGATTAAGAAAATCAACGTCACCCAGGAATATCGAGATATTAAGAAGACTATATAGTTAATTTTATATTTGTGCAAAACACATTTGTATTTTCCATGTCTATTATCCTTAAATGTCTATTTATCATCACTTTGAACTGGGAAAGTGTGGTGGTGGTGGAATTCTCAGCAGCAGCTGCAGGGAAATCTACTTACATAAACACAAACATGCCACTAACTGGTTCTTAAAGGGGTTAAAAACCCAACCTCTGATTAAGTGAAAGCATCCTAAGGAGTTTAATTGGCCATGCTTTAGCCATGACCATCTGTTCAGCAGTGTTTGGCTACTCTTCACGAGAACTATTGATCAGCCACTGCTGGAGAAGACATCATTATGCTACATTAGATTTATTTGGTTTAATGGAAAAACTAATTCCTTTAAATTTAATTACAGCGGCTAGAATTTAGTCCTTTGAAACTCTGAAATATTGCAGAATTGTTTTAGGCTCTTTCGGTACAGCTGATTTGATGACATTTATGACTTTTTAAAATTCTTTATTGTTGTGTGATGGTTTTGTAATTAGTTTGTTGTTTTTTATATTTTATATTATCGTAGGGAATTCCTTGGAGCATAGTGCTCCAAAGAAGTGTATTAGTGTATTAATAAATATACAAGCATGCAATAATGAAATCTGATAATGAAATCTGATAATGAGGTTCATGACTTCATGCATATATATTTCACATATCCAAGCGCTTCAAACTGAGCCTTTCTGGCCCACATCTGTGCTGTTTATGAGATACTAAAGGTTACATGGATTAAAAACATTTAAAAAAATTATTACATACAATCTGTCCTCTTAGTGACTGCAAGATGATTTGATCTCTCAAGTAACAGAATTTTATATGTTCTTCTGACATTAGAAATTTAAAGGTAGCCAGCCATGCGAAGTCTGGGTTGCAGAAAAAGGAACAGTTTTGGCACACATTTAAGGCTAACACACTTACAGCATAAGCTTCCATGGGAAACAAGTCACTTCATCAAATGCATGAAGTTCTTTTTCTAAGCACACATGTTGTTGAGGTGGAGGGAACTGTGGGCAACTGTGAAGGACAGAGGGAAATGAAAACCAGAATGGTATCGTCACTGTCCGTCACTGTTTGCATTTCATCCACCTCTGGCTTCCCTGCTTACAATTTATGCCATAATAAATGAGATGCCACAAAACTGTTTGTTGTTTCTAGAGATCATGGTGTGCTATGAAGAATCCAATTCGCAATCCTTATTGTTAAGCAAGAATTCCCTAAGCCAGAGTTGTGGAATCTCAGGCACGGGGGCTGAATGTAACCTTTTGGGCCTTTAGGTGGCAGTGGCGTAGCGTGGGGGGTGCAGGGGGGGCCCGGCCGCACCGGGCGCAACATCTGGGGGTTAGGGTTAGGGGGCGCAAATCCACGGGTTAGGGGGCGCAAATTACTTGCCTTGCCCCGGGTGCTGACAACCCACGCTACGCCACTGTTAGGTGGTCCTTGGGACTCTACCCAGTCCATCCAACTCTCTCCAGAACATGCCCTTTGGCACCCTGATCCACAACCTCCTCAATAATGAACAGTGATACTGATACATGCGTGTGTCTGTGTATGTAGAAACCTTTGACTTTGGTGTGGCTGGAATGCAGTCTTCTGAACAGGGGTGCCAACTTGAATAAAATATTGAGTCAGTGGCTTATGTGCTTCTGGCTTGCACTCTTTATAAAGATTTGAGGAGAGAGGTTATTACCCCTCTGTTATTGTCCATGCCAAGTCACTCAACCATTGCTACTGATTCCTATATAATAATAATAATAATAATAATAATAATAATAATAATAATAATAATAATTTTTTATTTATATCCCTCCATCCCCAGCCGAAGCTGGGCTCAGGGCGGCTAACAACAATAAAATAATACAACATTCTAGAAGATCAAGATGATCAGTAGACAGTAAGGTTTTTAGGGGGGCAATTAGAATAAAATCTATTATTTCATTATTGATGTAAACCTCCAAAATGTATTTTGTATAGATAACATTTTACCTCTATCTTCAGTACATTTTATTTTATTTTATGGCTAGTGGCTGATGCAAATAAAGATTCTTCTGATTCTGTTTCTTGAATAAAATATTGGGAGAGGGGTGGCAGGGAAGTCCCACCCTGCATAATCAATCACATGGCACAGCACACACACAGCATTTGAATGGGAATGCCAGCAACTTGGGGGAGGGCAGTCCCCTCAAATATTTTATTGGGGTGGGGGTGAAGGCCCTTTGACCCCTAGGCTCCTACACTTCTGAAGATTAGCTTTTAATCAGAAATGCAAACAATTCTTCAAGGAACTGTTACTATTTAAACCATTAGCATGAAGTAGGAACCTCGTTCAAGAAAATGATAGCAGTGCTTAGCCTCTGCTTCATTTATTCCTCATCCTCTGATTTCCTCTCATCTCGGAACTTGCAACGCTCATTAACTTGGAACGTCTGTCAAATACACTGGCGCCCCAGAAGATTGCATGATTGCTTCTGAGAAAAGTCCTCTTGTGTACCACCTGCATTGCACCATCGCTCACAATATGTGGCAAATGTCACTGTCCATACAAACAGAGCTTCTATATTTAAGGCATATCATATTTCCAGTTCAGTTATGGCAGACGGATCTGTTAAACTTCTCAGAAAGGTAAAGGTAAAGGGACCCCTGACCATTAGGTCCAGTCGTGACCGACTCTGGGGTTGCGGCACTCATCTTGCTTTATTGGCCGAGGGAGCCGGTGTACAGCTTCCTGGTCATGTGGCCAGCATGACAAAGCCGCTTCTGGCGAACCAGAGCAGCGCACGGAAACGCTGTTTACCTTCCCGCCGGAGCGGTACCTATTTATCTACTTGCACTCTGACGTGCTTTCGAACTGCTAGGTTGGCAGGAGCAGGGACTGAGCAAGGGGAGCTCACCCCGTTGCAGGGATTCGAACCGCCAACCTTCTGATCGGCAAGTCCTAGGCTCTGTGGTTTAACCCACAGCGCCACCCGCGTCCCAAACCTCTCAGTATGGATGGCCAAAACATTTATTTGTAGGCGTGTTTAAATCAAGGCAGTAAATTTGGTCAAAGATGCTTAAATGCCACCTTTTTTGGGTCATCAATACTGAGAGGGTAAGCACTGGCAGAGGAACAGGGGTGCAGGGGAGCCACTGCCCCCGGCAGCACGATCCAGGTGGGGTGCCATCGTGGCTGCCCCCCTACTCTGGGCACCATGCCCCTGTGGGTGATGACCACGCCCCTGGGACATGCACCAGCCACGCCCCCGCCTGCTCTCCCCCCCCCCGCCGGAGCTTGTAGCTCTGCCACTGAGGGTGAGCTGGTTTTATTGATAATGATATTATGGGTCATATTACTGTGCATTTCTCTGAATATTTCTGACTAGTTGTAAATCATTTTTCATGCTGTGCAATAAACAAATATTGATTGAATGATTGAGAGGGTGACAATATCCAATTGCTGTATGATTTAAAAAACCCCACCATAGACCTGTTTTTCCCCTCCCCCCTTTTACTGTTCAGTTCCTCCTCTGGATTCAAGGTAACAGAATTTTTAATGACCCCAGGAGCATATATTGACAAGTGGTATCAAGGGATTTTGCATAATAATGTCTTGCCGCATGACTATGTTTTTTCCTCTTTTAATGCTGGTTGTTGAGGGAGAATGCGAAGCACACGTGATAAGGATTAGGGATTAGGTTCATGATAAATGATTGCAGGAGTATGCAACTGCTGGTTTTAATAAAAATAAAAAGAAGGCCAACAGCAGAATTGAGTATAAAAAGGATTAAAGTAACCTACTGAGATGGAAGGATCAACTCTGGAAGTCAGGGAAACGCGTTCTCAATTTCACATCCAAAATTGCATTCTATTTCCTCTGCAGCTACTACAAGTCTGCTTTTCCTATGTTCTGCACAGCTCCTCCTTCATTCTGCAAAGCTAATGTCAAAAGCTGCAGGCCATGTGGAAGAAGCATATACAGTACACCTTGCCATACCAGCGTAGGGGCGAGGGAAAAATGGAATATTGTTTGCATCTGAATGTGAAACTATCTGTTTCACAGTTCCTGCTCTTCACGGAATCCAGCCAAAGTGTAGCAAAAAGAGAGAGAACATTTTAGGGGAAATGCTCTCTCTTTTCTTTTGGTTCTTTATCTTGGACTGGGACATCCCTTCAAATAGAGGACTCCTTCAAATGGAGAGAAGCCCATGAAACAGAGGGCTGTCCTCTGTAAAGCAGGACAAATGGGTACCACCTACCCTCTAAGTAGCAGCCACTGAAACACAGGTTTTCCTTTAAATGGGGTATGGGGTAATATGGTTATATTAGCCATAGAACCATAGACTTGTAGAGCTGGAAGGGACCCTGAGGATCATCTAGTCCAGGCATCCTCAAACTTGGCCCTCCAGATGTTTTGGGACTACAATTCCCATCATCCCTGACCACTGGTCCTGTTAGCTAGGGATGATGGGAGTTGTAGTCCCAAAACATCTGGAGGGCCAAGTTTGGGGATGCCTGATCTAGTCCAACCCCCTGCAAGGAAGGAAGAGAAACAAAAGAACAAAGTACTTATTTTTTCCTGCATCCTTCAGTCATGATGGTGATATAGTTTAGGTTCCTCTTTTTTAAAAAGAAAGAAAAGAAAAATGCAAAACCAACCCTGCTTAGCCTGTAAAGAATGACACTCCACTGCTTTTACTGCCTAATTCGACAACCAGGGCTAGTCGCAAGAGGGCAATTTTTCTTTAGCATCTATTTAACATTCAAAGTGAAAACCCCCAGAAGTCTCCAGCATCTACTCTGGAGTTGACAGTGATGCTTACACTCAAGCCTGTTGAAAGTTAAAAGAGTAATTACAACCCTTACAGAGGGGTTCCAGGCTGCCACTTCAGTTTCTATGGCAATAAATGCTGGCTGTCCCCAAAATAGATTATGGTGCTTTACACTGGTCTTTGAAACAATGGTAATTCTACAAGCACTTCAGTGTGTGTGTGTGTGTGTGTGTGTGTGTGTGTGAGAGAGAGAGAGAGAGAGAGAGAGAGAGAGAGAATCTTGCATGGTACTTAAGAGGTTTTCATTTTGTCTGAGGAGCACAAGAACTTAAGAAGAATCGTTCTGGTTCAGACCGAGGGCCTGTCTACTTCAGCATCCACTTTCATCAAGAGTAGCCAACTGGATGAAGCCAACAACAACAGCTCTGAGAATTGTCTGATTTCAGGCTGGCTCTGTCCTGTTCTCTTGGAATGCACTGTTCTTTGCTACAGAGTGTGGGATCAGTTACTTCCATCCTTATTCTCCCCTTCTCATCATTACATTTCTGATGGGGAACAGTATGTTGACGTTACCTATTCAGGCTCAGATGAACTGTTGTGCTCTGTTGAACAGAGTCATACAGCTGATAACTGAGGACAGGACAGCACTTCTTGTATGATTTGCTTTATTATTATTTAGTTATTTAAAAGCATTTATAAACCACTTAATATTTTTTAAAAATCTCTAAGGGGCAATCAGGATAGATGGTAGAGGGGAAGGATATGCTGCTTGTATATCTGGAAGGCTGACAGTGTCTGTGGATTGACAGTGGCAGTAGGGTCCGCTACCTGGGGAACAGGGCAAACATTATTCATGCATTACGGCAGATTTCAGGTGCAGCTGTCAATAAATAAGTGAAGGAAGGTCCATCCCTATATCCATGCGTATGTGCAGGCAGAAGCAACAGAATGTAGCAGATAAATTTGGACTCATGGATACAATTCACCATATCCTCTCACCCAGAACACACCCCATGTATTCTACTTACTTATTCATCTTCCAGCAACACATTGTAAGGATGCCACAGTAATAAGACAATATCTGTGTGCATTTCTGTTTACTGTAAGCCCTGGCCCTCAGCTTTCCCCTTCAATATCTCCTGAGATGTCAACATTGGCAAATTAGAGGAATGTAATTTGAACACTTAGCTACTGTTTGTGATACACACGGGGCCTCTAAAGGAAATGTTTTAGCAGCTTTTTAACCTTGTAGCATTTCAGGAAATAAATGGAGAGGAAAAACAAATTCAGCAAGCAGCCAGTAACCTATGGTAACAAGCATGCTAAACTATTGCTTTCTCAGCATTAGGCTGAGAACTCAGGCCCCAATTTTGCAATAACAAAACGATGATAAAGCCTAAGTACTTAGAAATAGCATAGTGCCTCCCCCCGCAGCTGTTAGTCTATTTTGGGCATCTCAGCATCCTTGGGTATTGACCCAGGGGTTGAAAACATATTTAGAGAAGATAGAGAGTTCAGCTCTGCTAATGTAATTCAGCAGCATGGCTTGTTAGATCATTAGGAAAAGCTGAATCTTTGACTGAAGTAGGGTTGGTGTATACAGCTTTTTTACAAAGCAAGTGGACACTCCCATATTGGGAGCAGTGGGTGTTATCTGGCTTCAGCTCAGCGCAGAGGCAGATTTAGGGGAGCATAACTGGTTCCGTCACACTGGGTGCAGAGCCTTGGGGCCGCTACAACTATGATGTAGTCTGGAAGGCGAGAGGCAGGAGGCACAGGGCACCACTGAAATTTGAGATCCCAATGCCCGCAGATTCTCAGTGTAACCAGAGAAATCCCTTATTAATGGCAGCCCCTTCCACCTCACTGTTCTGCAATAAGACTATGGCCTCACGGGGAGTGCCAGACATGCCAACCAGAAACTCTCACAGAGGAATCGCAGAGATTCCATAAGTGTGGTGGTAGGCTATAAAAAAAAATCCTCCAGAGATGACTAGCCACCACCAGTCCAAACCTCACCTGAAAATGATCTGCCAGGACAATGAGGTGATCAAATCACTCCCTCTCCCAAGTAGCAGATTCATCATCATCACCATCATCATCTGCTCTGTAGCAACAACTATTTCCTGCCACATTTTTCAGGCCAGAGATATAGTGAGACAGCCATGTGGTTGGCATGGTGGCCATGAAGTCATAAGTTGGTCTATGCAAGGCACCCTTGCATGCCCCAACTTGTCCCAGCCTGGGGATTCTCTGAGACTACCTCTTCTAGCTTGGACAGCTGATCAGAGGAATACAGCAACTGAATCCTGTTCTGTGTCTCTTTACCCAACAACACTGAACATGTCCTTGCATCTAATTCCAGAGCAGATCTCCTGTTAAGAGAAATGGAATTGTTCATGGATGACAGGGACCCCAATCCCACATGCAATTAATTGCCACAAGAGGTGGTGGGTGGCCAATAAACTGGAATGACCCCCCTCCTTAATCAAACAGCTTGCAGGTCTATGATAACGAATGATAAAACTACATTTTCTGGCCACGAGCACATGCAACATTGGCTGCGTGGCAGCTCTGTGCCTTCTCGTCCTCCCACTCCCATTATATTTAGTAAAGTAATGTCATATCATGTGTTTTGCCATAGTAAACATTGTAAGAGGGAGAGAGAGGAGAAGGGGGTGGTGGTGGAAGGCTGCTGCCTGCAGCAATTGTAATATGCAGTTCCAGACAAGTTTAACAGAAAGTGAATCTGCTGGGAATAGCAACTATGCCATTCATGCTTTGTTTGTGAGCTGGACTGGATGGACCCTGGTCTGACCCAATGTGGTAATTCATGTGCTTTGTTCCCTCTGGCCTCCTCTAGAAGAGCTAGTCTGGAGTTTGTGGGTCTATGTCAGATATAGCATTAGAGGCATGCTGCTCATGCACTGGCAAGCCCTGCCACTGTCAAATGTCCAAACTGGCCTCCCATTTCTCTCTTCTACTGGGCTGATGAATGTTACAGTTTCCCAAGCTTATTCTTCAACTTACTGGAGCAGGATTTTCCAAAGTTGGGTCTCCAGCTGTTGTGGAACTACAATTCCCATTATCCCCAACCACTGGTCCTGCTAGCTGGGGATGATGGGAGTTGAAGTCCAAAAACAGCTGGAGACCCAAGTTGGGAAACCCTGTACTAGAGAATGCCAAAGTTCCAGATCACCAGCAACGTGATTATAAGATGTTAATATTGTTTTCTACACTGAAATGTCAAGATACATTAAGTAGCTTGTGCTTATAGTCATGGTTTCTTCCTCCTCCTCCCCCCTCCCCAAGAGCACAGTTTTGTGTCTTTTAGAATGAGACTGCAGGACCAGATGTTACACAACACAGCTGAGCATTCAAGGTGAATGACATAACAGAAGGCTCTTGCAGGCAGGAATACTCTGATACATCATGGTTTGAAAGACAAAGTCAAACTCATTCCCCAAGGTCATTCATTCAATGATTCTGTGGTAAAAGCCCATAATTAAATTTGCCCTCTGCCTGGTCCAGAAGCAAGCTATTAATCCTCCATGGTGTGTGTGTGTATGTGTGATTGTATTACCATCTTTTCCAATATTTTAAAAATGTGAATACTGGAAATCCTTGTTCATGAATGATTCACATTCTGATTCTGACTACCTCACTCCAGGAATGTAGCCATAAAATCTGCACATTGATTATAACTACCACAGAGTCTGAGCAGCATCTATGTCAGGGATAAGACACTACAGATGTGGAGACCATAGGACGTCTAACAACTGTCAGTAAGATACATCTGGCTGTTTTTTCTCCCTCTATCTTATTTCTCACAGTCCCATCAAATCCCTGCCGGAGATCCCATGCTTTTAAATTCTTGGGAATAGTTGGGTATTGAAAAGAAGGTACCCAACCCAGGAAGCTAAAAGAATCAACCTGCCGACTCCTTTACAAAAATTGTTTCCTTATTACGTTGTCTGTAGCTGGTTTTGGTTGGGGACACCTATTCTTAAAGTTCTAGGTGTGAGGCAATGCATGGCTTTCCTTGGTTCCGTATTTCAAGCTGAATGCTTCAGTGGTCCAACATTATAAGATGCAATGCTATGGCTCTATACCGCAGGTTCCTCTGAGCCACAGTAATTTATATGACTTTAGTCTAGATTTTTGTGCCAATAGAGACATACCTTCATCCACTGGGGGATAAAAGAATTTATGCCTATGGAGAAATGCCAATGGAATAGACTGGGAAAGTACAGCAAGTGATACAGCCAGGGCTGTGAGCTTTGATTAAGTCTACCTCTTTTTATCCATCTGTGATTGAGACATCATTTAGTCACATTGATTGGTAGTGATTCCAGCCCGACAACAAATGGATAGAAAATCGTTTTGCACAAAAGTTATTTCCCTGTTTTAAGCTGATTAAATTCTGTGAGTTTGGGAAGTTTCTGGGTTGTTGTTGGTTTTTGCGGGGGGGGGGGTGGCAATAGAAAGCCTGACATTTCTGCAATTTCACCCTTCGTTCTTTTAAAACCTCTTTTGATCACACCAATTTATTTAGCTTGGCATCATCTCAGAGAGACAGTGGATCATTTTCTGTTACATTATGAGGAATCATATTATGCTGCATTGGCATTATGGTGGCATGGCTGTTTTTTAAAAACCTTTTGGAAACAATTCCACATCTCTATTCGCTAAAGCCCTCCCTAGGAATATAGTGGAACAAACTGTGATAACTGTGATTTAATTATTCATCGGTAGAGCAATCCGAGTAAAAATCTTCTTCCAAGCAGGATCTGTGGGTTGTACACAGTTGGCATCCCTCCACTAACACAGTGGAGGCATTGATCAACATAACTGGGAGGGAGGCAATTTTTGCTAATTTCCCTTACCACCTGCTGCTCCCTACACTAACAACCACTAAGGAACAATGTGGGAGTGACATGGCAGGAACTGCAAGAGGAGGAAGAACGTCTGAGAACTGCCTCCCAGTTTTGTTGATGGAAGCCTCTGCTGGACCAAGAATCTCCCACCATGGAGGGTCAGCAGTTGGATACACCTAGACATGTAAGGAGTCAGCAATTTTTGTCTTTGTAGGTTATCACCAGTGCTTTTTCCATTCCACTGCAGTTCAGCTTCTGCTACAACCTAAGTTGTTCATCTTGCTATTTGCTATGGCCAGAGCCAACAGAATTAATTATGTAATTAATTTCAATGCATTGCAATGGAAGGGAAACATAAAAAACAATGCAGAAACAATATAATTATTTACATAACGTCTGTGGACTAAAACACAAACAAAATGGCAGTGAATGCCACTGGTATTTGCTTGCATGATTTGTGTTCCTGACCCCCAATGAGCTTTTAAATTGCATCAATTTTGTTTCTCATTTCCATTTCTGATGGTATCAGTGGCGTAGCGTGGGTTGTCAGCACCCGGGGCAAGGCAAGTAATTTGCGCCCCCTAACCCGTGGATTTGTGCCCCCTAACCTGTGGATTTGCGCCCTCTAACCCTAACCCCCAGATGTTGCGCCCGGTGCGGCCGGCCCCCCCTGCACCCCCCACGCTACGCCACTGGATGGTATTCTCCAATATCCCTAGATGCAATCGTATGTACATTGTTCCTGAGCTAAAATTAACCCCTTGAAAGGGATTTTCAGCCTCTTCCTGCAAGTAAACCCAAATGAGCTTAATGCGACTCCCATCCTAGTACATATGCATAAGATAACAGCTTTTGGTTTCACCACCGTTGACTCAGCAAGCAACAAATGTCCACTTCTCTTCTGTTCTTTCTCTCTGACATTTTCTCCCTGTACAACCTTGTCAGTTCAAGAAGTGAACAGAACAATAAGCCCTTCCTACATCTTTACAACCAGGGAACACCACTTCCTAGTACATATACTTAGGACAACAGCTCTTGGTTTCGTTGTTGACTCAGAGAACAACAAATGCCCACATCTCTCTTGGTCTTTCTCTCTGAAATGTTCTTCCCTGCGCAGCCTTGTCAATCTAAGAAGTGAACAGAACACTAAGCCCCTCCTACATCTTTACAATCAGGGCAGAGCTAATGAGACACGGCACAGCTGCCAGAGAGACTCGGCAGGCATCAATCAGCACCACCACAAGAGACCCAATTGACACCTGTTGTCAACAGAGTGAACCAGCCTTTTCCACTGTCACAGCACAGTTCTTTTCCTCTCTACATCCTGTTCTTCCAACTGTTTATCTTCTGTCTTTCATGGAAAAGTGAATTCCACCCATTCATTTCCTTATAATTAATCTGATGTTCTGCCCATGCCTCAGTGTTCACTAGGAGATTGTGGAGTTGATGCAGAAACTCCATCTGGAAGAATTATATTAGTCACAGGCAATTCCTTTCCTCACCACAGATAATGAGGATGTCCTCCTTGGCTCCAATCCTTGTTGAGCAGATATTTTAAAAATAGATGATGTAGCAAGGAACATCACCCAGGGATAGTCAACAGAACTCTGGGTATGGATGAACTGTTGGACTCGTGTATTTCTATCTTGGTACTAATAAGGTCTACCCATTGCCCTAAGCATGGTCATCTGTGAGTGTGCCAGTGCTGTAGATGAGCTGGGCGGAGTGCTCACAGGCAACAGGACTGAGATACTGTGGTTGGGTGGCAATGGGCCAAATGTCAGGTGTTGTTGCACGTGCCAGCAGGAGATCAGAAATCGAGCAGTTCTAAATGAGCTTGAAGATAAGTTGGATGGTCACAGAGCATCACAGAGAAGAAATGGCAGGTAAAATAGTCTTTGAAAAATAACACCGCCAGTAGCAGATAGTATCCACTGGTGGGTTTTCTGCAGAGGCTGGAAGAGCACAAGTCTCATTTGGTGAGGGAGCACAGCACACATTCAGTAAGAAAGTAAGAAGGGAACTACTGGATCAGGTCAGCGGCGCACCTTCTCCAGAAGTCCTATTCTTTCAGTGGCCAGGCGGGTGCCTTTTGGAAGCACAAAGGCAGGACCCGAGCGCAACAGCACTCTGCCCACATGTAATTCCCAGCAACTGGTATTCAGAGACATACTGCCTCCAACTCTGGAGGTAGGACATAGCCACTATCCTGTATGGATTTGTCTGATCATCTTGGAAAGCATCCATCACTAACTCTGGTGGGACCAAATTCCATAGTTTAACTATGTGATATGTCTGGCCCGAATCTCCCAACATTCAGCATCATCAGATGACACTGGGTTGCAGTATTATGAGAGAAAAATTTGATATCCTGCTTTATCACTACCCAAAGGAGTCTCAAAGTGGCTAACATTCTCCTTTCCCTTCCTCCCCCACAACAAATACTCTGTGAGGTGAGTGAGGCTGAGAGACTTCAGAGAAGTGTGACTAGCCCAAGGTCACCCAGCAGCTGCATGTGGAGGAGTGGGGACGCGAACCTGGTTCACTAGATTACAAGACTACTGCTCTTAACCACCACACCACACTGGCTCTCAGCCCCAAGTCCCATCCAGTCCAGCATTCTATTCTCACAGTGGCCAAACAGATGCCTATGGGAAACATGTAAACAGGACGTGAGCACAACAGCATTCTCCCCCCCCCCCACTTGTGATTTTCAGGAACTGCTAAAGAATTGAATTGAATTGAACTGATTTTAAAATGAATTGATTTTAGAATGTCGTGTTAATTTTATTGTTGTTAGCCACTCTGAGACTGGCTTCGGCTGGAGAGGGGGGGGGATATAAATAAATTATTATTATTATTATTATTATTATTATTATTATTATTATTATTATTATTATTATTATATGATTCCCCAGTTCTGACTAGCCACTTTCTTTGCATCATACATAATTCTATACACTTCGTTCATATGGACTAGCCATATATGGAGGGTCACAGGCTAGGCACCTCTGCTCTATCATATTTCCCCCCATTATTCATCTTTCTTCTAAGCTAAAAAGCCCCAGTCATTGTATCCTGTCCACATAGGCAGCTGCTCCAGCCACCTGATCATTTACAGCTCTACAGTATCCTTCTTTAACTGCTTTTCAATTCTGGTCACACTGCAAATTTGCATGCGTACGTCTACCATCGGGTAACACTCAGCCCCTTGATAGACTCTGACAGTCTCCATCCACAAAGTCATGCAAGGTTCACCTTACATACTTGGAATTAAATAATTGGGATTCGAATTTCTTTTTCCATTTTATGCGTGTCAATATGAGCATCTAGGTGAGCATGGAATTGCAAGAATGCAGCAACGTGTGTTCTCATGGATATCGATCTGACAGATGACATTCTCTGCTTCCATTCATAATCCTGGCTGCCTGCCTAGGCAGACTCAGAGCATCTCCAAAATCAGATATAAATGCTTTCTGCTTTGACATCATTCAGGTGCCATGGAAAGCCTGCAACAATTTTTAAGCTCACCTGAAATAAACTGTGAGAGTGGCAATGCAAGAGAGAATAGGATTAGAAGAGACCAGAAGCCCAGAGTCTATTTCTGGCTCTCACCTTGCATCAAACTGTGACCTCTGGTGATTCAATTCACTGCTGCATAATATGCCTTTCTTTGAGCATAACAAAACTTTGCCTCAACCGTAAATGCAATGCACAGTGCCTAGATAAAAGGCACTTGCTAAGTGGAAGTTAATGTAAATAATGATGCTGCGTCATTTCACTACAAGGCACAGAAGAAAAGCAATATGGGAGGTGGGAGAAGGGAGGAACTGTCTCCTTGAATCTCTTGTAGATATAGCTGAGGCAAGATCTGCTTTTGTAATTAATCACTTGGCACCAAAATCCTGGATGTGCTAATGCTAAATGCACATAAGGGCTTTGCTGAAATGCTTTTGGAAGCAATCGAAACAACAACACCGTGAATGCTCGTTTGCTAATCCTAGAGCCTGAACTTTGTAATTCACCCAGCTTTTTGTCAATATGGACGCTGAAAGACATGCTCATCACCTTAGTGCAAAACCTCACACTCAGCCATACTCCAAAGCTTATATAACGGCAAAATCATTTTGGAGAAGAAAAATGAAAATCCAAAGTACGCTTATCTAAGCATGAGTGATTGACTGATTAGTTGCAATCACAGCATTATACCAGGAGTTGTGTAGAAAATTATGGCATTCCAACAGAGAAAAGTATATGGCTTTCTAACACCAGCATGGATAAATTGTGCAAGCGAAAGTCAAAATAAGACGAGCCTTCTTCCAGAAAGTATATTATGTATTGCATCAAACTGCTAGTAAAAGGCTTCACTGCTTCCTCTACTTTTGAGTGTAAGGTAACTTCATCACAGAATCTTTATACTGATTATATTAAGCAGCTTTTTGTTGTTGTTGGTTGGTGTTGCAAATTTAAGAGCATATGCCACTGGTCTGCTTTTAATTTTAACCCCCGGTATGGAAGCCGGCAGCCTCTTAGTGCCAATACATTGTCTCAGGACCCATTGGGGGCATAGCTATCAACCTTCCCTTTTTTGTGTGTGGGAAATTCCCTTCTTTCAGCGCTGTTTTCTGCTGCTTCCCGCTGCTATCTCGGATTGTTAGATATCCCGTAGACTGTCCCCGGGACAGGTGAGGCTGCTGATCCCTTATTTTCAAATCTGAAAGTTGACAGCTATGATTGGGAGTCTCCTAATAGAAATTTTCCCAAGTTCCTGTGGCTGGTTTCAAAGTGACTCAGAATACTCTTCTCCCCACATTGCACTTCTGTATTGACACCTTTGGTTCCGATTGTACTGTTTTTCCTTTCTAGCCAATCAAGGTTCCTCGGTCATCCTCATCCCCCCCCCACATGTCCACCTTCCACAAATCATCACCTGAGCCACCAAAGTGCTGTCCTTACATCACTTACTACCACTAGCTAACCAACACCTTACCAACATCCTAGCTTACCAACACCCTTCCTTAACCAACCAAGTTGTCACAAAGAATCTTTGCACATTTCAGGGCGGTAGCTGCATGCATTTCTTTACTTATTAAATAGTGCACATTGTTTTTATGGGTATTATTGGGCTGAGGTGTGGGGATTGTGGTTGCTCCCTGGTGAGGGGTGGAGTGTGTGTAACCCTCCCCCCTTTCAGTGTGAACTTAATTTGGGGAGATAGCAGCAGATGTGAGAGGAGAAGCAGTAGGAGTAGTAGAATCATAGAATCATAGAGTTGGAAGAGACCACAAGGGCCATCGAGTCCAACCCCCTGCCAAGCAGGAAACACCATCAGAGCACTCCTGACATATGGTTGTCAAGCCTCTGCTTAAAGACCTCCAAAGTAGGAGACTCCACCACACTCCTTGGCAGCAAATTCCACTGTCGAACAGCTCTTACTGTCAGGAAGTTCTTCCTAATGTTTAGGTGGAATCTTCTTTCTTGTAGTTTGGATCCATTGCTCCGTGTCCGCTTCTCCGGAGCAGCAGAAAACAACCTTTCTCCCTCCTCTATGTGACATCCTTTTATATATTTGAACATGGCTATCATATCACCCCTTAACCTCCTCTTCTCCAGGCTAAACATGCCCAGCTCCCTTAGCCGTTCCTCATAAGGCATCGTTTCCAGGCCTTTGACCATTTTGGTTGCCCTCCTCTGGACACGTTCCAGTTTGTCAGTGTCCTTCTTGAATTGTGGTGCCCAGAACTGGACACAGTACTCCAGGTGTGGTCTGACCAGAGCAGAATACAGTGGCACTATTACTTCCCTTGATCTAGATGCTATACTCCTATTGATGCAGCCCAGAATTGCATTGGCTTTTTTAGCTGCCGCGTCACACTGTTGGCTCATGTCAAGTTTGTGGTCAACCAAGACTCCTAGATCCTTTTCACATGTACTGCTCTCAAGCCAGGTGTCACCCATCTTGTATTTGTGCCTCTCATTTTTTTTGCCCAAGTGCAATACTTTACATTTCTCCCTGTTAAAATTCATCTTGTTTGTTTTTGCCCAGTTCTCTAATCTGTCAAGGTCGTTTTGAAGTGTGATCCTGTCCTCTGGGGTGTTAGCCACCCCTCCCAGTTTGGTGTCATCTGCAAATTTGATCAGGATGCCCTTGAGTCCATCATCCAAGTCGTTGATAAAGATGTTGAATAAGACCGGGCCCAAGACAGAACCCTGTGGCACCCCACTAGTCACTCTTCTCCAGGATGAAGAGGAACCATTGATGAGCACCCTTTGGGTTCGGTCAGTCAGCCAGTTACAAATCCACTGAGTGGTAGCATAGTCAAGACCGCATTTTACCAGCTTCTTTACAAGGATATCATGGGGCACCTTGTCAAATGCCTTGCTGAAATCAAGGTAGGCTACATCCACTGCATTCCCTTCATCTACCAGGCTTGTAATTCTGTCAAAAAACGAGATCAGGTTAGTGTGACATGACTTATTTTTCAAAAATCCATGCTGACTATTGGTGATCACAGCATTCCTTTCTAGGTGCTCACAGACTGTTTGCTTAATGATCTGCTCCAGAATCTTCCCTGCTATTGATGTCAGACTGACTGGGCGGTAATTATTTGGGTCCTCTCTTTTCCCCTTTTTGAAAATAGGGACAACATTTGCCCTCCTCCAGTCTGCCGGGACTTCGCCTGTTCTCCAGGAATTCTCAAAGATGACTGCCAGTGGTTCTGAGATCACATCTGCCAGTTCTTTTAATACTCTTGGATGCAGTTCATCTGGCCCTGGAGACTTGAATACATCTAAACTAGCCAAATATTCTTGTACTATCTCCTTAGTTATTCTGGGCTGTGTTTCCTTTGCTGAATCATTTGCTCCAAATTCTTCAGGTCGGGCATTGTTTTCTTTATCGGAGAAGACTGAGGCAAAGAAGGCATTGAGGAGTTCAGCCCTTTCTGTGTCCCCTGTTTGCATTTCACCATCTTCTCCTCTGAGTGACCCCACTGTTTCCTTGTTCTTCCTTTTGCTACGAACATACCCATAAAAGCCTTTTTTGTTGCTTTTAACCTCTCTAGCAAGCCTGAGTTCATTCTGTGCTTTAGCTTTTCTGACTTTGTGTCTACACGTGCTGGCTATTTGTTTGAATTCCTCTTTGGTGGTTTCCCCCCTTTTCCATTTTTTGTACACATCCTTTTTTAATCTTAATTCAGTTAAAAGTTCTTTAGATAGCCACCCTGGCTTCTTTAGGCACCTTCCATGTTTCCGTCTCATTGGTATTGCCTGACATTGTGCTTTTACTATCTCCCTCTTAACAAACTCCCAGCCATCATGAACTCCCTTTCCTTTTAGTATTGCTGTCCATGGGATCATGGACTTCCCTAAGTTTTATGAAGTCGGCTTTCTTAAAGTCAAGAAATTGAGTCCTAGTATGCTTGGCTGCTCCTTTCCGCTGTATAGTAAACTTCAGAAGAGCATGATCACTCGCGCCTAATGATCCTTCCACATCTACCCCACTAACTAGGTCATCAACATTGGTTAGGACCAGATCTAAAATGGCTGTTCCTCTTGTTGCTTCTCCCACTTTCTGGACAATGAAGTTGTCTGCAAGGCCAGTGAGGAATCTGTTTGACCTTATGCTCTTGGCTGAGTTTGACGTCCAACAAATATCCGGGTAATTGAAGTCCCCCATTACTACTATCTCCCTTCCTTTTGCATGCTTGGCCATCTGTTCCAGGAAGGCATCATCTATGTCCTCCGTTTAGTAGTAATAATAATAATAGTAGTAATAATAATAATTGCAATTTATAAATACATACTTGCATATCTGGTTGGTGGTTTTTGGTTGTCTCTACTGTATTTCTGGATTTTGATCTGCTGGTAGTTTCAGTTTATATTGATATTTAAGAGGCTCTTATCTAATCAAACTGTGCAACATATTATTATTATTATTAGTAGTATTATTATTTCTGTTCAGTTCCTTAGCTGTTTCATGACTCTGTACTTATCACACATAAATCATACCCAGAGCCTGCCTGGAAAACAGCTCTGAACTCTACCTCTGGGTCCCTAGATTATTTCTTTTATTTTCTTTTTTAAAAATATTTTCATCAGTAGCTTCAGGAAGCAGTGCAGGAAATGAACTGAATGAGATGAAAATAAACCTACTGAGAGATCTAATGAGGGGTGGGAGGGGGGAGGGAAAGGTCTAGGCCAAGCATTGGTCACGGCAAATTGTAATCACAGTGTCCAGCTTTTCTTGGGTATTATCATTTTAATCTCCACATATACTGATTCACAAACACAAAAACCCTCATGAAATAGCTAAACCCTTCCCGATATGGCTAAAGCTTGGAGCTCTGTTTTATTTTCTTCCAAAGAGATGGCTTATATAAGATGCTCTCCCCCTAGAGAATCTCTGTTAATTATCCTTATCTTACACATATTAAAAATAGCAAAGTAATCCTTGTGTTAAGTGTTTGCATTCTCACTGAAATACGTACTTCTAACAAATCCCTAATTAATTGTAGGTTTGCTGGTTTAATGAGCAATAAAAGAACATAAATAAAGCCAGGCACTGCATCACCCAAGCATTAAAACCAGCTGCGGAGATTTTACACTCGGCGCATGGGTGAACTCAGCCCACAGGGAGAGTCTTGCCAGGCAGGTTACCTAATGAGCTTCCCCCAGTCCTTTCTGACAATACGAGACCCACGGAGCAAATGTTGTTTCGTAAAAGGGATTTTAAAGTGTGGCCTTTACAGAAGGCAGGAAGCAAGGATTTGAAAGAGAGCTGAACAGAGGAACGGCATCAATGGAACAGTGTTTTCTGCTGGTATAATGATAAGACTCCATCTTAGAGACCAATTGTCATACAGTTTTTGATGTAATCTCTATCCCCCACCTACCCCCAATCTGGGGTTTCCTCTCCACCTCTTTGGAATTGTACTTCTACATACATATCAACTTGATAATGGCCGTGTTTGCATGTCATGCTAAGCCAAACGATGTCTTAGAGCAAACATGTGGGCTCATGGGAAGGAGATCATAGCTGTTTTGCTCCTCTCCAGCCCCTTTAGCTCAGCCAAGATTTCCCACAATAGTTAATTCAAGTTGTGTGCATTCCCACTGGAGGCTGCCTTCGCACCAACCAGCAAATGCTGGCTACAAATACGATTGCTTGGAATACTTCCTAGCAGTGGTTCACCAAGCAGACCTGGCTGCTTTCAGTGTTTCACACATAATGCTAAATCATAGTTTGTCTGGCCTAACTATAGTTTGTTTGAATGTGTGAACCTAGCCCAGCAGACTCACTATAGTTTGTTTTCTGTCAACAAATGTCAGAGGTCCAGTCCCCGGCTTGATCACACAGTAAGCGTAGTTAATTAAAAAGGATGATTTCTTACTTTATTGTTTTTATTCATTTGTAGTGTTTTCTGTTTCGTATGTTATGTAACTCATGTACACTTGTTTATGTGAAACTTAATAAAGACTTTCTTAAAAAAGAAGAAGGATGATTTATTGTCAAAACAAACGGAGCTCCTGAAGGCTCTAACAGAGCCTCCGACATCATCAATCAAGATGACCCTTCTGAAGACCCCTTCCAGATTCTACAGAAGATAGAGAACTACTATTGCCTTATGATGCTTGCTTTGTTTCCAGTCCAACAGCCCTCCCCTTAGCCGACTCGGAGAAGGGATTGGATCAGCTCCCCCCTCTTCCCTTTCTGACACACTACTTCCTTCTCTGTTCGCTCCTGTTTGAAACTCCCGAGAGCTTTGGCTGGGTTGCAGCCCACTTGTAGCCATTACCTTATCGGGAAATGATATACAATGAACTGAAAAAAATGTATAAAATAACCTTTTCATAACTCCTCTCCCCCAGCTTCTCTTTTAGGGATTCTAGGTGGTGAAATTCCAATGGTTCAGAAAAGACTATTTATGTATGCGACCACTGCTGCTTGGATGTTAATGGCCCAGAGATGGAAAGAAAACCAAGTCCCTACCAGAGAAGAATGGCAGATTAAGGTGATGGACTATGCCAAATTGGCAAAAATGACTGGAAGAATCAGGAACCAGGAAGATCAAAATTTTAATAAGGAATGGGGAAAATATATAATTTACCTTAAAAACCATTGTAAACAATTAAAATCGTTAGTAGGATTGGAATAACACTTGTAGTTCAATGTTGAATTTGGAGTATAATAGAGATTTAAAAGATTTGGGTTAATAGAAAAGATGCTGGAGGAAAAACTTAATATAAGGACCCCCAAAGGGGAGGAGGGAAGTTCAGGAGATTCTTTGGAATTCTCTTTTTATGTTGGTTGTTGGATAATTGACTGTAAATTTCTAAAACCCGAAAAACTATATATATATTTTTACAACACACACACACACAACTTTAACATAGTGGTCCTTCAAAAGCTATCTGATATTAAGTATCTATTCCTGGATTGTCTCATACATCCAGCAGTGGCTTACCATACAGTCTCAGGCAGAGATCTTCTACATCCCCTACTAACTGAAGATGCCAAGGATTGGACCTGACGCTTTCTGCATGCATGAATATAGGCATTTCCTGGACCACTGAAACTATATCACTAAGCTGGAGTGGGACTATTGTCCTTTGTTCTTTCTCTCTTTGCTATAGAGAGAGGGAGCCATGTTGCAGTGCTCCCTGTGTTTTTATATGTAAATAATGTAGATTAGCCAAAATGCTGAGTTGCTGAGGTCTGTCATACGCATGATGCGCAAACTCTGCGGATCCCTAAGTGTGCCGGTGTCGGTTAACATCGGTCGCTGTGATGTTCGGGCTGAAGAAAGCTTATGAAGCTCCCGAACGATCGACCAGGAGGGAGGGAACATGCCAGTCAGGCATGTGTCTCTGCCAGAGTCCTACTCGAGTGTAGGCTGAACTCCTGACAGAGGTTGTATGGCCATCTGTCATGGATGCTTTAGCTGAGATTCCTACATTGCAGGGGGGGTGGGACTAGATGACCCTTGGCCCCCTTCCCTTCTACAGTTCCATGATTCTTAAATGGTATGTCCATCTGGAAGCGACACAGTAATTGTGACCGACTGGTACTGAGCAGGAGAGAGAATATGATTGCTAGTATTAATGGGATCTTCAAGGACATGTAGACCTCCCCATGCTGCTGTAACCTAGTTATTGCATTGCTCCTCTATCCTTATCCACAGAGACTCGGGATCCTTTTGCTCCCGGCACCAATATTTCACATTTTTGCTCTTACTATGTGATCTGTCTCCAGTTGTCACATGATAATGTAAGCAGCCAGCACAGCCTGAGGTGTGGGTGATTTTTTTATAAAAAAGATGTAGGGCAGGAGACAGAATGGTGTGCAAGCCCAGCTCCCAGGCAGGAGACTGCAGCTGTGATGGAGTAAACCCAGAATTAGCAATCCCTTTGAAGTTATCTTTCTGCCTCTTCATTTCCCTAATTCTCTCCTTTATTCTCTCCTTGGCTGGGCAGCAGGGTTATTAATCAGAACAGCAATGCCCACTGTGTTCTTTTGAACTGTGTAATATTTCTCTCTTTTTTGACTTTGAGGAGGAGAGAGATGAAAAAAGCGAGGAAATTAATCTATTCATGAAACAAATATAATCCTCGTCTCCTGGGAATGAATATGTAAATCTGAAAAGGAAAGTACCAAATGACTGAATTTGCTCTAAAAAAAGAGATGCACTGCTGTGAATTTGGAGGACAAAAAGAAGAAGGGAAATCTGTAAGCATGCTCATATAAAAAGGAACAGTCAATAAATATTAGGCTAAAAAGTGATATATCAGAATCATATCATTCTCCTTTAGTTCTTCAGCCTTGTCTCCTGAGGTGCTGTGGGACTACAAAACCCATCATCCCCAGACAGCTTAACCAATGGTCAGGCATGATGGAGCCGTAGTTCAACAACATCTGGGGACAGAGAGGC
Source organism: Podarcis vaucheri (assembly GCF_965113315.1). Lineage (NCBI taxonomy): Eukaryota > Metazoa > Chordata > Lepidosauria > Squamata > Lacertidae > Podarcis > Podarcis vaucheri. The sequence goes on along the minus strand of NC_138760.1, from coordinate 107,377,019 downwards.
TGAAGAGCAATGCCTTAGTATATAAATCATGACATTGCATGAACTTGATGGAAGGGAACTAGGAGATTCAATGGCTAACCTATCAGGTTCTGTTCACTCTTCCTGCCCCCCTCTCCCCGAAAAAATCCATAAAATAGCCATTCTCAACCTGGTGCCTTACATATGTTTTAGACCAACTCCTATCATTCCCAGCCAACATGGTCAATGTTCAAAGGTGGTAGGAATTACAGTCCAGTAACCTCTGAAAGGCTGAGCATGAGTTTGACCAAACTGCATGAGGCAGTGGAAGACAGGAGTGCCTGGCATGCTCTGGTCCATGGGGTCACGAAGAGTTGGACACAACTAAACAACAACAACCTCTGAAAGGCACCAGGTTAGGCCTGTCAGTGGTTCCCAGACTTATTTTGCCCCACTTGAAAATTGCTGAAGATCTTACCAGATCACTCAATGTTTTTTTCACCTGTTGCAGCAATTTAAATGCACTGTGTTAGATGCACTGTGTAAACTTATTTTTTTACACAAACACACTGCAGACCACAGCAAGCTGACAGCCTGCAACTTGGGGACTCCTAGTCTATGTGACACAAACTTTGCTCACATGTACCTTTTACACTTGCCTCAACTCTCATGGTAGCTTCAGCTTTATTTATTTTGTTACATTCTCAAAGCTCAAGATAGCTGCTCCCCGTTTTATTTTTACAACAACCTGGGAGGCAAGCTGGGCTCAGAGATAGCGACTGGCCCAGTGAGCTTCATAGCTGAGTAGAGATTTGAACCCAGGTCCTGGTCCAACACTCTAACTACCCACACCATGCCAGCTCTCATCTAATTCTTTCACTTATGCAAGCCTCCTCAGTTCTATTTTAATTTAAATACTTTTCATGTGGAAAAATACTGTGGCTACTCCCTTGCAGAGATTAAGAGACTATAGAGAAGAAGGGCAGATGAAGGGTTCTGCACTTCACTATAAAAAGATAATATTTGCCCACACACTGCCCCTTCTATCACCATTTAGTCCTGGAATATTCACAGTTGCGTTTTGGCACCAAATGCCAGTGTAAGATGCCTGCACCCACCACAATAGCTCCACCAACAGCCCACTGGAAAAATGCTACCACAAAAACACACCCGTAGAGATTAGCCGGAAAGTGGGTATTTGCAGAACAAGAGATTCCAACAAGGAAGGATACTCATAAAAAGGCTTAATGCAAATTTCACTGAAATAGGGGCAAGAGCGCAGAAGGAGACTCTCAATGCCACAATTCATTTTCAACAAAACTGTCAACATGCAGGGAGGTAGGAAGATCAGTCGTCCTTTTGCTTCCTTCTTATATTGACATTTCTGTGTTCTTTGCAACGTGGGCTCCCCATGGCAAGCTCCTCTCGGTTCATCACAAAGCGGCTTCACTCTCCTTTTCTAAGTCCACCATGAGGAGCTGCATGCTGGGTGACTGATGATCAAATTCCACCCCAGCTTCACCTCCCTGGCTCCTCCTTTCCCATCTGACTGTCCTCTGCCTGATCACCACTACTCATTGTCAGACCTTGGTGCCTGGCCCTGTGCCTGGCTTGCTGCTCAACAGAGGCTGTCAAAGCCCTCTGGCCAGAGGCTGTCACCTCTGTACGCACTGCTGATGTTATACAAAATTAGTTCTGCAAACAGCTATTCCTGAAAGCCCTTCCTCTAACAGCACCATCCTCTTGATGTACAGCACGGCGGAGCACATCCCATCTCTTAGGCAGCTAGACAAGAGTGAACAGATAGCGTACAAGCCAGTTGCGGAGTCTAAACTCTTTTAGTAGCAATGCTGATGAGACGGCATGTAAGTTGTCACACTCAATATCCTCCCACAAGAATACATGCAAAATAAAGCTTGTGGGAAGCACCCATGAATCATCACCGTTGAAAGACTTCCTTGTTATTCTCCTGAAAATTCAACCAATGTACAGGCCAATGCCATAGTAAGAGTAGAAATCCACATGGGTACACTCATATACAAACAGCTGGCATTCTCCTGGAAAATAGGGAGTCTTACCTGACACGCATTGTAAAGAAGCTGGTGCTCAAATTTCTTGATACCCAAGATGTTCTGGAACATCTCATACAGTTGTTCCTTGCTGAGAATCAGCTCTGAAGCAGCACTCGCGGTCATCCTGGCTTGGGCTTTGCGAGGATCCTCTTCACCGCGATAGATTGCATCGAATTTTGCCATCCAGGAACTCAGAACAGTCTCCTTGCTGAGGCCATCGATCTCGGGGAGACTTCGGACCCTCTTTTCAATATGTTTCTTGAAGACTTCCCGAGAGTCGTTGGCCGAGAAACCACCACTCTGAACCATTCTGGCAACACGGTCACTTTTCAGAAACACCTGCAAGTAAAACAATAGGATAAAATGAAATCTCAATTCCCCTCCTGGCTGTTTCAGAACATGCTGGCTGTGAAATGACTGGAAGCAAATCACATTAGGAAATACTGTCTAGTGGCTTATGCACTGGACAGTATGCACTAGACAGTAGTCAAGGAATATAGCATTGCACCCTGTGTTTAAAGCTAGACCCAATGAACTGGAATAGTAAGCCATGACTTTTTTTCAGGCGGGCACCATTGCCATTATGAAAGAACAAGGGAGAACAAGGAAGGTGTTCACTGTGAGTTCCGGCACCTCTTTCCCCTAGAAAAATAGCACTGTGTACACAGCATCTATACTTTGCAAACCTTTTCTTTTTTAAAAAAAAGAAACAAGAAAAAAGGACATATTTTTCTTCCCAAGCAGAACTTTGGCAGCCATGTAATGGAATGACATTTTAAGCTGAACACAGATTTTGATAAAAGTCACTACATAATCAGATTCAGGCTCTGCTATTCTCTTTCTCTCTCAGGGGCAATTCAAACATGACAAATGCCTGACAACGAAAGTCTTTCAGTGTAGGGGAAAGTGTGTAAATCACATATCTTGTCACTTATAAACTGCACATCCACCCATCCATTCATTTTGCTGTATGTGCCTGTGCTGGGAGACTGGCCCCTGTACCCATGTTCATTCAGCAAAAAAGTCAGACCATTGAACTACCCAATATTGTCAGGCAGCAATCTAAACCACACTTATCTGGAAGTAAAGTGCAGTAGGACTTTCTTCTGAGTAGACATTTTTAGGACTGTGAAGCAGCTCTTCTGGGTCTCGAGCAGAAATCTTATCATCACCGGCTACCTGAACTCTTTTAACTGGAGATGCCAGGGATTGAACCTGGGACCTTAAACCTGCAAAGCAGGTGATGCTGACCATCATATTGAGCCTTTGTCCCTCCCTCAGTGTCCTCACTGGAAAAGTGCACGCTTTGTGTGCCTTTGACTTAATTTATCCTGTGTTGACATCTGCCACAAAAATTGGACAGGAAGGACAGGGCACTAGAATGTGGATACATTATGGAAAACCTGAAGTTTCAGGAGCTTTTTCAGAGAGCCAGTGTGGTGTAGTGGTTAAGAGAGGTAGACTCGTAATCTGGTGAACCGGGTTTGCTTCCCCGCTCCTCCACATGCAGCTGCTGGGTGACCTTGGGCTAGTCACACTTCTCTGAAGTCTCCCAGCCTTACTCACCTCACAGAGTGTTTGTTGTGGGGGAGGAAGGGAAAAGAAGACTGCTGGCCGCTTTGAGACTCCCTAGGGTAGTGATAAAGCAGGATATCAAATCCAAACTTTTCTTCTTTATTCATTTATTTTCAGATTATTTTTACTTCACATTTCTTATACAGGGAATCGAAAGGTCTTACACTGGACAACAAACATGCTGGAAACAAGTCATTTCTGCTCAAAACATAAACTAGTTTTATACGGAAGTGGCTCCTGAGTCACTATGCTTCTTCCCAGCAGGTGGGTTGATGTCCCTTACCAGGAGGGAGTGGGGCAGGGGCAAGGTGCTTGGGAGGAAAGCATGGTGCAAATGCTCTGGCAGAAGTGACAGTTTGGCTCCGACAATGTGTTTCCACCACACCAGACTCCCTGCTGCCATGTCCCTTCCCCTCCCAGGAAACCATGGCAACTCACATGCTAGGGTAGTGGTTCTGCCCACCCAGAAAACCACTTCTGGTTTTATATCAAAGTAGTTTCTTTTGGAATTCATGTTTTGGCTCAAAGTAAACATGTTCTTTCTTATTTCGGGTCTTAAACTACCGCATAATATTCAGAATGTCATAGCTCTTGGGTTCTGTGATTAGGTACCAAATATGTACTCTGTTGGGAGCCGCCCAGAGTGGCTGGGGAAACCCTGCCAGATGGGCAGGGTATAAATATTATTATTATTATTATTATTATTATTATTATTATTATTATTATTATTATTATTATCTTCATCATCTTCATCTCCAGGTTTTGACTGCTCGGGTTAGGTGCTTGGGATCAATTCTTTCTTCTTCTACTGCAATTTTCTTTCACCTTTTGGAAAGCATTATGATGCAACCCACCAACATTAATGCTACATTTCTGTTCATTTCTATGGGACTTTTTCAGTTTCCCTTTTTTGCCACCCTTGCCAATAGTCTGCAAGGCATGAAAGTGAATTGGCTATCATACCACAGTGGTTTAATAATATGCCACCTGCTTCATTCCTGCAATGAAGGAATCACAACTAAAGAATCCCTGACAGATGGCCAGAGGCTGGGATTCCTTTATTAGTTGTGATTCCTGTATTGTAGGAGGTTGGACTAGATTGGTTCTTGGGATCCCTTCCAACTATACAATTCTATCATTCTAGAACATGACCCCCACTCCTTAATATCTATTTTTTCCCTTTCTGGGGTCCTGCTTTTCTGAACTTCTGTTTACCCAAACAGTTTCAAGAACTAGGCCATTTCAATAAACGAAATTATTCTGTGTCCTCATGCCTTGTAGCTTGACAGAAACAACAGAATGTCTCAGAATGTCTTGTAAGGAGAACATATTACCTAAGCAATTGACCTAACGCCATTATCAGACAAACCGGGATGAGAAAATCCACCTCTCACCTTCTCACATAACAACTTTCCAATACATTGTGGCCTGCTAGGAGCATTGTGGCCACACTTTAATTAAAGGAGAAGGAGATGCCAGTGAGTGACAGGATGCTATTTGAGAACCGGTCGCAGATCAAACCTTGTTGCTATGTAGAGTCGAGTGTAAGAAAAGCAATCTGTGCCTCACACTATTCTGAGGGTCTCTTTTCATCACTCTATGCAGACAGATGGAGTACAAAGCAGAGGTCAGACGCAGGGGATGAAAGCCATTTGACACTGTGACAGCCGCTCTGGGGAAGAACAGGGAAAGATGACATTTTTTCTTTCCCTAGGAGCCACCTGTCAACAGTGACCTCTTTCTGGCAAAGGTATGAAAAAAAGATGAAAAGATGAAAGAGAAATGTCCACCTCGAAGATAGAATCGTCCACGCAGGGAATAAAACATGACACATATCCTTTCTCTGAAAGCAGGACACCCCAGGGGGGTGGAGATGAAGTGGAAGGGCTGGAACTCCTGAAAGCTCACCATGAAGGACCACCAGCCAGTCTTCAAAAAAGTCCAAAAGGATTAGTAGTCTAAAGGGCGTTGGTTTTGTTTTTGTTTTACTAGCCTGCTAAGAGGCTAATAGAGAGGAATCCCTCTGTTATTCAGGATACTAGCCTCTTAGCAGGCTAGTTACAATATAGGAATAAAAACCCTCTTATCAAACAGAATGATGAGGAATGGGAACCAAGCCAATGGGCAAAGGAGGAATGGAGAGATCCGTCCCTCCTCGGCCAGCCTCCTCATTCACCGGCCTGGAATCCTATGGTTACCAGCAGATGACTTGTTAAATGCAAGGTTAGACTGTTGGTTTTTCTATTAGCACATGTGTTCACTTGTGAAACATGAGCATCATTTGGCTGCCTTGCAGGGAACCAGGCAGAGGGCCTTCTCGGTAGTGGCACCTGCCCTGTGGGACGCCCTCCCACCAGATGTCAAAGAGAACAGCAACTACCAGACTTTTAGAAGACATCTGAAGGCAGCCCTGTTTAGAGAAGATTTTATTGTTTAATAGAGTATTGTATTTTAATATTCTGTTGGAAGCCGCCCAGAGTGGCTGGGGAAATCCAGCCAGATGGGCAGGGTATAAATAATAAATTATTATTATATATTATTATTGCACAGCTCCAGCGGCCCACTTCTGCAGATCCAGCGGCCAGTTTTAGAATCTGGTGAAAGAATCCAGGTTCTGTAGTAACTCAGATGTGTTTGTAAGTTGGATATGCAGCTCATCTGAGTATGCTTGCACCCACCCCTTTGAGCCACCATTTTGCACTGGGCTCTCCCCCAAAGCTACCATTTTGTTCCTGGCTCCGTCTGGTGTCCCTCACAAGCTTGAAGCATTCCCTGCTTGCTCTGCTGAGACTCTTGAAAAGACAGCAAATGTCTCCAGTGCTTTCTCCTGCAAAGGGAGCCAGAGCTAATTCTGGAGCTTCTAGCCACTTGCAGCAGTGGGGGGACTCAAAAAGTATTGAAGATAACTTGTGCTTCCACAACAAGCATGGACAAAAACATAAGAACATCCTGTTCTCACAATGGCAAACCAGATGTCCATGGAAAACCCACAAGTAGGACCTATGGGCAACAGTGTTCTCCCCACTTGTGATTCTCAGCATTCCAAAGCATAGGAGAGGCAGGACACAGCCATTATGGCCCAATTCTGCTCTGCCTCACAGTTTACTCAGTTTTCAGAGCTTTTTACAACTGAGATGCCCTTCCATTTAGATCAGCGAATCTAAAACAAAGCAGGTGCATAAGAGAAGAAGAGAGGCAAAGCAGGGTGCCCGTGAGATGATCTTATTTCGAATAAAAGAAAGAAAAGGGAAAATGGGTCAAGGCGATAATGGTGTCCCGTTAGAAACAAGAAGGCATTTCTCTCAATTTGACATAACAGGGAGGGCTGCTGGCAGCCTGGAAGGCGTAAAGCATTGCTTTCTTAATGGCGTCAAGGATGGAATGAATGCAGTACACTGTGAAGAAGCTAGGCCGGCAGAGGGATGTATCTGCAAATGTTCAATAATTAAGGGACTGAAGGATGACCCGAGGACACAGCAGTTTTCTGCATTGAGTATCTTGAGCTTGGAAAAGCACTAAAAGCTTATAATGCTCTCCACGTGCATTGGAGGAAGAGACACTTCCATAAAAAAGGAGAACAGACTGCACGAGTACAAAAGGAAGAAAGGAAGTGTGAGGATTCTCACTCTAGCCTTGCAAACTTGAAGCAGAAGAATGTTTCAAGTCCCCTCCTGACACTCTGAGCAAGATGGCATCTTTCATATTTCCTGGAGAAGGAGATGGAAGTGGGTTGGGAGTGACTTTGCTATCAGGCTTTGAAGGAGCATCTTGATCCAGCCTGCTCTTCATGAGCAAGGAGGCACACATGCAAAAAAACCCCCACCATCACCAGCAGCAGGAATATGCAAGAATCAAATCATGTTAAGGGTACCAATTGGTTGTGCTGGTTACTGCTTGAAGAAAACAACCATCACCACATGCAGGAAGGACCAGGAAGGACCAGATGTCTTGGAGAGCTACTGCCAGTCAGTGCAGATAATACAGAATTAGATGGACCAGTGGTGTGACTCCATTTAATGAACCTTCCTATTATTGCTAGCAGTCTATAACTTTTCTAAATAAACAAATACTAGTCCAGATGGTTCAATGGTCCAGTTCCATAAGAAGCAACATCCTATGTTCCTAAGTGCTTTTACAGCAGCAGATACTCACTAACTCTAGCATTTGGTTTGCTGTGTATGTAGAAATTCTAGTTAGGAAAACATGAAATCTGCAAAGTTGGCCCCCTGACACATAAAGGGAGCTTGCATGTAAAATATGAAAGCAAATGTTAATGCATATGGATGTTGTATACCCAAAATATGGTGTTTTCCTTCCCTGATTATTATTCATCCATGTGAACTGAACTCAACGAGTGTATAGAGATGTCAAGTGAGCTATCTGACAACTTGTAAACAGTTATAGATGCCGTGATGATCGGTCGCAGAGATTAATTAGTACGCAGAAGACTTATTTCTAAAAAACCTAATTAACTGCCAAAATATTGATTCTTTTAACAAAGATATTATATAATTGGAAAATAGCACTCCCTAATTGAAATTTATGACCTCTGGAATGAGAAAAATGACACAAAATAATCTAATGACTGAATACTGTAGGATAAGTACTCCCTCAGTTCCGCATTAGTCTTTTTATAACCTTCCCAATTGTTTGTTGCTTAGAAAACACCCCCCCCCAAAAAAAACAAGCCCCTGAGGCAGTGTAAATTTACTCAGATGAATTGTTAGTTAATATTTCTGTGCACTATAATACGCCACAATCCTCCAAATTCATTCTCTGGGTCAGCCCACTGAAAGCTATTCCAAAATAAGTGGTGTGAGGACATGAGCCTTTAGGCAGGCAGGCACACACACACACACACACACACACACACACACACTTGTCATAAAGAGTTTGGTGAGTAAGAAGTGTTCTGCTGAATCAGACCAAAGACCCACCTTGTCCCGCATCTCGTTTCCCACAGGAGCTAATCAGATGCCTCTTGGAAGCTTAAAAGAATGGCCTAAAGGCAATAACCCTTCCCAACTGTTGCCTCTCAGCAACTGATTTTCAGAGCTACGTTACCTCTGAACATAGAAACAGTACATAGATCTACACTGCCTTGGAATGTAGAAACAGAACACAGAGACACACTGCTTCTGACCAGAAAGATTCCATATAGGCATCGTTGTATGGGGAAGTTTTCGATGTTTGGTTATGTTTTTTATTTTCTGTTGGAAGCCGTCCAGAGTGGCTGAGGCAACCCAGTCAGATGGTTGGGGTATAAGTAATAAATTATCATCATCATCAACAACAACGATAGTTCTTAAAAACATATCCTCCGTGAGTTTGTCAAATCCCATCTTAAAGCCATCTAAACTCTTCTTTCCCAAAGTTAGGAAAAAAGAAACACGCTGCTGCAGAGGTTCTCAAACGTTTTTCTTTCTTTCATGGACAATCTGAAAATTGCTGGGTTTTGAAGCAGACCACTTAATAAACCCCTTTCCTGCCATGCCAGAATTGTCAAAACCAGTGTCCTTAGGCTAGGCCTCTTAGAAGGACCCAATTAACTGGTGCTTCTCCTTTTTAATAATAGAAAAAAATCAATAGACGGCTTCAGCACCGTGTTGTGAAAAGCGCAGGCCCTAGGCCAGGTCTTAATATTTCTGTGCGCTATAATATGCCATAATCCTCCAAATTCATTCTCTGGGTCAGCCCACTGAAAGCCCTGGTCAAAACAGCTTGAGTCTCCACTGTTAGACAAAAATAAATCAAGTGCAGGGCCAAGTATGGGTTCCATGACCTTTTCAGGAGATGACATCAACAGAACTCACAGACTGCAGTTTAGCTGCCTCTGAGCAGCTGCAGTTGTTAGGAACAGGTTGAACCCGGTTTGACTCCTGCTCCATCTGACTGGCTGCCGCATCTCAGGCAGAGGCCTCACATCCCTGGTTACCTGCTCCCTACATCCATGCCGTAATGATTTATGCTACCTGAGCTGCAGAAATTGTAATCGTGCTATTTACACAAACTGCAATAATTTCATGGAAGACAACAGGCCCAATCCGCCTTCTATTAGTTGCTACAAACTCCCATTGAAAGTAATGGGACTTGTTAGTTGAGACTCACTTTGGTTCCTGGTGGCCCACAGTCACAACAAACCCTGATCTGGTTTGGGATCTCAGGGTGACATGATGAAAGAACAGGGTACAGTTTACTAACAAACTGAGGCATAAAGCCTGGAATCTGCTTTGAGCATGGTGAAAGGTGATGGCATTTACAGAGCCGGACAAAGTTGCCTAGTACAGTGGTACCTCGGGTTGAGTACTTAATTTGTTCCGGAGGTCCGTTCTTAACCTGAAATTGTTCTTAACCTGAAGCACCACTTTAGCTAATGGGGCCTCCTGCTGCCACTGCGCCACCGGAGCACGATTTCTGTTCTCATCCTGAAGCAAAGTTCTTAACCTGAAGCACGATTTCTGGGTTAGCGGAGTCTGTAACCTGAAGCGTATGTAACCTGAAGCGTATGTAACCTGAGGTACCACTGTACTTGTAGAAAACAATTTGTGGAAATATATAGTTTAGGGACATGTTTGGACCCACAGTTTGCCTTCTCCAATCCAGTGCCCACCAGAGGTTTTGGACTACTTCTTGCATCAGCCCCATCCAGAATGGGTGATGGGGGCTCTACTCCAAAACATCTGGTAGGTACCAGGTTGGGAACGCTGGACGAGTCAACTGTCTGCTTCAAAGCGGGATTAAAAACACAAAGTTGTTTTAGTTTTAATATTAGATTAACATTTATTGGAAAACGTTTCAACAAATTCTGTCTCTTTACTTGTGTGCAACTATGAATAATTCCTGTTGCTGGAGATTAAGTTGTTCTATGCACTCTGGAGGCCAGAGACCTATCTTCACACCTGTGTCCCTGGGCCTATATCATGGCAGCAGCACAGGCTCCTTCTGTCTCTGGGATGTACTGTATGTGTACCAATTATGAGGATGCCTGTTCCTTCATCCTGCTGCTCACCTGCTGCCACACCCTAACTGCTCTTCCCACCTGTGCAAAAGAAATACAAGCAGGAAGAAAGAACTCTGGGACTTTAGTTCCTGAGAGAGCAGGTCATATGGCGAGAAGCCCTATTGAGTTGTTTGTCCCTTTTCACAATGTTAATCGCATTGCGGAAATAGGACACTCTGTGAGTTGGAGGGTGACGTAGTGGGGAGGCTGCTCCACACACACACACACACACACACACACACACATAGCAAACCAATGTGAAAGTATGACAACCTAAATTTAGGACTGGAAAAAGGAAAAACTGAATGAAATGGAAACGGACAGATTCCTCCACCCCAGCCTCGGATTGGTCCATTCTGTGCACATGGGGACAGCTTCTCCCCCTTTAGAACCTGAGAACTGGAATTGCCACTCTAGTGTTCTTACCTCATAATAGCTCTGGACGGCATTCATGAAAGCTTCATCTGCTACAATCTGAGTTTCTCCATTGAGGAAGGCTTGGAAGCGATCCTTGACGGTTTGGAGCTGCTGTTTACTTATCTGAAAAACCAATTAAAATGCAAAATGTTATTTATATAGAAATGTCATTAAGATCAGCAAAGAGGTAGAGTAGCTTAAACACACCATCAGTTGTTATTATTATTATTATTGTTATTTATAAAAGGAGACAAATTGAATTCTGTTATATGGAAAAGTATGCAAATAAACCACATTTGTGTATATTGTACTGTGTAATTTGTACTGCTTCCCCTAACCATTAGGAAAGAATAAAGAGACTATGAATGGCTGTGAAGTCCTACCCCACTGAACATGGGAAATTCAGCCTTCTCCAACAATGGAAGTATAACATAGCCATTGTGACTACTATTCATTTATAGTCTTATCCTCTGATGAAGTCGACCAACCTTCTTTTAAATCCACCCAAGTTGGTGGTCATCAATACATATTGTGGGAGAGAATTATATAGCTGAACTATGAGCTGTGTGAAAAAGAACTTTCTCTTGTATGAATCTTTCCATCTTCCCCTTCATTGGATGGCCATGGATACTAACATCATGAGAGAGGGATATGGATGGGGAAGAAAGTTGATTGAGTCAAAGCCACCTGATCCACACTTATCTTGATCCCACAGGCCTCTATTTATGCCCTTATGTTTGTCTTAAGGTGATGGCAAGATGACGGGGAGGTGTTGTGTGGGGAGACAGGGAGTGAGGAAATGAACAAGGAACCACGGCGGAGCTTAAAAATTATGAGAGTAAAACTACAAAACACAATGCAATATGCCTCAAAATGCTTTGTGGTTAATTGGCATGCAAACAACATTTTAATTTGTATCATTTTATTTAAAACATCCCTGTGCAGTTTTATGTTCCAGAACAACCACATTTTTTTTAGGGGGGGGGGGACCCAACATTTCCCAATGACAACAAATAATTTTTTTCTTTGTGGCTCCATTTTAATAGGAGTTTGGTTAGACTGTTTTGAAAATGAATGATGTTGGCTGACATTTCTGGAGACTTTTTGCACATGCATTAAGTACTTTACTATGAGAAATAAAGCTTGGAATTTTACAATCTGTAGCATTGTTTGTTTACTGAAAGAATATACAATTTTAGCTGTACTGGAGTAAACCAGCAATGCACCCTTGCATCCTGTATGTGTCTCTAGTAAACCTTAATGTGATTATTTTATAGATTGCAGAACAGCAGGCGCTTATTGATCTCCCCCACCCCCTGTTTCAACAGCAACCATGGCTGCTGAGAGGAGAAGTCAATTCCTAAGAGGAAATTAAATTGCTTTAATATTCCATTTAGCTTTTGCAGTGCCGCAATAACAGATGACTGGCAACAGCTCCCTGTCTGTTACAAGTCTACATAAACAAGGGTATATATTTGCATTCAATCATATGGGTAAAAAGAGAGAGAAGGAAATCAAACACACATTTCGTGATTTTTACCATGTGTGTACCCATGTTTGAATGCTTTCAATCACGGCTCCTCTGATTGGGTAATTGTGATCCTACTGCCTACAGAAAAATATTCTGGGCAATATTCTGGGCAAGGGTTACACCTTTGCCAAAGTTGTGCACTCATGTGTTCCTTTAGTCCTGCAGGTGTCTTCTATCTGTTTCTGCTTTTATGTAGTCGCCTAGTGCCAGTTAAGAGGTCCTTTCTTCTGCTCCCATTCTCAGATGGATTCCCTTGGTTGTTCCTAAATAACTAATCTGACCATCAACTCAGCTATACAGCTGCAAATAAAACGTTTTAAATGTACTGTGAAGTGCAATGTACAAATGTGACACTAAATGGCAACAGTGAGCTATGCAAAATTCAATGCATTTTTCAAAATGTTTTTAAGAGTATTTTCACAGCATTTTTTAAAATAAAAAAATTATGTGTGTAGATTCCACCCATGTTGTGAGCCTGCCAGCCTTGCTCTATGGATCAGGTTCTGAATGGGCAGGAATCAGGTTCTGACCTCCTATGTGATGGCCCATAAGGCAAATCTTTCAGGGTGCCAGTTCACATCATCAGCCACACAACTCCTGCTATTCTTAAAACAGCTAAATGCCTGGCATGAGTGAAGTCAATTGCATGGGTCTTTCCTTCCAGATAACTGCACTGGAATTGCAACATGGAAAAGTGGCTTCATCATCGCCAAAAGCATGTGCGAATGGGACCAGAGAAGATTCCTAGATGAGCAGAACAGCCAACAAGTCAGCTCTGAAGTTCAGGCATGTGATTGCTCCCTTGGAAAATCAGCTTATGGGACAAATATTATATTTTTACTATGGTCCAGCTGGATATAGAGAATAAGGTTGTTTCTAGCACATGCACTTGATGGATTTTATGCCTAACATATATTTTTTTACTACAGCTAGAGGGCACATAGGTTGCTACATCTTCTGCATCCTTTTGAAACCCACTCCAGTACAAACACAACCAGCCACGCGGGAGTCGCTTGCCCATATTGCTACTCCTGGTTGGTTGGTGGTCAGGTAGGAAAGAACCATAGAACTGGCTCTCTCCTTACATCAACTTGTACAAGAACTTAAGAAGAATGTGCTGGATCAAGCCAGTGGCTGTCTAGTCCAGCTACCTGTTTTCACAGCTGTCAACCAGATGTCAATGGGAAGCCTGCGAACAGAACACGAGTGAATTTGGTGATAAAATTGTTGAGGGCAGAATCTAGCACCTTCAAATACACCCACTTTCCAAAGATGTAAGGAATCAGAGACTGTACACACACTAAAAGCAAACTGAGATTGTGTTACAGTCATATGCTCTAAATTTAAGGATCCAGGGTTATAAATATCTTCTCTAAGCTTCAATTCGATTTGCATCTGGGTACGTTGCTGCACAACAGCTGACTGCGAGGGTATATACATAAACTTGTTCTCTGAGATCATCACTCCTGCAAAGTATATTCAACTCAGATTTTGAAAGGCCCATGGCAGCACATTTCTCACTTAGTTACCTTCAATAATGTGTTTACAAATTGCATCAAAGCAAGGCAATGGAATACCTCCATCGCTGAAAAAATGTGGATGAAATCAATGCTATACATCAATGTCCTCTCTCTGCAGTTCTTTTTACAGGACTCTGGGTCAAGTCTAGCATTCAATGGTGCCCATGTGGCACTGTACAAGTTCAGTAGAGTTACTGATCACAAAAAAGATGCCAGCAAAGACATGAAAAATCACAATTGTAGATTTAACAGTATAATATAGTATTTGCATTTTATTGGTTCTTATAAGCTGCACTATTTTGCCACCAGGAATGCATATATAGTAATTAAATTATGTGTCAAGAAAACTAATTCCAGGTTAAATAATGCAGGCAGAATAATGTTCATATTTGGAACAACAGATTCCACTTGCAGAATCCAGCCTCTTTTGCAAAGCAAACAAGCAAGAATGAGCCATAGGATGGGTGGGCTGGACCTTTAAATGAGCAAACAAAGTAGAGTTCAGTGCTTTAAGAGGCATGGACCACAACTCACAAAGACTCTTATTGCTCATGGAGAGAGAAGAAACTCCCATTATTCCTTATCCCAAGCCCTTTCAGCAGAACATAAATGCAGCAAATGTACAAATTTTGGGGCAAATGATCACATTTCAGTTTCAAACATTGGGAATGCTCAGATCTAAAGGCGCATGCATTCCAAAATGTAAACAGACCACACACCTTTGGGTGGGCAAGAGTATATTTCGATCTACACACATATCCAAAACCTGCTTCCACTCCCACATTCACAAAATTGAGAAAAGCAGCCCTTTGAGCTTTAGTCATTTAACTGGAACAACAATAAGTTTGAACGGCTTAAACAGTCTCTGACTACATTACCAGTCTTTGCCTAGAATTGCCTAGAATTTGTGGCACGTGTATGATTTCAGGCAGGCTAATGG
The DNA here is from genome assembly GCF_965113315.1 of Podarcis vaucheri. Taxonomy (NCBI): domain Eukaryota; kingdom Metazoa; phylum Chordata; class Lepidosauria; order Squamata; family Lacertidae; genus Podarcis; species Podarcis vaucheri. Next base: position 107,362,006 of record NC_138760.1, on the reverse strand, counting down.
TGACAATAACAGATCCCCATTGTTTACTGATGTTTATTGGGTACTTAATAAGCAGTGAAGACCGAACTAATAGGTACACAGTTTCATGCTGAGGGTGGTGTAAATATTTTATTACTTTGCAGAAGCAGCAAATTCAGGAATAAGTAGGGCAAGTTAACAAGCATCTCTTTTCATGGTATGTGTTCCAAGCCAAAGGTGATTGATTGGTGGGTGTACAATAAATGTCAGAGTCAATTAGAATGGTCAATTAGAAACAGCAACACTGGCTACTGGTCTGCTCTGGGGACAATTCAAAGTGCTGGTGCTTACCTATAAAGCCTTCCACCATATGAACCAACCTGTACTTTATGCTCACCATCTGAGTGACTCCTCCAGATTCCCCCCTCCATACCTAAACTTAAGTGGGTGATGGAGACTGGACAAAGGACCTGCTCATTTGTGGATGCCACACATGGAACATCATCTCCAGGGAAGCTTGCCTAGTGCTAAAACTGTCATCCCGGTGCCTACTTAAAGGCATTTTCATTTTTCCAGACATTCCAGCACTTTGTGGGAAGGACCATAGCTCAGTGGCAGAGCATCTCTTGTGTATGTAGAAAGTCCCGGGTTCAAGTCCCCAGTATCTCCATGTAGGGTTGGGAGAGACTCCTGCCTGAAACCATGGAGAGTGGCTTCCACTGAAACATTGAAAACATTGAGCTAGATGGAACAAAGGTTTGAGTCAGGCTAGGGGCAGTTCCTGGTGCTCCTAACTGGTGAATGATGGTTCAACCACTCTGCCGAGTTTATGCTGTTGTTCTTTTTTATGGTGATGTAATTTGATATGGATTTATTTTTATTTATTTTTGTGTTATGACACCCTAACAGTATTACCGAATGGTGGCTACAAGTTATGAAAGCAAACACCATCATGAGGATACTTTTCTCTCATGGGCAACTCACTATATTCAGTTTAAGTTGGTTCAATAAAAATAAAATATCAATTTTAGCAGGAGCAAATTTAGCACAGCAGAAAAAGTGGAACTAATTTAAAAAAAAAAACCCAAAAAACAAACAAACCAAAAACCAGCAATGCAGGAAGCTCTTTTTATAAATCTTTGGATAATATATGTTAGAAGAGTCATTGGTCTGTAGGTGGCCAGATGGCCACTGAAGAGTACAAAGCAAAGTCCAACATCCTAATGCAGGAGTTGGGAACTGTAGGCCCAGAGACTAAATGCAGCCCTCCAGGTCTCTCTATCAGGCCACAGTTCTCACTAGGGAATTTGGAGAATATGGAGAAGGAAGTGGAAATTCCTGCAGTTTGCATGTGCATCAAGGACCAGGAATGAATATCAGTCAAGTGAATACAATTGGTATTTGGTCTTATTGTTCTTGTGGTTCTAAGTCTGCAAATGATACTTTTTTGCAATGTTTTCTTGACATTGAAATGAATGTAACACAAATAGTTACATAAATCAACTAACATACTATTTGGCGACAACTGAAGTGCTGCAGAACAGAAACAGCGCAGATTGTGACAAACACAAGTCAGAATTGAAATTGCTGCCTTCTTACATCCCTGCCTCTCACTGACCTTGCTTTGCACCCCAAGTGTTTTTGCCTGGCCTGACTATGAACTCTGTGAACTCTGGTATTGCCTCTTGCTTGTTTGAATGGAGAGCAAAAAAAGTGTGTAGAAAGCAGCCGGCTGTACACGCAGTAGGGAAAGCAAGAAAAAGGCACCAGTGACTAAACTTCCCATGGGAGTAGAGAATGCATGCACACCAGTGATTAGAAACAATCACCATGATCACCACAGCTCCATAATTACTTAAGGAGCCTAAGATAATCTCAGCTGCTAAAGATCAAACTGACACCCAATTTCTTCATAAGTGTATAACAAGCACATCCATTCTCCTCTTTACGTCAGTCGATAACCTTAATGAATCATAAAAATAATTACCACTTGTTGTCTAGCTGTGTATGCAGCTGCCCTTCCAATAATCTATTATTTGTTGTTGAGTGTGTGCATGCCTCTTTGCAAGGACTGCTTGATCGATGTATAGATTTTACCTCAAACCAACAAATGAAATTCTAACAAGGGGAGAAGGGGGAGAGTTATAGCCTGCTGCCTAAGATGCAAGGCAAGTTCGGGTTATATTCCCAATTGAATAAAATCTCTGGGGAAATAAGTCTCCATTTCTTCACTGGACACCCCCCCCCCCTACATAGTCTAAGCTCAGTGGGTGAGTGGAGAATGGGGCCATACCACTTGCATCCAATTCCTGTCGCTTGACTCTTTCACCCCTACTACACACTGGATGGGTGGCTTCTGCAGTGGGGAACCTTCTCCAGATGTGCCATTGGGATTCTAAATCAATAAAGGGAGCCTATACAAGTAGAACTGAGACTCCAATACTTTGGCCACCTCATGAGAAGAGAAGACTTCCTGGAAAAGACCCTGATGTTGGGAAAGATGGAGGGCACAAGGAGAAGGAGAAGGGGACGACAGAGGGCGAGATGGTTGGATAGTGTTCTCGAAGCTACCAGCATGTGTTTGACCAAACTGCGGGAGGCAGTGGAAGACAGGAGTGCCTGGTGTGCTCTGGTCCATGGGGTCACAAAGAGTCGGACATGACTAAACAACTAAACAACATACTAGTGGAACAGAAATTAACCCTTCAAAATGTGGAGGGCAATGGAACCAATCCACAGTAACATGGGGCCAACAAATGCATTCCTGCTCTTCATGCAATTCTAATCACATGGGGAGGAGGGTAGATACATAGACATGCCCTATGTGCATTTAAATTTCCAGCTCCTTTTGTTTCATGTCCTCCATGGCCCTTGACCCCCAGGGAAATCTATGACCTTCCAGATGTTGTTGGACTACAACCCCTGTCATCCCCCAACCACTGGCCATGTTGTTTGATGGGAGTTGGAGTCCAACAATATGTGGAGGGCCACAGCTTCCTCAGCCCTGACCTGATTGCTTCACGTAGAGAAATGACAATGTCAAAGTGGTAAAACCAGTGGACAACATGCTAAACTGAGATAACGGAGACCAGGAAGCACTGGAAAAGAAAGCAGCAATCTGCCCCTCTCTAAGCAGGGCTCCTATGTTTCAATGATCTGTGTATGAAGTAGAAAACCAGGACTTTTCTTTGCCATGGAGTTGAGGAAAGTTTTGCCCGAGGAGATTCTGCTTTTCATACCAATGTTAAATTCACCCGAGTCTTGCAAGGAGAAAGAGAAAAAGTCGGCAGTCCTACTAGGTAGCCTTCCTTGGATGACTTTAGTGTGACATAGCTCCTTTAGCAGATTTACAGTTTAGTGTTGTCAGCATATGATAAGCCCTTTCCAAGATCAGGGCCTCTTTCAACAGCCAAGGATAAGACGGTAACACCAACTACTTGAACTCTGTGTCTCAGAATAGTAGCAGCACTGAAGTGCTGGCAATACATCATGAACTAACTGTGTCAGGAAGAAAGGATTATCAGATATCCCTCCCCACGATTTCTCAGTATCTCCCAGTATTTGTGTCTTTCTATTTCAACTTGGCAAGTGTCAATGAGTCTTTATGAGAGCTGCTTGGCAACTTGTTTTGATCTACTCAAGTTTTTCCCTTCTAGACAAATTTCACGTCCATTACCAGAGAGGACACTCAGAGCTTTGAACTTCTTTTGCTGGCAGCTACAACCTGTGTTTTGAGGGAAAGCAGGCCTTGGCATGCTCAATTTGTCTTCCTATGTACAACTGCAAATGCAATTCTATAAAGAAACAAATGGATTTATGGTGTGTGTGTGTGTGTGTGAAAAATTCATTTTGAGGATGGGGTATTTGATTTGTCCACAAATGTGCCATCAGCAAAAGTCGGTAGCTAATTCTTATTGAACTCTAGTGCATCTCTGTATTCAACTAAAATTGAACGATTGATCTTCACAACACAATCCAGTATGTTTTTACTCAGAAGTAAATCCAAACACATTCAGTGGGGTTACTCCCTTATAACCATTTTCAGCATGGAAGCCTAAGTGTGGAATTAGGAGTTACTCATACAAATGAAAATCTACTCACAAATTTTTAAAAATACTTTCCTTATCTCATTTTTGTAGGTGGCCTAGCACTGATATGTTCTAAACAAAAGTTCTATAATGGAAATGTCAGACATGAGTTCTAGAACTCCTAATAGCCTGTCAAATAAATATTCAATATCACTATTTCAACATTTTTTCTCTTTCTTTCATTTATTACATCAGTCTGTTGGTTGCATGGCTATGGGCTGGCATTTCTCAAGAAGGTCAGGGCTAGCCTACAATTACTTACTTTTCTCATGCAGAAAGAAAGACCCCTTGAAAATGGTCTCAGGGTTGTGCCAGCAGTGGGTGGGATTGGGCAGTTGTCAGTTTCCAGGGACTGCTGCCACCACAATCTTGGCTCTCACTTGTGCTCAATCTTGTCCTGCTTCAGCCTGCAATACTGTGTGAGTCTTACGTGATTGCTTAATAGACTTGGGAGATGTTTTTGAAAGCCTCACATTCCACTCTCCATTGTCTATGACTGGCAGCTGAAGGCCCCAAGCCCAAACTAGAGGTGCCCTTGCCCTTGCAACCTCCAGCATTATGTTCTCTGCTTCCTCTTCAGATGGAGTGTCCAGCATGGACACTGAGATCCAGCTCCGAAGGCCTTCTGGTGGTTCCCTCACTGTGAGAAGTAAAGGTACAGGGAAGCAGGCAGAGGGCCTTCTTGGTAGTGGTGCCCACCATATGGAATGCTCTCCCATCAGATGTCAAGGAGATAAATAACTATACAACTTTTAGAAGAAATCTGAAGGCTGCTCTGTATAGGGAAGTTTTAAATGTTTTATTATGCTTTTATATTTGTTGGAAGCCACCCAGAGTGGCTGGGGCAACCCAGTGAGATGGGCAGGATACAAATAATAAAAATATTAATTATCATGTGTCATTTTTGGGTGTCTGCCCCATTCCTGTATATTGTTCATTCCTTCCCAACCTGAATTTCTTTTCACTGATTCTTTCATTTCCTGATCTCATCCTATCGAGGAATAACCCCGGGTCTGACAAAAGGAAAAACAGCCGGTTATTTAGTCAAGCAATGTATCCAGGAGTCTGAGATATTGTGCAAATTCATCATGCCTTGGCTCATTGGCCAACAATTACTCATAATTTGCAATCCAAACAAGCAAATTAATCCCATATTTTGGAAGCTTTCTCGCAGCGATCACAGACTATCATTACTTTAGCCTGCTGCTCCCCCTGGTGTAGCAGTTATTAGCCTTTTTCCTAGAAAATGTGATCAATAACATTTGGCTTTTGTCCAACAGAGTCAAAAAGGTAAAGGCCAGAACGACCTTCTTTATGGGCAGGTCTTAAGCAATGGCTGAAGAGGAGGTAGAATAAAGTCAGGAAAAAGGAGGAGAAAAAAAAAAGGAGGGATAAGAAAAAACAGACTAACTTGGGGGTGGGCAGACTTAAAACGAACAATGCAAATGGCATTTCTAAAGATACTGGGATGTCACTTCAGATTGTTAGTAGAATGTTCTGTGTATTGATTCCAACCTACAGTTCCATCAAATCCCATGCGAAGCCATTTGTGAAACGATTTGCTGTGTGTTCACTCAGGCATTTTGTCTTTTAAAACACTGTTATTTATTCTTCATTGCTCCAAGATTACAAAAGGATTACTTGTAAAAGATTGTATTATCATAGTTAAAGGTAAAGGTAAAGGTACCCCTGCCCGAACGGGCCAGTCTTGACAGACTCTGGGGTTTGTGCGCCCATCTCACTCAAGAGGCCGGGGGCCAGCGCTGTCCGGAGACACTTCCGGGTCACGTGGCCAGCGTGGCAAAGCTGCATCTGGAGAGCCAGCGCAGCACACGGAACGCCGTTTACCTTCCCGCTGGTAAGCGGTACCTATTTATCTACTTGCACACGGGGGTGCTTTCGAACTGCTAGGTTGGCAGGCGCTGGGACCGAGCAGCGGGAGCGCACCCCGCCGCGGGGATTCGAACTGCCGACCTTTCGATCGGCAAGCCCTAGGCGCTGAGGCTTTTGCCCACAGCGCCACCCGCGTCCCTATTATCATAGTTACACTTAGGGAAATCCAAGGCATGCTGTCTGTTGCTATAAGCAGGTGACTAAAACAGCAGCTGGTCTTACCCTTAGGCAACTGCTGGTGGCTGTCCAGAATAGCACTTTTTAAAACAATTTGCTAGTGCAAATGGAAAGTCGAGGGGAAAGTCAAAGGTTCCCAAGGCAGCGGGAGGGGATAAGCCAGGGTTGTAGACCCACAGCCCTCCAGAAATGGTTGGACTTCAACGTTCATCAGATCCAGCCAGTACGGTCAATGTTATTCAGGATTCAGGATGGTAGGAGTTGAAATCTTGCAGCATTTTGAGGATCACAGGATCCTCACTTCTGGTATAAGTCATCAACCCAGGGCCATAACTGATTGGGAAGTGTGGAGGGGTCACACTGCTAAAGTAACCTAAGAACATGGTTCAAGGTGTATAGGTGACAGTGTACCATAGGGCTTTATACTTTAATTGTCACTGCTCTGTATGAAGCCACTTGCTTTTGTGTTGTCTCAAGTCTCTGATCTTTGCATTGCTTGGAGGGCAATATTCACATTAACAAGAATTATTTCCCTGATTTCTGCTGTCAGCTATTTGACGTGGCATTACTCTCCTTGTCATTAGAATTACCTTGGTTTTATGAAGAATGCCATGTAAAATTAACCTTGGGGATTGTCTGGCCCAAATAACTCTCCCCATACCTGGCCCTGCCAAAGGACCAGTGGCCTGCAGTCTAGTGCCATCAACTTTCCATTATTCCCACTTTATGTCAATATGACTCTTGCTCATTTTCACTGAAAGCTGACTGCTCCACCATTCTTCCTTTAGACTGCTCAGGTAATATCTGTTGGGGGCTGCATGTTATAATTCCCAAAGTGGTGCTGGTTAAAGTTGCAGGTGTTGTTTTAATTATCGCTTCCCACCCCCCACCCCATGTTTTAAGTAATTATCATTTTTACCCATAAGCTGCCCCATCAGGGAAAAAGGCAGAGTATAAATAAATATATAATCATAATAAAATATTAAGGCATGAAAGGGAATAAATGCTTTTTAAAGCACATTTTAAAGCACCAAAAATAACTGGCAGTGTGGTAATAGCTTAAGACTCCAAATGATAGCCGGTGATGGAAGTGAAGTGGTAGATTCATTATCCCAATGAGTGAAGGCTGGAAAACAGGATTGGAAAATAGAGAATCCCGTTTTCCAGTAGCCAGGAATAGTCATTTCAAAAATGCTCATTTTTTATTTATTTTTAAATTAGTTTGTGCCGCTAGCTTGCTTCCCCTCCTTGCTTCATTGTAAAAGGTTAAAAAAATCCTCTTGGTAGACAATATTAATATTCATTTATACAAGACCATATTACAGATTTATTAGTGCTTGTTGAAATTTCTGAGCCAAAGGAGTTCTGACGCACATGATATTTGCAGTAGAGGAAAGCAACCCAGGTAGAAAAGGCTGGCTTTAAGGAGAGATTTACAGACTGAAGGGGCAAACACTGAATATTGGAAACATTAGGAAGGGCGGTGGAGGGGGAAAATAAAATAAAATAAATGATAATGAGACTAGGAAAGTAAATACTGCCAAGAGAGAAGAATTGCTCCCCATCCCCCCCAAAAAAAGATCATACTATGGGACTGTACTATTCATACAATCAGTAAATAGTGTTTGGTTTAGATGTGGGATGACCAAGGTTCAAAGCAATGCTCAGCTGTTATAGTCACTGGGTTTACACTTCTGCAAAGCATGTAGTTGTATGTATAATTTGCTGGTGACCAGCGAATGAAGGGAAATTGATTCAATTCTCACTAAAAGCCAAATCTACCTAATCCATTGGTCCAGTTAGCTAGGGATGATGGGAATTGTAGTCCCAAACATCTGGAGGGCAGTAGTTTGCCCACGCCTGTATTCGGGAGACGGATGTATGTACGTGGGTGGCGTTGTGGGTTAAACCACAGAGCCTAGGGCTTGCTGATCAGAACGTTGGCAGTTTGAATCCCCGCGACGGGGTGAGCTCCCGTTGTTTGGTCCCAGCTCCTGCCCACCTAGCAGTTCAAAGCACGTCAAAGTGCAAGTAGAAAGCTAGGTACTGCTCCGGCGGGAAGGTAAACGGCATTTCCATGTGCTGCTCTGCTTCGCCAGAAGTGGCTGGCCACATGACCCAGAAGCTGTACACCAGCTCCCTTGGCCAATAAAGTGAGATGAGCGCCGCAACCCCAGAGTTGTCCACAACTGGACCTAACGGTCAGGGGTACCTTTACCTTTATGTATGAAAATGCATGTATTAATGAAAACCCGTCTGGTTGTTTTTCTGTACCTGGAATGGGGAAAGATATTGTCCTTTGTCTCAGGCAACAAAGTCCTTTGCCCAGCCCAGGTCAGCGGCGTAGCGTGAGTTCTCAGCACCCGGGGCAACGCAAGTAATTTGCGCCCCCTAACCCGGGGCAAGGCAAGTAATTTGCGCCCCCCCTAACCCGCGAGTTGCCGCTGGCGCTGCCGCCCAAACGACGCCGCTTGCCCGGAGGAGGAGGGGGGCAGAGAGGCGAGGAAAATGCAACTGCCCAGCAGCTGCAGCAGCACCGGCGGAGGCGGGGCTGTGAAGAGGGGCTGCCTGGCGCATCCTCCGTGGCGAGCGCTGAGAGCCGCTGCCTGCCGGGCGCCTTCAGCCCGGACGCGCGCACAGCTCGGCGGTTCCGTGAGACCTGCGGCTCCGCTGCAGCCTGCGCCCGAGGCTCTTCGGCGACTCCGGAGGCAGCGAGCGCGCGCCCCCCAGATGTTGCGCCCGGTGCGGCCTGCACCCCTGGCACCCCCCACGCTACGCCACTGGCCCAGGTTATTCTTACTGGCTACAAACTGCCTCATGAGTTGTTGTTTTTTATTGTTTTCATTGATATTTTTTTGCTGCATTTTTCAAAACTGATGTAAGCCAGTTTTGAGTATGGTAATTTTATGGTAAGATAAATCTTGATGTATATAAATATATATCTCCTCTTAATGGTAAACAAAAATAAATAAAGATGCAGCACCTTAAGTAGACAGGGCCATCCATTCATTATTCAGGCAGACAAAAATGGCATCCCAAACACACATTTCTTGCTTTCCAGTAGGTGAAGTCAGGCTTGCTCCATTGTCTTATTATAGATTTCTCTGTTTTTCTCTAGTCAAAGAGCAGAGCCCAGCCGCGTGAAGCTTATGAGAGCTGACATGACATGGCGTCCCAGGCATTATGTTACAAGCTTTCGTGTCTTAAATGCATGGAACAGTGCACATTAGAGAGGCGACTGAGGGGAGGAAGAGGAAGTCGCCACTTGCGTCCTACAGTCTTGTTCCCTAAGAAAATGTCAGTGATGGCAGACTGTGAACATGCAAGAGTTTAGATTCCCTTCCCTGGCAATCTCTGTGAAGAACCTTAAGAAGCCTTTATGTTTTATGGATCTGCTGCTCTGAGACAGGTTCTCTCATGCGGAATATGTTGGGGTTTTGGCAGGGTGGGGGAAATTAAGAGGCTAGCGCAGCCTCCCCCATCCTGATGCTCTACTTCAGAAATCAGATGCTGGAAAAAGACCAGGGAAGATCATGAACTTTTTGCCCTGGTGAAGTCCTGGAGGTATCTGGCTTGTTCCTATAGAGCCATAGCAACTCTTAAGATTCTCAATTGATTTTTATTTTTTTAGAACCACTACAAATTCTATTTTTCACTCTTTTCTCTACAAAAACAAAACACAATGGGACATTTTGAAAGTGCCAGCTGGGAGAATAAGGAGGCACCTATTTTTGTATTCTTGCCATGTCCATGGATCGAATCCCTTTTGTGAGGCCAGATGGAAAGGACTCCTATAAGAAGGAAATCAAAGTAAGCAGGAGCAGTTAACTGAGAAAACAAAGTCGCTGTATTATTCCAAAGGGGAATAATTCTCAGCGCGGAATTACTTCTGCACTTCTAGTGAAGCAAGTTCTGCAAGAGCACACTGCCAAATGGGAGAGAACACCAAATGGGGTCTGTTGATGATGGTAGCGTGAAAGGCCCATTTGCGTTAATGAAAATGACTTGAATCACTCTGCTGGTGGCTCTAAAACTTTGCCTATTGCCTCCTAGATATCTGAAGTATTATCAGCTGTTCCCTACTTGTACCGGAGCATACAAGTCCAGCAGAATAATTAGCATGACGCTGGCATTCAACGGTGCAACCCTGTGGATGTTTACTCAGAAGTAAATCCCACTGGATTCATTGTTGCTTGCTCCCACAAAGGTGAGGTTAGAACTGAAGCCTAAATGCATTTGTAGAACATGGTTGGTTGCCATCCTCCTGTCTCAGGAGATAATGGAATAGTGCGCTTTGGGGGCATCAAACCATTGGGGAGTTACAGCGCCTCCTGTGGCTGTAGAGACTGCTATAGATATGTTTTGTTTCAGCTGGAGCAGATGAAGGTGCCTGGTTCCATCATTCCGTTTCTTCTCTTTGCACTCCTCCCATTTCTCCTCAGGTCACTGCTATTGATATACAACCTGTTTGTCTCCAGGCGCTGCGATCATCTGCAAGGGATTCCCATATGGCGGGATTAATGTTGCCAGCCTTCATGTCACGTTTGCAGACATCTTTGTATCTCAGAGTTGGTCTGCCAATGGGCCTGGTGCCTGAAGCCAGCTTCGCATAGAGCACTTCCTTGGGGATCCTGCCGTCTTCCATTTTGTTTACATGTTCAAGCCAGCGCAGATGTCACTGAGAGAGGCTGTGAACATGCTGAAGGAGCGTCTCCACCCCCATCATTCTGCCCAGACACTGAGGTCCAGCGCCGAGGGCCTTCTGGCAGTTCCCTCATTGTGAGAAGCCAAGTTACAGGGAACCAGGCAGAGGGTCTTCTCGGTAGTGGCGCCCGCCCTGTGGAACGCCCTCCCATCGGATGTCAAGGAAATAAACAACTACCTGACTTTTAGAAGACATCTGAAGGTATGCCCCTGTTTAGCTTTTAATATTTGATGAATTATTGTATTTTAATATTTTGTTGGAAGCCGTCTAGAGTGGCTGGGGAAACCCAGCCAGATGGGCGGGATATAAATAAATCATCATCACCAACATGTGGTTTAGAGTAAAGTATTTTTCAGATTCCAGAATGAAGGGTGCCACCAAATGCTCATTTTGTCCTGGATAGGACAGCCTGATCCCAACTGTCAGGGTTCAAGGAGTGTTATCCCTCCCATGGTGGGATGCCAAGAAGCAGATAAACAAGAAGAGTTCTTACCAAGTAGTTTGTTCAATATTCACAGAGAGAGACGACGGTATGTGATCTCTCTTAGATAATGGCATTGTTCCAAGTAAAGTCCCACCAACTCAGTCCCTCCTATTCTACGTCACCCCTGCACCGGCTGATCTGTGCTTTCTGCCTCTGAGCTTTCTGCTCTACTACTCTCAAGGCACGCCTGGTCCCGGGGTGGGGTGGGGTCAGGAATGCTTTCTAGAGACACTGAGTGTGTTAGCTGTCTCTCCCCTGGTGCTTCTTCTTCCTGCTGCTCTCCCAATATCTCTCAGCTTCTCCCCTCTGCAGCCTCTGAACTATGACTTTCTGCAAACCATTGTTCTAAATCTATTCTGTCCTCCTCTTCTCAGAAAGGTGCAGGAAAGGGGGGGGGTCCCACCATTCCTCCTCAGTCCAGCCCCTGACACCAACTGAACCAAAACACATATATTTAACGCTCATTTATTTCCACTGAGGGACGTGGGTGGCGCTGTGGGTTAAACCACAGAGCCTAGGGCTTGCTGATCAGAAGGTCGGCGGTTCGAATCCCCGTGACTGGGTGAGCTCCCGTTGCTCAGACCCTGCTCCTGCCAACCTAGCAGATCGAAAGCACGTCAAAGTGCAAGTAGATAAATAGGTACCGCTCCGGCGGGGAGGTAAACGGTGTTTCCGTGCGCTGCTCTGGTTCCCCAGAAGCGGCTTAGTCATGCTGGCCACATGACCCAGAAGCTGTACGCCGGCTCCCTCGGCCAATAAAGCGAGATGAGCGCCGCAACCCCAGAGTCGGTCACGACTGGACCTGATGGTCAGGGGTCCCCTTTACCCTTTACTATTCCCACTGAAGTTAACAGGCCTGAGAAGAACTCCTGTGAAAACCTGGGGAGCCATGGCCAGTCAGTGGTGTCAATACTGGACTAAGGGTGGAGAGATTCATTCAAAGCCTCACTTGTTTGTGAAGCTCATCTTGGGCCACACACTTTCCTTTAGGCCAACCTACTGCATCAAGACTCTGCCTATTTGCAGGGACACTGATACCCCAAAGATCCCCCAGTCTTGCCCCTACTGGTGAGCACAGTGCAGCAGCATTGTGAGGATAAACATGGGTGGAGATTAGACGTATGGCACCTTGAGTTTATTAGTGGAAGAAGAAGAGTTTGGACTTGATATCCCGCTTTATCACTACCCGAAGGAGTCTCAAAGCGGCTAACATTCTCCTTTCCCTTCCTCCCCCACAACAAACACTCTGTGAGGTGAGTGGGGCTGAGAGACTTCAGAGAAGTGTGACTGGCCCAAGGTCACCCAGCAGCTGCATGTGAAGGAGCGGGGAAGCGAACCCGGTTCCCCAGATTACGAGTCCACCACTCTTAACCACTACACCACACTGGCTCTCTGGAAGAATGGCATTCCAATAATTTTGGGTTTTTAAAACATTTAATCGAATGCACAGCCCATCTCATCTAGAAAGCTCAAGTCATGTATTAACAATAAATAACTTTTAAGAGCTAAATACTAAAAGAGCTAAATAGAAAACAGTGCCAAGGCCCCACAGTCCTTGACTTGTTTAACTCTTACCTGCCCACCCCATGCCAATTCAAAGAGAACAAGGTCTTACAAAACATCTGAAAAGGCTCAAATTTGCTTGGAACTGGCCACAGGAGTAGTATAAAGCAGGGTGAGCAATGGATCTTGAGAGACACTTCTGAAAGATCAAAAAATATTTCACCGACATATCATTTTTAAGTGGAAATGCTGCTTGTCAAAATGAAAGCCTTAGTTTAGACGGAATGCTCTCAGGAGGAAGCTATTAATCACTACTGATGTGTATCCGATCACAAATATTTTTGTTGTAGAAGTCAATTTTACTTCCAAGGGAAAGCTGGAAACTGTGGCACTAGGGGGGGCAGACATTTATTGAAGTCATGTAAATATATTTGGATTTTATGAATGGTATTTTAGTGGCATATTTTTACTCACACTCTCAGAAAACAAGTATATATGGCAATGTGCCAGGGTCCAATATTAAATAAATAAATAAATAAATAAATAAATAAATAAATAAATAAATATTAATAATAAAGATTTTATAGCCTTTTAAATATTTCAGGGGCATTGTTTGATTTGCTCTTGTTTCATTTTATATTCTCATGTTGTGAACTGCCCTGTAATTTTTGGATGAAGGGCGGTATACAGATATAAAATAAAATAAAATCAATAAAATAAAATAAAATAAAACCAATAAAATAAAATAAGATAAAATAACTCAAATCAAATCAAATCAATAAAATAAAATAAAATATTTTGCAACGATGTGTGGAGCCCTCTCGGCAATCTCTAATGTTTCTGGTAAGTAATTTTAAAGGGTTGGTGATAGGGAAGGCACCATTAATGGCTCTGAAGCATCTCAGAGAGATTTCACAATGTGATTTCAAATGTAAATTTCTGTGTCTTCTGTAAGCCTGTTTGAACCAGCTAGATCCCAACAGCCCCCACAACCATTATTAATACTTGAGTAGAAGACACAGTTTTGACAATGCAGCCTGCAAAGAAGAGAAAAAACTGAACCGGCTGAAATTCCCTCAGCCACCAAGAACGATGTAGGATACTGTCCTCGGCATCTGTTGCATATGGCATCTGTTGCCTCTGTGGCATATGGAGATGTGTTCATTGGAAACATGGAAAATAGGGGGGTTTTGCCTCCTACTCTTGTCCACTCATTCACTTTAGGGTGACTCCTGTGGCCATTTTATAGCCCAGGGTCAGTGTGCTCTTCTACAGGAAGCAAGAGTTCTTTGTGGATAATGTACATTTTACAAATCTATTGTTTTCAGCAGTAGCTCCAGGAAAAAGTCTTGGAGTGGGGGCACAGAAGGAGCAAAGCCTGCCATGTAAGATTTCTGAAAGAGAAATAAGGGTGTATTTCATGTTGACAATCTTGAAATTATTAGCTTTGAGGGCATGTAATTGTTTTTAGGTGTTTTTAATGTTTTAAATATCATTTTCATATTTTTTAAAATATCCTATTGTTTTGCTAGTTGTTATGCTGGGCTTCTAGGGGGGCAAGGGTAGGACAAAAATTTAATAACATAATCCACTACATTGAAATGAATGGACTTTGATAATTTAAGCCACTTTTGATTTCAGTTGCTCTCCTCTGAGTATGAACCTAATTGAGTATCACCCCAGATGTACAACTACAAAAACAGAATCCCTTGCGGGGTACTTCATAAGGCAGATTTGCAGCATACATTTAAAGCATATCCAATGCACACAACTTCCTCCAGTGAACCCTGGGAACTGAAGTTTCCTTCTCAAACAGCTACAGGGGCTCCCAGCATCCTTAGCAAACTACAGCTCCCATGATCCTTTGAGGAAAGCCATGTGCTTCAAATCTAAGTTAAATACTGTAAGCTTTAATACAATGGTATGGATTGCCACGCAATGCAATGTGCCGTTCTTTGGTTTGTTGATACATGAAGTTTCCTGGGCAATTAGAGATCTTACATCATTTGTGCTTGAATCATCTTGGGATGAGCTTCCTGGAAGCAAGACCTCAATGCTTCTATCTCTGTCTCTTAAACGTAACTGCATCAGTCTCTGGAGCTAGCAAGGGAAATGGACTTCTTGAGTGCATATCATGGATTACTGGCAATTCTTAATGCTGGTCCAGTGCTTAATTGCCCTGGCCTAAGTGGCTACATCAAGCCACTGGATTTCCTTATGCCTTCCGTCTGCTGTGTTAAATAACCTCCTGTTATCAGATAAATCTTTTATTTCATGACAAACTGAGCCTGCAGCAGCGTCTAGCTTCTCTTCTTCACTGCTGACAAAAACATAAGTAGGAGAGATTAATTCTTTCTCCAGTTTTTAAAAGCACCTGAGTTTATCATTCCTAGTGATTTCAAAATCAGAAAGTTTGCCAGTTAAGGCACAGCATTACAACAAAAGATCATCAGAGCATAAATATATACAGCACTGGATTGCAATTCCAATACACTTTAGGGGGAAAAAAGCTATAATGCACATGGGCTTTTTATACATCATGTATCATGCCATGATATTTTTATGCATCGTGTATAAATGCTGAAATAACGAAATAGGAATGACTGTAGGAATTGAAATGCAATGCAATTAATTCAAAACATTCAACTTGTAATTGTATCCAGCCTCAAATCTACTTTGATGCTAAAGCTGAATATCACATAACTCGATGAATTTAATCTTCCCCTGCCCTGTCGTTCCAACTATGATAGCACCCAAAATCTCAGTACACAAAGCCAGCACTGGAGAAGCTTTTGCATGTCCAAATCTACATTTGGAAACCATGGAAGCCAAAACTCCTGAAGTAATAAGCAAAGGATGTTATTTCTTGATAAAGTCAAAAAAATGGGGGGCAGTGATTAAAATGGATTCGTAGCTTGAAGCACTGGTACAGAAATATAAAATAGTAAGATGGTTAGTAGAAGGACACAGAATGACATTGCCTAGACGAGAGCCAGCTCACCTGTGAGACAAGGTGAGACAACTGGCAGAATCTCCCCCTCCTAATGTAGATCTTCACTCTCCCCTTCTGTATTTTAATATTTTGTTGGAAGCTGCCCAGAGTGGCTGGGGAAACCCAGCCAGATGGGTGGGGTATACATAATAATAATAATAATAATAATAATAATAATAGTAATTATTCCCTGGCAGGGCTGGGGGCGGACACCATTTTGTGGTTTGCCTCAGGTGCCAAAATCTTGTGGGCTGGCCCCAGCCTAGCTCATAAGCTCAAACTGTTCCTATTATAAAGGTGGTGAAATTGCCTTATATGGAGTGGAGGCAGTGCTGGATTTGCTCACAGGCTACATTTTTTGGCAGGACCAGTGGTCAGGGATGATGGGAATTGTAGTCTCAAAACACCTGGAGGGCCGAGTATGCCTGTGCCTGTTTTAGGGCCTCAGATCATGTGGAGACTCACAGACAGCAAGAAGAAGGAAGGAAGGAAGGAAGGAAGGAAGGAAGGAAGGAAGGAAGGAAGGAATTTTCATGATAGATGTAGCTCAATGTCAAACACCGTTTGGTAGTTGAAACTCATTGTGTGGGGGTTAATGTTGAAAGCAGTGGTGCTTTCTGTATAATTTATTTTATGATTAAAAGTGAAATATGAGACACATATAAGTGCCCCATTTGCCAAATACCGTCATTGTCTAATGTCTCTGACAATTGGATCCTAAATCATATGAAAAATTAAACGCCATCAGTTAGGAATGGCAGAATGCTTCCGTTAATGAAGCTAATTAACTATCAGCCAATAAAGATAGATTTTTTGTTGTCACCTCACGGTTATTTGGTGGCATCTGACGTTCAGCCATTATTAAGATCATTGTCACATCTCGGTGAATAGTTTAAATGAAAAGGAATTATTAAAACGGGTTCATGTAAGGCAATCTGAAAAGTGGTGAAAACGCCGATACTGTATGGTATCGATGCAGATGCTGGCAGACTGAATCCCACTGTCAACATAGGAAGGATCGGAAATATATTTATTTTAGCAGGGTATGTCTACTGACTGCTACATATGCATTATCAAATTATTTTGGAGGCAAAATATATATAAAAATAAAAAAATAAAAAAATCGTCCAGTAGCACCTTAGAGACCAACTAAGTTTGTTCTTGGTATAAGCTTTCATGTGTATGCACACTTCTTAGGCACAAAATAATCAATAACATGACTGTGCGACTGCTTACTAGGCAGGCTACCACCATAAAGTTACGTTGCTGATGAAAGAATTGCACTGGCTGCCAAAGAACTACAGTGGTGCCTCGGGTTACATACGCTTCAGGTTACATATGCTTCAGGTTACAGACTCCGCTAACCTAGAAATAGTACCTCGAGTTAAGAACTTTGCTTCAGGATGAGAACAGAAATCGTGCTCTGGTGGCACGGCGGTAGCGGGAGGCCCCATTAGCTGAAGTTGTGCTTCAGGTTAAGAACAGTTTCATGTTAAGAACGGACCTCCGGAACAAATTAAGTACTTAACCCGAGGTACCACTGTACTAAGTCATGGCACTGGTGTCCAAAGACCTATGCAGGGCTTTTTTTCCAGCTGGAACTTACCGGAACTCAGTTCCAGCACCTCTGAGGTAGGCACCATTGCCATTATAAGAGAACAAGGGGGATGTTCATGGTGAGTTCCAGCAACTCTTTTTCTAGAAAGTTTTCCTTGTTGAAATCACTTTTAACAAGTGATTTTATGGGATTTATGGGAAGTCATTCATAAATTAAACTGATGAACAGCTTTCCTATTTTATGTACAGTCTTACCTTGGAAGTCAAACAGCCTAGTTCTCGAACGTTTTGGCTCTTCAATGATCGAAACCCGGATGTGACTGTTCCGGTTTTCGAATGTTCTTTCAGGAACCGAATGTCCGACGGGGCTTCCGATTGGTTGTAGGAGATCCTGCACCAATCAGAAGCTGCGATTTGGTTTCCAAATGATTTGGAAGTCGAACGGACTTCCGGAATGGATTCCGTTCGACTTCTGAGGTACGACTGTATTCCACTTTTATCACTTCTTTCTTTTAGAGAACTTAATTCAGTTCCATCCAGCAACAACCAGGGGCCACAGGTTCCTCATCCATAAAATACAGCAAACACACAAATCCTAAAACAATTTAAGGCAAATATGTCCAACCATTCCGCATTATGTCTCTCCTAGATTTTAATGACTGTGCGGATGACAGGATTTCAGCTGCCACAGCTGTTCAAACTATTAGAGCAGTGTGACATGACATAAGCTGCTCCTGTAAGCTGCTCTGCATCGATACCTTACAGTATCCTGCTAAAATTCCTTCTCCTGTGCAAAAGTAAAGGTGAAGGTAAAGGGACCCCTGACCATTAGGTCCAGTCATGACCGACTCTGGGGTTGCGGCGCTCATCTCGCTTTAATGGCCAAGAGAGCCGGCGTACAGCTTCCGGGTCATGTGGCCAGCATGACTAAGCCACTTCTGGCAAACCAGAGCAGCACACGGAAACGCCATTTACCTTCCCACTGGAGCAGTACCTATTTATCTACTTGCACTTTGATGTGCTTTCGAACTGCTAGGTTGGCAGGAGCAGGGACCGAGCAATGGGAGCTCACCCCGTCGTGGGGATTCGAACCGCCGACCTTCTGATCGGCAAGTCCTAGGCTCTGTAGTTTAACCCACAGCGCCACCTGCGTCCCTGTGCAAAAGTACAGCTGCCTTAATGTTGAAAGGCTGGCCAGCCCTGATTTAAGTGATCAGAAATATAGCCATTCTCCATATTTCTATCTAGCAAACAGCCTTTTGGTACTTCCAAGGGCCAGTACCAGGCAAAGCTATCTTTAACTACATGCTTAATTGAGTCTCCCTTCTTCACCATATTTATCTTCTTTTCTTTGTGAAGGATTAATTAGGAGGTGAAAAATAAAACACACCTTCTATGAGTCTCCTGCTTTGCGGATTTAAAATTTGCATTACGTGATTACCATGCAAACACAGCTAAATAGCATCTAACCTGACAATTGTGAAAGTGTTCTTATGGCCAAGAAAATTCTACTAACTTTCAAACAAAATCTACGCTCCTCTAACCCATCAGATGTCAAGGAAATAAACAACTGACTTTTAGAAGACATCTGAAGGCAGCCCTGTTTAGGGAAGTTTTAAATGTTTGATGTTTTATCGTGTTTTTAATATTCTGTTGGGAGCCAGCCAGATGGGCAGGGTATAAATAATACATATCATCATCATCATCATCATCATCATCATCATCACTACTACCTAAAGCCCATTGTGTGCTGAAGCAAGAGGCCAAGTAATTCAGGAATTGTAAGCAATGTTGTTGTTTTTTAACAAATGTGTTTGCACATAACTCACTGCTGGATAAGCAAGATTGACGTAGTTGATTCAGGGATGAGGGAAGTTGTCGTTCATAAACATCTGGAGGACCAAAGGTTCCTCACACTTAGCACAGCTTACAAGTTTGAAAATACACTTATGCCCTAAGGGGTGGTTTGTGGGCACACAGAACATATGAAGCTTGCTGTATACCAAGCCAGCGCACTAGCCCAATATTGTCTAGTGCCCTCCAGATGTTTTGGACTACAATTGCCATCATCCCTGACTACTGGTCATGCTGGCTGTGGCTGATAGGAACTGTAGTCCAAAACCACAGGAGGGCACCAATGCTGGGAGCTGGTGTTGGGAAGTAGAACTTGATTCTGCTTTTTGGTGTTCGATCACTCAAATCCAACATTTCAGGATTACCGTATTACCTAGGAAGAACAAAGAAATATAGAAATAAAACGATTTCCAGCAGGGAATGAAAAGGGAGAGTGAAGAGTGAGGAAAAAGTATCTACAGAGGGTGGCTTCTTCTTTCCATTTCTTTGAGGGGGTTCCTACTTCAGGCTAGCAATTAAAAAAATGAAACTTTGTCTAAATTTTAAATAAAGATCCAAAGATTCCCTTTCTGGTGACTGAAACAGATTATCTGTTAAATGTGCAGTGTTTTACAAATTGAATCTATGCATGTCTACTCTGAAGTAAGCACCACTGAATGTTGTGAAGCTTACTCTCAAGTAAGTATACATAGGATAGCAATCTCGGAATCAAAATATATATTTGGGACAGTTGGAAGTCTGGTAATGCTTTATAATTGTAATGTAGCAGATTTCTTCCATCTACCCCCTTCTGAAGAGAAACCTTTACACACTCTGTTTATTTTCTTTTAAATCAAATGCACTGGCCTATGGGTCTCTGATGATCACTGTAAACAAGTTTTGTACCTTGCCAAATTTTGTACTTTCTCACTGAGCATTAAGAGCAAAGTGGTGATGGCACAATAATTGTATCAGATTCAACAGAGGCTGTTGAAGGAAGAAATAAATCACCATTCTGGAAACCCTAAGATGTATGTACATGCCAAAAATGTGATTTCATCATGAATTCTAATTGAAAATAATTAAAAAAAAACCTTCTAGTGTGACTTTTCCAAACCCCATAAACAGAGAGCTTGAGTGAGCCAATGGAGCTGGGGGTGGGGTGGGGGGCTGAATCTAAGTAAGCTCCAAGTTTAGAATATAGTGCTTCTCTTTAACTTTGAATCACTCTAACTGGAGGGTATAGCTGACAGGGTGTGCGAGGCTAGGTTAATGGATGGATGAAAATTGTAATTTAATTTGTCCAGGTGAAAAATGGATGAAATGACGAGCCGGGCCATCCTGTTCCTGAACAGGTGCACTGTTTAGAGAGGGGGGCATTGCCTCTGCCTGCCCACCTATTTTAGCTTACATGCAGTTATTTCTCAGGAGCACCTATAATTTCGGTATTGTACAATGCACTTTTGCACATTGCATTTTGTTTAGGGGGTATGTGTGTATGTGGCAACTGAATATATCTCAGATTGGTAAAAAAGAGAGAGAGAGGATGCAATCCTATACAGTTACCTGGGAGTAAGCTCCTTAGAACTCAGTGGCTTACGTCTGAGTAGACATGTACAGAATCACACTATAAACCTTGTTGAGAACCTTGCCCCTGTAATAATAAAATTTAAGGTCTTTTATATGTAATAAATGGATAAATAAACGGACGCGGGTGGCGCTGTGGGTTAAACCACAGAGCCAAGGACTTGCCGATCAGAAGGTCGGCGGTTCGAATCCCTGCGACAGGGTGAGCTCCCGTTGCTTGGTCCCTGCTCCTGCCCACCTAGCAGTTTGAAAGCACGTCAAAGTGAAAGTAGATAAATAGGCACCACTCCGGCGCGAAGGTAAACGGCTTTTCCGTGCACTGCTGTGGTGCACCAGAAGCGGCTTAGTCATGCTGGCTACATGACCCGGAAGCTGTACGCCGGCTCCTCGGCCAATAAAGCGAGATGAGCGCCAGAACATCAGAGTCGGTCACGACTGGACCTAATGGTCAGGGGTCCCTTTACCTTTATATGTAATAAATGTTCATAAATGTACCAACCAAGCACGTACATAGATCAGCACAGTAAGACCGACCTGAAACCATTTTGACTCCCAAACTGATCAAATGTTTTCTCTGCAAGGGGAACCCTCCCATTATCTCAGGAATTGGGAAATCACCATCTCAAAGGGTGATAGATAACCAGGAAAGGGAATCAGATAAGGGATTATCAGATAACCTGGCAGACAGGAAAAACACCTTTTCTGTGATGTAGGTATGATGTTTGTGGGGCGTGGTCTTGCGTTATACTCCTTCTGTGATGTATGTATGGAGGGATGGTCTTGAGCTCCAGGGCAGGGAATTTAAAATGTCTATATAAGGCCTTGCGTGCCATTGTTCTGGGTTCCTCCTCCGTGTGAGGGGAGCACCCTATTGCAACAGATCAATAAAGATCAAGCTTACTAGCTGCTTTGCTTCTCAATATTCTCTGGTTGGCCTCTGTTATTTTCTCCTACCAATAGGGAACCCACATAAGGACTCTATATGGGCTCTTGGATACCCCATGAGGGGAAAAGGGCAGATTTTATTTACAACACCCCTCCTTCTTGAAATCCAAAATGGTGCCCTTTTTCGAGCACTTCATGTTCAGATATAATATGATTCTCCAACAACAACGGGATACAATTGGTTGGGAATCCCAGTTCCCCAACCACTGCCGGCTATCAAAGATCTCTGGGTTCTTGTTGTGAAAGCCCTCATCTCTGCACACCAGAGATAAGGTTCGTGCAATTACGAACATGGTCATTCATCCTGCAGTGAAACAAGTAACAATGTCAGCCGTCTCTCGGTATCTATAGGCACCACCCTCCCTTTCCACACGCTTCAGCTCCCCCACACATGAGCAAGCAAAAAATTCATTCAAAGCCAGTCAGACAGAACAGCTAATGAGGCCTAGCTAGCCCACCATGACCAGGAAAGCTGGTACCAAAAGCTGCATTTGTGCAGTGCAATTAGAATTCAGTTCCATGCATCTCCTTTTATCTCACAATAATCGTCTTGCTTGCTAGACGCTCAGTGCCACTGCAGCAAATTCCCCTGTGAGAAGCATAGACTATATTTATTCTGGAACATTGCAGTGGGAAGCTTTAATCTGTGTAATCGCCTCAGAGAAGATTTCATCCAGTGAGGGGAAAGCAATTACCATTTCATTTGCAACTGGTTGCTATCCCAGGATTCTCCATCTATCAGTGACAGAGTGTCCTGTCACCCAGTGGGTGCCTGTGTGTGGACTTCATTGGGCCACAGCAGTACGTTTCTGACCCCCATCTTGGCTGATGCCGTGGGCTTTTCAGTCGGCGTTGTCAGCCGTTTTTCTCCCCTGAGGAGATACTTGCTGTAGCGTTTATCAGACTTTACATAATGCATGAAGAAAGCAACCGGATATAATCCTAGATTAGAAGGATTGCAACACAGAGAATGAAATGCAAACTCATAAACTCGACTCCTAATAGAACTTGCTGTCGTCATTCACATATCCCAGATATTCAGATATTTTGCTGGACATGCAGCTGGAGGCATTACTCAGTTTGCCGCTCTAGCTGATTTTCCAAAATGAATGTTAACTTGGACACAACAGAAATGGACTGTTGTCCCAAGTAGGCCACTTGAAATAGTCTCTCTCAACTGGTAAAGCATGAGACTCTTAATCTCAGGGTTGTGGGTTCAAGACCCACGTTGGGCAAAAGATTTCTGCATTGCAGGGGGTTGGACTAGATGACCCTCATGCATGATCCCTACAATTTTACAACTTTTATGGTTCACTTTTTTTTATTGGTTTATTTGTAAGTTTCATATCCCACCCAGTCTCCAGGCGGGTCACATTCAAATAAAAATAGTGCACAAACATGCAAGAAAATCAGTCCAGAAAATCATCTCAACCCAAATCAATTAATCTGCTTCCCTTATAACAATGGTTCAATGGCTCAGTCTCCAACTCCACCAAAGGCCTGGAGGAAGAGACAGGAATTTCAGCAAGGTGCCAAAAGCTGAACAACGAAGAGCATTTCACAGCCATGAGACCACTTTCTGAAAGGACCTACCCCAGCTAAACATTTGTATTAACTGGTATTTGCATACTTATAAGCAGTGCTTTTCCTAAACATTTAGTGAATCTATGTTTGGCCTCATTGAGGGGCAGTACAGTGGTACCTCGGGTTACAAACACCTCGGGTTACAAACACTTCGGGTTACAGACTCCGCTAAACCGGAAGTAGTACCTCAGGTTAAGAATTTTACCTCAGGATGAGAACAGATATCACGCGGCGGTGGCATGGCGGCAGTGGGAGGCCCCATTAGCTAAAGTGGTACCTCAGATTAAGAACAGTTTCAGGTTAAGAACGGACCTCCGGAACAAATTATGTTTGTAACCAGAGGTATTTCAATATAAGCAGGAAAATGAGAGTACCCCTAAACATTTCTAATTTTTTTTTTTAGAAAAAAGCACTGCTTATAAGCAACACTAGTGATTTAAGGCCCTTATTCATGCATTCCTATGAATATCGGAAGGTCTCAAAGCAGGAAGAGCTAATTAACATTTTATGGTTTTCAGCGCTTTAAATCCCGAAGTGCTGGTGCTTGAACTTCAACCCAGTATTCACGCCTTTTGCTCTTGAGGTGTTGCCCCTCCAGTTCCACATGTGTGGGATTCTGCATTCATTCATTCAGCCTTTATTGGCATAATTTAGATAATAAAATCATAAAAGGAGGGGGGAGGGAACCCATCCACAAAACATTGGTAACCTAGACGTATTAAACACATAAAATGCATAAAGGACTCAGTAGCCACCATCAAGTAAAATTAAGCAATGTTAGATTTGACTTTCTGCATGTGAGCTGAGGCACACTTTTTGAAGGATTCTTTTGTGCTCCCTCAAGATTGAGCTCCATGGAAAAATGGTTCTGGGATGAAAGCCAGGCAAATCTAGTGGATTTCACATGGTGACAATGTGTGGGTGGACACCCGTAGAATAATAAGAATCATAGAGTTGGAAGAGACCCTGAGAATCTTCTAGTCCAATGAAGGAATATGCAGTTGTCCCACGCTGGGATTGAAACTGCAACCTTGGCATAATCAGCACCACGCTTTAACCAATTGAGCTGGGAATGAAGAGACAGCAAAATTCTATATCAATGTTTATATTAATATTAAAGAATCCAAAACAAATTGAACTCGTTTCACTTAATTTATACTTCATTTCCCTGTTCAGATAACTGTCCCATCATTCGCACAATCAGCTCAGAGCAGCGCATGTGCCATCCTGTTTGATCGTCACAACAATCCTGTGAGGCGTATTCGTCTACCTTCACCATCCCTGCCTACTGAGATCAAGCAGTTGCCTGCACTGTACTCTTCTCAGTGCCTGTGAAAAACATTCTTATTTAGAAAAGCCTACCCAGATGCTTAGGAAGTTTAGGTAATTTCACTCTGTTTTAGTATTTCATACCCTCCAATATTTCATACCCAGAGGCAATCCATGCAGATGGGCAGGGAATTGTTGTTGTTGTTGTTGTTAAATAGGACGTCCTATTTTTCATTAGAGAAACAAGACGTCCCTAATAATAATAATAATAATAATAATAATAATAATACCCTGCCCATTTGCATGGATTGCCTCTGGGTGGCTTCTGACATATATAAAAACATAATAAAACATTAAACATTAAAAAAACTCTTCTATTCAGGATGGCCTTCAGATGTCTTCTAAAGGTTGTATAGTTACTTATCTCCTTGGCTCGGAGGTCGCATAACTCCATACCCTCCAGCTTTTCACTGATGAAAATAGGGATGTCCTAAGGAAAAGCGGGACATTCTGGGATCAAATCAGAAACCGGGATGGCTTCTGTAAACCCAGGACTGTCCCTGGATGGTCTGGTATTTTAACTTTTGTACTTTTTAAAGTAGTGTTGTAAATTTGCATTGATTTTTTTTAATCATTTGTAAACTGCTCGGGAGGTTTCTACAATCAAGTGAGATATATATTTTATGAAATAAATAAATAAAATCAATCAATCAAAGTGATGCCTTGGGTGACCACCAATTTATCTTACTTAAGCACACCTTCCCTTAACCTGCACTGACCTTGCAAGCCATGAGCTATTTAAAAGGTGTTTCAAACAGATTAGCCATGCAATCCTATGTATTGCAATTCAGAAGTAATCCCCATTGTTTCCAATGTTGTTTACTGTCAGGCCACCATATACAGGATTTCAGTTTAAAATGCAACCCAATGCGAAGCACAGAAGTGCATGGTGGGTAAAATGAAACTAACCAAAACCTTCTTGCAATGACTAATTTAGGTCAGGACAGGGGAATTCCCTATTTATCTGAAGCAGTCAGCTAGTTAATCCTACACTGCAGTAAATGGAAAGGGTACATGGTAAATTTAGTAAGAACTGCCCAGGCAGCATTGTGTGTGTATTTCTATCTTTGTGCAGGCTTAAAAACTGTCTACTACCAACCTCCCACTGGTTGGCCTGCATGTACAGATGATGAGTGAATCTGTCAATTTTGGTTTCTCTCCGTTTCTCATTTCTCCAGCCTTACATCCAGTTCTCCACAAATGCAAATTTTAAAAGACAACTCAAAAAAAAATTGCAAGCGTTTTAGCACAAACTTCTCCTAATATGCACGTTTTTGTGTGATGTTTTTTGCCTGCATTTTTAGTCACAGTTTACCCCGGTGTAAACATTTTTGTATACATTACTTGGTTGGAGTACGGCACTGCAAAATATGGAGAAGTACAACTTTTAAAGGATGGTTGTGTTTCAGAAAGTGTGAATAAACTGTGCTGAATTCCTTCCCCATCGCTACCTTTGTGAGGAAAGCAGCATGGTCAAGTCATAGTTTGCCTTCTTTTCCACTCCAACTGCAATATGCAAAGCCATGTCTGTGCCCCATCCACCTGCTGAAGCCCGAATGCATGACTTATTTGCCATTTCACCCCAGAACGTAAGAAAACAGAAGTACCCCGCTGGATCAGAATAAAAGCTCCCAACTGTGCTCAGCCAGAGGCTTCTGGGAATCCCACAACAGGGCTGTTTGCCTCCCAGCAGTTGCTGCTCAGGAACAGGCTGCTTCTGAGTACAGTCTTCACACGTGGGGCCTGTGACAAAATGTTGCAGCGTTCAGTGTTCTTGTTCAAAGTTCTATTTCCTCATGATTCTCCATTCCTCCATCCCCTCCTGTTTTAATCCCACTGCTCCCAAATGGATCATCAGCATTCAATGCCCACTGGTCATGCTCGGTCCTCAAATGACTGAGGATGTCCTCCCATATGGTTTCCTTTTCGAGAGATGCTTTGTATTTCTTGGGCATCCCAAGCCTGCTAATACTGCTCCTTTGTGTGTGTGTGGTACCATTTGGACTCTATAAGGATTGGTTAAAGCTATGGTTTTCCCAGTAGTGATGTACGGAAGTGAAAGCTGGAGCATAAAGAAGGCTGATCGCCGAAGAATTGATGCTTTTGAATTATGGTGTTGGAGGAGACTCTTGAGAGTCCCACGGACTGCAAGAAAACCAAACCTATCCATTCCTAAGGAAATCAGCCCTGAGTGCTCACTGGAAGGACAGATCCAATACTTTGGCCACCTCATGAGAAGGGAAGACCCTGATGTTGGGAAAGATGGAGGGCACAAGGAGAAGGGGACGACAGAGGACGAGATGGTTGGACAGTGTTCTCAAAGCAACGAACATGAGTTTGATCAAACTGCGGGAGGCAATGGAAGACAGGAGTGCCTGGCGTGCTCTGGTCCATGGGGTCACGAAGAGTCGGACACGACTAAACGACTAAACAACAACAACAAAGGATTGGTACTCGGAGAATGAGTTCACTAGTATTATATAGCAGGGATGTGGGACCTGTGGCCGTTCAGATTTTGGGGGGAGACCACAACTGATCACTGGTCATGCTGGCTGGGGCTGATGTGAGCACAACAACATCTGGAAGGCCACAGGCTCCCCATTCCTGTTATATAAGATGGCTATTAGCTAATCCCATTTTAGTCTAATCCCATTAGTCTATACCCATTTCAAAGTCATCTAAACTAGTGGTCATTATCATATCATGTGGCAGTGAAATCCATTAATCCATCAATCAATTTATGGGGGGGGGGGAAGCACAGAGTTTCATTTAGTGCCTTTAAACTCCAATGTTATGGGAGGGATGTAAATAACCTCTAATAATCCAAACAAAATAAAAAAAATCCTTTCAGTAGCACTTTAGAGACCAACTAAGTTTATTATTAGTATGAGCTTTCGTGTGCATGCACCTATTCCAGTCCCTCTGCACCATGCATAATTATACAAACCCCTATTCCATCCCTTGTTGGTCATCATTTTCTGAAACTAAAAGAAGTCCCAAATGTTTAATTTTTTCTCTGAAGGAAAAGTGTTCCAGTTCCTCAATCAATTTTGTTGCCCCTTCCTGCATCTTTTCCAGCATCCCTCAACATCCTTTTTTCAAACCAAAATGCACACAGTATTCCAAACACAGCTGTGCCATAGATTTATATAAAGGCATTACAGTGCTGACAGTTTTATTTTCAATCCCTTCCCTAATAATCTCTGGCATGCAATTTGCCCTTTTCTGAGCAGCTACAACCAGAGCTGATGTTTTCATTGAGCTGTCCATTATAACACCAAGTTATCTGTTGCTGATAGTCCCAGCCAGTTGAGAACCTTTCAGTGTATATGCGCAACAGCATCATTTTACACTTATTTCCACTGAAATTCATTTGCCATTTATTGCCATCCACACAGCTTGGATATATTCATTTTTTTTTATTTGATTTTAAAAAGCGATTTTTTAATTTGATTTTACAAATCCTCTGGAATTGTTCATATTTCCCCTACTTTACAGTGTACAGTAGTACCTCGGGTTACATACGCTTCAGGTTACATACGCTTCAGGTTACAGACTCCGCTAACCCAGAAATCGTGCTCCGGCAGCGCGGCAGCAGCAGGAGACCCCATTAGCTAAAGTGGTGCTTCAGGTTAAGAACAGTTTCAGGTTAAGTATGGACCTCCGGAGCGAATTAAGTACTTAACCCTAGGTACCACTGTACATTCTAGATGAGCTTTTATTTTTCTGGTTTTACCACCCTGTTGACCTTTTCTTTAAACTTCCTCTTGATAACTAATCAGAATTTTTGTTTTCTCTCTCTTTTGCCTGAGGGCACATTCTCGCGTTGGACTTTCTTCTTAACTTCCCACTTACATCCGAAAGCACAATGACCACTGCTTGTGTACAATTCAATAATGCTTGATCATGGACACCATTTGGATTAAGTCCAGCTTCTCCTCCTCTCTCATAAGAAGAAACTGCTGAAGCAAGGCAATGACCCACATTGTACAGAATCCTGTTCTTACACAGTGGCCAACCAGATACATGTGGGAACTCCAAACACAGATCTGAGCGCCACAGAAGCCTCCCCACTTGACCAAAGTACAGCTGTCTGCTTTATCTAGGCATCTTGTCTTTGTTTTATGGTCTGCACTAAAGATGAGCAGATTCCCTCCAACTTTGCTTTGCCATTCTTCTGCCATTCCATAAGTGTATTCTGCTGCACTTCTCTTCCAGCAGGGATTCAATATTTTGCAGGTTGATAATGGATCATGTGCAGGGGTCCACAAACTTGAATAAAATATTTTTTTAAAGAGAAAAAAATATCCCGACAATTCTCAGGGGGAATACAGTGCACTGGCACTGTTAATATGACATGTAAAAGCAACTACAAGATGGCAGCTAGGTGAACAAGTTGCTAGGCACAGTGAGGAGGGAAATGGTTTTTACTGTAATGCATTAAAGCTTTCACAGATTCTTTTCAAATTAACTATACCATATAACAAGTTCCTTTTGTAACCTGGTCGAACAAGTTTTACTATTGAAAAAACAAGCTGCTATCTGATTTACAGCTCCTATTGATTTTTTTAAAAAAAACAGAATTTTCACACATTGCATTTCTGCACAGATTCCGTGTACAAAGGGCCTTAGGAACTGCAAAATGTTATTAGCTCTTTGGCTTGAAAAGAAATATGACTCGCTGAAGGGAATGCAAAAGTTTGTCAGCAGCATAGCTCAGCCTAGTGTGCCACATCTTTAGGGTATGTTCACCCTAAGTCTTGAAGTACATACGTATTTTGTGCAATAGCACTACTGTGTTCTGATTCAAAAAGAATGTCATATAAGCTGAAATCCAAGACATACTTGAAGTATCCTAGGCATATCTACCTGGCGCTGTGGTCTAAACCACTGATCCTAGGGCTTGCTGATCAGAAGGTTGGTGGTTCGAATCCCCGCGACGGGCTGAGCTCCTGTTGTTCGATCCCAGCTCCTGCCCACCTAGCAGTTCGAAAGCATGTCAAAGTACAAGTAGATAAATAGGTACCGCTCTGGTGGGAAGGTAAACGGCATTTCCGTGCACTGCTCTGGTTCGCCAGAAGCGGCTTAGTCATGCTGGCCACATGACCCAGAAGCTGTACGCTGGCTCCCTCGGCTAATAAAGCGAGATGAGCACCGCAACCCCTTTACTTTTACCTTTAAGGACCAGTGAACACAGTGCAGGACATACTTCTGAGTAAGAATGCCTAGGATTGTACTATTACAATACCAAAGTACTCCTCTTCTCCAGTGAGTCCTCTAGGGACCCTTAAAAGAACTGCCAGCCCCCAAAGTACTTCAGTGGTAGAGCCCATGCCCTGCATGCAAGTTTCCAGGTTCACTCCCTGGCTTTCCCAGGTAATGTTGGGAAACACATCCTGCCTGAGACCCTGGAAAACTGTCTGCTGCCAATCAGGCTAGATGATACAGAGCTAGGATGGGCCACGGGGCTGATTCAGTATACTATAGCTCCTTCCTTTCTTAATCTTTCAAAATTACGCGAAGGCCGTGCATCTCAAATGAAGCTATAAAGAAGAAATGGGTTTGACGGGAGAAAATAAAAGGTTTTGTCCCCTGCAGTTGTAATGGGCAACTGTACAATTTATGGAATAGCATACGTTTAGTTGAACGTGAGGTAATCCAAGACCAGTTCTTTTGAATTCCTGTCATTTTTAAGTTTGTTTGTTGCTTAGACCCAACTTGATGGCTGGGGATGCCTTGCTGCCATATATGTTATTTTCCACTTTGGAAAGCAAAGGAGGGAAATGGAATAGAGGGATAGCTCCACATCTAAAAACCAACGTTTGAAAATGTGCAATAGGGAAATGGACCCTTAATCAGCCTGAATCCTTAGTTCTCCTGTACAATAGGTTATTACCAAGAGTACTGCAGCACTGGCGTGTGTCAAATTAAGGCTGGTGTGGTTTTCTTACCCTCTTAGCAGTTTGAAAGCAGTTGCTAGGCAATGCCAGAAACCTTGTTCCCTTTTCCACATGAAGCCACAAAGTGGCTCACACAGGGGTTGCAGCTATCCATTGGCAGCAGCAGATTAACAATGCTGCAGGAAGGCACCAAAACCGGAATGTATGGAGAAATCCACCCAGGAGGAATGGAGAAGAAGAAGAGGAGGAGGAGGAGTTTGGATTTGATATCCCGCTTTATCACTACCCAGAGGAGTCTCAAAGCGGCTAACATTCTCCTTTCCCTTCCTCCCCCACAACAAACACTCTGTGAGGTGAGTGGGGCTGAGAGACTTCAGAGAAGTGTGACTAGCCCAAGGTCACCCAGCAGCTGCGTGTGGAGGAGCGGAGATGCAAACCCGGTTCCCCAGGTTATGAGTCCACCCCTCTTAACCACTACACCACACTGGCCTGACAGGTAGAGGAAAATGAAATAGGTTCACTGCAAAATTTTATCTATGAAGGCCTCCTTCATGAGCTACTTGCAGAAAGAGACAACCACACTGGGGGGGGGGGGAGTGCTCTTTTGCATGAATCCTGCTTTTGGGTTTCCCACAGGTACCTGGTTGACTACTGTGAAAACAAGGTGCTGGATTAAAGGGGCCACTCTTCTGATGTTCCCATGTTCTCTTCCATGCTTGCTTATGCATGATTAAGACAGCTGTGAGACGCTGCATATCTGGCTCCACCCGAAATGATGTGTAGCTTCCTTGCACCTGTTGTCTATGTGCTGGCATGGACATCTAAGATGAGGAAGTCTATGCACATAGACCTCTACTCATGTAGGCTAACCCAGATCCTGAAATCCTGTTCATGTGCAGAGGTCAGCAAACTTTTTCAGCAGGGGGCCGGTTCACTGTCCCTCAGACCTCAGACTATATTTTGAAAAAAAGAAGAAGAACGAATTCCTATGCCCCACAAATAACCCAGAGGTGCATTTTAAATCTACTCATGTAAAAACACCAGGCAGGCCCCACAAATAACCCAGTGATGCATTTTAAATAAAAGGGCACATTCTACTCATGTAAAAATACGCTGATTCCAAGACTGTCCGAGGGCTGGATTTGGAAGGCAATTGGGCTGGATCCGGCCCCCGGGCCTTAGTTTGTCTACCCATGATGTAGAGATCTGTGCTGATCAGGAGGGAGCATCTTGTCAGTTGATAAATGCAGGTGAACCCTCTGGTGCTCTGTATAACCAGCAGCAATTCTTAACTCTTGACTCAGATTCTACAGGAGGAACCTTCCTATGGATTTCATAGGAGAGTCACTTCAGTGTTGAAAAGGGACCCTGAGAAATGTGTGTACATGGGGAAATAGTGCATTGGGCGAACTCGGCTGAGGGCTGGGGAAAGGAAGGCAACAATGGTAAAATATTTATCAGTCTTGGTTGCTGCTCCACCCTGGCGATGACTCACTGACCTAGGTCTTAATGCTATGTAATTTACTGAAAGAATAATGTGACAATGGCTATGTGGGAAGGAGAATGCACTCTGGAAGGACGGCTCCATTTGGTAACTTAAAAAGGTAGCAGATGCAGAAGGAATGGTAAATCACTGCAGTGTAGATTCAAGGCAACAAGTAGGAAAGAAGCTTGCAATTTAAAGGCCTTGGACCATCCACCATCTCTGAATAGGTGGTCGCTTTCATGAAACTGCCTATCATCAACTAAAATCTTTAGAGGGCTTTTTCCAGCTGCCCCTGCCTTCAAAGCTCAAGCAGATGCCTACTAGAAAGCAGGTCTTTGGTGATGCCCAAACCATCTATCTCCTTCTCTAGACAGGTATGCCTGCATTTCCTTTGTTATCTTTTAGATGACAGACAAAGCCTGTTCTTCTCTCTCTCTCTCTCTCTCTCTCTCTCTCTCTCTCTCTCTTGTGCCTTTTATGCCTTTTAATTTTAATTGAATTCCTGCCCCCTTGGACTGCCTCCCCACTGTTTTACAGAAGCTGCTAATTGAGCTTGTTGATTTTGGGGGGACTGCTTTGCTTTTTGACTGTTGATTTGTGTGTTTGTGTGTGTGTTTAGTATTGTTGTGTACTGTTTTATATTGTTACTCTTTTTATTGTAAGCTGCCACCTGCTGGTAATATACTATAAACAAATAAGCCTGCCATATGAGAATGTTTTTGAAGTTTACACTGCAAAACTGTGTTTCCTCCTTACATCCACACTAATGCTGGAGAAGCTGCTTGACTGATACAAAGCAACCTCTCTCTCTCTCTTTCACATGTTTTTAAGCCTGTGAATTTTCAGCTATTTTTAGAATTCACTTTGAGATGAAAGCTCTTGCATGTGCTTCAGAGTTTGTTATGCACTTAGGGGCCATTATCTGCATGAGTCCCGAGAATACATCCCCTACAGGGAGAAAGGATGGAGAATTAGTCTTTTTAAGTACTTAGAAAAACCTACCTGGTGACTCGGCTTGGTCATAACTTTTTAATAGCTTCTGAGCTCAAGGAGCCATGATTCAAAGCTAGGTTTGTTTTCTTTTTAAAAAGAGGGTGAAATATGGCAACTTATATACTCACTGCTAGCTCTGTGGGCTCAGGACTGATAACTATTTCAGGCTGCAGATGTTTGAGGAAAGAGCTATGTATGTTACATGGTCTGCCTTGCTCTTTTTCCCCATCTAGGCTGATATCCTCAGGTACTGCAGAAGACGCTATCTTGTCACCAAGTAAGAATCAACTGCTTGCTCAGTTGCTAGGCTCTGCATGTAAAAGAGGAGGGAGCCATCTTGGATTTTGCCTCAGGCGGCAAAATGTTTTGAGCTGAAACTGTGTGGGTTGAGGCGTGCCCTTCTCTTCTAGACTTTGGTGTAAAGAAAAACATGCCCACCTCTCGCATTAGCTACCTGGGTAGAAATACACAGATTTGCTTTTAATCTTGACCTTCACAGGCAAAACAGAAGAGGGGCTATGCACACCTTCCAAACACTACAGGGAAAATTTGTTTCTAGAGAGGCAGAAATTTCTTGAGGAATAGCAATAGGCTAGCGTTGCCATATTTGAAGAAGTGAAAGCTCAGGACCAAAAAGAAAACATAAGCATCCCAATATGGATCCACTGGATCCAAACACAAACAAATTGTTGACCCTCTTTAAAGAAATAACCCAAGCTATTGAGATTTTTTTAAAAAAAAAAAAAATTGGGGTTATGTTACCAACAATCCAGGACGAACCGCCACTTTTCAGAAATAGTACCACAAGTTAAGACAAGGGGTTACCAAACTATTTAGGGCTATGGGCATTTGGATTTTTCAGTGAGTTCTGCGCCCCTCTATCTGGTAGCTTTACACCCTCTTCACCTGGATCAGTGCCCCCCACTTCTAAGATAGAAAGAAAATGTGAATATGTGTGTTATGTATTCAGTGGTCTGTGTTTGCCTGAGCCTGAGTCTGGATTAAGGATTCTGAGCCCCTGTGTTCTGATTTGCTACATGATATCCAATCACAGAACATTTCAGGATTTGGGCCTCTGTCATTGGCCCTTAAACTCTGAGCTTGGAAGTTTAGACAGCCAATCACGTTGGCCCTGGGCCAGGCCTTCAGAAATGTATATAAACAGTTGCTTTGCACCAAAGTAGGCATCATGGGGAAAATCAGAACTTGGTTGGACACTGCACTACTGACTCTTCCCCCATTTTTCTGTTCTCTTTTTAATACTGACTCGACTTAAAACAGGGTGACCGTGGATTGAAATAATGTGAGGAAAGCAGATACTGCCATGTCTTGCAATAAATCTATGTTTTGTTTTGTTTAATTTTTTTATTTTACAGTTTAGTATTGTTCTTATTTAAATTCTGTACAGGTGGTCACCATAATTTTTCAGTGCTCTTAAACTGGCCCTGACCAGCCTCACCACCTCATGACACTCAAACTCAAAGGCTTTGGAAGATGGGAAGATGGAAAATGGAAGGTCATGATGAATGGCAAAGATACAAACTCCTGCTTTTGCAGATACTTTTGCCAGTGACAAGATTTCCAACTATTCTAAGACCAATGAATTTCAGTATAAGATTCTTGGTAGGTGGAACGCAACCTAGCAAAATTTCACTTAATTCATTCAAACTATGGCCTTTTGTGATAGAAAGCGTGAAGCCAAAGAGGCTATTTTTTTTTTCTGTCTTTGCCTACTGTTCAATAAGTACTTTGGGACCGAGTGGTTGATTTCTATCAGCAAATGTTGCACCCAAGGCCTAGTGTCGGTCCTAAATCCTTGGCTTCTTCGCTAAAGACAATCCTGCCTAATTTCATGGGTCACTGCTGCAACATCTTTACACAGCTGCCAATATCTGTATTGCTTGTCTGTGAAAAAAATCAATGGATGGAGAAAATTTGGAAACTGAGCAAGCTGGGCAGGCAAGGAATACAACTCTGAATACCAATACAATAGCAGTCTGGTTCCCTCTTATATGGACGCAAGTGTGTGTTGCCTTAAATAAAATTTGTATTTTTAAGCTTCTGTAGTTAATGTAATACCATTACTCTTTTCCGTGTCCCCTTTCTTAACGGAAAATGCTTTAATGAGAAAAGTAGCTCTTTACTATGCAGTCATTATCTTTACATTTGTTCATTGCTGCCCCCTGCCCCATATTTAGGTGTATATTTTTAATTGTAGATCTTCTTTGTAGCTATAACCCTTTATCTTTGGGAGAAGAAAAACAGTTCAATAAAAAATTTAAATCTAAGAAATGGCTTCAATCCAATTGTGTTGTGAACTGTGCCACCAATTAACACAATCTATAAATGAGATGCAGTGAATGAAGCACAGATGGATATGTGGAGCTGCATACCCACCAACATCCAGGGGATCCAAATTGGGATGCTTGTGTTTTCTTTTTGGTCCTGAGCTTTCGCAGGAGCCAGCTCACTTGCAAAAGAGTGCGAGACCCAAAAACGAGCACCTTTTGCTCCAGCATGCCAGAGGTGACTCATGCCAGAGCAACAGACCAAAAAATGGGACATTCTGGGATCCTCAGGACGGTTGAGCAGTATGGGGCTGGAGATGAGCAGGATGGTGTACAGAATAAATAATTTATACTTAATAAATTATAGGGACTAGAGTGCTCTTTGTTGTTCTGTCAACCTACTAGAATTCAGCATCAACCATTGTCCTAAACAATGTCAGGGGTGGCTGTCTCTCTAATTTTATGCTATGTCATGCTCTCCAGGGTAGCCATTTTGTGTTATGCTAGGCCTCCCCCCCCATGGCAGCCATTTTGTAAGTGGAACCCTCAACACTCTCTCAACATTTGAAATATGCCAATGGCTTCAAGGAAGCTGGTTTAATTAACTTGAAGCAGCTCTCCAGTATTTAACTCTGAGTGTGAGCACACAAAAAGCATTTTAAAGATGTTCTGATTTCTCTCCCCCCCCCCCCCAGCAGTAGCCACTGACAAATAATAACCCCTCTAGATGACACATCCAGACAGGGCTATGATTTTCATGCTGAAGTGCCTGTCTAATGAGTCACAGAAGAAGCATTGGTTTCTTCACTCTCTGCTCAGGCTCTTCAGATGTTCCAGATGGCATTGCCAAATTTGTACACACAACCGAGGTGACTGTAAACATGGGGGTAGACTTTATCAACTCCCATCATTAGGAAACTGCCTGATGTTGTCTCGGAGCAGGATCTGTAGTAATGGATCGTTGCCACCAGCTTCCCAAATTCAGAGAGATGAGTGACAGCACCAACTATAATTTGATAGTTCATGATGTGCTTTTTTTCAGGGGCGAGGGCTTGCAACACAGAGACTGGTTGAATACATGACTGTCGCCTATTTGCTGAGCAACCCAGCTAGCTCAGTCAGTGGAGCATGAGACTCTTGGGTCCCCATAAGGGGCACACACATTTCTTGCAGGTTTGATATTTCTGCATTGCAAGGGGTTAGACTTGATGATCTTCAGGGTGCCTTCCAACTCTACCACACTATGATTCTATGAAACCCTGTCCCTGTAGGGAATATTGAAGGGCAGCAGAGGTTAGGGTGTTTCTCTTCCGCCATAATTATTACCAATGAGCTGGCAGATGCAATAGAACTGGAAAAAGGAATGGGGATGTAGTCACCCAAATAAAGCCAATCTCTTTGCCCTATTTTATTCACAGGCCCAGCCTTACCATTACAGTGGTACCTTGGGTTAAGAACTTAATTTGTTCCAGAGGTCCGTTCTTAACCTGAAACCATTCTTAACCTGAGGTACCAGTTTAGCTAATGGGGCCTCCCGCCACCGTGCGATTTCTGTTCTCATCCTGAGGTAAAGTTCTTAACCTGAGGTACTATTTCTGGGTTAGCGGAGTCTGTAACCTGAAGCGTCTGTAACCCGAGGTACCACCATAGTTAGAATGAAGGGGCAATTCAAAGCCCTGGCTTGCAGTGGCAGGGCTTGGTGGAGTGGCAAAGCTCACACTGGCCAGTAGTAATTGAGACACTAAAGAATGCTCAGCTAAGAGGCCCAGTTTGTCACCACATCACAACAGAAGGGTGATCCTGTACTGTCCCAGACCTGTGCCCACCTTATTTCTGCCAGCTGCCACCAGCAGGGATGCCACTGGTTTCTGCTCACCTGCTGTTTGGGCAGGTGCACCATGGTGCTTCTGCTGGTGGAGCTTACCCAGCAATGGAGGAGGCCAGCAAGGCTTGGCAAGCCTAGGACTTCCCCTCTCCCTTCGGTAGCTCACAGATAAGAATGAGCATTTGATAGATTTATAGTCTTTTTATTACAGCATCATGTTGCAAGCACAGACAACCCTCTGCAAGGAGATCAGTTGCTTACTCTGAATCCGACTTCCGACTTTCGCAGAAAGGAGCGTGCCAATGGGAAGTTCCTCCCCTTCTTTGTCTCTTTTGTTCTCTGATTCGTTCGGACCTCCAAGTCCATGGGGAGGGGTTTCCCCCCGCACTCTCAACTGATGTGTCTCCCAGCTGTCCCCTCCCTTCTGTATCTCTTGCCATTATCTCATAACTTGGTAACTCTTCCCTAATCTGTGCAGTTTCTGTTTCTCTGTCTGCCTCTCTCTCCGCTTCTGAAAACACTGGAGGCAGGGGAGGCAAATATTCCCCCTCCCCATCTGAGAGGAACTCATCTGTCTGCAGCTGCATTTCTCAACCTTCAGATCTAGAGCATTCCCTGACAGCAGAGGGATGTGTCTTCCCCTTGCAAACCCCCTCCAGCATGCTCAATGGAGAGGGGAGGTGAGTTGGATTGCTCTGTGAGGCAGCCACCTCAGACAGCTGATGTTTGGGCCTCCTGAAATGGCAACAAATGGTTGGCTTATTATAAGGTGGCCATGTGCCTATTTTACAGAGAGCAGTCTTCCATTGGAAGGACTCTCCAGTCCAGGCCCAGTTTAAAGATCATAAGAAGGAAAATCAGAAACCCAAACAGCAGAATGAGCAGGCCTCCAGGTAAGCTGATCACAGAGTTCCCCACCACGATGAGATGCATTTCCAGTTAAATTATAGCAAATATTTCTAAACGTAGTACATATAAAGCCACATATGTAAACTCTGTGCAAATCTGTGTCCTCTTTTTGTCCTCTATTCCGTCATTCATTTATCTCTTTGGGGGAAATGCATAAGTGACCATTTAAATTATTTTGATCCCTGTTCTTGCATTTTTACTGCCAGAGAGGGAGAGAGACCTGTGGGATCCCCTTGTTTCATGTGCCAAAATAACTTGACCTGTCTTGAGTGCCATGTACAGTGGTACCTCGGGTTAAGTACTTAATTCGTTCCAGAGGTCTGTTCTTAACCTGAAACTGTTCTTAACCTGAAGCACCACTTTAGCTAATGGGGACTCCTGCTGCCACCGCACCACCGGAGCACGATTTCTGTTCTTATCCTGAAGCAAAGTTCTTAACCTGAGGTAATATTTCTGGGTTAGCAGAGTCTGTAACCTGAAGTGCATGTAACCTGAAGCGTATGTAACCTGAGGTACCACTGTACCTTGACTCGGAGAAGAGGGGTCCCATTTACTGCTCTGTCTCAAGCAGCAATAACACCTTGGGCTGCCTTTGATCACCCTGTTTCTGTCCCTTCCTCTCCAAACAACAACAACAACAAAACTAGGACATTTGGGCTCTGTAATGGAAGTCTTCCCCTCCTCCAGCCCCCCATGCACAGGGATTGTGTGATGGCTATTGATGGGGCTTGTGCTTCATAAAAAGGATCACAAAGCATTATAAAAATGTTTCAAGTCCACTAATCCATCTGATGGGTAATGACTCACTGACCTGCCCAACCCCCCCCCCCCCGCATTGCTTACTGAGAGCTATGATGATGTTAACAGCCTCAAAGCAGAAATATATCTGAGACTATACCAAAAAATAAAAGATCCCGGGTAATAATTCCAGTGCTTCAGCTCTAGCATGGCATGGCGGGGCTGGGGGGAAGAAAAGAAGAGGAATTTGTGTGGCTAAACAAATGTTTGCAACTGTCTCTCTTATCATTGCCTAATGAGTGTTATGTTCCAGTATTGAGGAAAAACCAATCCCTTCTGAATTACTCCTGTTTGGGCAGCTGCAGCTATTTGTCAGCTTGAAAGCCAAACTATTTAAATTCCCTCTGACTCGATCACTTACTCCATAGGCACAGGCCTCGATCGCTCCTGCAGATGACCAATTAGACCCGCAAAAGCCAAGCAGTGGCGGTTTGTAACATGCGGCCAATTTCCCTCTGCTACCAGGTTGTCACCTTCAAGGCAGCCTGGCCCTGGATAATGAGCACCTTTTTTAGAGAGCAAAATTACTTTAATCCAAACAAGTTTGTGTACACATTCTTCCCTCCCTTCCCTTTTGCAAGGGACGTGGCACTGATACCAGGGTTAGGGAAAGATAATTAGTGAAAACACTGCATAGAGCAGGGATAACCAGCCGCTGTGTGCTTGGGGTGGTGGGTGGACTCTGATGTTCAGACATTAGTCCTGGGGACCAGAAATGTGTATCGCTTCACAAAGCAATCTCAATAAGAAAGAGAAACTAGTCTCCATAATAAAGCGGGTGGTTCCCAGCAGAAGGAGTGATACATTTAGGAAACATGTGCTTAGCCATTGTGTTACAACACACACACACTTACTTTTTTAATATACAAATTCCCCAGAAGATAAAGTGACTGGTGTGGGTCTGGTGTAGTGGTTAGAGTACTGGTCTGTGTTGAACCAAAGGCAAACCGTTCTGAAAGCTCCAGTACTTGCCTGAGCTACCATGCTAGTTACTCTATCCAGAAAGGAGATGAGGTTAGTCCAGCAAGATGTGTTACTAAGAAACCCATGCTGGCTCTTTGGAATCACCGTGTTCTTTTCAAAATGCTCCCAGATGGACTGCTTGACGATCTGCCCTCGAACCTTTTCCAGGCATCGACGTGAAGCTAACATAGAAAGATAAGGCAGTCTCTGCCTGTAGGTTCCAGATACAAAAAGGAAAGCAGAACTGGGAGAGAAAGCAAGAACTGGAACAGCTGAACCTTCATCAGCCAATAGATGGGGCCAAGATGGTCTCCCCCTTGCCATGCTGTTCATCCTGAGAGGCAGGGGCTGCAGCCCCACAGTGCCCTTTGAACTTATGGCTTGTTATTTTCTTA
This sequence comes from Podarcis vaucheri, assembly GCF_965113315.1. Classification (NCBI taxonomy): domain Eukaryota; kingdom Metazoa; phylum Chordata; class Lepidosauria; order Squamata; family Lacertidae; genus Podarcis; species Podarcis vaucheri. The sequence continues at coordinate 107,321,814 of NC_138760.1, read as the reverse complement.
TGTCACGGCAATAAGAAGTCATATGGTTCTTCCAGACCACTGACTCCAGGGACAGAATGCAAGAGTGAGTGAACCAGCTCTTAACTTGGGATTCATCAGAATTCACCAAATGAAGTCAGTGAAGTTAAAATGGGTGCTCAATTAAGGACTTTTTTTAAGGCAATAAATGGAGCACAGTTAGCAGGCATGCTGTTATGTAGCCTCACTCTCCATGGCAACACTTTACAGATAACCCAAAGAAAATCAACAATTGGGGGGGGGGATTATTTTTAACTGTATTATTGGTTATACGGAAACCTCGCCCTTATTAATGATCATTAGCGTTTCTTCCTGCTATTCCTTGGGGCATCACTGGTTTCTAGCAAATTACTCATCAAGGCAGGATTTTTAGGCCATAAAAATAATTGACTTGCTTATCCTTCCCCATCAACTTGCGAGATTATTCTTCTACTCCTGTTTCTTGGATGAGGAAATGAAGCTGATGAGGAATGACTTGGCCAAGGACACCTTCTAAGTCATTATCTTGGTTGGCTTTTGAAGCGGCATTTCCTGTTGTCACATCAGCCCCCTAGCCTAGCCTGAACTTCCTTTCCACAACCACGGCTTCAATATAGACTCTTGGAAATCGCCACGGAACAGAAGGGTTTCTTCCCGACTCCTTCCTCCTCCAAGTTTTAATATACTGTATGCATTCCGCACCCCCCAGCCTTCAGGCAAAGGGATGACAGAATGTATAGTCTGGATCCCCTTTTACCTCCCTTTTCAGTGGCTATTTACGTACCTTTGAAAAATCCATTTGATGCACTTGCGAGGGGGTGTCAAATAAACATCAAGTCCTTTTATCATCAAGAGTGTACAACTTGTAATCATGAATTATGCAAGCCGGGATCGGCTGTCTCATTGTAAGAAGGAGCAGCTGCAGGCACTGCTCAGAAGAGTATAGGAGTTACAAAAGGCAATTGGATAGACCTCATCAAACACTGAAATTAAAACAACAACCCTAAACTTTAGGGGCATCCTCTGCTGAGGGAAGGGCCGTAACTCAGTGGTAGAGCTGGAGCAAATGCCTCTCCTATAGAAGGTTCTCTGCTCAGTCCCAGGTATCTCCAAATAGAGTGGGCAATGTCCCAGGCCTGAAACCCCAGTAAAAGAAGCACTGACAGTCAGTAGAGACAAGAGTGAGTTAGATGGACCAGTGGACTGACTTGCAGAAGCAGCAACATACGTTCCTATGAACACATAGGGATGTAAAATCGCTGCTTGCAGAATGCACAGATTTACCATCATCTATGCAGCCATGTGTGGGATGTGGGTGGTGCTGTGGTCTAAACCACTGAGCCTAGGGCTTGCCAATCAGAAGGTTGGTGGTTCAAATCGCTGCAACAGGGTGAGCTCCCATTGTTCGGTCCCAGCTCCTGCCAACCTAGCAGTTCGAAAACACGTCAAAGTGCAAGTAGATAAATAGGTACCACTCCGAGGGGAAGGTAAACGGCGTTTCTGTGTGCTGCTCTGGTTCGCCAGAAGCAGCTTAGTCATGCTGGCCACATGACCCAGAAGCTGTACGCCGGCTCCCTCGGCCACTAAAGCGAGATGAGTGCTGCAACCCCAGAGTCGTCCGCGACTGGACCTAACGGTCAGGGGTCCCTTTATCTTTACCTTTATGCAGCCATGTGCCTGACAAAGACTAACGCTGTCCTCAAGCACACCCCTCCCAAGTTTTCCCAACCCGCAGGAGTTGGGACATCTTCACAGCCAGGGGACAAAATGTGTGAGTCAGTGTGCAAGGTTGATTAAGCAGCACCCAACTGGCAGTCACCATGCCTCCTCCCACGTAGCTTTGTTGTGACAGTTAGTGATGGACGATCACAAATCTTCTCCAGGGTATCCCTGCATCCTCACATAGCACATAGTGCTCACCAACCTGGTGCCCTCCAAATGTTTTAGACTACAGCTCCAATCAGTCACAGCCAGAAAAGCAGTTCTAAGAGTTTTTTTTTTTTTAATTGGGGCAACTTGCGCCAAAGATTGAGGGGGCCGGGTTGTGCAAGCGACACTGCATGATGTTGCATGTGTGACATCACATGTGCGTAGCATGACATCACATGAAGTTTCAGGAGGAGCTTGAAGATGGAGTCAAACACAGTGCCTGGAAGCTCCTCCTCTCCTGTGCTCCATGGCAGGGGAAGAAGGTGGAGCCGGCCACTGAAGCCATGCTAAGCTCCACAGTCGGCCTCCTTCACCTCCTGATGGTAGTGAACATTGAGGGTCCCAGCTCCCCCAAAGTATCAGGGGCCCTCAAAACACCCCTGAGTTGGCACTCCTGGGTGGGGGATATTAAGTTGTGGGTTGACATAGCAGCCGGCACAGCGATTCCTTCAAATAGCTCTTTATTAAGGTAAGCTGGAATAGAACTGACTGCGAACAGCTCAGCCGGCCTGTATTTATAGGCAGCCGGCTGTCAACATTGTAACCACATCAGCCCAGAGTTCCCACCTAAAATAACTGCCGCGGACCTGAGTGAAAACTATCTACAGACCTGAGTGAAAACTATATACAATATCCCCCTGTTGGCCCAGGGTGAAACTACACTACATAACACCCCTCCCCACCGAGATAAGGCGTTAGTTACAATCGTAATGGTTTCCTTATATACAGCACTACGCGTAATGGTTCAATTAGGCACAAAAGCATATCGGTTACATTTCCCATACTTAGACCAACAGTGATACCTGTCCAACAACATAGTCCTTTAAATAAGTTGGGTGCTTGGAAACTGCCAGACCGCCGGGGACTGGTAGCCAAGTCCGGAGGGCCACACAGTTCTCGCTGAGGCTGTGGTGCGACCCTAGGTGGCGTTGGAACCAACTCCCCTGGATCCGCTGCTGTGGGTGGAGCCTCCGCAAGTGGAGTGGTCTGAGTCTGTTCTGAAACGGCTTGGTTCGGCTCCACGCTGGCAGTTTGCGAGGGAGGTGTAGGTGGGGCCTCGCCATTTGTACGTGTCTCTTCTGGAGCCGCAAGCGCAGTTGGGGGCACCTCGGTAGTGTCCAAGTCGCCAACCCTGCGCCTAAGCTGGTCTATGTGCCGTCGCCACAAACGTCCGTCTTCGAGTGCCACCTGGTACGAGCGAGGTCCAGTGACTCCCACTACTGTGGCTGGCACCCAAGGGATGTCCCCCACATAGTTCCGGGCGAAGACCTGGTTTCCTGGGACAAATGACCGTGGTGCGTTGGCACAGCCTGGGGGTTCAGCCACGGCAAAGTCTGGGTGTAGCCGGTCGAGCGGTGACCTGAGGCGGCGGCCCATAAGCAGTTCAGCAGGACTCCTCCCTGTGGCCGCATGAGGGGTGATGTGTTGCACGAACAAGTATTCGGCGACCCGCTCGTGCCAGTCTCCCCGGTCCAGGCGCACCAGTGCCTCTTTTGTCGAGCGCACCATTCTTTCCGCTTGCCCGTTGCTGGATGGATGAAAAGGTGCCGTTAGGGCATGGCGGATGCCCAGTCCCAAAAGATACCGCTCAAACGTGCCTGACGTGAACTGCGGTCCGTTGTCAGACACAAGGACATCAGGACACCCATGCGTTGCAAACAGGCCTCGCAGCACTCGGATGACAGCTTCGGTAGTGGTGGAGGGCATCAGGGCGACCTCCAGCCATTTGGAATAGGCGTCCACCACTACCATAAAGGTCCGGCCGTGAAAGGGGCCAGCCAGATCGATGTGCACCCTCGACCAGGGTGTCTTTGGCGTCTCCCAGGTGTGTCCCTTAGCTGCCGGTGGTGCAGGCCTCGACTCTTGGCACGCTTGACAGGCGGACACCCAGGCAGTGATGGCATCGTCCATATTAGGCCACCAGACGTAACACCGAGCCAACGCCTTCATTTTGACAATTCCCGGGTGGCCAACGTGCAGAGCCTCCAGGACGCGCTGACGGAGTCCCTGGGGAATCACGACGCGGTCTCCCCACAGCAGACAGCCGCGATGAGCTGAGAGTTCATGTTGTCTGGTTGCGAAGGGCTGGAACTCCGATGCAAAAGGCCCTTGTGGCCACCCCCTCCACACCCAGTTGAGCACCCGGCTGATGGTGCGATCCTGGGCAGACGCGGAGGCCACAGTGGCAGCCGATACAGGCGCTGCCGGAAGATCCTCAATCAGAAGGAGCGATGAAGCTGGAGCCGGGTCTTCCACAAATGCTGGAAGAGGGCAACGGCTGAGGGCGTCGGCATGGCCCATCGATTTCCCCGGGCGATGGATGAGCCGGTAGTGGTAGGCAGCCAGGAAAACAGTCCATCGCAGCATGCGTGGTGAGAGGACCGGTGGAGTTGGACGATCACTGGCGAGGAGGCCCAGGAGTGGCTTGTGGTCAGTGATGAGGTCAAAGGTCCTGCCATAGAGGTATTCATGGAACCTCTTCACTCCAGCCACAAGTGCCAATGCCTCCTTGTCGAGCTGGCTGTAATTCCGTTCCGTCGGAGATAGTGTCCTGGAAAAGTAGGCGAGCGGTGCTTCTCTTCCATCTGGAAAACGGTGACTAAGGACAGCACCGATGCCAAAAGGTGAGGCGTCGCAGGCAAGGACCAGCGGCCTGGATTCACTGTACTGTACCAGCACACTGTCTGAAGAAAGGAGGGCCTTGACCGCGTTGAAGGCCGCCGTCTCTCGATGACCCCAGGCCCAAGGCGTCTTAGTGCTAAGGAGTCGGTGAAGAGGCTCAGCCACTGTGGCTTTGTGGGGCAGGAACATGTTATAAAAGTTCAGCAGCCCCAGGAATGCCTGCAATTCCGTTTTGTTCTTTGGGGTGGGGGCCTGCTGGATAGCGCGGATCTTGGATGTGGTTGGATGAAGGCCGGAGGCATCGATAAGATAGCCCAGGAACTCTACCTGTGGAACGGCAATCTGGCACTTCTCCCTCTTTACCTTGAGCCCGGCCTCCTGGAACCTGGTCAGCACGTCACGGAGGCGCTCGAACAGCTGCTGGTGTGAGTCTGCAGACACCAAGACGTCATCAAAATATGGTACCACGCCAGGAAGCCCTTGCAGGAGACGTTCCATAAGGCTTTGGAAGATGCCAGGAGCCACACTCACCCCGAACTGCAACCGGCGGCAACGGAATGCCCCCCGGTGGGTGACGATCGTCTGGGCTTCAGCAGTGGCATCATCGACTGGCAGTTGTTGATAGGCTTGGGCAAGGTCCAGCTTAGCGAAGACCTTACCCTCACCCAGGGAATGCAGCAGGTGTTGGACAACAGGAACCGGATAAGCGTGCTGCGGAAGTGCCTTGTTGATCGTGCACTTGTAGTCAGCACAGATTCTCACCGACCCATCTGGCTTGACAGGCGTGACGATGGGGGTTTCCCACTTTGCGTGGTCAACCGGCTCCAAAACTCCTTGGGCGATCAGTTTGTCCAGTTGTTCGTCCACCTTAGCCTTGAGCGCAAAGGGAACCCGGCGTGGCTTTAGCTTGATGGGGGCGACTTGTGGATCAAGGCTAAAGGAGATGGGCGTACCTGTATATTGTCCCAAGGTGCCGTCAAAAACCTCGGCAAAGTCTTTGACCAGACCCTCAGTCTCTGCGTTAGAGATGCAGTTGATGCTGGTGACTTCCAGGCCGAGGGCATCAAACCAGTCTAGCCCTAGGAGGCTTGGCCACTGACCTTCGACCACCACCAACCGGAGCAGGCCCGAAAAATCCTTGAAGGTGATCCGGAACCGGCCAACGCCTACCACGGGAACGTCGTTTCCCTGGTAGTCTCTCAGGTGTATGCGGTGAGAGTCGAGTTGCCTTTTGGACACTCTGGGTACCAGTCTTTTGATGGTGCTCCATGACACGATGGACAGGGCAGACCCGGTGTCGATCTCCATGTCACATGGAGCTCCTTCAATGAGCACCGTGACGTTCAGCTTGCGTCGCGTAGACGAGTCGGTTTGGCCAATCGTGGTTCCAGACGGGCAGCGGCAGTTGGTGAGAGCGAAACAACTTTCCTTGGCAGACTGGAGTGAAGACTTGAACTTGCGAGTCGATGAAGGGGGGGTGTCAGACGGAGCCGATCGGCAGACCTTAGCGATGTGGCCCCTTCTGGAACACTTCCTACAGATGGCGTCTCTGAATCGACACTTGGCACGGGAATGGTTGCCTCCGCAGCCAGCACATTCCGGTTGGCCCTTGGACTTCTGTTGGAACTTCCTGCGCTCCCGCTTTGTCTGGTGCACGTCCTCGTCTTCACTGGAGGATGCCTCATCACTGCTGGCCTCTTCATGATGCACCGGAACTGGCTCCCTAGCAAGACGCGGGCTGCTGGACTTGCGGATCTCCTGGGTTCAGCAGCTTCTGAGGCCACAGCCTCCTCAATGGCTTTCTGTAGCGTGAGGTCTGGCTTGGCTAGGAGACGCCGTTGCAGATGGATGTCCCGGACCCCGCAGACGATTCGATCCATCAGGGCATCGTCTAAGTCTCGGAACTCACAGTGCATTGCAGCCTGTCGCAGGGCGGTGGTGTAGTTGTTGATTGACTCCCCCTCTGCCTGGTTCCGGTGGTAGAACGCATGGCGGGCAGCAATCTTGGACGGCTTCGGTGCGTAGTGGTTGCGGAGCTTCTCTTGGATCGTGTCCCATGGTGTTGCCTGGACTGCTTCAGGCGCAACCAATGCTCGGGCCGTCTCAAACACCTCAGGCCCACAGAGGCTGAGGAATAGGCCCCGCTTCCGATCCGTTGATACTGCTGTCAGCTCGTTGGCTTGGAGGTAGCAGTCGAACCGAGCGAGGTAGGAGTCCCATGATTCAGAGGCTGGCGCAAACGGCGGTAGAGGCACAAGTGAAGCCATGATTCCGATGCCGGCGTGAAGGGCGATGGATGGAACACAGTGCTCTAGCCAGAATAGTCAGCTCTGAATTGGTTCTGCCCAGTGATTTCGCTCAGTGATTTCGCTCAGTGATTTCGCTCTGTGATTCAGCTCAGTTCAGAGGCTGGCCGCATCTGGCTGTGCTCTGATGTCCATCTATCCCATCCTCGTCGCCAGTATTAAGTTGTGGGTTGACATAGCAGCCGGCACAGCGATTCCTTCAAATAGCTCTTTATTAAGGTAAGCTGGAATAGAACTGACTGCGAACAGCTCAGCCGGCCTGTATTTATAGGCAGCCGGCTGTCAACATTGTAACCACATCAGCCCAGAGTTCCCGCCTAAAATAACTGCCGCGGACCTGAGTGAAAACTATCTACAGACCTGAGTGAAAACTATATACAATATCCCCCTGTTGGCCCAGGGTGAAACTACACTACATAACAGGGGAAGAGATGGTGGTGCCAGGAAGTGCCACCGGAAGGAGGTCAGGAATGGCAATGGTGAGTTTCATCTCCAGCCTGTCCTTTGACACCTCCTTGGGAAAAATTGATGGAGGGTGTCCTCCATTTTGCTCCCATCCTCACAAAATTTGAATCAAATGTGTGTCTTTTTATGAAAAACTAGGACTGGGCTCAGTCCTAGTTTTGAGACTGTTCACAGGGAGCTGGGGAGGAGAATGTATTGTGTGAGTTGGCCATAGGGCTTAAACATGTATTGCTAGTACAGATGATCAAGACACAGATAATGAGCTTAAAAGTCAGAAGGCCAAGAGGGGCACCATAAGGGTTTAGGCCCGTGGTTCCCAATGTGGGGCACACACCCCACGGGGGGCAATTTGATTTTAAAGGGGGGCAATTTGAGAATGAGTTAGACCAAGTTTTTTAGGCTTCCTCCACATGAATAGGAGTTCACTTTTTGAATACTAAGAATTATATGTCACGAGGAGGGGGCATCAGGATTTTAGAGATGCTTAGGTGGGGCATGGCCAAAAAAAAAAAAAAAGGTTGGGAACCACTGGTTTAGGTGATCCATACATCCTATACCATCTCACATGGCCACCACGATGAAGTCAACATCCCTTTTGTGACAGCTACTTATATGAAATTGCTACCTTGTGAAGTCAATTCCTATGTTATCAGGTTTAGAGGTTTGGATTTATAAGGCCAGGAAGAATTCTAAAATAACTCCCAGAGGGCAAAACACTGGAGACTTTTTAAGATGGATTTTGCTTGTTACTGGGAAGATGAACATAAACAACAAAAAAATGATTAAATTTCCCAGTGATTCAGAGCTCAGTGTGGGTTACTCGGTGCAACAAAAGAGCCCTATAAAATTCAGAATGACAGGGGGAAACGTGGACCTGGGGGGAGGATGATTATCTTAAAACAATCTCACTGATAGAAATGCAACACAGTAAGATGAAAATGGAAAAGGAGAGAATGAAATGTGTCTTCATGCACTCATGCCTCAGATCGTTAAACAGGAATAGAAATAGCTTCCAGGTATTTTGTCAGTTCTCTAACTCAGCCTCCCATAACTTGCTCCCCCTCCAGATGTTTTAGACTACAAATCCCATCATCCCTGACCAATGGCTGTGCTAGCCAGGACTGCTGGGGGTGGCAGTCCAAAGGACCTGGAGGAGAAACCAGTTGCGGAAAGGTTGCTGTCAGGGGTTCAGAAGCAGAGACGCAGAGAAGGGTGGAAACAGAGAGCGAGGGGGAGGAAGCCGAAGGGAGAATGAGTGATGATGACGACCCGAGATCTCCAAGCCTAAGCAGTGAGTCAGAGGACTCCCAAAAGGGAGCCCCAGTGAGCAGAGCAAGGGGGGGATCCGGGGGGACACCCCAGGAGGAAGGGAACAGAGGAGATGCAGAGAGCAGCAGCTGGAAGTCGGGACCCACGCTCAAGACTGAGAGCAGCAGGGAGGAAGGCAGCCAGGCATCGGGTTCCGGAGGCCGTCAGCAGGAGGGAGGGCACGAGTCAGGGGTGGTCACGCCCTCCTCAGAGAGCGAGGCAACGGTCAAGAGGAAAGTAGAGAGTTGGGCGCGCGCGCCAAGTTCAAATGCAGCGGAAGCTGGAGCAGTAAGCAGCCCGGAGAGTGAGCCAGGTCCCAAAGCCCGCCGAAAGGAAGCGGAAGGATCAGGGGGGTCAGCGTCAGAGGAGAGTAGAAGGGAGGAGTCCCAGGGGGGCAGAAGGACCCAGAGACGTAGGGAGAGGCGAAGGAGGTGGAGCAAGGCTAGGGTATTAAGCTGGTGTGCAAGAGGCGGGGACTCAGATGGGTCTTCGCCGACCTAGGGCAGAAGGTGTAGAGCTGCACGCTGCAGTTCGGAAATGAAACCTGTAACTCAATAAAGACTCTTTTAAAGTGGACGCTGTGTGGCGTGGTCCTATGTGAGCTGGGACCTGGTAGCAGCTCTGACAGTAAGACCCATCTCTTCAAAGCTTCAGAAACCTGAAACCTCGCAGCGGGAGCAGAAGCCGCTAGGGGAGGAAGAGGGGTGTCTGTAAGCAAGCTCACAAAGGTTAGCAAGATGACGGAAGAACAGAGGATCTCCGCGCTGCAAGAGGCAGTGACCCAGTTGTCCTCAGAGGTATTGGCTTCCAAGAAACGGGAGGAGGAGACTACAGCCGCCTACAGAGACCTACACGCCAGGTTTGAAATGCTTGTTAAGCAAGGGCAACCGGGACCCAGACCACCGGAGGGCGTGGGATTGGCACGGAGAGCAGGAGGGCTTGTGGCTCACTTCGATGGGACTTTGCAACAGTACCCTAATTTTAGAGCAGACGTAATGTGCGCACTGCAACTGCTGGCAAAAGACTTTAGAGATGAGGAAGAGAAGGTGGGGTTCATATTGTCCCATTTGCATGGGGATGCCAAAGCCTGGCTGCGCAATTTGTGGAGGGATAAAGATCCGGCGCTTCAGAATGCAGATGCCTTTATCAAAGCGATGGATGCGTGTTTTTTGTCTACTATTGATGTGGATCTTGCCAGACGGGAGATTCATGGACTAAAACAAGGGAGGGCGAGCGTCCGGCAGTATCACGCCCGATTTTTTGCGCTGGTCAGTGCTTTAGAATGGGATCGGGATTCGCCCCCTGTCAGAGACCTCTTCTGGGAGGGTCTAAGTTCTGCGGTTAAGGATGAGATTGCAAGGGGGGAGAGGCCCCGAAGCACGCAGGAGGTGGTCCAAAGGGCGCTGACTGTGGGGGTGAGGCTGGAAGAACGTCCATGGTGCAGAGATGAAGGACGTGGAGGGCGCGAAGCAGCGAGAAGTTTCTCTTTCGTTCCGAGGGAAGCAGCGCGTGCGCAATCCACACCTCCGCCAGGAGGGGGAGGGGAACCGATGGAGGTTGGAGGTGCAAGGGCTCAGTCAGCGGCCAGAGCCCTAGCACCGGCAGCAGTGAAAGCGAAGCCTCCTAGAGGGAACAGGAAGTGTTACATCTGCGAGGATCCAGGCCATTTGGCGAAGGAGTGTCCCCGGAGGCTCCACAAGCACACTGCAGCCTCAGCAATGGTGACTGCAGCAACGCAGCAAGGAGAACCACAGCAGGGAAACGACGATGTCTGGCTGGAGACGGAGGCACTGGGGCCCAGCCAGACGCATCTGTGAAGCAGTCCCCAGCGATATTGCAACCCACGGATCCCCTCCCACCCAAACCAGTAGTGCAGCTCACAGCGTCTCTCCAGCTACCCGACGGCGTCACTATCGAAGTGCCGCTTTCTGTGGATTCTGGAAGCAACGCAGACTTTATAGCGCAGAGCTTTGTGGAGCAGCACGCTATACAGCTATTGCCTGCCACTCTGCCCCTGCAAGTCGTCACAGTGGATGGCAGAGAGTTGCTAGGGGGGCAGGTGGTGAAGCAGACGCCACCGATGGTGATGCGCCTTGGCAACCACAGGGAAGTCATCAGTTTTAATGTCACCCAACTGTCGGACACGCCCATTGTGTTGGGCATGAGTTGGCTGGACAGGCACAGTCCGACACTGGCTTGGTACCAGAGACAACTGATCTTCGGCTCCTCTTATTGCGCAGAACACTGCATCCTGCCCCGTCGGGAGGGAGAGGAGGAGGAATCACAACTGCAGTTGGGAACGTTGCAAGCGGTCCCCCACAAATACGCGAGCTTTTTGGAGGTCTTCTGCGAGAAGGAGGCGGACAAGCTACCCCCTCACTGGCCATATGACTGCAAGATTGACCTCCTACCGGGGGCGACGCTGCCGAAGGGGCGGCTATACTCCATGTCTGAAGATGAAATGCAGGAACTCAAACAGTTCATCGAGCATAATCTGGAGCGTGGCTTCATCAGAGAGTCCAAGGCAGTGGGGGGCAGTCCCGTTTTCTTCGTGAAAAAGAAAGACACGCCCCAAAAAAGACTCGTTGTGGACTACCGCCTTTTGAACCAGATGACCAAACCGTCTGATTACCCCATGCCCAGGATTGACGACCTCCTCGCGACGGTGCGCAAGGGACGCGTGTTCACCAAGTTGGACCTGCGAGGGGCGTACAATCTCATCCGTATGCGGGAGGGCGATGAGTGGAAGACGGCCATGTTCACACCGCTGGGCACCTACGAATACAGAGTTATGCCCTTTGGATTACAAAATGGCTCTCACTGTTTTCAAGCTTTTATGCATCACGTGTTGGAGGGACTCCTCTACAAGACATGCGTCTGCTTCCTGGATGACATCCTGATTTTCTCTGACTCGCAGCAAGCTCACGACCGAGACGTGAGGGAGGTGCTCAGCAGGTTGCAACAACATAGACTGTACGCCAAGCTGGAGAAGTGCCAGTTCGACACGACGGAGGTGGATTTCCTGGGATACAAGTTGTCGGACAAGGGGATAGCCATGGACAGCACCAAGGTTCGTGCGGTATTGGATTGGAAGAGCCCGCGCAACCGGAAGGAGGTCCAGCGGTTTGTCGGCTTCGCCAACTTCTATCGCAAGTTTATCAAGGGGTTCGCGATGCAGACGGCAGCACTTACGGACACGCTCAGCTCCAAAAAAAAGAAATTCATCTGGACGGAGCAGGCGGAACAGTCCTTTCAAGCGCTCAAGCATCTCTTCGCATCGGAGAAGCAACTGCTGCATATCGACCCCAGTAAACCGTTGAGGGTAGAGACAGACGCGTCAGACAGAGCCGTGGGAGCTGTCCTGCTGCAGCGAGACCCGCAGGGGGTGTGGCGACCGGGAGCGTTCTACTCCAGAAAGCTCAGCAAGTCGGAGCAGAACTACACCATCTGGGACAGGGAGTTGCTGGCCATTCATGCAGCTTTCAAGGCGTGGAGGCACTTCCTAATCGGCGCCAAGCACACGGTGCAGGTCTGCACGGACCACAAGAATCTGGAGCACTGGCGCACGGCTCAGTTCCTGAACCAGAGGCAGATACGTTGGGCGGAGTTCTTTGCTGACTTCAATTTCCGAATAGAGTACGTCCCAGGAGACACCAACATCATGGCGGATGCACTGTCCCGAAAACCGCAATACCTAGAAGAGGTGACGCCAGCGGCGGCCATGCACATCTTCGCACCGACGGCGTGGGCGTGTGCCTCAGCTACAGTAGACCTGGATGCGGTGCGACGTGCATTGCGGGACGACTCATTCGCGCAAGACAAGATGGCGGAACTGCTCAGAGGCACGGCTACCACGGACGAGTTCCAGGTGCGGGACGGCTTGCTCCTACGCAAAGGAGCTGTCTATGTACCAGGAGACGACCTTCGCGCCAAGGTACTGCAACAGTTGCACGACGCACCCACGGCCGGTCACTTTGGCACAGAGAAAACGATGGAATTAGTCGCGAGAGACTTCTGGTGGCCCAGGCTGAGAGGGGAGGTCGCGGACTACGTCGCGAGGTGCGACACCTGCCAGAGGGCCAAGCCGGTACACAGACCACCGGCGGGACTGTTAGAACCGCTGCAAACGCCGTTTGAACCGTGGGAGAGGGTGGCCCTGGACTTTGTGACGGATTTACCCAGCTCGAGAGGCAAGACAGCTGTGCTGGTGGTGGTGGACTTGTTCACCAAGATGGCACATTTCATTCCGTGTGCGAAGGTGGCCACGGCGGAACAAACCGCCAAACTGTTCATAGATCACGTGTTCAAAGTGCATGGCCTGCCACGGTCTATCCTGTCCGACCGCGGACGCCAGTTCATCTCGTCTTTCTGGCAGAAGCTGATGGGTTTTCTAAATGTCAAGGTCAATCTGGCATCAGCAAGACACCCGCAGACCAACGGGCAAGCAGAGAGGGTCAATGCCATCATGCAGCAGTACCTGAGATGCTATGCTAATCAACAGCCTGCGACGTGGGTGGATTACCTGCCGCTAGCCGAGTTCGCTTACAACAACACGAAGCACGTGTCCACAGGAGTGACGCCGTTCTTTGCCAACAATGGGAGGCATCCCAGAACCTTCCCGGGACTGGAGAGAGTGGGGGAAGGAGAACCACAGACGGCGGACGCGTTCGCGTCAGAGCTGCAGGCGGTCCACGATCAACTCAGACGGCAGCTGGAGCTAGCTAAGCACGCCTACAAGGTGCAAGCTGACAAGCACAGGCGGGTTGGCGAAGTGATCCAAGTGGGAGACTGGGTCTGGTTGGCAGCCCACGCAGTGCCGACCAGGTCACTTGCCAAGAAGAAGTTGGGGCACAAGCAGATCGGTCCGTACCAAGTCGAAGCGCAGATCAACCCGGTAGCCTTCCGACTGGCGCTGCCGGAGGGTTCCAGAATGCATCCGGTGTTCCACAGGTCGGTGCTCACTCCCTACAAGGCACCTCACAGGTTCCAGGAGCCAGGGACGGCGCCAAGTCCGCTCCGGGAACGGACGGAGACGCGGGGGGTGAAGCACCAGGACCACATCAACGAGGTCACGGAGATTTTGGACTCCAGATGGGGGGAAGGGGGAGTCGAATACCTCTTAGCCAGAGAGGGCACCCGGGCCAGCGCCAATAGCTGGGTACCAGACTACGCTTTGGAGGAACCCCTGCTCAAGGACGAGTTTCATGCCCTCTTCCCACACAAACCCATGCCAGCGAGCTTCTTCGACGACTGGTTGTTCACACCCACACTTTCTTCCAGCACGTTCCATGGATTCGACTCAGAAGGGGAACCCGCACGGAGCACCCGTTCCCCAGAAGGTTCACCGGCAGGTTCGGCATCAGGCAACTCGTATTGGTGGGACGATCGACCAGAGGAGCAATGGCGCAGGAAGTGGCTGGAGATGCCAGGTCGAGCGACCGACGAAAAAACTGACATGGACGTGTTCGGGGAGGACCTCGGGTTCGAGCACGGCGGTACAGAGATGGAAGAGCAACAAGTCAACGTCGACGACCGCGAGGGGGAAGACTCGGAGGTCTTCAGTTGGCGGCCACCCACGGGGAGCGACCTGTATCCAGCATTCCCTCCCATGATGATGGAGCACCCAGCACCCACACCTGACAGCGGGGAGGGGGGAAGGGGGGGCTTCGAGGGGGGGATGGATGTCAGGGGTTCAGAAGCAGAGACGCAGAGAAGGGTGGAAACAGAGAGCGAGGGGGAGGAAGCCGAAGGGAGAATGAGTGATGATGACGACCCGAGATCTCCAAGCCTAAGCAGTGAGTCAGAGGACTCCCAAAAGGGAGCCCCAGTGAGCAGAGCAAGGGGGGGATCCGGGGGGACACCCCAGGAGGAAGGGAACAGAGGAGATGCAGAGAGCAGCAGCTGGAAGTCGGGACCCACGCTCAAGACTGAGAGCAGCAGGGAGGAAGGCAGCCAGGCATCGGGTTCCGGAGGCCGTCAGCAGGAGGGAGGGCACGAGTCAGGGGTGGTCACGCCCTCCTCAGAGAGCGAGGCAACGGTCAAGAGGAAAGTAGAGAGTTGGGCGCGCGCGCCAAGTTCAAATGCAGCGGAAGCTGGAGCAGTAAGCAGCCCGGAGAGTGAGCCAGGTCCCAAAGCCCGCCGAAAGGAAGCGGAAGGATCAGGGGGGTCAGCGTCAGAGGAGAGTAGAAGGGAGGAGTCCCAGGGGGGCAGAAGGACCCAGAGACGTAGGGAGAGGCGAAGGAGGTGGAGCAAGGCTAGGGTATTAAGCTGGTGTGCAAGAGGCGGGGACTCAGATGGGTCTTCGCCGACCTAGGGCAGAAGGTGTAGAGCTGCACGCTGCAGTTCGGAAATGAAACCTGTAACTCAATAAAGACTCTTTTAAAGTGGACGCTGTGTGGCGTGGTCCTATGTGAGCTGGGACCTGGTAGCAGCTCTGACAGTTGCAATAACATTTTTTTCTTATGCAATGTCCCTCTTCTTCCCTTCACAACAATCTTGTAAGGCAAAATGCCTGAGACATGGTGGTATGCTACACCTGAGATATGTGAAATCCCAGAATGACGCAAAGCTTTGTTGATGCTGGGGTGACTGCTTATGCATCACCAAAAAGCACCACCCCAAAAAAGAGGTCGGAAGAGGACACTGGTTTGCATAAAATGTGCATGTGCTGTTTTATATGCAGAGATGCAAAACTCAAAATAATTACTATACAGGTGTCACCCAACTTACACAGGGGCTACATTCTGGGCCCTTGTATGTAAGTGGGGAGTACCCTCTAAAAAGACTCTAAACACCTGTTCCCCCCCTCCCCACACATCTCTCTTTTCAACTAGAGTTAAAGTTCCAGGGCCAGCTGGAAGATGCGCAGGAAAATGGCTGCTGCTGCACTACTTACAAGCGCCAGCTGCTAGGCAGGGAGGCCGAGTATCTCAAACAAAGCCTCACTGTTCCTCCAGTCTGTTCTCCACCCTCACTGAAGTCCTCTTCAGACTCTGGCTCGCAAGCCACAAGTATTCTCCAGCTCTCTCCTGCCACTTCCTGGTCTGAATCAATTCATCTATTTCCCACTACCACAGTCTACAAAGCCACTCATGAGTTGACCACACATAAGTGGGGGGATGCCTGCGCTTTAAACAGAAATACAGTATCCCTGCTCTCTTCTTAAATGACTCTGCACTTGGTCTGGACAACTCTTTAAGAAGAGTATAGCAGGGGTGGGGAGCCTGGTCCCCTCCAGATGTTGTGGGACTCCCAACTCCGATCAGCCTTGGCCAGGATGGCCAGCAGACAATAGTGTCTACTGAGACCAACCCAATGTCACACAGATGTTTCTGGAAACCAAGCCCTATGAGGAACGGTTGAAGGAGCCAGGTATGTTTAGCCTGGAAAAGAGGAGACTGAGAGGAGATATGATTATCATCTTCAAATATTTCAAGGGCTGTGACATGGAAGATTTAGAAAGCTTGTTTTCTCCTGCTGGACTCGAACCAATGGCTTCAAGTTACAGGTAAGACGTTTCCAACTAAACATCAGGAATAACTTTCTGACAGTAAGAGCTGTTCAACAGTAGAACGGACTCCTTCGGGAGGTTGTGGACTCTCCTTCATTGGAGGCTTTCAAGCAGAGTTTGGATGGCCATCTGTCTTGGATGCTTCAGTTGAGATTCCTGCTTTGCAGGGGGTTGGACTAGATGACCCTTGAGTTCCCCTCCAGCTCTACAATTCTACGATTCCTTTAAGAATCCCCCATCTTAAAGCTATACGCTTTTTGTATGTCACACATACATTTTAGACTTCCGTGAACTCACAGAGGCAAAAACTGGAATCCTACAAATTGACTATTTGATTAGGAGCCTGTGAAGCTGGATTCAGTGTCCCTTGCAGACATTCCCATCAGATAGCTGGTAGATATAGTACTAGCTTCTTTTAATGCCAGGATGGGTAACCTATGGCTCTCCACATGTTGTTGGATTCCAAGCTCCCATCATCCCTGACTGTTGGCCGTGCTGGCTGAGGCTGAAGGGCATTGAAATCCAGAAACATCTGGAGGGCCAGAGGTTCTCCAACTCTGAGCTATACCAGCACTGAGCTATACCAGCACTCAAGCTGCTGCCCTTGCAGATGCTCGGATTGAGTTAGTCAAGTTCTCAGATATTATGAACTGAAACATACTTATAAATGGGGCATCCTTGTGTCAGCAGAGGGCAGTATCATGAACAGAAACAAGAGTGGACTTAAAAAGGTCTTAAAAGGAAGGATAAGAAGCTTGAGTCTGATGCAGGTCCAGAACACTATTGAGAAAACAAGGTGATAATTGCCTGAAACCCATTAACATGCTCCTGAATGGCGATAAAATGGAAATTAGAGTTCTGGGGTGTATTTGGAAATATTTCAGCAGCTGTATATAAGAATCTGTGAGCAGCATAATGGCCTATGTATATTTAAGGCAGTTTCTGCATAAAGATAAAATTCCCGGGGGTTTTGGCAGAAAATTGCTTTGTAATTTCTCCCCCTCTCTCCCATTCTTTCCTTGCCCGTTTAAACAATCATGGAATAAGGAATCCTCACATTCAGCTTCTGTTTTATTTCCACGTTAGATCAGAGCTTGAAGTGGGACAGAACGTCTGCCAGGATCAAGGGCTTCTGACTCACCTTTTTTTGTCACATGATTGTCAGTCAGGATTATAGGGTTGTGACCAATACGTGACCCCAAATTGTCAGTATGGGTGGGGGAAAACCACTCTGGAATTCCTTGTTCTGCAGACAAGGACAACTGTAGCTGAAATAAACAAGCCTTTGAACATAGGAACTTAATACCAAGTCAAACCACTGGTTCTAGCTCAGTATTGCCTGTTGAGGATCTATGGAGGTTCTGACAAGGGATATTTCCACTGCTAACTGGAGATCCATGCGAGGCAGATGGCCTACTACTGAGGAATGGTCCCGTGGCCATGGAACAATAGGTTTAGGACTGAAACCTGGAACATCTATAGGTTTAATGTACTGCTGTGCTGAAAATGTCTCCAGCAACCCTCCCCCAAAAAACACACACCCATTACCCAACACCTAAAGAGCAAAGAAATTGCACTTGCACATTATCAAAGGGGAAAGAACCATAAAATGATAGAACTGTAGAGTTGGAAGGGGCTCTACGGGTCATCTAGACCAACCCCCTGCAATGCAGGAATATGCAGACATCCCATACGGAGGTGGAACCTGCAACCTTGGCATTATCAGCACCATACTCTCACCAACTGTCTTGCTGAAATCTGGAGAGGCTCACTTGGTAGGGAGGAGCCACAGAGTGGGTGGGGATTATGGGTGCCTTTCATTCTGCAAATTGTTGCTCTGGTAGTCTGCACTTTGCAGCCTTCCTGGGTACCCAAATGTCCTGAAAATCATTTGGAAGTCTCATCTGGGCTTTTCTGTAAGCATGGGAAAGTAGGCAGAACGCCCTACAACCAACTGATATTCTTTTTAGTTTGATCTTTTTAGTGATGTCTCTTTATGTTTAAAGAAATCAGCATGGGAAGGTTTTTGCTTGTTTGTTTCACGGTAAAAGCCAGCTCTTCCCTTAAAAACAAAACCAGCAAGTGTGCCTCTCTTAGGCATTCACTAAGCCAGCTTCCCTGGCTGCCCATGCTTCAGTTGCAGCTCAGGAGGAAATGTCACGATGCACTGTTTGTCTGAGATAAATACAAGTTTTTAAACACACACACAATCGCATAGGTACATAGGTACACTCACTCCAAAAGGCAAGCTTGGCTACAACTTAGGCATACACCGAATGATGATAAACCCTGGCCTGTTGACCTGTAACGTGTGAATGGCTTTTACAGTGGACTGGAAGACCAAATCCTAACTCTGCATCATAGCCATGCCAACACCGATAAAGAAAAAGAGGGAGAAAGGAGCACACCAACTGTTCTTGCTCAAAACGCCGACTGTATTCCTCAGCCCACTGCCTTACAGTTCAAACATGTATTTGACAGCCCAGTGCATGAAGATTTACTGTGTAAGGGAATGAAATGCGCATGGTGGAATAAATAAAGAGGTTGCCCTATAATTTGCTGTTCCCTTGTTGTAGCATTGCAGCAGCCCACGCTGTGGGATAATTCTTAATATTGACTCCAGTTTCACAAGACTGCATTTGGGTTATAGAAGCGCAGGAATGTTTCTGCTAGAGGCAGGAACGGGTACACCTGAACAATTCATGATGAAAGCAACTGCTTTGGTCCTTCCACTCAAGAAAAGGTGCTTGAGTCAGAGGAGACTTCCAGTGGTGGAAGGAGAAGGAACATTTGTAAAAATAATTCTTGCTGTAACCCTTGCACCACTTTCCACATGGTTCAGCACAGTGCCACAGCAGAAGAAGGACTTTGGCAGAAAACGAAATTGGGAAAAACGCTTTCCTCTCCTTTTGCAGTGGGAACATACACAGATGAAAATCTATGTATAGAACATCTATACATTATTTTTGGAGTTTCTCCACTGGAGCAACATAGCCTGTTGATGAAACTTTTGTGGCTTTCTGCACATATACGATTCTACCGCGTTCAGCTGTTGACCTTGCCTGCTTTAGTCTAAATCGTGGATGGGGAACATTTTTCATTTTTTTTAAAAAAAGGTTTTATTGAAATTTTTCACAACACAGTAAAAAGAACGAATTAATCTGCAAAGAATAATAACAAGAAAGAAACTAGAAGAAAAGAGAGAGGAAACTACAAAAATCCTTCCTCACCTCTATATCTTAACTTTTATCCCATACAGGATAAGGTGAGCCTTCCCAGCCCCCAGGTAAGCCTGGGAGTATCAATGGGGAACCCTTTTTCAGACTCAGGACCACATTCTGAAGGCCATAACTTTCCAAGGACCACATGCCATTGGTGGGTGGAGCCAGAGGCAAAAGTGGGCGGAGCAACAAATGCAAATTTTACCTCTGTATATGGTAGGCCAGTTTCTGTAATCTCCATACAGACAAGCAAGAGGAGCTCAGGGGCACAATCCAGCCAGGCAAAACCGCTCAGGATGTGAAGCAGAACCAGTGAGGGCTGTGGCCTAGCAGCCCTGAGGACTGTGTAGAGATGCCTGGAGGGCCGCATTCAATTCCTGAGCTGGGGGGTGGGTTCCCCCACACCTATTCTAAACCCTCTGTGTGAATTCTTCCCCTCAGAATTTGGCATCAGGATCATAGAATTGTATCACTGGAAGGGACCCTGAGGATTATCTTGTCCAACTCCCTGCAATGCAGCAGGAATATGCAGCTGTCCCTTATGGGGATTGAACCTGCAACCTTGATGTTATCAGTACCATGCTCTAACCAAGTGAGCTATCCAACTGAATGTAGGACACAGGGATAGGTCACCAGCTATGCCAAGCCCTAGAGCAGAGATGTCCATTGTAGGTATCAGCGGGTGCCTGCTGAGGCCCACTGTTCTGCAGAGGGCCCTCTGTCAAGCCCCAGAATCTCCTTGCTTCTCCTCCTCACTGTCACTGTCTGGTCATCTGCCCACACTGAGCAGAGGACCTGCACATATTCTGCCCAGGGGCAGAGGGCTACCAAAGGGGCAACAGAGGAAGTGGTGAGAAGGGGTGCCTACCGGGGGGCACTGCCATTTAAATAATGAACCCACCTTTCCCAAGAAGCCTTCACCACAACTCCTTAGTCTTCCAGTCTTACTGTACTTAAGCCTATGTACGTGTCCCTGAAATAACTGTGTCCATAGTCTGTTGTCTCACCTGTGTTGAGTTTAAGAATGTTAACACACCTGTCTTCTTGGCCCTTGCCATGCATGTTGATGGTGCTATTTAACAAGAGTAATAGCACACCTCTTTCGAACTGTCCTCCCACAGGCTAGAAACTAGGGTTGCCATATTTTGAAGAGCAAAAAAGAGGACACATTCATCGACTTCTGCTTTTAATTGTGGATCGCTATGATGACTCCGCCCATGAGAAAGTGGACGTGTCCCCGGAAAAAGAGGAAAACCAAGATGACTCCATCATCTTTAGACTCCATTCAGGCTTCTGTGCAAGTCCATAGCCAGTTGGCAGTAATAGTTATTGTTTCTAATAGGATTTGAAAACCCAAGCACTTTGTAGCAAGTTATAAAAAGACCCAGGACAGATTTTGCCTGCCTGTAGCCTCCCGATCTAAAAAATACGAGCAGCCCTGCAGGAAGGTTTTCTGTTGCTTTCCCTTTCACCTTCACAGAGCCTCATTAACCTCACAGCATATACAAACAGTTTTAGACTAGCAGTATTAAATCCTCACATTTGAGACAATAAAGGCCAGATGGTGATAAAGGTGCAATAGATCATCTTGGAAGAACCGGTTCTTCAACGTTTAGAAACTCGTACCCCCACCTTAGCCTCACAGATGGCAATAGCAATAGTTTCTGCACAGATAGGTTCATTATTCCTCTTTTCTCATAAATTGAGCAAAGCTTTTGGCCCGCTAGCTTTAAAAAAATCAAATAAAAATAAAATACGGCAGGAGATTCTGTGGCAGCGCATCTTAAAGGTCGTTGCCGAAACGTAATACTGGAAAGCCAAGGCTGGCTGCAGATCTGGCCCTGCCTTTGTTCATTGCTGACTTGGAGATGATGTTTGATTGCTGCCAACAAGACTGACACAGCAGAAATTAAAAATGGAGGCCCCCGTGGCCAAACACAGCAAGCTAGCTCTTGCATCGAGAAGTGAGGTGCTTCTGAAGGCCTTTGGAAGCCAGCCTATCGCCATGATTCCAAGTATCGTTGCTTGCAAGGAAGTCCCGTCGCTCTCAAAGAAAGAGAGCTGCACCACTTTAAGGCAGCCTGAGCACACTGGTAATATTACAGTCCTGTTCCCTGCTGCAAAGGCACACAGATCCAAATGAGTGATGCCCTCAAAACATGTATTTCCCAGCTCATGCGCACCTCAAAAAGAAGACAAGCAAATGCTCGGTCAGGCATCACGCTGAACACAGGTACAAGTGTTTGTGTGAAAGAGTGTACTTGTGTTGATTGGTACAGTTCACCTATTAGTGTGCACAGTGACACAACCTCCATTACGGCCTTCCCTGCCCCTCCTACAGAATTCCTATCCAGACATAACTGTATCCCACTGGTCTTCCATTCTGCCCACTATGTCTAAGACCAAGCTCTCCAGTTCACCCAACTTAGCTCGGCAGCTTCTAGCATTAGCGTGTAAACACTGGCATGAAACAACAACAACAATATTTACACCCCACCTATCTGGCCAGGTTTCTCCAGCCACTCTGGGAGGCTTCCAGCAAGATGTAGAACATAATAAAAAAGCATGCAATATCTCTTCAAGTTTGACATTTTGACCTGTGGTGCTTTGTCCTTTCTGAATTGCTATTTTGCACCCAGCACTCACAGTGCTTAGTTTTACGGTTCACATATTGAAATTTCCATCAATTTTATCATCTTCATCCCACAGGAGAGATTTCCTTTGAACCACCTCCCCAATTCTTGCTGGCTCCCCTCCCCGGCAATCAGTTTAAAAGCTGCTCTATCACATGGTGGTAGCTAAGTTTGTGTTCACTGAGCAGTTGCAGGACGGATTCTGAGCCCCCTGAACTTCCGATTATGCAACTGAGGACATGGAGGGCTTTGAACTGGGCTCCAAAAACCAATAAGAACACAAGAGCCTCCTGTGTTCAATAAGAACACAAGAACACGAGAGCCAGTGTGGTGTAGTGGTTAAGAGCGGTAGTCACGTAATCTGGGAAACCGGGTTCGTGTCTCCACTCCTCCACATGCAGCTGCTGGGTGACCTTGGGCCAGTCACACTTCTGTGAAGTCTCTCAGCCCCACTCACCTCACAGAGTGTTTGTTGTGGGGGAGGAAGGGAAAGGAGAATGTTAGCCGCTTTGAGACTCCTGAAGGGGAGTGAAAGGCGGGATATCAAATCCAAACTCTTCTTCTTCTTCTCTTCTGGGTCAGGCCAAAGGCCCATCTAGTTTTCAGAATGGCCAGTCAGATTCTTAGGGACCCCCAAGCAGAACCTGAGGGCAACAGCACTCTCCCCACTTGAGATTCTCCACAACCGGTACTCAGAGGCATGCTGTCTCCAGCAGTGGTGAACGAACGTTAGGGCCTTGTGAGGGTGATTGGCCGGGGGGGGGAGGGAGAGAGAGAGAGAGATATCACATGCAGGAGCATCACAGCTCCTTCCCTAAGATGGGCAGAAACTTCCTGGGCTTTGGGAAGGAGGCACCTGAGGAACATTTAGGGAACTAACCAAGTTCCCCATGTCCACTGAGTGCAGGCCACTGGCTGATAGCCTTATCATCTGTGAATTTGTCCAAGGTGGTGGCCATCAGTGTCTCTTGTAGGAGCAAATGCCATAATCAAGCTATTTTCAAAACTTTGTGGGGAAACAGTGCAGTCTTCTAAGCCCAACCCCAAGCAAAACAAGGGGTGTTCGTCCCATCGCTAGCAGGCACCTAATGTTCCTTAGGGGAATAAACACACTCTCTCAGCCTACTCTCTCTCATACACATTGTAAGGCAGCCTTACTCATTTTTGTAAAAAATGAGGTGCCAGAATTCTTATCATAATAAAAGTGCCAGAGGTGGTAGCAGACTCTCTCTACCAGGGACAGCAGAAAATGAGGTGCTGGTATTCTGTGCCATTGAGCACCATCACAACAAAAGCACCAATCATATCCATACAGGTGCAACGTGGTTAGGTTATGGGTGCTTAGCAAACAGGGCCAAGTTTCGTGAATGAGCAGGATGCTGGTCCCCATAAGATGCATCATTGTTCCCTGCCTAATTCAGAACCAAATTATCTGGCTTCAGTCCTTATTTAATTAACAGCAGACTGGATGTTTTCTCTCCATCACACTGATGTGTGTGATGAACTACAAGCAGGGGCCGCAAAATGCATCAGAGTTTGTTGGCTTGGCAGAGTTTATTTGTACCTGTGGAGGCCAGTCTGGGCAAAGATCCGGAGGCACAGATGGCCCTGTATTTGGTCCAGTTGGGGCTTTGCATCCTGGTACTGGGTACTTTGAAACCCACTCAATCAAATGGTAAACATTAGATGCTTTTTCTCCTCCCACAACATTTATGGCCTGGCTGTATTGGATGAAGGGATGGGATATGTAAACACTGATCCCTTGGCAAAGGGAAAGACAGATGCTTGGATGTGGGTTGAGAAGCAATACCGAGATGTGGGTTGAGAAGCAAGTTAGACAATGTAATGACAAACTAATGGAAGAGACACACTTTTTTAGGAAAAGTCAATGTGGATATTGATTGGTAGCCAGGGCTCAGGCACAGCAGAGGAGTTGCTGACTGGATTCAGGTCATCAGTACAGCCTGCAGTGGCAATGAGACACAGGCACTGATACTCACTCTGAGGGTGGCAGCCATGAGTTCCTGGGACACTCAAACTGGATCCCTAGAGACAGTTTCCTCAGCATTTGCTGTATGGACACCAACACATCAGGCACCTCTCACTCCTCAATGGCTGCCCACTTGTACAGGAAGCACATGGGGTGGGAAACAGGTGAAGGCTTGTTTGGGATGTTTATCTCTAGCCCCATTGAATAATCTCTACTCTTCAGCAAGACGGTGGTGCCTGGGAAAGGTAGTCTGGGACTAGAGAGACAGAAGGCCTCAGCTAGAGAGGAGAGTTTGTTGGAGGAAGTTGTTCCCTCCTAGTGATCTGTCCATGGTCCTCCAAGCCTTGTGTCTGATCTTCCTTATTCTATAGACCTGGGATGTGTGAACCATCTCTCTGTTTTGTCAGTTCTGGTTCTCTCCAGCACCCTAGTCTGCTAACTGGACCTCTTACCTTTCTGGCCGTCTCTAGGTTGGGCCTTTCCTAAGACAGGAAGTTGCACTCCCAATAAAGAATAAGCTGGCTATGTTATCCCCAGGGTCTGAGGCAGTATGGCTTTGAATATTAGCATCTGGGGAAGTAAACAGTAGGAAGGAGATACTGTACCCATGTCCTCCTTGTGTGTTTCCCATCAGTACCTGGTTGGCTACTGCGGGAAATGGTTTTTGAACTAGGTAGACTTTTGGTCTAATTCATCAGGGATGTTCTTATACTCTGTGTTGTCTGCTGACTCTTAATTACTTATTCAGACTCTACACAGGTGCTGGTAAGTTTTAAAAAATTATTAACAGGTTCTATAGAAGTTCCTGCAGCAGGGACTCACCCTGGTTAAGGGAAAAGAAAAAGCAGGAAGTTTGGAGACTGTATTTAAGGGGACATTGTGCTTGAATGTAACACACATGCCAGAATACATAGCTGATGAGCTGTGTTCAATTTCATAGGTCATAATTTATGTAAGATTCTTCTTGCTTCATTATACAAAGTTAATTGGCATTGCATGATTTAGTGTACACATGGTTATAGGAGTTGCACAGGATTCCAGTGGCTCACTTTCATGCATAAAAATGCCGTGTATGATCTATCTTCTCTCAGCATCAGTCTCTGGAGCAAGACTGTTTCAAATATGCCAAGGCAAAAGGATTCCAAATCAACTGCTTTGCAAATGATTCAGTGATCACTGTGAATGAAATAAGGGAGGGAAAGACCCCTGTGGAGGTAGGTAGATAAATGATAAATGCTAAACCTATTATGAGTGGTTGAAATTACTAACACAAAGGCACACTGCTTCAGGGAAAGTGTCTAGACTATGTAGAATGCAGCTATAAATAATACTCTAAAGACAGAATTCTACTCTGTGCTCAAAAGCACAATCTGAATATGCCTCTGCCCTGCATCGGTTTTTGCAGTACCTAGTATCTTTTGAGTTGATAACTCCACAAATTAACAACTACCAGTGGCACTGGCAGTAATCTTTGGCATTTAAGAGCCACTCAGTAATTATAAATGGTTAAGTAAGAACCTGGATTGAAAGGTATTTATTGGCATTTTCCTGACTTAAAGTAGCAGAGTATAGAAGAAGACAGTGAATGGCAATCATTTAAATCCACTCTAATTAAGAGGTGGCGAGGCTGCAGGAAAATGAATTGCAGCAATATTTTATCTGGAATTATGAGCCTTCTATAGATGGGTTCCAGGTTTGCTTCCAAGATGGCATTTCATACATGGCACACCTCCACTAAACGAGAGTGAACTCCACCAAATTAGCTCTTTAATAATGTAACTATTATTAAACTATTTTTAAAGCTTGTTTTGAAGCATATAAATGTAACTAATTAATAACAATACATTATAAATTCACTATAAAACTTGTTTCAAAATAATTTTCTGACAAAGCTTCTTTTAATTAATTCTACTTAGGAAAACAAATAAAAGAAAACAATGCTCGCTGAGTAGCATTTGTGACTACTTTAGGGGCTGTTTTCAACATCTTTAATCATGATACTTCTCACAATAAAAAACTGGCTCCCAAATAAAACTTGATTTTTGTAATGATGTTGCTATTTGCTCCTGACCGAGCTCAGTGACTTGTACACTGTGCTAGCATAACTCACTTCCTGTTGCCACTGCCACTCTCTTCCCTCCAGCAATCTATGTTCCCTCTTCCAACTTCTAATTTAGTCATCCATTTTGTTTGGATGACTCCAAATCCATTTTGGGAAGAATGACTCAACCTTTGATTCAAAAGCAGGGAATCTCCTTTTCTGTATGAAAAAAAAAAAGCATTTCAGGCTGAGGCTACCCCTGAAAGACCTCTCCTCTACTGAATAATCCTAAGGACATAGTTAGCTTTGCTTAGTGTCAAAAGGCATTAGGAACATAAGAAGCTGCCTTGTACTGAGTCATACCAATGATCCATCTAGCTCAGTGTTGTCTATACTGACTCCCTGGAGCTCCCTGGAGTCTCAGGCAAGGCTCCCTCCTCGCCAGGAATGGAACCTGGGGTCTTCTTCATACAAAGCAGATGCTCTACTACCAAGCTACAACACTTTCATTGCTAGCTTTACCTATATCAACAGTCATTTATCAGTTATGATAATAGAATCATAGACTTGGAAGAGATCCTAAGGACCATCGAGTCCAACTCTCTGCAATGCAGGAATCTCAACTAAAGCATCCATGACAGATGGCCACCCAACCTTTGCTTAAAAACCTCTAGGGAAGGGAAATTATCCACCTTCTGAGGGAGTCCATTCCACTCTCAAACAGCTCTTACCATCAGAACATTCTTCTTGGTGTGGCAGCCCTTGAGATATTTGAAGATGACTATCATATCTCCTCTTAGTCTCCTCTTTTCCAGGCTAAGCATACCCAGTTCCCTCAATCATTCCTCATAAGGGTTTCCAGACTCTTGATCATCTTGATTGCCCTCCTCTGCACATGTCCCAGCTTGTCAATATCCATCTTAAATTGCAGTGCCCAGGACTGGACATGGTACTTCTGGTGTAGTCTAAGGCAGAATAGAGCTGTGCTATTGACTTTGCTTGATTGAGACACTATCCTTCTGTTGACACAGCCTAGAATAGGCTTTTTTGCTGCTGCATCACACTGTAGACTCATGTTAAGCTTGTGGTCCACTAAGGCCCCTAGATACTTTTCACATGTACTACAGGCAAGCCAGATGTCCCCCAGCTTATATTTGTGCAGCTAGTTATTCCTGCCTAAGTGTAGAACCTTACATATGTCCCTGTTGAAGTTCATGTTGCTAGATGGGCCCAGTTCAGGTTATCTTGAACTCCAATTCTGTCGTCTATGGCATTAGCTACCCCTCCCAGTTTGATACCACTGATAGCTATATCCTCTGTGAATTTGTCTAATTTAAGCAGCAGTTGGGTGGCCATCTGTCAGGGATGCTCTAGCTGCATCCTGCACAGCAGATCTTGCATTGGACTAGATGAACTCCACAGACCCTTCCAACTCTACAATTCTTTGTGGCCACCAACCCACAGGAAACTCACAGGTAGCACCCATGCCCTACTGTTTGTCACAAGTTCCCCATCACCTAGATGCTACCTGCACATTGCTGAGATCCAAATCTACCATGTGCATATGTGCATTTGCTACAATAGCTATTTTTTAAAAAAAGAAAACTGATTTCTTATGCATTTAAGGCAAGATTTTAATAGCGGGTGCATGAGAGATGTTGGGTACCAGTGCTGTGCCCAACCCTTATCCTCCAGTTTTGAGAAGCACTTTGCGCTCTGTGCAAGAGGGCCACGGGAAGCTGCCTGGCACCAAGTCATACCAGTGGTCCATCAGGCTCAGGACTATCTGGCAGCAGACTTCTAGGGTTTCAGGCAGGTGACTTTTCCTGCCAGGGATTAAGCCTGGTACCCCTTCTGCATGGGAGGCAGATGTTTGTTGACGAGCTACAGCGCCTCCCCAAGGGTGGTAATTTTTTCTTTCCTTTTCACCAAAGGGAGGGGGGAAATTTCTCCGAAAATTTCAGGACAGGGTTGAGACTTTTTAAAGTTATGCAAAACTGACTTTCAAAAGTTAAATTTCTTTATGCAGCATGGTGCGGTCCTCTGTAGCTCCCCCTGGTTTCCTTCTTAACTTTTAAAAATTGTTCAACTTTCAGATGCTCCAGAGTCCATCTTTCCTGGTGCCGGAAGACACACAATCAAGGACACTGCCTGTGGAGCACCAGAGAAGAGGGCAGACAACAGCAATTTAAATAAATAAATAAAATGCCCATTACCTCTATCTAGAGAAATGGGGAGGCTTCCTGATAGAATCATAGAATCATAGAGTTGGAAGAGACCACAAGGGCCATCGAGTCCAACCCCCTGCCAAGCAGGAAACACCATCAGAGCACTCCTGAGATATGGTTGTCAAGCCTCTGCTTAAAGACCTCCAAAGTAGGAGACTCCACCACACTCCTTGGCAGCAAATTCCACTGTCGAACAGCTCTTACTGTCAGGAAGTTCTTCCTAATGTTTAGGTGGAATCTTCTTTCTTGTAGTTTGGATCCATTGCTCCGTGTCCGCTTCTCTGGAGCAGCAGAAAACAACCTTTCTCCCTCCTACATGTGACATCCTTTTATATATTTGAACATGGCTATCATATCACCCCTTAACCTCCTCTTCTCCAGGCTAAACATGCCCAGCTCCCTTAACCGTTCCTCATAAGGCATCGTTTCTAATGATTTATTTCCAAGCAAAGGGACTTCGCTAAAAAAAATTAACAGGTATGTGGTAAGAAGCTTCTCGGTTGCCATCTTCCTGGAAAAGGGCATCATGGGGTTTTGTTGGTACCCAGGAAGGCTGCAGATTGCTAAGCAATGCTTTTACAATGGAAGAGGGCGCTCCCCTCCATGGCGCCCTTGTAAGTAATCCCAAGAAACCAGCAGTTTCCTCATAACAATTTCACTGAAATTTTCCTTTCCCTTTGAAATTTCTGCAAAAGCAAGTTCATCCATCTCTGCCTATCTCTCTCTCTCCCCCCCCTCTGAATACAGAAAAATAAAATGGATTCAAATTTTGACACAGCACTATAGTGGTTGCATTACTGGGCCTGATGAACAAAACAGGCAAAAGGATCGTTTCTATTGGAGTAAAAGATATGGCCACTGAATTTACATATGTATCTTTTCCTCAGCAGAAGTTATTAAGAAACTAAGAATGCATTCAGGATGCAAAGAAACGCAAAACTAAAAGAATAATCGTTTATTGTTTCGCATGACAGACGAATGCCAACAACACACTGTGACCAACACTCCAGCAGCAACCATGTAGATGAAACAAAACAGGCTTTGAGCTCTTGGATGAACTCACACAAGCAAATGATCATGATGAACAATAGCAGCTGATTCCTCTGTGGCTTAATTTTCCTTCCAACATGATCTCTCTCCATCTGACCTCTCTCTGTCCCAAAGAGAAACTTAACTTACACAGCAGCACCTTCAGAAAAGATGCCCAAGGTTTCATTCAAAATACTTCAAACTTGTAATTGGGGTGCAGCAGTAGGTCTAGTCCAGCCGGCTGACAAAAAGCTAAATGATGCCTTCACCACTCCCATGGTAGAAGAAGAAGAGTTTGGATTTGATATCCCGCTTTATCACTAACCTAAGGAGTCTCAAAGCGGCTAACATTCTCCTTTCCCTTCCTCCCCCACAACAAACACTCTGTGAGGTGAGTGGGGCTGAGAGACTTCAGAGAAGTGTGACTGGCCCAAGGACACCCAGCAGCTGCATGTGGAGGAGCAGGGAAGCGAACCAGGTTCACCAGATTACGAGACTACCGCTCTTAACCACTACACCACACTGGTGATGACACCTGCCCGATTCAGACCACAGTGTGCTCCAAACTGGCAGCAGGAGCATATTGGAGCTGAAAGCTCCATCAAGTAACTCCATCACGGCAGCCGAACCCCAACCTCAGGAAGAAATGCTGGGCTAGTCCCTCTGTGAGCATTTCTAAGCAATCTGACGTTGTAGAGCACATTTTTCTGAGCCCGAAATATTACTGTCACACATATCTTCAGCAGCGGCACAAACCATCCTTTGAAACTTCCACAGGAACTCCATGCCTCCTAGTATGGTGTCCCTAGCTGAAGGATTGCAACATTAAGTGCAAAAGGACAGAAGAGTTGTAGAACGACCAATACTTCTGTCGTTAATCTGACTGCCATTGAGCAGCCCACCTGAAGCCTCTTCTTAGAGGCATGCATATATATGGTACGACAAGGTTAAAGCTCATAAAGCTTTTAAAAATCATATTGTCAGGAAAGCATTATATAATGTTTGGATTAGATACAAGGATTTGTTGGAAAATAAAACCCCAAGGTGGTTGTCGCCAATGGAGGCAAAAGCTGTGAAAAAGCTCAATTTGGAGGCCAAATGGCCAAAATATTGGGAAATTTTGGAACAAGAGGGAGATAAACTGAAATTACAGAGTTATGAGAAATTGAAGTTTAAAGTACGAGATTGGCTCCATTATTATCAAATAATGGAGGTTTATAAACAGGACAGGAAAATTGGCTTCCAGGTGGAGAAATCAAAATTAGAAACAGAACTGTTAGAACCCAATACTAAGAATCTATCAAGAATGTATAACTTGCTGCTGAAATGGAATACACAAGATGAAACAGTTAAATCAGCTATGATTAAGTGGGCACAAGACATTGGTCATAACATTATGTTTGCTGACTGGGAACAGTTGTGGACCACCGGTATAAAATTTACGGCATGTAATGCCTTGAGAGAGAATATTATGAAAATGATTTATAGGTGGTACATGACCCCAGTCAAGCTAGCAAAAATTTATCACTTGCCTGACAATAAGTGTTGGAAATGTAAAGAAACTGAAGGTACTTTTTATCACCTTTGGTGGACGTGCCCGAAGATTAAGGCTTTCTGGGAAATGATATATAATGAAATGAAAAAGGTACTTAAATGTACTTTCCCCAAGAAACCAGAAGCCTTTCTCTTGGGCAAGGTCGGCCAATTGGTGCCAAAGAAAGATAGGACTTTTTTTATGTATGCTACTACAGCAGCAAGAATTCTCATTGCAAAGTATTGGAAGACACAGGATCTACCCACTCTGGAAGAATGGCAGATGAAGGTGATAGACTATATGGGACTGGCCGAAATGACTGGCAGAATCTGAGACCAGGGGAAAGAGACGGCGGAAGAAGAATGGAAGAAATTCAAAATTTATCTTAAGAAATATTGTAAAATTAATGAATGCTAAAATGTTGAGGTTATAGAAAAAGGGGACTCTAGCTGTAAAAGATTAAGTAAAAGAAAAGAATAAGGGAAAATCTGATAAAACCAAGGGGCAGGATTTGCTGAAACAAATTTGGGAATTAGGATGCAGAAAGGGGAGGTATGGGGAAGTCGGTGAAGTAAGGTTTAAGAAATAAGGATTTGAAATTATACATGTTTGTTTATGTGTTTGTTTGTTTGTAGTGTGTAATGTTTGTGTTTATAAAAATTGTGAAAAACCAATAAATTTTTTTTTAAAAAATGAAGCCTCTTCTTAGAAGGCAGATCCGAGTAACTGAAGTACATCTATTGCTGAGAGATATTTTAAATTTTCTTTGCATATTCCTTTTCTATCCTACCTGGTGCTTTTCCTCTCATCTCATTTCTAAACTTAGTGTTGGGCAAGAGCTTGTTTTCATTAATTATTTGTGAAGGGCATAATTTATTTTAAGCATGATGGTGATGATGCTGACAGTTGTGTTGAGAACGGAGATCTTTGGTGCCATGTTATTTTCTCTTTTTGCATGCTAAAGTCCACAGATCACACTCCTAAGCAACCAATCCTGCTCATTAGATTTGATTATCTTTCCATTTGGTGTGAGAAAATATGCCTAAACATGCCTACTCCTAATACAAACAAAAGCAAGTCTGTTTCCTTCTTTTAATGAATAAATGAATGAATGAATACTACCTCCACTGATGGTGAAATTTGTCACCTGCATTTATCCAAAGTACATATATTATACTAAAATTTGACTTTGTGTGGCCCTAAGGTCACAGCTTCCCTCACCACTGGGATGGACACCGATATATACTTACTTCCAGTTACTAAAGTTAGGGAAGGGCATATCTGTCGATTTCAGTTTCTTCCTCAGATTTTTAAATTTTCCCTTGAGAGAGTAGTGGGAATTTCAGTAAAATAGTGCAGGAGGCAACTGACAAGGAATAATGCCTTGCTATGCAAAACATGGATACCCTTTCTTGCATACCAAGTTTCGTAACTCAGTCTAATCCCCAAATCCCACGAGATCTCGGCAAAATCTCACAAGATCTCACGGAGCACAAGAGGTCTTGCCAGAAGCCAATCCCACTGCTGGGGTTTGCAGGTGCCACCATGCAACACAGATAAGAGAGGTGGGGCACCACTGGTGTGGGTGGGTGTGGTGGCAGCATGTTCCTGTTTTGCCTCAAGTGTTGAAACAGGAAGCAACACTCCTGGTTTGAATGCGCATGAGGCCACCACTTTGCTGAAACTAAGCTGATCTGGACAGTGTTGATGGGTAGCTGCCTTGGGAGTCATGTGGACCCTCAGGAAGAAAGGCAGTTTGGCCACAGCTTACTGTGGAAAAGCAATACGGAACTAAACTAAACTTCCCTGCTTGTGCTAACCTCAGCAACTCCCTCTTTTCATAAAAGCATTCAGCTGCAGTGGCGTAGCATGGGGAGTGCAGGGGGGCGGCCGCACCGGGCGCAACATCTGGGGGTTAGGGTTAGGGGGCGCAAATCCATGGGTTAGGGGGCGCAAATCCACGGGTTAGGGGGCGCAAATTATTTGCCTTGCCCCAGGTGCTGACAACCCACGCTACGCCACTGTTCAGCTGTTACAACTATTGCCGGGATCAAAGCAACAGAAAGGATTTTTCAGAATGGGGAGACTAAGCCAACTGTGCTTCTCTGAAGACTTCAGATGCTGCAGCTCTGTTCAGAATTCGTGAAACATGTGACAAAGTAAACACCTTTCGGCTCTTGATATACGTAATGATGTAAACAACTCTCATTGTCATTTTAGCATACCTCATCATCCCTTCAAGGAAACTGCAGCTGATGCAATTGTCTTACAATCCCTTGCCTGCTCCAGACGGACAAGAAGCTGAGCTCATTCAGCTCCAAAGCAGCTTCACAATCAATAAACAAAACAAGAGTGGCTGTCTCTTCTTTAGAGTAGTACAAGTGTGTATCAAAGACTGACTCTTTCTTTTCTGGAGGCTGAGTAGTTTGCATGGTGGGGGAATTAAAAGTTGTGTGTGGTCCTTTCCCCCCCCCATGCCGTTCCTCCCCCACCCAAGCTCAGATTCTCTCTGTCTCAGAATGCTGACATCTCCGTCAACAGTTCCAAAAGATCTTGAACAAATGAGTCATTCTTAATGTAGGAAGGCAAAGATATTTGCTGAAACCAATCTGTCTCAAAGAGCGACCATGTGCGCTCATCATAACTACTCTTCAAATATCTGGAGGATACCATTCAGATTGTCCAAAACAAGATATACTGTAGTTATGTTGAGAATGCAACAGTAGCAGGTCATAGAAAGAGCATGAGTTCAACTCAATTCACTTTCGAATCTGCCACTCATAAAAACAGCCAGTCACGAAACAGAAATGAACACATAACACAATCATTTTGCTACAATTAGTTGCTGCAGTAATGAGCTTGCTTGAGGCTCAAATCTCGCTTAAGGCAGTGCATGTATTGAAGACAAGGAGAATTTTCCCTAAGTAATAGCAAGAGGTGGAATCATCTCACGCAATCTCCATGGAAGTGCTAATTTAAGAATATGCATTAAAACCCATTCTTTAGACACAGCTGGAGATTCTGAAGGGAGACAATGGAAACTCTTCTACTCAAAAGCAGTTCTGGAATATTGGTCAGTGCACTCCCCCTTAGCTTCAACATAGTGACAGAATCTTGATGTCAATGGACTATTCTGATTCTGCCATCTTCATTCATTCATGCATTCATTTTATCTCTACGGATAAATTTCCCTGGGTTGTTTTAATTCATAATATGGCCCCATTAGGTTTTATGTCCTTTGCCATGTGCTTTAGCCAGTTGTGTCACATTTACTGTTCAGGACCCTGGCTTGGTTTAACTCAAGTGTTTAAGCCACTATACTACCACTGATGTACAGAGAGTTAAATTATTTTCAAGTAAAGCTTGTTGCCTTAATTGAGCTATAAACCTATGTTATGCACTGTTTCTCCCTTATATAAAAAAGAAAGAAAAAGATTGTACAGTATATGCATCATCTGCGCAAGGTCCCAAATTCCTTAGTCCCCAGAATCTCCACCTAAAAGGCTCTCAAGGGTACAGACCCTGGAGAGCCACTCTCAGACAGATTAGATCCCACTGGGATCCCCATTTACTATTTTGGGGTGAGAGGGGTGATAGTGGAATGCTAATTCTCATTTCAACATAGCCTAATTGATTTCTGCTGGGGATTTCCACCCACCCACCAGACCACACAATACTTGCAATGTTTTAAAACTTATCTTGGCAACAACCTCGCACAACAGAAGCATTCCCATTTTACAGGTGGCAAGTCAAGGTGGCTGGCCCAGCAAGGTATTATGGCTGAGCAGACATTTGAAAAAAATGCCTTCCACATCAGAGCTCAACATTTCTAATCCATGTAGCACCCCTTCCACCTGCTCCCTGACTACCTTCTAATGAAGTTTTCTTTTTGAAACCTACTACTCTCAGCCCCCTCTTCTTATATAACATGGAGAAATTATATTGCATTGAGTGAGAGGGGATAACAAAATGCACAACTGTCAGCAGCATGATACAAAAACCATCAACCCCAAACCTAAAACCACGCAAGGCAATAATATTCAAATATAATATGCACGATCACCAATGTATCCCATATAGCTAATACATGTGTATAAGTGTTTGACCTTCCACACTAAACTCTCCAGTTAGTCCTTCTGCAAACTGTGTTCCCTTGAATAATTTTTTTCCAGCCTCCTTTTTCTCGAATGGGCTAATAATAGCCTTGTGATGCGACAAACTGAATGAATTTTTGAATGTCATTTCCATCAATATGTCCTAGAGACGTTCTGGTTTAGAAAGGTCGTTGGCAAGGCGTGCAGCCATTAGGCATTCTTAAAAGTTTGCCTCTAAGGTTTTGAATAAACTAAATCTAACTTTGCCTTTTGTTCCCCCCCCCAAATAGAGTTAAAAAAGCTATGTGAGAGCATCGCTTAGCTAGATAATAGAGAATGAGAAGGGAGGCAGATGCAACTGAGTAATCTGGTCTTCTTCACAAAACACACAAAACCAAACTAATTTGCTGTGATTGTCTAGGTGATAGATGACCCTGCCCTTATAAATGAAAGTGTCAATAGCAGTTCTTTTCATTGGGAGCTAAATTGTATTGCCTATTTCAAAGTCCACCTGGGTCCCCCGTGTCCCTCCTTATTCTTGTAATCTCTCTCTCTCTCTCTCTCTCTCTCACACACACACACACACACACACACACACACAAATAAGAATAAAACCTGTTTGCTACTAGTTTTGTAGTGCCCCTTTGGCGAATGCATCTTGTGTAGGTCATGCCGGCACTTTGACTGGAAAGGAACCTTTCCTCATACCACAAGAGCAAGCTAGGTTTCATTCAGAAATATAGAGGTATCTACTCACAAGCATGTTTTCCAGGCTAGGCCTTAGTGGAGTAGTAATTTTCTTTATCATCTTAAGTTTGTATTTGACAAACTACTTATTTATGACTATCCCTGCTGATTCCAGTGGGCGTTTCAGGTTTATGACCTTCATTTACACAACAAAAATTGTGACAGTAGGGAGAATTGACTACCTTTCCTAAACATAACTCATTTGGAATTCATGGAATATAGGCATAACCACCAGCAGCTTACTGCAAAGAGTGCAATTTATTTAATTGCACAATGTTTAATAATACTCTGTACGAAGGCTGTACAGTGTATGCTAGGGTTTACTAAATCAGTAGGAGTTTTGCCATCTACTTCCATGAAATGCGGACTGCATCTTTAGGCTACAATCTTATGCTCCATTCAGCACAGTTACACATACTTGAAAATAAACAAGTTATGATGGACTCTGCTCTTGGGCTGGAAATCCCTATTTTGGCAGGAACTCAGTGGTTGACCTTGGGAAAGTCACTTACTGTCTCTAAGTCTCGGTTTCCAAGCTATAAAGTTTAGATTCTAGTGATCTGCTTCACAGGGCTGTTTGCAAGCCCAAAGAAGACAGCAGTGCTGAAGCACATCATATATTAAAAGTGCTAAAGTATAACTAGAAAATGCATCAACTACGGGATGCAGCATAACAACGGCTGGATTAATTACACCTCTTTTTAAATAGATGTGCGCAGAAGGCTAGGATCACAACAGAGTACTAAGTACATGAGAAGTCAAGGCTTTTTATCCCCCTTTTAGTTTACTCAAACCCTGGTAGCTTTCGGTGTGTCTCTGATTTAAAATTTAGTGTGCATGTGCAGCAGGTACCCCTGCTCCTGGTCAAAAGAATTATGCAGAGCTCA
The DNA here is from genome assembly GCF_965113315.1 of Podarcis vaucheri. Classification (NCBI taxonomy): domain Eukaryota; kingdom Metazoa; phylum Chordata; class Lepidosauria; order Squamata; family Lacertidae; genus Podarcis; species Podarcis vaucheri. The sequence goes on along the minus strand of NC_138760.1, from coordinate 107,285,273 downwards.
TCTGTAGTGCTTTTTTGCATTGTAAAAGAAAGAAAGAAAAAACAGGCACGAAAAAGAAAGTGATCTGAACTTAGCGTGAAGCATGTTATGCTCCTGTTCAACATCAAACGCCGCACCAAGAAGGCTTATGGCTGGGGCTCCTCCAGCAGGGACACAAAAGCTTTGCTGCAATAATTGGTTCTTACAGTAGCACAAGCGCGGCAGGCAACTGGGCCAGAGTAACCTTTGCTCAGAGCTCCTGGAGAGCAAGCACTTGGCTGCTTCTCTCCAGCGGGTGCAGCAACAGTCACCTTGGGACTAGAGGGGTGGGGTGTGCAAGAGCGGAGTGAAGGAGCCCTTCAGGACTCAAGAAACACATGGCCTGCTTTTACTCTCTGTGGTGTGTTGACTTTTTTATTTTTTTATTTTTTAAAAAGGCCCCTTATGGCAATAGCTGCAGTTACATAAGGCACAGGGGAAGCAGCCCAGAGAGACAGAGAGAGAGAGAGAGAGAGAGAGAGAGAGAGAGGATATGGGTCATCTGACTTCTTGTCCACTGTCAGGGTTATCCCTCTTCAAGCAGCAATGCTGGGCGGATTCTCTCCTACTTTCTTCTCTGGTGCTGCCTTTGTTTCTCACTTTCCTCTTCCCATCCCTGCAAATTTCTGCTTCATTTCCACTCCTCTATCCCTTTGGCTTCCAGCCGTACTCCCATCGCCTTGATCCTGGGCCTGGGTATGTGTGTCTCCCTCGTGTCCTTCCCGCTCCCTCTCCTCTTACTGCATCCGAATGGTGCAGGCAACTCCCAGCCTTTCCAGCTCAGCAGGCCACTTCCCACCTCTGTGGTGGTGCTGGACGCAGACCAAGGGGAGCTGGGTTCAAAACCTGACTCAGCCATCTCCCTCTCTCTGACAAGGTCTCTCTTCTCTGAGCTTCAGGGACTGCTTGCACCTCCTGCCAGGGTTTTGTTGTAGAGAGGGATGAGATCATGGCTGCACATGCACTTTTTATATTGTATTAAGGAAGAGGGTTGGCCATGATGCCTAAAACTTGCCCAGGGAAGGGTTGCCTTCCCATGTCAGCTGGCCACAGAGGTCTCCCCCTGCCAACCTTGGGGGGAACTAACAGTGCGGCATTAACTGTCCCTGGGGGGGCTCTGCTTCTCTTGTTCTCCCACCTCCCTGCTCTGACCCTCCTCTTCTGCTGAGCGCCAGGTGATGCTTCTCCTGTCTGCCCCGCTCCCCTCCGCAGACATCTCTGCCTCTTTGCAGGGTCTGCCCGCCAGCCCTCCATTGTTCTCCCCGTCCAGGCGTTACCTTCTGCTGCCTCCGAGCCATGTCGGTGGGCTGCTTGGCGTTGAAGGGGTAGGCGATGCACCTCATGACGAAGACGTAGAGCTGCAGCTTCTTCTTGCGCTCCTCTTCCTCCTTCTGCAGCCGCTCGAGCTCTTCCTTCTCCTTCTCGCTCACCACCGAGGGGCTGGGGCTGGAAGGCCGGACGCTGCTGCCGCTCCGGCTGCTGGGCTGCAAGCCCCCGCCGCCCCCCGAGCTCTCGCTGGTCCGGCTCGGCGAGAGCCGTGCCCCAGAAGCCGCCGGGGCCAGCACCTCCTTGCTGCTCTCCTCTTCCACGATCTCATCGGATTCCTCCTCGCTGGACGACGGGTCCAACATGCTGGCGGCGGATCGTGCCCTTGGCGCGCAGCTCTAAGCGGGAGAAAGGACCGAGGGCAGGCAGGCAGCACAAAGCCCGGCTTGCACTTCCAAGATGCCCTCCTTTCACAGTCTCCTCCGGCTCATCCGCCGAAAGGTGGCTGGCACACCGAATAAAGTCTTGTCCTTCTCCTCCCCGGCTACCACCCTCTCAGCTCCCTGCAACTTCAGCCACCGAATCGCGCCAGCCGATCTCCGGGAAAAAGTCGCGCCGGGGAGCCGGTGCCCGAGGAGGCGAGCTGCCTGCCTCTCCGATGCAGCTGACAGCCGAGAGGGCGCCGCCGTCTTCCCAACAGGAGAGACAGAGAGCGAGCGAGAGCAAACGAGCGCTTACGTGGGTTTATGGCTTTTAACTCTTGCCTACCCGGGACTGGCTCGGTTGCTTGCTGCACAGAGAGAGAAAGGCGTCGGGATCAAAGGCTGCCGTCGCGGCTGGCCTCGCTCTCTCTCTCCTCCAGCGAGGCCAGGCTCGGCCCCTCCTGCGATCGATCTATTAATACAGAGCTAGGCAGATGGTGGCTCCTCCGCGCCCGCTCCTCTCCGCCTCTCTCGCTCGCTCGCCTCGCTCTCCCGCTTAGTTCCCGTCAAGCCAATAATAAAGCCGCAGGGCGAGAGGAGCTGACCAGGGTGCTGAATGTAAGCAGCCAACTGCAGAGGCATTGAAAAGCGCCCGGCGCAGCAGCGGCCACAGCGGCAGCAGCAACAACAAGCAGAACAGCCCACCCCGGTCTGCGCAGGCTCAGAGCTCCCGTCTCCTCCTCTTCCCTCCTCACCCACCCCTCCCTGCACGCGAGCGTAGCACATGACTGTTTGGGAAAGTGACGCCCCCCAAGGAAGCATCTGCCCTTACCCAGCTTCCTGCCTTCCTTCCCGCACCCTCCTGCTGTCCCTCTGATTTCCCAGCCCTGAGTTCTTTTCTCCTTCTTCCTGATTTGACTTTTCTTCCCTGCCTCGCTTCCTCGAGGGTTGGGGTGGGGCGGCGGAAGGAAACGTAGAGCGGGTTTGCAAGCAGAGCTGAGGAAGCGTGCCAAGGGGTTGGGGGGGTGTGAGAGAGCAGCGGCAGGAAAAGTTAGGGGGCAGAAGTGAAGATCAGAGGAAGTGTGGGGAGGGGAACGCTGTGGTAGCAGTATGGGAGGCAATGGGATAAATCCGATGGGGCGGGGAAGGGCAGGGGACGCTCTGGTTGCAGGCTGATCAGTCTATGGGAAAGGAAGGGCAAATCGGGATGGGGAAGGGAATCCAGAAATCATAGCAGGGCAGTAGAAGGGCAAGCGAATCAACTGTGGAGACGCGGGGGTGAAGCTGCAGTCCTAATCAGAGCCATACCTAGGCTTCGTTGTGCCCTTGGCAAGGAGCTGTATTGAAGCCAGGAGGGACCATGGACAAGAAACTCAAAAAGTTCATTTTTTTTTTGGTCACCTTGCCACTCTGAGCCAGAGTGCAGAGGTGCAATTTTTGCACTCCCCTGGAAATGCACCCTTTGCCAACCTAACCAACCCCTTGGTACACCCCTGATCCTAATTCCATTTACATGGGAGAAAGCCCTACTAAATTCAATAGGAGGAGACATAGTTAGGCTTGCACTGCAGCTCAGTTTGATCCTTCTCCCACAATGCTAGGAAGTCCAGGTCAGCCAGTGAAAGTGACTGGCAGAGTATATCCAGGAGAAGTAAGAGAAGGCAAGTGTCCCCACAGTGCAGGATGTCACTGTGGTATTTGTTGCTATAAGGGCTGGTGGCGATGGTAGCTGGTTTAGCTGGCTTTAAAGGAGGGGGGAGGAATTCGGTAAATTCGTGGAGGTTGTGTGTATAAGGGAGTACTAGTCATGTATGGTGGCCCTGTGGTAGGTTGATGTTCAGGCGTAATAATAATAGTTTATTATTTATTCCCCACCCATCTGGCTGGGTTTCCCCAGCCACACTGGGCGGCTCCTAACAAAATATTAAAAACACGATAAAACATCAAACATTAAAAATTTCCCTAAATAGGGCTGCTTTCAGATGTCTTCTAAAAGTCAGATAGTTTTTTATTTCCTTGACATCTGATGGGAGGGCGTTTCACAAGGCGGGCACCACTACCAAGAAGGCCCTCTGCCTTCAGTAGTGTAAAATGTCAAGTGTAGTAGGAAGCAACCATTGCCCTCAGATCCTGTTTGTGAGCTTCCCAGGAGTACCCGGTCAATAAAGGAAGCAGGATACTGAACCAGATAAACCCTTGCTCTGATCCAGCAGGAATCTGTTTACGCTGATGTTCACACAGCATCACCCCACACAGAAACACACCTCCTGCTGCAGTTTGATGGCTTAACACAAAAATAACAGTTGTGAATTAGAACAAATTTCAGCTTTGATTAGATGATTTACAGAGTAAAGTTGATATGAAAAGTTAATGATGTCTCCCCAAGACTAAAAAGGTGTGTGGGTTTGCTTTTGCAAAATAAAATGGCAGATCACAACAGTCCCATTGAATTTCATAAAAGCTAAGTGGCTTTGGGAGGAGGGCCTACAGTTATATTTTTTAAAAGAACAATATTACCAATATTAGCTAGCAGTAAGTTCCATGGAGCTCAGTGGGGTTTAGTTTAGTTTAGATTGGACATGTACAGGGTTGTAGGAATCCTAGACACACTTGCTTGGGATTGAATGCTGCAAATTATGAGCTAGGAAGTCTTCATTTCAATCCTTGCTTTAGTCCCAGACTCAGTAGTGTTAAATAAACTGCTCTCTATCAACCCATACCCATCTGTGATATGGGAATAATAGCATTATCAGTCTATCTTGCAGGAATCTTGTAAAAGATTTTCTGCAACACTCTGTGAAGTGCTTTGCCTGCCCTTGTTTATATATCTCTTCTCTCCCTCATTAGTGCTGTGACCATGCTGTTTCTGCCCAGTGTCTTACATGGCATCCCTGCAGTAACAGTACCACAGTGCTGGTAAATCTGTTAAACTGGCAAAAGTATTTCTGGAGAAGTATATTCATGAATATGTAGATCCTGTTTTCTTGCATGGTCGTGCTTGCATTAAAGCTGCATACACAATGCAGTCTTATGGTACATCCTCCTGTATGAATCTCACTGCCTATTAAGGCATCGTAACAGGGCCCTGGCTAGAGTCTTGCCTCCTGGAGTACTTAGGACAATGGCAGGATTTTCTCACAGCTAAAATGTGAATCATTGGGAAATGTGGATGTCAAAACAGCACTTAGAGGAGCTGAGCCATTTCAGACACTTTTAGTTTCCTCCATTGGTTACAGCCCCTGAATGCAATTGCACAGGAGAAGCATGGTCTGATCTAGGGATGGGGAGAAATTAAATTCAGTTAACATTAAAAGGCAAATCTACCAAATCCTCACTTTCTGAAACAATATGAGAACCAAAACAGTGTTATCCTTAAAAATGCACAATTTCCTGAATTTTGCAATGCAGGTCTCCAGTCAAGTACTATGTACAAAAATGCATATACTGGGGGTAAAATATGGATAAAAATGAACATATTAAACAAAATAAGTCAGGTAAATGCATTATATTAGGAAAAAATGGACAAAATGTATATTAGGCAAAATGCATATGAACTCGTGTATATTAGGAGAAATTTGCATTAAGTTGCTGATGAATTTTCATGAGGACTTAAAAATAAATAAATCAGAAACTGGTGTTTAAATGTGGAGGACTGAATTTACAACTGGAAAAATGAGAAACCAAGAGAAACAGAAATTGACGGATTTACTCATCTCGAGTCTGAGGTTGCAATCATACACAGTGCAATTCTGACAACAAATACTCAGAAGTGAATCTGTTGAATTCTATGGGGCTTAGTTCCAGGTCAGTGGTGTTAGGGTTGCAGCCTCACTTGGGGGTGAGACCCATTAAGCTCAGTGGGATTTACTTCTGAGCGGTAACACCTGACTGTGCTTTTATTCTTGTCGAATGGTGTAGGGGTCTTATACTATACCCCAAGGTTACTCAGGAGGACCTTGTGCCTATGGCTACTGCTGAAACAGGGGTAATAAAACTGGCACAGATGGCAAGCATTAGCACTCACCATGATGAATATTGCCTCAAGGATTTTTACGGGGAGGGAATGTGATTACTCCAAGAGCACCTATGCTGCTGTGCATTAAAATTTAAAGATCTTTCTGATCAGGCTCAACATGTAGGCTGCACATAAATGGAGATCAGGGCTGCCTGTGGAGAGCAGTACAAGTCCCCCACAGAAGCAGAGAGTCACAACCATCGTGTTTCACTTCCATTTGTGAATGGGAATAGGTGGAAGGGACAGGTCTCAAGCGAAATCGTTGCATAGTTTCTTGTTTCACACGTAGTTTTGGGGTAACACTTTTGACAGTGAGCCTGGCTCTTCTATTCCTGTACATTGTTCAGAGCACTCATATTTAGGATCCACTCTGCTCACCCTGAAAAGGGGTAGGGGCTAGAAAGGATGCCCTAAACATAGTCTGCCTCCCTTTCCCCCTGATTGGATTACTGTGCCCAGTGGGGTCACCACCCAGTGGCTGTAAAAAACAATTGAACTTTGGAACATGGAATATATGGACTTCTTTGGGGAAATAATGCAGGATGAACACTGACAATTGAGAAACACTGACCTCCAAGCACTCCAATTGGAGAACAGCCGTTACCAAAGGCGCCATGGACTTTGAAGATGTTCAAACTCAGGACAAAAGGGAGAAACGTGCTAATAGGAAGGCATGCTTGGCAAACCCTCTCCATGATCAACTCTTGCCCAGAAATCTATGTCCCCACTGTGGAAGACTCTTGGGTTGGGGTAATGTTTAGGGGTGTGGTTCTGTTGCTGTTATTATTGCCCTAATTGCTTAAAATGTTTTAAATTGTTTTAGACTGCTTTTTAACTTGCGTGTTTTAAAATTTAGGGCTTTTGTTGTTGCTTTTTTAAATTAAGGGACGTAAGATGTGCCTGGGAAGAGAGGAGCTGAGGAAAGCAGGGGTGACCCCAATTGCAGTGGTTCTGGGCAAGGGGAGGTATGGGGTGGAGGTGGGGCAAGCCAGGTAAGGGGCACATGGCACAGGCAGTTGGTGACTATGCCATGTGCCAGCCCCTCCTCCAACCTGGGAAATTATGGTTGCCCTATCAGCCAGCCCTCGGGTCTGTGGCTGCTGTTGCTGAATGCCAGGTTGGCTTAGAGTAAGACCTTCCGCATCCGTGATCTGATTGTGGATGAGGAGGCCGATCTGGTCTGTATCACTGAGACCTGGGGTGTGTGAGCAGGGAGAAGGCAGGGAGAAGGTCTCACCCACCTGTGTACTGAGGCAGCATTAGGGCTGACTTGAAGGTTGGGGAGGGAAAGTCTACAGAGATTCTCTCTCTCTCTCTCTCTCTCTCTCTCTCTCTCTCTCCAGGCTCTTTGTCCAGTTGGGGGGTGGGATCCAGAGTGTGTGTTCTTGACAATGGGCAATTGGGACAGTTAAGGGATTCTGCTGGTTTACTGCCCACCTTGCTGCTCAGCAGTCTCCCTGCTTGAACTGACAGACCTAATCTTAGAGGCAGTGCTGAGAACTCCCTGACTGCTGGTTTGTGGGGACCTCAATATCCATATAGCCAACTCCTAGTTGCCGAGGAGGTCTTTGGCCCACCAACAAAATATGTGAGGGAGCTGTCCCCCCCCCCCGCCCAGTTGATGGGCAATGCCATTCAAATGGTGTGAATGCACCACATCATGTGATCAATTATGGGGGGGGGGGCTTACCTAGGCCCCCAAATATTATATTCAAAAAAGACAATTGGCTCTGGGGTGGCTCAGGACTTCATGGCTGCCATGATGACCATGGGGCTGTCCCAACATGTGACCAGCTTATTATCTTGATTGCTTTTCAATGCTGATTTTAACTTCAGCAAATTAACTTCCCTATATCCAGCTTCTACCTGCTTAGCCGACTTCTCACATGTTTATTCAATCCAGCCTCTCTCCCTGGCAGGAAAACAGAAAAGTACAAGCTAACACCTACGTAGGTGGTCAAAAGATGCATAATGTAAAAATGACACTCACAAAAAAATGATCACAATAGAAAGAAGCTAGCCTTCAGTGTGTCTTCAAAAAGAGTTCGAATACGTGCTTGTCTATTTTTGCACTGTGCTGAAAAGCAAGCAATGCGAGAGGGGAAAGGAGTGCAATTATGCATATGCAACACCCAGTAGTAATTTTTCTTATTAATAGTTAATTGCATGCAATTATCCACTGTGAATGGATGAATGAAACGACCAACTCTGTCTTTTCTAGAAGGATGGTCATGTTAGTTTTGTAGCAAAACCAACAAAGTTTTTTTGTGATATATTAAAGACTAATGGGTTTATTGTGGCATGACCTTGTGTGAATTGAACCCACTTCTTCAGATGTGGGTGTAAGTATACCTATACACAAATGAAATGTAAGAGGCACGTCTGTGGGTGTTTCCTATCTCTTCCAACAAGTCCTTTCAGCAGATGTCTTTCCCAGTTTGCAACTGTATTGGAATTGTCTGTAGAAGTTTTGTTTCATTGCTTGTGTGTTTGCCATCCTGGCTTCCTTTGGAAGAAAGAGAAGGATATACATTTAAAAAGACACAAATCAATTTCTGTGCAAAGACCCAGTGGCGTAGCGTGGGTTCTCAGCACCCGGGGCAAGGCAAGTAATTTGCGCCCCCTAACCCGGGGCAAGGCAAGTAATTTGCGCCCCCTAACCCGTGGATTTTAGCACTCAAGTCTCTTCCGCGCCCCCCCAGATGTTGCGCCAGGTGCAGCAGGCCCCCCTGCACCCCCCACGCTATGCCACTGCTCCCACCACAAGTCTTCAGGACAGCCTTCCGAAGGCTGGTGCGGGGAGAAGGTCTCTCTGCCCCACCGCCAGGCTTCGGAGCAGCCTTCCGAAGGCTGGCGGCGGGAGGAGGTCTCTCCGCCCCACCGCCAGGCTTCGGAGGAGGTCCGAGGACAGTGGGGTACCTGCTTCCTCGAGGAGGGCCGGCCAAACGCGCCCCCCCCCCCAAAATGTTGCGCCCGGTGCGGCCGGCACCCCTGGCACCCCCACGCTACGCCACTGCAAAGACCAAATATATACAAGATAAGAGGGTGGCCCATTCACAACAGCAAACACACCACGTTTTTGAGTTCTAACTATGCTGTATTAGTGATAGAGAAATATCAAAGGAAGTCTTAACTTCTGGATAATTTTCTGGACAATTGATAAATGAACTTTGGTCTGCTCAACAGCAGAAGCAGTGCATAAGTGACAAAGGGTCATGGGATAATAGAATTATTGAGCTGGAAGGGACCCTGAGGAGCATCTAGTCTAACCCCCTGCAATGCAGGTATATGCAACTGTCCCATAGGGGGATCGGACCTGCAACCTTGGCTTTATCAGAACCACACTCTGAAGGTGGCATTTGCTTGACTCACCTTTGGTTCTAACTGCAATAGCGAAGTTGTGTCAAAATGTCCTAACACATGTAACATCAGACTGCCATGTGATGCTAAATATGCTGATTTAAAAGGGCATGTTGAAATCGTTCTGTAACGTTTGCAAGTTCCCACTATATTTGAGGAGGTGGTTTATGTGCCTGTTGTGTGCCAACTATTGTATAAATATTTTGCACTTTGTGCCGTGCTCAGAGAACTCTTCAGCACTATTGTGTCAAGGTATCTCTCCCTGTATGCATATGGGAAATAAAGGGAAGCCACTGGCCTATTATTAAAAATATAATCTCCTGTCTGATTTCCACAGCACCAGCACAATAGCATAGTACAATATCCAATGTGGTGTAGTGGTTAGAGTGTTGGACTAGCAGCAGGTAGGCCAGGATTGAAATTCCCACTTGGCCATGAAACTCATTGGATGACTGTGGGCTGGTCACTGCCTCTCAGCATAACTCACCTCACAAGGTTGTTGTGTGCATTAAATTCAGAGAGGGAGTGCTACCTATGCTACCTTGAGCTTCTTGGAGAAGAAGGTAGGATATAAATACAATAATACTAAACTAATACTATCAATATCTGTAGTGGGGGGGGGGGCAAAGCCACAGTCACAATTAATTTTGAATTGAAGTCAGTAAAATTTGCTGGTAGCAATTTCACACTGGGGTTTCCCATTGAAATATAAGGAAACCCCCCCCCCCCCACATTCCCAAACACACACAGAAGCATGTTTTATCTTCATACCTAGCTCGGCTCAATAGCTTCTAAGATTTTAAAAAGATGTTTTAAAAACATTTCCAACAGCTACTGTGAAATTCCTGTAACTGTGAAGGCTTAGGTGGCTGAATGTGCATCAACACTCTGGAAAAGTAACTGTGATCTCTAGTTGAATTACATCATCTCTGCTCTCTCCCCCCCCCCCGGTTTCTTGGCCCTTTTAACTAAAGGAGGAAGCGACACTCAGTCCTTTAATTTTTAATCCCCCTCTTTATAGATAGCTGCGCTAGGGATATTCCCTGTTGGGCATCAAATTATGGAAAGATAGGGAATAAACCCTTAGAATGAAGGAATGAAGGCATCTCCTGTTGGACAGGCAAATCTTATGGGAGCACTGGATGACTAATTCTAAGGCAGGATTGTGTTGAGCCAGGGAGATGGAATTTTCAGATTGGAAAATTCCGATGGAAATTTCAGATTTCTAAAGCTGCTCTGGTTTTATGGGGAAAGCTGCGTACTTTGAGGAATTCTTATCTGGGTGAGAGAGCAGATCAATTTCTTCTCCAAAATTTCAAGTGCCACTGTTTTTGGGTGAGGCAGAAAAATGTTGATGGAACTGGCTATTTGTAAACAGGGTAATGCTCACAAGTTCTGTAGAAACCGTTAAAGTATAAACTTGGAAAATGTTCACTTTCATTATAATTGAGGATATGACATTAGAAATTATCCTGAAGGGAGATCTGTGATCATCTGTGATGATGACTTTGATCTCTCTCCAGTGCTCCACTGATGACCTCACATTACAGTTGGTGCTCCTGTTGATGTTGAAACAAGGGTGGGGCAACATGGGATAAAATGGTACTACATAGTGTAGTCAATACTTGTGCAAACATAGACCTTCACTCACACTACCTTTGCAGCACAAGAGTATGGGTCTTTCGCACACTGCTGCAATAATGTCAGCAGTCTCCGGTTTGGGAAGGAATCATTGTTCAATTTTAGAGCACACACTCTGCATATAGATGGTTCCAGGTTCTATCTTCAGGTAGAGTGGGAAAGAGTCCCCTCTGAAACCCTGTAAGTGTAGCTCATAGTGAGCTAGACAGAAGAATATAAGACAGCTTCAAAATCAAGATAACATTTTTTAAAAAAATAAAAGAATGGAAATGGTTTATTGAGTATTTACAGATAAATTGTAAACAGATAAAAACATTGGAAGGATTGTTGTAATAACCTGCAGTTTCATAAGAGTATATATTCAAAGTAGATGAATAAATGAGCGAATTAAGTTCATTTGGATATGCAGAAGATATTAAAAATAAATTTAAGGAACCACAGAAAAAAGGAGAAGGAAGTCAAGTTTTGAAGTGTCAAAATGATTGTAAAATTAGTGAAATGTATAAAATTAGTGAAATGTATAAACTTGAAAAGTATAAATAAAGAATAGTAGTAGTCGCAGTAGTAGTAGTAGTAATGGCAGCTTCCAGTGTTCACTGCTGGAGCTGCCTATTGTGAAGCCTCTCAAATGTTGTAAATTTCTTTTTTTTATGTTGTAAACTGCTACAGGTTATGTTGTATGATTTTAGAGGAAAGTTTTCCTTTTATTCTCTGTTGTCTATTGTAAAGGCCTTTGGCTATACAGTGGTACCTCAGGTTACATACACTTCAGGTTACATACGCTTCAGGCTACAGACTCCACTAACCCAGAAATAATACCTCGGATTAAGAACTTTGCTTCAGGATAAGAACAGAAATCGGGCTCTGGCGGCACGGCGGCAGCAGGAGGCTCCATTAGCTAAAGTGGTGCTTCAGGTTAAGAACAATTTCAGGTTAAGAACGGACCTCCAGAATGAATTAAGTACTTAACCCGAGGTACCACTGTATACAATAAAATTGACCTCACCCTATAGCTAGGAAGTGGAAATTCACCAAGGAGATGTAGTTGAGGGCACTGGGTCATTGACACCTAGACCACCTCTTGGTCTTGGTCTTGGTCACATTAGGAAAACCTGAAAAAAACAAGAGCTACATTTTGGGGATCTTCAAATTTTCAAGCTAGGAAAAGTAGGGGTGGTTGCTAATGACTTGGTTAGAGGACACCCTGTTCTCTGTACATTTACTCAATTTCTCAGCACTTGTAGCACAAACAGAACACGGAACTGATATCAGGCAGCCCAGCACCAGAGCTGTTCCCTGCTATCTTTTAAACAAGCAGTTCATGAAAAATGTTGACAATTTTGTAACATCGTGTGCAATTGTTCTGACAAGGTAGGGATCTTGTTTTAATCTGAAGACAGAAACATAGCAATGTTTTCAAACTGCTACTCTATGCTGGTATGCCTGTTCATCCATCACTTAAAATTAAGAGACTGGTCTTTTAAACAGAAGCAAAACACTATTCATTGTTGTTTTCAATCAAAAATACCCACTGAACAGCAAGGAACTTATTTTTCCCCATGCATTTCTGAACTACACAAATAGGAGACTTTAGTTGGAGAGCTGACATTCTGATGAATTTGCCTGCTTGGAGTTTTGAGAATAAAGCAGTGTAGTTTTAGATAGAGGAAATGTATTTTTAAAATAATAATATTGCTGGTATAAAGAAGACAGGCTCTGGCAGATAAAGCGGACAAGACCAATAGTCAGTCCAACAGTCAAGAAGGCAGTTTCTGGATGTGCTGTAGAGGGAAGTCAGGGGCAGATGGGGCCTCTCTAAGGGAGTCCATCTAAGAGAAGGAAAACTCTAAACCTCCACTGCCTTGTGAGATATCTTCAGGAGAAGCAAAGGCTTCCTACACAAATCCAAAGTGGAGTCCCTAAGATGGTTGGAGGACACCTTCTGGCAACTCCTGCAGCCAAGCTAGAGCCAAATGCATTGCTTGGCTTTCCATTGGACCACATCAGCAAGGCCAACAGGGGGCAGGTCTTACCATTTGGGCAGCCCAGGAACTCCCTAAGCAATGCCCAAGCTTGCCTCCAAAGAAGGTCACTTTGGTGCTGTTGACACAGTGGTTTGACTTCACCCCCAGAAGTTCACGACATTGTCTCTCGAGACAGATGCCATCAACAACAAAGTAAAGGGAAAGGGAAAGGGACCCCTAACCATTAGGTCCAGTCGTGACTGACTCTGGGGTTGCGGCGCTCATCTTGCTTTATTGACCGAGGGAGCCAGCGTGCAGCTTCCAGATCATGTGGCCAGCATGACTAAGCCACTTCTGGCGAACCAGAGCAGCGCACGGAAACGCCGTTTACCTTCCCGCCGGAGTGGTACCTATTTATCTACTTGCACTTTGATGTGCTTTCAAACTGCTAGGTTGGCAGGAGCAGGGACCGAGTAATGGGAGCTCACCCCGTCGCAGGGATTTGAACCACCGACCTTCTGATTGGCAATTCCTAGGCTCTGTGGTTTAACCCACAGTGCCACCCGCGTCTCTATCAACAACAAAAGAATGGGTCAAATGCTAAACCCTTTATGGGGTTTGATCCTGGTGAAGTTCTCAGCATCTGGACTTGAAAAGGGCATCTTGGCCTTTAACATTCTAGCTTCTTCTGGCATTTCACATTTGTTAGAAGATGAATAATACAGTTGTTTACATTAAGGGTTTAATGTAGGCATTGTTTAAGGACGTCCCATTGAAAGCATTACATCTACCCGAGTGGAAAAACTTTGTGGAGTATCTGGAATATAATTGTAAACAAATGAAAACACTAGCAGCATTAAGGTAAATCCAACAGTATAATATATAATAAAGGAAGAATAAGGGGAGAAAGTGATCTAAATGGATATATATGAATATGCAGGAATGGTGGGAAATTAAAGGAACCAGGGAAGGAGAAGGGAAGTCGTTGAATGTTTTAATTAAAAGAAAGATATTAAGGGTGGAAATGTACATTTGAATGTGAATGTGATTTTGGAAATGGTAATAATGAAAATTATAAATCAAATTATAAGAAAAAAACATTACATCTACCTAGTATTAGCCTTTATCTGTAATATCAGTAATAAAGGGGGCTTAAAAAGAAAAAATATATACAAGCCTGGAGAAGCCATTATTTATAGAGACAGTGTAAGACCCTGCTAATGCAAGCTCATTGAACCAATTGAGGCTGCAGTTTTTCATTCATTGCCCTTTCACAACCTGAAACAGTGATGTGAATGCTGGCAAGGCATACTGTTGGCAACTGATCACAGCTGCAGCAGATGCAACTGAGTGCCAACTGCAGTTTAGCGTTTGTCTGCCAATAACATGTGACTGGCACAACCAATGAAAGCCTAGCTCAAATAGTTATGCAAAGACACCCCAAGGGGCATACATATACTACCGATGTAAACAGAAAGTTCTTTCTTTTCCCAAGGAACTGTGGGAACTGTAGTTCATCTGCAAGGCAATAGGGAGAATTTGCAGCATCTCATCAAACTACAGTTCCCAGGATTCTCTCAGGGAGGTGGAGCCACACTGTTAGTTTTTGATGAGGCTACATGGAGCCAAGTTCCCTGTGGAAAAAAATTATTCAAGGCTAATAATGACACTCAAAATCTGAACAACCTGAGGAGGAGGAGGAGGAGGAGAAGGAGGAGGAGGAGGAGGAGGAGAAGAAGATAATACTGGAAGGATCCATTTCTGAGAGTTGCAGACTTATCCTCTTGGGGAGTTCCACATTTGTGCTACAGGAGTCTCTCCCTCCCTCCTTTTTGTAATCCTATTTAAAGGGACCCAAACAAAACATTTTCTTAAGTCCAGAAGCAATTATCTCCTTTGTAAAACATTTTGTGTTTTAACAAAAAATGGTGGTGAGTCATTAGAAGAAAACATACACCAAGGTAAATATACAATTGTGTGTGCGCGCGCACACGCACACATGCACACATGCGTATCCTGCTCCCTTCATCCTCCTCCCCTGTGTCACAGGGCATTTAATGGAAGAGTATTTTCTGGTGCAATGTGTCATATTTCAAACACTTACTGGATGGATGCATTGTTAATCCTCAGCCACTTTCTTTAATGCATACTCTGAGTCCATTACAGATGGAAAACTGGTCTAATGAGAAGAGGTTCGAAGAGGCAGACCTCTTTTTGCCTCATAAAACTGCCACTGACAGCAGTTGGACAGGAGGGCAGACCCTCTCCTGTGAAAAATTCAGTCAGTTCTCTGGAGGAAGAATTATGTGGCTGGAGCTGCCTTTTCCTTCTGGCTTGGAAATATTTGCTTGTTCTGCTCCTGGATCTGGATTTGGAGTGAGGGAAAAGTGCTTCCAGGCAGAGCAAGACAACTAGAACTACCATAGACACCAGGGGGCATGTTGTTGTTGTTTAGTCGTGTCCGACTCTTCGTGACCCCATGGACCAGAGCACACCAGGCATTCCTGTCTTCAACTGCCTCCTGCAGTTTGGTCAAACTCATGCTGGTAGCTTCGAGAAAACTGTCCAACCATCTTGTCCTCTGTCGTCCCCTTCTCCTTGTGCCCTCCATCTTTCCCAACATCAGGGTCTTTTCCAGGGAGTCCAGGGCTGATTTCCTTCAGAATGGAGAGGTTCTTGCAGTCCATGGGACTCTCAAGAGTCTCCTCCAGCACCATAAGTCAAAAGCATCAATTCTTCAGTGATCAGCCTTCTTTATGGTCCAGCTCTCACTTCCATACATCACTACTGGGAAAACCATAACTTTAACTATACGGACCTTTGTCAGCAAGGTGATGTCTCTGCTTTTTAGAATGCTGTCTAGGTTTGTATAATTCCATCAAGCCCTCTTCTGTGAGAATAACAACTACCCATCAACTAATGTGAGCACCCCATGAGCCACTTGCTATAATGCCCATCCCAGGAACACCTTGGTTTCATGGTTTCCTCCCATCTTCCTGAGTTGCAGCTCCATAGCAAGGATCCATTCCTTTCCATTGTACAGCTTTCCTGGCTGGCTGCTGCAGATAGTCCTTGGGAAAATTAGTGTTGCCGCTAAGAGTTCAGTACTGTCAAGTGCTACCTACTTCTGCCCGCTGTGCTACAATTTTAGTTTCCTTTGGAGGAGAGAGTGCATTGAACAAAGGCACATTGGTCAATAGTACATTTGTACCCCCACCCTCCAGATGAAAGGCTCCCAGAATCGCTTGCACACAGTTGATTAAATCATTATAGTTCATGCCTGCAGGTTTACAATCTATAAACACAACACACAAGGGAAAAGAGATGGGGAGGGAAGAGGAAAAAGGTACTTAGGTACCAGTTCTGATCAGTAGTTCTTATAATGGCAAGCTGGCATAGAAACAGCTCAGGGGCAGGAGGTGCTTGATGGAGTTGGTCATTTGGCAGAGTTGATGGATCCTGTCTCCCATTTCTCCCATTAAGGGAGCCTGATGGAATGGTGACAGTTAAGAGATGGGGATTTATTTATTTATTTATTTATTCATACCCTGCCCTGTGGTAGATTGATGTTCAGGTGTAATAATAATAGTTTATTATTTATTCCCCGCCCATCTGGCTGGGTTTCCCCAGCCACTCTGGGCGGCTTCCAACAAAATATTAAAATTAAGTAATGCAGCAAACATTAAAAGCTTCCCTAAATAGGGCTGCCTTCAGATGTTTTCTAAAAGTCTAGTAGTTGTTGTTCTCTTTGACATCTGGTGGGAGGGCATTCCACAGGGCAGGTGCCACTACCGAGAAGGCCCTCTGCCTGGTTCCTTGTAACTTGGCTTCCTGCAGTGAGGGAACCGCCAGAAGGCCCTTGGCGCTGGACCTCAGTATAGATATCTGCTAACTTAAGAAAAGGGATTTTCCCACTGTACCCCTCTGGAAATCTGTTCCAGAGTACAGGGGCCCCTCCAGAACAGTGCAGAAGACAGTCCAAATAATAATTTAATAACAATAATAATTTTATTATTTATATTCCTTCCATCTGACTGGGTTGCCCCTATAAAATATTAAAAACACCAAGCATTAAAAACTTTCCTATACAGGGCTGCCTTCAAACGTCTTCTAAATGTTGAATAGTTGTTTATTTCCTTGACATCTGAGGAGAGGGCGTTTCACAGGGCAGGCGCCACTACTGAGAAGGCTCTCTGCCTGGTTCCCTGTAACCTCACTTCCTGCAGTGAGGGAACCACCAGAAGGCCTTCGGAGCTGGAGCTGAGAATGGTAGAAAACCACTTCTCATTCTCTTGCATAATGGGAAGGTCCATGCAGAAGGTCCCAGGTTTGATCCCCAGCATCTCCAGGTGCAGGTGGGAGAGACCTCTGCCTGAATCTCTGGAGATCCACTGCCGTCACTGTAGACAATACTGAGTTAGATGGACCAACCGTCTGATTCAATAGAAGGCAGTTTTCCTATGTTCTGATGTTGCCTCCACTGGATCAAAAGCCGTTCTGTGCATGCAACAGCAGCCCTGGATTCCACCCCTCTGTCATTTCATGGCACATTCTGATTACATAGTACAGGGGGATTTACCAAGGAGCAGCTGTGCAGCCAAAAAGCAGACCAGTGGGGGGAAATTAATAACCAGGTGTAGAGTGGGCAGGCTTCAGCCCAGGCATTGCTTTGTTTTATGTATGAATAAAGTCCAGTTGGAGGCACTGCGAAGTCGTGCCTTTCACGGACTGTCAGTAATAATACTAATTTACAGTAAGAAACTTGTAATCGTGTTGGGTTGGATATTTTTGTTTTTTTGCTTTTGACTCTCGTTTGCTTCACTGGCATATCCTAAAATAGCACATCAGGCCGTGGTAGTTGTAATTTATTTTAAAGATAGCTGAGCATGCCAAATGCAAACAGCAGGATGTCCTAAAGCTGTCTCCACGCATCTCTGTTCCACCAGCAAGGTTGATCCCATCTAAATTTGGGAGAAGCGCTTTAGCCGTTCCAAGTCAATGGCAAGCTGATCAGTTGGGTAGCTTCAGACATGTAGGTAGTTGGGAAATGGCTGCAGTCCAGTCTGAGAACCTGGCAACAAGATAATATGATGGGGGTTGTGAGAGTATTTTTTAAAATATAAGGCTTTGGCACCATGTCAGTCCATTGATTTTAACAAGCAACATTTCCTGGAAGCACCTCCTGCACGATCATCTTTGAAGTGGACGAGACGTATGCAGCCATGTGGCCAGTCTCTATAGTTAATATTATTTATTATTGACCAACAATATTTAAATATGGCTTGATCAGCGTCTAAGTGGTTTACATACAATTATTCTAGGCTACATCAAGAGAAATATAGTGTCCAGATCAAGGGAGATAATAATAAACAGTCCTGTTTACGGAAGCTTTTAATATCTGAAGGACTATTGTACCTCGGGTTAAGTACTTAATTCGTTCTGGAGGTCCGTTCTTAACCTGAAACTGTTCTTAACCTGAAGCACCACTTTAGCTAATGGGGCCTCCTGCTGCCGCCGCACCTGAAGCAAAGTTCTTAATCCAAGGTACTATTTCTGGTTTAATGGAGTCTGTAACCTGAAGTGTATGTAATCCAAGGTACCACTATATTTCAATATTTTGTTGGAAGCTGCCCAGAGTGGCTAATTATTATTATTATTATTATTATTATTATTATTATTATTATACCACTCGATTCTGCCTTGGTCAGACCGCACCTGGAATACTGTGTCCAATTCTGGGCACCACAATTTAAGAAGGACATTGAGAAGCTGGAACATGTGCTAAGAAGGGCAACCAAGTCTGGAAACCAAGACTTATGAGAAACAGTTGAAGAATCTGGGTAGATTTAGCCTAGAAAAAAGGAGACCGAGGGGAGATATGATAGCTATCTCCAAACGTCTTAAGGACAGTCACATGGAAGATGGAGCAAGCTTGCTTTCTTCTGCTCCAGAGGGTTGGACTCGAAGCAATGGCTTCAAGTTACAAGAAATGAGATTCTGACTAAACATCTGGAAGGACGTTTTGACAGTAAGCTGTTTGACAGTGAAGTGGACTCTCACAGAGCTTGTGGATTCTCCTTCCTTGGAGGCAGTGGCAAAGCTGCATACTCTGCTACCGGGGGCGGAGAGCAGGTGGGGGCATGACTGGCGCGCCCCAGGGGTGTGAACACGCACCCCGGGGGCGTGACGTGTATCCTGGGGGTGTGGCAAGCTGCCCACAGGGGTGTGGCGCGCATCCCGGGGGTGTGGTACACTGCCTGCGAGGGCGTGGCGAGCCACCCAAGGGGTGTGGCACGCGTTCTGGGGGCATGGCGTCCGGCATGCGGGGGTGTGGTGGTGTGCGTGGCGTGTGTCTGCGGGGGCTGCCGCGATGGCACCCTACTAATGACCCGAAGGCTATCTACTCCAACACTTTGCAATAAAGGAATCTCAACTGAACTCGATGGGTCA
Organism: Podarcis vaucheri; assembly: GCF_965113315.1. Classification (NCBI taxonomy): domain Eukaryota; kingdom Metazoa; phylum Chordata; class Lepidosauria; order Squamata; family Lacertidae; genus Podarcis; species Podarcis vaucheri. The sequence continues at coordinate 107,266,137 of NC_138760.1, read as the reverse complement.
TTGGTATGCCTCAGTACAAGGCAGCTTCTTATGTTCCCAATGACTTTTGACACTAAGCAAAGTTAACTATGTCCTTAGGGTTAAGCCAAGGGGGTGCAAAAGAATGATAGTGATATGATAATGATGATGATGATGATGATGATGATGATGATGATAGTAAAAAACCTATATTTATATGGGTACCTACTAAGCAGATCCATAAAAAAGCAACTGTTCCAAAAGGAGTTTCTGTGAAAATAAGAAATATTTAGGGGGTGGTCACCAAATTTTGTCCTCACTCAGGTCTCTATATTACCAGATTCCTCTCCTGGTGCAAGGAAGGGGGAAGTCCCATTGCGCAAATAGGAATTCTCACACTGATGGGACACAGTAGTTGAGTACCTCTCTATTTAATGGATGAATTTTATGCATTGTTTTGGGGAGATAATGGCCCTAAAAAAACTGCATTGAAACCTTAAAATGAACAAACAAACAAACATACTTCCCTTTATACACCTGTGTTAAGTCACTGAACCAAATAGAGGAGTGATCATCTGAGTTTGCCCCTATAATTGTGCTGGTGATCCCCTGGGACCAAGTGTCTGGACTCTCCCTGGTTAAGCTGCCGAGGAGCCAGATTCTCTACCTGTCTGCTCCATCAGTGCTATTATTATTTGTCTACTACCTGGAGTATTACATAGAACGATTAAAGAAACATTTTATAAATAAGTAAATAAGCTTGAGAGGCTTCTGTGACCTATGCTTTATTCATGAACCAAAGCTACTTCAGCAATATCCCAAACTTTGAGGGCGTTGTTGAGAAGCAGTACTGAAGCTTAAGGAATATGTAAAATGGCTTCCATCCCGTTTTCTGCCTGAGACGCCGTGGGGTAAAGACAACAGTGGTGTTGGCAAAGTTACTCTTTCAAGGGGTAATGAACAGGAAAGGCTATCAGATCTCTCAACTGCTGGAGTTAAACTCTAGAGGCCAGTGGACTTCTCAAATAATTGAAAAGAACCCTGAAAAGAGGCCACGTATTCAGCAAATTGTGGATGTTTTCTGTAGAGGCTCCAGTGACATTCTGGTGCCTAAAGTGCTTGAGAGCTGGCTCTTAAGATTTTGAGCTTTGGTCCATCACGTCCCCATCAATGGGCAATCTGACTTTTCCATATCAGCTGATTTCCCCTTGTTTTCAGCAAGATATGGAACTCAATCACAAATAAGGGGGTTTTCTCCTCTTGTGTTTGCTACTGTGGTTTGTAAGTACTGACGTGATAATAAGCGAAGGTGGTCATTTTGTTAAAAATGGAACTAGATGAACACCTTACAATGCCTGTTTCAGGGCCAGGCAACACCCCCCCCCCCCGTTTAGGGCTGCATTCCTTTGGGGATAACCTATAAGGAGCACATCTGTTTTAGCTAACCTAGAAAAGTCATAGCATCATAGAATTGTAGAGTTGGAAGGGAGCCCAAAGGTCATCTAGCAATGCAGGAATTCTGCCCCTAAAGCTTAAGCTACTAGCTGAATAATCCCTGATGTTGCATTTCATACAAGAATAATCCTGCCCCCAGCACCACTTTGCTACCAGGGTAAAGTATAATGTGGACAGTTCCCAAGATAATTGATCAGCTAAATGATTTCCTAGAACACTAACGGAATCTGTCATTATGTTTATTCCAGGTTATTCCCCCTTGTCATTTCCGAAAATTTAAGTGAAACTATTAATTGGCCTTTTAATTTCTTTCAGGTTGTTGGCTGTAGGCCTAAGACACTTGTGAGCAAACAAGCAGGAACTGGGAAACTGGGACCACTTATTGGAAGAAGCAACGCCAAGCACACTGACGGGCAAACGCCTTACAGATTGCCATCTTTGGAGGAAGCCGGTAAATAATTATTGCAATGCTTTTGTGTTATAGCAGTTAGTTATAGCAGTTAGTTAGGCTCTGCCTTCACTGAATGACTGAATGAGGTTGGAATGGAGACTCTGTTTGCTATGGGTAAAACAGTTGCAGCTCTGAGGATTAGGGCATCCATGTGGAACCACTGGAAATATGGAGATTACAGGTCTACGGAAGCCACCTCAGAAATTTATCATAGCCAATGTGGGACCTTCTTGATGTTGGTCTATTCCAATCCCCACCATTCTTGGCCACTGGCCATAACAGGAGTTGGAGCCTGACAGTATCTGGAGGATACAACATTGGCTATAGACTAAAGACTGGAAATCTTTAAGGTGCCCAAAATTCTGTTGCTTGTTTTTGCTATAACAGCCGAACACATCTGGCACATCTGATTCAGATGTGGGGCTGGGGTAGGATTAGCTGTCTGGAAGTGAACTCTCAAGGGAGCAGATTAGACTATATTCAAGAGAGGCAGCAATTTTTTAATAGGTTTATTTACAAGCCTATTTTGTTGCTGGGCTCAACATATAGCTTTGGATAAGATGCCCCGTTTTTGCTCCTATTGGGAAATATTGTATTTTATTTTAAGGCACTGCATCAATATTTATTATCACGAGAGGTTTGTTTAGACTCCTAATGTTAGTATGTCTAGTTATTTAAATGGTGTTTTGCAATTGTTAATTAATTTTCCTGAAATGTTGTGCCATTATATTCCATATGCTGTTGGGAGCCCCTTTGAGCATTGTTTTACTGCAGAAAAAAGACACACACACAAACTCATGTTGATTATGATGATTTTAAGCATTAATGTACACCATCCTGCTTCTCAGTGGTTGATAAGGCAGATCCATGTATACAAAGATCCACATAGATCAGGCTTGGGGGATATTTTCAGTCCAAGACTTGCATCCACTCATGGGGAAACTTGAAGGGACTGGATCCTAGTGATAGGTGGGTTCAGAGGCAATAATAATAATAATAATAATAATAATACCCCGCCCATCTGGCTGTGTTTCCCCAGTCACTTTGGACTGCTTCCAGCACATATAAAACCATAATGAAACATCAAACATAAAAACTTTCCCCATACAGGGCTGCCTTCAGATGTCTTCTAAATGTCAAACAGTTGTTTTCTTGGCATCTGATGGGAAGGCGTTCCACAGGGAGACTGCCACTGCCAAGAAGGTCCTTTGCATGGCTGGTAGATATGGGATGAATTGTAGCTCCTCCTCCTCCTCCTCCTCCTCCTCTTCTTCTTCTTCCTCTTCCTCCTCCCCCCCCTCTTATTATTTTGTGGTAGACATTCCAGCAATGCAAAACTCTGAGATCTGTGCATGGATGCTTCCCTTAACTTACTGATTATTCAAATTTTGTTGCATTTTGTAACTTATGTAATTTTGTGTGTGTGTGTGTTGTGAGCTGCCTTGAGCCTGGCCAAGTCTCCCAGGTCCTTGTCCGACACACTCTAACCACTGCACCACACTGCCTCTCAAACATATCTGAGCTCAGATTTCCCAGCTGCTGCACCTCCAGCAGGACCTTGTGAAAACTTTCCCTGGAAACTTCTGCCATTTGATGAAAGCCCTTGGACAGCGTTTCGAAAAGCCGCCTTTGGCTCGCAGCTCCTTAATCTTAGGTAATTCCAATCAAGACCTTTCTTCGTCTCGTTTTGTTTGGTAGCTTCACCCCTCACGCAGGAGGCCCGGAGGTGTCGTGGTTGGTAATCAATTTGGTGGTAATTATGGGCTTGCCGAGCAATTGCTTCGTTGAATGCACTGTACTCCCACTGCTACAATAAATAGCAAACAATTTCACGAAGGCTTAGAAAATGACGGTGGCCGAGCGAGCAAACTGAATTCCCACACTGTGCCATTTTCACCTTCATAACCCTTTGAAGACATTGGGGTGAGAGTGAACAAGCTCACTGCCTCCCTCCGTCGCAAAAGAATGGAAGTTGCTTATGTAGGAGAAAGGACTGGGTCATAATTGCAGCCATTCCTCCCCCATACTTTCTCAGGATTAATCCTAGTGCATACTTTGGGGGAAGAGGTTCTTCTGGCTTTAGGAGCGTATATAGCACAACTATGACAAGTTCCCCTATTTTCCAGGGCCAGTCCCAGATTTACAGAAGCCCTCCCAGTTTCTGATTTGATCCCGGAATGTCCCATTTTTCCTCAGGATGTCCCTATTTTCATCAGAGAAATGTTGGAGGGTATGGTATTATGTGACTGCTGAGTCAAGGAGATAAGTATCTATATAACCTCTAGAAGACCTCTGAAGGCAGCCCTGTACAGGGAAGTTTTTTTAATGTTTAATGTTTTATTATGTTTGTATATATCAGGCTTCCTCAAACTCGGCCCTCCAGATGTTTTGAGACTACAATTCCCATCCTCCCTGACCACTGGTCCTGCTAGCGAGGGATCATGGGAGTTGTAGGCCAAAAAACATCTGGAGGGCCGAGTTTGAGGAAGCCTGGTACAGTGATACCTCAGGTTAAGTACTGAATTTGTTCTGGAGGTCCGTTCTTAACCTGAAACTGTTCTTAACCTGAAGCACTATAACCAGAGCCCGATTTCTGTTCTTATCCTGAAGCAAAGTTCTTAACCTGAAGCACTATTTCTGGGTTAGCGGAGTGTGTAACCTGAAGCGTATGCAACCCGAGGTACCACTGTATATATGTTGGAAGCTGCCCAGAGTGGCTGGGGCAACCCAGTAAGATGTGTGGGGTATCATCATCATCATTATAGAATAGGACGTCCCTATTTTCATCAGATAAATGTTGGAGAATATGTAACGTGATTTAGAATGGCTTTTCATAGAACTGTAGAATTACCGAGTTGGAAGGGACCGAAAGGGGCAACTAGTACAACAACCCCCTGCAATGCAGGAATCATAGCTACAACAAGAGCAAGCGTGATGCATTGGGTATTGATCAGTAGTGCCGACAGATTCCCATCCAGCCCAACTGTATCTTTACCTGCTCTGCTCCTGATGCTGTATTTATTATTTTCAGGTGCAGGGCAGGTGAGTGTGGCTTAGCCAAAATGGCCTTGCATGCCAATTGGGGAGGACCAATGGGCCAATATTAATCTGTAGGCTGGAGGTTTGCCAACGCTGACCCAAAGCATTGCGCTTGCTCTGGGGAGATCCAGGTTCAAAAGTTCATAGGGTAACCTTGGGCCAGTCATCATCATTTAGTCTAACCTACCTCAGAGGGCTATTAGTAGGATATTTGTGGCCCTGATCATCCTGGAGGAATGGTGAGATCAAAATGCAATAATATATATATATATTTATATATATATAATATATATATAATATATATAATATAATATATATAATAGGGCTTTAAACAGGAGGGCTTTAAACTGACTAATGTGGGGGAGGGAGACAGTGCTCCTGAAGGTAGGAGTCTATCAATTAATGAAGATGATCATCCAAATGTCATAGACCAAATGGAGCAAACAGCACGCGGACCTAGTGGAGGGAGGAAAAAATCCTTAAATAAGAGACACGGGGGAATGATTAATGGACTTCAATGTCTGTACACTAATGCGCAAAGCATGGGAAATAAACAAGATGAGCTTGAGCTCTTGGTACAGCAAACTAAATATGACATAATAGGCATCACTGAAACCTGGTGGGATAAGTCCCACGATTGGAATGTAATAATGGAGGGATACAATCTATTTCAGAGAAACAGACCAGACAAGAAAGGAGGAGGAGTGGCGTTATATGTCAGGGGTGTGTATACCTGTGAAGAGATCCAAGATTTAGAACCTCAAAGCCAAAGTGAGAGCATTTGGGTCAAAATTCAGGGAGAGAAGAATAACAGAGACCTCATTGTGGGAGTTTACTATAGATCCCCAAGCCAAACGGAGGACATAGATGATGCCTTCCTGGAACAGATGGCCAAGCATGCAAAAGGAAGGGAGATAGTAGTAATGGGGGACTTCAATTACCCGGATATTTGTTGGACGTCAAACTCAGCCAAGAGCATAAGGTCAAACAGATTCCTCACTGGCCTTGCAGACAACTTCATTGTCCAGAAAGTGGGAGAAGCAACAAGAGGAACAGCCATTTTAGACCTGGTCCTAACCAATGTTGATGACCTGGTTAGTGGGGTAGATGTGGAAGGATCATTAGGCGCGAGTGATCATGCTCTTCTGAAGTTTACTATACAGCAGAAAGTAGCAGCCAAGCATACTAGGACTCAATTTCTTGACTTTAAGAAAGCCGACTTCATAAAACTTAGGGAAGTGCTGGGTGAGATCCCATGGACAGCAATACTAAAAGGAAAGGGAGTTCATGATGGCTGGGAGTTTGTTAAGACGGAGATAGTAAAAGCACAACGTCAGGCAATACCAATGAGACGAAAACATGGAAGGTGCCTAAAGAAACCAGGGTGGCTATCTAAAGAACTTTTAACTGAATTAAGATTAAAAAAGGATGTGTACAAAAAATGGAAAAGGGGGGAAACCACCAAAGAGGAATTCAAACAAATAGCCAGCACGTGTAGACACAAAGTCAGAAAAGCTAAAGCACAGAATGAACTCAGGCTTGCTAGAGAGGTTAAAAGCAACAAAAAAGGCTTTTATGGGTATGTTCGTAGCAAAAGGAAGAACAAAGAAACTGTGGGGTCACTCAGAGGAGAAGATGGTGAAATGCAAACAGGGGACACAGAAAGGGCTGAACTCCTCAATGCCTTCTTTGCCTCAGTCTTCTCCGATAAAGAAGACAATGCCCGACCTGAAGAATTTGAAGCAAATGATTCAGCAAAGGAAACACAGCCCAGAATAACTAAGGAGATAGTACAAGAATATTTGGCTAGATTAGATGTATTCAAGTCTCCAGGGCCAGATGAACTGCATCCAAGAGTATTAAAAGAACTGGCAGATGTGATCTCAGAACCACTGGCAGTCATCTTTGAGAATTCCTGGAGAACAGGCGAAGTCCCGGCAGACTGGAGGAGGGCAAATGTTGTCCCTATTTTCAAAAAGGGGAAAAGAGAGGACCCAAATAATTACCGCCCAGTCAGTCTGACATCAATAGCAGGGAAGATTCTGGAGCAGATCATTAAGCAAACAGTCTGTGAGCACCTAGAAAGGAATGCTGTGATCACCAATAGTCAGCATGGATTTCTGAAAAATAAGTCATGTCAGACTAACCTGATCTCGTTTTTTGACAGAATTACAAGCCTGGTAGATGAAGGGAACGTAGTGGATGTAGCCTACCTTGATTTCAGCAAAGCATTTGACAAGGTGCCCCATGATATTCTTGTAAAGAAGCTGGTAAAATGCGGTCTTGACTATGCTACCACTCAGTGGATTTGTAACTGGCTGACTGACCGAACCCAAAGGGTGCTCATCAATGGTTCCTCTTCATCCTGGAGAAGAGTGACTAGTGGGGTGCCACAGGGTTCTGTCTTGGGCCCGGTCTTATTCAACATCTTTATCAACGACTTGGATGATGGACTCAAGGGCATCCTGATCAAATTTGCAGATGACACCAAACTGGGAGGGGTGGCTAACACCCCAGAGGACAGGATCACACTTCAAAACGACCTTGACAGATTAGAGAACTGGGCAAAAACAAACAAGATGAATTTTAACAGGGAGAAATGTAAAGTATTGCACTTGGGCAAAAAAAATGAGAGGCACAAATACAAGATGGGGGACACCTGGCTTGAGAGCAGTACATGTGAAAAGGATCTAGGAGTCTTGGTTGACCACAAACTTGACATGAGCCAACAGTGTGACGCGGCAGCTAAAAAAGCCAACGCAATTCTGGGCTGCATCAATAGGAGTATAGCATCTAGATCAAGGGAAGTAATAGTGCCACTGTATTCTGCTCTGGTCAGACCACACCTGGAGTACTGTGTCCAGTTCTGGGCACCACAATTCAAGAAGGACACTGACAAACTGGAACGTGTCCAGAAGAGGGCAACCAAAATGGTCAAAGGCCTGGAAACGATGCCTTATGAGGAACGGCTAAGGGAGCTGGGCATGTTTAGCCTGGAGAAGAGGAGGTTAAGGGGTGATATGATAGCCATGTTCAAATATATAAAAGGATGTCACATAGAGGAGGGAGAAAGGTTGTTTTCTACTGCTCCAGAGAAGCGGACACGGAGCAATGGATCCAAACTACAAGAAAGAAGATTCCACCTAAACATTAGGAAGAACTTCCTGACAGTAAGAGCTGTTCGACAGTGGAATTTGCTGCCAAGGAGTGTGGTGGAGTCTCCTACTTTGGAGGTCTTTAAGCAGAGGCTTGACAACCATATGTCAGGAGTGCTCTGATGGTGTTTCCTGCTTGGCAGGGGGTTGGACTCGATGGCCCTTGTGGTCTCTTCCAACTCTATGATTCTATGATTCTATGATTCTATTTTTACACATGTATGTGTATTAAAGTACTTTCTGAAACCTTCGTTCATACAAGCAAGCAGACACTCTACCTGACAGATATGGTTTGGTTTCTTTCAAGTGACAATAATAGCTTAGTAACACTTAGAGTGGCCCTCTATGCATTGGCTGGGGGGAGGGGAGGGAAATCAGGAAAAAGGAATTAGACAAAATTTCTATAAATTATTGTAGAGATTCGGAGGTTTAATCTGAAAACAAGGTGGATTTGAGTTTGTCGGCATTTCTGGTTACCTCTCTCTCTTACTTCATGGATGTTGGCAGATTGGATTTTAAAAACAACAAAGTAATATTAGAATTGGAGCTCTCAGAGATGCACAAGGGAGGCTGCGTTTTAATGCTTAGGAACTTGGCAAAGTCTTTGCAGATTTTTATATTGAGGATGTATATTTTGTGTTATTTTAATAATACTACTGCATAATACAAGTTTGCCATGACCTTTGGGTAGAACAATAAACTGAACTGAACTGTATTAAAGCAATATACATGATTGATTTCCAAAAGGCTTGCTCCCAGCTGAGGCTGTGGTTTAAGGGTACTGGGAATTGTAACTCTGCAAGGGGTGAACTACAGTTCCCAAGATTCTTGCGGATGGAGCGTGTACTTTAAATATGCTTTAAATATGTGGTGTGTATGTAGTCTAAGTGCACAGGGTTGCTGCTTAATCCTATAAACCTATGTGTCTGGCAGCATTCCTGCTGCAGCTTTTACATGTAACTAGCGATGGAGGAGAAATTCAATTCTGTTCACATTTAAAGGTGAACCTACCTAAATTTACACTTTCAGAAACAATACACAAACAGAAAAGAGCCGTCCTTCAAAATATGCACTCCTCTAAATTTGGCATTGCAATTCTCCAGCCAAGTAACACATACGAAAATGCATGCATTAGTGAAAACAATATTACAAAGATGCACTGTATTTGGGAAAAGATAAATATTAGGGGAAATATGCACAAGTGGACAAAATTGCATACAGAAATGTGTATATTAGGTGAATTTTCACCCTAAAATGCTGGCCAGTTTTCATGAGGACATGTAACCCAGTTAGTTTGTACTTCCCCGGCTATAGGCTGTCATTGCTTTGCAGTCTTATCTCTGGCCACAATGGGGAAATGGTGGGTCCAGGGGTGGTCTTCAAGCCCACTGAACTGTGGCTCAAATTGAGCCGTGAGTAAATCTATGATATGCCTGCTGGAAAGATTAAGGTTATATTAACACCCCATTTCAGTAAGTAGGACACTTGAGCAGAATGCTAGGAAGGGAATAAATATTTAATGCTTTTTATTCCCTGTTTAGTGTGAAACATACTATTAAAATGCACGGCATGCTTGCTATTTTCACGGAAATAGCCAAGCTAATACAGTCTGAGGTGGGGTGGAAGCATATTATGCATTAATGCTATGTTCAGGAATCAATTGCTCTATGGACTGGAAATTTTTGGTTTTCAATTTCCTTCCCCCTCTACGGATCAATTAGCTTTTGTTGTTGTGACTCTTTGCCTAGCTCCAGTTCTTTGGCTTCTCTGCAACCCCCCAAAATCCAAATCCTAGAAGGGAAATAAGTTTTGCAGAAGAAGCCGCTTTGCGCAAATCATTTCCCATTTCAAAATCTGATTGATCTCACCCTTGGCCTCTGAGAAGTCATTCCAGGGGTTCACAGAATATATAGGATTTCCCTCGATGACATCAGAGCTCTGACATCAGAGAGTGGAAGTTTTCACAGAATCATAGAATTGCTGAGTTTGAAGGGAACACGGGCATCATCTAGTCCAACCCCCTGCGATGCAGGAATCTGTTGCCCAACATGGGGCTTGATGTTGGGTTGCCCCTCCCCACACTGTAGAAACATCCAGTGCCCTCACCCAACCAAGATCAGGGCTCCAATATCAGTAGAGTCAAAAAGGGATATGTTGGGAGCAGCTTGGTGGATCCAAATTCCTCCCAGGCCATGATATTCCCCCAACCTAAGCAGAGATTTTAGTCCAGTACAGCAGGCCCAGAAGATACAGGGGCATGGGGGTGGGGAACATAAGGTGAAAATGTACCAAAGAAGCCTCAGCCATATGGGGGAGATGACCTGTATGGGAAACTAGGTCTCAAGTTGAAGTATTTATGAGATTTCAGTTCATGATGATCATATTACAAGGCCTACATAAAAGCTTTATGAGGTAAAGATAAAAATACTTAAACAAATGTTAGCTAACAGTGTTGGTCTTTTAAACATGAATCCCAAGTTGGAAAAGTTTCCAGTTGAAAAAAGGGCACATTTAGTAAGGCGTAAGCCGCATTGAAGTCACATGGCTTGTAATAGTATGTGAAAGCGTTTGGGGGAAAGGTGAGTGCACACATCAGAGAAGCTACAAATATTGCCCTGATAATTCATCATCATAATTTTATTTGTATGCCGCCTTTCCATAGTTGAAAATATGCTCAAGGAGGCTTACGTGACAAGATTTACATCATTACAAACATAACAGAAGTCATAAACAATAAATAGAACACATCAAAAATACACAACCAAATGGGAACAATTTCCATGTAAATCGTAAGATCTATAACTAAAGATACAACAATAATACCAATAACAGCAACAGCTCTCTCAACCCTCGGTATACAATACTGCAGCCCAAGAATCTGTTCAACAGCTTCAGCTTTTGCAGCTGGAGTCAGTCCGCACTTCACTCTCCCAGGCCAGATGGGAAAGGGCTAGTAAGGCAGGGGGCAGGTCTTCCAGGGCTCACAGCCAAGATAGTCAGATTTAAAACAACACAGATAAAAATTAAAAACAATTTAAAAGCATCAGCAGTCTTTGTGAAGCCTGTCAGGCCCCGCCCCAAGCCATGTGGAAAGAGGCAAGGGCCTTCAGGCCCTCAGCAGGCAGTCCTCCTTCATGCCAAAAGCACATTAAAGGTAAAGGGACCCCTGACCATTAGGTCCAGTCGTGCCCGACTCTGGGGTTGTGGCGCTCATCTCGCTTTACTGGCCGAGGGAGCCAGCGTACAGTTTCCGGGTCATGTGGCCAGCATGACTAAGCCGCTTCTGGCGAACCAGAGCAGCGCACGAAAATGCTGTTTACCTTCCCGCCGGAGTGGTACCTATATATCTACTTGCACTTTGATGTGCTTTCTAACTGCTAGGTTGGCAGGAGCTGGGACCGAACAACGGGAGCTCACCCCATCGCAGGGATTCGAACCGCCGACCTTCTGATCGGCAAGTCCTAGGCTCTATGGTTTAACCCACAGCGCCACCCGCGTCCCTAAAAAAAAAGCACATTGGAGGGCCTCAAATAAATAAATGAGAGATGGTTTTAATTAGGGTGACTGCTTATGCATTTGCCAAAGAGAGGGGGGACCACACCCATCTGCATAAAATTTGCACATGTCAATAGATAAAAATTTAGAAATGTTTGTTATAATTTAATTTTAAAATGTTATATCTCACCACAATGGGGAAGGCTGGTCCGATGGCTGTCTTCCCCCTCAGGTGTGAGGTTCAGGTGGCAGCTTCAGCTGGGCAACTCCAAGGCCCCTCCTGCTCTCCCTTGTTCACGTTCTTCCTCCTTAAACTGGACTTAGACTCAGCTGCACTTCAAAGAGAGGACTGGACAGTAAGACACATGGCTACCCTGGTTATTTGCATAACATCAGGCTAGAGTATGAAACAAATGGTTCCGGGGGCTGAGAAGCAGTGCCTTGTCCAAATCCAGCCCCCCAGTTACAGAGTCTTGATGCGGCAAATTGGGTGCCGTGCCTGCCCTCATTTGTCCTTTGGGGTATGAAGGTAGAAGAAGCGCTCTCTCTCTCTCTTTTTAGACATGTTAATTTAAATGAGTATGTCTTATCAAAGATGAAAGACCCAGAAAATTAATCCTCTCTTGTGGCATCCTTTAAGTAGTTGGCATCTACTTTGATTCCTTTTAATTGACCAAAACAGAAAGTGCTGTGTTTCAGAGTTTTCTGAGACTTGGCATCTGTATCCAGGATATCTTGTAGCAGCAGGAGCTAAGGAACAAGAAGAATCCAGAGTTTGATATTGGCTTTAAAAGGCTCGTGCTGGAGCTCTTCCAAGTCTCTATATGCAGCTAGAGTACTTACGATGCCCGTCTCTCAAATATTCTTTGTTGAGACAAAGCCCCTGTTTTAGGTACAGAATTGTCCTTAGTGGCAGAAATTAAAAATAAAATGTGATGGTAGTGGAGATCCTCTTCCTACCACATCTCAATAGGTTTCGCTGAATTCTGCATCGATAAAGGAATTCATTTTTAACACATAATGGGAGGGCGAGATGAGCATAATGAGAGGCAAATTGCTCTAAATGACAGCAAGTCTGTCATTACTTTTCTTGTTCGTTTTTTAAGGGATCATTTTCTCCCAATAGACTAAATACTGTTCATTTTGGATCAGTTGTTTCAAACAATTTAAGCTGCCCAATTGTTACTCTGTAGATAACTCACAAGAAAATAGTACTTCCATTGGCTTCGCTGGGGAAGCAATAAATCACACAATGACTTCATTGATCTTCTTATTCAAGCAAAGTGGATTGCACCAGAATCCGAGCAGGGCAGCTCAATGTCCAAACCCATCTGCTCTCGCCAGAAATTGTGTGTTCATCTATTGTTTGGGGATTATCTTCTTCTGTGATCAGAAAGTTCATGTTAGATATCAATATTATTAATATGCTGATTTCATAGCAGTAAATGTACCACACCCGCCCACACCAATTTAAGCTTATCCATCCAATTACAGCCTATAACCAATTTTTAAAGGACCGTTTCATATGTTATATCTTCCCTTTTGGGGATTACTTTCATGAAGGGGAGAAAAGTGATCCCCGCAGTTGGTAATTTCTGGCAATGACACACATGTTATCCCTCCCCTCTACCACATATATTTCACATCATGTAGTCATACTAGAAAATGATGAATGATCACAGTTTCCTATCCATACACTTAATGACACGCTCAAAAAAGATTAGACAGGACTTACTCCTGTAGAAGCTATTCTGCTTCTTCAGCAGTTTGTTCTTCTATGAGCTTGGTAATAATGTTTCCACAAGTCCAAGAACTGGCCTGTAATTTGCAGGATCCTCCCCCCCCCCTTAAAACAAATAATATTGGTGTTAATATTGCTGTCAACTTTTCAGTCTCTTCCCGGTATAAAGCTGATCTTCGGGACATGTTACACATTTTTCTCAGGAGATCAGCAATTTCACATTTGCGTTTCTTGAGAATTGTTCGATGGATGCTATTGGCAGTTTGTCAGTTTCTATTTTGTCTGTTAGGCCAAGGACTCCATCTCTTGTCACCCACTATTTGTCTCGGACTCCTTTTCTGAAAAAGTTAGCACAGACATAGCGATCTGTCCTGTATCTTCTGCTGTGAAGATAGGTGTAAATAATCTATTCAGCTTCTCTGCAAACTCCTTATCCTCCTTTAACTCTTCTTTGACTCCTTTGTCACCCAATGGTACCAAACATGTCCATAGACAGTCTAATAATGCATTTTAAGATTTTTCTTGGTAAGGGTGTTTATGTTTTTAGCAATGGATTCCTCAAAATTCTTGTGTGTGCGTGAGCGTGCATCCCTTATTGTCTCTTTACATTTCTTTTGCCAAAGTATGTGTTGCTTTTTTGGTTCTCATTTAGGCAAGGCTTCCATTTTCTGAAGATCATGCCTCTAATAAGAATGAACCCCAGCACCCCTAGCACGACTTCCTTAATCCAGCTCCTGCAAGTGTAACAACTGTAGAGAAGGCTGATTTCATAAAACTGCAGATCTTCTGGCACAGGGATAGCCCTGCCAGTGTGTTTGCACCACACGGCTTCACAACCCACTAATGAGGCTACAAAGCTATGCTTTATCTCTCTGCTCAGACTGCATGCGCTGAACTGCACCTCTCAAAGCATAGCTAGCCCTCCAGATCTTGTATACGTCCCATGCTGCATCGTTTGCAGCATTTACAAGAAGATGAATCCATTTTAGCATACAATAATTGCCATATGTTCTCAGTACAGTGGACTCTCCGGATACAAATTAAATTTGTTCGGAGGTCCATCCGCAACCTGAAAAGTCCGTAGGCAGAGGCACTGCTTCTGCGCACATGTGTGGCACGATTGAGCGCTTCTCCGCAAACACACGGTGTACAGAGTGCTTCTGCGCATGTGCGCACGGCAAAACCCAGAAGTACCATATACACTTCCAGGTTTGCCGCGTTCGTAACCCGAAAGTTACATATCCAGAGTGGTATGCAATTACAGGGTCCACTAGATTGCATTAGGACAGGGCCCCTGTATTTTTAGCAGCAATACAGGAGTGCATCTTTTCTTTCCCTTTCCTGTCAAGCCACAGCATTGCTCTCTTGCATTTGATCATTCAGAGAAACAGCCGCCAAACAATAAAGAATATCATGTTGTACCCCCACCAGGGAGAGTGTTGTGCAGTAACAATGCGCCAGAAGGAACAGATCCTGTTTAGGGTAGCTACTATAGTGAACAATGTTCTGGAAAAGTGTCTGGATGGGAAGGGAGAAGCAGTTGTAGGAGAAAATGCTAAGAGGAAAAAGGAGTCTTGCAGTGGGTGGTATATTAGGGAGGGAGCATTTAGGAGGTGAGAGTACAGTGGTACCTCAGGTTACAAACACCTCAGGTTACAAACACTTCAGGTCACAGACTCCACTAACCCGGAAGTAGTACCTCGGGTTAAGAACTTTACCTCAGGATGAGAACAGAAATTGTGCGGCAGTGGCGTGGCGGCAGTGGGAGGCTCCATTAGCTAAAGTGGTACCTCAGGTTAAGAAAGGTTTCAGGTTAAGAACGGACCTCCGGAACGAATTAAGTACGTAACCAGAGGAACCACTGTAAAAGCACAGTGCATCTGGGACCAGAGTGGAGAGTGAATAGGGTTTTAGGTTACCTCATGGAGTTGAGATTTCCTGTTTCTTATGGTAGCAAAGTTCCTACCATAAGAAACACTGTACCCACTATATTTATTTGCTTTATGTCCTCTCTTAATAAAATCTGTCACATTGTGAATCCCAGCCTGCCACTTTTAAAGAATTTGAACACTCACTTGGGGACAAAGTATTTGTGGCGAATTGGTGACACCGCTTTCTGAGCTGAGCTTCTGTGGCTTTAAGTGTCCCAGGGAAAGCAGCCGGTTTTGCTGGCGTGGAGACTTGGTGATAGGGAAAGTTGTAACACCCGAGTTTCTCTCTGCCATGCATCTGTCACACAAACATAGGAGGAGCTGTAGAATAGCAGCCCCAATCCTGCTCAAAAAAGGCTGGAGGACTGCAGCCGACTGCTGCTGGGCTGAGCTTGGGACCGGGCGATCAAGGGCTGACTTAGTTTTCTTTATTTCTTTTTGGCATGTTTAAAAATCTCTGGGATCTAGTAATGGTAGACTAGCACTCCCTGACTGCTGAGTGTGCAGCTCTGACTTCCTCCAATACAGTATGCATGAGCAGCTTCCTGCTTTCTCAATTATCACACCAGGCTGGGACGTTTCAATTTAACAAGAAACAGTTAACACAGACCTTGTGCTAACAAGATCCACGGGGGGCCTTGTACCTTTGGCTTGACAGCAGTTGGATCTGCAGAAATCAGCAGCTTTCTGCAGCATGGAAATAGGCATTGTCAACCTGCTAAAGGGTTGAAGATTGTTCTGCTGCTCAAAGGCACAACTGCAGAGGACAGCAAAAAGGGGGGAAAGAAGAAAACGTTGGCAACTGTAGTTGCCAGTGTTTTCCTTGACAGAGATCTGTGCCACTGACAGCTGCATGATAGGCAGCTATTCCATTCAGGAGCAATAACTGCCCCCCCCCATTGCTGAATCTCTGTGCCACTACAGCTGGCACCATTTGAATTTCTGCACGTATACGCTTGAAAGCGTTGTGGTAAAAATGTCAACATGGGCAGCCAAATTGCCCTCCCCTGTTGTTGAAGGTATCTTTTATTCAATTGCTTTAATGCAGCAACCTTGACTTGAGCTATTCTCAAGGGGCCCTTCCAAAGAAAAGCTATTCTTTTCTTAGCTGGGGGGAAATCCGTCAAGCCACTTATGTGATTTCTTTCCATTGTGGAAAAAAACAACACATTGCTACATGCAAAACTGTACAGGTTACAGTGAGATTATAGTAGGCAAACATACTGAGTTTTAGACACTGAAAAGGGCATAGACCTATTAGGATGATAATAGTTGAGGTCCAGCTCTGAGGGCCTTCTGGGAGTTCCCTCACTGCAAGAAATGAAGTTATAGGGAGAACCAGGCAGAGGGTTTTCTTGATAGTAGCCCCCGCCCTGTGGAACACCCTCCTATCAGATGTCAAGGAGATAAACGACTATATGACTATTAGAAGACATCTGAAGGCATCCCTGTATAGGGAAGATTTAAGGTTTGGTGTTTTGTTGTGTTTTTATGTTTTGCTGGAAGCCACTCAGAGTGGCCGAGGCAACCCAGTCAGATGGGTGGCATATAATTTTTTAAAAAATTATATTATTATTATTATTATTATATTAATGGAATCTGATGGACTCTTGTTTTTTATATAAAATTTATTAAGATTTAATAGAAAAACAATAACTTCAGAATTTAAACATAAAATACAAAAGCCAATAAAGATAACAAAAATAGAAAAGATACAAAACAAAACACCTATAGAATACA
Source organism: Podarcis vaucheri (assembly GCF_965113315.1). Classification (NCBI taxonomy): domain Eukaryota; kingdom Metazoa; phylum Chordata; class Lepidosauria; order Squamata; family Lacertidae; genus Podarcis; species Podarcis vaucheri. The sequence continues at coordinate 107,249,172 of NC_138760.1, read as the reverse complement.
CAATAAAAAAACAGTTTGCAAGATAGAAAAAAAGAAAAAAAGAAAAAATAAGGAACCCCAAACAGCAAAAAAGTAAAAAAAATTAGTCTTTTCTTATCTTATCTTTCATTCACTAGTTTCTTGACCTCCTCAATCCGATGGACTCTTGAATGCCATTGTGTAGCTTCTGGTTGGTGTGGATGGTGCTGCTGTTGAAGTCCTAATTGTTCTAACGGGTGTTGAGATGTTTCAGCTTGTCATCTCCTCCCACTTTCCAGAACCTGTTTGGTTCTCTGGGTTCCTGGTGAGTTGAGGGTGATGTGAATTTGACCAAAAAGTGAGAGCTTATTGGATGTGTGCATCCAATAGACCAACGTCCACTGAGTCCAGCACTGTAACCACAAGACTGGACTGTCCCAATAAGTGTGGCTTAATAGGTTGTGGTTGAAGGAGAAACTTATGTAGGTTGACAGAACCAGGTTAATCCACTTGGTGCCAGAATGTAGTAATTCCAGGGCACAGCCAAAATAGATGTAACAGATTAGCTAGTGGTGCATTACATCTCCAGACCTGTAATTGTCAGTGATCCCAATGTGATCCTGCAAAACCAAAGGAGAAATAAATAGATGGGGAATGGAGGGGGGCAATGGTGATCACTGAATAAAACCCAGCTCCTGCCTAATTATGTTATAGTTACATTGTTAAAGTTTTACTCATGTCAATGTTATCTTTATGCAGCAGGATTTCCTATCGATTATTGTAATTCATTTGTTTTCTTAAATTCAGCTCCTTCTACGTAGCTCATTTTCTCCCTAATCATTCGTATCTTGATTAAGAGAGTTGATTAGGGTGAAGCAACTGTGTTCCTAGCCTTGCAGTTCAAATTTCTTTCCACTGATTCTTTTCTTTCTATCCAAATTGCATCAGCTGATTTGCAACCAGCTCCCTGCATTTTGCTTCCACTTATCGGTGATTGCATTCAAAGCTTATTTGCGCAATATTACTCTCCCTAAACTAGAGGTGCCCCCTGGGCTTTTAAAGTTATGTTGCAAGGATTAGTGCCAGGCTGAATACCCAACTCTTTCATGGGGTTATTTCTCCCCTGCAAAAGTGATTGAATTCTATTAATCTTTGGTGAGGCAGGAGCTTTCCTATTTTAGAATAAGGGGACCGATGATTTCTACTTATTTCTTTTCCAAAAAAAGAAACTTTGCTGCCTCTTCTAGCAATGACACAACTGCAAACAGCAGTCTGTTGATTCTCTCATTTGCCACAAAATTTTCCAGTGGGAGACATTGAGCAGATATGGCTTTCCTAATCACAGTCAGACAAGATAATGGTTCAAACTAGTAAAGCACTCAGCAACAGCCCTCCTGAACATTAACCATTTTCTGTGCAAGGACAATTTTGGGAAATGGCAGCAGAGAGGTCTGTTTAGTGGCAGAGAGTGCATGTATGGGGAAAGCCCCACAATTCAGGAGAGACTTGGCTCGTCTCATAGTGGATAATCATTTTCCAAACTGGGGCAGCTCATCTATCCAGCCTGGATAGCTCATTTGGTTAGACTGACCATGGTGCTGATAAGGCCAAGGTTCCAGGTTTGATTCCCCATATGGGACTCTACAATTCTATTATTTCTATGATTTAGAACCTCTAGTCTCTTCCACATGCCAGTTCCAAAGCCTGGTGCCAGCACTGTCTAATTTGGTTATACAACAGTGTCACTGATGCCAAACAGAGCAAGTTTAAAGTGAGGGCAATGCAGAACTCCATTGGCTCTTAGTGATGTGCGAACGTCACTGAAAAGAGTTGTTTTTCAAGCAAAGGGTCATGCCAAAGAAATATCTCCGAGATCAATGTAATATCCAAGCTTGCATTTGGAGACATCAGTCCTGGGCTGTGTAAGTGCATTTAGCATTTCTGCCATGAAGTGACAACCACAGACCTTTAGGGAATTATGTGAAAAACATTTGTATCTAGATACCATCCTCCAACTCACTCCCACCCCCTTTTTTTGCTATTCATATCCTATGCTTGATGCCTTTCTGAATGGGGTTTGAATGACAAATGAAACGAGTAAATCCTGTTTTTGCAGCAGCAGCAGCCCCACCTCAAAAGTAGAACAAAAGCTATACCTTGAACAACTGAGTGATCAAGTTCCCTTTTTTTCTGCCCCACTGAGGAAAGCTGGTCTTCCCTACAGCTGCTGCACAATTCATTCAAGGATGAAGGTACAGCTGGAAGCCTAAACAAGGAGTAGCTGGAAAGGGGGACTCTCAACAAAGGTCAGGGATGGAAAAGGAATTAGTTCAGTCTGCATTTCACAGTGGACCTACCTATTGCTCCCAGGCTCGCTTGTGGATCAGAGCACCAGCTCCCAGTTTGATAATGTGCTTATCTGGATTTTGGCCTTGTATTCGTGTACATGTGAAAAGGATCTAGGAGTCTTGGTTGACCACAAACTTGACATGAGCCAACAGTGTGACATGGCAGCTAAAAAAGCCAATGCAATTCTGGGCTGCATCAATAGGAGTATAGCATCTAGATCAAGGGAAGTAATAGTGCCACTGTATTCTGCTCTGGTCAGACCACACCTGGAGTACTGTGTCCAGTTCTGGGCACCACAATTCAAGAAGGACACTGACAAACTGGAACGTGTCCAGAGGAGGGCAACCAAAATGGTCAAAGGCCTGGAAACGATGCCTTATGAGGAACGGCTAAGGGAGCTGGGCATGTTTAGCCTGGAGAAGAGGAGGTTAAGGGGTGATATGATAGCCATGTTCAAATATATAAAAGGATGTCACATAGAGGAGGGAGAAAGGTTGTTTTCTGCTGCTCCAGAGAAGCGGACACGGAGCAATGGATCCAAACTACAAGAAAGAAGATTCCACCTAAACATTAGGAAGAACTTCCTGACAGTAAGAGCTGTTCGACAGTGGAATTTGCTGCCAAGGAGTGTGGTGGAGTCTCCTACTTTGGAGGTCTTTAAGCAGAGGCTTGACAACCATATGTCAGGAGTGCTCTGATGGTGTTTCCTGCTTGGCAGGGGGTTGGACTCGATGGCCCTTGTGGTCTCTTCCAACTCTATGATTCTATGATTCTATGATTCTATGATTCTATGATTCTATGAAAAAGGACCTATTTTAACAGAATGTGTACATAATGTATGAAAAACATTGAAAAAATACACATTTTTTGATAAAATGTCTGTCCCACCAAAGGCATATAGTTCAAATGCAGACCTTTAGTGCATTCGTTTGAAAAATCCATGTAAAAATGGAAAGAAACTGACCAGTTAGTGAGCACCATTGAAATTGAAATGAGATGGAATTAGGTTGCTCAGTCCATGGCCAGCAAAGGCTCCTGCTCTGTCAAATGTAAAGGGTCCAGAAGAGAAAATAAAGCGCTTTGAATTCCAACCAGAACGGGGAAGAAAGACAGTGCTATGGAGTCAGGTGGTCGAAAGTTGCAAGAACTTGCTTCCTTTGACTCCACCCTGTCAGGTATCCCACCTTGGCAGAAACCAGCTTTTAAGATCCTGCTTGCCTCCAGAGCATGATTTCCCAAACCTGGGTCTCCAGCTGTTTTTGGACTACAGTTCCCATCATCCCTGACCACTGGTCCTTCGAGGTAGAGATGATGGGAGTTGTAGTCCAACAGTAGGATGTATGTAGGGTTGGGAAACCCTGCTCCAGAACTACCACCTGAAGATACTGCTATGTAAAGTCCCGCCTCCCACTCCCAAGCATCTTTTTAAAATTGTGTGTTCATGATTGTTTGGGCTCATAATGGTATTGGGCAGGTATATGCAATCCCTCTTGCAATAGCATTTTTCCTGCTAACATTTTGGGGTGGACATACTGCTTCATTCCAACAAGTGCATGTCCTGGAACTTCTTGCTGAAATCCTGTAACTTTTAATGTCACAAATATTCCAGTTTATTTATTTTTTGTCGTCCCGCTTCTGTTGTGCCCCCTCCTGATGGCAGTAACAACAAATAATGTGGAATGATATATGGGAGGACCTGTATAAATTATTATGTGAATGACAGGTTGCAGAATACACTTCCAAAATCAACCTATCAACCTGTCAATCAATCAATCAATCAATCATGGATGAGAAGAAAGGTGAAGAGCTGGTAAACTTCTGCATTTCTGATTTTAACTTCGTCTCTCCTATGCTAATGAATTAACTTGTCTCAAAAAAAATTTCTTTGCTGTTAACTCTTTTGTCACTGTAAAAAAGAATAGCAGAGGACTGGCTCTGCCTGGTATTATGTACTGTTTCATTTATTTATATCCCACCTTTTCTGTGGGATATAACTGGGACTCAAGATGGCTCATGAAAAAATAAAAATAAAAATGGATAAAACGCAGAAAGATAAAAACATTTAAAATCTAATAGTTAAAAATTAAACTATAATAGATTTCAAACCATATAAAAACAAATCTATAAAAAAGTATAAAAAGAAAAAACACACTGTATTATTAGATGCCGCTTCCTTTTTTAAAAAACCACACACACACACACACACACACACACACACACCAATCAATTCCTCAATTTAGTCTTCATCTGCCAGAGGAAAGACAACAAGGAGGGAGCCAGTCTAGCCTCTCTAGGGAGGGAGTTCCAAAGTCTGGGAGCCACCACTGAGAAGGCCCTCTTCCATGTCCCCACCAAGCGTTCCTGTGAGGGTGGTGTGACCAAGAAAAGGGCCTCCCCCCAAAGATCTCAGAGCCTGGGAAAGTTTGTATGGGGGCACATGATCCTTCAGATAGCTTGAACTATATAGGTAACTTCAGGTGGCTCATTACTGAGCCACTCTACTTATGAGGAAGTCATCTGAAGGCCCTTGGATAGGCAGTCTCACAGTGCCAACTGTCTTGCATCATCACACCTCCACTGTCACATCTCTGTTTTCTTTGCCTGGAGATTTTGTTGCTTTGCTGTGGACTAAGGAGACATATGCCATTTAAAATTTGCAGAGAGTAAAAATCAACTTTCTCAGATGGGAAGTATCTTACTGCATGTCTCATAGTTCTTTTTCCCCCTTCCTGTCACCACAGCTGAGAGTTATAAAAATTAGATGAAAGGGGAGAGGAACACTCTCACACATTATCAAGTCGGGCTGTCAAGCACATATCAGTCATTCCTGCTCAGCCGTTTGAGCCTCTAAGAAGGATCAGACCTTTCGTTGGCAATCTGCGCATACGAGATACTACACAGAGTCCACTGGGGAATATTCAATACTGGAATAAATGTACTAATCTCTAAACAAGAAGACAGATCTTGGTTATCATCAGTTTTGGTGGGCAGTGGTGTTTCATTGTTTGCTGGTGCCCGGGGCACACGTGCTGGGCAGGAGTGGGGTGCAGAGGATGAACAGAACCCACCGCACCAGCCCAGCCATCACCACCATTGCTGGGCGGGTGCATACGAGGCACAGAGGGTTCACAGAGCTCGTGTGCCAGCCCAGCCCTCACCACTAGAGCCAAGTGGGCCTGCACAGTGCCACCGTCCCACCTGTGCCCAACAGGTCAACGCAGCCCTTGGTGGGCAAATCCCCCTGATGCCAACTGGGTGGCCATTCACTGAGGGGGCTGAGGACGCGGTGGCAAGGCCAGGTGAGACTCTGGGGCCCAGAAATTCCCAACAACAGCCAGGACAGGACAGGACCCAGATCCCTGCTTGGGGGTGTTTGGTTCACGGCCTCTAAAAATCATGTGCCCAGGGCTACAGCTCCCTGCCCCCCATGCTACCAGGGCCAGATTTAGGTTTGATGAGGCCCCAAGCTACTAAAGGTAATGGGGCCCTTTATATGTCCAGCTGTCCTTTGTCAACAACAAATTGTTGCTGTTTTTTCTGTTGAATATATGCTATATGGTAATTTATGGACCTAATAGGTATCTAAAGCCATTTGCTTTAGATGTATTTTATCAGAGTAATTGTTGAACTGAAATACAATTAAGAAGTATATTAACAGTGAAATAATTATTAATACACAATGTTGCTGTATGTAGGTTTTATTTTATTTGTTTTTTATATTATATTTTTGAACTGTACATCCGGTTTTTTCCCCTTTAATTTTTTGGCAGCCCCCAAGAGAGTGGGGGCCTAAACTATAACTTGTTTAGCCTATACGTAAATGCAGCACTGCATGCTACGCTCCTGTTTTGGGGGTCATAAAGACCATAAAAATGTAGAGCACATTCCTGAGAAAACTGCTGGAGATTTTCTTCTCCTCTGGAGAAATTTGGTGAAATCCTCTACTCCAGTTTCTCTGCTCACAAACTAGGAGGGTAATGTTGAGACATCATCTTATGAAATTATGCAGGGTATGCAGCAAGCAGATAGAGAAAGGTTTTTTCTTCTCTCGCAACACTAGACCTCAAAGACGTTGAGTAAAGCTGAATGCTGGCAGATTCAGGGCAGATTTACGAACAAATACTTCTTGGTGCAGCACATAGTTACAATATGAAACTCACTCCCAAAGGAGGCAGTGATGGCCACCGACTTTCAAAGAGGATTGGACAATTTATGGAGGACAAGCTATCAATGTCTACTAGCCAAGATTGCTATGTTTTGCCTTCACTGTTGGGGCAGTATTGCCTCTGCATACCAGTCGCTGGAAATTGCGGGTGGGCAGAGTGGGGTTGCGCTCATGTCCAGTTTGCAATCTTTCCACAGGCATTTGGTCGGTCACTGTGAAAACAGAATGTCATATTAGATGGGTGATTGGCTTGATCCAAAAGGCTCGTCTTATGTTTTTATGTGCATACATACATCGTTCTGCCTGGACACTGAGGCCCAGCACTGAGGGGCTTCTGGTGGTTCCCTCACTGCGAGAAGTGAATTTACAGGGAGCCAGGCAGAGGGCCTTCTCGGTAGTGGCACCCACCCTGTGGAATGCCCTCCCATCAGATGTCAAGGAAATAAACAACTACCTGATTTTTAGAAGACATCTGAAGGCAGCCCTGTTTAGGGAAGATTTTAATATTTGATTAATTATTGTATTTTAATATTTTGTTGGAAGCCGCCCAGAGTGGCTGGGGAAGCCCAGCCAGATGGGCGGGGTATAAATAAATTATTTATTATTATTATTATTATTATTATTATTATTATTATTATTATTATTATTATTATTATTATTATTATTATTAAAATGCAGGTAAGCCCAACAAGATGAGAATCATAATTAGTAAGCTCATTTGTTGTGAGTAATGTCCCAGCATAGCCTGCCACAGCCTGCCTGTCCTCCAGATGTTTATCCCCAGCTATTCAGGGATGATGGGAGTTGTAGCCCAACAATATCTGGAGGAGACTAGGATAGGGAAGGCTGTTCTAGAACTTTGATGTGGCTTTTTACAGCTTGATCCTGGGTGCATTCACATCTACGTTCTCAGACAGTATATTGGAGCAGAAAGTTCAGCAGCAAAGCAATTCACTTCTCTGCTGCACTGTGCTCCTTGTCGATTGAATTTGCACCATGGGTAGCAGATAACTGAAATATTGAGTTGCTGGAAGCCACCCAGATTGGCTGGGGCATCCCAGTTAGATGAGCGGGGTTCATATATTATTATTATTATTATTATTATTATTATTATTATTATTATTATTACTGAACTTGCTGCTGGAGGGAAATATGACTGCTTCAGAATAGGGCTGGTGAATTTGCCAATTTTTGTTTCTCTCAGTTTCTCGTTTTCCAGTCTGAAGATCACTTTCCCCCATTTCTGCAGCAGTTGGCAATTTTTTTTAAAAAAAATCCTTCCGGGATTTCTTCAACATTTTAGTATGCATTTCTCCTAACATAAACATTTGGTTGGAGAATCACACCACAAAAATTGGGAGAAGTTTGAATTTCAAAGGATAGCTGCCTTTTGGTTCACATACTGTTTCAAGAAGTCTGAATTAGGTTGGTTTGTATTAAGAAGAGAATCGAACCAATTTTCTCCCCCATTCCTTACTGAGGAGTGAGCCAGCAGTGCAGGCAACTTAGAAGCGAAGTCCTTCACTGCTGACATTATAAATGAAATAAATTAGTGTTATTTTAGAGCAGGAGTGGGGAACTTTTGGTCCTCTGAATGTTGATGAACTAGAGCTCTCATCAGCCCTAGTAATAGTCAGGGATGATGGGCGTTGTAGTTCAGCAACATCCAGAGGAGCAGGGATTTCATACACCTGTTTTAGAGCATATTAGCATGTTTGCTTGAAAGTAAAGGCTATCAGGGGCTGCTTTCATATACCTTTTATTAAAATGGCCACACAATTACTGGTGTGAATGATATAACCTTTACCTTAACTACTTATTATTTTATTTTAATGTGCACACTCCTGCTTCTGAATAATAAATAAATAAAATACCTTTAGGCTTTTACGCCATCAGTTAATTAAAATTAGCTGCTGCAGCTGAGGGTGATGGAAACCGCAAGAGAGCATTACCTGTGCAATCCATTTGATTAATTGCTTAATGCATTAATATCTTATTGGAGTGTGGATCTTCCTCCAGATTTTAACTGGAAGTGTCCCCTAAGCAAGGATGTTGGCATTGTCATAAGCAATCTTCAGTAGTTCATCTAATATCACTGCAGAAACGGATTTATTCAGCAGAGGGGAGTTCTAACATTTGTTTAAATGTCCTCAAAATATATGCTTTAGTAAAAAATAAAAATAAAAAGAGAAAAGTATTCACATCCACTAGGCTTGTGAGACTAAAGATGGTTTGGCATGAAATGGGTAGTGCACCATGGGAAACAGATGTCACAGAACCGTAGAGTTGGAAGTGACTCAAAGGACCATCTAGTTCAATCCTCTGCAATGCAGGAATCACAGCTGATCTCCATGTAGTCAGATGCCTCTCCAAGAAATGAGATCAAGGACTCTGAATCAGAAAGGCAATGGCACACAGGACCAGTCCCAGAAGAGCTTCCACCAGACAGACTTGTGGTGCCAGTGTCCCTCTGGCCTGAGGATGCAGTGTGACAATCCTTAGTCTCAGGGGGCTCCATCAAAGAAGCCCTAGTTGTCTTTACTGTTCCGTCAAAGCAGAAGGCACTTTCCAACTGGAATGTAGCCACTGGTATTGGCTAGGGCTCAGAGATGGGTGTCGGCACATGGAAGAGTAGCTGGGGAAACCACTTATTATAATAGAAATCCCTTAACTAGATTTCCATCCTCCAACAACTGGATGGGCTTACTTTGCTGACAAATAACACCAAGGGTTGGGGGACACGGGTGGTACTGTGGATTAAACCACAGAACCTAGGACTTGCCGATCAGAAGGTCGGCGGTTCGAATCCCCGCGACGGGGTGAGCTCCCATTGTTCAGTCCCTGCTTCTGCCAACCTATCAGTTCAAAAGCATGTCAAAGTGCAAGTAGATAAATAGGTACCGCTCTGGCGGGAAGGTAAACGCCGTTTCCGTGTGCTGCTCTGGTTCTCCAGAAGTGGCTTAGTCCTGCTGGCCACATGACCCGGAAGCTGTATGCCGGCTCCCTCAGCCAATAAAGCGAGATGAGTGCCACAACCCCAGACTCGGTCACAACTGGACCTAATGGTCAGGGGTCCCTTTACCTTTAACACCAAGGGTGGAACCATAAAGAGACAAGTGGACCCTTCACCTATGTAAGTGCTAGGCACTTTGTAGCAGATGCTATGAGATGCTATCCCAGACTCCAGAATGAGGCGACAATATTCTTAGTTTGTTGCAAGAGCTGTTACCCTTTCCAATTATTTTTTATCACGGAATGCCAGAGGTGCTGAAATTGCAAAGGAATGTTCCAGTGCTGATTTGTGAAATGCTTGCAGAACATCTGGAGACTGGATGTGGGGTGTGGGGCTGGATACAGTGCACTAAGCCGTGCTTGGCTGAGAGCTGAAGAAGAAAGGAACAACCTTTCATTTTGAATTACTACAGCTGCAAAAATATGTCACCAGACTACATAAAGTGCTTGAGGAGTCAGCACTTTGTACTCTCACAGCCTTACTGGTGTCTAAGAATAGGCCTTTCACCGTGTGCTTTCCCTTTTGGAAAATCAGTAGGCTTTCCCCGTGTATGCTATTGTAAGTGCAATGCTTAGAGAGTTCCTTATTTCCTAAATTACTCTCTGATCATCATCATCATCATCTCTCCCCCCTCTGGAATAGGGTCCATCTTGCAGTGTGGAAATAAGGACTGTGGAGGTGAGCATATGCAAAACGCATGGAACACTCAGGACCAACACTGCACAAATTCTGATGCTACATTAAATTAACAACGGTGGTAACACTGCTACAGCATTTACCTAATTACTCAGTTTACAACATTTAACCAATTACTCAGTTTACAACATTAATTAATTAATAGCTCAATCTTATAAGTGTCTACTGACAAGTAGGCTGCATTGGGTTCAAATCTCTGCTAAGTGTTCATAGCAGAGATTGGGAACCTTTTGCCCTCCAGATGTTGCAGAGCTACATCTCCCCCTCAAGCCCAGTGAGGGCAGCCAATAGAAAAGGCTGGTGAGAGGTACAGTTCAGAAACATCTGGCAGGCCCAGGGTTCCTGATCCCTGTTATAAATGCTTCTCTGGGATTTGAACCCAATTTGAACTTCTGAGTAGACACATACAGTATAGGATTCAATTATTAATTAGTTAATGTAACTGGCTTACAGCATTGCAGTCTTTGAGTAAAAGGGTGCATATATTAGTGTACACACACACACACTCTATTTATCATACAATGGTACCTCGGGTTACATATGCTTCAGGTTACAGACTCCGCTAACCCAGAAATAGTACCTCGGGTTAAGAACTCTGTTTCAGAATGAGACAGAAATTGTGCTTCAGCGACGCGGTGGCAGCAGGAGGCCCCATTAGCTAAAGTGGTGCTTCAGGTTAAGAACAGTTTCAGTGAAGAGCGGACCTCCGGAATAATTAAGTACTTAACCCAAGGTACGACTGTATAAGGAAGAGCTTACTAAAACTTCAGGTGGCAAGGTCCATCTTAGAAGAGGCATTCCCTCCAGTGAGTGTGTGTGACAAGGAAAACCTCTCTTGTTAGGTGATGCTTACTAAAATATGTACATGCAGAAATATATACATTATGTACATGAGCACCATCATCTTAAAATCACAGATCACAAAAGCCAGTGTGGTGTAGTGGTTAAGAGCGGTAGTCATGTAATCTGGGTAACCGGGTTCGCGTCTATGCTCCTCCACATGCAGCTGCTGGGTGACCTTGGGCCAGTCACACTTCTTTGAAGTCTCTCAGTCCCACTCACCTCACAGAGTGTTTATTGTGGGGGAGGAAGGGAAAGGAGATTGTTAGCCGCTTTGAGACTCCTGAAGGGGAGTGAAAGGCGGGATATCAAATCCAAACTCCTCCTCCTCCTCCTCTTCTTCTTCTTCTTCTTCTTCTTCTTCTTCTTCTATGTTTGCACACATATGCAAATATATGCCAGTTTAATCAATTGGTTAAAACCTACACAACTAAACAAGTACAGTTTCTTTAATCTGCTGGCAGCCATGATGAGCCTTATTAATAATGCTACCAGGAAGAGAGTCACAGAAATGCAATCAATTAAAATCACACTATTAAAGCAGATTTTTGTTTTTGCTTTAACAAAGATTAATGACCTTGAAATCCACAGGACTTCAGGATATGCAACTAAGGTTCCATTGGTTCCAATGGACCTTTAGTGGCAACCAATTTTATATTTGGATGCCCAGGGGAAAGTGTGTGCTGCAGTGATGGGACAGCCGCATGGAAAACTTTTCTCTGTTTGTTTGGAGCATAGACTTGATACACTGTGAAGCACCTTCTGTTCAATAGAATCTGACAAAAAGGTCAAGCCACCTGGTGGTCTTGGTCAAAAGTGCTCCTTGCCACAACTTGAGTTTCCAGCTCAGGGGTGCATCCAGGAATGCTCCAAAGTTGCAAACTGCATAGCTAGGGAATCGTTCAGCTTCTCAGAGAGAGAGAAAGAAAAAATAAAAAATAACCTTTATTATACAACTATTTACATATAACGTAGACAGTACATACAATACATACAACAACATAGACACACCATAGACACTGACTTACAATAACATAATTCCCACTTTAACTTCCAATTCACCTCATTGTGCTTTTTACATTTTGTTAATCTATACACATTTCTTTCTTATTTTACTCTTCCATTCTTTATCTAGAAAATTTTTGCTACATGATTTCTCTATGTTTCAAGATTTAATCTAAGTCTTTCAGGAGATTTGCTTTATCACGAGGTATTCTTTAAATATTATCCAATCTTTGTTAATATCCTGATTTGAGGTTCCTCTTATTCTCCCAGTCATTTTTGCAAGCTGTAAATACTCTTATCATTTTTGCTTGCCAGTCCATTTTTGTAGGGATACTGTCGCCTTTCCAGTTCCAGTTCCAGTTGCTATTACGATCCTGGCCGCTGTGGTTGCGTACATAAAATGTGGCCTGTTTGTTTTTTAAAAAAATAATTTTCATGGACATAATACCCAACAAGAAGGCTTTATGGTTATTGGTTTTTTTGAATGAGAGTTTGAAGATATTTTTGAGTTCATTATACAGTGGTACCTCGGGATGCGAACGGGATCCGTTCTGGAGCCCCGTTCGCATCCTGAACAGAACGTAAGAAGCGACGGCATGTCTGCGCGTGTGCGGGTTGCGTTTTGCCATTTCCGCGCATGCACGTGATGTCATTTTGAGTGTCTGTGCATGCATGAGTAATGCACTCCGTTACTTCCGGGTTGCCGCAGATCACAACCCGAAAGCGCTCAACCTGAAGCACATTCAACCTGTATATTATATCTCAAAATTCTCTTATCCTCTTACAAATCACTAGTTCTGTTGCATTTCACTCCTGCACTCTAGAAATATAATTATTTCTAAAGGATAGTGCTCACCAAGCTGCTAGTCCATCTTGAGATGTGGCGGGTAGTACTGTGTTGTTTTAAAATCTCTGCTGGTCTACTTTCCAGCAGAATCCAGTGCTCTGCTGTTCAGTAGAAACAAAATATGTTTTACACTTCATCTTGGTTCTACATCAAGGAGACATATAGGGTGGTATTCAGAGTAGAATTTGCTGAAATTAATGAACATGACTAAGCTAGGTCCTTTAATTTCAACAGGTCTTCCCTGGGCAAAACATAGTTGAATACCGCCAGCAGGAAAAAAAGGCTTTGCGGGAAAGCAAAGTAACCTTATCCTAACATCAGCTGTGGCAGTGAAGAAGTGCTTAAAAGGAGATACTATCTGCAGCACCGGGACGGTGTCACAAAACGCAATATCATATTGCCTTTTCAAGCAAGTTCCGAATCCTCCAGGAGCAAGACAGTGGCCTAGAAATAGCTTCCTAGAAAGTCTGCCTGCCTTTTGCCAATGCATTAATTTCCACTGGCTAGTGAAAGTAAGGAAGAGAAATCTTTCATTTCCATCAGGGGATTGCTCTCTGCTGGAGTGTTTACAGCCTCCACAGGATTACAGATTACGTCCAAGGGGCTTGACCACCCGAGTGGAGACAGTTATTTGTCATTACTGGCTATTGCTTATCCAATGAAAATGTGCTGTGAAATATGTGATCATATCTCTCTGGGTCAAGCACAGCTGGTTGTTTCCCCCTCCCTCTCTTTTCCTTGCTCACTCGATGAGGCATCACTTGTAAGACAGAAAAGACATTTCGGCCTTCATGGTTACTCTTCCAAAATGCCATCTCAGACTCTATAAATGGCTTTTTTAAGATAGAGAATAATGTTTGTTTTCTTTTTCTTTTGATGGAACCTGTCTTGTAGCCAAAAAGGCGGTGTGCTTGGAAGGTTTTTTTTTCATTGGCATGTTTATATACTGCTTATGTATTTCATCAAACCGCTAAGCGGTTTACAACATAGCTTAAGGCATTTTAAATCAAAAGCAGATCCCTTAAATTTTCTGCATTCTATGAAACACAATTAACTACTAAAGAAAGCTTCACTTTAAAAATCAAGATAAACACTACAACAAGGCAAGGGAAAGCCGCATTGTAATATGAAGTAAACATGTAGTCATCATACTACTTGTATCAGGAAATGAAATATTACAAAGAAAAGAAAAGAAAACATAATATGACAATATTGTCAATTTGGCAAAAGAAAAAATAGCTCACTCTTCCCAACTATCATATGCCCAGTCATGCAGTTGACCTCTGTAGTGCACTTTGAATTGATCTGTGTCAATGGTGCTGATGGGATCTACTGTTAAAATGATGGCAACTGTTCTCTTCCAATTGGTGGTCTCAACCAAATGGTATCCTAGCCCCAAGTGAGTGACAGTGGTTTTGAGCAATACTTTAGGGTAAAGGTAAAGGGACCCCTGACCATTAGGTCCAGTCATGACCGACTCTGGGGTTGCGGCGCTCATCTCGCTTTACTGGCTGAGGGAGCCAGCGTACAGCTTCCGGGTCATGTGGCCAGCATGACTAAGCTGCTTCTGGTGCAGTGCACGGAAACACTGTTTACCTTCCCGCCTATTTATCCACTTGCACTTTGATGTGCTTTCGAACTGCTAGGTTGGCAGGAGCAGGGACCGAGCAACGGGAGCTCACCCCATTACGGGGATGCAAACTGCCGACCTTCTGATTGGCAAGCCCTAGGCTCAGTGTTTTAACCCACAGCGCCACCCGCTTTAGGTTAATTTAGGTTATTTTAGGTTAGAGGTAGACAATGTTGTGCCCTCCAGCACTGGTCCTGTAAGATGGGAGTTGCAGTCTAGTAAGCATCTGTAGGGTACTACATTGGCTACTTTAGGCTTAGTTTATAGTGAGGCAAGTGAAGCAAGTCAAAGTTCAATTTCCAGTAATGCAAATTTTCTGGCAAGGCAAGTAGCACCCTAGAGAGCTCCATGTGAAGCTCAGGCTAGTCAAGGAAGCAGTTCACCATATTTCCACATCAACTCGCATTAAAAGATTTCAACATTTTCATGCAGATTTCTCTTAATATACACATATTTACCAGCTCCCCCTCCCCCAGTACAATGCATTGCTTATTCTGTTTTACAGTCATACCTCGGCTCCCGAACGCCTTGGGAGTCGAATGTTCTGGCACCCGAATGATAGCAAACCGGAAGTGAGTGTTCTGGTTTTCAAATGTTCTTTTAGAAACCGAGCATCTGACAGGGCTTCCATGGCTTCTGATTGGCTGTAGGAGCTTCCTTCAGCCAATCAGAAGCCACACTTTGGAAGACAAGCATTTCAGAGGTCAAACGGACTTCAGGTACGGATTCTGTTCGACTTCCAAGGTACGACTTTACTGTCATATGTATTTGTATGCATACTCCCCCCACCCAACATACATATTTTTTTCCACATTTTTTGGTTGGAGAACTTTGTAGCAAAATTCCGTGGCTGCAAATGTCAAAGAAGAGCTGCATTTTATGCATTGTTTTGAGTCCTATTGTTTTGGGAAGTGCAAATTGGGTAGGTTTGGGTTAAAACGCTGAACCGAATTTCTCTGTATCATAGCACAGCAACATAAGGAACCACAACATTTGCCAGATAGATTTACAGTGTTAATCAAACAGATTGTTTAAACTCAAACAATGAACAGCAATAAAAGCCATTCAGTTATTGAAAAGCATGAGCAATAAGAAAAGGCCACCCTACACTAATTGTTCCTTGGGTTGCCATTTAAAGAATTGTAATGTCCAGGTTTAAGTAAGTACAAAGGCAATTCAGAATCACAGGGGCCATCAAAGAAAAGATCCTGCCTCTAATGTTTGCCACTCAAATTGATCTCACTGGCAGATCTCCAAGCAGAGCTTCCGAGGTATATCTCAGTACCTGAGCAAGTTCCCATGGGTGCAAGCAATCCTTCAAATAATGTGGTTCCAAACCAGTTAGGGCTTTAAAGATCAAAACCAGCACTGTGATTTGGCTCTAGAAACATCCTGACAAGTAGTGCAACTCATACAGAACATCAACCAGCATTTGGGTGGCTGCATTCTGCACCAGCTGAAGTTTCCTTCCAGACTGTCATCAAAGGCAGCACCATGTAGTCTGGGTCTGGATTTCACGGAAAGTGGAGGAGGAGTTTGGATTTGATATCCCGCTTTATCACTACCCGAAGGAGTCTCAAAGCGGGTAACATTCTCCTTTCCCTTTCTCCCCCACAACAAACACTCGGTGAGTTGAGTGGGGCTGAGAGACTTCAAAGAAGTGTGACTGGCCCAAGGTCACCCAGCAGCTGCATGTGGAGGAGCGGGGAAGTGAACCTGGTTCACCAGATTACGAGTCCACCGCTTTTAACCACTACACCACACATTGCCTTCTTTATCAAGTATGCTTTCTTTTTCAGATTCTAGCCTATTTCCAACCATTCTCTCCTCTGATCTCTAGAGAGAGTTTTCAATCCCGCCCCCGCCCAAAAAATCAATGGTTAGAGAACCACAGACACCATCGCTCAAAGACCTGCCATGTCTCATATATTCTCACTGCTTTGGCCTCCGTCGACCTCCTGACATACATTTTTGTTTTCTTTTAATTGATAGATTGCACAACGCTTTGCAACATAGCTGTGTCTGAAGGGGGGGGGGGAGAGAGAGAGAGAGAGAGAGAGAGAGAGAGAGAGATTTTTTAAAATAACTTTTGGCTGTGCAACATTTAATAAATTTGCTTGCTGTCATGCTTTCGTTTGAAAGCACAGATAACTTGCAACTTATGTGCGGCTTGTTTGGCCTCATTGCTTGTCTCCTCTCAGAGGCAGGCAAAAACAGTTCGGTTTTTCCCTAGGTTTTGAGAGCAAGGTCTCTGTTAACTGAGACTTCCATTATGAAGAGGTCTGCTGCTTTTCTGAGCTGATCTATTTTTATTTTGTTGGTATTGCATTTGGCACTGTAAACCATTTTAGGAACAATGGTTTAAAGGTTGTGTACTAGTGTACCTAACTAAATAAACCTAGCAAGAGAGAGCCATGTGCACAGTTGAGACAGATGTTCAGACAAATGCAGATGCACATTGATATATGGGAGTTGTGCAGCAGCTTCCTTGGCTGAACACATGCTTAGCACACAAAAGATCTCAGGTTTACACCTGGCACCTCCAGGTACAGCTGCAAATGACTTCTACCTACAGCCTTACAGAGCCATGGCTGCTCAGTGTATATCTTCTTTTTTCCCCCAAATACATTTTTATTAAATTTTTGCTTTAAACAACAAACAATAAATTTCAACGTTCATCCACACAACTCCTTTTCCACCGCTCTGCCGAGCAATGACTTCCCTCCCTCCCGGCCGCAGGCTTTCTTTTTCAATCTACATCTCACAGTTTCCTCTCCTTTCATCAAATCCATGTCGTAAGATTTATTTCAATCCTGCTAGTGTCTTCAAACTTCTACAGTTATTACTTATATAGTCAATAAATTTACTCCAATCTCTTTGGAATTTTGATTCTTCCTGGTTTTGGATCCTGCAGGTCAGTTTTGCCAGTTCCGCAAAATCCATCATCTTCGCCTGCCACTGCTCCAACGTTGGTAACTCCTGTAATTTCCACTTTCGGGCTAATAAAGTTCTTGCTGCAGTTGTTGCATACATAAATAGTCTTTGATCTACCTTTGCAATTTCCTCTCCCATCAAGCCCAGCAAAAAAACTTCCAGCTTTTTGGGAAAGGTGTATCTAAAGCCAGTGTGGTGTAGTGGTTAAGAGCAGTAGACTCGTAATCTGGTGAACTGGGTTTGTGTTCTTGGTCCTCCACATGCGGCTGCTGGGTGACCTTGGGCCAGTCACACTTCTCTAAAGTCTCTCAGCCTCACTCACCTCACAGAGTGTTTGTTGTGGGGGAGGAAGGGAAAGGAGATTGTTAGCTGCTTTGAGACTCCTTAGGGTAGGAGCGGGATATCAAATCCAAACTCTTCTTCTTCTTCTTAAACATCTTTCTCAACTCATTATAAATCAATTCCCAGAATGATTTTGCTTAGGTGGGAAACTTGTGGCCCTCCAGATTTTGCTGGATTACAGCACCCATTCTTCCTAACTATTGACCATGGTATCTGGGGCTGATGGGAGGCTCCCCAGCTGTGGTGTCAATAATACTGAGCTAGGGAGAACCAATGACCTGACTTGCGTTTAGAGCAGTGCTAAACAATCTTCCCCAAAGCATTATGGGAACTGAGGGCACTGAGCCAAAGGGTTGCAGAATCAAGAAGATCCCTAATTGAGAAGTGCCACATTTTGGCCTCGCATAGGGTGCCATGTTACAATAAATTACCAAAGTCCGCCTCTGCATCTGGAGTGCCAGCCATGCAGAATATGAACAGGCGGGAATGGGTTTGGGCCAGAATCAGTAATATAAATGGGAATACTCAGTCTACAAATAAGAGTGCATTGCTTATGCAAACCCTTGATTCCACAGATAAAGGCCTGTTATGGGATTGCTAATCCGTTATCAATTACCTGGGTTGTTTGACAGCCAAATCGGCTCTTCAGTGTCTCTCTCTGAGCTTCTAGTGGCATATGGTTCTTGCAAGAGTTTATGCTCTCCCATAAGACACAGACATAGTCCAATGAATCGACAAAGCAGATAAAAGAAACAAATACTCATGAGTTTGAAGTTGAGCTCTCATTATGTTGTTGAGATAATTCCACAAGAAAGAGGGAAAACAACAGGCGGCTTTCTGAAGGGATGCTTTTTGTGGGATGGGAGTGGGGGGGATTTCAGGACATTGCCTTTTATTCCCAGCTGGAGACAAATATGAAAAATATGCAAGAGCCATTTTTAAGACCTGACAGATTGCCTAGCAATGATGGGGGGTGGTTAAAATCTGAGGATTGTATCCAGTGGAGTTGCTTTGCTACTAGAAGGTTTCCATTAGGGGAAAGGGGGGACAGTCAATTTTCAGCAATTTTCTCTTCCTCCTCCAGTCCCTCCAGCCCTTCCAGCCCTCCCCATCATGTTCCTTCAGAAGAACAGCATTCCTGAAATTGTACATGCAGTAGTGTGCATCAGGCTCCATTATTTTTTAACAGCACCATATGTACCGTATATGCTTTTGAATTATGGTGCTGGAGGAGACTCTTGAGAGTCCCATGGACTGCAAGAAGATCAAACCTACCCATTCTGAAGGAAATCAGCCCTGAGTGCTCACTGGAAGGACAGATCGTGAAGCTGAGGCTCCAATACTTTGTCCACCTCATGAGAAGAGAAGACTCCCTGGAAAAGACCCTGATGTTGGGAAAGATGGAGGATACAAGGAGAAGGGGACAACAGAGGACGAGATGGTTGGACAGTGTTCTCGAAGCTACCAGCATGAGTTTGACCAAACTGCGGGAAGCAGTGGAAGACAGGAGTGCCTGGCGTGCTCTGGTCCATGGGGTCTCAAAGAGTTGGACACGACTAAACAACAAACAACAATGTACCGTATGCAAACTGATAGGAAGGGTGTTCTATTTGCCATCCTTGGGACCCCTGGGACACTCAGCAAACCTGCTGGGAACTGAGAGTGTAGAGAAGAGAGTGCAGCTGAGTACTGAATGTCTGTTGGCAGCCTGAGAAAGCTCCATTCACCTTGGTGCCTGCCAATAAAAGCATGCCTAGAGTGACAGACTCAAGTGATGCCTGCAGGTTCCAGGAACCCTCTTCATTGTGAGATGTTGTGGGTGAACTGTGAGCTGAAGTGAGAGCCAGGGTGTATGTGTGGAGTCCTACGTGACAGCCAGAAGGTTGAGTAGAGAAGGGTGTTGGAAGGAGAAGGAACCGAGCAGAGATTTGTGTAAAGTACTATGGAATTCTTAAGGGCTCTGCATCTTTTATCTCCCTCACATGAGGTAGCTGAGGATTGGAAGAGAGAGAAGGAAGACACACTGAAAGTGGGGAAAGTGGGCGTTGTAAACAATAGCAGAAAGTTGAGTAAAGCAGGGTTGGAGAAACGGGAGGAAAATTGTGTTTTTATATATATAATAATAATAATAATAATAATAATAATAATAATAATTTATTTCTACCCTGCCCTGCCCAGTTCAGAAAACCGGGCTCAGGGTGGCTAACAACAAATTTAAAACAGTTAATTGATGCAACAAAAAACAGCATAAAATACAGTATAAAACGTGTATAACAATAAATTCAGAATTCAAAAATCAATTTAGGGGGAAAATCCATCCAATAAACATTAGATGGCAGAGGTTTGATGAAAGCAGGGATGGAGAGAGATTGAAAGAGCAAAGGTGATACTTTTATACCAAAGGTCAGCAACCTAAGGGCCCATGGGCCAGTTCTGACCTATGAGCTTCCTGGAACCGGCCCATGGCCGTTCCGTGGAATCGGCATGGGGATTCCCTGCTTTTTTTTCCTGCAGCGCCATTTTTTTTCTCACCATGGGGACCGACTTCCGGGTCGGAAGAGCGCCGGAAATAGTGTGTGTGCATGCGCACAGGCGCTCCTCCATCCCGGAAGTGCGCTGGAAATAGCTTGAGCACACGTGTTGGTGTGCACACTCCAGCCCCCAAGAGGTCTGCTGGGGAGTGGACCGGACCAGCCTCAAAAAACATTGCTGACCCGTTTTAAACAATAACCGAGATTTCAGTAGAGCAAACAGAGGGTAACACTGGGTGAGTGAGTGGCAGTTTTAAACACAGATTGAGTACAGGGATAAGGGTGTTTGGAAAGGTCCTGTTGTGTTAGTCTTTTGGTGCTCACTTCTGTGTTGTACCCACCTCTGCTATTTCCCCTTGTTAAAACTAGTTTGTCATATGAAAACCACAACGCCTCATTCTCCTCCTATTCTTGCTTTACTCAAACCTCTGTCATTGTTTAAAATAGCCACTTTCCCTGCCAGTCCTCAGCTGCCTCGTGTGAATGCGGAGACCACAAATATCCCTTAGTACGTCATGGATGGGAGGCGAAAAGGGTGCTTACTAGTTGCAACGTGTGGGAAGAGGAAGGGGCAGGAGGTCACCAAAACAATAGCAAATATAAAAACGTACCAAAAAACCAAATGTCACAAGATTACTTAAACAACACGCAGCATCCAATAGCAAAAAACAACAAGGGAGCTTCACAGTTTCACCTTCTTCCTAATAACACCCCTCCCATGATGTTGGGGTTGGGAAAATGAAACGCAAGTTTATTAGGTGCATGGGGTGAGAAGGTCTTGCATGTATGATTGTGAGTCCTTGAACAAATGTAATTAAAAAATCATTTTTAAAAATTACCATTGCCTTGGTCTCTGCACCCTCTTCCTCCCATCCCCCAGGTGCACGTGCAGCCTGTGCATGGTGGTGCTGGTTCACACCAGTGAAAGCATTAGATGAAATGAATCCAATTCATGAATCCAATTCTCGCCAAAGGAGTCCTGAAGTTTGTTGTTGTTGTTTAGTTGTTTAGTCGTGTCCGACTCTTCGTGACCCCATGGACCAGAGCACGCCAGGCACTCCTGTCTTCCACTGCCTCCCGCAGTTTGGTCAAACTCATGCTGGTAGCTTCGAGAACGCTGTCCAACCATCTCGTCCTCTATCGTCCCCTTCTCCTTGTGCCCTCCATCTTTCCCAACATCAGGGTCTTTTCCAGGGAGTCTTCTCTTCTCATGAGGTGGCCAAAGTATTGGGGTCTCTGCTTCAAGATCTGTCCTTCCAGTGAGCACTCAGGGCTGATTTCCTTCAGAATGGATTGGTTTGATCTTCTTGCAGTCCATGGGACTCTCAAGAGTCTCCTCCAGCACCAGAATTCAAAAGCATCAATTCTTCGGCGATCAGCCTTCTTTATGGTCCCGCTCTTTGCAAGGAAAACGTCTGCTATACAATAAAAACCCGTTAAAATGAAACAAATACATTAAATGTGTTCAGAAAACCTATGAGGCCAACAGTTGCTTCCATGGCCTCCAAAGGCACCGGCTACTTACAAGTCACTACTTGGCCAGTCTAAAGTCCCCCTTGATTTCAGTGGAACATAATTCCCAAGAAACAGACATAGGGCAAGACTGTAGCCAACTAAGTTCTACTCAGAGTAGACCCGTTAAGATTAATGCACCTAAGTTAGCCATGCCTGTTAATTTTAATGTGTCTGTTATGAGTTTGACTAGCCTTAGATACAACCCTGGAGAGTTATATTGATTTAACTGAGTGTCTGACTGTATCAAGATCATTGAAATATGCTTGAGATTTTTTTGACTGAAAACCAAGACAGATTGATCAATAACTTGCTAAACTATTTAATTTCAGTTGAGGTTTACCATTTATTTCCAGAAAGTTATTTGAAAAGATGGTTATCTAAATATCTTATATTTATCTTTAGAATGATTTTCTGAATACATAAAACTTCTAAATGTTTGAGCTTGTCATTACTGAAAAATCAGAGGCAATTTGCAAGGGTGTTCCTTAATGGACCGAGAAGTATTAGAAAACATTGTTTTTGCATCATCATTTTTTGTTTAAATAAAATAAAAACCAGCCTAAGGTTTTTAGTAATCATTGTCAAGTGTGTTAAGCATTTAACAGGGTCTCCCAGTAAATTGCTGCCCGCGCAATCAAGTGATTTTGTTTTGTTCCATAGCCATTATTTTGACATTATGCATCAGTGATGCATTCGTTTTGGTAAGCTTGCTCTCATGCAAAGGTGTCTCAACAACTGTCACTCATTAATAAAGAATACAAGCCAGATTGGAGCTGCTTAATTGTGATTTTTCATCTCTCCTCGTCCAACTACTTGGGGTGACCAAGAATAATACAAAAACTAATCAAACATGAATCATAAGAATCAAAGAGAACCAGTGTGATGAGATCAGATGTTCTGATGAAACCAGTTTAATTATTTCATCCTATGTTGCTCACTGATGTTCTGATGAAACCAGTTTAATTATTTCATCCTATGTTGCTCACTAGTATAGAGGTGCCAGGGCTGTATCTCTGCCCATCCTGACTCATGGAAGTTGAGTCATATGTATCTGGGGTCTTGATCCGGCTCTTCCCCTTCTTGCTTGTGCCTGCTAGCTATTTACTTACTGATTGATTTTTCCAGTTCTGCAAATGGAACCAAAACTGAACCATCACACCAACCAAGCACCCAATGCCTTTTTGTTTCCTTCCCAGAGCCACCAGTTTTGTTCAGGCAGATAACGTGACATGCAATTCAATACAGAGCTGACGTTTTCTGTGCTTGCTTTGCTTTTGGCAAACCCTTTCTGAATGCAGTCCTGCTATTTTTCACGCTAGAGATTGAGGAGGACCTACAAGTGGTGTCTGCTTGGCATTCTCATTTGAAGCCTTGGGCATGTGCTGGGGGATTGGAAAGGCCCTAGATTCATGGTTCCCAATGTGGTGCACATGCCCCACGGGGGGGGGGGTTGATTTTTAAGGGGGGCAATTTGAGAATGAGTTGTTAACAGTTCACAGCCTTTTAGGCTTCTTCCACGTGAATAGGAGTTCACTTTTTGAATAATAAGAATTATATGTCATGGGGGGCGATCAGGATTTTAGAGATGCTTAGGTGCGGCATGGCAATAAAAAGGTTGGGAACCACTGCACCAGATCCTTTAGATGCAAGACTTCCTATGGTTCTCCCTCCCACATCCCAGCCTTCCGCACTTTTAGATCCTACCAACACTGGAGTGCCATTGGCAGTTGGGTTGTGGGATCTTCCATAATGGAGGTGAAGGAATCTGATATTGAATCTCCCTCTCTCTCTCTACCTCCCTCCCTCCCTCTTTTCCAACAGAGAGGGAGATCTGATGTTTCTTTCCAAAGGACATAGGATTGCAGGTTAAGTCTCCTGAGCATGTCTGCTTAGAGGAAAACCCCATTCAGTTCACTGGAACTTTACTTCTAGATAAGTGTGTCTAAGCCACTGAGTCTCTTGGGCTTGCCGATCGGAAGGTCAGTGATTCGAATCCCCGTGATGGGGTGAGCTCCCATTGCTTGGTCCCAGCTCCTGCCCACCTAGCAGTTCAAAAGCACGTCAAGTGCAAGTAGATAAATAGGTACCGCTCCGGCAGGAAGGTAAATGGTGTTTCTGTGCACTGCTCTGGTTCGCCAGAAGTAGCTTAGTCATGCTGGCCACATGACCCGTAAGCTGTCTGCAGACAAACGTCGGTTCCCGCGGCCGGTAAAGCAAGATGAGCGCTGCAACCCCAGAGCCGTCCGTGACTGGACTTAAGTCAGGAGTCCCTTTACCTTTACCTTTAAGTGTGTTTGGATTGCAGGTATAATTTCTTTTCTTCTTTAATTTCTTTAATTTCAATTTCTTTTTTATATTTCTTTTAAAAAAATCTGCTGATCGTTTTGTACATATTGACTATTGCTTTGTTTGTTTTGATTCTTATAAGCCATACTGAAATCATTGATAGAAGGTGGCATAGAAATATTTGAAATTAAATTAAATTAAATTAAATTAAACAAACATTTTCCTCACAGGGAAAAAAAGAATGGTTTTCTCAATTGAGAAGTTGTCGGTAGAGTGCAGGTCTCATGCGAGGTCCACCTATGCACGTTCATCACATGATTCCTTCATATTCATCTGCTGTACCTAATAGTGTTCCACAAGTCTCTGCAGAGAAGACTTCAGGGAGGCAGCTGCGTGGAGGGAAGGAAGTAACACATAAGCCAAGGTGTCTGCGTTGACAAATGTCACTTCCTAAGAGTGATTCACTGCGTTCTTCCAGCCAACAAATCATGAAAATTGTCAATGGGAAGCAGTCCCATTGTCAACATGGTTGGCTCAGATGTTGTTCCATGTGAGCGTAATGGGTTGTATCCAACACTGCATAAGCAGTCTTCTGCTTAAGCAGGCAGACTTCTCCTTCTTCGCCGCACCTCACACAAAATCTGCTCCAGGGGCTTCCTCAGCTCTTTAGGGCAGATAGGGGTGCACTGGGGGGGGGCTGTAGAGAACATAAGAGGATCCTGCTGGATGAGGCCAATGACCCACCTAGTCCAGCATCCTGTCCTCACAGTGGCCAACAGTGGAAGACCTTGAGAGCCAGTGTGGTGTAGTGGTTAAGAGCGGTAGTCACGTAATCTGGGAAACCGGGTTCGTGTCTCCGCTCCTCCACATGCAGCTGCTGGGTGACCTTGGGCCAGTCACACTTCTGTGAAGTCTCTTAGCCTCACTCACCTCACAGAGTGTTTGTTGTGGGGAAGGAAGGGAAAGGAGAATGTTAGCCGCTTGGAGACTCCTGAAGGGGAGTGAAAGGCGGGATATCAAATCCAAACTCCTCCTCCTCTTCTTCTTCTTCTTCTTCTTCTTCTTCTTCTTCTTCTTCTAAGATTTCAGCAACACCCTGTGCGATGCCAAAATTCAGCACCCTCTGCCTCTCGCCTTCCATTCCACATCATAGTTATGGTGCCCCCCCCTGTGGCACCCCCGAGGTTCTGTGCCCAGTCCAACCAAGCTGGTCACACTCCCCTAAATCTGCTTCTGGTGCTCAACCAGATGCCTGTGAGAAACCCACAAGAAGGACCTGAACACAAGAGCACTCTCCACTCCTGTGGTTTCCAGCAACTGGTATTCAGAAGCATTACTCCCTCCACTGGTGGAGGCAGAGCACAGCTATCGTATCTGGTAGCCTTCAATAGTCCTCTCCTCCATAAATTTCACTAATCATTTTTTCAAGCCATTTAGATTGGTGTCCATCACAACCTCCTGTTGGAGTTCCATAGTTTCACTATGTGCTGCATGAAGAAGTACTTTCTTTTGTCTGCCGTGAATCTCCTGAAACTTTTCTCCATCTACTTTCCCCATGCCATGCCCAATTTTACAAACTTCAGTCATTTCACCCCTTTCTCACCTTTTCTCTAAACTAATAATTCCCAAATGCTGCAACCTTTCTTCCCAGGGGAGTGGCTCCTGTGGCTTCCAGCAACGGATATTCAAGAAGCATGCTTCCTCCAACAACAGAGGTAAAACATAGCTAGCAGCCATTGATGGCCTTCTCCTTCATGAATGGTTGCTGCCTCTTGTGGGAGTGAATTCCATGGTTTAACTCATGGGTAGGCAAACTAAGGCCTGGGGGCTAGATCCAGCCCAATCGCCTTCAAAATCTGGTCTGCAGACGCTCCAGGAATCAGTGTGTTTTTACATGAGTAGAATGTGCCCTTTTATTTAAAATGCATCTCTGGGTTATTTGTGGGACATGTCTGGTGCTTTTACTTCAAATGCATCTCTGGGTTGTTTGGGGTGGCATAGGAATTAGCTCTCCCCCCCCCCTTCAAAATATAGTCTGGCCCCCCACTAGGTCTGAGGGACAGTGGACCGGCCCCCTGCTGAAAAAGTCTGCTGACCCCTGGGTTTAGCTCTATGCAGGAGTTCTTCGTTTCTGGTTGCTCCTCCTCCTCCTTTTCTGATGCCCTTTGAGGAGTCACCATCTCAGTGCTGAATCTGCAGGGCTGCTGATTCATTCTGACAGGAGCAGCAGCAGGAACCTTTTTAAACACGGCAGTTGGCGAATGTCAGGAGCAGTTCGGCAGAACATTCTAAGCATCTCCCGCAACAGGGCACTTGGCAGCACTTTGGGGTTGCGATTGGATTACTCTGGCACAGCAAATCCCTGGTGCTGATCAGTTGTGAAAGGTTCCCTTGGCCAGAGAGCTTTCGAACATAAAACTCTTGGCAGGTCCATTAGCAGGAAAAGGAAAAGGAGTAGTCTGTAAGGGGTGATTTGTTACAAGTCATTCCCTGGTCTTGTCCTTGGGCAAATGCACTACGGGACATTAGCCATGATGACCATGTTCTGCCTCCACTGCTCTGAATACTAGCAGCTGGGAGTCACAATTGGGGAGAGTGCTGTTGCCCACAGGTCCTGCTTTGGGTTGACCACTTGGCGAATGGCCTTAGCTCAGTGGTACAGCATCTGCCTTGCATGCCAAAGGTTCCAGGTTCGGTCCCCAACATCTCCCGGTGCTGCTTCTTAATCCACTTCTGTTTTGCCCCATCGTACCTCTCCTTCACTCCATGAGGCTTCTAATGTCTCCATGCTGCTGGCCAAAAGCATGTTGCGGTTCCTCAGCAACACAAAGTCTGGTTTCCCGATCCAGACGTTAACACTGCAGTTCCAGATATGTGTACACAGAAGTAAACCTCAAAGGGTTGCATTCAATGTTTTTATTTTTTTTTAAATTAAATTTCTATACCACCCTTTACTTGAAGATCACAGGGCAGTTTGCAAAATAAAAACACAAAAATGCATCCCTAATAACAACGAAAACCAATAACCTCCCCACCCAGAGGGAGTGTAACCCCACCAAGAGGAGGCAACCTCCCATCCATCTGGTCTAAAGAACCACCCACTAACAGTGCCTGAGTCTTACCTGGATTGAGCTTTAGTTTGTTGGCTCTCATCCAGTCCATTACTCAGGCAAATCAACATCCACTGCCACACCTGCAGATGTAAAGGCGAAGTAGAGCTATGTGCCATCAACATATTGCTGACAACATACTCCAAAACTGCAGATGACCCCACTCAGCAGTTTTGTGTAGATGATAAACAGCATGGGGGATAAAACTGAACCTTGAGGAAGCCCACATTGAAGGCTCTACATGTCCCTCTGGAAATGACCAAGTAGGACCAGAACTACCACCAAGTAGTGCCATCCACTCCTAACTCAGACAGCCGCTCCAGAAGGATACCAGATGGTATCAAAAGCCACTGAGAAGTCAAGGAGAATTAACAGGAGCACATTTCCCCTGTCTCTCTCCTGACAGAGGTTATCCTACAGGGTGACCAAAGCAAACCCCGACTGAAATGGATCTAGAAAATCAGGTTTCCTCCAACAGCGCCTGGATATGGTCTACAGCACAGCACTAAGGTTAAGGTTCCATCAGTGCAAGGAAGTTCCTTGTGAGAAGGAACCTTTTCCGCCTCTCCTTCCCCGTGCACAGCACTAAATCTGTCTTAGGTTTTCTCCCAATCCTCCAGATTGGGGTGGTATGGGGCATGCATGGGAGAAAGAGGAGTAGGAGTATTTTTATTGTGCTATGGGGAATTATTTCACCAGCTTCCACTAGCACAACAGGTTAGTTAAATACAGCTCAATGAGCTCAATGAGCTCAATGGGGCTTAGCCCTAGGTAAGTGGTACTAAGAAAAGGAAGAGGGCAGATTTTCATGATTTACAGTGAGTTCAAAATATGAGTTTCCACAGCATGTTTGGTAAGTTTGGGTGGATGAGATGAATTCAGCCTATGAAATCTCTGCAACACTTGCATGCCACCCTTAGAAAAACAAAAGGGAGGTGACAATGGGACAGAACAAATTACCTTACCTGATGTATAGCCCATGGGGCGCTGTGACTCAAAGGCACCTGTCTGAATTATTATTGTTTGGAAGAAGCAGTGAATTATTCATATGACAGCTGCAATTTATAGGTTCTATTAACTTTTCTGACTAATATATTCTATGCTCGAGGATTCTAGAGATTTTAACTATTTCAACAGCAGCTTTGAAGTATTGACACATTTCCCATTGATTTTTGATAGCGTATTGGCAGCACCCCACATAGCCATACATAGAATTGCCCTTGTTTGAGTTGGGTTTTTCCACACACGTATGTGCATTCCTTGACTTCTCAACATGTCGTAGCTCACAGCTGCATGTGTGAATGGGCTACAGTGGAAAGCATTCGCCCTGCTCTGTCATTCTGTGCACATAAGTTAGCGATGTGGGAGAAATTTGGTTTGGATTTTAATATGAACCCACCCAATTCACACTTTTATGCAAACTGAAAACCAGCTATCCTCCTCAAAACCACACTTCTCTAAACTTTGGGATGCAGTTCTCCAAACATATAATATGTACAAAGATGCATATAATAGGGGGGTGCATTAAAATACAGATATAAGTGGATTATATCCATATAGAACAATGCACTTTATTGGGGGAAATTGTTTGAAAACTTATGTATAACAGGTCAAACTCCATAGAAAAATGTGTATAATCAGATAAATATACACTGAAATGCTTATGGGTGACCCTTGGGCCTCCCTTCCAATTCTATGATTCAGTGATTTTGTGAAATCAAAGCATTGACAGATATGCCTATCCCTGGGCAGTAGAGATGAGAGTACTAGTCTGCCCACTCCCATACCCTGTTGTCCACGAGTTGAAAAATAATGGATCTAAACTGTGCGGCTAAACTCCAGACAGGTATCCTCCAAAACCAGGAAGCCAGCTAGACCAACTATGATGGGATGGAGTGAGTTCACCCTTCCCCATTGCACACCTTGAAGGTTCACGGTTACAGAACTCTGGTCCACATCCACCTGCTCAAGAACCCTGCACAAGAAAGGGAGATTGGCAACTGGTCGGTAGTTACTTCAATTTTCTGAATCCAGGGCTGGTTTCCTGAGGAATGATTTTACCACTGCTTCCTTCAAGGAGGCAGGGACTGTTTAAAGTTCCATTACTGTTTCTTTGAAGTTAATTGTATTTGTTTAGGCAATTGATCAACCACTCATACAGCTAATGCACATGGAAATAATTTTTATCTGAATGTCTATGAATGTTTCTAAAAGCAACTCAGTATCCAAGGGAGATGGATACTCTGTCTCTGACACAAGAACTGTTATCATGTTGGATTGGGGTTGGGGGGATATTTCAATAAAGTTGTTGAGTGGTTTTTTGTTGGTTTTTTTTGTTTTGTTTGAAAATCAGGGGAAAAAGAGCACAACCATGCTATTTGAAAATTAGCCAGAATCTACACTTCTGACATGGGTTGCCATACACCCAGATTTTCCCAGACATTTCAGTGATTTTTTTGCCTGGTAGCTGTTTACGAGAGCCTAATCCCGGCTATGTGGAGACGCGGGTGGTGCTGTGGGTTAAACCACAGAGCCTAGGACTTGCTGATCAGAAGGTCGGCGGTTCGAATCCCCATGACGGGGTGAGCTCCTGTTGCTCGGTCCCTGCTTCCCCCCACCCAGCAGTTCGAAAGCACGTCAAAGTGCAAGTAGATAAATAGGTACCACTCCAGCGGGAAGGTAAACGGCATTTCCGTGTGCTGCTCTGGTTCGCCAGAAGCGGCTTAGTCATGCTGGCCACATGACCTGGAAGCTGTACGCCGGCTCCCTTGGCCAATAAAGCGAGATGAGCGCCGCAACCCCAGAGTCGGTCACGACTGGGCCTCATGGTCAGGGGTCCCTTTACCTTTAATTCCGGCTATGTCCACTAAATTCCAGGTGTTTATATTGTAAATCTGGGTTCTAAATATTTTGACAAAATGATTTCATCATATTTTCCTGCACTTCATAAGCAGCTACCTATCAGAATACTGTGGAGTGTGTGCTGATAAGAGCTGATGGGAACACCTGTCCCATCTTGCCAGCACCTGGTGTTATGCCTCCTGGTGGGATATCTAAGGTTTACGTGACCACAGCTTCAAAGTCCTCATTTGAACCAACATTAATTATCATTCTTCCATAACTGGTTCTAATCTATTCCTTCCAGGTGACAGGAAAGGATTTACAGGGCATTTCTATTCATTTCTACTCAGTAGTAAGTCCCATCCCCAGGTGGAGTCGAAGGAGAAATTTGCTTCAGTTCAGTGTTGATGTGAACCAACTTTCTGAAAAAATATTCAAAATGAAACACAGCTATCCTATGCAGTTTGCACTTTTTTTGAATTTTTCGATGCAGTTCTCCAATTAAATAATGTGTACATATCTGTGTATTTTAGAGGAATGTGCATAAAAATGCACATATGACTGAAAATATTATACAAAATGCATATTATTAGGGGGAAATGCTTGCAATAAGATGTATATCAGGAAAATTATATACAAAAATGGACATATTAGGAGACATTTGCCTTAGAAAGCTAACAAATTTTCAAGGCCTTTTTTTTAAATTGCCAACTGATGCAAAATTGCAAAGAAGTGAATTTAAGATTGGGAGAATGAGAAAGTGAGCAAAACAATAACGAACAGATTCATCCATCTTTACTCCCAGGTAGATCTATAGCAGGAGTGAAGAATCCTTTCTGTGTCAAGAGCTGCATTCTCTCAGATGGATTGCCTGCTATTGCCTACGAGTAACATAAATAGGTAACATGCTACCCAGTATGGGTAGTTTGAGCTAGGATACTAGGGACCAGAAACCAGGATAAACAAGAAACATTTTTAAAGGTTACAGTCCTAAAGTGGAGGGAGTGGACTGAAGGCAGTTCAACTGCCAGGTACAAGGCCCTGCCAAAACTGAAAGGGAAAGGGAGACGGTTAGACACACTCAGGTTCCTGGTTCCTGGTTAGGGGTGTGTCATGGACCAAGACAACTCTGGATCCAAGCTGTTTCTTGGTCAACTACTTTCACTCTCTCCCAGACTTTTCAGGAGAGAAGTATTATTCACTCTTGCTTAAATACGCTTTGGCACCAATGAAGCTTTCTATTTGGTTTCCCGTTTAAAATACTGCTTTCCTTTTGTTTCTGCAAAATAACCAAGGGATCCAGTTTTAAAATATCAAAATGATTCAAGAAAATAAAATTCAGTTCTTTTTATTGCACCTCCAAACAATGGGATTTCGGTTGCAACAAATGATGCTTTCATTTTTAGAAGTGAAAGTAAAAGGTGGCTGAGACTTTTGTGTCCCTTCTCATTCATTCTCTGTTCCCCTGTCTGTGGCCTGCTCTCCCCAGAGAAACATGCCTGGTACCACCATTATCAGTTTGTAGTTACCTGGCTGAGACACTTTTATTTATCCAGACTTTGGGTGGTTAAGTTAGCCTCTGCTGGGCAGGGGTAGAACTTGTCCTTCTTATTGTATTGTTGGATGAGCAGTTTTAGGAATTGAATACTGGGTGACATTTTAAACTTGGCTTGTGTTTGATTTGTCTATTATTTTGTTGTTAAGTCACTTTGAGACATTTCTTTTTGTATAAAGCAACTAAAATGCAAATGCTAATGATGAAACAACATCGATGACTATGATGATAGTAATAATAATAATAATAATAATAATAATAATAATAATAATAATAATAATAATTTGAAAAACAGCTTTTTCGTGCAAATTTTCTTGTTATTGACTTGTGATTTTGGTTGCTCCAAGAGGCGAGGGTTTCTTGCCTTGCTTCTGCTTTGTATATTATAGTTCAGCTTTCTCTCTGCAACATTGAAAAATTTACGCAGAGATTTTGCACCACCAAAGAAGAGTGATTTAAAGTCATTTTGGCATGCCAGATTTTCAAGAGTGCTTTGGTTTGGAAATGAAGAAAGCTCTGGTCCTTTGCCGTGTACAGCAATTTAAAATTAATGGTGCGCTTTAAGTTTTAAAGAGCACTTCAATTTGCAAGTGATCAGAGATCTGGGAACAGAGAGTAAAACATTATAAATAACTGGAGTCCCCCCCCCCTTTTATGATGAAAAACTATAGCTTGGGTTGATTGACATTTCTTTCACACATCTCCATTTCTAGAAGTCAGTAAGTTGGTTATAAGAATTTTGGCACCACTGAGAAGACATATCTGCAGTCATTCTCTTAGTATTCAGCCTTTCAATGTGCAATTTTTATCCACATGAATTGCTCTGGAAAGATAACCCAGGGTGATCTTTTCTTCTGCTGACAACTATAGCTTCACACTTTTGCTAAGGCTACTATGAAATAGATGAAGCAGATGACAAACATGGCAGTCATCTAAGCTACCATTAAAAGGTAAAGGGACCCCTGACCATTAGGTCCAGTCGTGGCTGACTCTGGGGTTGCAGCGCTCATCTTGCTTTATTGGCCGAGGGAGCCAGCATACAGCTTCCGGGTCATGTGGCCAGCATGACTAATCTGCTTCTGGCGAACCAGAGCAGCGCACGGAAACGCCGTTTACCTTCCCACCAGAGCGGTACATATTTATCTACTTGCACATTGACATGCTTTCGAACTGCTAGGTTGGCAGGAGCAGGGACCGAACAACGGGAGCTCACCCCATTGCGGGGATTCAAACCGCCAACCTTCCGATCAGCAAGTCCTAGGCTCTGTGGTTTAACCCACAGTGCCACCTGCGTCAAGCTACCATTAGATAGCTGCAATATTTATGAAAAACAGGAGAAGAGCTGTAGCTCGGGGACAGAGCTCATCCTTTGCATGCAGAAGGTCCCAGGTTATCTCTCCAGAATCTCTAGGTAGGGCGAATTTGCCACACCCCTCCTGCCATAATCTTTCCTGGTGGCATGCCTCTTTTCCCTTCTGTTTGTTCGTGCCCTGTTCCACTGCTACATTCACTTCTAGTCTCCCACCCGGTTTGCACAACACAGTGAGCCAAACGATGACTTATCAGGATGGTGTGCATGCATAGGCCCCAAGAGAAAAGCTCACTGTTACTTTCATCCTCCCTATTCTTTTTTCCCCTCCCCTCTTGCCAAGGTTTGGGTTATAGTGTTATCTGAACCTGGGCTGGTGGCTAAACTTTCTCCTCATTACACAAAAATGTAAGAAGAGCCTTCTGGATGAGGCCAATGGCCCATGTAGTACAGCATCCTGTTCTCACTGTGGCCACCTAGAGGCCTGTGGGAAACCGACAAGCGGGATCCAAGCATAAGAGCACGATGTTAGGATTCCTGCTCCATGTTTGCAGTCATGATGGTATATGTTTTCATTCCACAGTGTGGGACGTGACGGAGACAAGCTGTTAATGTTACTGTGTTCCGTGAAGTGGGACTATTGTCCTTTGTTCTTTCTCTTTTTACTGTCTGATGAGAAAGAGGAGGAAGGAGTTAAAGCAGAATGCTCTGAGTGTATTATATGTAAATAAAAGTAGATTAGCCAAAATGCTGTGCTACTGAGTTCTGTTATGCAAACTGCAAATACTCTACGGATCCCTAAGTGTGCTGATGCTTCTTGGTATCAGTAGCTGTGATGTTTGGGCTGAAGAAAGCTTTTGAAGCTCCCGAACAATCAACCAGAAGGGAAAGAACATGCCAGTCGGGCATGTGTCCTATATGAGAGTAGAACGATCCTAAGACACTCTCCCCTCCTGTGGTTTACAGCAATTGGTATTCAGAAGCATTAGGGCCCCTGATTGGAGAGGCAGACCATAACTAATCACAAGCGGTTCCTAGTCTAGGATTACCACCAGATAACACATGAGAAGTGCTTTGAACATGTGAAAGTATTCCGTTGTTGTTGCTCCTGACCATTAGGCAGCCGTTTCCTGCTAATTCTATGATGCCTTCCACTAGCTTCTTTCTAATCTCAGTTTCTCACTTGTAAATTTTGTCATAATAATGTGTGTGTGTGTGTGTGTGTGTGTGTGTGTGTGTGTGTGTGTTTTGAGGGGTGGCAGCAATAGGAATCATCTGCAGCACAAAACTGTCACATAGACTACCATCTCCCAAGCCCTGCCATTTTCACATCAACCAGGACAGAAGGTGAGGGGTGGGGGGTTTTTAACGTCCCCCCACTTTCACTCATTCCATGGGTTGGTCCAGAGAAAAGAGGACTATGGAACACAGAGCCCCCCCCCCATCCATGCCCCCAGTACATTCTGCCAGTACCTCCCATTGAATATTGATTGTGGCTTGGCCATGGCGCAAGAGCTTTCCACTGCTGGCCAAGGAAGAAGCTCCATTGGCAGATCTCCCTCTCTTCCAATGGCAGGGGAGGTCTGCAGTATCCTGTGCCCCCCCCCCCCGATAACCTCTCAGGAATCAAAAGATCAAATCCTAAAATGCTTTTCAATGAAGAAGTGAATTAGTTAATGAGGAGACTTATTTCCTGCCTCTTTGACCTCCCTCCTCCCCATAGTTTTAATGTTTTTTTTTATGATAGGGTAGGAGAATCCACCCCAGATTTTCCAGAAGCCAATGTTCTTTAAAGGACAAGCCCCTTCCACCCCAAGGTTTTCTCGCCTGCTACCTTTTCCAATTAACTAGACTCGAGATTAATATACTTTAGGACCTTTCGTGTGATGGATGAAAGATGCGATGTGGCTCATAACTTCATATTACCTTAGGCTTCACATTTTACTAAATGGCAGCTGGCCTCCGGATGCTAAGTCCTTGACTACAGCGCCATTTGAGCATCATTAAGAGGAGGCTGTCAGTCAACTTCCCACCTGGAAGAGAAGTGCGAATCACAAATCATAGAAGGGCTTGCTTGTTTTTAACAGAGAATCTTGTGACTTATTAGTATAATGAAAATGAATGCTATTTACATTTTGAGCTCAAGGAGATGATTGTTGTTGATAATTTATTTATACAGTGCTATCAATGTAAATGGCACTTCCGAGAATTTCATAAGCAACGGGAGTGGTTTCTTCCCCAAGGAATTTAAAATCTCCATTAGTGGATAAATTCACAAAAACATTGATTGGACAACTAGACTTTGGCTGCTTCTAGGTGGGTATTTATTGTGGGACAGTGTGGCTGAGGCATGCATGCGTTTCCTTCCTTTTTCCTTTTCACGGTAAAATCGTAGAACTGTAGAGTTATGCTCACTGACCCAGGTAAAATAAATGGGATGGGAAGACAAAACAAAAGAGACTGACAAGAGAGTTGAGGTTTAGACCTTAATTTGGGATGATGATAATAATAATAATAATAATAATAATAATAATAATAATAATAATAATAATAATAATAATAATAATAATTTATTTATATCCCGCCCATCTGGCTGGGTTTCCCTAGTCACTCTGGGCAGCTTCCAACAGAACACTAAAATACAATAAACTATTAAATATTAAAAGCTTCCCTAAACAGGGCTGCCTTCAGATGTCTTCTAAAAGTCTGGTAGTTGTTTTTCTCTTTGACATCTGATGGGAGGGTGTTCCACAGGGCAGGCGCCACTACTGAGAAGGCCCTCTGCCTGGTTCCCTGTAACTTGGCTGCTCGCAGCGAGGGAACCGCTAGAAGGCCCTCGGCACTGGACCTCAGATGGGGGGTGCCCTTCAGAACCCTGATGTGGTCCCAATGATGCTCTGAATTAGCCACAGAAGAAATCAACCTATTCCCCAAGTTTTTGTGTGGTTTTTTTTTTTTGGGGGGGGGAATTGCTTGGTTTACTTGGCTGAATTCCAGAGTATAGGGGTGGTAATTTGCCCATTGCTACTTATGCAATATCAGTTCACTCTCAGAGTCTAAATGGTGTGTGTTTTATGCTTATTTCTTTCAATAGATTTTACACAAAGTATGATTCACAGCAAGGAAGATCCTGCTCAGTGGAACGAGTCTTGCCAAGATGCCTAAATGGAGGTTTTGCCCAGAGAATGGATTCAATTCCTTTTCTTAACGTGTATAGACGATGTGCCCCCTTGCCTCCGAAATGTCAAAGAGACAAGTGCATCTTCTTCTATTGCCTCACTTGGGCTAGTTTTGAGGTCCGGTCTTAGATATGGTGATGATCTATGATAACTTGGTTGAGGAGTAAGCTGTAAGCGTACCAGAACAAGCCCAACAAAGTCTTGGTAAGTGAAAACGCCTGCCTTGCCAATTTTCAAAGGAAAGAATAATAACTGCCTTAAGTTTCAGGCTGTCAAGGACAACATTAAGAAGAAACCTGGTGGATCAGTGCACTGCAAGAGACTGGACTTAGATGATCCTCTGGGTCCCTTCCAACTCTACAATGATTCAAATCCTGCTTGTGGACTTCCTACAGACACCCGGTTAGCCACTGTGAGAGCAGAATGCTAGACAAGATGAGCCTTTGGCCTGATCCAGCAGGGCATTTCTTATGTACTTCTTATGCACATGTACATACATGTACGTACCTATTAGCCATTTTGCATTATTGGTTGTTTCAATGTGGATATAGGTAGGATTTGATGTGTCTATCATCCATCATGCTGGCTGAAATCCACCAGGACCACTGCTAGTCTTCTGATAAAAATTATCATTTATTGGAAATTATTTTCTTTTGTTTCAGAATAAAGCCGAGCCAACAAAAACTTTTACACAAAATGCAGAATCCGTTTTTGAAAAAGGAGTATCAGGTTGGAGAAATGAAACTCCTGTATTTTTTCCCCTTTCTATGTGGGTGAGGCAGATTACAGCTTTCACTCTGACACCTGGAATTTCTCAGAATGTGCCACAAGATCTTAAAATGTTATTCTCTTTTCTGCTGACAGGTTGTTTTTCCACATCATTTGCTTTTCTGAACACCCTCCCCCTCTCTTTAAAAAAAAGAGGGAGGAATGATTACTGTTTTCAGATGGAAAAATGACAATCCCCATGGAACTTGTTCAACCATAGCAATAGGAAGACTGTAATTTTGAGATGGAATCCTTCTGCTCTATGTCATATAAGATCAGTCGTGTGAGCTAGAGAAAATGCAAAAATCAAAAGACAAATAGTAGCAGATGGATATCATTAATTTCAACAGATCCATAAGGAATTGCCCCAATATTTCAGTGAGCACTCTCATAATGTACAGTTTGAGCTTGTTGTTGTTGTTGTTCTTAATCGAAATATTCATTTATGAGAATATTATCTTCAGGCATCATGTTGCTGTGATACTAGTTTAACATCATGGGTTGTATCTATGTTATGCTCAAAGTAGACCCACTGAAATTAAAGACTCTGAGCCCATTGTTTCCAGTGGGTCTACTCCGAATAGGACTAGCATTAGATACAATCTTTGGTCACCCCATCCTTTGCATCTGTGTGTCAGGATAGATTCAGAGCACTCTAATATTGGTGCTGAGAAGCACAGGGCACTTCATCTTAGGGTCGTTCCTGTGGCTTTCATGGACCAGTGTTGGACCAGGGTGAATGGCTCTACCCAGATATGTGGCTTTCTGCAGTGACAACTGAACCATGTGACTGGGTTGCCCCATAGAGGAAGTGTCCCTGTCTTTTCCTAGTACTCTTCCTGTACTGTCAGTTGCATTCTAGTGTGCAGATCTGCATGTTGGCTATTTGCAGTTTAGTAGCACTGCAGAGAGCTTGCTGGGGAGACCATGCATTAAAAAGGGACTCAAAAATAACTTAAACAAGGTTTTAATTACAAAAACAAAAACTTATACACTAAATACATCAACAACAAACCAGACCCAACCATCCCCCAGGGTAATGGGAGAGCTAGGTGCTGCTCCTTATATACTACACTCAATTGCTGACACAGCTTAATCAATACAACTCAGTAGCACCTGCTATGTTTCACAGCTGTAAGACTGGGTCTCATTATCTGCTCTGGCCCTGGCCCTTAAAGACATACACAACTTGTGAAACAATAATGAACCTTCACAGTTTAAAGTGACCATTCAACACTGCAAGCATGGAGGGTCTGGATACATCCTTAGAATCTGAACCAAAGGATTCAAATTACAAGAAAGTGAATTCTGACTAAACGTTTGGAAGACAGTAAGAGCTGTTGAACAGTGGAACAGCTCTTACTACCTCAGAAGCTGGTGGGTGCTCCTTTGTTTGAGGTTTTTAAACAGAGGATGGATGGTCATAAGTCATGGATGTTTAGTGGACTCCTGGGGCAGCTTCCAGCTCTACAGTTCTATGATTCTATGGCCTGAGCTCATTAGAAGATCAAAGTATGTAGACAGGGTTCATTTCCTTAAACAGTGTCAATTATGTTTTCTAATTTGAAAAGTTGTAGCAGGTTTCCATCTCATTGACATGTGTAATGAATAATTGCTTCCATTGAAATTAGAAACAGTTTCATGTGCTAATTTTAATTTATGGACCTATTGGCTGTCTTTATCAATCATTGTTGTGTGTGTGTGTTTCTTTATGCTTTCAGATCACAGTTTTCTATGTTGGGGTATAGTTTTGCTTTCTCAATTACTTTTTAAACTTTTTTTTTTTTAAAAAAAAAACCCTATTAGATTCCATTGTAAATTATCATTCATTAGCTTTTAAGGAGACAAAGAACCTAGTGTTGGGTTTCGTTTTAATTTGGCAAATGTCCTTGGAAATTAAGACACATCAGAGTTGATTGTAATTTCCCTGGTACATTTCATTGCTTATTAAAGTGAAATTGATGAATTGTAAGATTCACTGTAAAGAAATTATGAAATGAAAGCTTTCTCTAGTATGATATGCAGCTAGCCAGGAGTGAGGGACCTGTGTTCTTCCAGTTGTAGTTGCTGGACTACAGCTCCCATCATCCCTCACCATTGGCTGTGCTGGCTGAGGCTGATGGGAGTTGAAGTCCAACAGCATGTGTAGGACTGTGCTGTAAACCTTGTTTCAGTAAATTTAGAAGTCACACACACACACAAACACTGTTTGGGAAATTGTATACAGGATCTATTCCAAGTTTGCCTGCAGTCCTAAACACAATAACTCAAATCATCATCATCATCAACATTTATTTATTTATTTATTTATTTATTTATTTATTTATTTAATGCCTCACCTTTCCTCCAAGGAGCTCAAGGGGGCCTACATGGTTCTCTCTTTCCTTGTTTGATCCTCACAACAATCCTGTGAGGCGGGTTAGGCTGAGAGGCAGTGACTGTCCCAGGTTCACCCAATGAGCTTCACAACCAAGTGAGAAGTAGAAGAACCCTGGTCTCCCAGGTCTTACTCCCAACACTTAGTCCCACTATGCCACGCTGGCTTTTAGAAAACCTTTTGCTTGAATCAGTTGATTAATAGCATTTGGTTTCTATGTGGTGTTGTTGTTTTTAAATCTTGGTTAAGTATTGCAGCGTTGATATTTTTTTTGGTGCATTATGATTCTGTCGTCATATCTTTTTGCAGTTTCTGGACTTATGAAATCAAAGTCTCATAATGAAAGCACACCAAGTGCAACCCTATAGAGATGATCACAAGAGCTCCCTCCATACATATAGCCAATAACAAACAAGGGCAGTGGAATGCACCCTGTTGACCCCTACCTCCTGATGGTCATTGGTCATACACTGAGTAGAACTTTGGAGGGGTGTGGCTAAGCCTGTGCAGCTGGATGTGCTCAGGTTCTCTCTGAGAATCAGAAGTGTGAGAGAGTCATGATGGTGTGGAAAATCAGTGCTCATCCCAGATGTTGTTGGACTACAACTCCTATCAGCCCCAACCAGCACGGCCAACAGTCAGGAATGCTGGGAGGTGTAGTACAGCAACACCTGGTGTGTCACAGTTGGCGCACACCTGCTGTAAAGGTCTGAACTTTGGCCCCAGGTTTCCAAGTTGCCCATTTCTTGTTTATTCTTTCATTGACTTTTGACTCCGTTGGACTTTTGTGCCAAACACCTTTTTGCAACCGACACAAAACAACCCCCTCCCCAACTCTTAGGCCTGTTTCATGCTTGCCTTCCCCCTGGAAAGTACATTGCTGCCAATTTATTAAATTTATTAATCTGCCTGCAGAGGAGAGAAGACTTTGGCACCTGTATCCTTCTTCTCTGTTCATGCTCTTGAGATGACATCCTTGGTTTTTTATTGCTTTGTGCAAGATCACATTTATCACAGTGTGGAGGAGCATCCATTTATAAAGAAGATAATGCAGACCTCCCAGGAGCAGATGTTAAACACCCCCAAATTATGCACATGGAACAGCAAACTTTCTTCTAAAGAAATCAATATCGGGACAATCATTATACAGTGGTACCTCACGTTACAGACGCTTCAGGTTACAGACACTTCAGGTTACAGACTCTACTAACCCAGAAATAGTATCGCAGGTTAAGAACTTTGCTTCAGGATGAGAACAGAAATCGCACCACGACGGTGGCACAGCGGCAGCAGGAGGCCCCATTAGCTAAAGTGGTGCTTCAGGTTAAGAACAGTTTCAGGTTAAGAACAGACCTCCAGAACGAATTAACCCGAGGTACCACTGTACTGTCAAAGTTTCCTACCAAACAATAACTGTAGATGATGGGGGGATAGGGAGACTTAATGGACTAGTAGGACTCTGCAAATAATTTCTGGGCTTGTCTCCCTATTATTTTAGAGTTGGCAGCTGTCAATTCGACTATTGCCAGCAAGACTTAGATAATTTCAAGACACATCTGATCTAATAATCAGAATGATGTAAATGTGCACCCTTGCAATTGGACACAGGGGGACTTACTTCCTTTGAAGCAGGCATGTGACTGCAATGCGCCAGAGCAATCCAAGCTGGAGTGGTGGGTCCACTGTTACATTCAAAACTGTGCTGGTTCTTGTCAGTCAGGATGGAGTAGGGATAGAGAAGAAATTGG
This sequence comes from Podarcis vaucheri, assembly GCF_965113315.1. Taxonomy (NCBI): domain Eukaryota; kingdom Metazoa; phylum Chordata; class Lepidosauria; order Squamata; family Lacertidae; genus Podarcis; species Podarcis vaucheri. The sequence continues at coordinate 107,208,174 of NC_138760.1, read as the reverse complement.
ATTCAGCACACACTTAAAGCTAAACCTATCAGGTTCACATTTTCCAAAAACAAAATGTGAACTAAATCATAGCTATCCTTTGAAATTTGCACTTATCTGAATTTTGCAAGGCAGTTCTCCATCCCAACAAAACCATATATACTAGGGGAAAGTGTACATAAAAATGCACTTAGTGTTCTGATTCATTTAAATTTGGCACACAAATGGATGTCCTTGGATGTTAAGGCTTCTTTAGAAAGGTATTTTCTGTAGAAGGGCTTTTCAGGAGTAAATCAGATGTAAATTTGATTTTTGTTTTTGTTTTAAATGAACAAGAGGCAGGTGAACAGGCAACCAACGATTGTTGGAAGAGGCAAATGGTGTCAAATGTATCCTTGCATCTAATTGATTAGGATTTGATTTTAATTCTTGTATTTTTTTGAAAATGAAAAATGCATCACCTGGAGTGGGGGCTGGTAGTTAACTGGATCAGGGCCGGAATAGAGAATTAGATTTTCATGTTGCTTGTTTCTTGTTTACATCTAAGCCACCCCATAATGCAAAGTTCTCTGGGCAGCTTACAGAGATGCAAACACATATTTATGGTCATGTCTAGCTTGGCCCTAAGCATGAAAGAAAAAGACAAGAGTCTTTCTCCATTGGCCATTCTAGCTCTGTCTGTGAATCTTTCGAAGGGGATTTTCCTCTAGTTGCAGTACTATCTGTCGGAAACAGAAAAGGGGTACCAGTAACAGCAGACACTCTGCATATCCTGCCAATTTCTGCTCCTGGAAGATTTACAGCCTGATCTTATGCATATGTATTTAGAAGTTGAGTTGCAGCGTTTTGATGATTAACCGGGTAGATTAATGGATCAAACACTTCTTGATCGCCTTAAAAGGTGTCACCAATTAGTTGGGCCGTCTTCTTTTTTTAAAGAAGAAAATGAAAATTAAAAAAGGTGTTTAGGGAAACTGCAGATGCAAAGTGCTGCCTTAGAACAAGGCTCTAAGATGGTGCCTGTTGCCAGATGTTACCTGCATTTGGTTCCTTGAAGCAAAATAAGGCATCAGAATTTGCATTCCCAGAAATATTGCTCTCCTAAGCAAGGGCTGATGGCTCGGTGCAAAACCTAGCCTATTATTGCTCCCAATTTCCATTGAACCAAGTGCAGCAAATAGCCCTGGAACACAGCCAGAGGTTGCTCCTTCCCACCGACTGCTCTTTTAGTTTTTAAACCACGATGAAATATCACAGCTGACTTCTGCTGACCAAGTGAAAAATCTTAAGAGAGTGGCTGGATTTATAGTTGCTATTATTGTTAGTGAAAAGAGAGTCTGTTCCAATGGGTCTAAATGCCCTTTACCTAATTTGGATGCAGTATTGTTCCATTCTTCTTGCGGCTTTTTCTGCTGAAGAGCGTCTTAGCATCTAATTCTACCATGAAACTACTGCACTTGTCTTAATAAGAACCGGTTTATATAAAGCTGGCAAAAAGAGCTTCTCAGGTCTGCACCCCTAGGGCAGAAGCTGTGGCTCAGTGGGAGAGCATCTGCTTTGAATGCAGAAGGTCCTAGGTTCAATCCCCCACATCACCAGGTAGACCTGAGAGAGAACCCGGTCTGAAATCTTGGTGAGCCTCTGTCAATCACTGTAGATAATACCGAGGAAGAAGGACCTATAGTGTGACTCAGTATAAGGCAGCTTTCTCTGATTCCTACATTTACATGGGAATAAATCCCATTGAAGGAATCATAGACTTGTAAAGTTGGAAGGAACCCTGAGGGTCATCTAGTGCATCGCCCTGCAATATAGGAATCTCAACTTCTGCGTAAGGATGGGGGAGCCCTAATTGCACTTCCTGTTAAGGTAAAGGGACCCCTGACCATTAGGTCCAGTCGCGGACGACTCTGGGGTTGCGGCGCTCATCTCGCTTTATTGGCCAAGGGAGCCAGCGTACAACTTCTGGGTCATGTGTCCAGCATGACTAAGCCACTTCTGGTGAACCAGAGCAGCACACAGAAACACTGTTTACCTTCCCACTGCAGCGGTACCTATATACCGTATTTTTTACTCTATAAGACTCACTTTTTCCCTCCTAAAAAGTAAGGGGAAATGTGTGTGCGTCTTATGGAGTGAATGCAGGTTGCGCAGCTATCCCAGAAGCCAGAACAGCAAAAGGGATTGCTGCTTTCACTGCGCAGTGATCCATCTTGCTGTTCTGGCTTCTGAGATTCAGAATATTTTTTTTCTTGTTTTCCTCCTCCAAAAACTAGGTGCGTCTTGTGGTCTGGTGCGTCTTATAGAGCGCAAAATACGGTATCTACTTGCAATTTGACGTGCTTTCGAACTGCTAGGTTGGCAGGAGCAGGGACCGAGCAATGGGAGCTCACCCCATCGTGGGGATTCGAACTTCCTGTAGCAATATGCAAACTGAAATACAGATAACCTTCAGAATTCACACTTCTACCACTTTGGGAATAGGGTTCTCCAAGCAAAGAATATGTACAAAAATGCATATATTAGGGGGAACTGTATGTAAAAATGCATATATTCATAAAGGTAAAGAAAATGCATTAAAATAGGTCAAACAGCTTGTAAATAAAAACAGTGTATGTTAGGCAAAGCTACCCACAAAATCTTGTATATAGTGGTACCTCGGGTTACATACACTTCAGGTTACATACGCTTCAGGTTACAGACTCTGCTAACCCAGAAATATTACCTCGGGTTAAGAACTTTGCTTCAGGATGAGAACAGAAAGTGTGCTCCGGCGGCCCGGTGGCAGCAGGAGGCCCCATTAGCTAAAGTGGTGCTTCAGGTTAAGAACAGTTTCAGGTTAAGAACGGACCTCCAGAATGAATTAAGTACTTAACCCGAGGTACCACTGTATTAGGAGAACTGCACACAAAGAACATAAGAGGGGCCTGTTGAATCAATCCATCAATTCCAGGATCCTGTTGCATAGAAACCTATAGGAAGATCATTGGCTCATCTAGCTCAGAATTGCCTACACTGACTGGCAGTAGCTCTCCAGTGGGGGGGTCATTCACATCGCTACCTGGAGATGCTAAGGACTGAACATGGAGCCTTCTGCACACAAGGTAAATGTTCTACCCCTGAGTTATGGCCCTTCCCCCAAGTGACCAACCTGACGCCCCCAAACAGAACCTGAGCACAACAGCACTACGCCCACCTGATGTTCCTAGCAACTGGTACTCAGGGGCATACTGCCTCTGACATTGGAGACAGAACACAGCCATCATGGCTAATGGCCACTAAGAGATTTACCCTCCACAAGCTTATCTATTTCTCTTTGAAAACCATTCAAGCTGGTGGCCAGCTCTACTTCTTGGGACAGCACTGAAATACAGTTGCATTTTCTTGAAGACACACACAGAGAGACAGAGAGTGAGCAAGCAAGAGAGAGAGAGCAAGAGAGAGAGAATGCAAACCGCTATGGAAATGTGGTGAACTGAATTTTTGTTGCTGTTGTTGCTTAGTCATTTAGTTGTGTCCGACTCTTCGTGACCCCATGGACCAGAGCATGCCAGGCACTTCTGTCTTCCACTGCCTCCTGCAGTTTGGTCAGACTCATGTTTGTAGCTTCGAGAACACTGTCCAACCATCTCGTCCTCTGTCGTTCCCTTCTCCTTGTGCCCTCCATCTTTCCCAACATCAGGGTCTTTTCCAGGGAGTCTTCTCTTCTCATGAGGTGGCCAAAGTATTGGAGTCTCAGCTTCACGATCTGTCCTTCCAGTGAGCACTCAGGGCTGATTTCCTTAGGAATGGATAGGTTGGATCTTCTTGCAGTCCATGGGACTCTCAAGAGTCTCCTCCAGCACCATAATTCAAAAGCATCAATTATTCGGTGAACAGTCTTCTTTATGGTCCGGCTCTCACTTCTATACATCACTACTGGGGAAACCATAGCTTTAACTATACGGACCTTTGTCGGCAAGGTGATGTCTCTGCTTTTTAAGATGCTGTCTAGTTTGTCATTGCTTTTCTCTCAAGAAGCAGGCGTCTTTTAATTTCGGGGCTGCTGTCACCATCTGCAGTGATCATGGAGCCCAAGAAAGTAAAATCTCTCACTGCCTCCATTTCTTCCCCTTCTATTTGCCAGGAGGTGATGGGCCCAGTGGCCATGATCTTAGTTTTTTTGATGTTGAGCTTCAGACCTTATTTTACGCTCAAACTTAGAGAAACTGAACTCGACAGATTCAGCCATGTCTACTGATTGTAACATGGGTAATGAGGAGAGATGGGGCTGGTCAACTTGGGAAGGTTCTAAACCTCCTCTGCCTTGTGGGACATCTTTGGGAGAAGAAAAGGCTAAGGAGAAAACCCTACACAAATCCAGAGTGGAGTCCCTCTGGTCGGACAGTGCTTTGTAGGCCTCCTTATGGCCACTCCTGTAGTCAAGCTGCTGCCAAATGTATTTCTCTGATTTCTTTTGAACCACATTAGCGAGACCAAGAAGAGGGTCTTGTCATCTGGGAAGCCCAGGGCCTCCATACACACTGGCCAGGCTTGCACCCTGCAGAGGTCACTTCAGTGCCACTAATTCACCCCTTGGAATTCATGCCTGGAGGTACACGCCATTGTCTCTCAAGGCAGATGGATGGCAACAACAAAATGGGGAGATAATGAGTGGGCTCCATCTCTGGGATGGTGCTGCTGGAGGGGCCCAAGCTCAGTGGCCTTTGGCAAGCACCCTCCCTTGCTGCTAAGTAAGGCTGATCAGTTACCATTCAGTGGATCTCCACCCCACCCCCATATTAGATTAAGTGCAAACTTTCCAGCCCAGCTGCCAAGCCATGATTGATTAAATAGCAAGAAAGTCTAATAAATTATCTAAATTTCCTCTAACTCCCCAGTGACATTTTGAAGGTGCTACAAGTCTTGAGATTTCTCAGAATGAGTGTGGATGTGTAGAGGTGGGTAGGGAGAGGCTATGAATCATGCACACTGTTAAGAATGCATCTTCTGTACTCCCAGGAGTGTTTGGGTTTTTTTTTAAATCATGTGATGTTCCCCAAGCCTGCTTTGATTCACTTATTCTGATCTAATGTCTTATTGAGCCACGTTGGGGAAACTTCCCTTGGGGGTTCAGGTATGGAGGATCACACACCAAATTTTCAATTAGTCAGACTTTACTCAATACAGTGGTACCTCTGGTTGCAAACAGGATCCGTTCCAGAGGCCCGTTCAGAACATGAAAAGAGCGCAATCACAGCAGCATGTCTGCACACGAGCGGGTTGTGATTCACCGCTTCTGCGCATGAGCGTGACGTCATTTTGTGCATCTGCGCAAGCGGCGAAACCCGGAAGTAACCCTTTCCACCACGGACGTAACCTGAAAGAACGTAACATGAAGCAGACGTAACATGAGGCATGACAGTAATGCATTACTGGACATGGTTCAACGAGTCTGTGAGAGCCTTCCACAAGGATACAAACGATATAGGCAAAATGTGTGTCAGCTGTTTGTCCTCCAACCCAACTGCCTTTTGTTCCCTCGGCATCTTGCCATCTCTTCATCCCACCACAGTCCTTGAAATGCAACTTGCTCCACCCATTTTTTTACTGCACCTTTCAGAATCCCCCTTGTTCCTTACATGGAGTTGCTTTCCCCTCTAACATTCATTTGTTAGGTTCCCCCTTAACTGATTCTTACCAGACTTGTGGACAGGTCACACTCTTGCATAGATGACACTGGTTTCACTGCTCAGGGGTAACAGGAATTCCACCTCAGCTAGAACTGGTAAACGACCTCATTAGTTTAACCAATTATATTCATGGTGCCCTTAGGGTTAGCCCTGACCCCTAGCTCATTTCTCCACTGGTGAGCCCTGCAATGCTAGAGGTGTGTGTGTGTGTGTGTGTGTCCCATTTGGATGCTCTTTGATACAACTGCCTTTCTATATACTACTGCAGGAAAACCTTGAGAGTGGTTTGCAACAAAGGGAATAGACATAGTGAGCTAGAGTAGCTTTTCTTTGAATGGCTTTTAGAACAGCAGCAGTGATGTGCAGGTGAAGTGGTGCGTCATTCCCTATACAGCTGCCTCCAGATTTTTCCATGTGTGTCTGTGACTTAGGACCAGAATACTTAAAAGACCATCAGCTGTCAAATAAGCCTGACCGCTGCGATTGAATAAGTCTGCCTCTTTTTCCGACAGGCATTTGACTCGTCTAGCTGACGGTTGTTTTCATTGGTTTTCTGGAGAAGCCACGTTTTAATCTTACATTTATGCTGCCCCACTGCCTTTGTTAAAAAAATATATCTTAATTATATATTCTCATGTCAGGACCACCTACCCTTAGACAGAGTGAGGTGGCCATTGCCCACGGCCGATTTTTAGGTTTCATGAAAGGGAATAAAATAGTGTTTTAATTTCTTTTTATTGGGCTATAGTTAGTCCTACTCAGAACAGACTCGTTAAAATTAACGGACATGAGTAACTTAGCCCCATTAATTTCAGTAGGTCTACTCTGAGTAGAACTTAGTTGGATACAACTCATTGTGTTTTAACTTAACAAGGAGTGGGAAAGGTCGTTATGGGATTATTATTATTATTTGCCCCAGGTGCCAAAATAAATAGACCAGTCTTTCAGTGGCGTAGCGTGGGGGGTGCAGGGGGGGGCGGCCGCACCAGACACAACATCTGGGGGTTAGGGTTAGGGGGCGCAAATCCATGGGTTAGGGGGCGCAAATTACTTGCCTTGCCCCGGGTGCTGACAACCCACGCTACGCCACTGCAGTCTTTTACACTATGCCCCTTGACTCGCCTGTGTTGGGGCCTCAGGGGTGCCATATATGCTACCTGTCAAGGTTCAGGGGATCCTATCCCTCCTCCGGTGGCAGCGAAAAAAGGAGATAAACACGAAGAGTCCTTACCACGTAATTTATTCAGTATTCACAGAGAGAGACAAACAAATGTAGTCCCTATTGAATACTGGCATTGCTCTGAGTAAAGCCCAACCCCCTTCCCAATATCATTCCTGTGTCGGCTAACCAGAGCTTTCTGCATCTGAGTTTTCTGTTCGGCTACTCTCAATGCATACCTAGTCCTGAGAGAGTTTTATTTTATTTTATCTTATATTTTGGAAATGTACATCCAGGTTTTTTCCTTTAATTTTTTTTTTTGGGGGGGGGCCCAAGAGAGTGGGGCCCTAAGCTATACAGTGGTGCCCCGCAAGACGAATGCCTCGCAAGACGAAAAACTCGCTAGACGTAAGGGTTTTTCGGTTTTGCGTTGCTTCGCTAGACGAATTTCCCTATGGGCTTGCTTCGCAAGACGAAAACGTCTTGCCCTTTTTTCTTAAAGCCGCTTGAAGAGGCGCACTTGCGACGGACCGTGCTTCGCAAGACGAAAAACATCGCAAGACGAAAAGACTCGCGGAACGAATTATTTTCGTCTTGCGAGGCACCACTGTAGCTTGTCCAGCTTATACATAACTCCAGCACTGGATAACATCCATGTGTGAGAATGAAACACTTTCCCTTCTGTGTGGCTAGACGGGAGCCAGACATGGATGCTTCCCGCTCTCCAGGCTGAAACATTCTACTTTTGCAAGCTCAAAAGAAAAATCTTTTCCCATCGACATTACTGAAAGAAAAACAAGGGTCAGTGTGGAGACTGCCAAAGAGTGTATCCCTGTGGTGGTGCTCGGGGCAGGATGGGCACTATTTTTCAAAAGCCTCTTGTGCTTTTGATGTATCACTGCACCAGTGCCAACCATTACCATGATATGTAGCGATGATATAAGGATGCTATGTGTGTTTGGATTGGTGCCCAGGGTAAGAAGCTTTTCAAATATCTGCTTGTAGCCCTTAAGCATTGCCATTCAGAGGCATTGCTGTGGGGAACTGAAACATTTCAGGCAGGCCTTACAGCTAAACTAGACATTAATAATAGCCACACCATACATTTAAAGCAGGTTTCAAGCACACATAGCCTCCCCCAAATAATCTTTGGAATGATGGTTTGTTAAAGGTGTTGGGAAGCGTAGCTCTGAGAGGGGTTAATTCAGTTTCCAAGATTCTTTCGGGAGAAGCCATGGCTGTCAAAATGGTGTGCATAAGTTTTAAGTGTATGGTGTAGATTTGACCCAAGATAAATACGGATTTGCACTTAGCATGCTGTTTTTAAAAGTGCAAAAAGCAGGTGCTAATTATCAGCCCCCACAAAAAACCCTGCTATTTGCATTTATTTATTTTTTAGGAAAATGTGCACATGTACACACCACACGTACATTAAGTGCAAAGACAAACTGGACATCATGCCTAGTTTCACCCTTAGTGTATCTAGTGAAGAGGCCTTAGGTTGAATCATTTGCCCAATTTATAGACTGATCACTGCACCATCACTTTGCATGTCCTTTGTCAATAATAACTGCTCTGTCAAGCATGTTTAAAATTGCTAAGTTGCAATGGACACATTAGTTCAGAAAAAACATTTGCCACGCACCTCAAGAAATTAAAGACTAAATACTAGAACACTATTCATTATTTTGCTCTTATTTCTTTATTTTTTAGGAGTGATTTCCCATTTTTTCCTTGCTTTTCTGTCTGCATTTTACAGTAAAGATTATTATAGCTCACGTTTGGCATAACAGATTTTTTTTTTTAGAGCAGCCTCCCCCTCCCCCGAAAAGCTGGCTATAACCCAGATGTGTCATATAAAAGAAGACGGTTTATTTACTTATGCTTCTACTTCATCCTGGAAGGGGGGGAAAGAGCCTGGAATGGATGAAACAATGCAGTGCATCTCACTTGTAAATCTCAGACTAGATCTTTCTGCTTAAGGGTCCGAACAAGCCCTTGCTTCTTCTTCTTTTCTTATTGCCATCCTACAATCTATGACTGGTGAAAAATGCAGATTCAAAAATGGGCAATTTTATTAAGAAGTTAAACAGTACAATTCTCAAAAGGCAATTTGAAGAGTGTAAGACACAGGTTTTAGTCGTGTTGGTAGGATCCCTTGGTGGCTGGGTTGGGTGGGTAGGAATCCTGTAAGAGCCCAATAAGAACCCTGCTTAATGAGACCAACAACCCATCTACAATTCCCAGAGGAAGAGGGATTTATTGTTAGACCACTTTGGAAACTGTAGGTAAAGGACCCCTGGACAGTTAAGTCCAGTCAAAGGCAACTACGGGGTTGTGGCGCTCATCTCGCTTTCAGGCCGAGGGAGCCGGCATTTGCCTACAGACAGCTTCCTGGGTCATGTGGCCAGCAGCACTAAACTGCTTCTGGCACAATGGAAACCAGAGCACACAGATAGACATTTACATTCCCGCCACAGTGGTACCTATCTATCTACTTGCACTGGTATGCTTTTGAACTGCTAGGGAGGCAGGAGCTGGGACAAAGCAACAGGAGCTCATCCGTCAGGGGGATTCAAACCACCAACCTTCCGATCAGCAAGCCCAAGAGACTCAATGGTTTAGACCACAGCGCCACCCATGGAAACTGTAGCTCTGTGAGGGGAATGGGGGTCTCTCATCACTCTTAACAAACTACAGCTCCCAGGACTCTTTGGGGGAAGCCATGACAGTTAAAGGGGCACAAGAGTGCTTTAAATGAATGGAAGAGGAGTGGCCTTAAGTGACTGCAAAGTAAGAGTAGGCCGATATGAGTGGGATCTTTTAAATGAAGGAGGGAAGGAGAACATATCACCTTTTCTCTTTTAAGAGGCTGTGTTCTTTCCTCCCCCATTTGTAACTGTAACCAGGGAGGGCGGGGAGACAAAACAACAAAAATCCATTGCCAGTTGAGAGTAACCATAAGAATATCCCACCAATCCTGTTTTAAGTGTATACATTGGCATCAGCAGTAGAAATATATATATAATTTTTTTAAAAAATGTCCAGTAGTACCTTAGAGACCAACTAAGTTTGTTCTTGCTATGAGATTTTGTGTGCGTGCACACGTCTTCAGACATAAGCAGTTCAGCCAGCAGTCCAGTCTAAATGAACTGATGATGATAAGCCAATGTAGTGAGATCTTCAAAGCACTGGGTGATAGTGGATATTGTCTTCCCAGCCTTTCCGTTTCAGTCTCTGAGCTGCTGCGTTCTGATGCTGCCATTCATATGTGCTGTGGCAGAAGCAAGGGAAGACTTCTCCAAGTAACCTCTGGCTGCTCGTTGGAGGTTGCTATGCAGCCAGTCATTGTGTCCCATGCTTTGGTGACGCAGCTTCCCACCTGCCTTTGCAGAGACTGTCAACAAGGTTATCTAATGATAGTGCTTTTATTGATATATTTATCATGGCTGCAGTGCAGAGAGGACATCCACCGGCATCGGTTATAAATAGGAGCAGAACTACAAAAATGTTAAGGTAGAGCTTTAAGGAACCTCACACAAACCTACTAACTCATAGCCACAAGGAACATGGTTTGTGAAAGTTCTTTGGCTGCCTTGGTAGCTCACAGTTACATATCCATCCATACAGCAAATAGAAGGTCAAAATGGGTAGCAAATACCTGATTTTTGAAACTGCATATTAAAAAACCCCAGAAACATCTAAGCATGTACACACACAAACACCCTGTATATCAGGGATGGGGAACGTGTAGCCTTCCAGATGTTGTTAGATTCCAACTCCCATCACCCCCAAGCAGCATGGTCAATAACAATGTATGATGGGACTTGGTCCAACAATATCGGGATGGCTGCAGGTTCCCCATGCCTGCTGTATATGCTTGCATGAAATCTCATGTGTGAAGACAAATAAAGAGACATTTTCATTTGCTTGGCCATTCCAGATCTTGAACGGCAGGTTAATAAATTACTCATCCAGATGGGTGACACAAATGTGCTCCTTCTTTCCCGAAACACAATGCATCAAAAGTTGTTCAAGCAACCTTCGAGTAGGCTACTTGGATAAATGATTCCAGTGAAATGACAACCAGCAGAATGTCAAATAAATAGATGTCAGTTTGAATGTCTTCTCCTAATATCAGCGCCCCAGGAGATTACACAATTGGGGAAAAGAAATGGCTAGCTGTGCCTCGGTTTTCTGCAACCTTTTTCGTTTTTCTTTTTTGGTCGAAACCACTGGGAAATCTCCAAAGAGCGGAAATGGTCCTCTCAGTTGCTGTTTCTGTCTCTACAGCATTTGCTTCATTCTGCTGATGGGAAGCCTCTGGGGAAGGATTCCTGTAATCCTTTGGGACCATTTAAAAAGTGCCGGATGTCTAAGCAGAATGTGTTTAAAGGGAAATGACTGCAAAAGTCAAGTCGAGTAGAGTTGTGCTCAGACAGCCTCTTGAAATTATCCCCTTTATATATTGGCAGAGAAATTGTGTGTGTGTGAGAGAGATGATCCTGAATCTCTCTAGCACGAGGGGACAGTCTCCCACAGTTTCTCAGCCAGAGGAGTGGGGTTCAGCATTAGTAATAGCAGTAGCACAACCTCTCTCACTTTCCCTACACTTCTCCCCACCATTGCTAGCAATTGTTCTAGCAACTGTGTTGGCAGCCTGGCCACCATTTTGTATTCTCCACAAGGCCACATACCATGGAATCCTTCCACCGCATGAGGGAGGATGAAAAGCAAGACCAAGTGCAGATTTTGAAGGACAGCTGCACTTCAGTTCCCATATTGCTTCAAGGAGGTGTAGATAAGGGTATTTCACATAAGAATAATAAAATCCAATGGCTGGTTGTGAGCCTGGAGAAGAGGAGGTTAAGGGGTGATATGATAGCCATGTTCAAATATATAAAAGGATGTCACATAGAGGAGGGAGAAAGGTTGTTTTCTGCTGCTCCAGAGAAGCGGACACGGAACAATGGATCCAAACTACAAGAAAGAAGATTCCACCTAAACATTAGGAAGAACTTCCTGACAGTAAGAGCTGTTCGACAGTGGAATTTGCTGCCAAGGAGTGTGGTGGAGTCTCCTTCTTTGGAGGTCTTTAAGCAGAGGCTTGACAACCATATGTCAGGAGTGCTCTGATGGTGTTTCCTGCTTGGCAGGGGGTTGGACTCGATGGCCCTTGTGGTCTCTTCCAACTCTATGATTCTATGATTCTAAATCTGTCAATAGCACCTACTGATGATCATGAATCTAAAGTCATTATTTAGAATAATTTGCCATGTGGATGTAGATGCTTAAAAAGCAGTTAGATGCTAGAAGAAAAAGAAAAAAATCTTCTGCAAATGCTTGAATAACAATATTTTGATGTATATCTGGGGGAAAATAATCTTGGGAACATGTTTCCAATCATTCTTAATTTCTCTTAGCATTCAAACTTGGCTTATCTTCAACCACATTCATGAATCAAGGAAATTCTGACATCCGGTGATTTCATTGTCGGAAGTGAAACTTTATGTTTCAGTTAAGAACATAAGCACACAGGCCCTGGACATATGCTGGAGATCTCAGCGCTTGTAGAATTGGGCGCATGGAACAAGATTATCTCAGACTGCAGCTCATTGATTTGGCCCCTGAGTGCTCAGTGGGAGCCACAGAAAACTGAACCAGTTCTGCCTTCCCCTGTCTCTTGATTCTGCTAGAGATAGATAAAAGGTTAGGAGAGTGGGATAGAGTATTGCAAAGTGCTTCACCAGCTAGCTATGGCATGGACCTACCTTATGTATTTGGAAGACATACCACAGTTCTCTCTCCTGGAGAAGGTCTCCCCTGGGGAAGGTCATCTGTCCGGGAGGAATCAGCCTTGTTCACCTTTGCTGGTGGAAGAGACGGGGTGAAAACCTGTTGCTCCTGTTGGATCTCTCAGCGGTTTTAATACTATTGATAATGGTATCCTCCTGGACCATCTCTGTGAGCTGGAGACTGGAGCATCTTGTTTTCCATGCAGAAGGTCCCAAGTTCAATAGCAGGCATCTCCATGTAGAGTTAGGAAAGACATCCCTTCTGGAACCATGGAGAGCTGCTGTGTAGACAATAATGAGCTAGATTGGTCTGACTCAATATATAACACAGCTTCCTGTGTTCCTATATAAATACCCATGTACCGCTCTCTCTCTTCAAACGCCTCTGACATGAGCATTTTCCTTTATGGTGCATCAATCTCTATGAATTGCCACCATGTTTGTCTCTTGCATTTTCAGTGCCTGGTTCTACTGCTCTCCCATTTGGATGATCGTGAACCTTCTCATCCTCGTCCCTTAGGGATGATTTGTCCCAAAACACATGCTCTTCAGCTCCTGTTGGTCTTCCAACAGTTTAAAAGATTCTGTGTCCCCTCCCCCCTTAAGGCCATGTCAATATATGGATTGATTGACTGATGAATATATTTTTAGGGAAGTTTTTAATGTTTAAGGCCATATTGTGTTTTTAATATTCGATTGGGAGCCACCTAGAATGGCTGGGGAAGCCAGATGGGTGGGATATAAAGAATAAATTGTTATTGTTATTGTTATTGTTAGTTCACACACACACAAACGCACAGACATTTTTGATGCATAATCTTTCCTGTGTACAGGATCACACAAAGCAGCCTCATTGGGCAATGGACTGTGCCGCCTGCACTGCTATAATCACAGAACCAGTTTTCTGAGCCTGAGGAACAACGGCTGCTCATGGTGCCTATGCCCAACTTCATTCACATTCATTTTTCTTCACATTATTGCACCAAACACTTGACACTGCAGGGGCGAACTAGTACCAACTTTCACTTTTTATGACATATAAGTATTGATTACATTTTTAAGCAAGCAAGCAAACAAGCACAAATACTTGGTCTCAAATCTATCTTTGCGAGAGCAAAGAGTGTACACAAATGCAATATATTTCTCTTTAATTGGGCCATCCTTTTCCAAACCCTTAGCTAAGTGATTCCTTCTATTCCCAAGTGAACCAGGTAGATAAGTATTATTGGCATTATTATCCGTTAACATGAGCTGCATAGTAGAGAGACTCCCGGAGCTATACTTTGAAGAGCGACAGACTTCCAAGTAAGGGAAATACAACAAAAAGAAAGTGAGAGCCAGCAAGGTGAAGAGGGAGAAGAAAAGGAAACAGTAGTATTTGCAACAATTCTGACTGGATATTGCCTAAAGTGATAGTGTTTTGTTTCATTTTAAAAAGTGAGCAATTCTGTTTCTCAAAATGGGGCAAGCTGATTGTTTAATGTAGCTTCACCCACAGCACACAACAGCTATAACCTGCCCATCGTTTTTATGCCGTGAAAGAAAACTGCTGTTAATTGAATACATTCTGGAATACAATTAGTTCGGTTCTGTTCTTTTGGACACATTGAATTCCAAATACTTACAGCAGCATGAGGACTATGACTTGGATTGGTTCAATCATCATGTCCATCACAGCAGCTGTTATTGAGCTATGGGGTTCAGTCTATGCGTGGCTCAGCTCACAACACTGCCTGCGCAGTGGCCTGTTTGTACTACAGTGTCAAAACGGAGGCTGTTTTAAATTGCTCATTCCAGGACAACAACAGGGAACCCTCTTCTCTTCTGGATCTCTATCATTAAACCAGGCACAGAAAGTCTCCCAGTCGCTCCCATCCCCACTTCACCAGGCTGCAATGGAGAGTAGCTTATACAGTGGTGCCTCAGGTTACATTTGCTTCAGGTTACATACGCTTCAGGTTACAGACTCCGCTAACCCATAAATAGTGCTTCAGGTTAAGAACTTTGCTTCAGGATGAGAACAGAAATCAGGCTCCGGCAGTGCGGCAGCAGCAGGAGGCCCCATTAGCTAAAGTGGTACCTCAGGTTAAGAACAGTTTCAGGTTAAGTACGGACCTCCAGAACGAATTAAGTGCTTAAACTGAGGTACCATTGTATTGTCTTCAGTAACTCCATTCTACTAAATAAAAATTAAAAAATAGTCCAGTAGCACCTTAGAGACTAACTAAGTTAGTTCTGGGTATAAGCTGAAGAAGTGTGCATGCTTATACCCAAAACTAACTTAGCTGGTATCTAAGGTGCTACTAGGGTGGCGCTGTGGGTAAAACCTCAGTGCCTAGGATTTGCTGATTGTATAGTCGGCGGTTCGAATCCCCATGGCGGGGTGAGCTCCCATCTTTCGGTCCCAGCTCCTGCCCACCTAGCAGTTCGAAAGCACACTTAAGTGCAATTAGATAAATAGGTACCGCTTTATAGCGGGAAGGTAAACAGCGTTTCCGTGTGCTGCACTGGTGCTGGCTCACCAGTGCAGCTTCGTCACGCTGGCCACGTGACCCGGAAGTGTCTCCGGACAGCGCTGGCCCCCGGCCTCTTAAGTGAGATGGGCGCACAACCCTAGAGTCGGACACGACTGGCCCGTACGGACAGGGGTACCTTTACCTTCTTTAAGGTGCTACTAGACTATTTTTAATTTTTAATTTTGACTGCATCAGACCAACACGGCTACCTACCTGAATCCATTCTACTAGACATGGTAATTATGATGAGTTTCTAATGATATCAAGGTCTGGAAGAAAACGCCTATTAGGATACAGTTGCTAGCCAATGTGCTGTACACGATTAGCATGACTATTCTGGGTGGGGGGTGTGTGTTTTCTTTTTTAGCAGTCTCCTTCCCTAAGTACAGAAGTTCATCTCGAAAGCAACACAGGCAGTTTGATGTATGAAGAAGTTCTGTACCTCAAGGGTAAGGAGAGAAAGATAAAATTCAGGGAGAACACTGGTAAGGTAATAAATCACACAGACGACTTGAATATTTATCTATCACATGCTACCAAGCTGATGTGGCTCATAAAGTTGTTTTCTCAAAAAAAAAAAATGTTGAGCAAGTTGCAATGTATATAATTTACATTTCCGATTGTGGAGTTAGCATTAGTGAAGTGAGATTAATTGGCAGTTGTGAGCTTCAGTTTATTAGAAATGTGATGGCGTCAGTTAAAAGCATACAAATGGGTTTGAAATAATTGGGTCGTTACCAATGCTAGTCCTACTCTGAGAAGACTCATTGAAGTCAATAGACAATTTTGTTGCTTTCTTCTTCTTCTTCTTCACTTTATTTTTACAGTTTCAGAAAATACTTATAACAAGCAATCTCCATTTAATCCCATCCCCAAGAAACAATCTATGTGTCAAACACTAAGCAGGTGTGTATAATAGTTTAGAGTTGATTTCATCAGTCAGATCTCTTCTACTTGCTATCTTAACGAATTAGCCCAGAGCCAACGATGAGTGGTGAGGGGACAACATTGCCCTTTCTAGTTGGTCTTTGTGCTCCGGAGCACTCTAAAATGCTTCCTTAGTGTCTCCATAAGGGTCATTCCATAGTCGATCCAACCATGCCTCTAGAGTTAAGTTAGCAGCTGTTTTCCAATATTGTGTTAATATATTTCCAGCCACACCCTCAGGAAATGGCTTTGACTTGCTGGCTAAACCAGGTGAAGGTGGCTGATGGATCTCCAACCCTTGGTGAGTTAGGGACTTCCTCTTCAAGCAAAGACAGGCTCTGGTGGATTGAGTGGATAAGACAAATAAGAAGTCCAACTGTCAAGAAGGCAGTTTCTGCACATACTGTAGAGGGAAGTGAGGGGCACATGGGGCTCATCAACCTGGGAATGTGGCCCATCTAGGAGAAGGAAAACTCTGATCCTAACCCTCTGCTGCCTTGCAGGATATCTTCAGGAGAAGGAAAGGCTAAGGAGTAAACCCTACACAAATCTGGAGTGGAGTCTCTCTGGTTGGACAGCGCCTTGTAGGCCTCATTCTGGCAACTCCTGCAGTCAAGCTGGTGCCAAATGTATTTCTGATTTCTTTTGAACCACATTAGTCAGGCCAAGAGGAGGGTCTTGTTAACTGGGCAGCCCAGGAGCTCCATAGACGCTGCCCAGCCTTGCTGCTAACACAGCGGTTTGACTTCATCCCTGGAGGTGTACTCCGTTGTCTCTTGAGACAGACATATTTCGAGCTGCAGATATGAAAAAGGTTAGTAGATCCTTAAATAGTAAATTGTTATGGTCAGTTATAAACAGATTTAATAACGCTAGCTTTGGATATGGTTGTCCTATAACAGAAGAAACTTCTTCAAATACCATTTTCCCAAATAATTATACCTGGTTTTCATTCTCACCACATATGGAAATAAGAACCTCTCCAACATAAAGACCTTGAAGGAGAGCGTAACCTGGGGCATTTCATGGATGTGTAGTGCCATCTGTGAATTGTTTTAAAACCATTTTCTCTCATTTTAGCCAACACTGAGTTTTCACTAGTCTGCGTTATTGATTTCACAGTGTAAATCTGCCTCCCATATAGATTTTAACGAGATTAGATTCCATGACATCACATCACAGATAATTTTATAGAAATTTCAGAGTAAATTTTTTTTATGTGTATGTGGAATGTAAAATTAGCTGTTTAATAGGCTTTAAGGGGCTGGTGGCTTGAGATAATACTGCTAGGTTAGCAGAGAAATGTATAATTTGATGTTCAAGTTAATAGACTCGACTAACTTAGGTTCCTTAATTTCAGTAGGTCTACTCAAAGTAGAACTTAATTATTGTTTTCCCCCTTTCTGTCTTTTTTAAAAATTAAAATTTAAAAAATTAACACAGTCTTGAGCACTGACTTCTGGCTTATCCTTAACTAGTGATAAATGGGACTTGTTTCTGAATGAACGTGCATTGGTCCAGGCTACACATCTAACTGACACAGTAATGAATCATAGAATCATAGAGTTGGAAGAGACCACAAGGGCCATCGAGTCCAACCCCCTGCCAAGCAGGAAACACCATCAGAGCACTCCTGACATATGGTTGTCAAGCCTCTGCTTAAAGACCTCCAAAGTAGGAGACTCCACCACACTCCTTGGCAGCAAATTCCACTGTCGAACAGCTCTTACTGTCAGGAAGTTCTTCCTAATGTTTAGGTGGAATCTTCTTTCTTGTAGTTTGGATCCATTGCTCCGTGTCCGCTTCTCCGGAGCAGCAGAAAACAACCTTTCTCCCTCCTCTATGTGACATCCTTTTATATATTTGAACATGGCTATCATATCACCCCTTAACCTCCTCTTCTCCAGGCTAAACATGCCCAGCTCCCTTAGCCGTTCCTCATAAGGCATCGTTTCCAGGCCTTTGACCATTTTGGTTGCCCTCCTCTGGACACGTTCCAGTTTGTCAGTGTCCTTCTTGAATTGTGGTGCCCAGAACTGGACACAGTACTCCAGGTGTGGTCTGACCAGAGCAGAATACAGTGGCACTATTACTTCCCTTGATCTAGATGCTATACTCCTATTGATGCAGCCCAGAATTGCATTGGCTTTTTTAGCTGCCGCGTCACACTGTTGGCTCATGTCAAGTTTGTGGTCAACCAAGACTCCTAGATCCTTTTCACATGTACTGCTCTCAAGCCAGGTGTCACCCATCTTGTATTTGTGCCTCTCATTTTTTTTGCCCAAGTGCAATACTTTACATTTCTCCCTGTTAAAATTCATCTTGTTTATTTTTGCCCAGTTCTCTAATCTGTCAAGGTCGTTTTGAAGTGTGATCCTGTCCTCTGGGGTGTTAGCCACCCCTCCCAGTTTGGTGTCATCTGCAAATTTGATCAGGATGCCCTTGAGTCCATCATCCAAGTCGTTGATAAAGATGTGGAATAAGACCGGGCCCAAGACAGAACCCTGTGGCACCCCACTAGTCACTCTTCTCCAGGATGAAGAGGAACCATTGATGAGCACCCTTTGGGTTCGGTCAGTCAGCCAGTTACAAATCCACTGAGTGGTAGCATAGTCAAGACCGCATTTTACCAGCTTCTTTACAAGAATATCATGGGGCACCTTGTCAAATGCCTTGCTGAAATCAAGGTAGGCTACATCCACTGCGTTCCCTTCATCTACCAGGCTTGTAATTCTGTCAAAAAACGAGATCAGGTTAGTCTGACATGACTTATTTTTCAGAAATCCATGCTGACTATTGGTGATCACAGCATTCCTTTCTAGGTGCTCACAGACTGTTTGCTTAATGATCTGCTCCAGAATCTTCCCTGTTATTGATGTCAGACTGACTGGGCGGTAATTATTTGGGTCCTCTCTTTTCCCCTTTTTGAAAATAGGGGCAACATTTGCCCTCCTCCAGTCTGCCGGGACTTCGCCTGTTCTCCAGGAATTCTCAAAGATGACTGCCAATGGTTCTGAGATCACATCTGCCAGTTCTTTTAATACTCTTGGATGCAGTTCATCTGGCCCTGGAGACTTGAATACATCTAAACTAGCCAAATATTCTTGTACTATCTCCTTAGTTATTCTGGGCTGTGTTTCCTTTGCTGAATCATTTGCTCCAAATTCTTCAGGTCGGGCATTGTTTTCTTTATCAGAGAAGACTGAGGCAAAGAAGGCATTGAGGAGTTCAGCCCTTTCTGTGTCCCCTGTTTGCATTTCACCATCTTCTCCTCTGAGTGACCCCACAGTTTCTTTGTTCTTCCTTTTGCTACGAACATACCCATAAAAGCCTTTTTTGTTGCTTTTAACCTCTCTAGCAAGCCTGAGTTCATTCTGTGCTTTAGCTTTTCTGACTTTGTGTCTACATGTGCTGGCTATTTGTTTGAATTCCTCTTTAGTGGTTTCCCCCCTTTTCCATTTTTTGTACACATCCTTTTTTAATCTTAATTCAGTTAAAAGTTCTTTAGATAGCCACTCTGGCTTCTTTAGGCACCTTCCATGTTTCCGTCTCATTGGTATTGCCTGACGTTGTGCTTTTAGTATCTCCCTCTTAACAAACTCCCAGCCATCATGAACTCCCTTTCCTTTTAGTATTGTTGTCCATGGGATCTCACCCAGCACTTCCCTAAGTTTTATGAAGTCGGCTTTCTTAAAGTCAAGAAATTGAGTCCTAGTATGCTTGGCTGCTCCTTTCCGCTGTATAGTAAACTTCAGAAGAGCATGATCACTCGCGCCTAATGATCCTTCCACTTCTACCCCACTAACCAGGTCATCAACATTGGTTAGGACCAGATCTAAAATGGCTGTTCCTCTTGTTGCTTCTCCCACTTTCTGGACAATGAAGTTGTCTGCAAGGCCAGTGAGGAATCTGTTTGACCTTATGCTCTTGGCTGAGTTTGACGTCCAACAAATATCCGGGTAATTGAAGTCCCCCATTACTACTATCTCCCTTCCTTTTGCATGCTTGGCCATCTGTTCCAGGAAGGCATCATCTATGTCCTCCGTTTGGCTTGGGGATCTATAGTAAACTCCCACAATGAGGTCTCTGTTATTCTTCTCTCCCTTAATTTTGACCCAAATGCTCTCACTTTGGCTTTGAGGATCTAAATCTTGGATCTCTTCACAGGTATACACATCCCTGACATATAACGCCACTCCTCCTCCTTTCTTGTCTGGTCTGTTTCTCTGAAATAGATTGTATCCCCCCATTATTACATTCCAATCGTGGGACTTATCCCACCAGGTTTCAGTGATGCCTATTATGTCATATTTAGTTTGCTGTACCAAGAGCTCAAGCTCATCTTGTTTATTTCCCATGCTTTGCGCATTAGTGTACAGACATTGAAGTCCATTAATCATTCCCCCGTGTCTCTTATTTAAGGATTTTTTCCTCCCACCACTAGGTCCGCGTGCTGTTTGCTCCATTTGGTCTATGACATTTGGATGATCATCTTCATTAATTGATAGGCTCCTACCTTCAGGAGCACTGTCTCCCTCCCCTACATTAGTCAGTTTAAAGCCCTCCTGATGAGGTTTCTGAGATTTTTGGCAAAAACATTTCTCCCAACCGTTGTGAGGTGCAGCCCATCACTTGCCAGAAGTCCATCTTCAAGAAACTGCAGTCCGTGATCTAAGAATCCAAACCGTTCCTGTTTACACCATTTGCGAAGCCAGCTGTTCACTTCCACTATTTTCCCCTCTCTCCCTGGGCCACGTTGTTCAACTGGGAGGACAGATGAGATGACAATTTGTGCATTTAGTTGCTTCAATTTCCTGCCGAGAGCCTCGTAGTCTCTTTTGATCTTCTGGAGGCTATTGCTTGCAGTGTCATTGGTTCCCACATGAACCAAGAGGAAGGGGTATTTGTCAGTGGGTTTTATGATTCCTTGCATTCGTTCAGTTACATCTTGGATCTTAGCCCCGGGGAGACAGCACACTTCCCGAGACATCTTGTCAGGCCCACAGATCACTGCTTCTGTTCCCCTCAGTAGGGAATCCCCTATCACCACTACACGCCTCCTCTTGGGTTTGGTCGGGGTTCTTCCGTGAGCTGTCCGTTCCAAGGTCGCCTGCACATTCCCTGAGGACTGACTTTGCTGCTCGTCTTCATATACCTGATCGACTGTAATGAGGGAGAGATCCTCAAATGGAGTCTGCTCTTCGTCTTCCATGCTAGGGGAGAGGACCTCAAAGCGATTGTGTATTTCTAAGCAATCAGAGTGAACCCTGGGCCTCCTACTTCTTTGAGTCACGTTTCTCCATATATCTGGCTCCTGTGTTGGTGAACTAGACTCCTTCTCAGGGGAGTCCCCTGTCTCCTCCTTGGTGGAGACGGTGTGCTCTGTTGCTTCCAAGAAGAGCTCCAGCTCTCTAATTCTTTGGAGCGTAGCTACACGTTCCTCCAGTTGCTGGACTTTGTCTTTTAAGAGAGCAATCAACATGCAATTGCTGCAGGTAAAG
Source organism: Podarcis vaucheri (assembly GCF_965113315.1). Lineage (NCBI taxonomy): Eukaryota > Metazoa > Chordata > Lepidosauria > Squamata > Lacertidae > Podarcis > Podarcis vaucheri. The sequence goes on along the minus strand of NC_138760.1, from coordinate 107,186,625 downwards.
CTGCCTGCAACCTTTGGCAAGATGGCAAACATTGCGCAGGAATCGCAGGCGACTGCAGCTGTTCCCTCCCCTTCCATCTTGAGATCGTGTCGTTGGGGTTGGCTACAGAGGTCCTCCATCATAAAAAGCTTGAAGACAGGACAAATAACTTCCCACACACAAAAAAACACCTAGATCTCCCCCCCACAAACGTTTGAGACTAGCTCCCCTAAATCTAAAAGATGGATCTAACTGCGCGCGCCGCTAGGCGCGCGCCGCTGCCCTGCAATCTCTGATAAGCTCCTCCCACAGCTAATCCCCTGCCTCAACAGAAACCCTGCCCCCTCTGACCTTTACACAGGGAAAACAGCTAATGAGCCACAAAGAAACACACACACACAAGAAAACCCTTTTTGCTCCTTCTTCAACTGATGCCCTGCAAACTCTGATAAGCTCCTCCCACAGCTAATCCCCTGCCTCAACAGAAACCCTGCCCCCTCTGACCTTTACACAGGGAAAACAGCTAATGAGCCACAAAGAAACACACACACACAAGAAAACCCTTTTTGCTCCTTCTTCAACTGATGCCCTGAGATTGAAGTTACGTACTTGTAGCTTACACTGGTTTCAACGGGACTTAATCACAACTGATTTTCAAATAAAAGCAAACTAAGAAGACAGAGAGATGGGCGTCACTGTCAAGTATTGAGCACTTTCCCACGTGTCCATGCAAACGTATGTATAGCTGTGTGTAATAAAACAGTTCCCTTAATTTGCAAGGACCTTGGCTGGTGCTACCATGAATTAGCCCAACAGCTGGCTAATTCCAATATGCTCCACATGATCAATACTCCTTGGTGCAGCATCAGCAGTGAGCTGGAGCACCAATGACCCTTTCAATCAACAATATGGTGAGTGACTCAGCTGGTGCAATTTTCCACTGGAGATAATGCCCCATGAATCTTCAGGTAGGGAGCGGAATAAATTTCCAGAGGGTGCCATGATTAATTGCAAACCATGTGCTGTTTTTCTCCAGAGGTGACACAAATTATTGAGAGGAGGTGGTGAGCAGGCAGGAGCTGAAGCTGTGCTCCTGGCTGCTGATCTCTTGAGGCATCTGGAAAGAAATGAAAAGAGAAAGGAAATTGTATGATACGGACAAAGCAGGCTAATGAGACAGCACCCCGACATCTTGCCTTTGGAAACCAGGAGCAAGACCAAGAAGTTGATATGTAGAGGGGGCTGAGTGTTTGGACTCAGTGAGATCATTGTGGACTTTAGGAAATGTAAATTGAATATTCAGCCACTTATTATTGAGGGGAAGTGCGTGGAACAGGTCTCGGTGTTTCGATTTCTGGGAATGGAGTTCAGAGACTACCTAACCTGGGGAGAAAACAGCAAAGACCTGGTGAAGAGAGCGCAGCAGAGGTTATATTTTCTGAGAATCCTCCGGAAAAACAATCTCTCAAAGAACCTGTTGATGGCATTTTACCATTGCACTGTGGAGAGTGTATTAACTTATGGTCTGTGTGTGTGGTTTGGGAGCTGCACGGTCAGGGAAAAAACAATGCTGTCCAGGGTTGTAAAGACTGCGGAGAGAATGATTGGGTGCACTCTTCCCACCTTGGATCAAATCTATGCTTCCAGGTGCCATAAGAAAGCTGCAGAGATAGTGCAGGATAGTGCGCACCCCGGAAATGATCTCTTTCAGCTTCTGCCTTCTGGAAGAAGGTATAGTGTTATAAAGGCCAGGACTAGCCGCCTGAGAAACAGTTTCTACGCAAATGCAATTCTGGTTCTAAACGCAGCATAAGGGGTCTCTATAGTATAGTGTGTTTTTTTAGTATAGTATATTTTATAGTATGTGTATTTTAAAATGGGGTTTCAGAGTTTTTAGGGGTTTTTTATAGTATAGTATAGTATAGTGTATTTTAAAATGGGGTTTCAGAGTTTTTAGGGGTTTTTGAATGTATTATGTAGTTTTTCAATTTCATTGTTCTGTATGGGACAATGACAATAACTATATCGTATATCGTATATATATATTGTATTGAGTCACAAGGTACCACTCTCCATAGCTGGTCCTAGGTTCACAATCTCCAACAATTCCAGGGAAGGCTGGGGAAAGACTTTGCTGCCAGTCAGTGCTGACAATACTGAAATAGATGGACTAGAGGTCTAAGGCAGCTTCCTATATTCCTGCTTACAACAGTATTTTGTACCTCACTCACTTGCTCTGGTTTGTAGCCAAACACCCTATTTATACAGGAGCCTAAAATAGTTTAGTGCTTTTCCTTGAGCAAATTCCCTGAGGGATTAACTTCTGCTAACCCATTACTCAGCATTAAAAAAGGCAGAATTTGAAAGGTGGAGCAGATAAGAACGATTAATCCTCTCAGACACACTCTGCCCAGAGGTTGCCAAAGCAAAGGAGAAAACTTATACTGGATACATATGTTAAGTTCTATACGAAGGTATATAATTGTTTGGGCTGATTCAAAATGCAAATGTAATCAAAATGGCCACTGCCAAGCTTTCTCTCAGGTTCTCCTTTCCTCCAACTTCAGTTGTTTGTGTATTTTTTCCAGATAAAGCAAATTGTTTTTCAAACTACCATCTCTATCTCACTAAATTGGCTGGGAGGGCGCCAATTTTTGGCACCCCGTTGGGAAAAAAACGTAAAGCTCACAAAAACCATGTAACCTGACCTGACTAGAACATTGAACACTTAACAGGCACTAAATTGTCCCCAAGAAGACCGTCTAAAGAGCACATAGTTACTCACTATCTCTGCTAGTGGACTATATTGAAGCAGGAAAAAGAAATGTTTGGTGTCATTCCCTAGGAGCACACACACAACCCAGGGGCTACAACACACCCACACACACACACACACTGCCACCAGAACCACAAATGCATCCCGATCCTATACATGCCCCAAGTCAGGCTTTAACCGTATGCACTTTTACCTAGAAACAAATTTCATTGCAATCAGCTGGCTTTACTTCTGAGGAAAGGCAGTTTTTTTTAAAGCATCAAACTATAAATCCAGGACACCCTACACCCCCAGCTGCAAGCAGCTGGGATTTTTTCTGACTAAATGCACAGATTTTTTTAAAGCATCAAAATACCTGTACCTTGGGTTACAAACACCTCAGGTTACAAACACTTTGGGTTATAGACTCCACTAACCCGGAAGTAGTACCTTGGGTTAAGAACTTTACCTCAGGATGAGAACAGAAATCACACAGTGGCAGTGGGAGGCCCCATTAGTTAAAGTGGTACCTCAGGTTAAGAACGGTTTCAGGTTAAGAATGGACCTCCGGAACGAATTAAGTTTGTAACCAGAGGTACTACTGTATCTCTCAATGCAGCTAAAAATAACTCCTTGTTGCTCCTGGCAGCAGTTGGAGCAGAAGTCCCAGAGTGGGCAGCAGGCCTCAGTACCGTCGCCATTTTGGGAGTGGCAGGAACAGCTGCTCCAGCACCAGAGGGAATTGGTAAAGGGCCTGTTGTGGCCACCTCCAAAGTTGGCTCCAAGGCCACAGGCCTCCGAAGCAGCAGGCACAACAGTGGGATCTTTGGCAGCACATTGCAAGCAACATCAGGCACCACAGCGGGACCTGCCACTCCTAGATCCCACTGGGATTCTGCCCCCTGAGGCAACTGGCCCTGGCATGGTAACACTGGCCCTGGACTGATCCATAGTTATGCTGAAGAATGTTTACTTTCAGGATCTAGTTGGATGTACTGCTTCTCTAAGCACACTGCAATCAGGCAGCACTCTTCATTATGCATTATTTGCAATAATAATAATAATAATAATTAAATATTTAGGAGCCACTATCGTCTTTATTACTGCAGAAAACCCATCTGAGCAACTCTTTCCTGTTTCCACCACACATCTGAGTCTAGTCTCAGTAAGTCTGCCCCTGGAGCTACAATTATGTGCATTGTTTAATCTCTCTCTCATTCAAGGACTGAGAACTCATCTATTTTGAATGTACATCTTGTTTGTGCAGCATTTTATCTTTACTTGCCTTCCTGCTCTGACCCAGTTTCCGTTTCCCCATCATCAGAGCTGTGTAAAGAAAGAAGCACTCCAACTATAAGAAACAGGCACTTTTCTCGGTGATGTTTTGGTTGGTGCCTCCTTCCTGTTGACGCCATGGCCATTCACTTTCAGAAAATTCGGGGCCTGGCTGGACTCACAATTTTCATGAGTATGTCTCCTTCCCATTTATGGTGTGTGAGGTCTCCCCACCAGTGTTGTTTTGTCCTTATGGGGTTCAAAGCAGTCACCAGTTCTTGGGTGATCTGCATCATCATATGTCAAAGACTGTCGTGCATGTTAGTGGTAGGGCTACTGGTGCATATAAAAGACAAAAATGCAGCTGTTGTTGTTGTTTAGTCGTTTAGTCGTGTGTCCGACTCTTCGTGACCCCATGGACCAGAGCACGCCAGGCACTTCTGTCCTCCACTGCCTCCCGCAGTTTGATCAAACTCATGCTAGTAGCTTCAAGAACACCATCCAACCATCTCATTCTCTGTCGTCCCCTTCTCCTTGTGCCCTCCATCTTTCCCAACATCAGGGTCTTTTCCAGGGAGTCCTCTCTTAATTCCGGCTTGGGATTCATCCAGCCCAGCCTTTCGCATGATGAATTCTGCATATAAGTTAAATAAGCAGGGAGACAATATACAGCCTTGCCGTACTCCTTTCCCAATTTGGAACCAATCAGTTGTTCCATATCCAGTTCTAACTGTAGCTTCTTGTCCCACATAGAGATTTTGCAGGAGACAGATGAGGTGATCAGGCACTCCCATTTCTTTAAGAACTTGCCATAGTTTGCTGTGGTCAACACAGTCAAAGGCTTTTGCATAGTCAATGAAGCAGAAGTAGATGTCTTTCTGGAACTCTCTGGCTTTCTCCATAATCCAGCGCATGTTTGCAATTTGGTCTCTGGTTCCTCTGCCTCTTCTAAATCCAGCTTGCACTTCTGGGAGTTCTCGGTCCACATACTGCTTGAGCCTTCCTTGTAGAATTTTAAGCATAACCTTGCTAGCATGTGAAATGAGTGAAATTGTGCGGTAGTTGGAGCATTCTTTGGCACTGCCTTTCTTTGGGATTGGAATGTAGACTGATCTTCTCCAATCCTCTGGCCACTGCTGAGTTTTCCAAACTTGCTGGCATATTGAGTGTAGCACCTTAACAGCATCATCTTTTAAAATTTTAAACAGTTCAGCTGGAATACCATCACTTCCACTGGCCTTGTTATTTGCAGTGCTTTCTAAGGCCCATTTGACTTCACTCTCCAGGATGTCTGGCTCAAGGTCAGCAACCACACTACCTGGGGTGTATGAGACATCCATATCTTTCTGGTATAATTCCTCTGTGTATTCTTGCCACCTCTTCTTGATGTCTTCTGCTTCAGTTAGATCTTTACCACTTTTGTCCTTTATTATGGTAATCTTTGTACGAAATGTTCCTTTCATATTTCCAATTTTCTTGAACAGAAATGCAGCAGGCAGCTGTAAATGTCTCCTTAGTGACACCAACTGAATGATCCAGCCATGTTAAGCATTCCACTGAATTCAATGGGGGCGTCACAAAGAATATGATTAACTCTCTCACTGAAATCAGCGAAGGGGTGAGCTCCCATTGCTCGGTCCCTGCTCCTGCCAACCTAGCAGTTTGAAAGCATGTCAAAATGCAAGTAGATAAATAGGTACTGCTCTGGTGGGAAGCTAAACAGCGTTTCCGTGCGCTCCTCTGGTTCACCAGAAGTGGCTTGGTCATGCTGGCCACACGCCGGCTCCCTTGGCCAATAAAGCGAGATGAGCACCGCAACCCCAGAGTCGGCCACGACTGGACCTAATGGTCAGGAGTTCCTTTAACCTTTACCTTTACAATGGGCCAAATTAGGTCCACAAACCAGAGATTTCCCATGGATGACTTAGAGAACACCAAAGTCAAGAAGTTAGACAAAAACTGTATTTTCTCTCTTAAGCCATGAGAGGACAGACATAGGAAACTCTTAACTCTACTCAGATACGATTAAGTCCACTGCTACTTAGCAGTTAAACTTTCTAATCATCTTATTTACATCCAGTCTGCCAGGCTAGCGTTCTGTTCAAGCCCTTGTCAACCTCATAGAATATCTGCTGGGTTACCTTTGGCAAGGCACCAATAAAACTAGCATTTAATATTTGCTATTTTTCTGGGATGTTTTGGACATCCCCAGTTCCAACCAACCTCAGCCCAAACCAGTGCAACTCAATGGTCAGGAGTGATGGGAGTGGATATCCAGAACATCTAAAGGTGGGGGGAGACTGAGGCAGAATATAAGTTTTCAAAATCAAAACATGCTCCCAGTATATATAAATGTTACTCCCACTGTGACTAATCCTTCGTGACACAACACCAGCAGTAATAAATCACCAATTATCTCTGTACTTTTTGCCAGATCTTGCGGTAACAAGGGTAATAGCAGATAATTCATTCTTGGTTTGGGGATGATTCACTCCGTGATACCACTTCTGGTTGCAGCTGCTTGGAAATTACAATATTTGACTTGCACTACCTGTTTCTGTAAGAACTCTTTGAGCATCTCAATGATGTGTGAGTTCCAATGGCTCTCTCAATGCCTTCTTCATTGCTGAGTATGAGCATATTGCTGTTTAAGACTATAGGTTTAGTTCAAGTCAGAGCTACCCCACTACAAGTTACATGAGGGGTGTGTGTGTTTGCATGTGTATAAGACTGTGTGTGTGTGTGTGTGTGTGTGTGTGTACCCTTCCCATGTTTATTAAGCCAAGACTACTTAGAACGCACCTCAAAATTTCAGCAGTGTATTTCACAAAATAAGCAAAGAGCGTACGAAAGGAGGCACCCCAAAATGCCATGTCTTTGCACAATGACCGCCCTCCATGTCCCCGTTTAGCAACCCACTGCCTGTCACCGTTTTGCACCTCTGAACTGCAGTGTAGTTCAAATGGGTCCATACATCTCTACTTGTCAGGTCTGACTAGTGCAATATTGAACTGGAATGGTTACATAAGGATGGCAGAAATCAAATACATGATTCATGCCAGCTACAACTATTCTCATAAAGTGAACAGAGTTGCAAGCAGGGCAGCGAGCCTATGGATTCAGAAGGAGTTGCCTATGGCCTAGGCTCCAGGGAGCAGAATCGATCTCGCCACCAAGTCATTTCAGTATATGATTAATCTGTTCAAAGCATTCAGTATAGGCTCAGGGTATTAAAAATAAATAAGAGTACCTGTGACCTGTTGAACATCTGGACGGCTTGGGCCATTGACACAATTGCCCCCTGAGTGCCCTCTCCCACTTCATGAAGCCCACTGGGCTCCCTGGTATAAACCAGAGTTTAGTGTGAGGAAACCAGCTGTGAGACCACTTGAACACGAGTGGAGGAGAATGCCAGTCAAATCCAATTGAATATTGGTGAAGGGTCATCACTGAACCTACCTAGTGGCAGTGAAGGCACTGGGGCAAGACAATTTGATAATGTAACAGCCCGACTGGCCCAACTACACTGGCTGCCAATTTGTTTCTGGGGGGAATTGAAAGTGCTGGTTTTGACCTATAAAGCCTTAAACAGCTCAGGACCACAATACCACTCTTCATACGAACCTACCTGGACCCTGAGATAATCTGCTGAGACCATTCTTTGTGTGCCTCCTCCACAAGAGGTCCAGAGGGTGGCAACATGAGAACGGTCCTTTTTGTGGTGGCTCTCCACTTGTGGAATGCTCTCCTCTGGCACCTGTTCTGCCAAGGGCAGGGTTCTTTCCAGATCTGGAGCCAATAAGCACACCAGTGGATGAAGAATAAGTAATGCTTTATTTGCATAAGGTTAACAGCAGCAGGCATACAAAACACAAATTATAGCATACCAGACAGAAGTCACACACAATCTCTCCTTCAGCTGCCCAGAGCTCCAGGTAGAGCAGCGAGAGAGACCACCAGTCTCACAGCATCTGGTACCTCAACCTGTGAAGACACTCTCTAAGCCCCTTCAACCTACAGCTTTTATTGCCAACCTTGATTGACTTGATTGACTGCACCTGGTTAGCAGGCGTCACTCATGATCAGCCCAGGACACCGGGTGTGACTCAACAGGAATATGGAGCAGCTGAGAGTCTCCAACCCAATTCACTGCAACTGGGTATCCTCCTCACTAGCCAATCAGCACTTAGAACACAGGAGACCAAGGTAACTCCTGACACAGGTGTGTGGAAGAAAAGTTATACCAGCATGAATCGGCAAATTTTAAACTGGGGGGTGTAAAGGGCAAGCGACGTGTCATCTAACTCCTCAAAATTACAATGGTCTTCAGCGTTTCCCCTACAGCACCTTTGTCACATCCCTTTAGGCATCAGACAAAAACATTCCACTTCTCCCAGGCCTTTGGCTAATTAAACCACCTATGGCCTTTTAAACTGGGGGTATTGTTTTTGTTTGTTACTATGTTATGTATTTTTGTCTTTTTATATTGTAAACCACCCTGTGATCCTCAGGTGAAGGCTGGTATAGAAATTAAATAAATAAAATAAAATAAAATAAAATAAATACATTTCCTTAGATGCCGCACCAGTTGCTCAATATTACAGAGATCTGCCTACCTAGAGGCTGGAAGTTACACCTTTTGCAATCTCTGGAGTTCTGACTACATAGGTCAAGTTCTAATAATGTTTTATTAACAACCATTTAATAGGTGGTTCAAAAACAGGCTCAACAGGTGGTTCAGCGAGAACAGGTGGTTTTGAACAGGTGGTTCAAAAACAGGTTCAAAAAATTTGTTTGTATGTGAAGAACTGGCCTGGTATTGTTCTGCATGCTAAAACTAATGTTCATGGGATTTACAAAGAATGGTCTTAATTCTTTGTGTGCGGATACATTTATTCAACAGAACTATGAGTATTTAATGAGCTTTCCTTGGCAGCAGTACTTTTTTAGTTGTTTACCATTTTGCTGTTATGGAGACGTGCAAATTCTAATCGTCTTCCTCATCCTAATCCTCCTCTGGTTTTCCTAAGATGACAAGAACTGCAGATGCATTTCTCTATTGTCTCTTGAGACAGGTGGATGCCAACTTGAACCGCTACTCTTTTGGGGATTGACTTTAAAGTCAATGTGCTAGCGACAAAGCCAGTGGGCATGTATCTGATCACCTCCTCACATTTAATTCAGCTGCAAGATTTCCCTCCCCTTCTAAGGGACTTTGTTTCATTCCGATCTTACACTGTAACTGACCTGGACTGCTTTCCCCTCATGCCAAGTTCCTCTGCAGTCAGATGATGGCAGAAAATCAATGTTAACTCTCATGCTCAGAGGTTAGGTTGCAACCTCATCTTTTGTCAGGCGGAGGTGGAATTCTAAGAAAAGGCTAAGAGCAAAAGCTGCCTTGGTTCCCTCTGAATTATTTCACGGTGTCAGCAGTCTGGCTTGGCTACTGTGCTATAGCAGTGGAACAGAAAACAGAGCTTCATTGGAGGCTGGATGTTTCTGAGCAGGTAAGAAATTAAACTATGGAAAAGTCTGGAAAGGACCAGTGTCTCTTACTGCTGTTGCTGGGGTGAAAGAGGTGCTCGTTGTCATTTCTGAGATTTAATTAATTTTCATCTAATGATCCTTCCCTTGCAGGAGAAGGAGAAGTCAGTCGATGATTTTTAATCTTTCTCCCATAAAAGAACTGGCAAGATCTTTGTACAAGGGCACACAAAATTTCTAGGCGTGGAGAAGTGATTATTACAAAATCTCCCTTGCATTTAGCAGGGTGGCAGGGTGGCCGCATAGGGAATGGCCATTAGTTCTTTTGTTCAGGCTGTCTTTGAACTTGAACAGCTGCTCCTCTCAAATTCTAATGGCCAATTCTCTCCCCTTGATCTTTCTATGCCAACCCAAATAGAGGACACCACACTTCTTCAAAACCATCTGTTTCTTCCTATGCCTGTGTAGCTATCAGTGTTTTAAAGGAACTGAGTGGATTTAGAAATATTTCCTGAAGAGCCACTTGAATTGACTGAACGTTCACATTATAATTTTTTTTTAAAAAAATTGTTTGGTGCCACTGTTTCCCCCTAAGTGCTGTTGGCTTATTGTCATCTTGCCACCCACCCCAGTTGTTGACGTTCCTCCTTCATCACCGGGGTGATCCTGGTTCATTGGGGGTCACCTACTGAACATTTTGATGTCACAGTGACCATAGCGAATAATATTTGGCAATGAGTTGATGTCACCAAGAGACAATAAAGTCAACTGGCAATTAGAGCAATACTTTCTGGATCAGTCACAGCCAGTCAAGAGTCCTAGGCAGTCAGAAAACATGGAGGACAATGTTACTGTATGAAGTAGACTATCAATATTGGCTCATTGTTGACATAAGAGAGAGAGAGAACACCCATGCCAGGTAGCAAAGAGTTAAAGTCCCCCTATACTCCCCATGTCAGGGTGACATCTTGCCATCAAGCACAAGCCACATAATTAATGTGAACATTGGCTATGGACGACTACAGAATCAAGTGATAACTTATATACATGAAATAGCCATCCCAGGTGAAACATTACAGAGAGTTTTCATATCACTGCACTTGTTAAACATAATACTTAATAGGAATAGTTTGCAAATCTAGCTGTGAGTCACGGAGAGATGACACAGGGAATGAATGATATGTTATCTGTTTGCTTCTGTGCATTTATGAATAAGCCCTTAAATCTACAAGAGACTGCAATGAGAATTGCTACAAAATGGTTTGGGGCTTTGATCCGGTCCAGACTGGGGCCACTCTGAAGCACTGGATTGAATTCTGAACTGGATGGGAGGAGGGGACACATGCACAGCCTTATCACTTAGGCACCCCTCTCTATACTCCAAGAACCAAATATCAAGGCCAAAGAAACCCCCAAGAGGGAGCGGAGCACAGCTGGAGCACAGTGTGGAGCACAGTGTGGCCTAGGGAGAGGGTGTGTGGCTGGGGAGAGCCCCAATTGCCAGACAGGAGGGCTGCATTTGCCCACCAAGGCCTGACACTCCTCTCTGTACCTGCATGTCTGTAGTGTATGAAACATCCCTGAGATGTGATGAGTTCTGTGAGTAGCCTCAATACCTTCATTGTTCAGATACAGTGGTACCTCAGGTTAAGTACCTAATTCGTTCTGGAGGTCCGTTTTTAACCTGAAACTGTTCTTAACCTGAAGCACCACTTTAGCAAATGGGGCCTCCTGCTGCTGCCGCACCGTCGGAGCACGATTTCTGTTCTCATCCTGAAGCAAAGTTCTTAACCTGAAGCACTATTTCTGGGTTAGCGGAGTCTGTAACCTGAAGCGTCTGTAACCCGAGGTACCACTGTACTCTCTTTGGGGTTCTGTGCTATCACACTGAACCAGAACCTTGTCCTCTAGATTCCAGTGGGATCTTTCGAATATATGGGGAACTCTACAGCTCTTGAACTTGTATGCCCTTGCACAACACCTGTTGCACAACATCCATTCATTTCAAGAGGCCCACGTAGTAAGACTTCCTGTGGGATTATAAGACCCTGCTGGATCAGGCCAAAGGCCCATCTATTCGAGCATCCTGTTCTCACAGAGGCCAACCAGAGGCCTTTGGGAAACCCACAATCATGGCCCAAGCCCAAGAGCACCCTTCCCTCCTGTGGATTCCAGCAACTGTTATCCAGAATAATAATTATAAATATAATTATTTATACCCCGCCCATCCGGCTGAGTTTCCCCAACCACTCTGGGTGGCTCCCAGTCAAGTGTTAAAACAATACAGCATTAAATATTAAAAACTTCCCTAAACAGGGCTGTCTTCAGACATCTTTTAAATATAAGATAGCTGCTTATTTCCTTCACATCTGAAGGGAGGGAGTTCTACAGGGCGGGCGCCACTACCGAGAAGGCCCTCTGTCTGTAACCTCACTTCTCGCAATGAGGGAACTGCCAGAAGGCCCTCAGCGCTGGATCTCAGTGTCCAGGCTGAACAATGGGGGTGGAGACGCTCCTTCAGGTACACAGGACCGAGGCCATTTAGGGCTTTAAAGGTCAGCACCAACACTTTGAATTGTGCTCGGAAACGTACTGGGAGCCAATGCAGATCTCTCAGGACTAGTGTTATGTGGTCCCAGCGGCCACTCCCAGTCACCAGTCTAGCTGCCGCATTGCTGCCTCGGACCATAGAGGCAGAGCATAGCCATTGTGGCAAGCAGCCACTGAGATCTTATGCTCCACAAATTTCTACAGTCCTCTTTTAACGCCGTCCAAGTTGGTTTCCATTATGAGTCTGAAAATGTCCTACTTCAGCTGCTGTTTGGAATGTATTTAAAACTTTCTACTTATTAGCTACATTATTATTTATTTAGCATCAACTGCAGCAGTGGTGATTATTGGAAAATTCTTTCCAAGCGATGAGCAAGAGAGTGCTTGAAGCTGTTTTTTAAAAACAAATTTCTAGAAATGCGTAATGGCTTTAAAAAGTTATATAACTGTTTTGAAGATGTGGGATGATACCACACTGTAAAATGGATACTTAATAACACCAAATAAAAGCTTAGATGTGGGAACTTTTTTACAAGTCTCAGATGCTTGCTTTCAGTACATTTTGAACATTATTCTAAACAATTTCTACCTTTTTTCTTTCGTTGTTGGTATTTACAACGAGCAAAAAAATGCCAAACATCAGTAAGATCATAGGTTTCCACTCCCCCCAAAAAAAATTGCACTATATTTTACACAACTAAAAGGAAGAAGCAAATACCTTTGAAACAGCCATTAAAATGGTCTTTAGAGCAATATTAAGAATGGTATTAAATGCAACAACCTGGAATAAAAATAAAACAACTAAATCAAGTGTTATGGACTGGCTGTCTGCAGAGGACTGGTGGCAGGCACCAGCTACACCAGCAAGGGAACCCCCAGAGGAGGAAGGCTCAGAGCTCAGGGAGTGGTGGTGGGATGACAATGAGTGGTCCATGGGAGAAAAGGGAGCAGACTGGTGGGAGGAGATGTTGGAAGCTGAAGAGGCAACTGGATTTAGTGAACAGGAAGAGGCTGTGGCAGAGGGCAGTCCAGACTCAGAGGCAGGAGAGGAGGTGGGTCAGGAGACAGATATGAGGCAGGCTGTGGAAGAATCCAGGGAGTCTTCCCCTCCTGCTGCAACCAGCTCCCTTCCCTGCTTGTCTCCCACAGAGAAATGAAGAGGGTGGAGCAACGAGAGACAAGATGAGAGAGCCTTAGGCTGCAGGGGAGGAGCCTTAGTGAGCGGTTGGAAGGTGGAAACTTTCAGTCCTCGCAACTGCTTCACTGGGGCAAGACCTACTAGGAAGCGTCACTGCCATCACTAGGCTTGCTCTGTTTTGGTTTCTTTGAAAAAAGAAATGACACCTGTGTTCTTTTATTGCTGAACTACTCGTGACTGTGGCTCCTGACATCCTGCCCAATGCTGGAACAGGATAAACTTTGCCAGGTGCCTAGAAAATAACAAGAAAGGTGTCAGGTGACACCTCCACCTGGACTCCCACTAATGAAGCAAAAGGCAGCTCTTTCTCAGCCATCTCCCCCTATTTGCCATAAATTGCAATGGAAGCAACAAAACCTTAAGTCATCAGGGCAGATGGCAGACAGAATGTGACACCTCTGCTAAAACATCTACACTCCATGCTTACATCTTACCAAGCCAGTTTCAAGATCCTCATGTTGACATACAAAGCCCGGAACAACATGGATCTAGGATACCTTTAGGACTGCTTGAACCCTTATATCCCAGCCCATTCACTGGCACAATCTGGAGGAGCTTTCTTAGTTGTCCTCTGTGTTACAGAAACCCAAGTGGCCTCAACCAGGTGTTTAGTATCACTGCTCCCGTGCTGTGGAACATGTTTCCAGCAGAGTTTCAGCAGGCACCCCCATGCTTGACTTCCAGACATCCCTTGAAGACATTTTTTCATGCCGACAGGCCTGTGCAGTTGTCTAAAATGTCCCTCGAGGCACCAGTCATGGAAATGATGGTTCTGCGTTGGTTTTTAAATGCTTTGATCTTTCCATACACTGTTCTGATGTTTTGCAAGAGGGTGGCATATAAATATTATCCCAAATGAATAAATAATGCCCCCAGCCTCTTGCAAGGCCTCCAGCTGGGCCTCCGAATGAGTGAGGTTACATCCCTATCAATGATGGCAATGGCGTTGCCATTCTCTCTAACTGATCTTTGGCCATGCTGTCAGTCAGGGCTCTTCCAGATGATCTGCTTATTGAGTGTTCATCCTGATTTTCTTGTGCAAGTCTTTATGGTGGTTAGACTATGAGTGGTCTCTACAGAGAATTCCTTTTGATTTGCTTGCAGGAGGTTAGAAGGCCTTTCTCCCTGGACACTATTTTTGCCGGTTAAATTCCAAGCTTGTGCGGTGTTTAGAAGTCTTCTGGTCAACACAATGTGAGCATCGGTCTTCCCCTGACCACAGTCCATTGTTTTTGAGTGGATCTGTGTTGCACTAGGGCGACAGAACACTTCCATCCACTTTAGCTGTGCAAACCTACATTTGTGGTATATGCAAAAAACCCTCCTGCAAAATACTGACCGTGTAGCAGCAGCCTCAGTCACCATGAACCTTTAAGGACTCTGGGCTGATCTGAGGCACCGATCTGCATCTAATCTGCACTCTACAAAAGTCAGGCCTGCCATTTCCAAGGGAAATGTCGAGTGATCAAATGGAGCTGAAGCTGCCGGCCTGCACTGTGAACAAAGTGCAGCTCTCCTTTGTGTTCAGCATAGTCCACTACAAATGAAATGTCACTCTGGCTTAATACACATGCTAATGAAGGCACGGGAATGTGTTGTGGGCTATTGACCAGTGTGAATCATGTGCTCCTTCCTATTAAGGTGAAATAATAGCCACCCAAAGGAGCCATGAAAAGGGTTCATATTAAGGCCTGGATTTAATTTATTATCATTTATCGTTTGTTTATTGCATTTCCAAGAAGCTCAAACTTATGGCACACATAAGTTTTCTTCCCTTCCTATTTTAGCCTCACAGCAAAGCTGTGAGGTAAGTTGGACTAAGACGCAGCAATTGGCCCAAGATCACCTAACAAGCTTCATGGCTGAGTGGGGCTTTGAACCCTGGTCTCCCAGATCCTGGACTGACTGTATAACCATTCTACCACACAGTCACACTAGCAGAAGCCAGTGCAAGGGCTCTTGCTAGGGCAATGGGGCTTCCCCTCTCGTCACACCTCTCCCAAATCTGCTCAGGAATGTTAGAATAACACCACCAACAACAGAACAGTGTGCGGAAACAGAGGAAGAAAAGGGGCTCGTTCCATCTGGAAGGCAAAAATGCTTGCAGAGGTTGACCAAACAGAGGAGCTCAGCATGGAATTCCTCCCTAAGGAACTTCAGGAGAACTTTTAACAGGGCAAGTTTTGAAGGAGGAAAGACTTGTTTCATCTGGCGGTGTTTCTTTAAGGGGAAAAGAACCACCTGCAAAGCCACTTTATATTCTGCTCTTTGTGATCATGCATCATCTACTTCAGGGACAATGTGACGTGAAATAAACACGATTGGCAGCGTGAAATGAGCAGTTGAATGCTGCGAAAAAGAAAGAGGTTCTGAGCGATCCATCATGTTTCGTAGGGTAATCAAACGGATGGTTTTCACACCGTCGCCACTGACGTACTCACCAATAACCAGCAATAAACTATGGCAGGGATAAAAATGGTGGCTGCTAGTGAGCAGTGGCAAACAAAAGTGGGCATTGCTGGGCATTCCATGGTACTCATTAGATTTGATTTTCTAGTCTGACTCGTTGGGAGCAAGGTCATCTCCATGGGGGTTAAGAAGAGTTTGGATTTGATATCCTGCTTTATCACTACCCGAAGGAGTCTCAAAGCGGCTAACATTCTCCTTTCCCTTCCTCCCCCACAACAAACACTCTGTGAGGTGAGTGAGGCTGAGAGACTTCAGAGAAGTGTAACTAGCCCAAGGTCACCCAGCAGCTGCATGTGGAGGAGCTTGGAAGCAAACCCTCCGTGGCACATCTCCTTACCAGCAGTCATTTGACATCTTTACAATGACCTGTTTGATTGGAAACAGTAACTTGTGTCGTCGGTGGTCAACACCTCTCACTGTACCCGGATTTTGGTCATTGCTGGTTGGGGCTGACAGGTTCCCCCCTCTACCGTGGAGTTTGGATAGGAACATAAGAAGCTGCCTTATACAGTGGTACCTCGGGTTACAGATGCTTCAGGTTACAGGCGCTTCAGGTTACAGACTCTGCTAACCCAGAAATAGTACCTCGGGTTAAGAACTTTGCTTCAGGATGAGAACAGAAATCGTGCACTGGCGGTGCGGGGGCAGTGGGAGGCCCCATTAGCTAAAGTGGTGCTTCAGGTTAAGAACAGTTTCAGGTTAAGAACGGACCTCCGGAACGAATTAAGTTCTTAACCCGAGGTACCACTGTACTCGAGGTACCACTGATACATCTTGCTCAGTATTGTTGCCATTGACTAGTGCCAATCAGCTAGTTGGTGCTGAATGCTTTCAAAGAAGCCTGCTTTCAGCACCAATCAGCTGATTGGCACTAGGAGAAAGCCCCCCCTATGAAGTCTAGTAGTAAGTGCAGTTTTGTTTCAAACCATACCTACAAACAGTCTGTGGAGGAAAGATGTGCCCATCTCTGATCACTAAAAGGGAGCCCTTTTGAAGTCATCATGTGACATCTTAATGATGTCACGTGATTGACAGGTGGACAGCCCTGCAATATGGTATGGGGCGTGGCCCAGAACAGTCACTTCTAATTTCTGGTTTATTTATGAGGCATGATAATGTCAGAGAAACGCCCTCAAAGCCTCCCTCCATGCTCTCACAGCTGGAAATAAATATAATGATCATGAGACAAAAATCTATAACATCAACTGGATCATGCATACTTTAACACTGTAATGAAGCAATCTAATGCACATCAATCATTTCAACTTATTATTAGCTCATTTTCTGAAACAAATCTAAATGTACATATATATAAGAGAAAAAGTACAGAAACACCTTATATTCTGCCAGGTCCAAAGTCTCCATGTCAAGGGAATCCAAGGGCTATGGAGGAAAATCACACGTTTTGCATGCAAATACTTCCATCTCAGGCATTAATGTCACAGGTTGAAGAGAAGCTAGACCGTCCATGAAAAGCCAATAACTAGTGGGCTAGATCATTCAGTGGCATGACTAAAAGAAAAGTAAAGAAACATAGGATTAGGGTTTGGACTGGAAATCTTCCTGGGATCCCTTCCAACCTTGTGATTCTATAGCTCTGAGGCAGGAGTAAGGAGAAGGGGCAGGCTGCTAAAATGGTCAAACCAATTTCTTTCCGTTAATCTAAGTGCCCTGATCTGTTAAGCATCCACTTTGTTATGTAAGCTGGGATCAATACATTACCACAGTAACTAAATAGCTGGAGACACTTCAGGAAAGGGAAAGCCACTAGGGCTAAGGAGAGCATGCCTTTATTCTCCATAAGAGTATAGGTGATGACACCCAGGTTTCTGTGTGTGAGAAATAAAACTATACACTGGTAGGCTGTGGATCACGTATAGACCCTGTTTGTGTACTAGTCATGTGGAGGGCATTAATGTCTAAATATGGAGTGAGCCTGTGCTTTTATCCCCACCCTTCCTTAAATAATTGCCCATTGCTGCATGGAGACCCATCACACACACAGGAACCTGCACACCAGGGTTTCACTTCAGACAACCAAGCTGTTTTGACGAATAATAATAACAATACTAATTTTAATCATTTGTCCCCCACCCATCTGGGTGGCTTACCGCAAGGAGTTGTGACATTAAGGCTGGGGCTAAAAGCACAAGCCCACCTCACCGACATGTGACTGATGAGTGAACAGATTTCAAATCAGAAAGAGAAGGTGAATTTCAGACTGTAGAAACTAAAAGCATTTGTGGAGGGTTGTGCTGGCTGTGTCCCCTTAGAAATATGATGGCAAGCGGTGAAGCCTGGAACATTTGTTGAAGTGAAGATGTATCACTCCCTATGTTCAACCTGTATATACGCGTAAATAAACCTTTTTATTATGAAACGCAAACATGAACATCAGGTGGTTACTAAGCAACCGGGTAGGCCATTTTCCAGCCCTGTACCAATTGCTGCAAAGCGGTTAGCTTTTGGGACCCGGCTTCTCATGGACACAATGCGAGAAGTTGAGAGGCCACAGAGGCTTCAAGGGAGGCTCTTCCGGGGTCTAGGCCTGATTTCAAACATCCCTGCGCAAATGGCTTTTGAGGACAAATACAAATTGTGATGCCAGAATCTATTCTTAACAATTCTCCGTGCCAGATCTGCCCTATTCCATACTGGAGCCATACGCATAAAGCTGTACAACAATGTATATGTATTAATAGACATGTAAAATTATGCTGCAGAGGTAGAGGACACCATGGACCTTGACATATCTCTCTCTCTCTCTCTCTCTCTCTCTCTCTCTCTCTCTCTCACACACACACACACACACACACACACTTTTTTTGTCTACAATTTTGCATATATTCAGCCAGACTCTTCTTTTAAAAGCACCACCACCATGTGAAAGTGGCTCACAGAGTTACAGTTCTCAACAGCCTTTAACAAACTGCAATGCCCAGAATTCTTCGAAGGAAAAAAGTGCTTTGAATGTGCTTTACAGTGCTATTTTTCTAGAGAAATAGGTGCCACAACTCACCATGAACGCTTCCCTTGTTCTCTTATAATGGCAATGGTGTCCACCAAAGAGGCCCCGGAACTGAGTTCTGGAGAGTTACAGTTGAAAAAAATCCCCATTTAAAGGCATATTGTGTCCACAGCCTTAGACAACACATGCAGTAGTAACAACTGACAGAATGGTGTGATTTATGATGATTATTATTATTTCTATTATTCTGAGGAAAGAAGGCGGGCAAATGCTGTAAAATGCTACTTGTGTTCTCCCTGATTTCACAAGTGGTTTGTACAGAATATATATATATATGTGTGTGTGTGTGTGTGTGTGTGTGTGTGTGTGTGTATATATATATAATATCAGATCAATTCCTCTTCTCTGCAATGACAAATGGAAAGCCTTGCAGCCTTTTTCTTTTAAACGCTTTGTGGGGGCCTTCTTGTGCTGTTTCTTAAAAAAAATTAAATTCCCACCAGGAAAAGGGAACAACCTCCTGTCACCTAAGGCTCATTTTTCAAAATCTCATTTCTCCAAATGGCTTGGGGGGGACCGTCCAAAACAATTGGTAGTGGAACGTTCAGGTAAACAGAAATGATATTTGCAAAGGTTTGTATTGACTTCGTGGTGCAAACAGGGACACCCGGCAAACTGAGCTGAGAACTGTTTCACACGTGCAAAGTTTGATGGATGGTTATGTTCCCATCCGCAATTTAGTCCTGACCAGGTTAAGTCATATCAGAATCTGCAGAGATTGAATGCTTCAGGCATCCCTACTTGACAGTACAGATAACAACTGAGACGTAGTGAAACTTTCTCCCTGCAAGGAACACTTGTTACGCTGAAAGGAGTCTGTCAGAAAGCCTCATGGCCATTGGCTACAAACATCCTGCGCATGACAGGAAGGCCGGCTCTAAGCAGAGGCAGATTTAGGCATGAGACAGGTTCAGTCGCACTGGGTGTGGAGCCTTGGAGGTGCCACAGGGGGCGCTGCAACTATGATATAGGATGGAAGGGCAGAGGTGGGGGCACCAAATGTTGGTGTCGCACAGGGCACTGCTAAAATTTGAGAACCCAAGGTCCCACTACTCTAAGTTCACACAGGATAGTATTGGGCTTGCTGCTGTCCGCTGAAGGATCTTCACTCCTGGCAACCTACCTTCAGAGTCCCTGTTTAGCTGCTTGCCTGTGAGGACAATCAGGCTGATGGAACAGGGCCTTCTTGGTGACAGCCCCACACTTGTGGAGGTCAATTCTATGTCAGCTCAGGCAAGCTCCAACCCTTTGGCCTTGAAGACCCACCACAGCCCCCATTAGCTCCAGCCAGCCTGACCAGCGGTCAAGGATCATGGGAGTTGTAATCCGACATTATGCAAAGCCCTAAACATCCACCTAGTAACAGTGGCCAGGATGGAGTGGTCCCAGCACTGGAGATATCATTTCCATTTCACAATAAAGCCTGGTAGAATAAGGTATGACGGTTGGTGGTTACCTCTTTGGTCTTCCAGATTACTGTTTTTATTTCTTCTTCTTCTTCTTCTTCTTCTTCTTCTTCTTCTTCTTCTTCTTCTGTCGTTTAGTCATGTCAGACACTTCGTGACCCCATGGACCAGAGCACGCCAGGCACTTCTGTCTTCCACTGCCTCCCGCAGTTTGGTCAAATTCATGCTGGTAGCTTCAAGAACACTGTCCAACCATCTTTTATATCTTACCTATTTTAATATCCACTGGTTGCTTTAGCTTCCCCCACCCTCCCCCCACCCAGGACTAAGTTCACAGTCAAGGTTTTTTTTTATGTTTGCTGTGATGGTTATTACGCCTTTCTTATATGTCTGCAATTCTTTTAAGTAAAAATCATTTTTTTACAGAATTAACACTGCCGTTCAACCTAAAAGAAGTGTGATATTTCCAAAAGTATTTCCTAGTTGTCAAAAGTTCTCCCGGCATATTTTTGCATGACTTTAATAAGGAGCCAAATAAACTTCAAGAATACTTTTTTAAAAAGAAAAGAAAAGAAAAGAAAATTAATCTCTCCTCAACAGAAACTGGAAATGTCAAGCTTGAGCCTGGAGTGTATTTTTCCACAGTCAAAGTTTTAAAACCTCCTCTCCCCAGAAAACAGGATTTAATAATGGTAATCCTGACAAAATCTATGCTGCAGCCAAGCTTGTGGGCGCCGCTATAACATATCTATATCACAGCGAGCCCAACAAAGCACATACTGTGGGAATAATTTATTGTTTTGCACTGGCTGCAATTCTAAAGGTATTTTCAGTTGAAGGTGTGCTGCTTCCCCTCCTCACCCCCTTTTGAGTCTGGATCATAAGACAGATTGATGACTGTAATTTCTTCATTGGTGTTATTTTATTAAAACATGCTGGGGGAAATTATGACAGTTATTGTTAATGGAATCCACAGGCCCAATTCCCTCTGAAATGCACTCAAGATTTATTCCACTGTGCCCACCAAAACAACCGTGTCGTAAAAGTCCTTCTCGCTGTGCCAGTTAGATCCATGCAAGATATGATGCAGCCAGGGCTGGATTTAGGTTTGATGAGGCCCTAAGCTACTGAAGGTAATGGGGCCCTTTATATGTCCAGCTGTCCTTTGTCAACAACAAATTTTCGCTGTGTTTGTGTTGAATATATGCTACACAACACAAAACACTGTTGCTGTATGTAGGTTTTATTTTATTTGTTTTTTATCTTATATTTTGGAAATGTACATCCAGTTTTTTCTCCTTTAATTTTTTGGAGGGCTGTCCAAAGAGTGGGGCCCTAAGCTATACAGTGGTACCTCGGGTTACATACGCTTCAGGTTACAGACTCCGCTAACCCAGAAATAGTACCTCGGGTTAAGAACTTTGCTTCAGGATGAGAACAGAAATCGTGCAGCAGCAGCGCAGCGGCAGCGGGAGGCCCCATTAGCTAAAGTGGTGCTTCAGGTTAAGAACAGTTTCAGATTAAGAACGGACCTCCGGAATGAATTAAGTACTTAACCCGAGGTACCACTGTTGCTTGTTTAGCTCATACTAGACACAGGAGCCTTTGCCAAGGTCTGCTGCTGATGGGTTTGTGTGCATTTCCTCTCCTTAACTTTTATGCTGCCACAGTGACCTCTGAATCTGATTGGAGCCTGGTGGGCAGGGAGGGAATGCCTGCCCCTTTCCCATTTGCCTGCTAAAAACCAGCAACAACAGCAGCAGAAGAAGGGTGCCTTGGCGCAATGGTGCCTGGTGCCTGTTGATACTGGTAGGTCAGAAGGCTGGGAGGTCAACAGCAGGTGGAGCCAGAGCTGGAGCAGAAAATGGGACATCCCAGGATCCAGTCAGAAGCCAGAGTTCTGTAATTCTGGGGTGTCCTGCTCAAATTGGGATGGTTGAGGTATTTATCCAGTAGGTTATTTGAAATCTAATCCTTCTGTAGCAGCAGAAAACACAGAAGGGGTGCCCCAATAAATGTGCTTCATCCCTCCCCCCCCCCCAACACACACAGTAAAATATCACGTAGCTTGCTTGCTTCCTGTCCACCCCAGATTGCCTGCTTCCTGAGCGAAGGGACTAACTAAGAGATGAGGGCAACATTTCTTTCCTTTATGACTCGTAGTTATTTTCATTCTAATGAGCAGGCTGTGAAGCTGCCCTTTGTAAAAATGCCCTGTCACTCCAGATTCCTATGCTTGATAGATTTTTACTGGCAGTAACCTTCACAATAATCCTTTTTCTGGTGCCATTTTCACTTGCTGTTCAATGTGACTCTAAGGAATCTCCAAGGAAATTGTGTGGGATTGGAGTGAGGGCAGAGGGCGGGGAGTACATGCTCTGTGGGATAGGGAAATCATTTTCTGTAACTTTTGTTATCCAAGAGCATCACCCAAAATGAAACAGCATGAGAAGGAGCTCTGCTTACCGCACCACGCTGCAGTTCTGAACATGCTCAGATTTATTTATGCCAGAGGTAGCCAAAATTTGCCTTCTATATGTCATTGGACTAGAGCAGATTGACACCATACATTTAAGGTGCATTCAAATCCTGGGAACTGCAGTTTCCCCTTCACATACCTACAATACCCAAAACTTTAACAAACCAGGAACTATTCCTGATACAGTGGTACCTCGGGTTACATTCACTTCAGGTTACATACACTTCAGGTTACAGACTCCGCTACAGAAATTACAGAAATTACAGGTTACAGAAATAGTACCTCAGGTTAAGAACTTTGCTTCAGGATGAGAACAGAAATCGTGCTCCGGCGGGGTGGCGGCAGCAGTAGGCCCCATTAGCTAAAATGGTGCTTCAGGTTAAGAACAGTTTCAGGTTAAGAACGGACCTCCGGAACGAATTAAGTACTTAACCCGAGGTACCACTGTATCAGAAAATGTCTGAGTGCAACATTAAGGTTAAGGTCCTTGTTGTTCTTTTTAAAGGGTGCTATGCTATGAAATACAGAAGAACATTCTGAACTATGGCTATATAACACTGGGGCTGTTATATTCTGGAACAGGAACTGAAATAGTGTTCTTTAAATTTTATTTATTTAATTCAGCTTGAACTAAGAACCATCTGGCAGACTGAGAACCAAGCGATGTTGCTCAGATGACCAGAGACCACAACACATAATAGGTTACAATGAGTGGACAGGTGGTTTAGCAGGGGTAAAAGCATATTTACGCAGGGTTTTATTGTCTCTGTTTTAAATGTTTACTTTTCAGGGAGGGAGAGGAAGACTACCGTAAAAGCAGCTGCAAACGCACAGGTGTGTATCTATCATCATTAAATATTTCTTCCTGGCTTCCCTGGAGCCCAAATTAAGTGGCGATCACTGAAATGCAGAAGGCAGCATGTGACATGAGCTGATGACACCCTCCAACTAATTATAATGCGTTCTGGCTCTTGTGGGTCTTTCGTAGCCAGAGGACAAATCCCAAGTCTTGTCTTGTTTCACATTGCCAGGTAAATAACAGCTTGGCATTTAATATGCACACTCTTGCCATGCTTAAGAAGCTACAGCCTGATGTCAGAATTTGCAAATGAACATGCAAAACAGCAGCAGTTTTTAAAATTTCTAATCTCAGGTCCACTTCCTTAGTGATGGATGGTGGTTTTAAATTGTGTGCATAGACATGTACGTACAGTGTACACTGTCACGTTGAAGCAGCTCCGCATGGTATTGCATATGCCCCTGTCTATGCAGTGAACTAGACATATAAATGTGCTTTGGAAATGATACAGTGCAGCTCATGCACACTCATGCACACAAAATTTGGGAGCAGGAAGATAGTCTTTCTCTCTCCCATGACAGAGCAACTAAACTATTGTGTGCCCGCAGGGACCTCTCAACAATGGTACGTAATTGGTTTCTTTGTCTTTTTGTTGCATGCCACATCCTGGATGATGTGATCAGTTGGTCAGTAGGGGTTCAGGTAACTGAAGAAGAGGACCTTTAAGAAATGACCCATTTTGAAATGGTCCCTTTTGAAACGACCCATTTCAGTCGGTGGTATGTGTGCCTCTGGATTTACAGATCACAAGGACTAGAGTATCCACTCTGTGTTGGGTTAGTGCTAAAATGTTAAACATGTCCCATGTTCGAGATGATAAAACCCAGCCCTCAAATGATGGTTATACTTCTCAGGAAACTTTCTTTTCCTGCCTCCCTGTGAGCCAGTATGGTGTAGTGGTTAAGAGTGGTGGACTCGTAATCTGGTGAATCAGGTTTGATTCCCCGCTCCTCCACATGCAGCTGCTGGGTGACCTTGGGCCAGTCACACTTCGCTGAAGTCTCTCAGCCCCACTCAACTCACAGAGTGTTTGTTGTGGGGGAGGAAGGGAAAGGAGAATGTTAGCCGCTTTGAGACTCCTTAAGGTAGTGATAAAGTGGGATATCAAATCCAAACTCCTCCTCCTCCTCCTCCTCTTCTTCTTCTTCTTCTTTTTCTTCTTCTTTCCATTGGCTGGTTACCTTTGCCTTCTAGCAACTTACAAAGAGCGTAGCTGGATCAGACAAACTGCGTATAATAATTAGGAGGAATTTGCAGTTAAATGCTGGTGAATTTTTGTGAGAATTTTTTTAAAAGCACAAATACACACACACACAAACAGCTGCAAAATGTGGCGAAATGAATTTGATATTGGGAAAATGAGAAGCAGAGGGAACCAAAACTAACACAGATCTTTCCCTCCCTACCCACAAGCAAATGCTTGCAGGTTGGTCTTTCATTGTGTGCAGCGCATGGTTGCTGCACACAAGTAACATGCGCATAGGGCTAGGGAGAACAAGTGGGCACTGCACAGGCCCCAGTTCTGAGCAAATCCTTACTCTTTTCTGATAGTGTTCCTGGAACAAGCAAAGCAGGAGAGGGATTGGGAATTATATAGCTCTGTCCAAGTGGAAACAACCATGCACACTGTACCACGGGGAGAAATGACCTCAGAATCCAGAACAGTTTTGTTCTATACAATGATATCAACCTGGGACTGAAGCTGTGGTTTATGAAAACGGTTTTCATTTTTAATAAGGATTCCCTTACAAGCTCTTGACTCCTAGGGCAGTCGAATAATTAACAATGGAAGTGGTACAAGGTACCTTATTCAATAAGCAGTGCCCCTCCAAATCACAGTTCCTTTGTCAATGTCTTCCGATATATTTGCATTCCCTGCTTTGGAGCTGTGAGAAAAATGATGATTCAGAAGCAATAAGTTTGCATTTTTAAACATCGCCTCTCCCAAACCAAAGCGCTCGGGCTGCTCTTTAGCATTGTTTTTCTTTTAGATGAAATGGTTTTTACTGTCTGCCTTTGACAACAGTTATGTTTTGCAAAATTGCTCGTGGCAATCCTGTGCTCCAGCAAGTGTAAACATGACCATATTTCAGTTCCAACTCCGAAATTATGTACAGCTCAATGTCAGTGTCACTAATGACAGGGCAAGGCTTGAAGTGGAGGCAGCTCACCACTGCAAATTTGCCCTGCTTGCAAAAACTGTTCCTGTTTTGTACAGTGGTACCTCGCAAGACGAAAAACGCGCAAGACGAAAAACGCACAAGACGAAAGAGTTTTCCGTTTTTTGAGTCGTTCCGCAAGACGAATTTCCCTACGGGCTTGCTTCGCAAGACGAAACGTCTTGCGAGTTCTTGTGAGTTTGTTTCTTTTTTCTTAAAGCCGCTAAGCCGTTAATAGCCACTAAGTCGCCAAGCCGCTAAGCCGTTAATAGCCGCTAAGCCGCTAAGCCGCTAATAGCCGCTAAGCCTCTAAGCTGCTAATAGCCGTGCTTCGCAAGACGAAAAAACCGCAAGACGAAGAGACTCGCGGAACAGATTAATTTCATCTTGCGAGGCACCACTGTATCTGGTCCACCTCTCTCCCTCTCTTCCTCCCTCCCTCTCTCTCTCTCTCAGCTGCATTTACTGCCCAAACTTCCCTTCACTGGGATAAAAAGGTAAAGGGACCCCTGACCATTAGGTCCGGTCATGACCAACTCTGGGGTTGTGACGCTCATCTCACTTTATTGGCCGAGGGAACCGGCGTACAGCTTCCGGGTCATGTGGCCAGCATGACTAAGCCTCTTCTGGTGAACCAGAGCAGTGCACGGAAACGCCGTTTACCTTCCCGCCGGAGTGGTACCTATTTATCTACTTGTACTTTGACATGCTTTTGAACTGCTAGGTTGGCAGGAGCAGGGACCGAGCAACGGGAGCTCACCCCGTCGCGGGGATTCGAACCGCCGACCTTCTAATCGGCAAGTCCTAGGCTCTGTGGTTTAACCCACAGCGCCACCCGCGTCCCTCTTCACTGGGATAGCTCAGTCTTTAACCTCAGGGTTGTGGGTTCAAGCTCCACATTGCCCCTTGTGGTCCCTTCCAACTCCACAGTTCCATGAGTCTATTATTTTCTCCACCTTCTAAGGAAGGAAGAAGTGTCCTGGGGCAAAAGAAGAGAAGGTAACAGTAGAGAAGAACCACTTTCACACAGAAGAGGCTCATAGGGAGCTGCATTATGCTGAGTCAGACCATTGGTCCATCTAGCTCAGAACTGCCTGCACTGACTGACAGCAGCTCTCTGGGGTTTCAGACAAGGGGCATCACCAGTCTTACCTGGACATGCTGGGAATTCAACCTAGGATATAGGGTTGCCATATTTCAGAAAGTGAAAATTCGGACACAAAACTTATTTACTTTTTTGGGGGGAGGTGAGAAGAAAACTGAGGTTTTAGAGCTATTTCCTCCTGTAAATCACCAAAATTGCCACTTCCAATATGGGTTGCCATACATCTGGATTTTCCCAGACATTTCAGTGATTTCCACCCAGACGCTGTTCCCAACAGCCAAATCCCGAGTATGACAACCCTGACCTAGGACTTCCTGCAAGGAAAGCATGTGCTCAACCACTGAAAAATGAGTCCTACCCTAACCACGGCCCTTTCCCTAGCTACAGCCACCTTTCTCCTTATCTGAAGACAATTTATCTTCCCAGGGGTCCTTTCCAACTAAGGAGGATCTTTCCAGGGCTTCATCTATGTGAAGGCGAGTCCTTTCCATTGTGCACTTACGCGCAAAACACCCCCTGGCCTAGTTCTGCATAAAATTTGCACATGCCAATTTAGATGTATAGGTGCAGATGTAAAAACCATGGCTGTAATTTAAGTAGAGATGCGGTACATCTCATTATGCTGGTGAAGGCTGTGACCAGGAGCCTGTCTTCCTGCTCAGTCTGCTGTCCAGGCTGTTGCTGCAGAAGGGAAACCTCTAAGTTCATTGCTTGCTGTCTTTAAACCATGCTTGGACCACACAGCCCTTCAGACAAGAGGACTCCTTTCTGAAAGAGGATTGCCCTGTGCAAAGTAGGCATGTAGCCATTCACATCCATTGCTTGCTGCTTCTCCCTCTTCCCCAGGGTAATGCTTGATCCTGCAAGGAACGATCAATTCTCATCTTTTCAAATGAGTAGTATGTTCAAGTAAGCGTCTCAGTAATTGACTGGACAGCTGGGGAAAGGCGTAGAGCCCTCCTACGTTCAGACTCCGGCTGTCTGACTAAGTGGCTGAGCCATATTTTTCCCCTTCTCTCGATAAGAGAAGATGCACAGGGCCCCGTTGCAAGCAAGGATTTCAAGTGGCATTTCATGTTGCTTGCAGCAGGTCACAACCGAAGGCAAAATAAATCAATACGTGCATCTATTAATGCTGTTGCTAAGAAACAGGGCGGACTTTAAATAATCTTATGTGTCTTAATGACAGGCGCTAACACGAACTTTCTTGGCTGGTACTTATTAAAAGCTAAGCTGCGTTGGAAAGAATCAAGGCACACGTGTTGTTGGAGATGTAACTGAGATATATCTCAAAAGATTTGGCAGGGTGTTGGCCACAGCCATGGATCAAGGAGTCATCAGTGTAACAACTGCCCTTCATCACGTTAGAGTTTGCCTAGCAAAGTTACCCCACTATCAGCTCCCAATACCCCCATTTGCTACAAATGGATGCCAGTGTTGCCCCAGCTGCAGAGACATCACAAGAGGATATTGACCACAACGTAGATAAGGGATAGCCAAAGTGGTGCCCTCAAGATATCGTTGGACTACAACCTTCATTAGCCCCATCCAACATGGCCAATGATTAGGGATGGTGGGAATTGTAGCCCACAACATTGTGGAAATTCTGTGTTAAGAGATATGTCCTGATGATAAGAGCTGATTAACAGTGGAGCAGACTGCCTCAGGAGATGGTGGACTCTTCTTTACAGAAAGTGCTTAAGCAGAGACTAGGCAGTTGCATCCAATATTGCAGAACCAGCATTGAGCAGAGGGTTTTACTGGATGATGTCCCCTGACCTTTCTAACCCTAAGATGCTGTGACCTGTACAAATGTCTTTACATCAAGTGAAACTTTGTGACTGAGTGGAAAAGTAGGTTGTTTAGTCGTTTAGTCGTGTCCGACTCTTTGTGACCCCATGGACCAGAGCACGCCAGGCACTTCTGTCCTCCACTGCCTCCCGCAGTTTGATCAAACTCATGCTGGAAGCTTCAAGAACACCATCCAACCATCTCATCCTCTGTCGTCCCCTTCTCCTTGTGCCCTCCATCTTTCCCAACATCAGGGTCTTTTCCAGGGAGTCTTCTCTTCTCATGAGGTGGCCAAAATATTGGAGCCTCAGCTTCACGATCGGTCCTTCCAGTGAACACTCAGGGCTGATTTCCTTAAGAATGGATAGGTTTGATCTTCTTGCAGTCCACGGGACTCTCAAGAGTCTCCTCCAGCACCATAATTCAAAAGCATCAATTCTTCGGTGATCAGCCTTCTTTATGGTCCAGCTCTCACTTCCATACATCACTACTGGGAAAACCATAGCTTTTACTATACGGACCTTTGTTGGCAAGGTGATGTCTCTACTTTTTAAGATGCTGTCTAGGTTTGTCATTGCTTTTCTCCCATGAAAAGTAGGTACCATTTCTTAATTTCTATTCTGTGGGTTTTTCTTGTCGAAAGTCAGAATTTGGGCGTCACCATTTCCTTTCCTTTAATTTTTACAGATCATTACCCTCTGTCATTCACACTTTGGGTTCGTTTTCTTTTCTTTTGACATAGTTTTTAAGCCTGTACTTTAAAAGCATGCCTAAGTGCTCTGCTGCATTTTGGCCGAAACCCAGTTCTACTTTGCTTTTTGATGTGATTAAATCAAACGAAATTACTTGCAAGTTTGTTCACTTCTTGGAAACAAAGATTCAAAGTGCTGTCTTTATATCACATCATATATAAGGATTTAGCTGCTGTAGAAATACTTTAGCTATTGAAATACTTTGCCTCTTGAAAACTTTCCAGTGATATCATTGTCTTGCAAAAGATATACATCTAAGTGGTTTTTTTAAAAGTGGTAAGCCTTCTTCCTTTGTATAGAGATGGATAGATACAGCTATATGATACTAATTAAAATCTGTTACTGTATAGCTGCTGCTTTTTAATAACTTTCCATCATTGCTGCACTCTCAAAGCTGTTTTAATAACCTGCTTTAATGTCATACTAGTTATGTGAATTTTCCCCACCCCCTCATTTCCTAAACCCATCGTATAGCTGACACTGTTTCTACCCACACAGGTACCCAAATCCAATGGTGTCTGTTAACTCATGATGTCTGCTCTGTGGAGTGGATGGTAGTCTTAAGGAAGGCACAGAAAGTCTCAGGCTCAAGATCCACATCATCTCCCCTCACACCTCTTACCAAGCCCGCTTCGCACCTCATTGAGTGCTGGTGCCTGGCTGGAGAATGTATTTGAACTCTGCTAATGACCCTTTCATATCTGGATGGAGGGACAGAGAAGTGGGTGTGCTAGTGGAAACTACCCTACTGCCCCAAGGTAGAATATATTGCTCCACCCACTTTTGCCTATGGCCCCGCCTGCTACAGACATGTGGAAAGATGGCCCCCAGGATGAAAAATATCCTTCACTCCCACTTAGGTTGGCTTGTGTCTACTAACTGCCCTTCCTGTTGACCTAGGCTGCCATGTGGCACATGCAAGGAAAATGGAAAGAAATATTCAAGGGTTAAAGTTAAAATTAAGCTACAGAAAAGAGGAGATTAGGCTTCCAAAGTAGGATTCAAGACAGACCAACAATGAGGTATCCTGTTCCCCCCACCTTTGGGAATCTTGTAATCAGAGCAATATTGCTTCTAAATGTCAGGCGGCATTTGTAGTTGTTATGCTTTAATAGCCTGTCCATTGTGACTTGCCCAACCCTCTCTGAAAGCCATTTAAGCTATCATGACATTCTGAGGCAATTAATACCATGCATTCATTACACCTTGAGTAATCTTTGACCATTTGGCTTGATTCTACTGCTGCCAACCACTTTCACACAGTCTAGAATTTTCATTTCATTTCATTTCATGTTCAGATATTTGCATTTTATTTCCCTCCATGAAATCCCCCCCGTTGCTTACTCCTCTCTCCCTTAAACTATAGCCCAGTTGTGCTGTTCAGACTGCATGTGGTGTGACCCGTGCCCAATTGTATAAACACCTTAAAGGTAAAGGGACCCCTGACCGTTATGTCCAGTTGTGGACGACTCTGGGGTTGCGGTGCTCATCTCGCTTTACTGGCCAAGGGAGCAGGCGTACAGCTTCCGGGTCATGTGGCCAGCATGACTAAGCCGCTTCTGGCGAACCAGAGCAGTGCACGGAAACACCGTTAACCTTCCTGCCGGAGTGGTACCTATTTATCTACTTGCACTTTGACGTGCTTTTGAACTGCTAGGTTGGCAGGAGCAGGGACCGAGCAACGGGAGCTCACTCTGTCACCGGGATTCAAACCGCCGACCTTCTGATTGGCAAGTCCTAGGCTCTGTGGTTTAACCCACAGCACCACCCGCATCCCTTAGAAGCACCTTAGT
Source organism: Podarcis vaucheri (assembly GCF_965113315.1). Taxonomy (NCBI): domain Eukaryota; kingdom Metazoa; phylum Chordata; class Lepidosauria; order Squamata; family Lacertidae; genus Podarcis; species Podarcis vaucheri. Next base: position 107,155,543 of record NC_138760.1, on the reverse strand, counting down.
AAAAGCATAAACAAAGCAGACTCCTTAATTTAAAAATGTGCTCTGTGTATCATTATTATATTAGGCAGAGTCAAGCATCGTTAAAAGAACCAGCTTGGGAGCAGTGGAGTCTCCTGATCACAATCTAGTAATGAGAACATGAAGCGCCTTCACTAGAAAAATCCCCAAAAAACGCCCCTCCCCACCTGCATTGTTCTGCTAACAATGCCCTGCTCTCTTTAATTGTTCATCGAGGTAATTAACTGGGCAACCTGAAATTGAACTCTTGCCAAGTGTGACAAAGGAAGATGAAGAGATGGCTGGTTACATTAAGGATATAAATTGCTTTCATTTCCCTCTCGGTGCTATCTTCCATACTCTCCACTTGCATACATTTCTAACCTCAATTTATGAACACACAGAGCCTGCACTTATAATCTGAGGGCTTGTGGTAAATTTAGCTCCCTCCATCCTTTTATTGGGAGGTGTTGACAGAGATGAACTATTCCCTGACATGCTGCATCCCTTTGCTGGTCTATCCTAATTTTCTGCAATCGCCCTGTCAGTGCTGGTATCAGGGTCTGAATAAAGTCAGCGGACACTGTCACACCCATTTCTTCCTTCTGGAGTGGTGACTGAATGGGGACCATAGGAACAATGTCTGCTGCACAATTTTCCTGGCCACAATTTTCCAGGGCTAAAGGAAAATCCCACCAGGAGGAGAGATTTTCTTTTGAAGTGCTCTGGGGTGGACAAAAAAATCAAATGGGAACTGACTGAAACAAAGGACATCAGTGGTCTAGACTCCTCAGCAATGGGAATTTGCCCAAAGGCAGCTGTTGAATCAACCTTTGTGAATATATTGGCTCCTGACAACTAAGGCGATGTCTTACCCACCTGAAGTGGATGTCTTCCCTTGCATATATATTTCTTAAGTTGTTAGGTCAACACAAATGTAATTTTTTTCCATTGGGCTTTGGCACAATGACTATTCCTGCATGCCATTTAGTAGGCTCCTCAGTTTTCTCTTTCAACTTAGCTTGCAAAGGGATCGGACTCAGTGTAATTAATGCTGTCAAGCCAAAGCGAACCTGTAAACATCTTTGGATATATTTCTGGATTAGTTTTTTTTGTGTGTGTGTGTGTAGTGTCAAGTTTCTGCAGAAGCTGTAGCTGCTGTACTGTGCCTAACAAGGGCACGTTGAGGTCTTCTACTACATACTTTGCCCCCAATTTTCAATGTGGCATTACTAGGTCCTTAGAGAACTGTCCATGCTGGTTTTCAAGAGTCCATCCTGATGTGGACCATAGTTTTCTGTGGGAATAATTCATCTCAGTCAACAAGGATGGGCCTACAGGATAAAACACCCTTAGGATGTGAGATGTTATTGGCCAGACAGGAATGGTCTTCACATAATGGCCTGTTTGCTCATAAAAGGACAGCAACAGTGTAAGGCCAGGGTGCCACAGTCCCTTTTATATCCAGGACTTAGCAAGCAAATACAGTACAAAGATTTGTTCAACGCTGCATAGAATGCATCAAAACAGAGAAACAGGCCCTTGAGTCTTCACTGCCTACAAAGCTTGCTAACCATTGGCAACAAGTAGCAATGGATCTGTTTGTTTGGAAAGGAAATATATATGTTGCAGTCACTGATTATTTCTCCAAATATATTGACCTAGCACTACTCATTCAACCTTTGTCATGTCAGGGCATGCAAAAATTCAAAGCTATATTTTGCAGACACAGAGTTCCTGAGAACCTCATCTATGATAACAGACTTCAGTATAGCTCAGACAGGTTTGTGTACAAGTATGATTTTGAACACCGCACTAGCAGTCCACATTATCCTCAAATGCAGGTCTTTCTTTCAAATAACAGAAGGCATCCATCACATCCAGAAAATTATTGGAGCAGAAAAACCTCCCAAGCAACACATTTTCCCTCCACACTGAATATGTTAAAGACTTATTCACACATTTTGTTTTTAGAGGACACACCTAAGGTTTTTTTTTTAAATTGAACAAATATAAAGTATAGGAGCGGCCAACATGTTTGCAAGCATATGTATCATGTAGGAGGACTCTTCAAAGACCTGTGCTAGATGGCAGCACTCCTGAGCTATTGTGTCTACAACCTGCAACAAAACATGCCACCTTCAGTCTGAAAAATAAAATGAGCAAGCATCCAGCACCATCCTACTTCCACAAGGCCCCGGGATGACTCACAGAAGACAAGAAGGAAAATGCATGGTTTCTATAGTGTTCCCCCCTCCTTAAAATATTATTCAACTCTGAATTTATGACCATGTTGGGCCCTTTACTTCCTAAGGAAAGAATGATCTAAAGAGTCGCTATTTTTGTTCTTCTAGCTGCTCGATGGCTTGGCTAATAAAAACTCTCCGACTTTCTAAAGAATCTCCTATTATTGTTAATATTCTTTCCAGCTCTTTGTCTTAAAAAGAGATGTGGTAGCAAACTATAAAAAGACAAATCAATATTGACAGGAGAGCTCAGAGTCCAACGGCTTCTTTTGCACCGAGTGCTCAATACCGCTTGATTTTGTTGTTGTTCCACTTCCTCCCCCTTCAGCTAGCAGATGAATTACTCATCAACTCCTTCCAAAGAGCATTTGAAGTCTGCCATGACCCATTATAATGGTTCCTGTGAACAGGACTTCTTTCCGCTGCCCCCCTCTACTGCTGTTCTCTTCTCTCCTTTTTTTGGTAGCGCTGCACTTTGGTGGCCTCCAAGTCACCTCAAGTTGACTAAAGGGTGTTATCACCAAACTGACATGACCCTTTTGGTCATCTGTCATGGGAACGATCAGCACTTTTCACATTGTTCCTGTGTGTGTTTGAGAGAGAGGGAACATCAGTAAGAGGAAATGCTGACATGACTCAAAACCAGGTTTTTAATGAGGAAGAGGCAGCAAGTGTTTGGTTGAGGCCTGAGGTTTGGATGCTTTTTAAGCAAGGGAGCTAAATGTTACAGAAGAAATATGATGTGACATCAAACAAAATATAGATTTTGGGGGAGCAAGGGCCTAACACAATGCAGATGGCTATTCGCTGGCTTCGCAGGGCAATTCTAGATGGGTTGCTCAGTTGAGAATGTCTCTAGGCTTTCTTGTTTATATATGGAATTAATTTTTCACCCTAGGGAATACAAAACAGCAATGGTGTTAAAACTTAGCATGGTCAATGGAAAAGGCATGTCCTGAAATGTCAGATAGAGAGGAGAAACAATGCAGAGGTTGTTTGCCGGCAGTAGAACAAGTTTCCTAGTGAGCAAACCTAGTTAGGAAGATTTCTTCCTGGAGGTCAGGAACATTGCCTGATCCATTCTGTCAGTAGTTTTGAACTTTAAAGGCCTTTGTGGCTTAGGGCCCTCGTATTTATGGGACTGCCTCTTCTGCTATGCCCTGCAGAGGACCTCAAGGTCCATGAATAATTAGTTTAGAGGTCCCGGGCCCTAAGGAAGTCAGACTATCCTCCACCAGGGCCAGGGCCTTCTCAGTGATGGCTCTGACCTGGTGGGATGCTCTGTCCCATGAGACCAGGGCCCTGCAGGATTTAACTTCCTTCCGCAGGGCCTGTAAGACAGAGCTATTCCACCTGGCTTTCAATTTGAACTTAGCCTGATCTTTTATTCCCCTTTCTTCCCTCCCCCTTCCCTTTTTATGAAGATTACTTGCTCTGGGATCCCACAGCTAATTCTCCCCTGGTCTCCTCACTGGCCCAAATAGGACTAATTTAGCCAGCTAGCCCTGGTGATCATCTAATGTTTATTGGATGGATTTCCCCCCTAAATTGATTTTTGAATTCTCAATTTATTGTTATTCACTTTTTATACTGTATTTTATGCTGTTTTTTGTTGCATTAATTAAGTGTTTTAAATTTGTTGTTAGCCACCCTGAGCCCGGTTTTCTGAACCGGGAAGGGTGGGGTATAAATAAAAAATATTTATTTATTTATTTATTTATTTATTTATTTATTTGGGGGAGGGCCATGGCTTAGTGATAGAACATCTGCCTTGCACACAGAGGGACCCAGTTCAATCCCCAATGGCATCTCTAGGTAGGACTGGGATAGACTCCCTGTCTGAAACCCTGGAGTGTCAACACAGACACTACTGAGCTAGACTGACCCAGTAGTCTGGCTTAGGATGAGTCAGCTTCCTTTGCTCCTGTGCAAATAGATTTCTTTCCCTGTTTGCATCTGTTTTGTTTTATCGCTTGTTTGCCACACTGGACTCCTTTGAGATGTAATTAATTAGTTCGTTTATTTTAATAAACAGCTTTCCTTAGCTGATGTGCCTGATCTCCTTTCAGTTCCTGCTTTGGCCAGATCTGAGTAGAAGTTCCTTGCCTGACGTCCCTTGGGTCACCAGTTTATAACCCATGACATGGCAGGTTCAGGCCTTCTGACACTGATGGAAAGCTGCAGCACTCATGTTAAACGCAGCTGGGAAGCAACCTGCAAATGCAGCAGATCAGCTTTTCCCTCTGCGACATGCGTCTGCTCTCCTTGGGATGCTCTGCTCAACGGTTGAGCAATCCAAGCTGTACAGCTGTATACAGAGAGCAATTTGGAGATGTCTGAACTGGCCCTTAGTGAACCCCGATCCATTTTGCACCACTAATCCCACCATCGTTTTTCAGTCACGTGGGAAATTGTTTGACACGGTGCACTTTGCTCATTGCCCTTCAGTGGGAAGCTGAGAAGTACTATGGTAAAGAAAGCTTACTGGTGAACCACAGGTGACACTTGCAGGAAGACCACTGCCCCGTGTGGTAGGAGAGAAAACTGCAGCCTCCCAATGACAAACCTTCCAGGCTCTAGACAGGCTCCACCCACCAAGCCAGCCACTGGCTCCTCCTGAGCATGGAGGAGTATAGGAGAATGCCCTGTCTGAGTGGGGCCTCGCTTCAGCAATGACAAAAGCCTTCCTGGATCCTGATATGTCCTGTTGTTCTTCAGTTCTGCTTCCCAGTTTCTCCATGGATCCTGATCCATCGTTGGTCCTGACTTGAACATTTGTCCTTTCTGGCTCCTGACTTTCTGCAGATTACTACCCACAGCCCTTCCCCGACAGTCATTCATGATCTACAGGGGAGAAAATCAGAGTCATCAATAATGATCCCATCTGTGTGTTGAAGTCTCAACCAATAACCCTGGAGCTTGGCATTAATGATTAACACATTCTGTGTTTATGGTCTTCTTAAGCTGGCAAGCTACTCTTCCCTCCTCACAGGAGCAGCTTCTAATACTTACACAGGAACAACATTAAATATCAACACCTCCTCATTGTCACTATATTTACTAGGCAGGTAAAATTTATTAGCCCGTTGTGGGAGGCTTCAGACTTTTAATTAGTCTACAATGAAACTACAAAGATGGGACAGCAGGGTGGGTTCTTCTTTTCTTTTGAATAATGTTTTGGTTGTGGTTTCTCATATATTTGTGCATCAGTCACCAGCCCCCAATCACCAAATGCTCATAAACACAAACAATATTTTGTTCCGCTTCCAACATATATATCACAACCAACAACTTCCCAGTGGCAATATTTCTTTTGTCTGTTTGTTTACATATTTATAGGCTTCCTTGCCTGTCCTTCACTATATGCTATTATAAAGAATGGGCTGCAGCAAAATGGTAATACAGTGTTGTTGTTGTTTAGTCGTTTAGTCGTGTCTGACTCCTCATGACCCCATGGACCAGAGGATGCCAGGCACTCCTGTCTGCCTCCCGCAGTTTGGTCAAACTCATGCTGGTAGTTTCAAGAACACTGTCCAACCATCTCGTCCTCTGTTGTTCCCTTCTCCTTGTGCCCTCCATCTTTCCCAACATCAGGGTCTTTTCCAGGGAGTCTTCTCTTCTCATGAGGTGGCCAAAGCCCTGGAGTCCCAGCTTCAGGATCTGTCCTTCTAGTGAGCACTCAGGGCTGATTTCCTTCAGAATGGAGAGGTTTGATCTTCTTGCAGTCCATGGGACTCTCAAGAGTCTCCTCCAGCACCATAATTCAAAAGCATCAATTCTGTGGCAGTCAGCCTTCTTTATGGTCCAGCTCTCACTTCCATAAAAGCATTTGCATGAGAAGAATGTAACGGGTCCTAAAAACCCAACTCAGCTGTCAAAGGCCAGGCTAAAGAGGTGCATCCTCAGCATATAATGAAAGCTATACAAGGAAGGTGACAGACACACCTTTGCAGGGAGGGAATTCTGCAGCTTAGGTCATGCTAACAAATGAGCCTGGAGACATCTGCCCATAGCTAAAGGAGTTAAATTAAAGAACGTATGACAAACCTGATGGATCAGACCAGTGGCCAATCTAGCCCAAGGTTCTGTTCTCACAGTGGTCAACCAGATGACCATGGGAAGCCTGCAAGATGGACATGAGGGCAACAGCACTCTGCCCACCTGAAATTCCCAGCAACTGGTGCTCAGTGGCATGATGCCTCTGACAATGGAGGCAGAACATTGGCATCATGGCTAGCAACCACTCATAGCCTTGTCCTCCATGAATTTGTCCAGTCCTCTTTTAAAGCCACCCAAGTTGGTCATCACTGCTTCCTGTGGGAGTGTCAGGCTTCAGGGAATCTGATCCTCCCTCCCTCACAGCAGGCTGCCAGTAAGGAAAATACAAGAAGCTCTTACCAAGGTAATTTATTCAATATTCACAGAGAGAGAGACGCAGGATGCTGACTCTAGGATAATGGCATTGCTCCAAGTAATCTCCTCCCCACTTCCCTTCTCGGTTGTCAAAAGCCCCACCTCCCTTACGGTGTCTGCTTAGGGACAATTGCCTCTGGGTTCTCTGCTCTCCTACTTTCATTGCTCGCTGTGTTCTGGGAGAAGGGGGGTCTGGAATGCTCTCTAGTGATAATGTGTCAGCCAGCTGTTCCTGCTCTGCTTCTCGCATTATTTCCCAGCTTTGCACCTCTTCTATCTCTGAGCTGTGACCCTCTGCAAACCACTGTTGTAAATCTGTACTGTCCTCCTTTTCTTGGGAAGGTTCAGGAGAAGGGGGAGATGGTCTCTGCCATTCCTCCTCAGTCCAGTCCCTGACAGGGAGTGAGGTTTCTAGTTTAACTATGCACTGCATGGAGAAGTCCTTTCTTTTATTTATCCTGGATCTTCCAACATTTAGCTTCACTGGATGTCCCCGAGCTCTAGTGTTATGAGAGAGGGAGAAAAACTTTTCTCCACACATGCATAATGTTGTCACCTTCTATTATGTCATTTTCTTAAAAAATACATAAATCCCAAATACCGCAGATGCTGGCTGGAGCAGATGACATTTGCAGGCCAAAGAATCTGGAGGGGGCTATGTTGGGGAAGACTGCTCTCTCTGAATATCCTGCCTCAGACACTACAAAAGCTAGAAGAAATGTATGATGGTCTGATGGTTGTTCATTATCACAGCATCCTGAAATTGAGCTCTTTCCTTATTTCTCTCCATCAAAGATCAATGAGCCATCGGGTAGAGCAAGAAACTGGATACAGCAAGATGTTTTATGTTCTGCTTATAGAATGTGCATATTTTGTGTCTGAGGATTGCTTCACATTGCGACTCTTGCTGAATTGCCAAGCCTTATTGTTCCAGCATCACAAAATTGCCTTGCAAACTTTTGAGATTTCTAGAATAAATAATAACACGTTTTAATTTTCCTCTCTGGTTCCTTAGCCTCTGCGTACGCATAACTGCAATCACTCTTTAAAACTTCCCCTTCTGTGATTCGCTCCAGGAGCTTCTGAGAGCTGGAGTTCCTATAACACAATGTAATAATGCGAGTCTTGTTCAGAAACCTATCCAAATCACAAGATTTAGAATTAAGCGTACACTGAATTTTCAGAGCACTTAATTTTGGTACAGCAAAGCCTTCTTTTGAAAGGGTTGCCTTTGAGAATGGCCAGTTTCCAATCAGCAAAGTACTGAGCTTAATTCAAAGTTCCGTGGAAAAGTTTTGTGCCTTGGGAAGGAGGGAGATGAGATTGCAATTGTTGCGGTATCTGATGTATTCATGAAAATGCACTCTGACAACAGCTCTATTCACAGATGTGCAAGAGCATTTCCATTCCACTTTTCTGCTCTTGAAATGGTGGTTCGGGCTTTAACTTTACTCTGGGTGGGCAGAGTGATGTCGTGTTCATGCCCAGCTTGAAGGCTACCCATAGGCTGGCCACAGATCAGCCACTGTGAGAACAGGACGCTGGACCAATGGCCTTTTCCAGCAGGCTCACCTTTCTATTCTTCTTTAGCTATGGGCAGATATTCCCAGTTTCATTTGCTGGCATGAACTGATGTTAGTACTGCACTATTGTAACATCAACCACAAAATTAATTTTGTTGGTCCTATGCTCATGGCTTTGGAGGGTGGGCGAAGGAGACAGTGTTGGCAGTGGAGCAGCTGCCACTGTTGCACGTTGAGCAAAGGATGGTGGGACCTGTGGATCTGCTTGTGGACTTCCTACAGGCATCTAGTTGGCCACTGGGAGAACAGGAGACTGGACTAGACGGGATATTGGCCTGATTCAGCAGGCTCTTCTTCTGTTCTTATGGGTCCTGCTGCCCCAAGCAATATGCCCCTGAAGAAGGATGGGGAACCTGTGTCCCTCCAGGTTCTCCAGGGCTGATGGGAACTGGAGTCTGATAAGATCTAGAACCAGGAGCAGCTGGCGGAGGGATAAGCACCAGGCACCTGGCCTCCTGGACACTGTGCCACTGTCACTTATTAGAATAAAGAGGGGACAAGATGGTGAGGAGGTCACTACTGGTGATAGCATTGGATCTGCTCCACTGGTGCCAAATTCCCCACTGCCTCATCCGCTCCCACTGACAACACTGCCTTTCTCTGCTGATCATTCCTGCCTAAACTACAAATTAGATTGTTCTCTGAGCACTGACAGGTTTCTGGGGGCCAAAATGTTTCTGCCCACCCAGGTTGGTCACTGTTTCCTCTTGTACCAGAAAATCTTGGAAGGCTTCCTGTTCGGCTTAGATCTTTGCCAGGGCAACAATAATATTCGCTGTGGCTGATGCCAGATTCTCAGCTCCTAGCTCATGATTGGCTGCAGTCCAGCTCCGGCGAACCACTGCTGCCTCCAAAATCTCCAATAACCAGCTATGGGATCTGTAAATAATGTAATAGGGCATTATGCAGCCAATAATAAGGTTCTGCGGTGACGGCACCATGGCAAAACTGCTGGTACGCCACAGAATTACATCACCGATTCAGACGTGGATTTTGCAAATGAAGACAGATCAAAATGCTCAGGAGGGGCCTTTGAAAAAGTTGTAAACACACTTAGCTTTCACAGTGGGCAAAAGCAAATGTGAAAATGGACGGGCTGTATGTACCATTGAATTCTTCAAGGGATATGCCCTGGGGAAAGTGAGCAAACAGCATTAGGTACTATTGCATCCCCTGTCCAATTAGATACTCTTCAAATTATTATCAGCGTTATGAAAAAAAATCCCAGTGTTGATGCAATCTCGTTAAAACGCTGAGTGAATTACACATTCCATTAGTGGGGAAGCAGTTTCTCTTTCCTGTGGGCTTCTTCACCCTCAGCAAGAAGGCACCTGATTGAATAACTTATGTGATAAATTCACCAGCTGGCCTCTGAAGTCTTTAAAGGCTTAGTAAGCATTTTCATCCATCATAAAGGGGTCATTACAGCTGCAGAGGTGAGTGGAAAAGATGAGGCCGCTCTCTCATGCAGAACTAATTCAGGTAGAAGAGGTGGCTCCTGAGGGAAGTGCACTACTTGCACTATATATATTTTTGAGTGGGCATCTTAGACCACACGGTGTTCCTCAGTGTCATTTCTCTTCAAGATACTGCAAGTCCTAAGGCCCCACTAAGCTAGGAAGCTCATCTCTGCAAAGGCTGAAATTCTCTTGTGTGGGTGGGAGGGGCTTTTCCCAGAGGAATATTTTGAAAGCAAGCTGTCTTGTTTCTGAGAGCATATGCCACAAAGCTGCGGTCAGTGCAGGTTTGAAGAGCTGCTGCTAAAAGCTGGCATCCATTTCTAAGGCAAGGCCACTTCCTTAAAAGCCCAATTTCCCACAGAAGGATTGCCTGGTGCATTCAAACAGCGGGGATTATCCTCTCAGGTACTCTCCTGAACAGGGTCACTCTAGCTCAGTGAAGGTCCAGCCTAGGTTTCATTTGTTCGTTCATTCAGCCTTTATTGCCATAATTCAGACAATAAAAAACATAAAAGACAGGGGGGAAAACACCATCCATAAAACATTGGCAATCCAGACATACTAAACACGTAAAACATATAAAAGACTCAGGAGCCACCATTAAGTAAAATTAAGTCATTTTAGATTTGACTTCAAAAATGCTCAGCCTTCTCCTCAGATCGCATAAATCTTTAACCTAGGTGTTGTCAGGGCCAGCCCAAGTCATTTTGGCACCTGAAGAAAACCACAAAATGGTATCTCCCTCCCCACCAGGGAAGAAGGAAGAAGGAATGAATGAAAATCTACATCCAATACAAGGGGGGAATATAGGTCTACAATGGGATTTGCTGCCCCTGTGGATCCTGCCACCTGAGGCAGTTGCCTCACCTTACCTCACGGGTGGGGTGACCATTTACCAAAAGGTTATTTTGGAACATAATAGTTGGAATCATAGGCTGCTGAATGCAGCTTCAGCTGCATATGATATAATGTATTGTACAACAACATTTCAAAACTGTTCTGTGGTGACAGTGTCATTGTTCTCCCTCTCCCCCTCAGCCACTTTGAGGACTTGCGTCCTGTGAGTTCCTGGTAGCATTCCAAAGGAAGTTGCTGAAGCTGTTTCCAAAGTGTTTGGCCTTACTCAAAATGGTGCCTAAACACAAAGGTCCTATTCTCCACATCCTGCTTGTCAGCTATTGTTCCATAAACACCATTCCCTTTTATTTGGTGCTATGAAGGTGCCTTATATGGACATAGGCCACTGGGTCCATTGAGACCAGTGCTATCTCTTCTGACCAGACACAGGTCTTTCCAATGACTTCCATCTGAGATCCTTGAATGGAAAAACTAGTGACTTCACTGGAGACCTTTTATCAGGAAAACATAGGCTCTACCATGGAGTCGTAGTTGACTGCAACATTGTCTAGACCAATGTTTCCCAAGCTTGGGTCTCCAGCTGTTTTTGGACTACAATTCCCATCATCCCTGACCACTGGTCTTGCTAGCTAGTGATGGTGGGAGTTGTAGTCCAAAAACAGCTGGAGACCCAAGGTTGGAAAAAACTAGTCTAGATAGCACTGGGAGATAGAAGATAAATAGTAGGGTTACAATCTTTCAGTTGAATCTTATGCATGTTTCTGAACAGTAAATTCTATTAAGTACAATGAAGATTATGGTACCTCAGGAAAGTCATTCCCATAGAACTCAGTAAACAGGCAGAGAGGCACAAACTTGCTTTATAAATGTCCTGCACAACAATACTGATGGGAGCAGTGAATGTAAACTCTCTTCTTCTTCTTCTTCTTCTTCTTCTTCTTCTTCTTCTTCTAGATACTATCCCATTCCCCACTGACTGTAATTCACAGTCTTCCAATTAGGTTTAACTATAAAAAGATTGTGATTCATTATTTTCTAAAGTGTAATGAAGTGGAGGAATGCTGCATAATACTTTTTTTTTCTTTTGAAAAAAGGATCACACTATGTTATGAGCTTTTAAAATCTAAAGTAGGTCACTGGAAAGCAAGGGAATTATATAAACAACTTGATTAGAGATTCAGTAAACATAAAATAAACTGCTAAGAACCTTTTGAGTGTTAGCTAGTGAAATTCACTAATAGCTTGAGCAGCTCTAGTTTTTGGCTATATATATATCCCTCCAGTATCTTCAAGCAAACTTTCTTTTCCTCAAAGTGATTACACAAAATAAAAACTTTCTCTGCGCAGAAAGAAGATATGCTATGATGCATTTGCAGCAGCACAACCGGATGCCTTCATCTGCCCCAGCTGCAACAAAACATGTCTCTCCCACATCGGTCCCTCTGCACCCACAGCAGGCACTGCAACCCTCTAACAGTTTGACTTCACCCCCAAAGGAACCTTCCTCCATTAACTCCCAAGGAAAAAGGATGCCAACAAAACTTTTAAAGCTGAGGACAATGGTTTTGAAAAGAATTTGGATTTTGTCTTCCACTTTCGTTTCGTTTTTATAATTTGCTTTGAATTCTTTTTTAAGTGACTAATAAATACGACAAGTAAGAATACTGACAGTGGATAAATGAAATGGGATTTTAATATTTGATCTCAGTTAATCTGCAGGTGTCATCTTGCAAAAAATATCTTTTATAAGATCCTTACAGGGAAGCTCTTGTAAAGGGCTATAACAGCTTAAAGCTTCCGAAAGCTTACCTTAACTGTTAAAAGAATGCAACAAAAACACACTGTGGTTCACAATGAAGAAATTAGCACATGTAATGTAACCCCTTGCACATTTCATCACTAAATTAAGTTTCACTGTGCTGGCTGGTGATTACTTCCAAGAAAATGTATGTAGGATTACTGGCATGTGACCCAATCCTATGCACATTTACATAAGTCTGCATAGGATTGCAGCAGCCATAAAAGCATTTGAGATTACTCTGGCCAGACAAGTACCTGGAACGTGTGGGATGCTGGGACTTGGTAAGAGAATATATTAATGATATTTAATCCTCTAGAGACCCACGTATGTGGGTTAACAATAAAGGAAAACTGCTGGTGCCTGTTTTTAAAACAAGGGGCTTTGCAATTCTCCAGCAGGAGAAAGCCTCTAGCAAAATGTTATTCCAATAGTTAAGCAGTTTAATGCAGCATAGGAATATAGGCTATTAAACCTCATTAAACTTTATTTATTCCATTCAGCTACCCGTTTTTCAATAAATAAACCACAAAGTAAGATTCAAATGCTTTACTTACAGTTTCTAGGTCTCAGACCTGCATTTTCCTTATGCGGCTGCCATAAATTAATGCAGGTAAAGTACTCTTAAAGTAGGAATACAGCAAAGCAGCCTCAGGCACATGTCTGGGCTTGGGTTGGGAGCTAAGTTCTGGCTGAGGGAAGAGGGAGCTCACAATGGCATATTTTAAGTTCTAACAGCCTGTTTTCCACACTTTACTTTGCTTCATATTTTGTGATGCTATTATAGCTGCAGTGGTTGAATTTTCCTACAAGGGGGCTATGGCTTGAAGTCTATTTGAGCCATTTAAAGAACCCTTACATTTCCACCAGATCAGCAATGTAGAATGCACACCAGTCCCTTGCGATCTAGATCCTTCCTACCTTGGTCTCCTGCTTGCCGCTGGTCATCTACCTTGTAGACAGATGTGAAAGCAGAGGCAGAATGAGCCTGGACCATAGCAGAGTTGTTTGTGCAGGCCATTTGGGAATGGCATTGCTACAACAGCTCAAATGGGCACCTGCATTTTATAGACATCTGCAATGTTGATCAGAGGCATAGGAAGGTCAGGTGGTACCCAGTGTAGAAAATTTCTTGTCACCCCGCCCCACACACACACATTGATTTTTATTTTATTTTTTTGCCTGCAAAAATGGTTTTACGTTATTTCATATTTTCTTACAAAGAAATGTGGATTCTGGGCCTCTGATAACAAATAGGCGACTATGGACAGATACTTAAATCTACAGGATGGATTGTGTTTTGGCTTGTGTTGTTTTATTTTATATTTATTGTTTGTTTATTTAATAAAATTTATTTTTAAAAAACCTGTAAAGTGCTTTACCAAAACAAAAAGCAAAAAAACCACAGCAGTAAAATAAAAAAACAAGGAACAGTGGTGTAGCGTGGGGGTGCAGGGGAGGCCGGCCGCACCGGGCGCAACATCTGGGGGTTAGGGTTAGGGGGCGCAAATCCACGGGTTAGGGGGCGCAAATTACTTGCCTTGCCCCGGGTGCTGACAAACCACGCTACGCCACTGACAAGGAAAATCCTACCTTAAAACATACAAAAGCTAAAATATTAAAATTAAAATTACTTCAACTTCCTAAGCATCTAGGTATGCTTGCCTAAAGAAGAATGCTTTTAGCAGGTGCGCGAAAAGAGTCTAGCAAAGGCACGTGCTTTGTTGCAATAGGCGGGGAGTTCCAAAGTGCAGGTGCTGTCACAGTAAACAATGCAGTACAGCTATTATGTGGAGCCTGTAGTAGTGCTTGGAACTACTGAAGGGGAGGTTTTCTTTATTGTGCTTTCACCATGCTCTGTATCATCCGAAAAGGAAAACATTTATTTAAAAAACAGGACTGCACAGCAGCAATCTAGTCTCATCATGATCAGTGGGACTTATTCCCGAGCCGACGGTGCATAAGATGGGCTGCAATCCTATGTACCCCTTGCATCCAACTTGTACCTAAAACTCTGCACAAACCTGCACCAGAGAATTTAAGAGTTGGAAGGGACCCCTGAAGGTCAACTAGCCAAACCCCTGGGGCAGTGCAGGAATCTCAACTAGACCATCCCTGACCGATGGCCATCCTTCTTCTGTTTTCCCCCTTAGCCAGGACACACAACGGACAAAGACACAACAACGGGGACTGGAGGTGGGGGAGGGAAACCCAGTGGAGGGTAGGGCAGTAGGGCGGTTCATAAAAAACTTTTTTTAAAAAGCCTGTTCCAAAGTTCTTATCTTACTAAACTAGGGATTATATAGCTATATCTGACATTTCATGCATATCAGATAATATATTGACCTTGCTCCACTGAATTGAAATTTCAGCCTTCTCAACATAGGAAAATGGCCAAGTAAACAGCTATTTTCATGGAGGAGGGTCAAGATATTAACCGATATGCATGAAATTTCAGATATAGCTATATAATCCCTGGTGTAGTAAGATCAGAGCTTTGGAGAAGGCATTTTTTTAAAAAAAGTTTTTTATGAACTGCCCTAGTAGGGCAGTAATTGTTCCTTGATAAATTGTCCCCCCCCCATGATGGCACCTGGGGTAAACTGCCCCCTTCCTACGCACCTGATGTTGATGTCCAGATGGGTAGTCGTGTTGCAGCAAAAGTGGCAAAAGCTTTTTCTGGCCTCAGCTTTCACTTCAATGCAACTGATGCAGGGAGGCTCTAACATTGTTGGTTTCCAAGGCGTCACAAGATTTCTCACTTTTTCTGCAAGGTTTCTGTTTAAGGTGTGTCTATCATGCTAAGATTTGGGGATTGTGTGGCTGTGAATTAATTAATTAATTGCCTTTGAGTGTGCCTCAAGGCGATTTACAGACATACCATAAAAACAGCTATAATAGTTTTTTTTAAAAAAACAACAGCACATAAACCAACTGAAAATAGGTTCAAAACAACACAAAATGATCATCTAAGGTTTTCGACTGTGTGATCACCAAACTAGTGACCTGCTGCTATTTCCCCCCATGTGGAGGGCAGGGAAATGACCAAAGAACGAATTGAAAGTTGGGTTTGCCTGAGCAAACTCATTCCATGTGAAACTTACAGGGAAGGGATTTGGGGATGCAACAAAAATCATAGAATCATAGAGTTGGAATAGACCACAAGGGCCATTGAGTCCAACCCCCTGCCAAGCAGGAAACACCATCAGAGCACTCCTGACATATGGTTGTCAAGCCTCTGCTTAAAGACCTCCAAAGTAGGAGACTCCACCACACTCCTTGGCAGCAAATTCCACTGTCAAACAGCTCTTACTGTCAGGAAGTTCTTCCTAATGTTTAAGTGGAATCTTCTTTCTTGTAGTTTGGATCCATTGCTCCGTGTCCGCTTCTCTGGAGCAGCAGAAAACAACCTTTCTCCCTCCTCTATATGACATCCTTTTATATATTTGAACATGGCTATCATATCACCCCCTAACCTTCTCTTCTCCAGGCTAAACATGCCCAGCTCCCTTAGACGTTCCTCATAAGGCATCGTTTCCAGGCCTTTGACCATTTTGGTTGCCCTCCTCTGGACACGTTCCAGTTTGTCAGTGTCCTTCTTGAACTGCGGTGCCCAGAACTGGACACAGTACTCCAGGTGAGGTCTGACCAGAGCAGAATACAGTGGCACTATTACTTCCCTTGATCTAGATGCTATACTCCTATTGATGCAGCCCAGAATTGCATTGGCTTTTTTAGCTGCCGCGTCACACTGTTGGCTCATGTGGTCAACCAAGACTCCTAGATCCTTTTCACATGTACTGCTCTCAAGCCAGGTGTCACCCATCTTGTATTTGTGCCTCTCATTTTTTTTGCCCAAGTGCAATACTTTACATTTCTCCCTGTTAAAGTTCATCTTGTTTGTTTTGGCCCAGTTCTCTAATCTGTCAAGGTCGTTTTGAAGTGTGATCCTGTCCTCTGGGGTGTTAGCCACCCCCTCCCAGTTTGGTGTCATCTGCAAATTTGATCAGGATGCCCTTGAGTCCATTATCCAAGTCGTTGATAAAGATGTTGAATAAGACCGGGCCCAAGACAGAACCCTGTGGCACCCCACTAGTCACTCTTCTCCAGGATGAAGAGGAACCATTGATGAGCACCCTTTGGGTTCAGTCAGTCAGCCAGTTACAAATCCACTGAGTGGTAGCATAGTCAAATACAAGGATTGAATCATTCATGGGAACTTATACCATTACTAGAACCATGCACTGTGTCATATATGTGTGTCCTTATTAAAACTTCACAGAGCTGATGGCTGAGGAGGGGATTTAAGTAAGATTAGTTTGCTCTACAAAATCAATTTATTAAATGCATTTGTAATGTGGTTAAGCCACTACTCTAGAGGCTTGTCCTCCATGTAGTTCATTTTCACTTTTGTTTTAGCTAAGAGGCAAAGTATTCTTTTTTTGTGTGGTGGTAAATCAAGGATAAGGAACCTGCAGCCACTTCCAGATGTTGTTGGGATTATGACAGTGAATAGCCATCATGGTCAACAAGTAAAGGACAGATCCCCCACCCTTGTGGCAAAAGATAGAGGGGAATATAAAACAGAGTAATGGCAAAATAACAACAAAAACATTTAATTTAAGGCATTATCCATTTCCTCTCAAATTGTAGTTTGGTGGCCACAATGTCCTAGGGGAAGAAAGCCACTTTAGCTTACGAGTACAGTGGTACCTTGGGTTACATGCGCTTCAGGTTACAAACTACGCTAACATAGAAATATTACCTCGGGTTAAGAACTTTGCTTCAGGATGAGAACAGAACAGGATGCTCCAGCGGCATGGTGGCAGCAGGAGGCCCCATTAGCTAAAGTGGTGCTTCAGGTTAAGAACAGTTTCAGGTTAAGAACGGACCTCCGGAACGAATTAAGTACTTAACCCGAGGTACCACTGTATATAATAATTACCTGTGACTGCTTTAGGACCAGATGTAAAAGAGGACAGGTCTCCTGTATCGTCAACAGCGTTAGGTGCTATTTGACTGCTAGAATTCTCATCAGTCACCCTGTCATCTTCTGCATCTTAAACAAGTTGCACTGCCTTGCTATGAAGATTATCCAGAAAACTCTTTCCTCCATGCCTTTGCTTCGCTGTTTGTAGTTGTGCAAAACACAACCGCAAGAAACACACACACACACATTATAATGCCCTTATGCAACAGCTCTACTGCTTAGGCTGCTACTCACACAGCGTGGAAATAATTCTCATTGGGTTGTTTTTACAGCCCATGCTGCAATTTGCTTCTTGGATATTTTATTATTCCAAGGGCGCCCCCTCCTGCTCCTTGAATGTATGGCCCCATAGGTTTTAAATATATATATTCAACTTCGACTACAAACACAATTTATGGTTTCAGCAAAGCCTTGCTTTCTTTAAAATCAAAGTCCATCATAGAAGATGCTGGGGAATGGGAGCAGGTGAGAAATAATTATGTATTATTTCACTGAATGGCCTTTTCGCCTGCCTCTCTGAGGTATAAAGCCTCCCAGCATGTATTACAACCAATCAATACTATATTTTTTTATTTAAAAAGCATTTCTGAGCTGCTTAATATTTTAAAATCTCTGAGTGGTAATGCAAAAATAAATCCGTATCCTAAAAAGAGCTATAACCTGAAAAACCAGTATAACAGTATAATAAAAGGTAAAGGGGCTCCTGACCATTAGGTCCAGTCGTGACCGACTCTGGGGTTGCGGCGCTCATCTCGCTTTATTGGCCGAGGGAGCTGGCGTACAGCTTCCGGGTCATGTGGCCAGCATGACTAAGCCGCTTCTGGTGAACCAGAGCAGCGCATGGAAATGCTGTTTACCTTCCCGCCGGAGTGGTACCTATTTATCTACTTGTACTTTGACGTGCTTTCGAACTGCTAGGTTGGCAGGAGCAGGGACCAAGCAACGGGAGCTCACCCCGTCGTGGGGATTTGAACCGCCAACCTTCTGATCAGCAAGTCCCAGGCTCTGTGGTTTAACCCACAGCGCCACCCACGTCCCATGGGTATAATACAAACACATAAAAGCTGGAATTCAGTAATAACAGGGCCCAGTCTTATGGGCCAGGGAAACCCTGAGTCAAAAGATACGTCTTCAGTGGCATAGTGTGGATTGCCAGCGCCCAGGACTGTGCGCAGGGGAAGAAGGGAAATGGATGGAGTATGCATTTCAGCCTGCGGATTGCAGCCACAGAGATAAGTAAAGAAGAGTCATTCTGTGGTCTGGAGAGGTCACTTCCTGGTTTGCATGGAGATGCTGTTTTTGTTGGGATACTGCCAGGGAGATAACGTCCATCTGAGCCCCCAAGCCGGCTGCCGGACGATCCATCGGCCTCCCGTAGTCACGCAGTTACGCAGTATCAGCAATTAGGGGCACAAAGCCTTAGAAATAGATTGCCACATTCCTAGGCTGGTGCACCCTCTTTCAGCAGAAAACACAGCCAGAAAGCTTGCACCGCAGAAGAGCATATTTACAGTTTATTTAGCGTTGAACAGAACAAAGGAAAACATGACCGTTCTGAGTCAGCGTCTCTGACCGACTGAGAAATCGAAAGGAACAGCAAACATAAAACATCCTGTGAACAGGACATGCGCAGACTCTGTGACTCACAAAGCCTGCTCCCTTTTAAGGTGGAACGGAAATATCCTAACAGTTTTCAACAGAGCCCAGCAACAGAAGCACACAGCTGTGTTGAAGCAGCACCAGTTGTTGAAATTTTGCGCCCTTAACAATTTTGCACCCAGGACAACTGCCCCTGTGGCCCCCCCATGCTATGCCGCTGTATGTTTTTACAAGACATCTGACAGATGATGCTTCACATACGGCAGAGGGAGAGGCATTCCAGTGCAGGAATGATGGAGGAAAATGCCTGTTTGGGGGTCACTGCCCAGTGAAATTCTGTAGGGTGCAGGGTCAGGAGTAAAATTTCCCCTGGTGATCTAAGTACACTTCTGAGCACAATTCAAAGTGTTGGTGCTGACCTTTAAAGCCCTAAACGGCCTCTGTCCTGTATACCTGAAGGAGCGTCTCCACCCCCACTGTTCTGCCCGGACACTGAGGTCCAGCGCCGAGGGCCTTCTGGCAGTTCCCTCATTGCGAGAAGCAAATCTACAGGGAACCAGGCAGAGGGCCTTCTCAGTAGTGGTGCCCGCCTTGTGGAACGCCCTCCCACCAGATGTCAAAGAGAAAAACAACTACCAGACTTTTAGAAGACATCTGAAGGCAGCCCTGTTTAGGGAAGTTGTTGAATGTTTAATGCTGTGTTGTCTTTTTAATATTCAGTAGGGTGCCGCCCAGAGTGGCTGGGGAAACCCAGCCAGATGGGCGGGGTATGAATAATATATTATTATGAATTCAGGAATGCATCTATAGATATGTCATCTTAGCTATATTATTCTACATCAAGATGATTGGGACCGAAAAATTTACATTGAGGAAGGGGAGGCCTTCTGAATGCTCCTAGATTAGATCTCCCATCACCCTCTGGAAGCTGTTTGTGCTGGCTGAGCCTCATGGGAGTTGAAATCCAACAATGTCTGGAGGGTCACAGGTTCTTTAACCCTGGCTTAGCATAACATCTGCTGTGAGTCTCAGTCCACACAGAGCTGCATCAAAAACCCCAAAAGGCTTGAAAAGAAAGATTGAGGCTCAGCCTGGTGCTTTCAAGTGAACATTCATTTTGGCAAGTGTGCATGACACATTTTGACAGCAGTCTTTCTCGCGGACGTGCTGCCTAAATGTCATAAAAATAACCACTACCATGGTTATTAATGCAACAAGTGTACCCACATCCTAAAATACAAAGGAAAACCAATCATTTATATAGAGCACAATGGTAAGTGGGTAATACTGATACTAATAATTTATTATTTATACCCCACCCATTTGGATGGGTTTCCCCAACCAATCTGGGCAGCTCCCAGTAGAATATTAAAAATGCGATAAAACATCAAATATTAAAAACTTCCCTGGATTTCATCCTGGCAATGACTGTGCACACATGCATGTTTGCTCAGAGTGAAGAAGAAAACAAAACAAAACAAATATATAAAACATTTTAAAAAAAATGTCCAGTAGCACCTTAGTGACCAACTATGTTTGTTCTTGGTATAAGCTTTCGTGTGCATGCACACTTCTTCAGATACCTGAAGAAAAAACGAAACCTTGATAGATGTAGAAGATTTAGCAGAAGCAGCTCCCTGGGTGGGGGCAGAACTGCTATGCTAGCTTCCCAGAAGGTGGGCCGCTGGACCTTATTGGGAGGAGTAAGGCAGCACAGAGGTCAGCCTGGTGCAAACACACTTGGCAGGAGCACCAGATTGGCTCCACCAGGGCATTTGCACCATGCTAATCTCTCCCAGTAAGCAACAGCAGCCCTGCAGGAAGCTAGCAAAGCTGCTCCACCCCACTCAGCAAGCCTAATCCAAGAGTGTTAGTGTGCCCAGCACCCCAATGGTTCCGAATAAAAATAATAATAATAATAATAATAATAATAATAATAATAATAATAATAATAATATATTTCTACCCCACCTATCTGGCTGGGTCTCCCCAACCACTCAGGGCGGCTTCTAATAAAAGACTAAAAATACATTAAAACATCAGTTATTAAAAACTTCCCCTACATTAAATGCTAAAGAAATAAAGAACATTGCTACGTGCTCAAATATCAGACACAATTTTTCGCTATTCTTATCTTTAGTATATCTCCTTTAACAGTTCTTGCTCAGGCTACTTCACAGACTAAAATTCAATTAGCACATTTGTTGCTCAATAATGAAAAACCGATGAACACATTAAATATAGCATTTCCAAAAGGAAAAGTGGAAAAGGAAAAGGAAGGCAAGACAGAGCAACGGAGGGGTGTGTGTCAATAAAGAATGGGCCCTCTAAAAGCATCTCTGGAAAGTAGGGAAGTTTCCAGACATTTATCGAAGAAGGAGAAGACATATGGACATCTTCCTCTAACTTGGTACCCTCCACATGTTGCTGGAATCCAACTCAGAAATATCCTTGCTCATTGCCTGGGCTGGTTGGGGCTGATGGAGTTAAAGGATGGCACCAGGTTGGAGAAGGCTGATCTAGAGGAAGCACGGCCCACCGTGAGTCCTGCCACAACAAAGGTCATCTTGTAGGATTCCCAAATAGTTGGTGTCAACCTTGCATAGCTGTCAACTTACAGATTTGAAAATAAGGGACCAGCAGCCTCGAAAATAAGGGATCAGCAGCCAAAATAAGGGATTTTCCAAGCACAGGTATGTTCAACTTCTGAGCCCCTCTGAACCAAAGACAGAAAGCCCAGCCAGCAGCCAAACGAAGCCTCAAGCAATGGTTCCCCCAGCACAGCAACCTGACAAAGGGGATACAGCAAGGGAAACCACCGTCACCTCTCCGCTGGGAAGCACTGAGCAAAGGTGAGTCCCCAGGCAACGCGGCCGATTTGATCGGCACAAGGCATGCAAGCTCCATCCCCCTGTCCTTCTTAGACTCCTTATGGTGTGAGCAACGCAGTCAAGCAACACCGTTGGAGCCTCCCTCCTCCCTGGCCAGCAGGGAGGGAGGGAGGGAGAGGAGCTGCTTCCTTTGAAACCCGGAAAATTTAAGGGACATCATCAGTAAGGGACAGCAGCGGGACACGGCACTGGGATAAGGGACTTTCCCGCCAAATAAGGGACGGTTGACAGCTATGCAACCTTGTAGTGACTATGAATTTGGACTCCACCCAAATTTTAGGAGACTTGTGCTGAACCAGGCTCCCAAGCCACATCTGCTTCTATCCAATTTTTCATTTTTCAAGAGCAACCTTCCTCAACCTGGTGCTTCCAGATGCTTGGGATTTTAGCTCTCATCAGGAGACAACTTGAAGACAAAAGTTCAACAAAAGTTGAAGAAGGTGATTCCTGATATGTTTGAGAGATGGAACGGTGTACATTGTGTCACTATGAGCTCAAGCTTCTCTGCTGCATCTAAATACTGGTATGTTTCTGAGTGAACGTCAGCAAAGAAGTCAGAGAGGGGAAAGAGGAGTGTTGTCTCTTTACAATCTACTAAGTAATTTAGTTTTGACAGACATATGTTGAGAGTCTGTAGCACAAATGTAATAACAGAATGACAGCGTCTCTTATTAGTAGGTGATGGAATGCTGGGGAGAGAAGCTTGCCAGATCCTGCAAAGTCATTGCAGCAGCTGTGTCATTTTCCTGGCAAACGCGGGTGATTACTTGGATATAGGAGAGTCTGGTGCAAGGTGGGAACTATGGAGGAACTCTTGGGTCGCTTCCAGGCTGTTGCCATGTTCAGGTGGGATTCAATCACATACAGTCAAATTCAGGTTTCACAGTTACAGCTCTTGCACAGCAAAGCAACTTTTTTTCTTGTAAAGAGACTGAAAGGAAAATGCACCAGGAAATATGGGCTAATAGCATTTGCTTGACACAGCAGTGCCTCACCTCCCTGCAAACAAATCAAAATGAATGCTCAACAAGCAGGCCGCCTGGAAGTGACCTTGGCTAGCTAGTTGCCAAAGAACCACCATTATAGTCAGCTTGAGCAGTATGACGCTTTCATTCAATTTTTACCATTTCCATTGGTTCAGCTTGCTATTAAAAACATTTCTACCCCAAATCAAAGCAGCGGCAAATAATACTTCAAAATGCAACATGAAACCCCCATTTTCCCCCTTTTTTCTTTCTGACCTCATGTGATTGCTCCTCAAGGACCACTACTTAGCTGTCTAGCTTCCTTATTCTACCAGCTGAGTGATGATGGCAATATACAATTAAATGGGCATTTGTACCAGGTGTGAATAGCAAATGCAAAGATCCCTTGTCCTTCAAAACAAAAATGGGTGTCTTGTCTGCCCTTCATTGGTGACACTGTATAATTATTGTGTGCTCTAAAAGAAGATCACTTCAAATATGGTTAAAAAAATACACTGCTTTTCTTGGCTACTTGATATATCAAAACAAAGGTTGTCAGGCCTGTCTGAATCTTACTTCCCCACTAAATTTCCTTGCATCCCCTACAACCAAAATATAAAATGGAGCCTATATACATATGTTGTGGCAAGCCTCTCAGCACTGTACATAATGCTGCAGAATTTATTCTCTTGACCCACATGCCTCAGCACCTGTGGCTTCTTAAATTAGCACATAGCTCTCCGTACACAGTATCAGCAGCTCTAGGTTAAGGAACCCTGGACTATGGGGTTGCAATGCTCATCTTGCTGTATACAATTCAGTGTGTTAGATCCAGTTACTGTGCAATCCTATGCATATCTACTCTGATGTCAGTGCCACTGAGTTCTGTCAAACTTACTCCTAGTTAAGCATGCAGTAAGCCCCACTGAAGTCAATGGGACATATTTCTGAATAGACATGTAGACATTTTCTTCTCGTTGAATTATGCCCTATTTCTTCCCATTGTTTCAAGTTTTACACCGCAACATGCAACTCCAGGTAGAAAATTATATTAGCAGTGTCTGAAGGAGTTGATATGGCTTTGCTGTATGCAACATTCAGATTTGGTCCATGTATAGCAATAGGTATAGCAGTGCAAAATTGCATTGTTTAGTGGTATGAGAGATTTTGGTGTCAAGCAAAAGCTGTTAACATCCTCCTTGATATGTACCACAAGATGGAAAGGCATGACAACCACACTCACTCACAGAGAAGTTCTTCGCACACCTTCTCTGTTCAGAATGCATGGATTGAATGAAATGTGAGTATGCTTAGGCCGGGGAGCGGGCAGGTCATATTCAAGGTAGGAGTGGCTGGAAGGGCACAGGAAATGAGCAGAAAGGGCAAACCACCTCTTGTGCATTGTGAATTATTTTGCTACTTACTGAGATCTCTCATGGGCACCACAGGAAGTACTGTGGATACACTGACACCCATGGGCACCGTCTTGGCGATGCCTGGATCATTACGTTAACTTGGTGGTTGAAAACCAGTCACCTAGGACTCCTAACCAACTTGGGCCAGCCTTAATCTATTCAGAAAAGCAGGGTCACAACCATCAAATGCAGAGTGAAGCCAATGGATTTCAGTGCTTCAATCTGTGTTGGATTCTAGCCAAAGGCTCCACCCACGGTTTTATCTACAGTACGTCAGATAAAGTTCTATTATCTTCACGGCTGCCAAATATCCTGTCGAGACATTGAGTTCATTATCCCAAATGTTTGACGAATCAACTTTCAAGTTAAAACCAAATTGATCCAAAGCGAAGGCAGCACATCACGGGAGGAAGGCATGCCAGTTCTTAACTAGCAAAAGATCAATTTCAAAAAGATCTGCCCCAAACTGACAGCAGATTTTCAGAATTTTTTAAAAGTCGATGACTGCAAGCTCGATAATCGTTCAGCATTCTACAAGATGTGCATGGGTTCATTTTCCCACGAAAGCCAATAAAAAAATGAGAACCTTCAGCTCACACAAGAAAAAAAACGAAACCTCTGGCTAGTATGGATGTGTAGATACCATGTCACAGAGAAAACCCCTTAAGAGACAATGACACCCGATGAATTCCACTATTAAGGTAGGCTATTTCCATTGAAATTCCCTTACAGGGAACTACAGTGGTACCTCTGGTTAAATACTTAATTTGTTCCGGAGGTCCGTTCTTAACCTGAAACTGTTCTTAACCTGAAGCACCACTTTAGCTAATGGGGCCTCCTGCTGCCGCCGTGCTACCGGAGCACGATTTCTGTTTGAAGCAAAGTTCTTAACCTGAAGCATTATTTCTGGGTTAGCAGAGTCTGTAACCTGAAGCGTATATAACCTGAAGCGTATGTAACCTGAGGTACCACTGTAGTTTATACCTACAGGGCTGTGGCACTTTTTTGCTTGATTAGTTGATTGCTCTTATTATTATTATTTTGGCTGTTTCTTTCCTGCCCCATTCCATGGTGTTAGATAGGAGCAGGGATGGAAAAGGTTTGGTTTCTCATTATTTTCTCTTGTTTCCCCTGCCTTCGTTTTGTATGCCAAGTTATGGAATGCAAATGCTAGTACATAACATTTTTCAAAAACTGATTGCATTTCTTTTGTTGCCATTCCCTACATCTTGAGCGGGACCTGAACGACCTTGTCTCTTTGTTTAGGAATCCAACCTGCAGTCGGAAGGCACTTTCAATCCATTCCAAATTCCGATATATGCCTACTGGAAGAGAAATTAAAATATCCTGCTTGCCCGTGTCCTTTATCCATCTAAAACATTTCCTACCCACTCTTCCTGTGCAACCAGATAACAGCTTTGCCTGATTGTTCCATTCCAGCTTTTTCTTCACTGTGACGAAGGAGGAACTCAGGTTGGTTCTGCCCTGGTTGTCTCACCTAGACTGACTCTCTCACTGGCTCCAGGCCATCAGATCCTGGGACATGGCAGCAAGATCTAGCTTGGAGAGGGAGGGATGGTCCAAATGCAGAAAAGGCAAAGCCCTACAGCAAGGGATGGACACCAACTCCCATCAACTTTAGCCTGCATGGCTAATAGTCAGGGGAGATGGGAGTTGGAGTCCTGTAGAAGAAAAACAGATGCAACCCAATGGTGGAGGCTGGTAGTGTAAGAAACCCAAGAATTACAGAGAACAGGTAGGGGGTGAATTCTGGCTCAGATAATTCAGCATGAGACTAGACCAGGGGTCTGCAACCCGCGGCTCCGGAGCCGCATGTGGCTCTTTTACACCTTTGCCGCGGCTCCGGGGTGGATACTAGCAAGGGGAGGAGGCGCATTGTGCGGCCCAACACTCCCCACTGTGGCGGGCGCTGTACTGGCTGTGACGTCGCATGTGGGCGGTGTGTGCGTTAGTCATGCACCGTCCCGACGTCACCTTCCCACTCGCCCGCCCGCTACATTGTAAGTGGCATGTACGCTGGTCACTGCATTGAAAGGGGGCATGTATGCTGGTCACTGTTTTGAAGGGGAGTGAAGAACACACACACACAAAAAGATAACTTGTTAATTTAACGTTTATTTCTATGAGGAGGAGTAATTCTGAGGGGTCAAACAAAGAAATAATAAAAAAGTGAGAAACAAGTTATTTTTATAATGACGAGTTTTACGGCTCCCAGTTTTTTTCCCCTTTGGAAATGGGTCCAAGTGGCTCTTTTTGTCTTAAAGGTTGCAGACCCCTGGACTATACCCATCATCAGTAAGAGCAAGACAGTTACCTTTGTCAACTGATCATGGATGTTGTAAAAGACAGCAGCTTGTGACTGGGCAGAAAATGGTGGTCAGTTTTAGTTTGTTATTGTTGTTGTGTTTTTACTGACAGGGAGCAGACTTTGAGTATTAGGTTCCTTGACCAAGATTGTATGGGGAGAGACATTTGCTGCTTTGTGCCATGCAGCAAAAAGTAGGTACATGACTGAAAATGGATGTGGATCAGGCCCCAAGGGTTTGGAAGCAGAAGCAGTATGCTCACCCAGATACAATTTGCTCAAACTGATGAGTAAATTCTAAGGCGGGGCTTTATAGGGCTTGGTTGAGAAGTATTGGTCCTTGGGATCAGCTGACAACATTCAGCCAAGCTAGCACAGAACAAACAAGCAGGCTGTTGATGCTAAAAAAATCTCAGATTTCAAAAATAAAAATAAAAAATCTCATATTTCAAGGGCTGAGGAAGCCTGGTAGTTGGGGTAGATAAATAGATGAGAAGAACCCTGAGCTGATGGGTGTGGCCTTTAAAAACTGGGGTGTTCCAATGCTGGAATCAATTGGCCCCTCTCCAATTTGCGCTGCTAATCTCCTTCCTCCTGCTAGTGCCATGACTTGTAAACTGTTTACCGTTACTGAGTACAGTGGTACCTCGGGTTAAGAACTTAATTCGTTCTGGAGGTCTGTTCTTAACCTGAAACTGTTTTTAACCTGAAGCACCACTTTAGCTAATGGGGCCTCCTGCTGCCGCTGTGCCGCTGCTGCATAATTTCTGTTCTCATCCTGAAGCAAAGTTCTTAACCTGAGGCAGTGGCGTAGCGTGGGGGGTGCAGGGGGGGCCGGCCGCACCGGGCGCAACATCTGGGGGTTAGGGTTAGGGGACGCAAATCCACGGGTTAGGGGACGCAAATCCACGGGTTAGGGGGTGCAAATTACTTGCCTTGCCCCGGGTGCTGACAACCCAGGCTACGCCACTGACCTGAGGTAATATTTCTGGATTAGCGGAGTCTGTGACCTGAAGCGTATGTAACCTGAAGTACCACTGTACACTATTGTTGGTGGATCTGCACTGCCGAATACACTACCAGGACAGGTTTAAAGTTTTGATGTTAGTATATGAAACCTTAAACAACATGAGACAAGGGTACTTGAGAGTGCCTTATTCCCTGTACCCCAAGTTGGTCATTGTGGTCATTAGGGTAGTTCCACATGTCTCGGAAACTCACTTTGTGGCTTTAGCATGGCAGCTCCTGTACTGCAAATCTTCATTCCAAGTACTATCAAACAGGTGTGTTGCCTTATTAGGCCCTCAACTGAACACGTTTTTATTCAGAAATGCCTACCCAGATAGGTGAGCACAGCCATGTCTACCATTAGTTTTGTCAAATGCCCGAGAAATATTTTATATTGTTCTAATGTGCTCTTATTATCTTATATGTTGCCATCTTGTAAAATACCTGTTGTACATTGCTTTGAAATTTTTCAGATGGGATTGTCAGATTTATTTTTAAAATTGCCAACTTCCCCTTCACACTGCCAACATACAAAGACACACACCCCCTCCTTTATTAAGATGTACATCAATTTGGGTGCAACAGCACTGAGCCCTTGTTAGAATTGTTTATAAAGTCATTTTATACTACTTTTTGGCCCTGACAAGGGCTCCCCACAAAGCTTTTTACAAAAAAAAGAGTACAACCAAAAACAAACAAAACCCATCAGGAAACAAGATTCATTACCAAAAACTTTAAAATTGATTAAAAGGAAAAGGTAGTGCTTTTTTCCTTTGCGACACCACTTTATAGAATATCTTGGCAAGTGAAGTATATCAGAATTATACTGCTTCAAATGGTTGTTAAGAAAGGTTCTTTAAAAAGGCTGACTAATTTATTTTTTCACTAGCTAAGTTTTATGTTTATTTTGATGGCTGTTTGGAACTGTTAGTTCTTAGTTTTATCGTAATATTTTGATTGTGTGAGTCAGTTTAATTTGCAGAATTGCTGCTTTATTTTATACTGCTTTCCTGTTGATTAATTAGCTGCCTTGAGGTTCTTTGGAAAAGACATTTCTAAAACAAATAATTTTAAAATAGTCAAAACCTCCCTGTTAAAAGCCACATGGGGCAAGAATGCTTTTGCTACCTGCCTAAATGCCATCAGGGAAGGGGCCAGTTTCACCTCTTTGGGAATTCCTCAACCTGGGTGCCATCACAGAGAAGGCCCTGCCTTATCTTTGCACTAACTGAACTATCGGTGGGACATATATATCAGAGCCCATGAAGGTGATCTCAGTCTATGGGCAGGTTTATACAGGGCAATGTGATCTTTCAGCTATTTGACTGTTTTAGGGTTTTGTAGGTAAGCACTAGCACATTGAACTGCCCCCAGAAACAAATCACAGCCAATGTAGTTAACATAAGATAAAAGAAGAAGTATTGTGGTCTAAAAGGCTTACCCCCAAAAGCAATATGTCTTTGTTTCCTAGCACAATATCTCCTCGCACTTGTCACCTTGGTCCTTGACAACTGCTAAATCCATTATGTCCTGTTGTTTCAGCTCTCCAGCGTGACTGCTTAGCAAGCAATGAACCATTTATTCAGCTGGTGTTTGAGAGCCTAGTGTTCTTGTAAAGTCCGAAAGCATTTGGGAAGTTGAACACAAGCTGATCCAGCGCTTACGAAAATGCCTTGATGTTCCCCATTGATTTTCTCCTGTGACTAAGAGGCATCTGTCCAGCCTGCACATGTAAAATGAGAATGCTAATTTTTTCCCTAGAGGAAAGAATGCTTTTTAAGATTGGGATTTTTCTTGGCAGTCTAAATCTCCTAATCCATACCAGCCTGCCACAGCGGTCATCATCTCTGAAGACAAGAAATAAAGCTAATATTGTAAGAACTCAGCACTTTGCAATTAGCGGGCAAAGGAAATGGAATGAAAATAGCCCATCTCATAATCATCACAACGAGGCTAAAACTTGCCCTGGGACCTTAGGGTGAACAGCAAGATGATGATGATCGGGATATTGATGATGATGACAGATCCTCCAAGTGTCCCTTTTTTCCAGGGACAGTCCTGGATTTACAGAAGCTGTCCCGGTTTCTGATTTGACCCCAGAATGTCCCTCTTTTCCTTAGGACATCCCTAATTTCCATCAGAGAAATGCTGGAGGGTGTGGTAAGATGTCCCTGTTTTCACTGGAGTTATGCAACCCCACAAGCCAAGGAGGAAAATAACTAGACAACCTTTAGAAGACATCTGAAGGCAGCCTTCCGTAGGGAAGTTTTAAAATGTTTAATTATGTTTTTGTATATGTTGGAAGCCACCCAGATTGGCTGGGGCAACCCAGTCAGATGGGTGGGGTTGTTGTTGTTTAGTCATGTCCGACTCTTCGTGACCCCATGAACCAGAGCACGCCAGGCACTCCTGTCTTCCACTGCCTCCCGCAGTGGGTGGGGTAGAAATCATAAAATTATTATTATTATTAAATCATTATTATTTTCATCAGAGAAATGTTGGAGGGTATGTGATGATGATGATGATGATGATGATGATGATGATGATTGGAAAGTGTCCAATGTAGGTGCTGTACAAAAACTGAAAAGCTCAAGTCCCTGTCCATAAGCTTACAATAGAGTGGGGAGAAGGGGAGTTTGTGAGGGGATGGGTGAGGAGGGAAAGCTTTACACTGCTTGCAGGAGGGAGTAAAAGGAGGAGGAAGGAGTTTTAAAATGCAGGAATTAACCCAGGAGCAGGGACCTCTATTTTTTTTAAGGTAACAAAATTAGTGTTGTTAGCCGCCCTGAGCCCGGCTTCGGCTGGGGAGGGCGGGATATAAATAAAATTTATTATTATTATTATTATTATTATTATTATTATTATTATTATTATTAATGATTCCTTAAAGTGAGTCAAGAAGGTGGTAGTTGAATAAGGACATCCAAGCAAAATATAAGCTTTCTGGATTAGGCCAATGGCCTACCTAGACCAGGATCCTGTTCTCACAGTGGCCAAACAGATGCAAAAAGCAGGACAAGGGCTCAGTATCACTCTTCCCATTTACAGCTCCCAGCAACTGCCATTCAGAGGCATGGTGTATTTAAAGGTGGAGTGATGAGCCTTTTGTCCTCCTGATGTTGATGAATTACAACTCTCAACAGCCCTATCATGCATGGCCAACAATTAGGCATGATGGGATGTGTCATTCAGCAACATCTGGAGGACCAGAGATTCGCCACACCTGGCTGAAAGGGAAAGAGATGAATAAGAGTGAAGGCCACAGATGAGAAGTGGACAACTATGGTGGCATACACTTGAAGCGCTGGGGGTGCCCCCACAAAAGTTGGGCCTATGAAGATCATAGATGACAGGAAGAATTATTTTGGTACTTCTGAAATCAGCAGTGGTTATATAATTACTCAGCATAAATGTGTTATTTCCAAGTAGGAAATAATAAAACAGATTTGATGAAAATGTTAGCATAAAAAGATGGATCTAAGCCTGCATATATTATTATTTTTTCATCAGAGAATCCAGACGCCGTGCCACTACTTACCACAATGAGTGTGAATTAGAATATCTACTTCAGCATAGATAGGATTTGCATAAGCACTTCAGTGGAAGGTTCCCGTTACGCAGCTGACAGCGATTCAAGAATTGGCAGTTTCCTGCAAAGGTTTGGCACGCTGCCTTTCCTAGAGTCTGGCTTGGGCAAACACATTATAACTGCCCTGATCCTAATTCCATTCTCCTTGACTGTGGGTGCCAAGTCTCTGCAGTCTGACTTCTCTTCAAGGCCAATCCTGTCTGAGAGACTTTTTCCCTCCCCCCCTTTTTTTTGGCAGCTGCCTGTTTTATACACCTTGAGTAAGCTAAACAAAATGGAGGACAGCAGTGGTGCCAGTCTTCTCCATTGTGGACAGGAGGAAGGCAGTGCCATGCGACAGGGCCACAGTAACATGTATCTGGAAACATGGTCCACAATTCTGGGCATCAGCTAGACTCAGAAGGAGTTCTTCAGGCTATGTAAACATACCAGAAACTGCCTCTGTAGAATATTAGGGAATCGATCAGTAATTAACTAAACGTCACATGACATGACAGTGACTTAGCATATCTCTGAACAGGGTTGCAACAGGGTCTGGCTTTGAAGAGTTACCACAGGAATGGGGAAGTTGTTATACTACAGCTGCCATCATTCCAAACACTTGTCCATGCTGGCTGGTGCTGATGAGAGTTGGAAGCCAACAACATCTGGAGGGCCAAAGGTTTTCCATCCCTTTCATATAATGAGAGATACTACCCACTCACCTTTGCTGGATTGGCTCAGGATTCAAATGTTTAGATGGCAGGAAAGCCCGCTGAGGCGATCACACAGGGTCCCCAGATGTTTGACGGTCTATTGATCACTGTGCCACCACTGTGATTGCTTCCCCGCTGCCACCAACCCGTTTCTCTCAGGTACACACAGAGTCCAGACAGTTGTTAACGTTAAATCAAATAAGCAAGTTTATTTTATAAGCCTTAACAAGTTTATGGTTTCAGCTTCTTAATCTTAGTTTCTTTACCGGCTTATACGTTCCTAATAACTTCTAACGGATTATCCCAACTGTCTATCTGACTCCTCCTAACAGTTTTTCTCACTCTCTCACATCAAAACTAGACCAACCCACAGACTTATCCTCCCTCTTCCTTCTCCAACTCCCAACTCCCAACTCTAACTCCTCCCCTTGAGTTCCCACTGGCCAATCACTTCACACTCTTTTAACCCTTTCCTTATGACCCACCTAGGAGGGCAAATGCCACACCCGTCAATCAAAGCGACCAGCCAAGGGGTTCCCCAGCTGCTGGCCACCTAGCCCCATCGTTGCTCCCAGGAGATCAGAGCCCTCAGTGATGGGCCGCAACAGCCGCCCACCCCTTAACTTGGTAAACAGCCATTTGCAGATCCCAACGACAAGTTTCTCTACTGTGTGGAGGTCTGAATTTTAGTGTTAAAAAGTGAACCGATTTTTTATTGGCACAGAATAAAAATAATCAGATATCCTTCGCTACAGATCAATGATCACTATGAAATATGTTGACATTTCTGTTCCTCAACATGTAGAATTAAAATCATCAAGATGGCTAAGATATTTTTTAAATTAAAAAACAAACAAACTAGATTTGTGGAAGAGAGCGTCCGCAGTAGTTACTTTGACTTCGGGATGTTAAAAATCTATTTAATAGACTCTATTACGTTTGGAGGACAGCATATAAATCTCACAAATAAATAAATAAATTTCCATTTCACAAACTGTATACAATTCAGTGTGTTAGATCCAGTTACTGTGCAATCCTATGCATATCTACTCTGATGTCAGTGCCACTGAGTTCTGTCAAACTTACTCCTAGTTAAGCATGCAATAAGCCCCACTGAAGTCAATGGGACATATTTCTGAATAGACGTGTAGACATTTTCTTCTCATTGAATTATGCCCTATTTCTTCCATTTGTTTCAAGTTTTAATCCACAGTATGCAACTCCAGGTAGAAAATTATATTAGCAGTGTCTGAAGGCGTTGATATGGCTTTGCTGTATGCAACATTCAGATTTGGTCCATCTATAGCAATAGGTATAGTAGTGCAAAATTTCATTGTTTAGTGGTATGAGAGATCTTGTTGTCAAGCAGAAGCTGTTAACATCCTCCTTGATATGTACCACAAGATAGGTATAAGGTAAAGGACCCTTGGACAGTTAAGTCCAGTCAAAGGTGACTATGGGGTTGCGACGCTCATCGCGTTTTTAGGCCGAGGGAGCTGGTGTTTGTCCACAGACCGCTTTCCGGGTCATGTGGCCAGCATGACTAAAGCGCTTCTGGCACAACATAACATCATGATGGAAGCCAGAGTGCATGGAAATGCCATTTACCTTCCCGCCATAGTGACACCTATTTATCTACCTGCACTGGCGTGCTTTTGAACTGCTAGGTTGGCAGGAGCTGGGACAGATTCAAACCGCCGACCTTCTGATTGGCAAGCCCAATAGGCTTATAGCTCTTAATTGGAGGATAGCTCCAATTAAAATTAAAAACAAACAAACAAACTTCAAAATGGTAACAATCTCTTACCACACCTCAAACAGGCTTCTACATAATAATGGGGGGGGGGGAATCATCCATGCTGGCAAAGTATTCCATCCCTTATGACAAAGACAAATCTATTATGTGGAAGACAAGATTGGGAGCCAAACAGGATTGGGCTAGTGACTTTATACAACTTGACCTGGGCTGTTGCATCTCTGCAAGGCCGAATGGCATTAGAGTTCTGGTAGACCAGGCTTTTGATTTGCTTTGGTGAGAGACAAGGACAATAATTTTAAAAAGCCACTTTCTGATCAGATGAAATCTGTGTGTGAAAACACAAAATACCTATAAAACAGGCTTGCTTTGATGATTTGGGACTTTTTAAGGGGCCAAAGAGAAGCAGCTGCCCCAAGGTTTAAACATTCCGCTTCCAGGCCTCTCAGGTTGCAAACCCATGAACGTGAAAAGTAAGTCCTACTGAATATCTTTAGAACTTATTTCCATGTAAACATGCATTAGAACATTCTGTTGGAATCTCTTAAAGGTCATGGTTTGTGTGTGTGTGTTAAAGGAAGTCAGTATGGCAAACTGCCCACATTGGACTTTTATTGATCCAGTTGATCACAAATGGTTTCAGAAATATTTGATCACTCCACATTCCCTGACAGACACTGTCATCAAACATCTATACCCTTGAAGTCATTCATCCTGCCACTGTAGGCTTTAAGAAGCAGGGAAGCAAGATAAGAGGGCGTAAAAAGGATTGATAGTTTCTGAAGCTTTCGAAAAATGAGAAAATGAGGACACGGCTAATCCTTGCTTTTCAAAGAGGAGCCCTTTTGTTCGTTCCCTGAAACTCAGTAATTCAAATCAGTTGGAATTAAATTAATATGGGTAGGCAGTTCTTTCTTGGGCTGATAAGGGCTTATTCAGCTCTGGTAGCAAAATGAAGCGCTCACAGTATTTGTTTCTCAAGTTGCCAAATCCAATCAAACCATCTTCCACTGCGTCAGGAAGGCAGTCACAATTAACAACAGGGAGGGGGAAATGTGCAGCAAAACGTATTTTTACAGATACATGAATGTGGTGTCACAACCCATGCAGGGCTGACAACCACTCCTAAACCATGCTTATGCGGAGAAGGGGAGAAGCCAGAGGGTTCCAGATCTTCATAAACTTATACCCTGATCCTGTACTGTCATCTTGCTCCCATGAATGAACCTATTACTCTCTTCCCAATGATGGCTGCTAGCTAAGGAAATATCAGCAATAAGTTATGTGGTGGGGACATTTTGCAGCTTCACAGATTTACACTATTTAGTTCTTTGTTTTTTAAAAATGTTTTCATCCTGGCTTTCTGCAGTAATACCGAACCAACAGTCATGGGAATTGCCCAAAAAAGATGATAGGTTATTTTTGTATGCCACTATAGTGGCAAGACTTTTATTAGCCAAAAATTGGAAATCGCAAGAAATACCAACAATAGAAGAATGGCAGATGAAGATGTTGGACTTTTTGGAGCTGGCCGACCTGACTGGAAGAATCCGTGACCAGAAAGAAGAGGAGACACAAGAGGATTGGAAGAAATTTAAAGAATATTTAGCTAAATAATGTAATATAAGATAAATAGAAAATCCTTGGAAGTAACAAATAGGCCTAGGGTTAGAATAAGGATATGTGGTAGTCAACATTAAGGATTAGAAGATTAATAAAGGAAAAAAGATTAGTAAATGAAAGGAGTTAATATTATCAGAAATATGAATTTGGAGAACTGTTATAAATGTGATATAATGAAATTCAGTTTGAGGAAGTCAGTTATCAATGTTATGAGAATTGGGTATTAGAAGAAATAATTTCTTTTTGTGTTTAATTTTATTGTATTGTAATGTGTTTTTCTTTGTTGTGTGTCTTGTGGTTTTTTGTTAGGTCTTTTTGTGATAAATGTGAAAATCAATAAAAAATTTTTTTGAAAAAAACCAGTCATGGGGAACCCCTGTTTCTGCTTTCTGAAACTCTACTCTGAAACTGCCCAATTATGGCCATTTTAGGACTATTACTTGGATTTTTATTTTATTTTTCAATTTTAAATACTCCTCATATGCAAAGCTGTATCATGCTGAATTATGCAGGGGTTTTACGCAGAACTGTACAGCACAGCCGCTGAACATGCCTGATGGGGTCCTGTGCATGGCAGGATTACTGTATACCGACATTCATTGGACGATGTCACATTTGACACATGCTCAGAGTAAACTCAGGCCACACATAAGCAACAAGCAAAGTGACTCCGAGGGTGGATCTACACACAGGAAAACCCCGCTATAAATAAGTCATAAATGAAATCGTTATAACGGAAGAAAAAAAGCACTATGTAAAATCTCATAGAAAAGTTTTTTGCTCTACAGCACCACCTGGTGCTGCATGTTTATAACACATTCAAAACACTGTTGTTTGACTAATGTAGCTGAGTCCCCAGTTTCTCGGTTCTAATTTAGTTGGTGGCACCAGTGCCAGGCTCTTGTAGACTCTTGCCTTGCCAAGAGGCACACTGCATGTTGGAGTGCTTCTGCAGTGGCTAGTGGCTAGCACACAGTGGCTGGCACACAGTTCTTGTTGGAGGAACTGGACATGGAGGAAGGGCTTAATGTTGTTCATGGGCATAAATCACCCCATGGATAAAATAAGCCAACTGGTGCACGAGCAGCCAAGCCAGTTGCTATGTTAATGGTCCAGTGATGACTATATAAGGCATTTCAGCTCATTAGTGTCATGGTCTTGTGCTGGGTTTCAGAGTCTGTGTCACGTCACGAATTGCTGAAGCAAAAGAAATACAGTGGTACCTCGGCTTAAGAACTTAATTCGTTCTGGAGGTCCGTTCTTAACCTGAAACTGTTCTTAACTTGAGGTATCATTTTAGCTAATGGGGCCTCCTGCCGCTGCTGCGCCATTTCTGTTCTCATCCTGAAGCAAAGTTCTTAACCTGAGGTATCATTTTAGCTAATGGGGCCTCCTGCCGCTGCTGCACCATTTCTGTTCTCATCCTGAAGCAAAGTTCTTAACCTGAGGTATTATTTCTGGATTAGCGGAGTCTGTAACCTGAAGCATCTGTAACCTGAAGCGTCTGTAACCCGAGGTACCACTGTATTGTGTGTGTGTATCTGCAAAGCCTACAAGTTGTATGTATCAACGTCCATAACTGTACTACTGAAGCCTTATCTTTTGCTGCAGTAAACTATTTTGGACCTTAAGCTGCCTCTGTGTGGTAAACTGGAACTGGGGGCAACTTGTGCCACGTGGGGAATCTCACCTCAGATTCCCAACATTTCTGTGGTTTGGGTAAGGTCACATAATAAAATCAAAATATAAAACCTCAAAATATATAAGCAAAATAAAAACAACAACCCCCCCCCCAAAAAAAATCCAATATTTTAAAAGGGTGTTGGATGTCAGTAAGATCAACCAAAGGCCTGGTTTAAAAGGAACATTCTTGCCTGGTGCCTAAAGGTGTATAATGAAGGCACCAGGCAAACTTCCATGCTAGGTTGGCAGAAGCTGGGACAGAGCAACAGGAGCTCACTCTGTCACATAGATTTGAAATGGACCATTATGTTGGTCCAGACTGAGTTTCCTCTCTAGGATCAGTCTTGACTGAATACATATGGATACATGAAGTTGTCTTATAACTAGTCAGACCTTTAATCCACTCAGATGTGAAAGAATGAAGCCGTTTCACCCATTTTGTTTCGTTTTGGGGATGTAAAGTGATGGCAAAATAACTTAAATAATTTACATAATTAATGACACGCCATGTAGTTTTGTCACGGTGGACAACAAGTCAAATAATGTTGGTTTTGGTGGGCGGAGAACTGTGGCAGAACGGAAGCAGCGTTGCCTGTGACAAATGAAGGAGAATGATGCCTTCTTATGTTCCTACAGCAATAGACAGAAGGAACTCAGCATTGAGGTCAAGGGAGCAGTCTGGGCTAGTAGCAGAATCATTTTCCTATATTATTCTTCATTTGCTTTTATGGTTCACTCGTCGTATATTCTTTAAGGATAATATCCACCCCCAAGGATTAGTCACAATAAATGCTTAGAGAGCAATTGTAACCGGTCCTGATGTCATGAAGGATATGGCAGATGTGCCCATCAGATAGACTCACTGGGCAGGGGCCATTCATCACTGTGGAGGACTCTTTCAAGGCAGATTCCTACCTTCTTATGTTTGCAAAGTGCCATGCCATGGAGGGTATTATATAAAGAAATAATATTTTAAGACACTGTTCCAGTGGCGTAGCGTGGGGGGTGCAGGGGGGCCAGCCGCACCGGGCGCAACATCTGGGGGGGGGGCGCGCTCGCACTCTCAGCTCTCTGCCCCTACCTGGCTCACTCTCTCTCTCTCACTGCAGTGCTGGCTGTGCGAATCCGATCCGAGCCGCTGGGTCGCTGTCCACTGTGGAGGGGGGGTGCCAGGCGTGCGGTGCGGAGAGAGGGCGAGGGACTATCTGGGGGAGGGACAGTGCAGCGGCCGCCCAGCGCAGCGCTGAGCGTGGGAGAGAACCACACCAAACCAGACCAGGCAGCAGCAAGAAGAAGCTGGTAGCGGTGGCAGGTTAGGGGTTAGGGGGCGCAAATTACCTGCCTTGCCCCGGGTGCTGACAACCCACGCTACACCACTGCACTGTTCTAAAAACCTGCCCAAATCACCTTTGAAAGCAGCCTCCCCCAATCTGGTTCACTCCAGATGTTTGGAATACAATTGCCATCATCCCTGAATTTTCCCCAACACTGGCTGTAGTGTAGCTGTAATCCCAAACACATATGGAGTGGTTTGCAGAAGCCTGCTTTCAAGGGTGAATGTTATTTTCCCATCCCATGAAGATATTTGACATCAGTTATCCCTCCTGAAAGTGTCACAGTATGCGCTGCCCTTTCATTAACCTATTGTGTAATTTTGTGGCTACTTCAAGCAGGGAGATAGTCGATTAGAACTCTTCTTGATGAAATATTAGCTTTTCACAGAGTACCCTGGAGCCTTAGAGACCGCCTTCACAAGATGAAACAGCCGTCCTTTTCATTTCGTGCCAGCCTTTGCTCATCGTGCTCTTCCGCCTCCCCTTTCCCAAAATATAAAGACTCCAAAGGAATTGAAGCTGCAGGTGGACTTAGGATGTGTATATTTAGTTCCTTGCTTCAAATATTTATAGGTGGTCTTTATGAGTAAAACTGTGTAAGACAAATGGAGAGCAGATCCTCTTGATGTTTCAATTCCTGTAGGATGTTGTTAAAATCAGCAGGTACATTATTAAATTTGTTTCTGCTTGTTAAGGAAGAGTAGGTATGGCTAAGGATTTTCCACTAGCGGTACTGTAAATGTCTTTATTCATGCAAATGTATTTACTCCTTTGGCACTTGTTTTTCCCCAAAAATACCCAACGGCTATCGTGGAGTGCTTTTGGCTCCTCTTAGTCTGCAGCCCAAATACCGACAGTGAACTGAGATATTTAAACCAATGAAATAAATGATTGCAACATCAAGATTCCTTCTGGTTCAGGTGTGTTGGCTGCAACACACAAGAATGCATGCAGCTGCCTTATGCTGAGTCCGGCTATTGGTCTGTCTAGTTCATTATCGTCCACACTGGATTTTGGATTGGGTTTTCTCCCAGCCCTGACCTGAGATGCTGCGGGTGGTGCCTGGGATCTTATGCATGGAAAACAGATTCTTACCACTGAACTATGGCCCTCCCGTTATCACACAAGCACCCAGGGTGCCATGAACCATTGTGCGGAAATGATAACGGTGCTAACATGTGCCAAAATTTGCTGCCAATGAGTGTGGTGGAGTCTCCTTCTTTGGAGGTCTTTAAGCAGAGGCTTGACAACCATATGTCAGGAGTGCTTCCTGCTTGGCAGGGGGTTGGACTCGATGGCCCTTGTGGTCTCTTCCAACTCTATGATTCTATGATTCTATGAAAAGCCATTGGGGACATTCCTGCTTTGCTTGTTTCTCATTGGTCTCTTCTGAGTTCCTGCGGAGTTCTTCTGGTTCAGTCCTGAATGTGGTAGTCAAGCTGGTTGGCTAATACAGTGGTACCTCAGATTAAGTACTTAATTCGTTCCAGAGGTCCGTACTTAACCTGAAACTGTTCTTAACCTGCATCACCACTTTAGCTAATGGGGCCTCCTCCTGCTGCTGCTGCACGATTTCTGTTCTCATCCTGAAGCAAAGTTCTTAACCTGAAGCACTATTTCTGGGTTAGCGGAGTCTGTAACCTGAAGCGTATGTAACCTGAAGCGTATGTAACCTGAGATACCACTGTAACAACCACTTCGAAGCATTCCTGTGTTTACAATATTTCAGCAACAGTGGTCTCAAAAACAAGCCCGCATCTAACCCAAGGACTTGCAGCAGCAGAACACTGTATTTTCACCGGAGATTTCCACAAGCGCCATTATTATTATTTATCAAATGATTTATTACATTTGAATACCACCCTGTTTGTACCTGTTAATAAACACCGTGAGATTTATTATTCATATAAAAACAAGATAATTCTATATCCCATGTAAATATATTTAGCTGGTTCTCCTTTGCTGAGGGTCTCAAATGGTCCGCCCCGCCCCCCCCCCCACTGGGGCCCAAACTCACTGTTAGCTGCCCTGACTCACAGTGTGTACTAAATTAAACATATTTTGGGTTTGGTTTTTTTTGCAAAACTGAACACACAGTCCTTCCTTTTCTTAAGCCATTTGGCACCACCGTGTGGTTGCAGCGCAGACTGGAATGAGGAATAAGAGATTAAGATACTGCACTGGAAGAGACAAAGGGGATGTTTGCCGAATGATGTAGTTAATCTAATTTAATTAAACACACAGCACTTGCCAGCCTGGAGCAGTGGCTTTGACTGCTGAATTTTACACTAGAGATGTGAAGTGGGATGATCAACGACCCCTTTCAATGGAATCACTTCGAGCACTGCAGAACAATGTTGCAGCAGGTATGTTGTACACCCACAGAGCCTTTATCGAAAAGGAACAACAAAAACTGGGAAAGGAGAAATCTGTTGTCAATAAAGTAAAATGAAATGAGCAAGGAAAAAGAAAATAACTGCAGATTTGGTGTTCCATTGAATGTCATTTATTGGAGGTGGGTGTTTATATTGTTTTAAACGCCTGCTTTGCTTTTGGGAGTGCAGTCCCATTACGTGTTATACAAGCTGGTCTCTGATCATAATAATAAATTATTGTTGTTGTTGTTGTTGTTGTTGTTGTTGTTGTTGTTGTTGTTGTTATTGGAGTAGAATGTGCTTTTAATTTCTTGATTTTTAGACAATGTGTATAATGGGTCCCCTCCTCCATTTCTTATTTGCCCTTGTTTGGTATAGGCCCTTCTTAATGTGCCTCCTCCACGAGAGATCCTGAGGTGGCAACATGAGAGTGGGTCTTTTCTGAGGTGGCTCTCCGTTTGTG
The DNA here is from genome assembly GCF_965113315.1 of Podarcis vaucheri. NCBI lineage: Eukaryota > Metazoa > Chordata > Lepidosauria > Squamata > Lacertidae > Podarcis > Podarcis vaucheri. The sequence goes on along the minus strand of NC_138760.1, from coordinate 107,114,476 downwards.
GAATGCCTGCCTGGTGCCTTCACTGCATATCTTTAGGCGCCAGGAGAAAACATAAGATATAGCACAGCGGTTTACAGCAATATAAAAACATAAAACCAAACAATAAAATCACAAAAAGTTTAAAACAAGATAGAAGCATGTAGGAAAATCAGGATACAATAAATAAAACTAAATAACTCAGCAGAGGAGGAGTTGAGGGAAGTCCAGAGGAGGGGAGGGAGAATAATTGTAAATAACATGATGAATGAGATTTGTATCATTATTTGTTATAAAATTCAATAAATATTCAAAAAAAACCCAAGATAAAAGTAAGAAACTGTGTTTTATTAAAAACAGGGGTTGATAGTCCATTGTAGGGAACATACTCTTAATCACATGAATAAGCCTGGCCAGACAGAAGTTTTCAGCAGGCATTTAAAAGTTGACACAGAAGGCGCATGCTGAATCTCCAGTGGCAGAGTGTTTCACAGGACTGGGCTGATGACACTAAAGGCTCTGTTTTCCATTGTTATCAATCGAGCTTGCCCAGCATGAGGAACGACCAAAGACACACCTGCCAATGATCTCAGGGATTGAGCTTGAATTTCCAAAGCATTACCATAAGGTTTAGAGTAGACGTTATGGACAGACTTCCGGGGTGGCGCCATCGGCAATGGCGGACTCCCTCTGATCTGGAGGGACTAGCTCCACGCGAAACGGGTCTTTTCCGCTACAGCGAAGCGGGGACCCTTTCAAAAATCACAGGCGGATGAAGCCTGTGACCATGGGACTCGGCGGGCACCTTTAGCGCCCCCCAACCCACAAAGGAACCCACTAATGGGCTCCGGAGCGAAGAGGGGGAAGTGGCGCGGTGCTGAGAGTCAACTGCTTCTTCCGTGGAGCGAAGCCGCACAGCCGTTGTCGGAGAGCGCTGCCTTTTTCCTGGGACAATTTGGCTTCTAAAATAATCACCCGTGAGTACTTAAATCTTGGACAATTGGACTTTAAATAAGGACTTGCGAACAGAAAGGAAAATTGGACTTAAAAGTTTATTTCAATTTCGCACTGAAACGGGAAGGTCTAAACAGGAAGTCAGCCTTCCATTTCTTTGTAGATAGATTAAAGCAAAGACATGGCAAACTAGAGCTCAGAAAATCGCTTGTAAAAGGTTAACTTTCACCATTTAAAATTGTTGAACCCCCTTCGGAAGCAGAAGAAGAGGGGGGATTTTTTTCGGACTGTTTAAACCTGCAGAAGTGAGTGCAAAATAAAGTAACTTTCCACCGTCTTGATCCTGGAGCGGGGTGTCAGGACTGACGTTTTTTGAAGCTCATTGACCAGAGACAAACGTCTTTGGCAGATAGCTAAAAGAAGAGAAACATAGTGATTCCATTGTTCCCTTTCGCATTTTAAAGGAACAAATATTGACAAAATATCTGAAAAAGGAAACTTTGTTGTCAGACTTGTCTTTAAAAGAAAGAACAAATAGAAGTTTTCCCCCTAGAGGGAGACTGTGAAACTGTAACCAGCTTGCAGCTGTTACTGATTACAATCGTGGGAATAGACTCTGACCTTGCAGGACAATGTATTCAGAAGCTCTGTTGTGTGCTCTCTGTAAAACAAATGCCCTACTGGAACAGCTACATGAGAAGACAGACTTGATGACTGATGCGATCAGAAATTTTGAACAGGCAGTGGGAAATTATATGGAGCCCACCCAGGAATTAAATCAGGAGTATGCCCTGACAGAAGAGGATGTTGCTGAATCTGGGGCGCCAGAGATGTAGGGAGCTGTGGCCCAGCAGGATCATGAGCTTTTGGATTTGACAAATGAACTTGGAAAAAGCCAGATTTGGAAAGATAAAGTTTGGTTTGGTTTGGAAATGGGGGGTTGGATAGACCCCCCTATGCAGGGATGTCTGGACTTTTCGAGTCTGGCAATGGGCCCTGAGATGTTTGGGGTTGTGGGGCCTCTTAATTTTGGAGGGATTTCGAAACATGTTCTTAAATACCATATGGAGTTTAGTGTGGACTATGGAAAAGGGGCTGATTTGTCGAGAAGGGTTAAAAACATTGTTAAGCTGGAGTTCCCACGAGTGAAAGGAGCAGGAGACAAAGGAAAATACAGTTATTAATATGAAGAAGAGCCGCGGAAGGGACATGGAAGAGACTTAAGGGCCTCGGATACAAGATTGCCAGGTTAATGCGCTAGATTGACGGGATAAAAAGGACTGACAAAACCCGGGACCAGGAGGAAGGGACGTTGGATGAAGATTGGATTGCCTTTATTTTCTTTTTATTACTAGGATTGTCTTATAAGATTGATGAATGTTAGAAAAATGTTGGAACGAAATTACTTGGCTTTAGCAAAAATGTTTAAAGAATTATGTAAGAATATCATGGTTATGAGAAGTTGGTAAAAATAAGACTTAAGCTTTAAGCTTTAAGGTTTTTTATAGTAAGATAAGATTAAAATAGATTAAGGTAATGTAATGACAGAATATTATGAAATATGGAAAGGATTTGCTGTGACAATTAATAACCAGGATACAAAAAAAGGGAGGAGGAGGAGGTCAAAGAAAGAAGGTAATGACAGTTGAGGATTTGAGAATGATGGATTTGTTTTTGAGTGTTTGCAGTGTATTTTTGTTTTTTGAACTTGTATTGTTTGATGTGGTTTGTTTTTTCTTGTTTTTCTTTTTCTGCTTTGTTTTCTTTTGTAACTCTAAAAAATTTTCAATAAATATCATATTATAAAAAAAAATAGAGTAGACGTTATGGTAAAGGCATGAGTACTAATTGCCCCAACAGAGACCAAGGCATTGAAAACTCTCCTTATAATTAGCAAAGAGATGATCAAAACGTTGACAGCTGTTTTTGCTGGCACAGACCTGAGAATAGTTTGACCTTTTGAGGCAACTCTCTAACGGACGGAATCAGTTAATTAGCTGCTCCCTTGTGTACTGTTTGTTATGTACCTGTAAGGAAAATTCCGCCTAAAAATAGACGCTTGCTAATTCAAGCGAATGTAGCAGCCCATCTGAAATGCGATCAGCTGGCACCCTGCTGATTGCTTCTTCCACATGATTTTGGAGGGGGAGAAAGGATACAGTAGAGTGGCGGAGGGAATCCGAAGAAAATTGGACAAAACCGAACCACCACAACAGTGATGAATATTTCTAAAATCTCCAGCTTCTTCAATGAATATTCCAGATGAGGGCACAGTTCCCATGTCAGGTGTGGTATCAGCATTTGGCATCCTAGGGTGGCTTCCATTCCCCATCAGGATCCACCAGCGATGAGGCCTACGACAAGCCCTTCACACCAGGCAACTGGGCTTGTGAGCCTCCATTTTAATTTGCCACAACACCATGGAATGACGTTAGGCCAGGCACAAGGAGTTAAAATGGCAGCTCCCAGCCATTTTTGAAATGGTTCTTTGGCCATCTCTGCAGGGGTAAACTTCATCTGGTAGTGACTGGTGGATTATTGGTCAGTTTCCAATCAGTCAGCCTAAGAATGAAGGGGAAATGGATTTAGGTCCCTGAAAAACTCCTGTGTGGGTTCTCTCTCTGGCAGCTTCTACACTGAAGAAACGAGACTGGTGATCTCTGTAGTCTCGCAATCCGAAAAGGTGGGGGACGGGACCCAACTACATCTTTGAGACAAGCTGCCTTTTTTTGCTTTCACATACAAACTCTTACTTTTTTCCACATTCTCAAGGATCTCCATCAGGACCTCTGATCCAGCCAAATAAGTAGAGCATGAAAATTAGGTTTGGGCTTGAATTTTATCCGTGACGTTGACTCTGCCTCTTTCCCTCTCTTCTCCTGCAGGGTAAAACCCTTGTTATAAAAGGGAAAAAGTCACTGCTAATAGTTCGGAAGACAGCCCCCTCCTCTTTCTGCAGGAACATTCCCTTCAGACTGAGCTAGGTACATTTTCAAAAGGAGAAGAGCTTTGCTGTTCATATTTTAGAAAGTGTGTGTGTGTTTTAACCCATCGAAGCCTTAAGAACAAGTAGGGATGGGTATCCTCTGTGCATATGGAAATGGGGATTGACCATAGCTCAATGGCTAGAGCGTCAGCCTTGCATGCAGAAGGTCCCAGGTTCAATCCCTAGTTGCAACTCCAGGAAGGACTGGGAGAAACTCCTGCCTGAAACCCCAGAGAGCTGCTGCCAGTCAGTATAAGGGTAAACGTAAAGGGACCCCTGACCATTAGGTCCAGTCGTGGCCGACTCTGGGGTTGCAGTGCCCATCTCGCTTTATTGGCCGAGGGAGCTGGCGTACAGCTTCTGGGTCATGTGGCCAAGATGACTAAACCGCTTCTGGCGAACCATAGCAGCGCACGGAAATGCCGTTTACCTTCCTGCTGGAGTAGTGCCTACCGTATTTTTCGCTCTATAACACGCACCCGACCATAACACGCACATAGTTTTTAGAGGAGGAAAATCCGTAGGCATGCCACCCGTAGGCATTCCCTCCATAACACGCACAGACATTTCCCCTTACTTTCTAGGAGGAAAAAAGTGAGTGTTATGGTGCAAAAAATACGGTATTTATCTACTTGAACTTTGATGTGCTTTCGAACTGCTCGGTTGGCAGGAGCAGGGACCGAACAATGGGAGCTCACCCCGTTGCGGGGATTTGAACCGCCAACCTTCTGATCGGCAACTCCTAGGCTCTGTGGTTTAACCCACAGCACCACCCGCGTCCCTTGCCAGTCAGTATAGACAGTATTAAATGGGGTGGACCAATGTTCTGTCTTAGTATAAGGCCTACGTTCCTAAATGAATTTTTCTAGCTGGAAGTGCAATCCACCAACCACTGTCTGCGCGCTCTGCTGGCACACAGCTCTCTCTTCCACCCATCAAATGTGGAGGCAGATAGAATTGCCACTGGCAGCGGCAGCCAGCTGAAAACCCCTAAGATTGGGCTTTCCAAAGCTGGGGAGAGCCTAGGGCTGTTGCGTGGTAGCATCCAGGCCTAATTGCTGTGTCATCTCCAGCTGACGTGGTGATCAGCCTGCCCCTTCCTCACCTTCCTGCAGAGGCAGTGCTGGTCTCATCCCTCTATAAAGCCCCACCAAGCACAGGGGTGGGTGGGGTTTAGAATTGCCACCCACATGGTGAACAGCTGTCTGCCCATGCTCAGGAAAAGGTATCAGCTCCATTTCTAGCACAGGTCATATCACCCTCCCTTTGAAGTTCACGTGGAACAAGGCTGTCACGAGGGACCCTTTTAGCTGCTGGAGCATCTCTGGAGGGGGACCCTAGACTCCCACTCACCATCGCTGATCTGGCCTGACACCAGAATTATGGGCGGCGTGGTTAAGGAGGAGAAATGTGAATGATTTGGGGGCTAAGGAGGACGGGTTGAGTTTTCGTTTCTCTGCAAGTTAGTTATTGCTTTGTTTACTGTTTGTGTATAGCTAATGGGTTTCTATATTACTGTTTAGGGGGCTGGCGTGTTGTTCTTGTTTTCCCATATGTTGTACGTTGCCTAAAATATCAACATATTGTTGTTTGCCATCCCAAGCTCTAGGCGGTGAGAGAATCCAGGGATTCCAGGGACTCGTAAAATAATAATCATTCAGGCGTTGTATCCAATTCAGTTTTACTCAGAGTATACCCACTGAAATCAACAGACTTAACATAGTCACGTTGAATAATTTCAGTGGGTCTGCTCTGAGTGGGACTGCGACCCTTGTCTACAGCCCTTATTGTTTTAATAGTTATGCTAGCTAACTTTAGGAAATGGCAGCAGGGCACAAATATTAAAGTAAATATTGTGGAGTGCATTTCCCCCTTTTCACCTTCTTTCTGTGTAATTTTAAAAAGTTCCCATCTGTTTCTGAGTTGCTCCATGGTTTCTCTCCTCTTCGATCCAAAATGAGCTGCTCTGTGGAAAATTAATCAGTGCGTTCCCTATTCACCACCGTACTGAGGAATCTTAAATTTACTATAACTTTTCCACTTTTGGTCAAAGTGGATGAAATCTATAGGCACAGGAATGGATTACGTCTGCTCAAATACAGACAGGTCCTTCCAAGGATGGTTGTGTAGAGCCCCTTTAATGTTTGGGGTTTTTTAAGCAAAGGAAAAGCCCATAACCTTTTTCATTTACAACAACAACAACAATTTCAGTTATGAGTAATTTCCTATGAAGCATCTTGAAATGATTCCATGGTGCAACAAAAACCTGTACAAAATCACTGCATACAAAAGAAAATAATTAAAGCAAATGCACATATAACAACAATTGCAAATATTTTTTAAAAAATACAATTAATTCATATACCAACTGGGATTAAAAAAAAATCCCCGCCTAGAAACTTGTTGAAAGAGGAGTCTTCAACAGGAACCCCCTTTTTTAAGGGCACTTCTCTGATATGTAATGGGAGGGTGTTTCAAGGGGTAGGTATTGGCCAGTTACCCTAAACAGCCAGCTCCAACAATGCAGAGCAGACTTTCTGATAAGATGGTATCTGTTGGTTGCCGTCTCCTGCAGAACAGTGATCTGCTGTATAAGGGATGAGAGTATCATTTAGGCATACCAGTCTCGAGCTTTACAGGGCTTTGTATACAGGAACCTTGAACTTAGCCCGGCAACTAATTGGCAGCTAGTGCAGTTCTTTCAACAGTGGTATAATAATGAAGATGATGATATTCTGTCACAGTGAGCAGCCAAGCTCCAATGAGCAGTTAAGCTGCAGTCCCGTGTAGAGTGTGCATTGCTGTAATCCAATCTGGAAGTTACCAGTGCATAGATGAAATTTGCTGCCCAAAATCTGGGGGCGTGAAGCCTAACAAACATTAAAATAGTGTCATGGGCTTTTATCTGTGTTAACTGTATCTTGCTTCTTAAATTCACTGTGCATGCAGTTTGCCATAGTTTTCAGTTTGCATCTCCTCCATCTTTCCTCACCTTTTGAGTTATAGAATAGCACAAATGTGTATTCATGGAAACATAAGCGCAGAAAGGAACTCTTGACATGATGGCACATTTACCGTATTTTTCACTCTATAAGATGCACCAGACCACAAGACACACCTAGTTTTTGGAGGAGGAAAACAAGAAAAAAAATATTCTGAATCTCAGAAGCCAGAACAGCAAGAGGGATCGCTGTGCAGTGAAAGCAGCAATCCCTCTTGCTGTTCTGGCTTCTGGGATAGCTGCAACAGCCTGCATTCGCTCCATAAGACGCACACACATTTTCCCTTACTTTTTAGGAGGGAAAAAGTGAGTCTTATAGAGCAAAAAAAATGCAGTATTTATTGACATAGTCATAACTTGCAGGACACAGCATATAAAAATTAAGTCTGCAGAAAGCTGATCCATAAGAACGCCATTAGAAAAATCCATAAAGCATCAGTAAATACTGACTGGTTAGAATGAGATTTATTTATTTATTTATTTATTTATTTATTTCATTTCAAAGGCGTGTCTAAACAATATATTTTTCAAAACATGTCTCAAAGGAGGGAATGGCCCTGCAGAACTTCAGAAGCATTAGGAACTAGGATTTCATCAGTGTACAATAAGCAGGGATCACCCATTCACTTATTGTTCCATAGGTGGCTCCTCACTGAGCTCTGTTTTGCCTATCCTTATTCGTGAGAAAGGCTTCGGGAGTAAACCCTGAGGAAAAATCCATACCCACTGCCTTGCAGGACGTCTTTGGGAGAAGAAAAGGCTGAGGCATAAAGCCTACACAAATCTAGAGTGAAGCACCTATGACAGTTGGATAGCGTCTTGTATGCCTCCTTCTGGCAAGTCCTGCAGCCAAGCTGGTGCCAAATGTATTGTTCTGTTTTCCTTTGGACCACATCAATGAGGCCAAGTCTTGACAGCCTAGGACCTCCATAAGCACTACCCAGGCTTGCGCCCTGAAGGCAGCTAATGCAGCAAAAACAACAGTAAGAGGCAGCAGTTAGGAGTTACCTGTCTCTAAACCCCAGTGGGTGCTGTGATTCTCCAATGGTTTTAATTCACCCCCAGAGGCTTACTCCATTGTTTCTTGAGATGTATGCCAACAAATTTCCAGTTAAACTTGGACGATTGATAAAGTTAATTTTAGAACTGTATGGAGTACTCCATACAGTGTATGTCTTCCCCATGCTTAAATATTACCGATACACATGTGTGCACTGAATCAATTTCAGCCCTAAATGTATTTTTGATACTGTGATTTATTTCCAGAAGTATTGGTTGAATCTCATATCTATCTTTTCTTTCTTTCTCTTATAAAAGTTTGTTCTGTGCTTTGCTAATAGATCTGTTCCTGACAGAGACTTGCCACCTCCAGGCCTGGTTTGAGAGGTACTCATTGCAGCCTTCGCTGTAAGATTCTGTGTTTCTCAGCCTGCCAGATTAAATTGATGGGATAAAAAGAGATGGACACACCACCGAGAGACAAGTTGTTGCCTATGTGAAAAACGTAAGCTCAGGCTTCTTGATTCCTGGGCAAGTTCCCTTGAGGACAAAGCCACGAATTCTATGGAGCTGAAGCCATTTAGAGGAAAGAGGACCAAGAGGCATGTCCCTGTTGTGCAGCCACACATTGCCATGGAACCAGCTGAGCGGATAGACTGTGCAAACGCTGAAGATATGGAAGACTAGGCAAAACGCTCCCATCTTCAATGTGACTCCGAGCTATTGAAATAAACCCTAATGGAGAAGTCCTGACTGCGATTCTCTGGGGATTTTGTTCCACCCCTGAGGACTTCTGGAGTGTGTCATGATGTAAATTACACAGATTTGCTCGAGCAAGTGAGGACTTCCCACTAGTTCTTCCTACAAGGCATTAAGATTGTTTAATGTCACCGGCAGGGGTAGCCCCTTACTTCTCCCCCATAGCATGCTCCAATATCTTGCAAATGTGTTGGGAATTCTTCCTGCTCCTGCTTCTCCGTCAAGATTGGCCCGAACAGTAAACATTCCACTTGAGTGTGAACCAGCAATCACCACTCATATCCACATAAGCGTCTTCCTTCGCTGTGATTAAAGAGCTGTTCTTTAAGACAAGAGCTTCACTTTTATTGCGGCTGGAGAATACAGATGCAGTCCGGTTAAAGGCATGATGCCTGCGAGCCAGTGACAGAATTTAAAAATAGCTTTTGCTGTCAGCATGGTTTTCTCTTATTTGTATTCCAAGGATCATTGCTTTGGCAGGCACAGGAAGCTCTTCCTCTTTGCATTTTATTTTGCCTGCGGAAAATTTACAGTTCAAATAACTTCGCCATGCTTCATCAGGCTAATCGGATGACAAATTGCTTGAACTACATAGAAGAGACCTCAGACAAGGAAGAATTGCAGATCAAAAATTTTTTAAAGCCCCCCATTCCAGCCGAAATCGCCGCACAAACAAAAAGCGTTCTCTCGTGTTCGTTTCATGTATGCATAAGTCGTCCAAATGATGTCCTACAGGTTTTGTAAAAATGGTTGTAGAATGGCGATCGAGTTAACAAAGCGAACCCTGTTAGCAAAGATTCCTATCTGCTGTTATGGCCTGATGCTACAATATTTCATTTGGGGAAAGAGATCTTTTAAAAATGTTTTCCCCTAAAGTTCAAAGAGCTATGTAGCCTGTTAAGGACCACAACTTCCCCAAAGCCTCCCCCAGCCCCATGCTCATTTTATTTTCAAAATCTGAATGGATTGGTGATTTTCAAGATTATCAGGTTCACAAGTGCCGTGTATTTCGTCTGTGAATATGGCACAGAATTATGACAACCAGAGCCGTTCCTGTTGCAATGGCTGACCTTGCCTTGAGTGACATGGAGCCGAGATGCTAACGATACATTGCCCCAAACCAGACTTTCCATGCTGAAAAATGTTAGTGCCTCCAATCATCATTCCAGCTGCCTTGGAATATAGATTTCACTTTATATTTCTGTAAGTATTTTCATTTCTGGATATTTGGAGAAACACAGATTCAGTTATTTTGACTGTTACTTTTTGTTAGCGACAGAACTGGGGCTCCATCTTCTGGATGGCTCTTTAGTTGATAAGAGGAGGGGGGGAGTAGCTAGGCAAGTGCTCCTCCTTTCTCATTCCTAAACAAATGATCCGTGAGCTTGAATATTCATTAAATGCATGCCCCTGATTACAGTGCCAATTTTAAATAATTTAATTATGCAATTCCATTTTGGAAACACTGATAAGAGCTACAGTCAAAACACTTGATTGCTGAAACGTGTCTTAAGGGAGTTGCTTCTGGGGGGATTCTAAGCAGTTTTTGCAGCAAGAAATTCTCCAGCGTTCAACATTATGTCACATATTTTTGTTGTTCCTGGTGCACGGTTTGTTGCTAATTCTTCTGGCATTAAAAAAAATGATATATATTTTGGATTCTTAAACAGCATGACCATTAGAAAGAATGGTCCTTCATGCTAAAATTGTAACGAGGCTTTTCACTGCCGCCATTCTCCGTGACGCTGCTGCATTATCCTTTATCTTTTACTGCTGCCACCCCCATTTCCCAACCACACTCTTAAAATGGATCCCTTCATCTGTAATTAAGTCCTTGGATAACCTCAACCTGGAGCAGATGCTAGTTTCTTGCATATCTTTATGCATATTTTTAGATGCGTGTTGCCACCAGTTTTGAATCACTCTGCTGAACGACACACAAGCAATCACCTGATTTGTGGTGAAGTGCTGAATACAGAGAGGATTCATGTCATGTGTCTGTTGCTGTAATATACCATAGAGTATATGGCATCTATGTACCTAGGAAGAGCCTTCTGGATCAGACCAAAGACCTATTTAGTCCAACATCCTGTCCCCCACAGTGGCCATCAGCAATATCTAGGCAACACGATGACCATGTATGTACATACACAATAGACAATCTTTATAGAATTCCTTCAAACCATAAAAAGTACAAAATGAAATCTTTAGACTCAAAGTCTCTGAAAATCTTTAAATGAAGTGAGGTACCAGACACAGTGGCCAGACAGATAGGAAATACTCCCCATCATTGCTCCTCAGTGACTGGTTTACAGAAGTATAGTGCCTCTTATCTTGGAAGGAGTAAGCAGACATTATTTGTAGCCAAAGGAACCAATTCCTAGGAGCTATACAATATTTGAGGTGCCCAAGCCCCCACAAAGTTGATGGGCATTCTCATTCGAATGATGGGTGTTCACTGCGTCATGTGATCAGTTTTGCAGGGCGGGACTTACCTTCCCCCCTCCAATGTTTTGTTCAAGTTGGCACCTTGTTTTTAGTCTTGTCTTCCATGGATTTGTTGGTTGTCTTTTAAAGTTCATCTGAACTGACGGTCATCACATCATGTTGTGGCAGCAACTTCCCTGTGTGAAGAAGTACAGTGGTACCTCGGCTTACAGACGCTTCAGGTTACAGACGCTTCAGGTTACAGAGTCCGCTAACCCAGAAATAGCACCTCGGGTTAAGAACTTTGCTTCAGGATGAGAACAGAAATCACGCGGTGGCGGTGTGGCGGCAGCGGGAGGCCCCAATAGCTAAAGTGGTACCTCGGGTTAAGAACAGTTTCAGGTTAAGAACAGACCTCCAGAATGAATTAAGTTCTTAACCCGAGATACCACTGTACATCCTTCTGCCTGTCCTGAATCTCCCACCCTTCAGCTTTGTTGGATGACTGTGGATTCTGGGATAGCAAATAGGTGAGCGCCGTCCCAAATAAAATAGTCCCTACGCATACAGATTGAACATGCAAATGAAAAAACAAAACAAAACTTTTATAAGTTAGCCCTGTTCCCTGACATGTTTCTTTTGGATTGTGGCTTCATATCTCCCATATTCATAACAATATTATGATTCAAACGCTATTGAAGGTTTTTGAGAAACCTGGGGGAAGGCAGCAGAAAACTTGCTATTCATCCATTTGCAGCCATCATCTACTGTAGAAGCCATTTTCCACTTGGTGAATCCACAATTCTGCTGGTATGGCAGCCTTAAGATAAACTGACAAATTATCTTTGTTAGCTATATTGTACTGAAACTTAAACCAGGCAGAGCCACTTACCTGTGCCTGGTGACCCAGCTATACCTGGTTAACTTGCTTGTTCCAGTGCTTGCGAAAGCAGCTGGAAAACTGCCATTGGTGCATAAGAAAAAGAAACACTGCTTCATGACCAATTAATTTCATGAAAGCAATGGTCCTGTGGCTGTGTATTCCTGTGCTCACTGGCATGTAAGATCAATGCACAATCTAGATGTTAAATGCTTCCTGCTGAATGTTGCGTACATCCATTTTCCTAACCTACTGTTAAGTGTTTTTTAAAGATTTATGGAAATCAAACTGGCCACTTACGGAACAATCCAATAGATGTTCAACACAATTCAATACAGGTCCACTCATGCAAAGTTGGGCTCAGGTGTAAGTCCTGCTGAGTTCAGTGGGACCTCCGAGTTCAATCCTATACGTAGGATTGAAGATTCAATCTCACTGAGGTTGTGCATTGAAGCCTGTGGAACAAAATACTACGGAGTCTACTTGTATCCTATTAAATTCAAAATAATGTTATGATCAGTTCAATTCCGTGATGCCTTGTTAGACAAAATATGACTGTGGAGGCAGATAATAAAACATGCAGAGCTACTAAACATCGATTATTTTGGTGGAATGAGTCATAACAAATTGCAAGGTTCTGAAACTTAGAAAATCTCTTTCCACCCCCCCCCCCTTGCCAACTTTCCAGACTCAGTGCTTTTTAACAGCTGGATCTCAGGCAGAAATTAAACTAATGACATTTTCCCTAGCATCTTATCTTCATGCCTAGAAAGGTTACACCTGCCGAATTTCTGTCTTTCAGGTGGCTGTTAAAGGCTCAGGAAACAAGTGCCAACCTGACTTACAAATTCTTCTACATATATATAAGTATCTTCATTTGGATTTAAGCAGCCTAACAAAGCATATTTTTAAAACACGGCCACAGGATTGGGTCTTTTTAAAAAATTAAAGTTTCCTTATGCTAGGATCCTGAAGGAAACAAATGCTGCTTACATTTAATATATTAGTGACTTTTTTCTGATACTGTACAGTGTTAAATTTGTTTTTATGTATATGTAACCCATCCTGGGATTATTAGTGAAGTGTAGGCCTATAAACTGAATCAATCAAATCAAGCCATCAGTCACTGATATGAATTGATTCAGAAGAAGAAGAGTTTGGATTTGATATCCCGCTTTATCACTACCCAAAGGAGTCTCAAAGCGGCTAACATTCTCCTTTCCCTTCCTCCCCCACAACAAACACTCTGTGAGGTGAGTGAGGCTGAGAGACTTCAGAGAAGTGTGACTAGCCCAAGGTCACCCAGCAGCTGCATGTGGAGGAGCGGAGACGTGAACCCGATTCCCCAGATTACGAGTCCACCGCTCTTAACCACTACATCACACTGGCTCTCGTTGGTGTGTTACAGTGCAATGAACACATTTTTATCCCATCCATGCTCTCAAGGAACTCAGGTTGGCAAGCATTGTTCTCCAGTTTTTATGAAACAGCCTTGTGAGGTTAGGCTGAGAAAGAGTGATTGATCCCATATTAGGAATAGAGCAACTGGTCCGGTGAGTTCATGGCTGAGTGGACATTTGAATTGGGGTGTTTCTAGACGTGCTATTCACTTTACGTTGTTCATATGCTGATTGCTACATCTGCATTTCCGAAGGATATGATCAGCAGTGGAATTCTATTCATGTCTATTCCGCAGCAAATTCTTCAGTGGACTTCAGTGGAATTTACCGTTGGGTAAGTGAACATAGAGGCTGGATCTTGACATATTAAAGAAGCGATTCAGTTAAACGTATTATAAACTTCATACAGGGAAATCCCGTTGGCAAAAGACAGGACTCCACAGCGCCATCTGGTTTCACATTGTTATAACGCATATAAAGCACTTTATCTTTACGAATGTAGCCGAGTCCAGGGCTGCAGTTTTCGTCAATAAAAATAGCTACTTTCATTAGTTATATCAAAAATCTGGTATATCATACTGTGCTACTTAACACTTTCCAGTGATTGTAACTGGTTGAACTGCTCTTGACATTTTCAGAATGCTGGCCAAAGCATTTCACTGAGGTAGAATACCTCAGTAAAATATAACCTATCTAATTATCTAATTAGCCTCTCATTTCTTGGTCTTCTTTTCCGTGTTTTCAACTGAATAACTCAGCACAGCAGTGAACTTGAACAGATGGGAATGTTTGTATATTTGTACTAGGGTGGGAGGGGGGAGAGTTATGAAAGGGAACTGTCTCTGGTGCTGAACATGAGAAGCTATTTCCAGAGGAAGGTTTAGACTGAGAGCGTCAAGGGACAGCTAGCCTGATATTTTAACTACTAAGCTGTCGAAGGGTTGTCTGTAATGAGAACAGATGTGGAAACCAAAACAGCAGATTTTGGCCATATTGAAGCATGAGCACCAACAGCCATCTGGAAATCTCAATGAAGGGTAGAGAAAATATAATTCTCTGTCCATCCATGACATATTCAGTCAATTCCTAGGAATACCATTCAAACAGACTTGAAATGGAGATTTCCCCACCACCACCTTTGCTACTTTTGTAGGACTTTTTATCTTTATGCCCCTTCGCTGGTCTTTATTTTGACTATTTAAAACATTTCTCTTTTTTATAATAATTTTTATTAATTTTCTAACTTACATTTTCAAATATTCTTTTAAACAATTTTAAATCAATAACTTCCCTTCTTCTCCTTCCGTGGTTCAATTTGCATACCAAACATCCCTGCATATTTTACATACATATTTTACATAATCCAAACCATTCAATATTCCAGGGTTACATTCATCAAAACTTACTTATCTTTAATTTATCTTAATGCTGCCAGCGTTTTCAAATGTACACAGTTTTCACCCATATATTCAATAAACATTTTCCAGTACTTCTTTAAACATGTGTTTTTCTTGTTCTCTTATTTTCTTGTTCTCTTATTTTCTTGTTCTCTTATGTTACACCTGCAAACTGTACATATTCCATCAGTTTAAGTTGCCATTCTTCTTTGGTTGGGACCAGAATATTTCTTAACTACCCTTCATCCAACAAACTCAGAAAGTGTGGATAAAGTTAATTCACACAGTATACAAGTACAATTGAAAACCAACCAGTAAGCAATACAAAATAAAAAAATGACAAAGCAAAATCTTTTTTTTTTTTTAAGGTAAGACAATTCCAAAAATTTACCTGTAACAGGAGTGGGGAACATTCTTCAACCCAAGCACAATATTCCAGTCTGGGCAACCTTCCAGAGGCAGCATGTCAGTTGTGGGTGGGGCCAAAAGCAAAAGTGGGTGAGACAACAAATATATTCCCCTGAAGGAGCATCTCCACCCCCATCGTTCTGCCCGGATACTGAGGTCCAGCGCTGAGGGCCTTCTGGTGGTTCCCTCACTGTGAGAAGTGAAGTTACAGAGAATTAGGCAGAGGGCCTTCTTGGTAGTGGCACCTGCCCTGTGTAACGCCCTCCCATCAGATGTCAAAGAGAAAAACAACTGATGTTTAGAAGACATCTGAAGGCAGTCCTGTTTAGGGAAGTTTTTAATGACTGTTTTAATGTATTTTTAATCTCCTGTTGGAAGCCTCCCAGAGTGGCTGGGGAAACCCAGCCAGATGGGCGGGGGTATAAGTAATAAATTATTTTTATTATTATCATTATCATTATTAATGTCCCTTTGCAAAGCTAATTTCTGCACATCCTCCTCCATACTCCATGTAGAGAGGCAAGAGGCATTATTGGAGTCCAAGGACACATTCCAGCCAAGCAAAAACACTGAAGGAGGGCGTGGATAAGGGTCATTGTGGGGAGAACCTCAAGGTCCAGAGAGAGAGAGGCTTGGAGTCCCTAATCAACCCCAAGGCATGAGGGTCATCACTCCTGAACTAAGATGCCCAGATTAATAGGAAGGTTGTCATCAAAAAGCTTGTAATGTTGGTGCCAGGTGAGCCTCCTGAGGGAGGTCACACCATACTCATTGGGTGGAAGTCAACTATTTTATTATGATCAAGCTTACCACACTTTACTAGATCCCATTTCCCTGGCATGTTGAACACTCACCTTTCCTACACAGATATTGAATATATTGCTTGATGACCCAGGTGTCCTAGACACTAAGCGAAGGCCTTTTTATTTGCCCAGCTTTTTGACATTCAGTAAATTTTAAGATTTATAAACCATTTTCAGTTTTCTTATTGGTTTGGGATGTTTGTAAGGTTGGTATTTTCAGTTAATGCTGTCAGGGAACTGCCATCAGAGGAAAGGGAGGTGGAAGGGCTCACAGAGGCTGGCAGGGAGTCAGCAGCGAAAGCAGGGACCAGCAGGGGGAGAGATGGGTCTCTGGAGGAGGGTCTCATGAATGCGGAGAGAGACGCAGCAGCTAAAGCAGGAACTAGCAGGGAAGAGGGAGGGATCAGGGACACGTCCAGCGAGAACAGCGGGGAGGTGTCAGAAGCTCCCATAGGGAGACCCATGCTTCGCAGGAAGCTGCCACGTCGTGAGTCCAGAAGACGCGTTTCCGTTAAGGAGCTTCTTTGCTGGAAGCGCTTCCGCAGACAGCCACTGTCGGAATCTACGAGTGACTAGGGCAGACATGTTTGAGGAGCTCTGTCACACACAGAGGTTTGTGGAGTTGCACAAACTCTGAGGGACCACGCTTTTACGCACAAGCAGCTAATCATCCCGTCACAGCATTCCGACAGTCTTTGTAAGCTGTTTGTGCAGGAGGAGGCATCATGAGCGACCCAGCCGGAGCCGGAGAGGCAGGAGTTGGAGCGGGTCCAAGCTTGGAAGATAGGTACCGAGCGTTGGAAATCCAATTGGCACTGCAGACGGCTAGGCTTGAGGAGAGAAGGGCTCAGGATGCAGACAAGAAGGGGAGAGCCACCCAGTTCAACAGAAAGGTACCAGGATTGGTGCAGAAATTTGGGGGGGACCCCAAGGACTATCATGCCTTTAGAACAGAGATGCAATATGCCCTCAATGTGCAGTTTGATGAATTCCCTGACGAGGAATCGCGAGTTGCTTTCGTGATTGGGCATCTTGAGAGGGGGGCGAGAGACTGGGTTAGGCCCCTGATGGCAACGCACAATGACGTCCTAAAGGACACCATGAAGTTCTTTCGTGCAATGGATCTCATGTTTTCCAGCGATATTGAGGAGGGAATGGTGCGCAGACAGCTCATGGCTTGCAAGCAGGGAAGCCGATCTGTCCGTGAGTACTGGACTGAGTTCACTATGCTGGTTCACAGATTGGGTTGGGACTTATCGGCGGCGCCCATTCAAATGCTATTTGAAGAAGGCCTGGCTTCGGCCGTGAAAGACGAACTGTCCCGGGGTCCTAGGGCGGATTCCATGGATCAGCTGACTAAATCTGCGCTGACTATAGGAGCGCGCCAGGAGGCGAGAGCTTTGGAGAGGTGGGAAGGGAAAGGGGAACGCTGGAAGGAGTTCCGCATTCCTGAGATTCCAGAGACAACTTTCCCGCCGGCAGAGCCGATGGAAATAGGAACAGCGCGCGCGCGCGCAGTTTCAAAGCCCAGTGAGGGGGCTAAGAAGGAGGGAAAGGGCGCACGGAAATGCTATCTCTGCCAACAGCCAGGCCACTTTGCCAGAGTCTGCCCCCAGAGGAAGGAATGGCAAGGGATGGTGGGAGCTGTTGAGGGAAGAGAGCAGGGAGAAACGGAGCAGGTAAAAGCCAACGCCTGGTTGCCACAGTCGGGGCACAGCAGCCAGGCCAAAGAGCAGTGAAAGTGCCCGTGCCAGAAGCTCCTCAACCTGCTCTAGTGATTGAAGTGTCGCTAGAGCTGCAAAATGGACACCCCCTAAAAATAAAGGCGCTGTTGGACTCAGGCAGCTCCTGCAATTTTATGAGCAAGGAGTTTGCTGCTGAACACCAGATACAGACGATCCCTTTAAGCAACCCCCTGCAGGTGACCACGATCGATGGCAGGGAGTTGTTGGGAGGAGGAGTCAGCTTGCAGACCGTCCCAATGATAATGAGGGTGGCAAGGCACACAGAACTGATAGCGTTTAATGTGGCCACCTTGGGAGGCGCTCCCATTATTTTGGGAATGAGCTGGCTAGCGCTACATGATCCGCTGGTGGGCTGGCATCAGAGAGTGGTTTCCTTTGGTTCAGCACATTGCTTAGAACACTGCAAAGGGGAAAAGGGTTCAGCAGGGGCCCAAGCCACCCTAGCAGGGACTGAAGTAATGGAGAAGGTGAAGGTACCACCACAATATGCAGATCTCAGCGACGTGTTCAGCGAGAAGGAAGCCGACCAACTACCCCCGCATAGGCCCTTTGACTGTCAGATCAATTTACTCCCTGGAGCACAGCTTCCTGTAGGCAAGTTGTATGCCATGTCAGACAGAGAAATGCAGGAGCTGCGAGAGTTCATTGACAAGAACCTGAAGAGAGGCTTCATCAGAGAGTCCAAAGCAGCGGGGGGTAGCCCAGTGTTTTTTGTGGATAAAAAGAACACGGACAAGCCGAGACTTGTGTGTGATTTCAGGGGGTTAAATGCAGTGACAGAACCAGTGGCTTTCCCTATGCCCAGGATTGATGACATTTTGACCAGGGTGCGGAAGGGAAAGATTTTTACAAAGCTGGATCTAAGGGGGGCGTACAACCTGATACGTATAAGGAAAGGGGATGAATGGAAAACCACCATGTTCACCCCTTTGGGGGCATTTGAATATCTCGTTATGCCATTTGGATTACAGGCAGGCTCCGCATGCTTTCAATCGTTTATGAACCACGTACTGGGGCCTTTGCTCTACAAGAATTGCGTGGCCTTCCTAGATGATGTGTTGGTGTATTCGGAGAATGAGGAGCAGCATGTGAGAGATGTCAGAGAAGTGTTGAGCAGGCTGCAAGCCAACAGGCTGTGGGTGAAACTGGAGAAGTGTCAGTTTCATACCAAGGAGGTGGAATTCCTGGGGTACCGCCTGTCAGACAAGGGATTGGCCATGGATCCCGGCAAGGTCCAGGCAGTGCTGGAATGGAAAACACCCAAAACCAAGAAGGATGTGCAGAGGTTCCTAGGGTTTGGAAACTTTTATCGTAAGTTCATCCGAAACTTTGCACACCTGACGGCGCCCATTACGGACTGTCTCAGCAGTAAGAAGAAATTTGTTTGGACTGCGGAGGCGGAGCGAGCGTTTGAGGAACTGAAAAGGGCCTTCGCCTCTGAAGGACAACTTCTGCATGTGGATTTACAAAAAAAGCTGAGGGTCGAAACAGACGCATCGGACAGAGCCATAGGGGCGGTGCTTCTTCTTCTGCAGCCAGGGAAGGAGGAGTCAGAGTGGCGACCGTGTGCCTTCTTTTCGCGAAAGCTGAACAAATCCGAGAGGAACTACACGGTGTACGACCGGGAACTTCTTGCTATTCATGAGGCTTTCCGGAGATGGAGGCACCTGCTAATTGGTGCACAACATAAGGTGCAAGTGTGCACGGACCATAAGAACCTAGAGTATTGGAGAACTGCGCGAGTGCTCAACCAACGGCAGTTGAGATGGGCCCAGGAGTTTTCCAAATTTAACTTTGAGATTTGTTACATGCCAGGCCCAGAGAACGTTAGGGCGGACGCTCTCTCACGCAAACCTGAATATTTGGAGGGGGAGGGAGCACTCGAAGAAACCCATGTCATTCCATAGGACCGCTGGGTGTGTGGGGCGGCATTGGTGGGGCAAAGGGAACTGGTAGAGGGAACGGTGCATGATGAATACGCCCAGGACAAACTCAGGGGTCTCAGGAGGGAGGGAGACAAACCCGGGGGTTTTGAGGAGAGAAACGGGGCGTTGTATTACAAGGGAGCGTTATATATACCTGAAGGTGAATTGAGGGAGAAGGTACTCAAGCAACTGCACGATAGCCCCACAGCAGGGCATTTTGGGCAACACAAAACCATGTGGCTGGTTACCAGGGAATTTTGGTGGCCCAAGTCAGGGAAGATGTGCGGGAGTATGTGAGAGGGTGTGACCAATGCCAACGAGCCAAGGGGGAGAGGCGGGCACCGGCAGGGTTATTAGAACCACTACCCACACCTGAAAGACCATGGGAAACAGTGGCAATAGATTTCATGACTGATCTGCCAAGGTCCAGAGGGAAAACAGCCATCATGGTTGTGGTAGACCTGTTAACCAAAATGGCCCACTTTATAGCCTGCTCACATGCGGTCACGGCAGAAGAAACCGCTAAATTGTTTGTAGAAAATGTGTTTAGGTTGCATGGCGCCCCCTTGAGGGTGGTTTCAGACCGAGGGAAACAATTTACTTCCAGGTTCTGGAGGAAGCTCATGAGCTTACTGCATGTAGAGGTTAATTTCTCAACTGCCCAGCATCCTGAAACCAACGGGCAGGCGGAAAGAGCTAATGGCGTCCTCCAGCAATATTTGAGGTGTTATGTGAATGACAGAGAGAATGATTGGGTGGAGAAGCTGGCGTTGGCAGAATTTGCCTACAACAATGCAGAGAACGTGTCCACGGGGATGAGCCCCTTTTTGGCTAATTACGGGTGCCATCCCCGAGCCTTCCCAGGGGGGGAAGGGGAGAACTGGAGCGTTCCAGCTGCAGAACAGTTCGTAGAAGAAATGGAAGCGATCCATCACCAGCTCCAACTTAACTTAAACAGGGCTAAGGAGGAATATAAGAGGCAGGCAGACAAAAACAGAAGAGAAGGGGAAAGCATTAGGGTGGGGGACCAGGTGTGGCTGTCAACCCAAGGGACCACCGGTATGAAATTTACGGCATGTAATGCCTTGAAAGAAAACATTATGAAAATGGTA
The DNA here is from genome assembly GCF_965113315.1 of Podarcis vaucheri. Lineage (NCBI taxonomy): Eukaryota > Metazoa > Chordata > Lepidosauria > Squamata > Lacertidae > Podarcis > Podarcis vaucheri. The sequence goes on along the minus strand of NC_138760.1, from coordinate 107,093,704 downwards.
TACAGGTGGTACATGACCCCAGTCAAGCTCGCTAAGATATACCATTTGTCTGACAATAAATGTTGGAAATGCAAGGAGGCTGAAGGGACATTCTTTCACCTCTGGTGGACTTGTCCAAGATTGAAGGCCTTTTGGGAAATGATCTATAACGAGTTAAAAAAGGTGTTCAAGTACACCTTTCCCAAGAAACCAGAGGCCTTCCTTCTGGGCATTTTCGGCCAGAAGGTGTTAAAAAAGGATAGAACTTTTTTTATGTATGCTACAACAGCAGCAAGAATCCTTATTGCTAAGCATTGGAAGACTCAAGATTTGCCCACACTGGAGGATTGGCAGACGCAATTGATGAACTACATGGAACTGGCCGAGATGACTGCAAGGATCCGAGACTTGGGAGAAGAGGCAATGGAGGAGGACTGGAAAAAATTTAAAGACTATTTGCAAAAGTATTATAAGTTGTATGAAACATAAGACGCCGTATGATTTGGAACGTTAGCCCCAGCAATGAAATTTAATTATCTATGAAATTGATAACATTCATGAAAGAATCAAAGTTTAAATGGGTAAAAATGACATTATGTTATATTTTTAGAGTAAATGGAGAATAAGAGATTTAAACTTAAATTGCAACTGAAAATATAAAGAAACACACGAAATAAGGGTATAATTTGCTGATAACTTTATTATCAAGAATGCATTATGTGGGAGATGTGGGGAAGTCCAATGGAAATTTGAAATAAGTTGTTGAAAGGGTTGTGATTTTCTGTTCTTTTTTCTTTTTTTCTTCTATTCTGCCTTTCCTTTTGTTCTTTCTGTAATTTGGAAAAAATGCAATAAAAATTATTATAAAAAAAAACAAAGGGGGTTGTAAGAAGTTAAGACCCAAAAGGCTGGGCCCATTTGAAGTCACGCAGCAGGTCAACCCAGTGGCTTTCAGACTCCGGTTACCGAACCACATGAAGCTGCACCCAGTTTTCCACAGGTCGTTGCTGTCACCGTATAAAGGGGACAGAGAAGGGCGGGTCAATAGGGGACCAGCAATGGAGGAGAAGGAACACAGCTACCATGTAGCGGAGATTCTCGATTCCAGGTGGAAGGGAGATCAAGTAGAGTATTTGGTAATGTGGGAAGGGGAGCCGGAGTCGGAAAACACCTGGGTTATGGCAGAGGATGTAGATGACGAGGTTTTAATAGAAACTTTTCATCAGAGGTTCCCACGTAAACCTCAGCCAGTGGCGAGGTTCCGGAGGGAATACTTTGCCACCACCGACGAAGAAGAAGAGTTGGAGGGGTTCCCTGATTCCGAGAAGGAGGAGGATTCAGCGAGCCGGAACGAAGACCGATGGAGGGAAATGTTCGAGACGTCTGAAGATGAAGAGGATTCTTTTCGGGGTTTTATCTCCTCACCGCCCAGAGGAGAGAGAATGGGCGGGGGGGAAGGGGGCCCTGGAGGGGAGGTGGATGTCAGGGAACTGCCATCAGAGGAAAGGGAGGTGGAAGGGCTCACAGAGGCTGGCAGGGAGTCAGCAGCGAAAGCAGGGACCAGCAGGGGGAGAGAGGGGTCTCTGGAGGAGGGTCTCATGAATGCGGAGAGAGACGCAGCAGCTAAAGCAGGAACTAGCAGGGAAGAGGGAGGGATCAGAGACACGTCCAGCGAGAACAGCGGGGAGGTGTCAGAAGCTCCCATAGGGAGACCCATGCTTCGCAGGAAGCTGCCACGTCGTGAGTCCAGAAGACGCGTTTCTGTTAAGGAGCTTCTTTGCTGGAAGCGCTTCCGCAGACAGCCACTGTCGGAATCTACGAGTGACTAGGGCAGACATGTTTGAGGAGCTCTGTCACACACAGAGGTTTGTGGAGTTGCACAAACTCTGAGGGACCACGCTTTTACGCACAAGCAGCTAATCATCCCGTCACAAATGCATTTTCATGTTTCTTTAGTCTTGTTTTAATCTGTGTAGGCTACCTTGATTTTTTTTAAAATAGAAATTGGGCGCACATTTGTTTTTTTTTAATGCTGCTTTGCTCCACTCAGGACTAAATGATCTGCCTCTCTCTCTCCTTGTGGTTCTATGAAAATATTGTGTGTACACTATTGTGTGTTCACTATTCACTATTCACAACATTTGAGGAGAACCATCCAAACTGCCCTTCCTGGAGTCTGGACAGAGATGTCCCTTCATCTAGCTCTGCTGCCTAAACTGGCTTCCCAGTGGATACTGCTGACACTTTGCTTTTGCAAAGCATTCCCTTCCACCCACTGAACATGTGATGGAGAGAAAGTGCTGCAGCAGCACCCCTGCTGGAAGCAGCCATGAGAAGAACCTGAAATGGAACCTTCTGGAGGTGGCCAGTTCCACCAGGATTGTGTGGCAGTATCATGCTACATCTAGGCCTCATCTCCATGCCAGCTCCAGGTTGGCCCAGCAATTGTCCTCACCCCCCACCTTCTCCCCCAGCTGTCATGTGTAGCTGTGCTGAGGATGCAGCTGCTCCCCAAAGCCCTGCAGATCTGCAGCTGGAGCTTGTTGTGCCCCCTAAAACAAACTGGCCAGTGCAATGCCATGGTTGATGGCTGGTACTCTCTGGTACTGGCAACTACGTGCTGTTTACATGCAAGGTTCTCTGAGCAGCAAGGAATGCAGACATTTAAAGACAACAACAACCATGAAAACTATATCCATTTACCCAGAGATCAACAAGGCAAGAAAGCGAAAGTGCTATGAACACTACAACGGAAATTACAATTACTATAGAAATGATAAAAGCTTATGATAGTGGCTGTGAATAAAGGAACTTTGGCAATCATTCCATGTGCCCAAGGAGATATTTGTCCTTGTCCTTCTTGAGCAGCAGCCTCTACAGACCACATGGAAAACCAGTTTGGGGATGGAGGGTGCTTTCAAAATCAGGTTTTGCGATATGGCATGGATAAACACCTTTTTGTGCATCCCGGAGACCCTTGTTTACTTACCCATGCTCATCTTTTTACCCACCATTCTATCTGACAACAGGCCTCCGAGGAGCTGCTGTGAGAGTTCCTTCTTTTCCCATGTTTATCAATGTATACGAAGAGAGTAAAAAGAGTCACAGCAACACACTGCTGGTTCCACTGAAACGCTCAGGGGCTGATGCAGTACAGTCTTCAAGATACAGTGCCAAACTGCTTCTAACTCAACCAGTTCTGGCTTGGCGGTCACTTTTGGATTTTATTTATATGTTGCCCTCTTTTGTGACACACCCTTAAAACATTTTAAAGCACTCTGCAATTTAGAGCACTTTAAAAGGTACTGTGAAATCCGCCCCCTCCCACTGAGATAAGAAAAAAATTGCCATTTTGTTCTCAAGAAGCAAAAAAAAGCTGGTGGCTGGAAAGCCTTTTCTTCCTGCTTTGAAAAGAACTGTGTGAGGCAGGAAAATGTGCACATTTTCAACAACAGAAACTGGCCCACAAAAAGTAATGTCTCAGCACCGTCCCCATGATTAGCAGTTATCACAAAACCTCGTGGTTGTTCAGCCTGGAAGCCCAAATGCCAACATTTTTAACCAGGGACCCTTCAAATCTTGAGTAAACTCTTTAAAGCTAACTGTATATAGTAGACTCTTCATGACTCCTTTCTAGGCATCACATTTTTTGACTATATACAGAATACATATGCTGTTTTCAGAGAGCTTAACTGGCCAGTCTCATCCATCAATATAGAGAGCTCAGAATCAAGAAGAAGCAGAGCAAGAAGAAGAAGGAGGAGGAGGAGAAGGAGGAGTTTGGATTTGATATCCCACTTTATCACTCCCCTTCAGGAGTCTCAAAGCGGCTAACATTCTCCCTTCCCTTCCTCCCCCACAACAAACACTCTGTGAGGTGAGTGGGGTTGAGAGACTTCAGAGAAGTGTGACTGGCCCAAGGTCACCCAGCAGCTGCATGTGGAGAAGCGGAGATGCGAACCCAGTTCATCAGATTACTAGTCTACTACTCTTAACCACTACCCCACACTGGCTCTCAAGCAGTGGATGGAGAGCCAGGATCGGCTGACCACCTGTAGGCAATTCTTCTGGCATAGCAAGCCATGTCTGTTTATAAAGCATAAGAACCGCAAGAGTCCGTTACAAGGTGTTAGGTGGCTTTCCTCAGCAACAAGTGTCTCTAATCTATATAGTCCCATCTCAATAAACAAAACAGTTCCTTTAGAGAGGAGCTGGGAAGAGCAGGGGGTGGGACCCCATTCACAATGGTTCAGGGTAGGGTATGGGACAGCCTGGGTAAGGGGCACATGGCACAGGCTAGTGACTGTGCTGTGTGCTAGCCCCTCCTCCAACCTGGGGAATTGTGGTTGTCTTTTATCAGCCAGGTGTTTTATCAGCCAGGGTCTGTGGCTGCTGTGGCTGAATGCCAGGTTGGCTCTGAGTAAGATCTCTCTCATCTGCTGATTGTGGATGAGGAGGCCGATTTGGTCTGCATCACCGAGACCTGGATGGGTGAGCAGGGTGGAGTTGGTCTCACCCAGCTGTGTCCACCTGGGTACTTGGTGCAGTATCAGGACAGACTTGAGAGTCAGAGAGTTGCTGTGGTCTACAGAAATTCCTCCCCTCTGTAATATGACAACGTTTACCGATGTAGTATAAAAATGTTAACAAATAAATAAAATGCAAATTAAAAAGAAAAAAGAAATTCCTTCCCCTCTCTCTACGATCTCTGTCCAGTTGTTGAGGGGGCAGGGGAATCTAGTGTGTATATTCCCTTCACAAAGCTAATTTGCATAGTGAACAGCATTCAGAAGCAATATAGCTGTTTTTCATATTTTGGTTTCAACAGGAAAGTTCCATTAATTCCAACAAGAGATATCTGAGCATGCTTTGGTACACTTAAATTCAGCTTGCCTCTTACCTGATCTATTCCCCTTCATTGCAATAATGAAGAAATGGAATCAACTGTCACAAGCTCTTTTTAAATGCAGTTTTTATTAAGGGGCTAGAGAAGCCTCCCATTACACAGTCCTTCCTGGGGTGATCTTTAGAGATTCTGCTGGTTATCTTATTTGGAGGGCTTAATTTTTTTAAATAACTAAGTTGCAACATTTCTAAATATTGCAATTTCCTTTAACTCGTGGACTTAGCTCATGGTGAAAGGCCATAGATCAGCAGTAGAGTATTTTCTTTCCATGCAGAAGGTTCCAGGTTCAGTTCCTGGCATCTCTGGGGAAAGCTGAGAGTGTCCTGTCTGAAACTTTGATAGCTGCTGCCGGAGTAGACCGGGCTGAACTAGATGGACCAATGGCCTTGACTCAGCGTGAGAGAGTGTCCTATAGCCCTATGGTGAAAATGAGACAATTATTTCAACACATAAATCTATTGGTCTGATCCTGTGTGTTACATATTCAAGCTAGCTTTTAAAACAGATGCAAATGTGGAAAATCAGCTTTCCATTCTTTGCTTTTAAAAAAGAATGAAGTGAGAATCAATAAATAGTCATATACAGTAGTATTTCTGTTTTAGATCATGGCAAAAGTGTTGCACAGGTTTTTCCCCAATAACTACTTCAATCCTTCAGGATAGAAACAGCTGACCAGACTACTCTTACCTCTAAAAAGCAGGCAATGAGGAGGCCCAAGCATCACACTGAGTGCATTCATTCCATAATCTGGGTGCCACAATCAAAATGATCTTCTCTCTTGTTCTCACCACCAACACCTCTGTCAGTGGTGGTGGACCATGAGAAAGGGCCTCAGAAACTACACAAAGTTCTTGAACAGGGTTAATCTAAGAGGGGCTATTTCTGAAATACCACAGCCCACTTCTGGCAGGTTGGCTAACCTGTGGCCCTGCAGAAGTTGCTGGATTCGAACTCCTTTCAGCCCTAGCCACCATGTCATAAGGTCAGGGAACTGTAGTCCAACAACATCTGGAGATGTTTAGGGATTTCAAAACCAAAGCTAATGAAGTAAATGCTTAAGGAAAGTTAAGTGTCAATATTCTGAGGCAGAACAGGTAATTTCATAAGTTAATGCAGTTTGTAATCAGTTTGTAATAGGAAATTCGAATCGAGTAAAGTGCAAATACAAATGTAGATATGGGGCAGAATCTAAAACAGGGACTGGAAATATTTAAATGATCATGTATTCTATCTTACGTGAATAAGCTTTTCTTCAGAGCTTTAGCGCTCTCTTCCTTTCTTCTGTTTTCAAGGTTTGGTTCTCTTTTAAGAATTAAAAGTTTTCCAAATTGCAAATTTGTGTTTCCCATACAGTGGTACCTCGGGTTAAGTACTTAATTCGTTCCGGAGGTCCATACTTAACCTGAAACTGTTCTTAACCTGAAGCACCACTTTAGCTAATGGGGCCTCCTGCTGCTGCCACGCCGCCGGAGCACAATTTCTCATCCTGAAGCAAAATTCTTAACCTGAAGCACTATTTCCGGGTTAGTGGAGTCTGTAACCTGAAGTGTATGCAACCCGAGGTACCACTGTATTTTTAAAAAGTCTCATAAACATTGAGGTAGCAAAGATCAAGAAAGAAGGGGTGGGAGGATAGCTGTAGAAACAGAGGGATCAAGCAGAGTCATGGGGGGGGGCAGGGTTTAAAATGCCGAAACTCTTCCATTACATGTATTTGCATTTTTATGACACCCAGAGCTTTACGTACACTCCTCTGGGTTCTGTTTTTCTTCCTTGGGGTGGAGGAATAATGTCAGGAATTCCACTCTGTTGCTCCTCAGAAATGTGCCCCATCGAGAAGAGAGGCAGAGGCCTCACAGGAACCTCTCGTTTAGATTTGCTTGAGGGGTAGAATAGCAGCCTCCTGCTTGCACCCCAGAGGAAGAATCCATTCGGGATTCAAGTGGCACACTTCCCAATGGTGTGTTCTAAATGAATACACTCAAGAATGTCCCCTCGGTGCTTGAAGAAAGGCAGCAGCCAAGCTGAAGTGTTCAAAACAGCGCTGCATTTCAAGAGATGTGTGATGTTCCGGGATGTTTTATCTCGATATTGTGAGGAACGCTGTAAAAAACAACAACAGTGACTCTTTAACGAGGTTTTAGTTTCCATAAAGAGGAGCACATAATTAGAGGACCTTTAAGGCTCTAATTGGTGTGCTGCCAAAGAAGCATGCCATTGCCCAACACCTGTAAGTCACACTGTGCTAATCCTCATGCTGATCTCTGCCAGTCCAAAGAGCAGCACATCATGGCAGCCATAAAACCCTCAGACGACTTGGCTGTAGTTCTCTCTTTGGCTTGCTTTCTACCCACTTCCTTATGCAGCCTAGTCCTCTGCACGTCAGCTTCCAGGGAAGCAAATCCCATTGGTGATCAATGAATGGCGCCGGCTCCTAGATTAAGGAGACAACCCCATTTACCCAGGTGCAAGCCCAGCTGAATTCAGTAAGACCTGCTTCTCATGGTAGGCATGGTTAGGGTTGCACTGTCCATTTGCTGAGGATGTGTACAAACCTAGCGCATACATGCTGGAAAGAAATCTAATTTAGCTTAACTGAGAGAAAAATACTGCATACATGGTGTAGTAAACAAGTATTATCTGCATCCACTGCTCCCTCTATTGCTTTCCCCATTGCTTGTTTCAGACTGTAAACTCCTTGGAGGCAGGGGTTTATTTTTGCTTATGCCACTTGCACTCACGGACTGTGCTGTCACCCCTACTGGGACTTACTCCCAAGTAAGAAGGGAAGGGCCATAGCTTAGTGGTAGAGGGTCCGCCTTGCAAGCAAAAGGTCCCGGGTTCAATCCCAGGCCTCTCCAGGTAGCTGCTGCCAGTCAGTGTAGGCTTTACTGAGCTAGACGGGCCAGTGCTCTGACTCGGTATAAGGCGGCTTCTAAGGAGACGTAGGATCGGGCTACGAGTCCCCCATCGCGCGGGAGAGGGAGGGCGCAGCTCTTCCCTCGGCGGGAAGACGCCGACTGAGGCGAGCGCGCCGCTATTCGCAGGGACGCTGCGCGGGGGAAAAAAACGCGCCGGAGTGGCAGCGCGTCCCCTCTCTTCAAAAAGTCCTCCTCCTGTTCTTATTTCTGCCTCCGCTTCGACATGCTGAGGAAGCGCGCCAGCACCGTCCAGAGGTTTGTGAGGGGAGAAGCGCTCTGCCCGTGAGAAGGCGAAGCGAGCGGCGGAAGCGTCCCCCTCCTCTCTCAAGCAGCGGCCCGGCCACCTCGCACTCGCTTCTTCAGGCGACTAGAGCGCGGCAGAGCGGCGAGCCGGGGCAGCCCACCCCACCTCCTCCTCCTTCTCCTCTCCTTCCCTCCGCCCAGCGCGCTCGGCTCGGGCGTGGATGTTCGCTGGGAGCTCAGCTCTTCTGGGTTTTTGCCCCCCGCCCGCCTCGCTCGCTCCAACCCGGGCTCCTCGGCTGCCTTGCTCGGCGCGGGCAAGCCGCCTAGAGCCTCTCCAGGGCGCTCCTTGCACCTGGACGCCGCCTCCTCCGGGGAAGCTGAAGTTTGCGCGCCAAAAGCCGGGCAGGGATGGAACCCGTTAACCAGGTAAGGGCGCCTGAGGGAGGGAGGGAGGGAGGCAGGGGAAAGCGCGCGCGCTGGGAGGCTTCGCCGCGGGGGTTGGCATCCCTACCCTGCCCTGACTCTGCCCTCACTGGCTTTTCTCCCCCCCCCCCCCACTAGCTCGCCTCCAAGGGAACCTTCCGGGCGCTGAAGGAGCCCCTGGCTTTCCTGAGGGTGCTGGAGTGGGTAAGTCGGACTGCCAGCTGGAAGAGGGCGAGCGAGCGAGCGGAAGGGGTGGTGTTTGGGCTTGTGTGGGGCTGGATATCTGTGAGTGAGGGGTGCCTGGGTCGGTTGGGGGGAAGCTGTGCCTGGCGTTGAAGGGAATGGCTAGACTCCCCTTGGTCTCAAGACAGTGGTTTCGGTGACTTCTTGACCCTCTGCTGATTAGGGGAAGGGTGTCCCTTTTTTGGGGGGGGGGGAACTTGCAAATCCAAACCCCTCTGGATCTCCACCAACTGCTTTTCCTTTCGAGGGTGGGAGCAGGAAAACCCAGCTCCAGGTTTTTCTTCCCCTTCTGAGGTAGGAGGAAGAGTGCATTTTTTATTTTATTTTTAAGAGGGCTCTGGCATTCAAGTCCACCTAGAAAGGTTGCTAAGTGCTTGGTTTTCTATTTAGGGAATAATAGCCCTCTCTGTTTTGCATTCACTTCTTCTGGCGTGATGAAACAGGTGTGTTTCCTCCTCCTCCTCCTCCCCTTCCTCCCAACCCCCTTCAAGGTTCTGGTGAAGCCTGGCTAGGATTGTAAGTCCCTTGAGGAGGAAGAAGTAGGGTGAAGAATTGGATTTGGGGTTAAGTGCGGGGAGGTGGAGAAAGACACAGTCTTGCTGCCTTTCCTTCCCCAAGATAGGAAATTGGGGAGGGAGATAGGGCAGTGAGAGTTTCCCAAAGTGTAAACACAGGATGGAGTAGAGGCACATGTTCCTCCTAGCAACTTGCTGGGGAAAGGAAAGAGGATGGGGGAAAATAAGGGCAGGCAAAATGGTTCAAAAGCTTCTCTCTATCCCTGTTATTCAGTATCTACTGCCCCTTTCTAAGAAGCCTATTTGGCCTCCCCACAAAAACCCTTGAGAAGGCCTGGCTTCTCCTTCCCCGCTTTTTGAGCCAGCCCAGGTGAATGGTATTTTAGATCCCAGCCCCCTCCACCTCCCCAAACTCAAATTTGTTTGCTTTGTGCCTGGCTTCCTTTGGCTTCATCCACTCTGCTCATTTAAGTGCAAAACGAAAGAACTGACGATATTTCCCCCTCCTTTCTATCAAACATTTCTCCCCCCCCACCCCCTCTAGTTGTTATGCATTTAGCAAACTAGTCTCTGGGCTTGAGCAGTAAATTGAGGCAGATAATTGGTTAGCGGAATAATGTCAGTGTTTGTTTCTCTGATCCTTATTCGGAGTGAAATCTGCAGGTCAAATGACATCCATTGCCAGTAGGTCTGAAGGAAGAGGAAGAACCCATCTGAACGGAAAGTTCAGAGCCTGTCGTGGAAGATTAATCACATCCCCTCTAATGTTGAATGGCTAGCAAATTATGTAATATATATATGAGTGTGTGGGGTGTGTGTTTTGATTCACACATATTATGAACTTGTACATTCGTCTGACGGTTAGTACACACATCTGATGTTTGCGTTGAGATACACAAGCCCTTTGAAGAAGCATTTTTTGTGTGATTCTTTTCTTCTCTGTGAGTCCAATGTTAAGTATGCTTGCATATGCACGTATGCCCATATTTCCCCATAAGTTTTCCCTAGCCAAGTAGTTTGCTTTACACATGGTTGTGTGAAACTTAGAATAGTTTTATATCTAACTCTTTCCTACAGAAATGTGTAAACAATGAGGGGAGTGCTGCCAATCTATTATTATTCCCCACCCCATTGCTTCTTGTGCATAAATTCATTTTATGTTTCTGGAATGCATAAGAAAGCTTTTAATAAAAAGTTTTAGCTGCTAATTAAATGCTCTGTAGGAACAGTCTTAACTGCTAAATGAAGTGTGCCATAGAAACAGTTCATCAGTTGATGGGAATGCCTGTTGGGCATGAATTATATGCTTTGAGCCTACCTTTTCTACACGGAAATGCTGTTTGAAGGAAATGTATGTTGCTGGGCTAAATACTTGCAGTTTGTATCTTTGCCTGTGAATACTGTATTTTAATAGTTATTACAGTATCTCTATTTCAAGGATGGGGCAGAAGCTGAAAGGATGAAGTCATATGGCCTATCCAAAGTCTGAAGAACACCCAAAACAGAGCAAAAACAACAATAACAATAACAACAACAACAACAACAACTCAGGGAGCAGGGAATCTAGCTGGTGGTGAAGGCTTGCTTCAGAAAACCAGTTGTTGGTGTAGAAAACTAGCTAGGCTAGAAAATTCTGCATACTTTGGTTCCAAACAGTGTTGCAACTGGAGCCTAATGATGATGATGTGCTTGTTTCGTGCATCTTGTCATCCAGCTAGACAATCACAGTGAAATACATTGAAGGACAAGTTAGGCATGGAAATGGAGCTTTTGCTTTCTGCCCATAATTTAATTGTGTTGCTATATCATGTGTCTGCCTGTCTGTCTCTGCAGCACATGTGGTTGGATCTGTGTTTATTTTATAGCAAACCATGATACATTAGGTCACCTATGTCTGCTGAAGATTTTTGGATTATGTATATGGAATTTCACATTATCTAGGCAGGGTAGAAATAATCTAGTTGTGACTATCTATGATTGTCTTAGAGTCAGTTAGAAGAAGCTTGATGCTTTCTGTCATATGACCAGTATATCATTTTGTTTTATACGAAAGCCACAATATCTATGTGCCATTGTTTATGCATACCATCTTCTGTGCTTCCTGAACTCTGCAATGAAACTTGAACTGGGGCCTTTTAAGGGAAGGGTGAGGCATTGTGGCAGGATGGAAGAGACTACGCAGACTTTGAAGAGAAAGTGCTTCTCCTTTCCCCACCCCCTCCTGCCCACCTCAAGATTCTTCTGTTGCCTCCCTTTTTTCAGCCAAGTCAAAGCAGAAATGTATGGAGCATTCAAAGGAAGATACAAAGAATGCTATCCAGAGACTGCTATCAGCTTAATACGAGGATTGCACCACGTACACTTCCTTCTGCCAACTCAAACCTACAGATCTCTTGAGCTTTGAGCCAGAGGTGTAAAACACTTCAGGGACTGGACAGCATGACTCCATGAGGGTGCTTATGGGGTGGATTGCTGACCCACAAAGAGCTTGGCTTAAGGAATCGTAGAACTGTAGAGTTGGACGAGACACCAATGCAAGAAGGCAGCAGCAGTCAGGGCTTTATGGTGCTATGGATTTTGACTCTTTAGTCTTTTCAGCCACATTAGTTTTAGAGGAGCTTTCTACAATTAATAGCATCATTGGCATCAAGTATCCATCAAGAATCACAGAGTTGTTCAGACTTGTGTAGGCTGACTATATAGCTTGACTCTCACCCGATAGTCTGTCCCCTTGGACAGATTTTGATATTATGAAAAATTCTTCAAAATTATGACTTTTAGGTAGGAAAGCGAAACATTATAATTCATTTTTCTTCCAAACTGATATGTTGCTGATTTCCTAGAGCAGTTTATGATAAAGCTACTAAAGCACAGTGTTTTCTGTTTTCTTAAATGCCCTTTTTATTGACTAATTTTCTAGTGATAACCAGCCAGTGACAAAACTCAGCTTGATTCAGCCTCAAACCTAGTTCCAAAGATGTAACCACATTATTCTCCTGGCAAAAGAAAAGGAAAAAACCCCAAAGAGTTTTGTGGCATCTTCTTGTTTTGTTTCCCCCCAGCATCTCACATCCATATTTGGATATATGCCTCTTCAAGTTCTCTCCATTGCTTTCTGCTGTTTGCTCCTTGCATCCACATAAGCCTTGCTGTTAGTTTCAGATCATCCGCCTGTGGTTCCGCCTTGGTCTTTTGAAATTGTAGGCTCTCCATGCTAACCCTGCTTTAGTCCATTGGCCTAAATTGCCCCTTGTAACATGTCCTGCCTTATGTCCAACTTCAACTTCATGGCCTTCACCACTCCATCCATAACTTCTGGTCTCTGTCATATCCCGTTACTAGCTTTTCTGTCTTTTATATTCCTGACATTGAACATTCCATGGTACATTGTGTTATTCTTAAGCTGTTCATGTTTCTCTGTGTCATGGTCCAAGTCTTCTCTCCAAAACACATCACATGCAATACATTATTTTAGTCTTGGCTGTGGGTTAAACCACAGAGCCTAGGGCTTGCCAATCAGAAGGTCAGCAGTTCGAATCCCCGTGATGGGGTGAGCTCACGTTGCTCGGTCCCTGCTGCTGCCAACCTAGCAGTTCGAAAGCATGTCAAAGTGCAAGTAGATAAATAGATACCGCTCCAGCAGGAAGGTAAACGCGTTTCCGTGCGCTGCTCTGGTTCGCCAGAAGTGGCTTAGTCATGCTGACCACATGACCCGGAAGCTGTACGCCGGCTCCCTCAGCCAATAAAGCGAGATGAGCGCTGCAACCCCAGAGTCGGTCACAACTGGACCTAATGGTCAGGGGTACCTTTACCTTTAGGTTCATCTTCAGTCCTACCTTTTTTGATACTTCATTTAGTTCTTCCAACATTTTTTTTATAGTTCTTGTTGACCTTTGGCTATTGCAACTATATCTTCTGCGTATCATAGACAATTTAGATCTCTTCCATTGATGTTGATTCCATTCTGGCCTCTTAAAGGCTAACAAATATCTTATGCCTTTTGTGGATCAGTTTACCCCATAAAATGCAGGAATTGCTATGAGTTGCAGGTATACATATTGTATACCTGAATATATACCAACCAACACGGGATAACGCTTCATGCATCTGATAAACTGGACTGTAATCCATGAAAGCTTATGCTATAATAAATTTGTAAATAAATAAATAAATACAATTGTGCATCTTTAAAGTTCCATAGGACTCATTATCACTTTTGCAGCAAACCTAAACACACTGGCCAGTGTGTGTATTCCTCTAAACATAGTGGAACTAAAAAAAGGAAACACTTAGGGTCACACAATCATCCTTGCCACATAATAGGTTTAAAATCTCACATCTCCTTTTCTTGCACTTAATGCTCCATATGAGGTGTCATTTAAAACTTAAAATAGGAAACAGCAACCTTCTGCTCATTTTGTTTTTGTTGTGGCAAATTCTACACCAGTTTGCATCCATTGACACATATGCTCAGAACAGTCCAATTATGCCCCCTTAATTGCCAGATTTACAGCTGTTTCCTTTCGAGTGTTTAATGGCATGCAATATGACCAGTTTCTCTCCCTCTTAAAATAAATAAAGTGCTGATTGCAATGGAATCAATCTGTTTTTAACTACTCTTACTAATAGTGGTGTGTTCTTGGCTGATGCTACTATGCAAAGATTTGAAGTGTTTGTTCACTGTTTTTCATGCGAGGAGACTTGATACTGGAGTGTCTAATAAAGTTCTCAGTTTTGACATCTTTTCAATAGTATGTTGAGCTACAGTACTGTTTCCTGCAATGTCTCAAGAAGGCCCGCATCTCAAAACAATTCCGTTACTACAAGGGGAAGCCCACATGGTGCTTTCCTTATGTTTGTTGGACTCCAACTCCCATCATCCCTGACCATTAGCCATACTGGCTGAGGCTGATGGGAGTTGGAGTCCATCAAATATCCGGAAGTAGCTAGGATGGCTACCCTTGAGTTACTGTGCTGCAAACAATGTATCTCGCTGCCAGCAGCAAGGTGTAAACCCTGAAGTGATCTCACATATTCATAATGTTTGAATATTCATTCTTTGGCGACCAGAGTGGTGTCATGATGGTTTGAGTTTGACTATTTCAATAAATTGTGTTAAGCTTTTTATAGCATTGTGTTTTAACTGTTGTAACCCTCCCTGGCACTTTTATATGAATGACAGGTAATAAAACAACAGCAGCAACAAGTAAGAGGAGCATTATTCACAGACTCTGTTCTTGTGGTTCAGGAAGTTCTATCTCTTTCCTCCCTTTACATCCACAGCTGTACCCAGCTGCCCCAAGCAGCCTATTCAGGGGCCCTGGATAAGGCTGACCCAACTCGGAGACCACTCAACCTGGATTGTCATGGGAATAACTACACAAGTGGTAACATTTACATGGAAAGGGAGGATGACTCTTGATAGATTACCTAATTTATGAATGGTCAGTGCAATCACTTCAAAGTGTCCCTTTCTCTCAGATGGAATTCATAAGGTTTTGTGCTTAAAGACCTCCAAAGAAGAAGACTCCACCACACTCCTTGGCAGCAAATTCCACTGTCGAACAGCTCTTACTGTCAGGAAGTTCTTCCTAATGTTTAGGTGGAATCTTCTTTCTTGTAGTTTGGATCCATTGCTCCGTGTCCGCTTCTCTGGAGCAGCAGAAAACAACCTTTCTCCCTCCTCTATGTGACATCCTTTTATATATTTGAACATGGCTATCATATCACCCCTTAACCTCCTCTTCTCCAGGCTAAACATGCCCAGCTCCCTTAGCCGTTCCTCATAAGGCATCGTTTCCAGGCCTTTGACCATTTTGGTTGCCCTCCTCTGGACACATTCCAGTTTTTCAGTGTCCTTCTTGAACTGCGGTGCCCAGAACTGGACACAGTACTCCAGGTGAGGTCTGACCAGAGCAGAATACAGTGGCACTATTACTTCCCTTGATCTAGATGCTATACTCCTATTGATGCAGCCCAGAATTGCATTGGCTTTTTTAGCTGCCGCGTCACACTGTTGGCTCATGTCAAGTTTGTGGTCAACTAAGATTCCTAGATCCTTTTCACATGTACTGCTCTCAAGCCAGGTGTCACCCATCTTGTATTTGTGCCTCTCATTTTTTTTGCCCAAGTGCAATACTTTACATTTCTCCCTGTTAAAATTCATCTTGTTTGTTTTGGCCCAGTTCTCTAATCTGTCAAGGTCGTTTTGAAGTGTGATCCTGTCCTCTGGGGTGTTAGCCACCCCTCCCAGTTTGGTGTCACCTGCAAATTTGATCAGGATGCCCTTGAGTCCATCATCCAAGTCGTTGACAAAGATGTTTACAGTATTCAATGATGGTGGCAAAGAAGTTACTGTTTTCTATCACCATCGCATCTGTTCAGTGCTGTGCAGTGGAATTCCCCCATGTGATGAGGGACTTAATTGAAATCAGTCTGGCCAGAGAGAATCTCTGAGTTCCGGCACCTCTTTGTTCCATTACGGCAGCTCTGTAGAGTGGGGGGAATCACTGAATTCTTCTGAGTTAAACAGCTATCACCTGATCCAACACATTTTGGGTTGGGGGGAGCAAGGGGAGTGTGTGGGTGGTGGTGGCACAGCTCCAGAGATTCTTGGATGGAATTGATTGGATGGAATTGATGAGATTCTTTCTCATCTGGCCTTTGGACTAGTTTGGGGACTGAAACTGCCTTTGTTGACCCACTGGATGACTTGAAAGGGAGATTGTTGGTGTGTGTGACCCTCTTGGTTCTTCTTTTCAACTTCTCAGTGGCATTTGACAACAGTGAACAAGGTTCTTCTGGGTAACCTTATGGGGATGGGTATTAGGATTGTGGTATGGAACTGCCACCATTTATTCCTGACCACAAGGACACCTAGTGGCCTACAGGATTCTGTGTGGTTCCATCTTGTCTCCTATACTGTTTTACATCTATAGCATATCACTGGAAGAAGGCAGCAGAAGATTTAGGGGGTGGCTTCATCAATATGCTGATGATATCCAGCTCTATCTTTTTTTTTACACATATGATCCTAGGGAGAAAATGGAAACCCTGGACTATTGCTGGGGTATAACAAGCTAAAACTCAATTCAGAAAAGACAGAAGTACTTGGGGTGGATGGGCCTCCCAATTCAGGTTTAGGAGTGCAGCCTGCCTTGAATGTAGTTGCATTCCTTCTAAAAGTCCAAGCCTATAGTTTGGAGGTGCTCCTTGACATGGTGTTGCTGCTGAATGTGCAGGTTTTGAGAAGCATCTTTTCATGACTTCAACTGGTACATCACCTACAGTCTTACCTGATGAAAGGACCTTGCCATACTCACCCATGCCCAAGGTACCTCTAGGTTAGACTACTGTAATGCGTTCTAGATAGGGCTTCCCTTGAAAAAGATTTAAAAGCACCTGCCATTAGTGTAAAATGCTATTGCCAGGGTCTTGACTGGAATGAGGTGAGCATAACATATTATTCCATTTTCTTTGATCTTCTCTGTGTGCCAGCTTGTTTCCAGACTCAATTCAAGATCCTAGCTTTTACCTTTAAGTACCTAAATATCAAGGTGATGTTCCCTCTTCGCAGTAACACTCCAGTACACTCAGCGTGATATTTACAGTCTTTATTACATATATACAAAAGAACAGCTACAGTTCAAAATCATGCATCCGAACCTATCGAGTCAGATTCAGGGAGTGGCTTCTTTCGATTCCGGGGCCAACATAGTAGGCGTGGAAATCTCACGAGACGTCTATGATCTTTACGTTTCATTTCTCTCCTTGCCTGTGCTGATGTGAATGCTCCCCCCCTTTCTGAGTCTGAACTTCCTTCTCCCGGCGTTGGTGGGTTATAGGGCTCTTCACCATCTCTGACCCCCTGCTCCGCCTGACTACTCTCCGCCCCCTGTTTTGCTTCATGCCTCATTTCCCTGTCTTCCACTTCTGACAGTTCCTGCTCAGAACCCTCCCCTGCTACTGACGAAAAGAGTGGGAACCATAAGGTCTGCCTTCTTCCATTTGCTCTATTTATCATTTGAGGCCCTGACTTGCTCTCCTTAGCTGTCTGAGACCTACTGGATGGCAACAAGGAACAGGGTTTTGGTGTGTTCTTGGGGTGGCAACACCTATCCTATGGAACACCTTTCTGGTTGAGATGAGACTCTTAATCTCAGGGTTGTGCATTTGAGCCCCACATTGGACAAAAGATTCCTGTGTTACAGGGCATTGGACTAGATGATCCTTGTGGTCCCTTCCAGCTTTACGGTTCTGTGATTCTAGATTCACCAAAACCTGGTACTGTACTTTATGATTTTCAGCATTTGGTTAAAATGTAGCTGTTTAGAATGGACTTCAACTGAAGGACATTTCTCTCCTCATTATATTAGGGTTGTTTCTTTTTCTGTGCATTCAGTTGTGGTTTTTGAGGCTGCTTGGGAACAGATATGAGTTGTTTTGTGAATTTGGTTTCTATTGTTTGTATATTGCACTGTTTATGTAAGCCCCTTCAAGGGGTTCTTAAAAAAAAGTTTTAAAGATTGAACAAATAAATAAATACGAAATATATGCATGAGAAGACAAATGTTTTGAATGGGTCCTGGCTGTGTAAACAGAGTACACCATATGACATAGCAGTGATTATTTTCCCATCACATGAATCTCTGGTGGACAGTGGGACCAAAATTTAAAAAAAGAAATGTGACTCAGCCGGGTGTTGTTCAAGTCTGTGCTTGTGGTGTGGCTTTTTATC
Organism: Podarcis vaucheri; assembly: GCF_965113315.1. Taxonomy (NCBI): domain Eukaryota; kingdom Metazoa; phylum Chordata; class Lepidosauria; order Squamata; family Lacertidae; genus Podarcis; species Podarcis vaucheri. The sequence goes on along the minus strand of NC_138760.1, from coordinate 107,075,737 downwards.
ATGGTGCATGAACGTGCCCCAAAGCTGCTATAAGCCAAAGACACACAGAATTCACTTGTGTGCAAAGTAAGTGTAGCAGACAAGCAAGCTACACAGGTGTGGCAAAAGTTGGTAGCAGGACAATGAGACACACACCCCATTTCTGAAGCAAAGTGTGAGACCCCCACCTCATTATCTCATAGATTATTCATGCTGATTTACACAGTTGCCCTGACTAATAATAAGGACACTGGCACCAGGATTAGGAAGAGACATAGGATTTGGGGTAAACATGTGTTTTTTCCAGTAGCTATTGGTATTATTCCTTTTGAGTTTTTTGCTTGTAAAAGGATATACTCAGGGATTGTGAATTTCATTTGGTAAAGTGGAGTTTTGTTGCTTTTTAAAAAACTTTTATTTACAGTACAACCCTGTGAACTTTTACTTGGAAATAAGTGTGCATCAGCTGGGAGCCCTAGAAATGTGTTGTTTTCTTTAGAAGTTACTCTTTCTTCCTAAGCCTTGAAATATCAGTTTTACTAATTTTTAAATAGTTTATTTCCCCGCTCGAACAAAACCTGACTGGCTTGCAGCTTCTGTTTTGAATTGCTGTCTTGGTAGAAAACATTAAACAAACACAAAACAGGCAGAGGGCAGTTAGTGGATCAATCCTTGGTTTCCTTTCATCTGGAGAAAACATCTTTCCTTTTCAGTGTTGCTTTCGTTCTGTTCTTTCTGTTCCTCTCACCCTCCTTAACAGACATTTCACTTTATCTTGAGGCAGAAATTGCAAAACTCTTTAATGTACAGATAATGCTAGTGCACTGCATTTATCTCTCCATCTGTAGCTGGAATTTATTTTCAAGCCTTACCATGGCAGTCTTCAGATAATCAAAGCTGATAAGCCTCAATTTTCAACATACATCAGCATAAGTAATGGGAGAATGAGGGCAAAACAGTACTCTAGGAACACAAATGCTCTGTTTGGGTCAGTGTAAGTTGGAAAGAGCAAACATTCCAGACAACAAAAACAAAATTGGTTGGAGAAGATTCAGGGCTATATTTTTGTTGTATTCTGCAATTAAATGTATCACATCTAGGGCTGAGTATGTATTGAATGGGGAAGAGCATGTCCAGAAACTTTAGCTGGTCCAGAGTGGCACTCTGAGAGTGACTCAACATTTGGGTGGGACAGACAGAGGTCTAGGCCTGTTTTGTTTTCATTGAGTACATATTTGTTTTCAGACCAATTGGGGGGGGGCTAGCTTAATCCTAAATTATTTAATTTATTAGATATCTAAAGGACCATTTAATCACATGTATGCAGTCTTGTAGATGCAGGTCAACATCAGAATTCCTTGTGCCTCTGCATCACCAGTGAGTTTAGCAGGTTGGCACTTAGAGGCATGAACTTCTTAGCTGTATCCCTTCATCAACATCTATTTCATCAATGTTTTTATTTCACTGTATTGCCAGTACATGGCTATTTCTAGAGGGTCTATGGGGACTGCTTCTATTGTTTTTTAACTTGAATACCATTTTCCACTTTGGTGTGTGTGTGTGTATGTATGTATGTATATGTATATGTATATATGTATGTATGTAAAGGCAGGATATAACTATTTTAATAAATTGATTAAATGCAGCACTTACTGTTTTTACAAAGATGTTTGCAGTGTCAAAATATGATGATGATGATTTTGATGATTCCTCCCAGACTTCTTTGTAGAATATTAGTATATTTGTTAAATCACACTTACTTTGATATTTGATATTACTTTGATATTTTGTAGCCAAATATGATTGTGTTAATCTACATTCTTTTTTGTGAAACAGTGTCAGGAATGTGAATGTGACACCCTGTTTACTATGTGATCCCTGATGGGATGGATTACCCTACCCTATTGGGAATTGAGTTTGAGTAGTTCATGTATATTCTTAGTGGTTTTGTAAGCTGCTCTGAGAGCCATTTTTTAGAAGGGTGGGGTATAAATGCTATACCAGCAGCAGCTATAGTGTTTGCTATGGTATATTTAATGCACCTTTTCAATAGAACGGAATAATCTTATTTCCCGCCCACCCGATGCTGACTTGGAGTGGCTAAGCCTCAATGTCTTCTGCTTTTGTTCAGTTTGTATGTGTTTATGTTTGAGTAAGCCCAAAGAGTACATAAGGTGCTCTGCACTGCTGTAAAATACTTACATGTCTTGTCATAAAATGAAGCTGCTTACAAATCTATCTTTCCTTGAGTGCTTATTTGACGGCAGTACCTGTTTGGAAACCTTGATAAGCAAAGAGAGGATATGATGCTTTTACTTAACATTCTATTCATATATCCCGCCCTGCCCCCCCCCCCGCCCTCCAGCAATTTTGTTTTTCAATAGGTCCTATAAGGCACATAGGCTTTATGCTGCACCCAGGCTATAACAAAACCCACTCTTCTGTCTGTTGTCCCAATGTACTTTCATACATCTCTGCAGTTATAGTAGCATGCAAAATAAGAAAGTGCCAGCGTAACCTAACTTTTTGATCTGCTGGTGTGGGGTTCTGTCATCAGCTTAATTTGTTTTTGTTTGGTTTAGGCATGCTTTTTAATAAGAAGATATAAAGCTGAAAATGAATGAACTGCAGCTAAAATCTTATGTTCATTTTTCATTTGGTCTAGTCCTAATCTGAAGACTGCAAAAAACAAAGCCATGCTTCCCCTGCCCGCCCCCCTAATATTCTTAAGAGGGTCTCTTCTCCAGTCTTCAGAGAGTGGATGGAAGCGGAGAGGCAGAAAATTGTCCTCCTTTCCTTCCACTCTGTAGTTTTAATCTGAAATCTTAGGCAAAACTGCTCCCACTAATGAAATTCCTTGTCACAAAACACACCTCGAACAATGGGAGTTTTGAATGCTGCAGGATATAATATTTGAATATTTAAAAATTTATCAAATGAAACTATAACTGGGAAACAGTTCTGACCAGCAGATTACTGGACTGTGCCTCAGTTTCCCTAATTTCTGCAATTATGTAGGTAAATGCCCACATTTGCTCAACAGGTGACCTTGCTTCCTGTTCTGTAGACTGCCTCTTTCCATTATTAGAGGGCTGCATTGTGGAACCTACAATTTATTTTGAAGGCTTACAGCTGTGTCTCTTGGTGAGAGCTGTAAACAAACATTTGCTGCCCTTACCTGAGTCTCTAACCCATTGCATTTATATATCGTGTACTGTAACAAAAGTGAAGGGAGAACGGGTACCGCTGCCAATGAGTCATCAGGTGCTGCTGCTCTGAATCTTTTTACCTTTGTGTTGTTTCACCAAGAGACATTGCCATCATTTAAAGCCTGAGAAGATATGCTTGCTTTTCCACATTTCATTACTTCTTCGCATTGCATATAATTAACTTAGGGAATTCACTATCACAAGGTGGTTAGATGGACACAAACTTGGATGTCTTTAAAAGAGTTTTTATTTGAAATTTAAAAATGCAGATAAAACCAGTAAACACTTTTCCTGGTCAAAGTCCATAGAGTTGTGTTGATCCCATAGAACAAGACGACAGAGAGGCACACGGGACTCTTATCTGAACAAATTACTGTTGAAAATATATACAGTATAAAGGTTTTCAGTGACCCAGATCTTCTTCCTCAGGCAGAATGTTTGAGGGAAGAAATGAGAAAATATTTAGATATTTCTGTGCAGAGACTCCCTGCTGTGCCTGGCTTATCCTATTGTCTGCAACCCTTTCAATATTAAGATGAAGTTGATGCAGATCATGCTTAACTATATTAAATGTAGGACATATGCTGAAGCTTCAAGGTATACAAAGGCTTCCTAGACCAAAGAAGTAAATAAAAATCTCCTTTTAGGTATCCTTTTGGATATGTTTGGCATTACTGGGTGCAGAGTTATGTCACACTAAGAGAATGCTGTAGTGGGAAAAGTTGGAGGGCACCCACGAATTTTAAAAAAATGACGCGAGTCCTGTGTCACCCTGAAGACTAACAACATTAGAATGTGACCTTGCATGGCCAAAGTTATGCCACAATACATTTGTTAAACTTAAAATGCCAGAAGAGTCTTTGTTACATATTTTTTTGTAGCAATGGATGCAGCACAGCTATTCCTTTAGAATTTGCAGATTCAAAGTTCATCAAGGGAATGTACATAAAGCTATTCTCTGATCATGACATTGCTAGCAGTTGTTTACACTTCCAGCTCAAAAGCAACTGAGAGGAAAGGCAAAGTGTCTGCGTATTTCTGTCAGCTTGAAACTTTTTGGTACTTCTCTCCTGTTATCACTTTTATACCTGTTTTGACTCAAGTGTGTCTCATGGACCCAACCTGGCTGAAGCACCTAAATCTGAAAATATATTCAAACATGCCTGGGAGTAAGTCCTGTTGAACAAAATGGGACTTGATTTTGAGTAAACAGGCATAGGGCTGCACTGTATATATTTTATTATTTTAATTAAATTTGTATACCACCCTTCATCTGCAGATCCCAGGGCAGTTCACAACAAAAAATTGCAATACAGTGGTACCTTGGGTTAAGAACTTAATTCGTTCCTGAGGTCCGTTCTTAACCTGAAACTGTTCTTAACCTGAAGCACCACTTTAGCTAATGGGGCCTCCCGCTGTCACTGCGCCGCTGGAGCACAATTTCTGTTCTCATCCTGAAGCAAAGTTCTTAACCTGAAGCACTATTTCTGGGTTAGCGGAGTCTGTAACCCAAAGCTTCTATAACCCAAGGTATCACTGTATAAAAACCACAATATAAATAGTAAAAACAAGAATAACAACCAACCGACCAATAATTCCCCCTCTCCCAACACATTTAAAAGGGCATTGGATGTTAATCAGCCCAAGGCCTGGTTGAAGAGGAACATTTTTTGCCTGATGCCTAAAGGCATGTAATGAAGGCGCCAGACAAGCCTCCCTAGGGAGAGCATTCCACGACCGGGAAGCCACTGCAGAGAAGGCCCATTCTCATGTTGCCACCCTCTAGACCTCATGTGGAGGGGGCACATGAAGAAGGGCCTCAGAGGATGATCTCAGGGTCTGGGTAGGTCCTTGAGGTATCGCAGTCATTATACAGGTCAAAACCAGCGCTTTGAATTGGGCCTGGGATCTTGAGGGGGCATATGACAATTTCTTTTTCAGAGGTTACTTTTCAAAAGCTCCTCCCTGCTCACACACAAATTGGCCACCCTGTCAAGTATGATCTAGTTGACATTCCTGCACTGTAGGGGGTTAGACTAGATGACCCTCAGAGTCACTTCCAACTCAGCAGTTCTATGATTCTATGAAATACCCAGTTTGAAAGTTTCATGAGAGAGTTGTTGAAGGGGAATGTTGCCTGTAGATCTCATGAAGTGTTATAATATAAGGGGTTCACAAATGCATGTAAAGTTTGCTCTTATTGTTCTTCCCAGAGCCCAGTGTCAGTGATGGGGGGACAACAATATATACTGCAAACAAGGCCAAACCTTGGTTTGCCCATGCTCAATATCTTGAAGTAGGGCATGCCACTGTGTAAGTTTATATGTCTCAATTGATAGGCCAAGATATTATCTATCTATCTATCTATCTATCTATCTATCTATCATCTGTCTATCTATCTGTCTATCTATCTATCTATCTATCTATCTATCTATCTATCTATATCTATTTATCTCCCTGCCACTTCTCGCTGTGGGGACTCACTGTGGTTATTTGAGGAAGGACAAAAAATCAAAAATATATTTAAGATATCGAAATAATACGGTGAACTCCACAGCTTTTATGGATGAGCACCATGGAGTTCCATGTTTTGTTGTTTTCCAGCACCATGAATTAACTATGCACATCCTCTAAGTACATTAGAACCTCCAAATCCCTTCCCTTCTTTTGGTGTATGGGAAATTTTGCTACAGGTCTGTGTTAAAAGCCCTGCCAATGAGCTCTGATTTATTAGTCGTTACGATTTGAATCCAGTAACCAAGGATTCAACAGGCAAAGCATAAGAAACAGAAATTTCCATTTGGATATAAGGGATCTGGCCTAAAGATCTACCATTCTAGGGATGCTAAAATATAAACTAAAATGACGATTATATTACTTATACTCCACCCAAGTGGCTGGGTTTCTCCTTATTAGAACAATGTATTAATATAAAGAATAGCATGCAATGTATTTTCTAACCTTTTTTGTGATGCTCATCCCCTGCCTTTCAAAAGATTTTATACAAGATGAAGGATTTCATGGGAACGTCAAACATTCGTCATCTTCAGCCTGCATCTTTTCAGGTTTTCTCTTTTAGTCCAGGTACAAATGGTCACAAAGTGTTTTGCAACAAAACGTCCATTTTGGTGTAGTAGAGAGGACTGCCCCCCCCTGCCACTTTCTCTAGACTTGCTGAATTAGGCATGCAGTGCCAACTGTGGAATTGTGTTGCAACATCTGTGAAAAATCTGTGATGCCCATGTTTAATTTTAAAAAAAATTGTATTCAACTTTCCCCCTCAATAAAAATAAGTATTACCTGAAGTTCTGCGCATAGCAAATGGCCAGCTCTGCAGACTAGTGGAACTGTTGGCCTGTCAGTCTGATGTTTATTGCAGAAGAAATACCTGATGTAGCAGGCAATCCTGTAGAACACTGAGTTTGAAGTACATGATTGTAGACTTAAAGTACAGAGGAGGTGGGAGGGGAGGGGAAGTGGAAGAAATGTCCTTCCAAATTTGCAAAAGAAAATTATTTGAGATCCTGTTTACCTAAGAGAAGGGTTTAAAGCAGTGCTTCACTGTGCATCTACATTTCAAAAGAATCTTCTTTCAGTGTTTTCTGTCCTTCCAAAATCCGCTTCTTTACTTGCTTAGTATTAACTGCAGCACTAATATGCATTTCTGCAGATGAAGCGAATCCATAATCGTCTTCTTTTTTTTAAGTTGAAATTTTTACACTTTTCTAAATTCAGTACAAACTATGTGGTACAGTGCAAACTTATAAGAGTACAGCAGCAACAAAACAAGGAGGGGTTGTTAAAGGAAAGGAAGGGGGCACAGGAAAACAAAATGAAAACCTAGTACTGTAATACATGTCCAAGCGTCAAACATACAGCAGATGCATAACAAAATGTAGAGCACAATATTCAGGAAATTAATGTAAGGAAGTTGCATGAGTTAATGTGTTGTGATTTTCCAGCAAAAGCACCCAGTGTGCAAACCAGGGCCAGTGAGGAGTGTGGTCTGGGGGAGGGTTCAATGAGTCCTAAAATCCTCCACCCCCTCCTTTGCTGATGGAGAATCGCAGCAGCAGGCTTCTCCCCTGATCTAGGTGCATTAGCTTACCCTCCAACACTCCGTTTGAAAATAGGGATATTCTGTTGGGTGCTGTATGTGCAAATGATTCTCCATATATGTGGCCCTCCAAATGCTGTTGGATTCCAACTCCCTTTAGCCCAAGGCAGTATGTCCAATGGGAGTTGGAGTCTGATAACATCTGCAGGGGCCACAGCCCTTCTAGTGAAGATTCAATTGGCAGAGGATGTGTGGGAGGGGGCCTTACCGCAGGGCCTGCAGCGTGCCTGAGCCACGTGTCTCTCCTGGGAGGGACGTGTTGGCTTGGGTGCCTGCAGGCTCTGTGCTCCCTGAAACAGCAGCGTGGGACTTGAGTCTGACCTCCGCCTCTCCCTCAGCCGCCCTACAGCTGAGGGGGAGGTGGCAGAAAGGCTCCATGCAGCACACCCCAACCCCATGGGCAGCTCGCCCCACCCTGGCTGCAGGATGGGCTCCTGGCAGCTGAGCAGCTAGCTACGCCACTGTCTAGAATGATTTCCCATCTGCATAAACCTGCGCATATATATATATATATATATATATATATATATATATATATATATGCAGGTTTTGGTGTCTTCGGGTGTCTTCCCGTGTAAGAGTCGGGGTGTCTGTGCGACGTTTCGACGAGGTCTCACTCGTCATCTTCAGGCTGGTGCTTTCGGCTTCTTGTTACTGGAACAGAGCAGAGTCTGGTGTTTGAGTTCCTATAAATACTGTTGAGGGGTGTGGTGTATAGCCTCCAACGTTCTGGGTAGAGAGGAAGTTCCTAGATTAGTGTGCCTTTTCTTCTTTTGTTCCTTAATTACTTGAGGGATATCTTGGGTGATTTCATGAGTGATATTCTGAATATCACTGGGTGGGTCATTAATTACTTGAGGGATATCTACAAAAAACCTGATGGCTCCCTAGGACACACTATCTACCGGAAAAAAACACACACCAACCGCTACTTACATGCACAATCACACCACCACCCTGCACAAATAAACTCCGTAGCCAAGACTCTCATCTCCAGAACCAAACGCCTGGCTGACAAAGACCACTTGACAACTGAGTTACAGAATCTCTCAAATGTGTTAATCGCCAATGGATACCAGAAAAACAGGGTTACGAAGCTAATCCAAAAAGAAACACCCCCCAAAAACCAAGACACAGAAGAAAACAATGGCATGGCCCTCCTTCCTTATATCAAGGGCACTACAGACAAAATCAGCAAAATCCTCCATAAACACAATATCAAAACAGCCTTCTGCACCAACCAAAAAATAGCCAATATCCTCAGAAACCCAAAAGACAAAATCCAGCTGGAAAACCAAGGGGTCTATGAAATACCCTGCAAAGTCTGCCCAGCCACGTACATGGGACAAACAAACAGACGAATAAATGCACGTATCGCAGAACACAAGAATGCCGTCAAAAAAGAAGAAAAAACTTCCTCTCTTTTCCAACACATGAAAGAAACAGGACACGAAATTAATTTTGCAGATTCCAAATTGCTCTTTAACATGGAACATCACCACAAGAGAATAATCATGGAAGCCATCGAGATAGAGAAACACCCTCACAACATGAACAAGCGTGACGACACGTCCCGCCTGCCAGACATCTGGAAATTAGCCCTCCCCACAAAAACCGACACCAGAACCAGAGGCACACAGAACGCCGTCACCAATCAACCACACCAGACCCAAACCCAGACCCTCTCCACAGACATATTACAGACTCCATCCAGCAACCAAACTATAGTGGCACCTCCGGATGCTGCACCCCCCTGCAATCCCTACACAGATCTGGCTGGCACAAGGCACAAAACCATAGCTCGCCCCTATACACGAAGCCAAGCCAGAGCACAACTAAATGCAGCACAGCCATCTTCTCAGAAAAACTCTTCACAAGCTCAAGAGGTCAAGACACGAGAGCTTTAGCAACTAATCTACACTTAATGACCCACCCAGTGATATTCAGAATATCACTCATGAAATCACCCAAGATATCCCTCAAGTAATTAATGACCCACCCAGTGATATTCAGAATATCACTCATGAAATCACCCAAGATATCCCTCAAGTAATTAAGGAACAAAAGAAGAAAAGGCACACTAATCTAGGAACTTCCTCTCTACCCAGAACGTTGGAGGCTATACACCACACCCCTCAACAGTATTTATAGGAACTCAAACACCAGACTCTGCTCTGTTCCAGTAACAAGAAGCCGAAAGCACCAGCCTGAAGATGACGAGTGAGACCTCATCGAAACGTCGCACAGACACCCCGACTCTTACACGGGAAGACACCCGAAGACACCAAAACCTGCATTCCTGTACCCGTGAAAATCTACGAAAGCAAATATATATATATATATATATATATATATATATATATTCATGCAGACTGAATATGCTGGTGGTATACACTATGGATGGGTGAGCTTATCTCCTTCCCCCAACCAACCCCACTGCAAGTGAACCCCAGCTGGAGCCAAGTGCAAATTAGAGATTTTGATTGGAAGCCCATACTTAGAATTAAGGAATAATGCACCTTTGATAGCATCTCAGTCCAGGAATCTCTGCCCCACCACCCAGTACTAGAACTGAAACAATCCTTCCACACAAAAAACTGTTTCTGGTTCCCACCCAACCCCACTTTCTTCATTGCACAACCTAACTGGGGATGGGGAGAGTTCTTGCTATTGTTAAATAACCAGGAGACAGAAATCCTTGGTGATCTACTGCAAACCACCCAGAGATCTAGTGTGTAGATCCCCGTCCACACACTATGAATGATATTTTTCTTAAATGAATTGATAGCTCGTTGTTAAGAGAGACCTGCATCTGCAAATGAAGCACAAACCTTTCCCGCTCCCCCAGCTGTCACCATTTCTCCCCAACTCACTGCAGCCCCTTCCCAGGATACCCTTCTCTTATCCTGACTCAGTTGAAATATTACAGGCTGGGAAAAGGACATCAAAACTCACTGCAACAACAAGGGCAGTAGGCAGGGAAAGGTGTTTCATTATTAGTTTACATGGAGCTGAAGATGTCATTCATGGTTCTCGCTGTCGTCACAACTACTTGAAGGAGGAACAAAGGTTCTTTAAAGCCCTTCAGGGGAAATTTCAATCATTGCAGTTGTTATTGTCATTATCTTCTCTCCCTCTGCTAACACATTTATATCACACTTTTGCTCCAAGGAGCTCAAGGTTCTGTATGCATTTCTCGCCCTCACTATTTTATCCCCACGGTAACCTTAGGCTGAGAGTACCTGGCCAGCAGTCATTCAGTGGGCTTCATGGCTGGGGGGGGGAGATTGAACCCTGATCTCCCAGGCCCCTCTAACTACTATACCACCCTGGTTCTGCCACCACCAACCACTTTGTGTTTTGCCCTCACCCCTGCTTTAGACATGACTGGAAGAGGTGAAAGCTTGCTGTAGTCAGGTGCAGTTAGATTCTGAATTTCTTGGAATCTTTCAAAGTACAGTGCTCTTTATCCAGTTGCTCCTTTCTGGAATATTTTTTAAAAGAGAAATAGTTCTCACTCAGCCCTTTCTTTTACCTGATAAGAGTCTCATTACATCAAGAGTTTACAGAGCCCTTTTGAGAATCACTGCTCCTGTGGGAGATACATTAGTCCTACTTTCTTCATTATTCTTTCACTCTAGGTATTAAGGCATTCTTTCACACACACACCCTTTAACAGCTTAGTAAGATTTGCCTGTTCAGTTTATTTTAAAGTTTAAAAATGAGCTGCAGTAACCCATTTCTGTAGCTTTCCCCAGGGGTTCCTCACTATATTGCTTTCTGAATCTCTGTGGGAGAGTTGGTGGAGTTGTTAGATCATTCAGGCTTTTAAACTCAACTTAAGTTTCCTTTCCCGGGGAATTCTAGTGCCTCTTGTACCCTACAAAGAGAGAGCACACCTTCTCAAGGAAAAGGATCTGGCTATGTTTAGGCTGGAAAAGAGGAGACTGAGAGAGGATATGATAGCCAACCTTCAAATATCTCAAGGGTTATCCCATGGAAGATGGAACAAGCTTGTTTTCTCTTCTCCAGAGGGTAGGACATGAATCAATGGCTTCAAGTTACAAGAAAGGAGATTCCATCCAAAGGGGGATTAGACAAGTTCAGTGGCTAGTAGCTATCAAGGGCTATTAGCCGCAATAGTTAGCTTCCACCTCCACTGTTGAAGGCAGCTTGCTCGTGAATACCAGTCTCTGAGAATCACAAAGTAGGGAGAATATTGTTGAACGTGTGTTGTCGTGCTTGCAGGCTTTCCATCAGCATCTCACCATCCACTGAGAAACAGGACTAGATGAGTCTTTAGTCTGATCCAGCCGGGCTCCTCTTATGTCCTTACATAACCCAATTATTTCAAAGCCTCATTCTATTCTGTGTTTTACTTTCAGTATTCAATATAATCCCCAAGCCATGCCATCTTCATCATTGGTCCAGACTTGCTTCATGTACAGTTAGGGCACTGATTTTTCTATCACGGCTGGAGTTGGTATGTTCAGTGCAGGAGAGGCTGAGCTAGTTCAGATGGGAATAGAGCTGAAAGAGCAGATAGCCTCTTGCACACTGGATATTTTTGAGGGGATCGCTACTAAGAACTGTCCTGGGCAAAATACTGGTACTGTCAGGTGTATTGTTGCTTATGGGAGCTAGCTCGTTGACGCAAGTGTGGTGTAATGGTTAAGAGCGGTAGATTTGTAATCTGGGGGACCAGGTTTGCGTCTCCGCTCCTCCACATGCAGCTGCTGGGTGACCTTGGGCCAGTCACACTTCTCTGAAGTCTCTCAGCCCCACTCACCTCACAGAGTGTTTGTTGTGGGAGAGGAAGGGAAAGGAGAATGTTGGCCGCTTTGAGACTCCTTCGGGTAGTGATAAAGCGGGATATCAAATCCAAACTCTTCTTCTTCTCTTCTTCCTTTGCTAAGGTCTCCTTACACACAATCCCAACAATCATCACTACTTCTTAACTTTCACGGATTTCAACAGGAGAGGGTCAAGCTGAAGTTTAACCCTCCAACATAAAAGTTGCACCTTAAAAAACCTTAAGCATGGCCCTTAAAAAGGTAAAGGACCCCTGACAGTTAAGTCCAATCGTGAACGACTCTGGGGTTGCGGTGCTCATCCCGCTTTACTGGCCAAGGGAGCCAATGTTTGTCCACAGACAGTTTTTCCAGGTCATGTGGTCAGCATGACTAAGCCGCTTCTGGCGAAACCAGAGCAGCGCATGGAAATGTCGTTTACCTTCCCGCCGGAGCAGTACCTATTTATCTACTTGCACTTTGACGTGCTTTCGAACTGCTAGTTTGGCAGGAAACATGGCCCTTAGTATTCCTAAATTGAACAACAGAAATAAATAAGGCTGGAAGTCTATTCAGAACTGCAGAAAGCCCAACTCCTCACAATGGAAGGACACTTGTGAAACATGTACCGAGGCACAAGGTACAAAATAAGCTTTGTATCTCATTATCTCTTCCCTAAGCCATCAGCTGTACTGACTGCCTGTTTTCATCCAAGGACGTGTGTGTGTGTGTTTTCCACTTCAGTTGCCAAAAAAAGAAATAGTTAAAATAAGTTAAATCACCTATTTTTGTACTTCTGAAGAGACCAGTTAAATAAGAGCCTCTTGCTGACTGAAAATCCAAGAGTGTGCCAGACCTGTGCGATTAAGACCATATGTTTCCTAGGTGATAAGCTCTTCATTCCACACACACACACCCTTCCCCGCTGGAAGACTTTTGAAATAGGGGAAAGGAAGATTAATCCTCCCTCCTGAGAGAAATAAGAGTCCGTTGACTAATTTTTTCAGCATTTAGATGTTATAATTATGCATATTGATTCACCCACTTTTGTTTCTTCACCATATAATGAAACAATTAAAGGGGAAAAACTTCAGTGAAGCGTTTGAAATCTGATTCTGTGCTGTTCTATCAAACGTGTTCTTTCAAACCTGATATCCATTATGCGAAGGCATGGGGAGAAATGACCACTTACCATGCACACATAGAACCTTTTTTGAAAACCATCTACACAATTAAACAAAGTTTTGGCAGCCCAAGGCACTACTTTATCCTATAGACAGCATAATTTGTTTTACCTACATAAATGTTGCACTGCTGGTTGATGAGATGTAAAGTCTGTGCCTTTTGCAAGGTTTGCTTGTAGAGGCACTGGTGTTTGGGAGGTCACTCCCCAAAAGAAATAATTCTAACACTGGGAAGTCAAAAGGCATTGGTCCCATTACCCACCCACTGTTTACAGCCCAGCTATTGCAAAAATGTCCATTCATTCCTGCTTCCTGCTTCCTGTTCTTTAACAAATTACTGTTTTTATCCCATAACTGCTAAGCTTACACAGAAGTCTTTGGTGAGGAACTTTGTCAAAAGCATTTTGAAAGTCCAAGTAAATAATGTATATCACAGGATTGTCCAACTTTGAAACGAGCCATTGCTTACTGTTGTAGGCAGAGCACATCTTATTCTGATTCAGAAACAAAGCAAACATTTTAGAGAAATGTGTAACCTTAAATCACATTTTGAGAGGTGTTTTCATCCTGCAGCAGCTGCGGATATATCTCAACATTTAGAATGGCTCTCCAAAATTTCAACAAAATATATCTTTGTTATGCAATTCTCATTTTTTTGACTTGGTATAGTTTTTATTAAGGGACGCGGGTGGTGCTGTGGGTTAAACCACAGAGCCTAGGACTTGCTGATCAGAAGGTCGGCAGTTCGAATCCCTGTGATGGGATGAGCTCCCATTGTTCAGTCCCAGCTTCTGCCAACCTAGCAGTTCAAAAGCACGTCAAAGTGCAAGTAGATACCGTAAATAGGTACTGCTCTGGCGGGAAGGTAAACGGCGTTTCCGTGCGCTGCTCTGGTTCGCCAGAAGAGGCTTAGTCATGCTGGCCACATGACCTGGAAGCTGTCTGCGGACAAACGCCGGCTCCCTCAGCCAATAAAGCGAGATGAGTGCCGCAACCCCAGAGTCGGTCAAGACTGGACCTAATGGTCAGGGGTCCCTTTACCTGTAGTTTTTATTGGATCACTGGCTGATTTTGGATGCTTACAACAGAAGACTGACGAGAGTGACTTAAATTACTAAAGGGCTGTATTTCTGCCTATCACCCTATCTCTGTAGTTTCCAAAAGGCCCTCCAATCCCCAAGAGCCAGTGTTCAGGGAACTGCAGAAGAAAGGAAAGTTAAGATCCAAATCAGAACGTCCCTGCTTTGCAGTTTGTTTGGACTTTGGGTCCCTTCTAACTCTACAATTCTATGTTTACCTTACAATGTGTGTTTTAGGTTTCACAGAGTTGGATACTCATGTGGCAGAGTTTATCAGTCCTTCCTTTATAGCATTCAGTTGTTTTCCTATTTCCAGTGCACATCTGCTTAAACGTTTACCCCTGCCACTCCTATGGGAAAATTCTATCAGCTTGTATTCAAAGTTCAAATGTATGCTTTCTGTTTGATGGTTTGTTTGCATGCCAACACCATTATTGCTACAGGAGTAGGAATTTGATTTCAGGTGGAGGAGTAGAGCAGGCATAGGCAAACTTGGCCCTCCAGTTGTTTTGGGACTACAATTCTCATCATCCCTGACCACTGGTCCTGTTAGCTAGGGATCATGGGAGTTGTAGTCCAAGAACATCTGGAGGGCCGAGTTTGCCTATGCCTGGGGTAGAGGTTTGGTTCAGGAGGATGGCATGAAACAACTCTTGATGAACAGTTCAGCATATGTACACGCCCCACTATTAGATGAAACACAAAGTTCCAGATAACAGAGGCCCATTCTATTGCATAACACAGTGGACAAAGCAGTATTTTTGAAATACGGTAATTATCAGTTCATGTCCCAGAGGCGGAATTAGGACAGTGCGAATGGTTCTGCTGCACTGGATGCCAAGCCCAGGGGGCGCTGCAGAGCGCCGCAACTATGACATAGTGAATTGAGCAGAACGAAAGGCCCACATGCAGGGCGCCACTGAAATTTGAAAGACCAAAGTCTGCTTTTGTGTGTCTCTTATGGCTATCCAGCTTGATCATCTGTGTTCATGAAGGCCACAGGGTGGGATGAGGAATCATCACCTTGTTTTTTTATGGCCATGTAAGTCTCCTTGAAGTAAAAGATCTGATGTGAATATAAATTGGGATTTTTCTGCCAACTAGTGTTTGGTGAAGCTTGCAGTAATATTTGTTTCTGTAAGGTGATGCTATTGTGTAAGCCCATTAGCCCTTTGCTGGGGTGAATTAGGCTTTGATTGAGCTCTTTCGGGCATACTCATTGTATGTCGTGCATATGACTCATTGAACACACCAGAATTATTTCTTGTGCATAATTACTAAATGTTTTTGGAGACACCCATCCTCCCACTTGCCCTTTCAGCCCTCCATGAACAGTTGTAGGGGCCAATAAAGCAAGAGGGATTGGCTGTTCTTTAGGAATCAAGCTGTTTTTCTGTTTTTTAAAAAATCATTTTCATGCTTCAGAGACTGAATATAATGATAGTCACATTGTGTGTAAGCTACTCTCTCCACACCACATTACACTAAAAATAAAATAAAAAATGACAAGCATTTTAGGAGCAGTAACCTAGATGGCAGTGGAGTAATGATCTACACTTTTGTTGTGGTTTGTTTACTTAATAACCTGCCTTCCTGAAACCAGTTCCCTAGATACAATTCAACCTCTGTCTTGCCTACATGTCCACGTAGTTAAATCCAATGATAAGTGAGTCGAAAGCAATACCAAAAAATCCTTTGAGGGACTTTTGAGTTCATTTTATCTTGGAACAAATACAGTGGTACCTCGGGTTAAGTACTTAATTCGTTCCGGAGGTCCGTACTTAACCTGAAACTGTTCTTAACCTGAAGCACCACTTTAGCTAATGGGGCCTCCTCCTGCTGCTGCACCACCAGAGCACAATTTCTGTTCTCTTCCTGAAGCAAAGTTCTTAACCGGAAGCACTATTTCTGGATTAGCGGAGTCTGTAACCTGAAGTGTATGTAACCTGAAGCGTATGTAACCTGAGGTACCACTGTAACCATGTCAAGTTTGAATGTTATGAGAGTGGTAGCTGCCCAAATCAGGTTGCGCTATATAAATAAGTTAAAATGTTAGCCATCACATGATGAATCGTGCTTTAACTGCTTGATACTTTAATGACATTTTTAATAAAACACATGCAATTATATTTAATACAAAAAGATGCATAATATGCATGCAAAAGATTGCGACTGTTGGCATTTCTTCAGATTTACCAATGAATGTTACAGTTTCCTGGCTTTCTAACAACATAAGGCCAGTGTCTCTTGCATTGTGTAAGCAATAATTTACTCTTGGTGATGATGCTTTGCAAAAGGATGGCAATTACTGATTCACACCTGGCTTCACAAACACAGATACCCAAAAGGTAATGGTTTTTACTACATTGTATATTTGAAATAATTAAGGATAACTTATTCTCAGTTGTTCCTAATTCTGTCCTTATCATTCAGAACTGAAGATGCTACTGATGCTGGAAGCCTACAGCTGCAGCAAAGATGCATAGGAAACTGATACCTCATCTGTGTCTGCTATAAATAATGACAAATGGCTAGGCAGTAATCAGTAACTGCTTCTTGATGGCAATTTGGTGCCATTTCATTTTACTTTTTTTTTTTTTCAAAATTGGATTTAAGGGGCTATGGCTGAGAAAAAGAAATCCTTGCATAAGAATGAAAAGGACTAAAATGTTTTTTGTTGCTGGCCAGCACCCAAGTTCTGCCAAAGATGCGCTTTGGTACCTGCTTGAGACAGGCTGCCTCATCATATCTAATGGTAGGACCGGCCCTGAGTACTATCATCTACTGTGCTGAACACTTGACTCATCTCATCTCCTTGCACTATATGAGAGGTACCTTGCTGCTGTTCCAAGACAGTGATCATCATTCTGTACAAGTGATGGAGAAAATACTGTCCATTATTCTGGAATTATTTTATTTTGCAGGGTTGAATTAAGGGTTGAAGTGGTGGTTAAGAAACACTGGTGTGGAAGGACAGTCTTTCCATTTAGAGCTGATGAAATTTTACACTGTTGAGTAGTGTTTTTTTTTACTGTGCAGTTTGTTGAACTGAGGAGTTACTGGAAGCAAGTGGGACATAGATGGTAACTCTTCCTCACTTGCCAGATGCCACTTAATTTATTGCAGTCCAAACATTGGCTTGCACTACAACAGGATAAGCCTGCATAGGTTTTGGCTAGATTAGGGCTAGATTGTAATTTGCAACTCACAATGGATGAATATGTGTTCTCTCAAGTTAAGTACCTGTCACGGACTGGTTGGACACAGAGGAATGGTGGGAGGAACCAGATCAGGACCACCAAGGGAAGAAGGCTCAGAGCCTGGGGAATGGTGGTGGAAGAATGATGAAGGGTCAGATGGAAAAGACTTGGAAGAGGAGATGTTGGAAACTTAGAGGTAACAGGACTTAGTGAGCTGGGAGAATCTGTGGCAGAGAGAAGTCCAGAATCAGAAACTGAAGCTGGTGCATGGGAGGAGGGAAGCCAGGAGTCAGAGATCTCTGACTGGTGAAGAGTTACAGGTGTCTCCCCCTTCTGCCTCAACAAGTTCCCCTACCCTCTGTCTCCCAGAACCAGGAGAGGCATGAAAAGGGCGGAGGAGAGGTTGGCTGCATGGAGGCAGAGTCTCTGCTTGCTTGGAGAAGAGAGGACTTAGATGGTTGTGGGGAGGCAGGAACTTTCAGTCTTGGCAACTGACTTTCATGGAGTAAGACCACTGGGAATGAGCTGCTGTGCTCTTTAGGCCTGACACTCTGCCAAGTCTGTGGAGATTGTATTTTTTGGTACTAAAGAGTTAACTCCAACTTTGAGCTGTGCGATTACTGCCCAGCAGGCTTTGTGACAGTACCTAAGTTCCAGTTACAGGTGAGGTCAGATGTATGTGTGTAGCATGCTCCCTGTCTTTCTCCCTGCTTTCAAATTTTCTATAGGTTTTGGTGGCTAATAAACATCTTTTTCTGACAGGTGTTTGGAGGAGAGACCTTATTGCTGCTGCTATAGTAGTTATTTAGTGATTTATTGTTACATGTTTTTAAAGGATTGCGTTGTTTTACTTGATTTTATGGATTATTATTTTATTTAAAAAATCTATTTGCTTTATTGTAAACCTTCCTATGGCTTGCGCAAAGGGTGGCACATAAAAAAAGATAAAAATAAATAAAACACTTCAGCAGTAAAAGCCTAATAGAGAAGGACAGTGAGAAATATGAACTATAAATGTTAACTGAAAAAGGCTGGTTTAGCAGCTGTGTGTACCTTTTCTGTATGAATGAGAGAGAGAGAGCCCTGATTACGAAATGCTAGGTAGCAGCTGTGGTGCACTTTGGAGAAGGATTACCAGATGGTTAAGTGATTAACTTGTCTCCATGGAGATCACAGAAATAAAACCAAATCTCAGAGATGTAAGGAACATGCTAGGCTTAGATATTTTTTAAAATGTATATATGTAAAATAACACATATATGTGCCAGGTTTGTTTATATGCCTTTTCAAGAAAAATATGGCTGCTTGTTTGACATACTGAAGACAGCTTCAGTAAACACTCCTGTCACAAACCTGTGCTCTTCCATTTGGAAGTATGATGCATGTTATCATGGGGGGGGGTTGCAAGGGGGGGATACTTCGGTAACAGATTGTTCCTCTAGCAATACAAAATGCTGAATTGTACAGATGGGGTGCTTAAGTGTGTTGTCCTAACAGAATGTTAAAGATTATGTGAAGGTTAAAAATAAATATATACATACTACCTCCCCCTCCCCAAATATTCACTTAACCCTACAGCAGCAACAAAAGAGAACAGCTGATTTCTGATCCGAATTCAAAGTGCTGGTTTTTGAAATGGCAGCTGCTATTGTACTTTAAAGACCTACATAGTCTGGTTCCAGGATAGAGCTGGACTGCACACTTGCAAACGGGAATAAGCTGTTGTGGGTCCCTCACACATCCCACAATCAAGCATGCACTACAAATCTATTCTATTGGCTATAACAGAATTTGTTTTTCAAGCCAAACTTCAGTGAAGGGGGTGGGGGAGCAGAAGGAGACCCCCTTGGGAGGCAGGGAAGGCGTCCACAATTGCATGTGCACTCGTGGGCACCATGTTGACAACGTCTGTTTTAAGATATTGAGGACAGGGTCTACTCTTGAATGCTGCTGCTTTTGGAGGTAAGGCACACAATATTTTCTGCGGTGACACTATCCGAAGTGGAGATCTGTGCCTAGACAGATATATTTGACCTCTGATTGAATCTACTCAAATACTGTAGGTGGCATAAACATTATTCTTTAGGAAGACATTTGTTTAGCTGGACTGTTGCTGGTGCTATGCTAATAGGCCACTTCATTTCATTTTCTGTTTGGTTTCTGTGGCCTGAATAGCTGAAGTCCTCTTCATTGTATCTAATATAACATTGACCACCATCAGAATCCTGATACTGAGCAGATTGGTGAGATAATCGTTTTACAATACAATATGTGAATATGTAAGTGGCCGGCCGGCCTCTGGAGGCGTAAATCATCATTATGGAAGGTGCAGGTTGGTGTTTGGAGGAAGACTTCTTTGATGAGACTCTGGTGCTTGGAGGAAGGAATTATATTTGTCAGTCCACTTTTTGGGGTGTGGCAAGAGGGAGCCATATCCAATGTTAGGCACACTTGAATTAAAAATAGAACCTGACTAATGGTGCTTTAAAAATAATATCTGAAGGGCTGCCTACTTCTACATGGCCCACTCTTTGAGATCAAAACAGATACATCAATAATCACAAAAATTAGTAGTTGTTTGTGTGCTTTAAAAAGTAAGTGGCAGTCAGGGGGTTGATCTAGACTGCGACCATAGCAGTGTGGAGTGGGGACTGTTTGCCACTGCCATGGTTCAAATCTGGGTTGAAGAGGACCCAGCAGTTTCTATTAAAACAAAAGAGGCAATCTTGCCATTGCCCATTCTGTTGTGATTATCCTTCCAGCGTGGTGTAGAGAGCCAGTGTGGTGTAGTGGTTAAGAGCGGTGGACTCGTAATCTGGTGACCCGGGTTCGCATCTCCGCTCCTCCACATGCAGCTGCTGGGTGACCTTGGGCTAGTCATACTTCTCTGAAGTCTCTCAGCCTCACTCACCTCACAGAGTGTTTGTTGTGGGGGAGGAAGGGAAAGGAGATTGTTAGCTGCTTTGAGACTCCTTAGGGGAGTGATAAAGTTGGATATCAAATCCAAACTCTTCTTCTTCTACCTGTGCATGGCCCTTTGAGGTCCTGCTCCAAGTGACCTCCACTTTCAGAATATTGTTAGGTGCAGCTAGAAACAGGGCCTTTTTTGTTGTTGGCAGTGCCCTGTTTGTTCATGAAATGTCCTTCCCAGAGTAACTCCCCCTCCTTTTTTTAATGGTGGGTATACACCTTTTTCTATGTTCCTTGTGCATTTAATAACTGATAAGTGTCAGCTCTCCTGTCTGTCTGTTTTAAATGCTACTCTCTTTGGATGTTTTAATTTTTATGTAGGTTTGTCGTGATGTGCACTACTTCAGTTTTTTATGTCTGGATTTTGTTGTTCTTTCGTAAGCTGCCTTGAAGGCCCCTTTTGAAGCAGAAAGGTGAAATATAAATAGATAAAGGTTGTAGAGCAGCCTACTGCAAATGTCAGTAATTTTATTTATGCCCTCTGAAATTTATTTATTTATTATTATTTTAAAAAACATTCAAGGCAAGGATCACACATGCATAAAATGCTATAATGTGTCAGTATATTTTTCTTAATCTCTTGTTTCATAGGCATACTATCTGTATAGTGTAGAATCTCTAACTTGTATGCATTCCCCACCCCACCCCACCCCAAAAATCATAATGGAATTTATATACAGCCTGTTACACTCCATCTCATGGCAGTGTACAAATTAAAAGTGCCAAAAGAATAAAATCACAGTAATAAAAATAAAATGCAACTGATAACCAATAACCCAAAGGCATAATTAATTAATACGTGGCATCAAACACCTATAGCACAAAGTGATCTTGAAACTTTGTACTCTGACATATCCTGTCTGAATAAAAAATGCTATTACTGCATACATTTCTGTTTTCCTTTTGTTATTCTTCCCCTGTTTTTCCAATATTGTTGCCCTGTTCTCTCCAAGAATGCTTCAAGAACTTTCAGTCCTGCATTTGCTTCTACAGAAAACATCTGTTTCATCCCTGTTCAAAGATCATTACTTTTGCCTAGCCTAGTCTGATTAGTTGTACTGTGTCACAGTGTGTGATCAAGAGTTGATTCCAGCCATGTAGAGGATAGATCTATCAATTGCCATAAGCAGCGATCGATAATGAAACCTTGACATTCAGACACAGTATACCCCTGAATACTAGTTGCTTGCATAGGTAGGAGAGAGTGAGGGAGTGCACCTTCCTGCTATGAATTGGGCATCCTAGGAATATATATCTGGCCACTGTGAGAAACAAGATGTTGGACTAAATGGTCCCACCTGGCAGGGCTCTTCTTATTGCTTTTGTTGTTTATTGTAAACTTAATGGCCATTACGTTTATTGGGCAATCTTGTAGAAGTCACTTTTTCACACCTAATATATTTCACAGGGCTGTTGGAAGGATAGACATGGTAATGGGAACAGCTGAAGGGAATAGATGAAGTTGATACCCAGTACATTACAGACCACCTTTTCTTTCATGAACCTGCCTTAACTGTTGCCTTCTTCCAGCCAGTTTATTGTGGTTTGATGGTCTTCGTTAGTTCAATGTTTTAATGATGATCATAGTGATGTACTTGCAGAAGCAGGGTACTGCTTGTCTGGTGTAAAGAGCACTTTCTATTATGTTTATTGTATGCATTTGTGTTTTGGATTTTTATTTATTTATGCTGTATTGTTTTTAATATTCGGTTGTTCAGCCATGAAACATTCTGCCCCAGGAAGTGGTGATCAATCCTTCACTTGGAGGCATTTAAGCAGAAGCTGGACAGCCACCTGTCAGGTATGCTGTACCTGCAAACTGCACTGAAGAGCTGGTTGGACTACATAACCCACAAGATAACCAGAGAACTTTGCTTCAACAAGATGTAGTAGTGGCAACCAATGTAGACAACTTTAGAAAGGAGTTAGATGAATTCATGGATGTAAGGCTACAGCTCATGGTGGCTATATTACCAGAACCTCCAGGGTTGGTGTTGCCAGGTCTCTGAATAACTTGTAGGTAACTTGCATGTGTTGAAGGATGAAGGAGAGGGGAGGTTTTTCCCCCTGTTCCAGGAATCTAGTTGACTGTGGTCTTTAGATCTGTAAGCAAAAGAACATCATGTTTCTTTTTTTAGGTCCTCTACCCAATAACCTAGTGGCATTGTTCTCAGTACATATCACAATAAACTATTTACGTGAGTGCGACCTTTGTTTGAAAAGGTTAACTTTTTATTTTTACACCAGACTCTAATTTCAGTCTCCTCATGCTAAAAATATTGCTTTCTGCGCAGCACTAAATCAGCACTTGCAGGAGATAATTGAAGCTTTTTTGTCCTGGATATACTTCTGCAGATATGTTGTCTTTCTTGTTTTCATAATCAGATTGGGTAAGTGAAGGGGGGGGGGAATAGTACACAAAAAATCGAATTGTGAAATGTGACTATTAGTGCACAGTGATCCACTGAGGATGAGCAATGAAAAGGGGAAGCCCAAAGCTGCTTGATATGGTGGTTTTTGTTTTTTGTCATATTCCAGATACCTAAAGAAAAAATCAGAACCTTGTTAAAGTTCATGTTGTTTCCCACCACAAATGCAGGCTGCAAATATTATCACTTGTTGATGAAAGTTGTTCCATTGATGAAAATGAGAAAGCAAAAACGCTTGTGTACTAAAAGAAGTTTCATTTTAATTTGTTTGGGGGAAATCAAATATTCGTTTTATATATATATGTGAAAGCAGTCAGGTTTTTTTAGAAAGGCTGTGGCCTCATTCTACAAATCCTTTTTGCTTGCTACCAGCCGCTTGCATACATCTATCAATTCCATGTCATTTCATGCAAACCGTTCATTGCATGACATTTCGCCCGCAAGTAGTTCCTAGCAAACTTTGTGTGTCCCCAGTAGCATAAACAGTGAGAGGCTAGACTCATGATTTCAAATTCAAGAAATCCAGTTACAGCGCTTTGTGTTTTGTTTGTTATGAATTGGTGATGGGAGGGGCAATGTCACTTGATCAAGGTTTTCGGAAATGAACCCTCTCCTCCCTCAAGAAAATATTGAAACTATGGCTAGAAGCAATAAGCAAGCGACCTTTCCCCAAATCTGGTTCGAAATGGTAGTTAATGATGGGAGAATGGTCTCTGGGAGATGCCCCAGAGTACTGGCTGAACTACAATAAGATGTTTACAGTTCTGGAAGCATAACGAAACTTGGATTTATTTCAGTGCATCAACAAAAAACTTCCTGGATGGTATTATAAGCCAAATACATAATATAGAAACTGTATTTTGGAGCTGCATTCAACCAAGCTAACAAAGTGGATTGGCTCAGGCATCTACTAGATGACTCCTGTAATTGATTGTTAGATTGCTACCTTGCAGAGGCAACCTCATGCTTTTGCGCAACAGTAGTTCCTCTGCTTTTATATCTGTATTTCTGTCCCTTTATGGCAGAAATGTAGAATCTGGGGCCCTCCAGATGTGCTACACCTCATCTCCCCTCAGCAGCACAAGATGAAAGGTGGTGCAGGTGGTTCTCCTGCACAGGGCACCAAGTTGAGGGGGTTCATCATCACCACCATCTATATATGGGTACCTGTCAAGAAGATCCATTAAAAAAGCAGCTGTACCGAAAGGAATTATTGTGAAAATAAGAAATATTTGCAGGGGGCCCCACCAGATTTTGTCCTTGCTCAGGTCACCATATTACCAAAATCCACCCCTGGGCCGTCAGCCCCAGCTAGCAAGGATCATGGATGATGGGCAACCTATCATCATAGGATGATGGGCATCATGGATTATGGATGATGGGCAACCCAACATCATAGGGCAATCTATCCCTGCTTTAAAGAAACTAATGATGACTTCAAAGGGGGAGGGCAGGTATGAAGGTTCCATTGCAGAAGATTATAGGATATAGGCATGATGTAAGAAAGCAGAAATGAGGCAGTCAGTGCCAACATCAATTAGGTTTGTGCACCTCTGGTGAGGAAGGCATCATGCTTCTGTATACCAGTTTGTTGGGAATCACAGGTAGGGAGGATATTGTTTTGCTCTCGTCCTGTTTGCCAGCTTCCCTGAATCTGCTTTAAATGTAAGGTGCAGATGGAGCCTACAGTCCGCATATCGAAAAACACGCAGAGAGAATAAAGCGGTTGAGCGCAGCAGAGCAATGAGAATGAAGCGGCTCTGGTTCTATTGGCTCAACTTGTCACTAATCTGGTACAAAATTGTTAACATAGCAAAGCTGCTTAAATAGAAAATGCAAGCTTAACACAAAAACACTGAATGATTTAGATGTATTAGTACAGCTATTGGCCTCGGGCAGCCCAGCACTAACAAACCACAACAAACTGATCCTTAAGTGTAATAGGATTTGGGGTTAGGGTTATTTGGACTAATTTTCTTTGACTTTTAGTTTCTGGGTCTTTGGGGAAAACTCTCTCTCTCTCTCTCTCTCTCTCTCTCTCTCTGACACACACACACACACACACGTAATGGGCAGTTTTACAACTTCTGCATCACTTGTTAACTGCATTCATAGCCACTTAAAAGTACCTTTTGACATGATGTACAGTGTATTTCTCCTCTTTCTGAATGATGCAGTTGCTGGAGGACAGCATTCTTCATGTAAAATACTTGCAAATCCTTCCCCAATCAGTCTGAAGTCCTTCCATCAGGCTGGCTCCTTCAGTGCCCACAATATCAAGTGATGGTGATTTTCATGTGTGAATGAGACATCACAAATAAAGCACCCATGTCACCCAGTATCCAAAACAGTACTTTGAAATGGTCAATTTATACCAGAGGTGGTTAGCCTGTGACCTTCCAGCTGTTGCTGAATGGTAACGCCCATCATCATGTTTTCTGCTGCTCCAGAGGGTAGGACCTGAATCAATGGATTCAAATTATAGGAAAGGAGATTCCA
This sequence comes from Podarcis vaucheri, assembly GCF_965113315.1. Classification (NCBI taxonomy): domain Eukaryota; kingdom Metazoa; phylum Chordata; class Lepidosauria; order Squamata; family Lacertidae; genus Podarcis; species Podarcis vaucheri. Next base: position 107,050,281 of record NC_138760.1, on the reverse strand, counting down.
ACTAAACATTAGGAAGAACTTTATGATGGTAACAGCTGTTTGACAGCAGAATGGGCTGGACTTGGCCTTTCCACAACCCTTGAATGGTACATTTTGGGGCTTTCCACTGGCCCCCAATGGCAGGGAAACAGCTAGTAGGATGCCTGCCCACTCTCATGTTGGCTGGCTGAACTAGGGGAACTGGATGGAGGGTGACACTTTTGCCTAATCCAACACAAGCAACTCAGCATAAGGGAAATTTAGAGTGTTTTGCCTGTCTTTAATGTGCTACAGAAACTTATGTCTTGCCCTTACTTTTAGAGCATTAATAGAATCCCCTGGACTTAGCCAGTCCAACCCTGGAATAGAATTCAAGTAAGGTTTTGCCCTTACTTTTAGAGCATTAATAGAATCCCCTGGACCAAGCCAGTCCACATGAGTTCATATTCTGAGCATGCCTCTTGTTAGGAAGAGCAATGATTTATGCAGGAACCAAGTGGTGACCCCCTCTGAATATGCAGAATTCTACTGAATTTTAGGCTGAAACATCAGGGCCGCATTTGCTTCTGGTCAGTCTTATGGGGGCCACGTGCAAGTGGTGGATTTATACAGTAGGCTAGTTTTCACACACACCTACTTCTCTATCTTCCACCTGTCCAGGGAAGATTCATTACCAGAGCTCAAGGCATCCAGACAAAAAAATACTCAAGGAGCGTGCTCAGTAGGGCTAAGGAGGAATGTGGGCTGGGGAGAGGGAGTGTTGAGATTGTCCCAAGGGGCTTTGAGTTCTGCATTTCCCTGAGGGTCCCTGCCCCTGTTTTTCTGTGCATGAGTGTCTTCTTCTGAAGTGACTTGCCCATGCAATGCAAAGACATGGCAGAATTGATAGACTGGTGGAGACTGATAGAAAAGGGGTGAAGCCAGAGCTGTGAATCGTATCATACGCAGACTCCTCTGTGGGTCTGTGCTTTGGCCATTCCAGAGCCTCTCAATTTGTTCTAGGCTAGCTAGCAGTTCAACATTGTTGGACGGGAACCGTGGAAATTATCTAGTCCAACCAGCTACTCTGTACAGTTTGCAGTGTTACAGCATCCCTGGCAGGTGGCTGCCCAGCTTCTGCTAACAGCGAAGGAGAGCCCAACGCCTCCTGGGGCAGGCTGTTCCACCTTTGAATAGCTCTTGTTGTTAAGAAGTTTCTCCTCATCTCAAGCTGAAATCCGCTTCGCTGCCATTTCTGCCCATTGGCTTTTACAGCCCTGCACTGTAGAACAACAAGGGACACAGGTGGCGCTGTGGGTTAATCCACAGAGCCTATCACTTGCTGATCAGAAGGTCAGCGTTTTGAATCCCTGCGACGGGGTGAGCTCCCGTTGCTCGGTCCCTGCTCCTGCCAACCTAGCAGTTTGAAAGCATGTCAAGGTGCAAGTAGATAAATAGGTACCGCTCCGGCAGGAAGGTAAACAGCGTTTCCGTGTGCTGCTCTGGTTCGTCAGAAGCAGCTTAGTCATTCTGGCCACATGACCCGGAAGCTGTACGCCGGCTCCCTTGGCCAGTAAAGCGAGATGAGTGCCGCAACCCCAGAATCGGTCACAACTGGACCTAATGGTCAGGGGTCCCTTTACCTTTTACTGTGTAGAGCAACAGGGCAGAAGTCTGTTTCCTTTTTCTGTATGATGGCTCTTCTGATAGCAGAAGGCAACTTTCAAGTTCCCCCTTAATCTTCTCTTCTCCCAGCTAATACAGCACTTTCAAATGTGTTCCTCAAAACCCCTCACCTTCCGGCTGCCCTCCTCTCATGAAATACTAGTTTGCTCCCACAAAGTTTGGGAATTGTTGTTTTAACCTCTTGACTAACTTTATGGCCTGATCTTCGGTTTTGGACTAGATTGCACTGGCAGAATGGTATGATTGAATAAAGAGCAATGGTGTTGGGAGGAGGATGGAGAATTGCACATAGCATCAGGCGCAAGGAGGTCAGTAAGGAATGTAGTCATTGCTGGGTTGGGGCAATTGAAAAACTCAATAAGTGGACAAGTGGAGCATGCACTTTACGGCTTTCTGATTTATAAAGTGGGCTTTTTCTCTCATTACAGTACTTCCTAAGTACTTGCTCTTTTAGTCAGACAGTTGTTGCCATTATGATGTGGGCTTGTAAAACAAGAGTTTGTTTGAAGATTCTGTATCAGGCCTTTACTTATTTGATCAAGAACTTAGTGACACCTGGTGGCAGTCTTCATATTGCCTCACAGAAAGATTGTTCAGCAAATTATATGTACTGTGGGCTGACCCACTTTTGCTAATAGATTCCTTTTTAACCTTGCTTCTGTGAAAATCAGCTTGTTTCCCTAATGAAAGCGTGCTAACTGTAGATAACAGCAATATGCTGCTATGGTGATACCAGCTGTCCTCATTTTTTTGTCAAGATGATCCAGAAAATATTCTGCATATTGAATGCAGAATTTTCTCTCTTAGAAAATATCCAGATTTATTTTAAAAATAAAAGAATGTATGCAACATACAGGAGTCCGTTCATATGATATGGGATGTTTTTATTGTATATACATTACATGGAACATTTCAAATAAATCCAGCATTTGGCAAAAATAGATACTTATTCTATGTGAAGCTGGAGTTATTTAATAGGCTGTGAGCTTTCTCTGTGATCTGGAATGGAAGAATGAGAAGAAATTGTCTATTTCCTATTTACAAATTTCCTATTTCCTATTTACAAATGAATTTACAAATTCTGGTGCTGTTTTTGTTTTGTTGTATTTTTGAGCACACAAGTTGATTTTTCCTTTGCTGAAAAAAGTCTACAAACAAACATACCTGAAAATAGTGGAATAGGAATGTTGGCTGACAACTGCTATAAATAGCTCATTCCATGTTCATGATTGGCCAAGATCCTTTATACATGCATAGCTTTTGCACCCCAAAATCCATAACTAAATAGTTGGGAACTCTTTAGAGGGGTGCAGCTTTTACAGAGGATTGACAGCTTAAGGTCAGTATTCGGAAATCTAGAAACTTAAGTTGCATCTTGCTTTTGGCTAATGCAGCAACCACATCCTGTTATTTTCTGTTTGCCTTCTGAAAATGCTTTACTACCAAGAAACAGTGGTGCTTAATTTTGCCAGTTAATGAAGAGTAGGTGTGGGAAGGGGTGGAAATTAGTAAGGAACATGTGGATTGGAGTGGATGAATAAAATTAGTAAGTAATAAGGCTCACTTTTACATTTTGGTCACACACACACACACACACACACACACACACCAGAGGTGTGGCCTGTTGCCCAGAAAATGTTACCCTTTCTCAGTGGCTGCCCTGGAATGGGCACAGTTATTGCACTGGAGCTTTTGGACTGAAACAGGGTCCATAAATGTTATTCTTTCATGAATTACACCTTGTGTTATTCAACCAGCAATCCTGTGCTGTAGGGGTGCCTTGTACTTAGCTCTTTGCCCTGCTGCAGAGATATCTGCACCTTGTGCTATAAACCACATTCAGTTATTTTGTTGTTAAGTTATTGTGGTTAAAAGCATCCCTGTAGCCTGCACCTGACTCAAGCTCTCACTTAGCTTTCCTTAAGAATTGAATTGACTTTGCTGACAAACACCTGCTCTATACAGCTGTCTCCCTACCCCGCCCCCCAAATTACTCTATGCAAGGGTTCCGTGTATTCTGCAATATGGAATTGTGTCTTTCCATAATTTTTTTAAGTTTAAATATGTAGTATAATCTAAGTCATGGGTCTAAGTCTGCGAAGGACAGCAGATCCAGGATCATTCTGCCCTGAAAATGTACTGGAAGTGATGGGGGTGGGTGGGTAGGCACTTGAAAGGAATGGAGAGGATTAGGAGGCAGAAAAGCAGAGTGAGATGAAGAAGGATGAAGCAGCGAGAAAGAGTGAGTGAGTCAATACAAGGGAACAATGGTGAGCAGAACGGACCTGGAGTGATGGTGGAAGGAGTCACTTGAAACACAAAGGAATCGTCCAGCTTCTAGCACAGTGCATTGCAGTTCCCACAAGAGGCAGAAAAATCATCATGCTTTCCCCCCAAGACCCTCAGCAGTTTTCAAGTGATTTGTAGGAGAGGAAAGTGAATGCCTGGCTCTTTCACTGCAATGTTTACTAAGCTGCTGCTGTATCAGTGAACAGGGTTTGCCATGTTAACTGCAAATGGGAAATAAATTTGTCAACAGGAACAGCTGGCTACCCAAAAGAAGATCCTCACCCCCGCAAAAAAAAACCCATTTTAAAATTGTGCAGGGGGGGGGGGTGCCAAACGGTGTGATGCACACAGGGACCATGTTCAGAAACCCAAGAGCAAAGCCTTCCACTGCTATCTTGGAATTTAACAAGGTATGGTGATTGGAGGAGATTATTAAAGTTACAGACATTGCGGAATAAGGATTCTGTGTATCCAATGTATTTTATTCCCCAGATTTCAAAAGCAAGTGACATTACTGAGCTGTGCTGTTCTGAAGTAATATAAGGAAATAAGAGTGCTCTTAGAAACAAATTAAGAATTTTAAAATATATGTTTAGCCCCTTAACAGGGGCAGTGCTTTCAGAAGTGCTGCATAGTCCCAAGCAAATTGCTTTGTTGTGATGATCTTACCATTTGAAGAAGAAGAAGAAGAGTTCGGATTTGATATCCCGCTTTATCACTACCCGAAGGAGTCTCAAAGCGGCTAACATTCTCCTTTCCCTTCCTCCCCCACAACAAACACCCTGTGAGGTGAGTGAGGCTGAGAGACTTCAGAGAAGTGTGACTGGCCCAAGGTCACCCAGCAGCTGCATGTGGAGGAGCGGAGACGCGAACCCGGTTCCCCAGATTACGAGACTCTTAACCACTACCCCACACTGGCTCTCTATTTGAGGAAATAGATGCATTGGTGGGCGCTCAGGCTTTAAGCCCTGGTCCTATTTGTTGCTCCCCGCCCCCGGCATTAAAAAGATGAGCTGTCTTGTTTTGATAGGGATATTTAATAGGAACATTTCAGTTTGCTGATTTTTAATCATCTCCAGAAAATGTGTGAACAGCTTGCTGTTTTGCTGAATACATTTGAAAATATTTGGCTAGTACCTTTTCAAATAATTTATTGTCCAGTTTTGATCTTATATTATATTCATAACCTACATATGATGAAGGCTACCACACACACACACATAGATACAGCCTCTCTCTCTCTCTCTCTCTCTCTCTCTCTCTCTCTCTCTCTCTCTCTCACACACACACACACACACACACACACACACACAGATACAGCCTTGCACTCCCTCCCTCTCTCTCTCTCTCTCTCACACACACACACACACACACACAGACGCAGGAAGATACATTTTCACAGCCATCTGAAATAGAAAGTGACAGCCGTGGAAAAGCAACATGTCATGCAACAAAATGTTCACTTTTGCTAACACTTAGGATTTTTTTTTGTTAAAAATCACAGCTTCTGCAATCATTCTCCAACCCTTTCGAAACCTTAGACCCTGAAGCCGTACTGTAACTGAACAAACAAAAGTTTGCAGTTTTTGAGGTCTATATATAAAGTTTGAGTCAACAGTCAGAGGATTCTCCATCTTAAGTTTCAGACACTCCAAGGTACATAACGAGTAATGAACAGAAATGTTCCCAGTTGTGGTTTGGGGGCATCATTTATTGAACAAAGTGTGACACATACACTGCCAATTAATTCCTATCTTCATGTTAAAACTGTCCATCTTAATCAGTTTTTAACCCAATGCACAAATGCTTGCAACTGTGAATGTAAAGAAGAGCTTTGCGTAGCAAGGTCCTGAACCCTCCCCCACTTGACACCAGAATTTAGGTTAATGGGCTGAAAAAAGGCCACAACTTTATTGATTACAGAATGTGAGTGGTATTGGAACCAATGACTATATCTGACTCCTGCCCACCTGCCTCCTGTCTAATAAGGGTTAACCACCAATAGCCCTGTTGATGCACATCAACTAGGAATTCCCCCATGATCACCGATAGGGGTCATGCTATGGCCCTGGCCCCCATCTGGGCTTCAGACAGAGGATACGCTCCCCCAGATTCCTTTAATGGAATACCCTTGAAATAGGAGGAGTAGGTAATGGCCGCCACCTCCCCTCACCTCCAATCAAGTACTCCAATGCCTAACTGCCAGGCCTTACAAAGTTGTGACAATTTGCTATGAGGTAGGTGAAAAACCAAGTGTCTGGTGCCAATTTACCAAGTGGGAAAAAATCCTACCAGGCCCCTTCAACAGGTGACCAACTGAAGTCCATAGCAAGGTCAAAGGAGAATGACCTAACCTTAGGGAGGGAGGGAGAACTCTGCAAGCGGGAGTGAGGTAAAAGAGGGTGGGAGCCTGGCCACGGCTTCTTTAAATAGGCTAAGTCACGCCCCCCTCGGCTGATTGGACGTGACGCAGCCAGGAACGCCCTGTGATGCGGAGCTACCTAAGCTCCGTGTGATGGATCGGGTTCATGATCTGCCCACAACATCGACTCCCTGCAAGAGGAATTGGCTTTGCAGGATCAGAACAAAGGCCTATCTAGGCCAACATCCTGTTTCTCACAGAAGCCAGCCAGATACTCATGGGAAACCCACAAACAGAGCATGAGCACAATTGCTCTCTACTGCTGTTGTCCCCCAGCGATTGGTGCTTAGGAGCATTCTTCCAACATAGCATTTAGTCATCATGGCCAACAGCCATTTAGAGCCTTGTCTATATACAAATTTGTCTCATTCCAACAAAGCCACCCAACTCCTCAGCATTTCAGGTAGGGCTGGGAATATTCTCCGTCTGAAACCACGGCAAGCCATTGCCAGTCATTGCGAATAGTACTGAGGTGATTCAGTATAAAGCTATGTTCCTAATCACATTTATTTACATACATATATATATACATATATATATATATATATATATATATATATATATTACAAAAATCCAACAAGGCAGTGTATACTGTACAGAAGTTGTGACAACAATAACAAATACCAGTAAAAACATCTGTTAAATACTGCTTGGTCAAAAGGAAATTCACATCTCAAAGCCCTGTCTGTATAGCACAATTTTTGAGTGATTACTTCAGTAAGGCAGGCCTGGTACCTGACAAATCTCTACTGGCAGGAAATTCCACAGGGCAGAACCTGCCACACCTTAACATCTTGTGTTAGTGAATTCCATAGTTTAACAAAGCACCATGTGAAGAAGTTCTTCTTGCACTGTTCAGCTTTGTCGGATGACCTTGGGTACTAGTATTGTGAGAGAGAGGGGGATGAAAACTCTCTATCCGGTTTCTCCTCAGTATGCATGATTTTGTAAACCTCTATATCAGTGGCATGATGAATCTAAACTGGCACTAGTCCTAATTATCTGCATCTGTGGATTGTCACAAACACTCATCCGGGGATTACTTGGATATTTAACATTAGTACTGATCACTGATCATTATCATTAACACTTAATTGCCCTTCTCTGGTCTTTTAAATATTATAGAGCAGAAGGCTATTATCTTTTAGCTATTTCCTCCTGGTTCAGCAGTTTGCAAACTTAACCATTCTGCATTCATAAGAAATGAGGTGTATGCATATGGTGGTGCTTGTGTTGTATTTAGCCACAGTGATTTAACTGTGTGCTATCCTCCTTAAGAATTAATTTAATTTAATTTAATTTAATTTAATTTAATTTATTGTTTGTACTTGCCCACTTACCCAGTGACTGGGACCATGGTAGGCTATAGTTAAAGCAGGTACAGCCAGATTCTTTCATCCCCATTTCTCTAGATTAGGAGAAACCCTGCTGCTAGGTTGTGTTTTTTATACAGAGAGCTGTACAAAAGCCTGTTAGTTACCAACACTTGTTACCAATGCCAGCATTCAAGAAACAACAGGAAACACGCCACTGGTGTGATTAGAAAAGGGGGGTTACAGCATAGCTGTCAACGTTTCCCTTTTTTAAAGGGAAATTCCCTTATTCCGAACAGGATTCCTTGCAAGAAAAGGGAGAAGTTGACAGCTATGGGTTGCAGTCAGCCAAATGCAGGAAAACCTGAAATATACCCCCCACCTCTCCACCTCCTCCCCATTCAAGCTCAGGGTATTTCCCTAGTCAACTTGTTTTTTCTTTAAAAGCAATGCACCATTTGTTTTATTTTAAACGGCAAAATGCAGCATTTTGGAGTCCACAAAAAGCGACGCTTTTATAACTCAATATGCCTTACTAATGGTGCAATTTGCTCAGACAGACGAAAATATCACCCAATTCACCTTTATTCACCTCATAATTCGGGCTGTACACAGGGTTGGTACACACCTCTAATACCCAGTGCTTCTCAGACACTCTGACCGGTGGATATTAAATGTCCAGAGTGGGCTACAGCACATTTAAAAACCATTAACACTGCTTTCTGGAAGCATCTAGTAAAGTCAGAGGGATCAGCTTTAGCTTCTTCCCATGCAAGCAGATGGATTGCATGGCTGAAGTGAATAAAGAAGCAATTCCCAGGCTATTTATGGTGCACTTGCCTCCTGAAGGCAAAAGTGAAACTATCTCTTTTCAAAGGCTACAAATCCTGTATCCACTTATCTAGGAGTACCGTATATCCCATTGAACTTAATGAGAGTTAATTCTGAAAAGGCATGTGATAGGATAGCACCCCTAGAGCAAGATCTGCCAGGATGAGCAGGGTTAGGATCCAGCAGATCTCCCCCTGGGCAGGAGGATCCCTGTGTTCTGCTGTCCCTCATCCTTGGCTCAGCCTGAGATATGCTGCCTGCATTACCATCCAACAAGCCAGATGAGCCAAGCATAGCAGACCCAAAGCTGGTGTGAGCCAGAAAAGGGGGCATTTTGTGGGTGAGGCTAGGGACCAGAGGGGGAGGTCCGAGGCTAGATCCTGAGCCCATTCAGCTGGGTCACATAAACCTGACAACCTGGCATAAGCCAGCAAAAAGGATGGTGGTACCTCAAACACTATTTTTAAAGGCTTGCTTTCCCTCTGCAAGGATTAGTCAGCAGTGGCCCTACTCCTGAATGGAGTTTGGATGTTTCCTCTGGCTTAACTTAAGCCAGGCTTGCTTTTTATGCCAGTTCTTGTGCGTAGGATTGTGCGTAGGATTGCCTGTTCATTCATTACTGCATTTTCTCCAATATCTAAGGGTGCATCCACCTAAAAAGACTTTGAAAATGAGCAAACAGTCCATGGGAAGTACAGGCAGATACCTCGAGAAGAAACCCAATTCCACTAGCATGGGAGCTGCTGATGTACATGAGATACAAAATGCCATGCCTCTGCAAGATACTTGAGAAACAACCATATCCCTGACCTTAAGCAAGTAGCTGATTAGGTGTCCTTTCTCAGACTATTGCAGGAAGTGGGCAAAGAAAATGGGTGCAGGCATGTTTGTCTTCATTATGCAAACATAAACTATTCCATTCATCCCAGCAGGCCAATTTAGCTAGGCCGTTACACCCAGAGTAAATCTTAGCTACAAAAGAGCACAATAAATTCTACTTTGTCATTGCATGTGCACAGCCTCTCCAGATTATGCTAATGCGGCTAGCACTTGGGGAGCTGGAAATATTCAATGTGAAAATCCTGTCTAAACATTTTCTGTTTATGTAAAATATCCAGATAAGGAAAACATTTGAATAAGGAATATTTTCTTTGCTTTACGTAACCTCCTGATGATGCTTTCATTTCCTCATATGGAGGGAAGTAAGGTTTTCGAAAGGGGAGGAGGAAAGGTGGAAGGCAAGTAAGAAACAGTGGTCCCTCGGGTTACATACATGTTAGGTTACATACGCTTCAGGTTACAGACTCCGCTAACCCGGAAGTAGTACCTCGGATTGAGAACTTTGCTTCAGGATGAGAACAGAAATTGTGCTCCGGTGGTGCGGCGGCAGCGGGAGGTCCCATTAGCTAAAGTGGTGCTTCAGGTTAAGAACAGTTTCAGGTTAAGAACGGACCTCCGGAACAAATTAAGTACTTAACCCGAGGTACAACTGTACTGTTGTGTGTACCCCAATCTCTGAGCAGCAAAAGACTCCAGGGGTTCCTGCATTTACCTAGGATGCAGTTACCTTGGAATGAAGGCCAGTGTCCTTAAGATAATATGGTTTTATTTACACATACATCCAAGGCTTTTTTCAGCTGGAATTCACTGGAACTCAGTTCCGGCACCTCCCAAGTGGGCGCCATTGCCATTGTAAGAGAACAAGGGAGGAATTCATGGTGAGTTCCGGCACCTCTTTTTCTAGAAAAATAGCACAGCACACATACATGGAGAGCCTCACAGCATTAACATTTTAATAGATCTTGCTTCCCCATTAGGTTTCCAGGAAAGAAGAAGAAGAAGAAGAAGAGTTTGGATTTGATATCCCGCCTTTCACTCCCCTTCAGGAGTCTCAAAGCGGCTAACATTCTCCTTTCCCTTCCTCCCCCACAACAAACACTCTGTGAGGTGAGTGAGGCTGAGAGACTTCAAAGAAGTGTGACTGGCCCAAGGTCACCCAGCAGCTGCATGTGGAGGAGCGGAGACGCGAACCCGGTTCCCCAGATTACGAGACTACCGCTCTTAACCACTACACCACACTGGCTCTCACTTTTGGGTCCAGCACAAAGCAGACATGTCTCCGTGTATCCAGCTTACATTGATACTCTTTTCCCAGCCTTATAAACCCGAAAGGTCTGTTGTTGGAGTCACATCTGCAAGGAAGGAGTATGTGTCTGTGGCAACATGTATACTAAACCATCCAAGGGGTTAGGGCTTTAAAGTGTCATAGATTCATAGCATTGTAGAGTTGGAAGGATCCATGAGGGTCGTCTAGTCCAGCCCACTGCAATGCAGGAATCCTGCACACAGCCGTCCCTGGGTAGACTCGAACCACCAAGCTTATGGTTAACAGCCAGGCACACTGACCTGTTGTGCCTTATGTGATGTTACATGTGGTGGTACAAATTGAGATAAGCTCACATGAGACCATCTTAAAATTCTGGCCGTGTGCCATGTTCATAACAAAGCAGTTTCCCTATTGCCTGTTCCTGGTTGCTCTGCAGCGCCCTCTTGTGTCATATTTTAATAATACATTGTTGTTGTTTAGTCGTGTCTGACTCTTCGTGACCCCATGGACCAGAGCACGCCAGGCACTCCTGTCTTCCACTGCCTCCTGCAGTTTGGTCAGACTCATGCTGGTAGCTTCGAGAACACTGTCCAACCATCTCGTCCTCTGTCGTCCCCTTCTCCTTGTGCCCTCCATCTTTCCCAACATCAGGGTCTTTTCCAGGGAGTCTTCTCTTCTCATGAGGTGGCCAAAGTCTCAGCTTCACGATCTGTCCTTCCAGTGAGCACTCAGGGATGATTTCCTTAAGAATGGATAGGTTTGATCTTCTTGCAGTCTCAAGAGTCTCTTCCAGCAGGGGAATAACACATTATTAACAAGCAACATGTAACGTGTCCACTATCTATGTTATGGAAATAATTACTTAACACTTCCTTGACGTTATCAACCATGAGTGTATATCCACCCTGGTGTTGGGGATGGGACGGGAGAAACTACACATTATGTACAAATGCATGTAGTGAAGCCCCTCCCCTTTTAGAAACACCCAAAAGAGGTCTGTTGGACCTACCAGATATTTGAGAAATCTACAAGCTTTTAATGAAAAGCAGCCATAGGCAGCTGCAGTTCTGAGAGGAGGAGTGGTAGGGAGGGTGAGGGGCTGCTTAATCCTTTCCCAGCAGCACTGGCAACAATTTATTTTTGTACCCTGCGCATCTGATTGGGTTGCCCCAGCCACTCTGGGTAGCTTTCAACATAATATATAGAAACACAACAACAACACAATAGAACATCACACATTAAAAGCATCCCAATACAGGGCTGCCTTCAGATGTCCACAGGTCGTATCATTATTTCTCTCTTTGACATCTGACAGGTGGGTGTTCCACAGAAAGAGTGTAACTACTGAGAAGGCCCCCTGCCTGGTTCCATGTAACTTCACTTCTCACAGTGAGGGAACCACCAGAAGGCCCTCAGAGCTGGACCTTAGTGTCTGATCTGAACAATGGGGGCGGAGGTGCTCCTTCAGGTATACAGGGCTGAAGCTGTTAAGGGCTTTAAAGTTACACACTAATATTTTGAATTGTGCTCAGAAAACATACTGGGAGCCAATGTAGGTCTTTTAGGTGTGGTGTTATATGATTCCAGTGCCTGCTCCCAGTCTAGCGGCTGCATTCTGGATTAAAGCCACCATTGCCCTCAAAATTGCCCCATCCCAGTGAGGTTCCATATATTTCTTTCTGAGGCTTTTGCAACTGGCAGGTTCATTGCATCTATTGAACTTGAAGCTCAGGAACAGCAGGTTCCAAGTTACTTACAAGCACACATCTGGAACTCTGTGAGTGAAGAAAGCTGTTTGGGAAAGCAATCTTTTGTGTGAAGGCAATGGGTGGGGAGGAAAGAGATGAGCAGACAATCCCATCTTTCACTCAAAGCTGCAGCCTGCTGAGGCTGCTTTTTATAATAAAAAAGAAGAAGCAAAACTGCCAGGACTTCATTACACACACTTGCACGTAATGTGTAGTTTGCTCCTCATTTGCCTTGCTTTCCCACAGACTTCCTTAAAATGGTGGCTGACATGTGAGATTAATTACAGAGGCAATTAAGTGGCTGTCACACAGGAAGAGCTTGGTTCCATATGGTTTGTACGGGGGGAGTCCGTATGCACCTCCTGAGACACTTGGGTGCCACAAATGTTATCTTCTGTTGTTTTCAGATCACATGGTTGCAGGGCAACATTTGAAAATGTTCTGCCTACGGCTAAGTTCTTTCCCCACCCAACTCCAAAGGGCTTGATACTGCCCTTCTAGAAAGGACATGAATAATAATCACAACATGTCTGCCCACTGTAACTGTAGATCAGGCAGGTTCATAAAATGCTTACCGGCAATTAAAGTACAAAGATTAAGTGTAGCATTCCAGCCAGCCTTTCTCAACCTGTGAGTCCCCAGATGTTGTTGAACTACAACTCCCATCACCACTAGCTAGCAAGGCCACAGCTCAGGGATGATGGGAGTTGTAGTCCGACAACATCTGGGGACCCACAGTTTGAGAACCACTGATCCAGCTCATGTTGAGTTTTTTCCATTACGAAACTCCCTGGATTGCGGTTGGCATAAACAACTGGAAGGTGAAAATAATTGTTTAGCATTTCTATAGGGCTTCTGTGCTGCCTGCAGATAATGGCAGTTTTAAGACAAATAAAAAGTTTTAAAATGAAGCCCAGTATAAGAATGGAAATCCAAGCAACTACCGGTAATCAGTTTGCACTGAAAGCCTGTGTGCGATAGAGGACAAAGTGTTGGGCTTTTCCTTGAAGGACTTCAGTTCAAGTTGCTGCTCAGCCACAAAAGTTCCATTGGTTCTTATAAGATCTATTAATTCTAATAATTTGGGAGTAGCCAGTACTCTTGTACGGAATAGAGAGAGAATGTAAGACCAGTGGGACTTTTATTTCAAAGCCCAACTGCCAAGTTTGGAGGGGCATGTAACTAGGGAAGCCAGATCTACACCAGATTTGACCAGTGGTCCAAAGGTTCCCACCTTGGTAATAAAACCTTAGATGTTATCACTATTTATCAAAGGGGGTGTGTGGCTCAATTGCCCATCATCTTGCCTTGTTTTCAGTATTCTCATCTGCAGCTCGTCTTTCAGTTGGGACCGGTAGAGGTAGAGTACTGAGGACGAAAGAGAAACCTGGCTACTAAAAGTGACGTGTGAATGATTATGTAAACCCATATAGACCATGAATTCCCAAATCAAGCCCTGGAATTCGAGATTTATTTATTTGTTCTTAATTTTGAATATAGGAAGAAACATACAGTCAGTTTCCTCCATTTACCCACCCCCTCATGATTTCTTCATTCAGTGTGAGTTTACGTTCATGACACAGTGACTGCAACACTAAACGATGGCTTGTGTCCAGGAGGCGGTGGTCATGGATCTGAGACAATTACTCCAACCAGAATACATTTCAGTGGAGGAAGTTCACGCAGTCAACTATGGGTTAAAGAATGTTGAGCAACCGAATGAAGCGATATACCTTCCTTTGTGAATGGGCTCCTGGAATGCCAGCAGTTGAAAAACATTACTCATGTCAAGGGGCAAAACATGTTTCAAGGAGCTGTGGGGTTTTGCCTTTAGCCCTGCCCTAACATTGCACAGTGGCCCCTGGCTGCTCCCTCATGTTTTTCCATGTGCTGGGTGAAGATTTGCTGAAAGTGCATTAGCTGTGTCCCTGTGAGTGAGAACCCTGAGCACAAAAGGGTTGCGTACAATAGGGATTCCCCTAACATATGCAGGTAGAACAACAAGGTTATGCACTAGCAGAAATGCTCTCCCTCCACACACTGTCAATCAAGTGGAGGCTGATTTCCTAAAATATATTTAGGCTTTGTGTTTACTTTTGAGCCATGACCCTCCCAGTTATCTAGAGCAGACATAGGCAAACTCAGCCCTCCAGATGTTTTGGGACTACAACTCCCATCATCCCTGACCACTGGTCCTGTTAGCTAGGGATGATGGGAGTTGTAGTCCCAAAACATCTGGAGGACCAAGTTTGCCTGTGCCTGATCTAGCCATTAGTTGTTGGGGTAGGGGGTGTGGGGCTCTTTAAGTAACCTGTTCATTGGCTTTTGGGTGGGGACCTTCTTTGCCTGGACCAATTCTCTGTGCTTCACTTGGCATCTTTCTGCTGGGAGGAAGGATTTGGTTGTCTAATATTTATTCTGTAGCATCTCTTGAGGTAATCATGTGATTTGTTCAGTTAGACACAGAGCATTGTTCCTGCTGCTGAGTGATAACAAATGGCAGAGTTTTAATGTGCTGCAGATGTCTGTAATGGTGCATCGGGACATTGGAAAGCTTCCAAAGAAGGAAACCTTTTGCTACTGAGACTCATGTGCCACAGGCTGAAGCCGGAAATCAGCCCAGGCCGTAATTGCATACTTTGTCATGGTGTAAATGGATCTAAAGCCCTAAATCTCAATTTGAGGTGCATTGTGCAGATGTTGGTCATTAGGACATTTTATCTGCTGCTCTCGCATTCTTTTTTTTTGCTCCCGCCTCATTTGCAATCACTTTAAGCCGTGAGGGTACACATGGCTATGAATAATTTATTTTAAAGACGTAATGACTGCCTGAGTTTGAAACATGGTTTTTTTCTTCCTGAAATGTTTTGATGTTATCAGTCGGCTTGCCATTTTGTTCCTTAGGGCAAGTTCACCGTAATGTGAAATAAAGGTAATGTTAACGGCCTTGAAAGGACTCGCCGCATGGTAGGGCAAGGACTGAATTTACATGAGCATTTGGGGGTTGCTAAAAAGGAATGGAGGGCAAGCTGCTTTAAGCTGGAGCGTCTGGAGCGCACTTCACTCAGCTGGGGGTCAGGAGCAAGAGTCTTGCAGGGCAATAGAGTGAGATAATAGTACCAGTGGCAATGCGAGGATAATGGCAATTTGCAAATTACAATCTAATTGATTATAACAAATTAAACCCTCTGCAGTCCTGGCACTACTTATTTTATGCCAGCAGCTTTGCACCTCTTACATCTTGCCCACCCTTTCGACTCTGCAGCACGAAACATTCGACAGGCATTTTCAGGAGATTCCTCACCTAAGTGGCAGTCCCATTCTGGGGAAGAAGAACGGTTTGGGTGATGTAAATGAATGTACTGGTGCCTGCTTCTCTGTCCGACTCAGGAATGGGGAACCTGGTGGCCTTCCAGCTGCTGTTGGACTCCAGTTCCCACCAGCTCCAGTCAGCAATCAGCGATGATAGGAATTGTAGTACAGCCACATTTAGAGGGTCACAGGTTCCTCACCAGTGGTCTGGCTCAATATATTCAGAGGCAATCCACATCTGATGCTGGAGGTTAAGCAGCCATCATGACTAATAGACGTTTATCGTCTTATCCTCCATATATATCTGCTTGATACCCTTGTAAAGCTGTTCAAGTTGGTGGCCATCACTTCATATTATGGAAGTGAAATCCATACTTGTGCTGTGTGAATATATATTTTCTTTTCGCTGAACTGAATCTCCCAGTGTTCCACTTCAGTTGTGCAAGATGCCATGCCACCTCTTCTGGGCAAAAAGATTTGGAGCAACAGCTGGGTTTTTCTTCTTCTGCCGAATGAAATGAAATATGTCAAGTGTTCTTAGCACAGCAGCTTAGGATGGTGGTAGTACCTGAAAAAGTTTCCTCGGGAGTCAGAATAAAGTGGAAGGGATGGGTATCATCCCCTTCCTAGGGTTGCTTCTATTTGGCCTTCTGGGTAGGCTTCTGGGCGAACAGAATTTCCTCCTAGGCTTTCTGAAGGCTATCCCTGACCCTCTCTTCCAACTCTCCCTCATCCCTGTTTCGCTGTCTCTCAGGATAAGGGCTGTGCATGTTTGACAAGCCTCGTCTAGGGACCCCAATTACTGTGAGACTTGAGGGCAAATATTTTACAAGGGAACCTTGCAATGCCAAGCGGTTAGCCCTACTGTGGAAGCAGCTCCCTTTCTGATGTTTCTCTCCCTGGCTCCCACCTTCCTCAGGTGGTGCAAAACCTCACCGTTTGCAATTTCCTCATCTCCCCACCTCACCAAATCTGACCTTCCTTTCTGCTTCCCCCATCACGGCTACATTGGTGCCTTAAATATATCAGCTCAGTATAAACAAGCACTTAAGCCAGATACCAGCAGAGGGCATATTGCTTTCAAAATAGGCTATGTGCACCGGCACCTTTTAATTATAAAGGTTGTGCTTGTATGTATTCTAAGCTTCTTTGCAGACTATTCAAGAAGCAATTTCTTTACACTATAAAATGATTAGGCTTGAAAACTCATAAAAACGAATTCTGTTAAAATTAAAGGCATTTCACTGCTATGCCATTCAAAGCAAATAGCATGCGGGAATGTAGCTGACACTTGCAAAAGGCTTTGTGAGAACTATGTGATTCCCCCCCCCCCTGAATATGAAACAAGGACAGTGCTTATGTGTTTATACATCATGTACTGCCCACATTTTTAATATCTGGTATATAGACATGAGACACATAAGAAAAAATCCTTAAATAAGAGACACGGGGGAATGATTAATGGACTTCAATGTCTGTACACTAATGCGCAAAGCATGGGAAATAAACAAGATGAGCTTGAGCTCTTGGTACAGCAAACTAAATATGACATAATAGGCATCACTGAAACCTGGTGGGATAAGTCCCACGATTGGAATGTAATAATGGGGGGATACAATCTATTTCAGAGAAACAGACCAGACAAGAAAGGAGGAGGAGTGGCATTATATGTCAGGGATGTGTATACCTGTGAAGAGATCCAAGATTTAGATCCTCAAAGCCAAAGTGAGAGCATTTGGGTCAAAATTAAGGGAGAGAAGAATAACAGAGACCTCATTGTGGGAGTTTACTATAGATCCCCAAGCCAAACGGAGGACATAGATGATGCCTTCCTGGAACAGATGGCCAAGCATGCAAAAGGAAGGGAGATAGTAGTAATGGGGGACTTCAATTACCCGGATATTTGTTGGATGTCAAACTCAGCCAAGAGCATAAGGTCAAACAGATTCCTCACTGGCCTTGCAGACAACTTCATTGTCCAGAAAGTGGGAGAAGCAACAAGAGGAACAGCCATTTTAGATCTGGTCCTAACCAATGTTGATGACCTGGTTAGTGGGGTAGAAGTGGAAGGATCATTAGGCGCGAGTGATCATGCTCTTCTGAAGTTTACTATACAGTGGAAAGGAGCAGCCAAGCATACTAGGACTCAATTTCTTGACTTTAAGAAAGCCGACTTCATAAAACTTAGGGAAGTGCTGGGTGAGATCCCATGGACAACAATACTAAAAGGAAAGGGAGTTCATGATGGCTGGGAGTTTGTTAAGAGGGAGATACTAAAAGCACAACGTCAGGCAATACCAATGAGACGGAAACATGGAAGGTGCCTAAAGAAGCCAGGGTGGCTATCTAAAGAACTTTTAACTGAATTAAGATTAAAAAAGGATGTGTACAAAAAATGGAAAAGGGGGGAAACCACCAAAGAGGAATTCAAACAAATAGCCAGCACATGTAGACACAAAGTCAGAAAAGCTAAAGCACAGAATGAACTCAGGCTTGCTAGAGAGGTTAAAAGCAACAAAAAAGGCTTTTATGGGTATGTTCGTAGCAAAAGGAAGAACAAAGAAACAGTGGGGTCACTCAGAGGAGAAGATGGTGAAATGCAAACAGGGGACACAGAAAGGGCTGAACTACTCAATGCCTTCTTTGCCTCAGTCTTCTCCGATAAAGAAAACAATGCCCGACCTGAAGAATTTGGAGCAAATGATTCAGCAAAGGAAACACAGCCCAGAATAACTAAGGAGATAGTACAAGAATATTTGGCTAGTTTAGATGTATTCAAGTCTCCAGGGCCAGATGAACTGCATCCAAGAGTATTAAAAGAACTGGCAGATGTGATCTCAGAACCACTGGCAGTCATCTTTGAGAATTCCTGGAGAACAGGCGAAGTCCCGGCAGACTGGAGGAGGGCAAATGTTGTCCCTATTTTCAAAAAGGGGGAAAGAGAGGACCCAAATAATTACCGCCCAGTCAGTCTGACATCAATAGCAGGGAAGATTCTGGAGCAGATCATTAAGCAAACAGTCTGTGAGCACCTAGAAAGGAATGCTGTGATCACCAATAGTCAGCATGGATTTCTGAAAAATAAGTCATGTCAGACTAACCTGATCTCGTTTTTTGACAGAATTACAAGCCTGGTAGATGAAGGGAACGCAGTGGATGTAGCCTACCTTGATTTCAGCAAGGCATTTGACAAGGTGCCCCATGATATTCTTGTAAAGAAGCTGGTAAAATGCGGTCTTGACTATGCTACCACTCAGTGGATTTGTAACTGGCTGACTGACCGAACCCAAAGGGTGCTCATCAATGGTTCCTCTTCATCCTGGAGAAGAGTGACTAGTGGGGTGCCACAGGGTTCTGTCTTGGGCCCGGTCTTATTCAACATCTTTATCAACGACTTGGATGATGGACTCAAGGGCATCCTGATCAAATTTGCAGATGACACCAAACTGGGAGGGGTGGCTAACACCCCAGAGGACAGGATCACACTTCAAAACGACCTTGACAGATTAGAGAACTGGGCAAAAATAAACAAGATGAATTTTAACAGGGAGAAATGTAAAGTATTGCACTTGGGCAAAAAAATGAGAGGCACAAATACAAGATGGGTGACACCTGGCTTGAGAGCAGTACATGTGAAAAGGATCTAGGAGTCTTGGTTGACCACAAACTTGACATGAGCCAACAGTGTGACGCGGCAGCTAAAAAAGCCAATGCAATTCTGGGCTGCATCAATAGGAGTATAGCATCTAGATCAAGGGAAGTAATAGTGCCACTGTATTCTGCTCTGGTCAGACCACACCTGGAGTACTGTGTCCAGTTCTGGGCACCACAATTCAAGAAGGACACTGACAAACTGGAACGTGTCCAGAGGAGGGCAACCAAAATGGTCAAAGGCCTGGAAACGATGCCTTATGAGGAACGGCTAAGGGAGCTGGGCATGTTTAGCCTGGAGAAGAGGAGGTTAAGGGGTGATATGATAGCCATGTTCAAATATATAAAAGGATGTCACATAGAGGAGGGAGAAAGGTTGTTTTCTGCTGCTCCGGAGAAGCGGACACGGAGCAATGGATCCAAACTACAAGAAAGAAGATTCCACCTAAACATTAGGAAGAACTTCCTGACAGTAAGAGCTGTTCGACAGTGGAATTTGCTGCCAAGGAGTGTGGTGGAGTCTCCTACTTTGGAGGTCTTTAAGCAGAGGCTTGACAACCATATGTCAGGAGTGCTCTGATGGTGTTTCCTGCTTGGCAGGGGGTTGGACTCGATGGCCCTTGTGGTCTCTTCCAACTCTATGATTCTATGATTCTATGATTCTATGATTCTAAGAACACAAGAGCCTGCTGGATCAGTTGGAAGGGACCCTGAGGATCATCTAATCCAATCCTCTGCAATGCAGGAATATGCCACTGTCCCATATGGGGATTGAACCTGTGACCTTGGTATTATTAGCACCACACTCCAACCAACTGAGCTACCCAGTGGTGATGGTGCCAGTTTAGACTGTCTAGTCCAGAATCCTGTTCTCCCCAGTGGCAAAGCAGATGCCTGGGGGGAACCTGCAAGCAGGACCCAAGAGCAATAGCACTCTCCTGTCCTGTGGTTCCTGGCAATTGGTATTCAGGTGTATTACTGCCTCCAGCTGTGGAGGAAGAGCACAGCTATCATGACTAGCAGCCATTGATAGGCTTATCTTCCATGAATTTGTCCAGCCCTTTTTAAAGGCCATCCTAGTTGGTGGCCATCTCTACCTCTTGTGGAAGGCAAGTACCTTTGTTTAAGTATGTGCTGGGTGAAGAAGTACTCTTCTTTTATCTGCCAACATTCAGGTTCATTGAATGTCCACAATTTCTAGTGTTATGATAAGAGGGAGAAAAACTTTTCTCTGTCCATTTTCTCCCTGCTATGCCATAATTGATCATGTCACCTCATACTGACCTTGTCTCTAAACGAAACAGTCCCAAACGCTGCACCTAGATTCAGATATCTTAAGACTGCCCAGGATTGTCATGGAGATAACATGGCGTTGCGCCATGTGCAGCTCCTTAGAGCAGAGGTGACTAACCTGTGGCCCTTCAGATGTTGCTGGACTCCAGCTCCCATCAGCCCCAGCCACCAGAGCCAGTGCTCAGGAATGATGGAAGTTGTAGTGTAGCAACATTGGGGAGAGGGCAAAGGGGAGCCAACCCTGCCTAAAAGGAAAGGCAGGACAAAAACACAAACAAACAATTGCTCTTAAACCTTGCTTCCTAGTACAGTACTTAAGAGGTCAACACCTCCATGAATGAGTCCAGTTTTAAAATCCAGTCCAAAACAATTCTCTGAGATCATCTGATGATTTGAGTATAACCATGTTCAGTTGGGTTCATTAATTTCAGATATGAATTCTTTTTACTAAATAGAAAGAAATTCACCGTTTTCCAATATGGCAGCTTTTCTCCAAGTTTGATTTGAGGGTGGCCAGGGAGGGTGCAAGACTTTTTCCACAGCCATCAAATGAACATGCCCTACAATTTTCAGCTTATTGTTCAAAATGTCTGGGTTGGGCCTAAAATTTTGTTAATTGCAGTGGTCTAAAACACTCTTGCATTCACCACATGGAAGAAGTCCAACCCTTCTCCCTGCATAAGTGCTTTTCAAAACTTATTTATGTCCTTTATCATTGCTGCGCTTTAGTTGTTTTATTTCTATTCATTTTTTAGAAAGTTCTGAAACTAGACCTTCCCTGTGGTTCTGGGGCTATAGCTTAAGAACCTAATGATTCCGGTTTTTGACACTCAGTCACATACATTTATATTTTTAACAACATCATTCATTCTAAAGAATGGATTTTAATCTTAGATGTTTTTAGTTTTAGATTTTTATAAAGTTGCATATCCCGCCTTTCTAATACAAATGTGCTACTCTAGGCATCTTACAGTACTCAAAATCACAATGGGGAAATGCAGCAAGAACAGAAAGCAGAGTCTTAAAGCACTTCAGCCTGGCAAATTAAAGGGTTGTGGGGAACAAAAAGGTATTCACAGGCTGACGGAAAGCATTCAGAGAGGAAGCTTATCTGAACCTCATGGGGCAAGCTGTTCCACAACACTTGTGAAGCCACTGAAAAAGTCCTGTTCTGTGGACAGAACACAAGGCAGGACTCCCCCCCACCCCAGATCTAGATGATAAGAGAGGATAAGTCCCTTCAGATGAGATGGACCCAAGCCATTTATGGCTTTAAAAGAAATAGTCAACGTTTGAACTGGACCTGGAAAGAACTTGATAGCAAGTGGGCAAGTGCTGCAGGGTGCATGTAATATGAGCCCGTGGGCAAGCACTCACCAAAATCCTTGTTGCTGGATCCACTGATGTTTCCGAAGACTCCTTAAAGGTAATCCGATAATCTAGTTCAGGTGTTACCATAGCCAGGTCAGGCCTCTCCAGGAACAGCCACAGCTGGGCAGAGGCACCCTTGCAATGTGGGCATCCCAGTCCATAGCTGAACCCAGGACCCAGGACCCTGAGATTAAGTCTTGTGCTGCACAAGAGCAATTGCCACCTGAGCAAAATGCCCAGGTTGATTTTAAGATGGACAACAGAATCAAAGAAGCAACTGAAGGAGGAAATATTATAGTAATAGGTGCAGTTACCCTCACAGACTGGGTACGTTTTTATTGAAAATAATTAACAAAATTAAGAGTCTTCATAGCACCTTAAAGTTATTGTGACATAAGCTTTCATGGATTATAAATTTGTTAGTCTTTAAGATGCCTAATAAGCATCTTAGTTGTTTTTCCTGCAACAGATTAACATGGCTACCCCTCTAGAATTTATTTTAATGCCTTGGTGCTTTCACAAACAAAACAATAAAAGTAACCTTAATAGAATTATAAATATATTTGATTCTATTGTTGTTCGGTTTTTCTTTTGTTGGCAGATGCTGCTCTCCTGATCTTCCATGTCTTGCACAGCTCCGTCACCCCACCCACACAGCTATGTGAGAAAGTAATATTCAACGTTGTGTGTCAGAGTAGGGTAGCCAGAGTGTTGACAGCATTTCAAGCCTTCGGCAAAGTTAAATGGGCAGACAGGGTTATCTGCTGCAAGCTTCCTGCCTTGCACTGTTTCTTCCCTAATGCCTTTGGTTAGCAGTTGGGTTCATTTAAAATGATATCAAAGGTTCTGTTTGAGTTAGCATAAATATTTGCATTTCGTAGTTTACATCAACTGAAAAGATCTGGGAGGTTGAATTATGCTGAATCCATTTTGCTTTCTGCGGAAGCAGTGGAATTTTAATTGACTTTACTTCTCATGTGCATTAACCCGTGAGTAATATCTGCTTACATGTAGAATTCGAGGAGAATAAAGCAAATCCGTTCCACCACATTAAAATTACTGCTGGCAGGAAGGCCTATTTTTGCGACATATTTTTCCCAAGACAACCCATTTATGAATTTTCACAAAGAGAGGATTATGCCTCCATTTTAAATGGCTTCAACACAACTAGATTTCGCTCCCCTCCCCCCCAAAAAAGTGTCAAAAAGGAAACTTAACTAAATGCACTCAGCCAATAACTCGTTTAATTTAAAAGAGAAAGTGCTGGAGGAGTAGCTATGTTAACCTGTTGCAGCAGAAGCAAAAAGAGAATTGTGTCACCTTAAAGGCTGACATATTTGTTGGGGCATAAGCTTTCATGGACCAGAACTCTCCAACATATGATCAGCAACTATCCTTAGGCCCTACGGAGAGGCACCAAAAGGAATTGAACAACTTGCAGTAAACATTCCTATGGAAGTGTATGAACATATTTCAGGAACTAGCACTCCCTTATCATACCTTATCATATCATTTGTGGTATGATAAGGTAAAAGCACATAAAGCGTTTAAAAACCATATTGTTAGAAAAGCATTGTTTAATGTTTGGATAAGATATAAGGATTTGTTAGAAAAGAGAACTCCAAGATGGTTGTCACCAATGGAAGCGAAGGCACAGAAAAAACTCAATATGGAGGCCAATGGCCGAAATATTGGGAAATTTTGGAACAAGATGGAGACAGAATAAAATTGCAGAGCTTTGAAAAATTGAAAAACAAAGTGCAAGATTGGCTCCATTATTACCAAATAATGGAGGCATACAATTTGGACAAAAAAGTTGGTTTCCAGGTGGAAAAATCAAAATTGGAAACAGAATTGTTGGATCCAAAAATTAAGAATTTGTCAAGAATGTATAACTTGCTGTTGAAATGGAACACTCAGGATGAAACGGTGAAATCAGCTATGATTAAATGGGCACAAGATGTTGGACATAACATAATGATGGCTGACTGGGAACAGTTATGGACCACAGGTATGAAATTCACGGCATGTAATGCCCTAAGAGAAAATTCAATGAAAATGATTTATAGGTGGTACATGACACCAGTCAAGCTTGCAAAAATTTACCATTTGCCTGACAATAAATGTTGGAAACGTAATGAGACTGAAGGTACATTCTTTCACCTTTGGTGGACATGCCCAAGGATTAAGACATTCTGGGAGATGATTTATAATGAAATGAAAAAGATATTTAAATATACTTTTCTGAAGAAACCAGAGGCCTTTCTCCTGGGCATGGTCGGCCAAATGGTGCCAAAAAAGGATAGAATTTTTTTTATGTATGCTACAACAGCAGCAAGAATACTTATTGAAAAGTACTGGAAGACACAAGATTTACCCACCCGGGAAGAATGGCAGATGAAGTTGATGGACTATATGGAAATGGCAGAAATGACTGGCAGAATCCGAGACCAGGGAGAAGAATCGGTGGAAGAAGACTGGGAAAAGTTTAAAGACTATTTACAGAAATACTGTAAAATTAATGAATGTTAGAAAAATGTTGGAATGAAGTTATATGGCTTTAGTAGAAATGTTATAAGGAATTAAGTATAAATAGATTAATAGAGTATTAAAGGGAAAAATAAGGTTAGAATGTGTTAAGATAATTATAGGATAGAAAGCAGAGGAAGATGGAAAGGAATTGCTGAAACAATTAACAGAAGTGGAATACAAAAAGGGAGGTGTGAGGAGGTCGTGGAAATAAGTGAATGAAAGATAAGATATTGAAATTGTTTTGTGTTTTAAATGGTTTTTGTTTTGTTTTGTTAGTCTTATGTGTTAGTGTTTTGTAGTGTTTTTGTATTGTATTGGGGTTTTTTTTTGTTTTTCTGTAGTGTTGTAGTTAAACTGTTGGAAAATTAATAAATATTATTTTTTTTTAAAAAGGAACTAGCACTCCTGCCATGAGCCACCACCAAGAATCATCTGTTTTCTATCCAAACTCCACAGACAGGTACCCCATGGTCTCAGGCATTTACAGAATGGCATTGACAGAAGCAGTATCTGTCTTTGTTTGGTGGTGGGGGTGGCGAGGGGGGCATTAAGGAGATATTCTAACTGCACAAATTCCCTGACAGGCACTCCACAAAAAAGAAAAAGGCTGAGTTATTAGCTCCTTGCTTATACCCTGAAACAGGACTGGCCTCTCAATAGGAGTCTGCAGTTCCTATCCACTATACAGTAACTAACAGGGCACTGCTGTCACTCAGTGACATACCTGTGCAAGGACCATTGGATCATCCTGAAAGTTGTCTATTCCTGCTGCCTCATTACACTTGCGCTGCCAAACATGGCATTTCTCTAACACTGGACTTCTGTTTACACCAGGATTGCCTGTTAGGCACAACTCAGCTGGTGGCTTGAACTGGTCCATGTTACGCTCCAGTCAATAGGGTTTGCAGTGCAAACTTTCAATACTGAACATTGTTAGCTCACATAGGAAACAGGACGACTCCTGGCACCATATGGTATTGGGAGTGAGGGGTGAGGGGCATATGAGCCTGAGCTTCTACAGCCACCGCCCGCCATGAACCACCATTGGAAGGATTATTATTATTATTATTATTATTATTATTATTATTATTATACCGCCCTATACCCAGAGGTCTCAGGGCAGTTCACAAAAAAGATCGCAATATATAAAATCAAAATAAAAACAATAACCCAATAACACACCCATACCCCCCCCCAAAGAGCCACATTTTAAAAGGATATAGGATGTCAGTCAGGTCAACCAAAGGCCTGGTTAAAAAGGAACATTTTTGCCTGGTGCCTAAAGGTGTATAATGAAGGCGCCAGGCAAACTTCCTCGGGGAGAGCATTCCACAGATGGGGATTGGCAGTGACAGCAGATATCTATAAGACGCCCCCGTGTATAAGATGCCCCCTATTTTGGGGGACTCAGATTTAAGAAAATGGGGAGAGATGTATCTATGTATAAGAAAAACCTAGTCTTATACATGGAAAAATAATGTATGTCCTATGCTTATGATAATATGTTATATTTTGTTAATTATGTTGTTTTAAATGTGCAATTTATATTTGGCTTTCCTTAGTGTTGTTTTCTTTTGAAATGTTTAAGATAATTTTTGTTGTTGTTGACTGAGCTGCATTAGAATAATATTTTTTCACAGCATGGTAGAGTTGGAAGGGACTGTGCAGGTCATCTACTCCCAACTCCCTGCAACGCAGGAATCTTTTGCTCAACATGGAGTTTGAACCCCCAGCCCTGTGATTAAGAGTCTCATGCTCCAGTGACTGAACGGTCCCATTAAATGTGCATTCTGTAGTCAACTTCCTTTGTAACGTTTTATTTTTAAATCTTTAAGATATTTTTGTTTCCTGCCGATTATGTTGCTTTGGATGTAAACTTTATATTTGACTTTCTTCAGTAGTGTTTTATTCTAGATTGTTTTATTTGATGTTTTAATGTGTTGCAATCCACTTTAAGATTTTTTTGTCTTAAAAAGCAGTGTAGAAATGAAATGAATAGTAATAAAAATGATAATACGTATTAAGAAAAAGAAAAGAAAGCAAGCTAAACACTCCACCTGTTTCTGACTAAAATCACCCTTGTACACTGTCAGACTCAGATCTTGTCTTGTGCTTGTCTTGGCAGCAAGGAAGTCCAAAAATTGCCTCCGGCATCTACAGTTTTTCTCTGCCCTTGAGTGTCTTCTTGCTCAGTCCTGGTTCTGCTCAGTTCTTCCAGTGGTTTGCTGCTGAATCGCACCAAACAGCAATCAGGTTTTCTGCATATTGCTGTTTGTCCCAGTTCAGTGGTAAAGAGTGTTTTTTTTTTCTGGGGGAAAGTGAGCAGGGTAAATGTAAAACCACTTGGACCCGTACTTTCCAGGCACAGGATAAGCAGACTTGAACATATTTCAGGCACTAGCCCAATGTACTAATACTTAGCCTTACACGATTGAGGGCGCATCCACACTTCTGTTCACACACACAGTTCAGCTCTGAATCAGAACTCACAGCAGCCACTCAGACCTGTGCCTAGAAAAGCACGGAGCAAGTGGGAAACCGCTCATACCTGTGTTTTCTACCCACAGTACAAGCAGAAGTATACGCAGAAGTATAGGCAACTCCTTAAAAAAAAGGAAAACCCATCTCGAAGCTGCAATAAGTTGCTTCTGCAGCCAATGTGAAGTCAAAGTAGAGTGAGATTGGTAGTTTTGTTCATTGTGCTTCACAATCAGGATGATGGTCCTCTTAGTTCCCTGTGCTACAGCATTTTGCATTGTCTGCAGAACCAAGATGCCAATCTGCGGAGCATTTTCAGAGGGATTTTAGGTGGTCTGTTTCAGACTCAGTCTAGGCCTGTGATTCGCCTGGCCAATTTGAAAGGCCTGATTAGGACACAGAGGAGTTAAGTGAGCAATCCAAAAGGGATTGATCAATGAGTAGTAGTTCTCATACCCAGCTGAAGTTCTCTCTGTCTCTCGTATTTTTGTGTAATACTATATTTCTTTTTCTATTCTGCCTTTTCCCTAGACTGGGGCTCAAGGTGCTTTACAGATAAAAATACAAAGCTGGGGTCAGGAGAGTGGCCCAGCTGGCTCTGCCCAAGCATACTGGGTGCTGCTGACCAGCACTCTCAGTCATATGTGAAACATCACAGATTTTCTGAGGGAACCGAAGCTCATTTGTGATTTCCAAGAAAGCGGTATCCTGGCAGCAATAGAAATGGAAGTTCTAGGCACCGATATCCAAAACAGTGGTGCGCCATAAGCCATCAAAGAAGTTAAATACTTGATAGTATCGCAGCCCACCTGTCAGCTGAGCTTCCCAATGTCTTCTGACAGCTCGTCTCTTCAGATCAGTGAGGCTTTCTCCGAACTCTCATGTTTCAGTATCAGCCACATAATTGCATTTCAGTTACATAATAGGCAGAAGAAAAAGAATCATTACCGTAGCTGTCTTTGATGTTAATAAAATTGTTGCATTTAAAATATGTACATTTATCCTGGCAATAAGGCAAGA
This sequence comes from Podarcis vaucheri, assembly GCF_965113315.1. Lineage (NCBI taxonomy): Eukaryota > Metazoa > Chordata > Lepidosauria > Squamata > Lacertidae > Podarcis > Podarcis vaucheri. The sequence goes on along the minus strand of NC_138760.1, from coordinate 107,022,270 downwards.
GAGTGAAAACACCTTGTGAGCTGACAGGTTTATGGCATCACACATTGCTTTCTTCATCTGCTGCTCTTCCTCTTTTTTTCCCTTTTTTGATAGGGGATAGCTCCCCTATCATCAGACAGGCCTCAAAATCTAGTCATGCCCTTAAGGCGAGCAAGCTGAAGTCTTTAAGATGGGAGGGAGATGAGGTCTTTGTTCCTTCAGCTACAATTACTGAGCTGGACTTCCACTTTGTCTCTCTCTCCCCTGCCTTTCCTGATCAATCTGCTGTTGGCTTTTGTAGGCCAAGAAAACAGCAGGCCTCTGCACAATGAGAAAGTTGCAGCGCTTATTTGGGTGGGAGATGGGAGCCTTTCCGAGTGACAGCAGGGCTGTAGAAAGAAAGGGCAGAGTGAAAAGCCAACAGAATAGCAGCAGATTTCTGATATCAGTAGCTGATATAATCCTGACAGTCGATACAGTGGCGTAATGTGGGGGAGGGAGACAGTGCTCCTGAAGGTAGGAGTCTATCAATTAATGAAGATGATCATCCAAATGTCATAGACCAAATGGAGCAAACAGCACGCGGACCTAGTGGTGGGAGGAAAAAATCCTTAAATAAGAGACACGGGGGAATGATTAATGGACTTCAGTGTCTGTACACTAATGCACAAAGCATGGGAAATAAACAAGATGAGCTTGAGCTCTTGGTACAGCAAACTAAATATGACATAATAGGCATCACTGAAACCTGGTGGGATAAGTCCCACGATTGGAATGTAATAATGGGGGGATACAATCTATTTCAGAGAAACAGACCAGACAAGAAAGGAGGAGGAGTGGCGTTATATCTCTCTCGTCCTGACCTAGCCACTGTGATCCATGCGACGGTCACCTCCAGACTGGATTATTGTAACTCGCTCTACGTGGGGCTGCCCTTGAGACTGACCCAGAAACTCCAGCGGGTGCAGAATGCCGCGGCGAGACTCCTTATGGGGTCTTCGCTGCGAGAGCACATTCATCCAGTATTATACCAGCTGCACTGGCTCCCGGTGGAGTACAGGATCAGGTTTAAGGTGCTGGTTTTAACCTTTAAAGCCCTATACGGCCTAGGACCCTCGTACCTACGGGACCGCCTCTCCTGGTATGCCCCACAGAGAAACCTACGGTCAGCAAATAATAACATCCTCAAGGTCCCAGGCCTCAGAGAGGTTAGGCTGGCCTCAACTAGAGCCAGGGCCTTCTCGGCTGCGGCTCCAATCTGGTGGAATGCTCTGTCACAAGAGACTAGGGCCCTGCGGGACCTGACATCTTTCCGCAGGGCCTGCAAGACAGAGTTGTTCCGCCAGGCCTTTGGTCAGGGCGCAGCCTGACCCCCTCCTCTGGCAACCTGCACAGAATTTTGCTTAATTGGTTGCCATCAATTTGATTTAATTAATTTTTATAATGAAATATTTTTAGATTGTGTGATTATTTGACTGATTATTTGATTGTTGTTAGCCGCCCTGAGCCCGGCTTCGGCTGGGGAGGGCGGGATATAAATAAAATTTATTATTATTATTATTATTATATGTCAGGGATGTGTATACCTGTGAAGAGATCCAAGATTTAGATCCTCAAAGCCAAAGTAAGAGCATTTGGGTCAAAATTAAGGGAGAGAAGAATAACAAAGACCTCATTGTGGGAGTTTACTATAGATCCCCAAGCCAAACGGAGGACATAGATGATGCCTTCCTGGAACAGATGGCCAAGCATGCAAAAGGAAGGGAGATAGTAGTAATGGGGGACTTCAATTACCCGGACATTTGTTGGACGTCAAACTCAGCCAAGAGCATAAGGTCAAACAGATTCCTCACTGGCCTTGCAGACAACTTCATTGTCCAGAAAGTGGGAGAAGCAACAAGAGGAACAGCCATTTTAGATCTGGTCCTAACCAATGTTGATGACCTGGTTAGTGGGGTAGAAGTGGAAGGATCATTAGGCGCGAGTGATCATGCTCTTCTGAAGTTTACTATACAGCGGAAAGGAGCAGCCAAGCATACTAAGACTCAATTTCTTGACTTTAAGAAAGCCGACTTCATAAAACTTAGGGAAGTGCTGGGTGAGATCCCATGGACAACAATACTAAAAGGAAAGGGAGTTCATGATGGCTGGGAGTTTGTTAAGAGGGAGATACTAAAAGCACAACGTCAGGCAATACCAATGAGACGGAAACATGGAAGGTGCCTAAAGAAGCCAGGGTGGCTATCTAAAGAACTTTTAACTGAATTAAGATTAAAAAAGGATGTGTACAAAAAATGGAAAAGGGGGGAAACCACCAAAGAGGAATTCAAACAAATAGCCAGCACGTGTAGACACAAAGTCAGAAAAGCTAAAGCACAGAATGAACTCAGGCTTGCTAGAGAGGTTAAAAGCAACAAAAAAGGCTTCTATGGGTATGTTCGTAGCAAAAGGAAGAACAAAGAAACAGTGGGGTCACTCAGAGGAGAAGATGGTGAAATGCAAACAGGGGACACAGAAAGGGCTGAACTACTCAATGCCTTCTTTGCCTCAGTCTTCTCCGATAAAGAAAACAATGCCCGACCTGAAGAATTTGGAGCAAATGATTCAGCAAAGGAAACACAGCCCAGAATAACTAAGGAGATAGTACAAGAATATTTGGCTAGTTTAGATGTATTCAAGTCTCCAGGGCCAGATGAACTGCATCCAAGAGTATTAAAAGAACTGGCAGATGTGATCTCAGAACCACTGGCAGTCATCTTTGAGAATTCCTGGAGAACAGGCGAAGTCCCGGCAGACTGGAGGAGGGCAAATGTTGTCCCTATTTTCAAAAAGGGGGAAAGAGAGGACCCAAATAATTACCGCCCAGTCAGTCTGACATCAATAGCAGGGAAGATTCTGGAGCAGATCATTAAGCAAACAGTCTGTGAGCACCTAGAAAGGAATGCTGTGATCACCAATAGTCAGCATGGATTTCTGAAAAATAAGTCATGTCAGACTAACCTGATCTCGTTTTTTGACAGAATTACAAGCCTGGTAGATGAAGGGAACGCAGTGGATGTAGCCTACCTTGATTTCAGCAAGGCATTTGACAAGGTGCCCCATGATATTCTTGTAAAGAAGCTGGTAAAATGCGGTCTTGACTATGCTACCACTCAGTGGATTTGTAACTGGCTGACTGACCGAACCCAAAGGGTGCTCATCAATGGTTCCTCTTCATCCTGGAGAAGAGTGACTAGTGGGGTGCCACAGGGTTCTGTCTTGGGCCCGGTCTTATTCAACATCTTTATCAACGACTTGGATGATGGACTCAAGGGCATCCTGATCAAATTTGCAGATGACACCAAACTGGGAGGGGTGGCTAACACCCCAGAGGACAGGATCACACTTCAAAACGACCTTGACAGATTAGAGAACTGGGCAAAAATAAACAAGATGAATTTTAACAGGGAGAAATGTAAAGTATTGCACTTGGGCAAAAAAAATGAGAGGCACAAATACAAGATGGGTGACACCTGGCTTGAGAGCAGTACATGTGAAAAGGATCTAGGAGTCTTGGTTGACCACAAACTTGACATGAGCCAACAGTGTGACGCGGCAGCTAAAAAAGCCAATGCAATTCTGGGCTGCATCAATAGGAGTATAGCATCTAGATCAAGGGAAGTAATAGTGCCACTGTATTCTGCTCTGGTCAGACCACACCTGGAGTACTGTGTCCAGTTCTGGGCACCACAATTCAAGAAGGACACTGACAAACTGGAACGTGTCCAGAGGAGGGCAACCAAAATGGTCAAAGGCCTGGAAACGATGCCTTATGAGGAACGGCTAAGGGAGCTGGGCATGTTTAGCCTGGAGAAGAGGAGGTTAAGGGGTGATATGATAGCCATGTTCAAATATATAAAAGGATGTCACATAGAGGAGGGAGAAAGGTTGTTTTCTGCTGCTCCGGAGAAGCGGACACGGAGCAATGGATCCAAACTACAAGAAAGAAGATTCCACCTAAACATTAGGAAGAACTTCCTGACAGTAAGAGCTGTTCGACAGTGGAATTTGCTGCCAAGGAGTGTGGTGGAGTCTCCTACTTTGGAGGTCTTTAAGCAGAGGCTTGACAACCATATGTCAGGAGTGCTCTGATGGTGTTTCCTGCTTGGCAGGGGGTTGGACTCGATGGCCCTTGTGGTCTCTTCCAACTCTATGATTCTATGATTCTATGGTTTGCAGGGCAGAGACTCATGGATTTGATAGTAAGTCAGCCACGGATTCCTGTAACAGATGCACAACATGTGCACACTGCAAAATTACATTGCAAAGTAACAAACTCCTGCTTTGCAGGCGGTTGGACGAGAGGATCCCTTCCAAGTTCCAACTTTACAATTCTGTTTCTATGGGCAAAATACAACTAGAGCTGTATCACTGAGCCAATTCAGTCAGTTTATTGGATCACTTAAAAGACCTCACGATCAGATTTATATATCTGATAACATACAGACATATAAAAATGAGATGCGAAGAGCAAATACCCAGTGGCGTAGCGTGGGTTGTCAGCACCCGGGGCAAGGCAAGTAATTTGCGCCCCCTAACCTGTGGATTTGTGCCCCCTAACCCGTGGATTTGCGCCCCCTAACCCTAACCCCCAGATGTTGTGCCCAGTGCGGCCGGCCCCCCCTGCACCCCCCACGCTACGCCACTGCAAATACCTCTTTGTTACATTTGTTTGGAAAAGTTTGTAGTTCATGTCTTCATTGGTCTCAAAAGACTATCATTTATATTGATTCATCTAAATAATTAACCATATCTGAAATATATTTTCTTGCCTTAATTATTCCAGGTTTTTTAATTTGCAAAAATAACAGAAAAAAGAAAAAACAAATAATATAATAGTGATAAAACCACAGCATATAATAATAATAATTGCAAGCTGACCTTAACAATAGGAGTTATTCCATAAATCCTGTTTTAATTGTATTAATTCATATTGGCAGTCCAAATAAGTATCAAAACAAAATTGAAATAAGCAATGCATTCAAACTTTGAAAAGCTGTTAACTGACAATAATAATGTTTTACAATAATAATTGTTAGTTTTATTTAAAATGATAATCAGGAAACTTAAAATAACTTCAGGCAGTGACAGAACTTTTCTGTATGAAGACTCTATATAGAGTTTCTGCTTTTGATCTTTCACTTCGTTTTCTGCAGACTGAAATAAGAAATGTAACTTAATATATCTTTAAAAATGAAAAATGAGCAATTAAAATTAACCTTTTCTTTTGGGATGTAGCATTTCTTTTGTAACAATGGATCATACTAATTACCATAGTGCTTTAAATAGCATCAGTTATGCTTATGCAGTTCTGTCCAGTTATTGAGTTCACTTCAAGGTTGGATAGTATATATTCAGTTAATTAAAGTTGGAAAAAGTAATGAGTAAGTGTATAAAATTAAGAGAGAGAGAGAGACAAGAAGGGGTATATTTTTAATTAGACAGTACAATGTGCAGATTGAAGTTGCAATTACTTAAAAATAGCCACCAGATTTCAAAATACAGTTATAGCTAGACATGATTATTTAATGAATAGATTCATACATCCATACAGTAGCAAAGAGAGAGGCACCTCAAGTGGTTAGAATAAGGAAAATGTGATGGAAACCCTAGAGGAAATGTCTGTGCTTCTATTAGAAAAGATTAAATGATAGTCCAGAACGTTCGCAAATTCGCTTAAACTGTGACCTATCCTGAGATCTATGAATACAGAGCAGTATCCAAATTTAATAAATAAACAAACAAACAAACAATAAAACCTTTAATGGAAAAGACCCTAGGTCAAATAAGTGTTTTGTAGTGGTTTGTTTTTACATTTGCATCTTCATAAGATGCCAACCTAGTTATTATGGAGACATTATTATCTGTCATCATCATCAATCTTTATTACGGTCCAGAGACCCAACAAATCATTACAAAGCAATACACAATTCATACAGCCTACCTCCAGGTTAAACAAGCATTTGGTTCAGAATATAGGGATCATTTGTTCTTGCAACTACCGATAAAAACTTTGCCACTGCTAATGTTCTAGCATTTGTCCGGTCTTCCAGTAGGAACCTGACATAGTGAGCCTCTGATTTCCCTGGGAAAGGTACCAGCAAGGGTAGTATCAGTTCAGCCCTGGCTTGCTCATATTTTGCACAATGCAACAATTTATCTGTAAATCAGTGAGTCCATGATCAAAATTAAGTGGCTTGGATCTGAATGGGCCCTTCTGCTAGCAGAAGGCCTTTTCTGCACATGGAATGATTGTTCCTTGGCTCAACAAAGTAGTGTTGTAGGAAGAAAGTGACCACAAACTTAAGGAAGTTGCACAAATCCTGTGGACCTTCTTATGGCCCAGTAGAGTTAGCATCCTAAAGTTGGTATTTTCCTTGTTCGCTACGTTCTGGTACATTTTGACACTTTGCTGCAAGAATTCTTCCTCTTCTAGTGCTTGCGCAATAGCTCACCAAACAGCACCAACACAACATTTTCTCTCTCTGTTCATAGTTCTTTGCATCCTGGATCAAATTTGGGAGTAGCCAAACCCTCACAGCTGCTACTTAGAGTTTAACCAGTTTAGTTTAATGCCGGTTGAGATGGGAGTCCACTTAGGTTTATTCCATTATTCCTTCAAATTGTTATCTATGGAATAAGGAAGGGTACCAAAACATGACTCCAAGAACAAATACCATTTTATATTTTCAACAGGGTGTCATGGCATCAGAGGACGATTCACTTTCTCCAGTTGCACAGATTTCTCCCAAACTTGCATTTGTGTTCCAGTTTGTCAACTGTCATGTTTTTAAAAAATCTCATTTGACCTTGTTGGCTAATCTGAAATAAAGCATTTGGTTTCAAATGATAAAATGCGGTCATTGTTATGAAAAGTACTTATCGGATATTACTGAACTTCTAATAAGAAGAGGTTCTTTATCCTAATTAGTTTTGAACAGTTGCTCTCCATGGAAAAGGATGGTCAAATAAAAAGTGTTCCTTAACTCCAGAGAGATGGTGCATCTGGTGTTGACTCATTAGAAGGAAATTCAATTTTTCAGTTTGTTTTCATTACCCTATTTACAAGGAATCAACGATACATATCTAGAAAAAGGGGCACTGCTGAAATCATAGGGGGAAAACTTCTGCTTCCAAATAGTGGTAAGCAGCAAGAGAAAGAAAAATGCTCCATTTTTCCTCTTGCAGTGGCAAAATTATGAAATTTTTACATGAAAAACCATTATATAGATTGTTATCTGGATAACTGAGAATCTCTCCCATCCAAGTACTAACCAGGCCCGACCCTGCTTAACTTCCGAGATCGGACGGGATCGGGTGCATTCAGGGTGGTGTGGCTGTAGGCGGATAACTGAGAATCTCATTGCTTGTTGGTTTTGGTTTTTTACTGCTCTTGTTATAAGCTAACATAGCGATAGGATTTTATTTATTTGTTTATATGATGATTTTATCTTGTGAAGATTAAAGCTCAAAACAATAAAAAGGTAATTAGTTGAGAAAGGCAGTAAGCAGAGTAAAAAGAAAGTACAACAAGAAGTACAGACAATGTATAGACTGCAGTTGCAATTCATAGAATCACAGAATCCTAGAATTGGAAGGGACTTCAAGGGCCATCTAGTCCAACCCCCTGCAATGCAGAAATCTTAACTAAAGCATCCAAGGCAAATGGACATCCAACCTCTGGTAATAATTACAAAACTACATAATATTTCATTATTGTGTGTGTGTGTTTGTGTGTGTGTGCGCGCGCATGCACACACACACACACACACACACACACACACACACACATACATGTTCCTACAGTGACAAACACTTTAACGGGCTGTGGTAAAATTAAGCAGGCTATGCTGAACAATGATCATGAGGGTACTGAAATATGATTGTGTGCTTGCCTGCCCCTTATGCACTGCAAGTGACTATGACACCTGATTGAGATGGTAATAAAAAGTATGGGGACACAATATGGCCGCCCATTGGTTAACAAAGGCTTCCATGAGCTTGCAGCTAAGATTCTTGAAGGACCACCAGCTGCTTGACGTGTCTACCTGTACCTTAAGCAAAAATACCTTGCTATCTGGTGAGGATGTTGCTGTTTTTATCAGGGAGAGGACCTTCTTGGTGGTGTAACTTCAACTAAGGAATGGCCTTTGGAATGGTTGCTGCCTTTCAACTGGCTTTTTAAAATTTTTGTTGCAGTTTAATTGTGTTGCAGTTATTTCCTTTATATGTAAACCAACCTGAGAATTCAGTTCAAGGGCAGCATCTCAATATCTAAAATAAACAAATAAAGGTGGTTCTTTCCACATCCCCTATTGGCAGCTTGTTACATTGCAGCTTCAAGCTCACCTATTAAGTATCTGAACGCTCAGTAAGATAACACATATGCCAGTCACTAATATTTCTACCTAGGCATTTTCCCATCTTTTAGGACCCCCCCCCCCATTTTGGTGGTTGTGTGAACAGGATCGGTTCAGTACTTCAAGAATTCTTGCGTTTTTGGGGTTTTCAACTCTCCTTTTAAATATTTTGGATTTTTGTAGTTCTTCAAGCCTCAGGGTTTCCCCAAGCTCGCTGACACTTCTGGTGTGTGTGGTTGGTACCATCTTGGCTATACGAATTTGCTATTAGTACGTAGGATTTTAGCCCCATTCCTCCTCTGCTTAGCTTTGGAAAAATACTGCACAGATGTAATGGAATGCTTGCTTTGTTTGCCTGTGTCTCCTCTTGTCCTTAAGTGTCAGCCAAATAACTTGGTTCGCTTTATCCACGCCATCTCCCTCTCCCATCCACCTCCATTGTCTGCCTTCAGGATACTAGCAAGCCTTTTTTGTTTTGAGGACATGCAGCATAAGAGTTTTCAGAAGGCTGACAAAAAGGGAACTGGGATTAAAGGCCTTCTGCCTGAATATGCCGAGCTTTTACATTAAAAGGATATGATTGTTTTCTGCCCAAACAGTACATCACGAGTAGAGGAGCTGGGGCCAGAGCCTATTTAATTTATTCGTGAATTATCTGGAGTCAGGGGGGTATGTGGATGATATTGTATGTTTCAGGGGACACAGAAAGGGCTGAACTCCTCAATGCCTTCTTTGCCTCAGTCTTCTCCGATAAAGAAAACAATGCCCGACCTGAAGAATTTGGAGCAAATGATTCAGCAAAGGAAACACAGCCCAGAATAACTAAGGAGATAGTACAAGAATATTTGGCTAGTTTAGATGTATTCAAGTCTCCAGGGCCAGATGAACTGCATCCAAGAGTATTAAAAGAACTGGCAGATGTGATCTCAGAACCACTGGCAGTCATCTTTGAGAATTCCTGGAGAACAGGCGAAGTCCCGGCAGACTGGAGGAGGGCAAATGTTGTCCCTATTTTCAAAAAGGGGAAAAGAGAGGACCCAAATAATTACCGCCCAGTCAGTCTGACATCAATAGCAGGGAAGATTCTGGAGCAGATCATTAAGCAAACAGTCTGTGAGCACCTAGAAAGGAATGCTGTGATCACCAATAGTCAGCATGGATTTCTGAAAAATAAGTCATGTCAGACTAACCTGATCTCGTTTTTTGACAGAATTACAAGCCTGGTAGATGAAGGGAACGCAGTGGATGTAGCCTACCTTGATTTCAGCAAGGCATTTGACAAGGTGCCCCATGATATTCTTGTAAAGAAGCTGGTAAAATGCGGTCTTGACTATGCTACCACTCAGTGGATTTGTAACTGGCTGACTGACCGAACCCAAAGGGTGCTCATCAATGGTTCCTCTTCATCCTGGAGAAGAGTGACTAGTGGGGTGCCACAGGGTTCTGTCTTGGGCCCGGTCTTATTCAACATCTTTATCAACGACTTGGATGATGGACTCAAGGGCATCCTGATCAAATTTGCAGATGACACCAAACTGGGAGGGGTGGCTAACACCCCAGAGGACAGGATCACACTTCAAAACGACCTTGACAGATTAGAGAACTGGGCAAAAATAAACAAGATGAATTTTAACAGGGAGAAATGTAAAGTATTGCACTTGGGCAAAAAAAATGAGAGGCACAAATACAAGATGGGTGACACCTGGCTTGAGAGCAGTACATGTGAAAAGGATCTAGGAGTCTTGGTTGACCACAAACTTGACATGAGCCAACAGTGTGACGCGGCAGCTAAAAAAGCCAATGCAATTCTGGGCTGCATCAATAGGAGTATAGCATCTAGATCAAGGGAAGTAATAGTGCCACTGTATTCTGCTCTGGTCAGACCACACCTGGAGTACTGTGTCCAGTTCTGGGCACCACAATTCAAGAAGGACACTGACAAACTGGAACGTGTCCAGAGGAGGGCAACCAAAATGGTCAAAGGCCTGGAAACGATGCCTTATGAGGAACGGCTAAGGGAGCTGGGCATGTTTAGCCTGGAGAAGAGGAGGTTAAGGGGTGATATGATAGCCATGTTCAAATATATAAAAGGATGTCACATAGAGGAGGGAGAAAGGTTGTTTTCTGCTGCTCCAGAGAAGCGGACACGGAGCAATGGATCCAAACTACAAGAAAGAAGATTCCACCTAAACATTAGGAAGAACTTCCTGACAGTAAGAGCTGTTCGACAGTGGAATTTGCTGCCAAGGAGTGTGGTGGAGTCTCCTACTTTGGAGGTCTTTAAGCAGAGGCTTGACAACCATATGTCAGGAGTGCTCTGATGGTGTTTCCTGCTTGGCAGGGGGTTGGACTCGATGGCCCTTGTGGTCTCTTCCAACTCTATGATTCTATGATTCTATGATTCTATGATTCTATGATTCTAGGATGGTGATACTAGATAACTCAGTCTCTGCAAACTGGGCTAATGGGCAACAAATGGCAAAAAGAGATTTGGTGTAAACAAGGGCAATGTCATTTTCACTGGGCCAAACAAAAAGAAGAATCCTCACTTAACCTTCGTGCTGAAGGGAATCTGAACTGTCTGTGATTCTCCGTGAAAGATCTTGCAGCGTGGGGGGTGAATAGATCACTAAAACATCAATGTGGCTTTGAAAAAGACAAGTTAGGGATCACAAGTGGGGATCTGCAAGAAAATGTTGGAGTGTTTCTTGAATTAATACCTCACAGTCTGCCTCTTTCCATATGAACCTACTCAGACCCTGAGATCATCTCTGAGGCCCTTCTTTTGTTCTGGTATTTTGACTTATTACCTGCCCTGAGGTCCCTGGGAAGTAGGAAGCGTAGGAGCTTTATAAATAAATTGTAATTATCAGTGTTACTAATTTTGTAAGACCAACGTCACTGACGTAGTAAAACTTTGTGGATCTTCTGCTCAGCAGTCTGGAGTTGAAAATTGTTGAAACCACTAGTGCCCATCAAAATATTTCAGTTCGAAATCTCACCAGAGGGAGTCATATAAGTTGAAGGATACCTGCACAACCCTCTAATCACAGTGACATGGCTGATTTGTTTATGAAATGCTAATTTTGACTTTTACATTGAGGTCAGGTTCTTGCATGAGTTATCAAGATAAGTGCAGATACCTCTTTTTATAGCACTTAATTGTCCATCTGAAATATTTGTCAAATACCCACCTAGATGTTTCACATGTTTGCTTTAAAAAGGAACTTTGTGGTCTAGCTAATGGAGACTCCAGAGATAACAGGCAGGCCCCTGGCCCTGTTCTTTTAATAATAATAATAATAAATTTTATTTATATCCCCCCCCCCCCGCCACAGCCGGGCTCAGAGTGGCTAACTTCAAATGTATAATACATTAACATAAAATCAGACAATCAATTAAAATACATTCTCAAATCAGAGCAGGATCAGAATAAAATCCAATCGGATAGCAACCCGCAGATTAGGGTTGGGGACCTTAAATGCTCACCAGGCCCAACTGTTTGTGCTGAACTTATATGGGCCTGTGAGAAAAATTGGGAGGCCACTTTCATGCAAGTTCTTATGAAAGGGGAGAGGGAGTCAGGCTGTGCCCTGGCCGAAGGCCTGGTGGAACAGCTCTGTCTTGCAGGCCCTGCGGAAAGGTGTCAAGTCCTGCAGGGCCCTAGTCTCTTGTGACAGAGCGTTCCACCAGATTGGAGCCACAGCCGAAAAAGCCCTGGCTCTAGTTGAGGCCAGCCTAACCTCTCTGTGGCCTGGGACCTTCAAGATGTTTTTATTTGAAGACCATAAGTTCCTCTGTGGGACATACCAGGAGAGGTGGTCCCGTAGGTATGAGGGTCCTAGGCTGTATAGAGCTTTAAAGGTTAAAACCAGCACCTTAAACCTGATCCTGTACCCCACCAGGGCGTGCAGCTGGTATAGCACTGGGTGAATGTGATCTCGCAGCGAGGACCCCATAAGGAGTCTCGCCGCGGCATTCTGCACCCGCAGAATGTTTTCTGTATTGTAATGTATTGTATTGTTTTCTGCCTTTCATTCCATGGGTCCCAAATTCTGATTTCTTAACTAGAATTTCTAATGTTAAATCCAAAACTGGAGCATTTGGAGAAGTGCCTTCTTCTTCCACATAAGCCTGCCCCTCCTTTAGGTGTTTCCACCTTTAGAGGTTAGGTAGGTTTCTGAGAAAGAGCCATAAAAGTCATAGACACTCCCCGCCCTCTAGAATGGCCTCCCCAGGGAGGCTTCCTCAGTGACAGGCGCATAGGGACCTCTCTTGTGCCACCTGCTCAAGAGCAGGAGTATTATGCATGGGGGGCCTGAGCCCTCATCTGCTTTATGTAGATCAGGCTTCCTCAACCTCAGCCCTCCAGATGTTTTGAGACTACAATTCCCATCATCGCTGACCACTGGTCCAGCTAGCTAGGGATCATGGGAGTTGTAAGCCAAAAACATCTGAAGGGCCGAGGTTGAGGAAGCCTGATGTAGATGATTGTTTTCGCCAACCTTATAAGGTTGTTGTATAGATTAAGGAAAGCTGTTTATATGGAATATCCGGGGGGCGGGGGGGGGGGCTATATCAATAGTATCATCAGTGATTTCATTTTAGAAACTTATTGCAAGATAGTGCTTGTAATTTGCCCTCCAAGGTAATCTGCTCTTTGTACAACACTGTAACTAGAGTTCCCATGAGGGCTGATTTATTTATGATTGTAACAAAACAATTATCCAACCTGCCTGACTTAATTGTTTTTTAATGTTGTAAAATGATGTACCAAGCAGTGCGTGTTTTAATCAGCTAATTGAGTGGCCAAACATAAAAAGCACCCAGTTCTTTGAACTAGACCTTTTATTTGCAGCTTGGAGCATGTAAATAGTTCTTCCAATTGTGAAAGATTAAGAACGAATTTACATGTTTCGCTGTCTCTTCTTAGCTTGCCTGACTCTTAAGCAATTTGCTCAACATAACAGGAGTTGTGGTGTTTCACACACTCCACTGGCCAATACTGCTACATGAGGAGCAGGTATGTGCCCACAACACCTCACTGCAACACAGGCTGCTTTTGCTGAATATCTGAAGGTGCGGACCAGGAGCCAAGATGATGGGCAGGTTCAGATGCCAGAAAGTGGTCACAGATAATTTAGGTCACTGTAAGGTGTGTGTTTTAAGGCCTTACAGTTTTGCCTGGAAACAAGCTGAGTGAGATCCTGTAGCACCCTGCTTGTGGTTAACGCTTAGCTGGAATGAAATATTCAACGCAGCAATAGAGAAATTAAAATAATTATTTATTTGTCAGACAAATAAATGAGAGGCACAGTGGTATATGGTTACCAAGCTCTGGCCTGCCTCCTGCCATTATGGCCAGCCCTTATATTCCCTTAATCCAGCCCCCTTTGCTCCTCCTGTGGCTGCCTCTGTCCAATCAGCCTAGTTGGATTTCCTATTGGCTGATTGCTATACCCAATCCTAAAAGATACACCCACATCCTCCTGTCCTTATATGGAACACAAACAGCTATATATTGTTACATCTATAAATGACAAATAAGTAGTAATATATCTTACATGTGTCTCAACAAGGAATCTTAATTACCAGCTCACCTCTTGCCCTCTAAAACAAATGGTTAATCTTAAATTTTTATCTTAAACATATGTCAAGGATCTTGAGTTTCACATCAACATTGAAAGATCTACTTCATTTGAAGGTTTCTAAACAAATGTCTGACAGCTAATATATCAGGACAGCATTTGATGGCGTCTTCTTGTCTGGCAAGAGGCTGGGCTCAATGGCCCCTGTGGTCTATTCGAACTCTAGGACTCTATGATTCTATGAAATAAGAATCTAACATCTAAATTTGTTACTTTCTAAATCCTTTGCATAGTTACATTTAAGCCAATATATTTAAGCTAATATATTTCATACATTATCATAGGTAACCTTTTAAAAGAATAAAGCTTCTCAAAGTAGAAAGGAAGGAACTCAGTAAAAAAACAGTTTTTAAAGAAGGCTCTTTAGTTTACACCTCCCCCTTTCACCCTCCTTTCCAGCCTCAAAATAAAATAGGAAGAAGCTTCTTTTTCCCCAGCCAAGCCAGTTGCCTTTTCTCTCAGTTTTAAAAGACTTCCCAAAAAAAGCCTCTCTTTCTCTGTCAGCTAGATGCTTCTCCCCATTTGCCTCTGGCCTTAGAAAATACAGCTCAAGGTTTAAGAGAGGCCCATGGTATCATTTTACTATTTGCCCATTCCTAATTATGTTTATCTCTGCCTTTTTTATCTTCTGTAACATGTAGGGTCAGTGTCCTGTAATTTCAGCTTTTACGACTTTGAGAATTGTTTTCTGCTATAAATCAAAGGGGCCCTTGTCTAGAAGAATAAACATTACCAAGGTTGTAAACTGCTGGTCTTCTGGCTTGAAACTTTTGAAAATCTGAGCTCTCTCTTTAATATACAAGTCCTGATCAAACATTAATAAAATGCAGGCTTATGCCTGATGCCTCATTCCCCCCTTTCAAGCTCAAGGACCTTCGTCCCAAGTGTCCTTGATAGCTTGACCTTCATCATATTCCTGAGGTAAAGCTCTGTATAGGGCCATGATATGAGGTAGAGTTTCATTTGAAACCATCTTGCTAATTGTACTTCTAAAACATGAAATGATACATGGCATCATACATAAAACCATTACCACTACTGTCAAGAAAAACAAGCAAGACAATAGTATCCCTTTGAGTCCTGTGACATTAGGTAACCAATTGGTGAGCCATCCCATATCCCATCCTTCCCATGTTTGTACTGGGACATGTGCTATATTCTCCATCTTTGTGGCCAACACACGGATTGCCTCACCATTATCTGAAATGTTAAAGCAACAGGCATTCCCTGTCAAGTTCAAGACTCCACATAGGCCTCCCTGCTTGGCAAGTACATAATCCATTCCCATTTTCAGCTGCAAAATGGCGGCTCTACTTTCATCCAACTGTTGTGCAATAAGTCTCAAACTCCGGGCCGTTGCATTGGTTACAAGTTCCACTACTGCTTGCAATCGAATTATTCTGTTTAGATTATAAATAGGATCCCGTGCCCCTTGTATGAGCTCACCAGGATTCCAGGAGGCAGGATCATAATAGGCTATAATGCGCTCTGGTGGCCAATCATCAGTACCGCTCCAACTTTGGGTACTTCCTCCTGCTATATGAGAAATATCAGCGTTTCTTCGTGTTCGCTTGGCCAAATTAGTGGGCATAATCCACATTGGTGGCAATACCCATCCCAGAAAACAAGTCCCACTCCATTTGGAGGGGAGTTTCTTGTATGCCCATTCTCCACATATCCACCACAACCATCGTGTCTGAGGTCTTTGGTACGTGGAGTACAGAAGGCGAAATAGCAAAAGAGGTAGAGAGTTCACAGTGCAGTATGTTAGATTGCCTTTTTCTGTCACAGTTATGTTCCATACCACTTTCCATGCATGAATAAAAGGAGGTGCACAGGGCAAGGCATCCCGAGTTCGATAGGTAGTATCGTGTGCCCAGGTATTCTTAATATTATCCCAAGTATAGTGACAATGAGAAGAGCCTATCATGGTAGAATCAGCTGCATCTGATGATTTATGTACACAGAATTCCCCTTGTACAGGTATAACTCGTAATGGTTTAGTTGAGTTCCATCCGGGGAAATTCTGTACTTCTGTTTGGTGTGGTATTTCGCTTACCATACCAATGGCATCTAATGGTATCGGTAATAAGGGCATACCTCCCTCTGAATCATCTGGCCCGAGAGAGCAAACAAGGCAATTGGTCCTATTTGCAACATTGGCTACCATTTCAGCTAAACCTACCCACATATTGTGGTCATGGTGGAATCCATATTTAGTCAATTTGGCCAGATTCAAGGACCCTTCCCCTTCCCAAGGGATCAGGATTAATAATAGAATCATGTTGATGTCTAGCATATGCATTCCTTCCACAAAAGATTACCTTATAGTGATAGCAAATAAATATTAGTCCCAATATAATTCCCCCAGTGACAGGAATGGGGAACCACCAAGACCAAAACATATATCCCGAGGATCCCCAATGAGTAATATCTCTGATAATTGTTCCACAAGGGGGGGGCAGTCAATCAATTGTATAAGAGAATCTTTCCTTTCACAATCGCTGGTTCAGATGCTCCTCAAGCTTCAGGCGTGCGCAGGTCAGCCAGCTTCCAGGTTGTGGCTGCAGCAGGCCGGTCGTCTAATGTTGCCCGTGACCTAGCCCGTTCCCGGTAGGGCTAGATACAGGGGTTTTTTTGAGAGAGTCAGTTTAAGAGGATTAGAGGGGTCACCTTTGCACGTCCAACTGCCTTCGGACTTCTTCAAACGGGAGTGATGAATCCAGGGGGTCACCTCAGCTACCTTCACCGCTGTTGGAGTAGAGAGCAAGACGGTGTAAGGTCCACGCCACTTAGGTGCAAGTGGATCACGTTTCCACTCTTTCACCCATACGCTATCGCCAGCCTGGAACTGATGAATCGGCTCGGCAATGCTGCACGGCGTGCGCTCGAGGGCCCACCTGTTAAGAGAAACAAAAACACGGGAGAGAGATTGCACTTGTCCCTGTGTCACATGGTCTCCTATTTGTTTAAGGTCAACTGAAATATCCTGAACAAAGGAGGGCGGTCTCCCATACAGGAGCTCAAAAGGTGACAACTTAAGTCTTTTTGTGGGTGCACACCGAACACGAAACAGTGTTATGGGTAACACATCTACCCATCCCAATCCCGTTTCCTGGGTTAATTTTGCCAATTGGGTTTTCAAAGTCCGATTCATTCTTTCAGTTTTCCCTGAACTCTGAGGCCTATATGCTGCATGCAGTCTCCATTTCACTTGTAGGACTCGACATACTTCTTGTACTACTTGATCAATGAACGCTGGCCCATTGTCACTTCCAATGCATCTAGGTAACCCAAATCTCGGGATCAATTCAGTGAGGAGTCTCTTAGTTACCTCTCGTGCCTTTTCAGTTCGGGTGGGAAAAGCTTCAACCCATCCGGTAAGAGTATCCACAAACACAAGGAGGTACTTGAATCCCTTAGAAGGGACCAGCTCTGTGAAGTCCACAATTAGGCTTTCCATGGGGACATATCCCACATGTTGGATTCCAGGAGGTTGTACCGGTCCCTGCCTGGGATTGTTTTTAGCACAAAGAACACATTTCTGTGAAATGCAAGTTGCTAATTGTGATAGATTAATAATATACAACTTCCGACTGAGACTCTCTCTGGTTGCAGTACCGCCAAGGTGAGTAGATTCATGATAATTTCTTACAATTGTGCCTGCTAGGTGATGAGGTACATAAATCCTATTGTCTGGCAGGATCATCCAGCCGTCCTTCACAACCGCTCCTTCCTGTTCAGCCCACTTCCTCTCTTCTGGGGTATAGTGAGGTTTAACTTCTTCTGGAACTACCTCTGGTATGAGGGCTGCTATAAATCCTTCCACAGGCTTTTGGGCTGCCTCTCGGGCTGCTTTGTCAGCAGCATGATTTCCTCTGGTTATTGGATCCCTTCCTCGTCCATGACCTTTGCAGTGCATTACAGCAATCTGTTCTGGAGCCCATACTGCCTCCAACAGGATTTCTACTTCAGGTCCATATTTCAAGGCCTTCCCGTGGGCTCCTATTAGACCTCTTTCTTTCCATAGAGCACCATGTGCATGCAGGGTTAAGAAGGCATATTTAGAATCAGTATAGATGTTTGCCTTACATCCGGCTGCCAATTGCAGAGCTCTTGTTAAACCTATAAGTTCAGCTTTTTGTGCCGAGGTGCCAGCAGGCAAAGCTTCAGCTTCCACAACTTCCTCATTGGTGACCACAGCATATCCTGCTCGTCTGGCACCTTCATGCAGGTAACTGCTACCATCAGTATAATATACAACATCTGGATTTTTCAATGGTTCATCTTTCAGATCAGGTCTACTGGAATAAACTTCATCCATTATTTGGAGACAATCATGTGATTCTTCATCATCTACCTCTGGTAGGGGCAGCAAAGTCGCTGGATTGAGCATATTCACTACTCGTAGATGAATCCTGGGATTTTCACACAATAGGCCTTGGTACCTAGCCATCCTTGGGTTCGTTAGCCAATAACTACCCTTATATTCCATGAGTGTCAGAACAGCATGAGGTACATTCACGTACATCGTCTGGCCAAAGGTAAATTTATCAGCTTCTTTGACAAGGCTTGCAGTGGCCGCTACTGCCCTTAGGCATGGAGGCCATCCTTTTGCTACTGAGTCCAATTGTTTTGACAAATAAGCTACTGGACGGTTCCAACTTCCTAATCTCTGGGTCAGGACTGCCGCTGCAATCCCATTCTGTTCATGTACATACAGCTGAAAGGGTTTTTCCGAATTAGGCAGTCCAAGGGCTGGGGCCTCCATAAGTCGTTGTTTGATAACTAAAAAGGCTTGTTGCTGCTCAGGTCCCCATACGAATGGGTCCTTTTCTGCACCTCGAGTGCTTTCATGTAAGGGCTTGGCCAAACTGCTGAAATCAGGTATCCATAGTCTACAAAACCCTGCTGTTCCCAGGAATCCTCTAAGTTGTTTCCTTGTGGTAGGTTCCTTGATAAGGCAAATAGCTTCTTTCCTCTCTGGTCTCAATGCTCGTTGTTGGTGTGAGATGTCAAAGCCCAAATATTTGACCTTTTCTAAACATAACTGTGCCTTTTTCTGGGAAACTCGATAGCCAGCTTGCCAGAGCAAGTGGAGCAGTTCCTCTGTACCTTCTTTACAGGTATCAAAATCCTTTGCTGCTAGTATAAGGTCATCTACATATTGCAGAACCACCTTTTCTCCAGGTATTGAGGGGTAACTTGTTAGATCCTTCGCCAAGGCAGTGCCAAATAAAGTTGGGGAATTTTTGAATCCCTGGGGCAATCTCGTCCAGGTTAGCTGGCCTTTTGTTCCTGTCAAAGGGTCTTCCCACTGGAAGGCAAATATAGGTTGGCTCTGTGGTGCCAGCCGGCAACAGAAGAATGCATCTTTCAAGTCCAATACAGTAAAAAATGTTGCTTCTGGTGGGATCAAACTCAGCAAGGTATATGGGTTTGGTACATTTGGGTGCAAGGTCTCGATAGCCTGGTTTACGAGCCTCAAGTCCTGCACTGGCCTGTATTCATCTGTCCCAGGTTTTCGAACAGGCA
The DNA here is from genome assembly GCF_965113315.1 of Podarcis vaucheri. NCBI lineage: Eukaryota > Metazoa > Chordata > Lepidosauria > Squamata > Lacertidae > Podarcis > Podarcis vaucheri. The sequence continues at coordinate 107,002,709 of NC_138760.1, read as the reverse complement.
AAAGGGGTGTGTTCCATTCTGATTGGCAGGGTTTAAGCAGACCATATTTTAATAGGCGGTCCAAATGTTTCTGGATGCCCTCTGCTGCTCGCCGGGGTAAAGGATATTGCTTTACAGATACAGGGGTAGCCATAGGTTTTAAGGTTACTACAATTGGAGCTATATTCTTAGCCATTCCTGGGGGGCTATTTTCGGCCCATACTCCTGGTGGCACCTGTAGGGTTCGGAGGAGCTTGTTTAACTCTGTATCCAATGTGGGTTGGACTTGCAGGGCTGACATTAGGCGCCATGATTGTTCCTTAGGTACTGAGAGGGAAATTATTCCTGCTGCCTTTGATGGCAGTTTCATTTCTGGACCTCGAGGAGTGAAGGTGATTTGGGCCTGCAATTTGGACAGCATATCTCTACCTAAGAGAGGTATTGGACACTCAGGTATATACAAAAACTGATGGGTTAAACGATGTCCCCCAATCTGGCATTCCAAAGGTTGGAGGAAAGACCTCTTAGCTGACTGACCAGTGGCACTTTTAATGACTACACTTTTGGATGCCTTTTTCTGCAATAGTTCTGGGAGTACTGAGTATTCAGCCCCAGTATCAATCATAAAGTCTATTAAATGGCTCCCTAATTGAATCGTGACCGTGGGCTCCTGGAAGCCTAACTTTATGGAGTCCGGTCGTTCCTAGTCTTGGGTAAAATCCTCCTCTGCCAGTCCAATGACATTGTCCCTACTCCGTCCTTCTCCAGGTCTCTGATATCTTCCATCTCGGATCATTCCCCGTCCCCGTCCCTGGTTTCTTGGGCCGGAGCCTGGGCCTGGGCCTGGGCCTGGGCGTACTTCTTCCAACCTCAGGGGTTCAGGACACTCCCGCTTCCAATGACCCTCCTTCTTGCAATTTGCACATTGATTCCTTCCCAGTGGTGGATTCCTTCCCCGCCCTCTTCCTCCATTTAAGGGGCGGTAGTCTTGCTTCACTGCTGTGGCTAGCATTACCATCTTTTCCTTCTGCCACTTCTTCTTCTCTTGCTTCTCAGCCTCATCCCTATTCCGATAAACTCGGCGTGCAATGGCCATAATTTGGCTCATCAGCATCCCTTCCCATCCTTCTGATTTCTGAATTTTCTTACGAATGTCAGAAGCGCACTGGGCCACAAATGTAGCAGTAATCATTCTGCTGTTTTCAGGGGCTTCAGGATCAAAAGGAGTCCATATACGATAGGCTTCTTGCAGCCTCTCTAAAAAGTCTCCTGGACTCTCATTTGATTTCTGTTCTACTTCTGAGACTTTAGACATATTAGTGGGCTTCTGGCATGCCCTGCGAATACCTTGCACAAGCGTCTGGCGGTAGGTGGTAAGCCTGGCCAGATGAATTGCATTGTTTGGATCCCAATTAGGATCTTCCAAGGGAAAGTTGTCTTGGAGATGATGGTCAATATTAAAAACATTTCCCACTCTGGCCTGCTCACGCAAATATATCTGTGCCTTTTCAATTATGTCTCTCCTTTCCTCAGTGGTGAACAGAGTATTCAGGAGCTGGCGGCAATCTGTCCAAGTAGGACTATGAGTATTTATTATTGAAGTCACCAAGTCCATCATAGCCTGAGGTTTTTCTGCGAAAGATGGGGTGTGTGTTTTCCAATTCATCAGATCCGTAGTTGTGAATGGAATGTACTGAAGGGTCGAAGTTCGAGGTGGCCGTCGTCCGGGTTGCCCGTTAACCAGCACAGGCTCCTCAAGTGCATCAAATACTCTTCTGAGAGGGGCTAGTACGTAATCTTTCTCTTCGCTTTGCTCTAGGGGCCTCAAATCATAGGGGATGGTATTTGTCCCAAGGCGTTCTTTTAGCAGCTTTATACGCCTGGCTGTATTGCTTGCTGACCGATTAAGGTCTCCCTGTAACTTCTGTAATAATTCTCTAGGACTTGGATGTACAGGAGTTTGGGGTAGGCAATCAGTTGTTCCACTAAAAGAGACTGTAGATGGAGTTCTACTGGGACTCACAGATGGAATAACCACTTCTGCTTGGGCTTTATTATAGGCCTCCAATGCCTCCTGAAGATATTTATCATAATCTATCAAGGAATCAAGTTCTGTGGCTCCAGCCCCATTATTCATTCCACTTTCTTGCCTTGGGGTTACAACTGGTGGAGTGTTTGGATTAGGCTCCCTTCGATGTGGAGCATAGGGTGGAGGTGGAAGCAGCTCTTCCTCTGGTCCCTCAAAAATGGGTTTGAGTTTATTTGGCAAGATTCCTTTCCTAGCTTCAGCTTTTACAGCCAATAATTTGCATCGTTGGACTTTGCATTCCCTTATCCATGGAGGATTTTTATTTAATGTGCTCAGCCAAGAATCTATATATGAAAATTGTTCTGGGCATCCTCCAGTTTCTTTGGCGATGTCAGACCAAAGTTTGCTTACTAAATTTATATCAAAGGTTCCTTGAGATGGCCATTCAGTATTTTGCTTCGGCCACTCTAATTCACATAACGTTCTCAGGCGCTCTGGCGTCATTTTGACTCCATATGCCCCTGAGAAGGCTTTCTTAAAATTACTTAACATGCATTCAAGAGGTGTATTTCCCCCCTTTGAACCCCCAACTCCCATTGTATGGCCCTGTGAAGTATCCACTCAGTCACTCACACACACACTTCGTGAGTTTCCTTGCTCAGTGAAGTCGCCTTACTGAGAACCGAAGTACTACCCACTCCACACTCAGGTCAGCTACAGATTGCTCTGTACTTTCTCACACATACAATGCGCTAGATACTTCACCACACGCTACCTCCCATTCTTCCCTTTTCCCCCACCAGACCACCATCTGATGTATCCAACCACCTAGCGTACTCAGTTCCCACTTACTGAGACGCAGAAGTTTGATCAAGACTTCTCTTCCTCCCAATTAATTGGAGGGCCAAAAATCCCTTTGTGCACTTACCCTTGGTTGGTTCCGTTTCCCCCCGGTCCGTCGCCGCCAGTGAGCAGGGTATCAGACAGATGAGACTTCTGCGTTCCCCCTGGAAAAATTTACCAGTGCGCGCTGGGTAGGCAGTGAGTGGTCCTCTCTCTTGTACCCTGCCCAGTAGGGCGAAGGGGCTGCGTTCCAGCAGACCACTTATCCGAGTCGCAGGCACCATAAAATGTAGCACCCTGCTTGTGGTTAACGCTTAGCTGGAATGAAATATTCAACGCAGCAATAGAGAAATTAAAATAATTATTTATTTGTCAGACAAATAAATGAGAGGCACAGTGGTATATGGTTACCAAGCTCTGGCCTGCCTCCTGCCATTATGGCCAGCCCTTATATTCCCTTAATCCAGCCCCCTTTGCTCCTCCTGTGGCTGCCTCTGTCCAATCAGCCTAGTTGGATTTCCTATTGGCTGATTGCTATACCCAATCCTAAAAGATACACCCACATCCTCCTGTCCTTATATGGAACACAAACAGCTATATATTGTTACATCTATAAATGACAAATAAGTAGTAATATATCTTACATGTGTCTCAACAAGGAATCTTAATTACCAGCTCACCTCTTGCCCTCTAAAACAAATGGTTAATCTTAAATTTTTATCTTAAACATATGTCAAGGATCTTGAGTTTCACATCAACATTGAAAGATCTACTTCATTTGAAGGTTTCTAAACAAATGTCTGACAGCTAATATATCAGGACAGCATTTGATGGCGTCTTCTTGTCTGGCAAGAGGCTGGGCTCAATGGCCCCTGTGGTCTATTCGAACTCTAGGACTCTATGATTCTATGAAATAAGAATCTAACATCTAAATTTGTTACTTTCTAAATCCTTTGCATAGTTACATTTAAGCCAATATATTTAAGCTAATATATTTCATACATTATCATAGGTAACCTTTTAAAAGAATAAAGCTTCTCAAAGTAGAAAGGAAGGAACTCAGTAAAAAAACAGTTTTTAAAGAAGGCTCTTTAGTTTACACCTCCCCCTTTCACCCTCCTTTCCAGCCTCAAAATAAAATAGGAAGAAGCTTCTTTTTCCCCAGCCAAGCCAGTTGCCTTTTCTCTCAGTTTTAAAAGACTTCCCAAAAAAAGCCTCTCTTTCTCTGTCAGCTAGATGCTTCTCCCCATTTGCCTCTGGCCTTAGAAAATACAGCTCAAGGTTTAAGAGAGGCCCATGGTATCATTTTACTATTTGCCCATTCCTAATTATGTTTATCTCTGCCTTTTTTATCTTCTGTAACATGTAGGGTCAGTGTCCTGTAATTTCAGCTTTTACGACTTTGAGAATTGTTTTCTGCTATAAATCAAAGGGGCCCTTGTCTAGAAGAATAAACATTACCAAGGTTGTAAACTGCTGGTCTTCTGGCTTGAAACTTTTGAAAATCTGAGCTCTCTCTTTAATATACAAGTCCTGATCAAACATTAATAAAATGCAGGCTTATGCCTGATGCCTCATTCCAGTGACAATATTTAAGTACAGATTAAAGATACTAATTACAGTAGGACCCAGTTAATAACTTACATTCTAGACCAACTATGTGTATTCATCAGGTAAGGTGAAATTCATTTTTATGGCTGCCCGCTAAAAGCTCCCCAAAGCAGTACATAAAAAAGTTAACCACAATAAAATACATATTGCAACTACAGTTGCAACAGGCACAACTTGATCAACTGCAAGAAAAGCTGGTTCTCAGACCCTGAAGCTGCAGGATTGACCTTGAGGAAGGTCTGCAGTCCCCACTCCCAGCACTGCTTGTGTGTACACCATACATTTAAAGTACACACCATACATTTAAAGTACACTGCAAGAATCCTGGGCACTCTAGTTTGTTAAGAGTGCAGGGGATTTTAGCTCTATGATGTGTCAACTATAATCCCCAAATTTCTTTAGGCAGTGTTTTAAATGTGTGGTGTGTATGCAGGCTTGGCCTATGCATACAAATCTCTGAAATATGTTTCTGTAAAGCAGTGCTACCATTTTATTAGTTTTCTTTTTTCATTTAAAGTTTGCTTGTTGCTTTCTGTTGCCTTGTTGCAGAAATCCATGCTTCTCAAGCATGTATTTTGAAACCAGAAGGATTGCTCTGAATTTGTTGTTTTTCTTTTGATAGTCCTATCGGTGTCATGAAAAGCGGGCATGCTCTGTCAATACATTTTCTACATATTGCAGGCATATGAACAATCCACACATTCTGTGGAAAGAACCAACCTGACACTAGATGAAAACGAATTGTGAGATGGGGAACAGCATTGAGATGGCCGTTTTGTAAGTTCAAATAAAAAAATTCCTTCCAGTAGCACCTTAAGGACCAACTAAGTTAGTTCTTGGTATGAGCTTTCGTGTGCATGCACACTTCTTCAGATACCGTGTATCTGAAGAAGTGTGCATGCACACGAAAGCTCATACTAAGAACTAACTTAGTTGGTCTTTAAGGTGCTACTGGAAGGAATTTTTTTATTTTGACTATGGCAGACCAACACGGCTACCTATCTGTAATTGTAAGTTCAAGTTCTCATGCGTGAAATGGCAGCACTTTCAGAACTTCAGGTTTATGGAGCCTCTAGCAAATGGGATCTTTAATAAGGGATCCAGAAATGTTATGACAGCACATAGAACAATGCCTAGGTATTGTCCCAAGTTGCAGACCCAATCTGACAGACATGGGACCTGGAATAAGCTCACACTGGGCTTTGTGTGTTGGTTTCTTTTTGTGGCCCACAAGGACATCTCAGGGTGTCAGCCATCAAAGGTCCTTTTTTTTTTTTCTGCCGTTACTACCGGCTCAACTCAGATGGATCCAAGTGTTCAAAACATCATTAAAGGCAGTTCTGCACCATACATTTAAAAAACATCCAATGCACATGACTTCCCCCAAAGATTCCTGGGGGCTGTAGTTTCTACTCACAAAGCTACGATTCCCAGCACCTTTAACAAAGTACTGCTTTTCGTGTATGTTTGTGAGGGAGAAGAAGCTCTTGGAAAGCACTTGGAATCAGTGGCGGAGTTAGCTGCATGGGCGCCCCAAGCAGTGGCCAGGCCGTGTGCCCGGGGGGGGGGGGGAGTTGTGGGGCGGCAGTATGATCCGCCGCATGTGGTGGCACCTTGAGCCGCTGTGCACAGGGGTGGCAGGGCAAGCCCCCCACAGTGTGCCTTTTTGTCACCCCCCAGGGATGACACCTGGGGCGGACTGCCCCAGCTGCACCCCCCCTCCTATGCCCCTGCTTGGCATTAGCTCCAGTTGGCTCTCCAAAAAAGGTGTCTGTGTCAGACTCCACCCTTTTTATTTATTAAATTTATATACAACCCTTTGTCAAAGGTTCACAGGGCAGCTAAAAGTATAAAAACACAAAAATACACAGCATAATAACAAACAAAGCAATAACCTCCCACCATGGATCCTATGTTGGTGATGGACACTAAAGCACTGCCTGGATTGTCCACTTACAGGCACCAAGCCCATCTAATTCTCTGGCCTGCCTTCCATGAACACAGTCTTAACAGTGAATCCGTAAGTGACTGTGGAGGCCAATTCTGGATCCACACGTCCTTCCACAGTGGGGACATAGGTTTCCGGGCAGAAGTTGATCATGGTGAGGGTTTGCCAAATGTTCCTCCCTTTTAGCACGTTTCTCCCTTTCGTCCTGAGTTTGAACATTTTCAAAGTCCATGACAACTTTTGGTAAAGTTGGAGCTAGCAGGGAAGCAGTTGAAGAAGGAGCAAAAAGGGTTTTCTCTTGTGTGTTTGTGTTTCCTTGTGGCTGATTAGCTGTTCTCCCCGTGCAAAGGTCAGAGGGGGCAGGGTTTCTGTTGAGGAAGGTGATTAGCTGTGGGAGGAGCTTATCAGAGCTAGCAGGGCAGCAGTTGAAGAAGGAGCAAAAAGGGTTTTCGTGTGTGTGTGTGTGTGTGTGTGTGTGTTTCTTTGTGGCTGATTAGCTGTTCTCCCTGTGCAAAGGTCAGAGGGGGCAGGGTTTCTGTTGAGGAAGGTGATTAGCTGTGGGAGGAGCTTATCAGAGGTAGCAGGGCAGCAGTTGAAGAAGGAGCATAAGGGTTTTCTTGTGTGTGTGTGTGTTTCTTTGTGGCTGATTAGCTGTTCTCCCTGTGCAAAGGTCAGAGGGGGCAGGGTTGGCAGCAGCGCGCGCCTAGCGGCGCGCACAGTTTGATCCATCGTTTAGATTTAGGGGCGCTAGTCTCAAACGTTTGTTGGGGGAGACCTAGGTTTTTTTGTGGGGGGAGTTATTTGTCCTGTCTTCACGCTTTTTATGATGGAGGACCGCTGTAGCCACCCCAACGACGTTCTCAAGATGGAGGGGGAGGGAACAGCTGCAGTCGCCTGCGGTTCCTGCGCAATGTTTGCCATCTTGCCAAAGGTTGCAGGCAGCTTTACCTGCAGCAATTGCATGTTGATTGCCCTCTTAAAAGACAAAGTCCAGCAACTGGAGGAACGTGTAGCTACGCTCCAAAGAATTAGAGATCTGGAGCTCTTCTTGGAAGCAACAGAGCACACCGTCTCCACCAAGGAGGAGACAGGGGACTCCCCTGAGAAGGAGGCTAGTTCATCAACACAGGAGCCAGATATATGGAGAAACGTGACTCAAAGAAGTAGGAGGCCCAGGGTTCGTTCTGGTTGTTTAGAAATACACAATCGCTTTGAGGTCCTCTCCCCTTGCATGGAAGACGAAGAGCAGACTCCATTTGAGGATCTCTCCCTCATTTCAGTCGATCAGGTATATGAAGACGAGCAGCAAAGTCAGTCCTCAGGGAATGTGCAGGCGACCTTGGAACGGACAGCTCATGGAAGAACCCCGACCAAACCTAAGAGGAGGCGTGTAGTGGTGATAGGGGATTCCCTACTGAGGGGAACAGAAGCAGTGATCTGTGGGCCTGACAAGATGTCTCGGGAAGTGTGCTGTCTCCCCGGGGCTAAGATCCAAGATGTAACTGAACGACTGCAAGGAATCATAAAACCCACTGACAAATACCCCTTCCTCTTGGTTCATGTGGGAACCAATGACACTGCAAGCAATAGCCTCCAGAAGATCAAAAGAGACTACGAGGCTCTCGGCAGGAAATTGAAGCAACTAAATGCACAAATTGTCATCTCATCTCTCCTCCCAGTTGAACGACGTGGCCCAGGGAGAGAGGGAAAAATAGTGGAAGTGAACAGCTGGCTTCGCAGATGGTGTAAACAGGAACGGTTTGGATTCTTAGATCACGGACTGCAGTTTCTTGAAGATGGACTTCTGGCAAGCGATGGGCTGCACCTCACAACGGTTGGGAGAAATGTTTTTGCCAAAAATCTCAGAAACCTCATCAGGAGGGCTTTAAACTGACTAATGTGGGGGAGGGAGACAGTGCTCCTGAAGGTAGGAGCCTATCAACTGATGAAGATGATCATCCAAATGTCATAGACCAAATGGAGCAAACAGCACGCAGACCTAGTGGTGGGAGGAAAAAATCCTTAAATAAGAGACACGGGGGAATGATTAATGGACTTCAATGTCTGTACACTAATGCGCAAAGCATGGGAAATAAACAAGATGAGCTTGAGCTCTTGGTACAGCAAACTAAATATGACATAATAGGCATCACTGAAACCTGGTGGGATAAGTCCCACGATTGGAATGTAATAATGGGGGGATACAATCTATTTCAGAGAAACAGACCAGACAAGAAAGGAGGAGGAGTGGCGTTATATGTCAGGGATGTGTATACCTGTGAAGTGATCCAAGATTCAGAACCTAAAAGCCAAAGTGAGAGCATTTGGGTCAAAATTAAGGGAGATAAGAATAACAGGGACCTCATTGTGGGAGTTTACTATAGATCCCCAAGCCAAACGGAGGACATAGATGATGCCTTCCTGGAACAGATGGCCAAGCATGCAAAAGGAAGGGAGATAGTAGTAATGGGGGACTTCAATTACCCGGATATTTGTTGGAAGTCAAATTCAGCCAAGAGCATAAGGTCAAACAGATTCCTCACTGGCCTTGCAGACAACTTCATTGTCCAGAAAGTGGGAGAAGCAACAAGAGGAACAGCCATTTTAGATCTGGTCCTAACCAATGTTGATGATCTGGTTAGTGGGGTAGAAGTGGAAGGATCATTAGGCGCGAGTGATCATGCTCTTCTGAAGTTTACTATACAGCGGAAAGGAGCAGCCAAGCATACTAGGACTCAATTTCTTGACTTTAAGAAAGCCGACTTCATAAAACTTAGGGAAGTGCTGGGTGGGATCCCATGGACAGTAATACTAAAAGGAAAGGGAGTTCATGATGGCTGGGAGTTTGTTAAGAGGGAGATACTAAAAGCACAACGTCAGGCAATACCAATGAGACGGAAACATGGAAGGTGCCTAAAGAAGCCAGGGTGGCTATCTAAAGAACTTTTAACTGAGTTAAGATTAAAAAAGGATGTGTACAAAAAATGGAAAAGGGGGGAAACCACCAAAGAGGAATTCAAACAAATAGCCAGCACGTGTAGACACAAAGTCAGAAAAGCTAAAGCACAGAATGAACTCAGGCTTGCTAGAGAGGTTAAAAGCAACAAAAAAGGCTTCTATGGGTATGTTCGTAGCAAAAGGAAGAACAAAGAAACAGTGGGGTCACTCAGAGGAGAAGATGGTGAAATGCAAACAGCGGACACAGAAAGGGCTGAACTCCTCAATGCCTTCTTTGCCTCAGTCTTCTCCGATAAGGAAAACAATGCCCGACCTAAAGAATTTGGAGCAAATGATTCAGCAAAGGAAACACAGCCCAAAATAACTAAGGAGATAGTACAAGAATACTTGGCCAGTTTAGATGTATTCAAGTCTCCAGGGCCAGATGAACTGCATCCAAGAGTATTAAAAGAACTGGCAGATGTGATCTCAGAACCACTGGCAGTCATCTTTGAGAATTCCTGGAGAACAGGCGAAGTCCCGGCAGACTGGAGGAGGGCAAATGTTGTCCCTATTTTCAAAAAGGGGAAAAGAGAGGACCCAAATAATTACCGCCCAGTCAGTCTGACATCAATACCAGGGAAGATTCTGGAGCAGATCATTAAGCAAACAGTCTGTGAGCACCTAGAAAGGAATGCTGTGATCACCAATAGTCAGCATGGATTTCTGAAAAATAAGTCATGTCAGACTAACCTGATCTCGTTTTTTGACAGAATTACAAGCCTGGTAGATGAAGGGAACGCAGTGGATGTAGCCTACCTTGATTTCAGCAAGGCATTTGACAAGTTGCCCCATGATATTCTTGTAAAGAAACTGGTAAAATGCGGTCTTGACTATGCTACCACTCAGTGGATTTGTAACTGACTGACTGACCGAACCCAAAGGGTGCTCATCAATGGTTCCTCTTCATCCTGGAGAAGAGTGACTAGTGGGGTGCCACAGGGTTCTGTCTTGGGCCCGGTCTTATTCAACATCTTTATCAACGACTTGGATGATGGACTCAAGGGCATCCTGATCAAATTTGCAGATGACACCAAACTGGGAGGGGTGGCTAACACCCCAGAGGACAGGATCACACTTCAAAACGACCTTGACAGATTAGAGAACTGGGCCAAAACAAACAAGATGAATTTTAACAGGGAGAAATGTAAAGTATTGCACTTTGGCAAAAAAAAATGAGAGGCACAAATACAAGATGGGTGACACCTGGCTTGAGAGCAGTACATGTGAAAAGGATCTAGGAGTCTTGGTTGACCACAAACTTGCTGCCAAGGAGTGTGGTGGAGTCTCCTACTTTGGAGGTCTTTAAGCAGAGGCTTGACAACCATATGTCAGGAGTGCTCTGATGGTGTTTCCTGCTTGACAGGGGGTTGGACTTGATGGCCCTTGTGGTCTCTTCCAACTCTATGATTCTATGATTTCTATGAAAGGCTGTTCTCTAGTTGGAACGCTCACAAGCCAGTGTTTCCCAGTTATCAGTGCTTATGTTACATTTTTTTTTTAGATTTGCCTTGAGAACGTCTTTAAACCTCTTTTGTTTTCCATCAGTATTACACTTCCCATTTTTAAGTTCGGAATAGAGCTCTGGCCTACTACATACTTAGCACAGAGTTTTATTACATGTATCAGTGGAGAGGAGGCAAGGAGTGTCAGCAGAGAGCAGTTTATTTTTTGCAATAGAGATGTGATTTGTACTATTACAGACACATAATTATTGAGGAGCAGAACCAACATTTGCATAATGCAGTAGCCTCTGACTTTGCTCGTTATGTAAGCTAGTATATGCATGTTCAGTTAAGTGAGCCATCCTCTCTACCCTCACATTCTTGATCCTATTTCCAGTGGACACAGGTGGGCAGTCAAATGTTTTGGAAAAGTAATTGGTTGCATTGCGCTTTCCCTGAATTAAACAGCTTCCCTAGCTCTAGTTGCCATAGCAAAGAAGTTGAGTGTTCCCTTGATGCGAGCAATAATTATGGTGATTATGGAATGATTCCCCCCCTTTTTTTGGAGCAGCTATTGCAAGTGGTTATATTCCGGTCCAAAGTACAATGTGAATGACACGTTAATTGTGTTTGAAGAGAAGAGGAAGCTGCTCTTTTGCTAGGGAAATGACTGTGAAACAAAGCCCCAGAGGTGAAACAAAGAACCAGCATAATAGTTCAGTGGCAGCAAAAATAAATGCGCCATGAGAAGGGCACACAGAAAGGACTTCAGTGCCAGCGAAATGTATTCAGTTTGGCCCAGGTGATTGGTAAGCATCTGCTGTGCTGTCAGGGGTCCCCACCTCTGTGCCAGGGGTCACCTAGTGTTGGCAACACTTAAACTCTGCTCCCCCGAACAGTGGCGTAGCGTGGGGGGTGCAGGGGGGGCCGGACGCACCGGACGCAACATCTGGGGGTTAGGGTTAGGGGGCGCAAATCCACGGGTTAGGGGGCGCAAATTACTTGCCTTGCCCCGGGTGCTGACAACCTACGCTACGCCACTGCCCCCGAAGGCCCCAGTTTCCAGACATGCTTCACCAAGCTCACACTTAGATGTCATTCCTAATGGGACCCTCAGGGCAGTGAACAACCATCATAGAAACGTAGCAATAGACCAAGTAACAAGCAAGCTTCTGCTGAAGTGGACTCCAGTCTACAAAAGCGTGTGCCATGTTTAATATTTGGTGTCAGTTCACTGTTGGAGGCAGCATTCTACTGAATACCAGTGCTGTGCTGTTTGCAGCTTCCCATAGGTGTCTGGCTGGCTATGGTGAGAACAGGATGCTAGACCAGACAAGCCTTTGTCCTGCTGCAGATGCTGGTTTTCCCTACAACCTGATGTAGTTTGTGTGCTAAGTCCAAAGAAGGGCATTTACCTTCAGAATGTCAAACAAGAAAGAAAGCAGGACTACTACATGTATTCTGAATAGAACATGACACTGGATGCAGAATTCCTGTTCCATCGCAGCAATGTGAGGCACTGCTAAGCAGGGTCAGAATGAAGCAAGGAAGCATGGTGGTAATAAGGTTGTGTGAGCAGCTATGATGAGCACAGACAAATAAGCCCTCGTACCCGCTGCTGCCAACCTGGCACTTCCCCCATCCTCACAATAGAGCCAGTGTGGTGTAGTGGTTAAGAGCGGTAGCCTCGTAATCTGGGAAACCGGGTTCGCGTCTCCGCTCCTCCACATGCAGCTGCTGGGTGACCTTGGGCCAGTCACACTTCTGTGAAGTCTCTCAGTCCCACTCACCTCACAGGGTGTTTGTTGTGGGGGAGGAAGGGAAAGGAGATTGTTAGCCGCTTTGAGACTCCTTAAAGGGAGTGAAAGGCAGGATATCAAATCCAAACTCTTCTTCTTCTTCTTCTTCTAACTTCTTCCTGGTCCAGATGAACAGCAACAGAACTTAATTCAGCTGAAGCAAAAATAAAATAAAAAATGCATCATTTGCATAATTTATACAGGTTGCAAAATTCGGCTTTTCATGGCACATAATTTTGTTTTTTGATTGTAGCCTACTGTACACACATCCCTGGCAGAGTGTAAACTATTCAACAGCAGCAAAGATGTTTTTGCATGCCTCCCAACTGCACTGGCAACCAGTGAAAACAGGAGTTTAGAATCTTTTGTCTCCCCTCTTCATTTGTCACATACATTATTTGTTTGTTATTTATTAATTTGTTAGTCACTTTATCTTGCCCGGGGCAACCCAAAGCAGCTTAAAACTAACCAAACAGACAGACACACACATCCTAATACATTAAAATCAAGAGGAAAATGAAATATATTAAAAACATCCCATCCACAGATAGGTAAAAGCCAAGGCCTGGTTATAGAGTAAAGTTTTCACCAAGTGAGCCTCCCATATATGCCTATACCTGAAGGGCAGCACCTTGATTATAGAAAGAACTGAACTGAACTGGAGGCAGTGCCAGATTTACGTATAAGCTAAACAAGCTATAGCTTAGGGCCCCACTCTCTTGGGGGGCCCAAAAAAATTTAAAGGGAAAAAACCTGGATGTACATTTCCAAAATATAAGATAAAAAAAGAAATAAAATAAAACCTGCATACAGCAACAGTGTTTTGTGTTGTGTAGGCTCCTATGATGTAAGTAGTGGGCCCCGCCTGCTAGCCTGCTCCGTAAAATATCACTAGTTAGATACCTATTAGGTCCATAAATTACCATATAGCATATATTCAACACACACACAAAAAAACCAGTGACAATTTGTTGTTGACAAAGGACAGCTGGACATATAAAGGGCCCCATTACCTTCAGTAGCTTAGGGCCTCAATAAACCTAAATCCGGCCCTGACTGGAGGTTATACAGTGGTACCTCGGGTTAAGTACTTAATTCGTTCCGGAGGTCCGTTCTTAACCTGAAACTGTTCTTAACCTGAAGCACCACTGTAGCTAATGGGGCCTCCCACTGCTGCCGCACCGCCAGAGCACAATTTCTGTTCTCATCCTGAAGCAAAGTTCTTAACCCGAGGTACTATTTCTGGGTTAGCAGAGTCTGTAACCTGAAGCATATGTAACCTGAAGCATATGTAACCCGAGGTACCACTGTAATCTGTGATAGGGCTTCTGATAGTTGGGACAGAGATCCAAATCCTAACCATGTCTACTCAGAACTAAGTCTTTTTATAAAATTGGCAGGACTTATTCCCAGGTAAGTGGAGTTAAGCTTGTGGCCTAAATTCCCTATTTTTAACTGGAATAGAAGCAAGTAGATGCACATGTTTATTTCTGTCCACCACAGTGAGCTTCTTGATCAGGGATAGGCAACCTAAGGTCCGAGGGCCAGATCTGGCCCATTCACCTTCTAAATCTGGCCCATGGACTTTCCAGGAATCAGCATGTTTTTACATGAGTAGAATGTGCCCTTTTATTTAAAATGCATCTCTGGGTTATTTGTGGGGCCCGCCTGGTGTTTTTACATGAGTAGAATGTGTGCTTTTATTTAAAATGCATCTCTGAGTTATTTGTGGGGCATAGGAATTCGTTCATTTTCCCCCTTCAAAATATAGTCCAGCCCACCACATGGTCTGAGGGATGGTGGACCGGCCCATGGCTGAAAAAGGTTGCTGACCCCTGTTCTTGATGCTAAGCTGATTTCTCTCATCTTTTTATTCATGATTTGCTTTGTAGTTTTCATCTCTGGCCGCTAGAGAGCAACCATGGCTCAGCGTTACTGTCTTTGCTAAAAGAGCATGAAAGTAGTTTGATATTCAGCTACTCAGGAAGGGCAGCGATTCAAGTGAAAGAGCATTTGAGTACAGGGTGCATTGTGGAGGGGTGTGTGTGCTATATTTGCTTTTTTAACAGCTACCCAGCAACTCAGAGTGATCTGATGAGAGACTGTAACAGTGACAACTCAGTGTTGCTATCTCTGAAGTGTGATTGATTTTTGGCAACTGGCAACATGTCTCTGCCACATTCCATGTTTTTTGTTTTAAATAATGATCCCTAAGATACCCATGCAAAATTGCAGAATTAAGCTGATGCCTGCATGCTTCCTTAAGTCACCGCAACCTCCTGCAGCAGATAGCTGGCATACATGAGGTATGGACTTCCTTTGGGAGACAATAGAGTTGGCTGGGAAGGACGTAAAGAGACCTGCTGATCACTTCCTTTCTAGCCACACAAGGCCTCAAAGTCATTTTGCTGGTGAGAGAAAATACGTCAGACCATGAGCCATACTGCCAGTTTGTGACACTGCTGCCCCACCAGGTGGGTGAAAGGGACCAAGAGGATAGGAAATGTGGGAAAGATCAGGGACTTTTATTTGTAAGGGTTAATTTTGTCTTGGGCTGGGCTGGGCCAAGGACGAATCCCAAAAATGGCTCCCCGTTCCCCACAAGGGAAGCTCTACATGTGGATCAAGGGGGAAAGAAAGATCAACATCAGGATCCTCCCACCTGAGGCAGTGATCTCATCTTGCTTTATGTGTGGGCCGGCCCTGAATAAAGATCAGCATTGGGAGCATCTGCCCCTGTGGATTCTGCCGCCTGGGTCAGTTGCCTCATCTTGCCTCACAGGTGGGCTGGCCCTGGTCTTGTGTGTGAGAGGGTGCAGAAGCAAAGGAACTATTCTTCAGCTACTGACATTGTAAGATCTGATCCATTGGGAGCAGCTACTCCTGTGTTGATTGGGAACAGACTGCTGTTTTCATTTCACCCAGATACAAATGTGGCCATTCAGTAAAACCCTGTTGCATTTGATCACAGTGGGCTAGATGGTCAGATGAAAAGTGAATATAGTCAGGCCTTGGAGAAATAACTCTTCAAAAAAATTCCATTAGGTGGCAACTTGGGGTTTTTGATTGACAGATCCTCTTATGAAGCTAATATTGTAAGTTTGGCTATGAGTAAAATAATGATTCTTGTGTGGGAAGCAGGATAAGGAAGACAATTAGTAGTTTAATAACAGCTTTCTGCGGGCTGAATAGTAGCTGGAAACTTAAAGTACAGTTGATGGTAATCAGCTGATTTTTTTTAACTCCTAAATAAAAACAACAGCAGCAAAAAAAAAATGAATATAAACTCATCTTGCTCTTTCTTACCTTTCAGTGTTTTCTGTTTTTGCATGATTGATGGTGCATTTAAACTGCCTTGTATTTGAGAAAGAGAGAGAGAGGAAAAGAGGTTGTTTCTGGAAGTGAGCGAAGCACAGAATAGTGGGCATGGATGAACAGAGCAATGTTAACATGGTGCAAGTAATGCTGTGATGAACTGTGGAGTAAACTGCCTGATACAACAGAAGCTGAAAGGTTCTCCAAGGTTTATGAAGAGAAGATGTATAGATACTTAGTCTGGCCTCCTCTTAAAAATATATATGGAAAGGGATTCTTCTCATGATTTCCCTAGTCATTTTCCCCTGTTGTCCAGCTTTTCTTACTATGTGCAAAAAATGTCTGGATATGCATAAGGTTCAGGGCTGGTCTACCCATAATGCAAGATGTCTGAAAAATGTCTGGATATGCATAAGGTTCGGGGCTGGCCTACCCATAATACAAGATGAGACAACTGCTGCAGTATAGCAGCAGATCTTGATCTCAGTCTTTCTTCCCTTCTTGTTCCTGAAGTACAGTATATCTTCCCTGGCAGGGAGGCAAGCACCATTTTGGGGACCACCAGAGGTGCCAAGATGTCTTGGGCTGGTCCTGCTAAGGCTGATTTGCTTCAGTGGCCTTTTTTCCCCTTTTGAGGAGTCATCCTTATTCTTTAGGATTCAATTCTATTGCATCTATCCCCAGAAGGCTGTTGTATTCTCCCCTCACTCTTGTTTTATTTCTTCTAGCCAGGGGCATGACTAGATACTTAAAAGAGAAACAAATTTGAATATAATGTATATGTATTGTTGCCTCAGGGCAAACTAAGGTGGCAAGTGGGCTTGGGGATGTTCTGATTTCTTTAAAAGTCAGGAGACTGTTACATGCATCTGCCATGTAACATCTAGTTTGTTGTTGTTGTTTAGTCATGTCCGACTCTTCGTGACCCCATGGACCCGAGCACACCAGGCACTCCTGTCTTCCACTGCCTCCCACAGCTTGGTCAGACTCATGTTAGTAGTTTCGAGGACACTGTCCAACCATCTCGTCCTCTGTCGTCCCCTTCTCCTTGTGCCCTCCATCTTTCCCAACATCAGGGTCTTCTCATGAGTATTGGAGCCTCAGCTTCAGGATCTGTCCTTCCAGTGAGCACTCAGGGCTGGTTTCCTTAAGAATGGAGAGGTTTGATCTTCTTGCAGTCCATGGGACTCTCAAGAGTCTCCTCCAGCACCATAATTCAAAAGCATCAATCCTTCAGCGATCAGCCTTCTTTATGGTCCAGCTCTCACTTCCATACATCACTACTGGGAAAAACATAGCTTTAACTATACAGACCTTTGTCAGCAAGGTGATGTCTCTGCTTTTTAAGATGCTGTCTAGGTTTGTTAGGTAAGAAAAATGCCTGGGATTTTACAGGGTTTGTGCTTCCTTACAATGTTTTGTTTCTGTGAATAAAACAAGCACGGGGGTGGGGTGGGGATGTCAGTTGCCTGCTCACATGGATGCCTCGAAATTTGAAATATTTATTGAGTCATGTAGCATTGGGTTGTAAAATTTTGAGGCCAGCTTCTAGAAACATGAAATACTCTTCTAGCCTTGAATACAATCCTAGAACAAGACACTTTCCACCCTTTGCAGAACACCGCTGCTGTTGCTGCCCTTAGAAAGCGAGAGCCAGAGCATATATTTATATTTCTGGGATTTGCTGAAATCCTTATAAAATTTGCCAGGAAAGCTCTAAGTGACTTACGACATGATTGTGACTGCTGAAAGCATCCCAGCTACATGAAGCAGAAGAACAAGAGGTTTGGAGATTTGCTGCCGCACTGTGCATTGAGTTCATAGTCTTGTTCTTTCCCACTCCAAACAATACTGCTGTAAATCAGAAATGATTCTGCTGTAAATCTTAAGGATCCAGTCTGCAAAAACTTTCTTACTGAGAACTGTATTTTTTTTTTAATATTGCTGCCAGGAGGGTGTCTTTGTTTACATTTGGCATGCCAAAAATCCCTCTCTGAAACCAGCTTACATAATAATGTTTCAGCCCTGGTTTACTTATTAGCATTGCAAACTGCAGCAGTAAGCCATGGATTGATGCACGCTCTGTGACATTTGCATTTAGAAATGAAAAGGCAAGTGTTCATTAAGTAGTGTGCCATTTCGAAAAGGAAAGGGGGGGAAATACTTCCAGTTGTATTTAAGGCTTAATTAATTTGTGTGTGTGTGTGTGTGTGTGTGTGTGTGTGTGTGTGTGTGTGTGTGTAAAACGTTCCCCAGATACTTTTTGCCACAAGGGTTATTAGCAAATGCACACTGCCATCTTATTGTTTTAGTTGCTGTGGCTAAGACATCAGCCTATTATAGCATCCTGAAAATGCCTTTAGCCTTGTAAATATTAGAAAAGAGTCTGAATATAAACCACAATAGTTCTGATGGCGCCTGGGAATTAAATTGCATAGTTCTAGAAAGCTCTAAATTGCAAGTATTCAAACATAAGGACTTGAGGCCTGATGACACTTACATGTGTTATGCAGTGCTGCTGTTTTGTTAATGGTTCTCTAAATGGTAGGGGTGAGGTATTTCTGAGAGTACTGACCATTCCTATAATTCAGGTGTGCTTTGAAGGTGTTCTGTGGGCTGAAGCAGCTATCCTCAACACTAGAACTTTCTGTGAAGGACAAGACCAGGGCTGTCTGTCAATGTTTTAAGCTTTTGTTTTTGTTTTGTTTTATAGTGGCTTTATTTTTTTGTCATATTTTTAGGTAGGCTTGAGTTTTCTTTTCATAAAAAAGTGACTAAATGCAATTAAGAATAATAAATAATATTTGCCCATCTACCATTCTGTTGTGTGTACTGCTTAGAAAGGTTTGGAATTAAGTGGTCTTTAAATCTCCCGAAAGCGATAAATCACAACCAGCACACAGGAGACACCTGCAGCCCTATGCTTCCATACCATGCAATTCTACTCACAAGGGAACTCTCTCCCTAGAAAAGCCAGACTGGCTCCCTCCTTGTTGTCCTTCTGCTGGCAGACTTTCTTGTTCCAACAGGGAACTGGCAGCTTTTAATGAAAGGGCTGGTGCCATGCTCTTCTTATTGTAATTATTTGTATGGTTTTATTAGATTATAATAAATTTTAACAATGTTTAATTGTTCTTCATTAATTGTTTCTTCTATGTTTTTAGTGATTCTTATTTTTATCTGTAAGCCGCTTCAATTATTATTATTTTATTTACCATTATTTATTAAATTTATATGCTGCCCTTCATCCAAAGATCACAGGGCGGTTTACAGTATAAGGTTGTTGGGCGCCTGACCCCCACCAGCCCCAGCCAGGGCAGACAGTGATCAAGGATGATGGAAGTTGCTGTCTGAAACATCTGGAAAACCTATTCCCACCATCCTCGATGTCCCTGTCAGGAGAAAAGGCAACGTATAAATAAAATATAAAAAATATAGTAATATTTACAACAAGTTTAGCAAATGATAACCTTATTGCCTCTTTAAGTAGTGGTCAGGTTCCTCGTGGCACAATCTCTTGAATTCCTGTAGGCTTTCTTGTGCAGAGGAAAAGTCCAATTAAGTGACTATATATTTCTCTTCTGATCTTTGCTTCGATCCAAGAATTCTTGCCATGTGAGCAAGAAGCCCTTGCAGTCCCCGGCCAAAGTGCGATGCCATAGCCACCTGTGGTCTCAAGCTGCTCCTGAGGGTCTCCTGACCCTTTGGAACCAGAGTGAGATCTTTCGGGATCTTTGGATCCAAACTCTATGAAACTAGGTGAGAGATGTGGGGTTTAAATAACAGTGACAGGAGGACGCAGATCATTCCCGATTCAATTACAATGGGATTTTGTCAATGGTAAGTTTGGGATTTTTTCCTCCGTGTTTCTCAATCACCTTTTCACACTGTGTTGGATACGCCTGTTGGTCAGTCTTGCATGTTGTTACTCTACTTGTTCTTGCTGCATGTCATTGTGAGATGCGTCTGGAATGTTGACTAAGTGCCTCCTGTGTATCGTCCAGTGTAAAAGACATTCATTCATCAGGCAGCTGTGATTAAGGCAAATTCCGAGTGAATTTGTGAAAGTTTCTTCCTTCCCTGTGTAATCTGTATCTCTCTTTATTTTGCAGAGCTGACAAAAGAGAACGAGGAAAATGAATGGCCTGGCATTGAAATTTCCCCCCAGCAATAGGAGATTAGAGAGAGATGTCTCTTGGGTCTTATTCTTTGGAAGTCCAATACAGTTCACCATATACAAGTATCCCCATACTATGCTTAGGCTATTCGGTTCATTGCTAGACATGGCAGCTTATTATTGGCTTAGCTTCAGAATGTTCCTGCAAGTCACTCCTGTGCCCAAACGGAAATGCAGATTCCATGGACTCTTAAAAAAAGTGAGGCATTGCAAGAGCTTTCATCACCATTTTCTTTTTTCATACCCGTTGTAGCGTGCTTTTATACACTGGAGTGGCATCAGAACAATCCTATGTTATATTAAAATAACATAAAACAGAAGAGGTTTATGAATTATGTAAAGCTATGCCCAGGCTGAAGTGACTTGCTGTTGGGTTTAGTGCAGGGCTGGAGTATTTTGCCCAGCTTTCTCCAGCATTTCATGGGGATAAGAGTGAAAATGCTCCCCCAAAGTTTGATTTTATCTTCGGGCGGGGGGGGGGATTCTAAGACATTTCATGACCAAGATGCAAGTCTTCTTAAATAACCAATGATTTCACACACACATTAATTTTTTTAAAAGAAAAAGTGTGTTGCTAAAAGCAGAAAGTCCACTTCGTTTTGGCCACCAAGGAATTTCAGCTGGAGAATCTGAAGTTCCTGATCACAGAATTTGCACCCTCTTGCCCCCCATTTCAGAATTCTAACTCTCACTTCTGTGTTGTCATCGCTAACACTCCAGCCCAGAAGTGAGAGGCCAAGTTCTTCTCTCAATTATGCTGATTCAATGCCATTAGGTTCGGGAGGGTTGCAGAACATAGCCCAGTGACTCCCTCGGGTTTGGCCCTCTCCTGATTAATTTTTAAAACACATGACGTGCATTAATTTTATTTTGAGATTGTGCTTGTTTTCCTCTACCTTTGATGTAAAACAGAACTGCACAGTGATCTGTCCTCGGTTATAATAATAATAAAAAATGTTTCACTGCAATGTTGTACCTTGTGGTTTTCTTGAGCATGGCTTAGTGGTCATAGAAATGAATTACAAGGCGGCAGCGGCAGCAGCAGCAGCAGTAGCAGTGGAATACAGGGAGAAACAGCCAGTGAACTGATCTGATGTTGATTCAGTAAAATCAAACAGTTTTGCAAATAGTGAGCCATCACGGGAACCCGATTACTTTCAGGAGATAATGTTGCCATGCATTTCTTCTGGACTGGCACACACAGCCACTTTCACAAAGTAAAAGAAGGTGTTTTTGAGAATTCAAATCCTGCTGAAATGTAAGTGGCAGCTCAGTGTTCAGGTTAAACAAGCCACAGCCATGCTGATTGACCCTCCACATTACTCCAAGTTGCAGACTAACAAACCAGGGTGGGTGCAGAGAGCAGAGTCCACACGGTGGACTTCAGCACCATAATCAAAGTAATACCCATTTCTCCTGCTACAAGTTCCTCCATTCTTGGTTCTTTGCAAAGATCCCAAACCAGGATCAGAGAAATGCATTGCCAGATGCCCCCATGTTGGTGCAGGATAGTTTTTGTTCATTTTTTCTTGCTAAAAGATAAAATAATTTAATTTTCTGCTCTGCCTTGGGGCATCTGGCATTGCGTTTCTTTGAGTGTGGATGAGATGAGTGTGTTTAAAAGCATTATCAGGAAGTAAAACTGTTTTCGCTCCGGGGCTGGTTCACACTCATCTCAATTATCTATACAGGCCAGCAAGAAGTATAATGAAAGGTTCAAGGACATCTTCAAGCCAGGCAAAAAGCACTCAAGATACAAAGGAGGACAAGGAGTGAGGACTGGGGAGAGTCCAGAGGACCAGATAGAGTGCAGCATTTGGCCCACCGGCATAAGGTCCCACATCCCTGCTAAAAGCTACCAGTTAAGAGATGAGTTGTCATAGAACTGTAAAATTGTAAGAGATCCCCCATGGGTCATCTAGTCCAAACCCTTGTGGTGCAGGTATCTCAGTTAAAGCATGCATGATGGATGCTGAAACACTCACAGCTTGTTTAAAATAGATGATAGCTGTGCAATGGATCAAACCTCAGCTTTCAGGATTATCTTTGCAAATGGTTCACGGACAGCCAATTTAAGTAAAATATTTGTGCTGTTCTGAAAAGAATTCCCATAAGTGCCAAGTGTGGCGTCAAAACTAATGGCTTTTTCACACATTATACTGCAACCAAAGCCAATTCTAGCTTGCTGGATCATGCACCTTTGTAAGATGTGTATGCAAGCATGTTTGCATCCATGTGTTATCTTTTCAGGTGTGTATTTAAGACAAGATAAGTGTTTATCTAAAAATGCAATGTGTGAAGAATTACCATTACCAGTAAACTACAGGAGTTTAACTGGAGTACAGTTCCTCCTCCTATGTCAACATTTTTCTCTCTTGTGGTTGTCTGAAAAGTGGAGGTTCAAATTCGTAGCATACTGCTTCACATCACCCTCTTATTTCCACAGTGCTTGCATATATTTTGGGAGCACAACAGTGGAAAAATCACGCTGCTCCATTCTCTCCATGCACAGCCACTTCATTGATTGATAACTGGGTGTCTGGTTGTAGCGTTGTGTCATTGAGGACACTCTTTGAATGCAGGGGTGATGGAATAGCACTTAGAAGCTGTAGCTACAATAAGCAAACAACATGCAGCATGACCAGATATGGCTTAAGTTTCTCTGTATATTGCAATCTCCATATTGCAGTTGCACCCACTCACCCATCCTTGTGCTACACATGAATCCATATAACACAGCTAACACGCATATATATTTTCACGGTATGCATTTGCAACATAAATCTACTGCTTCACCCAAAAGTATGAGTAAATGACTAGCAATGGCTACTAGCCATGATGGCTGTGCTCTGCCTCCACAGTCAAATACAGTATCCTTCTGAATACCTGTTGCTGGAAAACAGCAGGAGGGGAGAATGGTCTTGTGCTAAGATCCTGCCTGCAGGTTTCCCATGGGTATTTGGTGGCCACTGTGAGAACAGGGTGCTGAACTAGGCAGCCCATTGGCCTGATCCTGCAGGCCCTTCTTGCATCTGTAAGATTGAAACGTAACCTTTCTTTGCTATCCTAATTGTAACGATGATGATGCTAATTTCGGTGGGTGTGGAATGGAACATATAAATTTATGTTAGGCAATCCAGCTGGGTAATGATTTGCGGAAAGGGGGGAATTGATTCAGGATGATCTCTGGGTAGGATATTAATCTGAAGAGCTGGGTGGCAGAAACTGAGAGAGGAGAGTGGCAGGGAGAAAAGAAAAAAGTAAGTGACCCCTGGATGGTTAAGTCCAGTCAAAGATGACTATGGGTGTGGTGTGTTAGAATTCCTGCTCCATGATTGCAGTTATGGGATTGTTGTTTATCACATGATGGTGTATGTTTTGACTCCAAAGAGTGGGAAGTGACAGAGACAGGATGTTTGTGTTACCGTGTTCCGTGAAGTGGGACTATTGTCCTTTGTTCTTTCTCTTTGCTTTCTGATGCTAGAGAGAGGGGGAGCCATGTTGCAGTGCTCCGTGTGTGTTTATATGTAAATAAAGTAGATTAGCCAAAATGCTGAGTTGCTGAAGTCTGTTACACATGCTGTGAAGACTCTGCGGATCCCAAAGTGTGCTGATGTCTGTTGCCATTGGTCGCTGTGGTATTCAGGCAGAAGAGAGCTTTTGAAGCTACCGAACGATTGACCAGGAGGGAGGGAACACACCAGTTGGGCATGTGTCTCTGCCAGGGTCCTACTTGAGAGTAGAACGTGCTCCTGACATCTCGCTTTTCAGCCCGAGGGAGCCAGCGTTTGTTCGGGTCATGTAGCCAGGATGACTAAACCGCTTCTGATGCAACGGGACACTGTGACGAGTGCCAGATTGCACAGAAATGCCATAAGTACCCTGCCACAGTGGTACTTATTTATCTACTTGCACTAGTGTACTTTCCTATCGGTTGGCAGGAGCTGGGACAGAGCAACGGTAGATCACCCCATCACGCGAATTCAAACCCGCCATCAGCTTTGGCCTCTCTCACACACCACCAGCAGATGGGTGCTAGCAGATTAACCCTGAGGGAGTTCAACCTTTGACAGACAGATGGCTCCCACCCCATATATGCTAAACTATATTGTTGGTATACTGTAAAGCGGATGTGTAGAGCATGCTTATTGACTCAGAGCTGAATACCTGGGTTTCCAATGGAAGTTACTCCCAGGTAAATGCATAGATAACCTAAAGGAGTAAACAGTTTCAGGCAGCAGACCTTTGTACATTTGCGTACTTGGAAGTCCAACTGAAGACATTCAGATTTACCGTACTTGACATGTAACTGATTGTTGTTCTGCTACTTCCACTCTGCTACCTGTCCTTCCCAGGTTGATTTGGCACATTCTATAGAATGTGATAAAGCTTGGGGAAATCTCTTGAAATCCATTATGTCGAAGTTCCTGCACTTCCTTCGGGACCAGCAGAGCTGCTGGTAGCAAGAAGACTTCTGCCACTCACCTCTTTACCTGCATGTGCAATGAAGCTGCCGTGTTTTATTGCCTTGTACACAGTAGCCAGAATAAGCCGCTGGGGCAACTATGGATGTGCTAACATAATAATAATAATAATAATAATAATAATAATAATAATAATAATAAGTAGTAGTAGTAGTAGTAGTAGTAGTAGTAGTTTACTGAGTCTCCCCAGCCACTCTGGGCGGCTCCCAATCGAGTGTTAAAAACAATACAGCATTAAATATTAAAAACTTCCCTAAACAGGCTGCCTTCAGATGTCTTTTAAAGATAAGATAGCTGCTTATTTCCTTCACATCTGAAAGGAGGGCGTTCCACAGGGTGGGCGCCACTACCGAGAAGGCCCTCTGTCTGGTTCCCTATAACCTCACTTCTTGCAATGAGGGAACCGCCAGAAGGCCTTCGGTGCTGGATCTCAGTGTCCGGACTGGATGATGGGGTGGAGACGCTCCTTCATGTATACAACATACAATTTAAAGCCAGCAGGGGGAGAGATTTTCCACATCCGTTGCCTATGGAGTCCATGTGATTTGCATCTTGTGCTTGTGGGGTCAATAGCAAAAAGCAGGTGTTGTTCATACTTCACTACAGCATGATTGACCTAAATCCAGTGCTTTTTTTCTGGGGGTATGCATACCTCTAAACATTTTTTGAATCTTTGTACTTTTGTCCATTTACTATATTTATTTTTCCTGATTTGAACTATAAAATGGTGGGATGGAAATGTGATAAATAAGTAATGTCATGTCCCTTTACCTTTACCTTTACCTTTACCTTTACATGTTTAGTTGGCGGTTGTGGTGTTTGCAGGACCTTTGTGTTTTGTGTCTCTGTTTTTTTGTTTGTTTTGTTTTGCCAGTCCTGGCTGTTCACATTCAAAGTGCCCCCTTAGCAGTATTTGCCCCACAATTTCTTCTCAAATGAACACGAAGGTGAATGAATAATGTTCAGGCTTATTTAGCACAAGCCCAGGACCCAGTTCTCCACAATGACCTTTCCCACAAAGCAAAGCTAGTGCGTTCACAGGTCTGAGCAATGATCTGTGCAGCTCTGTGGCACTTCCTAGACAAGAGCTGAGCACTTGCTACAAAAGCAGCCGGGTCCCTTCTTCTACCAAGGGAGAAAGTAGTATTAGATTCCTGTCCTTAGACTGTGTGTAGTCATTCTCTAATAACATGAGACCATTTCTGCACCGTTCCCACCTCCCTCTAGCAAATAAGGCTCTAGCTGCTGCCTGATTGGTATATCATCTCACTTTCCCTGAGCATTGATTTTTTCTTCTTCTTGCTTGCTTTTTATTTGCTTCATAAAAACAGGGACAGGAGCTACTGCTGGCTACTGAGGAGCTTTTGGGGTGCCTCTATTTTTAGCATGAGCCAATTTTTGTCTTCTTTCAGATGAGGGAAGTTGGATTATAAAACCTTTTGTAAATGTGTATGGTGATATTTGCTCCGGTAAGTTAACAACAACTGTAACCAGTCAATGTTCTTTTTTCCTCTAGAGGAACTCTTATTTTAAAATCCAAAGCTACCTTTGTTACACTGATCTGTGTGTATCTGTGTCTCTCTGTCTTAGCAACTGCACCCTAATCTTAGGTGATTTTGTTTCTGTGGGTTTCCTTGATGTTTATTAAAAATACTGCTTTTTGGGGTAGAGAGAGAGAACTGTTTTAGTGAACTTATTCTGCACTTCGGGAAGCTGTAGTGATGTGTGCATAAACAAAACAAAAAAAAGATTGCAGAATTTATTTTAAAATTATCGTTGAATCTTTGGTCTGTACTGCCCAAGTGTTTTCAGAATATTTTACTTTTCTTTCTTTTCTTAAAGTAATGCAGTTTTTTTGAACAAAGTAATGCAATATATTAAAAAAATATCAAAATTAAGGAAAGGTTGCATGGTGTCATACTGTAATATGATGCAGATGTTTGCTGCCATTGGATAGTATTATGCAAAACAAAATAGTTAAGTGATGGTATCACAGCAGCTGACCATTTCTCACAATGCAGATCAACAGTACCTTTGGAGTTGTTATTAATCTGATAGAATCTATGCATGATTTCTTCTGTAAAGCAGAGATTTTGTTTGTGCATTAAATATTTCACTGTGTTTTGTTTTGTTTTTATATACTACCTTTTCACTGAAAACATTCTTTATTCTATGTAGTTACAGGATATAGCATTTATTTTGATATGCAGCATTGTAATACTGTGTACATTTATGACACAGTACAGTAACTCTGTAGCTAAGGAAAACAAGCGGTGTGTAAGTGGTTAAGTTGCACGATAGAATTTCTGGGTTTGTAACGATGAGCATTGTAGCTTTTGCTCCTCCTGGAAATAGTGGCTTTTGATGCCAAGTGTTTGAAAAGTACAAGCAAAGTCCATTAATTGTTCTACTGCTCGGCACTGTTAACAATCAGAATACATGTATGAACAGAGATTTCCTTGTTGTCTTTTAGCACTTAACTAATCCACCAACCTGCACCCTGACACATTTGCTATCATGGTATCAGTCAAATGGCATTGTTCAAAGTATGGAAGATGAGATTGATTTAAATGGAAACTCAGAAAGAAAACAATAGCAGAACTGTGGCTTTCAGGGGGAGTTTAAAACCTTCTGTTCCAAATTTCCTGGGCAGCAACTTTAGAATGGGGATTAAATTGAAACTGTCCCATTGTAGATTCCCCCTCCTCCCAAAAATAACCCAAAGTCCTTTGATTCTCACCTGCTTCAGCCAAAATCAATGCTAATAAGTTTTGCAGAGTGCCCCTTTTCTGGTCTCCAAGTGTAAAGGATAGTGAAGCATAATGGAAAGAAGGGAGAAACCAGTAATTTGAACGCATGGCGATAAATGTTACCAATTAGCATTTTTGTGATCATTTAATAGAATCTGAAACTTTATATAAAAATGCTAAACATTTTAGATAAAGCATGAGCGAGCACATTCATTTCAGAAAATTATTATATGGAGTGTAAATAAGTTAGTGTTCTTTTTAGCAATAGCAAGCCTATCATCATCATCATCATCATCATCTTGCTATTGATAACATAGATGCTTCCATAGCTAGAATCCAAAACATTATTTCATGCACATGGGATCACTTTAATTGGGGACGAAAGAACAGTAAAGGAACTACTTGCTTGGTTTTGCCACAGAACCAGATACAATATTTTGCCTCACTGCTCCCAATATGTGCAAGTTTCAATGCCTTATAAACCTAAGACAATCAGATCCATGATATCCAGAGATGTGGATCAAGGATCGTAACAAGTTGCACATTTGCAGCTGAGATAGTCAGCACTGAGTACCCCCATTTGTCCATAGGTCCTCTAGGATATATCACACATTATTTTTGGTGGTGGTGAGTGACAAAGCTGTGTCTGGGTTTTCTTCTTCTTTTTTTAAGTTACCCAAAGTTTATTCCAACCAAACCAGCACGGGTGGTACACATATATAGCTTACTGCTATGTGAGTCAACACACTGACGTCTTAGAGTAGCTCTATATAAAAGTTTCAGCAGTGCTCATGCAGTTTGACTAAAGTCCTTGAGTGGCTCTTGTAGCTGGTGAAGCTGCAGCTGGAGCAGAATGTGGCAGCTCGACTGCTCACTGGGGCAGGATGTCACCAACATGTTAGCCAACTGTTGAAAGAATGCCACTGGCTGCCAATTAACTCCTGGACTAAGTTTGAGGTGCTGGTTTTGGTGTATAAAGCCCTATGCAGCTTGGGATCATCTGAAAGATTCTGTCACCCCTTAAATATACAGCCAATCATGGTGCTTTGCCAGTGAGGGCCTCCTGCAGATCTCATCTTCTCAGGAGGTCCAGTCTGCACAATGTAGGATTCAAGCCTTTAATGTGGTGGCAGCTACCCTTTGGAATTCCTTCCCCAGAAATATTACACAGGCACCATCTGTAGTCTACTGGAGACCTTCCTGGCTCCTTACTCACCATGCCCTCTGACACAGCACAACTATGTTTTGGGCTACATTAAGAGTTGAAAACTTTCGATGTGAAAAATTATCATAGCTGGGATAAAGCCAGGAGCGTGTCAGGCAGCAGAGGCTAGTGGACTTCATCAGGAATGGAAAAGCTTCTCTGTTTGCTCATGTAGATAGAGCTAAGTGAACCTGTGCTTGTGTCCTAGTGTGTGATGAAGGAACTGCACACAGAGATGAATAGAAGACAAAGGCTATTGCTCTGCCAACAACCACCGAGTCCCTTATGGCTCAACTATCAGGTGTGCGGGCAGCAGGGCAAGCATCCTTCAGTCCTTCACACCAGAAGTAGCCAACCAAATCACCCCACCCACCCCAGATCATGTTGGGCCACCAACTCCCATCAGTCCCTGATCCAGCCTGATCAGCGGTCAAGGATGATGGGGCTTGTAGAGTAGTTGCACCTAGATTGGCTACCTGTAACTCACACAATAGCATATGCAATGACATGCTGAAGCTTAGTATGCACTGCGTATGTTATATAGTTCAAGCATGCACACTACGTAAAAAAGGATGCTTCTAGCTGTAACTCAAAAGTATTCCAATTTTACTCGCACACCCAAAAAACCTGGCCTTTACACAATGATTTATAGGCTAGCCACTAAGCTAGTAGTCCTCACCACCATGTCCCATGACAGCAGATTCCATAAACGGATTGTGCTTTGCATGAATGAGGTGCTGTATGCCTGTTAAAACAGTGTCAGTCTTGCCGTCAAAAGCTTTGCATGCTACCCATGGTGCTTTTAAGGAAGCTTGATTCCCGGTCTCAACTTTTGTGCCTCATTATGTATCAGCATGCCTCGAAAGCAATCTGATAGCTTCAGCAGCTGTTAACAGATGGGTGCAGGCAACTTGTTATATTGGAGTGATTTAGTCCAAAAGGGTGAGGAGATTAGGGTGCAAGCTTTTCCTAATTAAAAAGTGGCATCAATTTACATCTACCACTGCTAGAGGAGAGAGAGCTTTTGCTTTACATCTAGGAAGCTGGCCTGAGAAAAGTCTGAACGGAGCTGTCCAAACAGAAATGCTCACACCTGGCTGATGCAACAATTATGGCTATAACACAATTCAATCTGATTGATTTAAGGTATTTATATATCCCTTTCGTCATACAGCTCAAGGTGGTCACAATCACACAATAATTTCAACTAGCTCCCGAGAAGAGGGCAATATTCCTTAACAGCTGCTGCCACTGGACTGCCAGTACCCCCCCTTCTGATACCATTAACTTTCCCTGCTGTGTTCCATTGATAAAAGGCTTAGTGTGATCACACCCCTTGTGCTGTCCTAACATCCAGGTCAAGGGATCCTAGCATACAGTGCTAAAAGGCAGCAGATTGTCACTCTTTAAATCTTTCCAACCAATGAAGGGGGGGAGTTTTATCCCTATTGTCTGACCTCTGCATTGTAGGAGCACCCCAAGGGAGCTGGGCATGTTTAGCCTGGAGAAGAGGAGGTTAAGGGGTGATATGATAGCCATGTTCAAATATATAAAAGGATGTCACATAGAGGAGGGAGAAAGGTTGTTTTCTGCTGCTCCAGAGAAGCGGACACGGAGCAATGGATCCAAACTACAAGAAAGAAGATTCCACCTAAACATTAGGAAGAACTTCCTGACAGTAAGAGCTGTTCGACAGTGGAATTTGCTGCCAAGGAGTGTGGTGGAGTCTCCTTTTTTGGAGGTCTTTAAGCAGAGGCTTGACAACCATATGTCAGGAGTGCTCTGATGGTGTTTTCTGCTTGGCAGGGGGTTGGACTCAATGGCCCTTGTGGTCTCTTCCAACTCTATGATTCTATGATTCTAAGGACCAAGCAACGGGAACTCACCCCGTCACGGGGATTCGAACCGCTGACTTTCAGATCGGCAAGCTCAGTGGTTTAACCCACAGTGCCAGCAACATCCCTAATCCACAGTAGTATACCACCCTTCATTTGAAGGAATGTGGAATGCTCTCGCCAGGGAGGCTCACCTGCTGCCTTCGTTACATATCTTTAGGTGCCAGATAAAAACATTCCTCTTCTTCAGAGCCTCAGCTAATTAAACAATATACGGCCTTTTAAACTGTGTTTGGCATGGGGGTATTGTTTTTGTTTATTACTATGTTACATATTTTTGTGTTTTTATATTGTACACCACCCTGCAAACCTAGGATGGAAAGCAGTATAGAAGCGTGTTAAATAAAATGAATATAAACCTCAATCATGTTATCAATGCATGGCATTTCTTTCTGTCCCCGTGCTGGATGGGGCGGATGGGAGTCATAGTCTAAAAGGTCTGGAGAGCACTAGACTGGAGAAGGTTGGCCCTGCCCTTTTTGCACATCTTGGGTGCTCTTTCTTTTTACAAGAGGAATCCAAAGTAACATGGTAGCTCTTACAGCGTGCTGCATCCCACCCCAGCCAGGACCTCAGCACCAGTCGAAGCTCTTTCCACCAAAGTCGTTTCCCTCTCTCAAGAGCGGCTTTTGTGATTCTTACAATATCCCTCCCAGTGGCACGCTGAGTCAGTGCATCTTCCTGTTAACTGGAAGTTTGGTGGTTCGAGCCCACCCAGGGACGGCTGTGGGCAGGGTTCCCGAATTGCAAGGGGGCTGGGCTAAATGACCAGTGAAGTCCCTTCCTGCTCTACAATTCTGTGATTCTATTTCACTCTACGTTCCATAGTGGTACCTTGGCACTTTGCAAGCCTGTGAAGTCTTTTTATTTTTGTTGCAAGAAGAGAGGAGGAGTGAATCATTTATGCACTGAATAGCAATATGTCAGGATCGATTGCTGAGCCCTGTTATCACCGAGCTATTCTGAGAGCTGATGTTCCTCCCCTCCCAACCGCTGAGCATCACCACTAGACAGCCCTGTCTCGGGGCCAGCTCCAGCACAGCGTTTTCCTCCGCAGGACTGCTCTTCAGATTATTATGGAGAAGACAAATCAAAATGGATGTTGCAGGAAAGATATGTGGGGAGGACACTACATTCCAAGAGCCTGGTGTTCCTAAATCTCTCCAGAGGAATCCCATGCTGACTTCCCTCCACTTCTCCAACACAACATCTCCACCCATGCCTTTTTCCTATGGGAAAAACTCCAAAAGGAAACAGATGCCAGAATTGGTTACTGGTATTACCATCACCATCTCTATATTTAATACGCGGAGGTCTATGGTCATATGAGGCTGTCTTGTATTGACTTGGACCATTGGTCCATCAAACTCAGTACTGTTGACATTGTTTGGTTCTCCAAGGTACCCACAACCCAACCCACCCTCTTTGCTACCTTATTGTCATTTTTTTCACTGCAATTCTTGGGATTCAGCCTGGGATCTTTGCATCTGAAGCACATTTCTAAGCTACAGGGCCCTCCTCCAAGTTTCTACATAGAATCCCACCCTCTTTTTTATGTAGGTTTACACAGACCTTTAAGAAAAAGAAATACTTTTTGCAGTAGCTAGCCAGCAATCTGTGATCTTAGTTTTTATGTGGTCTTATTTTTTATATAGTGGTTGTAAAGTGCTCTAGTTTATTAAAAAATGAAATTGCAGCATAGGATATGTTTTTATAAATACATCCATAGGTTTGCTGTAATTTTTCCGCCGCAAGGCATGGGGTACCAGCAGGATCTGGTGGGGGAAAGCTGGGTGCTTCATCAATGCATCAGTCCCCCAAGGCTGTGTCTATTCAAAGCTGTAGATGGATGAAACACGGACACTTGCTGTCTGCCTTGGGCTCCATGTCAGTTGTGTGACTCACTCACACACACAGGGTTGGCAGTGCAGCGAGGTCCAATCGCTAGCATACCTTATAAGGTCATGATGGTGCTATGACGCTCCTATAATAGGGTTGCTAGCATCCGGCAGTAACAGCCCTCCAGGAAAACCATGGAACAGGCTCACAGCTTTATGGTACAGGCATCTCCCCACTTATGTATGTTCAGCATGCGTGTTCCTGCTGACACACACGCTGAAAACAGCACCTAAAGGGAGTGGGGTGGGGTGGAGGGGGAAGATTCAGATTGGTCCTGGTTTCATATTTGGTTCAAGACTGTTCTCAGAATCTTTTCATTATTTACTTTATTTGTTATTTGCCGAGTACTGATGACTTTAGTGATGAGCTTTCCAAATACTGGTGATATTAGTGTTGGGGCCAGGCAGGTCTCACTAGTGCCAATGCTAATATATGATTTTGGTGTCAGGCTAAAATACTCCTTCTCACCCAGACTTTTGATGAGATATGAAATTTAAGTGTTTCCACAGGGATAGCTGACTCTTGCAGAAAAATCAAAGAGTTTAAAGACAAGCTTTTGTAAACTGCACTTCTTTGGATATATGAAGTGCTACCCTCAGCTACAAACATTGGAGCCAACTCCTAGCCAACCCCCCATAAAATATTTGAGGAGATCGCCACCACCATCCCAGAGAAACCACCCCTCCAATTCTACACTTCTGTGCTCAGTTCTGAGCATGGTCGGAAAACCAAAATGCATGCCCTGCTTTTCTGGGGTAACAAAGTGGCTTACAAGTGGCTTTCTTTACCAGTTAACACTTACATTGTCTTACATTGCTTTGCATTTAGCAGGACCTTAATTTTTTCCTCTGTTCTAAAGTTATAAAAGATAGATGCATAAAACAATTCGCATGATTTCATTCCCCATTAAGTGATGTAACAGCAGAAAGAATTTTCCTTAACTGTACCTGGAAAGATCACACATGGCATGCTGTACTTTTTAAAAAGCAAAATCTGAAGTGTGCTGAAAAATATAGCACGCACACACACAGCTAACCAAGGAAAGAAACATATTACTGGGTGCATTGCAAAGATACTAACATTGCACATGCTTACCCGAATGGGATGGGTAAAATATTGCGCATATCTTTTACTTCTGCTCCAGTGAAGAAGAATAAGAGAAACTGAGGGTAACAAAACGTTTGTGTCAAGTTCTCCAAAGAGCTCCTACATAAAATTAATGAGGAGTTGTTAAAATAGACTGTGATGTTCACAATTGGCGCAACGTCTAGCATGATGATAATGAAGTTAGCAACCTCATTAATTCGACATCATCTTGGATTAGGTTTAATTGAAGGTTGCCAATGAGCAATTTAAATTATAAATAATATAATGCAATAAAAGCCTTTACTATAATAATAACTAAGAGTTTACAGTCATCAGTTGCAAATATGGCAGTGTGGTGTTTGGGGTTTTGGGGTTTTTTGTCTCTTATTCACCTCTCTGACCCATCTGATTTCCTTGGGTAGGTTTTTTTAAAAAAATCCCAAGTTGAATTCCCACTGCATTTTCTTGATAAAGTCCTCCCGTTATCTACAATTGCTGCTCTGGGGAATTGCTGCTGTACAATAACTGCTGGAGATCAGTGAAAGAGCATCTGCTTTGCATGGTTCAATCCCTGAGATCTCCAGTGGGGTTGGCAACTTCCCCTTGCCAGAAACCCTAGAGAGCTGCAGCCCATCAGTGTAGACCAGGCATCGGCAAACTCGGCCCTCCAGATGTTTTGGGACTACAACTCCCATCATCCCTAGCTAACAGGACCAGTGGTCAGGGATGATGGGAGCTGTAGTCCCAAAACATCTGGAGGGCCGAGTTTGCCTATATCTGGTGTAGAGAATGCCAAGCTGGATGGGCCAATGGCTGGACTCAGTGTAAGGCAGCTTCCTATGAGAGATGTCAATAGATGTATAAAGCAGTCTCTAGGAATAGGGAGGGGAGGGAATCACTATGCTAATCTAAGAACAAAGCTGCTACTACAAAAAAATAATAATGAAATGAAATAAAGTGACTGCAGTGACCTTATTTATGAATTTATTTGGAGAAATTCTAAAATGCACCTTCATCCAAACATAGGTTCCAGCGTGACACTCATAAAAAATCCAGAAATCAATGCAATGTTGAAGTAAGCAGTAAAAATAAAAGCAACATTATGAGTTGAATCCAATTTTTTAAAAGTCATAATCAGAGTAGACCCACTAAAATCAGTGGGTTTAAGTTAGTTGTGAGATCCATGAGCTTCAGTGGGTCTACTCTGAGTCTGATTTATTCCCGCATATGAACCAACCCAGACCCTGCAGTCATAATCTGAGGCCCTTCTTTGTGTGCCTTATCCATGAGATTCCAAGAAGATGGCAGCATGAGAACGGCCTTTTCTGTGGTGGCTCCCTGTTTGTGGAATGCTCTCCACAGGAAGCCTTGCTTGGCACCTTCATTTCATATCTTTATGCACCAGGTGAAAATGTTTCTTTATGACTAGGCCTTTGGCTGATTAACATTCTATGTCCTTGTGGTAGGAGCCTTATTGGTTTGTTTGTGTTTTATCATGTGTTTTGTGTTTTCATTTTTGCATTTTTATATTGTGAATCGCCCTGTAATCTTTGAATGAAGAGCGGTGTACAAATTAAACAAACAGGAATAAAATAATAATTTAGTCAGATGCAACCTGTTAAAACCAAATGTGTTGGCCTTGTCCTGATATACTTTCCAAAGGTGTGGATTTGTAATGTGGAAGCAGCAAAGCCCTGCTGTGTTATGCTTCCACAGAGCCAAGTAGAGCCAAGGCCACCCCAGGAATTTGCCAAGGGCAGTGCTGTGTTCTTTGGAGGGAGCAATGACCTGCTGCTTTTGGCAGCTGATAGAAGAGACTTTCCCCCTCCACAGTACTCCTTTGGTCTGTGTACCTTTGCTCCTCAGGAACAGCAGGGAGGAAAGGAAGCGTGTGGAGCCTACCGATAGGGTCTAATGCGAAGAAATTGAACTTTCCAACATTGTGTGTTTGTGTTTTGGTTGTAAAATGGTTGCTTTTTGCTTTAGAAGGGCTCTCGGGCATAGCGAGGTCAAAGGTTCACAAGATGGTTAAAAAGTACAAGGAAATTGTACACAGGAGGGTTAACGGTTCAGGCGATGGACCTGGCAATTGGGAGGAAATAGCATTTATCAATACCTAAACTACTGAGAGAGCAGAAGGTGGTTGATGGAATTCACAATGGCATTTAATGTTTCATCATAGAATTGTAGGGTTGGAAGGGATCGCAACGTACATCTTTTCCAACCTCCTGCCAGGCAGGAATCATAGAATAATAGAATCGCAACTAAAGAATCTCTGGCAGGTGGTCATCCAACCTCGGTTTAAAAACCTCCCATGAAGGAGAGTCCACCACCTTCCAAAGCAGTTTGTTCAGCTGCCAAACTGCCCTTAATGTCAAAAGGTTCCGCCTAATGTTCAGTCAGAATCTTGCTCCATCTTTCATGTGAAAGTCCTTTAGATCTTTGAAGATGGTTATCATAGAATCAAAGAACTGTAGAGCTGGAAGGGACACCAAGGGTCATCTAGTCCAACCCCCTGCAATGCAAGATCATATCTCCTCTCAGTCCCCTCTTTTCCAGGTTAAACACACCCAACTCCTTCAACTGTTCTTCATAAGGCTTGTTTTCCAGACCCTTGATCATCGTGCTCAGCCTCCTCTGCACATGTTCCAGCTTGTCAATATTCTCCTTAAATTGTGGCGCCCAGAACTGGACACAGGTGTGGCCTGACCGAGGCAGAATAGAGTGGTACTCTTACTTCCCTTGATCTGGACACTACTTCTGTAGTCATTGTTTACATACTGGACTTTTCAGGGATGTGGTGGTAGCTGATGCCACAAGGTGCTGCTGTTTTGCAGGCATCTGCTATCTTCTGAGCTACGGATCTTAACTGAGAACATTCTATTACTTCTGCCCACGGCTTGCCCACCCAAAGTGGCAAAGTGGGGCGACCACCTCAGGTGGCAGGATCCACAGAAACTGCAGATCTGGCCTCCAAGGAACAAGCTTCTTGGAGACCAGATATGAGCACCCCCAATGCCGCCTCTACAAAAGGCAAAAGGAGACCTTGCTGGTCTCCTCCCAATGTAGATCTTTATATAGATCTCACTCCTTCTTCCCTGATGGGGTGAAAGCACCTTTTTGTGGTTTGCCTCAGGTGCCAAAATATATTTGGCTGGCCTATATCTGCCCCATCCCAACTATGGTAGCATTCCCTGTCCCCTAAGACTGAAGGCGAATTTAAGCATTGCAGTTCCTCTCTGGAAGCTGCTGAGAATTATTTCCATGTGGCAATGTTCTATCTGGCAGGAACAGTGCCTGAAAGCCATATACATTTGCCCCAACCAGCACCATACATTTGACTTATTGTCAGGCTTCGGGGAAGCGGCTTCCTCCTTACCTTTGGCCGTGGATAAGCGGAACAAAGCAAAAATAGTATCTTACCATTTAAAGATATTTTAATGATCACAGCGAAAGAACAAAGAGTCCATTCTCAGAGTAAAGGTGCTCCCAATTAAGGTTTACACCCACTCCCCCCCCCCAATCACCCAAGTCACTTCCTCACCTTGCAGCCTGATCTGGCAACCACTGTGCCTTCTGTGCAGCTACCTTATCTAATCTCAGTGACCTTGGACTGATTGGCTGGACACTTTCCAGCAAACCGGAGTCTGTTAGCTCTCTCCCTCCCGGTTGTTCTCCTAGCTGTTCACCCCCCAGTTCTTCCCAACTTTTGTCTTCTGAACTATGTCCCTCTGCGAACCACTGTTTCAAATCTATACTGTCCCATTGTTCCTGGGAAGATTCAGGATCCTGATGAGGAGCAGGTGGAGGCTCCCACCATTCCTCAACTGTGCAGCCCTCCTCAGCACAGTCCCTGACACTTATATGGGCAGATACACACAACTGAGCCATCCCTGTGGAATGAAGCTCTAAGATATTATGCCTCTGGTATGGAGCACCATTGCCTGGAAACCCTGTGCAGGAAAAACATTTCAATTGATGTCAGCTTCAAAACTCTAGAAGAAAGGATGTCCTCCCTGGATTTGATGAACTCCAACTCCCATAAGCTCCAGCCATCACGGCTGCTTGTCAGGAGTGATAGGAAAACAGGCAGCCGTCTTTTGCTGAGTCAGACCAATGGTCCATATCAGTAGTGTTCACATTTACTGGCAGCTACTGCCCAGGGTTTTAAACCGAGATCTCTCCCAGCCCTAACTGGAGATATCAGGAATTGAAGCAAGAACATTCAGCGTGCAAAGCAGATGATCTTAGCACTGAGCTATGGCCCTTCCAACAATGTTCAGAGGTGACAGAGCCTAGGACTTGCCAGTCAGAAGGTTGGCGGTTCGAATCCCCACAACGGCGTGAGCTCCTGTTGCTCGGTCCCTGCTCCTGCCAAGCTAGCAGTTCGAAAGCATGTCAAAGGGCAAGTAGATAAATAGGTACTGCTCCGGCGGGAAGGTAAACGGTGTTTCTGTGTGCTGCTCTGTTTCACCAGAAGCAGCTTAGTCATGCTGGCAGAAGTGGCTTAGTCATGTACGCCAGCTCCCTTGGCCAATAAAGCGAGATGAGCGCCGCAACCCTAGAGTCGGTCATGACTGGACCTAATGGTCAGGGGTCCCTTTACCTTTATATGGCCCTTCCAACAAGGTTCAGAGGTGACCAGAATTAGGGACACATCAAGTGCTTTTAAAATTGCTTCCTTCTCTTCTGAGTTGTCATTATGGGCAGGGAGATTTTTCCTTTTCTTTCCATTTTATTATGATGACTTTGCAGATGACCTACTTCAGAGCATCTGGTGCTGGTTATTGCAACTTCAAAGACTGTTGAGGGGGGAGTTCAAATGTACATATATTTATACCAACAAATGAAAAATTGCAGCAATCATTTACTCCTCTGGGAGAGGTGGCAACCACATGTGGATTGTGCAGAAGATAGAGAGTGTTTATGTGCCCTAGGAGGCTGGTTGCCTTACAGCTGTGTGCGATGGATAAGCAGAACCAGGTCTTCTATCGTGGATTAACATTCTCTCCAGACTATTAATCCCACTTTGATTCTTTGATCAGCATTCTTGCTGATCAAGTTTCCTCCATGGACTTGAGCTCATTTTGCCCTTATCCTAAACTCTCTTATCAAAATGATCCAGATTCCTTGAGTGTCCTTCACATCATGTCCCATGTTAGCACACATTCTCAACTTCTGACTTATTAAATACTTGGAATGTTTATTGGAGCCACATGGATCACTGAAGTTGCATTGCATTTTTAAGGCAATAAAATGGAACCCCCCTTTTTTTGCAAACAAAAAAACAAAAACAAACACAAACCTCAAATACACCATATGGTGTATTCAAAAAGACGGGCAAATTTATACTTTATATGAAAGAAAATTGTAAACAGTTGAAAACGCTTGTAAGTTTGAGTTGAAATGTTTGGTAATGGGAAATTAAGGAGCTGATTTACATATAAGAAGGTGATTGCTAAAAGATTGATATAAGGTAAAAAAGTGTATATAGGTATGCGAAGAAATTGGTAAAGGTGTGTGGAAGTCTGTCAGAGGGAGGGAAGGAAGTTGATGCTTTATTTAAGCAATGCTTAAAGTTATGGATTGTTTTTTTCTTTGATTTTTGATATGTAATGAAATATAGAAAACTTAATAAAAATTATATATATATATATAAAAACAAATACACCATATGGAAACGAAGCTTCACTGGAAACTAAAACTATAATGGCCAGCTTTCTGGGTGCACTTAAAGCAAAAAGTTTATATTTTTTAGTTGCAACTCATTTGTAGTTTTATTGTATTAGGTGTCCTGTACACCATTTAGAGACCATATTGATTAAGCGGCATACAAATTGTTGAAATAAATAGGTAAGCATTGTTGCAGCAGTAGCATTTATAATATCAGGCAGGGTCAAAGGAGCGGCATGCAAGCTTCAAATCCAATCCAGTGAAGAGCAAGTCCTTCCTGCCGGGATCTGCATTTCCCAGCACTCCTGGCTTGCGCCTGACTCACAGCCATAGCAATGTACCAGATGCCAGGAAGCCTTCCTCCATCTCACCATGCCTGGTAATTGGAGGAAGGTTGAGGGGGTTTGAAGACAGAGGGGAAGCAGAAGGTATGGAGGCCTCCTGGGGGATGGAGAATGGGTCTCCATCACACTCCCAAAAGCATCCTTAAGGATATGACAGAATCTAGTTTTGCTTGGAATAGAGCTGTTTTCTGAATTGGAAGTGTGTGGGTGTGTGGGAATAGCTCAGTTTTCCATTGCAGATAAATGCCCTCTGGACATACCAAGGAACCTGCTAGCATCTTAATAGTTTAGATTAGAATACAATTGAGTTTTATTCTATTTCTATTAAAATATAATGAGAGAGGAGGAGTACTAGTATTCCATTATGTGGTTAAGCTAAATGGTGTGTTGAAGGGAGAGGGGGGAATGGTTATTTTAAAATAATCAATGGGAGATGATTAAGATAAAGCTTTTCTTCAAAGGAAAAGATGGAAAATTGTCTCCCTGGAATTAAACTATTATGCAAGTAAAATTATTAGAACATGATGGTTGCTCAGTTTAAAATATTCACAGCGCCAAGTGCCATCATCCATCGATTTAAGAATCATATTAAGTGGTTTTCATCTTAAAACGTGAAGTACTAAATTGGAGCGTCTGCCGTTAAAGGCAGCATTCAGGGAACCCTTTAATGGAAAGTAACAGAAATGAAGACACACAGACGACTTTTAAAAAGGATTAGATAAATTCATGGAGAATAAGGCTATAACTGGCCACTAGCCAAGCTGGCTATGCACAGGAGGGGAGGGTCTTTTTTTGTTTGGGTCATGTTTGTGTGGTGTAGTGGTTAAGAGCGATAGACTCGTAATCTGGTGAACCGGGTTCGCTTCCCCGCTCCTCCACATGCAGCTGCTGGGTGACCTTGGGCCAGTCACATTTTCTGAAGTCTCTCAGCCCCACTCACCTCTCAGATTGTTTGTTGTGGGGGAGGAAGGGAAAGGAGAATGTTAGCTGCTTTGAGACTCCTTCGGGTAGTGATAAAGCGGGGTATCAAATCCAAACTCTTCTTCTTCATCATCTGGTTGACCTCTGTGAGAGCAGGAGGCTGCCATAGATGGGCCACTGACCTCATCCAAAAGGTTCTTATGTTCTTAAGAAGATAACTTTGAAATAGAAGCTTTGAGCAACAGGTGGCCCATGTAAATAAGGGCAATTTCCACAACCTCCTCAAAATCTGAATATTGGCCTATGCCCCTCAATAATGTTTCTAGTGCAAGTGCAGGAAAATCTTGGTTTCCCAAAGGGAAACACCTCACCAGATGGTAAAAGTGTTCTTGGACTGTACCGCTGTACAGTCTGATGCAGACTGAATGATCCTGCCTGAGTATTCAGTCATATAGGCCTGGTTCACACATTACAATAAGCCAAACCACAGGTTACCGTGACTGCACAACCTGTATGTACGGTGTGGGTCTGTCCCACTCTGGCTAATGGTAGGGCTGGTCCTGACATCTTGGATTCTTTTGGGCAATCTTCCACAGTGGTGTTTCATGGTGGTTGCGGAGTTCAGGAGTGGCAGAGAGAAAATGCATTACCTGGATCCAGTCCCAACTAGAAAATGTATGTTTTGGCCTCGGCGTTGCAGATTGCCAATGAGCCAAGCGTCAAAAATGTCACTGGGCTCATGATTGAATCTGTGCACAAGCATGTTGGACCATATTAGATGGTTGTGTATATGTATATCTGGGTGGATGGATTTATGGATGGATAGATAGATAGATAGATAGATAGATAGATAGATAGATAGATGATAGATAGATAGATAGATAGATGATAGATAGATAGATAGATAGATAGATAGATAGATAGATAGATGATAGATAGATGATAGATAGATAGATAGATAGATAGATGATAGATAGATAGATGATAGATAGATGATAGATAGATGATAGATAGATAGATAGATAGATAGATAGATAGATAGATAGATAGATAGATAGATAGATAGATATAGATAGATAGATAGATAGATGATAGATAGATAGATAGATGATAGATAGATAGATAGATAGATAGATAGATAGATGATAGATAGATAGATAGATAGATAGATAGATAGATAGATAGATAGATGATAGAGATATAGATAGATAGATGATAGATGATAGATAGATAGATAGATAGATAGATAGATGATAGATAGATAGATAGATAGATAGATAGATAGATGATAGATAGATAGATAGATAGATAGATAGATGTAGAAAAAGCCCAGTTTATTTAGGCTGATCACTCTTGCTAAAAAGGAGAGGGGAAACCAGTTTTGAAGCACCTTGTTAAATGGAGCTGCCTCCATTTTCCTTTTGGTGTTGTTGTTGTAAAAAAATCACAATAATCAGAACTTCATCAAGATACTACGCAGTGTGAATTAGATTGAATGCTGACCTGCTGTGGCAAATGCTGAAAGTCGAATGGCTGAAAGCCAATAATTTCATCACACTACATAAGTACTCCATTGACTTGCTCTCCTGAAGCACTTTTGATGTCAGCTGGAGGCAGGTAGATTATGATTCCATGCCGGGGTCTAACATTTCACAACCTTTCCTCTGCTTATAAACTGAAATACTTTTGAGGAGCATAGTGTTGGTGCTAAACAAGATTCCCTGTACTTCATTCAGTGCCTTTTAAGTCAACAAAAGGCAGAACTTAAATGCAGCAGATATGTTCTTATATTGGGGGGGGGGGAGGATGAAATCACCATATAAATATACAGCCATAGAACAAAAAGATGCTATATATCTATAGCAAATGTGGAATCCTTTCTGCAATGCATTTTCTCCAGGTTTCTTGGACCCCAAGTTAACAGTCAGTTGCTGGCCACTCTCAGTAGCATCCTCCCTTAAATGATCAAATAGCCTTTTTAAAATAATAATAATGAACCATAGCAGGTTTCCAAAGGATAGTTTTGCAATGCTGCAGTAGTGATACAGTACAGTTTGCATGCAAAATGTTTTTGATTAAATCTCTTGTATTTCCAAACAGTACTTGGGAAAGATTCCTATCTGGAAGGCCACTGCCAGTCAGTAAATAATGTTGAACAGGACCAGGGGTTACCAATGTTTTTGTAAACCAGAGAAACTGCTGTGGACACTAGACACCACAATCTCTTACTCTATTGGCTACAATAGAATGCTTCTTCAGTAGAATGTGACTCTTGAGCTAGATGGATCAATAATATTGGTTGATATAATGCATCTTCTTAGGTGCTTTCATTGTCTGATCCCAACATCACATGGGCAGCAGTGGTGGCTGTGTTCCATCCTTTGGTCACTATACCAGGCAGTGGTGGGAAATGGGGTGGGGGTGGGGATACCCAAGCACAGTGTTTATAGTGTGCACCATCCTGACCTAATGAGGGCAGGTTAGAGGCGCTGCCTTACCTCTTCTAAAAATGGTTGCAGGACATGTGAAGAGTCAGATCCTGTGTCCACATGCGCTGATGGCTCGCAATTCATCCAGTGCCTTTTGAGTCAACAAACACAGAACTTAAATGCAGCAGATACGTCCTAATACTTTTTGTTTTGCAGGGTGTGTGTGTGTGTGTGAGAGAGAGAGAGAGAGAGCGAGAGAGAGAGAGAGCTATATAAATATATGGTATTGTCCGATTGTTGGCATTTGAGAGACAATGGAGTGCACCTCTGGGGATGAAGTCAAACCACTGCGTTAGCAGCACCAAAGTGACCTCCCTGGGGCGCAAGCCTGGGCAGTGTGTATGGACGTCCTGGACTGCCCAGATGGCAAGACCCCCTTCTTGGCCTCACTGATGTGGTCCAAAGGAAAGCAGAGCAATGAGTTTGGCACCAGCTTGGCTGCAGGAGTTGCCAGAAGGAGGCATGCAAAATGCCATCCAACCACCTTAGGGACTCTGAATTTGTGTAGGGTTCACTCCTTAGTCTTACGTTCCCAGGTTGACAAGCCCAACCTGCCCCTCACTTCCCTCTACAGCTCGTGCAGAAACTGCCTTCTTGACTGTTGGACCCACCATTAATCTCATTTGCTCGATCTGCCAGAGCCTATCTTCACATGTGGCAGAAGTCCCTGATTCACCAAGGGCTTGACACCTGGTTTAGCCAGCCAGTCAAAGCCATTTCCCAAAGTGTGGTTGCCGTCACGTGTTGACAGTTTCTAGGCACCATGGGTGAGAGCTGGGTGCAGGGCAGGGACCAAAGGTAAACAAACTACCCCAGGAAGAGCACACCATGTCCCCCACCAGAAGTACTACCCCCCAACACCCTATACACCCCACACTATCCTATACTGGCTATTTATTTATGACCACAGTGTTTTTTCCAGATTCTAAACACCACTGAAAGTTTCCCACACAAGATTGGGAAAATGAGGAACTGAGAGAAACCGGGTTGACAGATATGCCCAGCTTTACTTGGAGAGGATGTTGAACGTGGGCAAGAGAAGGCTGATGCCCCGCCACTGTGCCTCTGCTCCCCTATGCCCACCTGTGTTCTTCTAATCAACTTCTACTTAAGCTGTTTTAGCCACTGCTCACATAAGCTGAGCTATTGCCCATTTCACAAAGGTGGCTTTCTATTTCCTCACCTGGTGGGCATTGCCAGTGGTCATCTGAGAGCACAGATGAACCTCAGACCCAAGTAGAAGCCAAATAAGAAAAATACTCTGCCCTATTCAGCATGAAATGGAGGCAAATCCCTCTCCCTGATGCTGATCTTCTTCCCTGCCACAGTGTGAGAAATTGTAATTCTCTCAACTCTCCCAAAATGTACTGGTTGCAGACTTGCTACTGGTGAGTGGCTTTGCCTTAACAAGCCGTATCTCCTGACAGGTGACCTATTGCCGGAATGACAAGATGTCCTTTAAAGCAGCACACTGGAAGTGCAAAACTCTTTTACATTTGTTATCTAGCTAATCCTCAAATGTCAACCTAGTTGTGTAGCTCAGCATTATCGTTAATGTAATTATTCGGTTGTATCCAGTTCTGTCCCTCCACTGAGTA
The DNA here is from genome assembly GCF_965113315.1 of Podarcis vaucheri. Taxonomy (NCBI): domain Eukaryota; kingdom Metazoa; phylum Chordata; class Lepidosauria; order Squamata; family Lacertidae; genus Podarcis; species Podarcis vaucheri. The sequence goes on along the minus strand of NC_138760.1, from coordinate 106,958,223 downwards.
GAAAAGGGAAGGTGATTATTATTTTTTGGAAATCCGTCCCTTTGTCCTGTAGCTCCTCTGCACCACCTTGCACACTATTTGAAAGGGTCCACCAAGCCTCTGGAGCAGATTTGGTGGGGGCATAAAGAAAGAAGAGGACTGCAAAGAGAAAGGATAATTAGAGGGGGAACTCCCCCCCCTCCGCCCGCCCTTATGTTTATGGAATACTCTCAGTGCAGGGTCAGTTCAGGGAAAGAACTGGATACAACCCATTATAGTGTGCTTGAAAGAATCCTTGCTCAGTGGAAGAATTGCGTATGTCACAATTCTTGCCATCCTTGTCATTTGCCTCATGCAGCAAAACCTCTCAGGTCAGCCCTGGACTCAAAAAGGTCTTTTCTTTTTTTATAATTTTTATATTAAGTTTTACACAACAAATTTAAATTCAAACACATCAATCACCTCTTCATTTAAGATTCCCTGAATTCTCTGACTTCCCTCCACCCTTCCATAGTTACCATTATCAATCCAATTTTCCATCTGCTTATCTTATTTCCTCTAAGCTGTTAAAAGAATATTGCCCATTTTTCAATTTTTTTTGTACATTACAAGCATTACTCAAATCCTGCCAAAGTTTTTAGTTGTTTACAGTGTTCTCTTAAGTACATTAAAAATCTTCCCCATTCCTTCTTAAAATTCTTCTCTTCCTGGTTTCCAGTCACTTTTGCCATTTTGCCATAGCCCACCATCTTCACCAGCCATTCCTCTGTGGTTGGAACTTTGTCTTCTTTCCATCTCTGGGCCAGTAGTATCCTCGCTGCTGTTATCACGTACATGAATAGTCTTTTCTGGTCTCTCGGAATCTCTGTACCTAAAATGCCTAACATTAAAAAACCTCTGTTTTTTTCACAAATGTTATTTTAAACATTTTTTTCCAACTCATTGTACATCATTTCCCAGAATGTTTTAGTTATCTTGCATGTCCACCACATATGGTAGAATGTGCCTTCTTTCTCCTTACATTTCCAGCAAAGATTAGGTAAAGGTAAAGGGACCCCTGACCATTAGGTCCAGTCGTGGACGACTCTGGGGTTACGGTGCTCATCTCGCTTTACTGGCCGAGGGAGCCAGCGTACAGCTTCCAGGTCATGTGGCCAGCATGACTAAGCCACTTTCGCCGAACCAGAGCAGCGCACAGAAACGCCGTTTACCTTCCTGCTGGAAGCACTTTGATGTGCTTTCGAACTGCTAGGTTGGCAGGAGCTGGGACCAAGCAACGGGAGCTCACCCCGTCGCGGGGATTCGAACCGCCGACCTTCTGATCAGCAAGCCCTAGGCTCTGTGCTTTAACCCACAGCGCCACCCACCTTTTCAACTATGACCACTAAGCAGGCATAGGCAAACTCCGGCCCTCCAGATGTTTGGGACTACAATTCCCATCATCCCTAGCTAACAGGGCCAGTGGTCAGGAATGATAGGAAGTGTAGTTTGCCTATGCCTAAGAGCCTAAATCCATCTGTGTGGAAAGTGGTGTCAAGCTGTGTATGCACCATAACTTTAAAGCACAAAGAATATTGGGAACTGTAGCTTATCTTTCACAGAGCTACAGTTCCCAGCACCCTTAACAAATTATAGTTCCCAGGATTCTTGCTGGGGAGGCAGAAATGTGCTTTACATGTGTGGTGTGTACGCAGCCTAAGAGACCCTGCGCATTTGCGGTACATTGAAGCCACTGGAATTAAAATGGGGCATTGGGGAGAGGGAATGTTGCTTCCAACAATGCTTTTCCAGGGCTCACCAAATATATTGTTTTCTCCCTTTGCCGCACAATTTGTAGCTGCACGATTAATACCAATTTACAATGCTGTTCCCTGTGCAACTCAATTAATTCCAAGGGGAGATCAGCTCTGAGTGTTTTGTTAGAGGAAATAATTGAGCCTCATTTACTTGTGAGAGGTCTATTGTTCATGACATAGTGGCAACAATTACAGATTCAGTGTAAATATATAACAACAAAATGCACACGGAGCCGCCTTGTCCCATTTTACCTGCCGGTATTTTTTCCCTGCCTGTCAGTTTGGCCCTACCTGGGCCTGGACAAATTGTTTCATTAACATTTTATTACATCTTGCTATTGTTGTTCAGAATATGTGAGCAGCTGAGAGACAGTTTGAACAGAACTGCCCAAAAAGATATTTTTTCATGAGCATTTATCCCTTCACATAGCCCATTTATAGTCAGTGAGTGGCCCTTCAGCCAATAACTGAAGCCTGTGCTGACCCAATAAATTTTGCTGCCTGAGGCAGTGAAGGAAATGGCTCCTCCTCCCTCAGTATCCAGGGCCGACCAAGTTCTTTTAACACCTGAGACAGAAAAATTCCACGACCTCCTCTTTCTGGAAGTAAAACAGAAAACAACAATAAGCTAAATAACCCAAATTGCTGCTCTTTCATGATGCTGAAAATCTGATGCATGAGGTACTCTGACTCATGGCAGGCTTGTATGGCCTTGTGGCCTTTTGCAGCCATTCTAGGCTAGAATATGGTGGTGGGTCTTTAAATGTTGCTGCTAAGCCATTGGGTGAACCCACAGAAAAATGAGTCACTTGGCACTGCTATAATGTCTAAAGGTCGTCTTAAAGTGTGGAAAGCAGCAGAACACATGCTTCAGACACAGAAGGTCCTGTACTCAACGTGGGCACCTCCAGCTAAGAGGGCCCAGGCAGCAGGTGATGGGGAAGACCTTTCTGGCTCTCAGACCCTGGGGAGCCACTGCCAGCAGTAGCAGCTGGTAGGGCAGCTCACCTGGCAGACAATATTGGGCTAGAGAAACACATAGCCTGACCTGGCACAAGGCAATTTTCCATATTAGCATAGCAAGCTGCCTTATGCTGAGTCAGTCTCCTGGCTCTCAAGAGTTTCAGACAGAGGACTAGGGCTGGGTAATATATCCATGTATGTATCATCCAAAACCAGTTTGAAGATCATATCATGATATTGGTTTCATAGTTTTTGACCTGGCGATATATTGTGGATCATGATGTGTGTGTGTGTGTGTGTGTGTGTGTGTGTGTTAGTTATGCAAAAGTCACAATGTGGGGAAAACTGTGAAACCAGCCAATGTTCCTCCTTATTTCAGACACTATGATACAGTAGATCAGTAGATCTTGATGTTTAGCTGGTGATATATCATGAAGCTGAAAACCAGATATCACCCAGCCCAACTGTTCACCTCTGCATAGTTCCAACTTTATTTCAGACATTGTGATATTGGTATATTGCGAAGTTTAGCTGGTGATATATTTTGATGTTGAAAACCAGATATTGGCCAGCTATTCCCCCAACCCTATCTGAAGATATCAGGGACTGAACCTGAGGACTTCTCCATGCAAGGGAGATTCTCTGCCACTGAGCTGAGAGCCCCTTCTGTGACAGGGGAGAATTTATGTGGCTGTGGATGCAGAACTAGAAAGCACTAATTCTTACGAGTTGGTTCAAAGGTGTGATATTGACTATGTTGTGCAAATGAAGCTTGCTTTTGTTCGCGTTTGTGCGCCTTAATCGTGAGTCTTTCTTTCTGGGTACCCCTCGTTCCTTTCAGCTGGAGTTGCCATGCCATGCTAGAATAAATTCCAAAAGGAGAACAATGAAACTAGAATTCAGCTGCCCGCAGTCCTAAGAGGTAAAAGCAGATAAGTGCTATTAATTGTGCTAAAAGCAGCCCAAGGACAAGGGGACACACCACATGTGAAGAACTGCAACAAAGGAATGTTAGAACAGATTTGTAGGGTGCTGTATGGAATGAGCTAGTTTTCTAGTGCTAGGTTTGCTTTGTGTTTGTAGACAGCATATGACATACAATATTTATAATGGCTCAAAGAAATAGACTTCGTCCTTGAGCTTTTGTTGGGCCCATCTTCACGAGGTAATAAAAGGAATGTGTCCTCCAAGAAGATTCAGTGAATTGATTCAAGTGTAGAAAGCTGCAATATGTTGTCTGGTTTCCAAATCTGCCTATTTAATAGGTTTAGTGCTACTTGTGTTTGTAAATTCAGTGCTTGCCTAATACATGGATAGTCAACATGGTGCCCTCCAAATGTTGGACTCCAACTCTCATCACTCTTGACAGGCTGGGGCTGATGGGAGTTGGAGTCCCACAAGACTGGGGGGAGAAACAGGGCCGGCCCACCCATGAGGCAAGGTGAAGCAACCACCTCAGGCAGCAGGTCTCCAAGGAATGCATCGCATGCTGCTGCTGCCATGGTGCATTGCACTCTTTACAGGCTGGCTGTGCCTCTTCCTCAGCAGCCCCCCACCAATGCTACCTCTACAGCGGCCTCTTGGCAAATAGGAGTCGCTGCTAATCTCTTCCCACCCTTGTTCCCACCAGTGTAGATCTTTATTCCCCACCCCCTGTTCCTGATGTCAATTTTCACTTACCCTTGTTCCCTGATGGGCAGGGCGCCATTTTGTGGAGAGGTGCCAAAATGTATTGGGCCAGCCCTTGGGGGAAAATCAGAGTTTCTGCATAAAATAAGCATCAGTACATATACCCAAGCAGCACATACTCTCAGCCAGGTGTCTCATCCTGCCCAGAAAATATTTAGCAATACGTTTGGCATCAGCTTGGCCACAGGAGTTACCAGAAGGAGGTGTACAAGGTGCCATCCAACCGTCTTAGGGACTCTACTCTGGATTTGCGTAGGGTTTACTCCTTAGCCTTTTCTTCTGAAGATATCCAGCAAGGCAGCGGAGGTTTAGGAACAGAGTTTATGTTCTCCTAGATGAGCTACCTTCCCAGATTGACAAGCCCCATCTGCCCCTCACTTCCCTCTACAACATGGGCAGAAACTGCCTTCTTGACTGTGTGACCCACTCTTGGTCTTGTCTGCTCAATCCGCCGGAGCCTGTCTTTGCATGCAGGGGAAGTCCCTAACTCATCAAGGGTTTGAGAGCCATTGGCTACCCTCACTTGGTTTAGCTGGCCAGTCAAAACTGCTCCTGGGTGTGGCATGCTGTGGCATGCTGACAACTTCTAGGAGTCACGGGTGAGAGATGAGTACAGAGTGGGGACCAAAGGTAGACAAACTATCCATTAGGATACCCTACACACTGTGGTTTGTATGAACTGGCTGTCAAATTCACTTTTGATTTGGAATGTCATTGTGTCTCTTTGCATTGATCTATATATACAGATATATAACTGCATGTAACATCTAATAATCCGAAATTACAATTTCAAGTTGTTCGAGGCAGTCTTGCGATGAATTGCTAGCGCTTGGAGCAGGAGGCATTTTCTTTAAGCGTGGCTCCTGATTAGGAATGTAAAAATCGATAACGTCTGAAGTATTTGTGAGAGGACTTCCTAAATATGGCTCATCATGCTGGAAAAAAATCAATGCAAAATGGGCATGTGGAGTCAGTGTGTCCGAAGAGGGGAGCATTAAGGAGGGTTAACCCATAGAAGCAGGCAGGAAGTAGTTACTAAGGATGAAGCCGGCAAAGGATAGGAAACGTCAGTGATGCTTTCGTTTGATGAAACTCTTGTTGGTTTCCTGTATGTTGGGTTTTTTTGTTTTGTTTTGTTTTTTGATTTTGTTAACTCCCAATGGTGCCCTCCCAATGTTTTGGGGGTCCAGCTTTCATTATTCCTGTCCATTGCCAATACATGTTGGACCTTACAATAGATGGAGTCCAATATTGCCTGGTGGGCACATGCTGGGTTGCTTTCTTCCAATAACTCATTTTTCTTCATTTGAGAGCATGCAACCCTTTGCTGCAATTCAAAACTACTGTCTCTCTGGGAGGACAAGTCACTGGCTTTTGATTTAACACTGGTATAGTATCCATATTAAAATGAAGAATATGCTACAAAAACCCATTAACTTCTGCTTATGGGGGGTTATTGTTTTTGCTTGTTATTATGCTATGCATTTTTGTGTTTTTATACAGTAAATCGTCCTGTGGTCTTTGGGTGAAGGGTGGTACACATATTTATTAAATAAGTAAAATACCTCTTTCCTCTTCCAGAGGACACCTATAATTGTACTGTCATAACTGCTATTCCACAAATGTTTTCACATGCTAAAATTGCATTGGTAGATGAGCTAAAATTACACACACACATCTATATGTATGTATGTATTTCCCCCCACAGCTTTTTGCAATCTTTGCATTTGCAACATGTGGCGGCTATTCTGGAGGACTGCGGCTCAGCGTGGACTGTGCAAACAAGACAGAGAGCGACCTCAGCATTGACATAGCCTTTGCCTATCCATTCAGGTAATCTATTGTAGTTCTTTGCCATTCACATGCAAAGGGGTAGCCATTGTCTACTGTGGTTCAGTGTAGTGCTTCCTGTAGATATTTGCAGATGACAAGCCATGCAAAGACTTAAGGTGATGTCACTTACTGGTGCATGTCAAGTTGCTTCTAAGCTGGAACCCTTTAGCACTGCTAAGGCTTTGCTTCCCCACAGTTAGCTGGAAGTGGAATTAAACTGAAGACTCCTCAGAAGCACTCAGATTAGCTCCAGCTGATACGTTTGCACCTCACTGACTTCCCTCTGACAGTAAGTGACTGAGGTCTACTTGATAAGAATCTAGGATAGTGGCTCTGCAATGCCTGGTGACCTGCCTCTGGAAGCATGTGATATTGTTGCACACCATCCCAATCTCTGAGTGGTGCAAGATTTCAGGGGTTCCCAGGGTTTGTGTTTCCTTTTGGGAATGAGGCACAACAGATACTGTGGTGTCTTTATGCCATTTGGTTTATTTACGTATATATGCAGCCCAGCCAGATGGGCGGGGTATAAATAATAAATTATTATTATTATTATTATTATTATTATTATTATTATTATTATTATTATTCAACCTGAGCCTACGATGGAGGGGGTTCACACCATCAACACCCCAAAAAGGTCTTGTTTCTCCCAAAGCCATAGCCTTGGATTCAAACAGAAATCAGACATTGCTCTCAAACTTTGCTCTGACTCTCTCTCCAGCTTGCTGCTTTACATCTAGGTCACACCACTGCCCCTTTTAACTCAATGCTTTGTCCATTTGTCTCTGAGTAGAGGGAGGGGCCTCACCTATTTAGGCCTATTTCCTTTGTTTTCTTAATGGCCCATCACCCAAGTGATTGCCTCAACACAAGAAGCCAGCCTGGTTTATATTTTGACACTTGCTGGATTCAGGGGTTAGAAGGATCTTGCATACAGCCTACTTCCAACCTCCCAAACTTATAATGCACTTATATGGCAGTGTTCTTCCCCATGGCCAAATTTTGACTATAACTTTTAGTCCTGTTCACAAGGCTAATGTTTAGGCACAGCATTGTTAATGAAAACTTTCTTTCTGGTAAACAACAACAACTACTACTACTACTCCTGTGATGGGATGGTTAGCTGCTTGTGCGTAAAATCGTGGTCCCTCAGAGTTTGTGCAACTCTGTGTGTGACAGAGCTCCTCAGACATGTCTGCCCTAGTCGCTTGCAGATTCCGACAGTGGTTGTTTTCGGAAGCGCTTCCAGCATAGAAGCTCCTTAACGGAAACACGTCTTCTGGACTCACGACGTGACAGCTTCCGGCGAGGAAAGGGTCTCCCTATGGGAGCTTCTGACACCTCCCCACTGTTCTCGCTGGACGTGTCCCGGAGCCCTCCCTCTTGCTCGCTTTCCCTCAGAGATCCTTCCCCTTCCCTGCTAGTTCCTGCTTTAGCTGCTGTGTCTCTCTCCGCATTCATGAGACCTTCCTCCAGAGACCCATCTCTCCCCCTGCTGGTCCCTGCTTTCGCTGCTGAGTCCCTCCCAGCCTCCATGAGCCCTCTCCCCACCTGTTCCTCCGATGGCAGTTCCCTGACAACTCCTAATGAGAAAGGTGTGAGAATAGTGATAAACAGACTCTCGATTTCCCCCCAATTTAATCATTTCTTTAAAAAAGAAACATTTAATTTTTATAGGAAAATAGTACTGTGCTGCTATTAAAAAGTGGGGGAAAGATTAGTTGATGGATGTGCTGAACTGGTTACTGGCCACAAAAATGGACTACATCAGAGTCAATAAACTGAAGCTCAATCCAGACAAGACTGTGATGTTTCTATTGGGTGGTTCTTCAGTGCCAGTGTGGTGTAGTGGTTAAGAGCGGTAGATTTGTTATCTGGGGAACCGGGTTCACATCTCCACTCCTCCACATGCAGCTGCTGGGTGACCTTGGGCTAGTCACACTTCTTTGAAGTCTCTCAGCCCCACTCACCTCACAGAGTGTTTGTTGTGGGGGAGGAAGGGAAAGGAGAATGTTAGCCACTTTGAGACTCCTTCGGGTAGTGATAAAGCGGGATATCAAATCCAAACTCTTCTTCTTCTTCTTCTTCTGACTGGACAAGTGGTGTAGACCCTTCTCTAGATGGGCTCACATTCGCTGTGGAAGAGCAGGTCTGTGGTTTGGGGGTGGGGTGGGGATCCCCCTAGATCCACTGTTGTCACTTGAGTACCTTCCACTAGCCTTGACTGGTGGCCCAGCTACAACCTTATCTGGATGATGATAACCTGTCTGCCATAACCTAGGCTCTGGTAACTTCAATATTATATTACAATATTATATTGCATTGTGGTTTTCACGGGTTTGCTTTTGAAGACAGGTGAGGTGAGCCAATCATATAACACCGAATCTGGCACAGGTGCATTGGCTGCCTGTATGCTTCTTTTAATCCATAAAGCTCTTTATGGCTCGGGGCCCCAGTATCTTTCAAAGCACCTCTCCCACTATGATCCTACCTGGACCCTTCGGTCTTCATCTGAAGCTCTCCTCCAGGTGCCTCTGACTTCTTTTGGTTGAAGTTCCCTGGCTGTAGAATGCTGTCCCCAGTGAGGTCCACTTGTTGCCATCATGAATGTCTTCCATGTACTAGGTTTAAACATATCTCTTCGCCCAGACATATGACAAATTATGACAAGTTGGCTGATGGCCTACTTGATGGAAAGTTTTTGCTGCTGAAGATTTTTGTCCTTTTCCCCTGCACTACGAAATGGTTTTCTTGACATATGTTGTTTTTGGTTTTGTGTCATTCCTGTTGGGCTCTTGACATTTTGTAGGAAGTGACTAACAAGTTAAATAGATAAATAATTCTCAGAATGTATGTATGCATTGACTAACAAATTGCCTTTTAAAAACATCAGCTCTCCAAAAGATTCAAATATGTCTTGGTTTCATAGCATCTGAGCTAAGCTGTCCTAGAAAGCCTTTTTTAGCCTAGTGATGTGTCTGATGTGTTTCATAAGCCAGTTTTGGGATGATAAACACCAATGGAAATGAGGGCAAGTGTCCAATGCCAGAAGTTAACAATGAAATATTTTTAAAACCCTGCTGTTAATAAGACATAACACATTCACAAGCAGATGCAATGCAAACAATAAATAAATATGGCTATCAGCCTTCCCCATCCCCCTTGCATCTAAACGGTCATGTCCTGAATCTATAAAAAGTCCCCAAACCTAAAAGTAGATTCACAGATATCTATTTCTTTCTATACAAATTCTATTCCAAGAAATGTTTTTAAAGACAGGAACACCATCTGTCTGTAAAATGGCTATTTCCATCAGACATCATTTGCTGTTTTGCTTTTGAGTTCCATTTATGCCTTTATTGATAGTAATGCTGTTCACTAAATGGATCTGAGCAGCTGGCAAACTCGTGAATTGTTGTTAATTTATGAGATATTTATGCCATACTTGTGCTCCACAGACTTGTACTGCCCTTTATTACAAATGTTAAATTTTCCCCCTTTTTGCTAACTTTGCTGTTCTGTACAATCTTTCATCTCTTGCTTCTTTTAGTATTCATGAAGCAGCTTTGGAAAATTGAGTTATGCAAATTTATAATTTGATTCTCTTCCAAACTTGTCACATTTTATGAGTGTTCTTCACAGAGGATGGCAGGGAGTTCCACAATAGAAATTGCGATTTAAGATGTTGGTTTATATATGTTATTAGTTTATAATAATAATATATAAGAAAGAAAGCTTGAAAGCCAGTGTTATTTGGCTCAGATCAGAAATACATAGCTTATTGAACAGAGGTATGCATGATACTTGCTAGTGCACTCCATCTTTATACTTACCCCTTCCTCCTTTTTTGATGAGCTGTGATTGAAGTCTTCCTCGGTTAATTAACCATAGTTTCCTGTGAAGTTTGAATCAGGAAACTGTGGTTATCAGCAGGGGCAGACATCTTTCACAATATGGTGCCCTGTGTGAGGCTAAAATTTGGAACCCCCAAATGGATCTTCTCAATTATGGATCTTCTTAATTTTGTTTCCCTTCAACTCGGCACCCTGTGAAGGGGAACCAGCCACACCACCCAAAATCTGGTGATGTTACCAGTACTGGAACAAGCCAGAATATTACTGAAGCCAATTTCAAATCATGTAAGAGCCAAGGCTTATTCTCATCGCCATAGTTCTCCAGTTCAGATGTTCTCAGAACTATGGTTAATCAACCCAGGAAGTCTTCAAAAAGAGCACAATGAGAAGGTGGGGAAAGGTAGCATGAGGCTGGGGCATGCGAGTGAAAGACTGCCCCACTACTCTTTTTTTTTTTAAGGTTTCTCTTAAACCTACAGTCTGGCACTCCTGTTGCCATGAGGAGATGCGAGGTTGTGTTTTCTTCAGTATTGTCCATCCTTCATGCTGCCTTGCTTCCGTTGAAATTGCAATACATGCCAGATATAAGGTTGCCCTGTTTGAAGGAAACTTGTAATAGATCTGTTCAAAATTGGGCTAACTGTTGTGATTAAGTATGGATTCCTGGTGCCCATAGCTGCAAAATACTGAATTAAAAAAAGTTAAAGTTAACCTCAAACTGTTGCAATTCTCACAGTTTTATTATTCTGTTAAATCTGATTGTGGTCTCTCTGCCCCCCTCCCCCATCCTCTGTTTCTGCAATGATTCACTGCTTTGAGATTTCAAATTATGCCCACAGCATTATTCAAGGGGAGAGATGCAGGAATACCTATAAATGGTTGTTTATTCAATTGTGTCCAGAAAGAGGAAGGAGGCCTATTATATTGCTCCCTGGATAGTTCCCCTGGGGAAAGATTTTTGAAAGAGAGTCTTGAGACAGGTTTGTTTGTTTTTAACAGTGAGGCGAAAAACTGTTTCTTATTGCTTGACTAGGATAAATATATTGTATAAAAGGTTTTTATGTTTGCTCTAGGTTCCCAACAGATCACAGTGCCCTGGAGACCACCTATGTTAAAATGTATCTTTCAGCTTGACTATGTCTGAATTTTTGTGATGACCAATGCTTTTTAGCAAATGAATTTGACTGACACAAGGCGTGTGGATATCTTGGCTTATTAAGATAATGAACATCTAGCTGTTGACACCATTAAGGGATCCCTGACCATTTGGTCCAGTCGTGACCGGCTCTGGGGTTGCAGCGCTCATCTCGCTTTATTGGCCGAGGGAGCCTGTGTACAGCTTCCGGGTCATGTGGCCAGCATGACTAAGTCGCTTCTGGCGAACCAGAGCAGCGCACGGAAACACCGTTTACCTTCCTGCCGGAGTGGTACCTATTTATCTGCTTGCACTTTTGACGTGCTTTCGAACTGCTAGGTTGGCAGGAGCAGGGACTGAACAACGGGAGCTCACCCCGTTGCGGGTATTCAAACTGCCGACCTTCTGATTGGCAAGTCCTAGGCTCTGCGGTTTAACCCACAGCGCCACCCGCATCCCACGTTGACACCATTACCTTCATGCAATATTATGTTTCAGAAATAACATCCATCAGTGGGCTTACTTTAAAACCATATTGTTTATTAAAAGATAGTCTGCCACACATTACTGGAAAGCCTTTGTTGTAGTGGTCTTTCTGCAAAATAAAAATAAAAATCCATGCTTAATTTATTAATTTAATATATAAATAGAAGGCATTATTAATACACTGTCAAGTGGAGATTCATATAAGTTGTCCCAAATAAGCAAAGATATGATCTACTCTGTTATTGACTAGTGTGTATAGAGATGCTGTGTTAATAAAGGAAGATATGAGTCTCACTTGGTAGGATATTATTCATTAATACAGAGAAAAATAATAAAGTTGGGGTTTTATGCAGAATACATCCTTGAGCAGTATTCTTACCCTATTTTTTGGAATTTGATCAAGCATTCCTTCATGCTATGAAAGGGCTTGAGGAAAGTTTTGTTGGTCAAGAACCACAATTCATGGGATGGTAGAAGGAATAAAAAAGGAAGTGAGTATACAGTTACATGACATGAGGCCATTCATCCACTCCCATTTATTGTAAAGCAGGCATCCCCAAACTCGGCCCTCCAGATGTGTTGCGACTACAACTCCCATCATCCCTAGCTAACAGGACCAGTGGTCAGGCATGATGGGAACTGTAGTCCTAAAACAGCTGGAGGGCCAAATTCGGGGGTGCCTGTTGTAAAGCTTGGTTTGGATACCCAAGAGCTAATGGTGCAACAGCAGAATCACACAGAGCAAGGTTTCTGCTTGCTCTGAGTGTAACAATCAATGTTCCATAGTTGAGCAAGAAGACAGTTTCCTCATCAGGAGGAACCTGTGTATATTTCTTTCTGTTCATGTCATGACAAATACTCAAATTTTTGACATTCTGCCATTGGATATAAACCTACATTAGGCCCACTTATATATGCAGATATCCATATCTCTGATATCTTTTCCCTTACACTATGTCCAAGTCCGCTTGTTCAAATCAAATCAATCTTTATTACAGTCCAGAGACCCAACAAATCATTACAAAGCAATGCACAATTCATACAGCCTACCTCCAGGTTAAACAAGCATTTTGTTCAAAATGCTTGTTCATTCTTTCTTACACATACACACATTAATGGACACAGGTCCACAGTTCCTTAGGGCCACATAGTCCCATAGGTCTATTATTATTATTATTATTATTATTATTATTATTATTATTATTATTATTTGTGCAAAGCTGGAATGTCCGTAAGCATTTCATAACCTTGCATTCCAGCACTAACCTCGTGGCTAGCAAGATCTTGTTTCAATGTTCTGAAACTCTACGTTCTTATAGCCAACAGCAATGGTGGTTTCAAAAGTTGTGCACCTTTTGTTTGCCTCGTTTTGTTTTTGTTTACTTGATTTGGAGTGGTGGTGGTGAGTAAAATCACTATTTCCCCCCTGCAATCCTTTATATTAATTTGATACCTTAGTTGTCCGTCTGCAATCCTGCTAAGAGATTACTCAGAGCTGACTTTGAAAAGAGATATATAGATTATGATTCAAATGTAACAGAGAGTGCCTTTGCTTGACAGTGCTGGCATCAAAAGGCCTGAGTAAATCACCTCCGTATCTGTTAAGCTAGGACCTTCAGCCACTCAGCGCCTTTGTTCAAGAGACAGGTAAGCTTCTTCGTGGAAAGAACATCGCAGGTTTTTCCTTCACTGCACCTGGGAGTGAATAAATCTGTTTTTGTGCAGCATTTCTTCACCAGTTCCTCCCTGATTTATGATTACTGGTTGACAGTGGAAGAGTTGAGGGGGTGAGCCCGAAACAAAAGATGCCACGCAGAGAGCCCACGGAGCTTGTACCTGTCATGACTGTCAAACGCTGTGCTGGAAGCAAGAAGAAGCTAAAATTTAAAAATCTGGATCTATCGATGTGACTCAGTTCTAGAAGCAGTTGTGTGTTTGTGTCAGGTTTTTTTTTTTTCCTTCATCCTTGAACTTTGTGCAAAAGAAAGGAAATCTGCTGTGGCTTGGAAAACGTGGGAACAAGATGGTGCAGCTGATCATACAGGAAACTGTGACAGATACCGTATTTTTCGCCCTATAAGGTGCACCCAACCATAAGACGCACCTAGTTTTAGAGGAGGAAAACAAGAAAAAAAATTCTGAATCAAATGTTCTTGAAGAGGCTTTGCACGGCTATCGCTGAAGCCAGAACAGCAAGAGGGATTGCTGCGCAGCAATCCCTCTTGCTGTTCTGGCTTCAGCGATAGCTGCGCAGCCTGCATTCGCTCTATAAGACGCACACACATTTCCCCTTACTTTTTAGGAGGGGAAAAGTGTGTCTTATAGAGTGAAAAATACGGTAAATAAACAAATGGTACCTAAACATGAACGAACCAAAAGCCCTTACCTAAGAAGGAATTGATCTAGAAAAGAGCTATTTAGCAACACACTTAACTAAATTTTGTACAGTTGATAAAGTGGAGCTTTTAAATGTACTTCGCCAATGGTAATTTTAAGAGAGCATTCTCTTCCCATTGGCATGTTTTATAAATTATTCTTGCGGAGCTGCGATAGCGAACCTTAGGGCCTCCCATCGTTCCTGACCATTGGACATTCTGGCCGGGGCTGGTGGGAACTGGAGTCCCACAATGACTGGAGGGCCACAAGTTCCCCTTTCCTATTCTGGAGGGATGCACACATAAGGAAAGGCTAACAATCAGAATTTACACTGAGAATTAAGCTGAGATCTGAACTAAGGGCCATGCCCAGAACTGGCCACTGGCCTACACTGCTTCTTGCTTGCTGGGCTGATGAAGCATCCATTCAATTCTATTGTTTTATTTCTTTATTTCAATCGTGTATATTCTGCTAAGCAACATAATTTTTTGTAAGCGATGTACAGCGAAGTTGTCCAAGGGACACAAAAGATAAAATCAATTAAAATCAATCAGGAAATCAAATTCCTTTCCCCCACCCCCTCACACCTCATATAGTAAAAAAATAAAATAATATCTGCTGGGTTCAGTCTACCCAGCACTTTATGCATCTGTGTTCAATAATGCATCAGGACAGCCAGAGATCTGAAGCTCTGCCAATTAATTATACAAACCGCCCCGCCAGGATGGGCAGCAAGGAATAGGTCAGTGCTTTTATGATCAACTTCCACAATTCAGTGTCGCGTTGTGGTCCCAGCAGTGCAGTTTCCATGTAATTTGGGGCTTTTGTGAATGGATTAGCCTAAGCGGACCTTTTTTCGTTGTGTTTCTCTTTCTAAATTGCTCTCACTTCAGTTGGAAAGGAAACAAGCAAAGAGTGTAATGTCGCACCCCGCCGTGCAGAATTTGGGAGAAGTATCCTTCAGGGCACACAAAACTCTCGTCATGACATTTTCAGCAGCTCAGTTCCCCTTTTTTATATTTAATGCGACCTAATGACAGAAAGTAGACCCAAGGCTCCAGCATCTTTCTTAGGAAGGTGAAACTACAAGTGTCTTCATTTAATAGTGTTCCCGGTGGTCAAGAAGTTATTATAGGTTTGGGGGCCAGGGATGGGACAAGTCCTAACCCAAATTTTGCTGCCTCATGTATAGGACCCATGACCTTGACCTGATTTTCATTGGTGTTTCAAAGGGAGTAGAAAAATAAGAAAAGCTTGTTCATTGTGCTGCCAGGGCTGGCAAAACTGCACAGATGCATTGGCTACTTAACACAGAGATGCTTCCCTCTTTTCATATACTGTGTGCTGTAGCCTTGTGCCAGAAGATTGCCTGGGAAACCAATTGCCTGAAAGGCTAGCCATTTTGCAGCCTAATGTGAAGGACCAGATAAGCATCCCCATCACTCTGACCAGACAGTAGCTGAATCTTTTCTCCACACTGACCATAAGGCAGCATCTTCCGTTGTGCTTAAGGGGCAGCGGGTTAACTTAGGGTGCACAAGTCAAGATACGAACCATACAGGCACAGCCCTGTCCTCTGAACACGTGGGCACCACTCATTACTACCAGCATCTAATGCCTAGGGCAACTGGCACACTCTGCCCAATGGCAGAGCCGGACCGGATTGTCTGGTGGGGAAATGTGACTCTGATTTGCCTGTGTCGCAGACTCGCTTCCTCTGCAGCAGAGAAATTTGTGAGCAGTCACAGAAGAGGTGAATTATACATAGATCTGCAGGAGTGTACCATGAACTCGATAACCTCCCATTTCATCATCAAGTCTCAGCTTTGCTCAACCCTAGTTATTATGGGGGGGGGGTAATGTCTAAAATACTTTTGTAATAATAATAATAATAATAATAATAATAATAATAATAATATTTTATTTATATCCCGCCCTCCCCAGCCAAAGCTAGGCTCAGAGCGGCTAACAACAGTAAAAATAACACAGTTTACATAAAATCACAATCAATTAATTGAAATATATTATAAAATCAATTCATTCTAAAATCAATTCAGAGTCAAATTAATGGCAACCATTGGGCTAGAGTTCCATGAGGATTACAGAAGGAGGGGGTCAGACTGTGCCTTGGCCAAAGGCCTGGTGGAACAGCTCTGTCTTGCAGGCCCTGTGGAAAGATGTCAAGTCCCGCAGGGCTCTAGTCTCTTGTGACAGAGCGTTCCACCAGATCGGGGCCACAGCCAAAAAAGCCCTGGCTTTGGTTGAGGCCAGCCTGTGGCCCGGGATCTCCAATATGTTTTTATTTGAAGACCGTAAGGTCCTCCGTATTTATTACAACTCTGCTTGCAGTGAGATTGAAAGATTAAATGAATGTGTGACTCAGTGCATTCATTCATTTATTCATTTTTTATGGTTATACCTCCTCTGTCCCTCCTACCAGAGCCCAGGGTGGCTTACAACTGCCTTAATAACAGAGCACAACTATCATATGGTTAGGATGGCACCTTGTTAGAGAAGAGCTGTATCTCCCAATCTCTGAAGTACTCTCAGAAAAACCATGACCTTCTACAAAAGCCTAGAAAGACCCCAGCCCATTACAAATGGAGATGGGCAGATTTCACCCTTCACTAATTTCTGCAGGATGTAAGAAATCGATCCTTTAGAATATTGGCTCCATTTGTGTTACCCAAAATACATTTATCCATGGTTTGGAAGACTTTAATTTAGTTCTCTGCTCAGTGCAGTGATGGATAGGATATGTAAATGATTATTCAATCGACATTTCTGACTGATGTTTTTCCCCAGCTCAAAAAAATTGAAAGAAATGTGCAGGTAGGAGGGGATGGGGTTGTATGTTACAGATCAGCTTTTCAAAGCCTGCTGCAAAAATTGTTCTCCATTAATGCATTATACTATGCATTATACCGGAACTTATCAATTATCCTCATTCCACTTCCCCAAATTCCCCAAGCTACCTGTATGGTTTCAGTTTCCACTCTTTTAAAATCCTGAAAGCCTTTGTACTTTGAGAAGAGTGTGGATTCCAGTTCATAAACTTAATTGGTAAAGAGTTTAGAATGCTCGAATCCATTGATTGCTGTTGTGGAAGAGAGATGGAGAGCTTATAAAAAGGAAAATTAATACCTGGATCAAATGCTTAAGGGGGGGGAATGTGCCTTTTTTTTCAGTGGTCCTTGCTTATCTAGTTGGTGCTGATGGTCAGCACACTCATCTTTCAGATCATCCTAATTCTGTACCGACCACAACCCAATTGCACTCATTTGTAAACCTTCTTTACCACCACTTCTCCACTGGTGGAACAATCATAATAATGCAACGCTGAATTCCACCCAAAACTTAGAAATTGCAGAATCTTACCAATTTTTGTGTGTATCCATTCTCCTAATGGATAGACATTCTCCTAACGGATAGACTTATTTTGTTGTGGAGACAACAGCTATCTCAGCTGGCAAGCTCTTAAGGTTGTGATCCTGTTGACAGTATGGGATGGGCCCTTCTTTAGATAAATTCTAAGCCATTCAGGTCTTTAGAAGTCAAAACTAAAAGCTTGAGTTGGGATTCATGACAAATAGACAGCCAGCACAGATCTTTGAAAATTAATGACCCCGTATAGTCTGGTCTGTTGAAACTCTGTTCACTGCATTTTTGCACCAACTGCAGCCTCCAAACCGTATTCAAGGGCAGCTCCATGTAAAACAAATGGCAATGGTCTAAATAAGGGGTTACTAGAACATATTAAACTACAGTCAGGCTTTCCCCTGTCCCAGGATGGCTGTAACTGGCAAACCAACTAGAGGTAGGATAAATCATTGTTTCTCATTGTCCAAAAGAACTTCCTGGCTTCTTTCTTTAACTCCAGAGGTTGAAACTCCATTTCTACATCCTGCTACAACCCAGCAAGTCATTATTTTTCTTTATAACTGTGAGAATACATGGTGGAAATTTCAGATTTCTTCCCATGGATATATCCATAATAAGTAAGGAGGAGTTTGCTGCTGAGAACTAGTCTTTGCCAGCCTAATTGGACCCAGCCCACATTTCTCTACAATCTGCGGAAGAACTTGCTGCTGAGATGTAGCATTTGCCCAGCTCAGTTCAACCAAGCCAACATTGTGGGACAGATTTTTTGCTGGAGAGCCAATGACCACCCAGCTAACATTAAATCTAGGTTTACCTGCTGTTTGCAGAGCACGTTACTAATGAGAACCAGCATTTTCAACCCAAAGATTCCCCCTTCCCCCCTTTTTTTATCAAGGGACTGAGTCAACCCATCCAAAATGCAATTCTCCAGGTGAGGCTTGCCTGTTTTCCCCACCTGTGTAATGAATGCAGGTCTAATCATTCCCTATATGCTAAAGCAGAAACAATAGTGCATTTGTGCCTGTACCAAATGCAACCTTGAGAATACATTCAGACTAATTTTAGCCGATTCACGCTAGCTCCTCGTAATGATGAGAGGGTTTTCTAATTTTTGAAAGCGTAGATGATTTTGATGCATACCAATCAGGATGAGTCTGTCTGCTAACACAGCTTGACTGTCTGTTGGAGGAGCTTTCTCGGGAGAACAGAATATACCTGCTTCTGCCATACACTGAGAGGAGTAATGAGAGAGCGAGGAACAGCAAAGAATAGTTCATCACTGCTATGAATACCTCCAATTACTCCTGCCATTCTGTGTGTTGAGGAGTTTTCTGTTAGGGAAGAATGGGGCAGCCCAAGGGAGGCGCAAGCTACACATTACACACCACCTGCAATTTAAAGCTAGGAGGTGGTCAGGGAGCAATGAATGATGAAAGTTACAGGAAAGTGCCATGCAATCATGTGCATATTTGCCCAAGCTGCATACACACATTTTATTCTAGAATCTATGGAGACTCTGGACTCAGTCCACAAACAACA
Source organism: Podarcis vaucheri (assembly GCF_965113315.1). Taxonomy (NCBI): domain Eukaryota; kingdom Metazoa; phylum Chordata; class Lepidosauria; order Squamata; family Lacertidae; genus Podarcis; species Podarcis vaucheri. Next base: position 106,939,189 of record NC_138760.1, on the reverse strand, counting down.
CAAATCTGTTGCGTATTTTGCATTCATCAGAAAAGAACCTCAAGGAACAATTCATGCCCACTGCCTTGTAGGACATCTTTGGGTGAAGTCAAGGCTAAGGAGTGAACCTTACACAAACTGAGGGTGAGGTTCTTAAGGCAGTTGGATGGCATCTTGTATGTCTCCTTCCAGCAACTCCTGCAACCAAGCTGGTGTCGAATGTATTCTTTTCCTTTCCTTTGAACGACATCAGCGAGAAGCCCAGGACCTTGATTGTTATGTACTGAGTTGAATAGGATCCAAGATGCATCAGTCGGATTGGTCCTAGAACAATAGGATTCAGAATGCAGCAGTCTGATTGGTCCTAGAACAATGCGGCAGTATGATTGGTCTGCAGGAGCCACCCAATCCGGCTCCAGATGGAAGTGAATCCACAACCTGATTGGCCTACAGGAGAATTCCGGAATTAGCCAATCACGTGCAGCCCATTGTGTAAATAATGTATATAAGAGAGGACTTTCATTCCTCCTCACCACTATGAGCTGAATAAAGAGCATGAAATCCACTCTCGACTCACTGATACACACTACTCAGGCTTGTGCCCCAGAGAGGTCACTTTGATGCTGCAAATGCAGCGTGTCCAATTGAAAACAGGTGTAGGCTATCCTGGAAATGTGATGTGTGTGTTCACCTCTACCCAGTGATGTTGTGGGTGGGTGTGATTGGGCTATGATTGGAAGATAGAGAAGCAAGGTTGTAAGAGTGTTGTGCCACTGCAGTCTATTTAAAGATTACTCAGGTCTTGATTCAAGGGGTGCTGTGTGGATTAATAATAATAATAATAATAAATTTTATTTATACCCCGCCCTCCCCAGCCAAGACCGGGCTCAGGGCGGCTAACAACCAATAATAAAAACAAGTTGATTGAAATGCAACTTAAAAAACAAGATTAAAATACAACATTAAAACAATTAAAACATTAAAATGCAGCATCACAGGAGGAGAAAGCAAAAAAGAAAAGGGGGGGAGGGAATCAAATTGATAAAGAGATCCGGATCCTACTGAAGTCCATGGGATTTAAGTTCTTCTGTTTTGAGTGTCCTCTATATTTACCATACATAAGAAGCAACTTGTTTATGCATTGCTGCTTGCCATCTAGTGTTTTTGTTTTTCTGTGCCCTAGTCCATCTTCTGTTTCAAACACTCCCAGTAACCTTGGTTAGCTTTAGGGGGGGGAGCCTTTGTCTCCATGCTTTGCAAAATTGCAAAGGCAGATGCAAAGAGAGAATTCCCCCTCCATGAGAAGACAATAAACCCTGATGAATAGTATTTGCATAACTGAGATGGAAAACCTTAAAGACTAGTCAGAAAGCTCTGGCTTTGTTTAGAAGCATCCTTATCACACTTCTAAGTTCTTTCTTCTGCCCAAATGGTTTTGTCCACATGGCCTGTAGGGCTCTGTGGGTGAGGGGAGATGTGTGCAAAGAGAGAAGCAGCTGTTGTTGTGCGGCTGTACGTGTCAGGGACCGTGCTGAGGAGGGCTGCACAGATGAGGAATGGTGGGAGCCTCCCCCTCCCCCTGCTCCTGATCGGGATCCTGAATCTTCCCAGGAGCAGTGGGACAGTGTAGATTTGGAACAGTGGTTTGCAGAGGGACATAGTTCAGAAGGCAAAAGTTGGGAAGAACTGGGTAGTGAACAGCTAGGAGAAGAAGAATCAGGAGAGAGAGAGTTAATAGACTCCAGTTTGCTGGTAAACATCCAGCCGATCAGTCCAAGGTCACTGACATTATATAAGGTATCTGCACAGAAGGCACAGTGGTTGCCAGATCAGGTTGCAAGGCGAGGAAGTGACTCGGGTGACTCGGGGGGTGTTAACCTTAATTGGGAGCACCTTTACTCCGAGAATGGACTCTTTGTTCTTTCTCTGTGATCATTAAAATCTCTTTAAATTGTAAGAGACTATTTTTGCTTTCTTCTGCTTATCCACACCCAAAGGGAGGGAGGGAGCCACTTTCCCAAAACCTGACAGTATGCTAGCACAATGTGGAGAGGCAAACTTTTAATATTTTTTTTAAAAAATGTGTCAAGCATGTTTCAGCACCTCAAAGCACAGACTACATGCCATCTAGCTGGTTTTATAAATTATTGAAACAAAATACATCAGCTGATAAATGCCAAACACCACATTTTTCCATGTATAAGACGCCCCCATGTATAAGTTCCTATTTTAAGGGACTCCAGTTTAAGACAATATGGAGATTGCCCCATGTATAAGACGACCCACAGTTTTTCACATGATTTGTAAGTAAAAAAGCCTAGTCTTATACATGGAAAAGTATGGTACATACAAATATATACTCTTAGTGGAAACTATGGGATCCACTTTGATGGGGAAACTGACTAAATACACAGTCTTTATGCAGTCCGAAAACAAAAGACTTCTATAAGGATTAGCAACACAAAGCAACTTATGGCAATCCACCAGAAGTTCAGAGCTCTCCAGGACAGATTTCTAGGCAGCAGCATCACTGAGTTTCTGCTGCAGTAGAAGGCTTTCCTTGTGCCTCTGCTCCTCTCTTCTGTATAGGTGACAAGTGTTGGTAACGGAATTACATAAATGATGGAATCAAATAGTGCTTTCCTACTTCAGATTAAGGGACGCGGGTGGCGCTGTGGGTTAAACCACAGAGCCTAGGATTTGCTGATCAGAAGGTCGGCGGCTCGAATCTCCGCGGTGGGGTGAGCTCCCGTTGCTCGGTCCCTGCTCCTGCCAACCTAGCACTTCAAAAGCACGCCAGAGTGCAAGTAGATAAATAGGTACCGCTCCGGCGGGAAGGTAAACGGCGTTTCTGTGCGCTGCTCTGGTTCACCAGAAGCAGCTTAGTCATGCTGGCCACATGACCCGGAAGCTGTACGCCGGCTCCCTTGGCCAATAAAGCGAGATGAGCGCTGCAACCCCAGAGTCTGTCACGACTGGACCTAATGGTCAGGGGTCCCTTTACCTTTACTTCAGATTACTCAGCATGTGCCCCACTAAGCCAAGTGCAGCCTGGCTGTCATGTTCAGTGGCCTACAAGATACTTGATAGCCTTCCAGGTTTGGCAGTTCCAAAGGCAGAAAAAATGGAGTACAGTATATATTAGCTCCTGGCAATCAGTGGCTGGTGGGCTCAATGTAACTCAGCAGATCACAAGTTGTGTTGCCTTGCAAGCTTTGAAGTGGCCTGTGGTTCTGTGGCAGTGTGGAACTGGAAGTGGCTAAATGGCTGCTATCTCTAAGTTTCTGATTGGTCATTCATTTGTAAAAAAAAAAAAAAAAAAAGTATTAGCTTAAGACCCAGAAATTGACCCACTGAATTCTAGAATGGGGCAGTTATATAGAGATGATCATATAACTGTCACCCACAGGCAGCCCAACTGTTTCGTTTTCTTAATTAAAAACTAATCCAACTCTCTGTCCTCTCATTCTGGATTTTAGGTTGTACCAGGTGAATTTTGATGTTCCCACCTGCGAAGGCAAACGACGAGAAAAACTTTCGCTAATAGGCGACTTCTCTTCTTCTGCGGAATTCTTCGTCACTATTGCAGTCTTTGCCTTCCTCTACTCCTTGGCCGCAACGGTGGTTTACATTTTCTTCCAGAACAAATACCGTGAAAACAACAGGGGCCCTTTGATTGTAAGTGTTCGTTACACGGACAGCTTTGTTCCTATTTATTGATTCATTTGTTTAGCCTCTCGCTTTGAATACCCTCTGTTGGGTCAGTCTGAGTTCTGGTGTAGTATTGTTTTTCTTTGACACCAGGGTTGAATGAAATATTCAGTCGTCTGACATCATTGCTGAACACAGCAATGAAGATTGCAGAGGAGATGAATGGATGGATGGATGGGACTATCAGTCAGGACCACAATGAGGGCTCTTCAGCATATAATCCCTGCTGCATATAATATTATGTCCTTATTTTATTTTCATTTATGACTTTGTACAAACTTCACCCTTTTCATTTTCAAACCTTTCCCTCTAATTTTTTTTATCAGAACTAATTTTCCATCCAGTTCCTTCTGGATCCTATACAGTGGTACCTCAGGTTAAGTACTTAATTCATTCTGGAGGTCTGTTCTTAACCTGAAACTGTTCTTAACCTGAAGCACCACTTTAGCTAATGCAGCCTCCTGCTGCTGCCGCGCCGCCGGAGCCCGGTTTCTGTTCTCATCCTGAAGCAAAGTTCTTAACCTGAAGCACTATTTCTGGGTTAACGGAGTTTGTAACCTGAAGCGTATGTAACCTGAAGCATATGTAACCCGAGGTACCACTGTATCAACCTTCCTAATCTGAAGCACCACTTTAGCTAATGGGGCCTACCACTGGCTCGCGATTTCTGTTCTCATCCTGAAGCAAAGTTCTTAACCCGAGGTACTATTTCTGGGTTAGCGGTGTCTGTAAACTGAAGCGTATGTAACCCAAGGTACCACTGTATTGCTTTGTCCAATTCTGCCTCTGTGCAACCCACTACTGGCATGTGGTTCCCTATCTCTGTCTAGAATGATGCAACATACAGTTTGGTATTGTCTATCTGGATCCCTTTTAAGGATTACTACTACTATTGTTCTTGTTGTTATTTGCAGATTACACCAATCTTTATATTCCCATTTTACTGCCATGTCCCATCTATTGTTTCTGTAATTGCCAATTATTTCACATTTCCCCCCCTTTTTACTCAGTAAATCATTATCTGCATCTGACATTGTACTTTTCATTTTATATAGCTAACTTATATTTCAGTTATATATTCTTTTTATCATTTCTGTCTGTTAATGTGGCGTCCGTACAGTTCCATTGCCTGTTTGCTGGGACTGGAACAAATCTTCCAGATGCACTCTACTTTGGTCTGACTCTGGTTCCTCCTGGATCCCACCCCTCGCTTGCCAGAAGGCTAAAATTAGAACCTCTTTTCTCCATCCACCCCACGAATGACTGAAGAAGGAGCTGGCAGGATGTCTGGCAGCGCCGCCTTAGTTAATTCCAATGCGAAAAGCTGCAGAGCTGCTGGAATATTAATTAGAAAAGCTATACCCAATATAAAACAAACAGTCCTGAAATGTGCTTTGAGACTGCTTTAATATAGAATACAGTATCAACGCAGAGGCTTTACAACATTAAAATTTCCCCGAAGTAACAAAACTCTTTTGCAACATTTCATTAATTAAAAAAAAAGTGAAGCTTTGAAAGCAATACTAATGATTACATTGTATCAATTATTCATGAAAAGTTAAACGCCTTTTTCTTCCGCTGAGAATTTAAAACAACCTTTATTTTCATTGTATATTGATTATTCCCTTTCCAGCCAAGTGGTAGCTTTAATAATAATAATAATAATAATAATAATAATAATAATAATAATAAGAGCAGGGATTCGGTCTTTTTTCCCCTAATGAAAAATTCCATTTTATTTAAATAATCCAGCACAAATATATATACATTGTTTCACAGGATGCTGTTGGCATGCAATAAATATTTGATGTTAGTGAGGATTTTGTGCCTCCTTTAAACCTGCAGATGTCTCAGTTTCCCAGAAGAACTGAGATCCACTGAGATCAATGGGGCATTTGCAGCTGAAGGCTGCAAATAGGCGAAGGGTTGTCACACACAGATGATGGAGCAAATTTGCTTTCTGATGCGCCAGAGGGTAGGATCCGTGCCCACAGGTTCCAGTTACAGAAAAGGGGATTTTTCTGATCATTAGCTGAAACATTAAACATCATACCTGATGGCATGAGCTGTCGGACAAGGGGACAAACTACCTTGGGAAATGGTGGACTCTCCATGATTAGAGGTTTCTAAGCAGAGGCTGGATGACCACCACCAATGAAGAATGCTGTTGTAGTGGATTTCTTGCTTCAGAAGCATACAAGCACTGCCAGTTACTAGACAGAGCTGGAGAAAAATAGCGCCTCGTGTACACACCATTTAAAGCAGATAATTTCCCCCCTCCCATAAGCCTGAGAACTGGACTTAACACCCCACAGAGCCACTGTTCCCAGCACCCTTAGCTACTGTAGTTCCCAGGATGCTTTGGGGGAAGTCGTGCAATCTAAATGTGCTTTATGTTTATAGTGTGTTGCACAGCCACAGCCAAATTTGTGAAACTGAGACCTACCCTGTTTGCTTGGGAATGTGTGGCCTTACCTCTGAGTAAACAGGGTCCTCGCTGTGAATCTTGGCCATCAGCACATTCTTTTCTTTTTAAATGAAAATATCCCAAGTGTTACTGAAAGGCTCCATGGCTTGATAGGAGCATGTGCCTCCTTCCACATACATAAATTGAAAGGTAAAAAAAAAAAAGTTTGCCGTTTCACTGACCATGTGCAGAGTGCTTTCTATCTCTTCAGCTGGGCATTGACTTCTAAACAAACGTGCCCAGGGAGCTGTGACTGACAGACTTTCCTTAGCAAGGGACGTTAAAAATGCCTACCTATCTTCCAGCTGCAAACTATGAAGAACAAGATGACAGTGAAATTGGGGGCGAAGGAGCCTTATGTAAAATCATAGTCATACAGTAAACAGCTGGCCACGCCACCATCTTGTGTATACTAAACTTTGCCTCATAGACAAAGTTTGTGATTAAGTTGCTGTCCACTGTAGCCACAGTCTTTCCCAGAGACTGGGAAAGGCATTTTTCATGGTGGCAAGTCGTTGCGGTTTTCCAAAAATCCACCTCAGAAAAATGGCCTCTGCTTACACCAGGGATAGAGAAGCCTAAGGGCCACATTTCTTTCTGTGGAACCTCTCAGGGGCCACATGCCAGTGACAGGCAGAGTCCTAGGCAAAAGCGAGCAGAACGATAGACATGTGAATTTGACTTTTGTTCCATAGGCTGGTTTCTTCACCCTCACCTCTACCCTCTATATCCTCTGTTTAGGCCAGCAAGAATCATGATCAGGGTTCATGAATAAAATTACCTCATTCTTTGTGGAGAGAGGGGAGTCTTAATTTGCCCCATTTAGAAGTCTTAAGGAGGGTTGTCTATCAATTAGCTCCCATGGTGTATAGCGCTGGAATAGGCACACAGTGGATTGCCTATCAATTAGCTCCCAGTGGTGTATAGCACTGGAATAGGCACACAGACACACTTACAGAGAAGTTCCAAAATTAATCTCAGGAAGCACCTATTTGACATGTAGGACTGCCCATAGCAAACCCCATGCTTTAAAAAGAGGAATTGAGTATGTTTAAACTCCATAGGAACAAGCTGTATGGGCACCATTCCCTACGCACTTAATTTTAACAGGGCGGTGTCGTCGAAAGCATATTTCATCATTCAGCAGGCAGCATTCCCTTGCCTGGGTTCCGCTTGACATGTAAAAGACATTCCCAAGTCATGGGCTGCACCTAATCTAAGACGGATGGCCCCCTATCTGAGTACCCTGACACTATTAGGGCTCCATTATTTTCAGGGCAGATAATCCTGATTAGCAGAGGTTGTGACAGAATCTTAATGCACTGACTCCTCTGCTCTTTTCGGTAATGTCTTTCTAGTCCATAAAGCCTGAACTAGCCACAAGCAGAAAATAAACCATTGTAATAAACCGTACCAAGGTTGTAATGTAATGGTGACATTTTCATTGCCTGCGATTTCTGAAAATAATTAGATGGGCTATCACACGCTGCATAAATCAGGGTTGTGTTTCCATACAGTCTCAGGGGAGAGACAAATTGGATAATCAGTAGCCTGTATAAAGGGAACCTTTTCGTTGATCTGCACTTTCTCCCCCATCTCTGCCACATTTTCTCGAAGGAACTCTGGATGGAGTAGCTGCTTTGCCTCCCTTTTTATCTCCACAATAACCCTGAGAGGTAGGTGAGGTAAAGGAAGTGGCCCAGGATCTGAACTCAGTTCTTCCCAGATGGCGAAACTACATGTTAATGCACCACAGCAGGGTGCTGCTCGGAATGACATCCCTCTCTTGCATTGTCTCATTGGGACTGACAGGGAATGGGGCAAGGAGACAACCAGCAGGTGGCGCCAGAGCCAATTCCTTCTTCCTGCTGAGAGGTACAAAAGCAAGCAAAATTGAAACTAAGCATGAGGTAAATGAAGGCTGGCTGAGGGCATACAGATGTTGGTGGGGCCCCCAGTGGCCCCAATGCCTTATGCTCTACCAGCATCAGTGGACACCAGCCACCATTCCCCCCCCCCGGTAAATTTACATTTGAGCCACACATCTATGACCCACTTTCTTACGTTACTCTGTCGCTAACATAGCCGTATGCCTGCAATCATTCCCTTTGATTGGAGGCCTTGGTGAGAGTCCTCCAGGCTAGCATTTAAACCCTGCCACAAAGCGCTTTAATGTTTCAATGCTTGTGATTAGCTCCGAAGCTTTAAAACACGAGCTCTGAGGGAAACCGAACTCCGGTCACCGCTCATCAAAGCCCTGTTGAGGCTTTGTCATTTTTGGGCCTGTAATTCTTACGTTTGCCTTCTGGTAGAATGCACACAGAAGGATGGATGTTTTCCTCCACATCCCAGAGAGCGCTGGTTTTCTGTTGGTTCTCCAATGTAAGGAGAACCAATGTAAGGAGTTCTCCAATGTAAGGAGTTCTCCAATGGAAGGAGAACTGAACGCCAAACCTCCTCCTTACATATGTGTTGGTATGGCTTCTTGCCATGATGGCCACAGAAAGGCTGCGTGGTTGGGACTGTGTTGCCCTCCTGCCTTCCCAATGCTATACATCCATGCTGAACTGCAGGCGCTGTGGTGGAGACAATCTGATGCCACCAAGTTTGCACCGCACCAGCACCTCACAGAGCTGCCTTGCCCCTCTCCCTTTTGATTACACAACAACAACACATGATGTTGAGATGACTGGAGAGCACTGATCGCCTACATGTGAGGAGACACTGATGCAGAAGTACTTTGAAACCAAAACAATGCAGAAGGTCCATGCCCCTCTGTCCCCTTCAGGCATCTCATAACCTGCACTGTTCCATTTTCTCTTTTCTTTTCATAGGACTTCATTGTGACGGTGGTGTTTTCGTTCCTATGGCTCGTGGGCTCCTCTGGTTGGGCTAAAGGGCTCTCTGATGTGAAAGTTGCTACAGACCCCGACGAAGTGCTCTTACTGATGTCGGCTTGCAAGCAGCAGTCAAACAAGTGCATGCCTGTGCGCAGCCCAGTTATGTCTAGTTTGAACACTTCAGTGGTAAGAATTTGCTTTTATGTTATCGAAAGGCAGGCCGGGGGGGGGAGCATCCATGGAGGAAGATGGATGGTCCTTAGCTATGAGATCAGACAAGAGTTTTGGGTTTTCTATTTCCCTGCCAAACCACTGGAGTCCAACACGCAGCACATCATGACTTCACCTAATTCACAGGCTCTTCTGTGAAGCATAAACACCAGAGAGGGAGCAATGATAATAATCTGAGCAACCGACTATAGTAAATGACAAACTTCTTACCTGAAGATTAAAAGACTGGGTGCTGTGGCACACTTAACAATCAAGATGCATTCATCAAAGTAGCCTGGAGAACAAGCATGCAAAATAACTTGATAATTAGATTATGCAGTATTTGGAGTAAAAGGGAGTTCTTACTTACCTATTCTTATAGATGATTGCCACTGCTACTACTAATGTTACTGTTACTTCCACCAAGGGAGTTGTCATCTGCCGTGCAAAAGAGTTCCTTTTAGAATGGTTTTAACATCTTTGCGATCAGAAAAGGCAACTAGGTAGTGATTCATCATATCTAATAATGCACACAATAATTAACTGGGGCCACAGGTGTGTAATGCCTCCTGCCAAAGTACGTGAGTCTTCTTTGAATCAGGGACCAGCAGTCCTCTTACTGGAAGAAAGCTGTAGGCAGCCTTTGGTAGATTCCTATTTACTCCTATGATCTCAGTTTATAAACACTAGGATCAGCTAGATCAATCTTTCATTTGCTTTAATGGGATGACACGCTTGGCCCTTGGTGTAGACCAAAGAGCTTGTAGAAAGAAAAGCAAACATGATCTTAATTGCCAGAGTGATCTGTCTGCATCAATAATCCTCTTCAGGATGCGGGGAATGTGCTGACCAAGCCCCATCCCATTGATGCCAAGGTATGTGCAGGCAAACACTTCCTCACCATGGTCGATGTTCGTCTAAAGGGGGCTACCTTACTCATCTGTTGGGAAATACTCATCCCCCCTTCAGAATCACATGGGCCAGGGAGGGCACCCAGGACACAGAGTATCATTGAAGGTGCTTGACCTGCACATTGTTGCTTGATTCTTCATGCATGGGGATCCCAAGGGGGCTTAGATCAATCTAGAGCTGGGGGGAGGAACATGCCCCCCCAGGTGGCACTGGACTGCAGCTCCTATCACCCTTGACCATCGGCCAGGTTGATGGGAGTTGGAGCCCAACACTGTCAGGAGGGCCACAGGTTGATGGCAAAACCATATGTGAAAATTCATGTAGTTTAAAATAAATAAATCATCATTTATACATTTCACTAATTTTACAATCATTCTAACATTTCAAAACTAGACTTCCTTCCCCTTCTTTCTGCTGTTCCTTAAATTTATTTCTAATATCTTCTGCATATCCAAATTAACTTAATTTTCTCATTCACCCATCTACTTTAAATATGTTCTCTTATGAAACTGCCGATTATTACAATAATCCTGCCAATGTTCTTATCTGTTTACAATTTATCTGTGAATATTCAGTAAACCATTTCCATTCCTTTATTTTTATCTTGATTTCTTATTCTTCTGGTACGTTTCGCCATTTCTACATAGTCCATAAGTTTTTGTATCCATTCTTCTTTTGCTGGGACTTCTACTTCTTTCCATTTCGGGGCAAGTAACATTCTAGCAGCTGTAGTAGCATACGTGAATAAGTTTCTATATGGTTCAGGTAGTTCTTTCCCTATAATTCCCAAAAGAAAAGCTTCTAGGTTTTTTTTCAAATGTTATTTCAAACATCCTTTTCAATTCATTATATATCATTTCCTAGTAAGCTTTAACCTTACTACAAGACCGCAACACATGATAAAAATAACCTTCTTTCTCTTTACATTTCCAACACGTTTTTTATTTAGATTTATGCATTTTTGCCAATTTACTCGGTGTTAGATACCATCGATATATCATTTTCATATAATTTTCTCTTAGACCGTAACATGCTTTAAATTTTATTCCAATATCTATTGCCCAATGTATCATTGAGGATTTTACTTGCTCATCCTTTGTCTCCCATTCCAATAATATTTTTAGACAGCACTTTTACATTACATTCCAACAGGTCTCTCTCCAGTTGTGATATTTGTTCTTCAAACCTTCGTATCCTATCTTTCTTAAATACTTCATTCAATGATGATATTGTATCCATGTTGTTAATTTCCCTGATAATTCCTTAAATTCTTTTAATTTATACTCTCCTCCCTTTTGTTTTAATAAATTTCTGTAAGTTGTCAATCCTTCTATCATATTCTTTTTCTTTACTGCTATAGCTTCCAATGGTGAGAGCCAAAGTGGTGTTTTTACCTCTAATAAATTATTGTATTTATCCCATACTCTATTCAAATTTTTCCTAATTATATGATTTGTAAATCCTTTATGAACTTTCACCTTTTCATACCATAAATAAGCGTGCAAGCAAAAAATATTGTCATGACCTTCTGAGTCTACAATATGAGAATTCTGTAATGTCATCCATTCCTTCAACCAACAAAGACAGGATGCCTCATAATATAGTCTCATATCCACGTCTTGATTTACTTCCCATTTAGGTCTTCGGATTCTTGAACTTTATTCTCTGGGCAGGAAACATTTGGTTTGTTTTCAAGGAGACTGGCTGGCATTCTTCAGGCACAAGGCACCCTCAAGACACCATGGAGAAGCAGTCTGGCGGCTTTAACCAAGGTGGCTACAATCAAGATAGCTACGGGCCAACTGGTGGCTATAACCAACAGGGAAGCAGCTTTGGGCAGCAGACCAACTATGGCCAAGTGGATGAATTTGGCCAGCAGCAACAGAGCAGCCCCACCTCCTTTGCTAATCAAATTTAGCACGCTCAGAGTTCCAAGAGTTCTTACGTTGAGCATTGTGTGTGGAAAGCTGAAACACAGTAGCAGGCAGCAGATTTCTCAAGTTTTAGATAAATGTGACAGAATTTCATCTAAATCAAAGGTCTACGGGTACCATCCGAAGAAGGTGGGTTGTGGTTCTTACTTTGTTTATATATGAAGCATCTTCTCCTTGTGAGTAGATGATTGAGGTTATAGTCGTCAGAGGTGGTGGATTGGGGTAAATAATTGTTGTATGTACTGTATAGATAACCTTACGGTAGTTTTGTATGTGTATGGTGGCAGCATTTTGTAGCCTCGAGTCTGTAGTATATGATATGGAGAACACAACTGAATTAGCTTTAGATTTTCTTCTGCATTTTGGTGAACAGCAAAATGTGTGTTTTCGCATTATTTCTGATCGTATCACAACGCATGCATTGTAGCGCCTAAGTTTTCAACTTTGCCTGTCTATGACTGTTGGTTTACAATATTTGGTTTTGGGGTTTTTTTACATAATAAATTTATTTGACATTTGTCCTGATTAGCAAATTTGCAGAGTGTCTTAGTGCATGAGGCTGCATCATTTTCACGCCAACAGAATGTTATGAACTGTGTATATGGGATTTTTTCAATACCACCACTACTACTACTTTTTAATTGGTTTGTTTGTTTGATATAATGTTTTAGATAATGTATGTATGTATGTATGTACGTATGCCTATTTTATATATTTTGCAGAGTTGGATCAACGGCTTACCCAAATCTTGAATGCTGCATATAACTAAAACAGTTTTCCTTAAAAGGGCATTCAGAAATAATATGCTGTAAACTGACCAATTTGTTTGTTTAATCGAGCTCAGTATTCCTTCTTTAAATCCATATTTTGATGTTTTGTGACTCTTTGAACGTGAACTGTGTAATATAAGGACCAAGTAACTGTGTTTACATGTTTACAAAGGTATTTATTTAATTAGGATAACAGAGGTGCAGATATCAGTAAGTGAAACTATCTGGTGGCAAACGCCACCTTGACAGATAGCGCAACAGAGCATGTGCACATTCAGAGCTGTTGCGAAACACTTTTCCTCTATGGCCATTGATGGTGAAGAATGTTTTTCTCTCTAAGCTGTTTCAAAGTTGTTCAACGTCTGTTTGGTCCAGTCGTTATGATGATGTATACTGGATTTGGTGCTATTCATAAGTAGAAAGAGAGTGTCAAACACATAAGATCTCAGCAATCGAGAACACTGAGCCATTTCCTTAGCGGGGTAAAGGTAATTTAGAGATCATGCTGATCTCAAATTGTGCGTAATATTTTTCCAGGGGGGGAAATGGTTTCTGCTCAGCCATTTTTCTGCAGAACCCTTTAGCTCCATGGCAAGGCAACAGAGCCAGACTTCTGCTGCTAGGTGGAAAGCTTTGTTTTCTCTTTCCTCCAGCAATAGACAGGACTCCACATAATAAGCAGCAAAAGAACCCAAACCATGCTGCAAAATGGAGCCAAATTTGAGAGCAGCAACCTCTCTCACACTGCAAGGGGAAAGACTGAGCTCCACTCTTATTCCTATGTGAGTTGAGCATTTCCATGTCTCCAGATATACACATATGTACTGCAGGGAATTGGTAGGGTCAGGAGGGAGTTAAGTACTGAGTTGCTACCTTGCCTCAGTCTCACTGATTGAGACTCATCCTGGTGAGAAAGTGTCGCTAACCGCTAACCTAAAACACATTGGATACTGTGCAGCAAAGCTAGGGTCATCTTAGCATCCCTTTCAGCTGCCCTGCAACCCCCTGAAACTCAGTTTGCAGCCTACAGATGAACACACCACTGTAAAAACTGAACATCTGCATTTCTAAATAGAAGTGTATCCGTCTATGATATCATTGTATGAGCTGTAAATGTTCAAAGCATATTTTAGCATAAAACAGCATAGTCACTTATATGATTGTTGTAACCAATGTATGACTGCTCAGTGGATGACTCAATATTGTGATATATCTATTTGACCCGCATAAATAAAGATTATTGCATACAATGCTTGTTTAAAGGCATGTGGTGGTGCCGCAACACACACACACACACACACACACACACACACATCACACACACACACAGAGAGAGAGAGAGAGAGAGAGAGAGAGAGAGAGGAGGATAAAATAGGTCATGCATCTTCTAACCATCCATTTTCACTCCTCTAACTTGGGCTTCAACCTGAAATGACAAGTCAGCTTGTACATACTTTATGTTTGGATTGAAAATAATGGGGGAAATTATGTTTTCTGTTGGATCAGCTTAACCTGATATGGGAATGTGCAACATAGTCTTGAGTATTCTTCTGCAACTTGATAGTCTTTCAGATATTTTGGACTACAGCTCACATCATCCTGTGATTCAAACTATTGGAGAGTGACAGCGCCTGCTGTGGCTGTAGAGGCCGATATTGGAGAGACATGTTTTGTTGTAGCTCTGCAGTATTCAGCTAAATAACTGTGTGAGCGGAACAACGTCCACTTGCATAATGGGACTGTCCCTCCTCTCCTCCCCGTACGCACACTGTGACTGTTCCAATCTTGCTCCAAGGGTTTGGGGAACACCTAGAACAGATGTTGGGGTACATGAGAGGGGGAGAGCATTGAACTGTACAAGGAGAAGTCCTTGTGCTGATAAAACCTGAGTGCTATGTTGAATTCCACCCCAAAACATCTGGAAGAGACTTAGTTGGAGAGAGTTTATGCAGCCGTTCATCATTACAGATGAGAAAGGTAGCAACATTTCAGGAATACAAGTTACAATGGCCTGAACAAATTTGTCTTGTTGGCAATGGGCTATTTGCAAAGCTGAGTGACAAATGACATTTGTATTGCAGGAAACATTCGACATTCACTGTCAGGGTGTTTGTTTTTGACATTTATAAACATCCCATTAAACAAAGTCATATGGGTGGCTCATAACACAATACCAAGCTACAATCAAAACATATATTAAAGTATACCACCTAGTGTTTTTTCTGTTAACCCCCTCCCCCACTAAATCAGCAAAAAAATATCAACAACACAAAACCAGCATAGGACAGCATAAAATCAATCTCAAATGGCCTAGAACCAGCACAGGGGGAAATCATTAGTGCCTAGAAGGAGAAATATGTAATCACATAATTAACATTCTTTCAAAATCCCTGATTTATGTGCTGTAAGCTGCCCAGAGTGGCTGGAGAAACATAGTCAGGTGGGTGGGATATTATTATTATTATTATCATCATCATCATCATCATCATCATCATCACCACCACCACCACCACCATCATCTGATTCTAAGGCATAAAAATGGGGGGAGGGGAGACTCTGCAGGATCAGATCAAAAGGATCCATCTTTTCCAACACCCTATTTTGAACCACAGCCAATGAAATGCCTGGCTGTGGCATTGAGAGTGTTGCAAGATTTCCTGTTTACCAACAGGAATCAATAAATTCTTGCTCTGGATTACCTTGAGACTAGAGTTCATAGACTGCCTAGCTTCACAGATATATTTTTCCTCCAGGAAACCTACACAGCACATTTGGAAAACAAACCCAGGACTTAAAGTTCACAAGGAGAAGCAGAAAGCACATAGCAGTCAGCCTTGTCTCTTGCGGTCTGGCAAAAGGGTGAAAACAGAGTGGTTGTACAGAGTGGTTGTAAAGAGGCATTGTAGGAAACAGATGGAAGGGGAGTTGAGCAGCTGATGGCTTGACACCTTCTGCAAAGCCCAAAATCTAGCATAAATGCCTCCTTTGCCATAAGGGCACATGCCAACCCTGAAGAAGGCACATCATTATGTATTTAGCAAAGAATGGGAAGCAATGAATCATAGGCTATTTTCAATCTGTGCTGTTAAGGTTGTACTAGCTTTGCTGTCAGGAGGAGACTGGAGATATCACAATAAAAAAGGGTGATGAACTTCTTGCCTCCGGCGTGCATGGTGACAAGAATGTAGAGGAATTCTCAACATGGACACATCATGTATCTTAATCTTATAAAGAACGCCAGAGATTTGTTGCCTTCTAACAACACTTTCTTTTAGGCAACTGGAGAAGACTCTTGGTTAGGAAAAACATAACATTTTGTTCTGATGTACCTCTGTCCTCTGTTAGTGAAGTTAACTCTTTATTCGAAGAAAACAAAACAGTGACGGCCTAGTTATCACAGCAACTCTTCCCGCAGGTCTTGCCCCAATCAGACAGTTACAAGAACTGAAAACCCCTGCCTTCTCAACACTCTCTAAGGCTCCTCCCCTGGGTCCTTCCCCAGAAGCCTATGGCTCAATTGCCTTGTATCTCATTGCTCTACCTTCTTCATTCTTCTTTGTGTTGTGGGAAACCAGAGGGGAGGGGAGCTGGTCGCAGCAAGAGGGGGAGTTTCTCTGGCTCCATCAGCAGCCTACCTCACCTCTGTCTCCTGGCTCCCTCCTCTCCTGCCTCTGAATCTGGACCGCTCTCTGCCCTAGCTTCTTCTTGCTCACTAAAACCTGTTGCCTTATCAACTTCCAACACCTTCTCCCAGTCTGCTCCCTTTTCTCCCTCTGACCATGCATTGTCGTCCCACCACCAATCCCCTGGCTCTGAGCCTTCATCCCTTGGGGGTTCCCCAGCTTATGCCTCCCACCACTCCTCTGCATTCAGCCAGTCCATGACACCTAATCGGCAGGACCAACAGTTAAGGATGATAGGAAGTGTAGTTCAACATCTGGACATTCAATAGATTCCTCACCCCTGGTGAGGAATTTGGCTAGCATAGTAATAACTAGCCAAAGGGCTCTGAAACTCATAGATATAAGGCAAAGGCCAAACCACATATGACACTAAATGCACTTCTATAAACACTTACCACCTCATCCTGCCCTGCTTGGCACAATGGGCACTAATAGCAGCACAGGAGACAATTTCCATTGAGATCACAGAGAGGGATCCACTGAGCGTGCCATCATGACCAGGGGTCAGCAAACGTTTCAGCAGGGGGCCAGTCCACTGTCCCTCAGACCTTGTGGGGGGCCGGACTATATTGGGGGGAATGAACAAATTCCTATGCCCCACAAATAACCCAGAGATGCATTTTAAATAAAAGGACACATTCTACTCATGTAAAAACACGGTGATTCCTGGACCATCCATGAGCTGGATTTAGAAGGCAGTTGGGCCAGATCCGGTCCCTGGGCCTTAGGTTGCCTATCCCTGATCATGACTATGGTCCCAATATATCCCTGACATGCTTTGTCTTAGGACACATTTAGTTGGCCCTAAGTGGAAACTTTGCGCCTTGAGTCTTTGATGTAGCCCAAGCTATAAATCTAAGCAAATGCATGCTCAAACAGTTCTGTTTCTGTACTAAGGTTTGCACTACCTTGCAAATGACAGACTTTTAGTAACGACATTCTAGAACAATGCATAGGGCACCACAAACTATAGCAGCTTGATAGTAGTTTATTGCATTGCTGCCCCAGGCAAGCTTACTCAGCAGCAAGTCATGCTGCGTTCAGTAGACCTTACTCCCACGATAGGTAAAAAAGGTAAATGACCCCTGGATGGTTAAGTCCAGTCAAAGGCGACTATGGGGTTACGGCACTCAACTCGCTTTCCGGCGTTTGTCCACAGACAGCTTTCCGGGTCATGTGGCCAGCATGACAGAACCGTTTCTGGCGCAATGGAACACCGTGACTGAAGTCAGAGCACACGGAAACACCATTTACCTTCCCACCACAGCGGCACCTATTTATCTACTTGAACTGGCATGCTTTCAAACTGCTAGGTTGGCAGGAGCTGGGACTGAGCAACAGGAGCTCACTCCATCGTGGGGATTCGAACCGCTGACCTTCCAATCGGCAAGCCCAAGAGGCTAAGTGGTTTAGACCACAGTGCCACCCACGTCCCTTATATCTCCCAGGATAACCATGCATGGACTTGTAGCCCTGTTATTTAACCATTTCCCTTATTAATGGAATAGCTACAATCTGTGTTCAGATGAATAGCGCAGTTAGCTATTTATCAGTAAATTAATATCAATGAAGTCGGTCATTATTTTATCAGCAGGTACCACTGCACACACACACACACACACACACACACACCCTGATGAATTCCTACTCTGCATCACAAAGTATTGCTTGAATTGCAGGATGGTTCTGAATTATTCTTAGCAGGGCCTCTGATATATTGATGAAAAGAGGCTGCATGCGACATTTATTCCATCTGCCTTGTCTTTGCCACCTACCGTTATCACTCATATAACTCTGCTTTTCCAATCTTTGCTTGCTCCCTAAATGATTTAATCTAAGCTACAAAGGTCGTTTCTCACATTAGACAAGAGGGGACGCAGATTGCCACTCAGTGCATGTGAAACAGGAACCTGCAGCCATTTACAGGGTCCCTGGCAAGCATTCCTGTATGATAAAATACCACACACACACCCAACATGTGAATTGGCCCTACATCTCTATAATTAGTTCCTTCCTGGAGCTTTAAACTACAATCCTATATCCACTTACCTGGGAGTAAGTCCCTCTGAACTCAACAAATTCAATTGCTTCTGAGTATAGGATCATGCTAGTAACCACCTTAATTGAAATCCATCATTACTAGATGGTATCTTCAGCGACACCTCAGCATGACAGAATAGATACTCATTCGTTTGTTACCAGATAAACTCTGTATGTTCTTTCAGCTGGGATGAACATAAGGACATAAGAAGCACCTTGCTGGATCAGGCCAAAGAATCATCTAGCCCAGTGTCCTGGTCTCAAAGTGGCCAACCAGAAGCCTACAGGACCTGAGTGCAACAGCACACTCCCCACTAGCAATTTCCAGCAAGCAGGATTCAGAGGCACCACTGCCCCCCACAGGACATCTGTTTTTTATTCAATATTCACAGAGAGAGGCTTGGGAATGCAGCCTCTAGGAATAATGGCGTTGTCCTGAGTGAGTCTCCACCCCCCATGTGTATTGGTGCAGGTGTTGAAAAGTGTCCTCTGCCTTTGAGCTCTTTGTTCTCCCACTTTCAATGTTGGCCAGGTCCTGGGATAGAGGTGGGTCTGGAATGCCTTCTTAAAGACACTGTCAGCTGTCACCCCCTGCTGGTGCTTCTTCTTCCTCCTCCTCCTCCTCTCCCATTATTTCCCAGTTTTTCCTCTCATCTGCCTCTGAGCTGTGATCTCGCTCAAACCCCTGTTGTAATTCTGAACTGTCTTCTTCTCTGGAAAGGCCAGTCTAGTGATGCGGTCTCCACCATTCCTCCTCTGCCCAGTACCTGACAACTGCCTAGGTTTTTTTGTGGGGGGAAACCAATGTAACCTAAAATATATATTCACAACCAGTGCTTTTTTTCTAAAAAAATGTTTAGGGGTACTCTCATTTTCCTACTCATACAGTCATACCTCGGGATAAATACACTTCAGGATAAGATTTTAGGGTTGCGCTCCGCTGCGACCCGGAAGTAACAGAGTGTGTTACTTCTGAGTTTTGCGGCTCGTGCATGTGCAGATGGTCAAAATGACATCACGCGCATGCACGGAAGCGGCAAAACGCGGCCCGCGCACGCGCAGACACGCAGTCACATCTTATGTTCTGTTCAGGAAGCGAACGGAGCTCCGGAATGGATCCCTTTCACATCCCAAGGTACCACTGTATTGAAATACCAGCCCTTAATGAGGCCAAACTTAGATTCACAATATGTTAGGGGTATGCGTACCCCTGCATACCCTCAGAAAAAAAGCGCTGCTCACAACCTACAACCCCTACTATCATACCTCCTTCAACAATGAAGGTAGTACATAACGATCATAGCAAGTAACCATTGGTAGCTTTATCCGCCATGAATTTGTCTAATCCTTCTTTAAAGCCATCCAGATTGGTGACTGTAGTTACATCTTAAGGGTTGCACATGTAAATTCACATTGTGGCACATGTAACATGGACAGAGATAGCCAAACTACTGTCGTCTGTGCTCAGGTAACTTTTAGGTGAGATCAGGGGTAGTCAACCTTTTCATACCCACTGCCCACTAATGCATCTTTCTTGATGGTAACATTTCCTTACCGCCCACCAGTGCTCGATGGAAGGAGGATTCAGCTTGTACCGTAGAACCCCCTACCGCCCACCTAGAACCCTGAAACGCCCACTAGTGGGCGGTAGGGACCAGGTTGACAACCCCTGGGTTAGATAGACACAATGTTATTCACAGGGCTGCCTCTGAAGATGGTTCGGAAACTTCAGCTGGTGTAGAATTTGGTGGCCAGGTTGCTCACCAGGACAAAGCGGTTTGAGCATGTAGCACCAATCCCGGTCCAACTGCACTGGCTCCCAATGGTCAGGGACGGTGGAAGTTTTAGTCCAGCAACATTCAAAGGGCCGTAAGTTAGCTTTAAAAATGACACAGCCAAAGGTAGGAAATTTGTCCTGTGGACCCTCTTGGCAAATGGGTGTTCAGCTTTCACACAATTCTTTTCAGATTATTTTATTTTATTTTTTATGCTGGGGAGACAGAGAAGCTGGAGAGGCAGTGGACACAGCCACACTTCCCTGATGATGATCCAGTTCTCCATTCCAGTTGATACAAAGAGATGGGGGTTGCATTTTAAGATGAGAGCACAGGAACATGCAGGTGATTATCTACAAATGCAAGGTGAGGCTCCATAATCCCTGAGGTACCTTGAAATTCAAAAATAGCCTTTTCACATTCAGTATGGTGATCTCTTTCTGAAGCATGCCTGGAATTGAAGCGATAAATGATATGCCCTCACCTGCGCAGTCATAGGCCTATTATAGCAGCTCCTCAGAATGACATTTTACCAGCTTTATCTTCAGAAACAAGTGATTAGTATTTTAATCATTAGTGACCCACAGAGCTCAATTTAACTGTCAGAGCTGCACAAAGTGTGTTGTCAGCTGAAGAGCATAATGGATTTCTAAAGCTGAGTTTTACCACAACCAAACCACTCCTGAGTCTTGCTGTTCACACCTACAGGCTAAACACCATTGTAACATCCTGCGCTGACAAACCACTTTAAAAGACCATATATTTAAAGCGCACCCAACACACATTTAAAGCACATGACTTTCCCATACCCTGGAAAAGAGGAAACTGAGAGGTGATATGATGGCCGTCTTCAAATATCTCAAGGGCTGTCACATGGAAGAGGGAACAAGCTTGTTTTCTCCTGCTCTGGATGGTAGGACCCAAACCAATGACTTTAAGTTACAAGAAAGGAGATTCCAGATTTTCTGAAATTAAGAGCTGTTTAGACAGTGGAACAAACTTCCTTAGAAGGTGGTGGACTCTCCTTCCCTGGGTATTTTTAAGCAGAGGTTGCAGGGCTATCTGCCATTGGTGTTTTAGCTGAGCTTCCTGCACTTCAAGGGGTGAAAATAAATGACCGTTGGGGTCCCTTCCAGCTCTACAATTCTATGATTCTTGGTGTGCATGTAGGGTCCAAGCAGCTAGAGTTCCAGAGCCAGCCCCTCCTTCATGTCAATACAATACGATACGATACGATACGATATGATACGATACGATACGATACGATCTTTATTGTCATTGTCCCATACAGAACAACGAAATTGAAAAAATCTATGTCAGGCATTCAAAAACCAACAAACCTGCTATCTCAGCTATCCCTGCCTGGACAACCCCCTAAAAACTCTGATACCCCATAATTAAATACAATATACTGCCATAGAGACTACGTTGAAATGTAAGGGTAAAGGGACCCCTGACCATTAGGTCCAGTCGTGACTGACTCTGGGGTTGCGGCGCTCAAAGGCTAGTAATGTTTCGATGCAAATGCACATGTTAGCAAAAGTAATGCAAAAGTGTGCTACAATAGGCAAAAGAGCTTTGCAAAAAGAAATTTGCGCTTTAGGCAAAATTGCATACAAATGTGTGTACAGGCACAAATTCACAATTGATGTAGAAGTGTGGAAAACTGCACTGAAAAGGGGGGAAATCAGAAAGTGAGACAAGCTAAAATTGATAGACTCACCCTTCCCACATCCAAAGCAGCTATTGGTTCCTGGCCAGTGACTCTAATCTTCCCAACAGCATGACTGAAAACGTTGCGTGCCATATTGTGGGGTTCAGCTGATGGGGAAAACAATCCAGATTATTACTCACACTTCATGTGAAAGCTCTTTCTAATTTTCAAGCTGTGAGCAGATAAATTTCTGTGTAATTTAAGTGTGTTAACTGAAGGAATAATGAGCATGGATTACATGCATTTTGGCAGTGACATTGCAATTACAGGCTCTCTTTTATTCATAAGCCTTCCCTAAAGAAGGCACCAGGAATATAAGAAATCTTAAAGCACTTCCAAAAAGGGCAAGGGTGGGGAAAAGAATGGCTTGAAAGATGACACACTAAATATGGTGTGGGTGAGATGAGGTGAGGTGTATGGGATGATATTTTCCTAGATAATTAAAGATAATTAAAATCCAGAAAGAGTGATGGTTGTAGATATCTATATTTGCTTTGGCCTCAGTAATTTCACTGCAGCTAAATGAGGGAGAAGTCTTAATTCTTTCAGCCATCTGCTGCAACCTTCTTTCTGTGTCGTCATCATGTTACATAAAGAGTCGCTCCAGAGAGTTTTGTCGTTGGAATTTATCATGGCACTGGAAATACTAGGTAGAAATTTGAGAAGCAGTGATATGCAGTGGCCTATAGGGATGGGTTGGTAGGAAGAAGAAGAAGAGTTTGGTTTTGATATCCCACTTTATCACTACCCTAAGGAGTCTCAAAGCAGCTAACATTCTCCTTTCCCTTCCTCCCCCACAACAAACACTCTGTGAGGTGAGTGGGGCTGAGAGACTTCAGAGAAGTGTGACTAGCCCAAGGTCACCCAGCAGCTGCATGTGGAGGAGCAGGGACGCGAACCCGGTTCACCAGATTACGAGTCTACCGCTCTTAACCACTACACCACGCTTGGAAATTTCACATCACCAGCAGTGCAAAGAGCTCAATGCTGCGGTGGCAGCCATATTGTCCAAAGGAAAACTGCTGGGGAACACCAAAATAATAATGAGGGCAGAGGGAGAAATGAATCTGAATAGCAGCTCTGTCTAATTTTTTTCCAGTTGCTTTCACAAAAGGGTTGCATGTCTCAAAACACATTGTCAATGTTACAAAAGCAGAAAAACAAATTTCAAAACCATTATTTCATTTCAAAACCACGTGCAAGCAAACAACGTAGGGATTTTTTTCAGCATACCAGAGTTGGTTTCCACAGATGGAAGGATATAATTTTTATATCGATTTTCTAAATATAAAATTTGATATACAGTAAAACTATTCTGTAGCATCAGGGCTGCTCAAAACAAGTGTTCCGTATTTTAATACGGAATTTATTTGACATATCCTGAAGCAAACTTACATTTAAGTGAACTGCCCTGAGACCTCGGGGTATAGGGCGGTATATAAATTCAATAAGTAATAATAATAATTTAATGTCTCACAATAGCAAAATTAGGGCTCATTAAACAGGCTGTACATCCAAGGGGGCTGAGGGGAATCCCAGTGTTTAAGCCCCACATAAACTGTGATGGAGGATCAGCACTCACGCCATAGGTTAGGGTGGGCTCAAAACGTCCTCTGGATCTGGGGAAGCGAGATGGTCATACATTTTCAACAATAGCTCGGTTGGCAGAGCATCAGACTCATGAGTTTAAGCCCCACATTGGGCAAAAGACTGTTGCGTTGCAGGGGGTTGGACTAGATGACACTTGTGGTCCCTTCCAACTTGACAAAATTCTGATTCTATGTACATGGGCTGCCTTATACCCTGAAAAATGGTTCATATAAATTTGATATCAAATTGATCAAATTGAAATCCTTTGATATAGAACTGATATAAAAATTTAATATAAATTTGATATCCCTTGATTTAAAATTTATATCCATCCATACAAAATTCATATCAATAGATGAGACCACCTGTCACTTTCTTTTAGAGATTATGGGTGGCGATCCCTGTAGTTTTCTAGCTCAGATCCACAATCTGGGTCTCTTCTGAAGGTATACAGTGGTACCTGAGGTTAAGAACTTAATTCGTTCCAAGGTCCGTTCTCAACCTGAAACTGTTCTTAACCTGAGGTACCACTTTAGCTAATGGGGCCTCCTGCTGCTGCCGCGCCGCCAGAGCACGATTTTTGTTCTCATCCTGAAGCAAAGGTACTTAACCCGAGGTACTATTTCTGGGTTAGCGGAGTCTGTAACCTGAAGCGTCTTTAACCTGAAGCATCTGTAACCCGAGGTACCACTGTATTCAAACAGGACATTACGGCTGCAATCCTCTGGATTAGTCTCACACAGATGAATGAGACACATTCCCTGGTGTGTGTTCAGCACTGCAGCCTGTAAAGTGCTGGGTGAAATCTGAATGTAATATCTACATTGACCAGAAAGTACTGCGTTCCATTTACAAAGTGATTTCCCCACCCCAATTTCAATCTCATGTTAGCATTCGCACGTTGTTGTCAACTCACATTCACAAAGTGTTCACAGGAAGCTCAAGATCAGGGCCGTATTTACCAGGGCGTGCAAGGGGTGTGGGGCACCCAGGCGCCAAATCCGGGGGGGCGGGTGTGCCAGGTGCCCACTGCTGAAGCCGCCTAAGCTCTTAACTATCTACCTGTTATGAAATAATAAATAATTTTGATCAAGCTAGAAAAACAGAATACATATATACCTAGGTATTACCGAACTATATACCTACTGTTTCACTAAAGGACTTTCAACTTTGTGTGCTCATTTGCCAAAGATGCGCCGCGCCAGCGGCAGCACTTGTCATTCACAACAGCGGCACTTGTCAGACTCAACAAGTATAAGTCTATTGTAAAAAAATGAGCAAATAATAAAGTTTGTTTCTTTTCCCTCCCCTCTTTCGTAAACAAGAGATAAGGCATAAGCGTGGTGTCTGCCATAAGCATAATGAAAGTTAATTAGGAGCTAAACTAAATTTGAGGGTGCTGGGCAGATCTTTGCACCCCGGCGTGTATGCTAAAGACTCCCCTGCTCAAGATGGTTTTTAGCACCATGCACTGAAGCAGCCTGAGCCAGGTGTGTTGCACAAGCAGCAATGAGCTTCCTTTGTTAATCTCTTAGCTTAGAATGTCCTCCCGGGCTGATTTATTTTGCCAGCAACTTAGTGACCAGAGAGCCTTCCCATTATTAATAGGCCTGGCTGGTGAACAGGCTGCACCCCCTTCCCCCTTCACAGCTTGTGTTTGTCTTTTTTTACAACCTCGGAAGTTGCTAAGAGATCGTAAACAGTGCTCAGGCTGTAGCAAAAGATGTGTGGCTGTGCATCTAGCGCTGCGGACAAAAAGTCATATTCTCTAAATCAGACGGGAGATGCTTCTTCTTCAAAGAAAGGCACAAATTCAACTTCCAAGAAGATGGCCAAGCCGTAAGTGTTAATCCTGACCTCTTTCCCTCTAACAGGCTCTCCTACAGTTTCCTTGCTCTCTGTGTCTGTGTGAATGAGGTTCCACAGGAGAGGAAAAGACAGAGGTTTCACAGCTTGTGGGCTGGGCTGTAATGAGTTTCTCACACTTCGGCAAAACTAATCATACTGTCTATTAAAATGTTTAAATCCTAGGGGAGAATAGGAAAATCCTCCAAGAGCATTTTCTTGATAGGCGCTTTAAAAAATTGATTACTTTATTTTTCAAACTTATATCCCACAGTTCCTTTTGAAATCCCAGAGCCACTTAGATGGGCTTCTCACTGGGCAACTAGCAAACCCAGGTCGACTCCTAGCCACTGCTTCACTAAGGCTAGTAGAGGGAGTAGAGTCCACAAACAGAAGCCGGAATTGTCCAAAATGAGTTGAAAACATCGGAGCCAAGTCCTAAGGGCCGAGGTCCCTTTGCCACCCCCTTATAAAATATTTGGGGGGCTGCCCCCCCAAGTTAATGAGCTTTGCCATTCAAATGGTGTAGGTTGCACCATGTCATGTGATTATGTGGGGCAGGGCTTACCTGCCCCCCAATATTATATTCAAGTTGGCACCCCTGGTTCTAAAGGTCTTTTCTTAAGATGTGTTCAATATACACAGGCACAGATTCTATTATTGCATGCAACCGAATCTGATTATGTTTTGAGGGGCATTACATTTTTATCCTATATCTCAGAAAAGAAAAGAAACTTATAACGAAAAGGAGAGTGACCAGCCCAATATTAAAAGCCCTCCCACTATGCTCTCAGATAATAAAAAAATCATTTCTTGCTACATTAACCACCCAGATATACCAGTAACAATGTCTATTTAATTTCCAGTATTCCAATATCCAAGCAGCTGGCTTCCATAA
This sequence comes from Podarcis vaucheri, assembly GCF_965113315.1. NCBI lineage: Eukaryota > Metazoa > Chordata > Lepidosauria > Squamata > Lacertidae > Podarcis > Podarcis vaucheri. The sequence continues at coordinate 106,912,821 of NC_138760.1, read as the reverse complement.
AAGGTAAGTGAGCTACTCCCCTTGTATCCTTTATACATCCATCTATTTTCCTGGACAGGGCAGCATAAAATGCTGTGATGCACATAGCATTTCTAACAACGTTTACTTCTAACCTTATTCTATTGGGCTTACACCCAGGTTATTGGGGTTAGAATTGCAACCTGAATATATATTGCAACACAGAGCACACATCATTCCCATCCCAAAGCCAAATGTTTTTTAGGTTCTCCTAGGACTTGCCAATCAGAAGGTTGACGGTTCAAATCCCCACGATGGGGTGAGCTCCCGTTGCTCGGTCCCAGCTCCTGCCAACCTAGCAGTTTGAAAGCACGTCAAAGTGCAAGTAGATAAATAGGTACCACTCCGGCGGGAAGATAAACGGTGTTTCCATGCGCTGCCCTGGTTCGCCAGAAGCGGTTTAGTCATGCTGGCCACATGACCCGGAAGCTGTACGCAGGCTCCCTCGGCCAGTAAAGCAAGATGAGCGCCGCAACCCCAGAGTCGGCCACAACTGGACCTAATGGTCAGGGGTCCCTTTGCCTACCATACATTACTCAGAGGGGAGGGCATTCCATCAATGGAGTGCCACCGCTGAGAAGCCCATTCCTGCATCACTACAGAATGAATTTCTTCCCACACCAGAATGATAACAAGGCCCCTCTATAGATTTTAAGGGTTAGGCAGGCTCAGGACTATTTTTGCAAAATGGCAGCTCTAACCATCAGCCTGAATCACAGCCCTCTCTTAGTCTGCAAGTTTGTTCCACCTCTAAGCAGGCATCCATAGTGCTGGGCTCTATTACAACACACCGGACCACCGCTAAGGGTCTTCTAAGCCTTCCTTTGAATCCTGCAGCCGGCTCTTCTGCAGGTAGCTCACAACCATCAACACCCTCGCCATACAAATGCAGTATGCAGTGTCATTGCTGTCAACTGCAGGAAGCTCAGAATAATTTATTCTCACTGACTCTGGACTCTACTGTTCTTCTTGTTGTTGCTGCTGCTTAAAAAACTGCTTCCGTTGGCCTCCCACTTATTGTATTTCGTCCCTCAGCTCTAGGGAAAGGCTCAGATCTGGAGAAAGCTGTTGCGACAGCAGCCTTGGTTTATGACAACGTTGCAGACACAGAGGGCAAGCTCAGCAAAGCCGAAGCAAAAAAGTTGCTCGAGACTCAGTTTGTGCATTTCATGCAGGTAAGTGATCAAGCTGGTGTAAAGGGAACATCGGGGGAAGAGACCAAACTCCTCAGCCCTAGGCCAAGAGCATTGCCAGGCCCAGTTGAAAGTACCAATATCACCTTTAATAAAGCCTTAAAGCCTCAGCTTTCTGGGGTTTAGAATATGTGAAGGAACACCTGCTGAGAGCTACAGGGGGTGAGGAGTTGCATGGCACCCAACATCCCATTGCTAGCTGAACGGGGGCTGGTGAGGGTTTAGGGGCCCAGAATCTGGAATTCCCATTTCTGGTGATCTTCTTATAATAATTTAATAATAATAATTTATTATTTATACCCTGCCCATCTGGCTGGGTTTCCCCAGCCACTCTGGGCGGCTTCCAACTGAATATTAAAAACAATCTTCTTCTTCTTCTTCTTCTTCTTCTTCTTCTTCTTCTTCTTCTTCTTCTTCTTCTTCTTCTTCTTCTTCTCCTTCTCCTCCTCCTCCTCCTCCTCCTCCTCCTCCTCCTCCTCCTCCTCCTCCTTTTGAAGGGTAAACAACATTTGGTGAACAGTTAATCTTATGTGGGATCCTGTTGTTGGTTTTTTAGTATTATTGCTGCTGTTTTCATTACGTTTTCTATTGCTTTTCTCTTAATACAGTTTTCTATTTTGTCGGCTGAGAGGACCAAAGAGCAGCATATGAGATTTTAGTATAAGCTCCTCTCCAGGCCTTAAAAAAAGCAGTGTGTTTTCAGAGCCTTTCTTCTGGCCACTTCTTCTGACATCAATCCATGTCAGCTGGTCACACATACCCTTTCTTTTCTTTTCCTTTTTAGCATTGCTATTTGTGCCTTTGGCATGCTTGCACCGAACGCATTTGACTGTGTCTGTTAATAGTCTCTTGACGTGCGGAACTTCCCCTTAAATTGACCCTGATTCTGCAACCTGTCTAGGAAGCATGTTTTGGAGCTGTTCTGCTCTCCCTCATTAGCAGCTGTGATGAAAGCAGCTTCCATATTTTGCCACAACATGATTCACGTTTTTTCACAGGGTCAAGAAACCAAGCCAAAATACCAAGAGATCATTTCTGCTCTTGAGGAGAACAGGGACGGCGAAATTGACTTTGAAGACTTCATGGTTCAGTTGCTTAGCCTCACCCTGATGTCTGATCTCCGGGAAGAGATCCGAAACGTGAAAAAAACAAAGTGATAAAGGATGCTGGATTGAACAGATCTTTTGGGTGGTGGGATGGGGGGGAGAGAAACTAAGGGGAGCACCTTATTTTTATGGCATGTTTCCAGAATGAAAGATAGATCACTGGTATCCTTGGCAGAATTGTGGAGCACAGACGTATGGGTGACTCCCCACTTATGCAGGGGTTTCATTCTGGCACCCTGCGTGCATAAGTGAAAATTCTGTAAGTAGGGAGCACACTCTAAATACACTTTTCATGCCCTCTCTGCCACTGTCTCTCCAATTCAGATCAAAAATGCTGTACCAAAAATATCCGCAATGGGATTGAAGCTCTGGGGGCAGCTATCCCACACATCAGCTGTTAGGCGGGGAGGCTGAGCAGCCTAAACAAATTCCGACTGTGCCTCCAGTCTCTTTTCTGCCCCCACTGAAGTCCTCTTCAGACTCCGGGGAGAGTCTCCTCACAAGCCACCAGGACTCTCCAGCTCTCTCTCTTGTGCATGCCATTTCCTGGTGTAAATGGAATGATTTAATTTCCTGGCACCACGCATATACACGGTCACACACAAGTTCATCGCACGCAAATTGGGGGATGCCAGTATTCTAAAAGGGGAGAAAAGGCTTTTTTAAAAAAGGTTATCTGCCTTCCGTTAGGCTCTAGTGTGACCATCAAGGATCAGATGAGTAACCAACAACCCAAATCTGTGCAGGTTTGCCCATTGAACTGTGGGACCTATTTGGAAGTAAGGGTGCATTTGGCTGCCAGAGATTGCAATCCTGTGCACTCTTATCAGACAGCGTCTCATGAAACCTTTGGATCAATAAGCTTTTGAGTACATATGCATAGGTTTGGGCTGTAAGAGCAATTTGCATTTCAATTGCACGTTAAAGGGCGAAGCAGTATGGCCCAAATCCAGAGATACTGGTGCGCAAGAAGGTGTTGCATGAAGCAAGCAATGGGGGTGTGAAGGTTTTGAGTGTTGGCCCCAAATACCTTACAAGCATTCCCATCCACACCAAGACAGATGAAATGGGAATGTGCATTTTCTGGAGTGATGGAGAAGGCATGAGTTGACTCACATAAGTGTCTTGCCCTTACTGAACTCCACCTGCAACCCCACGTCTGTTAGATTACATACGCATTATGCCCTGCATCACGCACTCCCTTGTACCGTCTCCTCCACAAGAACCCCAGCTGGGTGAGCATGTGAAGCAGCCTTAAGGGTGGACCAGGTCTACAATACAAATAGTTTCATCCCCTAGGTATGTTCACTGACTAGGCTATTGTGTGGAAAATGTATAGGAAAATACCTAGAGTTAGTATTGAGGACTTCGGATGCTGCAATTAAAAGTAGGCTTATTGAGCTGAGTTGAAAGATTATATTGACTCTTAGCCTGATGCATTATAACGAATAAAATTAACTCTAAACCAAGACAAATAACGGTTTATCTATTTATTCTTGCAAAAGGTACAGAGCTGTCAAAAGCACAGAATTTCCTTAACGTTATTTCACATGAAGTACATTCTCAGAAAACACATTTATGAATGATATCGCTAGGTTTGTCCTGAGAGACTGAAACAGTTGGAGGATGTGTCTGGGAGCAGGGCAGTCTGAATGCTACCTTATAGCTTTACAAGTTCCTGTTTATGAAAAGTTCCGGAACTTCAAGCAGAGTGTTTTAGAGCAACTGTCTATTAGCGTAAACACAGTGCCTGTACTTTGTGAAGACTCCAGAGATCTGAAGGGAAGACTCTTTCCTGTTCTGTAGAATCTGGTCCTCCATGTAGGATGATGACCAGATGCAAAAAGAGAATAGGATCTCCGTAAACCTTGGAAGTCAAACGGAATCTATTCCAGAAGTCCTTTCGACCTCCAAAATGTTCAGAAACCAAAGCACAGCTTCTAATTGGCTGCAGGAAGCTCCTGCAGCCAATCGGAAGCCATGCCAGACATTTAGCTTACCAAAATCGTCTGGAAACCGAAACACTCACTTCTGGGTTTCGATGATTCGGGAGCCAATTTGTTCAGGAGCCAAGGTACGACTGTATAAGAAACCTATTCAATGCAAGGCATAGAGTTTTTGGCTCTGCCCTGGTTTGCCAGCATGGTCATGGCTGCCTTATATAGCTGTTTGAATATTGTACTATTATAGACCTGGAGTGGATCTACAAACAGGGGTGGAAAGGCTATAAATAAGTCAGAAATTAAATTGTTATAACAAAAGCGGGGAAAACACTATGGAAAATCACAAAGAATATTTTTCCCTCTCCAGCACTATCTGGTGTTGCATGTTTATAACGCATTCAAAGTACTGCTTTTTTGACTAATGTAGCTTGGATTCACTTCCTCACTCAGCCATGAGGGGTGACTGTGTGAAGTAATCATTAGCTCACAGCCTAACCAACCTTAGCAAGGTTGTCATAAGAATCAACTGGGTGAAAAAGAGAACTATGCATGCCCTGAGCAGCTTGGAAAAAGAGTAGGATGCACATGCAGTAAAATAAAATGGCGGAAAACTAGTGGATGCAAAATGCAAAGATACAGAAGAGGAGGAGGAGGAGGAGGAGTTTGGATTTGATATGCAGCTTTATCACTACCCGAAGGAGTCTCAAAGCGGCTAACGTTCTCCTTTCCCTTCCTCCCCCACAACAAACACTCTGTGAGGTGAGTGGGGCTGAGAGACTTCAGAGAAGTGTGACTGGCCCAAGGTCACCCAGCAGCTGCATGTGGAGGAGCGGAGACACGAACCCGGTTCACCAGATTACGAGTCCACCGCTCTTAAACACTACACCACACTGGCTCTGGCACCATTCATAGTTGCATTGAACCATAGAATTTTAGAGTTGGGAGGGACCCTAAGAAGATTTTTAGGCAGATGTAACTTGCATGAAAATTCTAAAATTCCCTCTTTTACACACCTGTTAAAAGGTTCAAGAGCCCTGTCTGCTTTGGAATCTGGCCACTCTACTGAGTATGCCATTTTAATATATTAACTTTAACACGTGCATTTGTGTACTCATCCCTTGGCAGGAGAACTGCATTGCAAAACTCAGGGAAGCGTGAATTTCAAAGGACAGCTGTGTTCCAGTTCGTGCATTGTTTCAGGAAGTGTGATTTCACCTTTAGATGCAGACCGAATTGAACCTGTTCCCCATCGCTGTTGACACCTGCATATTAATGTACACACACACCCCAACAACAATAGATTTAGCAAGGAAACATTAATCTCTTAGAGGGAAGTGCAACCCAACAATGAAGATGATTTCCTGGCTACATTTGGATGATCGTTAGGCTTGTCAGGGTCCCACTGAGAAATGGTGGGTGCTTTCCTTATGAGATGAACTAGCTGGAGTACTTCCTGTCCCCCTGTTCTGCCTCTCCCGTTGCTAAGCCTCCTTTCTTGCTTGTGGGGTGAAACGAGGTCTTACGACGGAGAAAACCAGGTGGCCATCATAGAGACGGAAAGAGCACTGGGGCCAGACTTTCACCAGCTGCATCTCCGTTTGGTGCGTCAGAGATTTTAATGGGAGAGATGCAATCCCTGGCAACAGCTTTAGACAGTTAAGGGGGGAAAGTGTGAGACACAAGGTAGTGGGTTTTAGGAAAACTAAGCATAGGCAGCAAGCTTTCAGAGAGCAACATGCATGTTAAAGTGAGACGAATTAACTCTAGCAAGCCTTGCCTTCCGCACTAAGTATGTTTCTAATTCCCCTATTTTAAAAAGGCAAAAAATATGTCTAAGTAATTAGTTGGAAGGAAAATGCCCCTAAAAGGCCCTGGAGATATCAATGTGTCTACAAATGTTCCAACCCTTTCATTTTCTCTCTCGCCTGAGCAGAGGAGGTGGGCGGGCAGTCCTTTTGCCTTGGCACGCTCTTATTTTCTTTAAGCATGAAGAAAGAGAAATGGGGGTAAATTAACCCGTTCGCTGGTGACCTTCGGTGCTAATGAAGGAGTACAATATAGGGGCTTAAGGACAGATTTAGCTCACTGACACCAGAAGCGTTGTGCTATGGCAACCTGCATTTCTCATGTCCATGCAGTCCACCTGAAAGAGGAAGGCTAGGGTGGATTGACTTTGCATTTTCAACCCACACTTCCCCCCTCAAGGAGCTCTCCATCCCGCTTTTTATGAACAGAGCAACCCTGTGATGCAAGTTAGGATGGAAGAAGGAGATTGGCAGAAGGGCACCCAGAGGGACTGTAGCTCCGTGGCACAGCACACACTTGGATGTGGGTACAGTGGCACCTTGGTTCTCAAACACCTTGGTACTCCAACAACTTGGAACCCAAACACTGCAAACCCGGAAGTAAGTGTTCCGGGTTGCGAACTTTTTTCAGAAGCTGAACGTGCTCTGTTTTGAGTGTTACGCTTCCAATTTGGGTGCCACGCTTCCGTTTTGAGTGTCATGCTGAGGACTGTCTGGTTTTGCTATTTATTTTGCGTTTTTGCGACTCTTTTTGTTTTGTTTTGTTTTTTGTGACTGTGTGGAACCCAGTTTAGCTACTGATTGATTGATTGTGTGACTGCAGTACATGGTATATTGATTTCATTTTATGGATCAGTAGTCTCATTTTATAGTAAAATTCATGTTAAATTGCTGTTTTACGGGTTGTTTTTAAAAGTTCGGAACCGATTAATCCATTTTGCATTACTTTCTGTGGTAAAGTGCACCTTGGTTTTGGAACACTTTGGTTTTGGAATGGACTTCCGGAATGGATTACGTTTGAGAACCAAGGTACCACTGTATAATCCCCAGCATCTCTAGGTAGGGCTGAGAGAGATGCCTGTCTGAATCCCTGACATAGATACACGATACTAAGCGGGATGGACCAAAGGTCTAACTTGGTAGAAGGCAACTTCCATCCGAGTGTGACACTCTTATAGTGTCTCTCAAGGCTGGACTATATTGGAATGTAGCAGGAGTTCCCATGTGAGCCTTCTTAGATGCAAAGGAGAACAGGCCTCCTGCTCTTTTAATAGTTTCCAGCAGGTCACAAAAGCTATACCTGCTGAAATTCCCTCTTCTGCACAACTACTGAAGGTGCAGGAACCTAGCTTCCTTGTGGATCTGCTCACCCTAGAGTCTTCTCAAGGCAAATAGGAAATTCCTCGTGTTTCCTCAAGTGAATACGGTTCTTTCCTGTTTTTATGGAGAAATCATGGGGGGAAAGCAGCAGTGAGGTTGTCCAATGAAGCTTGCTGTTGTGTCACACCTTGCCCACTCGGGTGAATGAAATTTAGCACAACACGCTGGCATATTGATCAAAAAGCCACCTTTCTATAACACAACAGGGACTGCTGTATGAAAGGAACACTGGAAAAGAGGGCAGAAGCCCTTGCATTATATTCAAGAAAGCTAACACAGGGGCCACAGAGAGTGGGGAGGGGTAAGGGAATGGAACGAACTGTCTAGAGTCCTGAACAGAAGCATACCATGATGCACACTTCCGTTGGAGCTCTCACTTGTACAAGTCATCACCTCCATTAATTTGGTGAGCCCAGCAAGGCTACTATTACAGTCTAGTCACCTGTGTTCTGTGTTTGCTTTGAGTCTGCTTGTCTCTATAGCTCGGTGTGTGGGCAGTGGAGGCTTTCGCCTTAAGCAACTGCAAGTTCAGGCATGTGCCTCTTCAACTCAAAATGTGCGTGGCTCTATTTAAAAAAACAACAACCCCAAACCAACAAACCTAAAGAATGTCTTCAAAAGAAGTTGAGGAAGCTGGCCGCTTGCCACTCTCACACCGGCTAAATCAATAGCAAACAAGTATCAGGGTAAGTGATCCCCATGGCAAAACTTTGTCTTACTGTACATATTTGCAGAACAACTTCTTCTAGCAATTACCAAGGAATGTCACCGAGCTTGCACAAAACAAACTGCCGGTAAAAGAAATGGCAGTCAATCCAAGATCAGGCAGCAGCTGTCTGGATGAATTGATCCATGCCATATAATTAGCTATCCCTCCCCCTTTTTTTAAGGAAGTGGCATGGCTGGAATGGGTATATATTAATACCTGGAAACGTACCAAGGAACTAATGTAGTGAAAAATGGTAGTGCTCTAACCGAGGCTGGTAAACAGATCCTTTTCCCATTTAGAACATTTGCTATTTTTATAATGTCAGCACTAGAGGGAACAACTTTATTAGACAGCAATATTTTTGCGAGGCAAGGTGTGTGTGGTACCTGTGCCCTGGCTGTGTAGACTCTGGAATTTCATTTAGTGGCTGGGCTTTCTCATGGTATAATTGTTTTTAAAAATAAGATAACTGTTCCCTGAAATATATTAATAATAATGGAAGCAGAGTTTGTCCGGTGGTAGAGCCTCAGTCAGTAGAGCATAAGACCCTTAATCTCAGGGTTATGGGTCCAAGTGCCACATTGGGCAAAAAAGATTCCTGCATTTCAGGGAGTTGGACTAAATGGCCCTTGTGGTCCCTTTCAGCAATCCAGTTTTATGATTCTACGTTTTGTCCAGGGTTCAGTCTCTGCCATCTCCAATTGAAAGGCTACAGAAGCTGGTGAAGAGGAAAGAGAGAGACCTCTGCTGGAGAGTGTTGCTGGGACTGAAGTAGCTGGACTAAGACAGCTTCCCATATATCCAGCTGTTAGGAGAGTAAAGATAAATGTGGGCAAACCTCAATAGATGAAGCCAAAGGGAGGAATCAGGACCTTCAGTGATTTGCCACCCAGCAGCATAAGTGATGAAATCAATGGCCACCAGTGACCTTCTAGAAGAACCTTGTGGATTAGCATCAATTTGGCACACGTGATGCTGCCTTCTGCTGAGTCAGACCATAGATCCATCAAGCTCTGTATTGGCTTGCAGTTCTGGCTAACTCAATATTGACTGGCAGCAGCTCTCCAGGGTTTCAGACAGGGTCTCTTTAACTACCTGGAGATGCTGTGGATTGAACCAGACACTTTCTGCATGCAAAAGCACATGCTTTGCCATTGAGCTATGCCCCTTGCGGTTGGCAGGCTCAGGGCCGGATTTCGGTTTGATGAGGCCCTAAGCTACTGAAAGTAATGGGGACCTTTGTATGCCCAGCTGTCCTTTGTCAACAACAAATTGTCGCTCTTTTTTGTGTTGAATATGTGCTATATGGTAATTTCTGGCCCTAATAGGTATCTAAAGCCATTTGCACATAACAAAATATGTATTTTATCAAAGGAATTGTTGAACTGAAATACAATTAAGAAGAAGCATATTAAAAGTGACATTTGGGGGGGGCAAGAAAGTGGAGCCCTAAGCCATAGCTTGTTTAGCTTATACGTAAATCTGGCACTGGGCAGGCTGCTAGTTCAAAACTATCCTCACTCCCCCTGCCTTACTTCTTTCTGAAACTTTAAGTGTTACTTAGAAAGCTTTTTGGCCACCTCATGAGAAGAGAAGACTCCCTGGAAAAGACCCTGATGTTGGGAAAGATGGAGGGCACAAGGAGAAGGGGACAACAGAGGACGAGATGGTTGGACAGTGTTCTCGAAGGTACCAGCATGAGTTTGACCAAACTGCGGGAGGCAGTGGAAGACAGGAGTGCCTGGCGTGCTCTGGTCCATGGGGTCACGAAGAGTCGGACACGACTAAACAACTAAACAACAACAAAGAAAGCTTGACTAAAGGCACTGAAGAACAAAAGTTCCCAGATAATTCTTAGTTGGGCAGAGCCCTGGGGCAGGTTTCTTTATTGTACATACATTGCCCAGTTGCCAAATTCATCTTTTGTTTTCAGACTTTGTGGCCAGGGCCATCTCTACCCGGGGGTTCAAGGGGTGTGGGGCACCCGGGCACCGAGCTCTGAAGAGCCCTAGGCCAAGTGTCTGGGGAGGAGAGTTGCAGTCTGGAGAGAGCAGAGCCCGTCCGAGTGTCATGGGCTCTTCTGCCACAGGCTCTGCATCCGGGGCCAACGAGGTGATGAGGAGGCAGCTGGCTGGCTCCACCCTGCGTGCGTGCCTGGCAGCCTTGGACTGGTCTAGGGCTATCGAGGGGCCTGCCCACCCAGCGCACGTTGCTCACCCCCCCCCAGCCACCTGGCTTCGCTCAGTCGCCACCATCTCATGTTCTGCACTGCTGTGAGGCACTGAGGTGGCCAGCCCTGTGGGAAGAGGGAAGAGGGTGATGGGGAAGGGGAAGGGGAAGGGGAAGTGGAATATGAGGAGGAGGAAGGCACCGCCACCATGGAGGAAGAAGAGAGGCGCCCCAACTCGCCCCTGTTCTTCCTCCTCTATCCGGGCCACGGGTTTGCAGCCCCAGAGCACCTGGAGAGGCCCCCCCCCGGGCCCTTGCAGGGTCCCCTTGTTGGGATTTTCCATTCCACCTTTAGTGGCAGGCATGGGATTGTTACTTGTCACACGTCTGTTTACATTCCAGGACAGTTTGCTGGTACAAGCTGAACTTTCGCTGTATTGTTTTTCTTTTGCTTTGACTTTCTCTCCGAGGAGATGGCAACAAGAGACGACATGTTTCTTTGTCTTGATTTATGCTTAATAATCTGTAGTTCATAGTACAGTGGTACATTGGGTTAAGAACTTAATTCGTTCTGGAGGTCCGTTACTAGCCTGAAACTGTTCTTAACCTGAAGCACCCCTTTAGCTCATGGAGCCTCCTGCTGCAGCTGTGACGCCACCACACAATTTCTGTTCTCATCCTGAAGCCAAGTTCTTAACCCAAGGTACTATTTCTGAGTTAGTGGAGTCTGTAACCTGAAGTGTCTGTAACCCGAGGTACCATTGTATTATTAATATTATTGAGTACAATGCTAGCAATTCTGTCCTGCTTTCTAATGTTGCTTTCACACTGCAGTACCTGTTGCGTTATGGAACTGTGGCTTTTTGGTGACATCCTGGGGTGTCACACTGAATCTCATTTGTACCAGTGACCATGGTGTGACACAACAACAAATGTCATTGGACAGCGCTGCTAACCCCCTGCCCTTTCTGCGCATGCATGCTTCTGTTCCCTCATGATTCTCCCATGAAAATAGCTGGAAAGAAATATATGCTGCCACACCGCCCAAAAATCCACCACTTAAGTCCTGTGATTTTCTGGGTTAATAGGGTTGCAAAAAGATTTTTTTCCTGGAATAAGTTAACACATAAATAAGCCCAAAACTTCTGCCATATTGCACCAGATTTTCGGAAGTCACTTTTATGTCATGTGAAAGCCCAGATATAATGCAAAAATTAGCAGGGAAACATCGGGGAAACAGAATAAACTGCTATGGGAATGCAGCCTAGCTCAGTTCAACTGTACTCTATTGAGCTCTATTTCTGAATTTTCTGCTGATTGATTATTGGCATCGTTTTATTGCTCTTTTAAAATTGCAGTCTATGTTTTAAATTAATTGATTTCATTCTTATTATGAACTATCTACTGATGGGATCGATTTAAATGAACAAAAACAAATAAATTATTTTGATCTATCAAATGCTTCAAAAAGAGCTAGCATCTTTAGTATAGGCATAGCTTTAGAGCTAGGCAGAAGTCTTTAGTATAGTGGTGAAGGAGGTTTCTTTTTAAATAGTGTGAGATATAGTTTTGCCACTTTGGCAAAGGAGGATTTCTCCATCCTTTCTGCTTCTGTCTCCAAGCAGCGGCATTTTGGCCAAGTGTAAGATTAGTGGGCTTGATATGGTACAAACTGGACAGAAACTCAATTGACCTTTACCCTGCAGGAGATCACATCTCTTCCCATCACAAAACTATTGTTCAATTGACAAATTTCCTGTGACAAGAAAATGGTATTCGCCCACACAGTAGGAAGAGTTCTTAAATGGACTTGGTTTTTGACACTCGCAGCAGAACTGTAGAGAAGAGGAGGGGCTAGAGTGGTAACTTATCCTGGCATTCGTGAATGTTCACTGACAACATATCTAGATCAAAACGTGATGCCTTGAAAAATGGGTTGAAATCAGATGCCAAGTCCTCTGATGCAGGCAGTTACTGGAGCATTAACCAGGGCAGTTAAATACAGAAAAAAGAACTGAAAATAGGATCAGGGGAGTGGAGACTCAGTACAGTGGTACCTCGGGTTAAGTACTTAATTCGTTCCAGAGGTCCGTTCTTAACCTGAAACTGTTCTTAACCTGAAGCACCACTTTAGCTGCCACGCCGCCGGAGCACGATTTCTGTTCTCATCCTGAAGCAAAGTTCTTAAGCTGAGGTAATATTTCAGGGTTAGCAGAGTCTGTTACCTGAAGCGTATGTAACCTGAAGTGTATGTAACCCGAGGTACACTGTATTGGAAGGGATAGAAATTGATTAGGGGGCAAAGAAAGTTCAGATACTGTAGTATAAAGGAAGCAATGCAACACAAAAGTTTGTTGAGATCCTTTCAGCACATCTCCAACTGCTCTATTATAGCAGCAATGGTGAAAGCTGTGTTTCTGTGTGGAGTAATGTCTGGTTTTCTGAAACTCTTTTTTTTTTAATAAGATATTTATTAAAATTTTTAAGATATTACAGTAAAAATGAAAAAACACACAAAAAAATACAAAATAAAAACAGTTAAAAACACCTTAATTTTCCGTTGCATATTTTTCTTACACTTATTTCCCCGGACCTCCTCATACCTCCCTTTTTTTTATTCCACTTCAATTTGTTCGTTCAGCAAATCCTTGCCATTAAGCTTTTACCCATTTATAAACCTTTTTTTCATGTCTCTTAAAGCATTGCAGCTGGAAACCACTTAGTTTCTATCCAACATCATTCTAACATTCATTAATTTTACAATATTTCTGTAAATAGTCTTTGAATTTCTTCCAATCTTCTTTCACCGACTCTTCTCCCTGGTCTCGGATTCTGCCAGTCATTTCTGCCAGTTCCATGTAGTCCATCACCTTTCATCTGCCATTCTTCCAAAGTGGGTAGATCTTGTGTCTTCCAATACTTTGCAATGAGTATTCTTGCTGCTGTTGTGGCGTACATAAAAAAAGTTCTGTCCTTCTTGGTTTTCTGAAACTCTTTCAGCTGGCGAGGAAGTCAGTGAAATTCTCCTCCACCTCTGAATTATCTCCCATGGACCTTTATTTGGGAAGAACGTGAGCAAAATGATTGCAGTACAAGCACCTGAGACAGATCTGGGCATGGTTTCCAACAGACAGGTCAGAGTTCCTACCTGATTGGGTTTTCTCTTTCACTTCAGTGGAGAGAGCAAAAATATGCAATCCCTGAGACACACAGAGCTCCGTTGAAGTGACCGAGGAAGCCCTGGCAGCCGGGTGAGCTCAACAAATACATCACAGCTCCCATATCAGCAAAAGGGATTTGTGGGATGGAGACATGAGGTGGAAATCTTGAACACAGCGATATGTACACTGAAGTTAATGGGATTTATGTGTGTATAAATATGGACTAGATTGCAGCCTAAACATTTTATTATTTGCTCTCCTACATCCCCAGGTCCATAATTCCCCGGACTTAAACTACCTTCGATTGTTTCTCATTCTCTCTATCTTTCATATTTACATTTTTATTGATATTTTAATGAAAGCTAAAAAAATTCCTTCCAGTAGCACCTTAAAGACCAACTAAGTTAGTTCTTGGTATGAGCTTTCGTGTGCATGCACACTTCTTTCAGCTTAATGAAAGCTGTAGGACAAGATATAGGAGCCACTTGGAGTTCTGATAAGAAAAGCCCTTGTGGAAATCGAAAAAGTTAAAAATTACATTACATTGAATTGGCTAAACTAACAGAGGTAATCGGAGACCAACCTAAACAAAAGTTCAGAACAGAGTGGGGGAAGTGGAAAGATTACTTTATAAAACAGTGTCCCCAAGTGAAAACCTGGACTTGTTTTGATTAACATCTGCAAGATGATTTATGATTCTTAGGTTATGTATGTGAGACAATCATAATAATAATTCACAAAGGAAACAGTTGAAAAGAAATAAATTTAAAAGCCGATATCAGGATGAAGGAAGTCAAAAATTTATGTTATTTATATTTATGTGGTGTAAATGTATAGGTTTCGTTGGTTGTAACTTTTATTGTCATTATCTAATTTCAAATATCTTTTTATTGCTGTATATATATTTTTTCTTCTGTTTTGTTGTTGTTGTCCTGATGTATCAATAAAATCATTTTAAAAAGAAAAGAAAAAGTTAAAAATCACAGTTCCATCTGACACTGGAAATGGTAGCGAGAAATATATGCAGTAAATTATGTCTTACATCCCCAAACCCAAAAGCAGCTAGAAAAATATTGGGATGCCTTGTTAGAATGAATTTACATCCTAAGGATGCATTCACTTTAAGAAGGAATCATAAAGAAAAAGAAGGGAAAAGAGGAGCAAAGTAGACAAAAACAGAATGGCAGGCTGTACAAGATTCTGCTTGCACAAAACGGCTTTGCCCATCCTTTCCCCCACCCCCACCCCCAATTGGCTGGGGGGGAGGGCCAGGAGAGACCCCCAAGCAGTGTTCAGGGGGAGGAGAAGCTGCAACGCTTGTGCAGATAGAACAATGGGAACTGTGTGATACTGAATTCCACCCTACAGACTGAATGAATTGCTTTTAAAAATGTGAAAAATTGCTTCTGCCATCTAATTATGTGAAATGCCTAAGCTCATCATGGTGGTTAATTAGGTTAATGTGAACTACAGCGGGGGGACTTTAAATTATATATATATTTTTAAGCCTGATGGCTTCCAGCGGCCGTGCCAGGAAGAGACAGGCGTATTGGGAAATGATGCATTGGGCAGTATGCACCGGAATGGGGAGAGGCCACTAAGAAATTTGTCAGAGATCTGTAGTTCAAATTAAATATGAGGGTCTGGGAAGGAGCTACAGACAATTGCATTTAACCCACAACAACAACCCAATCTTGCTTTAGCATGATCAAATCCAGCACGATGCTGCACCGGCCTTTTTTTAAAAAAACAAAAACCTTATTTTGTACATCATTTGTCATGCCTGTGTGAGCATCATGGAGGGTCCAGCTTTATCACGCCACGGGGTACCATCTGCCGCATTGTGCCTGTCACTCTCTGGCATCCAATAGAGGGCTCCCTTTCTCTTGCACATGCATTATCCAGCTCATCGATACCATATTTTATCTGTCTCCATTTGCCTCCTGTGGTTCCTCAGGGTGGTTGACAAATGAAAGTGTAAAGACAAAGGCTTTGATCCTGCCCGGAGTACGATAAGTTTGGCGGTTTCAAGTCTGGCGGATGCGTCTCCCAGAATCCTTTGTGAATATGTGAAATATACTTGGAGTCGAGAGTGGATTTCATGCTCTTTATTCAGCTCATGGTAGTGAGGAATGAAAGTTCCCCCAAAATATTTGCTTTATATACACATGATTGGCTAATTCCGGGATTCTCCTGTAGGCCAATCAGGTTGCAGATTCACTTCCACCTGGAGCTGGATTGGGTAGCTCCTGCAGACCAATCATACTGCTGCATTGTTCTAGGACCAATCAGACTGCTGCATTCTGAATCCTATTGTTCTCGGACCAATCATACTGCTGCATTTTGGATCCTGTTCAACTCAGTACATAACAATATGGAAATTGGGGAGGCTGTACAGTCGTACCTTGGTTTTCAAACAGCTTAGTTCACGAACAACTCGGAACTTGAACATTGCAAACCCGGAAGTAGGTGTTCTGGTTTGCGAACTTTGCCTCGGAAGCCGAACGTCTGGCACAGCTTCTACAGCTTCCGATTGGCTGCAGGACGTTCCTGCAGCCAATCAGAAGCCACAACATGGTTTCCGAATGCTTCAGAAGATGAACAGACTTCTGGAACGCATTGTGTTTGAAAGCCAAGGTACGACTGTACAGTGGTACCTCAGGTTACATATGCTTCAGGTTACATACGCTTCAGGTTACAGACTCCGCTAACCCAGAAATAATGCTTCAGGTTAAGAACTTTACCTCAGGATGAGAACAGAAATAGTGCTCTGGAGGCGCAGCAGCAGCAGGAGGCCCCATTAGCTAAAGTGGTGCTTCAGGTTAAGAACAATTTCAGGTTAAGTACGGACCTCCGGAACGAATTAAGTACTTAACCCGAGGTACCACTGTACTTCCATTCACTCTGACAACGTGAAGTGCCATTACCAGATGTGATGATGGCCACCGACATGGGCATCTTTTAAAAAGAGCTTAGACAAATTCCTGTAGGATCAGACTATTGATGGCTTCTTGTCATAATGGCTGCTAAGGTCCAGAAGTTGTTTGCTTCTGAATTCTCATAACGGGAGATAATGAGTGGCAGAGCACCATTGCACTCATGGCCTTTGGAATGTTGTACTAGGTGGGTCATTTGTCTAATCCAGAGTGGTCTTCTAATGTTCTTTTGGCACTAACTGGTTAGCAGCCGCAATTTAAGGTTATTTAAGCCTCTCTGCATCAAAGAGCATTTTCATGAGAACACTAATTATTCTTCAACCCGCTCCATTCATCATTTGAACAATTGCACTAGGAAAGCTGTTAGAGACAATCATGTATATTCATGTTCAGAATCCAGGAGACTCTGTGCTTAATTAATGTTACTGGGTTCTGTCAAAAAAAGAAAGAAGGAAGGAAGGAAATTGCACAGAAATGGAATAAAGTAGTTCTAAAGGGGAGTGGGGACCACCACCAAGCTGAAATGCCAGTTTGGACTGATTCCTACGACTCCCTGCGAACCAGCTCTAAACATCCAGAAAATTCAAAGCTCATTACAGTTGGTTGCAAAGCCAGTCATGTCAGGGCAGGGCATTTTGATACTGAGAAGCATAGCCTCCTACCATTCCTGGTATCTCCCTAACACCTGGGACTCAGCTACATTAGTCAAGAAACAGTGTTTTGAATGCGTTATATACATGCAACACCAGATGACACAAGAGAGCAAAAGAATTTTCTAAGCGATTTCCCATAGTGTGTTTTTTCTTTTGTTATAATGTAAGGTTACCAGATTTTTTTTTCAATGAATCCGGGAACACTTCATTGAAATGAGTCGGAATGATAGGATTTTGTCAGGGGACTGATTTGTAAATCTGGGGACTGTCCCCGGGAAACCTTATTATAATGATTTAATTTCTGACTTGTTTATAGTGTTTTGTCCTGTGCATAGATCCACCCCCAGACTTAAAAACCCCAGTGATTCGTGGTGGGACTAAGATAGATACCTATCATGGGAAAGGAGCAGGCACATCGTTTGTCATTCCTTAGATCAAAGAAGTAGCTGTCACTATCTAGGCAAGATGTATGAGGCATCAGGAATATTCAGATGTATTCCTCCCTGCCCAGTTCCTCCTTGCCCATCTTTGCTTTCATGCACACCAACACAAACATAAGAGACATAAGAGAAGACCCCCCACACCCCGTGTTGTTTACACTGGAAAGAAGGAAATACAGATCTCTATGCCTGTGTGTCAACTGGAGATCAAATATCTATGGTGCATAGGCATAGTCTTGAAGATCAGGAACTTCTTGGGTTCATAATGGGAAGGTTTCACTGACCGGATATTACAGATGCACCCCTGCCTTCCATTTGACCATTGCAGCGCTGACAAATTTGTCACTACCCAAACCCAACATATAGTACTGCCAAATGAGATTTTCCACTAGGGCAGGGGAGACTTTGGGCCTCCTTTTAGAAATGGCCTTGGCCCTCATGGTACTTTGTTATGAGTATGGCCAAGGGCTCCTTCCAATGGAGGGAAAGCAAGGAAGTGCTACAACAACTGTAACTGGCCTCAACCTGGACCACTAAGCACCATGGTGGAGGCTTCCCAGCAGCAGGACAGTGGGAATAGGGAAAAGGATCCTGTTCATTTGCTGGCAATTCATCGTTTCATCTCTTGCAAACAAAGAAATGTGCCTAAGTTGAGGGCTGTGCAAATTATTTTCCTTTGTCAAATTAACCTCTAACAAGTCACCTGGCATAACCAATCAATAAGTGAAATTAGTCTCTTTCTGTAGCTGCATATAGATTTCCCCAGTGTGGCTGCCCATCGCTTCCCAGGCACGAGGATGACAATGATGAGTGCCTGTCACAAACTCCATGAATATTAAGGCCTCGTTTATTGGACAGCCTTAACTAATGAGATGCATTGAGAGTCACTCGTCCAAAAACAATTGCATTCCAAGGAAGCCCAGGAAATCAGAGGGTAGTATTGATGGGCTCCTGTGAATTTGCTGCAAATTTCCAAAAAAAGTGCACGTGCATTCTGCTAACTTGTTTCTCTACCTACTTCACATATTGTCTTTTTCAGTGATGAGAAGAGACAGTAGGTGCAAATTTAATAATTCCAAACTTCCTAGATATGCATAGAAACCAGATTTTGAAGAGCCTTGGTATGTGATACCAATCAGGATTCCCCTGCTCGATCCAAACAGGTTTTAGTTTTCATTTAACCAGCACAATGTGATATAGATAAACAAATTAAATGGAGCCACCTAGAGAAATCATCAGCAATCTGTGCTGGAAAATAAAAAGAGAAATATACCCCCTTGCAATTTTTGGCATCCAATTTCTTCTTTTTAATTTCATTCCTTTTGTCAGGGATTCAAGTGTCATAATAAAAGCACATAATCAGAGGGGAAGGTGATGGACTAGGAATTGTAGTAACGTTAAGAAACGCATCAAAACTCTTTGTGTGGTTTCCAGCTAAGTTTTAAAAAAATCTTCATTTCACCATGGTCCAAATAGGATTCAGGGCCATCTACTGCTATTAGTCATCTTTTTAAAAACAAAAAACAGCAGCAGCATGTCACCCCTCGAGTTCAATGGTAGTTGCTCCCCATAAAATATACTGATGAATCAGTGGAATGAATTGGTGAAACAAAATGGGGGGGGGGTGATTCAATGAAACTATTTCTTCTGTAATGACTCAGTTCCATGATATATTTTTTGGGTTAAATCACTCTTTTCCACCAGCTCTAGTTTTGATCAGCATTGCTTCCTCAGTCAAATTTCAAGATGAATTTAGAGCCCATGAAAAAGGTTGAGCCAATGTGAAAAATTTATCTAGCTAAGGAAACATAGTTGATATTTCAGAGCAGCAACAAGCATCCTGATATTTCATCCTGACAATCTTTTCAGTGTGTCCAGATTTTAAACAAAAAAAATTGCAAAGTGTTAATGGTTTAAACCAACATTATTGATGATCCAAGATAGGGCCACCTAGAATTGATTGCTGTCACTGCTGTCACTATGGAGATGTAGTCAAAACATTTGCTTACAGCTCCAATATCCAACCTATAGAGGCCTCCAGATCAATAGGTAATAAGTAAATTAAACTTCTAAGGGAATTGGTTTTCCCCATTCCTCTTTTTCCTCTTTTTAATAAACCTCAATACAAAGAAAGCAATTGATCAAATTTTCTTTTTTAAAAATTAAAAAATGATTAAATGCCATTTTCATATCAGAGTTATTGGATTAGACATTGTTGATTTATAAAGCACTCAGATGCTATGGGAAATCATAGCAAAACGGAGGCCCTTTTCAAAGTTTCAAGGATCCTAATTAGATATACAAAAACCAGGAGTAGTAGTACAATCAAGAAATTGCCTTTCAGCTGGAAAATGGCTTTAGCTCAATGGTAGATCACAAGTTGGAGTTGTATAAACTTCTAACATCCCCAGAAAAAGGATATCAGGTAGCAGAGATATTGGAGAGCTATTGGACTATGTGCATCCTTAGTCAAATTCATGCCAGATCTAGATGTTAGCTATGAGCACATAATACTAAATCAGGGTTTAGCACTATATGAATGAGATAGAAATGGGGTGGTACCAGATCCTACATAGCCCTACATCCTATTTGAGTGTTTTTTGCCTGCCCAGAATGAGTCCTTGCACTCTGATAATGCCTCTTGTTTGCCTAGGTAGAGGAGATAGATGTGTAACAAGTTGCTCTGACCACTTTCACCTCTGGATCTGCCCCCTGGAAAGTTGCCCATGAGCGAATGTGGACCTCAGGCTTAATAACGTTCCCTACCATAATTTCATAATACAAAACTCATGACATGGTGTCCTTGTATCGTGGGCTTCCCTGGCTTCACTCTACTTTCGGCAGTTGCTTAGGGGTGCACGGTGATACAACAATACCGTATGGTGTCTTTCCAAGAACAGAGCCCATGTCTCAACAGCCTTCAAAAACAAACATGGCTTCATTCTGAAAACGTTTCTTTTCATCCATATTCAAAAGTCCATCTGAACCCCACTCCTTGATACTAAATCCATCTTCCCGCTGAAGACTAGTAGAGAAATAGATTGGTTGTGATTAAATGATTGGCTTTAAAGGCTGAAGACGTTATGGATCTTTAGGGAATTTCATTGGCATGTTCTTTTCAGGAGAGAGACTCTGAGACACCGAAGATATGCTTGTGAGATCCAGATTGTTTCTGATGGGTTCTTGAGGGACCTTCCACTTTCTTGCTCCTGACTTGCTGTTATACTGATAGAGATTTCCTGTGACTAAGGAAGAAAAGAAAAATGGTGCAACGTTGCATTATTACCTATGAGTAGAATGAATGCAAAGTTAGTTTCATTTCTGAAAATTTTGCTTCATATTGATGAAGAATATCAGAAGTGTCTTGCTTTATGAAACCTAAATCCCATGTAGTCCAGCATCCAGTTCTCACATTGGCCAACCAAATCATAGAAACCTAGAGTTGGAAGGGACCATGAGGGTTATCCAGTCCAACCCCTTGCAATGTAGGAATCTTTTGAACATCGTGGGGCTCGAACTCATGGCCCCCAGATTAAGAGTCCCATGCTCTACTGTGTGAGCTATTTATGAGAAGCCCACAAGCAGGGTCCTTCCTTTGTAATTCCCAGGAACTGGTATTCAGAGTGGGAAAAGAACACAGTCATCATAGGTAGTAGATGTTGAATACGAAGTACTGAAGGAAACGAATAAGTGAGGTCCAGGAGGCCTGGTGGCACCATCTACTGCCAAAGGATTTTGTAAAAGGTATTTCCATACAACCCATAGAAGGCATGTGTAAATGATTGCTGCAAATCATCTTACTCCTCAAATACTGACCAGATTGATACAGTTAAACTCGGGAAAAGGAAACAGATTTGCTATACAGGCTGGATCTCTCTGTGCTAGTGTGTTTCCTTATATCAGAGCTTTCCAAACTGTGTGTCGCGACACGCTAGTGTGTCAGTGTGTCGTGTGAATGCTCCCCACATTCCTCCTAGGGAGGATATATTACCTGGATCTTTGGCTTCTCCGTTGAACACAGTTTCATAAGTGGAGGTTTCCTGAAGTGAAAACAATAGCAGTCAAGTTTCATAAACATCATAATTAAGAAATGACTTGGTTTCCATTAACATCAGTACCACCAGCAGCTGCAGCAGGAGAGAAGCAGCAGCCAGACCAACTGCAAAGCAGGTAAAAGTTTTGAACCAGCACCCTTCTTTGCCTTGGTGCTGATTTCCACTGAAGGAAGAGGAGAGATGCTGGACCATCCCTGGAGGAAGATGCTGGACACACCCACCGCTGATTTGCAACAGCCTGATACCAGACTTTTGGGTGGGGAAGTCAAAGGGATGGGGAATATTTGTTTATTTAGCTCCTCAGATGTTGTTTTGCTACTACTCTCATAATTGTCAACCATTGGCCATGCTGCCTGGGGCTGATGCAGACTTTCCACGTTTGCTTTAATGGAACGGATGGCTCTCTCTACAGTGGTACCTCGGGTTAAGTACTTAATTCGTTCCAGAGGTCCGTTCTTAACCTGAAACTGTTCTTAACCTGAAGCACCATTTTAGCTAATGGGGTTCCCCCCACCGCCACGCCACCGGAGCACAATTTCTGTTCTCATCCTGAAGCAAATTTCTTAACCCGAGGTAATATTTCTGGGTTAGCGGAATCTGTAACCTGAAGCATATGTAACCTGAAGCGTATGTAACCCGAGGTACCACTGTATATATATTTTCTTTACTGGGACACGGGTGGCGATGTGATCTAAACCATTGAGCCTCTTGGGCTTGCTGATCTTAAGGTCAACAGTGCAAATCCGTGCAATGGGGTGAGCTTGTGTTGCTCTGTCCCAGATCCTGCCAACCTAGCAGTTCGAAAGCACACCAGTGCAAGTAGATAAATAGGTAGCACTGTGGCGGAAATATAAATGACATTTCTGTATGCTCTGGCACTCATCATGGCGTCTCTAACGCCAGAAGCGGCTTAGTCGTGCTGGCCACATGACCCAGAAAAGCTGTCTGCAGACAAACGCCAGCTCACTCGGCCTGAAAGCTGAGATGAGTGTTGCACCCCATAGTCAAATTCGACTGGATTTTGACCTCATAGCAAAAATGGGTATACTTATTTAATTATTGTGAACTTTCATAATAAAATTATTTACTGGTTGTGTCATTTTTCAACCAGTGTCACAATACTACTTACTGTTATCACTTCCATGTTTTCTTTCTGGGTTCCTGTATCAGCAATAAAAGTCATTTTACTTATGGGAATAAAATCAATGAACACAGACACACATATTATCCATTATATGGATATAACAAAAAAAACATTATAGCAACAGTATTTATAGTTCCACAGAAGGACTTACCTAAACTATATTTCTTTATTCTGTAACAGAAAGACATTTAATGGGAGTAAGGCATATTGCATATTGCAAATACTTTTACTTCCATGTATATAGAACATAAGGCATCAATTCTCGCAGATGCTTGCAGCAGGTGGATCAAAATGTGACCCAGCATTTATTTTCACTGGCGACTGAAAGTTCAGGTCCTTGAATCAACTTACCAGATTGGCTTATGGAAGTCTGTCTGAGGTGGGAAATGGTAGCACAACAAGGGAGGCTATGAGACTGGTATTAAAGACATCTGTGCCCCCCACTCCCCACCGACACTGCCCAAGCCTTCCATAGAAAACAGAACTGCCACAAAGGAATCCCAACTCTAATTGTATGCACAATCTTCCTGTCCTTCACAGGTTTCCACAGATTTTCATTCTTTGGATTCTGGCCATTATGTAAAAAGACATACCTTTTTATTTCCCTGGGAGCTTTGGTCCGCTGTTTCAGACATGCTTCCTTACACCCACCATATCTCCATATCAGAAAAAACCACCAAGCAAGCAATCCAACAGCCATAATTGCCGCCAGTGTGAAGATGAATGGAACATACCAATTATCAGAACGGAATGTGTTGACTGATGTGTATACAATGGTCAGACCTTTCTTTGGCTGTATGGGGAGGGAGGGAGAGGGAGAGGGAGAGGGAGAGGGAGAGGGAGAGGGAGAGGGAGAGGGAGGGAGAGAGAGAGAGAGAGAGAGAGAGAGAGAGAGAGAGAGAGAGAGGAATCTCTGAAACCATTTTAGTTTTGATGCAGTGCATGGGAAATCCAAGCTAAATCTCAACAACAACACAAGACACTGTAGGATGGCTCTGGGGAAGTGTGATTAAGACTAACTAAAAGAATGTGCCTGGGGGTGGGAAACTATTCAGAACACAAAAATGACATGTCAGGAGTGTTTAAATAGGATAATCTACCCCAAGAATGGGATTTCAAGTCATGAGGAACATGCAATAAAATGTGTATATAAAGACACTGCAGAAATGAAGGCATTGTTGTTGATGCACAATTCAAAGTGTTGGTGCTGACTTTTAAAGCCCTAAACGGCCTTGGTCCTGTATACCTGAAGGAGTGTCTCCACCACCATCATTCAGCCTGTGAGAAGTGAGGTTACAGGGAACCAGACTGAGGGCCTTCACGGTACTGGTGCCTACCCTGTGGAATGCCCTCCCATCAGATGCCAAGGAAATAAACAACTATCTTACTTTTAAAAGACATCTGAAGGCAGCCCTGTCTAGGGAAGTTTTTAATGTTTAATGCTGTATTGTGTTTTTAATATTTGGTTGGTAGCCACCCAGAGTGGCTGGGGAAACCCAGCCAGATGGGTGGGGTCTAAATTATTATTATTATTATTATTATTATTATTATTATTATTATTATTCTGTACAGATTTATTTTTTTCTGCCTCACTCCCCCAGCTCACATCCCAAGCCTACAGATAAGGTATACAGAATTAAGAGCACTTACTGATTGCATGAGCAAACTCCCCCAGTCCACTGGCCTAGTGCAGCCTTCACTAGGGATGGATGGATATGTCATTTTTGGCTTCTTCGAATATCTCATCCCCCCCCCCCCCAAATCTTAAATTGAGTTTGCCCCCATTCCTTCATCGCTTCGAAATTATTATTTTTAAGTTCACAGGAAAACACATTTTTGTGCCTGATTTCCCCTAGTACAATGATATTTTTGTGTTATTTTGACTTATATATACATTTTTTTTGTCTGCGCTTTTCAAAATGTAAGCATTTATCTTTGCATTTTCTGTGCTACAATATTTTGAGAAGCACAAATTCTGAAGGATAGCTGCCTTTTGGTTCATGTATCGGTTCAGGAAATGTGAATTAGCCAGATTTGCATAGAAACTGGATGAGCTTTCTCCTCCACCCCTAGCCTTTATAGATAGGCGGAGGGGTGTACCTAACATGTGCAGCTATGAGAGTTGTGCCTTCCTATTGTGGCATAGCCAGCAAGGCCACAAAAAGGAATATTGGGGAAAAGGTAGAGTCAGGGACCAGACTGAAAGTCTGGGCAGCTGCTAAATGATTTCAGGTGGGCGGGTGGGTTGGGGGAGTCCTCTTGGAATTCAAGCATGGTACCAACATCACTAGTCCTGAATGTTGTTTGATAAAGAACTTTAACAAAGTTTGTTCAAAGCCATTATGCCAAACATTGCTAAAATTGACAACTCCCAAAGGACTGAAAACTCAAGGAGGTTACATCCAATTTGGCCATTCTGCAGCTAATCCCCCTCTGGGATTTCTACATTTTGCTTTTAACCAATTAAGGAATACATTCCTTTTTAATTTTATGCTCAAGTTAGCAACCAAATAAACAGAAGTATTCAAGGCTGTCCTTTCATGAGATTTGGCAGCCTGTCTGAAGCTGTGGCAAAAGTGTCCCCCTCCATCTCCGCTATAGTCATCTTGCTGTGGGCTCTCTGTTGCATTCGCTGAACAAAGCCGCAAGTGTGGCTGACAGCCAGGATATTGAGTGGCTCTGAACAGCCTCCTGACTTTTAATAAGAGGGAAGAGTCAATTTGAGTTGTTCTCCACACCTGCACTTGCCAGGCAGGGATTGCTTTAACAGGCAAAAGCAGAAAGAGTTTGACTTGTTATCTTTAAAACAAACATATCCTTCACTTCCCCCATGTAGCCCCCCACCCCAGGGAAAGAAAGTTTGTTAATAGCATCTTCTGTAACTAATTCAGTCTTCTGAACAATAAGACCCAGGCCTTTTCTTTTTTGGATTTCTAATATCAGTAATTCAAAGAAAAGTACTACGGGAAGGCAGGGGGTTGGATTTGAGTAGTTTTTACTCAGAGTAGATCCATTGAAATTAATGGACCTAAGTTAGTCATGGCCATTCATTTTAATAAACGGACTTTGGGGCTGGATCTACACACGGGGGTGGAAATGCTATAATTAAGTCATAAATTAGATCGTTATAACAAAAGAAAAAAAACCCTATGTAGAATCACATAGATAAATTTTGTGCTCTACAGCGCCATCTGGTGCCACATCTTTACAATGGAGTTACAACAATATAACTGACTGAAAGTAGCTGAGTCCTGGGTAAGTTAGTTGAGTTGCAATGTTCAGGGGCCACTTGCAATTCACCCTTACTCAAAAATAAGGATGAGGAACCTATGACTCCATAGATGTTCTTGAACTACAGCTCCTATAAGCCCCAGCCAGCAGGGCCAGTGGTCAGGAATGATGGGATTTTGTAGTCTAACAGTATTTGTACAGTCACAGGCTGGTAGTACAATAGCTTTGTAAGCAAGCATTTTGGTTTCCTTGCAAATGTCCCGGTCCTAAAACACTCTGCACTTCAATCGGGAGAAAGCTGCACTCACAGGAGATGCTGGATTTTGGCATCAATATTGGCCCTTGGGAAAGATAACTGCCCAGGTATAAGTGATTGACACTTTCCAACGTTACACCATTGAGCTGGATGATACTGTATGTTTATGAAACATGGACCACTTATAAACACCATCTCCAACTACTCAAAAGATTTCATCAAAGGTGTCTCCGGAAAAAAATACATATCACTCAGGAAGATAGGCGAACTAATGCCAATGTACTGGAAGAAGCAAAGATCACCAGTGTCAAAGCAACAATTCTTCAACAGCAACTTTGTTTGACTGATCATGTTGTTCAGATGCCTGATTATCATCTTCCAAAGCAAACTACTCTATTCTGAACTTAGAAATGAAGAAGAAGAAGAAGAAGAAGAAGAAGAAGAAGAAGAAGAAGAAGAAGAAGAGAAGAGTTTGGATTTGATATCCCGCCTTTCACTCCCTTTAAGGAGTCTCAAAGCGGCTAACATTCTCCTTTCCCTTCCTCCCCCACAACAAACACTCTGTGAGGTGAGTGGGGCTGAGAGACTTCAAAGAAGCATGAAAATGAAAAGCATAATGCTGGTGGTCAACAAAAGAGGTTTAAAAACTGTCTCAAGGAATTTTTTTTTTTAAATGTAGTATAAACACAGGCCTGCAAGTGCTCCAGTTGGAGAACAGCCTTTGCCAAAGGTGTCATGAACTTTGTTTTTTGTTTTTTTATAAGATATTTATTAAAGTTTCAATAATAAAAAAGAAGTCACAATAGTAATAATAAGAAAAAAACAGAAGAAAAAAGAAAGAAGAAAATACAAAATACAAAAAGTAAAAACAATTAAAAACAAATCAATCTTTCCATATCTTGTCTTTCATTCACTTGTTTCCCTGACCTCCTCACACCTCCCCTTTTTTGTATTCCAGTTCAGTAAGCTAATTCAGCAAATCCTTTCCCTCTTTGTTTTTATCTTAGACCTTTGTCTTAATATGTAATAACTGTATATTCTCATCTGTTAGCAGTCCATTTTTACATACTCCTTGTAGCATTACTACTAAAAAACCCTTAGCTTCATTCCAACATCATTCTAACATTCATTAATTTTACAGTATTTCTGTAGATAGTCTTTAAATTTCTTCCAATCTTCCTCCACCAGGTGTCATGAACTTTGAAGACACTCGAACTCAGGATGCAAGGGAGAAAAGTGATAAGAGGAAGGCACATTTGGCAAACCCTCACCGTGATCAACATCCCGCCCGGAAACCTATCTCCCCACTGTGGAAGGACATGTGGATCCAGAACTGGCCTCCACAGTCACTTACGGACTCACTGTTAAAACTGTGTTTATGGAAGACAATCTTTCTCGGCTAGAAGTGATTGCAAAAGAGGACGAGACAGCCATAGGTTTCTCACCAATGGGTAGCATTTTTCCCACTGGACACCAGTTTGTTTCACTTGGTCTTTGCTAAACACAAAGTACTACTTACATCAAAATATGGCGTTGTTGGAGGAGGAGTCCTGGTTCTAACCACAGAAACATCTATCAGGACTGTTCCTGTCATAGCTTTGGAAACAGAGTTATTGTACAAGTTGTCATCTATAATGTGAACCACAAGATGATACTGGGTCTGCATGTCCATTCTATCTTCAAAGTCGAAAGGGCTTTTCACAATCAGTCGCGGTGAACTGGACCCTCGAATTGGGTCAAAACCAAAATGGTTACCACCATTTCCTTTGTGTGAAGAACAGAAAGAGAGATTAGAATGCCTCTAAATGCCTCTAAATTTTATCTTATCTCGGGTGTATTTTTATACAAAAAGGCTTACAATGAATGCACTTTTAGTGGTATCACCAATGGCAATAATAGTACCTTTTAATTATTTTCTTTTGTCTCTGTGTGTGTGTATATATATATATATATATATGCAGGTTTTGGTGTCTTCGGGTGTCTTCCCGTGTAAGAGTCGGGGTGTCTGTGCGACGTTTCGACGAGGTCTCACTCGTCATCTTCAGGCTGGTGCTTTTGGCTTCTTGTTACTGGAACAGAGCAGAATCTGGTGTTTGAGTTCCTATAAATACTGTTGAGGGGTGTGGTGTATAGCCTCCAACGTTCTGGGCAGAGAGGAAGTTCCTAGATTAGTGTGCCTTTTCTTCTTTTGTTCCTTAATTACTTGAGGGATATCTTGAGTGATTTCATGAGTGATATTCTGAATACCACTGGGTGGGTCATTAAGTGTAGATTAGTTTGACAATATCAAAACAGCCTTCTGCACCAACCAAAAAATAGCCAATATCCTCAGAAACCCAAAAGACAAAATCCAGCTGGAAAACCAAGGGGTCTATGAAATACCCTGCAAAGTCTGCCCAGCCACGTACATTGGACAAACAAACAGACGAATAAATGCACGTATCGCAGAACACAAGAATGCCGTCAAAAAAGAAGAAAAAACTTCCTCTCTTTTCCAACACATGAAAGAAACAGGACACGAAATTAATTTTGCAGATTCCAAATTGCTCTTTAACATGGAACATCACCACAAGAGAATAATCATGGAAGCCATCGAGATAGAGAAACACCCCCACAACATGAACAAGCGTGACGACACGTCCCGCCTGCCAGACATCTGGAAATTAGCCCTCCCCACAAAAACCGACACCAGAACCAGAGGCACACAGAACGCCGTCACCAATCAACCACACCAGACCCAAACCCAGACCCTCTCCACAGACATATTACAGACTCCATCCAGTAGCCAAACTATAGTGGCACCTCCGGATGCTGCACCCCCCTGCAATCCCTACACAGATCTGGCTGGCACAAGGCACAAAACCACAGCTCGCCCCTATACACGAAGCCAAGCCAGAGCACAACTAAATGCAGCACAGCCATCTTCTCAGAAAAACTCTTCACAAGCTCAAGAGGTCAAGACACGAAAGCTTTAGCAACTAATCTACACTTAATGACCCACCCAGTGGTATTCAGAATATCACTCATGAAATCACTCAAGATATCCCTCAAGTAATTAAGGAACAAAAGAAGAAAAGGCACACTAATCTAGGAACTTCCTCTCTGCCCAGAACGTTGGAGGCTATACACCACACCCCTCAACAGTATTTATAGGAACTCAAACACCAGATTCTGCTCTGTTCCAGTAACAAGAAGCCGAAAGCACCAGCCTGAAGATGACGAGTGAGACCTCGTCGAAACGTCGCACAGACACCCCGACTCTTACACGGGAAGACACCCTAAGACACCAAAACCTGCATTCCTGTACCCGTGAAAATCTACGAAAGCATATATATATATATATATATTTATATATATATATATATATATATGCTTTCGTAGATTTTCACGGGTACAGGAATGCAGGTTTTGGTGTCTTCGGGTGTCTTCCCGTGTAACACGGGAAGACACCCGAAGACACCAAAACCTGCATATATATATATATATATATATTTGCTTTCGTAGATTTTCAGAAGAGAAAGCATATATATATATATATATATATATATATATATATATATATATGCTTTCTCTTCTGAAATATGCAAAATTCAGTAAAGCATTGATTTTAAGAATGATGATAATAATGGTTCCTTTTAAAATGAATATTCATAAAAGATGCACATTTGAAAAGCAGATGTCAAACAAAGGTACAAACTAGGCTTGCAGGGGCAGGGAATTGTTCTTCCCTCTTGAGAGTGTCAGTGGTTACGATGGCCTGAGAGGCATTACAGTGTACTACAATTTCATGGAACTAATCCTGTGTACACACCAAACATTTAAAGCACGACTCCCCCACCCAGCAAGAATCCTGGGAACCGTAGTTTCTTAAATGGTGCTGGGAGCTGTAGCTCTGTGAAGGGTGAACTACAGTTTCCGGGATTCTTTGAGGAAAGCCATGAGTTTATGAGGCCCGAGAACCTATGCCCTTAACCATCCATAACACAGAAATCAACAAATGACGTTTCTTCTCCCACCAGCACATATCCATGCCAGAAAAGGTTCCACTTATTGCATTCCTGCATGACTCGCGCACAGCTCTTCAAAGCACAGAGCCTCTCCGTTTGGTGGTTAGGGTGGAGTCTGCAACCCTAGCTAAGCCCAACGAGGTTTGGAAAGTGTTGTTCCACATCAAAAACCGTAAGGAGACATTTCGTGATGCCAGAACTTTTACCGGAAACAATCTCAAACCGCATTGAAGTATCAGCAGAGTCTCTATCGTGGCAGGTAAGCCGAAAGCTGTTTATATTTGTTCCTGGGGAGGTACTGTCAAGCACTGTTGCTCTATAGGTAAGGGGTGTGCATAGGGGGGCTTCGTCATTCTCTTCTCTGATATCTATTGTCACCTATTAAAAGAAACAACAGCAAATCAAGAGAATCATAAACAAAAGGGGCCTGCAGAAGAGTGCTGAAGGGGCATGGCTCATCTACTGTTGCTAACAGGATCTAACGCCCTGGAAGAAAGACTGTCACAAGACATAGCAGTGTCTACTTGCTTAGAGGAGATAAAAAGGAATGAGATGATTCAGGGAGGGTGAGTCTGTCAAGGCAGTAGCAGGAGTGGGGCTCACTGTAATGCCTCTCCCCATATGAATCAACCCAGACCCTGCAATCAATGCCTGAGGCCCTCCACGAGAGGTCCAGAGGGTGGCAACATGAGGACGGGGCCTTTTCTGTGGTGGCTCCCCACTTGTGGAATGCTCTCCCAAAGGAGGCTCGCCTGGTGCCTTCATTACATATCTCTTGGCACCAGGCAAAAACATTCCTCTTCTCCCAGGTCTGTGGCTAATTAAACAATCTATGGCCTTTTAAACTGGGGGAGGGGGGTAATTGCTTTTGTTTGTTAGTATGGTTTGTGTTTTTGTGTTTTTTATATTGAAACTACACTGTGATCCTTGGATGAATGACAGTATAGATATTTAAAAAGGTAAAGGTGCCCCCTGACTGTTAGGTCCAGTCGCGGATGACTCTGGGGTTGCAGTGCTCATCTCGCTTTATTGGCCGAGGGAGCCAGCGTACAGCTTCCGGGTCATGTGGCCAGCATGACTAAGCTGCTTCTGGAGAACCAGAGCAGTGCACGGAACACCGTTTACCTTCCCACTGGAGTGGTACCTATTTATCTACTTGCACTTTGACGTGCTTTCGAACTGCTAGGTTGGCAGGAGCAGGGACCGAGCAACGGGAGCTCACCCCGTTGCAGGGATTTAAACTGCCAACCTTCCGATCGGCAAGCCCTAGGCTCTGTGGTTTAACCCACAGCGCCACCCATATCCCTATAGATTATTATTAATTAAATATATAGAAATAAATAATAATAATAATAATACCTCCCATCCCCCATGCTGCTGCTGTTTACTGGGGACGGGGAGAGGGAGGCAGTGGTGAGGTTTGGTGCTCTGCACCTCCATTCTGTTGCAGGTTCTACTCACATATTAGAAACCAAAGGGTGGGAGGCAGGGGAATCGGCAATGTTCATTTACACAGAAAAGATCAAAACACCAAGCAAGCTGGAAATGCCAGACTCAGCCTAAGGGTTACTTGCCTCTGAGATGATGAATGGTTTCCCACCTGAAACATTCATGAGTAATCTCAGTAAGCTCATGTCTCAGAACAGCACTTGGATGAGAAACACTGTAACAATGCCCCCCCCCCCGGGCAACACACAGAAGCACACTAGAAAATTAAGATGCCCAAGAAGAGTCTTCTGGACCAATCTAGTCTAACATCCTGTTCTCCCAGTGGCCACCAGGAAGCCTGAAAGCTGGACATGAGCTCAGCTGCATTTTTGCCCCCATCAACTGGGGTTCAGAGGCATAATGCCTTTGTGAAGCAGCCAGGTGAAATACAGTCACCGGCTTGCCTCCACCTCGGGAAAGGTGCTTTAATAATTCCCAAAGAGAATTGCTTCAGGAAGCTTTTCCCCTGCAGGTGTGGGGACTGAACAGCAGTAATGGCATTTTCCAGTTGTTTGCAAGCAAAGGAAAACCGAAAGTACAGCACTCTTCCTTGATCTACTTGTGCAAGAAGGAGACAGTAGCATTTGAAATAGTAAGGCATGGTTCTCAGCAGTTTTTACGATTATCTTTTTTTAAAAAAGTAATTATATTTATTCCAGGCTTAAAATGAAAGATGCTGAAGCTCAAGCCAGTCTGAAACAGAATCTTCTGACTTGGAAACCCTGAGGAACTGAGATCTGGTTGCATAATGAGCCCCTGTGGGCTAAAGGATGAGGAAAGCTCTCTGTACAACCTAATAGGCACTCACTAGCAAGTCTACAGGTGCGGAAAAGAGCAGTCCTTATCAATGCATAATATGGGAGATTCAGGGGACAGGAGCATGCTGCTTCTCTCACAGATTGGATGCATTCATCCAACACCTTTAATATTCCACAGCTACTGTGGACAAGGAGACACAGCCAAAGAGGTATTTCAGGAACCCTTCCCACATGTTAATGTGGGGCAGCCGCTCTTCCAAATGGGTTGGCCAGGTGTCCTGTTTTACAAAGAACAGTCCTCCTGAAGGTGTCCTGCCCACTCCAAGTGATGGAAAAGAGTTTCTCCCTGAGTTTCCAGAGAGTTGCTGCCAGCCCGAGTAGATAGTACAGGGATCCATATCAGACCCTCCAAGTGTCCCTATTTTCCCAATGGACAGAAGCCGTCCCAGTTTCTGATTTGACCCCAGAATGTCCCGCTTCTCCTTAGGACACCCCTATTTTAATCAGAGAAATGTTGGAGGGTATGGCGTTATCCAAGCCCCCAAGCCATCTGAAGGCAGCCCAGTATAGAGAAGTTTTAAAATGTTTAATGTTTTATTACGTTTTTCTATATGTTGGAAGCCGCCCAGAGTGGCTGGGGCAACCCAGCCAGATGGGCCAGTATAAAAGTTGTTGTTGTTGTTGTTGTTGTTGTATAGGACATTCCTATTTTCATCAGAGAACAGCTGGAGGGTGTGCCATATGGATGAAAGGTCCAAGCTGATATATATCAGCTTCCTGCATTCCTCTGATACATTACACTTGGGGAGGGGCTGTTAATTTTAAAAAATGCAGCATAGACGTATACATTTGTCCCAAGGTGAAGTTTTGGTGTTAACTGAGCACCTGTATTTGACACCTATTCTGGTCGCTTCGCCTCTGCACTTCTAGATCACCCTAGGGCCAGGTCTCTGCTTGGCTGACTGAACTCCATCTGCCCTCAGGGCCCATGACACCTGTAATTAGCTTATCTGCTTTGTAGCAGCATGTAGGAGACAGAGAGCATTAGCAAAGTGCTACTGCTGCTGAGAAAATCAGTGCAGCTGAATTTTTCAAATCGTTTTTTAAATCACTGCAACAAAAGTCCACAAGCAACAGGGCATTGCTTAAGCAGAAACCTGCTCTCCAGAAGTCAGAGAAGAAGCTGCTCTGATCAAAGAAGGACAGAGAAACAGCAAGAGGCATTTTACACGACAGGTTACAGCTTCATCTCCTGTTGGAGCAGACTAATTGCAGACTAAGTCCGTGTACTTTAATCACTGTTGCCTCTCCACCAGAAAAAAAAGATGCATTTGTGTAGGTAAGGAGAGTATAGTGGTACCTCTGGTTATGTACTTAATTCGTTCTGGAGGTCCGTTCTTAACCTGGAACTGTTCTTAACCTGAAGCACCACTTTAGCTAATGGGGCCTCCTGCTGCCGCCGCACCACCAGAGCCTGATTTCTGTTCTCATCCTGAAGCAAAGTTCTTAACCCGAGGTACTATTTCTGGGCTAGTGGAGTCTGTAACCTGAAGCATATGTAACCCGAGGTACCACTGTAAAAGCTTCTAAGACACTTTCTTTCCCCACCCAGTAAAATACTTCTTTAGTTTTTGTACCCTGCCAAGCCAAAAGAGGCCCAGCAAGCCATGTATTCTGGCTTGCCAGATACTTGACACACCTCTTTTGGGCAGTCTGCGACATCATTCATTTGAGCTTTGTTGGGCCACTGTACTAGTAGCTGGCTTAATGTGTCCCACTGCAAGCAATTGTTTTCTTGGATTTATGCAACCTGTTCTGCTCTTTCGCTATGCTGATTTTAGCCTCCTTGACGTCTGTGGGATTAATCCAAATCACCAAAATCAGGTCATCAAATTTAAGTAACAAATCTAAATACTTTGTGATGATTGCAGGAGAGGTGCATCTAGATTATTAATAATAATAATAATAACAACAATAATAAGTATATCTGAAGGAGCGTCTCCACCCCCATCGTTCTGCCCGGACACTGAGGTCCAGCTCCGAGGGCCTTCTGGTGGTTCCCTCACTGCGAGAGACCAAGTTAGAGGGAACCAGGCAGAGGGCCTTCTCGGTAGTGGCACCCGCCCTGTGGAACGCCCTCCCTTCAGATGTCAAAGCGATAAACAACTACCTGACATTCAGAAGACATCTGAAGGCAGCCCTGTTCAGGGAAGTTTTTAATATGTGACATTTTAGTGTGTTTTTCATCTTTGTTGGAAGCCGCCCAGAGTGGCTGGGGAAACCCAGCCAGATGGGCGGGGTACAAATAATAAATTTATTATTATTATTATTATTATTATTATTATTATTATTATTATACAGGAAGAAATGGAAAACCAACCAGAACAGTCTCTTTGGCTTAGGCACGATCTGCTGTTATGTGTTCCACATGCCCCCCCCCCCCCGAAAATATATATTCTGTTGTACCTATCATTATTATACCCTAGTGTTACAGAAGAAAGTGCTGCAAGCTTGTAATTTATTATCAGTGAATGAGCTTTCTGTGTTACAGTAATCCTATGCTTGTAGGTGTTAATTAAAATGTTCCCAGCAGCTAGGGACAGAACAGCAGTACAGAGACATGCTCAGCAGATGAACTGCTTGCGGTGCATCCGTTGCAACAGCCAGCAGCTCCAGCTGACCCCAGCTGTGACCAGGACATCCAATCCTAACCGTCATGACTTTGCATGACAGAAAGGGGGACTGGCATATAGAGCCACACCTTCCTCTCTAGATGAGGAAGGGGAGGTCTTTGCTCATTTCTGATATACAGTGGTACCTTAGGTTAAGTACTTAATTTGTTCTGGAGGTCCGTACTTAATCTGAAACTGTTCTTAGCCTGAAGCACCACTTTAGCTAATGGGGCCTCCTGCTGCTGCCGCTGCACCGCCGGAGCACGATTTCTGTTCTCATCCTGAAGCAAACCCGAGGTACTATTTCTGGGTTAGTGGAGTCTGTAACTTGAAGCGTATGTAACCTGAAGCGTATGTAACCCGAGGTACAACTGTACTCATGTTTTTATACTGAAACCCCTCATGGCCCAGTATATAAAGTATGCTGTAATTTGGGGTGTCGATTCCAATATGTCTCTTTCCTCAAGACCCACTGAGAACCCTAGCCCAAAATGGAGCTTTTCGTATTTCCAGAGTTCAGAGCTTTCCTGGTCTGACTTGATGCTTGGCATACCGCCACAGGGTGCTTTTGAAAGGTGGCCCCTTCTCGGCTAAGTGGTGTCCAGCAGCCCCCCCCCCTAGGGCCCGGAGGGGGGAGAGTGCGGTCTCCAAAGGCTGATCAATCGCCAAATGACTGATATTTGTGGAATACAGTTTATCTACATTGTAATATTGCAAACAGTTTTGCCTAACAATTTAATTTGGAAGGTACTGATTCAATAAAGCTATAAAGGAAGGTTTGGACGATTAATGATTGGGAGTTCCTGTGCCATTAAACTTCAGATAACAGACTTGGACAACATCCCGGATTGGAATGGAGTCAGAGGAAACTACACGGATAAAAAGACAGTTGGAAAAAGATATACTAATAAAGCTGTACTCGACGGATGTTTGACATGATTGAGAATCGTAGACCCAGGGACGGAGAATTATAAAGCGTCAAAATCGAGATGTGGAAAATATGGACACAACAAGGAGAGGCAGAACTGAGATGTGGAGATATGCTTCAGAGATCCAGACCGTGGGGAGCTCCGAAAAATTAATAATTATAATTTGGACTATAATTTGGTCTTTTTTATTTTAGTTTTTTATTTTAATTAGAGTATTATGATTGGATAGATTAATTGGATTTTTTTATTGGAAAAGCAATAAAAATGATTTTTTAAAAAAAGAAAAGTGGCACCTTCTTGTCCTTCACTAATCCACATGGGATAGACACCTTTACCAGCAAGATGGGGTTAGAGCTCTTCTGAAAGTTGTTTTCTGGTTACTTCTGCTTCGCAGGATGCCAGACCAGATTACTACAAAGAGCTTTTTGGTGGTAAGATCTAGTGATCTTTGTGTAATTGTCTCCATATCACTCACTAGGCAATCCTTCCTTCCCTACTCTTAGTTGTTTCATCTGTTCCCTTGCCCCCCTGGCATCTGCCTCTACCCTCTGCAACCCTTTAAGACGGCCTTCCATTTTTTGACATTATCATTCTTCGTCCATGACTTCCTTGCCTCCTTTTCAAGACAGAGCTTCATATGATGCATGGAGCTACCACGTAAAAACCACCCCTTGTGTTGAATTCTTTCCAACAGCCCATAATTTGTGATAAGAACATAAGTCCAGCATCCTTTTCTCACGGTGGCCTACCAGATGCCTGTGGGAGCCCTGAAACTGTTGTCTCAATCCAATCCACCTTGAAAAGATATCTAAATTGGTGGCCATTACCATATTTTGTGGCAGAGAATTCCAGAGTTTAATTTACCTTTCCTTCTTTTCTAAAAGAAATGCTACTTTTACTGCTCAGCACTACATGTCTAGCCATTAAATAAGTTCCTTTGGGGTATGTGATATGAGAGTTTTGCTCTTCAGTCATGTTGATGGTTTGACTTGGAACAAGCAGTGAAAACAAAGGCGAGGCCTACCTTTGGAGTTCTTAAAATGGTGTGGCAAAGGCACAAGAGTTTCTTTACAATGGTACCCTATGAAATAAAACGGTTTGCATGACACCCGCCTGCCTTTGATTTTCCCATTCTAGTGGACCGATTGCCAATAATTCAGCTACTATAGAAAGGAAAGTTAAAAGAACTGGCTGGATAATGTTCATAAGAAAAATGGTTAACTCAGACTTACTACAGTACTAGCAGTTCTGGGATGAAACAGATCACAGTCAACAGCTTCAATGATCAGTTTGTACTGCTGGACAGATTCGTAGTCTGGTTCTGTTATCAGTTCTATCACTCCAGACACTGGATCCAACCAGAATATCTCAACGGGGTAAAAAATGCCTCCATGGCCTATTCTATAGGTCACACAGTCTGATGGGTAGTCTTCATCTGTGGCGGTTACTTGTCCAACTTTATGGTGAGCTGTAAGAAGACAGTGGTGTTTTACAAGTGCTAATTTTCAGACTCGATTTCATTTACCTGGAATTAATGTAGTAGTGACTAAGTGGAGCCCTCTCCTTTTTCAACAGTGAAAGCCGAGCGCTCAGAAAATGAGCCTATTACTGTGCTGCCTTTGTAAGGCTTATTAGCAATCCCTTCTTATTTAGCCATATAACAGGGCAAAAATGACACAAACAGGAGCTCCTTAATTACCTCACAATGAGTACAAGGCATAAGCTGCATTTATCGCTGTTGGGATGAGACTGCGGCATAATTGACCATTAAATTCTTCTCCAATTGGATTTCTTTTCTCTACAAAAGACTCTAGGGGTGCATCTTCCCCCGAACTAGTTGCGTGGCATTTTGTTTACAGGCAAAGGAGAGAACTCAAAGGTGAGTGGTGGGCGAAGAGGAAGGATCCACGTGTCGCTAAATATGGAGATCAGTGCTGTTAATTTATATAATAATAATAACAATTATTATTATTATTATTATTATTATTATTATTATTATTATTATTATTTATACCCCGCCCTCCATGGCCAGAGCCGGGCTCAGGACGGCAAACACCAATAAAATCACAGTAAAAACATAATAATGGAAAGAGAGGGGGGGGAAACAATTTAAAACACAGGTTAAAATGGAATTTAGAATGCAGCATTTTAAAGTAGCCGATAAGTCAAGACCGTAAGGGGAGGGAAACATAAAGGTCAGACTGAGTCCAAACCAAAGGTCAGGCGGAAAGATGTCAAGGCCCTGCGGAAAGATGTCAAGTCCCACAGGGCCCTAGTCTCTTGTGACAGAGGGTTCAACCAAGTCGGGGCCAGTACTGAAAAGGCCCTGGCCCTAGTTGAGACCAATCTAATGACCTTGCGACCTGGGACCTCCAAAATGTTGTCATTTGTGGACCTTAAGGTCCTCCGCGGGGCATACCAGGAGAGGTGGTCCTGTAGGTACGGGGGTCCTAGGCCGCATATAGTGTACTGCTTAATAAATAGCCCTAAAATTTCACAAAACAAGGACTTCGAGGATAATATTTGTATTCCCTAACAGGAATTGAGGTTGGGTTAAGCAACTGTGGGTTCAGATTCAATGGCTTGGGTAAAAGATGGACTTAAGTTGTCCCCCCACCCTTGGCTGTTGCATTTGGCTCTGGCCATACCATCAGACCAGCAGCTGTCTGGCTCTTCCTCCTAAACCCTCTGTTGGAGGACACATTTGCGTATGCTTTGTCACCTGTCCTGGCCTCCCTAAACTGCTCTGCTTCCTCAGGTGCCATGGAGGATGCTATCCCATCTGCAGTGCTGAAGTACGATTCAGTTGTCAGCCGAAACAGCTTTCATACATGGAATGGGGAGGAATTCCAGCTTGTCTTTCAAGCTGCAAAATGTTTTGTATCAGCTCTGCTCTGGCCCCTGGCTTCTATCCTACCTCCCATACATAGGTCTCCGCCTCTTTGCAGCATCTGCATCAGATCTCAGTAAGTTGCTGCCACCGTTGTCCTTTTCCCGCAGTGTCCTCTTAAATGTTCAGAGCAATGGAACATAATAAGACTGAAAGGAGCCCAGACCAACGGCAGGAGGAGATGCTGACCGATTAAAATCTGAGGTCCATAGGCGAGACCCACATGAGTCCAGCCTGAAACTGTTTGGGATTTCTGAAATAGCGTGCCTAGTGTTCATGTAAATGCAGCAAGCAGGCGCCAAGTAGTGACTAGCTAACGTGGTTCTGTTTATTAGTGAACTGTTTTAAAACAGCTGCCCCAGTTGCCAGTTCATTTCCAGCCCCAATTCAAGGTGTTCACATTAGTGCTCCAACCCCTAAAGGTCTTAGGCCCCCAAAACCTAAAAAATCACCTCCTTCACTCTAAGGTGTTAAGATCAGCAGAGGGGGCCATTTTGGTTGTTCCACCAGCCTCAGAAGCTCAGGGAGAGGGTATTTTCTGTGGTAATCCCCAAATTGTGGAACTCATTCCCCACAGAGATGCATCTGGTACCTTCATTACATACGTTTGAAGGGCACAATTCCCAGTATGTTTCCGGGCACAATTCAAAGTGTTGGTGCTGACCTTTAAAGCCCTAAACAGCCTCGGCCCAGTATACCATCGCTCAGACCGGCCACTGCCAAGGGCCTTCTGGCAGTTCCCTCACTGCGAGAAGCGAAGATACAGGGGACCAGGAAGTGGTGAATTATTGTATTTTAATATTTTACTGGAAGCCACCCAAAGTGGCTGGGGAAGCCCAGTCAGATGGGTGGGGTATAAATATATTATTATTATTATTATTATTATTATTATTATTATTATTATTAATTATATAGCTTTCGGCAAATGCTGAATACACACCTCAAGTGTGAAAAGCCAGGTCAAAGAGATGCACCTCAGTACCCACCTAATTTCTAGAATAGTAACCCAGAAATAGTACCTCGGGTTAAGAACTTTGCTTCAGGATGAGAACAGAAATTGTGCTCCGGCGGCGTGGCAGCAGCAGGAGGCCCCATTAGCTAAAGTGGTACCTCAGGTTAAGAACAGTTTCAGGTTAAGAATGGACCTCCAGAACGAATTAAGTTCTTAACCCAAGGTACCACTGTACTAAGAGTTTCTCTCATTTCCACATTGTAACTCTGTTAAACATAATAGAAAGCCAATACTTTTACGTGGGTATGAAATTAACCTTTCAATAAAGCATAAAAAGCTAACCTGAGCACTTCTCAAGCTCGAGTTTAAAATAGAGCCATT
The DNA here is from genome assembly GCF_965113315.1 of Podarcis vaucheri. NCBI lineage: Eukaryota > Metazoa > Chordata > Lepidosauria > Squamata > Lacertidae > Podarcis > Podarcis vaucheri. Next base: position 106,872,545 of record NC_138760.1, on the reverse strand, counting down.
ATGAGGGCTTCTGAAAGGCTGCCAACTTTTCTCCTTGAAAAACTACTGTAAGCGAATTGCATTTCCCTCGTGGCTTCCGGCACAATGTGATTGAGCTTTTCCGTTTATCATGAAGCTGTTTCGGATCTTTTTAAACAAGATGGGGAGGTGGTGGTTAAAAGGAAACTAATTTCGTGTGTGTGCCTTTTTCTTTTGCTGTCAGCAGCGGATCCATGTATGTGTCAAACTTCATCAGAGAAAATTACTTTAAATATTTCAGATTGCTGTATTGTGTTCAAATTATATAGTTACCAAGACCCCATACAAGGCAATTTTGTACTAATGCAAAAAAATAAATAAATGCAGCTCATTCTTTTGGCCTTTTTATGGGCACTGCTATAAAGGAAGTTATAGCATCGTGATGTTCCTGTATTTTTTTTATTTTCACCTACCTGATTTCCACCCTCCCTCAACTGATTCAAGTCAATGCCCATTGCTATAGCTCAGTGGTACACAGGTCACAGACTCTGCAAACAGAAGGCTCTAAGTTTGATCCCCCACATCTCCCGCTAGCAACAATTTAGTAGCTGGTGAAAGAAAAGACCTTTGCCTGAGACCTTGGAGAGCTACTTCCAGTCAAAGATGACAATATTGGTGGCCTAGGTGGAGAAATATGACTAATGGCAACGGTATCCAGTTCAAATTTCAAGTCAAGGCCAGTAAAAGTGAGAATAATTATGGATACTTATGAGCAGGTGACAACCTTCCTTCCTTCTTTCTTTCCTTCCTTCCTTCCCATAATTTCTATTCCATGCCTTCAATGTAATTTTAAGTTCCAAAGGCGACTAATAATAAGCAAGAAACAATAAGAGTATAATTTTTAAGAAATAGAAAATAATAAAATAAACCATACACACTAACACAGAGAACTGCAATTTTTATAATTTTATAATTACAGTGTTACAATTATCACAGTATAATGATCATTGCCATGTTATGACTTAATTTCTCTTTATTTTGAGCTTCTGTTTCAAGTTTAGTACAGCAGCTCCTGTGCTATGCTCAAGTTTTGCTTTATTTGTTGTGTCTTTATTCGTATGTTTCTCTGAGCTTTTTTTATAAGGCAAAGCGGTTAATATATTTTACTTAATTTTAAAAAGGAACAATCAAATATTGTAACGTACCTCCAGCTGTTTCAGGAACAACAAACGCATAATCTGCTTTACTAAATGCCGGCCCAAATTCATTGACAGGTAAGACTTCCACAATTATCGTAGCAGTTACTAATAAAAGAACAAGCAGATCAGCATTTTCCAAGTATTAACCTGAGAATTCACCCAGCTGACAGCAAATAGGAAAACAACCAACAGGAGAGTAAATTGAAACAAGAGGCCCAGGTCTTCATTGTGTCAGAGGGAGCCAGTGTGTTGGTTAGAGTGCTGGACTAGGACTTGGGATGCCATAATTCAATCCAAACTGGAGCACGAAACTCTCTGGGAGACCATGAACCAATCACTGTGCTGCAAAGGGTTGTTGCAAGAATAACACGGAGAAGGGAGAACCATATATACCACTTTGAGCTCCTTGGACAATATATGGGATCCAGGTGTCATGATAAATAAATACTAAGCTATGGCCAGTATTTCATTCCCAGAATCAAGGCAGAGTGGGCCTCAAAAGTGCCACTTACTATTTCATGGTCCTAGTGAGAGATTTTACTTTCTTGGGCTCCATGATCACTGCAGATGGTGACAGCAGTCACGAAATTAATAGATGCCTGCTCCTTGGGAGAAAAGCGATGACAAACCTAGACAGCATCTTAAAAAGCAGAGACATCACCTTGCTGACAAAGGTCTGTATAGTTAAAGCTATGGTTTTCCCAGTAGTGATGTATGGAAGTGAGAGCTGGACCATAAAGAAGGCTGATCACTGAAGAATTGATGCTTTTGAATTATGGTGCTGGAGGAGACTCTTGAGAGTCCCATGGACTGCAAGAAGATCAAACCTCTCCATTCTGAAGGAAATCAGCCCTGAGTGCTCACTGGAAGGACAGATCATGAAGCTGAGACTCCAATACTTTGGCCACCTCATGAGAAGAGAAGACTCCCTGGAAAAGACCCTGATGTTGGAAAAGATGGAGGGCACAAGGAGAAGGGGACGACAGAGGACAAGATGGTTGGACAGTGTTCTCAAAGCTACTAACATGAGTTTGACCAAACTGGGGGAGGCAGTGGAAGACAGGAGTGCCTGGCGTGCTCTGATCCATGGGGTCACAAAGAGTCAGACATGACTAAACAACTAAACAACAACAACAAAGGTTCCAAACCTAAAGTTGGGGCAAGTTGGGGGGGACCCTAAGAAGACATAGAGAAAAGATGGATTCCCCACACAAGAATCTCAAAGGAGGACATGGTCAGAAGAGCAAAAGGTATGGCATGCTAAGAAACACTTGGGTTCTTATTAAAATTCTCACCTGTGTGTGACGGAATTGCATCATCAAAAACAGAGAGAGTCATTTCATGAGTGCTGCCAACTGCAAGATTCCGTGGGTCTTCATAGTCCAAATATTGTGTTACCTTCCAACATAGCAAGAGTGAACAATTAGACCAAGCAGCATAATATCAAAGGCAGATTGAAGCTCGTGTATATTTCAGATTAACAGTTAAATGTATCTCACTTTTCCTGTTAGAAATGCAGATGCAACTATAGATAAGACTCAACCAGGGGCAATTTCACACTTGGAGGACTGCTAGAAAGAACACTTGGCTCCAGTTTCCGTAGGAATGCAGAACTGAAAGGAAGCATGTGCTGGTCCTACCCATCACCTGGAGGATGAAACACTGCTGGGTTGTCTATGTGTGCGTGTATGAATCTTAGGAGCTTGAATGCGGAACGGAGTTTGTGTTATTATCACAAGCTGTTACTTGTAAACTGCCTGGAGAATCATTTGATTGGAATGCAGAGTATAAACCAGCAGGTCCAGATGGCATGATGGCATCCACCTGAGACTTCCCAGAGAACTCATGTGAAATTGCTGATCCAGTAACAAAAGTATGTCTTTGTCCCTAAGATCAGCTTCCATACCTGACAACTAGAAAATGGCAATGAAATGCTATTTAAAAAGCGTGGTGGTGGTGGTGGTGGGGAACGTGGGGGATCTTGGTAATTACAGGCCAGTTTGCTAAAAAATAAAAGGGTGAATGCAAATATCATCATCTTCATCATCACCTTATTCTTCACAACACCCTTTCTCCAAAAGAAGGCCAGAGTGGCTCAAACTATGCATATTATCGGACAGTGATGGACAGCCAGGAATGGCGTTAGCTCCCACTTGCCACTCAGTGGCAAACCTAGGCTTGTTGCTGCATAACAAATAATAGTAATTTTATTATTTATACCCTGCCCACTTGGCTGGGTTTCCCCAGCCACTCTGGGTGGCTTCCAGCAGAATATAAAAACATAATAAAACATTAAATGTTTAAAACTTTCCAATACTGGTCTGCCTTCAGATGTCTTCTTAAAAAAATGCTTATATAATATACTTACATTATATTATATTATATTATATTTATATAATATACTTATATTATATTATTATAATATATTATATTATTATAATATTACATTTATATAATGCTTAATTGTAATAAAACCTCAAACTGGTTTACAAAAAGAATAAGATTATCAATAAAAACTGTTAAAAACAAAATGTTCAAAAATAGTAAGCTAAGACCAGAAATTGGCTTGATTCTGCTGCAAAAGGGGGGGGGAGAACCCCACCATTGCCAGACTAAAGTTCGTGCATTTTACTAAAGGAATCTTTTCCCCAGCTATCCTGGGAGGTCAAGTAGCATCCATGAGCTCCCTTAGATCAGGTCAATCTAATTGTCCCTCTAGCCCAATATGATTTATTCTGTTCTGACTGGCTGACTAGAGTTTCAGACCTGCCATGGGCTTCTTTCACCTGGACATGCCAGGGATCTAACCTGGGATGTTCTGCATGTGAAGCAGGTAATCTGCCACTGAGCTATGATGGATCCTCCCTTGTTCAGCTCCTGTGTCCTTGACTTATCTTCTCCCACATCTTCATTTACTCACCCGAATGGCATTTTTAGCACCTGGAACTTGTTCAAACAGCTTTCCAGCACCAACCGGGCCACTGTTGGGTTCATAATGGAGTTCATCGGGGGGATTGTCCATATCGTGACATCTGACATTAGCAACCACTGTATTAATTGCAATAACTTCTCTGCTGGTATATCTGATTAAAAGGAAGTCATCAAAATGTGACATGCTTGTTCCAACAACCTCAGTTTTCTTCTCTAAATGTCCATCAAATCAAAAGCCGTTAATGATAGTGCCTATCATTTTAAGATAACGTTCCACAAGGTGCTCAGACTGGGAGAATCTGGATGTGTAACTTCGCAAGGCACACTGTGATTTATACTGATTATAATCCGCCTGAAATTTTTTATACCCAGTAGTTCAAGTGCAACCATGGCAGGAGTATAATGGAACCCTATTTTATAGTCCTATAACTGCACTGTCATGAATGCTTCTTTTAAACATATTTGTAAGAGTCAATTCAACAGAAAGAAAAGACTTAACCTGACTACTTTTCTCTCACATTTTTAGGGGGATTCCAATAAGATTTCCCCCTCTCGTAAGCACTACAGTGCTACTCACAAATTTTCAGAATAAATGGAAGTGGGTTGAAGTCTCCTTAAAACAATACAGTGGTACCTCGGGTTACAGACGCTTCAGGTTACAGACTCCTCTAACCCAGAAATAGTACCTCGGGTTGAGAACTTTGCTTCAGGATGAGAACAGAAATCGTGTGGCGGCGGCGCAGCAGCAGCAGGAGACCCCATTAGCTAAAGTGGTACCTCAGGTTAAGAAAAGTTTCAGGTTAAGAACGGACCTCCGGAACGAACTAAGTTCTTAACCCAAGGTACCACTGTATGTGCTGGCCAGTTGCGGCTGGTGCCCATTGGGACTTGCAGGGTGGGTAAGAAGACCAACAGTAGGTGGAGACAGAGACAAAGACAGAGACAGAAAGAGGTGAGTACGGTAATTCTAGTTTTGCCCTTATCCTCCTGCCTGCTGAGTTCTACAAGGGCAACACTGAGGCTGCCTACACACTTCCCATTTTGCAGAGTGAAAAATCAGTTTCTCTCAACACACATCCTCAACAAGATTGCAGATCCTGTGGTCGAGACAGGTGGGTGCAGTTACTTGATGTAAATGTAAAGGGACCCCTGACCATTAGGTCCAGTCATGACCGACTCTGGGGTTGTGGCGCTCATCACGCTTTATTGGCCGAGGGAGCTGGCGTTCAGCTTCCAGGTCATGTGGCCAGCATGACTAAGCTGCTTCTGGCGAACTAGAGCAGCGCACAGAAATGCTGTTTACCTTCCCGCCGGAGCAGTACCTATTTATCTACTTGCACTTTGACGTGCTTTCGAACTGCTAGGTTGGCAGGAGCAGGGACCGAGCAACAGGAGCTCACCCCGGGGTGAGAGGCAATTCGAACCGCCAACCTTCTGATCAGCAAGTCCTAGGCTCTGTGGTTTAACCCACAGCACCACCGCAAACCCTCCCCTTGATTAGATTATGCATTTCAAAACCTTGCCCTTGCTATCATGGTATATGCCTACCCACGTCATCATTAGTCAGGTATAGACACACACCCATACACCCATTGCTGAGACAGCATGCATCTGTTTTCAAATAGGCTCACTGTGGGGTAATACAGCATCAATCTGCAATGAGCTTTTATTTTCAGAACTAGCTTGACAAGTGCTTTTCAGAGGGTGTGTGTGTGTGTGCAATCAGTCTAGACCAGGCAAAGGCAAACTCCAGCCCTCCAGATGTTTGGGACTACAATTCCCATCCTCTCTGACCACTGGTCCTGTTAGCTAGGGATGATGAGAATTGTGGTCCCAAACATCTGGAGGGCCAGATTTTGCCTATGCCTGGTCTAGACTGTTTGTGAACTAGGTAGGACAAAGCAAGAATTTAGTCCCCACTGGTTCTAGAAGGAAAATGTGTATTTGCAGCCTGAGACTAAGGAAATGGAACCTGACAGGCAGTGCCACCAACTGGACTGCTTGTCAGAAAGAAGGCAGACAGGTGGGGGCTGCCTGGGGGCAGACTGAATATGGTGGGGCAGGGCTCCATTTGCTCCATTGGCATGGGGTATTTCTTTGGCCCATTTGTTCGATTGTTGTCAATGAGCTTCTTTATATTTTTTGAACATCTATGTGAAGGAAAATATATTATGAGAAAAACATAGCTAACCATTTGCTGCCATTTCTTGACTCACTAGCTCACCTGTATATATACTGATGACAGAATGGCACATTGTCATTGATTCCATGTACATTCACTATCACAGGAATGCCTGCACACCTCCGGGTACTGCTGCAAGCCACAACGGTGAATGACTGAGCACTGATAAATCCAGCCTCTTCCATGTCCAGTCTAGATGCAATTAGTAGAGTACCACGAGCTGCAAAATAGTTGTTAGGATCATGATGATGATGATGATGATGATGATGATGATGATCTGTGGCCTGGCCTGGAACAGTTAGTAATTCTTACTAAACTATGAACCTGCACATAATCTAAGACCTCCGCCTGATGTTCTGCTTGTGTGCCCACTACTGAAATTGGTTACGTTAATGAACACGTGAGTGGGGCCTTCTTGGTGGTGGCCCCACAGTTGCAGAATTCTCTTCCAGTTAACAATTCCTTGGCATATTCTATTCTGGAATTCATTAAGTTTTCAGAAACTCCTGTTTTAACTTATAAGCACATTAGGGGAGCCCTGCTGCGTCAAGCCCAAAGCCCACCTAATCTAGCATCCTGTTCTTAACGTGGCCAACTAGATGTCTAGGGAAGCCTGAAAGCAAATGGGCACCAGCAATGGTAAAAGACCATAGCTCCATGGTACAACACATCCTTGGCATCCCAAAGGCCTCAGGTTAAGGCTCGAAAAAGTCCTACCTGAAGCCCTGTAATGCAGCTGCCATTCAGTGTTGACAATATTTAGCTACCGTAGAATGATGGTCTGACCTGGTATTAGAGGAAGTAGAACAGAAACAGGACTAGGAGACTCCAGGGATAGGCAGTGGGCCTCCAACTGGGGTCTCAGCAGCTGCTTAAGGTACGATGCTGATGCTTGGTGCCTGCCCTGTAACATCCCAAGCGGCTCTTTGCATATTCCATGGGATATGCTGCCCCTTGTAGAAGATACAAACTTCATATTTTGCAACATTTTGGTTGGTCCTCTTAAAGCCATCACCCACTGAAATAATGGTATCCCCCTCCCCCTTATGCACCACACACCTTGGCTACCTTTGTTTTTCACATTAGCTAGCTTTTGCCAGTCTCGTGCCCTCCAGATATTTTGGACTACAGTTCCCATCAGTCTTAGCCAGCACAGGCGGCTTGGGCTGATGGAAATTGTAGTCCAAAACATCTGTTCCAGGAGAATTATGTAGATTGACAGTGAGCTGTCCTCTTCTCCTGTGGTTGTAATAAAAAAACAAAGGATTTAGGGTAGGGGTGGGGTTTTGCCAGGATTCACATCCGTCATGGCTTACCTTTGTCAATCATGAAGTAAGGATTGCTTGGATCGAGAACAAAGGTGATAGGATCCATTGGATCTTCTCCCACAGCATGGCACTTGCCAACTGTCATCCCAATGGGAATTTCTTCATCCAAAGTAATCTCCACCAGAGCCATTGAAACCGAGTCTTCTGTCCTAGGAGTCAATCTGCCTTTCCCAATACTGAAAAAACTAGAAAGGCAACACAGCTTATAAACAGTAGTTACAATGTACAGCTCAGCAGCGGATCATATCTTTTTCACTGAGCCAGCCCAGTCTCAGTCTTCACTTTAGCAAGTGTGGATATGACAGTAATTATCCAAGATGTGGCAGCTTTATAATTCCCATATTGATGGTGGGAAGATGAGGATGAAATAGTTATGCACTGGGCAGAGGAAGTTTTGAACTGGGTACTCTCAGGCCTATAGTTCCTACTCTCAGGTACCACTTCGCTTATTTAAGGAGCTTAGAAGAGTTTGGATTTGATATCCCGCTTTATCACTACCCTAAGGAGTCTCAAAGTGGCTAACATTCTCCTTTCCATTCCTCCCCCACAACAAACACTCTGTGAGGTGAGTGAGGCTGAGAGACTTCAGAGAAGTGTGACTGGCCCAAGGTCACCCAGCAGCTGCATGTGGAGGAGCGGAGACGCGAACCCGGTTCACCAGATTACGAGTCTACTGCTCTTAACCACTACACCACACTGACTCTTAGATGGGGACAGATCAATAACTGAAGGATTTCAGGGATGGGAGGGAGGGGGAGAGAGAGAGAGAGATGAGTGCGGTACAAAAAAAATAAAATTGTTATTATTATTTCAGAGTTTCAGACAATCTCTTCTCTCAAGCAGGAAGGTGATATGGTTTTCCATACATGACAACAAGGAACTTATATTTCCATGGCTGTGAAGGGAAGATAGCTGTGTGTGCCTGTGTGCATTTTCCTTTTTAAATAATCTTGAAAGCAGCATAATGAAACTGTAATAATAATAAAATCTTCCCCACTCTTATCCCTAGTCTGGCTATAGTAGTTTTAGTAACGTCTCTGAAATCTACAAAACCTTTTGGACTAGCAGAGGCCATACTGGGACTAGGGGAAATGAGCACCTATTCCAACAGGTGAGACAGCAGAAAATGGATAGCTGTTCCTACATTCCAAGCCCAGCCCCACAGTCCTACTATGTTCCTACAAGAAGCTCTAGAGACTTTATTCCACCATCAAGGGTCTCTTAAAAAGTCTATCAGTTATACACAAGCACAAGATACACACCCTATAGAGCCAAGCACTACCTTGGATGCTTACGTGCAATTAAGAAAGACGTCCCCACTGTGCTTCACTTCCACAAGAAACACTTTGATATATCCAGTCGCAGAGAGACCTTCTGGATCAGTCACAGTCACCTTTACTGAATAGCTGTAAGCAAATTATATATTTATCTACTGCAGTGATATCCTGCTTTTCCCCCAGCCCAAATAACCCCAACACCATTCTCTGACATCAGAAATGGGGGTATCCAGAAAGTAACAGGAACACCTATCAATCTTCCAGGACACTCTGTAACTGACCTTTATCAAGCAATTCAATTATGTCACCTGTGGGTTACATCAAGATTGCTGCTGTGCTGTTCTGTTTTTTTTAATCACACTACATGTGCTAATTAGTTTACTAATGCCAGGCTGTTTGCATTAGCACCAACACTACCTTGTTAATTGGCCACTCTGCTGCGTTGTTAATTGGTTACTGTAACTATTTTGCTTTCAGGTAGCTGTCACTTTCTGCTCTTTTTACATTTCATTTCCTCTGGCCTCAATTCTCTGCATTCTCTTCTCTTCCCCTCCCCCCTCCATGTGTCTGTCTTGCCAATTTAGGATCGTAAGTCGTGCAGTTGATGAAATGGACTGTGTTGCGTGAAAGTTCATGCCATAATAAGCTTGTTGGGATTTAAGGTGCCAGAAGACTCTTAAGGTCTTTGGTTTTGTGGGATCCACCTCTTTTGATGCATTTATACTGTTCCATTCAGGGTGGTAAGGTTTCGTTGGCTGTTATAATTTTAAAGGTTTTACCACTTTTCATAATTGCTTGTTGCATTGTTGTAACTCACCCTGGGACTTTATGGTGAAGGGCACATAAGAAATAAAAATAATAAAAATTGGTGCCAGGTGCTCAGAAGGCTTCTTCCCATATAAACCTGCCAAACAGCTTAAGGTCCATCATTCTATGTCCCTGCCTTTGCTTTGGAAAGGACCATGACTTAGTGGCAAAAAAGCTGTGTTGCATTCAGAAGGTCCCAGGCTCAATCCGTAGTATCTCCAGATAGGCCTGGTAATGACCCTGTCTGAAAACCTGGAGAGCCGTAACCAGTCAGTGAAGACAATACTGAACAAGATGGACCAATGGTGTGACTCAGTATAAGGCAACATCCTGTGTTCCTGTACTCAGAGGTGATGCAAGTGGCCACTAGGAAAGGAGCTTTCTGAGTAACTCTACCATAGGAATGTTGTCCTGATTGTGACTCTACCTACTATCTTGAATTAAATATACTTCAGGGGCCAAGGGAAGGCTTTCTGGTTTATCCAAGAGCTTTTGTTTGATGGTTTGCATAGTTGTTTTCAGTTACTGATTTCTGCTTCTATCATCTGTGGTTGGCTGGTACCGCTTAGTTTTCCCTGCTGCTATTTCATCTGCTGAGGTTTGGTTTTATATATGTTATATTCATACTCATAAAATTTATACACCACTTGATTGTGTCAACAGACTTAGCAGTTGGGGTGAATTAGATTGGAATTCAAAGGCTTTATTCATGCAGGAACGATTTACAGGATGAGTGGAAAGAGGAAAACGAGGACATCTTATCTGGAGAGAACAGCAGACAAAATGGCTCAGCTTTTAGGGTTAGAGTTAATTTAGACGACAAGCATAAGCAGAGTGGCTAGATCATTAAACTGTGACCTCTTGAGAAGGAAGTGTATTTGCTTTCCTCCAACAGTTTGTACAATAAACCTCAAAACAGTTTACGAAAGAGATTAAACAATAAAATTATCACAAAGAAAAAAAATCACAAAAATACATACACATTTTGTATGTGTGTATTTTAGACATACAAAAGTCTAAAATACTAAAACAAGTTAAAACTCAAATCAGCTTTCTAAGCATCTGGGAGGAGCCCAGTTGCACTAGCGTAAGTCCTCGCTCAGACTTCTGCTAGTAGGACCAGATAGTTGAATCAGGTCCCATGAAATTATCTCATCCTCTTTACTAATAATAAGCCAAATAAGCCAAGATACGACTGTTTGAACATGGGCATTGTGTTGTAGAAATGCAGTAGAAACAGCCTCTAAATAAATGACCTACACAGAAAGCCGAATATGTCCACGGGCAACTTTCCGCTCCTTCTGTATAGTACCATTTCTCTATCTTCTCTTTGTCTGTCTTAGCTAGTTAAATCACATCTAATTGAAAAACTCTCCAGAGTAGAAACTTTGTCTCTCGCAATATTTTGTTTCAGCTTTGAAAGGTACAGCAAGTGGTGGCTTCAATTGTCACTTTAGCCTGCTGGAGTAAAACTAGAATGATAAACAATGAGTGCCTGTAATTGGAAAGTGAATAATTAGATCAGAAAGTTCCTTCTGGTTGAGCAGAAAGCTGTGCAGTCTCTCTGGGAATATGATGAAGAGCTTTCCAGATCTCATTTGGGTAACAGTCTCTCTTCCACTTGACAAAGAGGAGGGAGCAAGAGGGGAGCTATGCATACTTTCCCTAGACATGTTCATGCATTTCCAAGTCATCCAAGTAAGAAATGCTCTGATTAAAAAAGACACACCTTCTATTTTTAAACAACACCAGCCGGTATTAATATGCAGGTAGAGGGAAATGACTAATTAATGTAGTTCAGCCTTATTAACATACAGCTATAACCCTGTTGCATCCTGCAAGGGCTGGTGAGGTCAGCATTGAGGTAGTTAGAATTAATTAGACATCCCAGGCTCCCTCCGCCCCCCTCTGAATTCAGGCACATCCTGAATCCCACCAGAAGGATAGATACAGAGCTAAAAGCTGAAGGTCTTTTAAGCTTATGAACGAAAACAAACAAACCCTGCAATAAGCAAGAAATCTATTAATAGCAATACTAGTTTTTTCCATCCTGTCATTTTCAAATGCCTAATTTAAATTTATTTTTGCATACACACATGAATCAACTGTTCTTCTAAGCCTTGGGCAAAAATCAAAATGTTTTTGTTCCCTTAGTTTTGCTTCCCAACTCACTCTGATTTACGTCCTTGACTAAACTGTGGGGCGACGTCACGTGATATGACCACATGATGTGGAACTTCCACACTGAAAGGGTCAGGAAGCGGGTGATGTAATGATTTGACACACCTGTTGTTTTGTTACTCCTTATGAGTCACAGGAAGGCTATGATATACAATGAATTGAAAAGGAGGTTCAAAATAGCTTTTTTTAAAAAACCAACAACCAGAAGCTTTTCTTTGGGGAATTATAGGGGCAGAACTACCTAAATTGTATAGAAATTTATTTATGTATGTAGAATACATATTTATGCAAGTAGAATACTACTTGCCCAAAAGTGAAAAGAAGCAGAAGTCCCAGCAAAGGAAGAACGGATACAAAAACTTACGGAATATGCAGAAATGGCGAAACTTACTGGAAGAATAAGAAATCAAGATAAACATTTTTTATATAAAAGAATGGAAATGGTTTATTGAATATTTACAGATAACTTACAAACAGATAAAAACATTGACAGGATTATTGTAATAACCTGCGGTTTCATAAGAGTATATATTTAAAGTTGATAATTAAATGAGCAAATTAAATGAATTTGGATATGCAGAAGAGTTAAAAAAATAAATTTAAGGAACTACAGAAAGAGGGGGAGGGAAGCCAATTCTTTGAAATGTTAAATTGATTATAAAACTAATGAAACGTATAAACTTGAAAAGTATAAATAAAAGCTTTTTTAAAAAAAAAACGAATGCTGTGGGAGTTGGTTGTAATGATAGGATCAGTGGCGACTTGAGGAAAAAGTCACTTGCTAAATTTTTATTTTTTTAAAAAAAGAGACTTCTACCCACTGACCACCTCTTCTCACCGGAAATCCTCTTCTTGATCAGGCCATGGGTCTATCTAGTTCAGCATCTTGTTCTCACAGTGGCCAACCAGAAAATGCCACCAAGGAAAGCCCACAAGCAGGACCTGAGTTCAACAGGACTCTCACCACTCTCACCAATTCCCACCAACTGGTATTCAGGGGCACACCTGCATCCACCAGTGGAAGCAAAGTGCAGTTATTGTGCCCAGTTGACATTGTTTTGTGTTTTGAATTGTTTTAATTGATGCCAGGGTTACTTTATTGTTTTTATGATATTTTATGCACTGCCCTGTGATTCATCGTGTGGTCCAGAAAAATTGAAATACTTTATTGTCACTTGTACAACTTGTATACAGGGAGATTACATGAGCACCCCTCACTCAGCTCTCTTAGTCTTAATTCCCCTCATTTACTGACACACACACACCAAACCCGAAAGTCAGTTGCCCTGTTGTTATCTTTTCATTCAGCAGCCTAACAGCCCACCGATAGAAGCTGTTTTTTACCCCCTTGGTGCGACTAATCATGTTTCTATATCTTCTGCCCGAGGGCAGGAGATCAAGAAAGTGCCGGCCAGGGTGTGAATCATCCCTGAGAATTTCCCTCTCTCCTGAGGCAACGTTCTTCTGCTATTTTATCCAGCGGATTCATGGGACAGCCCATAATATCATGTGCTGTATTCACCACCCTCTGTAGGCACTTCCTATCGGTTGATGTCAAACCAGCGTACCACACTGTGATGCAGTATGAAAGGGCAATTTCTACTGTGAACTGGTAGAAGGAGATCATCAAATGTTGATTGACATCGTTCTTTCGCAATACTCTGAGGAGATGAAGTCTCTGTTGGGCTTTCTTAACCACCTGGGTTGTACTGATTTTCCAAGTAAGGTCTTCACTGAGATAAACTCCTAGGAATTTAAAGGAAGAGACTCTCTCCACACAGCCCTCTCCAATGTACAACGGGGCTAGTTCTCCTCTCTTCCTCTGAAAGTCCAACACCATCTCCTTTGTCTTGCTGATATTAAGGTGCAAGATGTTCCCTAGGCACCATGTAGATATTTTTTGGACCTCCCCTCTATATGCTGATTCATCTCCACCTGTTATTAAACCCATTATGGTGGTGTCCTCTGCAAACTTAATAATTGCAATAGACAGGTCAGATGATACACATAATGCACAAATAATAAAATGGAACAGCATGTTGCTAAAGAAAAATTACAACTTGTACTGTCCGTCCTCATGTCACAGGAAAAGCTGTCTCCCTTCCTTCCTTCCTTCCTTCCTTCCTTCCTTCCTTCCTTCCTTCCTTCCTTCCTTCCTCCAAATGCTCTTGCAGTGTTTGTCCCCCCCACAAGCAACCACGTGTGGGAAATAATTTTAAATGAAAAACAATTGGGATTTTCTCCACTTCTGAACAAAATAAAACTACAAAACAGATATCTGCTTACCTCTTTTCCCTGTGTGCAGATCTGAAGGTCTCTGTTGTAGAAATTGTCCCTGCACCATCAATCTTGAATACTGTGAGGTTCGGTGAGATCTCGATAGAGAACTAGTAGGAAAGGGTGGCATCAATTTTTAAAATGTTACGGTTCATGCAAAATGTCAGAGGTTGGAAAACAATGATAGCAAAGAATAATCTGATATATTAGAAGTATTGCTGTGTTTGAATGCCCAGTCCATCCCTATGCAAGTGAACCCACAGGATAGTAGCAATAGTAGCAGAGATCTCTATACAATCTATATAAATCTATTGAACTGTTATCCCCTCTCCTTTCAAACGTTACTCATAAAGCAACATTTATTTTCTGACTGTCTTTTCTGGAGGGTGGCTGAATTTGCTTTTGGTTGTCACCAGCTCTTTGTATTACTTTCTGATTTTGATTTAAATCCTATAGTAAGTCAAATGAAGGAAGTTCATTGAAGGAAATTTCCTCATCCCCTCTATTCCCCTGCTCCCATAAGCCTCTCTGGAGAGTGGCGGGAGGGGGCCTGTGGGATGTGGCACGGGGGGACTTGCTGGGGAGAGAAGAAGAAATCCTTCTGTAAACTCCCTAAAGATCCAGTTCTGATTTACATCAGGGGGACAATAGCATCATCACCCGCAATGATTCTGTGGAGGAGTCTGCCCCTTGAGAGGAGTCTCTGGCTTGCTGGACTCAATGCCTTCCTTCCTGACATACAGAGTACTTCCGGTATATCCTTCCTTATCCTTCTTATAGAGTTTATAGCTGGAGATAACTGTTAAGCTGTGGGTGAACATATCAGACGACACAGCGATTCTTCAGACAGCTCTTGTTTATTCACAAGCCTGAACTGAAGGGTTCAGCCAGCCTGCTTATATAGAGCTCCACTACAACGCAACAGTAGCAACTTTCTGTAACTATCCAATCACTGAACGTCACTTTCAATCCCTTATTTGCATATGTGGACCTGAGTTAAAACTATCTACAGTATCCCCCTGCTGGCCCAGGGTGAGAACTTCAGTACATAATAATGACCATGTCCCACAGGTTCTCTCAGTTCCACCAGGTTTCCACTCAGGGTCAGCCCTTCCATGAGGCAAAGTGAGGTAGCTGCCTCAGGTGGAAAATTCTGAGGAGCAGAAAGTGGCTAGAAATGTGGGCCATGCAGTCTACATTCCTTCCCTAGGGTGTGGAGGTGGGGCTTTGTTCCATCACCAGTGCTTAAGGATGATTCAGTTACCAGCCTAGTCAGAATTTGTGCATGGAGTGGGGAATGCCTTGTCCTTCGCCTCAGGCAGCAAAATGGCTTGGGCCACTCCTGTGCCCATTATTTCAATGCCATCGCCAAAGACCAACTGCTCTCCCCTAAGACCATTGTGCAAATTCATACAGATTGGCTTTCTTTTAATGTGAAAGAGAAGAGTTATGTCACAAAAGCTTTCTCCCCCCCCCCCCCGCACAAACAAAGTGTGGCTGATGGCTTGTTACAGTCTGATATACTTCTGTTTACAAAAGGACTCACATGGTTACTAGGCAACAGAAAGACTGGAAGTCAGCTGGAGGAACAAGGAAGTTTTCTGCTTGAGCTTTTGGAACCATCACAGCCAGCAAGTGAGAACACAAATAGCCTCTGTATTAGAGCAATTGGCTTGACTTTATTATCAGCAGATGGACAGGCTGATGCTCCCTGGAGATTTTTTTAAGTCATTAAGGACACATTAAGGATTGAAAGCAATTTTTCAGTCCAAGTGATTTCAATCCAAATGATGATGATGATGATGATGATGATGATGATGATGATAATAATAATATAGTACAATTTTATTTATATCCCGCCCTCCCCAGCTGAAGCCGGGTTCAGAGCGGCTAACAACAGTAAAAATAACACAGTTTACATAAAATCACAATCAAATAATTGAAATACATTCTAAAATCAATTCATTCTAAAATCAATTCAGAGTCAAATTAATGGCAACCATTGGGCTAGAGTTCCATGAGGATTACAGGAGGAGTTAATTACCTCTCACTGAAATCTGTGGGATTTAAAAGTGCTTAAATTTGTCTGGATTATGTTTTAGATACAATATTACCACCTAGTTGGAAACAGGGCCCGGGCAGAAAGCACTTAAATGTCAACACAAGTCTTTTCCCTAAAGTAGAACCACTGAAGTGAATGGACATGACTAACTGAAGTGCATTGGTTTCAATGGGACTACTCTGCGTGGGGCTTGGCTGAATGCAACCAGTGCTTTATCTCAGCGCTGTGGGATTTGATAAGGTCATCCAGGGACATAAATAAAAATAACAACATGCAGATACTTCTAAAAGTGGATTAGGAGGCCATTGACATTTGAGGCACTAAAGGTGGCCAGCTCCAGCTCTGAAAATGGTAACTCCATAGAAAAATTAGCTAAGGCATTTCTGCTGTGGTCGGCAACGTTGTGAACTAGTCTGCCGCCTAGTGGCCAATTTGCCTTTAAAACCCAAGGATATGGTTTGCAACTCACTGCCACCACCTTTGTTGTGCTGTAGTAGTTCTCTAATTTCCAGGATCGAGTCTTAAGGAGGGTATGAATGTTGAGGAATCGTATGCACTGACAGAGTTTGCTGTGCCATTTCAAGAGAGGCTTATCTTTCTGACAGGGGAAATGGTTGCAGCAAGACCAGGAAACAACACTGGCTCGTACTTTCATATTCTTTCTGTGTCTTTCTACGTATGAGAGCCAGTGTGGTGTAGTGGTTAGGAGTGGTGGACTTGTAATCTGGGGAACCGGGTTCGCGTCTCCGCTCCTCCACATGCAGCTGCTGGGTGACCTTGGGCTAGTCACACTTATTTGAAGTCTCTCAGCCCCACTCACCTCACAGAGTGTTTGTTGTGGGGGAGGAAGGGAAAGGAGAATGTTAGCCACTTTGAGACTCCTTCGGGTAGTGATAAAGCGGGATATCAAATCCAAACTACTACTACTACTACTACTACTACTACTACTACTCTTCTTCTTCTTCTTCTTCTTCTTCTTCTTCTTCTTCTTCTTCTTCTTCTCCTCCATGCCTGTTATTTGAACTGGGCAAAGCCAGTGTGTGTAACCATTTGTTAGAAAACAGGCTGAGG
This sequence comes from Podarcis vaucheri, assembly GCF_965113315.1. Lineage (NCBI taxonomy): Eukaryota > Metazoa > Chordata > Lepidosauria > Squamata > Lacertidae > Podarcis > Podarcis vaucheri. The sequence goes on along the minus strand of NC_138760.1, from coordinate 106,855,272 downwards.
AGTACTGCTCTGATGAGGAATGGTGGGAGCCTCCCCCTCCCCCTGCTCCTGACCAGGATCCTGAAGCTGCCCAGGAACAGTGGGACAGTATAGATTTGGAACAGTGGTTTGCAGAGGGGCATAGTTCTGAAGACAAAAGTTGAGACGAACTGGGGGGTGAACAGCTAGGAGAAGAAGAACTGGGAGAGAGAGAGAGTTAACTGACTCTCTCTCACTTGAAAGTCTACATCTGCCCAGTCCAAGGTCACGACGAGCAGATAAGTTGGCAGCCTAGAAAGCAAAGTGGTTGCGAGATCAGGTTGCAAGGCGCGGAAGTGACTAGGGGGGAAGTGGGTGGAAACCTTAATTGGGATCACCGTCATTCTGAGAACGGCTGCTTTGTTCTTTTGCTGTGATCATTAAAGACTCTTTAAATGGTAAGCGACTCTTTTCGCTTTGTCCTACGGCCAAAGGGGCAGAGGAAGCTGAGTCCTCGAAGCCTGACACCATCCTACATTTGGAAAACGTGCTCTTGCACCCTCTGTTCTTCAGCACCCTTCGTAAAAGCCACCTTCTCCACAAATCCACACTTTAACAACACATTTTAACTCCCCCAAATCTACAGGGTGCCTGTGCTTCTGATATACAGTGTGCAACTAGCTATACTGGATAATTACACCAGTAGCAAACACAAAATGGAGCCACTGAGAAACGAACAGGAGGTATCAGCATGCTTGGGGATGTTTGCAGAAATGCAAACAACTCTTGAGGGGGGGGGGCAAGCAAACAAAATGAAACAAACCCCAGAAGCCAGAACTGAAAAACAGAATTGGGAAACCCTCTAACGGTGTACCCTCTAAAAGGGTACGGCTGGTTGGCTGACACATTGAACAGGAACACTTCTCTGCAACCTTTTGCTGCCGGTCCCACTTGTTAAAATTGTTTGTTTGTTTGTTTGTTTTGAAATAAATTTCTGTTTCTTGATATAGCTCTCAAACTGAGGTGGAAATGTGAAGAACTGAAAAATGAGAAACTGGAAGAAAACAAAATGGACATTCCTAGTAACAACACCACTGAAATAAAACACAGCTGCCCAAAGACAATGCTAAATTCCACTTCATGAGGACTGATCTATCATGTGGGATCCGCTTGTTCAAAGGAAATGGGTCTATAACCTGAAGCTGGATATCTTTATTTTTTGCATTAAAGAAGGTAACAACATTCAATCTGGGCTTGAGTCGTACAATTCCCACTGGTGCTATAATGTCATAAAACAAGAGCAAAAGTAGACCTGAGGGAGTCATGCTCATTAGCGGAACATCCACAGTTTTGAATAATGTATTCTTAAAAATACATTACATACATTCTTTAATAATATATATATATTCTAGCCTAGCATTTGAAAAACTTACCATGAATTTCCCCAAAGGTTTTTTGTTTTTTAAAAAGAAAACAACCAAGGGAACAAGCTATAATCATAAATAAAGCTGATGGCCTGTTCCATACCTTGAAAAATGCCTTGCTTGTGTTTAAAGTTTGTTTCATAGCTGAATTATCAACCACAGAAGATGGCAGTTTATAATTAAAATCCAAACTCTTCCTTAATTACAGGTATTGCTAAAGTATCATTCCTTGCTATATAATTACTCCTCGTGGAGATGACTAATTATTTTATTTTATTTTTGAAATGAATCTCCTAGTAAAGTAGCCCCAAAATGCAGGGCTGCCAAGGCACAATATGTGGCCCAAAATTTTAGGGGAGAACCTAAAATTCTTCTTTTGGAGAACATGGAGGAAGGGGCAAAATCTCAGGTCAGGAGCCAGGGCAAGCTGTCTTCTCTTTCCCCCGGCCCGCCAGTTCCATTCTGCACTTTAAACCACCCAGTACAGTGGTGCCCCGCAAGACGAATACCTCGCAAGACGAAAAACTCGCTAGACGAAAGGGTTTTGCGGTTTTTGAGCTGCTTTGCAAGACGAATTTCCCTATGGGCTTGCTTCCTTTGTTTCCTTTTTCTTAACACCATTAATACAGTTGCGACTTGACTTCAAGGAGCAACTCACAGAACGCGGTGTGGTAGCCTTTTTTGAGGTTTTTGGTGATTTTTGAAGCTTTTCCAAAACTTTTCCGACACCGTGCTTCGCAAGACGAAAAATTCGCTAGACGAAAAAACTCGTGGAATGAATTAATTTCGTCTTGCGAGGCACCACTGTATTGCAGTATATTGCTCAGCCCTGTCTCTCCCTCTCCCTCTCTCTCTGTGGGAGCACTGGTCTAAGGAGCAGCAAGAAACACAAGCATTTTTTTTTTTTTTAGGAATTACATTTCTTCATGCCTGGTGGGCCTGCAATGCAGTGCGAATGTTATTGCGGTTGTCAACCAGGCGCCCGTGGGACACCTGCAGGGCTGGCTTACCCATAGGCACTAGGGGTGTGGGGCACCCAGGCGCTGGGCTCTCAGGGGCGCCAGGCCAAGAGTCTGGGGCCAAGATTTGGAGTCCGGAGATTGAAGAGCCAAGCCAGTCGACAGGCACTGCCGAGCGGATCACAGCCTGTCGGAGCACCGCAGGCTTTTCTGCTGTGGGCGCTGAGGCAGCTGGCTCTGTCCTCCTGCACACCTGGGATTGGCAGGCCGTCGAGGGGCCTGCCCAGCGCACACACACTGCTCACACGAGGCATGCAGGCCATAGTCACCATAGTCCTGGTGACTGTTACCCACCAACAACAATGGCTCCACTCCGACTCCACCGCCGCCTCCTTCTCCTCCCGCCACAGCTCCTCCTCACCCCCGTCCTCCTCCTCCTCACCCTGCGGTGCCTCAGCCTCGCCCACAACCACCAGCAGCAGCAGCAGCAGCCAGAGCAGTGGCAGTGCCCCAGCAGCCCCCCTCAGCCCAGAAACGACAATGCAGACATCAGAGACTGGTTCGGACACAGGTTCGACAGTGACTTTTCAGACTTCTGTAGCTGGCCAAGCAGCCGTGCCTAACCAGGTGGTACAGCAATTACCAGTGCAACAACAGGTTCAGCAAGTGCAAACGGTGCAACAGGTCCAGCGTGTCTACCCAGCCCAGGTGCAGTATGTGGAGGGAAGTAACACCGTCTACACAAATGGAGCCATACAAACAACCACATATCCTTACACAGAAACTCAGATGTACAGCCAAAACACTGGAGAGAGTTGTGCACCTGCCACCTATATGGCTGGAGGGCACACGGCTTCCCTCCCAAGCCTCAGAGTTGTGAGCTGCCCCCCCCCTAAAAAAAGCTCAACAAGTTTTGCCTACCCCAACCCCCCAATGGAGGTGCTGGGCAGTTTTTTGCACCCTGGCACCGCATATGCTAAAGACGGCCCTGGACACCTGTGAGCAGGACCTGGACACAACAGCACCCTGTGTGCCTCGCTGCTACCCTGCCCCACAGTGCCCCAGTCCCAACCAGCTAAGCAGCTGTGACACCTGTGTCAGGAGGGCATGGTCTCCAACCCACCATATGCACTACTGCTGTTCACGTTGGCAATTTTGACGCGCCCGTGGGATTTATTTATTTAAGACATGTATAACCTGCCTCTCCTCAAAGAAGCTCAAGTCAGTGCATATGACCGATCCTGGCCCAGGACCATGGTTGAGTTGTCTTCCCAGTCCCAGACTGACATTGCCAAGAGTTCTGTGTCTGTGTCACACACGACAAACAGAGGTGAAGCCTTGTCCATTTCCCCAATATTCAATTTAAGGAACATGGGTGGGGAAAAGTAATTTGAGACCTCACCTTATTAATATTAAGCTATAGAAGTCTAAGAGTTATTGAGAATTACCTTCAGAGGGGCTCCCTCAGGATCTCTGGCAGTGACTCTAAAAATTCCAGTGTTTTGCAGGGTATCCTCTGTGATATAAATTTCAGGAGCTGCAGATAAATATTGTTGATGAATCATTCATTTGTTATTATTACCTAATCATCTGGCATCTGTAATTCCCACCTATGGGCTTCTTTATTTTGATTTCTGCCCCTCACACCGTTCCTTAGACAATGTCAAAATCCTGAAACAATCAAAACAGAATTGGCCATGCTAGCTAGGGTTGATGGGATTTGGAGTCCAGTTACATCTGGAGGACACAGTGTTTTCTACCCCTGCTTGGGATATTCTGCATGGATTGAAGTCATCCTAGGAGCAAAAGTTGGACCCAGAGTCTGTCTTCCATGGACAGATTTGCAAAAGGGACCAAGGTCCGGGAGAGTCTTTCCTGGAACAAAGGAAAGACAGGGTCAATGCAAAACACGCCATTGCCTGAGGTGGAGCTATGATTGCTTCTCTGTAGCAACCCCATGACTTGGACCTCCTCTCCACTGCTATTCTCAGGAAGAGAAAGCCAATTCAGAACTCCAAGAACATAATACTTGCCCCATCCTCCCGCCCTAGGAGTCCTCATAAGGGGGCTGTGCTTAGAGGAAGAACTGTGAGGGGAGAGGTTTCCAGCCGTCCATTAAATATCATATGCTGACATTTAATATTCTATACTATCCTAATGGATTGTTGAATATTACTTTATTTGATATTAGTTGCTTATTTTAAAGTTATGTTTTATTATCACATTGTTGTATTGGATTCGATTGTTATAAGGTGTACGTTCTTTGTTTCTTCAGCTTTACAAATTAAATGTGAAATGAAATGAAAAATTCCAACTTTCCACTGAGTGACTGGGACAAAAAATTACACAGGGAGTGGCAATCAAAATAAATGGGTTTGTGACCTTCTGAAAAACCTGAGATATAGCCTGCTGGTCGTAGGGCTGCCATATGTCTGGAAAATGGCCTCCAGGTAGATTTTCGGCCACTCGGCAAAATGTATGGTAAGGGGAGTTATATTATTCCCCCCACAAGCTCAACAACTTTGAGTAAGAAGAAAATAAAAACTTGGTTCACTTTTGGGAATATGGCAACCCTATCTGGTGTAGCTTCATTGGGAGGGTATTTCAAAGGTGTGGTGCCACCACAGAAAAGGCCTTCTTTCTGGTGGTTATCCATCCTACAGATTTAGGCCCCAGACACACCAAAAGGATCTCTGGTGGAGATATTAATGCACAGGCAAAATGGTAGAGGTGAGGGATGTTCATGAGTTTGGCCACAAACTGTTTAGGGTTTTGAAGAGTGACACTAGCAGCTTGAATTGGTTCTGGAAATGCAATGGAATCCAGTGTAGCTTGTATAATATAGGTGCTATAGAAGCTTTACACCCTTCAGGACTCCACCAGCTGCATTTGAACCTGCTGAAGTTTGCAGTCTGTCTTTAAAGGCATCCCCATATAAAGAACATTACAGTAGCCTCATCTGTATGTGAGCAGATCATATTGGCAGAAGGGGGTCAAAGACAGGTCAGAGGGGGTGAACCTTTTGAAACCAGCCATTGATCATGCCATCAAAATGTAGTTGCTTCATACCTTGCCTAGGCTGAGTCAGAAGCCCAGTGAAGACAGGTGGTTCGTTGACATCAACAATCTGGACAAAGATGGTCTGAGAAGCCGAACTCCCCTTATCATCTCTCACAAGGATGGGAATTGTGTAAAGACTTGTGACTTCAAAATCCAACTTGGGTAATGCAGTGGTCATTAACTGGACAGGTTAGAAATTCAGAAAACTAAGTGTGAGTATAAAAATAATAATACACAGACTACTATTTCCAGCTTGTAGCATTTTTCTTATTTTACCCTGTTCAGCAAAACTGAGATGGATGTGAAGCTAGCAGTTCAGCAGCTGTCACTTATGTCTTCTCTGCCTCAAGAGCTGAGTCATACTGAGCCCTAATTTGTAGACTGTTGAGAGGCATTCATATGAACTCGCCCACTGTGACCAAGGGGGCTATGCCCATTAGTGCCTCTGTAAGAAAGCACCACTGAGATGCATCTTCTGTTAAAAAAAAAAGGTGTGGTGAGATTCTGGGAATGAGATCTATTGTATCAGGGATAGAGAACCCCTCAATATGTTTTTGGGATGCCAACTCTTAGCTGCAGATAGCATAGCCAGTGGTCAGGGCCGTGGGATGCTGGATCCAACAACAGGAGGGCCACAGGTTCCCTGTCATTATATGACCTAAAACCTGGAGCCCAGACTTTCTTCTCTGCTCTACCAATTGTACAGTCTACTCCAGGCTTCCTCAACCTTGGCCCTCCAGATGTTTTTGGCCTACAACTTCCATACTCCCTAGCTAGCAGGAGCAGTGGTCAGGGATGATGGGAATTGTAGTCTCAAAACATCTGGAGGGCCGAGGTTGAGGAAGTCCTCGTCTACTCTATACCACCACTATCCATGCATGCACAAACAAGTCCTTTACTGCCTTTTTGGAAGCATCAGCAACCCAAGAGATGTTTTACATTATTTTAAATGTGTGTATATGGTCAGGTAATATGTCTGTCAGTGCCTTCATCTGCAGCAACACGGAGGCTGCACTTCTGATGCCTGGTGGGCAGGGCCAGATTTAGGTTTGATGAGGCCCTAAGCTACTGAAGGTAATGGGGCCCTTTGTATGTCCAGCTGTCCGTTGTCAACAACAAATTGTCACTATTTTTTATGTTGCAGAACGTGAAGAAGGGGTGGGGGATGACCAACAAAAAGGGGGGTGATGGGTAAGGGTGCCATTTACAGCCCCTTTGATTTGAGGAATAGTGCATCAAGCAAAGCAAGAATTGGTGGGCCTGTCCTGGAGGGAGTGATGGGTTGCCATCTGTGCTTCTGGTCCTCAGGGTAACATAGTGAGTTGGGCTTCTGATTTTTGTATGCTGCTTGGTAACCACCTGTAAGAGCAGCTTGTGGTAATTTATGGACCTAATAGGTATCTAAAGCCATTTGCACATGTTGCCCTGCAACCAGTCCATGCAGAATGTAGGCACCCTATATATGGAAATGAGCAAACCTGTGATATTTTAGGGAGCAGGCTAGCAGGCGAGGCCCATTACTTACATCATAGGAGCCTACACAACACAAAACACTATTTTTTAAAAATCTTATATTTTGGAAATGTACATCCAGGTTTTTTCCCTTTTAAATTTTTTGGGGCCCCCCACAAGAGTGGGGCCCTGAGCTATAGCTTGTTTAGCTTATATGTAAATCCAGCACTGGTGATGGGGAAAGAGGTCAAGTGGTAGGCAATGCATATAAGCTTTGAGGCTTCTTGAACTTTTTTCTATGATTACCATCCATAAACACCTGCAAACTCGAAACTAAAGGTTAAGGTACAGGTAACCCTGACCGTTAGGTCCAGTTGCGGATGACTCTGGGGTTGTGGCATTCATCTCACTTTACAGGCCGAGGGAGCCAACGTTTGTCCGCAGACAATTTTTCCGGGTAATGTGGCCAGCATGACTAAGCCGCTTCTGCCAGAGCAGCGCACGAAAATGCCGTTTACCTTCCCGCCGGAGCGGTACCTATTTATCTACTTGCACTTTGATGTGCTTTCGAACTGCTAGGTGGGCAGGAGCAGGGACTGAGCAACAGAAGCTCACCCCGTTGCTGGGTAAACTCCAAACTAGATGTAGTCAATTTAGGTTTTATTTCATTGTTGCATTCTTATAACCAGTGCACAGTAGCTGACCCTTGCTGGAGGAATTTCCTTCCTTCCTCCCTCCCTCCCTCCCTCCCTCCCTCCCTCCCTCCCTCCCTCCCTCCCTTCCTTCCTGTATCTATTAAATTTATCTCCCACCCTTTTCCTCCCAAAGGGGCCCGGGATGGCGAATGCCTCTGTAATCAGAAATACAATTCCAAATAAAATAAATACAAAATTTGCTGAAAACATCTAAACATCTGAAACAGATTTAAGAACAGATGCATAACCAAATCACGTGTCTGGATGGGACTACCGAAATAGAAAAATTTTGGAAGGCATCTAAAGAACCACGGTGATATTGCCCACCTAATGTCAAGCAGTGTTGAAGTCAGCAAGCCCATGCTTCAACATGAAAGCTTTCGGGGGTCTAGGGAGACACTGCGCAGGTAATGAAAGGATGATACGCAGTCAGGAGCTGCGCCATAACAGCATATACTGGTACATCAAGGTTCTTTTCTACTTGAGCTCAGTGCTAGTTCTGCCATAAAAATTAATAAGAGACAGACACAAACACCATCCCAAGTTCGGCTTACCACCCCACATTCCCGGCTTATTTTCTGCAGCTAATTGTGCTCTGACAGGTAGCAATTGGCAGATTATAGAGCAGAGCGTTCCGTGCCTCTTTTCAAACTGATGTGCCTATGCAATCAGTGCATTTTGTTGCCTTACTATTGTTTCCTGGCGAAATCACTGTTGTTTTATTTGACTGACTGCCCAGATCCCCCTGCTAGGTGGAAGGAATAATTGTAAAGTAAAACGAGCAAGGAGAGAGGAGCTCGACAATGGGTAATGATATGATAATGCAAAATACAGGAAAGCACAATTGCTCGCTGATGCATGATAAAAGATGTCAGGGAAAAATAAATATATAACACAAAGCAACAGCCGCAGCAAGGGTAAACTGCAACTGTTTTCCTCCACTGTTGCTTTACAAATTCATCCTTAAGCGACAAGTCCATTTTTAAAATGAACTAACAAATAAACACCTGTCGAGTTTGTCAACTCGTCAACACATGTAGAGGAATCAGCTTGCAGTTTCTGAATGAGAGGGAAAAATAAATGAAAAATACAAACGGATCATCATACATTACTAGTTGAAGAAGAATCAGTTAGCAAATAAACCACTAATCACAATTTCCCCCCTCAAATGAATGGGTTAATTCATGAAGAAAATTGCATAGTAACAATGATCACTTTAATCCACACCCACCACTGATGTGCATCCACTGGAAAGTTGCCCGTGAGAGGTTCTGGAAGGTTGCCCTTGGGATGAAAAAGGTTCTCCATTTCTGGCTTATAGGTTGTATTTGACTGCCAGTCTGGTATGCTTCCAAATTTGGAATTGGGGAAGGGAGAGCCATCTTGTCCTTTGCCTCAAGTAGGAAAATGACTTGGGTTGGCCCTGGTGCAGGGCAAGCCATGTGGCACACATTGCTCTGTCCACTCCCTGCCCCCTCAGTATCTGCTACCTGAGGCAGCCAATTCACTCCATCTAATGGCAGGGCCAGAGGACGAGATGGTAGGACAGTGTTCTCGAAGCTACCAGCATGAGTCTGACCAAACTGCGGGAGGCAGTGGAAAACAGGAGTGCCTGGCATGCTCTGGTCCATGGGGTCACGAAGAGTCGGACACGAGGACACGGCTAAACAACAACAACAATGGTAGGGCCGGCCCTGCATTGAGCATTCCTTTTGAATGATGATTTGACCATAAATTGATTTATTGTGTTTCTATACTGTTTTCGTTCAAATGAATCTCAGAGCATCTTACAAACAATCAATAATAATATCATAATAAGACATAATAACTACTGCCTCCCATGCCGTTTTTGCTGTGTTAGCATCACTGAAGTGACCTCCCTGGGGTGCAAACCTGGGCAGTGTGTATGGAGGTCCTAGGCTGCTCAGATGACTCAGCCTCTCGGCCCAAAGGAAAGCAGAACAATACATTTAGCACTAGCCTGGCTACAGGAGTTGCCGGAAGGAAGCATACAAGGTGCCATCCTTAGGCGGTTGCCTTAGGGACTCCAGATTTGTGTGGAGTTTACTCCTTAACCCTTTCTTCTCCCAAAGATACTCCACAAGGTAGCAGGTATTGATTGTTCCTCAGAAGTGCTTTTCTTCTAGAAAACAAAGGTGCTGGTACTGTGTACCCTTGAGTACCCCCAGGCAGTGGCGTAGCGTGGGTTGTCAGCACCCGGGGCAAGGCAAGTAATTTGCGCCCCCTAACCCGTGGATTTGCGCCCCCAACCCTAACCCCCAGATGTTGCACCCGGTGCGGCCGGCCCCCCCTGCACTCCCCACGCTACGCCACTGCCCCCATGGGGAAAGCACTGTTCCTCAGAGTTTGCTCCCGAAGCCTTTCCATGAATATAGCCACAAGGCAGTGAAGATTTGTGATTATTATTATTATTATTATTATTATTATTATTATTATTATTATTTATACCCCACCCATCTGGCTGGGTTTCCCAGCCACTCTGGGTCAACTCCCAACAGAATATTAAAAACACGATAAAACATCAAACATTAAAAACTTCCCTTAACAGGGCTGCCTTCAGATGTCTTCTAAAAGCCAGATAGTTGTTTATTTCCTTGACATCTGAAGGGAAGGTGTTCCACAGGGTGGGTGCCACTACCGAGAAGGCCCTTTTCCTTCAGACTTTTTCTTCTCCTAGATGGGCTACCTTCCTGGGTTGATGAGTCCCATTTGCCCCTCTAAAACATAATAGAGCATCACAAATAACATGGACAAACAGTAAGCCTTGGCTTCTGTCAGATCTTGTTACACTTTCATCGTCTTCCTCCTCACATCTTAAGTAAATAAATAAGCTCTGGGAATGGAAGTTTCCAAGAAGTTCCAGGCCCTTGCCACAAATGAAAGGAGTATACAGTATACAGTATTTCCAATGGGCAATGTCGGGTTTTGATCAGATGTAATTAACTATATCCATTTAGTACAAATACCCACCTGCCATTGATCTGTGCCCTTTGGAGTAATGACAAAGGGGTGCTCTATTGGGTAAGCATTAACTATGGCTGGTCCCCCAACTAAAGAACTGTGGTCAGGAACAACCACGGTGATGTTGGTTACTACCGTATGCTCAGGTGTGTTTTCTGCCAAAGGCCGAGGTCTTTCAGACAATACGCTGAGTAACGTGAGACCTGAAAGAGAAGTTATATACCACGTTGACACTTTTCATCATTTAACCTATTTCAGTTTTTCAGTGCATTGCAGTCCGTTTGCCAATATTAAACTTATTACTTTATTAGAAACAAACAAAACAAGGCAATTGCAGCACAATGATAACTATGTCCACTCAGAAGTAAATCCTGTTTACAGTGGGTCTTACTCTCAGGTAAGAGAGTTTATGATTAAAGTGTACACACCATACATTTAAAACAGTTTAAGGCATGTAACTTCTCTCAAAGAATCCTGGGAACTGTAGTTTGCCCCTCACAGAGCTACAATTTGCAGCAGCCTTAACAAACTGCTATCCTCATGGATTCTTTGGGAGAAGTCATGTGCTTTAAATGTTTGGTGTGTATGCAGCTGGTTTCCTGCATCACATCTTAGCTATTTGAACCAGATGTTCCTTTTAAAAAGTACATAAATAGATAAAGGGGGATCAGCCAGTTAAAGAAGTCTTGATTGATCCTGCGAGCTTTAACCAATTAATCCATCTTTTAATTGATTAAAACTGCATACATTTGTACACGAGTTGTTTTAAAGCAGCCAACCTGCAGTCGGTCCCAGTTCACAATCCTACAGGCAGCTGTATGTTAACTGGTCCTCTCCACCAGTGGTCATACAGTGCTTCAGGGCAAAACAGGCTCTTGCCTTTTGCGAGGACTTCTTCAATGGGACTTAATTCTGAGTAGATACATTTGCAGTGTGAGTTGAGATTTGCCTGGTTCAGATACCATCTCCACAATGAATTCACTAGGTGATCTTAGGCAAGCCCCTGTCTCTCAGTCTCATCCCCCATCTATAACCCACGGGGATCAGAATTCAGGCTATTGAGAAATCCAGGCTTGCGTCCAGCTACAAACTTCAGTGGGTGCGTGGTGTTCACATCAAAGAAATGTTCAAGGTGTCCATTTTATTGTGCATTCATGAAGGTTTGTACTCATGATGATGTAAGGGACGGTACCCTGCTTTCAATACCATTTGCGCCTGTGGAAGTTCCAATACTGTTTTGTTTCCAATCACTGCATGCCCTGTAATTCACTGCTGGAATCCTGCAACTTTTCATGAATGTTCTGCTTGTCAGCAGCTCAGCTTACACTCGAGTAGGACTCTGGTAGAGACACATACCCAACTGGCATGTTCTCTCCCTCCAGGTTGATCGTTCGGGAGCTTCAAAAGCTTTCTTCTGCCCGAACATCACAGCAACCGATGCCAACCGACACTGGCACACTTAGGGATCCGCAGAGTTTGCACACAATGTGTAACAGACCTCAGCAACTCAGCGTTTTGGCTAATCTACTTTGTTTACATATAAACACACACGGAGCACTGCAACATGGCTCCATCTCTCTCTAGCATCAGACAGCAAAGAGAAAAAGAACAAAGGACAATAGTCCCACCTCATGGAACACAGTAACACAAACATCCTGTCTATCACTTCCCACTCTGTGGAGTCAAAACATACACCATCATGTGATAGGCAACAATCCCATGACTGCAATCACGGAGCAAGAATTCTAACACTGCTTTTCCCCCGTTATTGATCGGCTATAGTGCAAGAGTGCCCCTCTAGATGGCAATAATGCAGAACAACTAACAGAGCAAAATGCCTTGCGGATAGTCCAGTACAAATTCACCATTAGTGCACAATTACAGACAGTGTCAATGGCATGTTGAAGAGCACACCCACAAAAAAAGCAAACAAAACCCCAACCCAGTCTGGAGGGGCGCTAGGAAGACCCGAGCATTTACAAGGCTCCAGAATTCTTCTCCAGTTTACATTAAAATCCAAGAAAAAGATGAGTTAAACAAAGTTTACTAGCTGGGGCAGCAGCAGCAGCAACAGCAGCAATTATTATTATTATTATTAGTTGAATTTATATACTGCCCTATACCCGGAGGTCCCTGGGAATGGTGTTCTGACCATGGGGGAGAGAGATCTAATCTCCCTTTCTTCCCCATTCAGTGCCCCTGTATTTGCTTGCCATCCCCTTTACTCTGGAAGTTAGAGGACACAGTTCTGTGCGTCATCATAAAGTTGGTTTCGCTTTGGCAAATAAGCAGAGCTATTTCGGTGTAAAATACTTCAGCTTGTTTTCTCAGCCAATCGATCCACTGTGAGCTGGGATGCAGTTGCCTGTTTCTAATCATAATACTGACCTATCTTGCAAGGCTGTTCTAAGGAGAGCAGGGACAATGTATGTAAAGAACTCGCTGAATATTGAAAGCACTGTATTACATACCCTCCAACATTCTGCATGAAAATAGGGACATGCTATACTACTATAGGGACGTGGGTGGCGCTGTGGGTTAAACCACAGAGCCTAGGGCTTGCTGATCAGAAGGTTGGCGGTTTGAATCCCCACGACGGGGTGAGCTCCTGTTGCTTGGCCGCAGCTCCTGCCAACCTAGCAGTTTGAAAGCATGAAGTGCAAGTAGATAAATAGGTACCGCTCCAGCGGGAAGGTAAACAGCGTTTCCATGTGCTGCTCTGGTTCGCCAGAAGCGGCTTAGTCATGCTGGCCACATGACCCAGAGGCTGTACGCTGGCTCCCTCGGCCAATAAATCGAGATGAGCACCGCAACCCCAGAGTCGGTCATGACTGGACCTAATGGTCAGGGGTCCCTTTACTACCTATACTACTGCTACACACCTGGTAAAGGATGCCTGGACGGTTAAGTCCAGTCAAAGGTAACTATGGGATTGTGGCACTCATCTCGCTTTCAGGCCGAGGGAGCCGGAGTTTGTCCACAGACAAATGGGTCATGTGGCCAGCATGACTAAACCGCTTCTGGTGCAATGGAACACTGGGATGGAAACCAGAACACACGGAAATGCCATTTACCTTCCCGCTGGAGCAGTACCTACCGGTATTTATCTCCTTGCACTGGTGTGCTTTTGAACTGCTAAGGTTGGCAGGAGCTGGGACAGAACAATGGGAGCTCACCCCATTGCGGAGATTCGAACTGCTGACCTTCCGATCGGCAAACCGAAGAGGCTCAGTGGTTTAGACCACAGCGCCACCCACTTCTCTACCACCACCACCACCACCACTACTACTACTACAATAGCAGTTCAGACCCTCTTAATATTCCATCGCCTCTGTACCAGTGCAGTGCTTTTGCAGAGAGAGATTTCACTTGCACTGATGCTGTTGGGATGGTGCTTAGAACCAGCCACTGGGCAGATCCAGTAAAACCTGATTTCAGCTAGGTTTGGGACACAACAAATCAAAGTGTCCTCATGGGCAAACTAGAAATGAATGTAATTGTAGTCTGGTTACCTTGGAGATGGGGGTTTGGTAGAGCAGGAGACTCTTAATCTTAGGGTTGTGGGTTCGGGTCCCATATTGGACAAAAAGATTTCTGCATTGCAGGGGGTTGGACTAGATGGCCCTTATGGTCCCTTCCAATCGTACAATTCTTTGATTCTATGAATCTCACTCCAGTTCAAGTTGTTCTGAGGATAAGATGGGGAGGCGGAGAGGATGACATACCGCACCTTGAGCTCTTTGACGGAAAGGTGGGATGATAATAATGCCCTTTCACTCCAATCCTGGTGAAAATCCCCTCCACACCCAGTAAGAAAAGGGAGAGGGGGGAACCAGGTGTAGATGCTAGCTATGCAGTTAATATAACAACATGCCATTTGAGCCTTAATCCTTTCATTATCACATTTCATTCCATTTTTCGCAATTAGCTCCTCACTAGCTAAGGCTCCAGGATGGCTCTTCCTGCTAGCTCTGCAAACCCCAAAGCACTGAATAGCTGTCCCTCTTGGGAGTATGAGTGGTTGGTCTGGCAGCAGAAGAAATGCCAGTTGATTAGAAAAATGAGTTAGCTCATGAGGGACCTGCCAGGTAGCTCATGAGGGTTCTGCCCCGTAAAGAGGAGCCATCTCCAGGGGATAAAAAAATGAGGGGCTGGTACTCCTATTTGGTATAAGTGCTGTGATTACCAGCACAAAATGGCTGCCAGAGGCAGCAAAAACGGACATTGTGGTACTCCATACTGGTGAGTTCTCTCTCTCTCTCTCTCTCTCTCTCTCTCTCTCTCTCTCTCTCTCACACACACACACACACACACACACACACAAGCACCGGTCATCTCATATAGCGAAATAAATAACTATGACCATGTATTCAGGTTTGTATCATTGGAAGTAGATGATTGAGGCACTCACCCTGTGTGGTTTCCAGCCAAAGAAAAATAATAAAAATTTTAAACATTTTCTCTCCCTCTCTTTTCCTTCTTCTTCTACAGTCGCCTACTGACTAATTTGTATGTGCGTACAGCAATGCCTTCTGCTTTGATGCACACCCTGCAGTGTAAGGGCAACCCAAGCTCTTCCACAGCATTAACATGAAGTGTTCTGAGTGACAGGGTTTGTTTCCAAGTTTTCCGTACGAACTTGTTGGTTTTTCTTTCTCTAAGCCAACGGCAGAGTCTGGTTACCACTTAAACGGGGAGCTGCCTTTTTCGCTGCCAGCGTAACAGCGGCAGTTTCAAGGAGGCCCGGTGAATGACAGGTCTTGGCACTCTGCAAACAAACTTGGACCCAGGTGGGCCAGAATGCGAACAGCTTCCTTTTACTTGAATTCAGGCACGGTTGGAGATTTGGAAATCTTAGATGGTGTCTTATGCAAGCGAGAGCCACAGAAATGTCTCCGAAACAAAAGGCCTTTAGAGATCTGCCTTTTCTTTCTCCTGGGGGTGGCTATCCACCTTCTGTTTCTCCTACAGTGGATAAATGTTTTGGGTGGCGCCCTGGGAGAGGCACTACGGGGGTGTGAGAGCATAGGAGTCAATGCCTAGGGGCCAAGGGGTCTTTGAGCCGCCCCATAAAATATCTGAGGGGGGTGGGACCCCCCACAGTTGGTGGCCATCACCATTCAAATGTTGTGTATGCACCACATCATGTAATTGATTGTGCATATACAGTGAGATCTTGGTTTTTGAACATCTTGTAAGTCGGACATTTTGGTTTTTGAATGCCGGAACCCGGAAGTAACTGCTTCGGTTTTCGGATGCTTTTCAGAACTCAAACGTGCCACATGGCTTCTGTATTGAGTTTTCCTTAAGTAAATGCTTCCAGAAGTAAGCGCTTCAGTTTTCGAACGCTTCAGAAGTCAAACGGTCTTCCGGAATGGGTTACGTTTGAAAACTGAGGTACTGCTGTATTTTATTAAAGTTGTAACCCCCGCCCCCTGTGTGAGAGGCACTCTCCTTCTGGGAGGAAATAACAGTGGCACTTCATTCTGTTTTCACAGCATTTCCTTACCTGATGATTTCCACATTTTATATGATCTGTCACATGACACAAAACATACCGTCCAACATTTTGGAAGGGCAGTTTGGGACACCCCAGCCCATCCCTCGCCCCCTCTCTGCTGCCGATTCCTTCCTCACCCACCCGCTCGCCCCTCCCCCTCCCTACATTTGCAATCTTCCTCCTTCTCCTCCGCAGCATCTGGGGAACATCGGGAGACGCGGCAGATGCCGGTGAAGCCTTCTAGCATCACTTCTCTGGACTCAAGAGAAGCCAGCATGGCCTTCCAGCAGGCCACACCAAGCCACTGCCCCCAGAGAAGCAGGAAGCCTTCCAAAGGCAGGTCGGTCAGCCGGCCTCCACCACCTCCAGAAAAGCGGGCATCTGGGTGTGACCTGCCAGTGTGACATCTCCTGACGCAACGCAGACTGGACATATCTCTTCCTCCTCCTCCGGCATCACAGACAAGGTTCAGGAAGAGGAGGTCAAGGTAAGTTTTTCTTCCATTTTTTGGTTCTGTTTGTGGACTTGTGCTACAGCAGAACCCCAAAACATCCATCTTTCCTCCCTTGCTCTGGCACAATGATAGAGGGAGAGCGAAATCAGGACATTTGGGATTGGGAATGGAAGCTCCTCCCCATGGTGCTGGAGGAGACTCTTGAGAGTCCCATGGACTGCAAGAAGATCAAACCTCTCCATTCTGAAGGAAATCAGCCCTGAGTGCTCACTGGAAGGACAGATCGTGAAGCTGAGGCTCCAGTACTTTGGCCACCTCATGAGAAGAGAAGACTCCCTGGAAAAGACCCTGATGTTGGGAAAGGTGGAGGGCACAAGGAGAAGGGGACGACAGAGGACAAGGTGGTTGGACAGTGTTCTCGAAGCTACAAACATGAGTCTGACCAAACTGCGGGAGGCAGTGGAAGACCGGAGTGCCTGGCATGCTCTGGTCCATGGGGTCATGAAGAGTCGGACACGACTAAACGACTAAACAACAACAACAATGGAAGCCTAGGTGGCTTCTCCCAATTTGCGATGTCCTGAAAAAACCGGGACACTTGAGGGGGTCTGCGTAAAAGCCACTTCTGGTTTTGGGGGATTTGTAAAGAAAATCTTTATTAATTTTCACATAGACAAATAAACATGAATTACATAACATATAAAACAGAAAACGATACAAATGAATAGAAACAATGAAATAAGAAAAGATAAAGAAACAAACAACAACAAATGCAATATATTACACTTACATGATGATTAAAATATATAACTTCCAATAATTCTCATTATACTACTTATCTGTATTCCTTGCACAGATTCATATTATTTTGTTTTGTATATAGATATATAGTCCACAATTATATTTTATGTAATTCTTGGTTACCAGTATCACTCTACTTCTGAAAGTATCTTATTGTTCGTACAGTACATTTTTAAGCATTCGTTAAATATTTTCCATTCCCTATATACCTTCTGGTTTGACACTCCTCTAATTTTTCCAGTCAATTTTGCTAGTTGGAGATATTCTATCATAAAAGCCACTTCTGGAAAACAAGCAAAATTGCTCAGAATTCATTTGACAAAAATTTCAGGCGGTTTTCTCTGAGCAAAGTGAGCAGCCCCAATTATGCAGATATACAACACCCACATACTTAGAATCAAAGAGCAGGGGTTCATTGAAGGACATGCGACAGAGACTCCGTGCAGGCCTGGGCTCTGGCATCTTTTAGGATTAGAAAGCAGGTGAGGTAAAGGACTTCTGCCAGTCAGAGAAGACAGAAAGCTAGATGGACCAATGGTCTACCTCGGCTTATTATGTTCCTCAAGTAAGTTACAGTTCTTATGTAATTCCCACCCGCCACCAGCACCCAGACATAAGGAATCACAGAATCATAAAAATGAAGGGTTGGAAGTCACCCTGAGGTCCAACCCCTTGCGATGCAGATTCTAAGAGTGGAAGAAATTCCACAACATGAAATGGCATGTATTTTGACATTCCCGGAAAAGATATGCTCCAGGTGTGTGTTTTCAAGATCCTCTGGAACAGGTATCAAAGCACTGTAAAGGCCCAACATATTATGCAACTCTAGACATACATTTTTAAACTTCTGACTATATGAAATGGAAAAGACCATAGCAAACATGCGCAATTTACCCTTTTGCCAATTCAGAGCCGCTAAGAAAATACAGGCAAATTTTATCAGAAAACAAGGCATCGTAAGAGGGCACTGTGATCCTCTGCTGTCCTCTGCTGTTCAAAAAGCGCTACTGCAATGCCTTCTGCTGAACTACAGTTGACTTTGGGCATAATCCACACATAAACAAGCAGGGCAGCCATTTCCTCTGGCCAGGGAACCCTGGGGACTGTAGTCCTGTCAAGGGAGCTGTGATGGTATCCTGTGGGTGTAGGAAGGGTGCTCACTGTGTAAGGAAGCCTTGCAACCCGTCTGCCCTAATACAGTGGTACCTCGGGTTAAGAACTTATTTCGTTCCGGAGGTCTGTACTTAACCTGAAACTGTTCTTAACCTGAAGCACCACTTTAGCTCATGGGGCCTCCTGCTGCTGCTGTGCCACCACCGGGCGATTTCTGTTCTCATCCTGAAGCAAAGTTCTTTTAATATTTTAAAGTATTAATATTTTAAAGTACCGTATTTTTTGCACCATAACACTCACTTTTTTCCTCCTAGAAAGTAATGGGAAATGTCTGTGTGTGTTATGGAGGAAATGCCTACGGGTGGCATGCCTACGGATTTTCCTCCTCTAAAAACTACGTGCGTGTTATGGTCGGGTGCGTGTTATAGAGCGAAAAATACGGTATTTTAATATAGTGGTACCTCGGGTTACATATGCTTCAGGTTACATACTTTAACCCTAACCCAGAAATAGTACCTCAGGTTAAGAACTTTGCTTCAGGATGAGAACAGAAATCGTGCAGCAGCGGCGCAGCGGCAGCAAGAGGCCCCATTAGCTAAAGTGGTGCTTCAGGTTAAGAACAGTTTCAGGTTAAGAACGGACCTCCGGAACGAATTAAGTACTTAACCCAAGGTACCACTGTAGATGTATTCATTGGTAAACAACAGATGGACAACTCGGCATACTAGCTGCACAGGAAAGTCTAAAATTCCAACTAGTTCCCACTCAGCTGGGGAATGGACCACACCCAGGGAGGGGAAAGAAGTTTCCATTACAGACCAGGCTTGTCCCATAAAGAGACGGGCCACACACACCACATTTACTCAGAATTTTCAGCAAAACTCAGCCTTTGGTAGAAAAACTGCCAGTTAATGTGGTATTAAAAGCCATGTGACTATAGTGGAGATAGGACCTTCATCACTAGTTCACCAAACAATTGTCCATTTGGGATCACGAATCATTCCCTCACAGAGGAGAAAATAGGCTTTATTTCACCCGGGTCAAAGACCCAGTTTGGCTCTCTCTCCACATGCATTTACGTACATACGCACACAGGCTGGAAGCCTCAATGGCACCCCTCTGGAGGGTTCACCTGGGGCAAAAAAACCCACCCCAGCTACCAACCCCATAGCTACAGCCTCCATTTCCAATGTTCAGGTTTGAGTGCCAAAGCTTTATATAGCCAGAATGGCACTATCCACATGCAAGAGGGAGGGACTAGCCATTTTGGGGAAACTCCAACATTAAGAGAAATGGGAGGGGGGACCTTTTTGGGGAGGAAAGCTAAGGGGAGAACACCAAAAACAGACCAATGAAGATTGAGATTGCTCAGTAGCCATGCTATGGAATGCTAATTGACTGGGAGACGGGGGGGGGGGGGTTGAAAATGCAGAGGAAAGGGGAATGGAATATCCGGGGGGGGGGGTGACTGACAGGTGTCTTCACTTGCATTCAGGTAAAATCCATCTCCAAGTCTCCTTGGGCAGACTTGGATTCATTCACTGAAAGAGACTTCCTGTGTGCACACAGAAAGCAGTGAATGCCACCAAAGACTCCTCGCTTCAAGGAGGTACCTCAGGTTAAGAACTTAATTCATTCCGGAGGTCCATTCTTAATGTGAAACTGTTCTTAAGCTGAGGCACCACTTTAGCTAATGGGGCCTCCTGCTGCCACCACGCTGCCGCCGCACAATTTCTGTTCTCATCCTGAAGCAAAGTTCTTAACCCAATGTACTATTTCTGGGTTAGCGGAGTCTGTAACCCGAGATACCACTGTATTTTCATTGATAGCTGAAGGCTGCAGCTACTGTTGAACATATCTCTTCCCTACCACAGCAAAATCCTCTTTCTGTGGCCATCAGTATTTTAGGTACAAGGAAAAGGAAAGGGTGAATGAAAGGTGGCAATAATTCCTAAATGGCATCTTAAAACAGGAATTATTATTATTATTATTATTATTATTATTATTATTATTATATCCCAGGGCATTCTATACAAGATCTCAAAGTAGCTGTCATATTACAAAAGAATTTCAGAAATAGACTAGAAAGAGAAGTTGCTGAATTACAACTTATTACCAAATTTAAAACCACAAAGAGACCTGGTCTGAATAGAGACATTGGATTCTTATCTCATTATACATGATAAAACTATTTTTGGCCATCTCATCCCTTGCTTTTTTCCTGTAAGACCAACTGCAGTCGTTAACAGGTCTGCCACACCTACCAGCCAATCACCCATTCCCACCACCCTTCTGAGTAATACTCCTCCCCACCCTCTCACTGCATATAAAGGTCTGGTGACTTCTGTTTCAGGGTATCTAAAGAAGTGTGCATGCAAACTAAAGCTCATACCAAGAACAAACTTAGTTGCTCTCTAAGGTGCTACTGGACAATTCATATATATATATATATATATATATATATATATATATATATATGCTTTCGTAGATTTTCACGGGTACAGGAATGCAGGTTTTGGTGTCTTCGGGTGTCTTCCCGTTTAAGAGTCGGGGTGTCTGGGCGACGTTTCGACGAGGTCTCACTCGTCATCTTCAGGCTGGTGCTTTCGGCTTCTTGTTACTGGAACAGAGCAGAATCTGGTGTTTGAGTTTCTATAAATACTGTTGAGGGGTGTGGTGTATAGCCTCCAACGTTCTGGGCAGAGAGGAAGTTCCTAGATTAGTGTGCCTTTTCTTCTTTTGTTCCTTAATTACTTGAGGGATATCTTGAGTGATTTCATGAGTGATATTACGGGAAGACACCCGAAGACACCAAAACCTGCATATATATACACACACACCAACCGCTACTTACATGCACAATCACACCACCACCCTGCACAAATAAACTCCGTAGCCAAGACTCTCATCTCCAGAACCAAACGCCTGGCTGACAAAGACCACTTGACAACTGAGTTACAGAATCTCTCAAATGTGTTAATCGCCAATGGATACCAGAAAAACAAGGTTACGAAGCTAATCCAAAAAGAAACACCCCCCAAAAACCAAGACACAGAAGAAAACAATGGCATGGCCCTCCTTCCTTATATCAAGGGCACTACAGACAAAATTAGCAAAATCCTCCATAAACACAATATCAAAACAGCCTTCTGCACCAACCAAAAAATAGCCAATATCCTCAGAAACCCAAAAGACAAAATCCAGCTCGAAAACCAAGGGGTCTATGAAATACCCTGCAAAGTCTGCCCAGCCACGTACATTGGACAAACAAACAGACGAATAAATGCACGTATCGCAGAACACAAGAATGCCGTCAAAAAAGAAGAAAAAACTTCCTCTCTTTTCCAACACATGAAAGAAACAGGACACGAAATTAATTTTGCAGATTCCAAATTGCTCTTTAACATGGAACATCACCACAAGAGAATAATCATGGAAGCCATCGAGATAGAGAAACACCCTCACAACATGAACAAGCGTGACGACACGTCCCGCCTGCCTGACATCTGGAAATTAGCCCTCCCCACAAAAACCGACACCAGAACCAGAGGCACACAGAACGCCGTCACCAATCAACCACACCAGACCCAAACCCAGACCCTCTCCACAGACATATTACAGACTCCATCCAGTAGCCAAACTATAGTGGCACCTCCTGATGCTGCACCCCCCTGCAATCCCTACACAGATCTGGCTGGCACAAGGCACAAAATTACAGCTCGCCCCTATACACGAAGCCAAGCCAGAGCACAACTAAATGCAGCACAGCCATCTTCTCAGAAAAACTCTTCACAAGCTCAAGAGGTCAAGACACGAAAGCTTTACCACTAATCTACACTTAATGACCCACCCAGTGGTATTCAGAATATCACTCATGAAATCACTCAAGATATCCCTCAAGTAATTAAGGAACAAAAGAAGAAAAGGCACACTAATCTAGGAACTTCCTCTCTGCCCAGAACGTTGGAGGCTATACACCACACCCCTCAACAGTATTTATAGGAACTCAAACACCAGATTCTGCTCTGTTCCAGTAACAAGAAGCCGAAAGCTCCAGCCTGAAGATGACGAGTGAGACCTCGTCGAAACGTCGCCCAGACACCCCGACTCTTACACGGGAAGACACCCGAAGACACCAAAACCTGCATTCCTGTACCCGTGAAAATCTACGAAAGCAAATATATATATATATATATATATATATATATATATATATATATATATATATATATATATATATTTCTACTGCGTCAGACCAACACAACTACCTACCTGAATCTATTATTATTATTATTATTATTATTATTATTATTATTATTATTATTACTATTACTATTACTATTACTATACTCTTCATCCGAAGATCACAGGGTTGTTTACAACATAAAGATACAAAAAAAGAACTCAAAATACATAACAAACAAATAACCCCCCTCCCACAAACACATCTAGTCCAACCCTCTGCAGTGCAAGAAACTTTTTTTTGCCCAACATGGAGCTTGAACCCACAGCCCTGAGATTGAGAGTCTCTTGCTCTACCGACTGAGCTAACCCACAGTTTCCTAGACTCCTGTGTTGTGGACTACAGCTCCCTCCATCCCTACTGACCATGCTTGCTGGGACTGATAGGAGTCGTAGTCCACAACTTCTGGAGGGAATCACATTTGCAACTCCTGTCTCACGGCCATCAAAACAAAGGGGCATCTTGAAAACCCAGGAGTTGCAAGGTGGAAGATGGCAGCCTTTGAGGAGAATCCACACCCTTGTCAGTGAGGATAAAATAGACTTCACTCCGTCCTCTTGTGCTAAGTCCAAAAATGTGTCACGTCTCTGAGGAGGAATTTACCACGCCATGAGGAGCTGTGTATTGTGGAATTTCCCAGGGCTTTGACAAATTTGTTATTAGGCCGTGTGATTCTCAATAAGTAGAACCGTTTCATGACACAACCTGCCCAAATCTCTACAAGGCAAGGAAAGGTGTTTCAAGGAAGCGCCGAGCCCTGAATGCACATAAAGGTCCCGTATTAGGAATCTACTCAGCCTGGGAAGGAAAGAGCTATGCGCCGCAACCCAAGGTGCTTTCCTGGTCCTCTTCGGAGCTGCATGCGCAGACCTCCTATTGAAAAGATGCATGAAGCCCAGGGAAAAGCCATCCAAGTGAAAGGGAAAGAGACCAAGAGGTGAGCCACACTAATTCTTCACTTGCACCTTAAACAAGTTGTGGAAATTCCCCAGGAACTTCGGTCACATGTCTGGTCAAGGGCTCCCTGACTCAGAAGATATTTTCAAAAGGCACAGCTATGCTTTTTGTTTTGGGGGGATTTTGGCTGCATACACACCATACGTGCAAAGCGCATTTAGAGCACATTCCCCCTCCCCAAAATCTGGGAACTGTTGCTCTCACAGAGCTACAATTCCCAACACCCTTAGCAAACTAGAGTTCCTAGGATTCTTTGGGGTGGGATGTTTATGGCGTGTGTGAACCCTCGATTGTTTGGTTTGCATTGTTGTTTCTCAGTGACGTTGTTCGTTGTACAGAATGCATACATGGGATTTGGTGTTTTGTAAACTGGGACTGTCTTAGTATTAAGCACTATATAAATATATGGCAGTGTTTTTCAACCTTTTTTGGGCAAAGGCACACTTGTTTCATGAAAAAAATCACGAGGCACACCACCACTGTGTGCGGAGAGGGAGATGTCAGAGCCCCGCTGCTCTCTATGGGGAATCAGATGAGAGCGGACCGCCTGTCCGCTCTCATCCGATCCCATCCGATCTGATCCCCACCCAGGACGGATGGAAAATAGGGTGGACACAGTCCGGCGCCCGCCTAGTGGGCGAAAATTTGACTTTTTTTAAAAAAAAAATCTTTCGAATTTTTCAATTTTTCCCACGGCACACCAGGCAACATCTCGCGGCACACTAGTGTGCCGCGGAACAGTGGTTGAAAAACACTGATATATGGAGTGAAATGAATGAATACAGTATTCTTGCTCCAGGAGACATCTAGTCTATTGGCTTGAGTTGTTTTAACAGGCTGATCCTCTGCCTGTTAGGGTTGTGCCTGCTACTCCGATCTCTGTTTTTAACTCTTTTATGGTGGTTGTACTAATTTTTGTATTTCCGGTGAATGTACTAAACAACAACAACCTTGGACATGCACAGAGAGATGTCTATAGCAGCCTGCCCCAACCTGCAGACATTTTGGACTACAACTCCCATAATGTTGTGCTTCTATTAGCTTTGGCATTGTACAGCCATGCTGGCTGGGGCTGATGGGAGTTGTTATCCAAAGCATCTGGAGGGCATCCTGTTGGGGAAGGCAACTCTATAGCTACATATGCCACAGTTCTCTGCTTGGCGAAAATTCTGGAGAGCCAGGTGCTACGAATGCCCGTTGAATTCTGTTTTCTTGAAAAGAGGTCTCTGGAGGCTTGCTGGCATTTTGTGATATCTGCTTTATTTGCATATATATATAGAGAGAAGCAAAGTTACTCATGTTGAGCCATAAGAAGAAAACTCTACAAAACCGGGTAATTAGGAGCAACCATAGGGTCATCAAAACATGTCAAGTTTTCAAGTTCTTCCTTTTTGAGGGGTGGCTTTTGTGTTGGTCCGAAGAAAGTTATTTCCCAGCTGCGAGCTTTGGAAGTTGAGCACAGAAGAAGATACAGCCGAACTCCTACAGAGGTGCCAAAGCTCCCATCAGATTTCTCAGGGAAATGCCAGCAGCACCATAAACTGATGCAGGGCATCAGTTGAAGAAGGAGCAAAAAGGGTTTTCTTGTGTGTGTGTGTTTCTTTCTGGCTGATTAGCTGTTTTCCCTGTGTAAAGGTCAGAGGGGGCAGGGTTTCTGTTGAGGCAGGGGATTAGCTGTGGGAGGAGCTTATCAGAGTTTGCAGGGCATCAGTTGAAGAAGGAGCAAAAAGGGTTTTCTTGTGTGTGTGTGTTTCTTTGTGGCTCATTAGCTGTTTTCCCTGTGTAAAGGTCAGAGGGGGCAGGGTTTCTGTTGAGGCAGGGGATTAGCTGTGGGAGGAGCTTATCAGAGTTTGCAGGGCAGCAGTTGAAGAAGGAGCAAAAAGGGTTTTCTTGTGTGTGTGTGTTTCTTTGTGGCTCATTAGCTGTTTTCCCTGTGTAAAGGTCAGAGGGGGCAGGGTTTTTGTTGAGGCAGGGGATTAGCTGTGGGAGGAGCTTATCAGAGTTTGCAGGGCATCAGTTGAAGAAGGAGCAAAAAGGGTTTTCTTGTGTGTGTGTGTTTCTTTGTGGCTCATTAGCTGTTTTCCCTGTGTAAAGGTCAGAGGGGGCAGGGTTTCTGTTGAGGCAGGGGATTAGCTGTGGGAGGAGCTTATCAGAGTTTGCAGGGCAGCGGCGCGCGCCTAGCGGCGCGCGCAGTTAGATCCATCTTTTAGATTTAGGGGAGCTAGTCTCAAACGTTTGTGGGGGGAGATCTAGGTGTTTTTTGTGTGGGGGAAGTTATTTGTCCTGTCTTCAAGCTTTTTATGATGGAGGACCTCTGTAGCCAACCCCAACGACACGATCTCAAGATGGAAGGGGAGGGAACAGTTGCAGTCGCCTGCGATTCCTGCGCAATGTTTGCCATCTTGCCAAAGGTTGCAGGCAGCTTTACCTGCAGCAATTGCATGTTGATTGCTCTCTTAAAAGACAAAGTCCAGAAACTGGAGGAACGTGTAGCTACGCTCCAAAGAATTAGAGAGCTGGAGCTCTTCTTGGAAGCAACAGAGCACACCGTCTCCACCAAGGAGGAGACAGGGGACTCCCCTGAGAAGGAGTCTAGTTCACCAACACAGGAGCCAGATATATGGAGAAACGTGACTCAAAGAAGTAGGAGGCCCAGGGTTCACTCTGATTGCTTAGAAATACACAATCGCTTTGAGGTCCTCTCCCCTAGCATGGAAGACGAAGAGCAGACTCCATTTGAGGATCTCTCCCTCATTACAGTCGATCAGGTATATGAAGACGAGCAGCAAAGTCAGTCCTCAGGGAATGTGCAGGCGACCTTGGAACGGACAGCTCACGGAAGAACCCCGACCAAACCCAAGAGGAGGCGTGTAGTGGTGATAGGGGATTCCCTACTGAGGGGAACAGAAGCAGTGATCTGTGGGCCTGACAAGATGTCTCGGGAAGTGTGCTGTCTCCCCGGGGCTAAGATCCAAGATGTAACTGAACGACTGCAAGGAATCATAAAACCCACTGACAAATACCCCTTCCTCTTGGTTCATGTGGGAACCAATGACACTGCAAGCAATAGCCTCCAGAAGATCAAAAGAGACTACGAGGCTCTCGGCAGGAAATTGAAGCAACTAAATGCACAAATTGTCATCTCATCTGTCCTCCCAGTTGAACGACATGGCCCAGAGAGAGAGGGGAAAATAGTGGAAGTGAACAGCTGGCTTCGCAAATGGTGTAAACAGGAACGGTTTGGATTCTTAGATCACGGACTGCAGTTTCTTGAAGATGGACTTCTGGCAAGTGATGGGCTGCACCTCACAACGGTTGGGAGAAATGTTTTTGCCAAAAATCTCAGAAACCTCATCAGGAGGGCTTTAAACTGACTAATGTGGGGGAGGGAGACAGTGCTCCTGAAGGTAGGAGCCTATCAATTAATGAAGATGATCATCCAAATGTCATAGACCAAATGGAGAAAACAGCACACGGACCTAGTGGTGGGAGGAAAAAATCCTTAAATAAGAGACACGGGGGAATGATTAATGAACTTCAATGTCTGTACACTAATGCGCAAAGCATGGGAAATAAACAAGATGAGCTTGAGCTCTTGGTACAGCAAACTAAATATGACATAATAGGCATCACTGAAACCTGGTGGGATAAGTCCCACGATTGGAATGTAATAATGGGGGGATACAATCTATTTCAGAGAAACAGACCAGACAAGAAAGGAGGAGGAGTGGCGTTATATGTCAGGGATGTGTATACCTGTGAAGAGATCCAAGATTTAGATCCTCAAAGCCAAAGTGAGAGCATTTGGGTCAAAATTAAGGGAGAGAAGAATAACAGAGACCTCATTGTGGGAGTTTACTATAGATCCCCAAGCCAAACGGAGGACATAGATGATGCCTTCCTGGAACAGATGGCCAAGCATGCAAAAGGAAGGGAGATAGTAGTAATGGGGGACTTCAATTACCCGGATATTTGTTGGACGTCAAACTCAGCCAAGAGCATAAGGTCAAACAGATTCCTCACTGGCCTTGCAGACAACTTCATTGTCCAGAAAGTGGGAGAAGCAACAAGAGGAACAGCCATTTTAGATCTGGTCCTAACCAATGTTGATGACCTGGTTAGTGGGGTAGAAGTGGAAGGATCATTAGGCGCGAGTGATCATGCTCTTCTGAAGTTTACTATACAGCGGAAAGGAGCAGCCAAGCATACTAGGACTCAATTTCTTGACTTTAAGAAAGCCGACTTCATAAAACTTAGGGAAGTGCTGGGTGAGATCCCATGGACAACAATACTAAAAGGAAAGGGAGTTCATGATGGCTGGGAATTTGTTAAGAGGGAGATACTAAAAGCACAACGTCAGGCAATACCAATGAGACGGAAACATGGAAGGTGCCTAAAGAAGCCAGGGTGGCTATCTAAAGAACTTTTAACTGAATTAAGATTAAAAAAGGATGTGTACAAAAAATGGAAAAGGGGGGAAACCACCAAAGAGGAATTCAAACAAATAGCCAGCACATGTAGACACAAAGTCAGAAAAGCTAAAGCACAGAATGAACTCAGGCTTGCTAGAGAGGTTAAAAGCAACAAAAAAGGCTTTTATGGGTATGTTCGTAGCAAAAGGAAGAACAAAGAAACTGTGGGGTCACTCAGAGGAGAAGATGGTGAAATGCAAACAGGGGACACAGAAAGGGCTGAACTACTCAATGCCTTCTTTGCCCCAGTCTTCTCCGATAAAGAAAACAATGCCCGACCTGAAGAATTTGGAGCAAATGATTCAGCAAAGGAAACACAGCCCAGAATAACTAAGGAGATAGTACAAGAATATTTGGCTAGTTTAGATGTATTCAAGTCTCCAGGGCCAGATGAACTGCATCCAAGAGTATTAAAAGAACTGGCAGATGTGATCTCAGAACCACTGGCAGTCATCTTTGAGAATTCCTGGAGAACAGGCGAAGTCCCGGCAGACTGGAGGAGGGCAAATGTTGTCCCTATTTTCAAAAAGGGGAAAAGAGAGGACCCAAATAATTACCGCCCAGTCAGTCTGACATCAATAGCAGGGAAGATTCTGGAGCAGATCATTAAGCAAACAGTCTGTGAGCACCTAGAAAGGAATGCTGTGATCACCAATAGTCAGCATGGATTTCTGAAAAATAAGTCATGTCAGACTAACCTGATCTCGTTTTTTGACAGAATTACAAGCCTGGTAGATGAAGGGAACGCAGTGGATGTAGCCTACCTTGATTTCAGCAAGGCATTTGACAAGGTGCCCCATGATATTCTTGTAAAGAAGCTGGTAAAATGCGGTCTTGACTATGCTACCACTCAGTGGATTTGTAACTGGCTGACTGACCGAACCCAAAGGGTGCTCATCAATGGTTCCTCTTCATCCTGGAGAAGAGTGACTAGTGGGGTGCCACAGGGTTCTGTCTTGGGCCCGGTCTTATTCAACATCTTTATCAACGACTTGGATGATGGACTCAAGGGCATCCTGATCAAATTTGCAGATGACACCAAACTGGGAGGGGTGGCTAACACCCCAGAGGACAGGATCACACTTCAAAACGACCTTGACAGATTAGAGAACTGGGCAAAAATAAACAAGATGAATTTTAACAGGGAGAAATGTAAAGTATTGCACTTGGGCAAAAAAAATGAGAGGCACAAATACAAGATGGGTGACACCTGGCTTGA
This sequence comes from Podarcis vaucheri, assembly GCF_965113315.1. Taxonomy (NCBI): domain Eukaryota; kingdom Metazoa; phylum Chordata; class Lepidosauria; order Squamata; family Lacertidae; genus Podarcis; species Podarcis vaucheri. The sequence goes on along the minus strand of NC_138760.1, from coordinate 106,825,983 downwards.
GAGCAGTACATGTGAAAAGGATCTAGGAGTCTTGGTTGACCACAGACTTGACATGAGCCAACAGTGTGACGCGGCAGCTAAAAAAGCCAATGCAATTCTGGGCTGCATCAATAGGAGTATAGCATCTAGATCAAGGGAAGTAATAGTGCCACTGTATTCTGCTCTGGTCAGACCACACCTGGAGTACTGTGTCCAGTTCTGGGCACCACAATTCAAGAAGGACACTGACAAACTGGAACGTGTCCAGAGGAGGGCAACCAAAATGGTCAAAGGCCTGGAAACGATGCCTTATGAGGAACGGCTAAGGGAGCTGGGCATGTTTAGCCTGGAGAAGAGGAGGTTAAGGGGTGATATGATAGCCATGTTCAAATATATAAAAGGATGTCACATAGAGGAGGGAGAAAGGTTGTTTTCTGCTGCTCCGGAGAAGCGGACACGGAGCAATGGATCCAAACTACAAGAAAGAAGATTCCACCTAAACATTAGGAAGAACTTCCTGACAGTAAGAGCTGTTCGACAGTGGAATTTGCTGCCAAGGAGTGTGGTGGAGTCTCCTACTTTGGAGGTCTTTAAGCAGAGGCTTGACAACCATATGTCAGGAGTGCTCTGATGGTGTTTCCTGCTTGGCAGGGGGTTGGACTCGATGGCCCTTGTGGTCTCTTCCAACTCTATGATTCTATGATTCTATGATTCTTACAGAAGACAACTCAGCCCTCTGTCCTTCTGTTAGCTTTACTGCATACAGAGAATTAGCACAATCCACAGCTGGGAGGGTGGAGGGGGAAGGTGACCCCCACCCTGACAAGGCTCTTTCTTCTCCTAGGAGGTCTCCAACCATTAGGTCCTACAGCAACAAATCACCTGTACTTGGCCAAACCAGACCTGTCCAGCATGTTGGACCACTTTAGCAGTCCTTCTAATGTCTAGACTCCAACCTTACAACCATAGAACCACTCAGCTGGAAGATCATTCAGTTCAATCGCTAACCTTATTACTAACCCATTATGCACTGGGAATTCATTTACAAAAGTTAAGGTTGAAGTTTGTACAGTGGTACCTCTGATCCCTTGCAAATGAGATCTGTTCATTTTGAGCGTCTGCGCATGTGCGAGCGGCAAAACCCAGAAGTAACCCTTTCCAGTACTTCTGGGTCACCGTGGGACGCAACCTGAAAACGCTCAACCCGAAACAAACACAACACGAGGTATGACTGTACTTTTCTTTTTACTTTGTTAGAAAGGTGCTCTTTTATAAACAAAAACTGGAATGGTACGAAATCCTAAAAGCCCTATTTTGAATTTCAGAAATGCAGCCTCACGTGTCAGTGCAAAGTTTTGTTTCAGTATGTCTACAACAATACAGCAATCCATCTGCATAAACCAGGACTGTGGGCGGCTTACTCACTGGGAGAGTCAGTAATTATCCATTATCTTTATTTTCAGATGGCAAAGAGTCATGCCTATTCATTTGGTGAGAGAGGAGGAAAGGCGGATGCCTCAAGGACAGGTGTCTGACAGCTCTGAAACTCTTGAGTTCCACGTGGGCAAGAGAAAGAGCCTTATGAAACAGTTTAGGGCAACACTGAGGAAGTTATTCCCTTTCTATCAAAGGGCAAGGAAGAAGGCCAAGCTCCATGGTGAAGACGGCTCTCCAAAACCAGTGGGGTCTAAGACGACTTCTGTTCCCCCTAAGTATCATGCCTTTCCAAGGGCTATTCGGGCCTTACCTTCTCCCAAAGTATTTCCAGCACTGAAAAGGAAGAAGCTTTTACGGAACGGTAACTTAACCTGCTTTGCCAACGACCACTTTGTGTGCAAAATTTAAATTAAGGCAAACTGGGCACACATAGCATGCTTCAAGGGTGCCTGTTAAAATATATAATGTAGTCCCTATATTGTGGCCTAAGCACAACACGTAAAATCCACGGCCTGTAAAGTAAGATGAGCATCACAACCCCAGTCGTTCGTGACTGGACTTAATTTTCAGGAGATCATTTTACCTTTAAGTATAATGTAGTGCATGGGGAAAGGACGCGGGTGGCGCTGTGGGTTAAACCACAGAGTCTAGGACTTGTCATCAGAAGGTCGGCGGTTCGAATCCCCACGACGGGGTGAGCTCCCATTGCTCGGTCCCAGCTCCTGCCAACCTAGCAGTTCGAAAGCACGTCAAAGTGCAAGTAGATAAATAGGTACCGCTCTGGCGGGAAGGTAAACGGCGTTTCTGTGCGCTGCTCTGGTTCGCCAGAAGCGGCTTAGTCATGCTGGCCACATGACCCGGAAGCTGTCTGCGGACAAACGCCGGCTCCCTTGGCCTATAGTGTGTGATGAGCGCCGCAACCCCAGAGTCGGCCACAACTGGACCTAATAGTCAGGGGTCCCTTTACCTTTACCTTTAGTGCATGGGGAAGGGGAAAAGGCATTGTGTATTTATGTACTGTATCTGCATAAGGGTCTTTTGTGATCTGCTCCTGGCCCAAGAAACAGTCATATTAATTCCAGGTTACCTAATCTAGAATGAAAGGTGATCTTTTATCGGTAATGAAACTGCCACCATTTCGGCTTGACTCGCTGTGTATCCTTTCTTTTCTCTTCCTTCCTCTCTGAAGCATCAATTCAGCTGGATGTAAACATTGTGGAAGAACATGCACAAAGCATGCACGGAACAAACACGGTTGTGCAAGCAAGACGGATGATGCGCCGCATCTCAGTGGTGTCTCTGCCACCTTGGATCCGAAAGGTAATGGATGACTGCTGGGAAGCAGACTGAATTTGTTGCATTTATTAAACGGCAACCAGCTTGTTTCTTTATAGAGCAAGTGGGTGTTTTACCTATGTATCAGCTCAGACCCTAGAGCTTCTATGTTATTCGCTTTACGCACGCATACACATGCCAACTCAGTGCACATATTTGGAAAGAAAATGCTCACTTTAAAATATGGCATTTATGTACATTTGCACAAAGTTTTTAAGTCACTCAGTTTAAGTACTGGCACAACTGGAGAGGAGAGGGAGCTCTGTCAAGTAAGCTGCTGAAATGGGGCACTCCTGAATAAATTCAAACATAAGATGTGTAAAAGTAGCTGTTTATGTTGTAAATCATCCTGAGATCTGCAGATGAAGGGCAGCATATAAATTTTAACAATAACAATATTTTTCTGAGCTATTTAGCTGTCCCTTCGCAATGGCTCTTTCTTTCTCCCCTTTCGAAATGAATTTTCTGTGCTAGCATCCACACCTACAGCTCCTTTGATCACCTATGTACAGCCCTGATCACTCCATTAAAAAAAAGGATATTGCAAAATTAAAGGAGACATTGGAAAAAATTCACTATAATCAGACTGAAGGGTGATCACTGGTTGCACAGTTCTTGCTTCTAGAGTGCTTGATCTTATCTGTGTTGTGCAACTGTTTTGTTAAATGCAGAAGCATAAAGGTTAATATAACACAGATGTCTTGTGGATTAGGATGCAGCCCATAATATAACTACTTGACCTGTGAGAGAAAAGGTTAATAAAGTAGGCAGGCTAGATTAAAGAGCAAGCTTGCAGGGAAACAGGCTTTCAGTTTTGAAAACCCAATTCAAAGACAACTTCCTGCCAAAGGAGGAATTCTCTTTTTTTCAGCGCTGTTTCCCAATTTTGAGCAGCTGGTTTCTTCAGGGGGAAAAACTACAGGACTTCTTGTCTGATTCAAATTTTGTTTGATGAAGCCCTCTACTGGTCAGACCCGAAATTAAGTTTGTTCCTCTTTTTATTTGTTCATAAATGTGGAAAAGACAACTGTGCCTAATGAATCTTAAAAAAGAAGAAGAAAAAGAATAAATGAAAATAACCTAGATTCATCTTGGTTTGGGAAGCTTGTGAGCAGCAAACCCTGAAAATTCAAGACAAAATTGCCTTGCTAGATCAGAGAAATGGTATATATTCTACAGTAAAGGTAAAGGTAAAGGTAAAGGTACCCCTGCCCGAACGGGCCAGCCTTGACAGACTCTGGGGTTTGTGCGCCCATCTCACATCTATTGGCCGGGGGCCAGCGCTGTCCGGAGACACTTCCGGGTCACGTGGCCAGCGTGACAACGCTGCTCTGGCGAGCCAGAGCCGCACACGGAACGCCGTTTACCTTCCCGCTGGTAAGCGGTACCTATTTATCTACTTGCCCCTATTTATCTACTTGCCCCTATTTATTCTACAGTACTCCATTGCTAACAGCAACCAACCAGAGGGCCCAGGGAACTTACCATATGTTGCTTAACTTCCATTGTTTAAACATGTTGTTTCCATTTTTTTTAAGCTAACAAGTGTAATAGCTCTTATAGACATATATACCTTATAGCAGGCATAGGCAAACTCACCCCTCTAGATGTTTTGGGACTACAACTCCCATCATCCCTAGCTAACAGGACCAGTGGTCAGGGATGATGGGAGTTTTACTCCCCAAACATCTGGAGGGCCAGGTTTGCCTATGCCTGTCTTTTAGGAATGCACTATAAAGGTAGAGGAGCTTTCACGGTGAGAATCATAGAATCATAGAGTTGGAAGAGACCACAAGGCCCATCGAGTCCAACCCCCTGCCAAGCAGGAAACATCCACAATGTTTTAAATGGGATTGCACTGCACATATATAGCTATTTCCTACTTATTGAACATATCATCCACATGGAAGCAGGAAGTCATCCACAATGTTTTAAATGGGATTGCACTGCACATATATAGCTATTTCCTACTTATTGAACATATCAAGATACATTTTTGACAGCCTGAAGCCTATAAGCCAATGCATAAGTGTGTTAAATTAATTTAACTGTTTTTATTTTTATCTGCATTTTAATTGTTTTGTTTCATTGCATTTTATGATACTGTACTAGTATTAGCCAACTGGGCACCATGTGGCGGAAACAAGGGGTGCAAATTTAAGATAGAGACAAACAGACTTGGGAGTTCCCTGTATGAACTTTCCCCATTTATTATGAGGCTGGAAATCTTCCGTGTTCACAATGCAAACTGTATACATAGGCATGGCATGTTCCTTTCTCATGAAAGAGAATGGAAAGCACCGATTCATGCGGATCACAGAATTCTGTTCTTGTCTGAATGTTTTGTTTCCCACCCCCCAAAAAAACAGGTTTCCTATTTGGCAAAAAAGAAAAAATTCTCAGTGTTCAAAAAGAAGAAGAAAAGTATGCCACCAGTATGGTACCATTCAGACATAACACTAGGGAAGCTTCAAATGCAGGTATCTTGAATCAAAGCATTGTTTAATTATACAGTGCAACATAGGACTTGGCTATACAGCTGCAAATAAAATGTTTTAAAGTGTGTTGTAAGGTGCATTATACAACTGTGACACTAGATGGCGATGGTGAGCTATGGCAAATTCAATATATTTTTCAAAACGTTAAAAAAAGCATTTTCAGAGTCTTTTTAATGTATCTAAATTCCACCATAGGCCTTTATCTTTCCGACTCCAATTCTTCCTTCTGCCTACCAGCAAACTATGAACAGTATGAATGATACACTATATTAGTCACTCTCAGAGCAAACCCATTTCTTTCAGTGGGTTTGCGTATCTCTCATTAATTAAAAGTGAGCCCAACTCATTTTAGAGTGCCCATGAGCTGCACTTAAGAATTGTTGACCAAACTTCACTGTTGATTCATCCTGGAACCAGCCATGGTTGCTCCAGATTATGGGGGTTATCAGACGCTCTTATTGTGACTTTTCTTCTTTGGACTCCCCCATGTGATAAATTCTTATTTTAAATCTTTTATTTTAGTTCAGATCTCAGCTCTTTTCTCAAGTTGAAGCACCTGAGTTGATGGAGGGATGTACTTCTGTCTATGTACTGCACATGTAGGAAAATGCATGTACATTAAGTCCACAGCCTGTTGTGCTGCACGCATTGCAGTTCTATGGGCAAATATTGTATCGCTGATAACATAGTGTAGGATAGTCAGTTTTCTATCTTTACAAGTGACTGAAACCCTTCATCTTTCTTTCAGTTCAAACAAATTTGTTTTATCTTGTTATACTTCACCATTTTTTATCCTCGTTTCTCAACAGGTGGATAATCTCTTGGATAACATCAGTGAAAAATCCATCCAGCTATTGGCTCTGAGAAGTGCAGAGCTGCAGCAGTGCGAGTCTTTAGGAGACAGGATACTGCAGTCCTCTAAGCAGTTCCAAAGGGTTTCCTTAAGAACCACAAAGAAGCATAAACGGAAAAACACGTGCTTTCCGTGTAAATGCTGTTGCTAATATCCTTCTTTTTCTTTCTTTTGAAAATATTACTCAAGTTTAAAGTGAGCCATTTGCCGGGACGCTTCTAACAGCTGATTAACCATCTCAGAAAGGTCAAAGTAGATTAAGATTTGATGCTACTGTCAAAGCCAGCAGCAATTCATGTTTTTGCTATTTCTTCCTTTTGTTGGCCTCCATATTTCTCAAGAGCCGATGGAGTGCACCTCCGGGGGGAAAGTCAAACTGAAGTGACCTCCCTGGGGTGCAAGCCTGGCCAGAGTGTATGGAGGTCCTGGGCTGGCCAGACAACAAGGCTCTTGGCCTCACTGTTGTGGTCCAAAGGTTCTCCATTTCACAGCTTCAATAACCTGAGCTCAGAAGGCAAGAGTGTTCCTTTGTTTATTGCTAACACCTCAAACGGCAACACATGCAAGATATATTTACGAGTTATGCTTGAAGTGTGACCTGCTGGCTTTTGTGGTGACTAGAACATACATTACTCAACACTAGAAATCAAATACAATCACCTAACCTTGCAGAATGGATTGAAATAATATGGAATATACTGTTCCTCAAAAAACCTGACCTATTACTTGAAATGTAACTCTCAAAATGACGTTATAGAGATATTATTCCTGTTCACGGGTTTTTGGAAATATCACAATACTGTTCAACCTTATATCATTTTTTTCTACGTTATATCTAAATTTATAGCAATGCGAGCTAAGGTGACATCAAATAAGTGACCACTATAAGGTCATGCTCCTATATTATATTTTATGCGTTTTGCTTCCTCTTCTTTTTGTTGTTTGTAAATAGCTGTACTGATGTGTTAACATTAATATGGAGATTTTTAAAAACTGAATAAGAAAAAGACAGAAAAGAGCTCAAAGGCTAAAGTAGCATTTTAATTCCATAATACAAAAGCAATGTGAATCTAAGACTAAGTATGTAATATCAACTATTTATTGTATTAAAAAGACATTTCAAACATTAAGTCAAATGCATTCCAATGGAAATACAATCTAGTTTCTCAGGAGACCAAAAGGGAAAAAAAGTATCCATTGGCTTCCAGGCTTTGGAGCTATATCCAGGGTCTGTCTATTGTTTATCTGCAGATACCATTGGTGTATCTGAGGCATCTTCTGCTTCTGAAAGCTTCTCATCATCTGAAATAAATATTGTGCTTGTTGTTTAAAAACATTCACTTTAAAATGAACATAGAAAAAGTCATGCCCTATTATTTTGAGTGCTACTGAGTTGAATCTGAAAATGTAAGTGGACATATTGAAGCTTATGATGAAATTTAGGGGAGAACAGGAATTTGGCAAGCTGAGTGTATGAGGGAAGGAGCAACAAATAAACCTGAACCCACGCAGTAAGGAAAGTAAGTCATGCCTTTATATACTGAACTAACTTACTTTCCAGTGTTTGCTGAAGTTCATGGATGGTGCTCAGAAGTACATGGAACTGCTTTCGTCTCAACTCCAGCTAAAAGAAAACAAAAACAAAATCTGAAGCATATGAAATATTTCTTTTGGATTCTCTCTGTTCTGCATCTATGAATCATCATCTAAGTAAACATGTGGGTGAAGCCACAAAAATGTCAGCCTACAGACCCAATTTTCATTTTCATATAGTTAACATGTTCTATATAATTTTAAAGATAATTTGCCAAAGTTTCATTTTGCAGAATGACATTTTACACATGAGTAAAGCAACCAGAAGCATGGCATGCCCTATGACTCAGATTTACAGTACTCTATTTCCCCCCCCCCCCTAAAGTTCAGTTAAAGACCTTTCCAAGAAAACAGACAATAGGTTAATGGCCCTTTATTGTATTGATAGTTTTCGCTTGCTCGTTTGGTACATTGACAGGAAATTTTATGTTAGGAACAAAATCCAAGGAAATTAGGACAACAACACTTACTGAGTGCATTACGTTTGCCACATAAACACATACTTTCCCCCCTCCACGGCAAATGAAAATCTATGTTTTAACATTATTTTCTTCTTCAAGGTTCTTAGCATGAAGGAAGTATGATATTACCTGCAATGTATTTTAAATGCAACATTTCTTGTAGCCTATGTTATGGTTTAGAAAAGTACAGAATTTATATTTCTCTACTAGGCCCCCACTCTATTTCTTGAAGCATGTAAAAGCTTCTACCAGCTTCCCTTCACATCCTGATTGGCTCTCCCTAGCTAGGCTGAATAGATTGGCTTATCTAGAACAGGCATAGGGAAACTTTTTGGCCCTAAAGGCCAGATTCTTATCAGGATCTGCCTTGCAGGCCAAATTTGACAGGTGGACAGGGCTAAAATATTAGTGAAAACACAAAATATTTTGTTTAAAAAAGCTTATAAATGTTACACTGGTCGGTACGGAATTACCCATGCAGTATTTCATTGTAAAAGAAGAAGAAAAAAATCAGCAAAACTTACTTTGTCTTCTACATTTTCTTTGATATGAGAGAGATGCTGAAGTTCTTTTCCCAGAGCTTCTAACTGCCTAAGAAGAGATTTAGCATACTGCCATTGAAGACACCTTATCTTTGTTTTGCACTATTTATTTATTAATTAATAATTCCATTTATAACTCAACTTTCAACCTGAAGTTTTTAATCATTTATATTATGCTCTGCAACTGCCCAGTGGTTCCCAGAGCAGCTTACACAAATAATAACAAGTATACGAAAGCACGTGCACTTAAAACAGTGCAAAACGATGTAAGATAGAGGAGTCATTTTTAAGACGCCCAGGAAGTAAAAAGACACTGGGAAGAAAGCAAACCCTCACCAGGCATGACTTTGGGAACCACATTCTGAAGGGCACCACATCAGCTCCAACTCTGCTTGTGGTGTTGGCAGCCTAGAAATACTACAAGGGCACATTTGTGTGGGAGAAGCTACCTAGATTCCAAGCCACTTAGAATGATTCAAACCAGCACACAGAATTGTGCCAGGGAAGATGTCCAACAGGCATGGAGGAATCCCAGAAGCATCACCTTTACAGAAAAAGCACAGTCGAATTCTGCTGCCTTGAATGAACACCCAAATGCAGTGTTAACTGGACTATGCCACTCTGCATGATCACAGTGACTGTAATTAGAATTACTTACTAAATCTAGGCATATTCTGTACAGGTGAACATTTTGTGTGAGTTTCTATGGTGCGCTTTCAAATAATACCACCATATTGTTGTAATTTCAGTGACTGAAGCTTTCAGATGCTCTGATAAAGTATTATCACAGTTTCATTTCAGGTGTTAGACCCATACTTACTTGAGTGTTTCATGCCTATCCGGATGATGCTGTATTACTTTAGCCAAAGCATCATATTCTGAAAGAATGAAAGATTATAAGCATCATATCTGACTTTATTTCAGTTTCACAAAGTTATAGAGTGTAATTTCACTAATTTTTAAATTTCTGTTTATAACTTGGCCCATTCTCAAACTTTCAGACGAGAAACAATTAAAAGCATAAGAAATATAATTAAAACAATATAACTGGGATGACAGGTGAATGAATGCTCTGTTGCTTGGCATATGCACAGCCTCAACTTTAACTCCATACCAAACATCTCAATGTTTGCCCATGTGATGATGATGATAATTTTATTGTTTACACCATGCCCATCTGGCTGGGCTTCCCCAGCCACTCTGGGCGGCTTCCAGCAAAATATAAACAAACAATAACCTGTCAGACAATAAAAACTTCCCTGAACAGGGCTGCGTTCAGATGTGATACTGGCTTGCCCACTTCTTTACCAGTCTCCCTTCTGAAAAGAAATCTCCCTAGTTCATAACACTCATTCACCAGAGGGATGGGTATGATGTCTCTACTCCTTTCACCCATTCCTCTAGCTTACAATCACAGGATCCACACCACCCTCTCTCACATAGGGGAGACATGTTTTAACCCATCTATTAGTACAGATTTCCAGCAAACTAGAATTACAAACACATGATTGAAACATGGATTGCGATCATGATTTGTGGGAAACCACACTTCGAGTAAGACATTATTTCCACTCATGTCACAAGGAAATGCAATGAAAGGGCAGGCACTTTATGCTTTAAGTTCAAGTCTAAGGAGTGATTGACAGCATAGGCAATATTTATTTTTAAACGAGATCTTTCATAATAAGTGAAAATAATCATGGCAAGTTAGAGAAGGATTGTCATATGCATCAAATCACTAATGTTACATGCCCCTTCATATAAAACTAGCAATTACTAACTGCAAAAGAAATAGTTACCTTGGCGATTTTTTCGTATTCTTTTTGCCTGAAGAATCTGCTTTTTGCACTCTGCAATTTTCTCATGTGCGGCAGCTATGTTATTTTCTTCCAGAAGAATAAAATAAAAAAACAATTTGACACAAATCTATAAATGTCACAACGCCTATTTATTAAAATTCGAAAACTTGTACTGTTAAGTGGCAACATTACATAAAACATCTGGCTTTCAGGTTTCATCTCTAGTCATTGTGAATAGGTCCATAAATCACAATACATTGTGTATTCTAATACTGTAATTACTGTCAGAGTGCTGAGAATGCAGATATTCTGAAATAAATATTTCTGTAGATATACCAGACAAATAAAAGATCCATTTCTAGTACGCTCCATGAAATCTGATCTGTTTACTGGGCATTTTTTTTGATGTGGAGCTAGGATTATTAAACATTTTATTTAAAATATTTCTATGACACTCTATAGCCACGTTCTCAGGGAAACTTAAGAGGAGGTAAGAGATTTGTAAATAAAACATACAAAAGCAGCACCATGTAGCAGTGCCAGAATAGTCATAATCAGAAATGGAATACAGTGGTACCTCGGGTTAAGTATTTAATTCGTTCCGGAGGTCTGTTCTTAACCTGAAACTGTTCTTAACCTGAAGCACCACTTTAGCTAATGGGGCCTGCTGCTGCCACGCCGCCAGAGCACGATTTCTGTTCTCATCCTGAAGCAAAGTTCTTAACCTGAGGTACTATTTCTTGGTTAGCGGAGCCTGTAACCTGAAGCGTATGTAACCTGAAGCGTATGTAACCCGAGGTACCACTGTAGATTGAAAGGCCATGGAAAACAAAGAAGCATTTGACATCAAAGCAGCTGCCCGTGGAGGGGGGCATTTCATAGCCAGGATGCCACCACTGAAAAGGTCAATTACCTCCAGCATCTCCTCCAGCAGGTGCTCCCTGAGAAAGCTGAGGAAGATCTTAAGTTTGGGAAGACACATGTGGAGAGAGGTACCCTAGTCCTAAGCCATGAAGGTCCAAAAGGTCAAAACCAGCACTCTGCCTTGGGCTCTGAAATGGACTGGGAGCTCAGAAATGGAAGCTGGCAAAGCAGTGGTCTGATACGGTCATATTTCCCAGTCCCAGTTACTAATCTTGGAGCTTACAGAGGTTTCAAGACAGTCTTCCGTGGCAGTCCCACATGCAACACCTTGCAGTAGTCCAAATGGGAGGTTACCAAGGCAGGGATAATGGAAGCCAGGTTATTCCCATCCAGGTAGGATCATATCAGGTGCAGCAGCCTAAGTTGCTAAATGGCTATAGAGACAACATGAGTTTTCAGCAGGCTGGACTGATTTAAATCAATGGTTTAATTCAAGCTTCCTATTGGTACTTCTTCTAAACAAGTGTGCAAATCTGACCACTAAATCATGCTAAGTTGCATGCTTTACAACCAGCCCTTGCTTCTATTTGTCACATTGCATTTATTTTTTCCGTACTCCCCTGTTTTACCTATAGAGGGAATGTCTTTAAAAAGTACTCCCCTATAGGGACTTTCTTATGACTGACTCCCATGACAGTTTGTGAGGTTAACAGTTCAATCCTGTCCATGTTTACTGAAAAGTGCTTCAGTTTGCCTCGGCCCAGCCTCACAAAAAAGAAGCAAACAAAAATGAACTCACAGTGACTGATATGCTATTTTTATCAGGTCCGTGTTTGACAGGAAAAGGGTAAATATTCACATTTACGAAATTATCAAACTGATTTTTCATTTACAAAGCAAGCCTCCTTCAGCACTACGTCTGGACACATTGACTCTGCTTAGTGATTATCTGCAGGGCTAAGACAGCCTTGTGAATAAGCTCACAGAAATCACTGGCTTCCTAGGGACTGGCAGAGGAGGGATGGCTTTTCTATGCTGGATGAGAACTCCATCCCTCCTCCACTGGCCCGCTCACGCACCTGTTTGCATATCCTCTATGGCTATCAGGCCTGTGATTAAATACAAAGGTGGGCTAACATGCATATGAAACAAAATCTTTTTTTTAAAAAAATGTTTTATCCACCCTAGTCTCCAATGGCAAGGAGGAATCAGGAAGCCCTCCAGACTATATACCTGAGCATTCAGAGTACCATTGGGGAACTTGTAGCTCTCCACATGTCAACTGACAAGAACTCCTCTATCTTTTCCAGCCAGCACAACTAGTGGTCAAGGATAATGAGAGTTTAAGTCAAACAACATCTGGAGGGTCACAGGTTTACCCCCCAATCCCACAGGAGTGCAACCCTCTTCAGAACAGGGAGAATACCACCCATCTGAGTAGATGAACCACCTGCTAACCATACCTCTGCCTTATCTCGACTTGAGCTGGCAGCTTCAGGTTTCAATTTATAAAATGGAAAGAACTGCAGTGTGGCAAGAATGGATTGCTTTTCGCGTAATTATATTATATAAAACAATTATATCACCATTGTTTGTTGTATGACGACAATATTCAGTCGGAAATCCAGTATTTACCTATATCTTTGTAGATTTTTTCGTAGTTCTCCATTTCTCTGAGGTTCATATCATATACAAGCAAGGTTTTTCCCATTGAAAATTCACACTGTGACAGAGTGCTCAACATGCGTTGGTACTGGGTGTAGCTGAAAAGGTATTATGCATTTCAATAATTTAATATCTCATGGACATACAATGATTCTCGGAAGCTCAATGCTGAATTGAAGCCTGATGCAAATCAATACAAATTAATTTTTGTGTGTGTATATTTAAGGGCTCCCACAGCTACTTTCAAAGCTACCTGCTCTTAGTGGTGTTTTTCTGGCATTTATAATCACCATAATAGAGTCGCTATATATAAAAAGAACATTTGTTGTAAAGCTGATCCCTTACACTCCTAATATGTGTCTATTATTACAGCTATCAAATTGTCATTCTGTAAATGCACAGGTTAACTGATATCAATTAGCTGCAAGGAGGGAATGCATACAAAAGGAGGAGGTAGGCTTCCTTTAACCAACATCTGAGCAATGCAGAATAGTCAGGAGGAGGGGGATGCCAAGAAGACGTAAAGCAGCTGCCTAAATCATTGTGTTGGCTATTAATAAGGGTAAAACAGGCATTGCACAGTATTCTTCTGTGTAATCCTTTAGACTAAAGTTTACACAAAGGTAAGATGCAGCCATTGGTTCTGTTCTAAAAGGGTGGGATGAGGCTGAGGAGACAAACTTAACCCCACTTACCTGCTAGTAAGCCCCATTGAATTCTACAGGATGTACTTCAGAGTATGTATGGTTAAGGTTGAGGCCTTAGTTATTGAAAAGCCCAGAGCAGGTGCTATTGATGTATTAATTTAAACAATGTGAAGCAGCACCCCCAACACCAGTCTGTTATTTGGGGAAAAAAGGGGGGGGGGAGAATCCACATTTCTAACTAAGTTCCCTAATTGCTGCTAGTATCAGCTTCAAAACAGCAAGGAAAGCTGATTTTTACAGTAATCAAACTGTATACCTTAAACTGTTTACTTCAGACATAAATGGGGCCACAGTAAATAGACTGAGGTTTAAATGCTCCTAGAATCTCAATCTTAAGGGAAATAAGTAGAGCTAATAAAAAGATGATAGCAGTCCTTGAGCACTGTGTGAAATGCAAATGTATTTAAATTGAATAGTGCAAGTGATTAAAATCTGGATGAGAAATCAGCAACAAAAAGCTCACTACATCACTTGACAGACCTAAGATGTTTATACTTCTAATTCTAAATGGATTTGCACCGCTCGTACTTCTAGAAGTGTAAATACAACTTCCTGATGCAGAATCTTTGGGCTTGTGGAAGTATTCATCAATGATAAATGATAATTACTAAAATTAATTTTACATACTATCCTGTCCTTTGCCCTTTGTACTATATCTATTACTTATATGTATGGATCACGATTCGTCCAGGGCACTGTACACCAAACATATGAACAAAATTCAACTAAACAAAAAACATATATACACTAAAAAAGGCAACAAACAAATTAAAACAGAATGCACACATTGCTGATGTGGTGGACACCTCTTATTTATCGAAGCATGAAGGCCTTGACAAAGAGAAATGTTTCCCTTGGCATCTGTAACCCAACAACATGGGAGACCATCACACCTCTAAGAGATCAATCCAGAGTCAGAATATCCTTCCACACATCCTTTTCCCACAAAAGTCTGGTTTAGAAATACTTTTTCTGATAAAACCATTCCATCTCAAGCAAAGCTTGTTTCAGACCAGTGTTGCCTGCCTGCCCCTTCATATTTTAGCATCTGAGTGATAGCCTTGGAAGTTCCTGTTCAAAAGCAAGAATGCCACATCCAACCCACATGGAATGGATGGCATAAATAGCGGCATTGGGAAAAGTTATCCTGTCATTCACTTTTTCTTGAAAGAAGCGATGAACTCCAATGCTAAACAGAAAGAACATACAGCCTTCAAGAGCTGTATCAACGGGATAAAAAGAACACAAAGGCTTGCTTTAAAGGAGCATGAGTGTGTATCCTTGATGCTGTTTGCCTTTACAAAAAACAAACACAAAAAGCAAAGCTAAGTGAGTGTTCCTGTGTAACAGTGAAACACTTTAAGGGAGCAATCCTATACACAAGAAACCGGCATGAAGCAAATTGGTGCAAATTAAGCTGATATAAAGTTATACCAAACTCCTTTCAGCAGCAGGCCTCCTGCTGGCTGAGCTGGTTTGAGCTCTGGCAAAGGAAAAACAGGCCTTGTAGGTACACCACCCTTTTGCCAGCTTAATTTAGCCTGGATGAGGGAGTTAAGAGGGCATAGCCTGACCGTGCCAGAAATGTCGCAGCTCAGCTAGAGATCCGCTGGATCCTAACCAGTGTTGGTGTTGACCTTTAAAGCCCTAAACGGCTTCGGCCCAGTATACCTGAAGGAGCGTCTCCACCCCCATCGTTCTGCCCGGACACTGAGGTCCAGCGCCGAGGGCCTTCTGGCGGTTCCCTCATTGCGAGAAGCGAAGCTACAGGGAACCAGGCAGAGGGCCTTTTCGGTGGTGGCGCCCGCCCTGTGGAATGCCCTCCCATCGGATGTCAAGGTGATGGAAAACTACCTGACATTCAGAAAACATCTTAAGGCGGCCCTATTCAGGGAAGCTTTTAATGTATGATATTTTAATGTTTTTTTGGTTTCTGTGGAAGCCGCCCAGAGTGGCTGGGGAACCCAGCCAGATGGGCGGGGTACAAATAATAAATTATTATTATTATTATTATTATTAACCCGCTCATCCTGGCAGATCTTGCTATAGGATGCTCCCCAAAGCGTTAAGAAAGAAAAAGTTTTAATCTCCCAAGTGTCACCCAATGACAATATTGTACAATCAACATTTGTATTACATTGTAGCATTGCTGTACAATCAGTACTCAAGGTGCCTGCAACACTCACAACAGCCAACATTCCGCATGGCAACTCCATTATCTGGAGGCAGAATTGCATTTTCCTAAATAATAATAAAATCAAGCAAGCCTAATGTGAGGAATGTGGTAGGCCTGCAGCAAAAGCACAGCTCTGAAGGAAGTCATCTGGACTGCACACAACACAGCTATGCATTTACTTTACTAAAAGGATTGTGTTTGAAGACTCTCATAGTGTTTTGTTTAAGGTCAGTTGATCAATGCACCTTTCCAGGGCAAACGATTTCGCCCATTTCATACTGATCACCAGCTGCTATAAAACACAGCTGCCAAAAACATTCCTACTATTAGAGTGGGTGTTCAACAGAATATACTTGAAATTGACAAGTAATTAAAGAACTGATGTATCATAGCTGGATTTCAATTGTTTACACTTCACTATAGTATTTAGACTGTTTAAATATTTGTTTTCCCAAAAGACACTTTCAAACTCTGAAATTTGGATGCAGTCGTACCTTGGAAGTCAAACAGAATCCATTCTGGAAGTCCATTCGACTTCCAAAATGTTTGGAAACCAAGGTGCAGCTTCCGATTGGCTGCAGGAAGCTTCTGCAGACAATTGGAAGCTACGGAAGCCACATTGGATGTTCGGGTTCCAAAGAACGTTCGCAAACTGGAACACTCACTTCCGAGTTTGCGGCATTTGGGAGCCAAAACATTCGGGATCCAAGGTACGACTGTATAATGTTGTTACCAACATCTGCCACTGGACACAATTCCCACATGATATTAAAACTAAAAGCTTTTATTTATGCAGAACTGGTGTTTGATGACCTACTCCCACTTTCTATTTTATAGGTAAGACAGAAATACCCTTCTTCATGAGATCCGGAGTTGCACCACTTGATGAAACTCTTCACCAACAAATTAATTCGTCTGTCATCGCCAGCACCATCTCCGTCAATCAATAGTCGTTTGCGAATAACTTCATCTAAGGCAGAAGCAATAATTTAAAATGAGCAACAATGATATGTTGGTTATTGTCACAGAAAGCAGCCATTTGATAAGGCAACTGCCCAAATCCTAAAACTGTTTACTTAAAAGTAAATCCTGGTTCCAGTGGGTTTACTTAGTGAAAGTATGTATTAGGGTGAGGGGGTCTGTAAGTATATTTTGTTATCCGAAGTGCCATTCCATAGGATTACACTGGACTATTTAATTATTAGTTGATTTCATACAATGTTTAGTCCTGAGAGACAACTGATGGATGGATTTCAAGCAACACAGATGAGGTATCTCAACACAATCCTACACATGTGAACTCAGAAATAAGACCTAGTGATTTGAATGGGGCCTATTCCCACTTAAGTGAATACAGGATTACAGCCTGAGACTCACACAAATGTGGCAATATATTATAAAGTAATAGGGGTTTTTTTCTAATGCAAAGAAAACTTTTATCCTCATTACAGGTATAAACAAACTTATGAAGGCGGAATTAAGAGGGGAAATGGTTAAGAAATGTTTATATCACCACAGAAATAAGTTCTGAAGCCAGAGAGTGTGTGAAAGACAGGAGGTACACTGTATATAATAAAGAGGATAGCTAAATGGCCACAGCGTCAGGTCGTAAGCTTATCATTACTGACTTGGTTGTCAAAAATACATCAAAGGGGGTGGCTACAGAAGAGGAAGAAGGCTATGTTGCAAAAACAAACATACATACATTCATACAAAACCTGGAACTGAGCCGGGGGTGGGGACACAGTGCACCATTGGCCTCTCAGAACTAACCATTCTTTGCCATGGGACACAAACACAAGATGTGGGGCGAGAGGCCCTGTTACAGAAAAGCGTCATTATCTGCGGCTCACACTGTGCCCCTTGAGCGCATGTACCAAGGATACACACACATTTTTAGCATTTGCCCTGTGAGGACGCAATCCACACAGACCTACGCAAAAAAATCCCAGTTCCTAATTTCTCAGAAGGCGAGATCTCTAGATCCTAAAACACAACAATACACACAGTTAAGCATCTTCCCCCACATCTTCCCTCTGTGCCGTCCCCCCTTTCCCACTCTGCGCCCCTCTCTCACCAAGGGCTTCCCGCCCTGGGTGTGGGAGCATAATGGCAAGATGCAGTCTTGAAAGATGCAAGTCTTCCCCGGCGCAAGAGCAGCCGCACATCGGGGCTCCCCAATTTTATTTTGGATTGGCAGCACCTGCGGCTCTGACGGTCGCCATGTGCTCGGTTGTAGGCAAACTCGCCCACCACCTCCATGCATCTTCAAGAGGGGAGGCTGGGTTGAGGGCGAAGAGGCTGGGGCGGGGGCAGATGGGGGTCTCGCTCGCGAGGATTTAAAATGTGATCGGGGGGAGAGTGAGAGGAACCGGCATTATATTATTATTATTATTATTATTATTATTATTATTATTATTATTAGTATTATTATTATTATTATTATTATCCCTATTGGTGTAGTTATTTTGGGGGGGGGGGGATCCCGCGCACGTGAAATAAAGGCTTCGCGAGGCTCCTCGCTCAGGAGCAGAAAACGAGGCTGGTGGGCGAGATCGGGCTTCTTGGGCGGGCAGAGAGGAGCGGCGGCGGCTGAGGGAAGCCGGCTTGCGAAGGCCTGGGGAAAGCGAGCGCGGCGGCGGCGACAGGGCCCGTCCGAGGCGGCAGCGCCGCGGGGGAGAGGACCGCGAAGAGGCCGCCCCCGGTGCCGGGCCAACGCCGCGGGGTCGCTCGGCCAGCCACCCAGCCCCTTACCATCGGTGACGGCGCCCATGGCGGCGAGCGGCTGATGCAGGCGGCGGCGGCGAGCGAGCGAGCGAGGTGGGTCCGGCTCAGGCGGCCGCTTCCCACAATGCAGCGGCGGCGGCGGCGGCAGCAGCAGCAGCGACGGCAGCCGGGTAAGCGGCGGCCATGGAGTGGGAGGAGGTGGCGTCGTCGTCGTCGTCGTCGCTGGCGGGGGCGGCCGGGGCCTGAGGAGCAGCGAGGCGGGAGAGCTTTCGGGGCAGCGGGCGGGCGGGGTGGTCGGTGGCTGGGCCGGCCGGCCGGCCAGGAAGGGGCGAGCGAGCGAGCAGGCCTGGCACGGGCGGGCAGCCGAGCGCGGGCGGCAGCGCAGGAGCCCCCGCCCCGTGGGCCCCGGCCTCCAGCAGCACCTCAGCAGGGCTGCTTCCCCGCCAGGTGAGGGCGAGGCAGGCGGTGGGGTGGGGTGGGGTGGGGGGTGGGCGAGGGGATGGGTCTCCACCCCTCAGCCACGCTGCCCAGGGTCGTGGCCTGGTTGTTGGCCAGCAGCCACCTAACCTTTGGTGACCTTTGCGCTGCCACGACAACCGGCCGGGCCGGCGCTATGGGCACAGCACCCTCAGAACTGCCAAAGACCTGGGGCCGTCGTCACCTGTGTCTCCTTCATGACATCCGCTGCCCCACTTTTTCCTTCCACAGCCTCACTAGATCCGGCCTCCGCGGTCGCCACCGTGCTGTCGCCGCCGCCAGGACAGGTGTCATGCTGTCATTTCCGCCGCAATGCCCTGCATTGTTGCGCCGTGGTGTCGTGGCTTCTTTGGACATTCCCGTTGCCACCCCCCTTGCTTACTGTCTCTTCTCTAGCGTCCTCCACCGACCCCATTATTGCCATGCTGGTTTTACAGTCCCCCGCTGAAACTGTCACAGCTGCTATATAAGAATTGCTGCCATATCTCTGTTGGTGATACCATTCCATTGGGTTTTCCCATAGTACCGCCATCTTCTTTGCCACTGTTACCACAGCTTCTCTTGCCTCCCCACTAATCACTTCATCAGTTTGTCTGTGCCAATTCAACTTTCCTTGTGGCACCATCATTGCAGTTGCTTCCCTTGTTTCTTTCACTTTCATATCTCCGGTGTTTTCTCTAGGTCAGATTTGACAACTCTTCTATTTCTCTTTACGCTATTGGAGAACCACCACTACCAGAATAGTACATACGTTAAGAATGCTTGATGTTGCCACCATTCCTTTTGTCTTTTGCCTTTTTGGTCATCCTTGCCATTTATCTCATTACCATACAAGAAGCCCGTCCATACTCATTACACCTTTTGCTGGTGTTTATGGCATTTTCCTTTCCAGCCGATAATTGTTGTGACATCTGTTTTGCTTATTATTGTTTCTGAAATGTTTTGCATTGTTGTTGTGGCCTTTGTTAGCACGGTTGACTTTCTTGATTTTATGCTTCTTAGATCTGCAAATATTTTGGGGGAACCATTTATTTCCCATTGCTTTATCTGAAATTACTACCACAAGCTCCACTTAAATTCTTTTTGTCATTACTTTTGATGTAATCATAGAATTGTAGAGTTGGAAGGGACTCCAAGGGTCAATTAGTCCAACCCCCTACAATGCAGGAATCTCAGCTAAAGCATCCATGTCTATGATTTTCACTATTACAGTGCTAAAGTAGTTGTTTCTGCTCTTTGACATTCTTCCAACAGTGATAAGTATGTCATTCTGAGCTCCTTTGATGAGAGTATCTCTTGCTCTGATCCATTTGTGAAGCCATACAGTAGATTTTGTGTTTGCTCGTGTGTTTGTCTTAGCTTTTGGCATTGTTGTTTGATACATCACTATTGCAGTTTTTCTTTTCTACTTCCCTTGTGCATGTTTGCTACATTTGATTCTGTTGCTGTCATGGTACACGTTGATGGATCATAATGCTTGGCCAAGCTCCTATTACCACTCTATAACAACTGAGGAGCAACAGTGCCATATTATTGGTAAATTCAAACAATAGGAGAGTACTTGACCACAGAATTATTCTTCCTCTTGTTTGTTGTCCTGAGGGAAGTCGGAGCATGTAAAACTGACAAGATAGCTCAGTGGCAGGATATCTTTAACTCACTCCATTGAATACAGTCCTCTTGCATTGGTTGTGTTCTTAAGCTGAAAGCAGTCTAAAGTACGTCTGGATTCCGAAATTCACTTTTCTGTATTCAGATTTTGGGCTAATACTAAACACGAACTGTCAGACACAGAACCTTGGATGTCAGATGTTCAGTTTTGGCTATCTGATTACACATGGTTAGTGGCTAATCCACATCAGGAACTGTATCAGTAAATTATCGTGTGAATTTGGAAGAAGAATGACTTAGTGTAAGCATAGCTGCTTTCATATTTATATCAGTCTTTAGGACTTCACTTACTGTTTCCTGACAATTTAAGTATCAGCTGCTGACAGTGGAATGAGGAATGGTGTTCATGCTGAGAGGTGTAAGGAAAAGAAGCAGAGGTATATTTTGTTTTAGTTGTGTTCTTATTGGTCTCCCTTTTCTTCAGAGCAACTGCCTCTGGACCTAGTCAAAGCTCCTGCTGTGGTTTAGAGGTGAGAATGTGGGGGAGAGAGAGTGAGTTATGGTAATGTATGGAAAGAAAAAAGAAATTAAAGGAGTAGTGAAGCTACAGAAGCACTGTAGGGTGCTGTAGTCTGTAGGAGGACAGACCCTGAAAACTGCAGTGATGTTAGTGAAAGCTGTAGGCCCATAGAACCACAGGCTTTGATATTGCAGAGATCATGAGCTGTACCATATGGGATCTATTTATTTTTTCAGGCAAAACATGTCTCAAATGTTTGAATGTCTGGCCAGCATGTTTCATCTTCTTTTTCAGTAATTCTATTTCTCAGTTTCTTCCTTACATTGTAAAATGCATTAATCCATTTCTCACATAGTCAGAATATTTGTTTTCCCTTGCAGGGCCTTTATTTTATTTTGACAGTATCAATAAACGATTTACAATGTTCTGAACAATGATCTGAAGAACATGAAGGTGCAATAGTTTCTAATTTGTCCTGCTTTGAATGTGAACTGGCTTAGGGGTTCATTTTGAACTTGAAGATAACCTCTGGTAGAAACAGGAAATGTTTTACAAGATTAGTCCAGTGGTTTGGTCAATCTTATATGCCCTTGTGCTCACTGAAATTTTACTAGCCATCACAAGTATGTTCTAAGCTGCAAATGTAAAACTGCTTCTTAATTTGCAGATCTCATTGGGACAAAGAGAGCTCAGTAGTGTTGGGGTTATATTTTAGGGTTTCAGCTTTTAACAAATTGTTCAGAGGGAAATTGCATCCTAACCCCCCAAAATCATCTGTTGTTTCGTATATGCTATCCTTTTGAGAGGTGACAATATGAAAACGTGGAAGGATAGATTATATTACAAACACGTTGCTTTGGTGTATCTAAACAATGCATATTTTGTGAGTCAGCACTGAAATCCAGTCTGAAGTGGCAATATTCCTATTGATTACTGCAGAGACCGTTAAGTACCGGTAATTTACTTCAGAGAGTCCTGTTTACTTCAGTTAGGGCTGCTGTGCATTAAACTTTCAGGGTTAAGACCCAACGTCCCCATCTACACATTTACTTCTTATCAAACACCATCTGATTCAATATTTATGCTTGCTAATACAGATTAGAATCATAGGGTTGGAGGGGACCTTTTAGGTTATCTTGTTCAACTCCTGCTTGATACAGGAATTGCCATTTCATATTGACTACAAACTGGGAGCAGGGCAAAATGCAGCCTTATCTTTCCTGGAAGCCTAGCCATCCTGATTGTAACAATTTCCGGAAGAGTATATCTGTGTTGTTTTTTGTTGCAAGAGACTTAAGGATTGTATTGACTCTTAGC
This sequence comes from Podarcis vaucheri, assembly GCF_965113315.1. Lineage (NCBI taxonomy): Eukaryota > Metazoa > Chordata > Lepidosauria > Squamata > Lacertidae > Podarcis > Podarcis vaucheri. The sequence goes on along the minus strand of NC_138760.1, from coordinate 106,803,422 downwards.
TGGTAACACTGAATATTTTCTTCTTCCTGTGACAATGTGGAACAACTGATTTGCTTAAGTGAGCTGTATTGGTTTTATTAAGCTCATTCTTTGCCCTTATAGACACCTCTGGTGTGGTGTACCTTGAACACTCCAATTGTGTAGTGCAATATAGGCATGATATGGGCTACTTAATATATTTTGGATAGGAGATACTGCCTCTAGTTCTTTCTATGTTTGAATTAGACAGGTTGAGCATTATGTGATTCAGGATGGTACTGGCTTAGATTGTCAGCCTTCCGCTCTACCCATGACAGTGTTGTTGTATAATAGGCAAAAAATTCCACAGGTGAGGTGCATTTCCATGCTTTTGAATTTTGTTTTGTTTTTCTGCAGCAGCCCAGAAAAAAAGTGGGAAGCCCTAACAGAAGCACTAAAAGAAATGCATATTCTGCGTAAATGATTGCAGGAAAAATACAAATGTAGAGGGGGAGATATAATTGCAAAGCAATCAAGGAGTTCCTTAGTCTTAACTATGAATTCTGCCTACTTTCAGTGCCATTCTTAGCCAGTGTTAATCACAGAGATGCAGTATAAATGGGGCCACATTTGGAGAAGGGGACAGCCCCTAAGTGAGTAATCATATTTCTGGTGTATTACCTGCCAATACTTGAAGTAAATCGCTAGTTGCCTGTGGCAAGTAATGAACAGTCTTTAAGCTGGGAAAGTCCACAAACATTTATCCTTCTTCCTTGTAAGTGATTAACAAATGATTAACACTGATGCTTATTTTTCCTTGCCTGCCTAACCACATACATGTATGTATTTTGGATTTCAGTTCTGTAATCATTCTTTTAATATGTCCCCATTACAATATGAGTTGGTTGATTTTTATTTATAACAACCACCCACCCACTGCTTTTTGTAATAACTGCCTTTGAAATCCCAACAAAATAGAATAATATCATAGCAAAAAAGAACAGTATCATTAAAACATTGTTAACAGTGGCAAATACTGAGCAGGAGCCAAAACCAATCTCAAAACCCTTAAAAGCCTGGGGAAACATCATCAACCAAAAGTTTTTACTTGTCATCTAATATAAATCTGATTTGATGCCAAGAGAGTAAATAAGGGGGCAGAATTCCAGCAGTGAGATGTCACTGCCTAAAAGACCCTCTCTCTGATGGGACACGATCATATCACCTCAAATGAGGTAATTAGAGATGAACTGCTAATGATAGTCAGGTTGTTATAAAGTGTTCATTTTGAGCCAGGGATCACCCCAGTTTAAACCATGGAAACCGTTTTTAGTTCCAGGAATATGAGATGTAAGAACATCACATATTTCAGTGCATAGTAACTACATTATTCCCAACATATTAGTTGTGGTAGGACTTCCCAATCTTTGTGTGTGACTTCTGAGCAGGCTTAAGTTCTAGTTCTCACTTTGGAAGTTTAGTCCCCTGTGTACATAATGAAGTTGCGTTAATCTGAGCCACACCATTGATTCATGTACCCGTACAACACACTCAAGCTAGTACTGACTCCCCAGAGTCATAGATGGAGGTCTTCCCCAGCCTTGTTCCCTGATATCCTTGTAACTGGAGAAGCAGAGATTGAAATAATAGATGTAGAAGGGAAATAACTAAGCAAAAGCAAAATGATAACCTCAACTAGAATGTTGTATCCTAATAGAAAACCCTACATAGAAATATTCAGTCTGTCATCTGTCCCTGTAATTTTTCTGTTTAAAGATTCCTTGGTAATAAGCTGCACTTCTATATATACTTAACCTGAGAATAAAACCCCTTGAACTCATAGGTGTTTCTGAGCAGACATGCTTCAGATTGCTTTGTTAACTTGTTAAATGTTGTTCTTCCTGAGCAACTGTTCATACTTTTCAGAACGCTCATTTGTAAGTTAGACAGGAAGAACACAGATCCTCGTCCTGAAGATGGACATATTGAATTGCAATAGCTAGTAGGAGAAGCTTCATCATGCTGCTAGGTTTCCCCCTAACTGTTTTATGTCTCAGGGGCAACCTTTACTTGAAATGGAATTTGCCACTGCCTGTATTCAGCCTCGGATAATTTGTTTGAAAATGATGTGTTTTGCTTGGCAAGTTTCCTCTTTTTATCTGTAGTCCCCTATCAGGCCTCCATTAAGTATGTTCAACTGATTCTGCTTCTCCCTCCCTTGTCTGTTGCCATTAAGTGGGACCCAAATATTTACCTTGCAGGGAAAGCAGGGTTGATTATACATGGGATCTTAGTCACAATACTGGATGGTTGATCTTGAGACAACTGTCAGGTGACTGCAGAGGAAGAAAGTTCAAAGGATAGCTGCTCTACCACATAGTGTCTCTTTCTGTATTTTTAGTTTGATAACTAGGTTCTTCACTGGCAGGTTAGACTAGAGTACATGCTGAGAGGTTGCAGGAGCCTCTGCTTTGGTCATATGATGCCTAAGAAATGTTTCACATAAATATTGTGGTCTCATTTTGGTCCCCAACCACAAGAGCTAAAAGTTTACTTAAATTAATAGGCTGTAACAATGAGAATTTTAGTTTCAATTGTTGCCGTGGTGAGAATTACAGTTGTACATTCTCAGTTGCTTCATGCAAGCCTTGTGAAATCAGAGGAGCTCTCGCACAGCATCAATCCTTCATGAATTGTACCTACAGCAATTAGGATCTTCTGTGCCTGCTTTAACATTTTTTTAAAAAAATAATAAGGTAAACCCTGTAATTATTTTAGTGCTATTTATGAAGCGCTCTTTTATTGTTCTCTTAGAGCATAACAAGGTGTGTCATGCTGCAATATCGCCACTGTCAAGTGTGTTTCAGAAATTATCTTTGGGTCTCATCCTGAGGAACTGACTGTCCTAGAATGACACACGCTTGTTTAGTGTCTCATCATATTATACTCTCGTGAGGAAAGTTTCACTCTTCTAGATAAGAGGAGTATTCAGTTTAACCATTGTCTTTCTTTATGGATAGACTAAACATAAGCTCAGCTTCTCCATGACATCCAAATAAGGAGAGGCTGTGCAAGCTCTGTACAAGTGTCTTCATGCGGTGGTGGACTGGATGAGGGCCAGTAAACTAAATTTCAATCCTGGGAAGGTGGAGTTTCTGTTGGTAGGTGGTTCCCATCTTTGGAAGACTGGCCAGTTGCCTGTTCTGGAGGTTGTTGCACTCCCTTTAGAGGAGCAGGTACGCAGCTTGGGGTACTCTTGGATATATCTTTGTCACTGGAGGCCCAGTGACCTCTATGGCGAGGAGTGCCTTTTTACTAGCTTACTCTGGTTTGCCAACTTTCGCCATATCTGGAGCAGCATAACTTGGTCACTGCAGTCCATACATTGGTAACCTCAGGACTGGATTACTGCAATGTGCTCTTTGTGGGGCTGTCCTTGAGCCTAGTCCAGAAGCTCCAGCTGGTGCAGAAAGCAGATGTTATACTGCTGGTGCGAACAGATGATTTGGCAGGATGTCACACCTCCGTTGAAGCATCTGCCCCGGTTGCTAATATGTTTTCAGGCCTGGTTCAAAGTTCTTGTGTTGACATACAGTGCCCTGAACAACTTGGGTCTAGGATACCACTTGGGTCCAGGATACCTGAAAGACCACTGAGATCATCCGGAGGAGTGCTGTTAGTTGTCCCCTGTGTTACAGGAGATCTTATTTTAGGTTCAGCCCTAAAGATGGCTGAATGGCTTCATGAAATAGATTTCCATTCCTGCTCCCCACCACCCATAACCAAAAGTACATGACACAAAGTCATTTTTTTAACCATAGAACAGTATTCAAATAATAAGATTCTTTTGACACCATATATATATTTATTGCGTGATATCTCACCTTTTTCTCCAAGGTAGTGATGAACATGGTTCTCCACCTTCTCATTTAAAGCCCACAACAACCTTGTGAGGTAGCTTAGGCCAAGAGGTTTACAAATAAGTTGCTGTCTTGATTTCATAGTAACTGTATCAAGGAAGTGCCATTAGAGTCATTGGTTTTATGTGTGCTTATAAATATCAGAAAATGCAGATTTATCACATAAATCAGGCTGCAATCCCCCATGCACACTTACTTGGAAGTCCTGTTAAATGTGGTTCAGCTTACTTCTGAGTAGGAATGTATAGGATTCTGCTGTCGATAAGTGAGACTTCTGTTTGATCTTTATTTTGGCTAGTACATATTCCAATGACTAGAAACTTTTCTGTTAGGTTTTCATAGTGAAAAAAAATAACAGATTTCCCCTTTATTTTCCCCACCCATTTAATTTGAAGGCAACACATTCAAGTTTTCTTACTCAGTTTTCCCTCATGCTTTACAAGTGTTTTGTCTTCCGCTGTAATTAATGCCCCTCCCTCTTCCTCATCCAGCATCACCAGTGATGTTAGCAGGAGTGTGTATATCTCAGCTGTATAGATTTCCAATGGCGTTTACAGGGCAAATTCCTTTTACGTTTGTACCCAAAACAATATTTCAGTATTTCATTATAATATTAATCAAAGGCTATTTTTAAAATGCTGACATATATAGATAGGTGAAGTGACTTTTTCAGCAAGTTTATAATGTTTTGTAAGGGTTGTCAGAGTTTCAGTTTAAAAGTCTGGGAAGGGAAACTGCCAAAGTTAATCATTGTTTGAAAGAGGAAGGATATTCAAATACTGTAACTCCTTTGTTTATGAAACCATGCAGTGTCTTGAAAATACAGACTCTTTCAGTTTCTCTTTCTTTTGCAGGATTCTTAATGTCACAGAATCAAAAGTTTATTTACAGGGAAATCAACATCCTTTATGTTTGTTGTATTATATAAAATACTATATTACACATACATCCAATATGGCAGGTATGTGGTAGAGGCAATTTCTTTACCTGTTGCTATGGTGGGGTGAGCAAGAGTAGTGGAGGACAGTTAATCTGCCCTCCCCAAAAAAGATTCGTAGAAGTTGATACTAAGCGGTTCCGTTTCTCATACCTAATCTGTAAATATCCCGTCTTATAGTTTTTTGTTGCTCTCTAAAATTGAAGCCACTTGCAAGGTTTGTCTGGTTTTTGAGAAATGCCATGCATTTAAAAGAACAAAATGTATATGGGAATAAATGTGTTTCAAGGAACAAGCTTGTAAGCAATATGTTTCATGTCATTTCATTTCACTTTTAATTTGTATACTGCCTTTTTATATTACTATGCACAAGGCGGTTTACAGCAACAAAATATACAACAAAGAACACACACCTTATAATAATCTGATCCGATACAGGAAGTCATAATAAAACATAACTTTAAAATGGAACAAATAATATCAAATAAAGTAATATTCAATTATCTATTAGAATATAATAGTACACAATAAAGTTAACTCTCAAAACATCAGCTAATGTTGAGCGAGCCCCGATGGGGTTGCAGTAGGTGCCCAAGGATACCTAGTGCCAATACTGTATTGGCCTGTTCATAGCCCTTCACATTTTTGTTTATTTATTTTTTTGTAATTCCTTCAAATCAAACCAGTACAGCGGTACCTCGCAAGACGAAATTAATTCGTTCCGCGAGTTTTGTCGTCTTGCGATTTTTTTTGTCTTGCGAAGCACGGTGTCGGGAAAGTTTTGGAAAAGCTTCAAAAATCACCAAAGTCTTTAAAAACCTCAAAAAAGGCTACCACACCGCGTTCTATGAGTTGCTCCTCGAAGTCAAGTCACAACTGTATTAACGGTGTTAAGAAAAAGGAAACAAACTTGCAAGACGTTTCCGTCTTGCAAAGCAAGCCCATAGGGAAAATCGTCTTGCGAAGCAGCTCAAAAAACAAAAAACCCTTTCGTCTAGCGAGTTTTTTGTCTCGCGAGGCATTCGTCTTGCGAGGTACCACTGTACTGTTATCCCCATATTGTGCATGGCAGGCCAAGATAATAGTTTGGACAGTTCATGGATAAGTTGAGATTCGAATTGGGGACTTCTTAATTTATTACAGCTCAGTCTCTGAACTACAGTGTTATGAGTCAGCTCATATAATAGAGGAGGAGGCAAAAAGGAGGAAGCTTATGTCAAATGCTGCAATTGTATTTATAAGGTGAATGGCAACCACGGAGAGAGCCTTGCTAATGTGTAGGCCTGCCTAGGGAATTCCTTCCCTAGGGAGTTCACCTGCCACCAACATTTCTGTAAACAGTCCTGGAAACTTTGCTGAAGAATAGTATATAAATATTTTAAAAGAAAAATAAATATTAGTTGAAACTGGTGTGGAAATACTGCAGATAGTTTTTGCATTTCTGTTTTACAGGGTGCTTTGCCATTATGCTTATCTCTCTGCCCCACTCGGTGAATAGGAGAAGACAAGTAAATTATTGCAAATAAGCAAATATATGAGGCAGATATGTTTTGATATTTTGTCATTTTATACAGTGGACAATTCAGTTTGAGCTTGGCATATTTTTTTTTTTTTAACCAAACTTGAAGTACACATAGTTCTGTTGCATGCACTATTACTGTAGTTCAAATTTCTCCTTCAGCAGGCAGCTATGGTACAGAGTACAGGAGAAGGCTTTCTTCTTTTCTCCCCAGAAACCAAAGCAATGTGGGAGGAGAGGAGAAGCCTCTTTTTCTCACTCCTTGCTGCCCTGCCTACCCTCCGCAGCAGGTTTCCGTTTTGTTGTGTGTTAGTTGAGAAGGCGTTTGCCAACAATAGAAATATGCCGTAGAAATCACTTTGTGTATGTGGAGCTTCACTCTTAAGTAATTTAATAGCCATTGCCTGTTTGCCATGTGAAAGTAGTGGTACTCCCATGTGCAGAAGGAACTGCTTCTATCCAGGCAAATGAAATTATTTCCTGGCTACTACAGAATGAGTGGTTTGCATATCACAACAGCAAAAAATATTTTGAAGTAGTTTGTTTTTATTCCCTCTCCCACAAGCTCAGTTGTACTACTGTTATGTTCAAAGTTTGCATGTACAACTCTGTGTGTGATTCTGTTGCTGGCATGGGAGACAATGGAGGAGTGTGCCTTTGGGGGTAAAGTCAAACTGTTGGAAGGTTGCAGTGCTTGTTGTGAGTGTAGGGTCCAATATGGGAGAGAAATGTTTTGTTACAGCTGGTGCAGTTGAAGGCCAAGCATATAATAAATAGCTGAAATAAACTTCTTCAGTTCTATTGGAGCAATTCCTGGACGACAATGGAACATCATTATTGATGGAACATCAGTATACATTGGTACCTCGGGTTACATACCCTTCAGGTTACATACGCTTCAGGTTACAGACTCTGCTGACCCAGAAATAGTACCTCGGGTTAAGAACTTTGCTTCAGGATGAGAACAGAAATTGTGCTACGGCGGCACGGCGGCAGCAGCAGGAGGCCCCATTAGCTAAAGTGGTGCTGCAGTTTAAGAACAGTTTCAAGTTAAGAATGGACCTCCAGAACGAATTAAGTACTTAACCCGAAGTACCACTGTAAAGGCTTTATGTAGGGGTGTATGTGTGCATGTGCATATACCTGTGTAGTACAGAAAACAATATTTTCATGAAACTAAGAGGTCTCCATTCTGCATTAAAAGCAATAGAACGTCCCTATTTTCATGAAGAATGTTGAAGGGTATGGTATTACTAATGTAATTATAGCATTTAGCTTTCGATACCATCGACCATGGCATCCTTCTGGGGTGACTGTCCGAACTAGGGGTGGGTGGCACCGCTTTGCGGTGGTTCCAGTCCTACTTGGATGGTCATTCCCAGAGGGTGTTGCTTGGGGAATGCTTTTCAGCTCTATGGAACTTTCATTGTGGCGTTTTGCAGGGCTCAGTCCTATCCCCTACATTGTTTAACATCTACATGAAACAGCTGGGTGGGGTTTTCAGGATGTTTGGAATATGTTGTCAGCAGTATGCTGCTGACACTCAGCTCTGTTTCTCCTTTACATCTGCAGGTGAGGCAGTGGAAGTGCTGGACCAATGTCTTGCCTCTGTAATGGACTGAATGAGAGCCAACAAACTGAATCTCAATCCAGATAAGACTGAGGCACTGTTGGTGGGTGCAGTGACGTAGCGCGGGGGATGCAGGGGGGGCCGGCCGCACTGGGCGCAACATCTGGGGGTTAGGGTTAGGGGGCGCAAATCCACGGGTTAGGGGGCGCAAATCCACCCGTTAGGGGGCGCAAATTACTTGCCTTGCCCCGGGTGCTGACAACCCACGCTACGCCACTGGGTGGGTGGTTCCCTAGACCGGATGGGTGGGAGATCACCTTCTCTTGATGGGGTTACACTTCCTCTGAAGGAGCAGGTTTGTAGCCTGGGGGTACTCCTGGATCCTCTGCTGTCGTTCGAGGCTCAGGTGGCCTCAGTGGCCCGCAGTGCCTTCCATCAGCTTCAGCTGCTGACCCAGCTACACCCCTATCTGGACAGGAATAGCCTGACTACTGTTGTCTATGTTCTAGTCACTTCAAGGTTAGATTACTGCAATGTGTTATATGTAGGGCTGCCTCTGAAGACGGTTTGGAAACTTCAGCTAGTGCAGAATTCTGCAGCTGGGTTGCTCACCGGAGCAAGATGGTTTGAACGTATTGCACCCATCCTGGTCTGGCTGCAGTGGCCACCAATTAGTTTCTGGGCCCAATTCAAAGTGCTGGTTTTGACCTATAAAGCCTTAAATGGTTGAGGACCATATGAACCTTTCCATATGAACCTACCTGGACCCTGAGGTCATCTTCTGAGGCCCTTCTTTGTGTGCCTCCTCCTTGAGAGGTCCGGAGGGTGGCTCCCTGTCCCTGGAATGCTCTCCCCTGGGAAGTTTGCCTGGCGCCTTCATTATACACCTTTAGGCGTCAGGCAAAAACATTCCTTTTTAACCAAGCCTTTGGTTGATTTGATTTACATCCTATGCTCTTTTAAAATGTGGGGTTTGAGGGGGGGTTATTGTTTTTATTTTGATTATGTATTTTGTGGTTTTATATTTTGATTTTGTTCTGTTAACCACCCTGAGACCTCTGGGTATAGGGCGGTATATAAATTCAATAAATAATAATAATGATTTATTAATGCTAGTATGTTTCAAAATAGGCTAGATATCACTTCTGATGATTGCTCTGGTTGAAAATACTGTAATGCCGCTTGTCTCTGCCATCTATATTTCAGCATTCCTTTTAGGATAGCATTCCACTCTGCTTAATGAGGATGCTAAATTTTGTCACTTGATCAAAAATCCAATGCTTACTCTCTGCTTCCTACCTCCTTTAGTTTTTGTATTCTAAGCACAGTATAGTTACCGTTGAAATAGTTTTTATCTCTGCAGCTGCTTTTTTAGACCCTTTGTACTGCCAATTAAAACCCCAGTTAGTGGATTGGTGGGTAAAGAATCTCAATCTCTCACTCGCTACCCCCCCTTCAGCTTGCCATCTCCACCTCCCTTTGTATCTCCGTCTCTCTTTGGCCACTGAAAATGTAGGTCAGATTGCATCACCATAAAATGGAACAGTCAGAAAGGTGTTTGAAAAATGCTGACATCCTTAGCCTGGGGTGCATGCCGCTGTCTTTTGTTTACATTGAGAATAGCGATGTGCGTTGTACCTGTAAATGAACAAATCTCCTCTTTAAGGTTAGTAGTGTGGCACATAAATTATTAGTCAGATTTTCCTTTTCTGTCTTTGGATAGTAAATTAAAACTGTACAGATAAACTTGCAGTCATTTACAGTAGTGAAACATTAGGGAACTCTTTTGAACATCCTGTTTATGGTAGCCATAACTGTTGAAAAATGAGCTTTCTGGCACATGGAGGTTTAACAATAGCTTTGGCATTTTTTAATATCCATGTGCTCCTTCCCTCAGATGCAGAATAATGTGTTTTACATTTTGGTTAATTTATGTTTTTGTCAGTAGTTTGTAAATAATCTTGCGCATTTTATGGGGAAAGCATTAGAATGTGTTCTTACTGACTAACTTACCCATCTTTTCTGTGAAATCTTTCAAAATTATTAATTATAATAATTTTCGACCAGAAGGAAATCAAGATTAACAGAAAATATATCATAACAATTCAAACTTTTATACTTCTTTCTTTGCATACAAAGTTGGGCATAATATGAAGAGAGATCTTTACATATAATATATCCTCACTGTATATTAATATAATTTATCTAACTAAGCCTTCAGTTATTTGAAAATGAGTAAATGATGGAAGTATTTTAGTGAGAGAACGTTACTACATCAGCATACACATTTTTGCCGCTTCGGTGTTTAAATAAAAACAGCTACCTGAGTTACATAAAAAGCAGAATTACTTTGTGTGAATACATCTTATTATCTCATTAACAATTCTGCCTACTTTTGAAGATTATCCAGAAGTTAAAAGGAAAATTACTGCAGATGGAGTTGAATCTGCTATTGACAATAGCCTGTGATTGACTGTTGGGGCAGAAATAAGAACTTTGAATGTCTTGTGTGCTGTAATTACGCAGAGAAAGAAACATCAAATAGAGAAGTCAAACACTAGTGCGAATGCTTTGAACATACTTTATTGCGAAAGAGTTGGTTCTACAGGTTGTTCATTAAGAGGACATTTAGATAGTTGCATTAAAGATACTGAAAGTCAGCAGTTGACAGTCAAATGTTGTGCCTTATGAATTAAAGATTTCGGTATTGTTTATATTTTGGGCTACTTCTGGGAGTTTGCTGACATTCTGTCAGCATAAATTACAGCATTCCTAGAAAGTATGCTTTCATACATACATCTACAGTAAAGTTCTCCACAAAGAAAAAGAATTGCTTAACAGGGCAATCCTAACCAGGTCTACTCAGAAGTAAGTCCTATTGAGTTCAATGGGATTGCTTCCCAAGCAATTGAGGTTTGGATAGCAGCTGAAGTTTGTAGCAATCTGGGCATGATTTTTCTTTTCTTGTAATCTCAGGACTAAGAGAGCTTTCCCCTTTGTCTGTTAGCTTTACCTTAGATTTTCTTAGTTTAGTTCTTACAAAAAATTCTTTAAATCTAAACCATTTGCATTTAAGACTTCATTCTATTATTCAAATGCAGAAACTACAGTAATGAGAGTTTAGCTTCAAGCAATTCTATTCAAATAAACTTGAGACAATATTAATAGTAGTATTAAGTGGCCTGCATAGAAGAGAATGATCAGGGTAATTTCAATTAAATGTTTTTCGCTTCTGCAAGATAAGATGGCAAAATCTTATTACTGTAATAGTGATTGTTACCATGTGTTTCATTGCAGATTTAATCAAATATAAGAAAGAGGAAACTTCCACAGTCCAGGCAGATGATGATCAATTGATATCCCAACCCTGAATTTTACCAGACTTTTAAGGTACTGTGACCTACTAACCTATATATATATAAGTATGTTCCTCAACTATTATGTCTGGGTACTACAGATGCAAGAGATACTGAGACACAAAGGGCAGCAAGAATTTGAAAAAGGCAGACACAAAAGTTGTTAGGAATGCCACAGTAATATTAAGAGCTGCTAGGTGTTAAATAATTGTTTTTGTGACAGAGGGGTTTTATGATTGTACATAATACTGTATTTTTTGCTCTATAAGACTCACTTTTTCCCTCCTAAAAAGTAAGGGGAAATGTGTGTGCGTCTTATGGAGCGAATGCAGGCTGCGCAGCTATCACAGAAGCCAGAACAGCAAGAGGGATCGCTGCTTTCGCTGCACAGCGATCCCTCTTGCTGTTCTGGCTTCTGAGATTCAGAATATTTTTTTCCTTGTTTTCCTCCTCCAAAAACTAGGTGCGTCTTGTGGTCTGGTGCGTCTTATAGAGCGAAAAATACGGTATGTTGTGACCAGTGACACCAACTTCACCCACTCTGTTGTGCTAATAATAATAATAATAATAATAATTTATTATTTTCCCCAGCCACTCTGGGCGGCTTCCAAAAGAATATTAAAATACTATGATACATCAAACATTAAAAGCTTCCCTAAACAGGGCTGCCTTCAGATGTCTTCTAAAAGTCTGGTAGTTGTTGTTCTCTCTGACATCTGGTGGGAGGGCGTTCCACAGGGAGGGCGCCACTACCGAGAAGGCCCTCTGCCTGGTTCCCTGTAACTTGGCTACTCGCAGTGAGGGAATCGCCAGAAGGCCCTCGGTGCTGGACCTCAGTGTCCGGGTAGAACGATGGAGGTGGAGACGCTCCTTCAGGTATACTGGACCGAGGCCGTTTAGGGCTTTAAAGGTCAGCACCAACACTTTGAATTGTGCTACAAGTCTCAAAAGCGATAGAGTTGGTGTAGGGGGAAAACTTGTTCTCCCCTTTCTAGTTTTTTAAGGGGTGCGATACATATATACTGTTCAAAGAAAAACAAAGAACAGGATTTTGTAAATTGTGGGAGAAAAACTGTGCTAGCAAATAACATTTAAACAAAGGTTCCCCAAGTTACAGTGAAGATAGACTGATTTCAGTCTTGATTGGTCTACAGCTTTTTGTTTTGTTTTGTTTTTTTAAAAAAGAATGCTAGGACCTCTGTGCTTCACCAACATCATCATCATCATCATTATTATTATTATTTTAGATTAGCAAAGCAAGAGTATATACTGTACTTGATCTTTTAACAGTCCCGTAAATCAGATCAAGACTTCCTTCTCTAGCATGTTTTGCAAGATCTCCAGCAAACCTGCAACCAGCCAGCATTCTGTGAAAGTGATCCAGTGGTCCACTGGTATACCATGGTCAGCCTTCTAACCACCCTTGTGCATATAGGAACAAAAGGATCACATTTCTGTTATATCGTATTTGGGTTCTCACAGAAGCACTGGGCATGTTCAGCTGGTGTTTTCAGAATTTTTATGTACGCATGTGTGTTTAAAGAAATAAGAACAGCACCATAACCCTTTGGTTGCAAGTAATACAGATGTAACTCTGTTTCTGGGATCCTAACATTTGCTTTACAATTTTATGTTGCTGGTTAAATGCATTACTTCCCCCAGCTAACACCTCCATAGCAATTGAGGTTTCTCTGTAACACAGGGGAACAACTTATGTTTGTCATAGCTTCTCCCTCCTTTTTTTCTTTAAGTAGTGAATGGCTTCTCCACCTTCTCCCTCATTATGTTTCTAATATAGAAAGCTTGCTTATAGAAGGTCAGGTTGTTTGCCCACCTATCCCAGGATTGTTTGTTCTCACTGCTTGTGACTGTCAAGGATCCCAGGGAGAGGTTGTTCATATCACTTGACCCTCGAGACACCAGGAACTGAAACTGTGACATCCTGTAAGAAAAACTGAGCTGTAACTTATCTCCTAAATTTGCAGGATCACCGCTAGTGTGAGTTAAGCCTAAGAGGGAAACCATTGCCATCACTTATTAGAAATGATTGGCTAGACAAGCACTTACCACAAGTTACATCTCCAAAATAAAATAAAACACAGTACTGTATACCACAATGAGCTCTATATGTTGTTCATCTGAACGACAAATATCTATTTATTTTGAAAATTATACCTTGCCTTTCAGTTAAATGATTCTCAATGTGACTTACAATAGTGTAATTATACAGTACAACACACACACCACACAGAGATACTGTACAAATATACCAGCAGCCCTGACTGAAGAATGGGCCCACAATATGCTTCCTAAGCAAAACTGACAGTTGGACAGAGTGTCCTTTCTGGTAGGAAGTGGGGAAATAAGTTCCCTGCAGCTGATCATTCTTTGGCTTGTGATTGCACCTAGGTTGGACTTCTCTCTGCTATGATGTTGTTAGTGGGAGCTGGGATATGGCCCATAGTTCTGTTGGGTGCATGGGACTGGAGTATGAGCCCCTTAATTTCTGCAGCCCATGGATGTAAATTTGTTCGTATTTTTAAACAACTTCCTATAAGTGATTATGTTCTTCTTTTATGCATCGTATGTCTTGTATTTTCATTTTACAAGTGGGACAGTGACACTAAAAGACAATGACCGAAGATGTGCAGAGATTTGTACCTGGATCATGTACTACACATTGACCACTGGGAGTTATATTACATAAATTTAAACAAAATCAGCACTTTGTTTAATTAGCAAGGGAGGGAATATGTCTTTCCGCAGGTGATAGAGTATGTTTCCTCCACTAAAGGGTAACATTGGAGAACATAATATCTTATTGTAATACGAAGCTTTCCTTGTGACAATATCACATTACAGTTCCTTTTAAAAAAATTCTTTTAGTTTTCTAGAATATTTTCAGTTCTGTTGGTTTATATATTATTGCCTTTGCTTGATAGTTGTATAAAATGGAATTCAACACTTCTAATACTGGAGTCTTGATGTATAGAGCTAAGCCTATTTTAGTTGTGTTAATTTTGTTGTGATAACCAGCTTTATGTGCTTTTAAAAATAGACTGTTCTACCAAAAGCCTAAAGGGGTTGCTTTATGTAGCTGAAAGAAGCAGAACACATTTAAATGACAAAGATAATATTACAGAATGCTAGTCACAGTACAACCTACCCCCACCCCTTTACAATATGTATTTTCATGAAGCTCAGCTAAAAAACTACTTTGGAATTGTTGGATGAGGAGCAGTTTGATAAGATGAGCATATAAGATTTATGTGCTCCTTTAAAAGTAGGAGCATATAAATACCAGCCTCAGTTGAACGTTCCATGTTTTCTGTGTGGAGATACATGTACAAAGTTTTGTAGAGAAATTGTACGACGTGGCAATATAATCATGTTCACTTAATGACTCTGTTCAACAATAACAAGAAACCAGTTTCTAACTATAGAAACAGGTTTCTAACTATATAAATGAGCCTTCCCAAGGCACAGGCTCCCACACTCCTGTCCCCCTTTCTTACTCCTTTTCCATCATGCACCAAAGGAAGATATCAAAAGCTTTTACTTCTGCTTTTAAACTAACCATAGTTGCCTGTGACATTTAAACTAAGCGAACTGTGTTTTGTTTAAACTATAGCTAGTGAGTACAAGCCAGAAACCAATTGTGTCTTACAAAATTTATAGCTGTGGGGGGAAATGTAATGGCATTGTTGAAATCTCATTCATTATAGAATATTAATATATCTAGTACCAGGCTTTTGTGGGGGATTTTTGGTCTGACTCACCTCAGCTTTAAATGCAGCTGCCAGCCTCTTTACACTGGCTGCTTGATGAAGGGGTTAGTATTTTAGATTAAGAGTCGCTAACTTGTAATTCTTCAGATGTTGTTGGACATCCACCTCACATTATGCCTGACCAGTGGCCATGCAGGCTATCCAGCAGAATCTGGAGAGCCAAAGGGTTAGGCTTTCTTGTTTTATATTATCTAGGTGCTAAACTATTCAGTTGCTATCATTTAAGCAGCTTCTGCTCTGCTCTGCTCTGCATGAGATTTGAAATTCCAAATGAAATCCCAGACCCACAGGTTCCCCAGCACTGATTCATAAGATAGAAATAAAATACCAGTAATGAAACAGGATGGCCATCATATAGCTATTGTAAAAAGGTCCAGTCGCGGGCGACTCTGGGGTTGCGGTGCTCATCTCGCTCTATAGGCCAAGGGAGCCGGCGTTTGTCCACAGACAGTTTCCGTGTCATGTGGCAGCATGACTAAGCTGCTTCTGGGGAACCAGAGCAGCACATGGAAACACCGTTTACCTTCCTGCCAGAGTGGTACCTATTTATCTACTTGCACTTTGATGTGCTTTCAAACTGCTAGGTTGGCAGGAGTAGGGACCGAGCAATGGGAGCTTACCCCATCGCGGGGATTTGAACCATCAACCTTCTGATCGGCAAGCCCTAGGCTCTGTAGTTTAACCCACAGCACCACCTGCGTCCCTATAGCTATTGTAGCTTGTAGTAATTGTAAGAATTTTAACTTTCACCCTTAAAGAAGGAAAAGAATTATGGGTATTATATTTAGGAGAGTTTGGGCAGTGTTGGTATTTAGAATGAGTTTTTCCAAGCTCTGTTTTGGCAGGTATATCACTTCTGTTTCAGTCTTGTAGATAAGAGCAGATTCTTTAGAAAGAGTGACTCACCAAAGGCTACCCACTGAACTCGTTATTCTTGTTCTTGTTTTAGATTTGTAATAAACTTCATTCCAGAAAATTAGGGCAGATAACAGTATGTTAAAATCTTATGGCAAAGCCAACCAGATAAAACAAAATTGACAACTTAATACTAAAACTTCATCTATATATCAGCTTAATTCCTACCACTCAGGCCTAGTTCAAATAAAATATTTTATTGGAAGAGATGATTTAATTGGCTCCAGTATATTTTTGGAGGAAGGGGATTTTGCAGATGAGGGCAGCCTTGCTTCCAAATGCATTGCATAGAAAGTATTTTAAGATAATGATTGGCCTTTATAATGAGCTTGTCACTTTAACGCCAATACAACTTTGTACCTACAATTCATTATAAAGTGGGGCAGAGCTTCCTATATGTATCCTGCTTTCTAGCTTAATAATTTAAAATCCCCAAAACTATTTTCAGTAGTTTTTTTTAGGCAGGTAAAATGTTTTAAATAGCAATCCTAACCAGTGATGCGGGCCATAAAATTTTCTCCCACAGAATTTCCCCCTGCAGATTTTTTTATTTTATTTCATAGGTTTATTAGTAGCAATTAATGGATGATAACTACAAATAAAATATTAGAGAGGTTTGATGGTTTCAAAGTTGTAATTAATGTTTTTCAATTGATTATCCTAACAAGTATGTGAGTCAGCTTTTTTGGATCACGAAATGTATTAGTGTATTAACAGATTTCAGTGTCTTTGGTTTTTCCGTCCTTGAAATTTAACCTACATGCATGAAGTACAAGCAGTGGTCTTCACTTTTGCTTTTACAGTATTCCCATTAAAAATCTACATAACATTTAAATCACATTAGGTGTGCTTCAGTTTTATACTTCCAGTATTTTGGGTCAAATACTTGTGGTGAACTGGGACAAAAAATTAACATGGCTCACTTTTATACCTTGGTTTGCTAAATACAGGTAAAATAAACTTGCCAAATTAGATCACTCTCTAGGGTATCCAAAACTTTTCTGATGCAAATTTGAATCACTAATCCTAACCCCCTGATAGTTGCTGCTAGAACAGGTGGGATATAGTAACAGCTGCAGAAACCATAGCAGATGGCATGCCAGTTGCTGGTGTAGGGCCCTAAAACAGGGTGCCTGGGGGCAGGACACCCCGTGCCCGGGATCCATTGGATCCTAAGCAACTCAATTCCTCTTCAAGGGACCTGGTATGGATCCCTTAACTGTGCCACCTTGGAGTTGGTGCAGCAAAATAAACAAAAAACCACTGTCTTCTGCTCTGGCCACCACAAGTGGACAGAGCTTCAAATGCAGTGCCCAATTTCCTAATCTGCTCCAATCCCACTGTTCCTGGCCAGGGAGCTAGGATTTCACTTTTTATTTTGGATGCTTTTATTTTATTCTGGAAGTTAAATTTTGGATTTTTATCCCACACTGTCCCAAATCCTCAGGTGGATCATAATATTTTAACAAAATCCAAGTAACCTGACTTCTTAAGATTCTTCTTTAGAGCTCTCTGTCTGCTGTGATAGATAGAACTTCACAGGCTCCCTGGCTATTTCCCCACCTGTGGCAGCTTTAGTAGATTATTGCCTTAAAAATATAACACAGTGGTAGTACTGATAGCCCCACCAAAAAAATTAAGTATCCCTTTCTCCCCAGTGTTAGCTTAAATGTACCCCTTATATGCCAATTTAGATGAGATCAAACAAATCTTTATGGAAGATACTCAGGCCCTCAAGTAAGAAAGAGTTCTATAGTAGCAGAATTACTTACCAAGGATGTTTAAGAGATTGTTGTGGGACATGGGGAAGGAAATAGTTTTTTTAAAAATTTTCTATTTATTTAAACATTTGTCCCAACCTTTTAGTTATGAGTTCAATGGAGTTCCTAGGTTGTCTTGAATGTAGGTACTGCACTGGAATATAGGTACTGCACTGATACTGCAGGTATGCTCACATACCTGCCTAGATTTAGAAATAGAACTACATCAGCTACTTTTACACATCATTCTCTTGGCTTAACATGTTGTGAAAGGTGAATTTAATCGTTATATGATTTCATACCACAAGGAGATGGTGGAAATATAGTACCAACTTTGGAATGCTTGTGAAATACATCCCCAAATACTCATTTGAATCTTGAATTTTCACGCATAGTCATGTAGAATGCATTTCTGTAGTCCTACACTTAGTTTAAGAGATACATTTGTGTGAACATTTCTGCTCCCCAAATACTTTTGTACAGTAGCTCGTATCAGGTTTTGTTAACCGGGAGCCGTATCCCACAATAGGAAGCCAATATTTGTACTCGTGTACTTTGCACTATTGTCATGACAGTAAGCAAAGAGTAGTTTGTAAATGAGTCATGAAAACCAGTGAACTGAAAGCTCTAGGCCTTCCTGTTGATCCTTCTTCCTGGAGCTTCTCTCAGATTTTTCTTTGAAACAGAAACTTGGACTCCTGACAGACATATTTGATTCAAGAAGTTGGTGTGCTTCCTTCCGTTGGGTTTCTAATTTAATCACCTTCATTTTAGGGAAGCTTCTCAACAAAACAAAAAGGAATTGATAGCATGTGTATAGCCAGATATCACTATAATGGGGATGAAGAACCTGTGGCCCTCCAAATGTTGTTGGACCTTGGCTCCCATCAGCCTCAGTCTTCATGGCTAGTGATGAAATATGACAAAAGCTGTAGCCCAACAACATTTGGAGGGGTCACAGTTTCTTCACACCTGCTCTGTAAGCTTAAAGGATATTGGGAAGGCCTGGTGGTGCTGTGGGTTAAACCACAGAGCCTAGGACTTGCCGATCAGAAAGTCGGCGGTTTGAATCCCTGCGACGGGGTGAGCTCCTGTTGTTCAGTCCCAGCTCCTGCCCACCTAGCAGTCCTAAAGCACGTCAAAGTGCAAGTAGATAAATAGGTACCACTCTGGCAGGAAGGTAAACGGTGTTTCCGTGCGCTGCTCTGGTTTGCTAGACATGCTGGCCACATGACCCGGAAGCTGTACACCGGCTCCCTCGGCCATTAAAGCGAGATGAGCGCCGCAACCCCAGAGTCAGTCACGACTGGACCTAATGATCAGGGGTCCCTTTACCTTTTATACAGTGGTACCTCGGGTTACATACGCTTCAGGTTACAGACTCCGCTAACCCAGAATTATTACCTCGGGTTAAGAACTTTGCTTCAGAATGAGAACAGAAATCATGCTCCGGCGGCACGGTGGCAGCAGGAGGCCCCATTAGCTAAAGTGGTGCTTCAGGTTAAGAACAGTTTCAGGTTACGAACAACCTCTGGAACGAATTAAGTACTTAACCCGAGGTACCACTGTACTGTTTTATGCTTTTGGTTCTCCTTCCCTTCTCCTCAGGCAGGCCTGTTTCCATGCATTGCTTTTTCTTCAAGTTGCTGAATGTTGCACACCCCCTCCCTGACCGGTTCTTTGCTTCCCTACGCAGGCATGTCAAATTCCATATCTGACAAGAGGGTTTCTCAGGTGCTGTCTGTGTATTTATAATCTTTATTTTTCTACCATTTGTTTTAGTACTCCCCCAAACTATATCAGAGAACTAACTTTTTAAAATAAAATTTGATTGATTTAAGAGAGAACCATTCTCTCTTTCATTAACTTCTTTTTCTTGCACTATATAACATGTGAAATTGGCTCCCCACTTGCAACCCCACAAAAAGAAAAAGAAAAATCAGTTTCTGAACTGACTTTATTATTCCTAGTTTGACTTGACAGTCCGCAATCTTGTCCATTGAAGTGATGAATTGATCTTTCTGCTGCCACTCTTCTCTTTCTACTGGAATACTGATGGCATGTTGAAAGAATGTTTCAGTAGTAGAATAGTATATCACCAGCCAACCTTAAAGTAAAGGTAAAGGTACCCCTGCCCACCAGCCAACCTTAGGTGACATCTTAACATGCAAAATAGCTGCCAGAAGTGGACAACAAAATTAAGCATGCTCTCTCTCTCTCTCTCTCTCTCTCTCTCACACACACACACACACACACACACACAAACACACGCACCCACCCACACCCCAGCTTTACTAGTAATGAAGTTACGTGAGCCATAGAGCAATAACTGAGAAGTATTGCGGCGGGCAGGGGTATCAGTTCAGAATCAGCATCTTTAGGCCCCTTTCCTTATATATTTCATTTGCAGAGTCAAATAATAGTGATTAAATGGGCCTCAAGTGGACTCTGAAAATAGTATTATTCCACTGGACTTTTATTTTTACCTAGGGCCTCAACTGATTCACAGTGCAATCCTGCAAATGCCTACTAAGAAGTAAGCCTTTCTGAGTTCAATAGGATTTACTTCTAGATAAATGGGTGTAGGATTGCAGCCCTACTCTCCTAATTCTATTGCTGTTTGTTTTTATTGTACCTCTTCCTTGAGTTAGCATGCGCCTAGAAAACCAGGATACAAATTTTCTCTTTTTAAAAAACAAAGAAAGCTGTTGATTTTTGGTATGATGCAGCACAAGCTAGTTTCATTTCATGTTGTAGTAGCTAATGCAATCATTATGTTACACTTGCCACATCTGTCTATTTTGATGTTTGCTTTCTTTTCTCTTGTGCTTACGCCTCGTTTTCACAACAAAGAATGGTGTTATGACAGAACGGGGCTTGAAAATTCTACTTAAGCATTAATTGACCAAAAAAACCCACACAAAAAACAACCCAACAACTTCGTTTAGCATGAGCCCAAGTATGGAAGTACCGGTACTATGACTTCCTTATTCTACCAAAAATGCCGAGTTACATTTCTATCAGCATTACATGTACAAGTTGTTAGTTTCTCAAATCTGATTTTCACAGAGCACTTATATGAGCAGTAATTGCTCAGCTGGATTTCCACAGGCATTTTCAGGAGGACAAGCCCTTTCTAATGACTTTGATTAGTTGTGATAAAGAAGAGCAGATAGCTATGCTCTAACAATTAAGTCTTGAGGCGTCATTTCCTCATGAAGGAGCCTGTGACTGATTGGCAGATTCTGAAAGTCTGTCCTGCTATACCTTGACACAGCAAATAACCCTCATCTGGAAGTTCAAAAATATGTGAGTGCTTGTCATTCTTTACAGGTGAAATATGTTTATTACAGCCATAGTTCTGAAAGTAGGAGGTGTAGTAGCTGTCCTGAGCCCTCCCATCCTCTTGATTGATTGCATTTTATCTAAAATTTATAGCCTACTCAGGGACTCAAAATGGTCTACTTACACTTTTACAGTTCACATTAAGAAACAAATGAGATTCTGGAAGGACTTGCTTTCTACCTAAGGATCCAAAATGATGGCTGCCCTTGGTATTCTGATTTCCACTGATTCTCTCACATGTCTTCTGGATTTGAGTGAGGGCTTGGATTGGTTTTTCCCCAGGGTTTGTAAACACTTTGAAGCAGTGATGTGGTTGCTTGCTGTTTCTTAGTGTTGCAAAAGCCTGGTGAAAAGTGGAACAAAACTTCTGGTTTTCCAATCTCTGATAAAGCAAAAGACATCGCCTCCGCCCCCCCCAGCCCCCCGCAAGTTCTCTGCCTTTGGAGAAGTGAAGGGTTCTCTCATCTTGTACTGGACATTCGGGGCAAAGGTTGCCAGAAATAGGCTGGCCAATTGCATTTGTGCAATTCCTATGTACAAGTATCTGAGAACGTTACTTGCCTTCAACTCAGTATAATATTTTATTCAATTTTGACAAGAAATGAAAGTCTGTGTGGTCCAAAGGTGTGCAGAGTGTTGTTGTTGTTGTTGTTGTTGTTCATTTATTACCTGCCCTTCTCCTTGAGGTCTCAAGGTGGGTTACAGCACAGCAATTTAAAATACAAAATTAAAAGCAATTTAAAACAACTCACAGTCACAAAAATAAGGCAGGAACATAAAATATACATCGCAAGTGTCAAAGGCTAGGGGGGAAAGGTGGTCTTTAATAGCTACTTAGGCACACTAGGCTTTTAAATACTGTCTGATTCCCTTTCTAAGTTACGTCTATCACCTTTTCATTCTTGCTACAGGTGAGGTAAGCTATTCTGCAAAATATTAGAGTTGTAAGAGGAAAGTACCTCTTAGTGAGACTGAGAGGCAAACTGCCCTGTTCATGACCATGTAATTGTCCCTAGTTTCTCTCCAAATGATGTTTTACATAATTTGTGCAACAGGCAACTGTGAACTCAGAGTGGGATATATACAACTGTGCTCTGCTGCAGCAGTGTCCCATTAGCAGAACTCCACTCATGGTTAATCTGGATCCAACCTAGTATTTTATTTGGGGGTGGAGCTGTAGAAAAATACAGTTTATTTAGTATGTTATGCACATTTTCTTATTTATGACCAAAAGCAGACCAAATCCAAGGGATGTGTATAACAACCAGTATTCACCTAAGCAACAAGATGAACATCAGCATTGGGGAATATGTTCCTTACTTGCATAGAAAATGTTTTCATAATATGTTGTTGTTTCTTAAATTTGTATACGCCCTTCATCTAAAGGTCCCAGGGCAGTTCACAACAGAAAAATACAAAATAATGATACAAAATACATAATAAAACAAAAAGAAACCAATAACCAGCTTCCCACAAACACATTTTTAAAAGCCATAGACAGTTAATCAGCCAAACACCTTGTTGAAGAGAAACATTTTCGCCCAGCACCCGAAGGTGTATAATGAAGGTGCCAGGCAAGTTTCCCTGGGGAGAGCATTTCACAAATGGGAACCTACCATAGAAAAGGCCCATCCTTGTGTTCCCATCCCCTGGGCTTCTAGTGGGGGAGGGACACAAAGAAGGATCTCAGATGATAATTGCAGAGTCCAGGTTGGTTCATAATGGGGAGAGACGTTAAGTGGGCTCTTTCATTTCCTGCCTCCCAACACTCAGCATTCAGTGCTCATTGGATTGTTTTTGCGGTTCCCCCTCCTTGCTCAATATTTGTACTTTTAGCAAACCTTCAAGTTGTTACAGGCCTATAATGATAACCTCTCACTTGTTTGTGGATGCCACTATTTTGCCTACATAAGTGTCAGTACACTTGCTTAACATTGAAAATTGCACTTTCTCCATCATTCTCTTAACCACCCCATCTGCCCTGGTTCTCTTGACTGCATTAGCTGATCTGCTGTACAGTCAAACCTCGGCTCTCGAACGGTTCCGTTTTCAAATGATTTGGTTCCCAAACAACGAAAACCTGGAAGTAAATGCCTCCAGTTTTCAAACATTTTTCGGAAGCCGAACACCTGACGCAGCTTACACTTGAGTGCAGGAAGTTCCTGCAGCCAATTGGAAGCTGCAATTTGGTTGTTGGATATTTCAAAAGCTGAACGGGCTTCCGGAATGGATTATGTGCGACAACCGAGGTTTGACTGTACTGTCAAAATGGTGCTAGACAGCCTTTGTCCAGTGGCTGAGTGTTAATAGGGACCTGGAACACTTTAGAACGGGAGGAGGGGGGCTAACCTGTGGCCATCGAGAGGTTATGCTGAACTACTGTTCCCATCAGCTTCAGCAAACATAGCCAATGGTCAGGGTTGATGAGAGTTGTAGATCAGCATAACATCCAGAGAGCCACAGGTTAACCACCACTGCTTTAGAATTTGCTTGGGGACCTTGAAATTCAGTGTTTGTTGAACTTGAGACACCTCATCATCCCATACATTAGCAACGTACACTGACTGAACAGATACTGTATGTATGCGATTACTGGGCTTCCAGCAACTTAATTAAATCGTAAGCTAGCAAAAAAGTTGTAACTTAAACCCAAACATTTAAAAGCTTATGAGCCTATGGTATTAATGAAAATACTGTATACTTAGAATGGTGTATGGTTCTTCTTCGACAGCAGTTTTTTTTTTTACAGGTGGTGATCAAAGGCTCTGTAGGTGCCTCATCTGTTTCATTACATATTCTTTATACTTTGTAGTCATCGCTGCTTGAAATAGCCTCCGCACAGTGATTATTCCACACGGTGACTACTCCACACAGCAACTTCAATGTGTGGAGCATTTTTGCTATTGCTCCATTCAGTTGATGCTCCTGTGTAACATGTGGCTGTGGCATGGACATTCTCCATGCTATTGAGCCATCTATTTGGCAAACTGTCATAGTGTTCATACTTCATAAAACTTTAGTGTAGATTCAGGTACATTTATCCTCATGATAACTAATAACTATATAGTCAATTACTGTATTGCTATATTATTCTTGAAAATAGAAAAATCTACATGACGGTTACTCTTTGAGATAATCTAGCATTATTTACCAGATAAACTTTGTTTCATATAATTAATAGTCAATGATTCTTCAGTAAGCACAGTATTCTGCCAACTGTCTCTTAAGACCATTTGGGGTGTGTAATAAGAAAAGCCTATCAGATGCCAGTAGAAAAATTGGCAATGAATATCTTTCCTGTCTTGCCAAGGAGACATTCTCCCGCTCCCAAGTGTAAATAAAACACTACTGGTACAAAGAGCTGACATACAGCCTTTCATATCTTTTTTGCAGAAGATAATATAGAAAAAATAATTTGTATTTTTGTGCCAGTAAGGTGCATTCCTCTGTATTTTTTGTTTGACAGTAAGCCCCATTGAACACAGAGTTTACGAGTTTTCCAGTAAATACAGGATTTGGCTGTATGAGTTGTATCAAGCTACTCAGAGTAGACTCATTGAAATTAATACATCTTAATGAGTCGTCATCAATTTCAACATATCTACTCTGAGTAGGCCCTAGTTGGAAACAGCCCTCTGCCCCACTGAATTACTTCTGAGGAAACCTGTGTAAGATCAATCTCCATGGCTATGTACTTACATGGACGTAAATTCTATAGAAATCAGAAATCAATTTCACTTTCACAAATACACAGTAGAAGTGTATATTGATAATTACAAAGGGTATATAATGCTTATGACAATATATTATCACAGAGTTTGTTCGTGATTTGGGTGTATAAGGCATGAATATGGTTTTGAAATGCAGAGCATGTTGAATAAGCAGCGCATATTGCTTGGTGTGAGCAATCTTGTTACTAAGAAGAGCATTTCAGCACCTGCATTTTACATATGAATATCTTATTGGTTCATGATGTGTGGTTTTTAGCACTCTCAGGATAGACCTAATTTTTTACAAAAATGCCTATTATTTTCTAAAATGTAAGTGGGACCTGCAGTTAGATGTTGCAATATATCCTGACCCACATCAAATGCTTCTGTTCAGTACTTCAGACAGCAAACCTCTAGGAGGTGATAAGCTTTTAAGCCAATTCCCTCTCACCCCCCAAGAGAACACTCTTCTTGAACTGAACTCACCAAGCTATAGCTCTTGGAGACCACTAGATCTACATTAGGAGTTGGATTATTTTTAGTATATACTTTTTCACCTCTGCGTGGCTAGGGAGTCCCCTAATAATTTAGAAATCACTAACTTATTTGTGGGTGGCCCAGCTTTATTTTCCAATAGGTGCTCAGTCTGCTGAGTATACTCTCAGTATCTATGTATTTATTGATTACATTTTTGAATGACTGAGTACATACTGTATTTATGTGCCTTGAGTTCTTTTATACCAAAGTGTTTTGTGATCCGCCGAAGTATGCTAAAATAAAATATTCTAAGGAAATTTGTGCAGATGCTGCAAAAAATCAATATACATTCCCAAAGCTGTGTAATGATAACCTCCTATAAAGAAGACGGTTGCTTGTAAAACCATTATTGTCCTCACTGGAAGAAGTAAAACCTCTTGAATACTTGACGTAAGGATTAATATCACTAGATTTCACTTTGAAATCGAGAACAGTACAAAATTGCGAAGTTGCAAGCACAGTTCCTCTGAGGACAATGAAAGGGTTAAGCAGGGGTCTGAATAATATTTCTTCCTGATCATCTTTTAAAGCGGTTAACCTTTTATTTTAAGAGAGAGATTCCCCCCCCCTTTTTTTTTTTTGCTGGCGCTTCTTTTCTTTAACTCCCTAGCATTGGAGGAGGTGGGTGGGGTGTAAGGGCGAGGAGGGGGGGGGAATTGGCAATCTCGGTCTTCATTCATGCTTTTGACAGATAATAAAGCCCCGCTCTGGGAGTGCGCGGCGCCTCTTTCGACGAGGAAGTCGCCGTGCGCCGCATCCCATTGGTGCTCTGGAACGGAGCGATTTAAATATTAAATGAGACCTTTTAAGGCAAGATCGGCGGATGACATTTGCGAGAGGAAGGTGTCCGCGGCAGCGCTGGGGGCGGGAGATGAGTTACATAGATGGGGTTAGTTTCCTGCTTGTTTCCTACTCAGCCTCCGTCCCTGTGCTTGACGTTGAAAACTTTTAAGGTGGGAGGGAGGCCAGAGGGAGGCGTCTGGCGTTAAGGTAGCCTTGAGAGGGGACGGGCTCCCGGGAGCGCCTAAAAAGAAGAGTGCGGGGTTGAGCAGTGTGTGTCATGAGAGGAGATTTGGTGGGTTACGCGGTTGTGGAAACGAGACTCAGTCGGGCGGTGCGGGGACGGCGAGTAGGGGGCGAGCTGCCTCCCGGGCTTCCTTGCTGTGCGGGAAAGGGCCCCTGTGCCTTTAAGAGCCTGTCTCTGCTTAAGGGGGAAGCGGCAGGGCGGGGGCCCGACTGGGATAATATGCGCGGAGCTTTGCGAGACTCCTAAAATTAACCGACTTCCTTTCGCTGAAGTTTCTGGAGTTCGCGGGGCCGCGCGCGGTCCAGCTCTAGGCCGCTTCCATGGCGCCCTCGGAACCGGCGCCCCGCGGGTCTCGCATTGGGCTGCTGGAAGGAAGCGCCTCGCGATCCCGGCTGTCGCCTCGGGATCCCCGATGACGGCGATCGTGCTGGTCGTCGCCTTTTCCATAATAGCTGCAGCGGGGGGAAAAAGAAAAGCCCACTGGTTCGCTTCCCCGGGCCGATGATTATGAACCTGCAGCGGCGGGTTAATGGGAAACTGGAAACAAAGGCGGCGCGAGGCCTCTTGCTGGTGCCGCTTCTGCCCCTGCCAGCCTTGCTCCCGTAGCGGCAGCCCCGGTTCCGCCTGGCGAGAGGGGAATTCTGCGGGAGCTTCCTTAAGCGGCGGCGCCACCTTAAAGAGCCTGATGACTTTTCTCGTTACATTGTAGCAGCGGAAAGAATGTCGGCGCGGGCCGTGGCTGACGTCAGAGGGGAGCAACGCAGAGCGGCGGCGGCGGCCAGCAGGCAGCAGCGGCGGCCCCGGCACGGAGGCGACGGCGGCGGCGGAGGAGGCGGAGGCGAGATCGGCCCCGGCCCCGCCAGCACTGCTGCCGCGAGCACGACCCCAGCCACCAGCGCGGCAATGGCGACGGTCGGGGAGCGCAAGTCCTTGCCCAGCCCGGAGGCGATGCTGGGGCAGCCCTGGAGCCATTGGGTCGATGCTGCTAAACTTCACGGGAACGACGGTGAGAGGTGGATGGGGGAGGGAAGGACAGGAGAGGGGTCCGGCCCGGCAGCCAAGGGGTTAACCCAGCTGGTCGCCTGCGGGGGAGGCGCTCCAGCCTTCCTCTTGTCCCCGGAATCTGTCCCAGGCTCGGAGATAGGTGGGGAGTTGCGGTGATTGGCCAGGAAGAGCCAGGTTTCACCCGGAGCCAACTCCACCCTGCCGCTCTCCGAGGTTTATCTGCATGTGGGTAATCCTTAGTGTGCCTGTGACAGGCTGCTCTCCAATCCTTAGGTATAGGTATGCTTCCTCAACTGAGAGCAGATTTAGGGTATCTTCTGCTTCTCATTTACCTGAGTAACCGAGAGAGCAGCTGCATGCTTCCAGGTATTTTGTCTCTGCTAGGGCCATTCCTATGTTGCAGTTTTTGTTTACAGGTGCTTTGAGCTGGAACACAAAAGCCACATCAAGCAAAAGACTTTAATGTGTTTACCACTCTCTGTTAGGAAGACATTATTCTGAATATTTAAAGTTGTTTAATATAATAACTGTACATGGCTTGCTAATCGATGTGCTTTTTGCTTTTTTACATCTTACAATATGTGCTCACTTGTGTGTTCCTACAAGTCATTCCCATGACTAATAAGGTATTTGGGGGACTGACTTGCATCGTCTGCCTGTGAATAAAAATGGTCACATGGGAAGTGTTTCCAAATAAAAGTATATACAGGTGCATGCAACCCATCTATCTATCAAATGATATGTATGGATCTTTTGAGGTTGTAGTGCATTCAGCTTTTATGTTTAGGGACTTGCTGCAATGGTGACTTATATCTGACGGTGAGAAGTTAAGTACGGCGGTACCTTGGTTTACGAACTTAATCCGTTTCGGAAGTCCGTTCTTAAACCGAGGTTCGCTTTCCCTAATGAGGCCTCCCGCTGCAGGTGCCCTTCCACCGTTCGGCTTCCATTCGTAGACGAAGGTAAAGTTCACTAACCAGAACACTACTTCCGGTTTTGCGGAGTTCGTATACTGAATAGTTTGTAAATAGGGTTGTTCTTAAACTGAGGTGCCACTGTATGTACTATGTTTAAGTAGGTGTCTGTGATTGGAGCTGTTTTTTCTACCTTACTTCTGTTTTGTCTATCTAATGAATTCACCCCTTTCTAGCTACCTTTCTTATGTGAGATGAGGGGAAAGGATGTGTTGTATACTTTTGCAGCAAATATATTTTATAGCTATCCTTGGAACAAATGTTTCGTATTAACATTGGCAAAAACAGTGTCTAGCATGTCATTTCTCCATAGTCACCATTCCACAAGGACTCCTTAAACTGAAGTTCTTATTTTTGTTTGACACATAGGAGCAACCTTGGAAGAAAATTTCAAGGAATATGGGAAAAACCGAGAAGCGATGCGACTCTGTAGAGAAGGTGAGTCTGACGTGAAAAGGTCTTTCCATTCATAGACTGGTCAGTGAAATGGGCAGATGTAGGGTCTTGCAAAGGCCTATGTTTGCAAGCCAAATCTGTATTAAACCTGAAATTAATATTTTGAGGTTCTTGTAAGCTTGATCCAGTGGCTAGTTTTTGTCTAAAGCCATTATCATATTTTCCCTTTATTTATTGGCCGTTTTACTGATGCATATGTGTTGAATTTGATAACATGGTCTCTGTTTCCCATCAGTTTAGCAATGCTTGAATCTCTCACTAAGTCATTAATATCATTTAGGATATTAGGATATCATTTAGGATATACTTAAGTCCAGGGTCACTTCCCCTCTGGTCAGTTTCAGGATTGATTTTTCTAGGGCATGATTGTAGAGGGTATTATTAGAAATTTTACCTCTTCGTTGAGGCCAGTACGTGCATTTACCCAGTTTATGGCCTAGAGTTCACACGTAACACTAAGCCAGTGTAATGTGTCTTAGTATGAACAAGCAGATGTGTGGGCTCCCAGGGAAAAGAGTGTGGCTGCTTTGTTCCCCTTCTAGGCCTGATACTACTGTGCTGCTATCAGCCAAGTTGCAGTTCGGCTTAGTGTTATACCTGAACCTGGGCTTTGGCGTGGGAGCAGATTTAACCATGAGCAGTAAACCATAGAACAAACTTTGGCTGTAGCTCATGTTTTGTCAGGAGCAAAATAAACCATGAGTCTTGGTTCAGTTATAACACAAAGCCAAACTGTAGCTTAACTGTACAGGAGCATGGTACAAACAGGATTGGAGCAGGAGCAAAGTGGCCGCAATATTCTCTCTGAGAACCTGCATGCTTGCTTGTTGTTAAGCTATGGTTTGGCTCCGCATTGAATGCAAATCAGGTCTCCATAAGGGTAACTAATGTCCATCACAACAGTAGTAATATCTCTTTTGCTTGTTCCAGATTTAATTGTCCATCTTGAGATCACACTTAGTACTTTGATCAGGGTTACAGTTGTTAGTACATTTTGAGTACTAAAATATTTTTCGGACGTGTTAAGTAATTCTGTGGTGTGTTATGCTGGAAGGGCAGTTGTGATTAGTTTCAGAAATGTTTTACTTTGCAAGGACCGCTTAGTCAGGAGTGCTAATTTAAAAGAACACTCATTTTTTAAAAATAGAAAATATGTATTTGATCAACAAAGCTAGATTTAACTATCAGAAAACTCATATCTCAGCTAAAAAAAACTTCACAGAATCAAGTTGGAACCTATACAAGGCCACTTAAATGAATCGGGGTGAGGGAGATGTGCAGCAGCAGTACTTGGAGAACTAATTCAGTGTTCAAATCAACAGCACAAAAATTGCTAGTCCATGTGCTATTGGTTCTCCAACCCACAACATACCTATATTGGGGAGAGAGGAGACAGAATAGACTGGAGAACTGTCCATCATCTAGCTCCCAGTGGTCCAGCTAAGGTGGCCTCTCCCTCCTCAAACTGTCTATAAGAATTCTCAAAAACCTTCTTGCCCTGAGGGTACAGTGGTACCTCGGGTTACATACGCTTCAGGTTACAGACTCTGCTAACCCAGAAATAGTACCTCAGAAATAACCCAGAAGTAGTACCTCAGGTTAAGAACTTTGCTTCAGGATGAGAACAGAAATTGTGCTCCGGCGGCACGGCAGTAGCAGGAGGCCCCATTAGCTAAAGTGGTGCATCAGGTTAAGAACAGTTTCAGATTAAGAACGGACCTCCGGAATGAATTAAGTACTTAACCTTGAGGTACCACTGTATATTAATGAATTAAAAAAATAAGTAAATATAGTAATCATTGGGGATATTTGGACAACTTGAAAGAAGCCAAGAACCATCAGTCCTCCATTTTACATAAGCTTTTCTTCTTGCCCTTTGAATCTCTGGTGCTCCTTGGCAAACCTACAAGGAGCAGCCTGGGCTTCCACCGGCCTGATGTCCTCCAGATATTTTAGACTACAACTCCCATCATCCCTAGCAGCACAGCTGAGGCCTCAGAGTTGAGAATATATTAAAACAAGGAAGTTGCCTACTACTGCAGCTGCTCTACAGTGTTAAGTAGTAATTGTGTATGCACAAAACAGTTGTTAATACAAACCCATGTAATTTGCACAGAATCTAACTATTGGTATACTGTGGCTTTGTTGTGTTTTCACAGTGGAGTGACAAAATAGCTTTGGTTGTTCAGGACTGGGAAACCAGATTGCTGCTAAAACTTCTAAACCACGCCTCCCCAAATTTGGCATTATTTCAAAGTTACCATCCAGACACAATTCGTACTTTTAAAAGTGTATATATTGTTCCTGTGTATGTGCTCACATTGTGTCAAGGCACTGGCCTTGATTCTGCAGAACTTGTGTTGGAATGAATTGAGTGTGTGTGTTTTTTTAAAATGCCCCCCCCCCATTTTTTGAAACGATATTCTTATACATTCACATCATTTTCAATTTCTACACTTCTGGGAATACTTAGAGCCCTGAAACTTCCCCAACCCCCACTTCCAGTTTCCAATTTCCCCCTATTTTTGCATCTACCGTATTTTTCGCCCTATAGGACGCACCGTCCCATAAGGCGCACCTAGTTTTTTGGGGGGGAAATAAAGGGGGGAAATTATTATTTTTTTCCCCGGCACAGGGCTGGGGCGGGGGAAGCTCGAGCTTCCCCCGACCCCAGCCCCCAAACAGGCAGCTCTCTGCAAGCCGTGGGAGCGCTCCCGCTGCTTGCGGAGAGGTTCGCGAAGCCTGGTCGCGCTGAGCTCAGCACGTGCAGGCTTCAGCATGCAGACAAGTCTCCGCAAGCAGCGGGAGCCCAGTGCTGGGCTCCCGCTGCTTGCGGAGAGGTGTGTGAACCCTGGAGAGCATGAGGGGTCGGTGTGCACCGACCCCTCTCGCTCTCCAGGCTTCAGCGAAAGCCTGCATTTGCCCCATAGGACGCACACACATTTCCGCTTCATTTTTGGAGGGGGAAAAGTGCGTCCTATAGGGCGAAAAATACGGTAATTACATTTTTCTAATTCATTTTATCTCCTTTTTTTACCTTAAATCATATTGCATTATAAGTGTTATCACAATCCTCCTAACGTTTTTAAGTATCTACAGCCGTCTTTAAGATATTCTATAATTTTATTCCACTCTTGACTAAATTTGTTATCATCTTGGTGCCTGATCTTCACGGTCATCTTTACATTTCGGCATAGTTCATCATCTTGGTTATCCACTCTTCTTTGGTTGGAACTTTCTCTTCCTTCCACTTCTGGGCGAGTAGCATTCTTGCGGCTGTTGTCGAATACATAAATAGTCTTTTTAAATCTTTTGGTTTTTCATCTCCTGTTAGCCCTAGTAAAAAAGGCTTCTGGTTTTTTATGAAAGTTATCTTAAACATTTTCTTCAGGAATGAATTGAGTGTTAACTGTGTGATTAATTTCATTTGGCTTACTTGGGATATAGAAGAGACACATATCCCTGCCCATAAACATACAGAGCCCTGTGGGAAATATATTAATGTTTAGGTTGCCGGGAGCAGCCAGAGCGGGGTGAGCATCCTAGTTATTTTATTCCTGGTTTAGTGTGGAATCTAAGAGTGTGAGTTGTATTCACTGCTTAAGAATTAATTTCTGCTACATTCGCAAGGTGGTCTTAGGAAAGTCCTTGCCTGTCAACCTCAGCTTCATGATTAATAATAATAATAATAATTAATAATAATTTATACCCCGCCCTCCCCAGCCAGAGCCAGGCTCATAGCGGCTAACATCATATGAATAATACAATATGCATAAAAACAAGCAATGAATTGATTAAAATGCATCCCAAAAGTAATTCAAATAAATTAAAATTAAAACTGGACAAATGACAATCCTAAAATTGAAAGTGGTTAATACTCACCAGGACCAACTGTTTCCACTGATATTATAAGGACCTGTGAGCGGGCTGGGAGACCTACTTTGTGCTTATTCTTATACAAAGAGTCAGACTGAACCCTGACCAAAGGTCTGACGGAACAGCTCTGTCTTGCAGACCCTGTGGAAGGATGTCAAATCTCACAGGGCCCTGGTCTCTTGTGAGAGAGCGTTCCAACAGGCCGGGGCCATGGCCGAAAAGGCCCTGGCTCTGGTCGAGGCCAGTCTAATCTCCCTGGGGCCCAGAATATTCAGGGTGTTGTTATTTGCAGACCATAAGGTCCTCCATGGGGCATACCAGGAGAGGCAGTATGATGGCCTAGGTGCAGGGGACTGAACTGCCTTGCTGGGTTGTTGTAAGGATTACCTGAATAATATACATGCAGTACTGCAGTTTACATGCAGTAAACTGTCAGGATCGTAATGTGGCTACATTTGGAATACAGTGGTACCTCAGGTTAAGTACTTAATTCGTTCTGGAGAGCCATTCTTAACCTGAAACTGTTCTTAACCTGAAGCACCACTTTAGCTAATGGGGCCTCCCACTGTGCCACCACTGCACAATTTCTGTTCTCATCCTGAAGCAAAGTTCTTAACCCGAGGTACTATTTCTGGGTTAGCGGAGTCTGTAACCTGAAGCGTCTGTAACCCGAGGTACCACTGTACTGTGCACAGTTATTTTATTGCTTTTCAAAAATAAATAAATGTACAGCTAAAATGTACAAATTTGCTAAAAGGGGGCAACCAAAATTATTAGGGAATGGCGCTTTCTAGGTTAGAAGAAAGTTGAATAATGTGGCAGGGGGAATGATCATAGCTTACATATCATATGAATGTTTTTATCCCCCTCAAAATACTAGAACTATATATCCAATAAAAATGACTAGTGATTTAGGATTGACAAAGGGGGAGAACTACCTCACACAACAATTAATTTGTGGAATTGTCTGTCGCAACATGTGGTGATGACCACTAGCTTAGAAGATTTTAAAAGGGGGATTTGATACATTCATGATTGAGTACATAGTCACATGTGGTGTGTGGGAAGACCGCTCGCTTGAATGAATGGGTCCTTCATTGTGCTCATGTTCATTGGGTATATAATTTTACAGAAGTTTGTACAGTACATATGTCTGAGCTCTGGCCAGGGAACTGTCCCTGATGCTACAGTACATGTAGGAAACTGGGTTTATGAGAAGCTTTAATGCATATAATTGCTTTAACAACAGATTCCACTTCAGACAATTAAATAATTTTCAAAGGAGTTTAAATGTGTCTTTAAAATAGTTTGCCTACTATTAATGATTTTGAATTTATTGTAATTTTTGCTGGCCAAATTTCTCTAGTCTTACTGAGGAAATATTGTGCAGAGCTTTTTGTCATCCTAACTGATGTATCCCATGTCCACTGCGGTCTCCTTACCAGCTGCAGCTAACTTTGTCTAAAGAATGAAAGCAGATTGACTTGTCATGGTGGTTGATTACTATGATTTTCATGGTTTGTTATAATTCATGTCAAAGTTAAATTAGTAGGCCCTGATCTATGCTTCACCTTGTCAGTTTCTAGCATAACTGGACTATACCTTACATTTCTTTGATTATAACTAATTTGGAGACTTGAACTTCTTTATTTTAATTGTGGAGTATTTGTTTACCTTTTTCATGTCCTGTGGTGTTTAGTTTCTCTCTTGTGGTATTGGAATACCCATTGATTATGGCAACCATATATTCTCAAAAGTGCCCAGCCTTTTTTACCTTCTTTGCTTTTTCCTAAATGATTTTCCAGTTTGGTTTTTAAAAAATCATTGAACAGTAAGAGAGAGAGAGAGAGAGAGAGAGAGAGAGAGAGCACTGAACCAACCTGCAAACAAAAAAGTAGTAGACATAACTTTTTTTTTTCTTTAAAAATCCTTTGGCAGTTTGGTGACTTGTGTTTTCTTGTTTTGTCTATTCTTAATATCACCGTATGATTTTTTTTTTTCAGCATCCCTGGTGCCTTAGTAGTTTGAACCAATTCTTAAATACTAGATTTTTTCACCATGCTATGAGCATCTTGAGACTAGATTGTTACAGTTCTGTAATTTATAAAAAACATATTGCAGTTTCCTTTTTATGAGAAACAATATTGGGAAATTAAAATTGGTGCACAGTGAATCATTTTCCTGGCTGGACGTTTAGAGCATCATTGTCCCATAAGAAAGACTGTTTGCTTACCAGTACAGATAAGATATTATTTTATTGGCCAAAACTAGATTGGGTCTCGCCCACTATAATTACAGTGGCCCAATTTGGATGTTCTGGTAAACATAAACATGGATGTTCAGCATAAGATCAAGCTGCAGCTTTACCTGTGGTGCTACTGCAGGGAGGATTTTGGCAGCTTTCACTTTCTGTTTTAACAGATTTATTTGACAGATTTTTCTGAACTGGGGAAAGATGTTTCCTTTCAGTAAAATCATGCTGATGTGGCCCTTGGTGCAGTACAAACAGCTGGTGGGTTTGTAAGTTTTCATTTAAATGATATAACAGATTATATATCTTTCTCTTATATTTTCAGTCTTACCTTCAACATTTTTTTACATTAAAAAGATAAATGTGTAAAAGGTCTTCAGCTGTGTCAATACTACCTTCCTTGAAATCACGTTCTGATTAGAAACAGGATGGTTCCAGCAAGCATGTTTTCCACTTTAGCTAGAAAGTGTTGGCAGTGTATTTTAGTGCTGCTCTAACATGGGGCAGAAGCATTGCAAGGTATTGCGTTCTTTCATTAGAGTTGAGGGTTCTCAGGGGAGATTGCTTAAAATAGCAGCAGCAAGTGAAGAATTAAAGGCAGGGTCTAAACACTCACATGTATTTTCAAAATATATGTATAGTTAAGTGTCAATAAGTGATCCCTGTTTGGCAACACTGCTCACAAAATTGGACCTTGGAACCTCTAGGTCAGAATTCTTTTTTTTCTGCTTTCCTATCATTTTTCAACACAATCAACACATTTGCAGGAGGAAAAGAAGTGGCTTCATAAAGCTCTGATTCCAGAAGATAACATATTGCTTTCATAGTTTTTAAGAGATTGGAACGTGACTTGGAACACTTGGAGTTGCCAGGACACTCTAGCTCACTCTAGCCTGCTGGACAACTTTGCTGTCATGTCAGGAGCTGCTTATCAAAATACTGTTTATCAAATGCAATTTTTGATGATTATGATTATTTAATTAATTGCCTAACAAGTAGCATGAAGAAACCAATTCCCACCCATCCAACATAGAATAAGTCAATCAGCTGTATATTGGCATCTACCAACTGCATGCAGATGGTGAAATTTTCTTCAACGTTTCGGGTTCACATATTAAACTGCTAGTAGTTGTCTACTCTATGAGCATCCAGCAGTCCAAAGGTTATATGTGACCTTTTTAACAGGCATGCCAGTCTGTCACTTTGTTCTGCTTTGCACTTGAAATTCTTAGAAAAGGATCTGATCTAAACACAAAGCGTGGAGCCTCTTACTTAGATTTGCTTGTCACAAATTAACGAGAACAAAGCTAGTCCTTGAACAAGAACGAACGAACAGTGTGTCCAATTGGCAGAGGGGAGCAGGGTAGAGATGGTGACCTGAAGCAGCTGGGATGCTGGAAGAATTCTGCATAGATGCAAATAATGCTATCTAAATCTGTAGTGACAGCATGTCTTCAGTCAAAGTATTCAGGTAATGGCTTGAAGTATTTCACCTTCAGTACAGGTTATTTTTGTACAGTAGTAATATTGATGCTACAGTCAAGAGCCACATTTTAACCCTGGGAAACACAAGGAATTCCTGCTCAAGTGGCATTGCTTTTCATTACGAGATCCAGCACTGCTCACCTAAAGCTGTCCTCTCCGTTGAAGTGAATGGGAAAGTCCTTTTAGATTTTCATGTATATATTGCAGCCCAGTGATCACAAGGAATCGTAGGGTGTAGAACAGGGGTCAGCAAACTTTTCCACGGTCCCTCAGATCTTGTGGGGGGCCGGACTATATTTTGAAAAAGAAAGGAAGAACGAATTCCTATGCCCCACAAATAACCCAGAGATGCATTTTAAATAAAAGGACACATTCTACTCATGTAAAAACATGCTGATTCCCGGACCATCCGCAGGCCGGATTGAGAAGGCGATTGGGCCGGATTCAGCCCCCGGGCCTTAGTTTGCCTACCCATGGTGTAGAACTTATAAATTAAAGGCTTTTGTGGATGATGTGGCCCTAACAACCTAATGTGAACCTAATGTGGTACAACCTAATGTAAGCATTCCCAAGGTCTTAGATGAAATTAAAAAGTTTGGAGAAGTGGCAGGTTATAAATAAATGTAGAAAAGACTCACAATCAATTTACAGGGAGTGAACCTTGATTGAAACCAATGGAAGAAGTAAGGAGCCAAATTACGCATTGGTTATAGTATCATCAAATATATGAAATGTTTAAATTAGATTTTTAAAAAGTGGGTTTCCAGATCAAAGCTCACAGTTTGAAAGAGAATCATTATGGAACAAGGATAAACTGTCAAAAATGTATAACTTTTTATTAGAATGGGAACCAAAAGATGAGTTAGTCAAAGCTTCAGTGACACACTGGGCAATAGATATAGGGCATAACATAGACCTAAACCTCTGGGAGAAATTCTGGAGGAATGATTTGAAGTTTACTGCATGTTATACTTCAAAAGAGACTTGTATGAAAATGATGCATAGATGGCATTTAACAGTGAGTAGGTTGGTCAAGATGTACAAAGTTGGATCAGATCTGTCCTGGTAATGCAGAGAAACAGAAGGAACATTTTTCCATATGTACTTATATACTGCCCTATATCCAGAGGTCTCAATGTGGTTAAAAAGGTTAAAGGCTATGAGGAAATGATCTACAATGAGTTTTAAAAATGTTTAAAACAACATTCCCAAAAAAACCTGAGGCTTTTTTGTTAGGAATACTTAAGTCTGAAGTTCCCAGTTGTGAGAAAAAAATATTTATGTACACAACCACAGCAGCTCAAATTTTGCTAGCGCAAAGATGGAAAGTAAGTGAGATCCCTGATAAGGAAGATTGGAAATTTAAGATGATAGAATTTGTGGAAGCAGCAGGTTTAACCTATAGAATAAAAGAGCAAGAAGAATATTTATTCAAAGAGGAGTGGAATATTTAGAATATAATTGCTGGTAGCATTTAGATAAATTCAACAGTATAGTAAATATTTGAAGGATGTTAAACGGAGAAATGATTAGATTGGCTATAGTAAAATATGCAGGAATAATAGATAAGTAAAATGAAGCATGAAAAGGGAAGGGGGGAAGTCAATTGTTACAAGGTATTATGTAAAATGTTTATTTTGAGATGTATAAACTGAAAATTAATAAAAATTGTTATTTAAAAATGTTAACAACAAATCACATGTTAACAACAAATCATACAAGTAGGTTTCCATAATGGCCTGGTTCACACAAAATGCTAAACAATGTTTTATTAAACTATAGCGTATTAATAGTGGACTATGGTTCACATTTCTAATATCATTTGTGTATAGTCCTGCTATTTTGTGTGGCTTTAAATTATTTTAACATGTTGCATATTGAATGGGAACACATAAAGTTATTAAATAAAATAGTAGATACAAATAGATACAGTGCAGATAATAAGGAATGCTTTCTGGGACTCCTTAAGAACCTGCCCCAAAGTATCCAGGTTCATAGGACTAAGGCTTGGCAAACAATTTTGAAATGAGAGGCACCTGAAATGTTGCCTTGTGTGACAGCTTGATAGGACTAGCCAGACAAGTTTGACTGCAGTGATTATTGTTAGAAGGAAAAAACACCCTGTAGGCTGCACTACAGTTTGTGCAGAGCTGAAAACTTGTGGCGTAAGACAAAAGTGCTTGTAAACAGTATGGTCCAAACTGCATGGTATATATGTACTGTCATGCAGACATTGCCTTCTAGCATATGCCAGATCCAAACTGGAAAGATTATTTTGATTATTTTGATTGGAGATTATTTTGATTGGAATGCTTGTAAAAGTTTCAGACACGTCAGTTCAATAGCACATGCTAATGTTGGCATCCAGCTGTCTTGGGAGACAGTGGAGTGTGCCTCCAGGGTGAAGTCAAACTGCTGGAGAATCTCAGCACCTGATGTGGCAGCAGAGACTGGCAACTTGTAACTGCTGCCTCCAGACTTCTTTTTGCTGCAATAAGAGCACCAAAGTGACTTCCCTGGGAGTGCAAGCCTGGGCAGTGTGTATGGAGGTTCTGGGCTGCCCAGGTGGCATGACTCCCCTCTCAGCCACACTGATGTAGTCCTAGGGAAAGCAGAGCAGTACATTTGGCACCAGCTTGGTTGCAGGAGTTACTGGAAGGAGGCTTACAAGACTCCATCCAGCTGTCTTAGGGACTCCACTCCAGGCAGGAGGGAGAAAGAGAGAGGTTGAATTAATTACTGAATAGTTACTGATTTTACATGCTTGAAGAAAAGTGGCTGGAAATCATCATAACACTAAGCATTAATTCTTGCCTGATGGAAAGACCTCCCATTTTCTCTCCTTAAACAAAAGATTACAAAAATACAGTTACATTTAAAAATGTTACATTGATACAAAGTTACACACAGAGAGAGATACATATATAACAATATCAGTTCATTTTCTTTCTGACACACTCTTCCTCTAAGCCTCTGAGTTCTCACCCCTGGTTCAAACAAACAAATTATCTCTATTCCAGCTGCTCAGTTTAACTCATACTATCATGTTACTAATCAATGTTTTGAAACAATGCGTTTCTTAAAGTGGGTTTTCTCTATGGAGAAATAGTATGAAATATTTTCTATATCACACAACAGATTCTAGAGCTCCCTACATTCTCCTTTTAGATACGTGACTTCTCATTAGTTCTGGCTTTAACATAGTGATTAATATAATTGCTGCATTCTGTTTTATTTCATTTTAACTAATTTTTATGCATTTAAATTTCATGTTTGTATTATAATCTTCTGTATCAGCATTGCCTTCTGAATTTCAGAAAGGTAAATGATCAATATGATAACACATGTATGCTAACTCATGAGATCTGCTGTCTTTTATATTGCATAATTTTTTTGCTTTTATATTGCATAATTTTTTGAAGTCTTGGTATTCTTGTGTTACTTGTCATACATGTGTTATCATATTGATCAGTTGTCTTCTTGGATGTATTTGCAGTAGGATACTTTCTCTTCCTGAGACAATTGGTCAGGCAAATACTCTGAATGTTTTATCGGAATCCTGAAAGTATATGAGTAGAAATACTCAGCCTTTTATAATGTGAATTCTAGAGTAGGCAATGCATTGCAGGAGTTTGTGCAACATTATTAATCTGTAAACCAGCTGAATAGTTTTGTTGTTCATTTGAATATAAGTTGATTCCTTCCTACCTTTTGTGGTA
Organism: Podarcis vaucheri; assembly: GCF_965113315.1. Classification (NCBI taxonomy): domain Eukaryota; kingdom Metazoa; phylum Chordata; class Lepidosauria; order Squamata; family Lacertidae; genus Podarcis; species Podarcis vaucheri. The sequence continues at coordinate 106,763,314 of NC_138760.1, read as the reverse complement.
TAGAGAAGAATTCTTCAGCATTATCTTAGAAGTCTATCTGGAGTTAGCAGATGTAATTGATTGACAGCAGTTTCAACAGGTTTCCTAAACACTTTGACACTCAGTTTTGGGGATGCTCAAGAGCACTTGCCTGACCAGTGCTAAAAACAAACATCACTCTGAAAAGTGAAGCTGGGGCTGACTTCTTTTGGTGCTGGATGGTGGAGGTGATGGGACCTTGCATGCCAACACCAAAACAAGCCCAAGCCTTCACTTCCCTAGAGTGCCTGTCTCTATCTCCAGATTTGGAGTTGGAGAGCAGTGGTTGCACACAGATCCACAGGCTTGATGGACCTCTGTTACTGTGGCCCTTAGGATATATGCAGTAATCCTAATTGGAAATCTACTAATTTCTCAATTATTCCTCTTGTCTCTTAGGAAATATATTTATGCAGTGCCGATGGCGCATGGGTGTATGACAATATGTTTTGGATTATGCCCCTAGGTACTATAAAGGCTTTATTTAGTTTCAGACTGGTGTGTTTTAATATATGGCAGTTAATGTGTACTGTTACTTAGGAAATGTATGAATTGTATAGTGGGAAATGTGACTTCAAGTAATTTTTTCTTGATTTCAATCCATCCTAAATTTAAGAGTAAGACTCAGAGGCATCATGCCCCATGTTTAACCCACTGGCCATATAACCCATGAAATTCACTTCCTTAGAGACTTGCCTAAACTGCTTTCATTGCAGATTTTCTAGGCTGGCATTTAGAATGTTTCTTCACTGCTGAACTTTTTGTTCTTATATAATGTAATTGTCTTGGTTGGTAACATAAATAGATGAAAGCAAAGGGGTTGGGGGGATTTATATACCACACCTTATTCTTTCAGGGTAGTTTTACAATACATTACCCACCCACCCCCCCAAGCTAGCGCAAACCGCCTTTTGCACAGCAATATAGAAAGTTGGTATTTAAATTAAAAGTGAATTGAAAGTGAAATAAGGCCTGGTTTGGATATAAGCAAAAATCTCACCTCCACCCTTGTCCAGCTCTTTCGCTTCTGCACATGCTGCAACTGAAGACTTTTTCAGGATTAATTACCCATAATTTATCTTTACATCAAAACTGAAACTGTGGTTCAGAGCAAATCAGGATTCGGTGGTAGGCGGGGAACAGAATACACAATAGTAACAAAAAAGATAGAGAGAAGGGAAATACAGTGGTACCTCAGGTTAAGAACTTAATTTGTTCTGGAGGTCCATTCTTAACCTGAAATTGTTCTTAACCTGAGGTACCACTTTAGCTAATGGGGCCTCCCACTGCTGTCCCGCCGCCGTGCGATTTCTGTTCTCATCCTGAAGCAAAGTTCTTAACCCGAGGTACTATTTCTGGGTTAGTGGAGTCTGTAACCTGAAGCATATGTAACCTGAGGTACCACTGTAAAGGAAAAAGTAGAGGGAGACTAGTTTTTCAAGGCCAGAAGAAATTATCTGTGGGTATTTAATATCTAGCCTGAAATAATGAGTGTTCTTTCTTGAATAGCAATTGGTGGCTCTTTGGCCAGTGGTTGGGGTCTTTCCCTCTGTTAAACTTTCTAGTGGGTTTGCCACTCCCATATGACATGAACAGTGGGGCCTTTGTCATATACCACCGCAGTGTGTGTGCGGAGGCGGTGTATTTGCCTGAAATTGGGCAGAGGGATCTTACTCCATTGGGAGCTCTGCTGACACAAGATCCCCGTGCTCACTTTCAGGGAACTCTGCCTTCCCACTGCAACACTGTATGACACAGCCCCCACTGTTTGGAGGAGTGTCACTTTGGACAGAGTTTTTGGTTGGTTCGGGGGGCTACGGGGACCAGAGGAGGGAAAGAGAGCAGTCACTTCCATAAATTGCATAGCACTCATGCAACCATTAGATGCTACCCAAGAAATTGACCATTTGCTTCTTTTCTTGGTATTGCAAATTTTGGCCACCAGACAAAGGAACCCATAATCTCAATTAGGACTCCAGGATTAAGCTCCACAAGGGGCATAAAGCATTGATTTTCAGATGTTGGATTGGCACCCACAGGTTCACGGCCTAATCCAAGGTGGGTTGCAACCAAAGCACTACCACCGTACAAATATGTAGGGGGGAAAGGGGGAGGTTATAGGTTGGTCCATGACTGAAAGGATTGAGATTAATGGTATAAAAATTACATAAACTGATGTGCTCAAATAATTCATTGCTTACAGTAAGTCACGAAGGTTAAAATTTGATTGAGTGCTGTGGAGGCTAGCATAATACATTTTAGCAACCCAGGAAGCCACCTGATACACATTTCCAAAATAGTTTCAATACTTGAGATTGGAAATGTCAAAATGAAGTGCAACTTTGTTTTAAATAAGAATTAAAAAATAAATTTTAAGAATCAAGGCAAGTGATTTTCATGTTGTTTACGGTTAAACTATGCTATACTTGTAAACAAGCAGTTTCCATGGTACTCCGACACCATTCCAAGTGTTTTTAAATAACCAGGCAATAAATTTTCAGAATGGCAACCCATTCATAAGATCTTGTTCTCTACATGAATGTAGTAGCTGGGTGGACACGGTCCACTTGTTTGAGGCATTGTGACTGATCTGGCTATGAACCTTTGCTCAAGTATTCAGTTGCAGATTCCTTGCATCAATAAGTGATATGCTGTGAGTGAGAAAATAGTTTTCTACCTCCTAAAGAGATATGCTTGGAGGTTTTACCATCGTCCAGACTCGTTGACTGTGTGTTTTGTTTGTTCTTTGTCCATACAATGGTAGTTATAAATGTCATTCTGCCACGGAATGTACTTTATGATGTTCTGTAGAAAAGCTAAGCTGTTGTTACAAAACTGATAATGATTGGCCCTTACTGCATAGGCTGTCTTGCAAACTGAAGAAATATGATTTAGCTGTCCATTATGTATCTCTTAAAACTGTTTTAATTGCTGAGTACAGCCTGCTATCCAGATTAAAATGATATTGATTGGTATATTTAGTGCCAGGGCAGCCTGTGCTTTGAACTTACAGACCTGATTCAAACATAACTGGAAACCATGGTTTCCTGCCTCAGGCTTAGGCTCGGTCTCACAGCCTCACCCCTTTCATCTTTTGTACCTGCAAGGAAGAAGCAAGGGACGTTCAAACTCTACTTTGTGAGAGCAAACCAGATTCAGAGCCTGGTTTCAGATCCTGGCTTATTCAGTAATCACAGTTTCCCCAAGTTCTTACACTGTGGCAAACTGCTGTTACTGGCATCTGTTTGTCTCGAGAGAGCAATGGAGTGCACTTCTGGGGGTGAAGTCAAACCACTGTGTTAGCAGCACGGAAGTGACCTCCCCAGGACGCCAGCAAACAGTGGCTTGTTTAAAAGCCGAGACTTCTGATCTTCTTGCAGGTGTGAAAGTGGGGATGAGCCCACTAGTTCATTAACATAGCAGGAACATTAACATAGCCATTTTGAAGGTGATTTTCTAGCATATTACCTCTGTTTGTAGTCAGGGAGGATAATATAGAAACACTATTCCAATTTAGAAGTCTATTATAATAGTAGCCTACATGTAAGGTTTATTATTTTGTCCAAATGTCATTGTACAGCCAGGTTTCCTGCTCAGTTTTTTTCACTCCCTTTTGCAAGTGTTTTCTAGGTCTGTGGTACCAGATGGCTGGGATATAATATCCTATTAAATAGAACTATTTGATACATAACGCTGTCTAGTTAAAGCTATGCCTTTAAAATGTATGCAGTCTGATCCTATGCATGTTTGCTAGGAAATATTTGCTAGCAGTTAAATTCCTATGCCTTTGAGTAATGCCTTAGAAATGTTTAATAACTTTTCCCAACCTGCATGCAATTTAGAAAAAAATATATTTATGTGCTCTTTCTAGTTTCTAATGCTCTTCTTAAAGTAGTATAAACTCAATTCTGTATTCAAGTACCTATAGATAATGACTGTCAATAAGCTATTTTTGTGTTCACTCTGAAGTAGATATGTTGTAATACTGTAATTCTGTAACTGTTCATTTCTCCACTCCCACATGTAGCTTTTGAAACTTCGTCTCAGTGATTCACCTACAGCAACATTACATGGTTATTTTATTTAAATTGTTGTACCACCATTTTGAATACTTGTGAGACATACCCTTTGTCTTTTTATTTTAGATATGCCAATATTTGGCCTATGCCCAGCTCATGATGATTTCTATTTGGTGATGTGTAACCACTGTAATCAGGTCGTAAAACCACAGGCATTTCAATCACATTATGGTAAGTACTGAACCATTTTTTAATCATTAGGGTGAGGTAAAATCAGGATTAAGCCTGGCAATTTTAGATTATCCCTCTTTGTGATCTTTCCAGCGGATGTTGCACATGGCATTATGTAAATATTGTACAAATATGAATTGTGCATATGATTGCACTTTCATGTGAATTTTTTATTATTATTTTATTGGAATTTTATTTACAACCTAACACAAGTCCCCCACCCCAATACACAAATCCACCTTCATTAAACATGAACATAACAAACAACCAGCTAAAAGACTTCCTTTATCCTGTGTTTGGCCTCCTTATTTACTTCTTATAAACTGTTTCCTTTATGAACAGTTATTAAGATTTTTCTAATTATAACCTAAATATCCACAAAATCTCCTGCAGACATTAATCGAAACAAGTCCAGGTATGTGTTTTAGGGCACTGTTTTGTGAAGTATTCTCTGCATTTCCCCCATGTTAAATTTTTTAAAAGGCATAATTTATAGCCCATGTTTTATTTTATAATTTTTGAAATATTGTTTATTAGGTTTGCAAATATTTCTTAAACATACAGAGATTTGAACAGCATTATAAATAAGGAAAACAGAAGAAAAAGATTCAGAAGAAAAAGAGCTGAGTTGATGCTATCTTGTATACAGAACCTAGAGTTTCCTCTCATATAGCTTTTACACAAGACTAAAAATGTTCTTTACATTAGTTACTTTTTGGGGTATGTGAATTGGCCTTAAAGGTGACCCTATATTACCTCCACTTAGACCTTTTTCCTGCTGTAAAATAAGGAGAATCTGGCCTGTCTCATTTGAAACCAGTTATACAATTGCAGCAATGATGCAAAAATTCAGAAAATGCTAAACTTGAACATGTTAGAAGCAGAGCGTATGTGTCTGGATGTTTTAATTTGTTGGAAACCACCCAGAGTGGCTGGGGCAACCCTGTTAGATGGGTGGCTCACCATCATAGTTCATATGTATTGCAGTATAGAGTGCTTTGATACTAGATATAGTTGTAGTGAATTTTACGTGAGTTCTGATTTGGATGTGTTGGTATTAACAGATTATTTATGGTGAGGAAATAAAATGCTGTCCATAGGGTCGATAAACACTCAGGATTGCATCTGATTTAAGTCCAATGCAGAGTAGACCCACTGAAATTAATAGAGTTGTTACCTTTTGGAAATAGAACAAGGCCAACTGTTTAAATTTAAAATAATGTTTAAGAAGAAAATAATGAAATTTATTGGGGCAAGCAAAAGCACATGGAGCCACTAATGAAAATTTCAGTGAGAACTATTGTAGCTGGGATCCGATTTGTAATTTGTGAAAATTTGTTCACATTCACATTTTTCATTACTTCGGATAACAGTCTGGTGATGGAAGTTTGCCTTGTGGCCGAGTTTTCTGTTCCCTTCTAAGAGAGTTTGTTGTTTAAGTCCATTTTCATCTCCTCTAATTCCCATTTTAGTATGTGGGATATCTTGTTGGCATCCCTCTGTCTCAAGAGACAATGGAGTGCACCTCCAAGGGGGAGTTCAAACTAACTCACAGAAAATGTCAGTAATTTTAAACCAAATTTCCAGAAGCTATAAGGAACATGAAAATAAATGCACCATAGCTTCCCCCCATTCTCCCATATTCCCCCTTTCTTTTCGTCTGATATTAAAGGACATGGCTTTCCTCCCCACTGTAGCCTGTAGCCAGCAACTATGCATAGTCAGCTCTTACTTATCCTTAAGTGGAATTTACACTTTGCATTTTAGGGCATATGCTAATAAAATGAAGGGTTTCTACTTGTTACTTTGAGCAGTTACTAGCTTTCATCTTGAGTTTGCAATTTGTAAATATATATTAAGGTAGTGTTGGTCTGACGCAGTCGAAATAAAAATAAAAAAATAAAAAATTGTCCAGTAGCACCTTAATAATAATAATAATAATAATAATAATAATAATAATTTATTTATACCCCAGCCACTCTGGGCGGCTTCCAAAAGAATATTAAAATACTGTGATACATCAAACATTAAAAGCTTCCCTAAACAGGGCTGCCTTCAGATGTCTTCTAAAAGTCTGGTAGTTGTTGTTCTCTTTGACATCTTGTGGGAGGGCGTTCCACAGGGAGGGTGCCACTACCGAGAAGGCCCTCTGCCTGGTTCCCTGTAACTTGGCTTCTCGCAGTGAGGGAACCGCCAGAAGGCCCTCAGTGCTGGACCTCAGAGACCGACTAAGTTTTTTCCTGTTATAAGCTTTCGTGTGCATGCACACTTCTTCTGATACACTGAATCAGAAGCCACCAGACCCTTATATATAGTGGGAATATATATATATATATATATATATATATATATATATATATCCCCATCCTAACAGGTTTACCATACCCATTGAGCCAATCACCCATCTCCTACTACCCCACCCCACCCTTCCACTATATATAAGGGTCTGGTGACTTCTGCTTCAGTGTATCTGAAGAAGTGTGCATGCACACGAAAGCTTATACCAGAACAAACTTAGTTGGTCTATAAGGTGCTACTGGACAATTTTTTATTTTTATTGTAAATATATAATTAGCATTACTTTAAGGCTGGTTTCAGTAAAGTGTTTATAAATACAATCCAGAAATCTTGCCATCTGTAAATGTATAGTGGGATTTCAATTTTTTCATAGACAGTCACTAATTAAAATAAAGTATGAGTAAGGAGGTTCTGCAAAACAATAATGGAATCATAGAATTGTAGTGATAAAAGGGACCCTTAGAGTCATCTAGTCCATCCCTGCAATACAGAATTCCTGCCAATGGCTGTCCTTAGATAGCCTCGAACCGCCAGCTTTCCAGTTAACAGCCAGACTCACTGACCCATTGTGCCACCTGAGGATTGAGTTGTTGTTATTTGAAAGAAGTGAGGTGGTAGTCAATTGATTGTTTTGGTAGCTTTAAGTGTATTTTAATACGAGTGTAACATTTTTGAAAGAGAGAATTTTCATGAAATCTAATTTATATCCATGACTGAGACCAAGGCAGGTTTATAACCATTGATGGAAATGGCAAAGTTCTTGGAACTGCCAAGTGAGACATGTTATAAAAACCAATCAAGTTTTATGAGACATGGGACGGAGGAAATGTTAGAATGCCTACAAATATTAAAAATGAAAGTTTTGTGGGATTTTGTAACTACTGTATAGATAGTTCTTTTGAATTGGAAATTATGGAAAACTACAGTTAAGCTTCCTTAACCATGTTCTGGCATGGTGAGATGCTTGAATTGAGCCAAAAAAGTGAGAGAGGGTTTGCTAAAAAGCATAGTTGGATTTATAGGTGTGTGCTTTATAGTCAATGTTCCTCGACCTCTGCCTCCTTTCTGTAGGATGGGATTAAGAGTGACATGTACAGAAATATTTTGAGGATACGTTTTGTATACCAACTGAATGTTGTTCTTTAGATGTCAAACCTATGTATCTTTTCCTCCCCATCTTCTTCCACTAGGCTACCTTGCAGTATATTGTGTTTTCATATGGTCCATGTTGAGTGTTTATTGTGTGTTCACTCTAGTTACAGTAGACTGAAGTCTTACGGTCATGATTTTTGTCTGCTTATTAGTGAAGCTGATTACAGAAACTAGTATTATTGATATTTGTCCTAAAAAGTGATGAACAAATGTTGGAACCTGGCTTGAAGAGGAAATTGCTAAATTGCTGTTTATTGGAAGCTAATTTTGGAGCCATCATTAGAGTTTAAAAAAACAGCTGTTTGCATGCTTTAAATTATTCAGACTGATTTTAATTCTGCATTTGTATAGTGTTGTAACACACCCTGGGACCTTATAGTGAAGGGCGGGTAAGAAATCCTATTGCTAATATTAATACTCTGTTGACTATAGGGTCCAGCAAATTTACTCGCTCACTAACGTTTTTATTAGTTCACCTGCCTTAAATGTCCCTGTTAGTCATATATGGCCTAAAGGGAAAAAAAACAACCAACTTCTTGAAAGCTTCCCTACCCAGTCACCTAGAAACATTTCTTAACAAAGCACAGGTGATCAGGCAAGTGAGTATTTTTCTAAGGCAGATTTCTGATAAGAGTTTTCCTGCTTTAAATTAGTATTCAACACAATATGGTCTTGATGCGATTGTGCTATAATCCCTTTAATCTTCTCTGTAACCTGTGTTACTTTACAACGTTGGTTTGTCAGAAAGATGAAGTACTCGTTGCATATTATATTCTTAACTGAAAGCAAGCAGATTAGTCCACCAACCACTGGTATCAAAGAACGGACAGTTCAGTAGGATTAAACTTGACTTAACATGCCAATTCATTTGTGACTCCTAGGTTGCTGTTAGGGTGTGTCAATACATATGATAGCCTTATTCTAGGTTGCAGTGGAATCTGAGAAGTTAAAGACAGTATTGCAGACAGATGCGATTAAATATTATGTTGCAGCAGTATACATTATTACCTATAAAGTGAACATCAGCTGCTCTCTGTTACTTTTGAAGCACAGTCTGTCGCCTTGAAGGCTTGGATAGCTAGGTACAGTTTGGGTAGTCACATAATCATAGGCTTGTGTGATTTGAGAGTGGGAGGAGAGGGTTGTTCTGTTGGTAAGTGATCATGTTTGCGTCTTCCTGCTTTGGGTTTTTTTCTTAAGGTGGCAGATTGATGTTTTCCAACATTTCCTATTATGCAGCCATAATGCACATATCACCTTTGGAAAATGCACATTTCTTCCCTTAGATGAGCTTTGGAGTTTGCCTCTTTGTGATCAGTCTATACCACATGTTGTCCTGTGGAAGCTGGGGCTGTACATTGCCAAATTGTCTCTGATGAGCAGTGTTGGAGAGAAGTGTTTCTGTCTTGATGGCAGAGGTCAGTACATGGATAGGTGAAGGGCAGAGGCACATAGTTTGACTTAAAACTCAGGTCTGTAGCATGTCGCTATGGAGGGAGGTGATCTTGATATTGGGAACGGGACCGGCAAAGTCATTCTTCCATACCTCCAGTGATGTAGTTTTTGTACTTGCGAGCTGTGCACGACTTTGCAGAAGTGTGTCCTTTGCATGGCACCGCAGTGTAAGGACATTTCGGTGTGATCCTATTACACTGATATGCTCCTTAACAGCAAGTGGAGCTGTATAGAGTCACTTTTACCTGCTTCTTATACCTCATATTGCAGTTACGATTAAAAAGCAAAACAAAACCACCTTCCAAAAAGCTTGTTGAGCTTCATGTGGCACCCAGAACTCTAAATCCTCCATCTGTTGTCACCCAGTTGCCAAAATAAAATCTGTACTGCCTCTGTTTCTTCACAAAAGGGACCCTCAACCTATCAAGCTAATGCCAGAAAGGCACATGTGGTAGCTGACTACCAAAAGGCCTGAGATAATTATACAGTTAGGAAATTACCATTAGAAGCTTCAGTCGGTTGCATATAAATACTTCTCCATTCCTTAAACAGTAGTTCACCAACTCTGAATACCAGCAGCTGGATTTTAATCTCCAGTTCTAGTAATGGCTGATTTAATTTCTTCTTGGCAAGGCTGTATGAAATGCTATAGCTCGTACAAGAAACACTCTGGCATGTCCCCAGAAGCATTTTGCACTTCAAGTTTACCGCTGGATTTGTCTCAGTAAAGACACTTCAACCAATTACTTGGTTATTTTAAAACAGCGTATCATTTAATAAAGTATCTCCACTTAGATCGCCGTTCCAATAAAATAAACAAACAAGGGATGTGAGGGGAGGCTTGAAAATATACACTTGGCACTTATTAACCTGAAGCTGGAAACACTCTTAACAAGTTTAAGCAACAAGGTTGGCTACAGTCACAAATGCTATCACGTTATTCAATAAAAAGCCACAAGACATACTTGAATTCTAATAGGATGCCCTATATTACATATAGTTTATATGCTGTTGAGTTGTCATAAGCATAAAATTTTCTTTTAAGGCACTGATGGCTCTGGAGAGAACTTTCTACTTGCACTTAAATTAGTTGCTATTTGCATGAAATAAAACGATATTTTTAAATTGCATAATCTGCAAAGAATTATTTTTTTTTTTTTTTTTTTTTTTGCTGAAGTACGGTGTGTGCCAAAACACCAAACGTAAAATAGGTCCGGTACACACTGTTCTCTTCTTGACTTAACATTTATTAGTATAAATTGTGTTTCTCTTTAATATGCTAAAGCGAGTACATAAACTGCAGAAATTGGTGTGTCTGCACTTCCACAGGAGGGGGAATGATACTTTCTCACTTTCAAAGTGCTCCCGAAAAGTGAGGCTATTTCCCATGCTTTTCTGAGCAAAAAGCTGGGAGAGAGGGGTTGGCCAGTATCTTTTGCTGATGTTTAGTGTTCTATATGCAAATTAAAGGCTGTACTTGAATTTATTGGAGTATCAATCAATATTTTGAGATGTGAAATCTCAATAACACGCATTCCTTACATTGTTTAAGTTTTTTAAATAAAAAAGTAAGCCACTGAAAATTGTTATACTAATTTTTGCACATTCTTTATAAATATGCTTGCTGCCAAGGGAGGGCCACATGGGGGGGGGGAGACCAGTTAACCGTTTAAAGGCTTGGGTAAAATAGAACTGTTTGGATGCACAAAATAAACCTTTTAGCTGCACGATCATGCTTTATTCATCAGACATATAATGTAGGTTTCATATTTAACATGACTAAAATGCACTGAACCGTCCACATCACTGTTAGGTGTATTTGAGCCTGGCTGCAGAATACAGTCACTTTGTAAGTCCTGCTTGTCAGAAGTTTTTGTTATTTCTGCAAAGTTTGCTATCCATGCAAACCAGTTTGCAGAGGTGGCCCATGAGGAGACAGTTGGCATAAAAACTGGCCTCAAGACCAGAGTTTTTGTATGCATAGTGTGGTGAAATGATAATTTTAACCGTTAAGAAACAGTAAATAAATGAGCTTAACAGAGCAGCAAGATTCTAAAGATTCACTTTCAAGCTAATGTTTGCCTGAAGTAAGACAATATTAGGAATCTCATCGTAGAAGAGAGAGAAATTCTAGCCTAGTCCTGCATCCATTTTCAGTATTTGTCCGATAGATATTTCTTGTTTTAGAATCCCTTTAGTGTTTTTCCAACATGCATGTGGTTGGTGTATTTATTTCATTTATCTTGACAGCGGCCCTACATGCTTGTCATGAAACTTCCTGTTATCAGATGTGGAACTGACGATGAGATAGAGGAAACAGATGGCCATTTGGCCACACAGCTATATCGGATGTGTGGTAAATTTTAATTGTTAACCTCACTTGATAGCATGATCTAGACAACTGGCTTATTGGATGCAAAACCTTTTTCCATCCCAGGTGGTTGCCTACTGGTTCCTGCTAGTAAAGCCTTTTTTGTTCAATGTCTTTCTTAGTCCTATTCTGTAAAAGCAACTTAATGCGTTAAAAGCAGCCTCCAGAAATTATTTAAAAGTATTGTATTGTAACAAGTGGGACGCGGGTGGTGCTGTGGGTTAAACCACAGAGCCTAGAACTTGCTGATCAGAAGGTCGGCAGTTCGAATTCCCGTGACGGGGTGAGCACCCGTTCCCTTGGTCCCTGCTCCTGCCAACCTAGCAGTTTGAAAGCATGTCAGTGCAAGTAGATAAATAGGTACCGCTCCGGCGGGAAGGTAAACGGCGTTTCCGTGCGCTGCTCTGGTTCGCCAGAAGCAGCTTAGTCATGCTGGCCACATGACCCAGAAGCTGTATGCCAGCTCCCTCGGCCAATAAAGTGAGATGAGCGCTGCAACCACAGAGTCGGCCACGACTGGACCTAATGGTCAAGGGTCTCTTTACCTTTACTGTAACAAGCCATTTCTGGTTCATTTTGGGGTAGGGAAATCCTGGAAGGAACACCAAAGAGATTTTTGCTAACTAAGTATATATCCTCTGAAGGCAATATATAGCATCTTCTTACTGTGTTAAGGCTTAACTAATGGCCTACATTCACATGCCAGCTCCTGAAACACATGGATCCAGCATCCCCCTTTATTCTGAACCCTTATTGCCATTTGTCTCCCAGATCCTTCTTTCAGCAGCTAACCATCTTCGGATGGAGTTCTGTGATGTTTCCCATCTGTGCATGTTGTTGAGCTATTCCCCTAGATCAGCGGGTTCTCAACCTGTGGGTCCCCAGATGTTGTTGGACTACAACTCCCATCATCCCTGAGTTCTAGCCTTGCTAGCTAGGGGTGATGGGAGTTGTAGTTCAACAGCATCTGAGGACTTACAGGTTGAGAAAGGCTGCCCTAGATCCTACCTGGCTGCTGCTTTTCATCCTCCTAACTGTTTTGAGGCTCAGGCTATCCACCTTTATTAGCCATGTTAGGTATTGGCACTGCAATAGTCCTGTCGACTGTAGAGAATTAGAGATCATCATATAATCATTATATGATTATAATGTTTTATTTGCTTCTCCCCCACCATGCACACAATTTGATTGCATCATATGCTGTGTTGCTGGCAGCATAATATATAGGCATGCACCTATGGAACTATGAGAAGGCGTCATTAGGGTGTTACGTTTCTGGCACTCCTTATTAAAGTTTATGGTTTGCTTGATTTCTCACTGCCAAAGCTAAGAGGAGCAAAAACATACTACTGTTATTTCGCAATCTGCCTTGATTTACATAAATTGATTGTATATATCTTAGAAGTCCTATTCTTAGGGGAAGGAATAGTGCTTAAAATATGCCATATACTGTACATATTTACATTCTGATGTGCTTTTTAAGCATCTGATACTGTGCTATAAGGGAGAGGAGCAAGGAATCCATTTCAGTTTCAACAAAATTATTCATTTTGTTCGCGCTAAACCCAAATCCTTGAGTTTTTAAATAAACTTGTTTCATCAGGCTGCCTTTCAACAGACTGTAGCTTAACACATTGAAATGCAAGAGCTGCATTCCTAATGTTGGCAATGGCATGAAAACCAAAGGTTAAAGTCTTCATCTTTGAATAAGAATTGCAAAATAAAGCTCATAATATCAATTGGATTTCTGCATTAGTGGTTAAACTGTTTTCTTTGATTTTTGCCTCAGAAATGAGATTTACATGCCTTGAGTTTTAATCTCTCAATTGCGAACAGTTTGTGCTAGGCAACAGCCAAGGGCAAACAGGTGGGTTCATAGAGATCCAGGCAATATTATGATATCAGCCCAGCTGGGGCTGAAGCCCAGTGAATCAGGCAGCAGAGTGCATAGAAAAAACTCAAACCTAATCCAGACTACAGCTCCAAACAAAGGAAGATACTGCGCAGAGGAGTGAGAAATCAAGCGACCCAAGGTGAAATTGTACATATGCAGTGTCATCGCACCCAATCCCATTCTCTCACAGACAGGCATCCGAGAATGGCACTGGCTTTTTGCCCATGATGCTCTGGTTCCAAGTTGCAACCAAAACATGTGGGCTTTCGTATGTGAGCACTTGTTGTGCTCTGGTGTCTGATCCATTTCCAGTTATTGTGTATTTGTTTCCATATCTAATAATGTAGCAAGGCTGGGCAGAAGACCCATCAGACTCTACTTGTAGATCTGAGTGCAAATGGCAAGCATTCCTGACTACCCACTGTTTAATCATGGCAGCAACAAAATGACTCCGCCGCCGCCCTGTCCTAAATTATACTCCACAAATGAAGAAAGGTTCGAGTAGCCAGGAATCATTTTTTGTTTGGAAGAACTGTGAACTCAGCTCAGTTCTCCTATTTACAGGATTCTGAGTCCAGGAATTTGTTTTATTCCTAATTATGCGCCAGACTATACTGGAATTATCTTTGGCATAGAACTGAGCAGTTAGATTTATCTCGAAGGATTAGGGCAAGCTGTAAATTAAGTGGGACTGTGTAGTAAGAGGAGTTTCCAACTGAATTACTGAAAAATACACCATTCATTAATATAATAGGACCTTCTTTGCAATAAAATAAAATAAAATTGTCAGCTCTGAAGAACTGGAAGTACTTCTCAAAGTTCAATCAGCAGCTGCTGGACACCGTCTTCCTCTCTTTCCTACATGCCCTGATTGCACTTGGCTTCAAAAGAGATAAACTTTGTTTAGGGCAAGTACTGGAAGGGACAAGGAGCTGTGATGCAAGGATGACTTATTTAGTTCATTAGCTGCTGCATGCAGCCAGAGCCTGTCCACTGTGGCGCTGCACTGTGCTTCTGGGTCCTAAAGAGTGCCTCTTCTCTCTTCTTTGCTAATGCTGCAGATGGCAGCTGAACACAGTGCCACTTAGTGCTCCTTCTGCTAATGTCAGATTGCCAGCTGACCATAGTTACCCCTCACAATGGCTGTTGCTGCTACCGTTGAAAACTGAAAAGGGGAGAAAAGGGCCATACTTTTATTTATTTAATTAAATTTGCATCCTGCCCTTCCTTCCAGTGGAGCCCAGGGCAGCAAACAGCAGAATGATGTTAAAAGTTCCTGCTGCTGCATATTCTTAATGATGATGATGATGATGAAATAATAATAATAATAATAATTAATAATAATAATTTATTATTTATACCCTGCCCATCTGGCTGGGTTTCCCCAGCCACTCTGGGCTGCTTCCAACAAAACACTAAAATACAACAACCTATTAAACATTAAAAGCTTCCCTAAACAGGGCTGCCTTCAGATGTCTTCTAAAAGTTTGGTAGTTATTTTTCTCTTTGACATCTGATGGGAGGGTGTTCCACAGGGCGGGTGCCACTACTGAGAAAGCTCTCTGCCTGGTTCCCTGTAACTTGGCTTACACTTGCAGCCCTTGGCGCTGGACCTCAGTGTCCGGGCAGAAATTTGACCTACAATGACAATAAAAGGTAGGAGAATAATTTGCATCCATTAATATCAGAATTAGTTCAGTTTAGACACCTACGTTATGCTAGAACTCAAATGCAACAGCGCCACAAAATCACATCATTTCTGTTCTCATTAGGTTTAAAAGGAGCATTCTGTTGAAGTCATTAGAAGGTTTTTTTCATGCCTAATTTCAAAAAGTTCCTGGGGGGAGGGGCCTCTGTGCATGCTTCTTCCCACCCCCTTCTGTCTATCCTTCCTAGTACACTAGTCAGTTGAGCAGTTCCCCTTTAAAACGTTTAATGAGAGTTTGGTTTGATGTGGAGGAAAATGCTGTGGAAATGTATTCACTTTCAGTTGCCCTTCATTCACATGTGTGTTTGTGTCTGTGCTTAAAAAGAAAGTCTCATATTTCTGAGTAAGATAGATGACATCTTGGTGAGCCCCTGGTCCTGTTATGCAATTCCCAGTAAACGGAGTCTCTTTAGAACTGGACTCTAGGTAATATTTGCTGTATCTGAAATCCTAGTTAGATGGTGATAAGGTATCCTTAGGGGCCTTGTCATCCATGGGTCATGACTGAGGATCTGGGCCACAGAACATTCCATTTCTATATTGGTGTCAAAAAGTATTCTCAGCTATTCAGGGAGTCTCCTGTTTGTTATGTCATCTATAGTGGCTGAAATTTTCTGCATCACATTTTTCCATTCTTAATAACAAATACTCCTTTCTCGCTGCTGAAATGTAAGCTTACATCCAAGGCAGTAAAAGTTCGGTTCCTCTTTAAAGCATGCTAGGAATGTTGATGAGCTCTTTTCTCTACTCATTTATGATCAAGCTAATGATAGTGTCTGACAACAGCCAGGTATTACACTTTGAAATAAATACCTTTTGCAACCATACCAGAGCCAACCAAAGTAAAGATACAAGAACCTTATGCCTAAAGAAAGAACATGAATATTATTTTATGGAACTAACCTATTGAAATTAATGTATTTGCATACTCCAATATATATTGATTTCCACAATTTAAAATATACGAACAAGAGATTGCATCCAAACTTTTGCTCACTGAAATTCTTCTAGTACTAGAGGAATATGACAGGGTGTCGATTTTGCCCCTATCTCCCTTCCCCCTGCAGCCTGCAGTGCCACTTTCAACAGTGGATGAGAGCAAATCTTCATCCAACCCATGGAGTTTTGTAAGCTTAAGAAAGGCCTATGCACGTGCATGTATAAATGTGTGTGTGTGTGTGTGTGTGTGTGTGTGTGTAATGTGTAGGTTCCTGCTTTTTTTTCTGTATTGTAATAATGCGCTTACATGAGCTTTGCGAAAGTACTTAATTGTAAAGCTATTCCAAAAGTTGTGCAGGTGGCCACTAACTTAACTCTACCACTGGCTACTGATCAGGCTGACTATATGGAGTCTCCATGCTCAGAGGGCTATGCTATCGAATACCAGTTGCTAGGGGAAACTGTGGGAGCCAGTTATTAACTTCATGCCTTGCTTGAGGGCTTCATAGAGGCACCTGGTTGGCCAGTATAGGAAACAGGTTACTGGACTACTAAGCTTCTTAATGTTGCCTTGTGTTCTTTCCAATATATTTCCATTGTTGGAAGCGGGGAGGAATCCTTGCTATATAAATACAGTGATACCTCTGGTTAAGTACTTAATTCGTTCCGGAGGTCCATTCTTAACCTGAAGCTGTTCTTAACCTGAAGTACCACTTTAGCTAATGGGGCCTCCTGCCGCCGTGCCGCCGGAGCACGATTTCTGTTCTCATCCTGAAGCAAAGTTCTTAACCTGAAGCACTATTTCTAGGTTTGCGGAGTCTGTAACCTGAAGCGTATGTAACCTGATGTACCACTGTAATGACATTCATATAGCATGTCACATAATTATATAAACTTCCTGAATGTATAGAGTATTTAGAGGATTTCTCATACTTTATTTTAGCAACATGGTAAGGTCTTAGAGGGGAAACTGTCAATTCTATGATAGTGAAAGGTTTGGAGGGGAAGGTTGGACATGAAAATGTCATGACTTCAGAGTCTAGTGTCTTGCAGCTATGTGGAACTAAAAATGTACTGGCTGAGATCAGACATCGTGCTAGGTCAGCTTCCAAATCATGGTAGTTTGACCAGGAGCATCTCCCATTAGCTTGCATAAGCCTTCCTCCACCCTCTTCCTTTCTTCCCCCTTGAATCTGTGCACTCTTTCCTTCTCACTTCCCTGGGTATTGGTAACTGTGATTTACCTTGCAGACTAGTCATTGAAACTGGGGTTTGATCTGGTTTTAATTTTTTCAGTTGAGACCTAACTTTTGTTCACTGTTGCTACCTTGGTTCAGATGTAACTCTAAGCATAGTTACTGCTGCCCAGAGAAGAAAGGGGGCATTTGCACAAGGGGAGGAGGGGGCGAGGAACCCACAGAGAGTGGCTGCTTGCTGTTTGACAGACAGTTGCATAACCATCACTGTTAATATTAATTAGGTAAAGGGACCCCTGACCATTAGGTCCAGTCGCGGATGACTCTGGGGTTGCAGCGCTCATCTCGCTTTATTGGCCAAGGGAGCCGGCGTACAGCTTCCGGGTCATGTGGCCAGCATGACTGAG
This sequence comes from Podarcis vaucheri, assembly GCF_965113315.1. Classification (NCBI taxonomy): domain Eukaryota; kingdom Metazoa; phylum Chordata; class Lepidosauria; order Squamata; family Lacertidae; genus Podarcis; species Podarcis vaucheri. The sequence continues at coordinate 106,745,626 of NC_138760.1, read as the reverse complement.
CCACTTCTGGCGAACCAGAGCAGTGCACGGAAACGCCATTTACCTTCCCACCGGAGCGGTACCTATTTATCTACTTGCACTTTGACGTGCTTTAGAACTGCTAGGTTGGCAGGAGCAGGGACCGAGCAACGGAGCTCACCCCGTCGCAGGAATTCGAACCGCTGACCTTCTGATCTGTTCATAAAACTGTTTATAAATGCAGCCCGTAGCACTGTTAATAGAAATATTACCACATTAGTATCCTACCCTTTTACCTAGAAACTCAGGTCAGTGCACACCATCAGAAACTCCCACCCTAGATACAAAGTCACATATGGTTTGCCAAGATTCTGCACCCGTAAGGAAGGCAACACTTTTATTCTGGTACAGGGATACTGAAAACATGGAAAACACCTACATTAGTTTATCCATAAATGGTGTAATGGTTTGTGGGTTTTTAAAAATAAATAAAACAAAACTCACTGGGCATGTCTGAAATTTCTATACAGTTGCCCTGCTGTTAATTCAAGTGCATGAATTCAAGTAAGTATAGTTACACGGAAAACCTTTACTTAAGGTGGTATTTCTATGCCACTCAGTCCAAAACCAAGGTTATCTGTTTTTAAAGATCTCTAAATATTTAAAGATCACTAAATATTCGAGAAGTAGTTGTTCTGCAACACATGTGTTCTGTGCCAAATGAATTATGTTATGCTTGAGGTAAAGGTAAAGGTAAATGTACCCCTGCCCGAACGGGCCAGTCTTGACAGACTCTGGGGTTTGTGCGCCCATCTCACATCTATTGGCCGGGGGCCAGCGCTGTCCGGAGACACTTCCGGGTCACGTGGCCAGCGTGACAAAGCTGCATCTGGCGAGCCAGCGCAGCACACGGAACACCGTTTACCTTCCCGCTGGTAAGCGGTACCTATTTATCTACTTGCACCCAGGGGTGCTTTCGAACTGCTAGGTTGGCAGGCGCTGGGACCGAACGACGGGAGCGCACCCCGCCGCGGGGATTCGAACTGCCGACCTTTCGATCGGCAAGCCCTAGGCGCTGAGGCTTTAACCCACAGCGCCACCCGCGTCCCTCATGCTTGAGGTAGACTGGTTCAAGTTGCAGGACATATTCTTGGCTTTTCCGATCTTAGGCAGTGCCATCTCCACCATCATCTCAGTGCTGAGGTTGTGATAATTCTCCTGCTAAATCACTTGCAATGTGTGGAAGTGGAATAGCATGAAGAATAATGTGTGAAGTGTGTGTTTTGTGTTATTTGGAAAAGTAGAAGCAGTACTTTTTTTCTGGGGGGACGCAGGGGTAGGCATACCCCTAAACAGACTGTGAATCTTTGTACTTCTGTCCATTTACTGTGTTTATTTCCCCCGATTTAAACTATAAAATGGTGCTTTTCTTGAGTCAAAATGAGAATACCCCTAAACATTTTTTTAGAAAAAAAGCACTGGGTAGAAGTATTTCTAGTTCACACATTCTTCTTCCAAGCAAGACAGTTTAAACTAACTCATTGCTAGCGTTAGTCTTGCAGGGTAATCTTAGAACAAGGCTAGTAGAGTTAGACTTTTTCTCCTCCTCATCATCACTTAAGTCATCTTTGTTCTTGTCAGAGGACTGATACACAAGAGCAGAATTTTTGTCATCTCAGTATACAACTTGGCAGAACTGAACAGGCAAGCTGGGTGGCATGGGGGGCAGCATGGTGTGCATGCCCCCAAAGCTAACACTTACAATATCTAATTTTTGTTATTCTGTCCCAGCAATATCTCTCTTTGTGGGCAGCTGAAATTGTTTCACAATAACACTAATGAATATAGCAGGTATATTCCAACTGCTAATGTCATTCTCAAATGTAAAATTGTTTGCTTTTTAAAAATTTCAAACTTTAAAATCAATTATGCCATTATAGTTGAAGAAGGAAAAACGGCTCCCCATCTTTTATAGCTCTAGTTGCTGGTCTTTTTTGGTGTGCTTACCATTTCATTTTGCTAAATGGAAAGTTGCCTCTACACCTGAATTTACCTACTCATATAAAAAGGTAAAGGTACCCCTGCCCGTACGGGCCAGTCGTGTCTGACTCTGGGGTTGCGCGCCCATCTCGCTTAAGAGGCCGGGGGCCAGCGCTGTCCGAGGACACTTCCGGGTCACGTGGCCAGCGTGACAAGCTGCATCTGGTGAGCCAGCGCAGCACACGGAAACACCGTTTACCTTCCCACCGGAGCGGTCCCTGTTTATCTACTTGCACCCAGGGGTGCTTTCGAACTGCTAGGTTGGCAGGCGCTGGGACTGAGCAACGGGAGCGCACTCCGCCGCGGGGATTCGAACCGCCGACCTGACGATAGGCAAGTCCTAGGTGCTGAGGTTTTACCCACAGCGCCACCCACGTACCTACTCATATAGAGTGCTCCTAATAATCAAATCAATCTCTGGGAACAATCCTACAATAATACTTTTATGTTTATGAAGGTCTCTATTCATTTCATCTGTACTTTTCTGCCCCCCCCCAAAAAAAGACTGGTCTTCTGTTCCTTCCCTTGGACTGTGCTTCCTCCATGCTATACTTCCTAGCCAACATGCATTGCCTGTCTAATTTCTTTCGAGGTTGTGGATAAAAGAGGCTTCACCTCGAAGATATTTAGTAATTAGGTTTCCTAATGTCATTGTTTCTGGACAAGTGATTAAATTCTGCAGAACTGACTTTAGCCCCTAGCAGATGTGAGATTGTCAAGCAGCTGTGCAACCTGAACTTCAATTTCACAATCTATTGATTCAGCTAGCCTGTCAGTTAGCTGTAGGAATTGGAGTCATCCTAATTGGTCTGAGGTTATGGAGGGACTTTGTGTTTTGCCTGGTACTACTGTTACAACGCACTGTATCTGAAGTTCCTAGCCAGCACTCTTGGGGCTTTCTGTTCTGTGATACAGAACAGAATGTGTTTATATGAAATGCTGTGTTGCCACTGTTGTGGGCTTTCAAAAACAAACAAATTGAATTAGGATTTTAAAAAAATATCAATGCAAATTAGGGTAATTTTTACCATATTTTTTATTTTCCATAGGAGAATTCTCTGATGCTCTAGAGTGATCTTATTTATTATGTTTGCTTTACTTGTATTTAGTAAACAATGCTATAAACTTTGGCACTGCCCAACTTGCCTGATACTGTATTTGCAAATGGCACCCACTAATGTTCTTATGAAACAGAAACACTTCTAGTACGAAGTACTGGAAAAAATTCCTTTGTCAATGTGATCAGGTGCTAAATCATGATTCTAGAATTAAAATGTTTCCATGGCTTTGTCCGGATTTAGCACCAAGAAAAGTTAGATGCCACCCTTTTTTATATGTTTTTAAATTTATTTGATACCATTGCTGATAACCAGTATCAAGCCCTCCGTTGCAACTGTGGTGAATAAGGAATAGCTGTTGTTCATTTTTGGATAGCTAGATTATGACATTTGCACCCACTTGTTTTTTCAGCCTATCATCTTTCTTAAGATGCATCTAGGCTACGATGCCTCAAATAGTTTAGGTCATCGCTCAGCACACAGCCCCATTACAAATTGTGAGCTGCACACTGATAGTTAAATCCTATTGAAGTTTCGTTTCTAAACCAAACTTGGAACTATACGTTTTTTGGAAAATGCCCAAAATAAATTTGGATCTTGTTTAGTAAATATAAAACACCAAATACAGCAAAAGAGCTTAAAGGTGTTATACTGAGTCATCAATTTTTATTTTTTAAAGGGGGGGGGTATGCAATAATGATTTTACATTCCGTTTAGGTGTCTCAGAGTTTTCCCTGGTAGCCAAAGGTTCTTGATGTGAGGGTTTTCTGTTGTTGTTGCTTACATTTTACCTTGGAATGAATCCAGGAATTGGTTTTGTAATTACTTTTATTGGAATATTAGTATTTATTTATTCTTGATGTTTGTTGACTTCTTATTAATAGACTGTTCTATAACCCAGTGGTGTAGTGTGGGTTGTCAGCACCCGGGGCAAGGCAAGTAATTTGCGCCCCCTAACCCGTGGATTTGTGCCGCCTAACCCGTGGATTTGCGCCCCCTAACCCTAACCCCCAGGTGTTGCGCCCGGTGCGGCCGGCCCCCCCTGCACTCCCCACGCTACGCCACTGCTATAACCACTTCCTCTGGACAATTTGCAAACAATATTTTAAGATGTGGCAATGTAGGAACAGGCACTCCCCTTCTGTGGTTTAAATTTTAAACTGGGAGAGGGATAACATATCTTATCCTCAACTTGGACTGTCCAGACAGCTGGGTGTTAGATATTGTTTGTTACTCCAGAGGGAAGAACTAGTAGAACCAATGGGTCAAAATTGTGAAGACGCAGAGATTTCTTTCACTGCAGATATTTGAAGAGAATCCAGGTAATCAACTGTCAAGGATGCTGCAGCTGCATCTTGCATTGAGCAAGGGATTGGACTTCATGTCCTCCAGGATCCCTTCCACCTCTATGGTTCTATAAATACTTGCTTTGCAAAATTTTCGGTTATTCTTTATTTTATTAGATTTTTTTACCCATCCTTTACCATAAAGTTTCAGGGTGGGTTCCAGCAATAAAATACACAATTATAAAACAGCTACTACAAAAATGGTAAAAACAATTCAATATATTAAATAATTAAAAGCAATTCCACGTACAATAGTGGTTAAAAATCATTCCAATATATATGCAGACCGGCATAAAGATCTCGCAACATTCCAAAGTGAGGGAGAATTTTTTTCAGGTAAAATCCAAGTGTTCAGAGTTATTGGCATCCTTGTGAACTAATTCTGTGTTAACAACTGGTTGTCTAGATTATTTTTGCAGCTCAGAGTTACGTATGCAGGAAAGGAACATTCATTCATTCATGTACACAGCAAAGCTCTGATAAAGTATATTAAGTGGCTGGGGGGGGAGTTAGAATTTAGTATTCAGAATATTAAGTAATTTTATAGAATAGTTCTGAAGCATGCTAGTTGTGAAAAGTTCTATTAAATACTCCTTTTGAAAAGCTGCAGTGTTGCATGAGTCTTCATCATGCAGTTCATATTGTACCAGGATTTGTTATTGCATGTTGAATGATAGCTGTTGTAAAGGAAACTGGGGCAGTAGCTGATTAGCACATTATATGGTAGATTGTTTTAAGTACGGGCCTCTCAAACTCTGCCAGGTTGTCTGAAAACAGAGGGATTAATTTACATGAGCGAGGATTCCTGGTGTGACCATGTTAGATAAAATTAGACTCCTCCTCCCTGTTTTCACTAGTTATCTGCCAGGACCTTTGTGACTCAAGCGCACTTCACTGTAACAGCAAACGTTACATAAACCCAAACATGGAGCCTATTTGGAGTTTGTGGGCAGACCCAAATTATGATGCAAGCTTCAGTGGCAAGTGTGCAGTGAAGCACGGTCAAATTATGTGAATGGGGGAGTGAAACAAGAAGGCTTTCCAGAACAGCCTTTTTCCTTTAGACAGGGCTTGAAAGCTCTGGGTAACTTTCTGGTGCAGTTTTCAGAGGCAGGAGTTGGCAGGGATCCCAGATCTGAATGGAGTTTGCAGAAGGTTGGTATAGTTCTGTACTAACACGACATGAAACGGAGAGACTTACACTTGTGTGCATTTTTGTAAGTTTGCTTTCTCTCTCGCTCTGCCAGAGGTGGAGCTGTGAATAGTGTTGAAGTCCCGTAGATGGCCTTTGCAGAGTTAGTTGATCAAAGTGGATAATCTCAAAATGAGGGATTAACTGCTGCAAGCGGCCCACATAAGCCATTCTGAAATGTGATTTGGCCAAAGTTCAAACGCAGATGGGAGTTGAGTTTGCTATTAACTCAGACGAAATGCTGATGTTTGCATGGAGCTATCACAGTATTTTGGAACATAGTAGCTCTTTTTAAACTGTATCGCAAAGACTTGTAATTGTTTACAAAGCTGACTGATGTCTAAGATTAACATTTCTGCGTGCTTAAAACGCTTAAGCTGTTATTTTGTAAATCATATTTATGATTAAAGTGCTTCTGTGATCAAAATAAGTTCCCTGAACAGAATGTGATCTGTGTTAAAGCGGCTTCTCTGCAGAAGTTTAAAATGCACATTTTTGTAAAAGAAAAAACATTTGACAAGGGTAAGCAACAAAAGATACAAAGAAATTTGTATCTGGTAATTTCAGCCTTCTGATTGTAAGTGCTGTGTTTGTTTTGTTTGATTTATTAACAAGCACTGGCTTAATAAGCTAATTTTAGAAGCTAATAACCTGAAAAGCATATTTAACTCCCCTTCATAGCACAATTGAACAACGTAAATTTACATGTCAGAGTGCTATAAACACAAGACTTCTGTTTACGACAAGAGATAGTAATAATTTTGTCATTGTAAATCTCTTGAAGCTGAAATGTGAAAATAAATTGGTGACCTTATCTGCAGTTTATATTTTTAACACTAAGAGAATTGGTGATTATTTATTTGTTTACTTTTTTTTTTTTTTGCATCCCAACTTCCATAATACTAGAGGTTTCCTCTCGCCCCCGATAACATTTCGCTGAGTTTTATGTACATGTATAAATATAAAATAAAATTTAAGAGCATCTTACCGTGCAAACATAGTGTGGTTTGCCCTTATTGTTTACTCTGAATCATCACTCAATTTTATCAGTGACAAAGCACGAAGCTGCCTGTACGCTAGAATTTCTGTTGTAATCCTTCTAGGCAGCACATAGTAATTATACTGCAAGAGTCTAGAATATTTTGCCAACATAACTACATTAAAGTTAATTGAATGACCAAGTGTGTCTTGTTCTTAATCAGAAGTGCTGCTAGTATTGCAAAAGTGTTCTTTAAAAAAAAAGTCCTCACGTCAACAAAGCAGTTTGTTTCTACCCAGTTATGCTTTGTCTAATAGCCTGTTACACCTGCTTGAACCCCTTTGGTGCCACAAAAAGTTACACTGCAACATTCTGTTTCTTGGCATATTTTATAATTGCAATTGACCCTAAAGTTATGAGAATATAAATTTGGGAATTCAAAAAACCTGTAAGACAGGGAAAATAAGTAAATGAAAATTTCACCCCTGTTTCCAAGATAGCACAGCTGTGTCCCTCTCCCCTACATCAGCAAAATAGCATCCCATTGAGCTAAATCCACCTCTGGTCTTTGAATATAGGAAACACTGTAGGGTTTCAGTAGGTGGTTCAGTCAGAAAATGTGCCTTCTTTGCCATAGTTCTGGTTCACATGTAACAGTAAGCCACACCATGGCTTTGTGCAAAAAAAGAGGAAAAAATCCATGTGGGATTCTGTACCAAAGGTTGCGGCCACAGTGCTTCTCCTCAGTTCTTGTTACTGCTGTACTATCCAGGGCAAAACCATGGATTAGTGTAGTACTGTATAATGTCCAAAGCCATGTCTTGCTCAAGACAAAAGACAAACAGTAAGCAAGGTCAAATTGAGATCTTTTAGTTTTTATCCATCTGTTTTCAATAACTGTCTAGAAACCTTTTCAGGTCTTAATGTTTATCAAGGCATTGACAGATGTGAAAAATATTTGTTTTAAAGAAGAACATTGGGGTCTGTTTTTATTGAATTACAAAAGCTGGGATAAAAGTTGTTGGGAAACTAGTACAAAGGGTAAATAGTTCATTAATTCATATATTAAATATTATACTGCCAGTATTATGACGGCAGAAAATTTCCACATGTTAGAAAGCCCTGTGGCGTATTTGTTAAAGCTGATGCAGAACAGTGAAAAGGTCTTGTGACGTATTTACAATGTTCCTTGGCTTCCTGTTCTTCTGGTAGCTGCTCCTGACAGCTTCCACTTAAAACTGCTGCCTGCCACTCAGTCTGCTGTTTTGAACTACTGTTGCGCTTTCCACAGCCATTGGACTTAATGTTTCTATCTAGCGTCTGATTTACCATACAGATTATGTCAGCTGTTGCGTTTTGTACTGACGGTAGAACAGCAAAACTAAAGGAAGTTCTAGGCTGATGCAGTGGCGTAGCGTGGGTTGTCAGCACCCGGGGCAAGGCAAGTAATTTGCGCCCCCTAACCTGTGGATTTGCGCCCCCTAACCCAAACCCCCAGATGTTGCGCCCGGTGCGGCCAGCCCCCCCTGCACCCCCCACGCTACGCCACTGGGCTATTGCATTGTCCCAGAAAAGGATCAATAAAATTTATCTACTCCGTCTGCTACAAGAACTGCTGAAGATGATTCCTGTTCAGAGTTCGTCTGTGATAGTGGAGCAGATGTGTATAAAAAGAGTAAACTTTGCAACAGCAGCAGTGTGGGGAGTGGGGGTTTCCCACTCCCTGGGAAGAGTGCAACCCGATATTAAGATATTAATAAGAATTTTAAAAACTCTTCTCTACAAAGCTTTAACTGTCTGTGTATCCTGATTTGCACATAAATGATTGTCAATAAAAGGGAGGGAGAGAAGTGCAGATCTTATGACCGTTAGCGGCGGCTTCATCTTTATTCAATCATAGTTATTGTAGTAATAACCAGGAATGGGAGAAATGCTTTCTATTAGTAGGCACCATCATTGTGCTTCTTTCACAGTGGGAAATCCCACTCCCAACTGTTCTATCATCCTTCTGGATTTTTGCACACACACAGAGGGAGAAATTTATTCAGTGCTGAATTCTGTGCCTAGTACCATAGTCTGGCTTTTGTTTTCACCCCCACAGAATCTCAGTAAACATATGTTTGTCTTAACTGGTGTAAGGTGCTCTGTGATAGCAGGTCAGACTGTTATTTTCATTTTGTGTTACCATTTTAGGAATCCATCAGATTAATAAACTATCTATGAACCTGTTGTCGTAAATCTTTAGAGCACGATTGCTCATGTATTAGAAGTTGTGTATTGAAGAATTTTAATTTTTTTAATGCAGTACAGCTGACAAATGAACTGGCCAGATTATGATCTATTAAGGTAACTAATAGGATCCTAAATCTAAAGAAGGGCCAGTGGAATTTTAACTCATTTTCTTAGTTTCAAACCTCCTGGTGCAGGAGGAAGAGAAGAAGAGTGTAGGCATTCTATTCGCCAGTTCCTGAGGCAAACAGTTAAAAGAAAAAAGTGATGAATCAGCAGCAGTGTAGACCAGGTGCCACCAATCTTTTTGGACTAGTGGACACATTTTGAATTTTGAGAGAGTGCTGGTGGCACCAGTCATACATGGCATAACAGAAAATGGCTGCCATGGGGTGTGGCATAACAGAAAGTTAGAAAGACAACCATCCCTGAGAGCCAGTTTCCCTTTTCTGATGCAGCTGCACGTAATCCCTGAAAATCTGTGTGGAATAGTTTTGGATGTGGTGTGGGGAGCTACAGGGAAGGGGGAATTGTAGAAAATTGTCTCCCTTCTCTTACGTGAGCAGACTCCACTATGGGATCAAAAGCTGTGCAAATGGAATGCCAGCATTGGATTTCAACCTTTCACCTCAGCGTGAGTTCATGCTTTTAAAATACAATTTTGACAACTCTTAAATTTATATTCTGGTATCTGTCATATCATACACAAAGAGATGGGACATGTGATATGAGCTGTTCTTGTCACATACTTCATGCTTTAATGTACAGTTGTGTGAGGTTTGAGGTGTAATGCCTGTTGGGATACTGCCAGGGAGACAAAGTCCACCATGGCCCCAAGCCGTCTGCCGGACGATCCATCGATCTCCCGTAGGCACGCAGTATCAGCAATTAGTGACATGAGTTTCCTGAAATATCTTGCCACATTCCAGAGCTCATGCACACTCTATCAGCAGATAATGCACAGCAAAAGTCGCACTCAGGAGAGCATTATTTACAAGTTTTATTCAGCGTTGATCAGAACAAAGAAAGACATGACTGCCTGTGTCAGTGTCTCCAACACAGAGAGAAACGAAAGCAATAGAAAACATAAACTTCCTGTGAACAGGAAATACGCAGACTCTGTGACTCACAGCCTGCTCCCTTTTAAGGTGGAACGGAAATATCCTAACAATGCCATGATTTTATGTCCTAGGAAGGGATAGTTGATCTCACATGGGTTCTTTAGGCTGGGGAGTGAGGGTGCTGCCAGTGAAATCTAAGAGTAATTCTCCTGCAAAGTATCAGCTTAATACTGGATAAGCAGCAGATTCTGTCTTTCAGATCTCCTCTTTAATTACTACCAGATAAGAGAGATGCACTCTCTCTAGGCCTTGATTTTCATACTGTAATACCCTATATAATATTACTCACAGGGTGGCTTTACAGATAAAAATAGTCCAGTTATATTCCTATTTTATTAGGTCCAAGTATTCACACTTTTCAAACAAAAGAAGACATAATATATAATTTCATCAGTTACCTCACAAAAGCCCCTTCACATGAACGTCTCATTTGATGTTGGATATCCAAAATCTACATCTGTTGCTCAGTTCCTTCTTATAAATATTTTGGTACAAGAAATGTTGGATTTGTAATTTTGTCTAGATATGCCATTTTTCTACCTTTACCACCCTAGTCTAATATTGAAATTTATATCACCATTGAAGACTTCACTGTCAAAACAATTAACAAACACTGCCTGAGTAGCCTAGTGAAAAATGCCGTTAATGATATTTCTGTCAATCAAAACTATACATTGCAAATTAATGAGTGTTTGTTCTTACATCAGTTTCTCAACCAATAGTTTATATATGTGTGTGTTACAATGTAACTCCCCTGCCATTTTAAGACGATGTAAAATAGAAGATACAGTACTGGTAACTTGCCAATGAATGGATCAGATACTATTTTTAACATTGACTTGTATTGGGATTTAATATTTGCTAAGTGTACAGTAGCTAAGAAGGTTGAAATATCTAGCCTTTTCTTTTTGCTTCTTGTAAGGGTTCAGTATCACTAATATTGGCTCTAGCAAAACCCTAAAGCACTGCTGAACTTTTAAGGCCTCCAAATAGTAAGTTAGCAAATCCACTCTGGGAATCTCGCCATTGTTATAAAAAGACACTTGGCACTTAGTACTTTGTCCTATTTAGAAGCACACAATTTACTAGGCTATAAAATGCAAATATACTTGCACAGCACGTAGTTTTGTAAATAGACTAAATGGTCTGTTTTCGGATATGGTGGAAGATTACTAAGAGGAAAACTAGAAGTGAATCAGTGCAGAGATTTATTTGCTCCCAGACGTCTGGGGTCCCCCCACTTTTTATTTAGAACTCAGAATTACAACAGAAGCATATGGTTCATTTTTAAGTTTAAATGTGTAGTTTTGACACCTCAGAGAGCCCTACCTTGTTTTGCTGATTGGCTGGGAGGGTCTGGTTGATTTAGAGGTGTTCGATGAATTAGCTTGAATGCTAATCCTAACAATTAAGAATAAACTTGAATTAGGATTCTTTGTGCCTCTTACTAATCGGTGGTGGTGTTTTCACCCCATCTATGATTGATCATGTGATTGATCAAATAATCCGAGGATTATGTTGTTCTTGGGATGGAGTGGCAATCCTAGGATTTAGAGTTTGCATTTAGTGCACCACTGACTGCCACAGTGAAATTTGGTCATAAATCAAGCAAGAGCATCAAACTTTCATATGAACATACTCCGATTGTAGTTCTTTTGGTTGCTATTTGTGCAATTACTATCACAGACCCTGAAATAGCAAGCATGCTTTGAGATAATTTATGGTTTGGCCACAAATGTGTACAAAGATGAACATGAAATATTAAATTTACACACCCACACCCAAAAAGGCTGCTGGAATTCCAGATGAGTAGATCCTTTATCCTGGCTTTGCAGTTCCCCCCTGTCTGTTCTCTATGCAATGCCACCTTTTCAGAAAGTGATATATCCATATCCCAAGTATACTCCTCCCCAAGTATTATTTAATGTCTTGATGTACAAACATGGGATATTCCTTTATTATTTATAAAAATGAAAGTACACATTTAGATGTCTGGTTTTCCTTTCTATCCCCGAGGTATGAAAGCTGACCAAAATTAGATGGCCTGTGACCTCATGCAAGGATGTAGACTTTAATTTCAGAAAAGAAAGCTGATGTTTATAAACTATCAGTAAATCTTGAGGACCTCACAGAGGGGACATACTGCATAGGGCTACCAATTGCTGAGTCTTCATTTATGTGTGATATAAAAAATAGCTATGCAGATTTTTGGTTCAAAAAAATATTAGGTTAATCTGAAGGGGCTATTTCAGGCCCTTTCTTATTTCGTATGAAGAGTCAGTGAGGCTTACGCAGGGCTATTCCAGAGTTTTCCTGATACCACTGTTTTTCTTGGGATTCCTTATGAGATATCTGGGGGCGGCAGATCCTTAAGCCAGTAATGACTTGATTAATGAATAATGCCACTGTCTCCTATGTGATGAATTGGTGGGTAGACACTCTGGAAGGAGGAAGAGATGTGTCTCTTCTCAGATTTTGTGTGTGTTTGAATGAACAGTTATGCAGTAGGAATGTATACTTGACAGGTTTATCTATACAACCTTATTGCTTACTAGTAACTTCTTTCATAACAGGTTTAAAGCAGGTCGGATATTTGTTAAACCCAAAGGTTAAAAAACACACAAAACAGTTTCTCTAGTTGTGCCCAGAATAGAACAGACTCTAGTTGCAGTTCTTGGATCCAAAACCTTCAGTGCCAGAGAAACATTAAGGTGCTCACAGATCTGCTTCTGCACCAGAGAGCAAGGAAATTAGAAGTTAAGGTACTCGACCTCAACATCTAAATACGTTCTCTTACTCAGCCAGTTTACACCTTAGCCTCCAGGCATTCACACTTTCCCTTGATCTTTCTGCCCTAAATCATATTTCCCTCTACATATTCAGTGTATGTATTGGATGAGCAAAGAATTGAATGAAAAGGGTGTAGTTCAAAGAAAGGTTTTAAAACTGCTGTGATTCAGCTACTCTTTATATCCTTCACAAGGCAGATTTTCAAGCCAAATTTCTTACTGATATAATTTGTCTTGATTTTATGATGAATAGGATTTTCAGGCTTTAAAAAGATAGAAAGGTGAAAAAGCAACTCGCCTTAAATATACAGCCATTCCAGTAGCCCTTATAACCAAGGCTAAACATATTCAAAAATTTGTATAATCATTTTGGGGATTTGTGTTGAGCTTCCGGTGTTGGTTTCTTGTCAGAGTTCTGCCATAACTGGTCTGGTCAGGTTATGAACAGGGAAAGGGGAGGAGAAAAGTATTGCTCATAGAATCTCTGCAGTACCTAAATAGAGGACTATGTGTATTCTGGATGCAAGAGTTAGGTAATGGAGGAAATAGTCCCTGCCAAGTTTCTGCTTTTTTTTCAGTCATAGGAAATACTAGACTAGCAATAAATAAATAAAAAATACCTAGATAATCTGCAAAGAAGCTTGGTTTTGTAGCCCTTCCAGATAGTGCAATGGTAATATACTTTTGCAGTCATGTTGCTAGATTTCATTTCATATTATACTTTTTAAAATTAACAACTGATAAAACTGGAAATACACATTCCTTTTAAAAGTGTCTGGCTCTTCTGTTACAGTAAGGGGAGAAAATCCCGTGCCTGTATCAGTCATACCTGGGGTTGAAGTAGCTTCGGGATAAGTATTTTTGGGTTGCATGCTGCGGCGACCCGGAAGTAACGGAGTGCATTACTTCCAGGTTTCGCTACTTGCGCATGCGCAGACGATAAAAATGATGTCATGCGCAGAAGCGGCGAATCATGACCAGCACATGCACAGATGCACGGACGCGGGTTGTGTTCGCTTCTGGGTGCGAACGGGGCTCCGGAACGGATCCCATTTGCATCCAGAGGTACCACTGTACTTGTTTGAATCTAAGGGATGTGATTAAATTACAGTAGCTAGAAGCTTCAGGAGCCTACACTTATCAGCCTTGAGCCTGGTTAAGATCATAAGAGCTTGCAAAATCAGGCCAGTGGCCCGTCCACCCCAGGATCTTGTCCTCACATTGGCCAACAAGATGCCAATGGGAAGCCCACGAGAAAGCATAGAGCTTTCTTCTCGCCTACGATTTCCATCAACAGGTGTTCGGCAACCTACTGCCTTTGACAGTGAATGTAGCAGATTGACACTTCTTCATAACCTAATGGATGCAGTATTGCTTAATGAATGGCCTGGTGTGCACATCACACATTAGCACAAGCACATGGGTTTCCAAAGAAGAGATCATGGCCACCTAGCTCATCCCTGACTACTAAACCATGGTTTAGCTTAGCATGTCGTTCGAACTTGACTCATGGTTTAGCTTTCGCCAGACTACCCACAAGCTACAACCAAGATTCTTTCAGGCGTTTATGGCTCATGGTTTGTCCAGGAGATCTAAACCACAAGCCTGCATTCATATGACATGCTAAGCTCTGCACGCTCTTGCCCTAAGTTATGGTTTGGCTTAATATGACATGCAGACCAGAAACTTGCACTCCTTCACCTATAGGTACATGCCTAGTACTTGAGATCTTCACTGGAGGTCCTTCTCTAGGTTTCCCACTTCTTAATACAAGGTGGGTATTACTAGGGAGAGAGCCTTTTCAGTGTAGATGCCCTGTTTATAAAATGCCCTCCCCCAAGAGGCTTGTGTCACAGCCAGTGCTTTTTTTCCTGGGGGGACACAGGGGTACGCACATCCCTAAACATTTTGTGAATCTTTGTACTTTTGTCCGTTTACTGTATTTGTTTTCCCCGATTTGAACTATAAAATGGTGATTTTCTTGAGTCAAAATGAGAGTACCCCTAAACATTTTTAAAGGGGGGGAAAGTACTGGTCACACCCACTGAATATTTTTGATGCCATGACTTTTTTATTTGCCCAGGCCTTTTAATTACAAAAGGCATATTCGACAATGTTCTTTTGCTGGTTTTGAAATGGTTTTACAGTGCTGTGTCTATGCTGACTTTTAGATTGTATTCCTTCTGATTAGTATTGTTTACAACTGATGATGATGGCAAAAGTTTAAATGATAATTAGTGGGGGTTTTCAAATAAGTTTGTAAACTGCCAAGAGGACTTGAGTTGTATATAAATGTAACAAATAAGTTTGAATGACCCTAGATAAAACTTTCATAGTGACTTCAATGCAGTGCTGCTGTTCAAGGGATTTAAGTCGAATATTCACCTGCCAGCCACGTTAGAGTGGATAAATGGGAGATGTGCATGACCACAACAGGAATAGGTGGCTGTGGCTGCCAGCTAAAAAACTGAGGTTGCTAGGACCCTGCCCAGGGCCAGACTAGGCCATTTTCCCACTTGAGATGAATTGTCCTGCCACCTTCTCCGGCACTTCTTTCCATTGCCAGCTGATAGCTTGGAGAGAGTGGGATGATCCCTGGGGGACAAAAGACAAGCTACAGCAAAGAGATATTCACGCTTACCCAAATAAACACTATTATTATTATTATTATTATTATTATTATTATTATTATTATTCCTGCTAACCTAGCAGTTCGAAAGCACATCAAAGCACAAGTAGATAAGTAGGTAACACTCTGGCGGGAAGGTAAACAGCTTACCAAGTTAAAACAGTACCAACAATAACCAAGCAATCAATGGCAAAACAAACAGTAAAACAACAGATGTATGGAAAAACAGTGGGCACAATGTGGAAAGCCAACACACAGCAGCAATCTGTGTCCAGAAAAAGCAGCTTTTTATTTCCACATGCAGTGGAGCAGGAGAAGTTCCAACCTGGTTTAGAACCAGTTCCATATTCTCGGTGTTTGCTAACATACTCCTTCTTTTTCCCTTCCAGAAAGAAGACACAGCTCCTCCAGCAAGCCACCTTTAACCCCTCCTTCCTCTTCAGTATTCTCCCTCTTTTCGCCTCTGACTTCAAAAAGCAAAGGTAGCAGCGGAGGTGGGAGCAGTCGTTCATCCAGTGGCGGAGGTACTAGTGCATCGTCATCATCCAGTTCCAAGTTGTTGAAGTCACCCAAAGACAAGCCGCCAATCAGTGGAAACAATAGGCCAATGCACCTGGTACATAGCAAAGGTCTCCATGACAAAATGTGAGTATGCTCTTATAAGGAGAGGCACTAAATGTTCAGCAATGGATACAAATACTATCTCAATTTTGTATATCTCATTTTGAAAAGGCATATTTCATTTTGGTCTAGGGCTCCTTCCCAGTAACTGGCGTAAGATCGATGCATATCTTCCACCCACCCATTCCCTTTCTCGTCCAGTCACTAGGATAGTGGCACATAATGTTCTGGAGCTAATAGGAACCATGCTTGCATTAAACCGGGGTGTGGGTGGTTTGCAGATAATTGTTAGAGGTAACAATGGTTATCATTAAATATAGTGTGTAGACCTATATACTTCACTAGTGCTTGAAAGGGAAAGAAGAGGACAGTTTACATGGGCACAAAAGAAGAAGGGCTTAGCCTATAGGATTTATGCAGAATATTAGATCTGCCCCAGGGCAGGGCTTTGGTCTTTTAGCTGCTGAGCTGTAACTTATAATTATATTGCAATCCAATATGAAGGAGGCTGCACCAGCAGCATCACTGCTACACTTTTTAATGTTTCTGGAAGGGGAAGGATGATAAAGAAAAAGAGAAAAACCATATCAAATTGGGGGGGGGGGAGGAAACATGCTCATATGGCAAAAAGAAAGTTAAGTTAAGAGTTGGTTACAAGTTGCTAACTGGGATTAAATATGTTTCCTGAGTTTCCTAAGCATGCTGGAAACTTCTGAGTTAGAAGGTCAGGGCCACCCACTAATTTTTATATTTTGTGTATTATCATTTTTTTAATTTTGTACACTACTTTGCCTCCAAAGATCACAGGGCGGTTTACATTATAAAGTTGTTGGACATAGAAATCATACTGGTGCAACATTGAAGTAGAAATGTATTAAATGTCAAATGGTTTCTGCGCACATACTCTAAAAGTGAACAGCTGAATCTGATATATTGTGTACCTGAGAAAGAAGAACAAACGTGATCGAATAAAATGTGCATACGCTTTATAAAAGGGAGATGAGCAGCCAGACATCCTATTTTCTATTTTGAATTGAACACAGTAAGTTGGATCCAGACTTTGTCCTCCACTAACGGAAGCACTCTTTCAGTCCATGGGTTCCTTTGGATCTAGTGGCAACCTTTGCCCAGATGGGCAATTCACATTGTGGTCTGTGCACCCATCAAACCCGCAACTATGCCTAATGATTGTATTAAGCATGGGACCGTTTGCAAATTAAAAAGGGGCAGGGAGCCTTTACTGAGATGTTCACTTTTCTAGTAAAACGGAATAGTGACACACATAAATCATTGGGGTCAACAGCAAAAAATGCAAAATATGTTTGATTTAAAAGTTATTTATTTTTTTAAAAGCCATAAAATTCAAAAACCGACATAATCAGTATGCAGGCTCTACCTTATTCCACAGTTTTTTAGTCATCAAAAAGCACAGTACAGTTTTTTCATTCTGTTCCTAGTGCTGTTTCCCATTTGTATGAAGCTGCTGGATGCACTCATTGAGGGTTAAGGCATGGTGGTATCAGTATGCTAATGGCACCCAGCTCTTCCCTTCATACCATCTGAACCAGATGTAGCTATATCTCTGCTGAACTGGTGCCTGGAGGTAGTAATGGACTGGATGAGGGCTAGTAAACAGAAGGTGGATTCTGACAAAAGGAGGGGTGCTGTTGGTGGGTGGTTCTAATGTTTGGGAACTGTGTATTTGGCCTGTTCTGGGTGGAGTTTGCATTGTCTCTGAAGCAGCAGGTACGTGGTGCTGCTAGAGCCATTGTTGTCGTTGGGAGCTCAGGTAGTTTTATTGGCTAGGACTGCCTATTGCCAGCTATGGCCGGTTCAGCAGCTATAGCCGTTCCTCGGTTGAAACACCTTGGCCACAATTTTGCTTGCTCTACACATCATATAGCATCTATTTTGTGGGATCTACACTGGCTACCAATGTGGTTTGGAACCACCTTTTCCCATATCAGCCAGCCTGTGCCATCAGATTTGTGGGGGGCACTGATTATCAGAGAATATTGCTTGCTGTGTGTGGTTGTGCCTTCTCAGTAATTACACCCCAGCTGTGGATTTCCCTTCCCCTTAGAGGCCTATGGATGGCTACATATCTAATGGAGATGCATCTGTTCTCCCAGGCTTTTAGAGGACCTGGCTGATCTGCTCTGGAGTTTAGGGTTGTTTGTTTTATGTATCACTGCTCCTGATTTCTGTTTCAGCTGTATTTTACTGTGTGTTGGAAACTGCTTTGCTGAAAAGCAGTCTACATATTTTATAATAAATTACCTATTTCCTCCTTGCAGCATGACTCCATCTGTCAAAGTGGAAAAAATACATCCAAAGATAGATGGTGCACTATTGAAACCTGCTGTTGGTCCAACCTGTTCTACTACTGTGAGCTCCTCAATAAAGACTGGCCTTAATCCCTCAATACCAAAGCCACCCTTGCCTTCCCCTGGACAGATACTGAATGGTAAAGGTCTTCTCTCTGTGCCTCCATACTCGGAAAAGAAGCAAGACGAGAGTACAAATAATAGGAAATTTTTACACAAAAGATTGTCAGGTAATTTTTATAAGACTTTTTTTTAAAAAAAATAATAATCTTGCTTCCTAACAATAAAAATAAAAGAGCAACTGGCAAGGGTTCAGAAGCATAGTCTTCCGGCTTCAGATGTACTATGGTTAATTTCTAACAAGCCAACGATTTGTGAAACTGGTTAGCCAAAGTTCTGGGTCTGGGAGGGGACATGAAACATGCAAGGGTTTGGTAGGTTTGGGCTCTTTCACATATTGCTGTACCAAAGTTTAGTGTGACATCTGAGCAGAGCTGTTGTATGATAATAAATCTTGGGCACTTAGAAATGCTGTCTAAATCAGGCATAGGCAAACTCAGCCCTCCAGATGTTTTGGAACTGCAACTCCCATCATCCCTGACCACTGGTCCTGCTAGCTAGGGATGATGGGAGTTGTAGTCCCAAAACATCTGGAGGGCCGAGTTTGCCTATGCCTGATCTAAATGCTAACTCTTGGTTGGTTCCAAAGCACAGATATTACTCAGCTTCCCTTTTTCTCCTGGTGCAGCACTATTTGAGATCCTGCTGGTCAGAAAAATCAGCCGCATATGCACGCCCAGCCTTCCTTGGATCCTAGCCAACATTATTAAATGTGCCTTAAATCATCATAATGTGGCATGAGCTAGAAATGCACAAAACGAAATACGCAAGTGCTGATTAATAGTGAAAACGTTCACTATTTCCTTTAAAGTGTCCCTCATTTGAAGTATAATATATATTTTTTAATCCTCCTAGGTGAATTAAGTGGTATGAAATCATTTCCCTGGTGCAAGAAATAGCCCTAGATAAAGGCCAAGAACCGACACAGTCCACACAGCTATGTAGTTTTCAACTTGGAAGCTTTGATAGCAAATGAGGCAAGCCATGAACAGTGTGTTGACTCTTGGACAGGGGATCGGAAGAAAAGCACTTACGGGATGGGGGTTGCACATATAGATCTCTTGGGTCTTAGCTGCTGTGACCATTTATGGACCCACAGTTACGGAATTTTGCCAGTTATGGAAGCATGTACAGTTAAAGAAGAGCACTGTTATTTTTTAAATAAAAAATAAATGCACCTGCTCCTTAATCTCTTCAGTTTGTGTTTTTTTGAAATCTTAATATATGAATTTAAGAAGGTTTTCCTCCCGTTTTCTTACCTATAGCATCATATATAGATTTTTATATAAATGTAAGAGAGATGTGGCTTCCACTTGACTTAAAATGTATAGTATATGTCAGTAACACTGAACTGTTAGAATATGACAGTATGATTCATTTTTCTAGTTTTACTTTAATTTATATTTCTTTGCAAAGCATAGTCTTTGAGTCTGTGTGGTTTCTTTCTCACGGATTCTATAAAGAAGAGGGGCGTAGGTGTAAAGAAAAATACAAGTATGGCAATACCTTTACTTGCTTTCACATCTTAAACTCAAAAGCAACTCTGGGGATAGTTCTGCATTGAAATAAACAAATTCAATTTCTGAATGAAGCACAAATGGCTGTTGTTGTTTGCATTGTTATTATTTGTATTATTATTTGTATTTAACAGAGAGAGAATTTGATCCTGATATCTACTGTGGCGTCATTGACATAGAAACGAAGAAACCCTGTACTAGGTCTTTGACATGCAAGGTAAGATGCCTTCTTAATGAACTAAGTTTTCTGAACGTCAGGACAGAGAAGTCAAAGCATGATTTAGGTGATTCAGACAACTCCCTGAAAACAACTTAGAAAACTGGTAGTAAGAAGGTTAGAGCTAGACTGTAATAGGAAGAAAATCTAGTTTAATTTAAATCTTCATTTATGTGTTTTCAGACAATGCAGCTAAATGGTTCCAGTTCCTCCTTCCCACCCACTTTGTTTAAAAAATTGGGAGATACTCAAATAGGTTTTGGCAAAATAGGGAGTTCTGCTTAAATACGACTTCATCTTTTGACATGGGGAAACAAGGCAAGGCCACAGGAAATTCTGATGAGAAAATTCAGATACTGGAATTACTATCCTAGAATAATGCAAATGAAATGATTAAAGAAAAGAAGCAAATGCAGTATAAAAATATAGATCAGATATGCTCTGAATTGCATTCACACTGTCACCTCAGCTCCTTTACTAGGGCAATACTGCAAACCTCTTTGCTGTCCTTATTACCAAAGATGATGTGCAACTGTGAATCTGTGGCTGGGTTTGAAGTGGTACTAAAAATGTGGGGTAGGGTATTTATAGCTATAACATGTTGAAGAATGGCTTGTACACAAAACCCTTTAACTGCTGTGCACAACACCTATATTTCCAGCAGAGGGAGCAGCAGCTAATGTAATTTAACAAAATGGCATTTCTATGTTTAAGTGGATATTAATGAAATTCAAGAAACACCACTATATTATATCACAAACACTGCGGAACTTGGATACACAATCCAGCGTTAATTCCTGTACTATCTATGGTTAGGACCATATGTACTGAATTTGATTTACCATGAGCTAAGAAACTCCATGATTATGACGTTTTAATGGGTTTAATGCTCATTTTTAATATCTTATTAATGCCAGATGCAAGTATGGCACATGGCATTTGCAGGTCTTGTTTGAAAGTTTGGCCTGTGTCACTTTATGCCAGTTCATATATTTATGCAGCCAGATGTATGATGCATATAATAGGCTCTTTTCCATTTTCCTCTCTGTATTCCTAGTATTCTTCCCTCTATCCATTTTTGTGGATTAGATTGGAGTTCCTTTTTGCCAAGGTCTCCTCACCACTACCAATTCTCCCCATTCCACTGTTCCTGATCCAAAAATGCTTCATAAATGACCACACTACCCACCTCCACATATGTATTGTGCTCTGTTTTCCTAAAAGCAAACAGGATAAATCTGCACTAGTGAAATGCCAGACATAACAATACCTTGGTATATTCAAAGCTTGGTTTTACATATATTGCACAGGTATACCTCTTCAACCTGGAGTAATCGGTTGCCTTTTAATTTCCAGACACATTCCCTAACTCAACGGAGAGCTGTACAGGGTCGAAGGAAACGATTTGATTTATTACTAGCTGAGCACAAAAGCAAAACCAGGGAAAAAGAATTACTCCGCCATTTGGATCATCATCAGCAGATGCCCCCTCTCAGGGAACCACATCCCTCACCTTCAAGAACTTCCCAGGAGCTGCACCAAAATTCTCATGGAGTTATTCCTACAGAATCAAAGCCTTTAGTACCTACTAAACCCAAACCTCACACCCCCAGTCTTCCAAGGTAAATAAAATCACCCAGTGACTTTGGTAGCCTTTGGGAACTTGAGGAATTGTGACTTTCTGCATTAGGCCTGGTGAATACTTGCTTGTCTGGTCCGTCTGCTCCATTTGTGCCACTCCAGGTAGCACCAGCTCTCCCATTTTAAGATTTTAAGTGTCTGCACTGACCCATACCACAGTCTCACATTAGAATTCCTATGACACCAGTATAGGCAATGCAGCATGCTTTTATGTTGCACTCTCACAAGCTCTGGACTGATCTGAATTAGCTCTGCTTATTGAGCTTAGCATGGTAACCAGTTAATGAAGATAAATGATCAGACCACCTAGATATTTTCAGGTAAGGCGGTAGCCCAGATCATTTTGACCTGTTCCACAGCCGAGAAGCATGAGAACGTTAATAGAGCAGCGGCTGAGGGCTGTAAATGCCAAATAGTTGAAAAGGTTTGGTCAAAGTCTCCATTCTTCTAAATTGGAGGCCAGGAGTCACCATATGCCTCTCTCTAAAGCCGAGAAACATTTCTGCAATTAGTCTGCCTTTGGTTAAAAATAAAAATCCTATCAACACATTGTGTGAGCAGAAGGTTTTTCCAGGCAATCTATGTAAGGTAAGTTTTAATTTCTAAGAACGACTATTAAGCAAGCGCTCTAAGGCAGAAGGCGTTGTAGTTACCAAAGCCCCGTTTAGGGTTGGTTCACATAGTTGTTTTCAGCTGTATTTTCGGCATATGAACTCCCTGTACTTTCTGTGTTGGAAGAGCTGTGCAAGCTTTGATTCAGCAGAGGGCTGCATTAATGTAAGACAGAGATTTCCCCCTGCAGCCCCCCACACTCTCAATTCTGTGTGGTTTTGTAGGGTTCCCCAACTCTCTAGAACAGATTTTCAGGGATCTACAATGGTCCAATGTTGTGTGATTATTATTATTTTTGTAAGAAACTATTACTCTTCATGCATGTGCATATGTGTTGTAATTTCATGTCAAAGTACAAATTGTAACAGCTTGGATATGTGAGATAGATGGTGTTTGTTTCTATTCAGAGGGGCTCAAGGCAATATATGTATATATTGCTGCCCACCCCCATGTTGTCCTCACAACAACCCTGTCAAATGTACGAGACTGAGTGACTGGTCCATGGGCATCCAGTGAGCTTTGTGATTAAGCGCAAATGGGAACTTGGGTCTCCTCAGTCCTTGTCTACCCCTCAAACCACTACACCAGCCTTTCCCCTCCAGATATTGTTGGATTACTGCCCCCATCATCTCTGGCCACTATCCATGCTGTCTGGTACTGGTACTATAATTGTTGTCCATAACATCTAAGGGTACCAGGTTGGGGGAGGCTGAATTTACACCAACTCTCAGTTCATCAGAGTGCTTGAAGCCTTTGACCACCAGAAAGCTTAGAAAAGAGAGAGAGAACATATGGATCTCCCTCTGTTTCCTGTTCTTCTTAGGCTGCTTGTCATCAACCTCTAGTGAAGTGCTTATTGCTTACTTTTGACACTGTTGTGGGATTGGTCTGCCAATTCATTGTGCCATTTTGCATATATAATATAGGAATATGTCCTGTGCTCTAAATCTAAGACCTTTGTTCTATAAAAATGCATTAATACATTTTTAAGCCAAGTTACAAAACATTCGTTGGTATTTAACTGTGATTCCTCTTTTATGAAGGCCTCCCGGCTGCCCAGCCCAACAAAGTGGGAATGCCCCAAATGAATCTCCATCAGTCCATGAATCTCCACATCCTCCCTTACCTGCAGCTGAGCCAGCATCTCGGTTATCCAGCGATGAGGGAGAATGTGATGAAAAAGAAGAGCCTGTTGAAAAACTGGATTGTCTTTATTCAGATCATCATCCTCAACCAGCTGCTGTACGTTTCCCAATTTATATTTTCCTTGTCTTTCTCTTGCTTGGTGTTTTAAATGTGTGTGTATAAGCAGCAATACTTCATGTTCTCTGGAGGAAGGAGCATTCAGATGTAGCTGTGGGTCTGGATACAGAATACTGCTGAATACTGAATCACACGGGTTGGTTGCAATTGCTGTGGTAGGCATTAAATTATTGTGAGACACAAGAAGCTAGCCTGGTGACAGAGAAGCTGAAAGGCTGCTTTTAGCATCAGTATTCCACAGAGAAATAAGATCTTTGGGCAGGATCGGCTGCTCTATAAGATATATAGTATATTTGTTGGATTCCTTCAGATGGAAATTCTGAGTTGTAAGAGAGCCACAGATAATCATGAATGCTTGTAATTCTTTCTGTATGCTGTTTTATTGCAACTGTTTTATTTGTCCTTGCTTTATTTTATATTTGCTAATATGCAACATCTGGTTGAGAAATTTACTAAAGTAACTATCCCTCCCCCCCAGTTTTGCACATTTGGTAGTCGACAAATTGGAAGAGGTTACTACGTGTTTGATAAGCGGTGGAACCATATTCGATGTGCACTTAATGTCATGGTGGACAAGCATCTTAACTCACAGATGTGGAAGTGAGTAGAAACAGAACAGGCTGCCATATATCTCATTGTGAAGTGGGGTGTTTTGCACGCACGGGGTGAAGGAGGAAAACGTGTTTTCTTTTGCAGTTAAGGAGCGTTAACATTAAGCATCAACACATTCTCTTAGGTGTTTCTAAATTAAGGGAAATGATCCATTTCCTCAACTGAGGCATCCTTCCCAATTAATGAACTACCAGCGTAGCCTTGAGTACCCAGCACAAGAGAGGTAGCACATGTATACATTGTTAGATCATTTGCCAGTTTCAGGGAGCCAACCCAGAGGTCTGAGCAAGAGAACCTTTTTGGACAGAAGAAAGCAGAAAAACTAAATGTCCTTGACAACTTCTGAATACCAGTTGCTGGAAACTGCAGGAGAGAAAAACAGTGTTGTGCTCAGGCCTTCCTGCAGCTTTCCCATGGGCCTCTGGTTAGCCACTGTGAGAACAGAGTGCTGGACTAGAGTTGCCATTGGCTTGGTCCAACAGAGCTATTACCAGGTTCTTAGGACGAGAGATTTGGACATTGCTTTCTTCAAAATCTGTTAGGTTGCCAGCAAGAATGCTGGCAACCTTTGGTGAAGCTAGGTGGACAAGGGGGATCCCTGGTATCTAATTCTGATGACCATTTGTGTAGGGCCTTTGACTCTGTGCCCACTGTACCTTTTCAGTCTTCTTTCTGTTAAGGTAGCAGATTTTTTTTATTTCAAGCGGGCAAAATAGAATTAACCCACAGAGCACTAACGACCTGCTTTTCCCTGCCGCCTAGGAAAATTCCTCCAGCGACAAGCAACACTACATCCTTGCGTGCTCCACACCGGACAAGCTCGACGCCTGTGTCGCAGTACGGCTCCAGCACAACAGGTTTCCTCTTGCCCGCCACAGCTATGCCCTCGCCAGCACACATGTCTCCTTCCTGTTTATCCCTCAGTGGGAAATCGGTACCATCCCACGGGACTACGCTCAATGCCAATCCTGCAAGTTTTGGGGCAGCAGAACCTGCCTGCAGTATGCAATCAAGACAAGTGTCTACATCCCCTTCCACGCCTCCAGTGCTTTCCTCGGTACCGTCGCCTCTGTCCAGCAAACCTCAGAAATTGAAATCCAGCAAGTCTTTCAAGCCTAAGGAATCTTCTGCTAGCAGTGCCAACTGCAACAGTACCAGTAGCAACAGCAGCGGTGGCAGCTCAGGAAAGAAGCGTAAGAACAGTTCTGCGCTGCCAGCACCTTCTTCTCATTCCACAGAGTCCTTTAGGAAGAACTGTGTGGTGAACTCTGGAAACTCTGGGGCTTCTTATCACTCGCCTGGGATGTCTTCGTCCCACAGCCTCAACTGTATGACTGGTAAAGCTAACTCGGTTAGCCTCAAACATGACCAATCAGGGAGGGGCCCTCCGACTGGGAGCCCTGCAGAATCTATAAAAAGAATGAGTGTGATGGTGAACAGTGGCGATTCCACCCTGTCGTTGGGGCCGTTCATTCACCAGTCCAGCGAGCTGACGGTCAACTCGCACGGCGGGTTTTCACATTCACATCCTTCCCTAGACAAATTCATAGGAAAGAAAAGAAAGTGCTCGCCTGGTTCAAGCAGCATAAACAGCAGCAGCAAAGCAAACAAGGTTGCCAAATTGCCGCCAGTGAACAACATTCATACGAAACACGCTGGTGCAATCCCAGGGACACAAGGACTGATGAACAATTCTATCCTTCATCAGGTATGAAATCTTACTTGGGCCATATTGATATCCAGACAAGTTAATTTGAGAAATTCCCATTCCGGACAGTACTTGCCTACTGGAGGTGATTTTTTTTTCTTGTCAGAGATGTTGGTGCTGGATATCTTGGCTGTATGCTTCGCTTTGTAAAATGGTTTATTATTATTATTAACTCCCTTGCCGCCATGGATGCTATTGCTTGTTAGAAGCATAATTCCCTTTCATCTTTTGGGACTTGTTGAATTTTTAAGACATGGCACAGATTCCTTGTTGGGGGAAATAGCACGATCCAACTGGACTCACCTATATATCCTGAAGGGCTTTCCTGATTTCAGCTATGGGAAACCAGAGACTCCTTCATGTTTGAGGATATTATTATTATTTATTAAATTTGTATACCACGTTTCATCCAAAGATCCCAGAGCAGTACACAAAATAAAAATACAAAATGAGAACTCAAAATACATAATAAAGCAGAAACAAACCAATAAACGCTGCTTCCATAAACACATTTCAAAGGCCATAGAATAGCCAGAGGTCTGGTTATAGAGGAAAGTTTTTGCCTGGAGCCTAAAGATATGTAATAAAGGCACCAGGCAAGCCTCTCTGGGGAGAGCATTCCACAAACAGGGAGCCACCACAGAGAAGGTCCATTTTTGTGTTGCTGCCCTCCAGACCTCTCATGGAAGAGGCACACAAAGAAAGGCGACAGATGATTGCAGGGTCCCGGTCAATTCATACAGGGAGAGGTGGTCCTTGATGTATTGCGTTCTTCAACCATTTAAGGCTTTATAAGTCAGAACCAGCACTTTGTATTGGTCCTGGAAACTAATCGGCAGCCAGTCAGTGCAGTCGGGCCAGGATTGATGTAATATGCTCCAACCATTTTGCCCTGGTGAGCAACCTGGCCACTGAATTCTGCCCTAGCAGAGGCAGCTGTATGTATAATGCGTTGCAGTAACCTAACCTAGGGACGCGGGTGGCGCTGTGGGTTAAAGCCTCAGCGCCTAGGGCTTGCCGATCGAAAGGTCGGCAGTTCGAATCCCCGCGGTGGGGTGCGCTCCCGTCGTTCGGTCCCAGCGCCTGCCAACCTAGCAGTTCGAAAGCACCCCCGGGTGCAAGTAGATAAATAGGTACCGCTTACCAGCGGGAAGGTAAACGGCGTTCCGTGTGCTGCGCTGGCTCGCCAGATGCAGCTTTGTCACGCTGGCCACGTGACCCGGAAGTGTCTCCGGACAGCGCTGGCCCCCGGCCAATAGATGTGAGATGGGCGCACAAACCCCAGAGTCTGTCAAGACTGGCCCGTTCGGGCAGGGGTACCTTTACCTTTACCTTTAACCTAACCTAACTGTTATCAGAGCAGAGACAATGGAAGTTAGACTAGGGACGCAATTGGGCCACCAGCCAAATCTGAGGGAAGGCACTCTGCACCACTGAGGCCACCTGAGTCTGAAGCAACAGCAAAGGATCTTGAAGTATTCCCAAGCTGTGTGCCCACTCCTTTATCAAGGGAATGTAACTCCATCAAGATCAGGCGATCTCCCACCCATCCAGTCTAGGGAACCACCCACTGACAGTGCCCCAGTCTTCTCTGGCTTGAGCTTCCGCTTGTTGGCTCTCATCCAGTCCATTCCTTCACATAGCCAGAAACGGGTACCCCATGGGGCTGCTTGCAAGTTGGAAGAGCTTAGTTGTGCCATTGAAAACAACTCAAACAGATAGCTTTGTGCCAGTGGGATTCAAGTCTGTTTGCCTTTTGCCAGATTGCTAGCTTGCAGCTTAAATACCACTAGTGGATCAACTAATAGTTTTTTTCAAATCTGCTGCACCCGCCAAGAAAAGCAGCGTTGATTTTTTTTATTATTTTAACAGGGCATAATGGGTTCCATAGTTATTTATTTGATAATTACTGGTCATCTCAGCAACCGGGGGCAGGTGCCTTGTTGCAAATGAACAAGTTGTTGATTGGAATTGACAATATTATACCACAATGAACTAAAGGGAGGATATGGGACTGGGCAGTAAAACAGAAATTCATGTTTTTTTAATCAGTAACCTTACTGAAATTTTAGAAGCCACTTCATATTTTTCAATTACTTGATGACAAGTAATTGAACTTTGCCCATATACTGTGTAAAAAGGGGGAGGGGAGGTTTTCCTTTGACGCATAAGAAAGGGAGGGGTCAAGTAGGTTTTTGCTGTTGCTGTGACAAAGAACCCTATACAGAAATATGCCTAACATGATATAGCAATAAAATGCATATAGCTTTTCCTCACCCCAAGAAAGTAGATGTTTGGTTGTTAACCTGTGCTACTGAATTTTGCCAAAGCATGTTTTGGGGATCCCAGATGATATAATTGGACATAGCTTTATCACTTAAAATATTTAATATTTATTTATCTGTTTTTCCTCTTTTCATTTGTGTGAAAGCCAAAGGCTCGTCCCTAACAGTTGACACAGACAATGCCATGGTAAGAAAAGAACTGGATTATTTTCACTACAAGCGGGGAAAAATGAATAAATCTCCATCTGGAAATCCTGGACTCCAAGATGCCTTTTGAGTTCTCCCAGCTTCCCACAGTCCTCAGGTGTGGAAATCTACTGGACTGTCACACAATCAAGGAGTTTCCCTGAAGCCATGTCTGTAGCAGCGAAGCTTGGAAATGGACTCCGGATTGCCGTTCAGCCACAGGATGTTTCCTCTCAGTGTTACCAGTGGTCTGGACAGCTTGCTACAAAAGCCCTGTGAGAATTCACTTACAGGAGTACATCACCTTGCCACTATTTGATCTAGGTTGGTTGGGCAAAGCAATGTTTGGGAAAGAACATTACTGCGGACTTGTTTTTTTCTTTTCTTCTGATAGTGTCATAGGCATAATTAACTGCCCCTTTGGCACTGTCCAGTGAAAACCCCTCACGAAGGAGGGGGCACAATGTGTTAGGCACAATAAACAGAAGAAGAAGAAGAAGCCCTCAACAAGGGAATACGGCTTTAGTGTTTTATAGCAATGTTCCTTGATTGGAATGCAAAAATAGCACAACTTAGAAAACAAAAACGGTCTACATTTTGCCCAGCCTTTTGCAAGTAATTTGGGATAAGAAGCTGTCAGGAGTTCTAAAAAAACAAACACAAAAATGTTCATGGCCGTCACTGAAAAATTAAAAAAAGAAGAAGCATAATTAAATAGTGAAATCACATGGTACAGAACAATTTTATGAGCATCATCTACCAAGCACAGCTGCTCAGTATTCTTCATTCATTCCAGTGGAGCGTTCGTCGGGTCCTGTACAACTGCCACTGAAATGAAATAAGGTTGCACAGCGACATTGTATGGAGGAGGGCTGTGCCTGCTTGATTTTGAATAAAATTGCTTTGATCTTTTTTTAAAAATATATATATCCCCCCAAACCCAGATGCAAAACTCTCAAATCCAAAATGGTGAATGACCTCTAAAACTATTCCCAAAGAATATATTTCTTGACCTATACTGTATGCCATAAGCCTTTGTTGTTTTGGGTAGGTGGGTAGGGGAAACTGAAAATGCCAATCTAAGTTGGTTGTACCATCCAACCTTTTAAAAAACAGAACACAAAATAGACCTTATAAAACTAAAATGCAAAACTTTAAAACAATGAAATCTCAATGCTATTTTTCTTGAAAGATTTTTTCCAGTAAGTTGATGCCTTGTTCACATAACCAAATTAGCATTCCGTTCAATAAAGTCCACATTCAGATTTTTTGGATGACTGCATTAAGTGCCAGTTCAAATTCTGAGCTCAGTGTTAAATGCACCCCTTGTACAGCCATCTTGTGAGCAAAGAGGGAGTGTTTTAAACGCCATCCAGTCCCAAGTGGTCATTTCCTTCGTTCCCATGAGCAAAAAGTGTTTTGTTTTAAAGTAATATCCTCAGAAGGGCTTTAATATTATCATTTGATCTGGATGTTTGTAACACTAGTGAATCTCCAACTACAACCTGGAATTTCTACACATTTTATCACGTGAAAGGAAAAAAATAAAAATAAACCCCCAAACCATAGGTCATAACACAGGCAGAGCTTTCCTTCAGCAAGCCCGTAGAAAGTAAATTTCTATCCATTTCAATGGGGTGTGTTTTGGGTTGTGGATTCAGACAGCCTCCCCAATGAGAATTTGCTCTTGCAATAATCAAGTGAGGCTAGATTGTCTGAGGGTGCCAACTAACTGCAGACTCTGCTGAAGCTACAGTTCTCAGCATGCTGTATTTTCATCACTTCTCAAAGTGATAAGTGCAGAATCCATTGCACCTTGGGGACCCCATCAGATCACCTAGCTCTGTTCCAC
Organism: Podarcis vaucheri; assembly: GCF_965113315.1. Taxonomy (NCBI): domain Eukaryota; kingdom Metazoa; phylum Chordata; class Lepidosauria; order Squamata; family Lacertidae; genus Podarcis; species Podarcis vaucheri. The sequence goes on along the minus strand of NC_138760.1, from coordinate 106,715,324 downwards.
TCCTATCCTTGGTAAAATGCGTGGCCAAATGGTTAGCAGGACTCATTGAGGAAGAAAGCTGATTGTCTGAATCGATCCTCAACAGGCCTTGTGCAGGAGAAGCTCTCGGTGGAATGTGTGCCTGTAGACTTCTGCCTTAAAGGGGCACCAGATCTTGCTGAGATTAGACAATCTGAGCCTATCGAATTCACACAGCCCAGCCTCTCTCCCGACCATGGTGGTGCATTGCACATCAGGGATTCTGAAACCGCCACAAGCAGCAGCTGCTTGGGTTTTGTTTTTTAAACCTGTTGAGGTTTTCCAATTTGCTATGATTATTAAAACACAGTGAAGCAACAAGACTTCTATGCAGACAACTCTAAAGCCTTGAATTCACAAAAGATCATGTGTTTGTTTTTTAAGTAAAGGAATAATATTTTGGATGGTGATGATTATGCAAATATTTAAAAGGGAGGGCTTGAACAACCCTTCAGTTTCGAGAGGATGCTATAAAATGTTAAAACCTCTTAATTGGCTTACCTGGGGCATGGGAGGAGACGACCAAAGTAATGTATCTGCTCCGCAGAGAGAAAATCGATACTGACTCCTTCCCATGTGTTGGATATTTTTGATCACAAGTGCAATTTGGTTTTGATAGATTTACCTTCGAAGGCTGACAAATTTTTCATAAGTTAAACCTTTAGTGGCTTTAAGTACTCAAAAATGTCTGTTTTATAAATATTATGTTGCTCTGAAAGCATCAAAGCAAGTCTTAGGCTCCTTAAAAGACATACAGATCTTTGTAAAAAGTTCAGCAGTTAACCACTGTGTTTAATTTATATGAGTTGCAGCTCTGGGCCCAATTCCCACTGTGAATGTCTCCATTGCAAGCCATGTTGAAACGGGAGCTTCACACAAACACAGCCATGCTCTTGCGCAAAGCCTGCCTGATGCATTCAGTGGGGCTTATGTAAGTGACATTCCAGGATGGAATTGTGGCCTGTATCTGTCTGTTATGGCTTATAATTTTAAAACTTGCCATGAATAGAACCAGAGGACGTCTTAATTTATGCCTGCCCTCAAAGTGTAGACTTGCTTAAATATTATACAAACAATATTCCATTTTGGGGGCTTAGTAATAAATGGAATGATTGTATTTGAAGCTTTTATTGTCTGACAACATTCTTATTGTAAATAATTAAGGAAATTTCAGATTTAATTTATCTTGCAAGATTTGCAGTGGCTGGGTTGTTTCTTAGAAAGATTTTGGTATTAATTTAAGAGATACAATTTTTATAGTCTTTCCAGCTTCTCATTATGACTCCTGCAGTTTTCTTAACCTAAAATAAATAAAAAAATGTTGCAATGATGAACAAAGAATTATACGAAAATAATGAAACCCATACTTTTGTATCTTTATTTTGGAATTTCTTGTTCTATTATAAATATTGAAGTATCCCTATTTCAGAAGACATATTTTGTTAATTGATTGTACATATTTAAATATGTATTTTTGCACAGGTCTTTTTTTCTTATATCCAGTTTTGGTACAATTGAAAATCATCTAGTATTTATTAATTAAAAAGAGAAAAGCAAATACTTTTTTTTATAATTTGAAGTGGTTCACTGCCAATCCAATAGATAACATGCCTACTTTGCAGTTTTTAAGGGATGTCTCTTGTTTGGGGAGGGGGGAGGGGGAAGAGTTGTGTCTCTTTCTTTTAATGTCTTGGGAATTGCTGGATACAAACGAAGGCTCTGGCATTGCAGTCTGATGCCCGCAGGCGCCACTTCTCTAAGCAGGAAGGCTTTGTGGCATTTAGATGCATATGGTTAGCCTGCTCTGGTATACACATTTCTTACAGTTACCTGAATCCCAGAAGACTACCTTTTAGTTATGACACATGGCTTCTAATTCTTTTTTTCTTTTTCTTTTAGCATTTGTGTATGTGTGCACATGTATGTGAGTCTTTACGTGGTTTAAAAAACTAATGGAAAAACTGAAAGTGCCTGATTTATATATCTAGATTTTAAGCTTGGACTGTTTTTTAGACAGCTTCTCCTTTAAAGACTTGAATGTTCTGTTGGAAAAAAGAATTGGAGCTTGCTTTCCCCACCTACATATGACTACATATTAATGCGGGAGAGAGGATGGCGGAAGGGGCGGGATAAAACAAAATCAAAAGATCCGATTGAAGCGAGTCCCTAGTTCATAAATAATGCCAAGGGTTCTGGAGATACTTTTCAACAAGTAAATCTGAATGTTTTCTTCAGCTAGAACTTAAAAACGAAATGAAAGAAAAACAACAGAATGTTGACATTATTTTGTATTATTGGGAAAAAAGTTACCCCTCAAAGCAATTTTACAAACTACCAACATAAGCCGCCACCAGGCTATCCTCTTCCGGTAAGTCGTCTTCCGGCAAGAGTTGTTATTGCCAAGGATGTTTGTTTCTGTTTTGTCTTTTTGGGAAGGGGGGAATTGTACGGTGAAGGGGATTGGGCTTGAAAAGATTGTTCTGCTTTCCTCAAGCAGAAGGTCGTTTATTTTAAATGCTTTTGTGCAAAATATCCTACTTTTTATGAAAGGTGATTATTGTTATTTTTTAATGAGCACTACATAATGTCAATAAGAATGTAGGCTGCGGAAGCTTCTTGCTTTTGGAGTTGAGCCCGGCTCCATAGAAAGGGGGAAAAAGCAATCTCCTGTGTAAAATGTGTGAATAGTTTGATAATTTGTATACATATTCAAGAGCATCTGCTCAGAGCTGAACTTTTTTGTGTTGGCTGCTGTATAGTACATGAACAAATGTCATGAGGTAGAAAAAAAAATTACTTTGGATATTTAAAAGAAGAAAATAAATATATAGTCTATTTGTTTTGTAACAAGTTTCTGTAAATAAAATAATTTATACTATTTATAAGAAAAAAGTTGTGCTTTTGCTTCATGACCAGGAAATTAGCTTGTTGTATAAACAAGATGTTACTGAAACAAGGCAATAAAATGATTAGGTTGTCTTTATGAGATGCACAATTATGTTTCTGCTTCATTACGAAGACCAGCAAAAATTAGTCGTAGTGGAAGGAAAAGACGGGCCATGTTCGCTTCTGCCTGCCAAGAACCCCAACCCATGTATGTCAGGTAGATGCACAGCAGAGCTGGCTTAGTTTTCATTTGCTATTGTTTTTGAGGCAAACTTTTTAAGGAACGGGAAGAAAGGGACACAGCTTTGGTATGGACAGTGATTTGCCTACACTGCAAATTCATATTATGAGTCTCTCCAGTCTCCCTTACTTTGAGTGTGTCCAGTTTCTGTTCCTACATTAATCAGTGCTGAAACAGTGGGCTAAACAAGTATTTGGAATACCCAGGGCCGTGGCATAAGGCGAGTGAATGCTACCGCCCCTCTCGCTGGGTTCACTAAACCAGATTTATGGCATATGCAGATAGAATATCTCACGGACACTGCCTGCCCTCAAAGTCTACCAAGGGAAGTGGTTGCCCAATTCATTTCTGCCATCCCACGTTTTAGAGGCAGTCAAGAGCATCAACACATTTTCTAGTTTCCCATCAAGTAAAAGAGATCCCATCTCCTACTGGCAATTGTTCTATACCAGGCACATCCAACTTGCAAGAGACCGCGATCTACTCACAGGATAAAAAAACTGGCAGTGATCTTCTTTGGCGATCACTCGTAGCCAAGTAAGATTGTCTTCCATAAACACAGTTTTAACAGTGAGTCCGTAGGTGACTGTGGAGGCCAATTCTGGATCCACATGTCCTTCCACAGTGGGGACATTGGTTTCCGGGCTGGAGTTGATCACAGTGTGGATTTGCCAAGCATGCCTTCCTCCTAGCACATTTCTCCTTTGCGTCTTTAGTTTTGAGTCTTCAAAACCCATGACACCTTTGGTAAAGGCTGTTCTCCAACTGGAGCACTCGCAAGGCAGTGTTTCCCAGTTGTCAGTGTTTATACTACATTTTTTTTAGATTTGCCTTGAGACAGCCTTTAAACCTCTTTTGTTGACCACCAGCATTACACTTTCCATTTTAAGTTCAGAATAGAGTAGTTGCTTTGGAAGATGATCAGGCATCTGCACATGACCAGTCCAACGAAGTTGATGTTGAAGAATCATTGCTTCAACACTGGTGATCTTTGCTTCTTCCAGTACACTGATATTAGTTCACCTGTCTTCCCAAGTCATTGGAGGCAGGAGGAGCATGGGTGTGTGGAAGGGGAGGATTGACCAGAGTTGTTGAGCTCCCACCCCACCCCCAAGGCTCTGGCTGGCTGGCTATCAATCAGGATCCCAAAATCAACCAGGAACAACCAATAACACCCCACGATCGACCGGTTGCACATGCCTGCTCTATACTGAAGGATTTGATAAAAGCTATGGGTTGACAAGTGAAATGGAACAAACTAAGCTGCAGAAGCCTAATCTATAGCTGCCATTTCTTATGCTGGGGCAGCCTCTTGAGAAAATCTTGCAGAGATTTGATGTTTGTTCTTCATTCATAAACGTCTAAGGAAAATTGCTGTACATGGTTGCCTGGACAAATATCACAGGAGTGTGCTGACTATTCTTTGAAGTGTTATAATTGTCTACAGCTGCTTGTTGTGTACCTTGGGAGCTGCACAAAGTGGCTTTTGTCAAACCCCGTCTTTGCCTATATGATGTCAGGTGTAGGGTGGGCAGACATGGCTTCCCCAAACAGCCTCATGGGTTGAAGGAGTAAACATGGCAGGCTCAGATTTGGCCATAGGTTGGGCTCCGCACACCTGCTGTAGACAGTACATGTGTAGAGCTTATAGTGACAAAATGCTTGATTAGAAACATTCACCCTTGTCATTTAAAGGATATCAGTGAAATGTAGGTTTTTTTCAGTTATTACAAGGTAGGTTTTGTTTAAGGCTTAATCATAAATGCTAAGCTCATTATCGGTTCTAGAAGAGCTGCTCAGGTTTCTTTACCTCCAAGATAAAGGAAACTATGGTTAGATGGAAGCTATTGTTCACTTGCACAGCAGGTTGCGCATTGTGGATTGTGTCAGCCAACATTCCTTGGATGCCTCATGCTGGATGTACTGTTTACCTGAGTAGTTTCTCCACACCTCATCAAGGCCCTTAATGTACCTTCTAGAAGCCTGCTTTTCAATAGTCTCATCTTCAGTGGCCTAATGCTCTAATTGCTTTCTGTTCCCCTGCTTGAGCAATCCAATATTTATGATCCCATTTCATCTCTCAATAGGTTGCTGCTGCAGCCCCCAACCCAACTTTCCCTATCCAAGCAGACACTAAAATCTCACACAGAAGCTTAGCATCACATAATTTTGCATGGCAGCAATTTATCTAAGCAGCACATTTACCTGTGTGGGGGGAACTGGCCAGCTGTGTTGGATAGATTTATTGGTCAAAAGAGGAAGGGGGGAGAATGTTAATTAACTTAATATATGCTCTCCCACAGGGAACAGGCCACCAGTTTTGGGACAAACTCTAGCACTAAGCTTTGAATTACAAGTGGGCAACCCTCACCTGGTTCTTGGTTAATCTCAGCCACACCCCAGGAAGATGTATACTGTCTGCTACAAGAATGGCGAGGGGGGGAGCTTTAAACCTCCCACCATGCTCCTGGTTCAGCTCAACTGGTCATTGATCACCTGGGCAGCAGGAACGCAAGTGGCCCCACTCAGGCCATCTCAAGCAGCATCTCTGCTGCTTTAAAATAAACCAATTTTATTAACCAAAATAAGCCCACTCAAGCAACAGGAAAATCAACTGTATTATACATTTAATAAATGAAATTGATCTGAAAACACAAACAGAACATTTATACAGGTTTGTTAACGTATGGAAGTAGCCTATATAAAAAAAACCCCTTAACTACACCACGGTTCCAATTTCCTCAGCAACAGCAGAAGTAATACCATACAGTGATGACTTCCAAAATGCTTCAGTCTCAATTACACACTCCCCCTTTTGCTTTTTTAAAAGTTACATATTGATTACTCTAGAAAGCTTCTGCACTCTGTTTAGCAGCAAGTCTCCTTTTTTAATGGTTTCTTGATACTGCCAGTTCTTGCTGTCGGGCCTAAAGAGACAGAGAGAGAGAATTTAGTCAGGTGGTTCACTAGGAATGACTTATCAAACAGCTCCCAAAAACTGTTTAAAGAGTTCCTCAAAATACTGAACAGGAAGCTCATTATGAGCAAAGCAGTAATTGCAGGCAAAGTTTCCTGAAAGGCAGCTTGCTCATCACTACTAATCCTTCCCTGGAACACACAGGTGCAGGAGAGCATGGGTGTGTCTTCAGTAATATTTAGCTCAGCTGGGCAATAAGCCTGGCCAGTACTGCCCCACCCCATTTGCTGAGAGTCAATCGTGACACCTGCCCTGGTATCTTCCATGGCAGATGAGCTGATGAGAGAAGGTAGAAAGTTATCTCTAATAAAGATATTGTTCCAGTAGAAAGAGTATTTTGAGTTGGGTGAGCAGAGCTTATCTCACCTGGCTTTGGGCAAGCTACTACCTCTCCATCTGTAAAACGTATGCAATACGTTTGGTTGGGCAGCAATTAAAAGGCTGCAAAGTCCTTAATGTTAAGCATGATCTCACTACTAGTTTTTTGGTATTAGCGGGTGTGGTGTCCAACATACTGTACCTGTTAGTTTCTACTATTTCGTTGACTTTGTCTATTTTGCAATGTAGTCGCCCAGCAGCAATAAATCTTGACAATTCCCTGGAGAGAGAGAGAGTGTGCTTAGGACACCACCATCTGTATCTGTTGCAAAGCACCTGAAATTTCATGGTGGATGATGCAAGACTGGCATTTTTTGGTCCAGTTTGGGGCCTTGCCTCAGGGGTGGCAGGTACAAGCCTAACATTGTGGCCTACAGCCATGCTAGCTTGATGCAAGCAATCACTTCTTGAAAGATGTTGGAAAGTGCTTCGACCAGCCTAATTCTGCTCTGTTTACAGCTATCAAACTAAAGAACTGCAATTAGCAAACCACAATGGGGCTAGGACTGCTTAGTGGCTGCTGCAGTGCAACTCACAGACGCTTCTGCTCCTGCAGCTTACACCTGTGTAACATGTGGGCTAGCATTTCTGGTGCAGTATGCAAAGGCATAATCAAATAAGATGCTGCAGCAGTATTCCTTTAATCTACGGCGCCTTCCTAGCAAGTTTCTATAGCACATCAAGGACGCACAGCAGGCCCGGATTTGATAACCGCAGGGAGTGATGGTCCCAGCCCATAAAGGGCTTCAAATACAGCACCAGCATCTTCAACTGGGCCCAGAAGAAGCAAGTGTGTAGCTGCTGAGAATTAGCTGTACAAGCTCTTGCCTCCCTCCGTCAGCAGGAGGCGCACCAAACCACCCTGCACCAGCTGCAGCACAGCCATATTCACAGGCATACACACACCCATCCAGCATATTACTGTATAGTTGATCCTGGGTTATAAAAGCCTCAGGAAGAGTTCCAGTCTTCCTGTTCCAAAACTGAAGGGTGGAGTCTGTACAGAGTGCAGCTTCCACAAGCACCCCAAGGCTCCTCTGCTCAGATGATATGCGGGGGTTTGACTCTGTGACCCTCGGGGTCCCTTCCAACTCTACAATTCTGTGATTCTTGCCTTACCCAACCTCTGCAAGTCTTGCAATCAATGGTTCTTCCTCACATTTTTTTTTAAAAAACAAAGATATCATCAAATGACCTAACCCCTTAGCTAGACAGGAATCACTACAAACTGTAGAAATGCATTTAAAATATATAGAGAGATATAGATATACTTACTGATCTATGAACTCTACACAGACTCCAAAAGCATCTGCCATGTAACCTAGTGTAAGCGACCTGTAGGATTCTAGGAGCTGGCTGTAGGCATGGATTCTCATTTCCCGAACGTAATAGCGATAGTGGGGCGCAAACAGCCAATCTTTCTTCATCTCTTGCTCTACGGTGGCTGAAAGGGAAACATAAGAACACAAAATGAGGTCTGTGTTTCACAAAAGTTTTGTTTCTCCCCAGAAGGTAGTTTAACAGCATGAACCATGTGCCACTGAATATTGGTGGACACTATAAAGTCTCCCATCAGCCCCAGACAGCATAGCCAATGGGCAAGGATGATGGAAGATGGAGTTCAACATAATCTGAAGGACATCACACTGGCTACGCCTGATGCAAACTAGCGAGGGCAGGTTAAGCCTATCTCGGGAGACCTGTGTATCTGTTAACATCAGCACCTGCGTTCCTGTGTGGCCAGCCCCTTAAGAAAGATTGAATAAACCTAGCTTCTCTCATCCAGGAGACAACATGGGAAACATAGTCTATTTAAAGTTGAGTGGCGAGGACCAAATCTTATGTTATTTGTGGGCATTTTACTTCTACGCTCATAATAATAATAATAATAATAATAACAATAAATTTTATTTATATCCCGCCCTCCCCAGCCGAAGCCGGGCTCAGGGCAGCTAACAACAATCAAATAATCAAACAGTCAAATAGTCACACAATCTAAAAATATTTCATTATAAAAATTAATTAAATCAAATTGATGGCAACCAATTAAGCAGAATTCTGTGCAGGTTGCCAGAGGAGGGAGTCAGGCTGCGCCCTGACCAAAGGCCTGGCGGAACAACTCTGTCTTGCAGGCCCTGCGGAAAGATGTCAGGTCAGGGACACATTCCACCTTCCTTCTCATTTGTTCAGCCTGCTGAAGCAGTTACATCCAGAACCAGCTTTGGATCAGCTTTACTTACCTCTTGGAAATCTCAGTTTAATTCTTGCCCCTCCTTTGATTGAGGATGGGCCAAAAGGTTTGAGACTGCTAACCCTAGGAGATGGGGAGGGCAAGTCTTGGTGGGTACAGGGAAGTGGATGCGTGTTTTTTGTTTCTGTCTAATCCTAGGAGATGGGGGGGGCAAGTCTGGGTGGGCTGGCTGCACATGTAACCCACAAGCTGTGTGCTGCCCACCTAACAGCCCAGTAACCCCCCACAGAGCTAAAAAGCAGAAACACTTCCTTACCCAGCGACTGGAAGAAAACTGAATACCGACATTCATAGAGTGAAAAAAGATATTGCCGGACTTTGGGTAAACTGTGCAAAACCTCCAGAATCTCTGCCCCTTTGATAACCTAAAAGAAATCAGACAAAGCCAGCAAAAATCAGACATGAAAGGAATAAGGAACACAAAGCACACTCTGAAGGTTCTCTGTGGAAGTAGCTGCTTGGCGTACCTTCTCTCTAAGGTCAGGCCTGTCTAATGCAATCATGCTGACATAGACTGTGTATGTTACAAAGGTTTTGTAATCCATAAGTTCGTAAGATGTAAATGTTGAAACTGTATCCAGGAAAAGCTCAGCTGCCTGCTTGAAGTCTCGAATGGCCACGCAGTAAAGACCCTGGTAGACCTTTAGGCGGTTCCGACGGTCCCAATCTCCTCCTTCCTCTATTAGGCTTTTAAAAGAAAACAGGTATGTGTGTTATTTCCCCAGCATCCTTAGCCATGCACAAGCATTTTCATCCATTTGCTTAACTAGCTTTATTACAGTAGTTCAAACAAAAGCTATGGGATGGTTTTGCTTTGAGACTACACTGCAACCTTTGACAAAGCGGTGTGCTGCAGGTTGCTTTCAGCTGCAGCTCTTATCAACTACTCTGATGTATGGCTTGATTTTTTAGACAATGATCCTGTGGGATATAAATGAAGTAGTAATTCTAAGTTAAGGATAACTAATTTTGCCTACTACCTTCTAAGACACTCATAGCCCAATCCTAGGTGTGGTTCCTTGGAACCCAAGTCCAACTAAGATAAATGAGGCTAACTCCCAGATAAGTGGGCACTGACTGAATAAAAGCTACTGGTACTTTTAATTTTCATAAAAGTGTATTCTTCTGGTATCTTTAACACCTTTCAGGTTCCTAAAATGTTTTTTTTTTTGTTCAGTAAGTATTGTGTATTTTGATTTTCCCCAACATGCTGTTTAAAAATATATGAAATGAAGTATCCAATCCTTTTAAGGATCATCATGTTTCTGAAAATTCTGAATTTCACGCCACACTTCATCTAAAGTATACACTCCCTGCTACATAAAGAAGCCATTCCCTAGCAACCAGACTACATCTTCAGAACCTGTATTACTGTTAAGCGAGAGACTAATGCTTTGCACATCAAGGTAGCAGCAGCAACAACAACAGAAATGGTACCTTTTTGCTTTTTCAGTGTTCCGGGTGATGAGGTCATTGTCCATATAAAACAGGCCAATTCGGAGGAGATAGAACACAATATCCAGCCGATGTCCTAGAGCCACAGTTTTGTCATATGTCTTCCGAAAGGCAGTCAGAGCAGCTTCCTGACAAAGACAGCATTTGCTTAAGTTAGATGCCGCAGATCTGACGCTCTGGAGAACAGATCTGTAATTTGCTAACAGGTACCCCCTGACCCATCCAAGGTTTTGCACTACGTTCCCCCACTGATTGAAGGAAAGCAGGTATGTATGAGGAGCATGAACCTTTCAGCTAACAAATAACAGAGATAAAGGAGTGCATTGACATGTAACAATAAGCCACAGCTTCTGGCTAACCATGGTTTACCACAAATGAGCAGCATATTCATGCAACTTTCCTGACTTCTCCTCCTCTGGTGCAAGTACAATAAACAACAAACCAAGGCTTAAAGATGGTTTGTGATTGTGGCTTTTTGGGGAGAAGCAAAACCACAATCTGAGAACTCATGGAAGCAGAAGTGGGGTTGTGCTCACTGATCCCACTCCCAGTATTTCTCTGGCTACAACTTCAGGCCTTCTCACATTGAGGGGAACTCCATGCATGCAATTGAGTGCGCTCAGAATCCTCCACACAACTGAGAACTCTGATCACACGGGGATCCTGATCACCAAGCACACAAAGAGATCCTCTTCAAATCACCCTGCTCAATGCACAAAAGTCAATCAGAATGGCAGGGCCAACGCATGCCCACCTGCCCCTCCCTCCCACCCCACGTTCTGAGAATGTGGAGGCAAATACCCAGAAAGCGCTTTACACACATTTAATTTTATGTGACAAAATAAATACCTTGTCCCCGATTCGGCAGAGATATTCAGCTTTGGCCATCATGGCATCACGGATTTCACTTTCCCCCAAGTTCTTCTCTGCATCTTCCAGCTGCTCATCAAGGCGTTTCAACTCCTCCTCATTTGCCTTCTTCATCTTATTCAAGAGATCTGTATCTACCTGCCAATCAAGTGACTTGCAGAGGGATTCATAATACGGGGCCATGTCTGTGGACGACAACATAACCATTTGAACAATTAGCCCTGCCAAAATCATATCTTAGATCACAACAGCAAAAAGTTCAGAAGAAATTAACATTGCTTTGTCCCCTCACAAAAGCAGAAAACCAACATGAGGCAGTGATTCGAAGTGTTTGGCCTGAGACTGGGGAGACCTAAATTCAAATCCTCACTCAGGCAAAAAATACAACCTTGGACCAGCTCACACTCATTCTCAGCCCAACCTGCCTCGTCGCGTTTTTGTGAGGATAAAACCAGGAAAATCATAGTGTATGCTTTTTAAAAGCGAGAGTGCATTCAATAATGGCACACTCCTACACTGAAATCTTAAATGGCTCCCTGAAATCCACTATCTCTGGATCCATCCAAGAGTACCACATTGAGCTGATTAGGCCACTTCTTCATAACTTGTGCTTGATTATTATTGTTGTTGATGTTGTTTTTTTAATTATTATTATTTCTACCCCACCCATCTGGATGGGTTTTCCCAGCCAGTCTGGGCGGCTTTCAACAGAACATTAAAAACAGAATAAAACTTCAACATTAAAAACTTTCCTAAAAAGGGCTGCCTTAAGATGTCTTCTAAAAGTCGGATAGTTATTTCCTTGACATCTGATGGGAGGGCATTTCACAGGGCGGGCACAGCAACTGAGAAGGCCCTCTGCCTGGTTCCCTGTAGCCTCCCTTCTCACAGCGAGGGAACCGCCAGAAGGCCCTTGGCACTGGACCTCAGTGTCCAGGCTGAATGATGGGGATGGAGACGCTCCTTCAGGTATACTGGGTCGAGGCAGTTTAGGGCTTTAAAGGTAGCACCAACACTGTGAATTGTGCTCAGAAACGTACTGGGAGCCAATGTAGGTCTTTCAAGACCACTGTTATATGGTCTCGGCAGCCACTCCTAGTCACCAATCTAGCTGCCGCATTCTGGATCAGTTGTAGTTTCCGGGTCACCTTCAAAGGTAGGCCCACGTAGAGCGCATTGCAGTAGTCCAAGCAGGAGATAACTAGAGCATGCACCACTCTGGTGAGACAGTCTGCGTGCAGGTAGGGTCTCAGCCTGCATACCATATAGAGCTGGTAGACAGCTGCCCTGGACACTGAATTGACCTGCGCCTCCATGGACAGCTGTGAGTCCCAAATGACCCCCAGGCTGTGCACCTGCTCCTTCAGGGACACAGTTGCCCCATTCAGGACCAGAGAGTCCCCCACACCTGTCTGCCCCCTGTTCCCCAAAAACTGAACTTCTGTCTTTTCAGGATTCTACCTCAATCTGTAAAGCCATCGTCCCTCCTCTAACTGCCTCCAGGCACTCACACAGGACCGTCACTGGTTCTGATTTGAAAGAGAGGTAGAGCTGGATATCATCTGCATACTGATGAACACCCAACCCAAACCCCCGATCTCTCCCAGCAGCTTCATATAGATATTAAAAAGTGTGGGGGAGAAGACGGAACCCTGAGGCACCCCACAAGTGAGAGCCATGGGTCTGAACACTCATCCGCCAGCACCACTTTCTGGACACTCCCTGAAGATGTACATATTATAAATGACAACAACAAGTGATTTTCAGTTAAACACATTTCAATAGTTTTACAGCCATTTTAACATTTCAGAACCCGACTTCCTTCCTCCTCTTTCTGCGGTTCCTTAAATTTATATTTATCATTTGCTGCATATTCTAAATCAACTTACTATTTCATTCATCTACTTTATTTATTGACTCTTGCGAAACGGCAGGCTATTACAATGATCCTGCCAAGGTCCTTATCTGTTTACAATTTATTGGTACATATCCAACAAACCATTTACATTCTTTTATTAATTTATTTTTTTAAAAGCTTCTTGTCTCGGTTTCTTATTTTCCCAGTAAGTTCCGCTCGCCATTTCTGCAGAGTCCGTGAGCTTTTGTATCCAATCTTTCTTTTCTTTCCATTCTTGGGGCAAATGACATTCTTGCCGCGGTAGTTATATACATGAATAAATTCCTATACCGTTTAGGGGATTTCTACCCCAATCAGTCCCAGGACGACATTTAAAGTTTAATGGCTTTTTAAATGTTGTAACCCCCCGCATGTTTTGAAGCTGCCCTTTTTTTCCAGATCTGCGAGCCGCCTTTTCAGGGAAAAGGCGGGGTAACAGACGCCTGACTCAGAGCCGAGGCGGCCTCCCCTCACTCACCGTGTTCGCGGATGGCGGCCATGAGCTCCTGGCGCACGGCCGGGTCGGGGCGCTTGGGCTGGAGGCTGAGGAGGAAGCGCAGCTGGGCGATGCGGAGGTCGGGGTTCTTGGGGAGGCCCTCCTCCTCCAGGTTCTCCAGAGGCATCTCGGCGGCGGGCGGAGCGGGGGGGACGGACCCGGCAGCTGGGCGAGGACAGAAGCTCGGTCGGCCGGTGGGTGAGCGAGAGGGAGGCAGCGGCGGAGTGACTCAGCCCGTCACCCGGAAGCGGAAGCAGCCGGCAGGGGAAGCATCTTCTTCCGCCGCCGAAGGAGCACTTCCGGGTCCCGCCTTCGCGGCGCGGAGCCCGCCATGTGCGGGGCGAGAGGGGCGTCCTCGGTCTGGCCAGAGGAGTCAGTTACGCCCCTGCAGGCTCCTCCTGTGGGCGTCTCGCTTTACTTTGAAATCCCAGCTTTCTTCCCCTCGAATGAGCGGGTGAGCTCATTTCTGTTTATTTCCATTTAATTTTATTTATCTTATTTGAAATCCCAACTTTTCCCTGCTCCCAATGAGCGTGCAAGCTCATTTCTATTTCGATTTATTTAATTTATCTTATTTGAAATCCCAACTTTCCCCCCCTCTCAATGAGCGTGCAAGCTCATTTCTATTTCGATTTATTTAATTTATCTTATTTGAAATCCCAACTTTCCCCCCCTCTCAATGAGTGGCTTTTTTTTAATTTATATTGAAATCTGACCTATTTTCCGCCGCCTCCATCTCCATGAGAGGACAGGCTGCTTATTATTATTATTATCATTATTATCATCATCATTATTATTATTATTATTAAAATCCCACATTTTTTCCCTCCTAAGGAGCGGCTAAGCTATCTATCTAGTTATTTATATTAAATTTCTGTATCGCCCTTCATTTAAGGATCTCAGGGCGGTTTTTACAATATAAAAACACAAAATACATAACATAGCGAGAACACAAAATACATAACATAGCGAGAAAGACACTGTTTAAAAAGCCAGATTGGTTATTTTAATTTTAAATCCCACTTCCATCCCATGTTCAGCATGTGGTTATCTCCCTCCTTCCCATTTGATCCTCTCAACAACTTCAAATTTGCTGGTCATTTGTTTCACTGCATTGTAATCTTACATGAAGTCACCAGATGGTGCTGTTTCAGAGCTCATAGGTGCGGCTGAATTCAGGATTTAGGGACTTGCTCCGGAGAAACGGTAAATCACTGACGAATGTGATTAAAAAGGTCGCAGGGAGACCATGCCCATGTTTAATCTATTTTCTTACGGAACCGAAGGACTCTGTTGCTTACCTTGTTTGTTTTCAAGCTTGATTTGCTACAGGCTTATTATTTGCAGTCACAGCTTGCTACCTAATTTCTGCCAGCAAGAATCTCACATTAAATAATAGGTGTCAGATTCATTCATGTTCATATATAATTAAAACCATATGAGACAAATACATTGTCTGGAATTGCTTTTAAATTACCATCGTTATAAATGAGCTTTATACAGAGTCAGACCCACTGGTCTAGCTCACTACTGGCAGTGACTAGCAATGATTTTTCCGGGGTTTCAGAGGGGAAATCTCTCACAGTCCTACCTGGAAATGTCAGGGATTGAACCTGGGACCTTCTGGATTGAACCTGGGACCTTCTGGAGGCAAGGCAGAGGGTTCTATCACAGAACTACAGCCCTTTCCCTTAACTGTCCTGCTAATAAACTCATGGGCCACATTAAAGCACTATGATACTACTACAGCCATGGCTTCCCCCAAGGAATTCTGGGAGCTGTAGTTTGTTAAGGGTGCCAGGAATGTTAAGAGACCCCTGTTGCCATCACAGAGCATATAATTCTCCTAATGCTTTAACACTCAATCTCGCGTCACAGGAAATTGAGAACATCAGCATTTGAGGACCTGTGTGAGTGCATGTTACTGAGTAAACTTGCCAAGATGCGCTATTACCATGGTCTCAAGATCAAAATTCACAAGACTCCTAGAATGTGTGCACATGAAACAAGTTCAGGAAACGAGCCAGCAGCTTAGTCAGTAGGAAAGGGTCCCTGATGGCTTTACCAAGTTTGTTTGGGGGTGGGACAGCTGAAGGCCAATGGACTCCTCCTCCTTCTTCCTCCTTGTGCACTCTGGTGGTGGAAGGAGAATGACTGAATAAGCCTGGAACTGACTTAAGAATTAAATGGGCCAATGGTCTGATTCACTACAAGGCAGCTTCTTTTCAGCTATGCACTTTTCTTGGTTCTTCTTGGACTGACGGCGAAGGGGGGAAAGTGGTCTAGGCAATTCACATGTTCAAAATCCAATTTGGCAGGCAGTAGAACAGTGTCAGCAGGTCCACATTATTCCCTGCCTTGTTACCATGTATTCAGCTCCTCTAAGGTTCCCTCTGCATTCTGTTTTGTCACTTCATTAGTGCACAGCTCACAGTAATTTTCCGACCGCATTTCATTTCACTCCCTCTCCCTAATTGGTACCGGAAAATGTTTGCAGGAGTTGCTTATTAAATGTATCTTCATTACTGAGCTTGCTCTCAATAATCTACTTTCCTGTTTGGCGGTGAACGCTGGCTATCTGAAGACCGCTCAGAGAACAACCGCAGCTATCAAAGCAGGAAGGTTAATACGCTGCTCCAAGCTGGCCTGCAGTTGATGGAGAGGCTAAAGATATGCATCAGTACGGAACATTACAGGACAACATTTCATCACTTTTGTATTGGAGATGCAATCCAGCTGCACGGTTGTGGGGAGGTAGAGAGAAGGAGAGAAACCACACACAAAGTATTTCCATGAATGAGGCATGAACTGTCCCAACTCAGCCTCAAAAGTTCACACTTTTATCCATACATCTGAGAGCAACAACCAAAGGTGCGTCCAGGCTGTTGCTATTTTGGAGGTGGACTCAGTCGCACACTGGCAAATGCAGGTATCACAGGTACAGTTGATGAAGAGTTCTTGCAAAACAAACTTTCCCAAAAGATCAGGCTTCTTGAGATAAAAGGATGGGGACATGCTCTAGAAAAGTGGGATAGCACTTGCTTTGACGCAACGCCATCTAACCTCGTGAAGAAAGCCAGAATGAATCCTCATTAAATAGGCAACGTTGTCTAATCTCTCCCTGCAAACAAATCCGGATGAATGCTCAATAGATTGTCTGGAAGCGCTCCAAGGCACACATGGAAGTCCTTGGGGTATCCAGCGAAATTCACCAGAATTTGATCCCACAAGGTTTTATTATACAGCATTACCTTGGTTCTCGAACAGAATCCATTCCAGAACTCCATTTGACCAAGGCGTGGCTTCTGATTGGCTGCAGGAGCTTCCTGCACTCAATCAGAAGCCACGTTGGACATTTGGGTTCCAAAGAATGTTTGCAAACTGGAACACTCACTTCCTGGTTTGTGGTGTTCGGGAGCCAAAACGTTTGAGTCGCAAGGCGTTCGAGAACCAAAGTACGACTGTATTTCATTTCTCGTGCTCCAATAGATGGCTAATAAAAACAGTACTTTAAGAAATGATGAGAACAGTCACAAGAGCAAACCAAAAGCCTTGAAGAAAGGGATGATGAAAACAATCACAGTAACACTCTGTTTTACACTGTCACATATGAAATATATATAAGAAGAATAGACTTGATGTCATGACAAAAACTTGTCATGCCTCCTTTTCACTGGAAGTCTTGCTCCTGTCGTACAAGTGTTATATTGCCTGATATAAATGATGTGTCATTAAATATAAATTTTATATTTTAATTTCATATTGTTATATTCTTGAAAAGGTTTATTTTAGGTTATCGTGTGACTTACGTATGTGACCACCTTGTTTGCCTCTGGTTCTGCAGAACAAAGTAGTTGAGTGAGAATATAGGGGCTTGGGATTAGTCTTAGAGTTTTTACAAAAACCAAGTAATGTGTAAATGATGCTTGAAAACAAATAAACTGCAGCACAAATCTAATCCAACATGGATTCCAACTGGGATAAATATTTTAGGAGGTTTGCCTGGACTGCTATACTACAACATATTTGTCCTACTGATGAATCCAGCAGCACTAGCATTGCTGTATATTTTGGAAAGTTGTTTCCCTTGTATGTCTCTTTTAAGATATTGTAACCATATTTTGCATGGAGGTTCCTGAGATCAAAGATCAGGTTTTCCTCTGTGTTTGGGATACAATTAGATTCTATTCAGAAGTGCATTGACTGTAACCACTAATTTCAAAACCACCCTGGGGTTTTTCTGGTTTCTTCAAATTCCTAAAGCAGTGCTGGGAATGAAGCTGCTGCCAAAACTTTAAAGCAGATTTATGCTGTATTATCTCTAAATACTCGCAAGATGGCAGTGTTTCAGAGCAATCCCCCAGCACAGTTACACTATGTTCTGCTGCCTCTTTTTCCTCTGGGCATCCTAAGGTGAAATGGTGCCATCACTACTAATGTGTTGTTAACTGTAACACCCTGTTTCTCCCAAAATATTGCTAAGCAGCATGAGTTGAATTGTGCAAGCAATTGAAGGCATAATTGAGAAAGGTCTTGCATTTGAATTCCTAGAGCAGTGCTCCTAAGGCCTGCCATCTCCCCGCCCAGCCATGAATTCTCTGAGGTTTATTTTCCCTCAAAAATAGTGGCCTCTGCTACCAGTGTTACAGTTTTTGCACATCCTAACCTTATGCCAGAGACATTTGCATGTCCACCTGACATTTTTAAAAAATGAGTTTCTTCATAGGTCTCTCCTTTGTTGCATGTGCAACAATGAAGAATAAATAAGACACCTATGCAAAATTCAAACAATCACATTCTTGTTTTCTCCTTTGTATCAACATTTTCCTTTTTGCTGGCGATCCCACAACAGTTTACATTCTCTTAAGTACATGAGCCATAACTCAGTAGTAGAGCATCTAGGTCCCAGATTCAATCCCCAGCATTCATGTTTGTTTTGGCACCATTTGGCTCAAACAATTGAATACTGACATTCCTGGATCTACAGAAGCCATCCTGGTTTGATTTGAGGGTACTGTTGTTGGAGGGTATCCCTACTTTCATCAGAGGGTATGTGGTTTTACGACCCCTGAGCCAAGGAGAATAGTAACTATATGACCTCTGAAGTATACAGACATCTGAAGACATCCCTGTATAGGGAAGTTTTTTAATGTTTAACATTTTAGTATGTTTTTATATATGTTGGAAGCCATCTAGAGTGGCTGGGGCAACCCAGTCAGATGGGCAGGGTATAAATAATAAAAGTTATCATTATTATGGAATAAGATGCCCCTATATTCATCGGAGAAATGTTGGGAGGTATGAATTAATGGTGGCAATCATTAGAATGGCTCTCACTCACTCCAGCCTGTAGGGTGACCAGAAACTGTGAGGCTCTTTTGCCCAACCTAAATGTGAAGCACGGTCAAAAAAAAGGCAATTTGGGCTATTTGATTTTGACCGGGTAGAGAAAAGTGATCCTGTGTTTATTACTAAATGTGCAACGCAGTCTTCAAAGGTCTCTTATCCCGCAGGAAACTGGTGTGGCTGCAAAGCTACTCTGCAGCTTCCTACCGCTCACAGAATGGGGGAATTCAAATCAACTGGCATTTGAAGCCCATTTCCCCCCATTACTCTCTTATTCTTTCGGTGCTTTTAAAAGCCTTGACTAGAGGAATACTGATACATCCTTGATTTATACGTCACATCTCATAAACATATATCTCCGCATCTTTTTGCAAACCCAGAGGGTGTATTGCATGCTGTGTTTTTCTGAGAAAGGTTTCTAGAAGATTATGGACTGTTTAAATAACTAATTATTGTTGACATTTTACAATCTGTGGAAGTCTTCACGTCCAAAAATAATACTCTTTAATTGTCATAAACTTAGCTATGCTGAGCAAAATGCTCCATTGGCGTTGTGACTCTATTGACTTTGGTGAAGTTAAGCCAGAGGAAAGTTTAACAACATTCTCTTAAGTACATGAGCGCATTAAATCTAATAATGTTCAGGAGGGGGAAAGTCTTTCCTTTATGACAGTTTAATTTAACGGGGCGGTGGGAGATACCATAAGGAACCTTTCTAGTAATGTGAATAGAATTCATTTTTCTGAGACACCCCCTTAACATTAATTAAATTAAGCCAAAGTTTGTGTGTGTGCACCCACATGTGTTTCATCTTTGCTTGTTGGGGTTTCTTTTTAACTGTGTGCACTTTGTAGCTCACTTGGTTAGAGCATGGTGCTGATAAAATCAAGGTTGCTGGTTTGATCCCTGCATTGCAGGCATTGGACGAGATGCTCCTCAGTGTCCCTTCCAATTCTACAATTCAATAATGATTTTTAGGGAATTCCAGACCTCTATCACTCAACTTTCCTGCTACATTGCTTCAGATAGTTGGCAGAGGCATGCCAACCTGCACAGCTGCTCAGTCTCAGCAAAATATTCTTGACCATATCCATGACTGTTTGTCGGCATCAGCAAGACAGTACAGCCACAATTTCACACAGGAGAAACAGAGATGTTCTGACTACAGCAGAATGGAGAAGGCACTTCATCTATGTGAAGCCAGCTTTTCTGTTCAGGTAGAGTGATCAGGTGCAATGAAATTTTCAAAAACACCTCTGTTTTAAGCACACTTCCCCGCTGCCAGGCTTTTCAAGGGGAAAATAATACAAATAAATAATAGTCACAAATAGTTCATTGTAGCCAGCTTTGTACATAGAGCTAAGCCATGGTTTTGTTTAACAAACCACAAGCTGTTCCACAGAAGATTTAAAAAACCCCATCAACCCGTGGTTTGTTTCTCCAATGTTTGGTTTGTGTTCTAGCTCCTCTTGCCTCATGCCTTTGTAACATGCTGAGTGTCTGGGATTCGAAGGCAGGCAAAGGGTTTTGGAAAGGAGTTTTAGTTAGATCCAAGAAACACAAACTTGCATAATCATCGGGGCATGGTTGAGCCCGAAGGAGACTAGGATGTCCCCCCACACCTCTCTGTCACGAATTCCTCGCGGCGCTGTAGCAGAATGCTCAGAGTCCCAGGTTCTTTAGTCAGTATTATTTATTGTGAGCAAAATATATATACAAATATCTACAGAAGCAGTTCGTATAATCAGACAGAGTACCTGGCTGCACCTTGAGGCAAAAGAAGACTCCACACTCATCTACACCATGCCCACCATTGGACAGGCTTCCCTTTTAAACAGATGACAGCCAATCAACTGTCATTCTGAGTCATTCTGACCCAGCACCTTCAGCCTGTTGCATCAACTAGCAAACTGAAGCCTGGAGACTTATTTACACAGCATCCTGTGAATCCCAACACTCTCACCTGTTTTGGGTCTTAGACTGGGAGAGCTGCATCAGCAAAACAGAGAACTTCGGCACAGAGTTGTGCCAGCAGAGCTCACTTCTCCCAGCGCGTCTGTGTTTCAGCCCCTCAGCTGTCATAACCTGAACCTGGGACTGAGCTCTAGCAGAAGAGCTGCAATGAGGTACAAGGATCCTACAGTTTGAGAGAAGTCAGAAGCACGCGCTTTAAGTGTATGGTGTGGCTGTGACCTGAGACCGGCAGAGGTACTGTCAAGGGCCATCCTATTTGTCTGGAGTGCACGTCTTTGGTCTCGCAACCTTATTGCTTCTTTGCTTTGTTTTCACACTTCCAGCTGAATGCTTGAATAGCTGTGTCTTTGTTTTCAGAGTGATTTTTGTGACTTTTGGCTGTGGGGTTTTTCTTTTTTCAAACTATCTTTTTCTTTCTGCTGAAACACTTTGGCTGATGGCTGATTATAGCCACATCAGTGGCATCCACAGGTTAGTTAATTTCCCATTGCTTTAGTGTATAATTAACGAGAACAGCTTTGCTGCGCTCACTTATAATTGCATGCTCTTCATCTCTTCCACATCATTCCGAAGGTCTTCAGAAGCACCACTGATTGCCCTTGTCTTTCACAAGTCCAAAGCAGAGTGGTTTTTTTTTTTTTCCCTTGCGTGATTGCACAAATTACATCCTTTTCTTTGCCATCACTCTGCTACATTCTGGGTATTGATTGCACTACAAGATGCTCTTTAAAAAAACCCCCCGCAAAAAACACAATGTTGTTGGGGGAGGTGAAGAGCAGCCAAGGACTGAGACTATTGGCACGAGTTGGCAATAGAAGCAGTGTTGTTGGTTTGGCTGGGGAGCTCATTTACACAATTAGATACTTTATTGAGTTTGATCATTGTTTTCCTGAATCGGCAGCCCCAGTTTGTCTCTGTTTACATAAGCTAGTCATTCCCATCCACTTGATGGCAATGCCTGGTTGGCGTGTGGATGCCTGATTGGGGCGTCTATGCCAGTTGCTGGAGAACAGTAGCAGGAAAGTGCTATTGCACTCCCATCCTGATTGAGGGGTTGGTTTCCATCAGTTTGGCCACTGTGGGTGCCAAATATTATTAGCACAACATTGGAAAGAAGAAGGTGTCCCAGCTAAAGAAGATTGGCAAGTGAAGTTAATGGAATATGCTGAAATGGCAAAATTGACTTTGAAATTAAGAGGAAGAGATGACAATGAATTTAAAGAAGATTGGAAGGACTTTATTGCATATATACAGAAGCAATGTACACAGGTTAACACATTAGCAGGATTTTGAAAAGACTTGTAAAGACATAATGACTGAACAATAAGTAATTTTAATGATTTTATCATTTAAAATGGACATGCGGTATGATGATAAACAGTGGAACCAGGGAAGGGAGTAGGAAGTCAACTCTACTTTTCTATGTTTGAATATGGATTGTTGCTTTCATTTTTTGTTTTTGGAAAATTAATAAAATAATATTAAGAGAGAGAGAGTTCTGCATGCACATTGGATGAATACATCTGCATGTGGCACCAGCACCTATAAGCCTTTCTCCTTTTTCAAACCCAATTTCTTTCTCCCTCCCTCTCTTCACACCTTGACTCAGCTCGATTTGTCCTTCTACAGGTAAGGGTCCTTCCCTAGGCACAGCCAACGAGGCCTTGTGGTCAGCAGCTGGCATCTTTCTCTCTCCTTTGTTGATCTGCCTTGGCAGATCAGAAGGCATCAGTTTCCATTCCCCCTTGTATTCCTTGCATGCACCATTCCTCTGTTGTTCTTTTTCCTATTCGTCATTTTTCCTATTCATATTTTTCTGCTATTTGTCTCACCATCCACTGCGGTGACATTACATAGCTTATTAAATTCACATAACCAATAATGTGTCATCAGCATTATTCCACCCCATTCATTTCAGTGCTAAGGAAACACAGTACAGCAGCAGCAGCAAATGCCAATTGTATTCACTGGATTGGTTTCCATTCTGGACATGGAACCCATAAGCAAACCAGCAATTTCCACTCCTGTTTCTGTCTTCAGCTGAATTCCCCAACATCCCTAAACCACCAGTCAGCATGGAAGGAGATTCAGCCCTCACTGGCCAATCTGGTGGGTGGGGATCTGTAGGTCCCCGTGCTGCCACCACCCCGCCCGCACTTCCAGGGTCCATAGCATCAGCCAATCAGGGAATCAGTCTGAAAGTCAAAGGATGGTTTTCTCCACCTATCATAGATTGATAGTGGCTGGTATATGAGACCCAGTGTGGTGTAGTGGTTAAGAGTAGTGGACTTGTAATCTGGTGAACCGGGTTTGCTTCCCCGCTCTTCCACATGCAGCTGCTGGGTGACCTTGGGCCAGTCACACTTCTCTGAAGTCTCTCAGCCTCACTCACCTCACAGAGTGTTTGTTGTGGGGGAAGAAGGGAAAGGAGAATGTTAGCCGCTTTGAGACTCCTTCGCGATATCAAATCCAAACTCTTCTTCTTCTTCCTCTGAAATGCTCCTATTGAGAACTGGAGCATCATTTCAGCATCTTCCCTTTCCAAACATTGTTTTCATTCCTTCTTGGCTGTCCTTCACAAGTGCCTTCTATTCACACGTGGCAGCTTAGTGCCAATTTTGACCCTGGAGTAACCGCTTTTGCAGGGCCCTGCTTGGGCTTTTTGTCTTTGCTGGGGAGAGGGAATAAAGGACAAGCATCATTTCCTCCCATCTTTTCTAGTTACCTGTGATCAGGTTCCCTTCCAAAACCAAGGCCTCTCTGGAGGATTCTGTTGTTCTTGTTCTCTCTTTCTACAAAGAGCGCATTCAAACTCCTCCTCACCTCATGCCAGGAAGACGTGCGCCTCTGCAGAGAAGTGCTACATGAATTCTATTTAGGTTTGGTCTTTTATCACATTATCCAAATGCGTATGCTAATCTCCGGAGAACAGCTGCAGCATACAATACTGTGATAACAGCTATAATGCGGCCTTTTAAATTCAGCGCAACTTGATGTTGTATCGCGGCTCTTTGCTACAATGAATGGTTGTACCTGCAGCAATAGTGAATTGAGGGCAAATGAGTAAGCATACCCGCGATGATCCTCCTCCACGTGGGTACTACAAAAATGGCCAACCACAAAAAGGAACTTTTTGAGAGCAAGGCCTTTTCCTTGGTTTAATACTGTCCCTTCTGGGGTTTCTTTGTTTACATGTAAATGAGATAAGGGATGGAGAATTTTGGTTCATTCTGCAATTTGATGAGAACCTTCCTGGTCCATGCTTAGATCAGAGCATAGAAGTGCAGATTTGATCACATGCCTACGAACTTTTCCAAGCAAGGTCTGCTCCAATTTATGCAGAGTTCTTTGTTTGTGAATGAGGTGGTGCGTGTCATGGACTGGCTGGATTCAGAGCAGTAGTGGAAGGCAACTCTAGCCCAATGGTTGCCATTAATCTGATTTGAACTGATTTTACAATGAATGTTGTATCATTTTACTGTTGTTAGCCGCTCTGAGCCCAGCTTCGGCTGGGGAGGGCGGGATATAAATAAATTATTATTATTATTATTATTATTATTATTATTATTATTATTATTACTATTACTATTATGACTTCCTCCAAAGAATCCTGAGAACTGTTGCCCCCCCCCCGAGTTACAATTCCCAGGATCCTTAACAGCTCCCAGAATTATTGGGGGGAAGTCCTGGGCTTTAAATGTATGCTGTGGATGTGAGCTAAGAAAACGCAGTGCTGGCTGTGTTTGTTCAAAGCTTTAGAGTAAAAAGGCCCCAGAAGTGGTGATATGTGATGGCGACCCACACTTACTCTGGAGGAGGAGGAGGGGGAGAACCCAGTTACAAGATGCATACATGAACCATGAAGAGAAAGGAATGTGTACATTTGAATTAGACGCTCATCTCTTTAAAAATACAGATGTGGCAGCAAAATCCTCTTTTTAAAAATAAAAATCCTTTTTAGGGTTAGGGTTGAAGTTCTATTCCCTTTTCAGTCTACTTAGTTTATGCTTGTTGTTTTGTCTAGCTGTTGCTTCACCTGCCTATCTCAGGTATGCCATGTTTTAACAGCATAGTGGAAATCCATGTAATTAACCCCCACGGTCCATTTCAATTGATGATCCGTCTCTTTTGTAACTAGTCCTCATGTTTCCTGTTTGGGACTGGCAATTAACTCTAAACACTTTAGTTTTTTGCTTCTGCTTTGTCCCTCACTGATGGGTTTCCATTGATTGAAAATCACTGATAATCTACTTTTCAGTCTTGATTGACAACCTGGAACTTGCTTGGACACAGACATTGTACCGAATAATGCTCTTTGCATTTTGACGACCAATTCCGAGTGTAACATTTCCCATAACACTTCCAGTGCATATTTCTTTTTTCTTGGATAAATGGTCCAATACCTTATGGCTTAAGGCATTTTTCTTTATTTTTATTTTTTCCCTTGGTGGGTGTATACATAAAAAATATAACAAAAAGACAAAAGAAACATCAGCAGCTCACATTGCCAACAAAAAGAGTCCATCAATTCTAACACAGATGTTAACATAAGCAGTCCATATGTCCAAATACTGTAGCTATCTAAGCAATATAGATTATTTTAAAATATACCATATTTTTCTGTGTATAATGCCCCCATGTATAAAACAACCCCTATATTTGGGGGGAGATGGCCTAGGGTTGTTGAGCTTATTGGGGGGGGTTGCCCAGAGTTGTTCAGGGTTTTTTTTGGGGGGGGGATGCCGAAAACTAAGGCCGCCAAGTGTCTGCCGACTCGCCAACAGCAGCTGGCAATTGCATGTCCAATTGCCGCAGTAGCAGCCAATCCACAGCAGCCCTTGCCGCGGCCACCAATCTCCAGCCAAATTACCACAGCAGCCACCAATCCAAAGCAGCCCTTGACACAGCCACCAATCACCCATCAAATCGCCGAAGACAAGCTCCTGCTCGCAGCTGCAACCAATCACCCACCCCACCCCACACTATCTGTGTATAAGACGACCCCCTGTTTTTAACATAGTTTTACAGTAAAAATACCTTGCCTTATGGGACGCGGGTGGCGCTGTGGGTTAAACCACAGAGCCTAGGACTTGCCGATCAGAAGGTCGGCGGTTCGAATCCCCGCGACGGGGTGAGTTCCTGTCACTCGGTCCCTGCTCCTGCCAACCTAGCAGTCTGAAAGCACGTCAAAGTGCAAGTAGATAAATAGGTACCGCTCCGGCGGGAAGGTAAATGGCGTTTCCGTGCGCTGCTCTGGTTTGCCAGAAGCGGCTTAGTCATGCTGGCCACATGACCCGGAAGCTGTACGCCGGCTCCCTCGGCCAACAAAGCGAGATGAGCGCCGCAACCCCAGAGTCGGTCACGACTGGACCTAATGGTCAGGGGTCTCTTTACCTTTACTTTACATCGCCTTATACATGGGAAAGTACGGTACTTTCAAACGTTGAAAGAGCAGTGAGATCCTTAGATCGCCAAGCAGTGGTCTTGAAGTATAAGGCCACATTTACATCACAAATTTCAGCACTTTGATACCGCTTTAAACAGTCATGGCTCCCTCCGCCAAATAATTCTGGGAGCTGTAGTTTGTTAAGGGTGCTGAGAACCGTTAGGAAACCCTTATCCCCCTCCTAGAGCTACAATTCCCAGAGTTCCCTGTGAAGCGGGATTGCTTGTTGAACCACTCTTAGGTGAACCGCGCCTGCAACAACTGTAGTTTATCAAATTGACAATCAAGGCAAGAAGAACACTGGTTCACGGGGGAAATGCAGGCACAGTGGTGCATTGTATGACTCTGACAGATGACATGCCGGCCTAGGATGAACAAGGATTTCTCCACTGCCCCTCCACCCATTCCCATCCGCAGAGGAGACAGCCTGATCATAGAGCAATAATGTGTTTTGTAGGCAGGGCTTGGCTCCTCCGGCACTGTGCCGGCTGATGATGACAACCAAAATGCAGAGAGAGAGAGAGAGGAGTTGGACAGATACCCAGCTGCAGCAGCTGACAGCACCCCTGGGGCCTTGGTGAGATGCTGAGGTGCTTTTGGCTGTTCTGCACTACGTAGCTATTGTGCCCGGCCGTATGAATGGGAGCAGTTGCTGCGCTGAGTTGACAGGTGTGTGTCGTCTATGTCTGCCTGATGTTCTGATTGCATACAGTGCAAAAGCAATCCCAGGTTGCTACTGTCTGATTTAAACAGGAGGTTTCTGTAGGGGTTACTGTTGTTGTTTTTATGGGTCTAACAGCAGCAACTCGTACATATCCAAGAAAAGAAAAAGGCTCATTGGGTTAAATGGCACTTACATCCAGGTAAGTGTATATAAGATGGCAGCCTGAATGTGTTTGGTGTAGGGTAAGCTGTTCGGGATAATTCCCTGAGCTGCCACTAGGGATGGGCAAATTTGCATTGAAGTTTCTCTCAGATTCCCCCCCCCCAATCATAACTGCATATAGTTCACCTCATTTCTACACCATTTTGCCTATTTCTTTTTATATATATATATATATAAAAGTTCTTGCAAAAATTCATTAGAAATTTGCTTTGCATAACTTCTGGTATGTAATTTCCCCAAATATAATGTGCATTTCTGTACATTATCTGCACTAATAATTGTATTTGTATGCACACTTCTTCCCTGACATGCACACTTCTGCACACATCCTTTTGGTTAGATAACTGAATCGCAAAAACTGAGAGAAATGTGAATTTTTGAGACTATCTGTGCTCAAATATTGTTTTGAGAAGGGTGACTTAGGTAAGCAGCACTCATGAAAAATGAGGTAAAGGTTTCCAGCATGAATTGCTTGGAAGGTGCTTCGTATTAGCGAAGACATCATGTTACATATATTGCCATCATTAAATTAACTCAGAGCAGCATCATGCTGCATGATGATGTCACAATGCCAGGATGATATTGTGTTGTCTGGATGCTCTTGGATGTGTTTCCACATAATGCTAGATACTCCAGAGTCTACTTCCTTGTCCCAGAAAAGCATAACATACACAGTCAGAACCTGCTGGATCGGATCAGTGGTGTGTGAGGATCTGCAGCCAAATCACAAATGCATGATTGCTAGAAAATCACAAACGGGTCTCTATGATGTCATATCCTCTAAACTTGGCTGGTGGGAAGGGGAACAATAGAAACTTAATCTTCTTCTTTCTGTCTTTTCTTCTTACCTGCAATGGGGTAGGATGTCTGTGTGCTCTCCTCTAGACAGCAATCTCCGTTTTGAACTGGACTATAGATTTTGTAACTTTTAAGTAGAGCTTCTTTCCCCTACTTCTGTGCCCCATCATACTTTTTTTTGGGGGGGGTAATTAAATCTCATGTCCCCATAGGTAAGACTTTGTTTGGTTTTGTTCTGAAAACTCTGTTCCTTTCCTCTACAGCTTCCTCCTCTGAATTCTCTTATGCACAATCGAAAACATACTCAATGTAAGTAGATGCCCAAAGAAATATTTGCTCTGGCTCTTAAAACGACCAAGCTGTGTCAATGAACTCCAAGAAAGTGGAATCTCAAGCTTGTAGTAAAAACGAACCTTTCCCGTAAGCCTTCAAAACTAGAATCTTTTTTGCAAACAACAGTAGGAGTGATTGTCTGCTTCAAACAGCTCGTCCCCCTCCTTTTAAATTAAAGAGAAGCATTCAGAACAGATTTTGCATATAAGCTATGATGAAAAACAACTGATGAATAAGGTTAAGGTTCTGAATGCACTTAATAGTTATTGACTGGCCTTCATAGACTTGTGTTTTCCATCAATGCTGCTCCATACCTATTTGCCCACAGCTTGCAACTAGGGATGAACAAATATCTGTTTCTGTTTCTCCCATTTTCTCATTTTCCCAATCTTAAGTTCCACTTCTTCACATTTCCACATCAGTTTGCTAAAAAAAAAAAAGTCCTTATGAAAATTAATCAGCAGTTTAGTGCAAACTGGTATGTAATTTTGACTCTCTCTCTCTCTCTCTCTCTCTCTCTCTCTCTCTCTCTCCCTCCCTCCCTCCTAATTTAATGCCCTTTGCATACTATTTTCATGAACAAGTGCATTTTAATGCACACTTTACCTTATCATATGCATTTTTGTAACCAGGACTTGCTGGAGAACTGTATCGCAAAATTCAAAGAAGAATGAATTTTGAAGGGTGGCTCTTTTTCGTTTTGCCTACTGTTTCAGAAAGTGCTAATCAAGCAGATTTGCGTTTAAATGCAGGCTGAATTGAATTTCTTCCCCATCTCTAACTTGAAAGTAAGTCCCACTGAGTACAAAAGGACTTACTCCCAGGCAATTCATTAAAAGTTGTGGAGGAGAGTTGCAGTTATTCTGCTTTATAGATAAGGAACCATTCCTTGAAATAAGGAGCAGGTAGGAAGCTTAGCCCATAAGCTCCTGTGCAGGTGGGATCTTAAAATACATGCAGGTCCCTGAAAGCGGGTGTTTGTGGGCACAACCCCAATTCCCTGTTCCACGCATTCATTTTTATTGTTACAGAATACCTACAGAGGGTTTCTATAGTTAGGAAGTAAATCAGACTGAAGATTGATGATCCTGCCATAGGCATGCACAGTACAGATCATAAAGGTGTGTGTGCACCCAGGGAATTTATTTATTTCAAGGAGGAAGAAGTGGGGTAGTGACAAGACAAACTAATAGTGACAAGGAAGGGGTAAAGAGGAAGAAAGCCAACAAAACGACAACAACCAAGAGTTTAAGAAGCCAAAACGGGAGGTTTTCCTGCAGAAAAAAAGAGCTGTGCCAAGCTGACCAGAGGTACGGCAGATTTGGAGGGCCGAAGGCATGCCCACAAAACAGCCCCTCACCCCACAGGTCTTTCTCCACAAAAGGTGGCAAGCAGAGCTCAGAGGGAGACAGATGCATGAAACAGAAACAGATGCAGGCAGAAGAAAAAGTCTTGAATGGACCTGCAGCTTCTGCCTGTGTCTGTGGAAGTGGCTCCAGTGGTGGGATGAGGCATCTTTTTCTTCTTTCTGTGTTTCTGTCTGTCTGCTTCCCTCACCTCTCATTCTGCCTTTGTTTCTCCCCAACTGCCTCTTCCCTGCGTGGCAGCTGAGGGAGACAGATTCCTGCTCTATATTCTCTCCTCCTTGCCACGATCCCTGTTGTTATTCTACAACTTTAGGATGTGCCTAGATCTATGGATCTAACCCTTTTCTTAAGATGTTTGAAGAGGGATTGAAAGAGGGATTGGTGCACATGGTGTGGACCCACTCATCTCACTTTCACCTTGGGTTTTTCTGGTTTGTGCACCTGAAACTTTGTTAAGCTCAGGAAGCAGTGGAACAAAAGGAATATGGGTGTGTGCCCTGAGAAGTGGTCCCTCACTGTCATTTATCTCAAGTCTCAGAAAGGTCCTAAGAATGGAAAGCAACTGAATGAATCAGTCCACACGTCTCTGAGAATCAAGGAGGGAGTTTTTCATTTAGCATAGTTTAGACCTCACAGTTGTTGTTGTTGTCGTTGTTAATTGAATTTATATACCGCCCTATACCCGGAGGTCTAAACAACAACTGTTGTTGATGTTGTTTGTGTATGTGGGTTCTAAAAAAACAACCATTTTCCTGTGTTTATTTAAAAGGAGGAAAATAAATTCTACCTTTTTCCTACTGGTGGAGAGAAGAACATCCTCAAGATATGGATATGTGGTTTTTTAAACTTCATAACTAATACATGCTGTGTCAGGCAACCAGCCAATCTTTTGCAGAAAGAGCTAGCCAGGGTTTCCAAGAGCAAAAGCTGAGGCAAGAAGGCCGAAATAACAAATGCAAAAATATTTGCTGTGTCGAGGGTGAGGGTGGGGGGACTGTATCCCATCTTGTCTGAAACCCAGCAACAGATAATGATCATTTGTACAAAGAGATGTATCTTCAGCTGGGACCAGTAAGAGGGAGGAGAAACCAATCTCAGCGTCTCCATAGAGCCAGAAGAAATCACAAAGATTTCTGCTTGTCTGCAGAACAACTGCTGAGCCTTATAGATGAATCTAATTAAGTGTATTCCTTGCCACAAACACTGCCTTTCTCTGATGCTGAATGTTTTCCCATAACGTATCCAGGAGAGTACTGCTTTCATCCAGCACGCTCCTAAATATGTGATTGGAAAGCTTTCTCTCTCTCCTCAGCCCTGGCCCCACCACCTCCTGCAACAAAATTAAATTTCATCCTCCGAACTTCGCCAAGTCAATACTATTGATTGATGCCTCCACCTTGGTGTAGTGAATCATGAAATAATAATGGCTGAATTTCATTTGCCAGACCAAAGAAGCCTCATTCTCAAGTTGCTTGTTGCTTTTTTCAGTGCCAAGCCAACATCCTGTCCTTCGTGCAATTTTTAGGTGTTTAAATGCTATTGCCAGAAAGCTCTAGCAGGCACACCCAACAGGTAGTTCGTGATCTACTGGTAGATCATTGGACGCCTGCGGTAGATCACTGGCTTTCCTCCTCCCTAAAAAGAGCTACACAATTTAGACCTGAAGATCCCAAAAGGGGGTAAGATCACTGCCAGTTTTTAACACTGAGAGTAGATTGCAGTCTCTTGGGAGTTGGTCACCCCTGCAGTCTAAGGGAATTGGAGCCCTCTGTGCTGAAAAACGGGTGTAGGGCTGTGAAGTCTAATTCAGGGATGGGCAAGTTCTAGTCCTTTTGGTGCAATTTTATGTGGCCTTTGGTCTGTTTTCAACCCACTTCTGAAAGTGATCAGTTCAGATTTATGAAGAGAGATTGAAGGAAAAGGAGGTCCTGGCCTCCCCCCACTTTTGGCTCTTCAGAAACTCAAATGTGGAATTGTTGATCTTCAAATAAAAATATGCAACTTGTCACTAAAATTTGCCTTCTTGCCAGAGGGCTGAAAAGTAGCCAAAAGGAGTAGTAGGCAGCCAAATCACAATAATTAATTAAGGTTGGGGTCCAGGAAATTACCTGCCTGTTAGCCTAGCTTCTATCCCAGATATATAATAAATGTAATAAATAATAGATGTAAAGCATTATTAAAGGAAGGATGATGAAATATAGGAAGAAGAAACCTTGCTGAAGAAGAATTACCATGGTTTTGGCAAAGGGAAGCCCTGTCTCACTTTTTAAAAAGAATTATTTGGAAGTACAACCAACAGAGACAGGGATGAACCAGTCTATAGTATATACTTTGATTTTTAACAAGCTTTTGATAAAGTCCCTCAGCAAAGGCTCCTGAGTGAATTTGGTTGTTCTAGCATAAGAGGAACTCTCATGAATGAGTAACTAGTTAATCAATGGGAAACGGAGAATAGGGTAAAATGCACAGTGCGGCTTTCCAAAGAATCTGTTTGGAATCAGTGCTTTCTAATGTGTTCATAAGTGGGGGCTGAAAAGGGCTCCAAAGGGATCTCTTTGAACTGGGTGAAAATGGACAACAAAATGGCAAATGTAGTTCAAAGTAATGCACATTGTGGTGGTGGTAAAGGTAATGGTACTCCTGACCGTTAGGTCCAGTCACGGATGACTCTGGGGTTGCGGTGCTCATCTCGCTCTATAGGCCGAGGGAGCCAGTGTTTGTCTGCACACATCTTCCAGGTCATGTGGCCAGCATGACTAAGCCGCTTCTGGTGAACCAGAGCAGCGCATGGAAATGGTGTTTACCTTCCCACCAGAGCGGTACCTATTTATCTACTCACACTTTGACGTGCTTTCGAACTGTTAGGTGGGCAGGAGCTGGGACCAAACAACGGGAGCTCACCCCATCACGGGGATTCGAACCGCCAACCTTCTGATCGGCAAGCCCTAGGCTCTGTGGTTTAGACCACAGTGCCACCCGTGTCCCTTGTGGTGGTGGCAGTGGCAGGCAAATCCTAGCTCCACATACATATGCTGGTGGGATCTGAAATGGCCAGGATCTCTGAAAGAGATCTGGGGCCCATGGTGGAGAGTTGGATGAAATCATCAACTCTGTGGGTGGCAGCCGTGAAAAAGGCAAATTCCATGCTAAGGATTAAACTGGAGAAGGACAAGAACAGGTGAATCCAGACTTCCATTTACCAAGAAACAGCTTATTACAGTCTGCATGGCTGTTATTGTCCTGCAAAGCAGAGAGGAGGAACTTCTCACGCTTCTAAGCCTAGTTAGAAATCCAGAAAAGCCCAGTTGATGATAAGATTCTCCTTATCACTTGGTAGGACAATAGACAACCATCTTACTTTACAATTGTATCACATACCATGGGTACATGATTTGCAAAATGGTGCTCTGCCGTCACCTGATTTCAGCAAGATATATGAATTCCTAAGCACAATCCATGTTCTTATTTATGCAGTTGCAGATGATGTGTGCCGTGCATTAAGGCAATGCAAACTGCTGGGGTGGAATGCCAAACTCTTTAATTTTTTTATATGCAGAAGTGTCTTCCCACCCCCAGACAATGCCTTGCACATTGCATTCATATTAGATTGAGTCCCACAAACATAGCACTCTTAAGCCCAGGGTGCAGAAACTCAACATTGCTCAGAGCCTCTTTGCATTCCAGTCACCACACCAGGCTCCAGATACTGCATTATTTAGTAATACAAATTCAGCTTAGAATGGCATTTTAATACCTGCCTGCCATTCCAGAGTCCTGAGCTTTTGCAAGCATGTCTCACGCCTGTCATATCAAGTAATACCCTTGCAATGCCAGCATAACATCATGGTTCACGACACCGTGCTGACGTGCTATTCTTACACAGCGCTTGCGATCCACAGAG
Source organism: Podarcis vaucheri (assembly GCF_965113315.1). Taxonomy (NCBI): domain Eukaryota; kingdom Metazoa; phylum Chordata; class Lepidosauria; order Squamata; family Lacertidae; genus Podarcis; species Podarcis vaucheri. The sequence continues at coordinate 106,681,804 of NC_138760.1, read as the reverse complement.
CGACATGCGGTGGTGTTTTTCAGCTGACGTATGCAGTCCAGCAACCCTCTGCCAAACTGAATTTTAAAGTTAAGGATGTGTGGAGTGTAGTTTGTTGACTGCAGAGGTCTGCTGGAATGCATGCACAAATAAAGCATCCACTTCTATGATGCTCACTGCCTCGATTAAGAGATCCATTGGGCCTCCTAGATTACTGTTTTTGATTGTCCAATGACCTGTATCAGGAGAGAGACAGGGTGATGGTATCCCTGTTAATTCTCATTGAACTCTCAGTGGCTTTCAATACCATCAACCAGGGTATTTTGCTGGAGTGACTGTTCAAGTTGTGGGTGGGCAACACCACTCTGCATGGTTTCCAGTCATACTTGGATAGTCATTTTCTGAGGGTAGTACATGGGAGACAGTTGTTCAGTTCCGTGGAGACTCCAGTGTGCATTTCCATAGGGTTCAATTGTATTGCCCATATTGTTTGATATCTACAAGAAACCTCTGAGTGGGCTCCTCAGTTTTGGAGTATGTTTTCAGCAACATCCTTGGTAACGGGCAGCTCTACTTCTCCTTGACTTCTGCAGATGTGGCAGTGGATGAGCTAGACCTGTGCCTTTCCTCAGAAATACATGGGAACCAGTAAACTGAAGCTTAATCCAGTCAAGACCGAAGTACTGTTAGTGGGTGGTTCCCTAAACCAGAGGGATGGGAGGTGGCCTTCTCTGCATGGGGTTAAACCCTCTCAGAAGTATTCAAGGATGCATTCCAGCCAGGCCAAAACACTAAAGGAGGTTGTGAAACAGGACCAGTGATGGGTATACCCTGAGGACGGGGGGTAGATCCATACCATAAAGCATCTTCAACTCATATTTAAAGCACGTGTGGTGTAGTGGTTAAGAGCGGTAGTCTCGTAATCTGGGGAACCGGGTTCGCTTCTCCGCTCCTCCACATGCAGCTGCTGGGTGACCTTGGGCTAGTCACACTTCTTTGAAGTCTCTCAGCCCCACTCACCTCACAGAGTGTTTGTTGTGAGGGAGGAAGGGAAAGGAGAATGTTAGCCGCTTTGAGACTCCTTCGGGTAGTGATAAAGCGGGATATCAAATCCAAACTCTTCTCTTCTTCTCTTCTTCACGTGGCTTCCCCCAAAAGATTCTGGGAATGGTAGCTTCCTCCCTCACAGAGCTACAGTTCCAAGCACGCTTAACTACCATTCCCAGGTGACTTTAGGGGAAGCCATGCGCTTTAAATGTATCAGTGGAAATGCCTGGGGTGTGGCCAGAGAGAATTCCAAGGACCAGATTGAGTGACTTGAGGGGCCGCATTTGTTCCCCGCCTCTGCCCTGTTATATCAAGTCCCTCCTGGGGCAGGAGAAGCCTTTGCTGAGGAGAAATATGAATGAGCTGGAGAGCTACGATGTCCTGAGTGATGAAATTATTTCCAAAGGCATTTGTGAAATACTATATGCCAGAAAGCCCAAATCCTTCAATCCCATGGATTGTGATCATTGACCCTTGGAAGAAAAATCGTAAGGGCGAAGCTTAACTTCTTTAGTTTGGTAAATGTGAAGCTTAAACCCATCAGAGCTGGATTTTTTCAGTACTCAGTACTCAAGGTCAGGTTTCTGAAAGGCATCTCTAATAAAGAGTCAACATTAGACTTTGGAAACAATTTCACAAACTTGAAGGTTCCTTAAAATTATATTTTAAAAAAGCTCTTTAGAAAGAGCCAAGATCTTGTGGGAAAGCGTCGTGTTCCATTTGTTTTATGTTTAGGTGAAAAGTTTTCCAGAAGTAACAGTTCATAAATGACTTCCAAAGACATGAAAAGAAGTTCAGTGTGATACATAAAAGTTTATCGGCGGCGGCGGACCCTTTCCCACATTTTGGCTCATTCTAAAAGTCATTTAAAAATGAATAAATTATCATAATAACTCTGAGCTTTCTTAAATTTAGGTGTATTAATATTTAAATTATAGTAATTATTACTACATTTTTATCTGTATGTATAAATTAGCACATGCAAATTTCATGCAAATCTGTGCCTTCTTCTGTCCTCTTTTTTTGGTGATGACCACCCTACCATGTACACAGGGCCTCTGTTCTCAGACCCACAATAGACTTTGTACACCTTTCTCAGCACTCTCTGTCTAGGAGTAGAACCCATGTCCTTTGGGGCCATTAGCAGAAGTCTGGCAGTCCTACCAAGAACTCAAGGAAGCTACCCAAACTTCCTGGGTGGAATTCAACTAAGTCCTGCTTAGAGCAGTCCCATCAAAATGAACGGGCCTAACATAGTCCTGTCAAGTTCAGTGGGTCTACTCTAGCATTGAATCCCACCCCTCTGTACTTCAGTACACAGTAATATACCATTTGATTGCATGATAGGATTTGGATCTGGTCATCTGATCAGCTGGCAAATCTGCATAACTTTTCTACCTCTGGAGGGCTTTCAGTCATGGATATCCTGCCTCCCTGATTTTACAGAAGGAATACTTTCCCTCTTATCCATAGATAAGGCAGAAGAGAATCTTCAGCGTTGCTCACAAAATGTGTTTAAAACCAGAGATTATGGCGGCTGACTTTTTTTATTATTTTACTCCAGAGATGCTTCCAAGTCCTCTCCTAAGCTTTCTCATGAATTGTGCCACCACTCACTGTTCAGAGATGACAGAGAGAGAAATTCTACTCTATAGATGCCTTGTGGGCGTACAGCGAAGAAGTATGCTTCCTTATGAGTGTTTTTAAGTGCTGCAGCTGTTCAGGTTGCTATGGTGATGATGAATCTGATTAATCACTTGAGTGCATTCAAACGTCCCTCATTGGGGTGCTCATCTGCACCCAGAAACACGTTCTGTTCCTTGTATTGCCTGTGGATGAGAAAATTATGGCCAGAATGGGTTCTTTCCGAAGGATTTGGTCTGTAATAAAAATGTTCTGATTCCAATAATTCAAGAATTTCCTTCTGCGGTTGCCTTTGGGACTCCTTTTCAGTTCAACCCCTTGAGGGGAAAAAGTACATGAGATTGATGCTGCGGCCCATTACTATTTTTATTACTGCTTCTGCTGCTGTTGTACTAGTAAAAAGGTATTTTGTTGAGACTTTAAGGCCATGTTAGCAAAATTAAGTATTAGGCTGTCTTCACTTGTTCACACATGTATAAGTTGAGAAAGCATTATATGGACCCATAAATAGACCACATCTCTGACTGGTTCACCAGCTATGGCCATTCCTGCATTGGGTCTCAATGGTCCAGGCTCTGGTGATCTTCCATCTGCACTACTGCAAAGTACTGTAACATGGGGCTGGCCTTGGGGTTGCACACTTCAAGGTGCATTTAGCATGCAAGGTACTAAATGATTTGGGACATAAGTACCTAAAACAACACCTCCCACATTACCAACCATCTCGAGTCTTGTTGAGCCTTGTTGGCAATGCTGAAACTAGGTGCTGCCTGGTTGGCCATGATCTGTGGCAGGGCCTTCTTGGTGATGGTTCCCCATTTGTGAAAAGTTCTGCCTAGTAAGCTGTGTTTGTCTCCCTCATTATTAATTTTCAGAAGGAATGTAAAAATGATCCTGGTAGCCCATCAGTGGAAGTAGAATACAGTGGTACATCTGGTTAAGAACTTAATTTGTTCCGGAGGTCCGTTCTTAACTTGGGGTACCACTTTAGCAAATGGGGCCTCCCGCTGCTGCCGCACCACCAGTGTGTGATTTCTGTTCTCATCCTGAGGCAAAGTTCTTAACCTGAGGTACTACTTCCAGGTTAGCGGAGTCTAGTACCACTGTATAATCTTCAGTAGCCTTGTCTTCCATGAATTTGCCCAAACCCCTTTTGGAGCCACCCAAATTGATTAGAGTTTGGAATTGATATCCCGCTTTATCACTACCCAAAGGAGTCTCAAAGCAGCTAGCAATCTCCTTTCCCTTCCTCCCCCACAACAAACACTCTGTGAGGTGAGTGGGGCTGAGAGACTTCAGAGAAGTGTGACTAGCTGCATGTAGAGGAACAGGGAATCAAACCCGGTTCACCAGATTACGAGTCCACCACTCTTAACCACTACACCACACTGGCTCTCTGATTGCCCATGCGCTATTTGTCCACTCCAAAGGGGAGGCTCAAACAGGTGAGGGAGAGGGTTACAGGTGGGGGCGGGGCTCATTTTGACAGCAGCATTGGTTCTGAAAGGATAACTGTTCCTGGTTAGGAAAATGTAGCTTGTTGCTCCTCCCTTGTCCTGCAATGCAAAACATTTAATACAGAATCAGCCAAAGGAAATTAGCTGAGAACACATTTATTTTGGTGCCTGGCAAAGCCTGCCACTTGGGAGCAGCTGGCTCTCTCCATCTAACAGATTTTTTTTCTCCCATCTTTATGAAATAAGGGGATGGAAAGGCAACCCGCTTGACACATGGCTGATCTATTCTTAGGCTTGGCATTTGCTTAAGTGGGTTTTGCCGCATTGTGCTTGACGCTTGCACCATTTCTACCGATGAACATATTTTCTCACATTAATCAGTGAAAGGTTTTATTTTAAAAATTCCAGAACTGCTGTGCATCCCTTCCAAGCAGGCCTTCTGCTATGTGGAGCTGCATTGTACTGTACCATTGCACCGTGTGTATTATCCTTCCTCCCTTGCCCTCTAACTCCCTCTTCCCAAAATGTATATTGAGAGTGAGTCCTTAAATTAGGGCAGCAAGCTTTTGATTTTGAGCCCAACTGCCCCTTGGGCATGGTCTGAGGACAGACCCTAGCAAGTCAAAGGTGGTAAGCTGCTGCCATCTGAGCCAAGGTACCATCTGATCAGCCGGGAGCTAAGCAAAGACAAAATCTGCTGTGTCAGGGGATGTCTGGCACAATCTAAACTTCACTGGCTTTTTAGTTGAATGTTAAGGACACCAAAACTGCCTAGAAATAAATTCACACATGACTCAAATTTTAGTTTGAGGTTTGGCATAATTTTGGCCACCACTTTATTGATTACAGGCTGTGATTGGTTTGCTTAGGCATTGGTTCAGACCAGGGGTCAGCAACCTGTTTCAGCAGGGGGCCGGTCCACTGTCCCTCAGATCTTATGGGGGGCCGGACTATATTTGGGGGGGGGGATGAATGAATTCCTATGCCCCACAAATAACCCAGAGATGCCTTTTACATAAAAGAACACATTCTACTCATGTAAAAACACCAGGCAGGCCCCACAAATAACCCAGAGATGTATTTTAAATAAAAGGACATGCTATTCATGTAAAAACACGCTGATTCCCCGACCGTCCAGGCCTTAGTTTGCCTACCCATGGTTCAGACTATCTGAACCTGTCCTAGACTATCCAGGACAGGAACAGAACTGACAACTGCCAGTTGCACAGGTCAGTCAAGGTAAGCACCTCAGGAGATTGATTGGGATGGGTGCAGATCCGTAAGATCACACCCAGAATGCTCCAAGGGGCTTTTGCATGGCCCTATCCCACTTTCAGGGGACGGACAAATGCATAGCGAGCCCCTGGATTCCTTTAACGGAATATCTACACAGCAACCATTGGAGGGACAGGTCACAGTCACACCTTGTCCCCTCCACACACATTAACCAATGCCTAACCGCAAACCTTACAAAGTTGTGATGATTTGCTACACGGTAGGCAAAACCTAAAAGGCACCAGCCAAGTGGGAAAAATTCCTACCGGGCCCCTGCCCCCAAAGCAGACGACCCACAATGGTATAGCAAGGTCAACACAGACCCTAAATATAGGGTGGGTGGGCGGGTGATCCGGTGGACAAAGCAAAACAGAAGAATCTCAACGCAATGTGCAGCGGTATATATCTACCCCTCGGAAGAAATTTCTGCAACCCCATTGGCTGGAACAGGTCCCATGCTTCCGAGGGACCAATCGGGTAGCTGTGGCAATCCAAACTCACCCACCCCAGCAACAGAGAGCCAGTTGTGGTGACCTCTGGCATAGGCCCTTCCATGTGATTGGAAGTCTTGTGTCACCAGCAATCACAGAATTGTAGAATTGGAAGAGACACTGAAGGTCAACTAGTCGAATCCTCTGCAATGTAGGAATCTCAGCTAAAGCATCCATGACAGACAGCCATCCAACCTCCAATGAGGGCAAGTCCACCACCACCTGAGAGGCAGTTACAATCACTTAGAAGCAACTGTGTGTGTAAGGTCCCATCTCACTTTCTGCTGAACATACAGAGGCATGGCTGGGGCTAGGCTTTGTGATCCTGAATCTTCACAACGGATGGGGAAGAAATTGAATTCAGTATGCATTTTAAGCCGAATCTATTAAGTCTGACCTTTTCCAACAAAATATGGGAACCGAATGATCTTTCAACATTTTCATGTATCTGAATTTTGTGTTGCAGTTCTCTAGCCAAACAATGTTTACAAAAATGCATATATGCTTTCGTAGATTTTCACGGGTACAGGAATGCAGGTTTTGGTGTCTTCGGGTGTCTTCCCGTGTAAGAGTCGGGGTGTCTGTGCGACGTTTCGACGAGGTCTCACTCAATCGTCGAAACGTCGCACAGACACCCCGACTCTTACACGGGAAGACACCCGAAGACACCGAAAAATGCATATATATATATATATATATATATATATATATATATGCAGGTTTTGGTGTCTTCGGGTGTCTTCCCGTGTAAGAGTCGGGGTGTCTGTGCGACGTTTCGACGAGGTCTCACTCGTCATCTTCAGGCTGGTGTTTTCGGCTTCTTGTTACTGGAACAGAGCAGAGTCTGGTGTTTGAGTTCCTATAAATACTGTTGAGGGGTGTGGTGTATAGCCTCCAACGTTCTGGGTAGAGAGGAAGTTCCTAGATTAGTGTGCCTTTTCTTCTTTTGTTCCTTAATTACTTGAGGGATATCTTGGGTGATTTCATGAGTGATATTCTGAATATCACTGGGTGGGTCATTAATTACTTGAGGGATATCTTGGGTGATTTCATGAGTGATATTCTGAATATCACTGGGTGGGTCATTAAGTGTAGATTAGATTGCTAAAGCTCTCGTGTCTTGACCTCTTGAGCTTGTGAAGAGTTTTTCTGAGAAGATGGCTGTGCTGCATTTAGTTGTGCTCTGGCTTGGCTTCGTGTATAGGGGCGAGCTATGGTTTTGTGCCTTGTGCCAGCCAGATCTGTGTAGGGATTGCAGGGGGGTGCAGCATCCGGAGGTGCCACTATAGTTTGGTTGCTGGATGGAGTCTGTAATATGTCTGTGGAGAGGGTCTGGGTTTGGGTCTGGTGTGGTTGATTGGTGACGGCGTTCTGTGTGCCTCTGGTTCTGGTGTCGGTTTTTGTGGGGAGGGCTAATTTCCAGATGTCTGGCAGGCGGGACGTGTCGTCACGCTTGTTCATGTTGTGAGGGTGTTTCTCTATCTCGATGGCTTCCATGATTATTCTCTTGTGGTGATGTTCCATGTTAAAGAGCAATTTGGAATCTGCAAAATTAATTTCGTGTCCTGTTTCTTTCATGTGTTGGAAAAGAGAGGAAGTTTTTTCTTCTTTTTTGACGGCATTCTTGTGTTCTGCGATACGTGCATTTATTCGTCTGTTTGTTTGTCCAATGTACGTGGCTGGGCAGACTTTGCAGGGTATTTCATAGACCCCTTGGTTTTCCAGCTGGATTTTGTCTTTTGGGTTTCTGAGGATATTGGCTATTTTTTGGTTGGTGCAGAAGGCTGTTTTGATATTGTGTTTATGGAGGATTTTGCTGATTTTGTCTGTAGTGCCCTTGATATAAGGAAGGAGGGCCATGCCATTGTTTTCTTCTGTGTCTTGGTTTTTGGGGGGTGTTTCTTTTTGGATTAGCTTCGTAACCCTGTTTTTCTGGTATCCATTGGCGATTAACACATTTGAGAGATTCTGTAACTCAGTTGTCAAGTGGTCTTTGTCAGCCAGGCGTTTGGTTCTGGAGATGAGAGTCTTGGCTACGGAGTTTATTTGTGCAGGGTGGTGGTGTGATTGTGCATGTAAGTAACGGTTGGTGTGTGTTTTTTTCCGGTAGATAGTGTGTCCTAGGGAGCCATCAGGTTTTTTGTAGATTAGGACGTCAAGAAAGGGGAGTTGGTTGTTGTCTTCTATTTCCATAGTGAATTGTATTTTGGGGTGTAGGCTGTTGAGATGTGTGAGGAAGCTATCTAGTTTTTCTTTTCCGTGTGGCCAAATTACAAAGGTGTCGTCAACATATCTGAGCCAAAGTTTGGGTTTGTGTTCTGACTTGTCTAAAGCATTGGTTTCAAAGTGTTCCATGTACAGATTTGCGATGACCGGTGAGAGGGGTGATCCCATGGGTGCTCCTTCTATCTGTTTGTATCTTTGTCCATTGTGGATGAAGTACGTGTTGGTTAGGCAGTGGTTGGTCAGGTCCAGGATGTATTTGGGGGGGTTGTATTTGTTTTGAATGGCTGTCAAGGCTTCATTAATGGGCACTTGAGTGAAGAGAGATACAACATCGAAGCTCACAAGTAGGTCATCGGGATGTAGGTATTGTTTCTTTATTGTTTCTATGAACTGGAAGGAGTTAGTAACGTGTGAAGCGATGGATTCTGCATAGGGCTGAAGTTGCTTAGCGAGAAATTTAGCGAGATTTTGTAGAGGTGAGCCTATGGAGCTGACTATTGGTCTGAGTGGTGTTCCTTCTTTGTGTATCTTGGGGAGACCGTAGAGTTTGGGGCATCTGGATGATTTTTCTCTGGGGATGATTCTTAGCTGGATTTCTTCACTGATAGGAGAGGCTTTTATTTTGGATTTGGTGGTTTTTTCCAGATAGGTGGTGGGATCTGTTTTTATAGGTTGGTAGGTAGGGTCTTGGAGTAGATTTGATAGTTTTGCTTGGTAGTCCGATGTGTTCATCACAACAGTGGCGTTGCCTTTGTCTGCTGGGAGAATGATTATGTTGTTGTCTTTCCTCAGGTTGGTGAGTGCTTTCTGTTCTTCTTTGTGTAAATTGCTTCTGGGTGGTTTGCTGGAGCAGAGGATGTTGGTGACTTCAAGTCTGATTTTATTGGCTTCATCTGGGTCGATTTTGGTCAGGCTAGCTTCGACTCCGCATATGATGTTTTCCGTGGGGATGCGTCTCGGGGCGACTGCAAAGTTGAAACCTTTGGAGAGTACTTTGGTTTCAGTTGGGGTGAGGATCCTGTTTGATATGTTATGTACTGTTTGTTTCATGGGTTGTTGTGGAGGGTGGCTGGGCTTCTGGCGTTTTTCTAGTTTGTAGAGTTTGTTGGTGTGTCTGTCTGTCTTATGTGAGGTCTCAGTTTCAGCTCTCCAGACGGCTAGTTGTTTGCATTTGTCCCAGAGTGCAGGGTGGATTTTGTTGCATAGTTTGAGGTGAAGAGTGAGCAGAGTTTGAGGTGAAGAGGTGAAGAGTAACAACTGAGTTACAGAATCTCTCAAATGTGTTAATCGCCAATGGATACCAGAAAAACAGGGTTACGAAGCTAATCCAAAAAGAAACACCCCCCAAAAACCAAGACACAGAAGAAAACAATGGCATGGCCCTCCTTCCTTATATCAAGGGCACTACAGACAAAATCAGCAAAATCCTCCATAAACACAATATCAAAACAGCCTTCTGCACCAACCAAAAAATAGCCAATATCCTCAGAAACCCAAAAGACAAAATCCAGCTGGAAAACCAAGGGGTCTATGAAATACCCTGCAAAGTCTGCCCAGCCACGTACATTGGACAAACAAACAGACGAATAAATGCACGTATCGCAGAACACAAGAATGCCGTCAAAAAAGAAGAAAAAACTTCCTCTCTTTTCCAACACATGAAAGAAACAGGACACGAAATTAATTTTGCAGATTCCAAATTGCTCTTTAACATGGAACATCACCACAAGAGAATAATCATGGAAGCCATCGAGATAGAGAAACACCCTCACAACATGAACAAGCGTGACGACACGTCCCGCCTGCCAGACATCTGGAAATTAGCCCTCCCCACAAAAACCGACACCAGAACCAGAGGCACACAGAACGCCGTCACCAATCAACCACACCAGACCCAAACCCAGACCCTCTCCACAGACATATTACAGACTCCATCCAGCAACCAAACTATAGTGGCACCTCCGGATGCTGCACCCCCCTGCAATCCCTACACAGATCTGGCTGGCACAAGGCACAAAACCATAGCTCGCCCCTATACACGAAGCCAAGCCAGAGCACAACTAAATGCAGCACAGCCATCTTCTCAGAAAAACTCTTCACAAGCTCAAGAGGTCAAGACACGAGAGCTTTAGCAATCTAATCTACACTTAATGACCCACCCAGTGATATTCAGAATATCACTCATGAAATCACCCAAGATATCCCTCAAGTAATTAATGACCCACCCAGTGATATTCAGAATATCACTCATGAAATCACCCAAGATATCCCTCAAGTAATTAAGGAACAAAAGAAGAAAAGGCACACTAATCTAGGAACTTCCTCTCTACCCAGAACGTTGGAGGCTATACACCACACCCCTCAACAGTATTTATAGGAACTCAAACACCAGACTCTGCTCTGTTCCAGTAACAAGAAGCCGAAAACACCAGCCTGAAGATGACGAGTGAGACCTCGTCGAAACGTCGCACAGACACCCCGACTCTTACACGGGAAGACACCCGAAGACACCAAAACCTGCATTCCTATACCCGTGAAAATCTACGAAAGCATATATATATATATATATATATTGGGGGAATATGCATAAGAATGGCTATATTAGTGAAAATAATACTAAAAATGCATTATGTTGACGGAGCCTCCCATCCCTAATACCCACCATATGTTCAGTCAAGACACGCCAATAAATACTGGTCCATGAATATAAAGAAACTGCCTCCCAAGTAGCAATGGGAGCAGCCATCTTGCAAGAAGGACCTTCTCAGCTGTGAATGCCAGTCTTTGGGATCTTGGCCTGTGAATGACATCACACGTGAATTGAGGAATTTAAGCTGCCTCTATCTGCTTCAGGGCTAACAGAAAGTTCTAGAATGGGATTGCTTACATACCAGCAGGAGAGGAACATGCACACAGGGACATTAAGAGGAAGGAATAAATTGCCCAGAATGATTTTTACAAATACCAGCAATGAACTGAAATGAATTCACACTGCTCAGTTACGCTGTTACACCCCGCCCCCAACAAACAAACCTTTAAACATGGATTGAAACGAATCAGTTGCCCTGGAATGAATTCCACAGGTACCAACAATGAATTTCAATGAATTCTGAGCAGGAACTGGCATTCATCATGAATTCAGAACCCCATCCAGAACGGGGTCCAAAGCAAAGAAATTTCTACTAAGAGCCAATGTGTACATTTTCTGAGCTGGCTTGATATGTCCATTTAACTGCTCACATTTAATGGTTTACCCAGCTGAGCAGAGTATCTGCAAGTGGAAAGTACTCAGAGACAATTGGAGATTAGCTTGCTCAAGCAGGGATGTCTGATTCTGAGACACCACAGAAGATGAGAGGCATCTCGTAAGGAATAGATTCCGGTGGGTTTTGACAGTATCTTTCTAAAGTGAGAAATGTCATATTCTTCCTCATGAAAAATGCTCACGAGTAGACTACTTGCAGGGGAGCAAGGAAATCCAACTGGATTAAACAACAACAAATTATTCATACCCTGCCCACTCTTGGCGGCTCCCAACAGAATATTAAAAACACGATAAAACGTCAAACATTAAAACTTCCCTAAACACTCTGAAATACTATCTTAAAATATCCCTCACCAAAGCTACTACCCCTCACTTAACACCCTTCCCCAGTACTGCTTCTGATACTGGGGACCATAATAAATAATATATATGTATTCATTAATATCTAGTTTTGATATTCATGTTAAAAAAGAGATTAATGTATGCAGGAGGCAGTGGAAGACAGGAGTGCCTGGCATGCTCTGGTCCATGGGGTCGCGAAGAGTCGGACACGACTAAACGACTAAACAACAACAACCCTGAAAACTGGAAAAAGTACAGCACTTTAGGTTTTCTTAGCCCTCATGTTTGTCCTCTTGAGTTGGCAACGACAAATGCCCCTGATGGCATTAAGTGTCATTCATTGCTTTAAACATCTGTAACTCTCCAATGTGTACCCTCCTACTAACACCATGTATATTAGAACACTTCACATCACCAAATAGCTTCACTTTAACATCTTCCTTGTTGCTAATCAAATACTGTCTTGCATGTCTAATAGTTTAGTTCTTATGCAGCTCAGTGATGTGAAGGTTAAAAACATTCATCCCTTTTTAGGACATGCAGAAATAATACGACAGGAATGGAAATGGGGACAGAGAGATGGGGCAGGAACTCTGCTAAAGAGTCAGGAGACCTAATTAAAGGGAGTGGAGGTAAGAATAGATGGAGGTGAAGAATCCCTTGGGAGCTCACGTCCTCGTTGGATCTTATGGAATACTTTTCCGTTTAGCCCAGACCCTTTAACTTTATCCTATATTTAAAAGGCAATAATTGTGAAGTCAGGAGGCAATGATCATGAAATTAACTAGGAAAAGCTTGGAGGGGTGTGTGGCATAAGCAGATGGAAACAAGCAAAGGTGTCCATTTAAAAAGCGAGAGTGAGGGTCCCGAATGGCCTTTAAGACTTGATTCCTTCATTGTGTCAAAAATGAAGTACAGTGGTACCTCGGGCTAACCCAGAAATAGTACCTTGGGTTAAGAACTTTGCTTCCGGATGAGAACAGAAATCACTCGGCAGCGGCGGCAATAAGGGGCCCCATTAGCTAAAGTGGTGCTTCAGGTTAAGAACAGTTTCAGGTTAAGAACGGACCTCCAGAACGAATTAAGTACTTAACTGTAGGTACCACTGTACATGAGGCCAGGCATAATGACAGCTGTGTGTAACTCACGATATCGTCTGTATGTTGTGTTTTAAATGAGATAGCCTCACGTGGAAAGGGTCAGAGCTCCATCACAGAATGACTCGAGAGGGCGGCAAGATTGGGCAGTTGACAGTGCCCAATAACAGAAGAAGGCCCACTGTCTCAGCAGTGCCGACCATTTCTGCTTTGAGACAACCAGGGGAAACCTGGTTTGCCTGAGTGGCTCCCAAATCCCTGCACCGGGCCTTTGCCAACAGAAGCCACTACAATGCTATTTCCCGCTCTAGCAGAATCAAAGCCATACTCTTGCAGACCTGCAAAAATCCTCCTTTAATGATGATTACCCCTCCAATTCCCAGCTCCTGCCAACCTAGCAGTTCAAAAGCACGCCAGTGGAAGTAGATAAATAGGTACCGCTCCAGCGGGAAGGTAAACGGCGTTTCCGTGCGCTGCTCTGGTTCGCCAGAAGTGGCTTAGTCATCCTGGCCACATGACCCGAAAGCTGTACGCCGGCTCCCTTGGCCAGTAAAGCAAGATGAGCACTGCAACCCCAGTGTCAGTCACGACTGGACCTCATGGTCAGGGGTCCCTTTACCTTTACCTGTTTACCCCTCCAATTGCTTATTATTCTGCCTAGAGACCCCAAGAGCCACATCTTCTGCTACGCAGGCTGCTGAGTTATGGGCCCCAGTTCCTCTCCTTTCAACCAGCTTAAAAAATGCCTTAAGATCTCTCTGTCTTTTGCACACAGAGTAGAGGGGCATTTGCGTATTTTGCCAGCTCAAAAATCAATTACCCGCAACCAGGCCTCCCTTTAGAAACCTTGCCAGCTTCCCCGCCAGCAACTAAGTGATGAATCTCTTTACCAAGGGACCAGGATGTTCCCAAAGGATCATCGCCACTTTGAGCTTTCTGTTCTTGAATGCAAACCCTGCTGGGGGACAAGGATCGCTTCACAGAAGCTCCTCGGAGCCAGGAGTCTCTCTCTCTCTTTTTCCCCAGGGTGCTGGTGGGAGGTTGCGGTGCTAATAAGGCTTTTCCACAGCTAAGCCATTGGACGAGTCACATGTGTAATCGGTTGTTGTTTTAAACGGACCCAGGTCACCCGTGGGAAAAGTGGTTTCTACGGGCAACAGACCTCGCAGTGTGACCATGCTGGGCAGCAACAACCACACAAAACAAAACAAACCCATCTGGACTCCTCAAAAGATTCCCCCTCCCCGTCCAATGACCATGGTGGGGCATTTTCTCTGTTTGGGTTTGGTGATGCTCCCAGTCTCTGTAAAAAAAATAATGAAAAGGCTTCCTTGGCTGGTTGTCGCTGATGTTGAATGCAGAAGCCCTGTGCATTTTGTCTCGCTGTTTGAGATCCCAGGCAAATCTGCCCTCTGTCCCTGCTCTCTTTTTCAAATCTCTCTCTCTCTCTAATAGTTTGGCTTCCCCATTCAATTCAGTGCTTTGCTTCTCCATTTGGACACAGGAGGAACTGCCCCACCAACCTCAGTCAGCCTCCACTGGCTACCTTTGTACAGTACAGTGGTACCTCTGGTTACGAACTTAATTCATTCCGAAGGTACGTTCTTAACCTGAAACCGTTCTTAACCTGAGGTACCCCTTTAGCTGATGGGGCCTCCCGCTGCCGCTGCGCCACCAGCACGCGATTTCTGTTCTCATCCTGAAGTAAAGTTCTTAACCCAAGGTACTACTTCCGGGTTAGCGGAGTCTGTAACCCGAAGTGTTTGTAACCCGAGGTGTTTGCAACCCGAGGTACCACTGTATTTGTATAGGGCAGTATACAAATCTAATAAATAAAATAATAAGAGGAGAGCAAGTGTAATTTAACCCCTCATTCACATCCTACACCAACAGCATTTCCTCTAGAACTTGTGTCCCATGTTTGTGGTCAGCCACTCCACTCAACAATCTCCCCCACATTCAGCATCAGCTGCAGCTTGCATGTTGTTGTTGTTTAGTCGTTTAGTCGTGTCCGACTCTTTGTGACTCCATGGACCAGAGCACGCAAGGCACTCCTGTCTTCCACTGCCTCCCACAGTTTGGTCAGACTCATGCTGGTAGCTTGGAGAACACTGTCCAACCATCTCATCCTCTGTCGTCCCCTTCTCCTTGTGCCCTCCATCTTTCCCAGGGTCTTTTCCAGGGAGTCTTCTCTTCTCATGAGGTGGCCAAAGTATTGGAACCTCAGCTTCAGGATCTGTCCTTCCAGTGAGCATTCATGGCTGATTTCCTTAAGAATGGAGAGGTTTGATCTTCTTGCAGTTCATGGGACTCTCAAGAGTCTCCTCCAACACCATAATTCAACCATAGCTTTAACTATACGGACCTTTGTTGGCAAGGTGATGTCTCTGTTTTTTAAGATGCTGTCTAGGTTGGTCATTGCTTTTCTCCCAAGAAGCAGGCATCTTTTAATTTCGTGCAAATTACATCTACTAAAGTGCATTGCAACAATCCAGTCCTGAAATGAGCCCGGCTTTGGCCGGGGAGGGCGGGATATAAATAAATAAATTATGATGATGATGATGATGATGATGCACAGACCACCATAGCTAAGCAATCCCCACGATCTGCTAGGATTGATTTTTCTCCAGCACCCCTTCTCTGTTGTGCTATTTGACAGCACCCTATTCTTAGAGAGTGGTTCATTTCTCTTTTAGAAAGTCCCATTCTTCAGTTTCACGAGCTTCAGTTTTCACGGCCTGAAGCAAGAAATAATATTTCTAATTACATTTGTAGATTACTCCGAGAGCCTGAAAAAAGAGAGAGGAAAAGCTAACGTAAGATAGATACAGCTTGTTAGAAATCCCATTAAATTGAATGAGCTATGGTTCTGCCATTAATCCTCCCCTTCTTATTATTTGTTAATCTCCAACACGCCATACTTTTTTTGTTTGAGGAGCGGGAGGGAATTCTTTGTTGGGGGAAAATTACAACATACAATGCATTTCTCACTTGAAGCAAAATCTTTGAACTTCAAAAATAAGGCAAATAACAGATGGCGATCTTGGTGCTCAGCGGAAACTCGGGGAGAGAAAGTCATCAAGGAAATTATAACTTTGGGATGAACAAAGTGGAGTGGGTGGGCTGTGAAATGTCAGGGAGGCAGCTGGATGGGTGCTGACAGGGCCGAGCTGCGGCGCTGTTTGTGGGGCTGTGTGTCTGCTATCTAATCTGGGCATCAGCTCTTCCAGCGAAATGAACATCTAGGAAATGTTTCAAGCGGTCTCGATACCCAGAAGTTTGAAACTGATTTTAGCAAAGTCTGCAAAGTTAGAAAAATGCTGGTAATGGAATAAACGACGTATATGGGCAGAGGAACGTTTGATCAAAGGAATCGATGATTCTGGTTACAGAACACTGGCATTCCTTGCATTTATACCCTGTCCTTTTGACAGGGAGATCTAGTGTGGTTCAGCTTCCCTGTCCACCATTGTTAGGTTAGACTGAGGGATAGTGACTGGCCCAAGTCCGCTTCAGGATGGATTATGGATTTGTCTCCCTAGTCCAGCACTCTAACCGCTGCACCATGGTGGTTCTTCATTCTTGTCCTGGGCCCAAAGGTCTACAGCAAGGATGGGGAAACCTGTGGCCCTTCAGTTGTTGTTGGACTCCAGTTCCCAGTACCCCTGACCATTGGTCATGCTAGGTGGGGGCTGGTAGAGGTCAAAGTCCACCAATATCTGGAGGGCCACTGCTTCCACATCCCTGGAGTGGGACTCTGGTGTACATACGCAACAAGCTCTACAATCTGAGCAGTGATGTCTCTATTCATTTTAGGGTCAGAAATAGAACCGCCAAAGGTCTTAGGAAAAGTCCTAGCATGTTCCTGGAGTTGTCTGAAGACAGCTTGTATGCTTGACACTTCTAAGTGGCACTGTGTCAGAAGGAAAGAGGCTTCAGGTTTATGGATTAGCTGTGAAGGATCTTCCGTTGTCCGTTAGATTGGGAGAAGTGGCATTGTTTGATTCTCCAACCACTTTCAACCATTGCAAAAATCTAAGAAAGGGGCAAGTGGGCTGTACAACAGATGGGCACTTCGGAGACTTCCTTCTCCTTAGCTCGTTGTGTTTCCTTATCTCTCAAGAAAGTGAAGGACTCAAAGTGTTTTTGCTTCTTTTCCCCACTCCCCAAGTCCTGCCGGCGTGAGAATAATTGCTATTCTAGCTGAAGACTCAAGAATGTGGCAGAAGCAGGAAGTGTGGATCTCTGAGCACAGGTGCTATATGTTCACAAGGCCTTACTCCTGTCAGCAGTTGTGCAGGAGCTTCTGGGTCAAGCGTGAGGGAAGCACCACATAGAGCGCACCCCCAGCCTATTTAAGGGGGCAGCCAGGTGCCAGCCGCCCTCTTGACCAATTGTCATGGGATTTTTTCCACCCACTCATGAATTCATTCTCTCTCTCTCTCTCTCTCTCTCTCTCACACACACACACACACACACACACTCATGGCCTCAGGATGCCATGAAGCATCTTATATATTAGTTAGATAGCTCAGTTGGCAGAACATGAGACTCTTAATCTTAGGGCTGTGGGTTCAAGCCCCACATTGGGCAAAAGATTTCTGCATTGCAGGGAGTTGGACTAGATGACCCTCGTGGTCCCTTCCAACTCTACAATTCTATGACTCTAAGTAAAAAATAAAATTACATGTGCCCTGATATACTTCAGTTGCTACTGTAGAGATTAATGGTGAAGATAGACTTTATTCACACATTGGGCGGGGGGGAGCATGAACGGTATGGATGTGTAAAAAAAAAAATCAATTTTACTGTGACTGGATGATTGATGTGCTCAGCAAGAAACCAAGTTGAAGGTCATCAAGTTAATTCATGTGAGCTGAAAAGTGGATTATAAATCCTCAAATAAATAAGTACAAAATTGTTCCTGAAAATGTGTTTCAAGTCTCAGATCCTGCTAAAATCAGTTGCCGCCTTGCCATCAAATTCACCAGGAGCCCATTTTCCCTGAGCAAAGGAACCTGCTAACATTTATCCCACAGCAACAGCAACAATATTGTCCCTCTAATGCAAATCAATAGAATGATAAACATAACAGACAATGTTAATAACAACCCCTAGCAGGCACTATATAAATTCTGGCACATTTCTTGAACAATGCAAATTGTAATTATTAATTGGAACGTGCCCAGATGTTTGACCTGCATTTGTCTCCCTTTATTTCCCCCACATCAATATGTGTTTTGAATTAGTTAAGATGCTGGAAATGTAAATAATGAATTTGTGATGAAGAGCGAGTGTGGCGCAGACACAAAAGCAAACTAATTAAAACCAAGCGCCAAAATAAAGCAGCTTGACTCTAATCCTGTGTCAGCCTAGAAAGAATATTTATGAGGCACGTAATTTAAGATTAAAGGCACTGACTTAGAGAAGAAAATCCTTAGATGCAGCAGAGCATAGGCCTTTTCCGTCTTCAGAGTGTGAGCGAAATTACACAAATAAAGAGGGAAAATGAACTTGCTGAGGGCTTTACCAACCTGACTGCTAAATAAACACCAATTGTCATGAAGTGATAACTATCTTAGTGAGGCCTGCCAGTTCTGATTATTTTTCACAGGTAAGGATTATTTCAGTCAGATAAATTTTCATTCTCGATGTATGTATACACATTTTCAGGTTTTTTTCTATTTTCTCTCTCTCCGTAGCAGCAACCACTGAGCACAGTCAAGGGTTTTTGTTTTTTTTTTTTAATAGATTTTCCAAGTGCATCAGAAACTCCACATCCACACCCGCTCCATGTGCCTTACCTTGCTTCCACCTTGTACCAGTGGCTTGTTTCTCCACAGTAATTCTTATCTACTATAGAGGGAGGATTCATTAATCATCAGTGTTTTTTTCTGGGGGGACACAGGGGTACGCATACCCCTAAACGTTTTGTGAATCTAATTTTGGCCTCATTGAAGGGCAGTATTTCAATATGAGTAGGAAAATGAGAGTACCCCTAAACATTTTTTTTGGGGGGGAGCACTGACGACAACAACAGCAACAACAACAACAATGTATTTATGCCCCTGCCCACTCTGGACAACTCCCAAGAGAATATTAAAAACACGATAAAACACCAGACATTAAAAACTTCCCTAAACAGGGTTGCCGTTAGATGTCTTCTAAAAGTCAGGTAGTTGTTTATTTCCTTGACATCTGATAGGAGGGCGTTCCACAGGGAAGGCGCCACTACCAAGAAGGCCCTCTGCCTGGTCCTTTGTAACCTCACTTCCTGCAGTAAGGGAACCGCCAGGAGGCCCTTGGAGCTGGACCTCAGTGTCCGGGTTGAACGATGGGGGTGGAGATGCTCCTTCAGGTATACAGGACCAAGGCCGCTTAGGACCTTAAAGGTCAGCACCAACAATTTGAATTGTGCTCAGAAATGTACTGGGAGCCAATGTAGGTCTTTCAGGACCAGGGTTATACTGTCTCGGCAGCCACTCCCAGTCACCAGCCTAGCTGCCACATTCTGGATTAGTTGTAGTTTCTGGGTCACCTTCAAAGTTAGCTCCACATAGAGCGTATTACAGTAATCCAACATGGATTGGGTGAGAGGTTTTCAACCTTTTTAAGTCCATGGCTCCCTTGACCAACTACATTCAATCTGCCTGCCTGGCTGGCCTCCCACTTTCCTGTCCATTCCCAACAGTAAGGACTGGCGGGCTGGCTGGCTGGGCTCCCTCACCTGCTTGCTTGCTTACTCTGAGGCCGCCTCAGCTCCTGGCAGCCAGCACATCCTGGCCAGCCCCAGAGGCAACATTCACCTGTAGAACGTGCAATCAGAGCTGCTGCAACAAATGCAAGCCTTTGGGAGATGTGAGAGGGCATCAGAGGAAGGAGGGAAGGAAAGAGGGACAGAGGCCAGTGTTTCCCTTGGCACCCCTGACCCTCATTCAAGGCAACCCAAGGTGCCACGGCACACTGCTTGAAAATCATTGGTTTGGGCAGTTGAGGTATGGAAACAATATTCTATCCTTATATAATTGTGTGCATGCTATCTCTGACACAGATTTAAATGCTTAATAAACACATGTATAGTGCTTTTTTCTCTTTTTTAAAAAGAGTTTTGTGGTACTCTCATTTTCCTACTCATATTGAAATACTGCGCCTCAATGAGGCCAAACTTAAATTCACAAAATGTTTAGGGGTATGCGTCCCCCTGCGTCCCCCTTGAATTCAGTGGGACTTGTTCGCACTGTTAGACTTGCTGGGCAAAGGAGGGATAAGCAGCACACACTCACCTGCTGGCCACATGAGGGATAAGCGGCAGAACTCAGATGGATACCAAGCAGCATAAGCGCCAGCAATCATTCCACCCATGGACATGCCAACCAGGTGGAAAGGCTTTTGGTTCAGACCAATGCACTCAACAAAATGAAAGCTGTATATTATCAACTTTCCAACCATATAATGTTTTCCCCCAGCTTCACATTTCTGATTGGGGTGTTGCATATTGTGCAATTTGATGGGTGGGTGTCTGCCACACATGGGAGCAGAATGTTTCCCATTGAACTTGCTATCTCACGGCCTAGGACCCTCGTACCTACGGGACCGCCTCGCCTGGTATGCCCCACGGAGAGCCTCAAGGTCCATAAATAACAACACCCTAGTGGTCCCAGGCCCTAAGGAAGTTAGATTGGCTTCAACCAGAGCCAGGGCCTTTTCAGCACTGGCCCCAACTTGGTGGAACGCTCTGTCTCATGAGACCAGGGCCCTGCAGGATCTGATTTCTTTCCGCAGGGCCTGTAAGACAGAGTTGTTCCGCCTGGTCTTTGGCTTGGAGCCAATTTGATTCCCTCCCCCCCCCCCCATTTTCTTTTTTCTTTTCCTTCTCCTGCAATGAGGCTACATTTTAATATTTTAATGTTCCATTATTTTAATGTTGTATTTTATTTTTGTTTTTAAGTTGTAATCATTCATCTTGTTTTTATTATTGCTTGTAAGCCGCTCTGAGCCCGGCCTTGGCTGGGGAGGGCGGGGTATAAATAAAAAAATATTATTATTATTATCTCAACACATCCAATCATCCAAGGGCCTTGCAGAGAGGGGGTCAGGCAGGCAGGTAAGCGGCCGTGCATCATGGCTAGTGGCAGCAGGGTTAGGCTTGGTTGGTGAAAAGGCCCCTCTGAGCTCCTGGCCCTTGGCCAGTGCCTGATCTGACTAGCTGCTAACGCCAGGCCTGACTGCCATGCTCTTTTCTGCCCAGGAGATTCCAATGGCCAGACTGAGTGGATGGGGACCACCCCGGGGGCTGAGGGTACAGTCCTTCATTTGAAAGCCACCACCTGCAGTTCACTTGCTCACCACAGGGGGCAGCTCATGACGTGGCCTTTCATTCCCATAGGACAGGTGGTGTTGCCCTTCAGGTGTTCTGGACTAAAACACCCACCATTCTTGACCATTGGCCATGCTGGATGGCATCTGATGGGAGTCCAACATCCTCTGGAGGGCATCATGCGAGCAACCCTTGCCCTGGGAGGTATACGGGGAGTTGTGGGGAACCTGCCGCTTAAAAGGTAAAGGGACCCCTGACCATTAGGTCCAGTCATGACCGACTCCGGGGTTGCAGCGCTCATCTTGCTGAGGGAGCCGGTGTTTGTCCGCAGACAGCTTCTGGGTCATGTGGCCAGCATGACTAAGCCACTTCTGGCGAACCAGAGCAGTGCACGGAAATGCCGTTTAGCTTCCCGCCGGAGTGGTACCTATTTATCTACTTGCACTTTGATGTGCTTTTGAACTGCTAGGTTGGCAGGAGCTGGGACTGAACAACAAGAGCTCACCCCATTGCGGGGATTAAAACCGCCGACCTTCTGAGCGGCAAGTCCTAGGCTCTGTGGTTTAACCCACAGCGCCACCCGCGTCCCATGTACCTGCCCCTTATTCAGGATCTATCCTGCCCATTTACATGAAAAGCCTACTCTGCTATAGACCCTGTCCTCCTGCCACTCTAGGTGGTAAAGTTCACTTTCCCCCTCTCACAAGAGCATTGGTTTGCAGCCTTTCAACGGGAACAGACATTTTGCCATTCACGACCACGTTTGTGAATTAATTCATACTTGACGTGATTGACTGAATTATGCATTCTTCCACATGTGTCACTTACTCAGATTGAATTAGCATATTACGGCTGACCTTGTTTTGTTTCGTTCTTTCGAGCAAACTCAGCACTGCTGTGAAAGACGGATCGTCTCCCGCTGGATCCAGTTGTCCATTTCCTTGGGCATAACTGATATCCTCCTGTCGGATAAAATTGCTACAAGGAAGCCCTGGGGGAGGGAGGACTGCTTCAGCAGGTCCATCGCACATTTTGTGGTGGATATATCGCTGTGCTTATCACGCTTTCACCAAGTAGCAAGAAGTTCCAGGAGCACATGCTTACCTGGGTTTGCTTTCCTTACAGAGGGAGACGTTGGAGCTTAATGGCATTGTGTGATATGTAAGTTTATTTACAAGTTATTAGTTTGAGCACAGGTGGAAGTACACAGCTGCAATGCTCTAGCAGCAAATCCCACTGTTTCACATCAAATCTCCAGAGAATGACAGACACTTGCCCCTCCCCAAAAACACTTTCCAGAGCTTGTTGCTTTCTCTCTGTTTCCCTCAAGCATTGTAATCCATATCCCAATACGTTTCTATTGTTTTCCACTCCTACCTAGCATGTCCCCACTGCCTGGAGTGTGTGAAAATAAGGATGAGTCCTCTTCTTTTACCACCTCCTAGCCTTCTTGACCTCTTACCAGTGGCATAGCGTGGGGGGTGCAGGGGGGCCGGCCACACTGGCCGCAACATCTGGGGGGGGGTGCGCGGAAGAGACTCGAGTGCTAAAATCAACGGGTTAGGGGGCGCAAATTACTTGCCTTGCCCTGGGTGCTGACAACCCACGCTACGCCACTGCCTCTTACCTGTAATTTCCCCAACAAAATATGCTCATGATGTCGTGTTATGCTAGCTGGCTAGCATGCCACTGTGTCTGCATTTTTTCTTTATTTAATTATAGCGGGGAGGGCAATTCTTATTGAGACTGCAGGGAGGGGAGCAGAACATAGTCTTACCTCTTCTACAGTTTGGACAGAATGCCTCTTCTCCAAAATGATTCCATAATCATACCATGCAATATAAAGTCTTGAGCTAAACTGAAAGCAGCAGGGGTCTGACTGTACAGTGGGCAGAGGAGGAAATTATATCGCATGAATAGAGTTCTCAGGTTCAGTTAATTAGATCTGCCTGCACAATTCTGTAGAAACATAATAAGCGTGCCAGTCCAAAGACTCAGCAGTCACGGCGGATATCACCTTGCGTTTAGATCTTGACAGTGGCAAATGAGAGAGCAACATGATGAAATTTGCTTGGATCTACAACAGACCACAGAGCCTAGGACTTGCCGATCAGCAGGTTGGCGGTTCGAATCCCCGTGACGGGGTGAGCTCCCATTGCTCGGTCCCTGCTCCTGCCAACCTAGCAGTTCGAAAGCACGTCAAAGTGCAAGTAGATAAATAGGTACCACTCCGGCGGGAAGGTAAACAGCATTTCCGTGCGCTGCTCTGGTTCGCCAGAAGCGGCTTAGTCATGCTGGCCACATGACCCGGAAACTGTACACCAGCTCCCTCGGCCAGTAAGGCGAGATGAGCGCCGCAACCCCAGTCGGTCACGACTGGATCTAATGGTCAGGGGTCCCTTTACCTTTCTTTACAACAGACCTAGGAAGTCTGTGGCTACTGGCTTTGTCTTGTCCAATGAAATCATCTAGCAGTTCCTGCAGCCATGAATCGAAAGCTATCCATTTCAGTAGCTTTTCAACATTGTCACATGCATAGGCCTAAGGCTATAATTTTTTCTCACACCAGGAGACACTGGGTGGGGTTTGTAAACATACATGGATGTCCACATGTGTCACCAATGAAAGTATGGTGTGTCACCCATGTTAAGCAAGGCTCAAAAGGAGAGGATGCATGTGATTTCCAACACATGCATTGTAGTTTTTTCACAGTGTCCTCATCAAAAAGCCATCTCATATCTTTCCCCCTTC
The DNA here is from genome assembly GCF_965113315.1 of Podarcis vaucheri. NCBI lineage: Eukaryota > Metazoa > Chordata > Lepidosauria > Squamata > Lacertidae > Podarcis > Podarcis vaucheri. Next base: position 106,657,913 of record NC_138760.1, on the reverse strand, counting down.
TGTTTGATCTGGATTTGCCATTTCCACGTTGCTGTTATTTTAATTGTTTTGAGTGGAAGCAATAAATCCAGATTAGATGGGGAAATAATATGGGGTGGCATGGTGATGAGGATGCCAGCCTGTGGACACTGCACAGAATTTTCATGCAGGATCAGCACCATAAGCAGCTGTGTGGAAGCGCCCACAGCTAGGAGAAGGCCTGTGTGTCCAAATTGCACAAAATAACCAGCCAACCAGCCCCTGGGCCAGGCTATTTCACTGAGTGTGCTTCAGGAAATGGGCACAGCTGGCATCAAATGAGATGGTGGGGAAATTTGCACTAATTTGCACCTTCCAAAACAACACACAAACCGAAACACAGGCATCCTTCGAAATCCACACTTATCCAAACCATGCCGTGCAATTCTCCAAGGGAGTACCGGTTACATGAATTCAAAGTGTACATACATCCGTTAAAATAACATTCAAAATACATTCTATCAGGAGAAATTGCTTTTAAAAAAAAGTATATAATAGCCAAAATTGCATGCAAAAATGTGTATGGTGGGAGAAATTTGCACTAAAATGCTGATGCATTTTCACGATATGGAAATGTGATGAACTCAAAAGACTGGAAAAATTAGAGAGAAAGGAAAACTGACCGATTTATCCATCCTTAGGCAGCCTGGCGTGCTCTGGTCCATGGGGTCACGAAGAGTCAGACATGACTAAATGACTAAACAACAACAGGCAGCCATAGTGCCACCAGATTTCACATCGCCTTGCCTTCCTTGGCCCATGGCAGTTTCACTTTCCCTGACTTTAGAGGTCCTTCTGATACTGAAAAGAGAAGTGAAGCATGGAGCAATCCTGGGTCAACCAGGCCATCCCATTCTCCCTTTCTCCAGCAAGCCTCTAGACCACAGATGGACTGCAATGGTGGCCTTAGGCCTTCCATTCTATTTTTAATCTGGCAGATGCTGTGTCAGCCCTGCAGTAGATGGGCTGAGGGCTCATGGGACAAGAGAGGCAGGATGGCCTTATCACTTGGCCTTGCGCACACAGCTGCACATGTGATAATGTCTCCTCATCTGTCGAATATGCCACCAGCCGGCCACTTGACCTAGGGTGATTTGGGCAGGAAAGCCATTAGTGAAATGGGAAATTAGCTACTATGTTTATATCACTTCATGATGGTGTATGAGTTCTGAATAATGATGAGTTGCTATGTATTTAACCAAACTGCCATCAGTCCCCTTATTTTCTTTTACATTCTTCTAATGCTTGTCTCCAAGAAACTATTCCCGCCCCCCATTGACAAAGCAGCCATTTTTACCACAATAGCCTCCAGAATATGGGAAGCCTAAACATTTCACAGACTGGTTTTGAACTAATATTTATTTAGTATTTTTTAAAAAAGTTACATGCACCCCAAACTCCAAGCGGAGAGAGATTCCCGTGCATACCTCAAGTTTGGTTTTCTGGGAAAGGAAACTGGAGACGATGTTGTCTTTGTACTGTATTGGCTTTATTTATACATACAGTGGTACCTCGGGTAAAGTACTTAATTCGTTCCAGAGGTCCGTGCTTAACCTGAAACTGTTCTTAACCTGAAGCACCAGTTTAGCTAATGGGGCCTCCTGCTGCCGCCTCGCCGCCGGAGCACGATTTCTGTTCTCATCCTGAAGCAAAGTTCTTAACCTGAAGCACTATTTCTGGGTTAGCGGAGTCTGTAACCTGTAACCCGAGGTACCACTGTATATACCACCTGAGGATAAGAGCGAAGGGCTTGCAGCATTAACTTTCCAACAGAGCTTGTTCCCCTATTAGGTTTCTAGGTGTGTTCCCAAAGTCATAGCTTTGGATTCAGCAAGTCAAGCCTCTGTGCCTCTTCTCAGCCTAGGACAAGGCAAGATTGGCTATTCAGCTTCCTTCCTTCCTTCCTTCCTTCCTTCCTTCCTTCCTTCCTTCCTTCCTTCCTCCCTCCCTCCCTCCCTCCCTCCCCTCACTCACACACACAGAGAGAGAGAGAGTCAGAGAGGAAGTAGATAGAAGCTAAGCCCTGTTTCAAAATGCCTCTCCTTTGAGAGCTCTACCATGGCCTGTTCCATACCCCAAAAGTGTCTTGAAAAAGAGGGACAAACCATTCTTTTTGGGGAAAGCATGGCAGCCATTTGGTTCGTAATTTCATGTTGCGATTCCACCCCCTGGGGGGAAAAAAACCACTTGTTTCAGGGCCATAATCTTGTGCCCCCCAAAAGCACTTTTTTGAGGGGGGGAACTGAGGTCCGAAATCACGTGAGATCATGGCAACCCAAATGGCCGCCATCATGCTTCTGCAATAAAGAATGGGAGGATGGTGTCTAGGAAGACAGCGTCCCAGATGTTGGCTTCCAAGTGTTGGAGGGTGTGCTGTTCTGCTTGGGTGCCTGACCACACCTCAGGGTTACAACCAAGAATCGTAGGGATGAGAGGAAACTGGTCTCTGTATGGATGGTGAGTCTTCGCAGAAAAAGCTTCTCGTGCTGTAGTTGCTTAGCAGGGCTAGGCCTCAGCTGTTATGCCGCTCTGATGAAAACAGCGAAGCATCGAGCCAAGCCTTGCTTCAATGCCACTGGCTAGCTACTTCTGAATAGCCAGCGCCGCTTGGGTGCCCAAGACGCTGGCTGCCAGGCAACTCATCACCAGAACAAACACCTTGACCGTCCAAGCTCAGACAGCCCTGTCAATAAGGAAGCTGGCCAGCACACAGCCTCATTAAATCTCCCCAGCTGCGAACACAAGTCCAGACCTTGTTCCAGCAGCACACTGGCTACCTTGTTCTTCATCACCCCCTCTCCGGCACACATGATGGGGAAATCAAAACTGAGGGAGCCGGAGGAAGAGAAAGGAGAAAAAGCAGCAGCCCCCCTTCATCACCAATGGCAAGTCATACCCCCAGTGCTTCTGCGGCACACAAAGGGAACTCAAGATCACTCCAGGTTGATTTTTATCACTCCAGGACAATTTAGATGGGCAGATGCATCTGGTTCTGAATTAGTAATGTAGTTTGGAATCCCTGGAGCATATTTGCATTGGAAGGAGAGCCTTTGTCATCACCCAAATTGTGTCTACCCAAAGATGGGTATTGCAGGGTAAGGAAAAAACAACCTGATCGATAATAATCTTACCCAAGGATTCTCTCTCTCTCTCTCTCTCTCTCTCTCTCTCTCTCTCTCTCACACACACACACACACACACACACACACAGACACAAAAATACCATTTTGTCAGGAGAAAAGTGAGGCCACACTAGCTAACTCCAAACCCACTGTTGTGTCCTTCCCACCCCACCCACGAATGGGGGTGGGGGGCGTAGGAGGTTTAAAAGGCCATAGGTGTCAAAAGCATCTTGTGGAGAGAAGGGAGGGGGTGACGGAGAGGTGGTGGACTTTAGCTGGCAAATCAAATAATTAGAGGCGCTTCACATAATGAGTGCATAATGAGAGTCAATGTGGTGCAGTGGTTAGAGTGCTCTGCTATGACCTGGGAGATGAGGGTTCGAATCCCCACTCAGCCTAAAGCTTTCTGGGTGATCTTGGGCCAGTCACAGTCTCTCAGCCTAACCTATCTCACAGGGTTTCTGTGAAGATAAAACGAGGAGAAGGGAGAGCAGGACATGTGACCTTGCACTCCTGAGAGGAAAGGCTGGGGGTATAAATCGAATAAACAGGCAGCGGATGCAAGAGAGAGCACCCTGGTCATGGGGCAGAAGCTGGCACCCGTTCCCTGACAAGCTTGTGCCACAGTCTGTATAACAATAACGCTTGCAAGTATGTTTGTTGCATCCGTATGTTGTCATTTGGTCTCAGGCCCCAACGCCTGAAAACACCCTTGAGAGTGTTCCTCCAGAGAGATGCTCTCTTACTCTTCCAACACATGAAATTAGCTGTGTCTCTATTGCGTCTCGCCTTCGGCCCAGCCACCTTTTAAGGGAATAAGCAGGAGGAGATGAAGGTCACGATTTCCTGCGAGGAGGAACGCTCTGAGGGAAATACCTTTTGAAGGCACACATCTGCCCTTATGCAGGTCGTCCAGAGCGTGGCCTGTGGAGAAAGAGGAATGCAGCAAGCGGGGCCAGATGGCTACAAAGCAGAACACAGCCTGCTGGTGTAGCTCCTTCCATCCATTGTGTCAGAAGCAGTTAATCATAGATGAGCAGGAAGCGTTAACAGTTTCCTCACGTACCTGACAGCAAATGCGGGGGGGGGGGGGACAAACAATACATTTTAACTCTTTGCTGCTCTCGTTAGTACCGGTGTTGTCAGCTCACTTGTACGTTGCTTGCGTCCAAGAATCTTCTTCAAGGCATTTGTGTTAGAGTTACCAGGTTTCCTTCTTTGAATCGCAGAATTGCAGAGTTGGAAGGGACCACAAGGGTCATCTAGTCCAAGCCCCTGCAATGCAGGAATCTGTTTGCCGAACATGTGGCATCAAACCCACAGCCCTTAGATTAAGAGTCTCTTTCACCTTTGCTATGAAGGTTAGGAATGCAGTGACCAAAAAAGTTCTGAATTCAGCTGGGACCCGGGTGTGAGCATGCTGGTGTTTCCACCACAATGTCAACGTAAAGCATCGCTCACAATCTGCAGTGCTGCAGAACTGAATATTTTGGGTCATGGAAATGATCCTGCCTTTACATCTGTGAGCTTTTGACTCACACAGCGGGTGGCGCTGTGGTCTAAGCCGCCAAGCCTCTGGGGCTTACCGATCTGAAAGTTGGCAGTTCGAATCTGCTTGACGGGGTGAGCTCCCATTGCCCTGTCCCAGATCCTGCCAACTTAGCAGTTTGAAAGCACACCTATGCATGTAGATAAGTAGGTACCACTGCGGTGGGAAGGTAGACAGCGTTTCCGTGCACTCTGGCACTCGTCACGGTGTCCTGCTGTGCCAGAAGTGGTTTGGCCATGCTGCCTACATGATCCAGAAAGCTGTCTGTGGACAAACTCTGGCTCCCTGCCTGAAAGTGAGATGAGCGCCACAACTCCATAGTTGCCTTTGACCGGACCAGGGGTCCTTTACCTTTTACCTCTTCTGCGAATGTGGGGACAATACCCAAACAAGGGGGAGGGGGGGCATGTTAGAAGGAATGAAGTGGATGCTAGCCAAACAGGCCTTGACATATTTCCAACTGAAAGTGGTGGGGCTCTTATTCTGCTTTTGATGTGTGTATGCGTTCTTTTGTAGTAATCACTCCCCAATTTTGGGAAGAGGAACTGCAGATAAGGCTTAGCCATATGTTCCGACTGTTCCAATTTACCAGGAGCGGTCTCTATCTTTAGGAATCTGTTGCTGAACATAAGAAAAGGCTGCTGGATCAGGCCAATGACCCATCTAGCCAACCCAGATGCCTCTGGGAATATACTGCAAGCAGGACCTGAGCGCAAGAGCGCTCTCGTCTCCTGTGTTTTCAAGCAGGAGGCAGTGGAGGTACAGGAATGCCAGCTGCTGGGACCTCCAAGTAGGGAGGATGTTATGGGGAGCAGGTCCTGTTTCCGAGTTTCCCATAAACATTTGGTTGGCCATGGTGAGAGCAGGGTGCCAGACTGGCTGCCCTGATTCAAGAGGCTCTTCTTATGTACTTATGCTCTTAGATAATGTGTTTTATCCCAGTGGAATTCAGGGGTTCATCTCCAGATCACACGAACCAATAGAAGAGCTCTTGCAGGTTGCCTTTCCGTACAGGTCCACCCTACCTATTTCCATTTGAATTCAGATCTTGCCATTTCTATGCAGAGCAACTGTGAGTTGATTGGTCGATGCTGGCAAGCCAGCAGCCAAGATTTCGCACAACTCATTGAGGCAGCTTTCTTCTCCCCAGCAAAAAGTGCTCATTGCTCCGATCCTTGGAAGGGCTGGAAAGGCAGAATTGCACACACACACACACACACACACACACACACACACACACAGTACTGCTAAAAAGATACAGATGCAGCTCAGACGATCCAAACAGGTTTAGGTGCATTTTGACACAGCCCGGTTTTCAAGGAGAATTTTAAGTGAGGCTCACACACAAAACGGCTAAGAACACGGCCCGCCTCGCACGCTGGAATTTGGCATATTGCTGCAGCATGGGCTCCTGCACTTGATTTCTTGCAGATGTTGCTCCGAGGCCCTCAGAATGGAAACAGCTGTCATCTAGACGAGGAGGAAAGAGCCTTTGGGTTTGGTGCCACACACAGCTTTCTTCGGGCGACTTCACAGATGGCCATCACTCTGTCCCGAGACTCACGGTGGAGCAACAGCTAACGTTAAGGAGTTGCATCTCTCTTTATGGGACACGGAATCTCTGTTGCACACAGACCACCCCACATTTCATCTTTCCTATTCTGCAGCCCCCTTTGCAGGCACGCCGCCATGCTGATCTATGTTACTGCATCTTTAAGACGAATAGGATCTTAAGAGTAAGCCGGTCAGTTAACGGACTTGCCTAGAAGAGATTAAGTGCCGCTGATCACATAATCATAGCATCATTGAGTTAGAAGGGACTCCTTGAGGGTCCTCTAGCCCAATCCCCAGCAATTCAGGAATCTCAACTAAACCATTCTCAAACACCCCTGTGTAAAGGTCAGAGGGGGCAGGGTTTCTGTTGAGGCAGGGGATTAGCTGTGGGAGGAGCTTATCAGAGTTTGCAGGGCATCAGTTGAAGAAGGAGCAAAAAGGGTTTTCTTGTGTCTGTGTGTTTCTTTGTGGCTCATTAGCTGTTTTCCCTGTGTAAAGGTCAGAGGGGGCAGGGTTTCTGTTGAGGCAGGGGATTAGCTGTGGGAGGAGCTTATCAGAGTTTGCAGGGCAGCGGCCCGCGCCTAGCGGCGCGTGCAGTTACATCCATCTTTTAGATTTAGGGGAGCTAGTCTCAAACGTTTGTTGGGGGAGATCTAGGTGTTTTTTTTGTGTGGGGGAAGTTATTTGTCCTGTCTTCAAGCTTTTTATGATGGAGGACCTCTGTAGCCAACCCCAACGACACGATCTCAAGATGGAAGGGGAGGGAACAGCTGCAGTCGCCTGCGATTCCTGCGCAATGTTTGCCATCTTGCCAAAGGTTGCAGGCAGCTTTACCTGCAGCAATTGCATGTTGATTGCCCTCTTAAAAGACAAAGTCCAGCAACTGGAGGAACGTGTAGCTACGCTCCAAAGAATTAGAGAGCTGGAGCTCTTCTTGGAAGCAACAGAGCACACCGTCTCCACCAAGGAGGAGACAGGGGACTCCCCTGAGAAGGAGTCTAGTTCACCAACACAGGAGCCAGATATATGGAGAAACGTGACTCAAAGAAGTAGGAGGCCCAGGGTTCACTCTGATTGCTTACAAATACACAATCGCTTTGAGGTCCTCTCCCCTAGCATGGAAGACGAAGAGCAGACTCCATTTGAGGATCTCTCCCTCATTACAGTCGACCAGGTATATGAAGACGAGCAGCAAAGTCAGTCCTCAGGGAATGTGCAGGCGACCTTGGAACGGACAGCTCACGGAAGAACCCCGACCAAACCCAAGAGGAGGCGTGTAGTGGTGATAGGGGATTCCCTACTGAGGGGAACAGAAGCAGTGATCTGTGGGCCTGACAAGATGTCTCGGGAAGTGTGCTGTCTCCCCGGGGCTAAGATCCAAGATGTAACTGAACGACTGCAAGGAATCATAAAACCCACTGACAAATACCCCTTCCTCTTGGTTCATGTGGGAACCAATGACACTGCAAGCAATAGCCTCCAGAAGATCAAAAAAGACTACGAGGCTCTCGGCAGGAAATTGAAGCAACTAAATGCACAAATTGTCATCTCATCTGTCCTCCCAGTTGAACGACGTGGCCCAGGGAGAGAGGGGAAAATAGTGGAAGTGAACAGCTGGCTTCGCAAATGGTGTAAACAGGAACGGTTTGGATTCTTAGATCACGGACTGCAGTTTCTTGAAGATGGACTTCTGGCAAGTGATGGGCTGCACCTCACAACGGTTGGGAGAAATGTTTTTGCCAAAAATCTCAGAAACCTCATCAGGAGGGCTTTAAACTGACTAATGTGGGGGAGGGAGACAGTGCTCCTGAAGGTAGGAGTCTATCAATTAATGAAGATGATCATCCAAATGTCATAGACCAAATGGAGCAAACAGCACGCGGACCTAGTGGTGGGAGGAAAAAATCCTTAAATAAGAGACACGGGGGAATGATTAATGGACTTCAATGTCTGTACACTAATGCGCAAAGCATGGGAAATAAACAAGATGAGCTTGAGCTCTTGGTACAGCAAACTAAATATGACATAATAGGCATCACTGAAACCTGGTGGGATAAGTCCCACGATTGGAATGTAATAATGGGGGGATACAATCTATTTCAGAGAAACAGACCAGACAAGAAAGGAGGAGGAGTGGCGTTATATGTCAGGGATGTGTATACCTGTGAAGAGATCCAAGATTTAGATCCTCAACGCCAAAGTGAGAGCATTTGGGTCAAAATTAAGGGAGAGAAGAATAACAGAGACCTCATTGTGGGAGTTTACTATAGATCCCCAAGCCAAACGGAGGACATAGATGATGCCTTCCTGGAACAGATGGCCAAGCATGCAAAAGGAAGGGAGATAGTAGTAATGGGGGACTTCAATTACCCGGATATCTGTTGGACGTCAAACTCAGCCAAGAGCATAAGGTCAAACAGATTCCTCACTGGCCTTGCAGACAACTTCATTGTCCAGAAAGTGGGAGAAGCAACAAGAGGAACAGCCATTTTAGATCTGGTCCTAACCAATGTCGATGACCTGGTTAGTGGGGTAGAAGTGGAAGGATCATTAGGCGCGAGTGATCATGCTCTTCTGAAGTTTACTATACAGCGGAAAGGAGCAGCCAAGCATACTAGGACTCAATTTCTTGACTTTAAGAAAGCCGACTTCATAAAACTTAGGGAAGTGCTGGGTGAGATCCCATGGACAACAATACTAAAAGGAAAGGGAGTTCATGATGGCTGGGAGTTTGTTAAGAGGGAGATACTAAAAGCACAACGTCAGGCAATACCAATGAGACGGAAACATGGAATGTGCCTAAAGAAGCCAGGGTGGCTATCTAAAGAACTTTTAACTGAATTAAGATTAAAAAAGGATGTGTACAAAAAATGGAAAAGGGGGGAAACCACCAAAGAGGAATTCAAACAAATAGCCAGCACGTGTAGACACAAAGTCAGAAAAGCTAAAGCACAGAATGAACTCAGGCTTGCTAGAGAGGTTAAAAGCAACAAAAAAGGCTTTTATGGGTATGTTCGTAGCAAAAGGAAGAACAAAGAAACAATGGGGTCACTCAGAGGAGAAGATGGTGAAATGCAAACAGGGGACAAAGAAAGGGCTGAACTCCTCAATGCCTTCTTTGCCTCAGTCTTCTCCGATAAAGAAAACAATGCCCGACCTGAAGAATTTGGAGCAAATGATTCAGCAAAGGAAACACAGCCCAGAATAACTAAGGAGATAGTACAAGAATATTTGGCTAGTTTAGATGTATTCAAGTCTCCAGGGCCAGATGAACTGCATCCAAGAGTATTAAAAGAACTGGCAGATGTGATCTCAGAACCACTGGCAGTCATCTTTGAGAATTCCTGGAGAACAGGCGAAGTCCCGGCAGACTGGAGGAGGGCAAATGTTGTCCCTATTTTCAAAAAGGGGAAAAGAGAGGACCCAAATAATTACCGCCCAGTCAGTCTGACATCAATACCAGGGAAGATTCTGGAGCAGATCATTAAGCAAACAGTCTGTGAGCACCTAGAAAGGAATGCTGTGATCACCAATAGTCAGCATGGATTTCTGAAAAATAAGTTATGTCAGACTAACCTGATCTCATTTTTTGACAGAATTACAAGCCTGGTAGATGAAGGGAACGCAGTGGATGTAGCCTACCTTGATTTCAGCAAGGCATTTGACAAGGTGCCCCATGATATTCTTGTAAAGAAGCTGGTAAAATGCGGTCTTGACTATGCTACCACTCAGTGGATTTGTAACTGGCTGACTGACCGAACCCAAAGGGTGCTCATCAATGGTTCCTCTTCATCCTGGAGAAGAGTGACTAGTGGGGTGCCACAGGGTTCTGTCTTGGGCCCGGTCTTATTCAACATCTTTATCAACAACTTGGATGATGGACTCAAGGGCATCCTGATCAAATTTGCAGATGACACCAAACTGGGAGGGGTGGCTAACACCCCAGAGGACAGGATCACACTTCAAAACGACCTTGACAGATTAGAGAACTGGGCAAAAACAAACAAGATGAATTTTAACAGGGAGAAATGTAAAGTATTGCACTTGGGCAAAAAAAATGAGAGGCACAAATACAAGATGGGTGACACCTGGCTTGAGAGCAGTACATGTGAAAAGGATCTAGGAGTCTTGGTTGACCACAAACTTGACATGAGCCAACAGTGTGACGCGGCAGCTAAAAAAGCCAATGCAATTCTGGGCTGCATCAATAGGAGTATAGCATCTAGATCAAGGGAAGTAATAGTGCCACTGTATTCTGCTCTGGTCAGACCACACCTGGAGTACTGTGTCAGGTTCTGGGCACCACAATTCAAGAAGGACACTGACAAACTGGAACGTGTCCAGAGGAGGGCAACCAAAATGGTCAAGGGCCTGGAAACGATGCCTTATGAGGAACGGCTAAGGGAGCTGGGCATGTTTAGCCTGGAGAAGAGGAGGTTAAGGGGTGATATGATAGCCATGTTCAAATATATAAAAGGATGTCACATAGAGGAGGGAAAAAGGTTGTTTTCTGCTGCTCTGGAGAAGCGGACACGGAGCAATGGATCCAAACTACAAGAAAGAAGATTCCACCTAAACATTAGGAAGAACTTCCTGACAGTAAGAGCTGTTCGACAGTGGAATTTGCTGCCAAGGAGTGTGGTGGAGTCTCCTACTTTGGAGGTCTTTAAGCAGAGGCTTGACAACCATATGTCAGGAGTGCTCTGATGGTGTTTCCTGCTTGGCAGGGGGTTGGACTCGATGGCCCTTGTGGTCTCTTCCAACTCTATGATTCTATGATTCTATGATTCTATGATTCTATGCACCCTCACTAAGAGCTGTTTGACAGCGGAATGGTCTTCCTCAGGAGGTTGTGGACTCTTCTTCCTTGGAGGTTTTAAAGCAGAGGTTGGGTGGCCATCTGTCATGGGTGCCTTACCTGAGATTCCTGCATTGTAGGACAAGATGGTCCTTGGGTCCTTTCCAACTCTACCATTCTATGATTCTCTGTTAACAAGACCACGATCTGCAATAACTTTGGCTATTTTAGAGGGAACCTGTGCCTGGGCTATCCCACCCCTCTTTATATAAAAACAATTTACTATCCTGTCTGTTAATATACTCCCCTACAATGCCAAGTAAAAATACTTCTGTTTCCCCCCCCAAATGTATGTTTCAACATATTTTTCATCTCATTGTATATCATTTCCCAGAAGCTTTTCACTTTCTTACATTCCCACCACTTGTGATAAAATTATCCTTCTTTTTCTATACATTTCCAACATTTATTACTTATTTTATTCTTGTGCCCTTGTTAGTGTCCTTTGCATCATTTAAGTCTCCACTTCCAGGGATTACCACCCCTTGTTTGAAGTTCTCTACTTTGTTAATCGTTTCCCTGAGAAAATAACACAGAGCCTCACTGGGCAAGTAAACAAAAGCTACTGTTATTGGCTCTCCTTAAAGGTAAAGGGACCCCTGACCACTAGGTCCAGTCGTGACCGACTCTGGGGTTGCGGCGCTCATCTCGCTTTATTGGCCGAGGGAGCCAACGTACAGCTTCCGGGTCATGTGGCCAGCATGACTAAGCCGCTTCTGGCCAACCAGAGCAGCACACGGAAACGCCGTTTACCTTCCTGCCTATTTATCTACTTGCACTTTGATGTGCTTTCAAACTGCTAGGTTGGCAGGAGCTGGGACCGAGCAATGGGAGATTTGAACTGCCGACCTTCTGATCAGCAAGTCCTAGGCTCTGTGGTTTAACCCACAGTGCCACCCGCGTCTCTCCTTACAAACTGCCTATTACAATACCTGCCTGCCACCAAGAGACTTTCTTCTGTTACGACATACAGTCATTTTCTTAGCTGCGATTATCACAACTCCCTGCATTTTGATGACCCCAGTGCACTAAATTGCTCTCTTCAAGCCCCTGCTGCCTTATGATTCTTTTTCTGCAAACCCTTTCCATTGAAGGGGCTTCCTGCAATAAAAGCATGTCCAGATGTTCCTGCTTTCATCTTGTTTTGATCGCGGACTCTTTCTAACAGGAGCCAACCCTCAGTTTTGTCTGTAGAGTACAGATGGACCAAAAATGTGGGTGTGGTTTGCTTTAGCTTCCTGTTGTTTGGGATCCAATTCATTAACACCAGTGATTCACCTGTAGTATTTATCATAAGCCTGGAGGAATTCATTAGACCTTTCTATGACTGGCTTCATCCTCCAGGCAAGGATGGCATAAAGGCTTCTTCTTCCATTCACATTGTCTTTTAATCCATGCTTTTAATCAATGGACTTATGTGGACTTGATCTCATGGCAACAGCCAATTGCGCCAAATAGGAGCAGGAAAGATGGTATGTGTAGATGGATAATGTGTGCAGGATTAATGATCACACACACACACACACACACACACACACAAAGTGAGAGAGAGAGAGACAAACACTCGTTTAGGTGGTTTTCTGATAAGGTGACTTGATTATAATGACCCACAACTGGCCCACACTCAGGGACTGACTTGCCCTGTCAAAGGTAGCTGCCCTGGCCTTCTGAATTCACTTGACCAGCCAGTCTGTTTGGGCTTCATATAAACAGCATTATACATCTTGTTGACCAACCATGGCACCATTACTTGGGAGTCTTAATGTGTTCGGTAGGCTGCACTATATGCTTATCTGGTAGTAGTTCCTGTTGAAACTCAGTAAAACTTACTTCTCAAGAGGCATGTGCAGAACTGAACTGTTGGCTTAGCCTGGCTTCACAGAATATTAAGACTATATGCAGCCTTTGCCCACGCAATAGTATCTGCTGTTGAGCTACCCATGGCAGTAGTAAATTGTTTCCACTTGCCAACTCGCACATCTTAATCTGTTCTTCGGACAGATAAAGGATTCAACATGTTGCCAACTCTTGGCTGCTTCCTTCTTCCTTTGACTGATGCCATTAACCTCTAAAATTGCTATAGAAACTTTTATGAAGTTAAGGGTGAAATCACAGGCTTACATTTGGTATTTGGGGGGTTTCACCAGTGCATCAGAGAGTGACGGTTGTCAAATTCAGCACATGCGTGTTTTTCCTCTCCTCGATGCATCACCATGAATCTCTACACCTCTCTGGAATATGCTGATTAACACCAGTTAACGATCTGTCCCCAATTAACAATCTGTATGTAATTTCAAGAAGTAATTATATGTAATTATTGGCAATTATGGACTACCGATAAAGGTATTATGCATATGCAACTCCCTCCAAAGTACAAACCATTCCTTTGGTTATCTGAAAACGGCACATTAAAGATATGTGTGCTATGCATGTTTACTCAGAAGCAAGTCCTGTTGAGTTCAACGGGTTTGCTCCCAGGTAAGCAGGCAGAGAATTGCAGCTTTATAGACAGCAATCCTCAAATCATGTCTGACTGAGTCACACCTTGATAAACTGCATTTTTAAAGATCTTATTATTAAAATGGTCATTTAAATAACAAATGCATAAAATGTAGCTAGGATAGGTACCTGTAGTACAGTTCAATGCAGGCTGAATTTTTCATATAAAATATTTCATAAATAAAATTTTGTGCTAATAGTAGTAGTACTAGTCTCATTGTTTTCTAGGAGGTTCAGTCACATTAGTTGCTTTGGGCCTAAGATGTAATATGCCAACTTCTTGGTGCCCTAATACCTTAAAACAAACCTAAGAACTGATTGATTTGACCAGGGCATAAATCAGGGGTGGTTCTTCAGGTGTCGTTGGACTGCCAACCCCTTTCAGCCCCAGCCAGCATGCCCAAGGGTCAGGGAAAATGAGATCTGGGGTCCACCAATGTCTGTAGGGCCACAGCGTCCACCCCAGCCTAAATGAATCATGCTCATACATTTAGTAAACCATATCTAGGTTTCCCTCCCCTCTAAATTTCCCATTTATGTCTACCATTTCTAATCCATTTAAGGTGTTAACATGGTCATCATGGTTCTGTCCAATAAGTGAAAAGGCAACACAGGAAGTGGCAGTTTGTACAAACCATGGCTAGTTAACAATGTGTGATAGACAAAATGGGATGTTTCCACTTGTGAGTGTAAGTCAAATGATTACTGCAGACTGTACTGCCATTCCCAAGATCCAGGGGTTATGAGGTGAACCTGCAGCCCACACAAGTTCCCTTGCTCTCTTATATGTCATGGACAGCTTTGTGTGCTTCAGCTGCATTGAAATGCATTGGGAACTGTCTTCTTGTGAGATGTCAATGGGGCACATCAGAATGATAACAGACACTGTGGGTTCTATTCCACTGAGCATAAAATGAGTCAAAAGGAAATAAACATATACCCCCTAATGAGATGACAGCGAATAGAATCTACTGTAAAAAACACACACCAATATATTTTCAGTTTGGGCCAATATGTTCATTCATTGAAGCCAAGAAAGTCTTTCTTTTTATACATCACCTTGTTTCTTTTTCTTTCTTTATTTTTTTTGTGTGAAAAAAAAAAATCATAATTATCACATTCTCCTTATGCACAACAAAAAGATTCTTAGCTGTGCTATGGATACATCCGTATCTGAGATTTCCTTCCAAGTCACTGCTTTCCAATAGGCAAGGCCATCTGTTCCCTCAGCGCTACATGTACATTGATCCAAGGCCTGTTCCACAGTGGAGCTGGAGCAGGCCCAAAGACCCCATTTCTTAGGTCCAACTGGAGAGTCAGGGCTCCCACACCTGTCTGTTTGTTTGTCTGCCCCATTCCCCTCACACCAATTTGGGTTTTGCCATCTATTCCCATTGACTCTTGTTCTAACAGAGCCACCCAGTTCTCCACAGGTGGTGTAAGCTGGCAAGATCCTATTTAGCTGGGGGTCTACTGAAACCCGTTTTACAGCCCTGTACAACAACCAAAAGGGAAAAAAAGAAAAAAAGAATTTCCTTCTTTCCCGCTGTCTCATCTGAAAACAATATAGAACACATCTGGGTGTCAATCTCCCAATTGTTTAAAGCATACAGAGAAAAAAATCACATCCACCATAGCACACAGTACACTTTGAGCCCTATGTATATAACTACCATGTTGAAGCTGTTGTTGCTTTGTTCTACTTCCAAAGAATGGACTCCATTCTACCCTGAGGATAGGCCCTTCAAACTGCCTTCGTAATGGGTTTGAAGTGATTATCTCCCAAGGGTAGGCTTTAAGTCTGACATGATTAGGATGTATTCGTTTCATTATGAATTTCAGAAGAAGGCAGTGTTGAAGATACCTCTTGGTAATGAACAGCAGTTAACAAATGCCAGGAAACTAGAGCACCAGAAAACAATTCTATACTCAAAACAAGTTCATGCTGACACCACACAACTGAACCATTTACAACTGTTTTGGTCTATCCTCCCAAAAGTAGCTGAATTATTTTTTTTAGCGACTCCAGCCCTCTCCAAATAGATGTAAACTTCCTTCTTAGACCTGGGTTCTTTTTCCAAACATTTGGTGGTTACGGGTTTTGCTTAAATGTCGTTGGAAAAACAGCAATGTATTTTTTTATTTTGTTTCGGTAACAGACACCTGTATTTGTTTTACAGAATAACATAAAATGCAAGTGTTAGTAGATTATTATTATTATTATTAATATTATTATTTAAAAGCAACCCTGTAGGCCTCTGCAAGAGCTAATGAATTTATAAGAGGCTCTTTTGCTTTTAGAGCAGGTGCAGAAAGGAAAGCCTTGCTGATCCAGAAAAAAAATCTGATGGCAAAAGATAAAGGGTTCTGAAGCTCTGTTTGTTTAGCTCTAGCTGAAAAGCATGATGGATACGCATGAGTTTCCCAGGGACTCCTAAGATACAGAAATTCCTCTGATATTACAAAATACAAAAATATTTTTCTCCAAACTCTCATTTTCTTTGCATTTACAGAAGAATCATGGAAATAACTTACACAATCTGGCAGAAGAATGACCAAAAGCAGGTGATGAAAATGAAAAATCAAGAGAGAGAAAATTAACTAGAAGCTAACTGCTGGTTATAGAAAACAATGGCAACTTAAAAGATGAGGGTGAACTGTGTATTAAGTGGGTGGCAGCTACTTGTGGGAAGGAGGTAAATTTGTGACGATTACATGCTAAAATAAATTTTATCCCTCCCTCCATCCCCAAAATAAAATGTGCAAAACATATTCACCATGCCAACGATTATGACTATTTATAGACCCTTGTCTATGACCTCCTTCTTACAGCTCCCAGCTCGCCAGGTATTTCCGTTACAATGAAAAGCACTTTTAAGACCTACAACAGTGCAAGTTGATGAAGTAGTTACATTCTCCAACACTGTGCTTGGGCAACGTGGTTATGCTATGATACAGTTTTTGCTCTTTTGCCTTTTCCGGCTGTGTAACTGTCCTCGACCACCTAGCGTGGAAGACTTCGGCATGCTGTAGGAGCCGTATTTGTGAAGGAGCTCTTCGCCAGTGACGTACTGGAGGCGGCTGGGTTGCGGGATCGGTTCCCCGAGGAAGTAGCCTTCGTTGTCAGATTCGGAGGAGGAGGAGCACGTCGAGCACCAGTCGTATTCAGCAAAGTAGGGTCCCCACCTTTCGCTAAAGTGGTTCTGCAAAGCAAGGTCCGATACGGTCCTTGGACACTGGCCATACAGATTCCTCCGTGCGCCCTGCTCTGCCGTCTCTCGGCAACTTCTCTGCTGCAAGAACTGGTCGTAGTCTTCCCTGGCTCGCAGAGAGGGCCTTTCTTTCAACTTGTAGCTCTGCTCGCTGGCAAGGTGAAGGGCATTGTCTGAGCGGGAGCGCCTGGACCGCCGGGGCCTGTGGGGGCGATACCGCCGGTCGTCATCTCGGAGATTAGTTCGTCTTGGGGTGCGCTCGCTCATGGGGGGATGCCGGGCACCTTCCTGCCCAGCCAATTTGTTCCCCGGCATCCCACTGTCATAGTCAAAGCTCTGGTGCATCCTTCCACGGGACGGTGTGTCCCTGTACCCAATGGGGTTAGTGAGGTCGTGCAGGTTGGCTTCCATATCTTGGTACTGTTGAACGGAAAGTAGGCTCCGGACAGACTCGGCACTCCTGAACTGGACGGAGGAATTCAGGGTCCCCATGTTGCTCAGCTTCTCTGAGACATTCATTCCAGAATCTTTGCTTAGATCAGGCATGGAAAATCGAGAGAGATGCTCTTGCCGCTTGGCCCCACCATCCGTAGAGAGTCCTTTTGGAAACAAGGGGGAGGGGAAAGAAAAAGAATTAAAGACTGTGGTTTCTGTTCATTTCTTCAATGGTATTGGACTGCAAACATGGCTATTTGACCTGTGATGCTGTATCTCTACAAAGGCAGTGTAATTGTGTGTATGTAATACATTACTGAGGACGCGGGTGGTGCTGTGGGTTAAACCACAGAGCCTAGGACTTGCCGATCAGAAGGTCAGCGGTTCGAATCCCCGCGACGGGGTGAGCTCCCATTGCTCAGTCCCATCTCCTGCCAACCTAGAAGTTTGAAAGCACGTCAAAGTGCAAGTAGATAAATAGGTACTGCTCCAGCAGGAAGGTAAATGGCATTTCCATGTGCTGCTCTGGTTCGCCAGGAGCGGCTTAGTCATGCTGGCCACATGACCCGGAAGCTTTATGCCGGCTCCCTCGTCCAATAAAGCTAGATGAGCGCCACAACCCTAGAGTCGGTCACGACTGGACCTAATGGTCAGGGGTACCTTTACCGTTACCTAATACATTAATGAGTATTTTTCATTACTTAGGCAGTGCAAAGGATGGGGACTGGTATGATGGGACAGGGGCTATTGGGTGACTGTCCCCATTGGGCTCCATCAAAGGAGGTGTATTTAGGTAGTCTGCACTTTGTGCCAACCCCTTGATTCCATTGCTGCCTTAGACAGCTGCTGGAAAGAGCAAAAGAACTCTCCTCCTCCTCCTCAGACACCCATCAGCAATGGCAGCCTCTAGGTACTCTCTGTTCCATCTCATTGGCCGCTCTTACCATGGCTGTATATAAATGTTTATTTGCTATTGCTTTCTGTCTGCATTTTCATGCATTTTCAACCAACTAATACACATTATTCAGGCCATACGTGAAGACGCTAAAACCAAAATGAATTTTTTGCAGCAATCTGAAAATTCAAAATATGAACGAGATTCTTCCTTCCAAAAAAAAACCCTATTCCACAGATAAATAACTTTTGGAATGGACAGCAACATTATACTAAAATGACCAACATCTCTCCTTATTCATCAGAATGCACCTAACAGTTGCTTCAGAGCTGAGTAATTGAAAGCTACTGAAAATAATTTGTTCCTTCATTCACTCAGCTGAATTTTGCATCATCCAAACAGAAACAGAGCCCTGACAACAGTTAGCCTTACCACAAGCCCAAATCTAACACCATACTAGAAAATTAATTCTTAACTTAAAATACCTTTTATGTAAACATAACTATGCTGTTTAACATCTACACAAAACCACTAAGTGGGGTTATCTGGAGTTTTGGAGTATGTTGTCAGCAATATGCTTATGACACAGAACTCTACTTTTTATTTTATTTTTACATCTGCAGGTGAGGCAGTGGCAGTGCTGGACCAGTGTCTTGCCTCAGTAATGGATTGGATGAGAGCCAACAAACTGAAGCTCAATCCAGATAAGACTGAGACAGTGTTAGTGGGTAACTCCCTACACCATATGGGTGGGAGATTCCCCTTCCTCTGAAGGAGCAGGTTTGTAGCTTAGGGGTACTCCTGGATCCTTTGTTGTCACTCGAGGCTCAGGTGTCCTCAGTAGCATGAGGTGTCTACCATCAGTTTTGGCTGGTGGCCCAGATTAACCCCTATCTGGACAGGGATAGCTGAACTTCTGTTGTCTATGCTCTGATAACCTCTAGGTTAGATTATTGCAATGTGTTCTACATTGGGCAGCCCCTGAAGAGGGTTTAGAAACTTCAGCTAGTGCATGATTTGGTGGTCAGGTTGCTCAATGGAGCAAGACAGTTTAAGCATATTACACTGATCCTGGCCTGACGGCACTGCCAATTAGTTTCTGGGCCCAATTCAAAGTGCTGGTTTTGACCTGTAAAGCCTTAAACAGCTCAGGACTGCAATACCTCAAGGAACACCTCTCCCCATAGGAACCAACGTGGACCCTACAATCATCATCTGAGGCCCGTCTTTGCATTCCTTCTTCATGAGAGGGTGGGAAGGCAACAACATGAGAACAAGCCTTTTCTGTGAATATCCATGTACAAATTGAAAATTTCAGAAAGCAGCGTGAGAATTTTCATATGCAAATGTAAAGATTGGTCAATGGGAGTGATAATATTTCCTCAGGTTTTACCTCACGTAGATACATATGTAACCTTCTGGTCAGATGTGATGCGAGAAGAAATAAGTGATTTTCAAAAGGAAATAATATATTTCCTTACAGTGAAGAAGATTCAAGTAGTAATAGCCATTAGTTTGCCTGTTGCTTTTGCTATATCTGCAAAATTCATTTTAAGGATTAAAAATCTTGTCAGAATTTTAAACCATCTAATCCATTTTAAGTGTGCAGGGTTCACATCATAAAAGCAATCAGAGCTTTCTGGTGACTCATGATGGAAAACAGAAATAGGAAGCTTCTAGAACAGGCGTGTGGGTGTGTCATATGGTCCATGTGATGCACTCAGTCTCCAATATATTTTCTGTAAGTCCACAGTTTGGTCAAGTTTGTCAGATTCTCTCTTTCAACCTTTTTATGGTTTGCAGCTCTTGTGCTTTGGAAGACAAGCTTGAAAATCTGCTTAAGAAGAAAGCATAGGTTTCAAAAGCGTCTGAATTGCTAGTCTCCCCCCCCTTCCTTTCAACCACTGTGATGAAACTTGTTCTTGGCTACAGCAGCAAAGTCTGAATGAATGGCTTTGAAAGGTTACTGCATGTATGACTGTGTGAGGGATTTGAGAATGGTAATATCAGCACATCTGGAGTTATTGGAGATATTGACTAAATCAGCCTTAGATCCCAATATGTTGGGCGGTATTTAGCTTTCTGTTCATTTTACAAGCAAAAGGCTTTACCTTTATATACTTGTTCTATATTTGTACCATAGGAAGGATTTATGCCCCACCCCCAGCTAATTGCAAGTTATTTGGAGCATGAAGATCCACTGCAAAATTCTTGCCATAATGCGTACCTGACCTGAGAACAGGCACAAGTACAAGTCCATACCATATTCGGATTTTTCACCATGGAAACTGGAAGTTGAAAAGAGGCCTTTTGTACAATGTGTATGTGATACGGATTATGAAGAGGAGCAGTTTTGTTCCTGTCCAGGAGAGGGCAGCAGTGCACAGGCACATGAGGGACAAGGCATGATCCACTCTAGCAATGTTTGTGCAATACTTGTGGCGATAAACATGAAAACGCCATGCCAACACACAGTAATCACAGGTCTGGCCTATTAAATACCTAACGGGCTGCCATCTGAAAGATGTGAGATCAAACCTCTGTTCACTTGTGTAGCCAGTGGGTGACCTTGGCTTGATCCCACATTTTCCGGCTTCCCTTTCTCGAACTATAGCCCTTGTGGAATGGGAATTCATCCTACAGGTCTTGGAGGAATTGCTTTGTGGCAAGGAAAGAAGGAAGGAAGAGTTGGGGACAACCTTTTAACATCTTGTTTCCGAAGCTGTGGAACCCAGCAGGTGCTTGCTGTGATTCTTTGATATCATAGAAGATATTAGGGAGGTCCTGCTGCCACCACACACAAAATGTTGGTGGTGAAAAATAGTGCTGTAGTGGCAAATTGGTACTGTGGGAATATATGGTGATTAAGCGCTGTTTGGGGATGTTGTCAGGACAAGATAGAGTCGCTTCTGACTCACAATTCTGTGCTTCTAGATAGCCTTTTACAAGAATCAGGTGAGCTCCTATATGTGGGACTATTAGGCCACATCAGCACCATATATTCAAAGCATTATTAAACCACTTTAACAATCATGGCTTCACCCAAAGCATCCTGGGACCGTAGTTTAGTTTATTCCCCTCTCAACGCCTCAATATCCCTGGGAAAATGGATATATTGTTAAACCACTCTGAAAAAATGTAGCACCATGAGAAGAATGGGGGTTTCCTAGCAACTCTCCACATTATTAACAAACTATAGTTCCCAGAATGCTTTGTGGGAAGCCGTGACTGTTCATGTGGCACAGTGGTGCTTTAAATGCAAGGATGTGGCCTTACTTTGAGGTGAGCCACCCACATAACATTAGCAGAGCTGAAGCCATGAAGAAGAAATGTTATGTTACACAGACAAATTCTCCCTTGAAAAAAGGCCAATCCCTTTAAAAAGCAGAAAATAGTGTTCGAGAAACGATCCAAAAAGACCTTTTCACTTTGAAATAGCTGCATAAATATTAATTAGGCATTGTTTTGGTCATAAATTGCAGGGCTGTCAACCAGGATCTTTTAGCTGATTAACTGTTTGGCTTTTAACTGATTAAATTTGCATATATTACATTCTGCAACATCTCAATAAAAAAAAAGCCCTTTTCCCTTGAGCATCCGGAAATAAGGTGACAGTTTCTCTCCATGAGATAACATTTTAAGAGAGAGAGGGCGTGACTCTTCCATTAGCCTGAGCTGACAATGGTCCATGGCCAGGGGTGATGGGAACTGCAGTCTAGCAACATCTGGAGGGCCAGAGCACTGGCTTCAAAATTTCTACCTTCCAGTAACCTTCTCCGCACTGTTTTGTTTGCTGAGCAATCATTGTCTGTTTCCTCTCCACTGCAAACCTCTGTTCGCTTGCAGTATTTTTGCCTGCACTGAGCAGGCACTCCCAACACCTCAGCAACACATTCCCTGCTGCCCTAGTCAGTTGGCGTTCTTCAGCTGTGATTTTAACCACACCTACTTGTTAATAATAGCAGAGCCAAGAGCTACATGTAAGCTTGTTCATTACATCAGCAGTACTGAAATCTTTCAACAAAGCATTGATGTAGCTGGGAGTTTTCATTGTCTGAACTCGGTAATCCTTTTTACACCCCCCCCCCCCCCGTTTTGGAGAATAAACAGAATCCGTTCGACAAAGCGAGTGTGTTATGTGACTTAACTAGCATGCTTTCAAATTCTGCAATTAAAGCTTTAGTTGACTAATCCCACCGAGTGACTGACTGAAACTTGCAGCCCCGTGCGGCTAAAGTTTGGGTTTTCAGGTCCAAGCCAAATTCTCGCACGAGTCTGGAACCTTTGGGGAACTCTGTGCTCGGCGGTGTCAGCAATTTTAAGGCTAGCCCTTTGAAAGAGGAACCTGTGGTGAGATGTTCCAGTCAGCCATTTGCCTTTCTCCCTGGAGGGCAATATGGCAACATGGAATGGAGCTAGAGAGAATAGCAACTATTAAATACGGTTTTAAAACAGGCCAGCTAAATGGAACTTCCATTTACAAAGGGAGTTTACCTGTACAGGATTTTGGCTGGCGATAGCATGTCCATCTTGCAAATCTCTCTGGCCTCTGTTGGAAACAGAATCCTGGCCCTCAGCCTGAGAATTCTTGTGTTCTTCAGACAAGCTGCCATAGCAATCCTTCCTTCTCTCCTCTACCCTGCAATGTCTTGCCACCCCATTACTGAAGACGCTAAGTGTGTTTGGGATTGGGTCTGCTAAGGGCCTGGATGGTTAAAATGCATGCCATCTTGGGATCCATGATGGATGAAAAGCAGGGTTTATAATGTGAGAAAATAAATGCATGGAAACTTATGATGTGGGGAGAGGAAGGAACAAAAGGCATTGGTAGGGCATGTGCCTTGCAAGGAGGAGAGTTCCAGGTTCAATGGCTGGCATCTGTGATTAAAAGCATTAGATTGTGGGTGGTGTGAAAATATATCAAGGACTCTGAAGTGCTGTCGCCAGATATTGATATTGGGCCAGATCAGCCTTCCCTAACTTTGGGTCCTATCAACACCTGGAAACATGGCCAATGGTCAATGATGATTGGATTTGCAGCCCAACGACATCTGGAGACTCAGGCTGGACAAACAGTGTGACCTTGTAGTCAGAGACCTTGTAGTCCCTGCTTCTCCACAACACTGGCTGCTACTGGTGAGAGAACCCCAGTGAAAATGGAGCAGGGAGCAGAAATTGCTGTAGTTTGCATGTTTGTCTCCCGTCAAGTTGGAAATCAGGCAAATCATTTTTGTTTTTTAAGCCCACAAGTGATGCAAAATCAATGACTTCTTTTTACATAACTTTGACATTTTCTTTACACCAAGATGAATGTTAAGTTTTGTTAATTAGCAGGCATGAGACGAATAGCTTGGCAGAAACTGAACTGCAGCGGAACGGAGAAAGCGCTGCCTGTGACGAACGCAGGCTGGAATGGAAATTGCTGCCTTCTTACATCCCCAGCTGCTGGAGACGGAGGAAATGTACAACACAAGGATCGGCCCATCACAGATTGCTATTATTGCACACTATTGGAGGGGGAGAAGGAGGAGGCAACTTGACATGAGGTTGCCATTTTTGATGGCAGCCCCTTGTTTCTTCCTAACATCTAGTTCCAACCTTAATCACCAACCAGACCTCCTCAGGAAGAAAGGCAGACAGTCAGTCTGCTCGCTCATTAGCTCTTCCCGTCTTCTCCCTCCCCTTGCAGTTCCGGAGAAAAATCAGTTCTATGAAAAGTTCCTGCAGTCAAGCAGCGCAGAGGTCAGCACTTGGAAGGACTGACTGTTAGTACAGGATCTCCCACAGAAGAAAGCAAAGCGCCCGTCCCAGAATGTGTACTGAAATATACCCAGAACTGGGTCAACGTCCCTCTTTACAGCTTTCTATAGCTCTCTCCCTCTCTCTCCCCTAACCCCCCGGAAACAGACACATGGGATTCTCTGATTACTGGAGGGTTGGATTTGATTCTGGCAGCGATGTGAAACGCCTAGGCTGTCAGGATGACAGAGCTCAGAAACTATTTCAATTAGAAAAAGAATCCCTCCCCCACGCCCCCCTCCAATGCCTTCAAAATCAAACACAGAAATGTTTATTTTGGCATTTGTTCTTTTTGTCTTTTGCCCCATTCCAACAAGCTTTCTGAACAAACTCATTTGCAGATTCTTCATCATTCGCTCTGAACCCAAGACATGCACCCCTGTCTGCAAATCCAGTTTATGGACTTTGCGAACTATGTAGGGGGGAAGCGGGGAGGGAAAGATAATGCAGCTCTCTATGTGTTTCTGCAAATATAATTTTCTAGATACTCGGTTTTGGCATCCGACTTTGTCAGGAACGTTTTATTAAGATCAAATGCTAGAAAGTCATAAGATCTCGGCATGACAGCGGCCTCTGGCTCCTTGTTCCTGATAGAAAAGGCAGCTGAACAAGGAAGATGCAAAATTCTCCTGAGAACGGCTGGGGTTGGAGGGGTATGTAAGGGGCAAAATGTTTTGCTTCCAGGCACCATCACCAGAACACGGCGCAAGAACTATCTCTCTGTACGGGCAGGAACCCCGCAATTGTTGCCATCTGCGCAGCACCAAACACACATTGTCAACACCAACTTAGAGCAATGGTCATCTGATTACCTTCACACACACACAAAGTACTCCATTGTCTCTTGAGATGGATGGATGCCAACAACACAAACCAATGTCATAAGATCCCCAAGTGCAAAGTTGTAGATCACATTTACTTTCCATTTGGCTTCAAAACGAATGGTTAAAACAGGAAAGTTGCCATGCCACCCAATTTTGCCAATGAAGGAACTGAAACTAGTTGAAACTAGGTGACAGCAACTTTCCCAAACCCTCCTAGCTAGGCTGTCTTCAACACAGTTGAAATATATAAAAAATAATAATATATGTCCAGTAGCACCTTAGAGACCAACTAAGTTTGTTCTGGGTACAAGTTTTCGTGTGCATGCACACTTCTTCAGATACCTTCTGCGGGGATGGCATTTGCAACCGGGTATAGCAGAATCTTGCAAGGTGCCACGACTCTCAGTTGCAAATTGCTGGTCTTGGCCAGGGGTCCTCAAATTATAGCCCGTGGGCCAAATCTGGCCTGCCAGGGTCCTGAACCCGCCCCGCCCAGCAATTGCTGAACCCGCCACTGTCTAATGGGCCTATGGCCCTCCTCTCCCAGCCTGCCTGTCTCCATCGCCCCCCTCCCCAAACATCCTGCTGCCCGGAGCAGAGAGAGATTTAAATGCATGATATACATGCCGAAGGCCGCTTTTGCATTTCATGAACTCAGGCAGAGGCGCTTTGCTGCATATCTGTTGCCATCTGGGCATTTCCTTCTTTTGCCAGGGTCTCCGTTAATCCCCTTCTCGCCATTCTTGGCACCGCCACACCCACCCACCCAAATCCCTTTTTCTTAGTTTCACCCCGCAGGTGCACCGCAGCAAGGCAAACAAGTGCCAGATTTACGTATAAGCTAAAAAATAGCTTAGGGCCCCACTCTCTTGGAGCCCCCCCCCCCAAAAAAAGAAAAAAAATATATGTGCAGTGTGCATAGGAATTAGTTCATATTTTTTTCAAACTAGAGTCCGGCCCCCAACAGTGTCTGAGGGACAGTGAACTGGCCCCTGTTTAAAAAGTTTGAGGATCATGGCAGCCTGCAAACCCTAACTCCGCTCAGCTCAGTCAGTCACAAAAAAAGATGGCGGTGAAAGTCAAACTCTGTTTTAATGGCTTGTTTTGCCTCTACCTGGCTTTAGCCAGCCAGCATTCCCACTCCTAAACAGAGTTTGGATCTGGCATACTTAAGCCAGCAAAATTTTGCTGGCTTTCTATATTTTGGATTGCTGCTTTAGTTATTACTATAGTGAGTCCCCACACTGGCTTTTATTATTAAAACACACACACACAAAGCACCCCTAGCTTTTATTAGCTTTGTTAGTTGTCATCCAACTTTCTAACTTGACTACAACTAAAATTAAGTTTTCCTAAAATCTTACAAACGCGATATCATGGCACAGTCTTGTTAAGTCTGAAGCATGCTGGGAGAGGTGTTTTTTGACATACGAACATCTAAAAATATCTGACAACACAGAAATTCTGGTCCACATTTATTTTGAAGTCATCCTTGGCAAAGACAGGAGCTTTTAGCTGGTTTAAAGTTTGCTGAATGAGTAGATTATGTCATTAGTGCCTTCACAGGGAGGTGTACTCTGGGATACTGGGTGGACTTCTGAGAACTGCGGACAGGATGGATTTGTGCATGACACTAAAGATGTCAACCAGTTATAAGACTTCTATTATTTTCATTTAACCAGCCCATTACAGGATTAACATCTAAATAAATTTGCATTCAGCCAAACAGATTGGGGTTTATTTTATTTTTAAAAAGAGATATTTACATGAGTGTAAGTTAAATTAGTAAAGGCAAATTGGGCTGACTACAATGAAGCAACACTCTTAGAGGAATGGGGTATCACCTGATCTGGCCCACCCATTGTTAAGAGTAGCCATGTTGTCTGTTTTCATGCACTTTTACAGTAATGCTCTAGAACCAACCTGACATAAAAACAACAACTGCAGGCAAATCTAAATTACATTTCTAGCCGCATGGATTGCCAATATAATCAACTATAGATTAAGTTGATTCATTTACTGATTAAAGGTTGCAGCCCAACTTGTGTCTGAACTATCTGGAACTTGTGCAAAGCAAGCAGAACTTTTAGAATTAGCAGGAGTTCCAGTTTTTGATTCAACCACCAACTCCATCAAGCTTGACTGACATGAAACCACCATTTGACTCACACTCCGCAGTCGTAAAATGTAGGAATTTAACTACTTGTATTATGCTTCCAAAAACCTTTCTGAGACTTGTGGAGCATGTTTCCATGAGATTTCTTATTTCCAGCTTTAAAAGCAAATGGAGCAAGCAAGAATTCAGATTTCCACAAAGACGATCACTTGGCCAGATGGCACAGGACACAGCAATCTTCTAAACAGCCGCTTAACCTTTGGGAGCCCATGGCCATACCCCTAATTATGGATTTCACTGCTCCTGAGTTAAATTCTATATTATAGCCTGGTATAGGATAAAATTCAGGGGTCAGCATACTTTTTCAGCAGGGGGCCGGTCCACTGTCCCTCAGACCTTGTGGGGGGGACGGATGATATTTTGAAAAGATAACAACAAATTCCTATGCCCCACAAATAACCCAGAGATGCATTTTAAATAAAGCACACATTCTACTCATGTAAAAACACACTGATTCCTGGCCTTAGTTTGCCTACCCATGGGATAAATCCATGCAATATACTTCTGAGGCACACTTGACCCAAGCAAAATAAAAAAATTCCTTCCTGTAGCACCTTAAAGACCAACTAAGTTAGTTCTTGGTATGAGCTTTCGTGTGCATGCACACTTCTTCAGATGCATGCACACGAAAGCTCATACCAAGAACTAACTTAGTTGGTCTTTAAGGTGCTACTGGAAGGAATTTTTTTATTTTGACTATGGCAGACCAACACGGCTACCTATCTGTAACTTGACCCAAGCAGATTTCCTAGTAATTGTAGGTTGCATTTTGATTGCAAATCTGCTCCAGCCCTACCAGTTTACAGAAAGCCAGAAGATGCAGTCACTGTGAATGGCTTCCCTCCTGCCTTTGTTTCCTTCAGCATCACAGAGAAAGTAGTATTAGGGGATGAAATATCTCTACTCCTATTTGCATCTCCTCTTTAGTTTCAAGCTGCTGAATTAGGTTGCCTTATTTGTACTGTTTCATACAATATCGTATGGATTCATTTTTGTTGGGATTTACTTGCAGACAAGATAATTTTTCATTGTTGCTAATATTCGTTTGTTATTTTGTGAGCCAGTTCCATGAGAAAGTGGCATACAAATAAAAGAGTGAACTGGGACGTCTCATGAGTCTCCAATAAAAAGAGGCCACAAGAGCTCTCCTGGATCAGATCAAAGGTTCATCTAGTCTAGCATCCTATATCCCAGGTAAAGTAATGGTAAAGGGACCCCTGACCATTAGGTCCAGTGGTGACCGACTCTGTTGTTGCAGCGCTCATCTCACTTTATTGGTCGAGGGAGCTGGCGTACAGCTTCCGGGTCATGTGGCCAGCATGACTAAGCTGCTTCTGGCAAACCAGAGCAGCGCACAGAAACGCCGTTTACCTTCCTGCCGGAGCGGTACCTAGTTATCTACTTGCACTTTGACGTGCTTTCGAATTGCTAGGTTGGCAGGAGCTGGGACCGAGCAACGGGAGCTCAGCCAAGGAGGTGAAAGCAAATGCCTCCAAGAATCCCATAAGAAGACCGTGAAGCCATAGCTGTATCTCGCTGTGGCACAGAGCAGCTATACAGTGACATGCTGCTTCTGAAGCAAGGTTTCAGCAGCATCCCAGAACAATAGTTTTGCAGGCAACAGACAACCAGAGAAGGACTTTCTTCAAGAAGGCTCTTTCCACCATCCCTCCCCACTCCCAACCCCCAACCCCGGAAGTGGCAGGATTCTGACTTCCTTTGCAGTCCCTATGTGCTTTCCAAAGCCCCATGAAATAAGATTTATTTGAAATCCTACCCCAGGAATTTTTCTAAGCGGGTCTGCCTGCAACTTGTTTACACCAGAGCATCGTTTCATTTCAGAGCAACCTTGGAATTTGTGGGGGGTGGGGGGGGGGAGAATGGAACCATTATATAAATGAAAGCAGCTAAAAGAAAACAGGGCCACAAGAAGAATAAAAAGCAAGAGAGAGTCAGAGAACCAGACAGGCAGTCGAGTCAATATTGTTCTTCAGTCCGGCTTTCATGTTCGTGACAGCACTCAAATGCTTTCAAGGCATGGCTTGTCTCATCTCTGCACATTATGTTTATGGGGAATGACTGGTCGCCACAATGCCTTTTAAAGCCGTATGAAACTGCTTTGTACCAAGCAAGCCTCCTTTCCCCCAACATGGTGCCCTTCTCCAAATGGTTTGGACTACTGCTCCCACCACAACTGCCATGCTGGCTGGGGAGAGTTTGCAATCCAAAAGTGTCTGGAGGCTGCTAGATTGGGAAAGGCTACTAAGCTTAACTTGGGAGGAATGCCCCTTGAACTCCACTGGGCTTTCTTCTGAGTAGTAGAAGAAGAAGAGTTTGGATTTGATATCCCGCTTTATCACTACCCAAAGGAGTCTCAAAGCGGCTAACAATCTCCTTTTCCCTTCCTCCCCCACAACAAACACTCTGTGAGGTGAGTGGGGCTGAGAGACTTCAGAGAAGTGTGACTAGCCCAAGGTCACCCAGCAGCTGCATGTGGAGGAGCAGAGAATCGAACCCGGTTCACCACATTACGAGTCCACTGCTCTTAACCACTACACCACACTGGCTCTCCAGAGTAGACATGTATAGGATTGCACTGTAAGTTCAGTGCACAGGTCCATCTAGCTCAGAAGTCTGGTGGGTGCCATTGCAGGCTGATGTTCTCCCCTCCTGCTGAGATCTGACGGGGAAGCCCCAGCGACAGTTTCCTAGGCAGCAAACAAAGCTTCTAGGCTGAGCTTGCTTGCCTAGGAAATGGATCCTGTCCGCTTGTTCAATTAGCGAATCGCAAGCAAGCATGGGGGCAGGTCACCAGGAGGCGAAGACCTGTGGCTTGCTGAGCAACCACTTTTCACTGGATCTAGAGCTGGGAAATGGCCCTCTCCCTGATCCAAACCAAGCATATTTCAGGGAATTCTGGGAGCCACAGGAGGGCTTCCTAAGATGGCCGCTATAGGCAGGCATGTGGGAGAAGACAGTCCTTCAGATACCCAGTCCCAACCTATTTTTAGGGTATTTAAAGGTTGTCGCCGGCACTTTGAATTATGTCAAAAAGCAAACTGGACGCCAATGCAGTTGTTTCAGTAAAGGAGTCATGTGCTTCCCATATGCAACCCTTCCTTATTATCTGGCAGGAATTATTAAGTAGATACAGTCATACCTTGGAAGTCGAATGGAATCTGTTCAGGAAGTCCGTTTAAATTCCAAGACATTTGGAAACCAAAGCATGGCTTCTGATTGGCTGCAGGAAGCTCCTACAGCCAATCTGAAGCCGCAGAAGCCCCGTTGGACGTTCGACTTCCAAAAATAGTTTGCAAACCGGAACAGTCACTTCCAGGTTTGCGGCATCCGGGAGGCAAAACGTTCGGGAACTAAGCTGTTCCAAAACCAGGTACGACTTCCTTACGTGGTTGAGGTGTACAAGTAGTAAATTATTATTATAAATTATTATTATGGGGGTGGTGGATGGGGAGAAGCAGGTTGTAGGCACAGAGCTACAGAAGTACACAGCTGAGAGGAAAGGAATGCAGGAGGAATGGTAGAATAACATAAAGGATCATCAATGTCATTTGCTTTACTTAGTACAGAAAGCTGGCCAGCTGTGCCCGACTTGCTTAAAGAGCTATACAAACACACAGGCACAGCAAGGAAACAAACAACAAATACAATGGACTTTAAGCATGTCTCTACTGCATTTAGTCCCTCTGTACCTTACTTCTGCACTGTTATAACCAGTGCTTTTTTTCTTAAAAAAATAAAATGTTTAGGGAGACTCTCATTTTCTTACTCATATTGACATACTGCCCCTCAACAAGGCCAAACTTAGATTCACAAAATGTTTAGGGGTATGCGTACCCCTGCATCCCCCCAGGAAAAAAACACTGGTTATAACTACATGGAGAGGTGGTTGTTACCTCCAGTTGCTTGGTCAACTGAGTACTGCCATTTGCACCCTCGCCCCAGTTCCCAAGTGGATGCCAATGCATGTGGGGTTCAAATCACAGGCAACAGGTTGCTGTTTTGCATGAGTTCCTGTGAATTTCCAAGGCCTTGGTGAAGGGCTTTAAAACTGATGTAACATTCATTTGTATCCCTTCAGCTTAAGAGACAGGCCTATTCATTGGCTGTCTAGCACCTGTCGTTATGATGATGGAGCTTTACGGAGATTTGCAATGGACTGAGAACTCTCCTTGCTTTGGCACTTCCAAACTCTGCACACAGAAATGCCAGCACTGAGGCAGTCCTATCTTTGTCCCTCACAGAGGGATGTCCGCTGAATGTATCTTTGTCCCTCACAGAGGGATGTCCGCTGGAGGAGGGAGAAAGGTTGTTTTCTGCTGCTCCAGAGAAGCGCACATGGAGCAATGGATTCAAACTACAAGAAAGAAGAATCCACCTAAACATTAGGAAGAACTTCCTGACAGTAAGAGCTGTTCGACAGTGGAATTTGCTGCCAAGGAGTGTGGTGGAGTCTCCTACTTTGGAGGTCTTTAAGCAGAGGCTTGACAACCATATGTCAGGAGTGCTCTGATGGTGTTTCCTGCTTGGCAGGGGGTTGGACTCGATGGCCCTTGTGGTCTCTTCCAACTCTATGATTCTATGATTCTATGTAAGCAATGGTTCTGCTCACCTAAATGGGCTGAAAATTAAGACAGGGATGGATGTACGGATCATCGGACACTGACATACGTGGTGCAACGGAAGCAAAGGAGTCTGCTGGCGCTTGGCTGAATGCTTTTTCGGCACATTTGTGTGGGTGGGTGAAAACCCTCTCTCAAAGTTGTAAACGAATCATTAGAAATTATGCTTTCTAAAGGGATCAGTTGTGTCACTGAGTTCCTGCGGAAGGGATCCACCCTACCTACTTCTGCAACTCATGCCTCATATGGCATCTGGTGAGGGGAGATGAGAGTGGTCTGGAGAAAACAGCCTCCTGAGGCCTACGCTGGGCCAAATTTGGCCAGGAGGTTCCTCAACCCTGCCCTATTCTTCCCTACTCCGTTGGATCAAATGACTGCTAAAGCAGGATGGCTCCCTTTAAACAAGAGCCCCCCTCTGAGTGAAGGCAGAGCCAGCTACTGAGACAGAGCCAACTGCTTCTGTTTCAAAGCTCAGTCTGAGGAGGCCTTGTGCTGAAGCAACATCTCAGTTCTATCCTTATGAAGTTTCCGAGCATAATTCAAAGTGTTGGTGCTGACCTGTAAAGCCCAGTATACCTGAAGGAGAGTCTCCACCCCCCATCATTCAGCCTTCATTCATTCAGCTACCCCATCGTTCACTGAGGTCCACCTCCAAGCATTGCTGTCAATCTTCCCCTTTTTTTTGCAGGAAATTCCCTTATTCCAGCACCGTTTCCTGCTGCTATCCCAGATTGTTAGAAATCCTGTAGACTGTCCCCAGGACAGGTGAGGCTGCTGATCCTTTATTTTCAAATCCGAAAGTTGACAGCTATGGCTCTGAGGGCCTTCTGGCGGTGAGAAGTGAGGTTACAGGGAACTAGGCAGAGGGCCTTCTCGGTAGCGGCGCCCTCCCATCAGATGTCAAGGAAATGAACAACTATTTGACTTTTAGAAGACATCTGAAGACAGCCTTGTTTAGGGAAGTTTTTAGTGTTTAGTTTTTAGTATTTGATTTTTTATCGTGTTTTTAATATTCTGTTGGGAGCCACCCAGAGTGGCTGGGGAAACCCAGTCAGATGGGCGGTGTATAAATAATAAATTATCACTATTATATTATTATACGCAGCACAAGCCCTGCATGGAACTGACCAGGGCAGCCTCACCAGTGCTGAGGTCTGCACTTACAATGGAACAGTGTGCCAGGTTGCAGGTGGAAGGAGGACTGGTGGCATAAAAATATATGAACACTGTATCAAATACTTGCAACTCCTTGATTTTTCACATGAACAATTAGGCGCTTGAGCACTTTCCTCAAGGAACTGAGAACACTGAGGATTAGACTTTGATGAGACTCCAAGGGAAGGGAGTTTCCACAGTTGTACAGCAGCCACCGAGAAAACCCCTGTGCACATTCATTGCGGTAATGACAAAGCACACAGGAGGCATTTCACAGTTAGTTTTAACTGGTTTTTGTCTTCTGCATCCTTTGCAACCTCCCTGCACATTGCTTAGCGGTATATGTTGAAATATATGAATAAATGCAATAGGGAGAAATAGTGAGAAGGGTGTCCTTTGCTTGACTGGAGATTACTGTGGATTTCCAGGGCAAGTAATGGCATGCTTGACAGGTCATTAGGACTGGCCATTGTTCAGCTGCATGTGTGCCAATTTCTGATGCCAGCAGTTTCATATTGTCCTCATTTGCTCATGGCATTTTGCCTGGAGCAGGGAGTCCGGATGGGCACTGTGGCTGACAGCAAGGGAAGGAACGCAGCAAACGTTGCTGGGATCAGGGAACTTTCTGGGCTGGTGGATGCACAGATCTTTTGTCTTCTTAAAAGATGCACACACACACCCCGTCCCTTCTCCCCAACAATCAATGGCCTGTACCTTTTTAATGCCAGCATGAGGCTACTGCTGTCTCAGCAAATACCACATCAGTCAGGGAAGTTGCACATTCCTTTCCGCGCTTGTAAAAAAAGAAGAATCAACTACCATCTATGCTGCTTTTAATAGCCCTTGTTTGTGGGATGTGCTGGAGAAAAAGGAGCCAACATTGTCTCTGTGTTTCTCCTCTGCCCTCTGGGAGCAACTTGCTACCTGGGCTTCTGGAGGGAAAACCAAAACAGAACCACCATTTCTGTTCCACTCAAGAACTAGAAAACTACAGAAGAATCTGAGCTTCTACAGCTTTTCATGTATTACATGACCTAGGAACATGGAGAGTTGGCCATTGGTCCATCTTGTTTGGTGGTGTCTGCACTGACTGGCAGAGGTTCTCCGGGGTTTTTTAATTTTTTTTTTTTTGGGGGGGTGTCCCCAGGCATTACCAGGAGATATTGGGACTGACCTGGGGAGCTTTTGCATGCAAAGCGGATTTAACTAGGGATTGACATGGAAGGTCAAATTGAAGCTTTCAACATACAAGAGCAATTTTAGATGAAATGTTCACCCAACTACGCTGGCAGTGTAAAATTACCTTGCTGCCCTTTGTCAAAGTGTGATGTGAGAACCAGGCCACTGAAGAACAGAAGGACTCCAAGAGGAGAAGGCAGAGAAGGCAGATAGGCAGGCTCCAGCGCCACCTCTGGACAATTCTGATGTCTTGCATTGATCAGCTGCACTTGCATTTTTAATAATACTTCAACATGCAAATCTTGCATGATCTTTGTGATTACAGTGGTACCTCGGGTTAAGAACTTAATTCGTTCCGGAGGTCTGTTCGTAACCTGAAACTGTTCTTAACCTGAAGCACCACTTTAGCTAATGGGGCCTCCTGCTGCCGCCGCACCGCCGGAGCACGATTTCTGTTCTCATCCTGAAGCAAAGTTCTTAACCCAAGGTACTACATCTGGGTTAGCGGAGTTTGTAACCTGAAGCATCTGTAACCTGAAGTGTCTGTAAGTGTCTGTAGTTGTTGCCTAATACAGTGGTACCTTGGAAGTTGAATGGAATCCATTCCGGAAGTCCATTTGACTTCCAAAACTTTTGGAAACCAAGGCGTGGCTTCTGGTTGGCTGCAGGAAGTTTCTGCAGCCAATTGGAAGCCATGTAAGCTGCATCGGAGTTTGGGTTCCAAAGAATGTTCACAAACCGGAACACTCACTTCTTGGTTTGCGGCATTTGGGAGCCAAAACGCTGGACTTGCAAGGCATTTGGGATCTAAGGTACGAATATGGTTAAATATTTTAAAATATTTTTGCCAGTGCTGACAAAGGCCTCCCTTTTTCAACAGCTTTCCCCCACTCTTGCTTATCTATTAATGCACACTGCCCTCATTTGCTCTTAACTCTCATTTGCCTTTAGTTGCTCTTTGTGTTGTCAGCACACAGTTGAGTCTGACTGGCTATGTGGCATTGCAAAGCCACCTTGTTCATCAGGCTACCGACAACCAGCTGAGATCACCCATGTGAGTGTTCCAGAAAGGAAGAATACCATCCAAAGAGAAAACTGTGCTGAAGCAACAACCAGGGGGACATGGCGCTGCATAAAATGTTTAAAATGTGAGTATTCACTCAAAGTGTTTTTTGGGAGTGAACATCTACCCCAAAATGGAAATGAGAGAATACTGGTGCAGACTTACTTAATAGTTTCAATTCCTAGTGTAAGTGGATGGGGCATGTAGGGCAATGTTTCTGAAGGAAACTTCTGCAAGTCTCCCTTCCAAAGGAAATTTACTTTGATGGCCTAGGAAGGAAAGGATCTCCCTTCTTCAAAAATCCTTAAGTTCTCAGCAGTTCAAGCTTTGATCTTTGCAAAAAGAGTTCAGAAACATTTCAGAACGCTGGATTTTGCTGGGATTCGACCTCATGCCTGTCACCACGCACCATCTCCTCTGGCTTGCCTTGGGGCTTTCTCATTTGTAAGCCTGCCAGCAATGGAAAACAAGGCATTCCTTACTTTCCAAAGAACTCAAGTGCACAAGTCTTTTAATATTTCAACACCTCATCTGCAAAGCCCAGCAGGGAGAGTAGACAGGCACTGCATGAAACAGAAAGGGGGGGGGGGACACAACATTGCAAGCCTACTCTTTTTGGACACTTTGCTTTGGAACAGGCAGCCAAGAGAGTGGAATTTCTCTACAGCTGCCCACATCTGATCTTACTGGAAGAACAGCATTTGGTTTTCCCCACTGAGAAGAGGCTGGCTCCATTCTGGAATGGAAAATAAATGTATCTTTCCTTCCTCCTCAACACTCCCCACCCCTAAATCCCAGAGATGAAGGCATCCATCACTTCTTCTGTTAGTAAAATGAGTATCCCATGATGGGTACCAGAAAGGGATAAGAGAGAGGGGGACAGGGGCAGGTTCCTCAAATGACCCCTCAAGTACGTTCTCCTTCAAGTCTAATTTGATCCCCATTCCTAAAGCACCCTTGAAACTGTGAGTGGTCTTACCATTAGGTAAAGTGAGGCAGCTACTGAGAGTTGCTAGGAGACCCCTGGTCCCCACACAGAATTACAATTCCCAGTGAGATTTAACAATCCTTCTTTGCAGGAAACTCTAGGATTTGCAGCTCTGTGAGGGGAAATTGGGTCTCCATTCTCCAGGATTCTTTGGCAGTGGCAGTGGCAGAGGAAGGAGGGTGCGGGCCGCGCCGGGTGTCATCATTGAGGGGGGTGACAAAAATATGAGGGGTTTTTAAAGAAAATTACACCGCCGCGGCTGCAGGATATGCGCGCCACACCAGACGCCCAAGCGGCTAACTACACTGCTGTTCTTTGGGAGAAAAAAAGTACTTTAAATGCATAGTGTGAAGAAGAAGAAGAAGAAGAATTTGGATTTGATATCCCACTTTATCACTCCCCTAAGGAGTCTCAAAGCAGCTAACATTCTCCTTTCCCTTCCTCCCCCACAACAAACACTCTGTGAGGTGAGTGGGGCTGAGAGACTTCAGAGAAGTGTGACTGGCCCAAGGTCACCCAGCAGCTGCATGTGGAGGAGCGGAGACGCAAACCCGGTTCACCAGATTACGAGTCCACCGCTCTTAACCACTATACCACACTGGCTCTCCAGTGTGAATGTGGTCTGAGTGAAGCCAAAACTTCCTTTGAAAACTTCACTCACTCTCTCCACCTTTGGGAGTTTTCAGTTTACACGCTCACAAATTGCCAAACAAAAATTGGCTAACATTTCAGTTCTAATCAACACAGAAGAGATGCACAAGAGCAGCACTGGACTGTGGGTTGGTTGCAGAGTTCACATCAAATATAGACTTTTATAGGCCGAGAATGGAAAATCTGAGGTCCTCCGGTCATTGCTGGACTTCAGTTCTCATCAGGCCCAGCCAATGATCAGAGATGGTGTAAGCTGTAGAACAACAAGTTACCCAATTCCTGCTGCAGAGGTTATTTTAGTATAAGGACCGCAACCTGGATTTTTCTCATGTGCCTAAATAAAATGGATTCTGGCTACATACTTCTTGACATGTTTTCCTCTAAGACATCAAAAAAGATTGCCAAAGAATTTCCTACCCTTGAGGCAACAGTCAGATGTTAACACATCAACAATGATTAAAAGTGCTCCAAGTATTTTTATAATTATAAATTACAGTTACATCATCGTAATAAATTGCATAATTATATTTCTAAATGTGATTCATTATTATTATTATTATTTAAAATCTATAAGGTAAGGCGAATTTGATGGGCCAGTCAATCAAAGAATTATAAACTAAATAAAAAAAGAGCTGCAACATAATGTGGAAAGCCGGATTCTACATAAAATGCGATATAACCAACCTTGATTTGTGGAAGTTGCACACCGTATTTATTGAGCCTGTGTACAAAGCTGCTTTTATCTGAATGTCAGTAAAGAGATGCTTAGAGAAATCTGTTCTGAAGAAAACAAGCCCTGAAGGCTGCTCCTGATTTACAAAAAATATTCACTGCAGACATTTGCTTAGCAGGGGGCTTCTGCACTAAATACTTGGAGTGGGAGAAGAGAATGAAATAAAAATAAAACCCAAGCCACCCTGAAAACTAAAAGTTCTCTTCTGATTCCTGCAGAGCCCTGAGTCAAGAAAGAGTTTCATACAGAGTCGCCTGAAGTCTGGAAGGAAAGCAAAATAACCTAATCCATCTTCAAAAGGCCACTATTGAGGCAGAACATTTCATCCCTGAACTCTGCCTTATGGTGCTTCATCTTTAAGCTGGACTTGGACCAGAAAGCATTTCAAACCAAGGACATTCCTCTAATAGTCGGTCCAGTGCAAAATAGGGCACATTAATGCTGTCAGGTCCAGGACAACCAGAGCAAATAACTGTAGCAAAGTCCTTATTTCTCAGGAAAGGACACAATGGAATGCTTGAGAAAGTTGCATGCATTCTGAACCACAGTCAATTCCCCCCACTTTTGTAATAAGAATAAATTATATGTATTAAATAAATACATGCATCTGCACCATATGTTGCCAAAACTTCCCTAGATATCCGTGAATCTCATAGACCACGTTTAATCTGCTTCCAAAATCCAGACAGTCACAATCCAGCAATACAGCCAGTGCTTGTCTCTTTACACACCAGCCATGATTTAAACACACGTGGTTGTTATTAATACACGGAGTAGCATCCCAGATAGGCCTTGAGAGCTCTGACTCAACATTTGTGCTGGTTCAGATTGAAGAAAGCCACAGGTCTTCTCAAGTGCCAGAAACCACGTTCAGCCTTCTGTAAACAAACAGATGGAACACCTGCCTATAAACTCTTGTCCAACTTCCTGAAACAACACACAGTTAGCTTACACAGTACTTTCAACCTGTAACAGCAACTATCACAATCGAGGAACAAACTCCTGGAAAAGTAGGCAAAGAAGGAAAGGGATCAATCAACTTCTGGCCTTAAATTGTTTATGTACCACAGAAATGGACTTTGCTTTCTGGACCTTGCTTCACCCACAACCAACATCAGGCATATAATTTGGCAGCTACTGGGAATCCTCACCTTCCCTCCCCCAGCATTGATTTCTGATGGTTGCAATGGACCCGTAAGCTACCATTAACAACAACGATACATTCAGGAATCACCGTGTACATTTGTCTCAAGACGATTTACAAGCATATCACAAAACAGTTGAACATACTTTCTCAAACCATACAAAAAAGAAGGGACGATAGGTTTAAAAACAATACACAATGAATGCCTAAAGCAAAGACCTTTTCATCCAGTTGGAAAAGCTTGTTGCAACAAGATGTCTTCAATTGTTTCCAGAAAGTACAGAAGGTGCACACCTGTGGTGTCTCGACTAGGTTGCAGTTCCATGTTTAGTTTCCCAAAATGCATGGGAAATTGTGTTGGCCCAGGGCACTGTGGGAGAAACAAAATGGCGGATGCCAGGAGGCTGCAACTTACAATAACTTTGTTGCTGCTCTACAAGGTGATTCACCACCTGTGAATCTTAGGGAGCGGGGACAGCACAGCAGACACAAGGTCAATAGCATTGTCCTGCAGTGGTCCATGAAGATGAAAGGGGCAGTGCCCCACCAACCTCAGTTTGTCGTCAGCCAGCCCTGTTGGGTTTCTCTTCCATAGTCTCAGTGTTGCCCTTGCAGAACTTGGCAGGGAGGAGGGTAGGCTGTGCCTGTCATGGGGTCTGGTTCAACTTACTGTTGGTCTTCCTTTATTCTTTCTTAGCTCAGTCAGTAAAGGTACCCCTGCCCGTACGGGCCAGTCGTGTCCGACTCTAGGGTTGTGCGCCCATCTCACTTAAGAGGCCGGGGGCCAGCGCTGTCCGGAGACACTTCCAGGTCACATGGCCAGCGTGACGAAGCTGCTCTGGCGAGCCAGCACCAGCGCAGCACACGGAAACGTCGTTTACCTTCCCGCTATAAAGCAGTACCTATTTATCTACTTGCAGTTAGGGGTGCTTTCGAACTGCTAGGTGGGCAGGAGCTGGGACCGAAAGACAGGAGCTCACCCCGCTGCGGGCATTTGAACCGCCGACCATGTGATCGGCAAGTCCTAGGCACTGAGGTTTTACCCACAGCGCCACCCGCGTCCCCAGCTCAGTCAGTAGAGCATATAAACTCCATCAGGAGTTCAGCGGAAAAAAACGCAAATTGTATCCTCAAATTCTTCAGAGCACAAGGGGGCTTCTTCATCCCCACAGCTCTAAAATTATACAAGGCCAAAACTTTGGCACAACTCCTCTATGGTTTCTTTTTGGGCCCGCCTTCCTCTGCTTTCTCCCCACTTGAGAGAGTTCAATCTAGATTTCTTAGAGCTCTTCTCCAAGTCCCCAGATGTGTCTCAAATGCATGGGTTAGATTGGAAACGGGGATGATAAGAGTGGAAGCTAGCATCTGCCTAACATCAATCTACAAATGACTGACATTGAACCTGCTCTCCCAAGGGGTAGCCCCATTGATCCTCTGTGACCAAATCCAGTCGGGCTGGCAGACTGCAGTCCTGAACACACTCCGGAAACTGGGTTTTGCCCCTCAAGCCCTTCTAAGATTGGGCTTGGGCCAGGCAAAAGCTATGGTCAGGCAAAGAATATTAGACACCGAGAGATAGCAGGTCTGTGCAAGGTGCCCCGACTATAGAATTGGAGAAATCGAGAAATATATAGCCGCACCGGCAGTATATCTCTTCTTTCTCATATCTAGGGATGCAAGAAGGGCCTTTACACTTGCCAGAAGCTCGGCTCTTCCCTCGCCGGTCCTGGATGGAGCCTTTAGAAAGGTCCCGTATGCTCAGAGACTTTGCACCTGTCCATTGGGAGAGATAGGAAGCCCAGAACACTTGTTCTTTAGATGTCCCTTTTATGAAGAGGCACGTAGTAAGATCTTGGATCCCCTACTGGTGAGGCTCGCCGACCTCCCGCAAAAGCAAAAATTTGACCTTTTGCTGTTAGGCAAAGATCAGAAGATGACCTGGATGGTCGCCAGATTCAGTGTACAGATCGGCGCAGACCATCGGCCAACTCAAAATAGCCCGGCATGAAAAGCCCCAAACACGGCTCCATGGGTGATTCTGAGTCAACTCCCTGGGACAGTTTATTGTTGTACATTGTTGCTAAATTCAGTGTTGTACATTGTTTTAATTGTCTGTTTTAACCATATCCGCACAGCAGTTTCTAATGTTGTGAGTGTCCTCTATTTAAGAGGCTTCTACTCTGCAGCCTCTTATAGTTGTTTTAACTGCGAGTCTTTTAGTTCTTTTGCTCTTACAGTTGTTTTAACTGCGTGTCCTTGTTTGTTTTTAGTTTTCATCTGTTTTAATTATCAGTTTTTTATCCATCCATTATCCGTGTTTAATCTTGTATTTTATCCAGATGTTTTATCCTATGCCTGTTTCCTTGTCCTCATTTGCTCTAACAATTATCGGTTAAAAAAATCCTAACTGCTATTTTATCTATATGCTTTTTTAATCCTGGTCTGAGACCGTAATAAAGTTCATTCATTCAGTCAGTAGAGCATGAGACTTAATCTCAGGGTTGTAGGTTCGAGCCCCA
The DNA here is from genome assembly GCF_965113315.1 of Podarcis vaucheri. Taxonomy (NCBI): domain Eukaryota; kingdom Metazoa; phylum Chordata; class Lepidosauria; order Squamata; family Lacertidae; genus Podarcis; species Podarcis vaucheri. The sequence goes on along the minus strand of NC_138760.1, from coordinate 106,616,900 downwards.
TGTTGGGCAAAAGATTCCTGAATTTCAGGGGACTGCACTAGAATACCCTTGCGGCCCCTTTCAACTTTACAATTCTATGATTTTGCCCCACCAGCCGCCGCTAAACAGAATAGGAGCCAAGTGCCCTTGCAGAAGAGACAGAAATTATTCCCGTTGGCTCTTGTGTTCCCATGACATAACTGGATTTTCTATAGTTGTCCTGTCCTCTTATAGCTTTGAAAAATATATCAACATTGGATTCTGGCGAACGAAGCCAAAGGGTTTCAGTGGGAAAGGCATTAGGGAGAGGAACACAGTAAGTAAGGAAACAAGAGGAAAGGTAACAGGACACACTTGGTGATTTGGGGATAAGGATTTCCAAAGCGAAGGTTCTTAGCTGCACAAGGTTACGTTTAGTCATCTGATAACATAGAGGGCACTCAGCAAAAGGGGAAGCACAATTCTCAGGAGAATGGAATCTAATTCTGGCACAAAGTCTACTTTGTGACCAGTGTGCCAGTTCTGCTGAACTGCAGCTGTTTAACAGCACACCCCTGTTTTGCAGAGACTGCCCCACGTTTCACTCAAACACAGTGAAGGTTAAATGGAACAGGAACAGACAGCACGGCCCACAGCAAGGGCTACTTCAGAAAGCACACCATGAGCTTTAATTGCTTTTGCAGACTTCAACTGCACATGATGCAACCTGGATATTGCTTTCTGTGAACAAACCGGCCACTGGCTATGTTGCTTGCTTCTTCTCTCTAAAACCTGAAATTGTTACTTCTCACGTGTAAAAAGCTGAAAGCAGCCTAGTAAAGGCCTCCTTCAGTCATTCTTCCTCTGGTGTCACACTCAGCCTCCCAAGTCTAGGTTGGCTTACTGTTGCTTTGCCTTCATGAAAAAAGCACACAGTTCCTTCTAACCTTAGTCCCTATGCGATGTTAAATTAAATTACTCCATTTACTTCAGAAGTTTGTCAGCGTTCTGCGACTGGCAGCTTTACCCCCAAGCAGCTAGAATAGTCGTGAACATTCTGTGACACCACGGCAGCTCAGCCAATGACTAGGGAGACTGCATGAGGGCAGACATTGTAAGTCTATTACAAGACTCTGCAATGTAGGCCTTTCTTCACACCAGAGAGAAGGATATAATGCATTTTCGTTTTCCAGGATGACGTTGCATGAAAGTTAAGTGATGCTGTTAGGATCTTGGAAAATTCTTGGCTTTGCAGAGCTGATTACTGTATTTTTCGCCCTATAAGACGCACTTTTTCCCCTCCAAAAATGAAGGGGAAATGTGGGTGCGTCTTATGGGGCGAATGCAGGCTTTCGCTGAAGCCTGGAGAGCGAGAGCGGTAGGTGCGTACCGACCCCTCTCGCTCTCCAGGCTTCGCGGACCTCTCGGCAAGCAGCGGGAACGCTTCCGCTGCTTGGGGAGAGTTGCCGGCATCCCGAAGCCTGTGCGCGCTGATGTCAGTGCGTCCAGGCTTCGCGGATCTCTCCTCAAGCAGCGGGAACGCTCCCGCTGCTTGGGGAGAGTTGCCTGCATCCCGAAGCCTGTGCGCACTGATCTCAGCGCGTCCAGGCTTCGCGGACCTCTCCTCAAGCAGCGGGAACGCTCCCGCTGCTTGGGGAGAGTTGCCGGCATCCCGAAGCCTGTGCGCGCTGATGTCAGTGCGTCCAGGCTTCGCGGATCTCTCCTCAAGCAGCGGGAACGCTCCCGCTGCTTGGGGATCCCGCTGCTTCGCGGATCTCTCCTCAAGCAGCGGGAGGGCTCCCCCTGCTTCGGGCGAGTGTCTGCAAGCCTCGCGCACCCGGCAGTCCCACCGGGTGCGCGAGGCTTGGGGCGGCAGCCTGTCACCCCGAAGCACGGGGAGCCCTCCGGAGGGCTTCCCCTGCTTCGGGCAGGTGAGCGCAAGGCTTGGGGCGGCAGCCAGGGCTGGGGGGGGGATATTTTTTTTTAATTCATTCCCCCCCCCAAAAAATGAGGTGCGTCTTATGGGCCAGTGCGCCTTATAGGACGAAAAATACGGTAGTCTGCAATAGTCTGGGCAGAGACACACACTGGGCAATAAAAGCAGAGAACTATTCCTGTACAATTCAGGCACTGGAGACATCTCCACCCTGCAGACCTCTCCACTCTTCTTGGGTCCCACATGCCTTGTTCTCTGCATGTGGCGGGAATAAGATGTAATAATGCATACTGCTACCAGTGATTGTTGTGAATGAAAAGGGTGCCACTGCATGGGAGAGGTTGCCAGATATATTTGTGATCAGACATACGTTGTATTTTCCCTCTACAAGGATGGGCTGGAATTGCTCATGTTCAGGCAAAAGGGGCATTGTGAATTGCGCATGATCTGATAGAAGCATTGAGGGCACAAAGTACATTTGTTTGTATGCATATCTAAGTTGCACCATTAACCTCCATGGTGAAAAGAATGAGAGGGATGCCTCTGCCATAAAGGACTTGCAAGCTTTCTAGATATCTGCCATTCGACTTCTGTTTCAAGTGTGGTTTTTTTTCTTTTAATGCAGATACTTTTTTTTTTAATGGAGGCACAATTCAAATGCCTCTGATCATATTCCATACTTAGGGTTTGGGGATATTTTAAGAAGTCATAACACATTTTATACACAGAGAACTGTAGCTACTTTCAAAGAGGTTTTTTATATATCTCACAACTGCCTTTGGTTATGGCAACTTCTCAGTCTCCCAGGACTTGAAATCCATCCCTCTTTTGTACAGCTGGCATTGATTCCTGCTCTTCTTTAAGGAGAGGATAAAGAGCGTCAAAGGAATTGTTTTGAAATAAACCAAAAGTCACGCTACATAAAGGAATTCTGCTTGAGAGACAAATCAAAGGGAGATGAACTGTGGAATTTGCCACAGTGGGACTGTCATAGCTAGCCCACAAGTGCTGCAACACTCTGAAAGGAGACAAAACACTGGGCCTTTATGTTATGGGACAACTGGCAAGAAGAAGAGGATGAGGAAGAAGAAGTTGTTACTCTATACAAATAACAGCTCCTGTGATAAAACTGACTGTAGATGGTACCTGCAGGAGTGAGAATTGCTTTATGACTGAACACCCTACTCAATTAAAAATGAAGTCTACTCTGTCTTAGAAAAGTCACTTAGGTAATGCAGGTGGATTGCAAATGGAAAAGAAATCCTGGTAACTCTTTAACAGTGCTTTTAAGAGTAGCACAAGTTCCCAACTCTCCAAAGGAAGCTAGCTCCTGACCAAATATACAAGGTGGCAATGTGTTTTGATTTTAAACATTATTTTTTTTTACCCACTGTGGTTTTCCTAGCATCTCCCACTTTGATGCATTCTGAGTACAGTGGTACCTCGGGTTACATACGCTTCAGGTTACAGACTCCACTAACCCAGAAATAGTGCTTCAGGTTAAGAACTTTGCTTCAGGATGAGAACAGAAATCGTGCGGCGCGGCGGCAGCAAGAGGCCCCATTAGCTAAAGTGGTGCTTCAGGTTAAGAACAGTTTCAGGTTAAATAATAATAATAATAATAATAATAATAATAATAATAATATATTTATACCCCACCCATCTGGGTGGGCTTCCCCAGCCACTCTGGGTGGCTTCCAAAAGAATATTAAAATACTATAATACATCAAACATTAAAAGCTTCCCGAAACAGGGCTGCCTTCAGATGTCTTCTAAAAGCCTGGTAGTTGTTGTTCTCTTTGACATCTGGTGGGAGGGTGTTCCACAGGGAAGGCGCCACTACCGAGAAGGCCCTCTGCCTGGTTCCCTGTAACTTGGCTTCTCGCAGTGAGGGAACTGCCAGAAGGCCCTCGGTGCTGGACCTCAGTGTCCGGGTAGAACGATGGGGGTGGAGACGCTCCTTCAGATATACTGGACCAAGGCCGTTTAGGGCTTTAAAGGTCAGCACCAACACTTTGAATTGTGCTCGGAAACGTACTGGGAGCCAATGTAGGTCTTTCAAGACCGGTGTTATGTGGTCTCTGCGGCCACTCCCAGTGACCAGTCTAGCTGCCGCGTTCTCGATTAGTTGTAGTTTCCGGGTCACCTTCAAAGGTAGCCCCACGTAGAGCGCATTGCAGTAATCCAAGCGGGAGATAACCAGAACATGCACCACTCTGGCGAGGCAGTCCGCAGGCAGATAGGGTCTCAGCCTGCGTACCAGATGGAGCTGGTAAACAGTTGCCCTGGATACAGATTTGACCTGTACTTCCATGGACAACTGTGAGTCCAAAATGTCTCCCAGGCTGCGCACCTGGTCCTTCAGGGGCACAGTTACCCCATTCAGGACCAGGGAATCCTCCACACCTGCCCGCCTCCTGTCCCCCCAAAACAGTACTTCTGTCTTGTCAGGATTCAACCTCAATCTGTTAGCTGCCATCCAACCTCCAACCGCCTCCAGGCACTCACACAGGACCTTCACTGCCTTCACTGGTTCTGATTTGAAAGAGAGGTAGAGCTGGGTATCATCCGCATACTGATGAACACCCATCCCAAATCCCCTGATGATCTCTCCCAGCGGCTTCATGTAGATGTTGAAAAGCATGGGGGAGAGGACAGAACCCTGAGGCACCCCACAAGTGAGAGCCCAGGGGTCTGAACACTCATCCCCCACCACCACTTTCTGAACACGGCCCAGGAGGAAGGAGCGGAACCACTGTATAACAGTGCCCCCAGCTCCCAGCCCCTCAAGACGGTCCAGAAGGATGTTATGGTCGATGGTATCAAACGCCACTGAGAGATCCAGCAGAACTAGGAAACAGCTCTCACCTTTGTCCCTAGCCCGCCGGAGATCATCAACCAGTGCGACCAAGGCAGTTTCAGTCCCATGATGAGGCCTGAATCCCGACTGGAAGGGATCCAAATGGTCCGCTTCTTCCAGGCGTGCCTGGAGTTGTTCAGCAACCACTCGCTCAATCACCTTGCCCAAGAATGGAAGATTTGAGACTGGGTGATAATTGGCCATCGTGGCCGCATCTAAAGATGGTTTTTTAAGAAGCGGTTTAATAACGGCCTCTTTCAGCGGGTCTGGGAAGGCTCCCTCACAGAGGGAAGCATTCACCACCCCACGAAGCCCATCGCCCAGTCCTTCCCGGCTAGCTTTTATAAGCCAGGATGTACAGACCTCCGGAACGAATTAAGTACTTAACCCGAGGTACCACTGTAGTTTCCTTGGAGCAGTCCCTCAAAATCCATTTGGCTTGAATTCCGAGTTCTAGTTCCTCATTAACAGCATTTCAGCAGGAGCAGCTGGCTTCCTCTCCTGTTGCCTCTGAGTATCTTCTCTGCTGCTGCACCAGAAGCAGCATCACAGCTGAGACCACAGTCAACCTGGGGTGGCCACAGCAAGAGGCCAATCTTTAAATGTCAAGCCCTTTTTCTAAGTATCCTGAGCACTGAAAACAGCAGATTAAACCGGATTGTTGAAGTCCTACATGAACTCAGGAATGTACAGAACAAGATTTAAGCGTAGAAAGTGATTTAAAGCCCTAAACGGCCTCAGTCCTGTATACCTGAAGGATCGTCTCCACCCCCCATCGTTTAGCCCGGACACTGAGATCCAGCGCCAAGGGCTTTCTGGCGGTTCCCTCATTGCGAGAAGTGAGGTTACAGGGAACCAGGCAGAGGGCCTTCTCGGTAGTGGCGCCCGCCCTGTGGAACGCCCTCCCTTCAGATGTGAAGGAAATAAGCAGCTATCCTCTCTTTAAAAGACATCTGAAGGCAGCCCTGTTCAGGGAAGTGTTTAATATTTAAAGCTGTACTGTTTTTAACACTTGATTGCGAGCCGCCCAGAGTGGCTGGGGAAACTCAGCCAGATGGGCGGGGTATAAATAATAAATTATTATTATTATTATATTATTATTGAAGGGAAGAGAGACGATTTAAACATGGAAAAGGATGAAAAGCGAGAGTAGTGGGAAAAGGGAAAGGAGAGTTTAGGGTGATTATTTAAACCTAAATTGAAGATCGCTGGAGGAGAGGGGGAATCTTCAATGGAGATCAAGAGGCAAGAGTTTCCTCTTCCACAACTCAGCATCAGGATGGCTGGAAAGGAAGAGAAACGTCATGTCTGGATCTCTCCTGAAGATCAGTAGAAGCTTTTACCCCTTCATGTCTTCAGTGTGAAGGATTTGTTTTTCTCCAAGTACGTTTCTCCCTCTTCATCTCACTGTGGAGAGGGGAGGGAGAAACATGGCTGAAGCTCCAGAGCCAGCATTTCCTCTTCTCCATCCCTGAAGATCAAGATAGAGTGCTGTGTGAGAGAGAAAACAGCATGTGCCTGCGTGTGTGTGACAAAACATGTTAGTAAACTAGCCTGTGAGAGAGAGGAGGGCCGCATGAGACCGTGGCACACTGCAAACTCTGCATGAGGTAGACCCAAGGTGAACAGTAATAATAATAAGAAGAAGAAGAAGCTTGCAAAAAGAAAATGTGATGATTGCCGCACAGACATTCCATCCGAATAAGAGGATGAAGCTTGGAATTGGCCTCAGCAGCTATGAAAGCCCACACCACATTTGAGAAGAAGCCCCCTTTGCTGAGCCATGCTATCAAGACCACAGACATCCCTCCTCCTTGAGGATTCACTGAGAGACAGAGGCTAGAGTCTCCTCCTCGCTCCACTACCGCACCTGACATGTGCTGCCATACACACTGCAATGCCATTTTGCTTCTCATTCCAGGCAGGCTGCATCTGCCTCTCTCTCTCTCTCTCTCTCTCTCTTTCTCTCTCATCTACCTACCTATGTACAGTGGTGCCCCGCAAGACGAATGCCTCGCAAGATGAAAAACTCGCTAGACGAAAGAGTTTTTCGGTTTTGTGTTGCTTCGCTAGACGAATTTCCCTATGGGCTTGCTTCGCAAGATGAAAACGTCTTGCGCTTTTTTTTTAAACCCGCTTGAAGAGGCGCAGTTGCGACGGACCGTGCTTCGCAAGACGAAAAACATCGCAAGGCGAAAAGACTTGCGGAATGAATTATTTTCGTCTTGCGAGGCACCACTGTATATCTTTCTGTTCCCAGCTCAATCTCACTGGGAGATGATGCCCTCTCAATGGGTGTACCAGAATATCAGGAGAAATGCCTGCTTTTCACCCCTTAAGCAACACAGCCAGGAACAAACAAGCACGGAGGAGGAAGGAGATTCATGTTGGTGGTTAATCGCCAGGTCTTCCATCCTGAGACCTTAAGTCTCAAGTGGGGAAACTGTGTCCCTTCCCATGCCGCTGGACTGCAAATCTCACCATCCCTGAACCATTGTCCATGTTGACTGGGGATGATGTGAGTTGTGAGTCCACCAACATCTGGGGTGGGGTGGTCACATATTCCCCATCCCTGCATGTTCCCCATCCCTGCCCTAATGGCATCAGAACAAACAGGTACCGTTTCCTGAAAGCAAAACTTGCATGTTGCTCTCTAGCAGCTGGAGATACAAAACAGGTCTGCAACAACAAGGGCAGGATAATCTCCCCAAAAGGGACCTTCCATGTGATTCTTCTGCAAAAAACGTTATTCGTTCAGCCTGGCCCCTATTCCCGCAGAATGTTCAATCCAGCCCTTGCTAAGGTCCAAACCAAGTACACTTAAATCTTCACAGCCCTCCATATTTGCAGCAATGCATACTCAACACAATGACATCACCCCGACCTAGGGCAGGATCACCCATTGAAGCAGTAAGACCAACAGAAAAATACTGGGCAAACATCATTTACCTGAATTTCCCACCGTAATGTCACAGCAAAAGCACCACGCTCTAAAACAGCACCCTTACCTGTGGCATTGGAAAGAGCGAGGGACTCCATCGAACCCCGTGGCGTTTGTATTGTGGGTGCCAGTTCCTCGGTGAACTTCAGTGCGTTGATGGGATGCCTGGTCCGGCACTGCTGTGCAGATCGGCTGCTGTCTTCCTCCTGGTTGTACTTGGAGACCTTGTAACTCCCCCTGGTGTCGCCGAAGCTCTGGTTGGACATGTCACTGTAACTCTCCTGCGAGCGTAGCCTTCCTGAGTAATAATCTTCCCGGCATTCTTGGATGAAGCTGCCGCCATGTCCCTTCATGGCCAGGGAGGAGCTCCTCTTTGGGTTGCTGAAATGTTTGCCCCACGGCTCCTGCTGGCTGCTTGGGCTCTGCCCTGGGTTGTAGGAAGTCCTGATGTTACACTGGCTGAGGAGCTGCAGAGGGCTTTGCGACTGACTTTGCTCCATTTTATTCCCGTAGTGGTAGGCTTCGTCTCTGCTCCTCCAGATGTGGTCCCTGTTGAGGCTGGGCGTTTGGCTGGACAAGCTCAGCAAGTCCATCTGCAAGGAGAGGGGGTCCACATCCGTAGACAGCCTGCTGGAGGTCACCTGCAGCTGGCTGCTGCCCTGGCTGGGGGCGCCCTCTTCTCCCTTGTTCCTGTTCTTGCCGATCTTGGCGCTACGCCGTGACTCTTTGGCTCTGGCGCTCTGGAAGGCGGAGTCTGATGAATCCGAGCCGTTGGGGTCGTCGCCCATGCTGCACGCCCTGGAACAGAAAATCTGCCCTTGCTTCGGCAGGAACGGTCGTCCAAGCAGAGACTTCTTGCACTGTGCACAGCAAAAGCAGGTCTCCGTGGCATGCCAGTGCTGGCCGTCGTACGTCATCTGACCCTGATCAATGCCTTGGGAAAAAAGGAGAGAAATATGGTGAGCATCTACTAATCTAGAGAACAATTAGGACCAACTGGATGTGACATTAAGGCTCCTGAACTCTGGTGGGGAAGCGGGGTAGTCGAAGTTCAACATGCTAGCCAGGATACCAACCTGGAACCTGAGACTGTGATAGAGGATCACAAATAGTACACCACGATCTTCACACTGTTTGCTGAAATCTGCTTGGGACAGGCAATAAAATATTAAACTCATCTCTAGGTATAGCTGCTCAGGTCTCCGTTGTGCTCCAGATCAAAAGAAAAATTAATAGTAATCCCATTTTCTCTAGCCTAGTCTTCTGTTCCATAGGAGGAAGGAAAATAGGAATGACCCCAAGTTGCCCAGTTTGCCTTCCTTTGTCACCAACCTTCCATCATGAAACAGCGGGGCGGAGTGTGCGGAGGACAAAGTGTGCCTTGCTCATACGCTTAACTCCCCCTGGGGATTACCAGAAGAATTAAATGCATTGTGGTCTTAACAATGAGAAACACTGTTCCCAGCAAAGGGTCCCAAAGCTTACCCGTCACAGGTCAGACCAGCTGCCAATGGAATTAGCACAGATCGCCACCGCCATATTTAGCACAGACGAATTAGCACCGTGGCGAGTTTTTACTCTGTGTTCAGAAATAAAAAGCTGGCTTCAAACCGTCTATTTCTGGCTCTCTTTATTCTAATCCATGGGGTAGGTTTGTTGTTGCTTTTTAAAAGGCAAAGTGGCATGGCTCAAACTTCCAGAACAGAAATGGATCAGAAAGATGTTGACAATGGAGAGCAAGGAGTCATCTATACCAAGGCTAAGCACACAACCATACTATGTAGTTGCTTCCATGGCTACGTAGAGTGTGCCCAAGACATTTATCTTCTATGAGGTGAAGGATGAAGCGGCGTCTTTCCTTTTACGCATCTTAGAACTGCCTAGTGTGGCAGTTTCCCCTCCCCTCAAATTTACTTCAAATGTTACTTCAGATCTGCTCCCCTCCCAGCATTTGCCACCTGAGGCAGTCACCTCACTCTGCCTAATAATAGGGCCAGCCTGGCTTGAATATCTATTTTTTAGGAGCCTTCTATTGAGTCAGTCCAACAGTTCATCTAGCTAAGTATAGCCTACATTGACTGGCAGCTGCTCTCCAGGGTTTCAGGCGGGAAGTCTTTCCCAGGCCTACCTAGAGATGTTGAGGATTGAACCTGGGACATGATGCATGAAAAACAGGTGCTCTACCACTTAGGCCCTCCTCCAAGGCAAATACAGTATATGAATTCCTTTATCTAACCAATCAGAACATTTCACAGGCACACATCAGATCTTTTAAAGCAAAGGCTGGGTGGCCATCTGTCAGGGATGCTTTAGTTGTGATTTTTTGCATTGCAAGGGGTTGGATTAGATAACCCCTGCGGTCCCTTAGCACTCTCCAGTTCTATGATTCTACAGAATGGAAGGGCAGCCTAGAGAGAAAGGTAAGATTTTTCTGAGCTTCTTAGAGAAAATGTATGACATACATTACCTATAATAAAACAAATGAGATTGGAGTAATCCTAAAAAAACCCCAACCACAATCCAGTAAAGTATATCGTATATAATGAGTTTGAATTGTAGCCATTCTGGTTTAACTAGTTATGACTTGCAGAAGTCAGTTGGCCCATAACCTGTTAAGATTTGGGTCCACCATCTATTGTTGATACTATACCACACTTTGGGCAGAGTATACACAGCTCCAGCAGAGTCTTGCCAGCAGAACACCAGAGTTTTCCCACTTTCCAGTAGCCAGCCTTTTCCAGAGTTCCCAGTAAAGAAAACTCCTTTCCCACTCAGTTCAGCATGAAGTGTCTACAGTGGTACCTCGTGTTACATATTTAATCTGTTCCGGAGGTTTGTTCGTAACAGGAAACTGCTTGCAACATGAGGCGCGCTTTCTCTAATGGCGCCTCCCGCTGCCACCAGAGCGCGACTTCCGCTCACATCCCGGGGCAAAGGTCGCAACAAGGGGCATCTACTTCCAGGTTAGCGGAACGCGTAACCTGCAGCATTTGTAACATGAGGTACCACTGTATTGTCTCATGGCACGAGACAAGCATTAACACACTAACTGCATAAACTTTAAGAGATAATGGTACATTGTGATCTAATCTACCATTGCACAGTTCTTCTGGTCTTAGAAGTAAAGCTTATAAAGATGCAAGTATACAGAGAGATCCCGTAGCGTTTTGCCATGCTGGCTCACCATGCTATATTGAGCCACACAGAATGTAGCCTTCAGCTTCTCCACTGATACCTTGCACTGGGCAAAGCTACATCCCAGTGATACCTTATACTCCTGCCAATGCTGCTGAATGCCGCCTTGGCACATGCACATATTCCTTAGGGAAAGGGAGGGTGCAGCTGGCGTGCTAATTCTAAACAGAATCTATAGCTGTGGAGAGTGGGCTGCTCATGGTGTAATTTGGAAAAACGAGTGAAATTGCACTAACAGAACTCAAACTCAATATACAGTATTTTTCGCTCTATAAGACGCACCAGACCACAAGACGCACCTAGTTTTTGGAGGAGGAAAACAAGAAAAAAAATATTCTGAATCTCAGAAGCCAGAACAGCAAGAGGGATCGCTGCGCAGTGAAAGCAGCAATCCCTCTTGCTGTTCTGGCTTCTGGGATAGCTGCACAGCCTGCATTCGCTCCATAAGACACAGACACATTTCCCCTTACTTTTTAGGAGGGAAAAAGTGAGTCTTATAGAGCGAAAAATACGGTACTTTACTGGATTATTTTTAGCATTACAGTGGTACCTCGGGTTACATACGCTTCAGGTTATAGACTCCGCTAACCCAGAAATAGTACCTCGGGTTAAGAACTTTGCTTCAGGATGAGGACAGAAATTGTGCTCCGGTGGAGCGGCAGCAGCAGGAGGCCCCATTAGCTAAAGTGGTGCTTCAGGTTAAGAACAGTTTCAGGTTAAGAATGGAGCTCCAGAACGAATTAAGTACTTAAGAAGAGGTACCACTGTACTTTGATACTCCTATTTATTTAATTACAGGTATATCACACTTTGTCTCTAAGAAGCTCAGTATGGTCTACACTCACAAGCGGCAGCTCTCCAGGGTGTCAGGCAGAGAGTTTTCCCCATCCCTAACTGCAGGTACTGGGGAGCCTGGGGAGCAGCTGCCAGTCATACTAGGCTAGATGGGCAAAGAGCTTGACCTGGCATAAATAAGGTTCCCACACTCCCGCTACTGTTGTTGCTGAAGCCCCACTTCCACGATCATTCCCCTTCTGAGCCATTCCCAATTGGGGAAGCAATTCATTTACTACAGTAGAGCAGAAGACACTGAAGTTATGGACGCGCACACCCTTTTCACACAATGTCGTGGCATCATATAAGTGCATGGCGAATACATGCTCCAACTATTCCTTTTTTCCAGGAATGGTTTTCAGGCATCTGTCTCTTGCTCCCTATTTTTGCATTTGCGTGAGATTTTGGTTTTTTTAAGTGTGCACACACACAATGCACCACAGCTGCTCTTCTCGATTTTTTGCCCCTTCCTCTAATCCTCTAGAAGTCAAATCCCTCAGTGGGAAACAGATGCATCTTGACTTTACTGCACACTCAAGAACTCTCAGCGCATCATACAGTTTCACAGGCAGCAGCTGGTAACATTTTCAACGGATAAGTAAGACAATATATTATGGGCCAATTATGCTTTTATAATATAGCACCCTTTTGGCCTTTAAATCACATGATCAGGCCCAGGTTGCAGCTACACTAAGGTTTTCTTGCTTGCCTTACTAAATAATACCGGTGCTTCGCTTCCTCGCTATCCACTGTATAACTACAGTGCCAATCAGAACACTAAATGTTGTTGAGCAAGTCTTGAGTTGAAGCAGTGTGAAACCATATCAGATTATAGTAGTACAGTAGTACCTCAGGTTACATACGCTTCAGGTTACAGACTCTGCTAACCCAGAAATAGTGCTTCAGGTTAAGAACTTTACCTCAGAATGAGAACAGAAATCATGCTCTAGCAGCGCGGTGGCAGCAGGAGGCCCCATTAGCTAAAGTGGTGCTTCAGGTTAAGAACAGTTTCAGGTTAAGAATGGACCTCCGGAACGAATTAAGTACTTAACCCGAGGTACCACTCTACACTTATTTCTTAAAAGAAAGAAACTTATGGTCAGCTTAAGGGATTCTAGTTCATGAATGTGCATGCCATAATAAATTTATTAGTCTTTAAGGTGCCGCAAGACTCCTTGCTTTGCTTACACACTACTTCAGAAGCCAGTTGTCAGAGTTGCTCCCCGATCCTAGCTCACAGAGGATCACGCTAGCCAGCGATCATTAAGTAAAAGTCTTTATTGAGTTACAGTTCCCATTCTCAAGCTGCTGCGTGCAACTCTACGTCTTATGGTTAGATCGGCGAAGCTCCGTCTGAGTCTCCGACCCTTGTGCACCAACTTAATATCCTAGCCCTGCTCCACCTTTTCCGCCTGACTGTTCTCCTCTGGGTCCCTCTGCCCCCCGGGGTCTCCTCCCTCCGGGACTCCTCCGACGCCGACCCCCCAGACCCTTCTGTCTCCTTGCGCCGGGCTTTAGGACCTGGCTCCCTCTCCGGGCTGCCTACTGCGTCACTTTCCTGTGCATTTGAACTTGGCGCGCGCGCCCAACCTTCCACTTTCCGTCTGACCGTTTCTTCGCTCCCTGATGGAGGTGTGGCCACTCCTGACTCGTGCCCTCCCTCCTGTTGTGAGCTGCCAGCGCTTGATCCCTGGCGCCCTTCCTCTTCCCTGCTCTCTGGCGGTGACGCTGGTCCCGATCTCCAACTGCTCCCCTCTGAGTCCCCTCTGGCTCTATCTTCCTGGGGTGTCCCCCTAGGCTCCCCCCTTGCCCTGGCCACTGGTGCTCCTTTCTGTGAATCTTCTGATTCACTGGAAAGACTCGGAGATCTCGGGTCGCCGTCATCACTCATCTTTTCTTCTGCCTCCTCCCCCTCGCTCTCTGTTTCCTCCCTTGCCCTTGCCTCTGCTCCCGAACCCCTGACACCAGTGCAGGACATTCTATTGTGGCGTAAAATAATAATGCGTACCACCCGTAAAAAAGGGTCTTCAGCCATGTGTAATATTGTGTAGGTGGTTCAGAGGCTAGAATTCAGGGTGTGCCCAGTTGTTACTGTTTTAAAAATGTGCTTTTGTTTTCAGAGGCCTGGTTTGTGCATCACACTATGCGAAACCATGGCTTAGAGCAGCAGTTCTCAACCTGTAGGTTCCCAGATGTTGTTGGACTACAACTCCCATCATCCTGAGCTGTGGCCTTGCTAGCTAGGGGTGATGGGAGTTGTAGTTCAACAACATCTGGGGACCCACAGGTTGAGAAAGGCTGGCTTAGAGAGTGAACACACAAGAGAGGCTGCAGGAGAGGAAGTCATGGCAGCTTTGCTCCCAGACTAATGGTTGGCTCTCTCCAGACTAATCATGAGCTGTAAACAACCTCTGCCGTATGGTTTATGAGTTATCTGAGAGAGCTAACCCGTGAACCTAGGTCTCAGCAACATGCAGAGACAAACCATGACTTAGATCAGCTCCTGGAAGGAGCAAAGCAGCCCAAACCCCTTGATCCAAAGGGCATACAACCAATATGTGTCGGTGTTTATGATCCTACAACTCTTAAACATCACATTTTCACACTTGCTGCCACAACTGGATTTAAATTTGGTGGGGCTGCTGGAGACCAGATTAAATTGGCTGAGGGCTGAATCCAGCAATTATTATGGTGCTGACTGTGTGATCCATTTTAATTCAGTTTCTCATCTGCATCATCCCAAAGGCTGAGGGCAGGTAGCAACATATTTAAAAAGCTGAATCAAGAGAAGCAAAGAACTGAGATTCTTAAGTACATAAATAATAACATACACCTTACGAAGAAAGTTACTCACACTTGGAAAACGGAAACAGAACATTCCTGCACCCGAACTTGCAAATCTACTTAACAGAAATGCAGTTTACTGAGGTTTGAATTTCCTGGGAAGAATGGGGCTCACATTCTAAGCGAGTAATTCGCTGCAGTCCTCCCCACAGCCTTTACAGAAAGATCATCTTTAATTTACAACCCACCAGCGAAATGTCTGTCAAATCTGATAGGTGGGATGGAGAGCGCTAGATCCATTTTCACTCTTCCTAACAATGTGCAAGGCTGTCTGCTGAATTTTTTAAAGGGGGCTGGTTATCACACAAAAGGCAAAAGATACAGGGATCAGTTCCACTGGGTTGTCCCTTCTATTGGGGCCAATGCTCATGAGAAGCTCACTGAGGCTAAGAGATGGAAGTTCTACACCAGGGGAGGTCAACATATGCTCCCTTGATGTCCCATCATTCCCAGCCAATGTGCCCAAAAGGCAGTGAAGATGGGAGCTATAATCCAGAAACATTTGGAGGGGAAGGCTCCACAATACATGCGAGTGTATCCCCACATAATTGCTTTCCCCCTTATTAATATTATTATTAAGATATAAACATAACATTATCAAAACAATTGGTTTTCCTCCTCCTGCCCCTTTCCCAGAACAGAAGACTAATACAGCAGATTTCCCCATAAATCTATATGCATTATGCATTATTGGTAAGTGCCAGACATCAGGGGGTTTGTTTGAATACTTTGTAAAGGGATGCCATATTTGAGCAAAATCATCCCTATCAGCTGCATCATTCAGGGCATGTTCTCCTTTGGTTAGTTTCTCAGATAAAGCAATTGTCCACACTTCCTGTTTCCATTGTGCGATATGTAGAGGTCCTTTCCAATTTTTTGATATGAACAATCGTGCTACTACAAGAAAAAAAGAGTTCCTTGTGCAATAATTTGATTATCTTAAAAAATTAAGTTGAGTATCTTTAAAACCCCCCAACAGCTGCTGCAGATTGCCTGCAGCATGCCTATAGCATGCCAGCTTTTCATATCAAAACTGCATCTATTTGATAATTTGGATCCCCATACATACCTTTATTTTGCAGCCGAGTTCATCAAAGGATACACTGGGGGAGGTGACAATCTGTTACCTTAGTAACACCTACCTACATACAGCAAAGTAGCTTTTGGAACTAAGAACGTCTTTCGAGAACAGAACGTTACTGATCATATTCCTGCATCTCCGTAGTCACGGAGTCAGTACATCTGACTAAAAGAAGCCCCTTCTGCAATTAAGTAAAATGTAGAATTTTTCTTTAAAGTATGACGCAGTGTAGCATAGCGTGCCCTAACATCTCAGAACAAGGGAATGCGGCACTCACTGAGCTCTCTTTGTAGGAGAGCAAGTGCAGTGTAATGGTTCAAGTAACAGAATTTTGATATGAAAATATCCCATTTGCTCCTAAAACTGCCTTGGTAGTCTTTGCAAAGAGCTGGCACTTGTTGACCCCATATGAGGTTGCCTGAAAACGAAGTTCTTCTTCATAAACCCAAACAAAAGTGAGGCAGGTAGCAACTGGGGAGAGGGTAATTTCAGTGGAGATGCCCCATTTATGGAACATCCTCCCTGGAGAAGTCTGCCTGACACCTTCTTTATTAAGTTTTCAGCACCCAATCAAGACTTTTTTTAAAAAAAAAACTTGTAATTTTAATAGTATCTTTCTTTTAGTTGTTCCACTATTTAATTACCTCCGTTAAAAAAACCCAGATTTTATATATGTATAAAATAGTTTTAATTCTATGATTATTGATTTTTCTATGTTTTTAGGTGTTCTTGTTTATATCTGCAAGCTGCCTTGAGTCTCATCAACGGAAAAGGCAGGGTATAAATTAATAATACAGTGGTACCTCTGGTTACGAACTTAATTCGTTCCGGAGGTCCGTTCTTAACCTGAAACCGTTCTTAACCTGAGGTACCACTTTAGCTAATGGGGCCTCCCGCTGCCGCCGCACAATTTCTGTTCTCATCCTGAGGTAAAGTTCTTAACCCGAGGTACTACTTCTGGGTTAGCGGAGTCTGTAACCCGAAGTGTTTGTAACCCAAGGTGTTTGTAACCTGAGATACCACTGCAATAATAATACAACTAATAATGCTACTAATAATAATACTGTTCTTTACTGAATATTGGTTCAGTACTTTCCTTGAGTTCTCAGAAGACCAAGCCAAGGATAATTTTAATTTGGATTAAAATCCAAATAAGCATCTGAGATACATTCTTGTTAAAATGTTTGTTAATGCACTGAAAAACTGATTCAAGGAACTGTATGGAAAAAACAGGAAATTAAGAATAGGTAATGTGCCAGTTCAGATACTGTCTTCTTGTTAAGACTTGTCCTCTCTTAAATTCCAGGATATATAAGCTTCAAAAGAAGAACATTAGCTACAGATGGGTCTCCCCATTTAAAATGAGTTTTGCTTTGGTGGTGGTGTTTTTTTAAACTACAGTGTGTGCTCATATTCCTGAGAAAGGGAATTTAATTTTGGAACTGCTCAGGGACTCTGATGGCAAGCCAACTGTTCATGTGTCATCTTAATTATAGAATTATAAAGGAGATTGTTCTCATTTCTGATACTTTGGATTTCGTATAGCTGTTGTTGTTGTTGTTGTTGTTGTTGTTGTTGTTGTTGTTGTTGTTAAGAACCCACCCTTCACCCTAAAGTCCCAAGGCAAGTTACAGCCATTAAGACACAATGCTAGAAAGAACTGAAATGTATTAGTGGGGGAATTATCTATTATTTGTTTTGAATCAGATGTCAAGGAAATGAGTGCTATATAACCTTTAGAAGACATACGAAAGCAGCCTTCCAGTTACAGATAGGTAGCCGTGTTGGTCTGCCATAGTCAAAATAAAAAAAATTCCTTCCAGTAGCACCTTAAAGACCAACTAAGTCTTTAAGTCTTTCCTGTAAGACCTATTACAGTCCTTAAGAGTCGTCAACAGGCTCATCTCAGCATCTGCCTATCTCCTATTCCCACCACCCTTCTGAGTAATACCCCTCCCCACCTTCTCACTATATAGAAGGATCTGGCAACTTCTGTTTCAGTGTATCTGAAGAAGTGTGCATGCACATGAAAGCTCATACCAAGAACTAACTTAGTTGGTCTTTAAGGTGCTACTGGAAGGAATTTTTTTTATTTTGAAAGCAGCCTTGTATAGGAAAGCTTTTTAATGCGTAATGTTTTATTATGTTTTTATATATCTTGGAGGCCGCCCAGAGCAGCTGGGGCAAACCAGGCAGATGGGTGGGGAACAAATAAAATCATCATCATCATTAAAGGTTTTATGTTTTATGTTTTATGTTGGAATCATATTTGGTTACATATTTGGATGGGTTTTGATTTCTATGATTTGGTACAATGGATTTCTAAAAATACATTTTTTTTAAAAAAAATAACCTGCTTTGGTCCACCTGTGACTTTCTACTCATGAGAAATCCACCCCCATGACTCTCCCTTATAGCAGCTACGGAAGGAGAAAAGCACCACAACACTACCTGCACATGCCAGATTCCACTGGCTTTGTTACATCAGCGGCCACAATCCCCCCCAATGTCCTTTGCTCACACCTGTTTGCATGATTACCAGCTGCAGCGCTAACTGACATGCAGATGCCATGCATTCCATGCAACTAAAAGACAAGGCTCTCCAGCAACCAACAGAGTTTCCACCTCAAATAAAGCCACTCACATATGGGTAGTTCTTCAGCAGGAACCCCCCCCCCCAAAAAAAAAAGAGCAGTCAGAAACAGACCGGGACAGTGCAGACCTATGCCTGGGAAGAGACGGGCAACAGCTAAGTGTTGATAAGCCCTCAGCTAGTATTCTTCATTTGGCTTTCATGACCTGGATTTAAGACTGAGGAGGGCTGGATTTTAGCACTTTCAGACGCCTTCGTTTCTTTAATTGAGCTTGATGGGAGATATTACATCGTAATATTTTAGAACACAGCTCTATGGGTTGTTGTTTTTTAAAGCCTTCAGAGTGGGATTTCCCAACATATTCAAACGTATAAAATTACTCCAGGCATCCTGAGAGAGCTTCAGAGCCATTTTTCTGAATAGCTGTGCAATCTCGTTAAAAGCACTTTTGAGAGCGGAGTTGCTTGCTACCATGCCTCACGGGCACAATGTCTCCTTCCTTAGCATAGAAAAGTAAAGTGTTTTTTAAAACAACAACAACAACAACAACAACAACAACAACAACAAGCCCCACATAGATATTCCTTGATCTTCCCTCCCCCCCCCCCCCGGGCTGAGGACTACTTCTTTTAACTGATGAAATCAGGAGCCCCATCCGGAGCTGGCATTGGCGCTAGAGATTTTCCTTTTCTTCCCCGCCAGCAGTAACACTGCCTTGTAGACTCCGGGCCCAAAGCTAGACGCCTACACCTGCCAAGTGGTTTCTTGGACGGCTGACAGAAACAGATGCCAGGGCCTGTCATGTACTTCCAAAACAAAGCCATTTCAACTGCTCGCCTAGGGGCGCGCTTCACCTTAAAACAATAACGCAACGGGTGTATCGACACGCCATATCGTGTTTGTGCCTTAAAAAACAAAAACGAAATAAATAATGCCTACAAGCCCACATCAAAGGTTGCCCGGTTATCGTTCCCACTCCCGACCCCCACCCCACCCCCAAATTTGGCAGCTAGGGATGGAGATTTTGAAATGGCTCCCTTACCAATGTGCTGGGCGCAGGTATCGCAATACTCGGCGTATAAGGATTCGAAACAGTTGCAGCAATATGGCCGTCCTTCCTTCATGATGTACCGCTGCCCGCCCAGCACCGTTTCACATTCAAAACAGCAAAAGTGCTTCATGTGCCAGTGCCTTCCCTCAGCCTCCGTGCACTCGTCGGCAAAGATAATCTGTGGTGGGAAATCAAGCAAACGTGTTAGGGCCTAGAAAGCAAAGCTTCGCTCATTTTTCTTGCGACCTGTCGCAGAGGCCACTTGCCTAGATGCTCAACGCATGAGGAGACCGATCGACAAGTAAATAAATATTAACTTGTCCTGTGATCCGAGCTTGCTTTTTAACGGCTTCGCTGCTTCAAGACTCTTACGTCTATGCCTTTTTTTGAATCCTAATTTTCTACTGCAGCAAAAAAATCAAAAAAAATCAAAATGGATGTAGAGAAAATGGGACGTACATGGTACAGGGGTTTGTGTGGGATAGCGTAAGACGACTCCTATTCCATTTTCTGTAAATGGGGACCAGGAAGTGGGAAGCATTGGGTTAGTTATTTTTTTATTATTCTCTTACATTTATATTGATATTTCTTCTGTACATGCAACAAGGGCAAACAAGCCAGATTTCACAAAACCTTGACTGTGGTTTGGGCTCCGATACCTCGACTACCAGGGAGCTGGAGAATCTTCTGATTTCGGCAAACTAATGAGGCGCAGCGTTGCATGATGAATACTGTACTGTGGTTCGAAATCAACAAGCCGTGTTTAAAACCCTAAAGCTGCCATGAATTTTGACAGTTTGATTTCACTACGATCCTGTCCCTGGCCTACTGAAACAGGCTGCAGTTTCCTTCTCTTCCACCTCTCAGCTGCAGACTGGGCATTAAAGGGGCGGAGGAGAAAGCACACACAATTTATCATGTACACTGTTGTACACAGTGCAAATCTGTTTCGATGAAGGCAAGTGCAGATTTCCTCCCCACCCTGAAAAAGGATAAACTGTGGATGAATGGCCAGCAGTTCTGGGCTTGGCAGGGGCATTGGTCTAGGTGTGGGCATCTACATTCACGCATGCTTGTGTTGGCCGTTGCAAAGAGAAGCTGCTACAGAGGCTACCATGTGAACCAGTCTGGAGATATTTCACATCTTTCCTTGCTTGTAGAACTGCAAGATGTAGATGCAAAGATAGGCTGGCAAAGAGGACTTTGGAAACTTGCAACCATTCATCATGATTAACGGGAGGAGAGATGTTTGGCTGGCCTTACCTCATCACACGCCGCACACCGAGGCTTGAGGCATTCCGCGTGGTGCCGGCCACAATAAATCTTCCCATCTTGATAGAAATAGATGAGATCTACCAGCAGCTCGTTGCAGACGCTGCATATAAAGCATGGCGGGTGCCAGCAAACTCCATGACCTGCCCTCGATGCAAAGACGGCTATGTCTCCTCCATTGATTTGGCCTCCACACTGCGAAGACATTAAGGAGGAACCTGCACTTATGGCACTCGAGGGCAGCCAGGTCTCATGGCAGCATTGGAGAGAATACGAGGTTCTACAAAATGATACGTCATGCATGTCGCTCCTCTGGTTATTCACAACCCGGGTCCTTTGTCAAACTGGGGCTCCCTGGGGTTCAAATGAAAATGATGCGCTCTACACATGAGCATGAGCGCCATCACAGCTCCCAATCACAATGCTTGTACACTCCAAACCCCGTCCATATATGGATGGGGCTTGGACCAAGCAAACAACAGCCAGAGCACCAGATTCTGCTTCTCTTTCTGCCTGTTCTGTCTTCCATCAGAGAGAGAGGGAGGCAAGAGAGCTGGGCTGCTTTGAGACTGCATAGGAACTTCGCAGGATAGCACGCTTCCTTCCACTTGTATCTGGGTTCCCTTTCGTGTGATCAACATGTTGGGAGGGCTTCCCACATTGAAAAAAATATGGAGAGAAACAGTGGGAGTGTGTTGTGTTCTGATTTTTAAAGAATCTTTTAGAAATTTCAACATGCAAAATAATAACATACTGCCATTTTTTTCCCAGTCTTCTTCATGTCTGCAAGGGAGAACCAGGTGGAGGTTTTGTCCAAAGTATTTCAGACATGAGGGAAGGCATGCTTTTCTAGGTTCCCTCAATTCTGGCTGTGAGCAAGTTTGTTTTGCTTATGGTTTTATGGTCTAGCAATGCACAGCCTAGATGCAATTTCCCCTGGGGGTTATGTGGGGGGAACCCTCCCCCGCAAAGAAATCCACACAAGTAAATTCTCTGACCCTGAGAATAGTTTAATTAATAAGAATTCGTGCTAAACTTCCTTTGTAAGGTCACAGCAAAGAACAAATTTGTCTCCTGACTTGCCAGCGTCTCTTGTTTTGACCTCTCATAACCCAAAGCTAAACATTGCGACAAAAAGCATTATTAGTTGTTAAATTTGTATACTGCCCTATACCTGCAGGTCCCAGGGTGGTTCACAAGATAAAATCACAATATAAAAACACAAAATACATAATCAAAACAAAAACAACCCAATAACCCTCTGCAAGAAACACAATTTACAAGATTGTGCTGTATGTGTGCCACAGTAACATAATGCCACAACTTGGGAAAACTGTTCTGTGATTCCAAGGTTCATCTGGCCGCAAACATGTTGTGAAGATAGACCTACCTGCTCACAAATGGCGCCAGTCATGGTGACTGGAAAGGGTCGGACATTGCCTCTGCCCAGGTTCTCCCTTTTCCTCTGATTGCTGAAGAGTTTGAGTTCTCTCTTCTCTTCTTCATCCAGTGAGTTGCAATATCGTACCTAGAGAGTAATCAGCAATGATCTGTGTTACACTGGAAGTTGCAAGCCTTGGCTTCTCCTCCAACACTTTTTTTTTTTTTTTTTTTTGCAGGCAACGTGGGAGGAACTTGCCACCTACGGGCAGACATCTCTCCCCTCAACAGATGGGCTTTCATCCCAGGTCAGACTCTCGCAAGCCGATTTCTCTTTTTCCTCTCCTCAAACCACAATGGTCTCTGCTGCTTTCTATACTACTCCTTTGACTGCTGCTATCCAGTTTATTAATCATACTCCCAATATGCACACATGAACATTATTAAAAAACAATGGCTGTTTATAACTCGAGGAAGACCAATGTGTCATAAAAACATGGCGGTTGACCCTGAAATGTTGATGGGTCTTGGGATAAGGATGTGTAAGGGAATAATTACAGTGCTAGGACACTACTCAAGGGACATGGCCAGACCAGAGATTAATGCACTGGAAAACTGTGAAATCCAAGGAAAATTAAGTAGACTTCCTTGAGCTGTGGCTTTCTAGCCCCTTTCCTCTCACCTCTGGTACAGCCAAGTCGCATCACACACACATTTAACTTGCAGAAATTAAACTATACGCATTTGGCTTCAGTGCCATTCCGAATCAATTTCAGCCTTTTTCTTCTGCCTGCATCTGTCTCTACCTGTCTCCCTTCCACCTCCATCTCTCTTCCTCCCCCAGTCGCTCAACCACTCACACATGGAGGAGCGGGGAAAGGCAGAAGGTCTCCCCCATTTGCCAACAAGTAGCAGGCCAGAAAATAAGAAAATGTTGGCTATGTGTGATTTTCGCATATGCATGCATAACCTCAGCATATGATGCGATTGCACTGTATCTAAAAGGGACCGTCATCTTGGTCTTCTCCCGGCACATACTGGTCTGGTTTCTGTAAGTCAACAGAGTATCGCTAATTCACTTGCTGCTGAACTCAAAGCTGAGAAGGGATAAATTACTTCCTGATTCAGTAGACAAGGCTCTTTTAAAAAGGTACTTCAGTGGCACTCAAAAGAGCTTAGCAAGCCCTTGACGGTGCAGCTTATGGCAAGTCCATAACTATTTGCTTGCTTGTTCACTGAAACTGGGCTCAGGCTTAAGCCAAGACCAACAAGATGTTGTCAGGATGATTAAAAGGCCTCCCCTCCGCCGGCCGCCTTGCCTTCACATGTTTAAAATGCACACTACAATTTCTCAGGGCAAAACCCAAGTCATTGAAAGGGAGACACACAGACAAACCCTTTTTCAGCCCTTGGAAAATAATTCAATGGACTGCAATTTTGAAGTGCCAACAGGCCATATGTAAAAGATCACCTGAGCGCCCTTGGGTTTTCACCTCCCATTCTGTTTCGTTTTTAAATTTTAACTAGAGTGGTCCCAGACTGCACGATGCTTTTGAAAACACCTTCTCGAGTAACGCATTTAAAATAATCTAAAATTTAAAAAAACAGGATCATACTTCAGGTGCAGAATTCTGGCACAAGTGATGTAAGAGCGTGAAGGCCCTGCCTGAAGAAAAGTAACAGTGTGATTTATTATAATCCTATATAACTAACAGCAAACTCATTCTCCAAGCGGCAAACCCTTAAGGAGTCGAAATTGACAATGCCTGCAGGAAAGAGGGAGGGGTCAGGAGGCTTGGGGAACGCCAGCATTTGCAGAAGTACAAAGATAAACTTAAGAAAGGGAGGAAACCCTAAGGTTGGTGGGCAAACCCAAACCCAACACTGTTAGGACTGAGCATGCTCAGTGGCCACAGAATGCTGAGTGCTCCCTCGTGGAAAAATTAGGGGAGGGGGAATAATAGAATAATAGAGTTGGAAGGGATCCTGAGGATCATTTAGTCCAACCCCCTGCTATGCAGGGATATGTCCCATACAGGGACTGAACCTGCAACCTTGGTGTTAGCAGCACCATGCTCTAACCAACTGAGCTATCTGGGAACGGAATGGAGAACCACAGAAAAGTCACTCCCGCCATAACCTCCTTTTGGCTCCACCCCCATGAAGCTCTGTCTACCTACCCAACACCAGCTTCACTCAGGGAAGCCATTCCTGTCAACCAAAGATGCTACATGAAACATTCATCTTCAGGGGGCAAAGGACCTCTGAACTCCAGATACACAGGATTGCTGTTGTCCTCATGCCCTTGGCTTGTAAGCCTTCCAGAGGGTTATGTATATACTTGGCTGCATTTTGCAATTTGGCAATGCCACACCCTGCACTTAAAAAAAATTGGTGTATTTATCTTTTACTGGTATTATACAGAAGAACATCCAATCAACTCTCCCCACACCCCGCATGGAAGAACAGATTCATATTACATAGAAAAACTATAGTTTGAAAGTCATCCTACTAGAATCATAGGGTCATCTAGTCCAGGCTTCCTCAGCCTTGGCCCTCCAGATGTTTTGAGACTACAATTCCCATCATCCCTGACCACTGGTCCTGCTAGGGATCATGGGAGTTGTAGGCCAAAAACATCTGGAGGGCCAAGGTTCAGGAAGCCTGATCTAGTCCAACCCCCTGCGATGCAGGAATATTAACTAAAGCATCCATGACAGATGGCTGTCCAACCTCTGCTTAAAACTTCCAAGGAAGGAGAGTCCACCACCTCCTGAGGGAGTCCATTCCCCTGTCAGAAAGTTCTTCCTGGTGTTTAGTTGGAATCACCTTTCTTGTAACTTAAAACCACTGTTGTTTTGAGTCCTGCCCTCCAAAGCAGGAGAAAACAAGCTTGCTCCATCTTCCATGTGACAGCCCTTAAGATATTTGACGATGGTTATCATATCTCCTCTCAAGTCTCCTCTTTTGCAGGCTAAACATGCCCATCTCCTTCAACCGTTCCTCATACGGCTTGGTTTCCAGACCCTGGATCATCTTGGTTGCCCTTCACTGCACAAGTTCCAGCTTGTCAACATCCTTCTGGTGCCCAGAACTGGACACAGTATTTCAGGTGTGGTCTGACCAAGGCAGAATAGAGCGGTACTATAACTTCCCTCAATCTGGACACTACACTTTTGTTGATACAGCCTAGAATAGCATTGCTTTGTTTGCTGCTGCATCACACTGTTGACTCATGGCCCAATATGCTAAAAGATGTGCATCTGTCCATAGCTTGCTGAGAGTCACTGGTGGTCGATAGCCATGCTCTTTTGTACAAACATACGAAATAAAGTCGAACCATGTGTTTTGGAAAGCATCTCGATTTGTTTATTCCTTGTTCACCTAGTTTTCCAGTCAGTTTGTCCAACAGTGCCACGTCCCAGATTTGATTCAGCCACATTTCAGATAACATTTAGGGTTCTCAAGTTACTGGCAACATCAAGCAAGCAGCTGTTATTAACTGTAATATAAGCTTTTTAGATGATAATTCTTCATAATCTTCAAATATAGTTAATAAAGCAACGCTAAGGTCGAGATGTACCTGTTGTTTAGTTTTCATACTCATTTCACAAAAAAGTTATCCCAAAATATACAAAGTTTTTGACAAGTCCACCACATGTGGAAAAATGAAATTACATTTTAAGTTTCTCCAGCCAGTTGTGCAATTGATTTTATTGAGTAGTACAGGATGCAAATACCATCTATGAGTTAGCTCTTGTGCGTTTTCCCTAAGTTTAGCTGAATAAAATTGAAAAGGGAATTTCTGCCAGATTCTGTTCCAGGAAGGCTCGTTTAGAGTATCATTCAAATCTCTCTCCCAGTGGAGATTGAGAGCATTTAAAGGTTTGTAAGAAAAATTGGTTAATGAGCTGTAAATTAAAGAAATGATACCCTTGCCCAATGGATCAGCAGAATAAATTATATTTTCCAGGGGAGTTAAAGACTGGGTTGCGATGTTTGTTTGGGAGATAAAATGTAAGACTTGTATATATGAACCCAAGAGTAAGCTGTGTTTTCCAAAGCCTGCTGGATCTCTATTCCTGTCATATGCTTTCTGTTCTTATAGAAGTCTCTGATCCTGCTTCTCAATTTTTGTATTCCTGTATTCTATCTGGATTAAAGAAGCCAGAGTGGACAATCAAAAGATTATAGGTGAGGTAAAGGTAAAGGGACCCATGACCATTAGGTCCAGTTGTGACCGACTCTGGGGTTGCGGCGCTCATCTTGCTTTATTGGCCGAGGGAGCCGGCGTACAGATTCCAGGTCATGTGGCCAGCATGACTAAGCCTCTTCTGGCGAACCAGAGCAGCGCACGGAAACACCATTTACCTTCCCGCCGGAGTGGTACCTATTTATCTACTTTCACTTTGACGTACTTTCGAATTGCTAGGCTGGCAGGAGCAGGGACCAAGCAACGGGAGCTCACCTCGTTGCAGGGATTCGAACCGCTGACCCTCTGATCAGCAAGTCCTAGGCTCTGTGGCTTAACCCACAGCGCCACCCACGTCCCATAGGTGAGGTAGGAGGAGCTAATTTGCTGCACTAGTTATGCCAGACCTGTAAATTAGCTGTTAAAAATTATAAGCAGGGGTAGAAAGAGAGCTACATCTGCTCCAGCCAGGACTTTTCTTCTAGAAAAATACCAAAGATATTAATACGGTTAAGGATTAATATACTAACAGGAAGAGAGCATTTATAAATTCAGACTGGAGATAAAAAATTCATTTCCTAAACAGTGTAAAATTCTGGCAAGCTGTCCCAAGAACAATTGTGGGGATGGATCTCTTAACTGATTCCCGTGAAGAGATAGAAAGATTTTAAAGGACTTATTTTAAAGGGCTTATTCTTTTTTGTTCTGAGTTCTACAGAACTTCTACAGAAGCAAATCTCTGCACAAATGGAATACAGATATTTTGTAAGTATCCCTTTCCCAAAGGAATCAAGCATCTTTCTTTCTAGAGAATTTGGAAATTCTTATGCAGTTTTGGGCCACTGTGTTCTAGAAATGCTTTCTCTTCCATCTTTCTTCTGGGCATTAGATGGTATGAACTTTTCTCTCTCTCGCAGAAGCTCAAGAAAGGAGGCTTGGGTCAGGCACTGGATTGCGTCATGCTCTGGATTGTGGACGCATTGTGCTCTTGGGGTTTCAAAGAGCTTTTGATAAATGTCCCTCATCAAAAACCCCTGAACATGAGATAAGAGGAAGAGATTGTGAAGAGCTCCAAAAATATCTGTCCAAGGTGGCATGAATATGTCAAATACAACTCAATGTAAACTCAGCACATTGAGTCAAAAAACCCTAACTTTGGGCAGCCTGAGATGGCAGTGACTGGCCAGGAACTGGATCAGTTAGTTTTTTGAAATATGAAGTGGTATATAAATGCTTTTAAATAAACAAACAAGTAAATCTTGGGGGCATAGTGTATAGCTGAATGAAACATTGATCCAGGATATGCCAGCCCTGAAAAAGGCAAATGCCATTTTAGGAAAGGGATAAAATATAAACCTGACAATATAATAAGGGCATTATAAAAATATATCATGAAACAGGACTCTCTCCTTAAATGATCACCTTATTTCAGAGCAGGAATAAATTATTTCCCCAGTTAAATATTATGGACCAGTTAAAGTGATGCTCCTAACATGAGTCTAGGCCTGTAGACTCACACAAAGCAAAGATATGAAAATAAAGAATAATTAAAGGGCAGAATTACCCAAAGGGAAGGGGGGACCCAGCCATGCCCCCTAACTAGGGAGCTTGGGATGAAGGCCAACCTGGCGCCCTCAGATATTTTGGAGCAAAGCTTCTATCAGCCCCAGCCAGCACTGCCCTGGGGGTCACCAGCGTGGAGAAAACTGCTCTCAAGCACGACCAGGGACTGGGATTGAGCACACATTTGCAGCACCGCAAGGCATTCCTTTCAGAAGTGTATAAACACCACAAAAGGGACATGAAGCCAACAGCCCTCTACTGCTATTGCCCCAACCTAGAAGCTGCACATAACCATTGTGATCAGTAGTCATCGATCAACATCCTGTTATCAATTTATCTGAAGTCATCTTCAGCTAGTGGCCACTGTGACATCTTGCAGCAGTGAATTCCATGAATTAAGTATGGATTGTATGGAGAAATACTCCCCTTTGTTCTCCTTGAGGCTCCAGCCAGTCACTTTTGGATGAGGGAGTAAAGCTTCTCTCTATCTTCTTTCTTCACACCCTGCCTAATTTTATAGCCACCCCTTTCTATATTGGGAGACCCGCCTGTCTCTGGACTCATTTGTAGTTGGCAGCTTTTAAGACTATTGATGAGTTAAAACTCAATTCCAAGAGTATTTATCACCTTGGAACATCTTTGCTTGAACTTCAGTCTCCATCTCTGGGCCTTAGTCTAGACTCCAATTCTACAGTGGGAGGATCTCACTTGAAGGGAGGTATTTAATGTCTTTTGAGTCTCTTCCAGCAGCAGGATTTTACAATTCTGTTAACAGCTTTTTGAAACGAAAACAAACATGTCTCAGCTTCACAGCATAGTACATTTGATAGGCTACCAGAAGTTGGTTTTCTTGATTTTTTTAACCTCACACGCTCATGGTACTAGCGAACATTAGCAGCTAACTATAACACAGCCAGGGCAACCCCAACACACTGACAAAGTTATGGGAAGTTCAAGAAGAGTACCATGAATCAAGTCCATTTGCAAACACAGGCATTAACACAATCCGGATTTGCAATACTGTAATATGCAAAAAATAATTATATAAATACAACAATGGAATAATTGGTCCTTTGGATCACAGGTGGTTTTCATTTTGTCAAGCCAAGTGAGGATTGGGTTTTGAGAGAAATCATCTCTCCACTCCATTTCCAATTTCTTCAGAACCTTCACAGAAGCTAAAATTACCCCCTGACAAGAAAAACTATGTCTCACCACACAACAAGAGTGTTACATTGTGGCCTACTAATTGTTATTATTATTATTTAGTGAATTTGTATACTGCCCTTCATCCAAAGATCACAGGGTGATTTACAATATAAAAACAGACACAAAATATGTAACAAAAAATCAAAATCAAATCAATGACTCCCCTCCCACAAATACATTTAAAAGGCCATAGAATGTTTAATCAGCCAAAGGCCTGGTTATAGAGGAAAGTTATGGTACCTAAAGGTATGTATCAAAGGTGCCAGGCAATCCTTCCTAGGGAGAGCATTAGAGAAAGAGGGAGCCATCACAAAAAGGCCCAGTCTCATGTTGCTACCCTTTGGGCCTCTTGTAGAGGAGGCATATGGAGAAAGTTCTCAGATGATTATCAGAGTCCAGGTCAGATCATATGGGGAGAGGCGGTACAGCATCAAACATTAAAAACTTCCCTAAACAGGGCCACCTTCAGTTGTCTTTTAAAAGTAAAATAGTTGCTTATTGACTTGGCATCTGCTGGGAGGGCATTCCATAGGGCAGGTGCCACTACCAAAAAGTCCTCTGTCTGGTTCCTTGTAACCTCATGTCTCGCAGTGAGGGAACCGCCACAAGGCTCTCACTGGACCTCAGTGTCCAGGCTGAACAATGGGGGTGGAGAAGCTCCTTCAGGTATACTGGGCTGAGGCAGTTTAGGGCTTTAAAGGTCAACACCAGCACTTTGAATTGTGCTCGGAAACATACTGGGAGCCAATGAATATCTTTCAGGACCGGTGTTATATGGTCTCGGCGGCCACTCCCAGTCACCAGTCTAACTGCCACATTCTGGATTAATTGAAGTTTCCGAGTCACCTTCAAAGGTAGCCCCACGTAGAGCGCATTGCAGTAGTCCAAGCAGGAGATAACCAGAGCATGCACCACTCTGGCAAGACAATCTGCAGGCAGGTAGGGTCTCAGCCTGCGTACCAGATGGAGCTGGTAGACAGCTGCCCTGGACACAGAATTAACCTGCACCTCCATGGACAGCTGTGAGTCCAAAGATTTAAAGCAGTCTTCCCCAACTTTGTGCCCTCCAGCTGTTTTGAACTTCAACTCCTATTATCTCTAACCATCACCTAGCTGGTGCTGATGGGAGGGCACCAGGTTGAAAGGCAGATTTGGGGACTGAGTTTTCTCTATGGGTGTCCATTCTCTTGCATGCGATTTAGTAATCATCTGAAAACCACTTAAGCTGCTGCTAGTATCCTTAACAAGGATAAGCTAAGTCAGTCTTCCAAACAATGCTCAACTGGAGCAAAGTGAGTAGAGACTTCTGGGGTGTCTAAGTATCAGGAAGCAGTGTGGGTTTTTTTGTCTGGCTTTGGAAGTTTTTGGTATGGATGTAAGGCCCCGTCCTATGGCTTTAGTTAACTCAAAATACCGTATATTTTGCTCTATAAGACGCACCAGACCACAAGACGCGCCTAGTTTTTGAAGGAGGAAAACAAGAAAAAAAATATTCTGAATCTCAGAAGCCAGAACAGCAAGAGGGAACGCTGCGCAGTGAAAGCAGCGATCCCTCTTGCTGTTCTGGCTTCTGGGATAGCGGCGCAGCCTGCATTCGCTCCATAAGACGCACACACTTTCCCCCTTACTTTTTAGGAGGGAAAAAGTGAGTCTTATAGAGCAAAAAATACGGTATGCTGAACACAGCTCCCCATGTCCTTTTCCAGTGGAGAGGAAGAGCTGTGAGTTTTAAATACTCTTCTGTGAAGCAGCAAATGTTGTGGCCAGGGCAGCAGTTGCTTGCTGTGGAATCCAAAGGGGGGGGGGAATCAATCCCTAAGAGGGGCACAACATAAAATGCAGAAGTAGAACTACTTTTTCAGGACAGCAGGAGAGGAGGAAAGGGTTAAATTCCCTACCGGTGCATTTGCATTTTTAAAAAAAACCCTGTTATGTTAGATGCAAATATGCATTTCATGCCTTATGTAGCTTAGTAAGTCAGTGGTTAACAACCTGGTGCCCTCTGGACAATTTTTTTGACCACAACTCCCATCAGCCCCAGCCAGCATGATCAATGGACAGGGATGGTGAGAGATGCAGCCCAAATCTTCTAGGGGGAACCAGGTTGACAAAGGCTGAGCGAGTGGCTCCTCACAGTGGCAAGTTGCAGATGTGGTGCAAGCAACCCATTTGAATATGTCCCAAAGACAACATTTAAAATTTTACTTTTTGCTATCATATATAACCTCACAGTCAGATGCAATAAAAAGCCTGCATGTTTCAGTTCTTCAGTTCAATACAAAAGCAGAAAACTTAATATTTTAGCAACCGCGTGAGAAATATATGCTCTTTTATCTAGTAGTATTTTAACCTACAGCAGCAACAATTCCGCACAGAGAGAAGTGTTTATTGTACCTATAGTTACAATTTAAGAGTATGTCATTTACACGGAGAGCCAGGCCAGTTTATCTGTGAGTCTGAGCCCAAACGGTTTCATTATTTTTATGTATAAAAAACTATCAACATCTCTCACCACAAAATATGTGTTTTCCAGGAAAATAAAAGTTGGAAACTGCAATTCTCAGTCAAAGCAAAAGCAAGAAATATTGGAGAGATAAACGTAAGTAATAGGACATCTAGACTCTAAATAGGCATTGCATAAATATGCATTTCTAGATAAAATATGAGGACTGTTTCCCTTTCTATTCTACTGAGAACAAGTACAGAGGGCAGGGTCTCTGCCAAGTAATTCATCAGCCAGCACTGAGAGTGGTAGGGAGGGGGCAAAGTGAGGAAAACATTTTTAAAAACCCAGAGAGCTTTTGCAAAACAATCCTTTAACAAATCCTTTGCCAGAGACTTGGTTAACTGGCTAATTGCTGCACGCAACAGCGACATCAGAAAGATGGCCCAGTCCCCTGCGGTGTGCACTAAGCCAATGTTTCCCCAATTATTTCTAAATGACTCACCTCATTGTCGTGTGGCGGCAGCTGGTGAAGGAGCTGTTTTATACGGGCTTTCTCCCCTGGGCTGTTCACGTAGGGCACTTTGTCTTCTGGGAGGCAGCTGTAGTACTGATGAACCTATATGTTAGAAAAAGGGGGACTGCAGTACAATGTCTTGGCTTCGTTTTTGTTTTTGTTTTGCTTTCGACTGACAAGACACAGAGAATCAAACGCTCTGAGCAGCGGCACTTGAGATTACCAAAGACCTGCAGCTATTTAAAAAAAAACCCAAAACAAAACAGAAAAGCAACAAACTTTCCTTAGGACAAAGGCAAATGCTCTTTATCTGACAGAAACCGAAATTTGTTTGGAAGAGGGTCAAAGCGAGAGCGAGGGCGGAGGGCGAGGGGAGAGCAGTCTGTTTTCGGTCTAAAGCTAACCCGCCAAGGTCGTACTTTACCGTTTTCTCTGTCACTCTCCAGAATGTAAGCATGTTTCCCTTGGCTAGGAGGATCTGTCAGCACCTGCCTTTGTGAGCGTAGGTTAAGACGCTCCCCCTTGGCATCCAATCTATGACTGGGTAACTGAGCCTCCACCTACACTCCAGCCCCCAAGGCCTTTTCTGTAACAATTTGTGAAAATAATCAGCAGATAAAATCTGTCGGAAGGCTGGGTTCTCCCTTTAAGTCTCAGAGTGTGTAATTAAAAACAAACATGAAGAGTGCAGCACAAGGTGCAGTGCAACAAGGCCGGGTCCCAAGAGATCCCATTTCTCGTACGTGCGTTGATGATGGGCACACACTTCCGCTGCAGCTATAGGCCTAACAAAGCAGCCTAGTTCTTCCCGGAGACCAGCTACAGCGCAGCATCACCTTCTGTGATCATTCCGACGCGATGCTTGTAAGGCGGAAACAGCGAGCGGCAAGTAACGCCGAGTACAAACAGCCCCGTCTACTTGATCTGAGGGAACACGGTTCAGAATGTGGAAGCTGGGGATTGCTCTCCACCATCTTTTCCGGATCATGCCACACTCAGAGGAGCTCAACTGACGTCCAACGGAAAATCCTGTCACTCAAACAACCCAATGGCTTGCCTCAAAGGTTCTGTGCCAGGTTGCTCCTTCTGAAACTTAACAACCGGCTGCCAGGACATCTTCCCTGCCGTGTGTGTGTGTGGCAAGAATGTGACCCCATTTTGGAGGTATCGTATCCTCAGAAACACAAGCACCACCATCACGTCCCATGACAACGCTGGAGGAACGGTGCGATTTGTACAGCCTCTTCAACTGTGCCGATTCCAATGGGCAGCAGCTCTTTGGGGTGTCAGACAGTGATTTTTCACATCATTTGCTATATGTTCCTTTAATTAATTGGGGGTGCCAGAGAAAGAACCTGGGACTGTCTGCATGCAAGCCACGGTCTCTACCACGAAGCTATGGTTCCTCCTAGCAAGGGGCTCATCATTGCCACATTGAGAGTCTCCATGCCTGCACCAGGAATGTTCTAGCCCAAAGCACCTCAGAAAACGCTTCATTGTCCTATGAGCCTCCCTTTGCTCGTAAAGCCATCAGAAGAAGGCCTGCTCTCCAAACGCCAGCACTGGGTGATGTGAAGCCAGCGGGAATGAGAGGCATGGCATTTCGATGGAGGGCCCTTGGTGCAATACTTTCTCCCTAGAGGGGCTTGCTTGGGTGTTAGGAGGTAATGCTGCTCCAGCAAACATTTGTGAATGTCAATTTCATTCCGGTCTTAAATGATGCTTTATTGCAATCCTCTGCTATGAACTTGTAATTGTTATTTATGTTGGGGTTTAAAGAACAACAACTTTTAATTGGCAGTTTTTATATAGAAGGCATCTGATTGCTTTTTAAGTGTTGTTGCCTGTTGAGGGCCTTTTTTGTTTTTGAGTGTGCAGCGGGATATAATTTAAGCAAATTAATCAAAACAAACCTCACAGGGATGTGAATAGTATGTATGGGATCACAACAATCCTTGCACTAAGCAGTTCTAAGCAAATGTGTATGGGAATGGGATGAGGCTGTAACGTGCTCTGTCCCTACCATCTTAGATTTTAACTGGGCGGAAGTAGAAATTAGGTTTCTCAGAACTATCACCCCAACGCAGTAACAGGAAGGAGAGACAGCTCATACTACAGGATAGCTCTCCATCATCTACGCCAGCCTGAAAACAGCCACATAATGCACTCACATTGAAGCTGCAGTGTTTATTTTACATGCCCAACCCCATTACATCATTTGCATGCATCACAGTAAGAGATGCTTTGAATGAAGCCCAGAACTGCAGAGAAAGTTCATGCAACGAATGCACGACTATGCCCCCACTCTATATTATGAGCAACCAATTTGTTCAGCCAAGGAATCTCCAACCAGAAGTCTTAAAAGCCACCAACTAAATGGTTACAAATAAAATCTCAGCACCACTTACTTTGCATTTATAGCGCATCCTTCACCTGGTCCCTGAACATGCAGGTCATTAAGCTGAACACGAAGGAAGGCGATACAACCAAGTTAGGGAAGACTAACCGAACCAAAGCTTGCCTGAGCAGCCTGTAACTTGGGTGGTTGAAATCTCAAGCCAGGTCTCCGATTACTCCTTTTCTCCACCACAATCATCAGTTGATTTCTGAATGTCTGCATTTAACAATCAAATGCCCCTGTCGATCGCTAACTGCCTCTGTGCTCTGTAGATACAGCACTGCTGATTTTCTGCTATTGAGCATCCGTGCCCAGGACGCCCTTGAAACTGTGTGAATCCACAAGTAATTTATTCTTGACTGGCTGCCAAATTATGTCACGCTTGTCCCCAAGGTAATAAGCTGTAAAGACCCAGAGCACAGAAAGGAGGAGATAATAAGTCTAAACGGCAATCAGTTTATCGTGTTCGTAGATATTTGTTTTCTGGCCATGGCACAGGAAAAACCAGAGCACAACGCTTTCAAGCATTTCCTCTGGGAAGTCTTCCATTTCATGTCAGGAGGTCTGTCGGAGCTATCTCCCATCAGATTAAAGAAATAGCTCTGCAGGGATGGGCAAATGACTTTGGGAAACTAAAACCAACCCAAAACTGAGACAGCAGGTCCTGACCTGCACCTCGTCACCTGAAACGAACCAGGGACTGTTAAGGAGATTTGGATCAGATCCAAGAAAGACGCCATTCAGGTAAACCCCAAAGAAAGCACTGACTCCTTCGGATTCTGCCCGGGTGATTTCAACTCCTTGGTCTGCAGGCAAATCGTGAATGTCATCATTAAGTGGATTTTCAGAAGCTTTCGCTTTTACCATCCTTCAAAATCAATGCATGTTCTCCTTGGGCTGTAAAACTGGGCACCAGCCAAGAGAGAATCCCAGAGCACGTCCACCTCAATTGCTCCCACAGGTGATACGTCACCTTCGGCATTCAGTATCATCACCTAGAAAGCATGGGCGCATTTCACCACCTGCCCACTGCACTTCCACTTCCAAAATGCTTTTAAATCCTTGATGCTTCTCTCAGTGATATTAATGCCCGCTAACCCTTTTCCATCTCCTTTCTTTACCATCTGCTTGTCTTAACAATGGATTATAAAGAAAAACATGTACAGAATAATCTTTTAAATAGATTAAAACTGGCCAAACAGCTCCAGGCTGAATAGAGCAAACTGTACTGCTTAATTCAAGCAGGCTTTTAATTTGTTCTGTTTACAGCCAAAGACCAACGAGATAAACAGTTGTCCCTGAGCACTAGATTCTTCTGGTACCTGAACTCTAGGCTAGACTATACCTGAAAACAGAATAGATGTTCTCAACCCCAATCCATCCAGCTAGTCCTGAAGGGGCAGCATGACTTGTGGTATCAAAAACAAATGGTGCAGGTACACAAGGCCACAAAGGAAGCCTTGGTTATAAACCTATCATAAGCCTTACTGAGAGGCAGTAGAGAGGCAGTCTGGTGCAGCGGTTAGAGTGTCAGACTAGGGCCTGAAAAGCC
This sequence comes from Podarcis vaucheri, assembly GCF_965113315.1. Lineage (NCBI taxonomy): Eukaryota > Metazoa > Chordata > Lepidosauria > Squamata > Lacertidae > Podarcis > Podarcis vaucheri. The sequence goes on along the minus strand of NC_138760.1, from coordinate 106,581,080 downwards.
AGGGTTTGCGTAAATAAACTCTCAGGTTCTATTCCTAAATGCAATTGGAAGAAAGCACTGTTGAAATCAGTGAAAGGGAGGGGGGTACTCAAGACTGGAGAACAAGATTTTCTGTGCCTCACATAGTGTTCCTATTACAGGACACACTTAGTACCAGTGTCTCATTACAAAACATGTTTGCTGGATAGGATGCTACGTTGGCACAATGCGGTAGGCTGCGTCACAGCAACTGCTTACGAGGAAGGCGGCAGCCTAGTGGGATGTGTCTAGAGGGGACTCAGAAGGAAGATGGATTTGCCTGATGCTCCTATTCTGCTCAGTCTGAAATTCATTCAAGTTTGTGGAAGGAGGATTTCAACATCTGACAGCAATTCCGTTTCTAAACACAGAAGGCTGACAAGATGGAATTGTGGGGGAGCAGAGAAAGCAAGCCTAGGAAATAAATGGTTCCTCAGGGCCAAAGTACACACAATGTTAAATTTGTCTTTGTGTATGTAACAAGCAGGCTTTTTTTAAAAAAATAAATAAATATGCAAATTGCATCAGCTGTGGGAGGGGGGAGCAGCTGATAACTAATGGGATCAGAGCAGGAGTAGATGAGGAAATTAACCCTTTCTCCCCCAGCTGCAGTTCCAAAGAAAATCCTCTTCCAAAGGAGTATTTGCTTTGGCGTGGGGGTACATCCCACTGGCACCACAGTTAGCTTAGTCCCTGGACAGAAGATAGTCTGTCCTGAAACAGCTTATACCAAAGGCTGCAACCCCATCCAGTTCAGTTAAATGACATGAGAGCCATTCATCCAGAGGGCCTCTCTCCTGCCAGTGTTTAAACTCAAGTTTATTCGCCTTTATCCAGCCCACAACTGCAGACAGACACAGGAGCTCGGAATATTTTGTTTCCACTTTTAGTTAACCACAGTTTGCGGTGCTGTTCACACCTGGAATTTTGATTGACACTAAATAATGGTTAGTTCCAACAAGTCAGCCTCCTAACCATGTTCTTCGAAGCTGACTTATTTGAAGTTAACTACAGACTGGTTACTACAATGTGGTGAATCAAAAGCAAAAAGCTGTGTGGGAAGAGAAGAAACTGAGGCTCTCTACAGCTTGTGCACCTCACTCTAAACCATGGCTTAGAGCAGGGGTCAGCAAACTTTTTCAGCTGGTCCACTGTCCCTCAGACCTTGTGGGGGGCCGGACTAGATTTTGAAAAAAAAAAATGAACGAATTCCTATGCCCCACAAATAACCCAGAGATGCATTTTAAATAAAAGGACACATTCTATTCATGTAAAAAAGCACTAATTCCCGGACCGTCCAGGGCCGGATTTAGAAGGTGATTGGGCCAGATCCGGCCCCCGGGCCTTAGTTTGCCTACCCATGCTCTAAACCACGGCTTAGAGTGAAGTGTGAACACAGTCACAATGTACCCATCTAGTTCAGAACTGCCTACACTGACTAGCACCACCTCTCCAGGGCCTTTTACATCACCTGCTAACTGACCCCTTGAACTTGAGATGCCAGGGGGTTAAAGTTGGAATCTTTTGCATGCACTCTACCCCTGAGCTAAGGCCCTTCCATAGCCCATTAAAGCTGGCCACTGTATTTAAAAGTGCCTCTGTGATGTAATCCACAATGGTCATCATCAGGTGCAAATACCTAGAGTTAGGTATAGCGACATAATGGGAACACTGGCAAAAATAAAGAGAATTGCTAAAGCAGGTCTAGTCTTGCATCAAATAAGATCTTGGGAGAATATTTCACAAACAAGGCATTTCATAGACCAGTCACACGCGGCAAAGCAAGCTCCGCTCCCCTTCCCCAAATATTATTGATCTCTCAATCTTTTTCCAAATATGAATTTCTCATTTTTTTCTATAAAGAAGGGCAGTTGAAATAACGTGACGTAACACAGAGACATCGCCGACAAGAAGGTAATAAGTATGTTGGAAATTAACAGTTCCTTCAAGCATAAAGAAAGAAAAAGTGGGGGGGGGGAGCCTTGTAAAATGAAACAAGAGGAAGATTCTCTTTCAAGTTCAGCCAACTTTATTCAAAGGAATCGAGGGAAATAATTGCATTAGCCCACAATACATTCAAGTTCCTCATCAGCCTCATTTAGTATTTCTCTCTGTTCTTTTTCTCCTCCCCTCGAATTTCAAAGTACCTCAGTTTTTAAAGTCATAGCTATACATGTTCCTTAGGGATGACTAAAAATCCTGGGAGGTATTTCTTTAAAGCCTGCAGATACTCTAGGGATTCAGTTATTTCTCTGACAAAAGGCATCTGCCGGCACCAAACTGTAAATAAATTCAATAAATGGACACTCAACTACCTTGACCTAGTATGTCAGGAAAATTCGCAGCCTTTTCCTCTCTCCCCCTCTTTTCCACCCTTTGGCTAGGCCTGTTTGCAAAAATGCAAGTGCTTATTGTTTAGATGAAAACTGTCTCTAAACATGCTTCAGCATTTTGAAAGTATTTTCTCTCATGCTGCTCCAGCTGAACAGTTTGCTTATGCAGGCATCCATCTTTGGTTTCAAATCATCACAACTTTGTAAGGTTTGGTGGTTAGGCATTGGAAAAGCTTGGTTTATGGGAGGGGAGGTTGTGGCCATCACCTACCCCTCCCCTTTAAGGGTATTCTGTTAAAGGAATCTGGGGGTCAGTATTCTGGGAGAGTATTCATTTAACCCACAACGCCACCCGTGTCCCTTAACCTGAGGTAAAGGTAAAAGTAAAGGGACCCCTGACCATTAGGTCCAGTCGTGACCGACTGTGGGGTTGCGGCGCTCATCTCGCTTTATTGGCCAAGGGAGCCGGCGTACAGCTTCCGGGTCATGTGGCCAGCATGACTAAGCCGCTTCTGGCGAACCAGAGCAGCGCACGGAAATGCCGTTTACCTTCCCGCCAGAGCGGTACCTATTTATCTACTTGCACTTTGACGTGCTTTCGAACTGCTAGGTTGGCAGGAGCAGGGACCGAACAACGGGAGCTCACCCCGTCGCAGGGATTTGAACTGCCAACCTTCTGATCGGCAAGCCCTAGGCTCTGTGGTTTAACCCACAGCACCACCCGTGTCCCTTAACCCAAGGTATCACTGTATAATTAAGATGTACAAAGAACCGTCATGAAATGTTGGGTGGGAAGCCAAAAAGAATTACTGTATAAGAACAGAAAATGATAAGAGTTTGTAACGGAAAACCTATAAATAAAATATTTATTTTTTTAAAGAACTGAATTTGTTCAGAGCTTTCTCACAGCTAAAGGAGGGTCGTCCCCCCCGACATGCTAAGTTGCCAGAGGGTTGTCCATTTTGCAGATATGTAGGTTTCTGCCCTGGGTAAAGAATGTGACGCCTCTGTTCGCTCACCCATGAAGCGGCGCTGCCTTTACTTTCCTGCCTCCCCAGCAAGCTGCCAAAGGCAGCCTCAAGGAATGTAAATGATATAATTGCATAAATAAATATGGAAATGTGTGACTCCCATTTCCCTGTTTCTCCAAACAAAGGGAGAACTAGAGTTTGCTGGGAGCTTGGAACCCAGGACAGAATGCAGTGAACCTGAAGCCTGCTCCCAGACCCAGCAAAGAAAAGACACCCTCAATGATTTCAATTACAGCAATAAAATCATTGCTCTTTAGTGACACATCTAGATGGGCCAGTAATTGACACACATTATCCAAATCTAGACAGGACACAAGTCCAATTATCCGTAATTGCTCACATGAATGGTTGCGTATGTGACACTATTATGCCACTCTCCTGTCTGTTACTAAGGGCAAGAGACAGAGGACTAATGACAACCCCTAAGAGATTGGGAGTTGGGTCCAGGACTGGCTCCTAAAAGCATGTTTATTGTTGTTGTTGTTGTTGTTGAAATATTATACATATATATAATGGGAGAATGCAGAATCAGTTTGTTTAATAGCATGGATAGACTATTTGGCTGCTACAGAGATTGATGCCACTCAGTTACCTCAATTACTAGAGCAATTACCCTAATAAACAAGAATCATTGTTTCCATTTCACCTCTAAGCATACATACAGAAGGGGAAAGAAGTACCGTATTTTTTGCTCTATAACACGCACCTGACCATAACACACACGTAGTTTTTAGAGGAGGAAAATCCGTAGGCATGCCACCCGTAGGCATTTCCCCCATGACACGCACAGACATTTCCCCTTACTTTCTAGGAGGAAAAAAGTGAGTGTTATGGTGCAAAAATTACGGTACATCCCTTCAGAATGTGATGGGCATTAAGCGTTCAAATTACAAAATAAAATAAAATAAAATAAAATAAAATAAAATAAAATAAAATAAAATAAAATAAAATAAAATAAAATAAAATAAAATAAAATAAAATAAAATAAAATAAAATAAAAAAATAAAAATAAATTTTATTTATACCCCGCCCTTCCCGGGCTCAGGGCGGCTAACACCAGTAAAAGTTACAGTAGAAACATAATAGGGGGAAAAAACAATTTAAAATACAGGTTAAAATGCTATTTAAAATGCAGCCTCATTTTAAAAGTAGCCCATAGATCACATAAAGGGTGGGAAACATAAGGGTCGGACTGAGTCAAAACCAAAGGCCAGGCGGAACAGCTCTGTTTTGCAGGCCCTGCGGAAAGAAATCAGATCCCGCAGGGCCCTGGTCTCATGAGACAGAGAGTTTCACCAGGCTGGAGCCAGTGCTGAAAAGGCCCTGGCCCTGGTTGAGGCTAATCTGACTTCTTTAGGGCCCGGGACCTCTAGGGTGTTGCTATTTATGTTAAGGAATGAATGCAATGAATGCAATCCCCATGGAAGATTTAGAAGATTTTTTTTAAGGATGTGTCCCACCTTAAACTTTGTAAATACAGTTATACCTTGGAAGTCGAACAGCTGCGTTCTCGAACGTTTTGGCTCCCAAATGCCGCAAACCTGGAAGTGACTGTTCCGGTTTGTGAACTATTTTTGGAAGCCAAAGGTCTGAAGGGGCTTCTGCGGCTTCTGATTGGCTGCAGGAGCTTCCTTCAGCCAATCAGAAGCCGCGCTTTGGATTCCGAACATTTTGGAAGTCGAATGGACTTCCGGAACAGATTCCGTTTGACTTTCAAGGTATGACTGTACACACATCGGCACAAGCTATGGGAGCAAGGTATATAAGTCAAAGTGTTGTCTGCCTGGAAAATTTTTTTAAAAAATTTTTTTTTTTTACTGCTCATCAAAAGCCAATGGGTTAAAGATCCAAAAAGGACAAGTGCATGCCATGACCTCCTCACCAGTCTGGTTTTTTAATGGATGCTGGAAAAATATGCAGCCCCATGAGAATTTCAGCTTTCTTTTACAGTACCAAAGGCAGGGAAAGAGCCCTCGGGACTATAGAAGAAACTGTGCAATTGCCAAGCCTGGCGTTTGCTGAAATTTTAATTGTATCTCATATAATTTTGAACAACGGTGTAATTTTAAAGCAAGACACACAAAATGGCTGCAGAAAATGTGAGTCATTTTTTTATTATTATTTATTGGCCAGATCTAAATCTTTCTGCAGCACCTTCTATGGATTTATATTCCTGACAGATTACACCCATGGGGAGATAATGTACCGATAATCAAGACATTAAAAACTCCCTGAGATGGCAAAATGTGCTTCTAGGAGCCAGCTTCAGGGCAACATCGTCTTGCAACACTGTCAAACAACAAACATTAACAGACAAGCATTTGTGAAGTGCAAACATTAGCCTATGATTTATCTTTTACATTACATTCAAAGGAGGAGTATAGCAAGCGTCCAAAATGCAAGAAATTTCTCAATGTACACCAGAAGAAAAAAATTGAGAGTGGAGAACGTATGGTGACAGTGTAATCTTGGACAACATGCAAGTTCTAACGCATACCTGCTCTCTATGATATGCATATAAATTTATTAGTTGTTTGTTTCCAACCACAATTCAAAAAGCTGGTTTTGAGCTTTAATACGCTAATAGAGTTTTGTCCCAATTACTAAAAACATGAGACTATCTTGAACTGAAGGAGCATTCCATCCCATACACCTCTAGGCTTTGAGATCATGGTTGGAAGTTCTGCCCCATCCCTTTGTCATCTGAGGAGAGGTGGCTGGTGAACAAGAACAGAGTGTCCCCCATGGTGGTGCCCATTCTGAACAAGTCCTACCTAGTGGAAAATTCATACGATCAGCTTGTTCAGGTTTTACAGGAAGTTGGGAGAAGATTTATTTGTTTAAAAGGGAGCTGGAGCCAAGAGATGGCTCCTTGTGGTATCTTATCAGTGTGCTATTGAATGGTTTAGTGTCTGGGGGTTAGGACTTGGTACAGTGGTACCTTGGGTTACAGACGCTTCAGGTTACGGACGCTTCAGGTTACAGACTCCGCTAACCCAGAAATAGTACCTCGGGTTAAGAACTTTGCTTCAGGATGAGAACAGAAATCGTGCAGCGGCAGCGCGGCGGCAGCAGGAGGCCCCATTAGCTAAAGTGGTGCTGTATAGTCTTTTTGTTACGGTCAATGACCAGTATCAAGACAAAAACACCAGTTACAAAATTTAAAAGCTCAGAACAAAATAAAATAGCATAAAATCTCATATACATTAAAAAGTAGTTCCAGTTGGTCATTGATCTGTCAGAATGGAACCCTTGTGACCTAGGGATGACCATCCGTTGATATATTATGCTGCTCCTCAGAGCTAGTCATTATATGTTGTATTTTGATTGCTGCTGCACAATATTTGGCCACTTGGTATGATATACCTTGATTCTTATCTAGGGATGCGGATGTTGATGTGGTCTAAACCACTGAGCCTCTTGGGCTTGCCGATCAGAAGGTCGGTGGTTTGAATCCCTGTGACAGGGTGAGGTCCCGTTGCTCTGTCCCAGCTCCTGCCAACCTAGCAGTTCAAAAGCATGCCAGTGCAAGTAGATCAATAGGTACCGCTGTGGCAGGAAAGTAAACAGTGTTTCCATGCGCTCTGGTTTCCGTCATGGTGTTCTGTTGCGCCAGAAGTGGTTTCGTCATGCTGGCCACAGGACCCGGGAAGCTGTCTGTGGACAAACACCAGCTCCCTCGGCCTGAAAGCGAGATGAGCGCCACAACCCCATAGTCGCCTTTGACTCGACTTAACCATCCAGGGGACCTTTACCTTTACTTTTACTTTATCTAGGAGCAGCAGAGTGGCAAGAAACTGTTCAAAACTCCTAGTATATTTCTGGAGTATAGGCAAAATAAGGTCAGAGCGTAAATCTCTATAAAACAAGCACTGGAGAAGCACATGTTCTACACTTTCAATTTGTCCAGAGTCAACTTATTAATATTACTATCACCATCATGCTAGTTTGTTTGCCACCATGACACTCTTCAGGTAGAGTGGTTTGGTTTTAGTGCAGTAATAATGCTGTATCATAAGACAGCCTTCTTGTACTTTCTAGGAAGGAAGTCTCACTGAATTCACTGGGACTTACTTTTGTTTTTTATTATTAAAAAAGCCAAGCTTAACAAATGTTGCATAGTATTTGCATGCATATATTAGAGGGCGGGCTACATTTGACAGATGCATTCTGTTTTGATGTGGTGCTACATAAACCAGGCCCCTTTAAAAGTTGTAATTCTGCAGCATTTCATTTCCTCAGGAAATAATAGCTGGTACGCCAGTTAAGCGTGACAACGTCTCACTTGGCAGTTAAGATTTCCAGCCAGGGCCATGCTAATGATGCCAACTGCAAATGTTCGAAAAGATGAGTCAGGCCTTCGACAGAAGGATCCTGCAGTTTTAAACACAGGGGCTTTAGTGATAAGGTTTCACGGTTCCAAGTCCTTCAGACACACTATCGCCATTCTCAGGTTTATCTCATCTAATCTGAGTTCTGGAGAATTTCCACACTTGGCCTGACCCTTTCCTAAACATTAAAAAAAAGGATTTTCAAGATTCTCACAATAATTTATGGGTCTCACGGAGGAGGGGAATGAGCTCCCTATGGAGAGCAGGCGAGCACCGATGGTGGGATATTTTCATAGACAGCTAAAAATCTCTCTATTTAACATGATGTTTCCTGGTGGCTGATATGAGGGGTTTCCCCCCTTGAGTCTGGCTGCTGTAGTAGTTGCAACTATGTCTCTGCTTATCTGAATGTTTTAAGTGTTAGCACTGGTTGGCTTCTATCATTCTTATGTATATTACAAACTACTTGGAGATTTTATAAACGATGCTTTAACTTACTTCTAAGTTTCTGAACAATGGCTGGAATGGCCTGAACCATCATGATTCACACAATAAGTGATTCCAATAAATTGTGCAATGGAGATAAGACTTTGAAGAACAGGGCTTTCTTTCACATGGCACCTTTAGTCCCAGATCTGGTAGGTTTGGATCTTCAGAACCACTCATTCCACAGTTCTGCTGATCCCTCAGTCTGCCTGTTTCCACCATATTTACAGTGTTGAATTATGGTGGCCATGCGTCCTACTTTTTTCAAAGGGCCACCTGAGGACAGTCCTCTATCTGAGGGCAGCTCAATCCAAATCTGGCTTCCAAATAAAGAACCATCAAGAAAGAAGAGCAGCTGAGGCAATGAAGCAGCAGTTAGCAGCCGGGAAGCAAACAAGTCACCTGGTGTCTTTTCCTACTATAGTGGGATGTGTTGTATTTCCATTTAAATACAGATAATCAGTGTCATCCAGTGACATAGTTTCTTGTTTTGATGTTTTTACATACAGTGGTACCTCGGGTTAAAGACACTTCAGGTTACAAACGTTTCAGGTTACAGACTCCACTAACCCAGAAATAGTACCTTGGGTTAAGAACTTTGCTTCAGGACTTCCGGGGTTGACGCGATCTGGGAATGGCGGATTCCCTCCGAGCTCCGGAGGGAATCGGCTCAGCAGGGGACGGGTCTTTGCCGTGCCGGCGACACGGGGACCCTTAAAACCGCAGGCGCGGAATGCCTGCGGACTGAAGACTCGGCGGGTGCCTTAAACGCCCCCCCTGATTCGCGAAGAGCCTTTTTAAAGGCTGCGGAGGGGATACGGGGGGTGGCGCGGCACTGAGAGTCCATCGCTACCTCTGCTGAGCGAAGCCGCGAGCCATGACCGGAGAGCGCTGACTTCCTTCCTTGAAATTCGGCTGAAAAAACAACCCGTGAGTAATTTGGACTTGGCTTTTAAGAAATTTATCCACTGAATTTGAGACGATCGGGGGATGTGCTAAAAGGAAGTCCGCACCCCCTACCTTGCAGACGATCTAGAGCAACGAAAAAAGAACTAAGCTGGAGTGCCTACCCTGTAAAGGGTGAGTTTTAAAAAAGACAGTAACTTCCAAGATTTGGAAATTTTGAGCAGGAGAGAGGAGTGTTGGATGTTTTATGTTCTGTTGTAAACAACCCCCCCTCCCGGGCCCGGGAGCGTCCTGCTTTGGAGCTGGTTTAAGAAGTGCAGAGTTTGACAGCTGTCAAAGCTGTCAAACGGACTGTTAATAGTGGAAAATTGCTACCTAAGTTACCTCTGGATTAAAAAGAGTTACAATTGATCTAAAATTGTTGGAAATAAAGAAACAATAACAAGACAAAGGACTGTTGGGGAAAAGAATACTAAGTAACCAGATTCCCTCTAGAGGGAATTCTGTGGAATTACAATGGCTGTGGATGGAAAGATACTGGGAGAAATCGAAAGGATGTTTTATTTGGTTGGAATCTTACAAGAGCAGACTACGGCTATGAGTGAACAATTGATGACCTTGACTTCTGAAACAAGTAGTCCTGTTGAATGTAAAGAGGACCTCAATGAGAAAGAATCCACAGCTGAACCAGAAATGATAATAAAAGCAGAGGAGAAGACAAAACAAGAAAGAGAAGAAGTGATGTGGGAAAATATTGAGCAGAAGCTGACGCCTGTGGAATACAAACAAGGAGATTATTGGAGTAAATCTACTATAAATCCACGAAAGATGCAGAAGACGAAAGTGGAGGCCCTGGGAGTCTATGAAATTAAGGAATTTAAAATAAAGAAATATAATTGGGGCCTCTACATAGACTCTGACTTTGATTACCTTCAAGATTCATGCCTTGTGGAAACTCTTCAGCAGCTGTTTGCAAATATGGGAAGAGACTTTGGATTGATGGTGAAAGAACTCTTTCGAGATGTGACGACTGGTATAAAGGGTTACCAACAAGACCGGCGGAGAGGGACTGAAAGAGACTGGAGGGCCTCGGACGTGAGGAACCCGGGCTAAGAACTGTTATTTTGGACATGCTTTGGGAAGGGACGCAAACCGGGGATGGGAGGGAGGGAAAAATTAAGTTCTAACAACACTCATGATTATGCGATTTGGTTAAAAAGATTATTATTCAAGACAAAATGGGAAATCGATGGAAGGGAATTGAGGTCCAACTTAGAAAAAATTAATTTTGTTTGCTTTTATAAAAGGACTAATATTAGGACAGGGAAATACCAATTTGCTGACATAAATTTGGAAATGGGGATGCAAGGGGGAAGTCAATGACCAGGGTTAGGAAATAATATCTTCGGGAAAGTATATATGTTTGTTGTTGTTTTCTTTTTTTTTCTTTGTTTATGTGTTTATTTGTTTTTTGTGTTTTTGTTTTTGTCTATATAAAATGTGAAAACCCAATAAAAATTTTATAAAAAAAAAAAAAAGAACTTTGCTTCAGGATGAGAACAGAAATCGTGCGGCGGTGGCGTGGCGGCAGCGGGACGCCCCATTAGCTAAAGTGGTCTTCAGGTTGAGAACAGTTTAAAGTTAAGAACGGACCTCCAGAACAAATTAAGTTCTTAACCCGAGATACCACTGAATTTAAAAATATTAAAAGGCTTAGAAATGCTTTTCAAGAAACGAATACATTTGAGTAATTATTTCTAAATTTGCATCTATACACATAAATTCCCACATACAAATTTTACACAAATCACTGACCTCTTTTTTTGATGATGCACCCTCCCCCTTTTGGCAATGCCTAACTGGCCACCCTCTGCTGAGCATGTGTTTTATGCGCAGCTCTTAAACTGTCTATTGGTTGCATCATTGTCACTCTATCTGTTTACATGCACAGTTGCCATTAGTGAATGTGCACACTTATACAGGGCGAGTCCTATAAAAGAGGCCCCATGGACACAGAGTACACATGTTCCATGGGGCCTCTTTTCAAAGACTGTTTTAAAAGAGCGAAAACATGGCTGTAATACCAGCAAGCCGGTAGGCAACAAAAGAAGAGGGGCATTGGAAGTGGGCGGCAACAGGTAGAAGCAGCAACCAGTGGGCAGAAAAACAGGGGGTCCCGGACCTCCGGGTTAGCGCCTCCGGCAATGGCGGATTTCCTCTGATCGGGAGGAATCTGCTTCGTGGAAATCAGGGTCTGGACTGCCACTGCGAGGCAGAGACCCATTAAAAACCACAGGCAGGAGAAGCCTGTGGACGTGGGATTTGGCTGGCACCTTTTGCCCCTCCCCTACTCGCGGGGAAACCCGGTTTCGGGGATCCGGAGCAACGTGGGGTGAGCGGCGCGGTGCTTCGAATCGACTGCTCTTTTCACAGAGTGAAGCCACATTGCTGTTGCCGGAGAGCGCCGACTTTTTCCTGTGGACAATTGGACTTTAAACAACTACCCGTGAGTAGAACGTAAAATTGGATTATTAAACATCTTAATTTGGCACCGAAGCGGGAAGGTTCCAAACAGGAAGTCCGCCTTCCGCTTTTGTAAATAGATTGAAGCAAAAACATTGCAAGCTAAAGTCTGGAAAGTCTTTTGTAAAGGATTAAATCTCCATCGGCTAAAATTACTAAACCCCCCCTTGGAAGCAGGGGAAGAGGGGGGAAATTTTAGATCGTTTAAGCCTGCAGGAGAGAGAGTGAAGAAAGATAAATTACCACCGTTTTGAACCTGGGAACGGGCCGCCAGGAAGACCAACGTTTTGGGAAAGTTCATTGACTGTGAATAAAACGTATGTGACATATAGTTAAATAAGAGAAACATATTGATTCCAATGTTTCCTTTTGCACTTAAAAGGAGCAAAATATTTGAAAATCGAAAATAACTTTGTTGCTGGACCTGCTTTTAAAAGGACGGATACAAATAGAAATTGTTTCCCCTAGAGGGTGCTTTTGAAACTGTTGCAGGAGTGGAGCTGGGGAATTCTCCAGCTGCAGAGATTAAAGATCGTGAGAATTAGACATTGACCTTGGACAAGAATGTGAACAGAAGAAGCCTTAGTGATTGTTTTTTGCAAGACAAGTGCTTTATTGGAACAGCTTCATGAGAAGACGGATTTGATGATTACTAAAATTGACAATTTGGGACAAAAAGTGAATACTTATACAGAAACTACTCAGGAACCGACCCAGGAATCTGTTTTGACATGGCAAGCTGTGGAGAAGATAAAGGAGGAGGTTGTTGTTGAACCTCAAGTAATACAAGTGGAGAGAGCTTCGGCCTTGTATGAACATAAGCTGTTGTTTTTGATGACCGAATCTGGAGAAAGCCAGATTTGGAGAGATGGAGTCCCGCTTGGATTGGAGAAGGAAAGTTGGATAGATCCCCTTATGCAGGGATGTTCTGGCTTTTGGGATCTGGTTTTGGGCCAGGGGGAGATTGGAGTAGTGGGGGCCTTTAACTTTGGAGGGATTTTGAAACATACTTTGAAATATTCTTTGGATTTTAGTTCTGACTATGGAGAATGGGCTGACCTGTTGAGAAGGGATAAAGACAATGTTAGGTTGGAGTCTCCCCGAGATCTACTCATCAGTGCTAAAGGAAGGAAATTAAGAACAAGATCAGCAGAAGACAAAGTAAAGTGCAGGTATAAATATGAAGAAGATCTGCAGAAGGGACATGGAAAAGAGTTAAGAGCCTCGGACAGAAGATCACCAGGTTGATGGACTATATGGAATGGATAGAAAGGACTGACAGAACCCGAGACCAGGGAGAAGAGACGGTGGATGAAGATTGGAAGAAAGTTTAAAAATTTATTTAGAGAAATATTGTAAAATTAATGAGTGTTAGAAAAATGTTGGAATGAAACTATACGGCTTTAGTAGAAATGTTACAAGGAGTTATGTACAAATAAGTTTTAGGGTTTTTTATGGTAAGATAAGGTTAAAATAAATTAAGACAATTAAATGACAGAAAATAGTGAAAGATGGAAAGGATTTGCTGAAATAATTAATAACTAGAATACAAAAAAGGGAGGTGTGAGGAGGTCGATGAAACAAGATAATGAAAGATAAAGATATGGAAATATGTGTTTTTAATTGTTTTTGCTTTTGCTTTGATGTATTGTGTGCTTTGTTCTTTTTATATATATGTATTGATTTGTATTGTTTAATTTCTTTTTTCTCTCTTTTTCTTACTTTTTTCTGTAATCTTAAACTTTCAATAAATATCATTTTTGAAAGAAAAAACAAACAGGGGTTCCCCCCCTCACCCAGCCAACTCAGATCCTATGTTCTCTGAATCATAGCAGAGGTCCAATTGCAAATGGCAGTGCCTATGAACATTCCTATTAATAGGCATGTGCACATAACATACACACTAACTGTGGTTGTATTCCAGCTAGTGACCTTGTGAAGTTGTGTGCGGCCCAAACTCTATGCACTGCAAACTTCTCTGTCCTTGGGATGGGAGAAACAAAAGGAATGGCTTTAGGCAGACCTTCCTAAGAATTTTGTTCCTAAAGCACCGGCCCCTCTGTTTCACAAACACATCTGCAGTTGCTGAATTCTTACCCTTGCCGACTGACCCACTTTGCTCTTAAATGAATTTGTTATGTCGGCATGCCTAGCTGTTTATATAATGAGATGTGTGACTGTTTCGGCTGGGTGCGTGTGTGAAAGCCACTTGTGGCTCTGTCTCATGACCCCTCTGTGTGAGAGCGTAGAAAGAAACCCTGATTTAGGAGAGAAAGCAGCAACAGCAGATGCTTTAAAAAGCATCTGAGGCTGAGCTTGCCTCCTCTTTAAGACTTCCTTAGGCCTCAGACAGGGCAGCCTTGATGGTCCCACCTATTTTCCTATGCTGAAAGAGCATTCATATTCCCTGTTGAAACGAAATAAATTGAGGGTTTCGGGGTGGGTGTTTTTACATGGTGCTTTGTATGTTTACAATGGGCTATTATTTTATTTCTTAAAGAAAGCATTCTGTTTGTCTGTTTTCTCAAAAACCTTGACATACAGGAACAATAACACAGCTAAAGAAGGTCATCATTCTTGCGAAAATTTTGAAGGGTCTGTAAACAGAACTATATGTTCTCTGCATGAGGCACAAATTGAGAGGGCTGTCAGCAACCGTTCATCCGGATTATAATTGACACCTAAAACAAATTAGGTTTGAGAGAAAGCGATCATCACCCTAAGAGGGGAGCCACTTCAGTTGAGGTTCTGCTTCACGGCTGACTCACCTGTATTGGGAGACGTATAAGGGGAGTACAACTCTGTTACTCTCACATGATATTTCAGTGGCTTTTGATATCACTGACCATGGTACCCATGGTGAGGGGAGATTCTGTGTTGGCCAGCAGGTAATGGCTTTTCCCACCTGCCTTGCCCCACCTCCAGCCATAGGAGCCTTCATAGGGGAGCTGTTTCCAGAGGAAGAACTATGAGGAGAGAGACTCTTTTGGTCATCAGGCAGGGGTTGGTTCCACCTGTGCTGCCCACCTCCAGTTTTAAGGACCTTCAGGAGGGAGTTGCCACAGGTATATTATGTGGATGTGTATTTTAATGAGCTGAACAGAGTGAATTTTATGAGTTATGAGGGTGTATGAACTTAACGGTGCTTAGTTTATCTTTTGGTTGTTTATGTTGTTAATATTGTCTTATAGATTATAAATGCTGTATTGATTTGTTGATCACGGAATATGACTTTGCTTTTATAGAATCATAGAATCATAGAGTTGGAAGAGACCACAAGGGCCATCGAGTCCAACCCCCTGCCAAGCAGGAAACACCATCAGAGCACTCCTGACATATGGTTGTCAAGCCTCTGCTTAAAGACCTCCAAAGTAGGAGACTCCACCACACTCCTTGGCAGCAAATTCCACTGTCGAACAGCTCTTACTGTCAGGAAGTTCTTCCTAATGTTTAGGTGGAATCTTCTTTCTTGTAGTTTGGATCCATTGCTCCGTGTCCGCTTCTCTGGAGCAGCAGAAAACAACCTTTCTCCCTCCTCTATGTGACATCCTTTTATATATTTGAACATGGCTATCATATCACCCCTTAACCTCCTCTTCTCCAGGCTAAACATGCCCAGCTCCCTTAGCCGTTCCTCATAAGGCATTGTTTCCAGGCCTTTGACCATTTTGGTTGCCCTCCTCTGGACACGTTCCAGTTTGTCAGTGTCCTTCTTGAATTGTGGTGCCCAGAACTGGACACAGTACTCCAGGTGTGGTCTGACCAGAGCAGAATACAGTGGCACTATTACCTCCCTTGATCTAGATGCTATACTCCTATTGATGCAGCCCAGAATTGCATTGGCTTTTTTAGCTGCCGCGTCACACTGTTGGCTCATGTCAAGTTTGTGGTCAACCAAGACTGCTAGATCCTTTTCACATGTACTGCTCTCAAGCCAGGTGTCACCCATCTTGTATTCGTGCCTCTCATTTTTTTTGCCCAAGTGCAATACTTTACATTTCTCCCTGTTAAAATTCATCTTGTTTCTTTTTGCCCAGTTCTCTAATCTGTCAAGGTCGTTTTGAAGTGTGATCCTGTCCTCTGGGGTGTTAGCCACCCCTCCCAGTTTGGTGTCATCTGCAAATTTGATCAGGATGCCCTTGAGTCCATCATCCAAGTCGTTGATAAAGATGTTGAATAAGACCGGGCCCAAGACAGAACCCTGTGGCACCCCACTAGTCACTCTTCTAAATTGTGATGTTTAGCTTATTTTTCCATTGTTGCTTTGTTAATAGTGTTTTATAGATTGTAATTGTTTCACGGATGATTAGTTAATTATTCTATATGATTTGTGCTGTATTTGTAATGTTCTATGATGTCATTGCTATTTATGGTTTGTAAGCTGCTTTGGGATTTGTTTGGATGAAAAGCAGCACAGAAATAAATCAAATTAAATCTTGCTAGGTTACTTGTGTGTGAGGGGGTAGTGGGGGTACTTTAGTACAGTGGTTCTGTTTGTGGTTCTCTTCCTACCTGTGCAGTTGAACCCAGACAGTAGCATTCCACAAGATATTCCCATGCTAGATTCCTCTGTGCCATTAGATAAAGATTTTTTTTTAATGTGAATCTAGGTAGTTTGTGGAATTGGCTTCATTTGTTTTCATATCCAAGCATTTGTTGAATCCAAGCAAAACAGTACAAAAATGTGTTGTTGCACATGGGTGGTTGTTGGGTTTTTAAATAAAAAAACACTAAATAAACACACTGCCATGTTGTTGAAGTTATTCATCAATGTCTCAATTTCTGCTTCAAAATGGCATTTGGGGCTTAGCTGTGATTCTAACGTTGAAGAAATGAATGATTGGATAAGGAAGCGTGTTTGCCCAATGAAGAATGGCTCTCTCCTGTTTTATAGTGCTTAATTGCGCGGAGCACCAAAGATGCACTAAAACTTTGAGGAAAGGTTTAGGAAAACCAGTACATCACTGCTCAGGGGGCTCACTATCTAAATCACTATTTACAATAAACAAAAGAGAAAATAGCATAGGTGATTGATCACAAACAGCCAGGCTGTCTAAACAGGATTTCCAGGAAAGTGACTGGCAGAAAAGGGATCACACAGGCAGATGTAATCAGTATAAACAACTGATTTTATCAGTATAAACATCCCTCAAACAGAACCTCTGTACGTTTGTTGCTGTTTGAAAACCACATTAATCCATATTATAATTAAGGAACAAGAAGGTGTGCATATAATCCTTTGCCTCTGGCGGCGCTGGAAACCAACCTTTCATTTGATTTTTAGTCCCAAACTATAAAACAAAGGACAAGATATCTAGTGGCTAAAAATGCTATGTTAGTGGAAGAAGTTTTTGAATGCTCATTAACTCAGCCTTTGCCAAACTAGTGTCCTCCAGATGTTTTGGAATACAGCTCCCGTCAGCTCCAGGTTGGCAAAGGCCGAATTAACACTTTGATCCTGCATATAGATAAGAGATTTGGCAGCACAGACCCATGTATGGCATTGAGAAGTAAATTCCACTGAAATCAATTCTGCTAAATTCCACATAATGAGATACTTAAAGCTGCTTTAGTCCTCTTGGAATCCATGGGACCCGAGTAAGTCTTAAACTATAACATCCCATTTATTTCAATGTGATTTAAGCATCACAAACTTCCTGGCTTACCCCCAACAGGTTGAGGAGGGGAACTGGCACTATTGCCAATAAAACTTGCATGTGCATAAGTGAGCGCTGAATTGAAGAAGTCATCTGTATCAATAACCCTTTTATCTAATGGCACTGGGGAATCAAGGGTGGGAACACCTTGCGGAATGACCAGGCTTTCAGCTAAATGCCTTGCTTCAGGCGTGGATAATAATTAAAAATGTTTCCCCCTAAACATTGATCTTTAAATTTTCAATTAGATCTCCCCATTACGTTTCACGTATATCTGGTGTTTATTAAAATAACCTGTAGTGCCAGTGTTATACAAGCCTATGCTCAGTACCTCTTAAAACTGAATCCATGACCCAGCATGAAAGATATTGAGGCCCAAACTTACTAAGGGCGAACAGATAATAAAATGTAAGAACTTGTATTTTTTAGTATGGTCAACAATACCATAAGAAGATCTGAGTGTTGGAAACAGATATCATATCCTTTCGGGAATCTGTATTGTTCAAATTTCATCCTTGTCAAACTTTTTTTTTATTCTAACCTTGTGAAGTTGACTGCTTATGCAGGTATTTTTTGGGAAAGTATCTTCTAGCATCTCCATGGGGAAACCCAAGTTATAACATTTTATCCTGGATTTTCTAGAAGACACGAAATGGTTCTGAAGAACTATTTCTGTATTAACTTCAATCGCATTCGAAATGTTCAGGCTCCACAATTTGCTTGCAAATGTTTTAATTGCTGGGTCCATCAAATGGCCACTCTTGCCACATGAAAAGTTTAAAACTGCATGCAGTTTTAGGAATCCTTAATTTGAATGTAGTCTGTAATTTGAGGGGTGGGGAGGTCAGCTTTCCTACCCATTTGATGAATCGGCATAATAAGACTAAATTCCTGCTCCGGCCTGTTTACTTTGTGCCAAGCATGGATTTATGCCCTCTGCATGAGAAACAGTCATTGAACAAAACCTGAAAATACAAAAACTTATTCTTAAATTCTTAAACCTATTCTTAAAAAGCAGGGACATCACCTTGCCAACAAAGGTCCGTATAGTTAAAGCTATGCTTTCCCAGTAGTGATGTATGGAAGTGAGAGCTGGACCATAAAGAAGGCTGATCGCCGAAGAATTGATGCTTTTGGATTATGGTGCTGGAGGAGACTCTTGAGAGTCCCATGGACTGCAAGAAGATCAAACCTATCCATTCTTAAGGAAATCAGCCCTGAGTGCTCACTGGAAGGATAGGTCCTGAAGCTGAGGCTCCAATACTTTAGCCACCTCATGAGAAGAGAAGACTCCCTGGAAAAGACCCTGATGTTGGGAAAGATTGAGGGCACAAGGAGAAGAGGACGACAGAGAACGAGATGGTTGGACAGTGTTCTCGAAGCTACCAGCATGAATTTGACCAAACTGCGGGAGGCAGTGGAAGACAGGAGTGCCTGGCGTGCTCTGGTCCATGGGGTCACGAAGAGTCAGACACGACTAAATGACTAAACAGCAACAATTCAACTGTCCAATATTATGTCTGTCCATTTGTGAAAACCCCTGCACACAAGACACAAGATATCAGGTAGAAGAGTTAACCTATCCTCCTTGATATGCTATGCTTCTATCTTTAGGGAAGTCTTGATATTGTTGTATGTTTCGGGGGGGACTAGACTCCCCTAAATTCCTAGAACCAGGTTAGAATTTAACCAAATCCCATGACTTCTGATGCAACAGGGATGCAATTGCTGAGAATGGCCCAGTCGCTAAGCAAATGAAGGCGGGGATATGTGCCATTAGCAGAGACTCTCTACTAGGCGGCAGAAGGGTGGCAGGAGACCTTCCCCAGCTCTTTGTTTGTTGGAGAGTTGTGTTTAAGAGTGCTAATGCCAGTCAGCTTAGACTAGCCTTCTCCAGCCTGCTGTTCTCCAGATATTCTGGATTACAACTCTGGTCAGCCCCAGCCAACATGGCTGATGCTCAGGGATGATGGGAATTGTATCCCAAAACACCTGGAAGGAACGTGGCTGGTGTACACAATACTGAGATAGATGCACCAATGGTACTGGTTCCTGTGTGAGCTGGTTTCTACTGCCATTTAAATCAATCCAAGAGAAATACAGTACAGTGGTGCCCCGCAAGACGGATGCCTCGCAAGACGGAAAACCCGCTAGACGAAAGGCTTTTCCGTTTTTGAGCTGCTTCGCAAGACGATTTTCCCTATGGGCTTGCTTTGCAAGACGAAAACGTCTTGCGAGTGTTCCGATTTTTTTCCTCCCCCCCCTTTTCTAAGCCGCTAATAGCCTTTTAGCTGCTAATCCGCTAAGCCTTTAATAGCCGCTAAGCCTTTAATAGCCGCTAAACCGCTAATAGCGCTAATCCGCTAATAGGGTTGCTTCGCAAGACAAAAAACTGCTAGACGAAGAGACTCGCGGAACGGATTAATTTCGTCTTGCGAGGCACCACTGTACTGAATAAACTTGTATTTCTTCTTGGGACAGGCAAGGGAGAAAGCGTGGAAGCCAGATAATCAGGGTTCCTCCAGCTCAGACCATGAAGGTTCCACCACGTACACCCACCGTACTGTGAATTCTCAAGAACCCTATGAAATTTAACAGCACAGCAACGAAGAGGTCTGTAGTGCTTGGCCATAAATTATGAACCAGATGTTCAGCTGGAATAAATCAATGCAACTCCACCGAAGCATCAAACTAGGCTTATTTACATCAGCTGGAGATCTGGTTCTATTCATGCAGTTTCCTCTAGGAGGAAATCAAAATTCTGTCTTATCTCTTGCGTCTTTATAAGCTGTGAAATCCCTCTCCCCATCTATTTCTGCAGTCGAAATTAAACCAGTATTAAAAATGTGTCGCTCGTTACCCATTAAGTTTCTCTTAACCGGTGGCTGTGACGTTATGAGATATATATTCACGGACAATCTAACCACTGTGTGGAAGAGTCAACAAGAGACACGGATTCGGTGAATTTCACATGGCGGATAAGACCGAGAAGTTGTGTGTGGTTGGAAATAAAAAAAGATACAGAAAGGTACACTGGAAAGGAGCCCGAAAATTGCTCAGCCTGAGCAAATGAGTGGGTTGTAGAACACAGTTGCCCAGGCCTCTCCATCTGGACACTCAAGAGGCATTACCAGAGTTGAAGGACACATTTACACCCAGTCAAAAACGATGGGGTGCCAAGCAGGGCTAACATGTCCTGAGTCTAGGGAAGAACAAATAGTTGGCTTCAGATCTCTAGCTCTGATTAAAGTTAGCAAGAGTGCTAGCTATCGGACTACCTCACAGAACTACTTCCAATGTAATATCATGGCAGAATGAAAACCTAATGTAACCTGGCACCTGTTATTTATTTATTAAATGTATATCCCTCCCAAAGTAGGGATATACTGTATTTTTCGCTCTATAGGACGCACCTTTTCCCCTCCAAAAATTAAGGGGAAATGTGTGTGCATCCTATAGAGCGAATGCAGGCTGCGCAGCTAAGCCGAAAGCCAGAACAGGGAGATGGAGAACTGTGGAGCACTCCATCTCGCTCTTCTAGCTTGGGGTTAGCTGCGCAAAGCCTCTGCAGGGCAGCGGGCTGCCTTCCCCCCGCTGCCCTGCAGAGGCTAGAAAGGCTGTTCCCGAAGCCAGAACAGTGAGATGGAGCACTGCGGAGCGCTCCGTCTCGCTGTTCTAGCTTGGGGATGGCTGCAAAGCCTCCGCAGGGCAGCGGGAGAACTTCACTGAAGCCTGGAGAGCGAGAGGGGTCAGTGCGCACCAACCCTTCTTGCTCTCCAGGCTTCCAAGGTAGCCGCCTGAAGCCTCCAGAGCGCAGCAGGAACTGCGCTCCGGAGGCTTTGGGTGAATGCACCTTGAACCCACCTTGTTTTAGAGGGGAAGAACAAGAAATCCCCCCCCCCGTTCTCCCCCTCCTATGGTCCGGTGCGTCCTATGGTCTGGTGCGTCCTATAGAGAGAAAAATACTGCACATCACCACATCCACATCCCCATGACAAAGTGATGATCCAGTGAGTGAGCCCAAAGCAGCCTAAGACAGTAAACTGAATTGGATGGTTTAAAAGGTGGATTGGCAGTCAAGCCACTGCAATCCAGGGCAACTTCCAGGGCAGCCTCAAGGGCAGCCCCACATACAGCACATTGTAGTAATCCAGGCTGGAGATTATCAGCAAAAAGACAACAATGGTCAGGCTATCCCAGTAGAGAAACGGTTACCTGGGCCTCTGGAGACAAAGATAGATCCAGGAGCATGCCTAGACTATGAACCTGCTCTTCCAGGGGAAGTATGACTCCATCCAAAACAGGCCAATTATCTGGACTCCAGAACCACCAACAAACAGCACCTCCATTTTGCCAGGATTGAGTGTCTGTTTATTGGCCCTCATCTAGCCTACAACCAAGTCCAGGCACCAGAAAAGCTAGCAAATGGAGAGGGAAATATTTGTTGCTTGTTGACATCCGTCTGTCTCAGGAGACTGTGGAAGACTACTAAAGGTAAAGGTAAAGGGACCCCTGACCGTTAAGTCCAGTCATGGACGACTCTGGGGTTGCATACAGCTTCCAGGTCATGTGGCCAGCATGACTAAGCTGCGTCTGGTGAACCAGAGCAGCGCACGGAAACGCCGTTACCTTCCCGCCGAAGCGGTACCTATTTATCTACTTGCACTTTGATGTGCTTTTGAACTGCTAGGTTGGCAGGAGCAGGGACCGAGCAATGGGAGCTCACCCCATCACAGGGATTCAAACCACCGACCTTCTGATTGGCAAGCCGTAGGTTCTGTGGTTTAGACCACAGCGCCACCCACGTCCCTAGGACTAATACTACTACTTATTACTAGAATATATATCCTACCATTCCTCCCAAAGGCGCCCAAATGGTCTTCCTACATGTTGTTCTGCAAAAACCCTATAGGTTTTGAGACACTTTGGTCCTAAGTGGCATGCCTTTGTATCACTTGCAAGAGCCTCTCCAGACCTTGCAGAAGGTGGAAGCAGTGCCCTACGCTACCCAACTCCTCATCTAGACCATTAAATCCTGTTCATATGTCAACTGCACACCAGGAATGAAAGATCACCTGTTGCTAAGCACCTACAGCAAGAGTATGTTGCTAAGCAGCTATAATGCAGCTTCATTTGCTGTTCTCATGCCTTCAATTCACAGACTACGCCAAAGTCCTGGGCCTTCAAATTACTAAGACACAACAAGGACAGAAGCGCTGCCAGCCCATTTGCTGCTGCGTTCTTCTTCCATTCCCCCCTTTTAAAGGCTCTAATGTCAAGACATTCGCACTGAGGATTTCACTAAAGGAGAGTTAAAAGCGTTTGAAGGCTCGGGATGGAGGCGGACACCTTTTGAGAAGGCAATACTTGAGGGAAAGCAGCAAGGATGTGCACTCTACTAAATTGCAGCCCCTCTAAATTGTAGCCCCCTTTCCCCAGTCATTCAGCAGGCACACAGAAAAACATATATAATTTGTTAAGATTGGCAGAGGTCCTCACTACCTTTGAATTTATAAGATCCAGCTTAGGATAACTGTAACGTTAAGGAGCCAAGATCTTCACAGCACAACACTATAGAGTTTGCAGGAAAAGCGGGGGAAGAGAGGGAAAGAAAAAGAAAAGCTTGAACTTCTCCAATCAGATAATATTTACAACCTACAGGAAAGGGAGCGCCAAAACATTTCAGGGACTGCAGGACAGTTTTTTGAACCAAGCCAAGAGGAAAGCATCAGATTCAAGTTCAAAGAACACATTATAGCAATGAGAAGGAAGGCTTTTGGCCTCCTTTGGATGATTTGAAAATGATTACCATAGCAATTATCCGAGCTAGCCACATTTGCAACGTCCTTGGCAAATTAAGCTCCGGGTCTCAAGTGTAAAATGATCATGGGAAAGGCTGAATGAATCAAGCAAAGTGTAAGTAATAGAAACATGTAAATGTTTTACACTGGCAGCGTGCCTTGGTGCATCCGTCTTATTAATGTCCCTGACTGGCAAAAGAAAAGGCTCGCTTTAGGCACTGGAACACTTTTTCCAGCAAATCTGAAACAGCACAAGAAGAAGTAGTTTGATTTTTCAGGGGTACAGGAGACATGCTCTCTCAAATCGCAAGAGCACAAGACACTTCCTTTCCCTTCAAATGCCATGCGCTGTAGAATTAATCATCTTCTGACAGGGTTATACCATTGCTATTATCCTCCTGGTGCACATGGTTGCATGTGTGCCCTGCACTACCACAACGAAAGACCTGCTCAGCTTCTTAACAGCATCCTACTGCAAGAGAGTAATGGTAGCCTTTTCACAATCCTGCCTGAGGAGCTGGCTTAATGAACCATACGCTAGCAATCAGGGCTGACCCTGACCTTGACCCTCTTTGGAGTGTCAATGTGGAGTGCTTAATTTGAGCTGGGGGTCATCTGTCACCAATTACATAGCCTTTGTCCATTTCCCCAGGTCAGGCAGGCTGCAGCTTGAAGGAGAGCTGCAGATTCAGGAATGAAGCAGCTCAGACTAGGGGCCTGTATAGGAGGAACAGCAGCTGGAGACTCTCGGTTACGTCCTGGTCCACAAAGGTGGACCTCCCCTTCCTCCCAAGTAGCCTCACTCGCAGTTAGCCAGGCACTTTGGCAGAGGCTCTGAAGTTGCTTCCTGGCTTACTATCTCCAAGGGGCTAAACAATGGGCATATATGCTTCCTCGTTCAATTGGCTAAGTGGGTGCAACTGGTCCAAGGAAACCCAGTGGCTGAAAGGATATTTTAATCTGGATCTTTTTAGCCTAAGCCCAGCGTTCTAGCCCCTGCCCCTGGGGGAGCCAATATGTTGCCCTCCAGATCTTGTTGGCTTACAGTTCCCATATTCCCTTGCTGGAGCTGATGAGAGCTGCAGTCTGTAAAACGTGGAGGACGCCATGTTATCTACTCCTGTGCTATCCTATACTGGCTCAGAATTTGCTTTCTTCTTAGCTCTGCTGCTAGTGACTTTATCTGGAGTGCTGTTTTATGGATGCATTTTGCCTGGTCTTAAATGTCAGCCTCCTTCAGAGTCCCTTAGGTTGAACGGGCTGCCTGTGAATTCTAAAAATCGTATTAATCAATCCAAACCTTCTCCTTCACTCCTCCATCTTAGGTCACCACAGGTGGTTCAGGAGGCCGTTCAGTCATAACTGTGCTGTTTCCTGGAACAAGCCTGGTTCAGCTGCAACCAATCGAGTATAACCAACAAGCTCATCTAGGCAGCTCTGTCGAAATGACTACCATGTGCTCAACACACTAAGCCAAAGTCCAGGTCAGCCTCACCTGCGCTACAGCTGTTTTAAGTGCCTCGATGACTAGCAAAACTGTCATTGTTTTATATCTCTGTTAAAAATAGTGTTCATATGACCAAGGACCTCCCATAGATGAAAGAGTATCTTCGTACACACAGCTGTAACCACCAGCACTAAGGAATATAATATAATAATAAGAATTTATTATTTATACCCCACCCATCTGGCTGAGTTTCCCCAGCCACTCTGGGCGGCTCTCAATCAAGTGTTAAAAACAATACAGCATTAAATATTAAAAACTTCCCTAAACAGGGCTGCCTTCAGATGTCTTTTAAAGATAGGACAGCTGCTTATTTCCTTCACATCTGAAGGGAAGGTGTTCCACAGGGTGGGCTCCACCACCGAGAAGGTCCTCTGTTTGGTTCCATGTAACCTCACTTCTCGCAGCGAGGGAACCGCCAGAAGGCCCTCGGCGCTGGATCTCAGTGTCCGGGCTGAACAATGGGGGTGGAGACGCTCCTTCAGGTATACAGGACTGAGGCCGTTTAGGGCTTTAAAGGTCAGCACCAACACTTTGAATTGTGCTCGGAAATGTACTGGGAGCCAATGCAGATCTCTCAGGACCGGTGCTATGTGGTCCCAGCGGCCACTCCCAGTCACCAGGTAGCCCCCGCATTGCAGTAGTCCAAGCAGGAGATAACTAGAGCATGCACCACTCTGGCGAGGAAATGGCCCCACAGCAAGAAGTGAATCATCAACAAATCGCAATCTTTTGCAGCATTATTTAGAGGAAGGATGATGCCATTGTGGGAGATGGTGCCAGTGTTTCAGCTATGCATATGAGGAATATCTCCTGCCAACCTAGTAGTTCGAAAGCACATCAAAGTGCAAGTAGATAACTAGATACCACTCTAGTAGGAAGGTAAACGGCATTTCCGAACGCTGCTCTGGTTCGCCAGAAGCGGCTCAGTCATGCTGGCCACATGACCCAGAAGCTGTCTGCGGACAAACGCTGGCTCCCTTGGCCTATAGAGCGAGATGAGTGTGCAACCCCAGAGTCATCCGCGACTGGACTAAACGGTCAGGGGTCCCTTTACCTTTTTATGAGGAATATACTCTTGCCTGCCCAGAGCATTTGCAAGATGGTTGCAATGAAGGGATTTCAAGGACTTCCTCTGACAGCCCCCTCCACCTCATTTCTTTTTAGATAGTCACAGGTAAAACCATTATGACTGGCAGGACCTTATCACTTGCACGCACCATGAACTTTCAGCCCCAAGCAGCAATGAAGGGTACCTGTTCCGGCTTCAGCCCTGGAGGAACCCAAGCATATTCTTCCAAGGCACAACCTGAGTCATCATCCGAAGTCGAATTCCGCTGGAAGTCAAACATCAGCTTGGTCACGGTCTTCTCCATTTCCAAAGGCATCACTGTTTCAAAGTGCTCTGCCTGGGGACACTTGCAGTGCCGGCAAATCTTCCTGGAAGGGAAGGGGAGGAAAAAGCAAAGAGACAAAAGGTCAGCCTCTGCTGTAAGGATTTATGCCCATCAACAGAAGTTGGATAACCCTGGTGCAAGCTCATTTTGCCTAGCGTAGGCCATGGATTCTATGAGATGTAGTCTTAATTACTCCTATCCAGTTTTTTTGTTCTCCCTACCCCCCGCCGCCCCCGGGCCTGGATAAAGCAGCTGTCTATAATAAGCTTGAACAAGATGAGTGAAGGATGCTCTCCAAATGTTAACAGCAACCTGTCCTTGACAAAATGCCAATGTACCCCAAAGCAGTTTTAAATCCTTACGTCATTCCTTCGTTTTGGGGTGTGGGTGTGCAGGGTGTGGGTGGGAAAACAATGAACACTGGACCACCCACGCTGAGCCAGCCTTGAGGGATTTAAGGGTCAAACACATTTGACAGATGATCTGGGATACACCTCTTCACTTTCCTCTCCTTTGACAGCGCCCATAAATACACGCACAGCGCCAGATCATCAGCATGTCCAAATCCGCAAGCCAAAGAACTAACACATACAGTATGCTAAACGTCAGTGTAAACAGAAAAGCTTAGCATGGCAAATTCCATTACAATGACAGGAGATCATAAATATGGTGGTGTCAAATGAGGAGGGGGGGTGGAGCGATGGAAGTCACACGCTGGCAACTGCTGGCTTGATATAAGATCGCCGTGAAGTCCGCTTTGCAAGGAGAGGGGCCATAGCTCGGAGTCAGCAAATACTCTCGGCGTATGGGAGGCTGTGAATCTCCATCACCAGCTAAGGTGCTTCAAGCAGAAGAAAAACATTTCCCTGGGATAACAAGGATTTCCTTTCAGCACTTGTCTGCATGGCTCATTGAGCTGACTATGTCTGTCACACTTCTGCTGTTTCACCAACACATAAACATATGTACATCCTTCCAGAAGCCCATTTGGCTGACAGATATGGCTACTCACAAGAACCAAGGAAGCTGCCTTATGCTGAGACAAACCATCGGTCCATGTAACTCAGTATTGTCTACTCTGACTGGCAGTCTCTCTCCTGGGTTTCAGATAAATACAAGGCTGTGTTACTTGGCAAGAAAGGAAATGCAGTCGGCATGCACTCAGAACCACTTCAGTCTGCTTGCAGCTTTATACGCTAACACATTTGAGCCTGTGCACTGTCAATAAATGCTAGGGCCAATCTCTGACGCAAACAAAGCTTTGGGACTGGGCAAAGTTGAGGTTGCTACATTGCAGAGGGTTGGAGTAGATGACCCTTGGGACCCTTCCAAATCTACGATTCTATGAAAGGGACCCAGCAGAATGATAGACCTTTGGAAGGTCAATGTGCACCTCTTTAAATTCTTGCAGTTAATTCCCCTTAGAATATTATGGAGGAGAATCTCACACCTTCTTCTGTAATGCTTTGCAGACCTGTTCTGTAAAGGCACAACAGAATAGGACAAAAAAACTAAGGCTGCCAATCATGCAATAAAAGAAGTCAAATTTCGTGTATTTGTTAAATTTGCACATGAGTAAAACAATAGTTTTTGTCCATGGAGTTTTCTTGGCAGGGATACTGGAGTGGCTTGCCGGTTCCTGCTCCAGGTGGATCACGTTTAGTCAAAACTCTCCACTATGACCTGTCCGTCTTGGGTGGCCCTGCACGGCATAACTCATAGCTTCTCTGAGTTATTCAAGTCCCATGAAGGGTCAGACACGACTAAACGACAAAAAACAATGGTTCTGAAATATTTTAAAAAGAAAACTCTTATCACTTTAGATCAAGGTGGGAAACCTACATGTTGTCCCATCTCTGCCTTAGATTATAAAGGAGCATTCCCAACTTAATGTGAAAGAAAAGTGCCTGTAATGAAAACAATTTTTAAAAAGATGAAGTCCGAGTTAACTGGGGTACAATTATAGTCAGTTTTTAATCTATAGCAGGGCATGTCTCCCCTGAAGTAAGCCCTACAGAGTTTAGCGGAGATTACTCCCAGGGAAGTGTGTACAGTGGTAATTCGGGTTAAGTACTTAATTCGTTCCGGAGGTCCGTTCTTAACCTGAAACTTAATTCGTTTCGGAGGTCCGTTCTTAACCTGAAACTATTCTTAACCTAAAGCACCACTTTAGCTAATGGGGCCTCCCGCTGCCGCCGCGCCGCCGGAGCACAACTTCTGTTCTCATCCTGAAGCAAAGTTCTTAACCCAAGGTACTATTTCTGAGTTAGTGGAGTCTGTAACCTGAAGCATATGTAACCTGAAGCGTATGTAACCTGAAGCTTATGTAACTCGAGGTACCACTGTATAAGATTACAATGTTAATCTCATTGATCACCCAATTAAACATACAGCCCTAGAAACTACTGTTCCACAGCTACTTCCTCACCAGAGCAACAGAACATATTTTTGCATGAGGGTGTTTCTGAGCATGTGTAGACTTCCCTTGACCACTGAGCTGCTGGGAAGCCTTTGTATATTTAGGATTGGAATGGAGTGGGGACTTCTAAGGCACCAGGAGAGCACCGCCCCCCCCCCTCCAGAAGGCTGCATACCTTCTGCTTCTACTGTGAACCCGCCCAGCAAACTTTCTTAATTCATTTTACCCGTTGCTTCGCATGGCCCCAGAATAAACTAACCCTCGATGCACATGAACCTAAACTTCCCTGCAGCCCACGGAGCACAAATATGCACCAAGCCAAAAGGCTCTGCTAAGCCAAACCAGGGAGAGTTGCCAAGTTTTTCCATTTCCTGCTTTTCATCAGATTTGAAATACGCACAGATGCAAATACAAGCTGGGTGTCTGGTTTGCATCTAACTATTCAAAGCGCCTCGGCGCAGCCTCTGGCTGTTACCCTCAAAAAACAATCAGAGCACAATTTCATATGAATACTTTAATTAATCAGCTACTGTATGAAGGTTCTATACTTTTCGCTACAGCAATGGATTCAGCAGCCATCTCCATCTCTGTTTATGATATATAATGTTGAGCAACTCAACAGGCCGGGCAATTTATTAAGCTCCGCATGCATTCATCATCCTTCAAGCCACCACCGGCTCTGGAGCAGCCCCATCACATCCAGTGCCAACTATTCAAGAAAGTTGGTGGTTAGAGGATCAGAGGCTTAGTGTTTGAAAAATGGGTATTCTCATGGAACTTAGTGCTATTTCACTAACCGTCATTCCCAGGATTATTAATCACATGGATCCCTGCAGAATATGTCAGCGAGCAGCAGAAATATTTAAAGCTTAGGGAAGTCATAAAATAAACTGCGGTACCAGGAGGCAAAGTGGAAAAGAAAACAAACAGCAAATTTCTCTTTTCCCAGAGAAAAGCCAAGCTGGATAGGGATGCAAGGTAAGTGGATGTATTGTGTTCAGCCAATGCCACCCACATCATCAGAACCAGGAAATATTGCAGTGATCTCTGGGCCTTTTCTTCCATTACAGTAGTTGCAAGTGGGGAGACCGCTGTACCACTCAGGTCCTGCTGGGGGGCTTCCCAAAGACATCTGGTTGGCCACTGTGACACCAGGACGATGGCCCATTGGCCCCATCCAACAGGCTGTTATCATGTTCTTTACTTCAACTACTTTCCAGGCTGCTGGGGTAACTTGAGTGACCTTGGCCATTTTGGAGAACTGCTGCTCCAGTTTGCAGGAGAGGCAACGCTGGTGTGCAGAGAAGTCTCCTGTGCGTGATCCACACCTTCTCCTGCTGCCTTAGCGTATTTCCATGGCATCAGCAAAATGCAGAAAGAGGCAGGTAAGAAGTTGTTTGTTGACAGAACGCTCCATGGGATGGAACGAAAAAGAATTGGCCAACGAACACACCTCTCCATAAGGTGCTACCTGTGCGAGATAATAATATTTCAGTTTCTCTTGCTTCCTGTCCAGGCCTGACGTTAATGACCAGCATAGTCAGGCATCTGCTGAGAGGGCTGAGTGCAGGACCCATTGACAAGAGCCCCCAGACCTGTTACAGAGAGGAGGTAGGCTCACTGAGGAAGGGAGACCCATGGAGTCTTCCTCATGGGCCCTGAAGTTAAACACTGGAACTGTTGTCATTGCTCCTGCTAAGTCTGTCTTAGGAGCGAACTTTGTAAAATCTATTCCCCTTGTAATCATTTCTCCTCTCTTTTCTCTTATGCCCCAGTATTATTTATACATGTATGTGTTTCTATGCTTTTCCACAGAACTGTGGAGAACTTCTGGAGAACCTCAAGGCTTGTTGTCTTGTCAGCCATAGAAATTCTGAGCCACTGCTGATGGTGAGGCAGATGTCCTTGAGGTCTCCAACATCACCACAGATACCACTGCTGCTCAGGTAGGGAGACTGTTAGGCAGCCGAGTGGAAAGTATACTATCTCTCTTGACCCTTGGGCCCAGTTTCAGGCACAAAGACCTGAAACCAGCCATATGGTTTCCTTTCTTCAGTCCTGCAAGGTGCGGTCCTTGTTGACAGCCTGTAAATTGGGCCACTATTGTCATAATCACAACTTTATTACAGAGAGGGAGCTGAGGCAAGGAGACAGCAGGGCAACTGCAAATGTAAAGCCTCTTCACCGTCAGTAGAGACATTGTAAACCAGCGGGGCATTTCCCTCCCCACCTTCAGATCCAAAATTTACAAAGTAGAAGGCTGGTTTGCTCTGAGCCCTGTTTAACTGGTGCATCCAAACCCACAGGAGAACTGAAGCTGCTTCAAAGTGGGTTGATAGGGAGGGGAACCTGACCTCCTCAAAACATCTGGTCAAGGAGATTTATCTAACCGTCAGGCAGACTCCCCCTGTTTAAAGTGAGACTCCATGAGATTAATCTGAGGTAGGCCTACTCCTCCAACGGTTTAGTCATAAGCCAGCCAAGCCCTGCTGCCCAAAGGTGATTTCAGAATAACCTTATTAACTTCTCACCTGCTCCTGAGGCGATGAGAGATCAGGGCTTCCTTAATCTGCTTAAACTCCTACTGTTTTTATCCCTCTCTCGCTGTGTAGAAAAATCCCATGCTGGAATGCGAGCAAAAAAAAAGGTGTAACTAGCGGACAGTGCTTTTGACATTGGCTGGCAAAGGCCTGGGTTCAAATCCTTGCTCAGCTACGAAGTAAAAGAGCTGTTTTTTAAAAAATGAAAAACAAAACAAAAGTCTGAAGAGGCGAAGGCCACATTTTCAAAACTAGTTGGATGGATTGAGATCTCTGCCATAAACAAAACTGGAACTGTACCCCTGGATTCATGAACGCCCACGACACAGAATATTGTTCATAACCGTCCTTCCATCCTCCTAATGGAAAGCACGAGAGAGAGAGAGAGAGGGGGGGGGAGAGGAGCTGACAGTGCACTTACTGTTATGCTATGCAGCAGAGATAGGGCTTAGCCAATGGAACACATGAAGGAAGAATGTACATGTCTGGAAAAACTCACGATTCTTGGCTAGCATGTCAAGCGCGTTACCATATAAAGAAAAACAGCACAGAGCAGGTGGGGGGGAGAGAGAGATGCATGCTCTTACAAAAATATAAGAGGGGTGGCGGTGGGGGAGCCCATTAATTTGATAAGCCCAGACTCAAGCACAGCTTATAACAATATTTGCTCTTTGATTAATAGGCCTTTTATCTGTGCAGTGCTTTTTTTTTTTTTAAAGCACAGCTCTCCCTGCCTTCCCCAATGGCAGAGAACTCCCGGGTTGTTAGTGAAAACAGTGTCCATATTTTCTGTAACAACTAGAAAGCCAAGCTGCTCTCTCAGCGTCTCTCTCTCTCTCTGTAAAACAGAATGGTTCATTTCCAAGAATTCCCTTTGGCTTTGTTACGGGATGGAATTCTTGAGCGCGCATTTCTCACCAAAGGCTGTGGGAGCCTGGGGATCTGAAAACGCAAACGTTTATTCTGTATACTGTCTACCACGGGCTTGAGGGCTCACCTAGCTGAGAAGGAGCGTTTTTTCAGCAAAGGGACCTTGGAGAAATAAACACTTCTTGTCAATCAAATGCTTATTTCGTTCACTTACACAGGACATTGCTGTGTGTGTGTGTGTGTGTGTGTGTGAGAGAGAGAGAGAGAGAGAGAGAGATGGAAGGAGGGAGAAATGGAGTCCTGCAAATATAATTCTTCAGCCAACCCATATACATTTTCATGATTCTGTAGCACAGTTGCATAGTAGCAGAGGAACTAAAGAGTAGCTTTCATGTAGCTTCACCATAGACTCGCCAGTCCTGCAAACACTGAACAGGACCAAACTTTAGGTCCAACTTTCCCCCCATACTCAGAATTGAGACATGATGAAGACTGCCATAGATTTAAGAAATATGGTTCATTCACCTATTTACAGTCTGCATGGGGGGAGTCCAGATCTCACAGCATGGTTATTTCAAGAGGGACTTGTGCCTCACATCAATGCATCCCTGGAGTCCAAGGCATCTCTCCCAACCAGCCTGCAGCCAACCTGCCCAAGATGGATCCCAGTCTTCCTTCCTTCTTCTTCTTCCCAGCAACCCTTGCTCAAGACTCTCTTTTCCTGTCACCTTACATCCAGTTATGCTGGCAACCTTCCAAACTCCAGTCTATGTTCACACCTCATGGCAAGTGGGGGAAAGACAGTTCTCTTGCATTGTCAGTAGCCTTGTATTGTTTCTTGTATTGGCCAGGTTGTTTTGCATAGGCCAGCTCAGAAATTCCTCTGCAGCTTCTATTTTCCCCTTCACTTCCCAAATAATCAAAATCCTACCAATTAATAATTTCTGGGGTTTAGCCCCACCCCAAAAAATCTATAGCACCACTAGCACAAAATGACCCAAGTACAAGTTAGATAGAGGTGTACTGAACACTTTGAAATAGACTGAGCTTTTGTCCAAAGCACTGGGCTTTGATGTACTGTGTACAGCTGTTCAGTAGATTATCTTAATGACCTATGAAAAAAACTGAGCACTCTAGCGCTCTTCAGTAGCCCAAGTTAGACAACCCAAATTTTGCTGAATCCAAACAACTAGATACCCAAGATTTAATGCAAATAAATCTCAAAAGGGATCTCGCCCTAGTTTTTATGTATGTTATTGTTTATTTTTGGATATCTGTAGCCTGCTCTTCATTCCACAAAGACGCTGAGAGAAATGTGCAAAAATTAAAAAAATCAAAATTAAATGCAAAGATCAAATGAAAGAACACAATGAGAAAACAGTATAGCGCAGGCAAGAAAAAAATGGGTGTCGATGCAGAAATCATATAAGTTAAGTTAGTTTTCCATCCGTTTCCCCCAGACAGATCAGCTATGGACTATGTTAAAAACTGGTAATGTAAAAACCATTTTGGGGAGGAAAAAGCAGTGGGGAGGCATGTCAGGCCACCTTGTGTTAAGGAGCAAATGCAACGTTGTCATTATTTAATCATGTTGACCACCGACTCTTTTACATATGCTTAAGTTGTGACACAAGACCCAGCAGGACCTGCGATTCTGGGAAAGGTTCTTTAACCAGCAGCAAAACATATCAGAACGAGCAAGCCACATTAATACCCCACTACTACCAATGCTATGGTCGACCTAAGGCTATCACCCAGAGTTTCCAATGAGCCAAGAGAGCTAGTCCACAATGAGATTAGCAAGCTGAGAGCTCCAGAGTAGAACCTACCACAGGCAGCATTTAGAATCAAAGAATCATAGATTTGTAGAGTTGGAAGAGACCCAAGGGCCATCTAGTCCAGCCCCCTGCAATGCAGAAAGCTCAACTAGTTCATATTATGACAGATGGCCATCCAACCTCTGCTTAAAAACCTCTAAGGAAGGAGAGTCCGCCACTTCTCGAGGGAGACCATTTCACTGTCAGAAGGTTCTTCCTGATGTTTAGTCAGAATCGCCTTTCTTGTAACTTGACTCCATTGGTTTGGGCCCCTGCTTGTGGAGCAGGAGAAAACAAGCTTGCTCCATTTTCCATGTGACAGCCCTTGAGATACTTGAAGACCGCTATCATAATTCCTCCGAGTCTCCTTTTTTGCAGGCTAAACATACCCTGATCCTTCAACCATTCCTCATAAGGCTTGGTTTCCAGACCCTTTATCATCTTGACTGCACACCTTCCAGCTTGTCAATGCCCTTCTTAAATTGTGGCACCCAGATCTGGACACAGTATTCCAGGTGTGGTCTGACGAAGGCAGAATAGAGTGGGACTATAATTTCCTTAATCTGGACACTATACTTCTGCTGATGCAGCCAAGAATAGCATTTGCTTTTGTTGTTGCTTTTTGCTACTTCATCACACTGTTGGCTCATGTTAAGCTTGTGGTCTACTACTATTCCTAGATCCTTTTCACACGCACTACTGACAAGGCAGGCGCCCTCCACCTCATATTTGTGCAGCTGGTTCTATCTGCCTAAGTGCAGAACCTTACATTTGTCCCTATTGAAATTCATTGTGTAAGTTTTGGCCCGTTTCTCCAGTCTGCGAGGGTGATCTTGAATCATTGCATTGCAGCAGCACTAACCAGCCTGCTCCAACCTAGCCTCCATGGATTCCACACTAGTTTCCAGAAATGGTACCAAGGCAGAATGAGGTGCAGTGGTAAAGTTGTCTGAAGTTGCTAATTCAGACTGCAAGTGAGAAGATCACATTTGATCGTCCCCTGGTATTGAAAGCTCACTGAATATGAGTTTGAAGGCTTCACCTGTAGGACTGTAAATTATTTGATGTGTTAATGCGAATGGAAGTCGTTAAAATTGCAGCTGCGGTATAAGAGTTTGTTATTCTGACTGGTGTGTAATTGGAATTTATAAGTTTTTGGAATGCGGAGTTAAAGCAAATCATCAAATCATCAATTCTAGCACGCGGGGGGCCAACAAAATAATATAATTTGGCATCTGAACAATTTGCATTATTAATTGTATTATAATTTGGTATTGTGACAATGAGGCTTTTATTGGGCTAATGTAATTGAAAACGGATAAAAATTATTATGCAAAAAACAAAAAAGAAAGCTCACCGAATAAAACAACATCGCATCAAGGAAAGGACCGTAGTTATTTACTTGTCAGGAGGCTTTTGATACTTTTTTATAAGGTGGAGCATCTAAAAACAGCACCCCCAACTGCAGTTTCAAGTGGTACAGTCTATTTTTGCATCTTAGCATTCTACCATCACATTATATCACTAGGTGTGTGCACCAGTGATTCAATCAGTGCAGCAGAATTCAATACTGGCTCTGAAATGGCAAAGGAAGACGTAACTTGCACTCACTAGCCACAAAAGAGGTAGTGAGAGCTCAAGCAAGCCCAGTCAAGAACAGGCAACCAATTCCTGAAAAAATATTCAGTGATAGGCACTTATGTAATCCTAATAGAGCTGGAACACTTTAATATGGGAGGAGGGCTTTATTGGTACCAGATGTCACTAACCCCACATCCATCTCAGCCACGTAAACATATTTTAGTATCTCAACAAGTGAGGTCAGGAAGCTAGCACGTAACATACTGCTAAGGCTGCCTGTACTGCATTGTATTGCTTCTGCTCCCTGCAAACGCATAATTTGGAGAATTTCGACTTCCACTTGTAAAAAGATGTCAAGTTTCTGGCACTCATGGAAAAGGTGATAATTATACAGGTTAAAAGCTTAGAAGCCAATAGGGGGCAGAGAAAAGCCTTGAGTGATCAATATCTGGGTATGTTTCCACCATCAGTGCAGCTTTTCCTGATGGCTAGCAGAAGCAAACTAAATGATGCAAAAAATAATGATACTTATGGAAATTTAATTTGCACAATCTGTTCAGGCTGCAACACGTTAGCCCACGTTCTGCTCTCAGAAACATTAACTCAGCAGGCAATTTGGAAATTTTTAGTGTGTGGCACACCTAGGGTTATGCAATGTGGGCTATGTGGTTGAGGCGCTGGGTCCCCTTCCCCTGTTCTATTCTGCTTCTTTTCTTGCCTAAGGCTGCAACACCCTAAGGTAGGAAGCTACCTGTAGGCAGCCTCCCTAGCTGCCAGCCACTGATGTCACCAAGCATGGAGCAATAGTGGCTGGCGAGGACCTATTCCAAGGTCCTATTCCTTCTTGCACATGCTTTCACAGTCCTTTGTCCGCCATCATGCATGTATGGCACCTGCTAAAATGGAACTTGTGGCGCCAAATGAATAGTACAGATGAACACTCGATGTGTTCAAAAAAGTGAGCACGTTATCCTTACCATTTGTGATACAGTATATGCAAAGCTTTGCTCTGGAAGCAACCTGAATCTTGGGGGAAGCAGCTGGATGAGCTGGTGTTGGTGACGCTACTGAATTGCAAGGAGAACTGGGATGCAGCTTGTGAGCAAGTGGGTGGGTGTTCAGGTGATTGCTAGAGACAATTGATAAAGCATAAAAAAGAGCTTTCTGTAATGGAAGGATGAATCACAAGCATGCCTGTGCAACCAGAATTAGAAGCAGCTGCTGAAAGCACTTTGACATCAGCAACCTCTGCACTAGTCCTTGTGTGGACCCTTGTCTACTTTCTGACGGTTCTTCATCTTTAGGCTGGAAAGCCCTTCAAAACAGGAGGCACCCTAGGAGATTTTGGGAGTGGGTACTCCCCCCCCAACTGCTTCCCCTCTACTTATTCATATGAGCAAACAGCTGAACTGGGTGCTTTCATGGTCAGGGAAATCAAAGCTTCAATGCTTTAGTGTTATACTGTGGTGTTTTAAATTATTGATTCATGGTTTTATTTTTCTGTCGATAGACACCTTTAGCTTTTCTTTGAGGACGGGCAGGTTTTGAGCAAATAAACAATGGTGAACATCGGGGGGGGGGGAGGAGGAGGAAGGAGACTACAAGATCAATACCTGTCCTTGATCTTCATGTAGGCACAGCCCCCAAAGGTGAAATATCACACTCCCAAACAGGATCTGAGTCAACAAACTTAAATAAATAAAGAGCAGATTCAAGGCTGAGGGTTGTATATGAAAAAGGAAGAAGCTTGCTAACCATAAAAGCAGATGAGCATGAAAGGAACCAGTACCTCAAAACGAGTTGTGAATTCTCCGTCTTTGGGGAGTTTGCAAGAAAAGGCCGGACAGGCAGCCATCACCGATGATTTAGGTAAAGGATATCCTGTCTGAGAATTGCAGAGAGCTGGACTAGATGACCCACTGGGTTCCTTCCAATTCTGTTATCTTATGATTCACAGAAAGGAACAGCCTGGTTTTCCTGAGGCATTCATAAATCCGAGGCTGGGCATATGTACACACAGATGCTCAGTAATGAGAAGAACGGGCTTTGATTCCAAAAACTCAACTGAATTGGAAACCTGAATAGGAAAATGGAAGGTTACATCTGCCCAAAAATATCAGAAATAATGGCCGTTCAGAGCTTAGGTTAAAAAGAAGAGGGAAGCGCAAGGAAGATACTCCAGGATTTAGAGGAGATCTGAAGGACACTTCCCCCAAACGTCTTATAACTGGGGAGCAGCAGTGTGCCAATTAAACTTCCCCCTGGTGGGCGAAAATGATGAGTTTCCTGAAGCAAAACTGCTAAGTGACAATGAATCACTTATTTGGCCGTGCCAAATTTTAACATTGTGGAGCTTGCTTGTGAAGCTCCTCCTGGCTTGTCAGTAGAGCCAACCTCCCCAGCTGCTGCTGCTGCTGCTTGTGGTGGTGGTGGTGGTCTTCCTCCTCCTCCTCCTCCCACCAATAGGATTTTAATTTAATCTAATTTGGCCTTAACTTTCTAGCCAAAATCGCTCCTAATGAATTCTCCAAGAGCTGATGCCAGGGCTGGTGTTGTGAACAGAGCGTTTGGCGAAGACTTTACAGCGCAATTACTTGGAAATCAGTTCCACTGAAATCAGCAAGACTCTCTTCCAAGAAAGCAAGCTTAAGGTTGGATTCTTACAACGAGAAGATTCAAGTTCAAATCCCAGTGCGGTTATAAAGCACAACTGTTGGATTAAGCTTTGCCTCCAAGATCACTTAGAGCAAACCCTGGGCTTGTATCCTCACTCCTGAGATTCTCCTGTGCTCTTCTCACAGAGGGGAGAAATGGAGTATGTCAGAGGTTTTCAACCTCTTTTTTGTCCATGGCTCCCTTGACCAATTGCATTTTTTTCTGCAGCTCCTCTGTGGGGCTCAGTAGCCCAGTTATGTCACCCCTTGCCCGCACAGCTGGCAGCCTCTCACCCTTTTTCGAACACCCTCCTTTGTAAAGTGTTCCCTCAGCCTTCTCTCCCCTTTCCTTGGGAGTCCTCCAGGCAGCTGCCGCCGCCGCCCCTGGTCTCTGAGCTGCCCCCCTGCCCCAAAGAGAGGTGCCTCCTCACACTGCCCCACAGGGGCCTGGGGCTTGCCTGTCCATTCCCAACAGCAAGGGCTGGCAGCCAGGCTGCCTGGGCTCCCTCACCTGCTTGCTTGCTTACTCCGAGGCCACCTCAGCTTCTGGCAACCAGCACCCGCAGAGGCACCATTCACCTGGGGAGCTTGTAGCCAGGGCTGCTGCAACAAACAGCTGTGCAAATCTTTGGGAGGCAGAGATGCGAGAAGGCATCAGAGGAGGGAAGGAAGGAAGGAAGGAAGGAAAGAAAGAGGGTCAGAGGTCAGTGTTGCCCGTGGCACCCCTGACCACTATTCAAGGTACCCCAGGGTGCCATGGTACACTGGTTGAAAACCACTGGAGTAGGTTAAAGCTCAGAAGCCCACAAACATTGACTTGTTGTACCAGCTATCCTCTGTTACCATTTTGGGAGTGTTTTCAGTACAGTGGTACCTAGGGTTAAGAACTTAATTCGTTCTAGAGGTCCATTCTTAACCTGAAACTGTTCTTTAGCTAATGGGGCCTCCTGCTGCTGCCGCGCTGCCGGAGCACAATTTCTGTTCTCATCCTGAAGCAAAGTTCTTAACCTGAAACACTATTTCTGGGTTAGTGGAGTCTGTAACCTGAAGCGTATGTAACCTGAAGCATATGTAACCTGAGGTACCACTGTACTGCTGTTACCGAAAACACGTGCAGCAGCAACCCATGTGCTACACTAGAGAACGGAAGCTTCCCAGAGCTATACTCGCATCTAGTTTCCCTGTTATCAATAAAAGTCAAACTACAGAATGAGAAGAGGCACATGTTTAAGCTATTGTGCACAGCACTTCATACTTCAGCTGGAAAAGTCGATGTCTGAAATCGACCCACCTTTTATTTTATTTAAAAAACCTACATAAATAAAACCAGCATAACAGAAAGCTTTTCCCCTATGTGCACAGATTCATGTATTTATTTGTTTTTAACAAGGAGTAGCATTGAAACAAGCCTTCCCTTACTTGGGGCAAAGTCCAGCAAGAGCTGCAGCAGATGGTCCTCATGTTCCTGTATCTTGGCTCTGACACTAGAATTTCACGTTCCACGACATAATTTGCTGCAGAAATTGGAGAGGAGGACAGAAAGGGATGTTTG
Source organism: Podarcis vaucheri (assembly GCF_965113315.1). Taxonomy (NCBI): domain Eukaryota; kingdom Metazoa; phylum Chordata; class Lepidosauria; order Squamata; family Lacertidae; genus Podarcis; species Podarcis vaucheri. The sequence continues at coordinate 106,541,660 of NC_138760.1, read as the reverse complement.
GCTTCCTTAACAGCAGCCGGTTAAGTGCTCATTGGGACCTCAAGCAGACACTCCAAAAGTACAGTGGTGCCCCGCAAGACGAATGCCTCGCAAGACGAAAAACTCGCTAGACGAAAGGGTTTTTTGGTTTTGCATTGCTTCGCTAGATGAATTTCCCTATGGGCTTGCTTCGCAAGATGAAAACGTCTTGCGCTTTTTTCTTAAAGCCGCTTGAAGAGGCGCAGTTGCGGCGGACCGTGCTTCGCAAGAAAAAAAACACCGCAAGACGGAAAGACTCGCGGAACGAATTATTTTCGTCTTGCGAGGCACCACTGTAAGTGGAGTCAACTCATGCTGGTTTCTCCCCTGTCCGTTTGCCTTGCCGGGTTCCACAATGGCAGCACTGAGAGTAAAGAGGAGGAAGGTGACATCCAAGGTCACACCCTGGACCAGATATAAGAAAGGTAGAAGGCAGGTGGGGATCGGCTGAGGTTGGTGGGGAAGTGCCCCATTTGCCCTAATGGACCAGCCGCCACTGTTAACAGCACAAACTACCTGGTTTTTAGGTTAGCTAAAGTATGTTACTGGGACACGGGTGGCGCTGTGGTCTAAACCACAGAGCCTAGGGCTTGCCGATCAGAAGGCCGGTGGTTCGAATCCCTGCGACGGGGTGAGCTGCCATTGCTCAGTCCCAGCTCCTGCCAACCTAGCAGTTCAAAAGCATGTCAAAGTGCAAGTAGATAAATAGGTACCACTCCAGCGGGAAGGTAAACAACGTTTCCGCGCACTGCTCTGGTTTGCCAGAAGCGGCTTAGTCATGCTGGCCACATGACCCGGAAGCTTTACACTGGCTCCCTGAAGCATATGTAACCTGAAGCATATGTAACCCGAGGTACCACTGTGTTCCTCCCCCTCAAAAATAAACAAATGGTGTGTGTGTGTTTTTCCCTCTTCAGGAAGCAGTGCCCTCACCCTAAATTGGCTGTGTTTGCTTCATAATGTAGCCCAATCCGATTGGCTGCATTGTGCCACTACATTCACTATGAAATCCCTGATTGGCTTGGATTTCCCAGGTCCTTAGATGAATGGTGCCACAGCAGGAGCAAATAAGGGAAACAATAGCAAAGAATAGGATTGTATAAAGGTGGCTGTTAGGTCTATTGGGGAGGTTTTGGAGAAATACGGTATTTCTTCCAATAACATCCCACCCAAAGAGCATTGCTTTCCACCAGAAAATCAAACCAGATAAACACTTAGCATAGCCTTAATAATAATGCACACTAGGCAATGAAGTGTACATTTATATACCTTTGGAAGCAATGTGCAGCTGACCTAGAAGTAAATGCAGTCAGCAAATCCTTATATTCCCAGAAATTCTTTTCCATATAGGAGAAAGGGGTGTGGGGCAACAGACTGCCACCTGGTGGATCTATTCTGATACATTAATCTTAATTCATTCAACTTTCTCTCTCTTTCCCTCCCCTTTATTTTTTTTTAAAAAAATGCTAGGCGAAGCTGATCCTTGAAATAATGATAGTGGTACAAAGCACAGGCAAAGGTTTACTCTCAAGGCAATCCATGTGTTAGTATTTCTCATTCTATAGAAAAGGAGCCATGAGGACGTCTCTTAGCACAGCTTATCTTTTCTCTATTACCACTGGGGGAGTGAATGAGATAAAATTGCATCAGGCAGAAATGCCATCAGGCTGAAATTGCAGGGCAGAGCAAATAGAATCTTCTAACTCACAACACAAGCAAGAGCCTTCCCTGAAATCTGATGAGCAGCAAGCACAAAAAGAGCCAGGAGAGGCAAGTGATAGCATCCCAAAGGGTTGCTTGCGTGGGTACACATATCAGCATGCAATGCTTCTAGCATTCCCTTCCAACATTCTGTTGTATTTCAAAATACATCTTACAACAGAGTCCGAATCCAATAAATATTGCCATAATCCTGGATTGCATAAGTTTATGTGTATACATACACATACATATGCGCGCGTGCGCGCACACACACAGATGTGCCTCTTTTCACCAAATATTGTAAATAATTTCAACAACTGGGGCAAGAAGGCACTGAATGTGGTCCTCTCCAAACAGGGGTAATTTGTGGGGTCCAAGTAAATAAATAAATAAATAAATAAATAAATAAATAAATAAATAAATAAATAAATAAAAATAATAGTTGTTGTTGTTGCTGGGTCCAAGTAAACAATTGTTGTTGTTGTTGTTTTATTTGTACCCCGCCCATCTGACTGGGTTGCCCCAGCCAATCTGGGCAGCTTCCAACATATATAAAAACATAATAAAACATTAATTGGCAAATTAAACAATCTACAGCCTTTTAAAATGGGAGAAAGGGTATTTTACTGTATTTTTGGTTTCTATGGAAGCCGCCCAGAGTGGCTGGGGAAACCCAGCCAGATGGGCGGGGTACAAATAATAAATTATTATTATTATTATTATTATTATTATTATTATTATTATTATTAATTATTATTATTAATTATTATTATTATTTCTTTCTTTCTTTCTTTCTTTCTTTCTTTCTTTCTTTCTTTCTTTCTTTCTTTACTATGTTATGTATTTTTGTGTTTTCATATTGTAAACTGTAAGCCTTGGATGAAGAGCGGTATAGAAATTTAATTAAGTAACAAGAACAAGAATAATGATAAAGTACTGGTGCAGGAAAGGACCCTGTTTTTTACATCAGGCTTATGCAGTATAGTGGGCTGTTTCCCCAGTTGCTTGTCCAGGAGGGGCATCGTAGCTTAGCTAGGCAGGAAGAGCAAAAGTCCTTCTGGCAGCCAGCCACCTAAAAAGCTCTTTGTCTTCCTGTCTGGCGCAGTGGCATCACTCCCAATCCCTTGTATAAGGAAGGGAGTTATGGGAAGCCACCACCGCCACCACACCTTATCATACAAAATACACATATAGTAAACATGCAGTGTTCCCCCTTCAACATTATTATTTTTTTGCGGTTGGGGGGGGGGGTAAAATACCACCTTTAATTCTCTCCGGTGAGTTCGGAAGCATACTGGAAGAGACACACACACTTCAAGGCATAATTGCAAGTGCAGCTCAGTAACAGTGAAATAAGCTTCCCACAATTATTATAGAGTTTTCTTTCTCCAAATCCTATGATTTCTGCATGACTGAGGATGCTCTCTGTCATCTCACACATCACAGGGAGCACAGGCAATCACAAATGACCGGGATGTTTGAAGGCACGGAATGTTTAGAAGGCCATAAGACACTGGCTCTCGAATCACAGAATGGACAAATCCTTTGTAACACACTCAGTACTTTGAGAATAATGCTCAGTCTCAACCGAAACACACTGCTCTGAAAGGCTGGACAGGTGGAATCTGCACACATATTAAAAAACACTGTGAAAATGCTTTTTTTAAAAAAAACGTTTTGAAAAATATATTGAATTTGCCATGGCTCGCCATCTCCATCTAGTGTTACATTTGTATATTGCACTTTAAAACACACTTAAAACATTTTATTTGCAGCTGTATAGCTGAGTCCTGAGAGTCTGTTCACTCTGAATGTTCAAGAGGTTCGTCACCTGAATTGAGGTGAAACATTAGGATGCAAGATCTTGATTATTTTAGGGGTGTGTAATTATTCACTGGTATAGCACTTCTCTTTTTATAGTTTGCTTTTACAAGGAAGAAAAGGTTAACAGAAATCACATTTTCATATTTTTTCATGGAATATTTTCCCCCATTTAAATATATCTTTTTCTCCGTATCGTAACACTAACATTGTCTAGCTAAGTTCTTTGGCTGCATTTATAGATTTATACAGGCTAATTTCACCCTGGCGCAGCACTTCTAAGCATTCAAAGAAATTTACTATCTGTAATATCTCCAGGCTCTGAAGGATCTCAAACACTGTGAAAACCTCCACTGTGGTGAGCCGGCTGCAGCGCTGATGCCATCTCATATCCTGTTCTCAACCTAAATCCTCCTTGAAGGCCTGTGGAATACCTCCCTGACTGGAAATCCATTTCAATCTTCACTTCCTGTTTCCATTACAAGCTATATCCACTCTAGGAAGCCCCAGGCTGCCAAGGAAAGCAGTCTTAAAGCAGCCTTCCCTAATATTGTGCTCTCCAGATCTTGTTGGACTATGACTCCCATCATCTCAGGGTTGTAGGTTCGTGCCCTGTGTTGGGCAAAATAGCTGGACTAGATGACCCTTGTGGTCCCTTCCAACTCTATGATTCTATGATCTCCAACCACTGCCCATTCTGGCTGTGTCTAATATGAACTGAAGTTCAACATACGGAGGGCCAAAGGTTACCCACAGTGTAGACCAAGGATACCTCAATAAGTTTCTCCCTTCATCAAGATCTTCAGAGAAGGAATTGCTCAGTGTGACTTATTTTGTGGAAGCATCTCTGCCTCTCACTTTAGAAGTCCTTAGAAGGTATGTCTGGCCAACTCTCTCGAGCAGATTAGTCAACATCCTCCTGCATAATAGATTTTTATGTTGATGAAGAAGGAACAATACTGGATGTTTTCTCTTCTGGTTTCAGAATATTTTGTTTCAGATGGCTGTTGCTGATGGCTTTTTAATGGTCTGATTGCATTTTTACTGTTTGGATCATTGTGAGCTCTTATATGAGTCTTTAAATAAGGGGAGCCTTATTTTTGGCTGAACAACTCCCAGCATCCATCTGTACCATTTGGCCATGCTGACTGAGGCTGAAGGGGCTTAGAGGTTCCTTATCTCACTCCCTTAAATAAACAGATAGATGCACATCTAAAATAGTCAAGAGAAGAGGTATGATGGCAGCCTGTTCCATTCATGAACCTTCTCCAATTTCCCATTTATTTTCATCTACCACCAGAGCAGAGCCTGGATGATGTAGAAGCCTCTTCAGATTCTTGCTGGCTCCCTCTAACATCTTCAGCATTGCCCTTAGTATTCTAAAACTGGGCAGTTCCAAGCCCCAAAATGGCAGACAAAACTGCAAACCAACCAACTTAATTGCAAACCCAAACCAATGAACCAATCCTAGAAGACTATCTGCAGAAATCACATCTTATACACCGGCCCTACTTGGGTTATCCAGCTTGTCAGTGTTGGTTCAACCATGAGGCAGAGTGAGAAAGCCACCTCAGGTGGAAAATGCTATAGGGCAGGGAGTAGACCAAGCCGTGTGTGCCATGTGGTCAGCCCTGCATCCACCAAGATAGCTTTCTGCTCTCAGGTGAATGGGAGGATGGTGTTGTTGAAGCAAAATTCAACCACCAGTCTGGAACAGGAAGGGACACCACTTTGCCCTTTGCCTCAGGCAGCAAAATGTATTGAGCTGGCCCTGAAGCTTCTCAATATTAATTTTAAAAACAACAACCCCCAAGCATCTCACTAACCAGATTGCATTGATGGCTCTTCCCTTGGGAGAAAGCAGTTGCATTTAGGGAGGTCTCCAAGGTTGTAAGGAAGTGGCCGGTTGCTTATGAAGATGTTAATTTTTAACAGTCTACAGCAGAGACACTGTGAAAGATTCATAGCCAGGACCTGCCAGGAGGAGTGAGCTAAAACAGGCCTGTGTTGCTGAAAAGGTTGATCCCAACTAGGCTGAGGCCAAACGCTACGCTGCGGTCAAAAAACGGTACAAACAAAGTCACTCCTTTAGGGACGGCCATGAATGAAAGGGTCTGAGGCATCAGGAACGGGTACTGCTCAGCTGCCAGGAAGTCTGTGGGATGTGGCAGCCAGCCCAGTGAAAACGAAGTGCCAGGAACTCCCAAAACAACAGCCATGTGGACTGATATTGGGGATTTTGAATTCTGTTAGACTGGGTTGCCTTATCAGGTCGCAGGATCTGAGAGCAAGCTGACCTTTACAGATGCCTCTCTACCCTCCCTCCCAGCGCCCCATGGATTCAGCGTCACACTTATTAAAGGTATTGTTCCTTTGTATAAGCACACCATCAATTTCAGTGCTGTGATTTGACTGTTTCGTACATTGATCCAGCTGCATCAGATAAGAACCCCAGAGAGAATATTTCACTTGGAAATCTGCTAGGCAGGGTCATTTCATATCAATACTTCTCCTACAGGCGCAAATCACTCTACGGTTTCCCAGGATGGTTGCTTATACAGGGCTTGATCAGCAACACACAAAAACTGCATTGGTTTGAAGAGCAATCTGCGCTCTAACAAGCCAGTGGGTTTAAAATAATAATGAGACAATAATCAAACACAGGGGATCCGTTGCACAATGGAAGTCTAGGCAAGTATGAAAGGCCTGACCTCAAAGAGGAGGAACTCTTAAGGTTAGGCTCCAGTTTCTCTGGAAGCTGCTTCCTCAGACTATAATGAGATACCTAGGGAGGTGAGTCAGTCCATTCATTACGAAAGTTGGGCAATAGTCCTGGACACATCAGACCTCTTGGTGTCATCACACAGCCACATATTAGCACAACTGCCAAATGTTGGCTGCATTTCAACAGCTGACAATTTTGCAACTCCCAAAGAGGAAGAGAGGAGGAAGGAAGCATTGTACAGTAGGCTGAAAATTACCACAAGTTCCTTTCTCTCTCCCATCTTGTCTCTGCTTAATGGCTATTGAGAGATTGAACTTGACAGAACATTAAAGATGATTCTTTGCCCCAGCCCTAGCATATGTACGCAAAGGTAAAATGAAAGGGACGGGGAGTCGAATATGGCAGGAATGGAAGACAGCCCATCTAGAACCTCTGTACAGTCAGGAGTTGATCTGGCAAAGACTGAAGGCTATTGCAAAATAGTGCATGACGCTCATTCAGTTACATATTCCCCTCTTCCATTCCCAATCCTTTATCCTGCCCTATACATTCAAAGCAGTATTACATCACTTTAAACAGAAAAGGGTTTTCCCCAAAGAATCCTGGGAACTGTAGTTTGCTCAGGGTGCAGAGAGTTGTTAGGAGACCCCTATTTCCCTCACAGAGCTACAATTCCCAGTGACAGGAAATCTGTGGGCAGATTGCTAGGAAATTCAAAGCTGCCTCAGACTAAGCCAGTTACAGGTAGGTACCTGTGTTGGTCTGCTGTGGTCAAAACAAAATTTAAAAAAATCCTTCCAGTAGCACCTTAGAGACCAACTAAGTTTGTTATTGGTATGAGCTTTCGTGTGCATGCACACTTCTTCAGACTAAGCCAGTTGGACTACAACTCTGAGGCTGGTCGGGGCTGGTGGGAACTGTGGTCCAAAAGATCCAGAAAGCACCAGGCTGTTGAGAACTTGGGCAGCAGTTGTCCACTTTTTCAGACTGGAGTTTTGCCTATTTCCACCCTGGGGATGCCTGAGGTTGAACAGGGGACCTTCTGCACACACAACCATGTGCTCTATGTCTGAGCTATGGACTGTCCCTGTTGCTAGTCTGGCAGCAAGTGGATTGGATGTCTTCGCCAGGCAATAGAAACCAGGGCAGGGGGAACTTTTTCATCCCTTCTGGGCAACCTTCAGGGATGGGGGCACAAGCCCATGGTGGGTGGGGCCTGAGGCAAAAGTGGGTGGAGCAACAATTGTCAAGTTTGTCTTTCTACAGTGGGCTGGTTTCCACACACCCTTCTCAATCCTCCATGCAGGCAGCCAATATACAAGAGTTCAAGGGCATAATTCAGCCAGGCCAAACACTCAAGAAGGGCATGAAGCAGGGCTGGTAAAGGGTGTAGGGGGAATCCTGAGGGCCGGAGGCTAGAGAAGCTTGGAGGCAGGATAGGCTGAGAGATTGTGAGTGGCCCAATGTAATCAAGTGCGCTTCCTGGAGGAGTGAAGATTTGAATCTGATTTCACCCAGAAACAACAACAACAGTATCTGCTATGACACATTAGCTCTTGAATTTTCTCTCTCCTTAGGCTATGTTTAAGCAGTGAAGTGCTTTCTCTGTTAGTTGTGTTTTTATTCGCCTTCAGCCATGCAATGACTGCTATGTGGCCAGACTCTACAAGACCTAGATGTTTAAGTAAACAAATACTTCAAGGAATGAGAGGGACACGAGGGACCAAAAGGATCAGGCCTCTTAATCACCTTCGGCCGTATTCCTCATAACCTTGCATTTATCTGAACTTAATTCCTGGTTACTTTTATGGCCAAAGTGATGGCAGGGCCCTGAAAGCCTTTCTGGAAATAATATTCATAAAACCGGAGCATTTCTGGTTCTGTCCCTCTGTGCTTGGCCTTCAGCCAAAAGATAAAGGGATCAGAAAGCAGAACCTCCTCCAAGTGGAAATTGGAAAAGCGGCGGGTGGGGGAATTACGTTGTTGCCATTTGAAAGAAAATTTGGAAATACAAAATTACCGGATTCACAGCCGAGTAACTACTGACAGGAGAGAACATCCTACTTATCTTTTCCTTGCCACAGGTGTATAAGCCAATCCAATTTCCTGGCTTCAGGCTGCAATGGCAGAAGCGAGCACACGCAGAGGTGTCCAACTCTGTCTCACACCTATTTTAATTTTTTAAAATTTTGGTTAATGGTAATGTGCAGGGCAACTCTTACAGGTGGCGACGACGACAGTGGTATTCAACCTCAAGGGTGTTGGTTACAGAAGGCCCAGGGGTGGGGGGCTAAGTCTTTTGCACCAAGTTCCAGGCCCCATCTGCCCCGGATATTTAAAGCACTGACATGCCTCTTTAAAATCCCCTTAGCTTCCCCCAAAAGAATCTTGAGAACTGTAGCTTGATAAGGCCACTGAGAGTTGTGGGGAGACCCCCTATCCATAGCTGCCAACGTTTCCCTTTTTTAAAGGAAAATTCCCTTATTCTGAATAGGATTCCTTGCAAGAAAAGGGAAAAGTTGACAGCTATGCCCCTATCTCCCTCACAGAGCTGCTATTCACAAAGTGGTTTAATAGTTAGACCCTTTCCTTCCGAGAACTCTGTGAATTATAGCTCTGGGAGGGGAGCCGGAATCTTTCTGCACACGTTTAAGAAACACCAGTTCCCACAATTCTTTTGGCTGTTTAAAGTGGTACGATACTGCTTTAAATGCCTAGCGCAGATGGGAGCCTGCAAAGCGCAACACTGCCACCCGTCTCCATAGTTTTCCCAGGTACATCAATACCATAGTGATTAGCGTATGCAAATTTGTGCCACGAGCCTGCGCCCCAAGTCCTTTAAGTGCTAAACAACACCCATTCTTGGTTCAGCCTATGCCACCCCAATCTGCTCACCCGTTCTCAGCTTTCCACAGGTAGGAAAAGGATCCATGATAAACATCGAAAAATTTCCCCTTTCCCAAATACTCCAGTTCCTGGGGGATATATGCAGCTGTGCAGCTCTGTTATAAGCTGCAGCAGCCCTGGACAGCTTGAAAACAATAAATTTTATTTTACATCCTCAAATCTCTTTAAAAAGTATCCATCTCCTGACCTAAAATCTGTTTTCATGGGCATTACAGCTCTCTCTCTCTCTCTCTCTCTCTCTCTCTCTCTCTCTCTGTGTGTGTGTGTCTGTGTCTGTGTGTATGTTTCTGGCCTCGTGATCATCAAATGCCCAACTTTTGGAAGTGCCATTAAGGGTTCCCATATGGCAGAGAGCCGGCAAACTTAGCAGGAACTGTCAGATTCCTAATGGCAACTCAAAACACACCACTGTGTGCATTCAGCAGATGCCATCATTTCAAGTGCACTTTTTTTGGTGGTGGTGGTGGGGGGGGAATAAAGAAAGGCTAGAGAATGACAGATCTCTAAATACACCCTGTGATTTTTAATTCCGTAGCAGTTTGTATAGCATGAGTGTGCTTTTAAAGGCTTGCACTGCTCCGTGGGTTATCTTGTGTGGTTTTTAATTATGCTGTTCAATTGCTTTTCCAGCTCAGCGAGATAGCATGCAGTCATCCCATCTCAATGGATTCCTTTATAGCCACTTAAATAAGCAGAGGAGTCTGCCTCAGAAAGAAGGCATTCTATCTTTCACATTCAGGCTTTATTTCTGAACAGAGTAGCCTCTCTTTTTTTTCTTTTTTCTTTTTTTGCAGATAGCTGTATGCAGTCTAGCTGAACACAGGAAACTACATTTTCAAGCTGGCGCAGTCCAGTGGGAACTGTATAATTAAAACACATGCAAGATAACCCGTGCTGCAGAGCAAACCTGCGGAAGGGCACATAAGCTGAACGGGAGGTGCAGAAGATCCTAGGTTCAATCCTGACATCTCCTGATAGGGCTCAGAACATCCCCTGTCTGAAACCCTGAAGAGCTGCTGCCAATCTGCGTAGACGATACTGAATTATCTGGGCCATTGTGCTCACTTAGTTGAAGGCAGCTTCCCAACAGCTCAGTGGGTTACAGCATGGTGCTCATAATGCCAAGGTTGTGGGTTCGATCCCCGTATGAGATAGAGCTGCACATTCCTGCATTGCAGGGGGTTGGACTAGATGACCCTTGGGGTACCTTCCAACTCCTATGATTCTAAGCCTCGTTTTCTGTGCTGCGTAACAGAGGCTAAGGGTACAGGTGTACACTGGACATGGCACAAATGATATCCCCCTTGCACTAGTAGACCAGTAGCAACCCTAGAGTCTTCATAGCAATGCAGATTCTCCATCACCTATCCCAATCCTCCTGATCTCCAGATGTTCTGAACAGCAACTCCTATTGTAGCTCCGGGTAGTATGGCCAATAATCAGGCATGACAGGAGTCCTAGCCCCAAACATCAGGAGAGTGCACCCATCACACTTATTCTGATGCCCGAGAGCAAAAGAGTGACGAGGCTATGAATTAGACCTGGACACTGTGCAAAAGTCTTAACTGGAAGCAAGAGGTTGCCATTGCTCTGAGTTGACACCAAGCCTCCCTCCAGCCCAGAGCAATGATTATATCAATTACTCCTCTTCCTCAAAGCTCATTATACTATTTTATACATTTCATTGTGCTCCGGCAATTCTTTTTTTTGGGGGGGGGATTATTTTACAAGGAATCCCTACATACATTCTGGAGTCATGGCAGCCTTGATTCAAAGCCCATTAGGACATGGTCAGTCTTCATTTGCAAAGAAGCGGAAGACCACATGTCAGAGCTCTCCTGTTACCAAGGGAGAAAATGGAAGGGTTTCTAACATGCTTTGGGATATTAGAAGACTTCAGAGTCTTTTTAATATGGTAATTATTTCAAAGTTCAGTATCCCTTGAGACAAGCTGGACTTACCCATCTGTGAAAGTAATCAGAATGAGAAAAAGTGTGTGTGTGTGTGTGTGTGTGTGTGTGTGTGTATTCTAAACCACTTAGGGTTCCGACAAGAAGGAACCAAATTTTATTTAAAAAGTAAATATAACTGGCAAACGAAACAGAGTTGTATTGCTTTGGTACAGTAAAACTCATTGCATGAAGAGAAAGCCAAAAACTCCAGAAGAAGGTATTGTGGCTAATACTAAAAACTAACCAGCCTTGACTTTACGATGCATCCAGATCACACATCAAAATCAGAGCACAAGGCTCTGATAACGTCTCCTTTAAAGGCACTTGACATGCAAGATGAAATAATCACCGATTAAAGGGAAGCAGGACAAGTTAAGGGGGGAAGTGAGACAGAATTGCGAGGAGTGGTGGCTCTTAACTGGTGGGAATAATGAGTCTTGCTTTATTTCTTGCCTTCTTGGCACATCCCAGTTGCTGGAAGTAGAAAAGGGCAAACGACCGGATTAAAAACTCCATGGCCACAGGTTGTGCTGATGTGGCCTGTGTGCCCTGCCTTTTCAAAGTAAGCTTTAAGGAAACACAGAAAAAATAAAAGACAGAAAGAAAAACCAAGCCGGGCTCCAACCATCTCGGTTCAGCAATTACAGGGATCCGGCTGTTTCTAAAGAAAACAAAGGTGTGAGATGACACTCTGTGTGTCAAGGGCCTTTTGTGTATCTTCTAAGGACTGCAAAAAGGGGAGGAAAAGAAAAAAGGGGGGAGACACCAGTCACGCTAAAAATATCATCTGCTAGAAGTCTGAGTCATCAACAGCTCGCTTCAAAATCCCTAAAGGTCTTAAACACTCTGGGGCACAAATGACCATGAAGTAAAATTAACTCTGACAGATGTTTGTAGGGGGTGGGGTGGTGGAGACTCCCCTCCCCCCTTTGCAATTATTTAAAAGAAGATCAAGTTGCTTAAGTATTTTTCTTCTGACTTCCTGGCGATTTTAAATGCCCAGGCTAGCAATTAACTATTTCAGTGAACAGCAGCCCTGACTCCCAAGGCAAGAGAGATGCAGACGGACGCGCAAAGCCATCCCGCTAAAGTGTGTTTCGGAATTATATTTCGGCTGGCCGCATCCACAGCTATGTACGGTTCACTACCTTATTATATATACCCTACAGAGATATAAACCACAAAGCATCATCGCTTACCTGCTCCGGCCGCCTCCGAGTCCAGATTTCGGCAAGTTTGGTTTTTTTGATTTTGAATTTTAAATCCACCAAGCCCCTCCAAACCCCCCCCCCAACCGCTGGGGCGGGGTCTTGCTTTTAGTTTACTTTCCTTTGGTGCACGTTTGCTTGCAAAAGCCCAGGGAACACTGCAGCATGGTGAAGTATCTTGTTTTCTGTTTTTGCAAAGCGGGGTGGGGGAGAAAAACCCAATAGCACTGTTGATAGGCTAGTGGTGGGAGGATTTCTTGAAATGAGCAGCAGCAGCAGACTCTCTGGTCAAATCCTTCCAGGAGACACGCACACACATAAAAACATAGGGTGGCTTGCAAGGAAAAAATCTGCTGTGCGTTTGCATAGGCTTGGGAGAGCTTAACGTTGCCTTCCTCGGAATTCCAGCTTTGCCAAGGGATTCTCTCCCTTTCTCTCCCCTTCTCTTCCTCCCACCTTCCTTCCTTCCTTCCTTCCCTTCCTTTCACCCTGTCAGTCCATCTCCTCCCTTGCAGCCGGCCAAGTAACTCCAGCGGAGCCTCAACTCCGGGTTTACTGAGTGACCCTGGGAGACAGCGGAGCCTGCATCCAATCCGCAGTCCCGCCTCCCTCTCGGAGCCGGAGAGAGCTTCAGTTTGCTCCGCGCAGCCCCATCGCGGCGCATTCGCTGGCTCGCCGGACTGGGAGGCTTCGCTGTTGCAGTGCTCGCCTCTCCTGCATGCTAATGAGGCGGTGATGTCAGCAAGTCAAAGGCGCTACATCTGGACAGTTCAGCGAATGGCCCGCCGGCCAGCGCCTGGGATTTAGATCTATATGCAAATCAGGCTGCTCTCTGCAAATCAATACGCCGTCTCACTTCCCCTGCTCTTTTTGCACGGCCAAGAAGAAGAAGATTTTTTTTAAAAAAAAACATGTGCATCATAAGTTATGGGAGTTGCCCAGTTCTCTCTCCACGAGCAAAAACGACACGGTTTTATCTCTGCACATGAACAAGCCCGTACATAAACGGCGAGAGTGTTGGACGCTGAGCCCACCTCGCCTTGTCTAAGCCAAGCCACTGTTTCCAGTTATTTGCCAGTTTGCCCAGCAGCAATCGACTCCTAGGCTTGGGGAATAAATGGAGCCCTCCATCTGCCCTCCTGCAGCCTAAACATTGGCCTGCCTGGAATCCTTTCCTGCCTACAGGTGTTCAAATGCAAGGTCAGGTGTTTCACCTGTGTGGCCAACATGGGTGGGAACTCACCAGAATCAGGCCAACTTAGAGCGAAAGTCTGGGTATGGTTTCAGTTGGACAGTAAAAGGTAAAGGTACCCCTGCCCGTACGGGCCAGTCGTGTCCGACTCTGGGGTTTGTGCGCCCATCTCACTTAAGAGGCCGGGGGGCAGCGCTGTCTGGAGACACTTCCGGGTCACGTGGCCAGCGTGACGAAGCTGCTCTGGTGACAGTACTTACTGACAAAATTCACAAATACCTTTCGATCCCTTAGCCACAGAGAACATGCCCAGATGACGACTTCCCAAGCACTTGTATATTATTTTCATTTTTGTTAAATGTATTTAACATAGAATTATAGACTTGGAAGGAAACCCAAGGGTCATCTAGTCCAATGGGAATCTGAGCTAAAGCATCCAAGAGACATGGCCATCCAACCTTTGCTTAAAGACCTCCAAGGAAGGAGAGTCCACAACCTCCAGAGGGAGTCCATTCCACTGTTGGACAGCTCTTGCGTTTAGGAAGTTCTTCCAGATGTTTAGTGAGAGTCTCCTTTGTTGTAACTTGAATCCACTGATTCAAGTCCTACCCTCCAGAACAGGAAAAAACAAGCTTGCTCCATGTTCCATGTGACAGCCCTTAAGATATTTGAAGATAGCTATCATATCTCCTCTCAGTCTCCATACCCAACATACCCAGCTCCTTCAACAGTTCCTCATACGGCTTAGTTTCCAGACCCCTGGTCATCTTGGTTGCCCTCCTCTGCACACATTCCAGCTTGTCAATATCCTTCTTAAAATGTGGTGCCCAGGACTGGACATGGTAGTATCGGTGTGGTCTGACTAAGGCAGAATAGAACAGTACTATTACTTCCCTTTATTGGGGCACTATACTTCTGTTGATGCAGCCTAGAATCA